>NC_065448.1:48884004-51742491 GCF_917563875.1 Diabrotica virgifera virgifera
TCGCAGAATGAGTCTCCAGCTGAATGCTTTATTTGGTCAGACTGGTCAGACCATCTAGTTGGTGATCGTCCTCTTGATCTTCTCCCCGGAACGTTTCCAGAAACAATTAATCTCTCCAAACTGTCGTCACCTCTGCGAACCACGTGACCAAAGAATTGCAGAATTCGTTGCAGACATAATGTGGACAGCCTTTTTTAATATTGAGTTGGTTTAAAATGGAAACGTTTGTCCTATGAGCTGTCCAAGGTATGCGCAGCATTCTTCTCCAGCACCACATCTAAGGCATCAATTTTTTGGCGCTCGCATGCGCGAAGAGTCCATTTTTCTGCTCCGTATAGAAATATTGAGAATACAAGGGCATTCACCAGTCTCATCTTGATATTTTGAGAGATAGATCTGTCTTTCCAAACTTTAGTTAGGCGACTCATCGCATTTTTTGCCATACCAATACGTCATACCAATACGTATATACCAATAATATATACGTACATAGTAATGAAATACCTGGTAAATTATGTCAACTAGGTTCCTTTGTAATTACCAAAAAAAAAACGATTATTAATAAAATAAAAAAGGAAGCATCAAAAATACTTACTTGTCTTAGGAGCTGTATAGAATTCCTTAGTAATTTTTGCCACTTTTGAGCTTCTACTGTATGCAAAGCTTCTTGTTGTTGTAACAATTTTATCCACTCCTCGTGAGACTGAGGCGGATTCCTAAAAATCAGTTTTCATAATTATATGTTTACAAAATGCTATAAATGCTTCATCTCATAAATAGACTTCACGGAAGACAAAAATAAGGAGTAACTAAGGAGTAACTAAGGATTAAAATTTACTTTTAATTATTTCCCTTATGTTGTGTTTCTATTGAATATAACTTTCTATCTTTTTATTGAGTTCGTTATTCCATAAAAAAATCTTCTCTTAAAGAACTTCACAATCAAATGACTATAAGTTAATGAATATAAGTTTAACCAATCTTGACATTCCAGGACTACAAAGTGTATCTAACTAATTATAAGTAAACTATCATTGAAATATTTTGATTTTAGCTCCAGTATGATGAATAATAACTTATTTAAAATGATACAATAGAATTATTATACAGGTCTTAAAAAACGCAACGATAGAAGGGGCCGGTTTTTAGAATTATGTAAAGAAGTAAATCTCTATTAGACCAGGGCGCATTTGTAAAAATATTAGTACGTTTGGATGTTGAGAGGTGACTCATATTTTTTTGCAGAATTTCCTTGGAAAAAGCTCATATAATAATAATTGAGTTATCCTCCCACTCAAAAAGGTTCGGAACATTGTTTATATAATCAAAATGTCAAAAAATTAAGCAAAAATTCGAGATTTTTCTTCGTTTTTTTATTTAACTTTAAAAGTATCCATTTTCGAGAAAAGTTGCACCGACATAAAAGTTGCGTAATTAATTTTCCTACAATATAGGATTAGTTAAAAATTTTAACATTTGTCACCCTTGTTGCAAAATAGTAATAATTGCGAAAAAATCATAAAAAAAACAAGTATTCGCATTTTACGTTTTTCAACCATTTGTGCTTAGGTTTCCAACACTTAGGACCTTCATATTTCACCCAGAAAATATTTATGACATAATAAAACAATACTGTAAATATCATTAAGATCGGTTTAGTAGATATTGCAAAATAAATTTTGCAATGCAGCTTTCGCAAAAAATTTTCATTTTTTCAACATGTTGCAGGACTGAAAATAGCACTTGGCAGCCACTTGAATTTTATTTACATAAAGAAGAATACTGTAGCTTTCATTTGCAACTCGCAAAATTAAAATCGGTTAACTACCACGACGTCAGGAATTTTTTTAAATAAACATTAATTTTTTGGTGCAACGCGCAGGACAGCGGATACTTTTGCTCTGATTGGGCATTCCAATGACCTTTGATAATGATTGATAAATTATAATTTTTAGTACATTTCGATATAAGTAAATAAATTTGTTTACTGCAAAATAAAAACACATACTCTGTCCTTTGAAATAACACTTTTTTAGCAAAAACTTTCTTTGTTCATATATTTTAACTTAGAGAATAAAAGTTTATTATTTTTAAACATATGCAATTGTTTAAACAATATTTCACAAAAAATAATCAAATTAGTTTGATTTTCATGGAATTAAAATACAACAAAATATAGAGTAAGAAAATAATATATTAGATAAAGATTGGAAGAAATTTTGGTGGAAATCAACTTGTGTGAATCGAACACCGCTGTCCTGCGCGTAGCACCAAAAATTAATGTTTATTTAAAAAGAAATCCTGACGCCGTGGTTAGTTAACCGATTTACCTTTTTTAGTGGGAGGATAACTTAATTATTATTACATGAGTTAATTCCAAGCAATTTCTGCAAAAAAATATGAGTCACTTCTCAACGTCCATCTCAAAACAGATGCTGCGCCCTGGACTATACATTATCAATAGCTTTTTAAAATGCTCAAAGATACTTTACACTTGCAGAGCTCTAGTAGGGACTAGTGAAAAAACAGATAGGTTACATCACTATCAATTAGCGGTGTCGAAACCAGAGACATGTTAACCATAGACGAGGCTAGTCATATGCCACTCAATGCATCGGGGTGTAACGCCGATATCAAGGATGCCATTGGTCAATATTCATTTTGAGTGGTCTAGCCCTCTTTGTCCGTCATATGAGCGGTATCGCTTAGTAAAAAGAGATACATAGACCACCGATCGACTGCCGCGTTACGCTTTTTTGCTCAGTATGCCTTGTTTACGGTTAACATGTCTCTGGTCGAAACTCCGTAAAAGTAGTCAAAAGATAACTCTCTATTTGTGATGGTTAAAAAAAAAAGAAATGCTAAAAAGTGCTCCGACTATAGGACAGTAAGGCTTATGAGTCACGTTACTAAAATCTTTCTTTGGATAGTTCACTCCAAAAATGTACACCAATTAAATTTCTCTGTCTTCACATCAACTTATTATTAAAATGTCATTAAAAGTCTATTAAAATGTTAAATAGACTTTGAGAAAGCATTGGATAAAGTTAGACGTAGAAAACTGATGGAAATTCCTGGATAAGTAGGAATAGACGACAAATATTTAAGAATTATTCAAAATCTCTACTATGCAACCAAATGTCAGAATTTTCCTAGATGCTTGTGAATAATTTGAAATTCTCCGTGGGGTTAGACAAGGGTGCATCTTGTCACTACTGTTTGAATCTACATTTATACTCCCAGCATATTCTAGGGTTAATTTTTACGTTGCCCAAAATAGCGCCCACCAAGTAATTCTTAGGGGCTCAGCATTGATATGATCGAAAATATAAAGGTCACTTAACTCAAGTGTCATTAAAAAAAATATTATATTTAATCCAAATAAACCATAATTTTAATTTAATATATTATTTTAGATTTGATAAATTAGATTTTTTTAAATATTTCGTTTTGTTACACTAACAATAGCCGCGGGTGCGCAGATGACAGAAAAGGAAGTACAAATTCAGAACATTATTGCCAAGTCTTGTCCGACAGTTTTTTAAAATTAGTATTTTACTATTTTATCTATAATGAGAATAGAATTTCCGATTACTGATTGTTTATTGCTATGGACAGGTATATTCCAAACCGAATTTTGTATATATTGCTGTATTATTAAAAGTATTAAATAGCTTTAAGTAATATGTAAAATTTTGTTAATTTTTCAACCGGTTTTGTCCTTGTCTCGACGATCTGTGATATATATTAGATATATCAACGAAGATCTAGAGAAAATGGGAGTGCGACAATGGGAATTAGTGGCACATGACCGACAAACATGGAAGGCAATAGTAAACGCGGCAAAGACTCACGAAGAGTTGTAGCGCCATTGATGATGGTGATGATATGAATATTGATTATCGGTATGAGTCTTAGAGTATGGAAAATTTTTTACTCTCTCTGGAGATCTAACACGCAATCTGTTCTTCGAACGAAAGTGAATCCTTATTTTAATACGGTTGGTTCTCATTGAGATTTGACATCACTTGTTTTATTAGTGATTTTTGTGCGATTTCTGAGTGAAAACTAGCAATTTTTTTAACTCTTTATAGTGGTGATGTGTTCGGCTTACGGTTGTAAAAGCGACAGCAGCAGGAAATAAGTGGGAATTACATTTTACAGGTAAATAAATATTTCTGTTATGTGTGCGTAGATGAAAATTCAATAAATACTCCTATATTCTTAGATATTGCCTCTTAAACGGTTAATAATTTGAAAATTAACACTTCAATGTACCTTATTACATAATTAAAATTACATGGTTAAGTTATAAAATGAGAAAAATTTACATGTAAAATTAAAAGTAACATAAAAAATCACCATTTTACCAGTGGTGTAGGTACGAAACGGTACGGAATAAATGAAATTATAAAATATATTGTGGCAACTTCGAAAATGGAATTAATAGCGTATATTGTTATTACATATTATTGACTATTTTTGTTGTTAAACATTTTATTGCTTGATTTTATTTTGTTTATATGTAAAAAAATTATTTAAGAGCACAGGCGCAAATATTTTACGGCTGTCTCTATTTTTTCTTTTTTTACACGGCAAATTATATGTAGTAAAGTTTTCACTGGTATGGATACGTACATAAACATTACTTGACAATGACATTGTCACCATTAACTTGAGATGACTTTTGAATGTTCTTGGATAACTGTTACTTGTATCATCGCTTAAATTATTAATTCAATTAATTAATATGATAATTTTTCACTAACTATGTATTCAGTGATTATAATAATTTATATACTATGCCATAAAAGATAATACTTAATCGAGAAAAGAGGAAAAGTGATTTTTTTAAAAATATATTGTTACTATGGAACGCTTAGATAAATTTTGAATATCTTTAACAACAAAATGCTTATATCACAATATATATCCTGGTGTAGTCTCTGCTTGGGATCTTCCATAAATAATAAAAAATAAATAACTTTTTATTAATTTCACGTCTTAAATTATTTAGCCAATACACTATCAATATTATTTAATAAACAACTCAAGATAACGAGCGATACACAATTATTGGATCAAAGCTAGCCGTGCAAAAAATTACGTATGTCTTGTTTTAATCTGAATTTTTATTAATTAATTTTGATTAACGTTATAAAACATAAAAAATCAGTCAAAACCTTTAACACAGAACTTTAATCTAAAATAAAAAGAATTAACACAATTATAAGTAACAATAATAAATAAAATCAAACAGGATGCTGTATATGTCCACCACCAACATCTCTACATAACCTAACTTTTCTTGTTAAGTTGACGTGCACTGCAAAGTTGACGTAAACTGGAAAGTAGTATATCTGAATTAAGAACAGACATGCACTGTATATCTATCTCTGTCGTTGAGAGCCACCTATGGTGACAATAATTTTGGATCAAACGTTATTATTATTCCTAAAGCCGTGTCAAATATCTAAAATTTCCGCTGTCTTGTCAGCACATTCTGTTCGACTGAGTGCGTTGTACGACAAAGATAGCGAATATTCAATTTGGAAAATATTACCACTGACATGGTGTTCATTTTTTTCCAATAGGGCTTTTCATAGATTGTCATTTGTTTCGAGCTTCTGTCATGTGTCACATAATATTAATATATCTACGTCATACGTCTCTAGTTTGTATCATTGTTATATACCAATAACGTATGACGTAGATATATTAATATTATGTGACACACGACAGAAGCTCGAAACAAATGCCTGTGAATGAAAAGCCCTATAGGGTTTTTCATCGATTGCCATTTGTTTCGAGCTTCTGTCATGTGTCACATAATATTAATATATCTACGTCATACGTCTTTGGTTTGTATTATTGTTATATACCAATAACGTATGACGTAGATATATTAATATTATGTGACACACGACAGAAGCTCGAAACAAATGACTGTGAATGAAAAGCCCTATAGGGTTTTTCATCGATTGCCATTTGTTTCGAGCTTCTGTCATGTGTCACATAATATTAATATATCTACGTCATACGTCTCTAGTTTGTATCATTGTTATATACCAATAAAGTATGACGTAGATATATTAATATTATGTGACACATGACAGAAGCTCGAAACAAATGACTGTGAATGAAAAGCCCTATACTGAAAAAAGTAATACTTTTGAAAAATTTAAACGCAGAATGAAAGACTAAATTATTACCGAGGGCTGAAAGTCCCTCAGAATAAATAAAAAGTTTCTTTTGAATGATATCTTTGAAAATAAAAATCACACTAAATTGTCTCTTAGTTTTTCACCCCTGTAACTTTTTTCTTAGAATTCGAAAAAATAAATCCCATTTAAATATAGTATTGGAGCCGAAATTTTGCGACCTATGTGAAATAAAGATATCTATCATAAATCAATAATTCAAAAAGTTTGCTTTCGTCACATCCCCTAATTCCTAATCCTGTTTTATTTTGAGTGGGTATAAAAGTTCAACGTACTTAAATACTGTTATTTGTTTCAATCTTTCTATGTAAGCCATGCATAATATTGTGTAATTAATAAAAATAGAAAATTGAACTAAACCTACGAGCAATATTATTTAATTATGTAGTTTTATATAGTTTTTTCTGGCCTACGCGATACGCCACTGGCACTCGTGTTTGGTTCTAACTTGGTTTTGGCTTCAGTTTCGTTCTCGTTGCGGTCACTCCAGGGAGAGGGTAAAAAATTTTCCATACTCTAAGGTATGAGTTGATTCTTTTCAGCAATTCTTTTATCATTGAGAGGCTTAAACGTTGAGATTAGATTAGGTTAGAATGATAATTATTCATTAGTAACTACATAAATACGCTGCTGTCGTTCCAGCAACACCTTTCTGCACTTTCCGTAAATATTTTAAGGTACTAGTACACTTTAGAAGACCAAAAATAATCATTTTTTTCAAGAATTTTTTTCTCAGAACCTTTATTAAAAATAAACATAAAACTTTTTACATATTAATATCTAAATCTTAGAGAGTACAAAAAATATATCTTTTTTGCATTTGTGCATTTGTACGTGCATTTATGCCCGTACATTAATATTGTAGTGGGCGCAAAAGTCGAGGCCTCGAAAAATTATGGCGGACAGTTAATCTCAGAATTGGGATATCTGTAACAAAAAAATCGTACTGCATTTGAAAAGGGAAGGTTCCTTACGTTTACGTGACAACTTACCACAATTTAACCAAAAAGTAAAAAATTAATATTTTTTAACCATGAAATACTAAAGAAAAACGGGCGATTTTTTCACAAAAATTTTTCATATTTTCGTAAAATCTTTTTCTTGCGGAATTTTTCACTGACGGTGATAAATTGTCACGTAAAAAACCTTCCTTTTTCAAATGCCGTACGATTTTTTTGTTTCAAAGATCCCAATCTTGAGATTAACTGTCCGCAATCGGAACTACTTTTTTTCGAGGCCTCGACTTTGGCGTCCTCTACAATATTAGTGTACGTGCATAAATGAAAAAAGATATATTTTTTGTATTCTCTAAGAGTTGGATATTAATATGTAAAAAGTTTTATGTTCATTTTTAATAAAGGTTCTGAGAAAAAAAATCTTGAAAAAAATAATTATTTTTGGTCTTCTAAAGTGTACTAGTACCTTAACAATTATCCACTTTACGCTTCATTTTCCATACTTATATGACAACGTTACAGCACAAAAGTAAGCAGCAAACAATCCCCACTTTTTCAAATTTTGCCAGTGCGCACCCAGAACTAGCGTCTCTTACTTTATTGGGCTACTATGTAAGGTAAAACAAAACATTCTTCTACAGTTTAATTGTTTAAGAATTTTTATGAAGAAAAGACGATGATTTATTTTTATCCTTTAAAGCATGTCCTGTAAACCTTTAAAAAATTTAACATATACAGTAGAACCCCGATTATCCGGGTGCGGATTATCCGTGCTGCGGATTATCCGTGCTATGATTTTCTATTACTAAAGTTGCGTTTTTGAGGTTTTATCAAAATAGCGTCATCGTAAACCACTTGACGGATTTATTTATCGTATGGCAATTACAACACATTTAGAACAAAATTACAAACACTAGTAATATAGGTATATGACAAACTTTAAATAGTTACAAACAAACATCAAGTGTATTAATATAATCAATTGACTATGAAGTTGCAAACAGGAAGTCTTCAGGGCTACCATTGTAGGATCTTGAGGGACACTCTTCAATAATGTGGTCAATGGTTTGGTTCTCCCCACAGTCACATTGAGGAGACGGGTTCTTTCCCCATTTATGTAGCATGTATGCACATCTGCCATGTCTGGTTCGGATCCTATTTAGAGTGGACCATGTTTTACGTGGAAGATCAAAACCTGGTGGCTTGTGGGTAATGCAGGGCATGTTATTTTGCCATGCGTTCCATTCTTGGGACCATGCATTCGTGATGTTGAACTCCTCATGTATCATTGTTGCCGTTTTTATTGGTGGTTTTCTAGAGCGGAGACGGGTATTTCGTGCATCCTCGGTATCTTGGTGGATCGGCAGATTTATATTGTTCATGATCTTTTTGTATTCACGTGTAAGTGCGTCAACTCGTCGTAAATGTGGAGGTGGGATGTGACTTAATACTGGAAGCCATTGGGTGGGAGTTGATTTAATTGTATCAGCTATCATCCTCATAGTGCTGTGCAGCTGAGTGTCGACCTTTTTTACGTGTGGACTGTGTAGCCAAACTGGAGCACAATATTCAGCGGTCGAGAAAACAAGAGCTAAGGCAGTAGAGCGGAGAGTGGAAGCCGATGCTCCCCAGGTAGTACCGCAGAGCTTCTGTATGATGTTATTTCTTGTACTCAACTTTTGGGCAGTTTCTGTTAAATGCTCTTTAAATGATAGCGTTCTGTCTAGTGTTACGCCCAGGTACTTCGGTGTTTCGTTGTGGGTAAGTGTGGTATTTTCAAACCGTATGTTGAGTTCCTTTCCAGCAAGTTTATTGTTCAGGTGAAAGCAACTAACTTCTGTTTTGGATGCATTTGGTTGAAGTCGCCACTTGCGAAAATATTTGCCCAATATATATAAGTCTCTTGACCCAATATATATAAGACTTGAAGGAAACTCTATGTGACGAAAGAGAGACTCATAATGAAAGATTTATTTTTTTCTGTTATTTTTTATGGTAGGTAATATGTATGTGTATACGTACATTATGTATTATATATACATAAGAAATACATGTTCGGATTATCCGTGCTTTTCAATTATCTGTGCCACCCTTCGGTCCCGAGAAGCACGGATAATCGGGGTTCTACTGTATTGTCAAAAATATTTTTTAGAAGTAACTATTTTAAATTACAGAATAAAGCATTATAGGCTTGGATCCAGGAAACTGAAAATTTGTTAATAGCTTAACGGTGTCTAGTCGGACAAACTTTTGTAGAAATATATAGCCTGCGTTAAAATCCTTATTAGGGAATAGACACTGTAATAAAACAGAAGAAGTTTTTAGTTTTGTAGACGTAGACAGGTTGAGGTTATGTAAGAATGTAAGACACGAGGTATGAAGAATAAAGACTGTTTCAGCATGTACTATTTTATTTAATGGATGAAACTAGAAAGCCGAGAGATAATTAAAGACCAACAAATCCTACAACTTTGATGTACAAGAACACTGGAACAAGGGAACTTTTAATTGTGGTACATGTTTCGAACGCCAGACTACGAAAATGTCCCATCTATTTTATCGGACAGAACTTCCAATTTATTTGTTAACCTTTCATTAAGCTCTCATGCAAAAATCAGACTGCTGTCCTTTGACATGTTCTACGTGTGGGACTTATTAAAATGCCCAACATATCTGTCGGACAAACATTTTTTCATATATTATATAAAGTCTGGTATTGAATAAACTTAGAAACAACTTGCTAGTTTTCACAATCATAAACTTGTCAGGATGACACGTTCCACAATAATTAAAATCACGTTCCACAATTAAAACTTCCCCTGTTCCAGTGTTCCCATACATCAAAGTTTGTCCGACTAGACACCGTTAAGCTATTAACAAATTTTCAGCTTGCTATTAATCAACTTTTTTTTGGTACGCGGGATCCACGCCTATTGGACATACATTATGCGACAAAAGCAAGCTGGAGCAATAACGAAACAATGAAAAAACACCGTCTGTTTTTACTTACTTTAATAAATGTAAATCCAGTAAATTATACGACGGTGCCTCTTCTAAAGACCACAATTTGACGTATAACATTACATTTAATACCACTAACATTAATAATACAGCAAACACTATCATTGTACATACTTCGCTGCTAAAGATACCTTCGGTAGGTTTCTTCTTTGCCGGCACACCTGGAAAAATATTTTTATTAAACAAAGTAAGTTATCAATCGAAGTAGTACAGAAAACGACAATAAAAATATCGTCTCCATACCACCAGATTGATAACAGGTGGAATACTTTCTTTGGTTACACCTCCTGAGATTTTCAAAATTTATAAATCATACAGGATGCCGAGGAAATTAAAATGAGAGAATTTTAAATAATTCACAACTCATCTGCTCAGCGTGGTAAAAGCTCCAACAAGAAAGATTCCTTAATACTCGAACAAAGGAGTAAATGAATTAAAAATGTATAAACATTCTCAATTTCTTTGCAACACGAAAATGCAGCAGCTGCATAATACTATGGTCAAATCTGAGAGTGCAGGAAGAGTCTATACCGGTTTCGGGGGTTGTTTCCCCCTCATCCGTAGTCCCATATCCTCCTCTCCCAGATTCTTCCACGTACCACACTTTGGGCCTTTCCGAATTGCAAAAAAACAAATGTCACGGATGAACTAGGACCATCTACCGAAAAACAAAGTAAGTTAGAATGAGAATGTTTATACATATTTTTATTAGTTTTCAACAAATACACAATTATTTCGTTATTAAATCAATAAAATGTAAGAATCCATAAAAGTTATTAAAGGTATGTAAAATGAAAGTTATCTCCTTAAAAAGAAAAACTCAAGAGAATGTGGCAACTACCACCCCATTAGCTTGATGTCCCAGGTGCTACAGTTGTTACTGAAAGTCATCCATAACTGAATATATATATCTATATCATAAACTGGACATAGACATTAAGGAACTCAAAAAACAGTAAAATCCTTTATAAAAGGTATATTTAAAATCCCTAAAAAGGGCTACATCTAGTTTTCGCTAGTTTTCGACTGGTTTACTAGTCATCATCAGTGCTTACGTGAAATGTACATGCTAACCACCAAGATATGATTTAACAAAAATATGTGGGTCAAAGCCCTGTAAAAGTAGTCCGTCAAGGAAACATCGATTGAAAATGCTACATTAAGCTTGGATGTTTAAAGTATTTTACTAATATGCCCCAGGTAACATCTGAGCTGTGGATTTGACTTGTTCATATGGTGAAAGTATGGCAACAAGTGACCACTTGCTGCCATAGGTCACTTGCTGCCATACTTTCACCATGTGAACAAGTCAAATCCACAGCTCAGATGTTACCTGGGGCATATTAGTAAAATACTTTAAACATCCAAGCTTAATGTAGCATTTTCAATCGATGTTTCCTTGACGGACTACTTTTACAGGGCTTTGACTCACATATTTTTGTTAAATCATATCTTGGTGGTTAGCATGTACATTTCACGTAAGCACTGATGATGACTGGTAAACCAGTCGAAAACTAGTTATGTGATTGTGATGTAGCCCTTTTTAGGGATTTTAAATATACCTTTTATAAAGGATTTTACTGTTTTTTGTATTACATGGTATACAGCCAACTACAGGAAAACTTTTTCCTTGTGGATTAAGGAACTGTGAAGCCCTTTTTTCATTTAACATACTTATACAAAGGCACCTGGACGTCAACGAAGATATATATGCGTGTGATATTGACTATAATAAAGCATTCGACAAAGTACGACATGATCAATTAATGCATGTCCTGAAATCAAAGAAGATAGACCACAATGACCTCAGGATTATATCGAATTTATTCTATAAGCAACGAGCGAAAGTACGTGTTAACGATCAGCTGTCAGAGGAAATTGAAATCAGACGTGGGTGCGCCAGGGATGCGTGTTTTCGTCAATTCTTTTTAATGCCTACTCGGAAGAGATCTTGAAAAGCTATTGAGGGTGAAACAGCTGGAATAAAGGTAAATTGAGTTCCCATTAGCAACATTAGATATGCGGATGACACTGTCATCTTAGCCGAAAATATTGGGGATCTTCAGAGGCTGGTGACCAGAATAGCGGAGTTTGGACAAGAATACGGTTTAACAATGAATGTCAAGAAGACAAAATTTATGAGAATATCGACAACTAAAAGAAATAACGAAAATCTCTTCATAAACGGATACAATGTCGAACGAGTCGACCAATATGCATATCTTGGAACAATGATCAACTCCACAGGAGATTACTTACAAGAAATCAAATTAGAAAAGTGCCCTGCACAAAAGATTTGAAATAAGATCCTCATCATGTGTCTTTATCGTTACTTTTAGTTTATATTTTTATTCACTTTTGTGGGTATAAAAGGAACTAGTTCGCCAAAGATTATTATCACAGTGAACGACAGGTCGTGAATGCAATTATAAATTCCCTTGTCGAGTATTTCACCACTCTGTTGTGCTTTATTTTTCCATCTTAAAAAGCTCAGAGGATCAATAATTCGAATTTTAGTTCTTGACTCATTTGACTTACAGTTCAAAGATGGTGCTAATTGCATCTTTGATAATTATTTTAATAATTGCACCGAAAAGATAAAAGATTTGATTCCAGTTCAGTGCCTCTACACAGGTGCTCTGATGAGGATAAGGTAAATCCGACATACGAATAAGCACATAGTGGAGGTTCTTTACTGTAATCAAATGTGAATTATTTTTACTTTTAATCAAAAATAATACTTTTTATTAGAGTTTTCAATCCTCGAAAATGCTACTTACTTTCTTCGATAGCACCCCTAGGACTATTGTGTCTTCTTTTCCTCTTTGTTTTCCTTTTAACTTCAGGAACACTTTCTTCGGCTTCCGCATGCAACGCTCTCGATAAATGTTGGACATAGTCTTCTACGCCCGCATAACAATTTCTTTCAATCATACCTAAACATTAAACAATTACATTACTACTTAACTGTCAGCAGCCAAAGCGGACGGTTGTCAAAAAAGCTTTGATAAACAAATCTGGTTTCGTTATCCGAATAACAACTATTTTATTTTGTCCAATAGTGATGAGTGTTATTTAAAGTGTTTGGAGAACTTTTCACGCGAATAATAGATGTACTTGAACATGCAAAGTTTCCGTTGTCTCATAAGAAACATTTATGTCATTTTCAAGAGTGTTTTTGTTCCGCCGAGTGCTAATTAGTGAAAAAAACTCGAACTTTGTGTCAAAACATTCTTCGGTTTGGTGTAAGTGTTGACAACAGTATAAAGGTGGGAATCACCGCTCCAAAGTAACGTATTATTTCATTATTATTATTTAAATAAATATTGCAATTTTATAAATATAGAGATTACAAAAGCATTAAAA
Organism: Diabrotica virgifera virgifera; assembly: GCF_917563875.1. Taxonomy (NCBI): domain Eukaryota; kingdom Metazoa; phylum Arthropoda; class Insecta; order Coleoptera; family Chrysomelidae; genus Diabrotica; species Diabrotica virgifera. The sequence continues at coordinate 48,897,569 of NC_065448.1, forward strand.
AGGCCGACGGGGGTTAATTTTCCGCAGGGTTGAACTGAAATTAACCCCTCTCGCGGTTTTTTTTACATCACATCAAGAAAGATAATAAAAATTAAAAAAAAATAAGAAAAGTAGAACAATATTTTATTATACCAAAAACTGTTAACTGTAAATAAGAGGTTAGTGTTTAGCTTCAAAATTATTGATAATAAAATATATTATTTAATAACGCATAAGAATATGCTTCAGATCTTAACGACTTTAAACCATGAGTCAAAATTATAATACTCAGTATGTACATTATCCACAACAGGACATTACTACAAATCCATCACTAAATTCACTAAACCAATGTGCAAGACCGTACGCGCAAATTCAATATGTACCAATTCAACAGTCCTTATATAGTAACACAGCTCAGAGTATTCAAAACGTGCAACCGCATTTAGTTTCACAACCGATGCAGCCTTCTACTAGTGCAGCACAATATTATCCTGTAGTACCTGTTCAATCGCAATCCCAAGCTGAATCTGCACCAGATGATTGGAAACACGTACATAACAAAAAAAGAAATCGAATTGATAGCCCGGAAAAATATATTAGAGCAACAAAACAATCCAAAATAGATGATTACTGGTTAAACTCACCAATATCGACCACCAACAAATTCTCTGTATTACAAAAAGAACAAAACGATGCAAATCAGGATACAGCTACAGAAGAACAAAACGATGCAAATCAGGATACAACTACAGAAGAAAACCAGAGCCAAAATACAAATACAACTACTAAAACGCCACCAATATTTGTCTACAGTGTTAAAAATATTACTCCGCTTACCAAACTACTACAAACGATTGCAAAAGATGCTTATGTATTAAAAACTCTCGCCAATGACCAAGTAAAAATAATGCCTCAAAATAATGAAGTCTACTCTGTTATAACAAAAGCACTAGAAGACAAAAATACTGAATATCATACCTACCAACTCAAAGAAGATCGCTCATTCAGAGTTGTACTAAGAAATGTACATCCATCTACAGATATCAACGAAATTAAGGCGGAAATCCAAAGCGTAGGGCACGAAGTCATAAATATCAATAACATTCGTCAATCAGGTACAAAAAAGCCATTACCACTGTTCTACGTTGAACTAAAACAAGCCGAGAATAACAAAGATATATATGAGATCGATTCATTGTTGAACTATAAAGTAATTTTTGAACCTCCACATAAAAAGCGTGTAGTACCTCAGTGCATAAAATGCCAACGCTACGGCCACACCAAAAATTTTTGCTACCTTTCTCCAAGATGTGTTAAATGCGCGGGTAACCACAGATCTGATCAGTGCTCTTACAAAGAAAGAAACAACCAGGTGAAATGCGTGCTGTGTGAAGGAAATCACCCAGCAAACTATCGTGGGTGCTTAGTCCACAAAGAGCTGCAAAAAAGAGCATTTCCACAACTGAGAAGCAAACCAACAAGTCAGCCTGTCCAATCAAACCAACACTTAGTAGTCCCGAATGTAACCTATGCTCAGGTAGCAACCGCTGGTAATCAAATACCATCAAATACAGCTCCCAGTCTTCAACAATCCAATGACATGCTCGAACGTAAAAATATGATCAAACAATTGGTAGAACAAATGAGCACAATGTTAAACCTCTTAACCGCTCTCATTGCTAAAAAACCCTAAGATGGAGGCGTTTCTAAAACTAGCTTCATGGAACGCCAATGGCTTATCACAACATACACAGGAAATCAAATACTTTCTACACCTTCATAAAATAGATATACTGCTAGTATCCGAAACTCACTTTACACAAAAAAGTTACCTTAAAATTCCAAACTATACTATATATACTACTAATTATCCAGATGGATCAGCACATGGAGGCTCTGCTATTATAGTTAGAAATACAATAAAACATCATAATGCTGGCGAGTACCAAACAAATCACATTCAAGCGACCAATATTGTGGTTGAAGACTGGGATGGACCACTTACAGTATCTGCGCTGTATTGCCCCCCACGACACTCTATCACAAACGAACAATTTAAAGATTATTTCAATTCACTTGGGAGCCGCTTCATAGCAGCAGGGGACTATAATGCCAAACATACCACGTGGGGATCAAGACTAATCACTCCGAGAGGTAGAGTTCTCTTAAATATCATAGAGTCAAATAATATGGATTATTCATCAACCGGCGAACCAACATACTGGCCCTCGGACAGAAATAAAATCCCCGATTTGGTCGATTTTGCTGTAGTTAAGAACATCCCTAGGTCTAATATAAAAGCTACATCATGCTACGAATTATCTTCTGATCACTCGCCTATACTATTCACAGTTGGAACCCAGGTACTTATTAAAGAAATATCCCCCTCACTTTATAACAGACGCACACACTGGCCAAAATTCAGATCTATACTGGAGAACAAGGTGTCTCTAGACATTCCACTAAAAACCAAAGAGGACATTTTTCTTGCTGTGGAACAACTAACTACAAATATCCAATCAGCTGCCTGGCAAGCAACACCAACAATACAAAATAAATGCATAATAAATGACTGCCCACAAGTTGTCAAAGAAAAAATTTTGCTAAAGAGAAGACTGAGGAAAAGATGGCAACAGACCAGAGATCCTGCTGATAAGCGTAGATTCAATAGTGCATCAAGGGAATTAAAAAAGCTCTTCGAAGATCTCAAAAACCAATCACTTCAGTACTACTTGGAAAATTTAGATTCCACTAAAGATACCGATTATTCGCTATGGAAAGCCACGAGAAAACTGAAACAACCCCAGAAACCGTCACCTCCAATTAGAAAATCGGACAGAGAATGGGCTCGTAGTGCACAAGAGAAAGCAAGTTGTTTTGCAGAGTATTTTTCCGAAGTATTTACTCCCAATCAAGTGAATTCACCTGTGGAAGTAGACGTATTCTCATTTCTTCAAAGTCCATATCAAATGAGTTTGCCTATTCCGAAATTTAAGTCGTCCGAAGTCATCTTGGCTATTAATAATTTAAACGATAAAAAATCTCCAGGGTACGATTTGATCAGTGGAAAAGTATTGAAAGAATTACCTATCAAATGCATAAAACTTATAACGTTTATATTCAATGCCATATTAAACTTAGGTTACTTTCCTGATCAATGGAAAGTGTCTCAGATAATAACCATTCTAAAACCGGGGAAACCTCAAGAAGAAACTACATCGTACAGGCCAATCAGCCTCTTGCCAATCACGTCTAAAGTTTTCGAAAAACTATTAGTAAAAAAACTCGAACCCTGGATCAAAAATCTAATTCCAGACCACCAGTTTGGATTTCGATCCCATCACTCAACAATCCAACAAGTTCACAGAGTGGTAAAACATATAAATGCTGATTTTGAGGCCAAAAGGTACTGTTCAGCGGCATTTCTTGACGTTAGGCAGGCATTTGACAAGTTATGGCATGAAGGCCTCCTATACAAGCTAAAAAAGACATTACCGCACAGCTTTTACATTCTTCTTGAGTCATATTTGTCAGGTAGGTGTTACTTTATTAAATACCAAGATGCAATTTCCAAACTCTATTCTATCAAAGCTGGCGTACCACAGGGTAGCGTGCTGGGACCTACCTTGTATCTCTTGTTTACCGCAGATATACCTCCACCTCTTCAGGAACCACTAGAGGAGAGACCACTTACAGAAGAAATGATGCTAGGAACATTTGCCGACGATACTGCAATCCTAGCCTCACACACAGACCCTATTTATGCCTCGCATATCCTTCAAGCGTATCTAGACAGAGTACAAATTTGGTTTTTGGAATGGAAAATTAAAGTGAATGAAGGAAAATCTATTCAAGTTACATTTACAACACGAAGAGGAACTTGTCCTCCTGTAACTTTAAACAATCACCAATTACCATCAGCCAACGAGGTAAAATATCTTGGTATTCATTTGGACAGAAGTCTCACATGGAGGAAACATATCTGGACCAAGAGAAAGCAACTAGGTCTCCAATTCAGAAATATGTATTGGTTAATGGGCCGTTCATCAAGACTATCTCTGGATAATAAATTGCTGCTCTATAAGGCAATACTTATGCCAATCTGGACATATGGGTTGGAACTATGGGGAACAGCCAGTCACTCCAACATCGAAATCATCCAACGCTTCCAATCAAAAACCCTCAGAACCATCACTAATGCACCTTGGTACATCAACAATAGAATTATTCATCGAGACCTTAAAACTGATACGGTACAAGAAGTCATCACAAAACGTAGCGCTGCTTACATTGCCAAGTTGGAGGATCATGAAAACCAGTTTGCACTTAACCTCCTAGACAATTCCCAAGAACAGCGTAGGTTAAAGAGGTTCAAACCATTGGACTTACCATTTAGAGTAAACTTTTAAACTAATGAGTTAGTAGTTATGAAATGTAATTATTTTGTACAGAACTTTATAAAAATTGTACTTTGATTTTGCCAGTGGGTAAAATCTTTCTTGTCCTTAGTCAATGTAATTACTTTTGTTTATTGTTGACACTCAACAGATTGCAAAATAAATTTAAATTAAATAAAAAAAAAAAAAAAAAACTTAACTGTTTAAATTATAGGTTATAAAATTTAGATTGCACTATGCTTTGTTTTTAAACCAGGGGGAGTTAGCTAAATAGACATATTCACACTCAAGAAACTCACTAGAAAAGTCACCAAAATACATCTTTTTTGGTTGAGCATGTCGGCTTTCGACGGTAATCCATAAATACTAAAAATAAATATTAACAATAAAATAAATTTTACTAATACTTCGCTAAAGAATTCTAAAAACAACTGTTTTTTATATAAAAGCAGACTAAAAATCTAAAAATTAAAGAAATAACGAATAAAAAACAAAAAATCACCGATATAACTTTAACCTATGAAATGCCAATAGTGTCAAAATTTCATAAATGTCAATAGTGTCAAAATTTCATAACAGTGGAGTAAACTTGCCTGCGGTTGGACCAATTACAAACAAGCATTACAGCGCGGTAAATTTGAATTACTCCTCCTGGTTTAAAAAACAGCATAATTGATTTTCAAGTTATACAAACTATCACTACATGTCACTTTAGTAAAGTGTCAATATTAATGCTAAAATCGTAGTGTAAAAATATATAAATATAATTACCTTTAACTAAACCCCAAACAGACTTTTTGTATTTCACTTGTGCTATAATAGTTAAGGAAGAATGTGTCTCAGATACTTTACTAAGGCAGTAGTGAGCGTTGACACAAAAACTATCGGCGTAAGGAACTCCAGCGTTTAATGACTCTATATCTATTGAATACAATTGACCTGCTTTGCTGCAGGGATTCATAGACTAAAAAAAATGTTTTATTAGAATGTTATTTTCGATAATCATTAATTTTTAATTAGTACATTCTTTCACGGTTTTTGCTCTAAATTCTAAAGAACCGCTTGGATTGACATGCAATTTGGCATACGCATAGCTTACATGTCAAAGAAAAAAGTGATATTGTGCCGATGTGTGCTTTTGCCCTGGGGGTGACTTTCACCCCCTCTTGGGGGTGAAAAAATATATGTCCAAAATAAGTCCGAAAATGGGTAAACTGACTAATTTTAAGTAACTTTTGTTCTATAGAGCTTTTCCGCCAAGTCAACACTTTTCCAGTTATTTGCTAGTGAATATGTTCATTTTTCAACAAAATAACCACATTTTTAGACGGTTTTTCGCAAATAACTCAAAAATTAAGTATTTTGTCGAAAAAACGTTCTTAGCAAAAATATAGCCTGTAAAAAAGTAAAAAATGGTGTACGCGTTAGGTCACTGGACCTTGTAGAACCAGAGTTATAGCCAATGAAAAATAGATTCATATTCCCCAAATTTCAAATAGAATATTTCGACGTGAAATATCCAGAAAATTAAGCACTTTTTGTGGAAAACCCATTATAACTTTTTTAAAGTGTTTAAAAAAAGCTTTATTTCTGTTTTTATAAAAAGTTTCTAGCATTAAATTTTGGTCCCTTTTGTTTTGGCAAAAAAAAATCGGGAAGACCACCCCCTAATTAGCAACTTAAATGAAATTAATCGTTACCGCTCCACAAATTATTTTACTTATGTTGTGTTTATATGATCTGTAAGTTTCTACGATTCAAAGTGCTTGTTTTTAAAAAAATTTGGTTTTAAAGTAAAATTTTTAAAAATTTTAATTTTGAAAAATATGCTTTTTTCCAAAATAACTCGAAACAGTTACGAGATACCAAAAATCACGAAAAACAAAAAAAGTCAGCATTGCTTTTCTGAATATCATGTATTTTTTTGTTTTTCTGTTAGACAAAAATTGATTAAGATTTGGTGTTTCTAAATTTGCATACATTGGTGATCAGTGACTCGTTCAACCCCTTTTAACTACAGCCCTTTAAAAAATAATGACTTTGAACCGATTAAACTTACAGATTATATAAACAATACATACACGAGTCAAAAAACTTGTGAAGTCGAAACAATTAAGTTCATTTGAGATACTAATTAGGGGGTGATTTTCCCGATTTTTTTACCAAAAAAAAAGGGACTAACTTTATTTTGAGCGTAACTTGTTTACTTTTGATGCTAGAAATTTTTTTATAAGACAAAAATGAAGCTTTTTTTAAACACTTTAAATAAGTTGTAATGAGTTTTTCCTGAAATGTGCTTCATTTTTGGTTATTTCACGTTAAAGTATTCCATTTGGAATTTGACGAATATGAACCTATTTTCCATTAGTTATAACTCTGTTTCTACTAGGTATATAGACGTGATATATACACCATTTTTTTAAATTTTTTACAGGCTATATTTTTGCTAAGAATGTTTTTTCGACAAAATACTCACTATTTGAGTTATTTCTGAGACTATCTAAAAGCGTGGTTATTTTGTTGAAAAAATGAACATATTTACTGGCAAATAACTCGAAAAGTATTGACTTAGTGAAAAAACTCTATAGAACAAAAGTTACTTAAAATTAGTCAGTTTATCCATTTCCGGACTTACTTTGGACGAATATTTTTTCATCCCCAAGAGGGGGTGAAAACCACCCCCAGGGCAAAAGCACATATCGGCACAATATCACTTTTTTTCTTTGACTTGTTAGCTAGGTGTATGCCAAATTTCATGCCAATTCAAGCGGTTTTTTAAAATTTAGAGGTTTTGTACGGACTAAAATTTAAAAGGAAAATTTAGAACGGACTAAATTATCTGTCTATATAGGGCGTGTGAAAAGAAGCGGGACGGTTGAATATTTCGAGAAACGAACATCGAATCTAAAAACTGAAAAACATGTACAAAATCGAAGAAAATCTTCTGTGTAAAAGGTATATTTATTTAAAACCCCAATAAAGGGCTACATTAAAAGACAGAACGTTTTCGCTCTAAAGAGAGCATCATCAGTGTTCTAAGCAAGCTCTACATGCTAAGCCACCAAAAATACATGGGTTAAAACCCTTAAAACGCCGACCAAAAGTCTTACATTGGCGTGTTATATATTATACCCTGGCGATGGGTGAAATTTAAACAAGATATACCTCAAAGCATCATATGACTATACCACGTGTATGTAGGTGGTTGAGTTGATTTCTCTGTCTTCACATCAACTCAACCACCCACATACACGTGGTATAGTCATATGATGCTTTGAGGTATATCTTGTTTAAATTTCACCCATCGCCAGGGTATAATATATAACACGCCAATGTAAGACTTTTGGTCGGCGTTGGGTTTTAACCCATGTATTTTTGGTGGCTTAGCATGTAGAGCTTGCTTAGAACACTGATGATGCTCTCTTTAGAGCGAAAACGTTCTGTCTTTTAATGTAGCCCTTTTTTGGGGTTTTAAATAAATGTACCTTTTACACAGAAGATTTTCTTCAATTTTTGTAATTAATGGTATACCTACAACCAGTTACAGGAAATTTTTCCCTATGGATTTTGAAAAACATGTGTTCAATAGTTTTCAAAAATCTAACAGGGGTTTGGAATGGGGAGCAACTTTGAACTCTAAGAGGAACCCACATGTTTTATTGCAGAACATTCTAAAAAAAAATGAATTCCGTACCTTAAAATTAGTTTGCAGACTTCGAATCGGACAATTTAATTTCTCCATCGTCTTTTTCATGTGCCTTGTCCGTTCCGAACCATAGGGAATGCAAGGTTTGGAGCCATGAGTGTCTCCTCTATCTCTCTCTATATATCTCTCTCTATCTATCTCTCTCTACCTATCTCTTTCTCTATCTATCTCTCTCTCTATCTATCTCTCTCACTCTCTATCTCTCTCTCTTTATCTATCTCTCTATATATATATATATATATATATATATATATATATATATATATATATATATATATATATATATATATAATCAAACAGATGAAATATATATATATATATATATATATATATATACAAGAAATACTGGATATTAGTGACTGTCAATATCAACAAACAAGTGGTTTATTAGGGTTGCAGTCAGAAGTTTGGCCAGGATATCAAAGAAACACTCTTTTGACTTTTTGTCTAGCTTTCGGGGTTGTTTGACCCCTTTATCAAGACTCTGTAATATAAAACAAAAATGTAATGTACAAAAATGTATATATATATATATATATATATATATATATATATATATATCTCTATCTATCTCTCTCTATCTATCTCTCTATATCTATCTCTCTCTATCTATCTCTCTCTCTCCCTCTATCTATCTCTCTCTATCTATCTCTGTCTATCTATCTATCTATCTCTCTCTCTCTCTCTATCTATCACTATCTATCTCTATATATCTCTATCTATCTCCTCTATCTATCTCTCTCTTTCTCTCTCTCGCAGTACCTCGTCGTTGGTCACGTGTTCGGTCCAGGATATACGTGGTAAGCCCACAGTTCGAAGGCCTTTATTTTTTTCATCAATGTTGTGTGCAGATATACGACGGAGATGCATGATGGAGAATATTACTAACAGGGTAAGAAACATAAGAGTAGAATGGAATGATCACATAAGCCGAATGACAACAAATATAGTAGTAAGGGCGGCGAGAGACGGTTCCCAATAGCCAGACGATCATAGGGAAGACCACGAAAAAGAATGAAAACTAACAATAAAACACTGAAAACGTTTGTTTTGTATACTTCCACAAAATTTATTACAACTAAGTGACTACAGGTGTTTCGGCAGAGTGCCTTTCTCAAGTGATATAGTTTACAATGTGTTTGCCTTTTTAAGTCTTTAACTGAAGAGGTTGAGGAGTGGGAAGCTGTTTGTCTCGAGTTGGTCATTCAGAATTATATCTGTATTTTTCAATTTATTAATTTCCATAGATTCTAAAAAAGATAGCTTAAGGCCTTTATTTTGAATATGCAGAATTTGAAACTCTTCATTGAAAGAATGATTATGATCTAGAATCTAGAAGGTGAAGTACCTATGTAGAAGTGTCTATTTTTCTATTGTTGAAAGCCCTTTTGTGTTCTGCTATCCGTTTGTCAAAGGTTCTGACCGTTTGACCGATGTAAGTTTTCGGAAAGTCACCACAAGTTAGTTTGTACACACCACTCTGTAGTTGCTTTCCCTTTCGACTTTTATTGTTCTTAATATATTTGCTTAAGTTGTTGGTTCTTAAAGCTGGTGTTATTCCTTTCTTTTTTTATGTATCTGGCTATTTTTGTTGTTATACACTATACACTAATTTCAGGGCTTCCTTATGGAGTTTTTGATTTAAAATTTTGTTAACTGTTTTTCGTTATAGCCATTGTTTACTGCTATTTGTTTAATGATGGTTAGTTCTATCTCCAAGTTATTTTTTGTCATGGGAATTTCTGTCAGTCTATGTATCATGCTATGGTAGGCTGCTAATTTGTGTTGTGTAGGATGGTATGATGAATTGTGTATGGTTGTGTCAGTACGGTACTCAACGCCTAACCAAAATATTTAACGACATATATTTAAGCGGAGTAATACCAAAAATATGGTTGAAGTCGACGTTTGTTGCTTTACCAAAGAAAACAAAGTCCGTATCCTGCAGTGATTTCCGAACCATCAGCTTAATGAGCCATATTTTAAAACTATTTCTAAAAATTATACACCAAACAATATATAGACTGTGCGAAGAAAAAATCAGCCGAACACAGTTTGGTTTTCGAAATGCAGTGGGTACAAGAGAGGCTCTATTTAGTATACAAGTGCTATTTCGACAATGTAGAGACGTAAATTGCGATATTTATGCATGTTTCATTGATTACCATAAAGCGTTCGATACAGTAAAGCACGACAAGCTGATGGAACCAATATTGGAATCAACACCTGTGATTTAAGGATTATCAGCAATCTGTACTGGAATCAAACATCCTCTATCCGGACAGAGGCAGGAGAATCCGCCGATATCAAAATCAAACGTGGAGTCCGTCAGGGATGTATACTATCCCCCCTGCTGTTTAACATCTACTCTGAGGAAATCTTTCAAGAAGCAGTGGATGATGTTGAAGCCGGAATTCGAATTAACGGAGAATGTATCAATAACATAAGATACGCAGACGACACTGTGGTATTCGCTGACAGTTCTGAAGCCCTACAGGAGTTAATGAACAGAATCGCGGAGGTCAGTCAGAGATACGGACTTTCACTAAACACTAAGAAAACAAAACGTATGATTATTATCTCTAAGAACAAACAGCAATTTGGACGACTCAGTGTAAATGATCAACAAATAGAAAGAGTAAATACCTACCTTGGTACGAAATTCAATGAAAATTGGGTCCATTCTATAGTAGGTCTGGATCCCGCGTATGAAAAAAAAGTTGATTAATAGCAAGCTGAAAATTTGTTAATAGCTTAAGGGAGTCTAGTCGAATAAACTTTGATATATGGGAACACTGAAACAGGGGTAGTTTTAATTGTGGAACAGGTTAAAAATTTGGAACGGTCACAGCACGAAAACGGCACATTTATTTTGTCCGACAGAACAGACTTAAACTCTCCGAACAGAGATTAAACTCTCATGAAAAAATCAGACTGCTATTTATTACCTGTCATAATTCCTGTCATTTGACATATTCTACATGTTCCACTCATTAAAACGCCCATTTGGTGATAAATAGCAGTCTGATTTTTGCATGAGAGTTTAATCTCTGTTCGAAGAGCTTAAGTCTGTTCTGTCGGACAAAATAAATGTGCCGTTTTCGTGCTGTGACCGTTCCAAATTTTTAACCTGTTCCACAATTAAAACTACCCCTGTTCCAGTGTTCACACATATCAAAGTTTATTCGACTAGACACCCTTAAGCTATTAACAAATTTTCAGCTTGCTATTAATCAACTTTTTTTTCATACGCGGGATCCAGACCTATAGAAATCAAATGTAGGATAGAGAAAGCAAGATCTGCATTTCAAAAAATGGCAAAGTTGTTCAAATGTCATGATTTGTCGATACCCATAAAAGTCAGATTACTACGATGTTATATCTTCCCTATACTGTTGTACGGAGTTGAGTCGTAGACTCTCACAGACGCCACCTGCAAGAAAATTGAGGCTTTTGAGATGTGGCTTTATCGTCGAATCCTGAAGATATCTTATACCGACCACATTACTAATGAGGGTGTTTTTCTGAGAATGCAAAAAGAAAAAGAGCTGCTAATCAAAATAAAAACAGCCAAAATCGAATACCTCGGTCACATCATGAGGAACAGTGAAAGATATGGACTGCTGCAACTGGTCTTACAGGGAAAAGTAGAGGGAAAGCGAGGACCAGGAAGGCGAAGGATTTCGTGGCTGAAAAATCTACGTACGTGGTTCAACACGACCACTACAAATCTTTTCAGAGCAGCAGTGTGCAAAGTACAGATTGCCATGATGGTCGCCAACATCCGAAACGGATAGGCACTACAAGAAGAAGAAGTGTCAGTATGGGTAGGTTTATGATATACGGAGAACTCATGTTTGTTGTGTAGTCTGGTAATCGTTACATCTAGAAAGTTTATGGAATTATTCTGTTCTGTTTCTATTGTAAACTAAATATTACTATGAAGTGAATTAATGTATGATAGAAATTGGTCAAGTTCTCTGAGTTGTCTGTTAGTTCCGGTAAAGCATACTAGTATATCATCCACGTATCTCCACCAATATAAGAACTGTTTAAATACGGGATGTTTAGAAATTGTTGTTTCAAGTTGGTTCATAAATATATCTGACAGAAATTCCGTTGACAAAAAATAACTTCGAGATAGAACTAAACATCATTAAACAAATAGCAGTAAACAATGGCTATAACGAACCAACAGTTAACAAAATTTTAAACCAAAAACTAAATAGGAAAGCCCTGAAATTAGTGTATCCACCACCACAGAAAGAACCAAAGAACCCAGTACTTTCTGCTGTCTCACATATACTGGCAAGATAACAACAAAAATAGCCAGATACATAAAAAAAGAAAGGAATAACACCAGCTTTCAGAACTAACAACAACTTAAGCAAATATATTAAAAACAATAAAAGCCGAAAGAGAAAGCAACTACAGAGTGGTGTGTACAAACTAACTTGTGCTGACTGTCCGAAAACTTACATCGGTCAAACTGGCAGAACCTTTGACAAACGGATAGCAGAACACAAAAGGGCTTTCAACAATAGAAAAACAAACACTTCTACATACGCACTTCACCTTCTAGATCATTATCATTCTTTCAATGAAGAGTTTCAAATTCTGCATATTAAAAATAAAGGCCTTAAGCTATCTTTTTTAGAATCTATGGAAATTAATAAATTGAAAAATACAGATATAATTCTGAATGACCAACTCGAGACAAACAGCTCCCCACTCCTCAACCTCTTCAGTTAAAGACTTAAAAAGGCAAACACATTGTAAACTATATCACTTGAGAAAGGCACTCTGCCGAAACACCTGTAGTCACTTAGTTGTAATAAATTTTGTGGAAGTATAGAAAACAAACGTTTTCAGTGTTTTATTGTTAGATAAAATGAACTTCCATCAAGTAACGGTCGAATCCATCAATTATTTAAAGAATGACAACTTACTGGAGGCACATTGAAAAAACAGACAGGGGCATGTCTACATAAAAAGAAGAAGAAGAAGAAGTCTTCGGATCTGTATAATATATTTTGCTGTGATTGCAGCGCCTCTATCGCTATTCGAAAAAAGTTCAGAAAAAACTTGTTTACTGTTTCACCGAGAATCCTAATCTGCAATGAAAAAATGGTTTTCAATTTGATAGATTTTAAAAAATATTAAACACGTATTTTTTGGTTTTCTATTTGGAAGTGTATTTCTTGAGATATTAGACCATTTCTATAATTTACCTATGGTATGACGATAAATTGTTTTTTTTTTAATTATACCGCCGTCTATCAACAAAGAGGAAAGATGTTTCTTATAAATGATTATGAGGAGTCCGAATCTGCAATGAAAAATGGGGATTCCCATTTAAGATTTCAGTTGCCCCCTCACCGCTTTAGGGTGTGTGGCTGGGGGGCCGTGTTTGGTGTTATTCGATACATTTTTGAAAAATACTGAACGCATTTTTCAGTGTTTCGATCCGATGTTCATTTCGCGAAATATTCGAACGTTCCACTTCTTTTCATACACCCTGTATCATTCCAAAAAAATCTTACCTGTCTCTCTGTAACTTGTGCAGATTTGGGTCCCATACTCGCCATAAGAGCTACTGTTAAACTGACTACTCTACTTTTACTGTTGTCTAACGGATTATGGGTCCAAGGAGTTTGAGTAAGGTCTGTAGTTTTTCTGGCTGCGTGAAAGTCCAAGTAGAATTTGGAGCTTGTGAACAGTAAGGTGAACAGTTGATCCACGTGAATGGGGAAAACTTCGTTCCACATTTGTCGACCTTCGTGAGGAGATGTGCAGGTGACTTTAACATCATTTCTGTAAATAAATTAAAGATTTTATTTCAGAACATAACTGTTTCAGATAGACCAGGACATAAAAACAAAAAGTTTTTATCAGACAATTGAAGAAGCTGACTTTAATTTTGATATTACCATAGGTTTGTTTCAAATCCAACCCGATACAAAACCGTTCTTGAATCGTTACGCGCATGCGCAATAACGAATAATTGTGCGCAGTAACATTTTTCGTTACTGCGCAAACTCGTAACCGTTCATGAACGGTTTTGTATCGAGTTGGAACAAACCTCATAATTGATCCATACAGTATCATTACTTAGCATAGAAAGTTCCTGTTTTTATTTCAACCACACGGGTCGTTCAAAGAAACAGAGTAATTTAAAAATGAAAGGTCTTTAAACCCAAACCTATGTCAACACGACAGAATGCTGAAGTCATTTAAACTTAACATAAACTTCAATATAACTTTATTTCGACAGGAAATCAATTACTGGAATAGAAATCGGGACACTTTATAACGTTTGTTATTCGATAGTATTTAGATACAACATAAATACCAAATGGGACCATTTTTTGTAGATATGGTCACAAATAGAGAAGGTAAAATCGGCCTTTAGGAGGATGTTGAAACGAATATGCAGCACATGACATTAAAACAAAAATTACCTGGAATAACCGAATTCTAAATTTCGAGTGTTAGTTGTTAGTTATAATTAGTAACAAAAAATGGCAAAAAGCATTCCGATGGTGACCAAGGAGGGGAAGCTTAGCTTTCTGTCTACGTACGGAACGATAGATCTACATATAGACGGTTGAAAGTTGTAACCCACAAATCAATTATTTTTATTAAGTAGAAAAAACGTTTCATTTAAGTATGTAATGTGATGGAGAATTACCCTAATAATTTTTTTTCAATAACTCATAGATCAATTATTGAGCTACAAATTAATGGAAAAAATATTAGGTCAATTCCTCATCAAATTACTTAAATGGAATGTTTTTTCTATCTATCTATCTATCTATCTAATCAGCCCTAAACATCCATCCTTTAATATAGGCCTCCTCTTCCTTCTTCCATGCCTCTCTATCTTGGGCAATTTGCATCCAATTTGACCCAGTGTGTTTCTTCAGGTCATCCGACCATCGCATCTGTGGCCTTCCCCTTTTTCGTTTGTGGTTCCACGGTCTCCAATGTATAATCATCTTAGTCCATCTTTCATCCTTGTGCCGTAGGGTGTGTCCGGCGAACTTCCATTTGAGCTTTGCTACTTGGGTAGAGACATCTTTCACTTTTGTTTTGTTACGGATCCATTCGTTTCTTTTCCTGTCTGATAGTTTAATGTTCAGCATTTGTCTTTCCATGGATCTTTCTGTCTTTGCTATTTTTCCATATTTTCTTTTGTAAACGTTCATGTCCGAGAGCCATATATTAGAACAGGGAGTATACATTGATTGAATACTCTTGTTTTTAGGTATTGCGGGTATTTTCTGTTCTTTGGAATATAAGACAGTTTTCCGAATGATGCCCAGGCCAATCTTATTCTTCTCTTTATTTCTTCGGTTTGATTTTCTTTATTTAATCTAGTGATTTGTCCTAGATATATATACTCTTTTACTTGTTCTATTCTTGTTTGTGCCACTGTAATTCAACTTCAGTCCTATCTTTGTCGATTCTCTATCTAGTTCTTCCGTCATTCTTTGTAATTCTTCACTTCTTTCTGTTATTAATACAAGATCATCAGCATATCGTAAGTGATTCCGATATTGCCCGTTTATGTTTATACCAAAGCCTTTCCAGTGTAGTTGTTTGAACACATCTTCTAGCGCTTGGTTGAATAGCTTGGGCGAGATGGTATCTCCTTTTTTTACTCCTCGATTTATTTTAATAGGCTCAGTTTGTTTCATTAGCTTAATAGTTGTTGTTGCCTTATATATATTTGTAATTAAGTCGGTATATCTGTAGTTCTGCTGTTTTGTAGGGAATTCTTTACTGCCCAGTGTTCTACACTATCAAATGCTTTTTCGAAGTCAATAAATGCCATGTATAGCGGGATATGATATTCGTTAGCTTTTTCGATTAATATCTTCATCGTTAAAAGGTGGTCACTTGTACTGAAGCTCTTTCTAAATCCGGCTTGTTCTCTTGCCTGGTATCCATCTAATTTAGTTGTTAATCTGTTTGTTTTTTCTACTTCCCGAAAAAAAGTTGATTTGTGGTTACAACCTTTTGCCTTTCAACTGTCGATATCTTTTATGTATCTACATTTTATTTTAATTTATTTCATTTTTATAGTAATTTATTTTATTTTATTTTAAATTAATTTATTTTATTTTACATTAATTTATTTTATTTTATTTCATTTTATGAAGAAACACCCATTGGACTGCTTTTACTACTCCGCGTAGTGCAGTGGTTTCCAATATGGGGGCGCGCCCCCCTAGGGGGACGTGAGACTGTTGCAAGGGGGGCATGCAGCTGTTTCGAAAATATTCTCGAATACAAACCAAAAAAATCGAATAGGTGTCAAAAAAATGAATCTTCAAAACAGGTATCCGTAATCCACAATCCTCGCCGCGAATTTTTCTGGTACAAATGCTAATAGACCGGGCAGTATCGTCGCCCCCGCTAGCGAAATTATTCCGATTCGATTTTTTTGCACAAACTTACTCAAAAAGAGGTCCTTCCTTATAACATATCCACAGGGTGACGGGCGGTACCGTGGTCGAAAAATTGTTTTAACATTTACATTTCGAACAATTTTTTTTAGATAATTTGGGTCATTCTGAGCAAAAAAGGGCTCTTGTCATTTTTCTCTAAAATTGATTGTTGTCGAGTTATATGCGATTAAAAATTTGAAAAATGCGAAAATGGCCATTTTCATGGCTTAATAACTCGATTAAAAATTATTATTATAAAATTCAAAAAGTAACCAAATCAAGTTTCAAACCCCTTCTTTAAGATCCTGAAGAGATTTTTGTCATTATTTTATTACAAAGCTGTTATTTTTAATTATTAACAATTAGCGCTATAGTCCGGGAGTATCGTCGCCCCCGTTAGTCAAATTATTCCGATTCGATTTTTTTACACAAACTTACTCAAAAAGAGGTTCTTATAACATATCCACAGGGTGACGGGCGGTGCCGTAGTCGAAAAATTGTTTAAATAATTTTTTTAAACAAATCCACAAAAATATTTTTTTTCACTTCGAACAATAAGATAATTTGGGACATTATGAGCAAAAAAGGTCTCTTGTGATTTTTCTCTAAAGTTGATTGTTGTCAAGTTATACGCGATTTAAAATTTGAAAAATGCGAAAATGGCCATATAACTCGACAACAATCAATTTTAGAGAAAAATCACAAGAGACCTTTTTTGCTCAGAATAATCCAAATTATCTCAAAAAAATCGTTCGCAATGAAAAAATTATTTTTGTGAATTTGCTTAAAAAAATTGTTTAAACAATTTTTCGACCACGACACCGCCCGGCACCCTGTGGATGTGTTATAAGGACCTCTTTTTAAGTAAGTTTGTGCAAAAAAATCTAATCGAAATAGTTTCGCTAACGGGGGCGACGATACAGTTGGACTATAGCGCTAATTATTAATAATTAAAAATAGCAGCTTTGTAATAAAATAATGACAAAAATCTCTTCAGGACCTTGAAGAAGGGATTTGAAACTTGATTTGGTCACTTTTTGAATTTCATAATAATAATTTTTAATCGAGTTATTAGGCTTGAAAATGGCTATTTTCGCATTTTTCAAATTTTTAACCGCATATAACTCGACAACAGTCAATTTTAGAGAAAAATGACAAGAGACCTTTTTTGCTCAGAATGACCCAAATTATCAGAAAAAATTTTGCTCGGAATATAAAAACTATTTTTGCGAATTTGTTTAAAAAAAATTGTTTAAACAATTTTTCGACCACGGCACCGCCCGGCACCCTGTGGATGTGTTATAAGGACCTCTCTTTGGCTACGAGTAAATGACGATTTTCCTACTTTGACAAACAAAGCTTTAGAAATTTGATTGCCATTTGTAACATCTTACCTATGTAAAATTGATATTTCTACAGTAGCTGTCTTAAACAATGATACCAAGGTGTGAGAAAATTTGTGCTGAAAAACAAGTTCAATCGTCGCATTACATTTTTATAATGTTGTATTAATTATGTATAAATATTTTTCTGTATTTTTGTAAGATTTGTTTTTATTACATTTAAAATTATTATTTCTTATAATAAATAATATTTTTATGTATATTTTTACATGATATTATTATTGTATATTATTTTGTAGCCCATTAAATAAATTATAATATCAGTTGAGTAGGTATTTATGAAATTAGATTGTATGAAAAATTAAGGGGGCGCAACATTTTTTTCTTTTTAAAGGGGGGCGCAAGTACAAAAAGGTTGGAAACCACTGGCGTAGTGTGTGGTCGCGAGATCTGCTGTTGCAGTCGTTACACTTGCTACGTCGTGTTTCTTTTGTGTTTATTTTTTCACGCCTCTACGTGATCCATTGCACCGATCAATGCATTCCGTCCGTAGCCCGCGATAAGAAAGCTATGCTTCTAACAATTATATTTATGGACTTGAAGGTTACGTCATGTCCAATAATAGATAAAAATTCAAAATCTACAAAAATAGTCAACTTAACATGTTTTGCTGAAACAACTTCATCAGAACATTGCAATTTACTATACTTCAGAACGAGTAAGTATAGAGCACGTGTAGTAAACAAGCAGCAAAATCCCTGTGAAGTAATAAATACCACTCTTAAAGAAAATAGAAAAACACCCAAGAAAGTATTAAAAATTGGTACATGGAATGTTAGGAGTATGTATGATCCAGGCAAAATGCATAATATAATACAAGAAATGCAAAGATTAAATGTCGACATTCTAGGCATTAGTGAGGCAAGGTGGCCAAATTCTGGCAGTTTTTCGACAACAAATGGCATAGCATATTACTCCGGAAACAGTAGTACTCAACACAGACACGGCGTAGCAGTTTTCGTATCTAAGTCTATGATGCAGTCGGTCATTAATTTTATTCCAGTATCAGATCGGCTTTTATTTCTCCAACTACAAACAAACACAAGTAAACTAAATATTATACAGATCTATGCACCTACTGCAGATAAATCCGAGGACGAAATTGAACAATTCTACGAAAAAATCAATCAAGTATTAAAATCAACGAAACCACGAGACATCACCGTAATTCTAGGTGATTTTAACTCAAAAATTGGTAAATGAAAAAGTGGCAAACATGTAGGAGAATACGGACTCGGTAAAAGAAATGAACGAGGTGACAGACTGCTTCAATTCTGTCAGGAGAATAACATGATTCTATCTAATACATTCTTCAACTTACCAAAGAGAAGACTTTATACGTGGAAATCACTCCAGGACAATTGCCAAATTAATAATTCGAAACCAGATTGACTTTTTACTGATAAACGAACGATACAGAAACTCCTTAAAATCCGTTAAGACTTACCCAGGCGCAGATGTCTATTCAGACCATAACCCTCTAATAAAGCAAATGAGTATTAAACTAAAAAGATTGGAGCAGAAAAGAAGAGCAAACCAGATAGACGTCAGTCATTTATGTAACCTGGAGGTAAAGGCGGAACTGCAAAGATGTATTAATAATAATTTGAAAATACTTCATGAAAAAGAAACATCTCAGCCAACGAACAACATAGATAAAAAATGGCAAAACGTAAAAATGGCGATAACAAGTCCTGCGAAGAAAATTCTGACTAAAGAAAAACCAAAAATAAAGCAAAGATGGATGACTGATAAAATCCTTCTTCTCATGGACAATCGGAGAATAATGAAAGGAAAAAATGAACAAAGGTATAAACAAATACAGAAAGAAATCAAAAAGGAAATCGGAATAATAAAGGAAGATTTTTATAAAAAAAAATGTGAAGAAATAGAGCAATTGCAGGCAAAACATGATATTTTTAATGTACATAAAAAAGTGAAAGAACTTGCAGGTACACAAAAACGTAAGCAGCCAAATACCCTGTATAATGTCAACGGAAACATAATAACAGAACTAGAAGAACAGTTGAAGACATGGAAAAACTATGTTGAAGAACTCTTTGCAGATGATAGACAACAATCAGAACTAAGTAACAGACAAGGAGACGAAGGTCCAGAAATAACGGAAGACGAAGTAATGTACGCACTAAAAAGAATGAAAAACGGTAAAGCCCCAGGTCCAGATGAAATACCAACGGAAATCCTTAAACTGATAGAAGAAGACTCGATCCACATTTTAGTTGAACTTTTCAATAGCATTTATACATCAGGAAAAATACCACAAGAATGGCTTTTATCCACCTTTGTTATTATACCAAAAAAGATGAATGCCAAACAATGTAGTAATTACCGTACAATCAGTTTGATGAGCCATGTACTGAAAATATTCCTGAAAATTATACACACTAGAGTACACAGAAAACTGTAAATGGACATCAATGATACCCAGTTTGGATTCCGAAATGGACTCGGAACAAGAGAGGCGTTGTTTGCACTGAACGTAATGTCTCAAAGATGGCTTGACATAAATCAAGATGTATTTATGTGTTTTATAGATTATAACAAGGCCTTTGATAAAGTGCGGCATGATCATCTAATCAGACTCCTGGTAGAAAAGAATTTAGATAAACGCGACATTCGACTAATAGCAAATATATACTACAATCAGAAAGCAGCAGTGAGAGTAGAGAATAATACCACTGAAGAAATTGAAATAAAGCGAGGTGTGAGACAAGGGTGTATACTGTCACCAACCCTGTTTAATCTCTATTCTGAAGACGTAATGAATAGAACACTCTCTGAGCAATCCATAGGTATTAAAATAAATGGTGTTAGATTAAACAAACTGAGATTTGCCGACGACACCGTTCTGATCGCAGAAACACTTGAAGAGCTACAGACATTGGTGAATAAAATAGCAGACTGCAGCGAAGAATATGGACTATCTTTGAACATAAAGAAAACTAAATTTATGGTAATATCGAAATCAACACGAAATGTCCAAAATTTATATTTACACAATGAAATTATCGATCGAGTTAGCAAATACAAATATTTAGGCACTTTTGTAAATGAAGACAACGATAGCTCAGCAGAAATCAAAATAAGAATAGAAAAAGCCAGATCCATATTCACTAAAATGAAGAGAGTGTTCTGTGGAAGAGATTTGAGCCTTGAAATGAAACTTCGCCTGATGAGATGTTACGTACTTTCTGTGCTGTTCTACGGAATGGAGTCATGGACGCTGAAAAAGATTGATACCAAAAAATTGGAGGCATTTGAACTGTGGATGTATCGCAGAATCCTGAGAATATCATGGACGGAGAGAGTCACAAACGTCGAGGTCTTGAGAAGAATGAATAAAGAAAAGGAAGTCATATTTACGATCAAAAAACGAAAACTGCAATACTTGGGACACATTACGAGGCGAAAGATATGAACTGCTTCGAATAATTATGCAGGGGAAGATAGCAGGAAAAAGATCCATAGGAAGAAGACGAAACTCCTGGCTAAAGAATCTACGGGAATGGTATAGCTGTAGCAACAACGAATTGTTTCGGTCAGCAGTTTCGAAAATACGTATAGCCCTGATGATCGCCAACCTTCGGAACGAAGATGGCACTTGAAGAAGAAAGAAGTAGTAAACAAATTACGACTTCGTGGTTCAGCACCTTTTTGATTTTGTAGTGAAAATCTAATCCACATCGTCAGTTCACCACTAGGCCGTAGAGGAATACTTATCGCGAAGACTTCTCTTTAGTTAGTAGCATTCTATGCTGTAAATAAATTCGTATACCTAATCATACATTTCCACTACAGTGGTTTTTCTGCGTCACCAAAAAAATGGCAAGTGTGAGTAGAATAATGAATTATTGATAAATTTCACAGGAAATTAAACTTGAAACTGGTAGACAAGCGGGGCAGGCAGTTGATCCCACTTCGCTTCGATGCTGAAGTGGATCTAGCTGGCCCAGTGAACAGAACAATAAAAAAGGCTAACGTAGCAGTTTAAAATTCTAATATGAATCTGAGGCTTAGACTGGAATACGCTGGTGGCTGATCGGCCTATGGGGGAGCAGTACGGCATGGGATAAGCGCTTGCGCCTCAGTGATACTCCTCCACATATCCCTACCGGAAGGGCGTTGATGCCTAATATAAAAGTGTATATTTATAGAAAAACTGAAAGGAAAGAGCGCTGCTGAAATTTATACCTTATTGGAAGCAGTGTAAGGCATCGTGTGGCATATTTTGTGGGTGATTTAAGTTTTTTCAAAATGGTCGAGAATACTTCAGTCATACGAGATGATTCACTTGCGACTGAACCTTCTTCGACAAAAACACATTTAACCTAACTACTAGTTTACACAACAAATTTTACATAGCAACTTAAACATGCAAAAAGTGTGTGCAAATTCCGCATGGCTTGCAGAGTGGTTTCTAGAAAAGGACAACATTCCAGTGTTAGGCCATTCGTCTTCAAGTTATGATTGAATTAAGCAAAAAATCTTAGGTATATAAATTTTTGCGCACAAACAGTTTAAAATTGTCATTTATCTGAGTAAGCTGATGTTTCAGCGAAATATGTGAAGTTGATTGTATTCTGTAGAAATGAAAAACAATGTTTTGTTTTATGTAATATCAATTAGTAATAAATAGCAGCGATTCCACTTATATTAGCAGCGTATGTGAGAAAATAAAAAGTTAGTGTTAGTAATTATTAGAAGAATATTCTGTTTGTTACTGTAGCAAATTAGTATTAGTGCAGTTAAGCATAAACATTAATAACCACAGCAATTATGGATTACTAAGCTCACATTCTGACCACAACTCACTTGGAATATTCCAAAACTGGACTAGGCCCCTCAGATTCGGGAGTTGGTGGATTATGCGATTCTTTCGTGAAGGCTTCCTTCAAGAAAGAAAACGAAAAATTTTTTCTGAAAATTAAATGAAATGATGTACAAAAACACTTCAACCAATGGTAATTATTATACAGTGAGAAAGTTTGAGTTGGAATATACTCATTTTCTCGAGAATGGGCGACTCCGGAGATAAATCCCAAAACAGGTCGATGTTTTAAATTATAATTTTTTGGCATATATATCATACTAGTGACGTCATCCATCTGGGCGTGATGACGTAATCGATGATTTTTTTTAAATGAGAATAGGGGTCGTGTGATAGCTCATTCGAAAGGTTACTCAATTCTCTATTCAGTAATATAAACATTAACATAATTATTTAGACAGGGTGCCCAAAAAAAATGTTTTTTTTTAATATTAATTGAGACAAAAAGAAGAATGTATGTAATTTATTTAATGCAAAATACATTTTACTACTGTCAGAAAACAGAAAAAAATGTTAATTTAAAAAATAAACATTGCTTTTCGCTTAAATTAAATGTTCAAACTGCTAAGAGGCAGGTGGGTGGCACCTTTTTTCCTGTTTTCGGACAACAGTAAAAAATGTATTTCGAATTAAATAAATTATATACATTCTTCTTTTCTATTTTCATTTCAAAAAATTATCGATTACGTCATCACGCCCAGATGGATGACGTCACTAGTATGATATATGTATTTGCCAAAAAATTATAATTTAAAAATAAAAATCGACCTGTTTCGGGATTCCTCTTCAGAGTCGCCCATTCTAGAGAAAATAAATTTATTCCAACTCAAACGTCCTCACTGTATAAAATATTTACTGTGCTCTATAGTTATGTTAAATATCTTGTATACTTGTATATACACACATGACGAAACAAAAGTTAGTATTTACACAACAGCCAAGTGTTGAACAAGAGGTCGAATTTTATATACAATATAACATTTTATATACACTTCTATACATAAATTGAGCTAACCTTACCTAACCAAACCTGACCTAACCAAATCTAACCTAAACCGGCTAACAAACCAGTATATTTTTGTAAAAAGTAGGTAAGAATTAAATGTTAAAAGATGTAATTAAAATCTGTTAATTTTTTTATAAGAAAACATACTTTGTTAACTAAGAATTACTCATTCATTGATATAAATTTCATATCTGTACATCTCGTACCGTCCTGCTCCACTAGTACCAATTTAAGAAATTTTTTGAGCTTTGCTCGATTTTTCAGCATTACGACAATCTGAGAGGACTTTTGATATTTTTCCATCATTATTATGATTTATCATTACTTCTTTGCAAGGAGGCCAGTGTAACATTAACAGATCTCTAAAACTATTTAACCAACACTTATCACCTGGAGGTGGGGTGGGGGTAGTTTTAAAATCTTAAATAGCCATTTTTTATTTGCAGATTTGGATTCCTCATGCAAAAATAAGTAAATCTCATTCTAGATATTTTTTGGAATTGTTGATAGATGGTGCTATAATCGAAAAAAAAAAACGATTTATCCTTATATTCTAGGAAAATTATGAAAACAATGCATTATGTCGAGAAATATACTTTTAAATGAAAAGCACTTGTTTAATATTTTTCAAAAATCTGTCGAATGACACAAAACCTGACTCCTCACCTTACCCCTTGGGGGTGGAGGGGAATAACTTTGAAATCTTTAACAGAAACATGAACCCCCATTTTTTGTTGCAAATTCTGATTTTATAAAACGTTCTTAATCAACTGTCCTGACAGACAGCCTGTGGAGTCAACGGAAACAGTAGCAGCAATGGTCACCAAAATAACAAACGAAGAAGTGGCTCAAGCGCTTCAAAAAATAAAGAAAGGAAAAGCGGTAGGACCAGATGATATTCCTGGGGAAGTATGAAGAGCATTGGGAGAGACAGGAACAAGGTGGCTAGCAGGTTAATTTATTAGAACTATGGAAGTTGGACAAATGCCAGACGAATGGAGAAGCAGTATACTACATACTACTACCTGTCTACAAAAACAAGGGAGATATACAACAATGTACAAACTACAGGGTTATAAAACTACTTAGCCACACCATGAAAATATGGGAAAGAGTAATTGATAGACGGATACGTGAAGAGACCGAAATATCCGAGAATCAATTTGGCTTTATGCAGGGCAGATCAACAACAGATGCAATTTTCATTATAAGGCAGTTGATGGAAAAATAGAGGAGTAAAGAAACAAATGCTCATATGGTATTCATTGATCTTGATAAAGCATATGATAGAGTTCCTCGAGAGATTCTGTGGTGGGCACTCAATAAGAAAGGAGTCCCTGGTGAGTATGTAAAGATTGTGTGGGATATGTATGAGGGAGTAACGACTAGTGTTAGGACAGGTGTGGGAGAGACTGATAAATTTCATGTGAAAGTAGGATTGCACCAACGCTCGGTGCTTAGTCCGTATTTATTCTCATTAGTTTTGGACCAGATAACAGCGAAACTACAGGGTAACATTCCATGGTGCTTAATGTATGCTGATGATGTCGTGTTAGTAGGAAATAGTGAAAGAGACTTAAAACAAAAACTGGAACAGTGGAGATAAGCTTTCGAGGAAAAAGGTTTAAAACTTAGTAGGACAAAGACAGAGTATTTGGAATGCTCATTTAAAGATGGAGTTACTACAAATAAAATGGTATCTTTGGATGGTGAAGTGATTGTAAAAAGCAATATTTTTAAGTACCTGGGATCGGTATTACAGATTAATGGAGAAATAGATGGAGATGCATGCAGTAGAATTAGGGCTGGATGGATGAAGTGGAAGGAAGCGAGTGGTGTGCTGTGTGATAGGAAAATTCCAATGAAGTTGAAGGGAAAATTCTATAAAACAGCCATAAGGCCGGCTATGATGTACGGAACTGAATGTTGGACAGTGAAAAAGAAAGAGGAACAACGAATGCATGGGGCGGAAATGAGAATGCTTAGATGGATGAGTGGAGTGACAAAAAAGGATAAAATTAAAAATGAGTATATTAGGGGAAGTCTAGGTCTAGGGAAGTCTCACCAATTGATGCCAAAATGAGAGAGCATAGGTTGAGATGGTTTGGTCATGTTCAACGTCGAGACGTTAATCACCCAATACGAAGAATTGCTGAAGTGCAGATTCCTGGAAGGAGTAGGAGAGGAAGACCAAAGAAGACGTGGGGGGAGACGATTAGGCAGGACATGTTGGTAAAGGGGATTAATATTGATATGACCCAGGATAGAATTGTGTGGAGAAATGGAGAAATGCAATTAGGGAAGCCGACCCCGCATAGGGATAAGGCAAAGAGAATGATGATGATGTTCTTAATTAACTGTATTCAGTACCAGAAAAATTTGTTTGCAGACTTTGGGTCTGAATATGTTTTTCTGTGATTACAGCGCCATCCATCACGAATCGAAAAAAAAAAAATCAAATACATCTTGTCGAGGGGTCGTGTTTGGCGCCATTCGATAGATTTTTGAGAAATATTGTTTTTGTTGATTTTTCATTTGGAGGTGTATTTCTTGAGGTATTAGACTACATATGGATAGCGCTTATCTAAAAGGTACCAACAGCCATTTTGCAGTTTTGAGTAAATTAAGATCAAAAACTTAACAGTTTTAAAAATCGACATTTCATCATTTTTTAAGTTTCTCAATTTTTTTAGGCGAAAGATTGAGTTTAGATACTTGTTTTATATAAAAAAAGTTTTTCTCTTTTTTGTAGTATGGAATGGCGCTTGGTTCTTTTTTGATAAAATCTAAATAATGTATATGAATCTGTTTAAATGCTACTTTTAGGATTTGGATCTTTTTATATAAAACTACTGTTTACTAGGATCGTTTTATTAAATAACAGAACATTAATCAGCTGTTCGTACCATTCAATTATAACCTTTTTTTAATAACATGTCAATATTCATTAAGCGTTTCCACTTCAAAATCAATAGTCTCGGAAAATCGTTCTATGTCATTTTCAAAATTAGCACCTCTTAAATTTGTATAAAAATGTTTTACGTCATTTGGTACAAACGACATCAACGTTTTAAGATCAGCAATTTTCTTTTGTGATAATACCTTCCCGTCTGGATAGAGTTTAAAAAGTTTGGACGAAAAAACTTATTATTATCGGGAGGTCTACCTTTGGTAACTTTTTTTATATTTATTTCTTTAAATTCTTCACTCTCTTTGTGAGAATAGTTCATAAAAATGGACTGAGGATGGTCTTTATCTAACATTATTACTCTAGCTTTAAGCCAACTGATTTTTTCGTTGTTAATATTTGTTTTTCTGTTAGTTATAGATTTTTCAATTTGTGAAGTGACAAAGAAATCGTCCTTCGTTATTTCGCATGCAATGAACTTCTTTTTTTAGAGCAATTCTCTAAGAGTGGTTCGTCTTCTTGTTCATCATCTTGTTCTGGGTCTGTACAGTCAGACTCATCAGCTATAGCTTCTTTCATCATTTTATATATTTTAGCACCACTTAGAGAGGATTATCAGAAGGAGTTTACGAAAACAGGTTAATCAAAAGAAAACCAAATGATTGAAATGAAGAATGTCAAAAGAAATCCAAGCGACATGATAAAACTTTCGTCGCTTGGATCCGTTTAGAGATAAACAGATTCCTGTAATTTATAACACGCAACTTGGTAACCTCTGCCAAAAGAGGTCTCTGACGTTTAGTTAGTGTTTGGGACTTTTTAGATAAACAAAGTGTAATATTATCAGGCAGTTGATGTAATTAAGTCAGAAATGGCAATTTGGCGCTTAGTATCTTTTAGATAAGCGCTATCCATATATAATTTACCTTGGAAATCACGATAAATGGTTTTTTTCTGGTTGCAGCGTCATCTATCAACAATTCAAAAAATGTCTCGAATAGAAGTTACTTATCTTTGCATAAGGAATTCAAATCTGCACTAAAAATAGGGGTTCTAATTTAAGCTTTTAAAGTTATCCACCACCTCACTTCCAGGGGATGGAGTGGGGAGTCGTGTTTGATGTCATTCGATAGATTTTTGCACTTGAAAACTCCACCGTAACACTGAATAATAAGTCGATTGAAAGAGTGAGCAAATTTAAAAACCCGGGAACGTGGCTTTTTGAAGGCTGGGCATTGGACAGGGAAGTATGTAAGATGTCGAACTGAGTAAGCTCGACATGCTTTCGTAAAATTCAAGAAGGTACTGACCTGTTCAGAGTTCGATCTTCAACTGAAACTAAGGTTTATTAAGTGCTACTTATGGTCGGTACAGCTATGGGGGCATCCATAAACTACGTCGTTGAGAAGAGGGAGGGGGGGGGGCTTGCTTATTACGACGGAATACGACAGGGGGGAGGGGGGGTATGAGTGACCATTTGACGTCGTTTAATATATTGGTAGCTATATTTAAATTTGTCGCTATTGTGTCTATAAAAATAATTTTTTACTAGCTTCTACCAGCATTAAAGTATCAGATATTCATATAAAAACGTATAGTTTTTGATATGAAATTTAAAATAGAACAAAACGTTTACGAATAAATATACCTTTGTTAAAATTAAAAACAATAATTCTATTATAGATACTGTTATCGCATACTTTTCATTTCGTTTTTATTATCAGTCACAGCGTTAAAATAATATTAGGTAGCACTTTTGTACAGGACAGCAAAACAATAAGACATTGTTCTTTGGGTTTAAACAATCGCTTCTATATACAGAACAACGGCTGGAAGCAAAAAATATTAAATTCAATTTAATATTAATTTGTCAATGTTAGTTCATTTATGTGCTGCATATGTGTGTGAAACAACAGTTCTGAAGAACGAATAGAAATAAAATGGCATCGAAATCAAAACAAAATAAATATCAAGATTTATATGATGCAGTTAAGAAAGCATACCCGATAAAAGTGGTGTTTTTTGTCAAAATAAGGCTAATGAGTTGTGGAGTGAATTGAAAAAAAAGTACGCAGATATTAATGACCTACATAATAATACCGATTTGGAAATAAAAAAATTATTGGAATCAGCGACAAAAAGGAAGGCTGCGTTTACAAACTTTTTTGTTACAGTAAGTACCTTTTAAATTTATGATTAATGTTAAGAATAACAAATCACAGTAAAAAAATATTTTAGAAATATTAGTTACTCTGGATAAATAAAAATAATTCGTTTTTTCGCCGAGTCTTTTATACACAATTATTATCTAACTAATTAGTATGATTCTTTAAAATGAAAATTTAACTACAAGTAGTCAAGTTTTAAATCTATTAAAATATTTATCAAATGTTCATCTGTTTATTTTTCACTTAACAAACGTTCAGAAAATATAATCTATAATTCTAAAATATCATTAATTTTGTTAAAATGGTAATAATATAACCTGGTATATTGTTTTCTCATTTAATATTTAATTGATAATTTATTGACTGATACGCCTTAATATTGTTTGTTATACCTATTATTAAAATTTGTAAACTTAATCTTAAATATAATATTAATATCAAAATTATACAGGGTGTAGCAAAGAGGTCGGTCATAAATTACATCACATATTCTGGTGCCAAAAATAGTTTGATACCTTTGTACAAATGTGCACATAAAAAAAGTTACAGCCCTTTGAAGTTACAAAATGAAAATCGATTTTTTCCAATTAGTACGTTTTTTCACGGTTTTTGCTGTTAAATTTTAAAGAACTAGTTGAATTGACATGAAATTTGGCGTACGCATCGCTAACATGTCTAAGAAAAAAGGTGATATTGTGCAGATGTGTGCTTTTGCCTTGGGGGTGAGTATCACCCCTCTTTGGGGGTGAAAAAATGTACGTTTAAAATAAGTCCGGAACTGGATAAACTGACTGAAGTCACTACTTTTCGAGTTATTTGCGAGTGCATGTTCATTTTTCAACAAAACAAAACACGTTTTAGACGATTTTTCGCTAATAATTCAAAAAGTAAGTATTTTATTGAAAAAACCATTCGTAGCAAAAATAAAGCCTGTAAAAAATGAAAAAAATGTATGCAAGTATATGCAAGAGGTCTTCTAGTAGAAGAAGGGTTAGGTAATGAAAAACAGGTTCATATTCGCCCAATTACAAAAAGAATATGTTAACGTGAAATATCCAAAAAATGAAGCACTTTTTGGGGAAAACTCATTACAACTTTTTTAAAGTGTTTAAAAAAGCTTTATTTTGGTTTTCGTAAAAAAAGTTTCTAGCATCAAATGGAAGAAAATTACGCTCAAAATAAAGTTAGTAACTTGTGTTTTGGCAAAAAAAAATTGGGAAAATCACCCCATAATTAGCAACTTTTAATGAAATTAATCGTTACCGCTTCATAAGTTGCTTTACTTATGTTGTGTTTATATGATCTGTAAGTTTCATCGATTCAAATTTTTAAACAAAATTGGTTTTAGAGTAAAATTTTTAATTTTGGAAAAAATGTTCTTTTCAGAAAATAACTTAAAAACCATTAGAGTTACCAAAAATCTCAAAAAAGTAAAAAAAAGTCGACTTGGCTTTTCTGAATATTTTGTGTTTCTTTGTCTTTATGTAAGAAAAATTGGTTAAGATTTGGTGTTTCTAAATTTGCATACACTCGTGATTTAGTGACTCGTTCAAGCCCTTTCAAAAATAAGGACTTTGAACCGATGAAACCTACAGATCATATAAACAATACATACACGAGTAAAGCAACTTGTGAAGTGGTAATAAAGGATGAAGTTCATTTGAGATGCTAATTAGGGTGATTTTCACAATTTTTTTAACAAAAAAAAAGGAACCAACTTTATTTTGAGCGTAACTGTTTACTTTTGATGCTAGAACTTTTTATTATAAAACAAAAATAAAGCTCTTTTTAAACACTTTAAAAAAGTTGTAATGAGTTTTCCCCAAAAAGTGCTTAATCTTTTGGTTATTTCACGTTAAAATATTCGATTTGGAATTGGACCAAGATTGTACGCGTACCCCCTCATATTTGATTTAAAAAAAAAACAGAAATAATATTGATTTTTTTTAAATCAATGAAGGGGGGTCGTGAGTTGCAATGACGACGTCGACATGGGGGGGGTCGTCTCTAAACGACGAATTACGACGGAGGGGGGGGAGGGTATTAAAAAGTCCAAATTTTTTACGACGTAGTTTATGGATGCCCCTATGACAGCCCTGGGCACTAAGGCTATCTTCTCCCGGTGAGGGTGGTTATCCCTTATCCGAGGGGTGGAATAATTGATACGCTTTTACTTGTTGAGTTGTTTTATTTACACTCGCATTAGCATAAGCTGGTAGCACCGCACCCCAAGAACATCTCGTGTAGAAAGAGACACTATCTTTAATGTGGAAATATTACGTCTGATCACCAAAAATAGAATGACGAATGTCTAATATAATAATATGAAATCCCTTGTTATAGTTTTGCTGTTTATATATTTAGAAATGCCTATTCAGCATCGACCATGAAAAGTGTTTATAATTGACTCTGCAATTATTAGTTGAATCGTGATCTAGGATAACAATATTTATATAATCGAATGAAGGTTGTAATATTGTTATGATGACATAAATAACTGAAAGTAATTATCGTAGATAATTACAGGGTGTTTTTAAGATATATCTACTGAGTACAGATGAATTCTTGTACACCTTCCCTTTTTAGGAATTTTCCGACTACGGGGAGGGAAATTTGCAAGTCGTGCTACCAACCCATACTGTGTTGTAATCAATACAAAAAATTTATTTTATATACAAACTTCCTAAGCCTACGCAAATACATAAATAATATAAAATGTTCGTTTAACAACATTGTTTCGTAACACTTGTCACTCACTGTGTTTTCGGATTGTAAGCATATAATCTATTCTTATGTATTTCCTTGATTTTATTGTTTTCTATTCTGATTTTACAATTAACGTTATTTACTTCTGTTATCGTGAAAGGACCTACATAAAGACTATCAAACTTACCATTCTCTTCCCTTTTTACAAGGACTAGGTCTCCTATTTTAAAGTGTTGTGGTGTTGCTGTGAGCTTATTCTTTTCTTCTTGCCGCTCTTTTTTGTCTTCATTGCTTCTAGTGAGGTGACCTATCGTGTCTATGTACGCTGTGTCCTCTGGTTTCGAAGAAGTGTCCGATATCACGTCTTCTTTGACAAGTGTTCTATTCGGTTTGTTAATGTGACATTCATGGCATTGTTTAACGTATTTTCTTACGTCTTTTTCCAAATTTTTCCATCTAAATCTTGCTTTTAGCTTCTTTATTAGTCTATTTTTCTTTAAGTGTCCTCCGAACATCGGGTGATTATGGTATTCTTCTATTAATCTGTGTTTTTCTTTGTCATCTTTTATTGTTTCTGGTACTTCACATATGTATATTTCTATATTCTTCAATTTTTTATTTCCTTCTTTAATAAATTCATCAATTGTGCACATTTTAAAAATAATATCATTTACGTATATTTTTACTTTACGTACTGCATTCTCTACCGCCAGCTTATCAAGCTGTACCAACGCTTGGTTTAAATCGAAACGATTCAATCCTGTGGCTATGCTTTTGCTGCATTTTATTTTGTTTTTGGCCCTAATGCTCAGTCTTGGTGAGATTAGTTCTGCTCCAAAGGACAAAATTGGTAGTCTGTGCGCCTCTAAATTATTTAGTACCTTCCTTACTGTCTGTTTGGTGGCTTCTGGCTATAGTGCGAGTTCACTTTCAGCCTTTGTTTGTCTTGCTTCTTTCTCCTTTTCTTTTGCTTGAGCTCTTGTTATAGCTAGTATATGGGCGTTGTCTATGTATAGGTTTTTTAGTTGATGCAATGTTATTCTTGAAAGGCTGTCTGCGTAGTTACTTTTCCCTGTTATATACTCTATTTCGAAGTCATATTCTTCTAGGTCTAATCTGATCCTCGTGAGTTTTGAGGTTGGTTCTTTCATTGCAAATAGGTGTGTCAAAGGTTTATGGTCTGTTTTTACTTTGAATGTTGGTGCTCCATATAGATAACATTTAAAATAATTAATTCCCCAATGAATTGCTAGTAATTCCTTAACGATTATAGGTTTATTACATTCTCCTTTACTAAAACTTCTTGATGCATATGCTATAGATAGGTCAATTCCGTTATAATCTTGACTTAGGATTGCTGAACAACTCTCATTGGATGCGTCTGTTGTTAAGATAAACTGTTTGTTGAAATCAGGATATTTTAAAATTGGTGGTTTCGTCAGAGATGCTTTAAGCTTTTTGAATGCTTTTTCACACTCCTCGGTCCACGAAAATTCTACTCCTTTCCTCGATAATTTGTTGAGTGGTCTGCATATTTCCACAAAATTTTTAATAAAACGTCTGTAATAGTTGCAAAATGCTACAAATCTCTTTGTTTCTTCCGCTGTCTTAGGTGTCGGATATTGTTCAATTGCTGCATGCTTCGCTTTGTCTGGTGATACTCCCTCTTGAGAAAGATCATGTCCTAAATATGTTACTTCCCTTCTAAAGAATTGACATTTTCCTGGGTTAAGTTTCAAATTGAATTTTCGACATGTCTCGAATGTCTTTTTCAGGTTGTCTAAGTGATGTTTTTCGGATATTCCAATTACTACGATATCGTCCATGTAAAGAAATGCTTTGTCTGGTGTTAATCCTGAAAATGCTATTGACATCATTCTTGAAAAGCTATTTGGGCTTACATTTAATCCAAAAGGTAATCTGGTAAATTGAAATGCTCCATTTTCTGTGCTGAACGATGTGTATTTTCTCGATGATTTTTCTAATGGTATCTGGTGAAAGCCTGACATTAAGTCTATAACTGAAAACCATTTTGCTCTTCCTAGTTGATCTAATATCGAATCTATTCTTGGTAATGGAAATTTGTCTGTAACTATCTTCTTGTTCAGTTGTCTAAAATCTATGCATAATCTCCATGCTTTTCCTCCATCTATAGCTTTTTTCGGTACCAGTACTACTGGACTGTTGTACTCGGATGTAGATGGTTCTATGATTCCTTGGTCTCTTAGGTTTTGTACTTGTCGATTTAATTCCTCTGTTTGCGCATGAGGTGTCCTATAATTCTTGATATATACCGGAGTTTGGTCTTTAACTCTTAGTTTTTGTTCGTAGAAATTGTTACAGGTTAACATATCATGCCTTAGGGCGAATATGTCCGAATATTCCTCGCATAACGATACTAAGTTGTCTCGTATGTATTCTGGTATGTCTAATTTCAGTGATTCTCGTAATTCTTTTTTTCTGTCCTTGCTGTCGTTGACTAGCCTATATATATTGAATAGTTTAATATCCAACGTCCTGATTGTGCTTGCGTCTACATTTACTGTTTCGTACGTTGTGTTCAAAATTTTGATGTATGGATTATTACTTGAAATAATTGCTCTTGCTATGAATATTCCTGGTTGTATTTCTTGCTGTTCCACTATCCTGTCTTTCTTTAACGTTTGAAAAATTTTTACGATTCTGTAAATTTCACATCTAGGCGGTATTATTATGGTGTCATTGTCTATATTATCCAGAATTTTCGTACTAATGTAACAATCGTTGTCCTCTTTAATGTGCATTTTAAGGTTTGCGTAATCTAGTATACATTGAAAGTTAGAAATAAAGTCTCTCTCAATGATTCCGTCTGTTGGAATTGGAAAGTTAGGTTCTACCAATTGAAAGATGTGTTCGAATCGAGTTCCTTTTACTTCGAGTGTTGTCTCAACTTCTCCCATTGTTTGCAACTCTCCTTTAGTGACTCCTTTTATTTTCGCCTTTGTGTTTGGTTTCACCTGTTCCTTCATAAAATCTTGTGAACATTTTAGTATTGAAATATCAGCTCCTGTGTCTATGATAAAAGTGCTTGTGTTTTCAAGAATTCCTGTTTTCATTCGTACAAAGTTCGTTAGGTTTAGGTCGAAGTTGTAAATGTTATATTTTATTTCTGCCTGTGTGCTTCCAACTTCTTGTTCATTCAAAACCCCAACTGCTGGTTTTCTTGCTCTTCTTGACTGTCCTCTATTTCTAGTAACCTTACGTTCCTGTTACGTCCGCCTCTCTGGTTTCCTCTGTATGTTTGATTGTTAAATTGTCTGTATCCTCTGTTCGAATAATTTCGTTGATTGTCCGTTGCTTCTCCTTCGTTCCGTTGTCCGAAGTTATTTCTTCTTCCTCTGTCATATTTGTTATGGTATCCTCTTCTGTATTGCTGCTGTCCTCTCCTATTCTCGTAGTTTGTCCTATAATTTAAGACTCTTCCTTGTGCATTTTCTTCAGTCGTATCGATCGACAAAAATTTAGATACTACTTCCTGCGGTGATGTAAAGTTACCTGCTTCCAGTATTAGCTTAGCTTTCTCTGCATTAGCGTTTCGTTTCATTGTTGTTACTACTGCTTCCGTCGTATATTTCTTTGCTAAGTCAAGTGGCATTCCTTCCGCTATGTATGCTACTTTTAATTGTTCTGCTAACTCTTCCACTTGAGATGCGTACACTGCTGCATCTCTATGCCCTTGCCTTTTTTTGGCTAATTTGGCTATTAAATTCTTCGGATTATCACCTTTTAATTCTTTCTTTAGTGCTTCAGCTATCCGTGGAATTGTATCTTCTGTGGTTATTAGGTTCCTAGCCTTATTGGTGAGTCGCGTTTTTATTAGCGTTACAGCTGTGTCTTCATGACCTTCTGCCAATTTTCCAAGTAGTTCTAATGCGTCTAAAAATGGTTGTAATTTCCCTGCGCTTCCATCGAACTCGTTGGGCAATATCTTGCTTGCGATATTCAAAAATTCATTGATTGTCAAAGCCATGTTTAATATTGTTATATCTTGTTTTATGTCACCTTTTTTCTCTTTTATTTCGTCGTTAATTATTTCTTCTTCTCCTTCCTCGTCGCTTTTTCCTTCTTCTATTTCCTCATCGCTTTGTTCCTCTTCAACTTCCTTGTCGATTGGTTGATGTATTGAACTTGGAACCACTGTTCTCACATTTACTGCTTGAAATGATCGTATAACTTTGTCTCTGATTTTTCCAAAATATTTGTTGCACGATTCCCTTTGTTTGTCCGAAAGTGCTTCCCAGTTTTTCCTAGTCAATTGCGTGAACTTGTTATAAGCTTTAATTAGCTGTGTCGTCACTTCTTCCTTTATGTCCTTAGATTTCGGAACTTTTTTCTTTAAGACTCTTCTGCTTTGCCTGTCTATTTCTTGTGCTATTTCCTCAACTATTTTGACAAAATCTTCCCAAGTAACTTTGTTGCTACTCATTTATACATAATTTTTTTTTCTTTTTTCCAGCTTCTGCACTTCTTAGCGAAAATATAAATTCGATAGTCTTACGGTGTATATAGATATGTAGTATATAGATATATAGTAAAAATATAGAGATAAAATAATACGTCAATATATGGTAAAAATATGTAAAAATTGTAGTAGTAATAAAAATTCAAAAATAAATAACGTTATATTAACCCTTGTAAATAAGTAGTTAGAATAATAATTTAAATGTATTATGCATATAGCGTATATTTGTTATATATCGTATATTTATTTTGATAGGTATATTTACGATAGCAAATATTAAAATCATAAAAAATTGCAAAAATGTACTAAAAATCAGTAGTCAAATAATAAATGAATAAAAGTCAGCAAGGATAAAGTATACGTTGATAAATATGTAAAAATCATATAAAATTGTATCATTGCGTCCTATAATAACTTAATATGAGGGTAAAAAAAATCTTTGTATATTGATAAATATTGGTAATAGAATAGAATAATTAAGTAAAAATAGGTAAACTTGAAACATATATTAATGTAATTAAGGTAGCACATAATGTTTATACTTTATACTTTATATTAATCAGGAAATACCATAAAAATAGCTAATATGGACTTACCACTTTTACGCGTCTTTGTTCGTATCACAAGTCCTCACTGCACGTTCCATAGCATTGTCCATTTTCCATTGTCCCACGATGTTCCATCTCCATACTATTCCATTTTCAGCTCCGCGTCGGCCTGATGTCTCCATCCATTTTACATACCACACTGTTGTCTAAGGTGGTCTAGGTGCCTGAACATTGACGTGTTTCTTCATACCTGTCCTGTTCACCAGTCCTGAGTTCTTCCCTGGTTCTGGATCGCCATATGACAGCCCTGGGCACTAAGGCTATCTTCTCCCGGTGAGGGTGGTTATCCCTTATCCGAGGGGTGGAATAATTGATACGCTTTTACTTGTTGAGTTGTTTTATTTACACTCGCATTAGCATAAGCTGGTAGCACCGCACCCCAAGAACATCTCGTGTAGAAAGAGACACTATCTTTAATGTGGAAATATTACGTCTGATCACCAAAAATAGAATGACGAATGTCTAATATAATAATATGAAATCCCTTGTTATAGTTTTGCTGTTTATATATTTAGAAATGCCTATTCAGCATCGACCATGAAAAGTGTTTATAATTGACTCTGCAATTATTAGTTGAATCGTGATCTAGGATAACAATATTTATATAATCGAATGAAGGTTGTAATATTGTTATGATGACATAAATAACTGAAAGTAATTATCGTAGATAATTACAGGGTGTTTTTAAGATATATCTACTGAGTACAGATGAATTCTTGTACACCCCCTATGTGGCGTAGAGAGCTGGACACAGATACAGGTTGTCCTGGAAAATAGTGCGTTCCTTTAAGGTATAGAGAGAATACACAATTTGGAACAAAAAAGTCCTATACCATTTTTTTCTAAAGTTAACCGTTTCCAAAAAAAAGTTAAAATTGTTTTCCATATACATACCTGTATTTTAATGTTTGGAAATTTTAATAAACTGGCAACATCGTACGCACTACGGAATAATAACAGATAATAAGATCTCGTTTGTGATTGTGATTTACAGTATTTAAAATAATCCAACCTAATAGTAGGTAATACTTATGTATTTACTATTTGTTTACTAAAATTATTTTCTTTTGAAATGTATTGAAATACCTATTGCATAATTTTAAACGAATTACACATCTTTTAACATAAAAACACATCTTTTAACTGAACTAGTATTATGTATTTAGTAAGGTTTAACTGTGTTGAATGCTGAGTATTGCTGAGGGCTTTAACTGAATTACATAGTTTTAATAGTTTACAGTGGAACTTAAATACACCAGATAATGTCTCAGAAATATTTATTTACTTGTGAACTGAAATAACTAAGTTGTACTTACTTGAAAATAATTATTATACCGAATAGATGTTTCAAGTAACCTTTCACAAACACCATTCATACGACGAGAAATACCGGCAAACATTTTGAAAGAAATTAATTATAGTATGCCTCTCCATTTAATGATTTTAGATTCTTTAAAACTATCTGTTTAGTATATATCTTATCTTCTATCTATTTACATGGGACTGTCTATGCTTAAATTTGTGTACCGCACATAGTTGTCAGATTTAAATTTGCATACCAAAATGTATTTTAACTTTTTGGTCAAACGGTTGCATTTAGAAAAAAATGTTATAAGAGTTTTTTGTTCTACATGGTGCCTTCTACCTATACCTTTAAGGAACGCACTATTTTCCGGGACACCCTGTATAAACAGATTAGAAGCTTTCGAAATGTGGCTTTATCGCCGTATCCTAAAGATACTAAAATAACTAGCCTAAAAATACCAGTTCCTCCAACTTATAATCGAGGATAAAATTGAAGGCAAGAGAGGAATGGCACGCAAGAAAATGTCCTGGCTCCGAAACATAAGGCAATGGACACGGATTAACGACATAAAATATCTGATACATATTGAAAGAAACAGAGAGTTAATGGAAAATGTGATCGCTAACATACATTAGTGGATTTGCATCTAAAGAAGAAGATAGATTTTAAAATAATTTGAAACCCGTGTTTTTCAGTTGTTTGATCCGATGTTTATTTCGCAAAATATTCGGATGCCCCGCGTCTTTTGATACTCCCTGTATAAGTAGTGTAGCATAAGTAAGGGAAATGCAAACATGCTTATGCTACACATTGTTATGATGTAAGAGAAAAAATGTGTTATGTTTTTAAATATTCTGTTTATCAATAGTTTCATTGTTAAATACATTAAATAAAACTGACTTACTTGATAGGTTTCTCAACTTCAGATTCGGAATTATCAGTGGCATCAGTAGGATTTCGTGAATCTGATAGCGTTCGTTTGTGACTGACATGTGGCACTTTAATTTCATCAGTGTCGGCTTTTTCCGATGTCCCTGTGGACGTCTGCTCCATTGTGCCTTCTGGTTGTCCTTGACTTTCGTGCTATCGATACAATTAGACAATTTATTATTCACGTCAGTTGCATCGTTGCGAGATGAATAAAAATAAATTAGTAAACATACAGATAACCGATATTGGTTATTAAATGGTGGTTTTAAAAAGATTGTTGAAAGTCGATAGATGATAATATTTTTTATGAAAGTATGATAGTTTTCAATGCGAGACTTATAATTAGCGATTTTTTAGCGGTGTAAACATTTTTAAAGATAAAACTACATAATTACATAAATATTATCATATCCTGTTTTTAGTCAAATCAGGAGTAAGCGTCAGTATCAGTAAACACATAGGCTAATAAAACTCGAGACGATGTGTAAACGAATTAGCTGAAGGAAGGTTTTATGAGGTACGTCCATAAATGTTTTCTAAAGCGCTCTCTACACTCTCGCGAAGTTCCTCGACGAAGTATTAGGGAAAGTTGTCCGAAGTGCATCTCTACCTCTACACACTCGTTCAACTTCGAGGAGCACATTCGGGCGGGGAGAAACTAACTTCGAGGAACACATTCGGGCGGGGAGAAACTAACTTCTAGTCCTTTGACTCGGTCGCAAAAACCGACACAGAATGGAAGTAGCCCGAGGCGAAGCGAAGTCGCATGAAGTACCTCTCTACACTCTCGTGCTCGCTGAACTTCGATCAACTTCGCGAGTAGTATAGTGGACGCTTAAATTATATTAGTGCAGTAGAAAAATGAAAATGAAAATTTTGGAATACAAAAATGTCCTGGAATGTTAGATATGTTACAGTCGCAGTCGCCCGAATAAACCTTGAACTTATATGTAGTAGAAAACTAGCAAATTGTCCAATAAGAAAAACACGATTTTATGGATTAAAATAATATTTATTATTCTTCCTGAACTTCAATACACTTATACCAGGAATCTACTGGTTTATGCATTCCGTCTCTGTACATCTTTTCGACGCATGAATTTTTTAGTGAAAATAGAAATAACAATTCGTACCGTAATACATTGATTTTGGCTTAAACCAAAACCAAAGCCTAATAAAACGCAGGTATGTGTCTTCTATCTAAAAAAATAGGTAAGCCTCGAGGTGCATGGAGATAATCTGGGAGACGTACAACTGCTTTCGTCTGCTTTAGAGAAGAAGTACAACTTTACACAACATTTAAAAAGCAATGTCAAAACACCAAAATGAAGGTAGCTGCAAGAAACAGCATTATAAGGAAGTTAACTGGAACTTCCTGGGAAGCAGACCCACACACCTTGAGGACAACAGCCCTGTATCTGTGTTATTCTACTGATGAATATGCCAGTCCTGTATGGTATAGATCCATCCATATAAGGCAAGTGGATATGTCCCTGATCGAAACAGGCATGATCATAACTGGATGCTTGCGATCAACACTAGATGCTGCTAATGCTAATCAAGAGAACCTAACTTTTACGAACAAGAACCACCCATTGAACCATTATGTCTCCGCCCAACGAAGACTCGATCATGCAAGAGTATTCAACATCTACTATTTCATTAGAGAGCATCAAAGATGCCAGAAATAATGCTTGGGAGGAGAAATCTATTCTTCTTCATGTACCATGGTCCTTTCAGAACTTTGGTTATTATCATACATATCTTAATTTTATTCACTGCCATCCTAAAAAGCATGCTTGTATCAACACAATACCAATCTCGCAAGTTCTTCAACCATGAGGTTCTTTTTCGTCCTGGACTGCGTCTGCCTGCTATTTTTCCTTGCATAATATTTGGCAGCAACCTATATTTGGGACCTCTCATTACATGTCCGAAATACTCAAGCTTTCTCTGCTTGATACTTTTTATAATCTCAGTAGTCTTGCTGAGACGTTCTAGTATTCTGGAGTTTCGAATCTTCTCCACCCAAGAAACTTTTAAAATTTCTCTATAGCACCACATTTCGAAAGCCTCAAGGCGATTTAGATCGATTTTATTCACAGTCCAGGACTCGACACCATAAAGTAAGACCGAGAACACGAAGCAGCAAAGTAGGCGGATCCTCATGCCAATTTTAGGTCTCTGTTACATAACACCTTGGGCATCCTTCTAAAAGCGGCTCTAGCCTGCTCTATCCTAGATCTAATTTCGCCGTGACTTTCTGCGTTACAATTTAATTGCTGTCCAAGGTAAACAATTTTATTAACTTGCTCAAGTTTGGTATTATGTATTTGGTACATTCCATGTCAAATCACTCAGGCAAAAACTTTTGGATCTCCGATTTTTCTGAAACTTGGTGCATAGCTTCTGCGGGACGTATAAATAAGATATTTAAGGTCAAAAAATCTTCTTCTTTTTTTCTCAAAATGTTATTTTATGCGATTTTACAGTGATTTGGTGTTTATTTAAACAAATTTGCATTTTCTATCGAAAAGTATCAATGGGATCAATAATATTTTAATAGAAGGGACTCAAAAATGTCATTATATTGCATTATAATAAGTTATTTTAATTCAAAACAAGTTTTTGATCAAATTTTATAGTGTAGAAAACGTTAAAATACGTTACATTTTCCTCTATTCCCAAAATACATCATACTCAATTTGGCTGAAAATTTGCATACAGATAGTCAAAAGACTTTAAGTGGTTAGAAGGATTTGAATTATATTACAATAACAAAAAAGTTACATGGAATAATATCAGACTCAAAAGTATATTAGTCCAGTCGGGATAGCATTTTTGACCTTGCATGCCGAACTGCCAAAAATTTTATTTTATTAATCTTTAGGGGAGTCAATAGTAGCCTAAATTTAAAATCGCGAATGAATTCCTCCGTTACGTTAGCCGCCATCTTGATTTTTAAATGAGAACCTGTTTTGCTCAATATCTCCGCCATTTTTAACTTTTCAACAAAAATGGTAGGAGCTGAAATTGTTCCAAATAAATCGTATTTACAATTATTACAATTTCATTGTAACAATTTTTATCGTGAGGTCGATATTTTCCGAGTTAATTGTACTTACAGTAGACGCCTATATGTTTGACTATGCTATTGCATGTAACTTTTTGAAGATATTCTTCTTTAGCGGCGAATCGATTGAGGGTAAAATTTGATTGATCCGCGCGCATGCGCACACCGACAGTATGGTATTAATCGTTATACGGGCTTTGATTGGGTGTTGAAATTTTGAAATGATCTGTCAATAATTGTTCAATATGGAGGTTATCGGTAAACAAAAATATTGTATAATATTAGTTTTTATTGATGTGTGGACAAAAATAAAATCAAATTTATATTTATAGAGACTTTTTAAATAGTTTTGAAAAGCCGCACTTACGTAATTCTCAATGTTTCAGTTGGAAATACCTAATAGTTTCAATACCTATCTATTTGGAAAAGTAAACAAAATAATGTAGTTACCTATTAGTAGGCAATGCAAACTTTCTACAAATCTTCATCTCATATATCGTTTTCTTACTTTATATTTTGTTGTATTTTATTTCGACAAAAATCAAACTAATAATTTTATTAAATTCATATAAATTTATGGTGTAAACGTTTAGTTTGTGTATATTCCCACATGAAGTATACGCGAATGTGGTGCAGTTTGAAATACCTTCAACTTTCGTACGGCGCGGTAGACGTGAAGTGGGTTCAAGCCCCAAGCAAGTTATTATTTTTTATTTTTTTTATAGATTTTATGATTGTAAGTATATTATTATATAATTTTTGAAGATATTCTTCTTTTTTGAAAGTGGTAGATAAGAAAGTTAGTTTGATTTTTAAATAAAATAAGTACAAATAACCTTTTAAGTATATTTACTTCGTTTAAATTACCCATTATATAATAGAAGAATATCTTCTTACGTGCGTACAAAGTACACACACATTCTTTTTTGGTATTGTAATATAATTCAAATCCTTCTAACCACTTAAAGTCCTATGTTTTGGCTATATGTGGGCAAATTTTAAGCCAAATCGATTATGATGTATTTTGGGAATGGGGGAAAATGTAAAAAACGGTATTTTAACGTTTTCTACACCATAAAATTTGATCAAAAACTTGTTTTGAATCAAAATAACTTGTTATAATGTCATATAATGACATTTTTAATGCCCTTCTATTAAAATATTATGTTTTCCATTGATACTTTACAATAAAAATTGCAAATTTGTTTAAATAAACACCAAATCACTGCAAAATCGCATAAAATAACATTTTGAGAAAAAAAAAGAAGAAGATTTTTTGACCTTAAAATCCTATTTTTACGTCCCGTAGAAGCTATATACCAATTTTCAGACAAATCTGAGATCCAAAATTTTTTTGATCCAAAATTGAGTGATTTGAGATGGAATCACCATTTACATATACATACAATATACACGGTTTTATATTCTGTTGTTTAGAGAAATCTATGCCTCTCTCAGAATGGATGACCCCATGGGAAAATATATCTCATGGCCACAATACCGCTGCACCACCTGGAGGTCCAT
The DNA here is from genome assembly GCF_917563875.1 of Diabrotica virgifera virgifera. Taxonomy (NCBI): domain Eukaryota; kingdom Metazoa; phylum Arthropoda; class Insecta; order Coleoptera; family Chrysomelidae; genus Diabrotica; species Diabrotica virgifera. The sequence continues at coordinate 48,941,089 of NC_065448.1, forward strand.
GAATAGAATTAAATCGGGAGTAGCAAGATGCAGATCAAATCTCCGGAAGTGGGGATTCCCAACAGCGACGACCCGTTATGAATAAAGCGAAGAGATGATTAAGTCTGTATTATTCAGAAACCGGTTTACTAGCCGCAAAAACATTCCGATTTGCCACAAGTCGTTATATTTATCAAACGATATCGAAAAATGTAAACAAATACTACAAATACACAATATTGTAACAAAAGAGTAGTTTTGACCGACCCTCGTATAACAGCTGCCATCTCCACACAGACAGCACGATATCGATCTTTCTAGACAAGACGCGATGCAGCGGCGAGGAGGACGTGCAATTAACCAAATGTCTCGATCATAACTAGAGATGAACAGAACGTTCCAGAAATAACGGCTGGGGTATATAAGGAACAATTTTTGTAAATAGAGTTATTAGTCTGTAAAAATAAATTCGTTTGTACTGTTATATAAATAAAATCGTATATAAATACGAACCGCTGGTTTCATTGTAATTATAAGTTATTACAGTAAAAACCGCTACAATATTAATGGGTATAACACTGTAGTACTTACTTCTGAAAATGATTCAACTGAGTGTCTAACGGAAAGTTTGTCCTCTTCGTTGGCAGGAGGTACGTAGTCTTCGTCGTCACTAGTTAAACCTAATTCATTGCCATAAGATTGATGAACCTGACAACAAGAAAAATAAATTAAATTATCGCTGTGTTTAGGTACACGCTTGTGTACCTTGTACGCAAATCAAAAAGTTAGATAAACCCGAGCCAAACGTCATCAAGCCAGTGACGTCATTATTTAGCGTGCGCCGTGACTGCATTTTTGCTACACGCTAACTTGTTCTGAGAGTGTCAGACCTAACGAAGGGGAATTAGTTTTAGTTACAAAAAGTAACGAAAACAGTAAAGAGGAAATTGTTCCAGAAAATTCGCAAAAAATCGAAAGTGGCCGTGAAGAATCAGTTTTAGCTATGGAAAGCAAAAAAACGAAACAAGATGTTCATAGATACGTTTTTTGTAATCGCTATAAATTAATATAATTCTTTAGTTATAAGTGAAATATTAATACCGCCCAAAATTAAAATAAAAGTGGTGCTGATCAAACCGTTATTGGATTAAAGCGAAAACGAATTAAAGAATAATTTTCTCAGCTTCGATAATAATAATTATCTTACTTATAATAAAAAAATATGAAAAAAAATTTTTTAAGAAACGCTTTTCTTTAGTTACGCGTGACTAAAATTAAAAATATTGTAAAAAAATCAACCAAAAAGCAAAAAATAAAAAAAAATTGAAAAAATCTAACACATCCGTCAAAGAAAAGCGTGGCGCGTGTTCATCGAATAAACGGTTTTCGCCCCACGCTTTTTAACGAATGTGTTAGATTTTTTCAATTTTTTTGATTTTTTGCTTTTTAGTTGATTTTTTACAATATTTTTAATTTTAGTCACGCGTAACTAAAGAAAAGCGTTTCTTAAATTTTTTTTTTTATATTTTTTTTATTTTTTACTTTTTAGTCTTACACTTTTCAAACATTAAAATATATCGTCATGTTTATTAAAATATGTATAAAACATGTGATGTACTAACATGAAAAGTAGTCGGAATCGGCAAAAAATTTGAAACTTTATTGTTTATTGAAGAAGCATAACGTAAACAATTAACGTAAAAAGTGAAATTATGTATTGTTCATCTCATTAGCTATACAATCCGTAAAAGTTTCAAGATTTTACATTGTAAAAAACAAGAGAATTTAAGCGTTTTCCATTAAAATAGTTTTTTTTATTTAAACAATTAATAAACATGAAAAATTTTTTTTCTTGACTATTCGTGTATTGTTCCCGTGAATGTCTGCAAATTTTCATTCATTTGCATTGAAGAAAAGGCAGTCAAATTAACGTCTAAAAATTTGACGCAAACTATTGAACTAAATAAAAGCGTTTAAATATTAATGTTGTTCTGAAGCTATTTTTTGTGGCATTTTTGCAATTAACTATTTTTAATGGGAAATAAGCCACAATTTTACTAAAAAAATGATTTTATTAACGTCTCGACGTCCAAATCGGATGCCGTTGTCAAAATACAAAAAAAATATTATTATTAAACAAAATGTTGTTGCTTAGTAAAAGTTGCTTATAGTTTTGAGAGTAAATTAAAGTAAGACCTAATACTTACGATGTCGGGATAGTATCACGAGGTTTTTTTTCTGGTTTTCCCTCGTGATTTACTATGGAATCTCTAACACGAGAATTTTACTGTTTAATGTGGTTGTCTTTTTAAAGACAGATCACATGCTATGATTTTTTTTGTGACGGATATTCTTGAGTTGGGGTTGATTTCATGTAATCGAATGAACTATCTTTCAGTAAAGTCGTGCCAGGAACCAGGAACGCAACTCAACTAAATATTGGCAATATCATTTAAAAGGCTTCTACTTTATAATATATGTCTGAATTGCGGATATAAATGAGAGTCAGATTAAATAAATTATTAAAAGAATTTTTTACTAACCAACAACATTTTTGTTTAATATTAATATTTTTTGTATTTTGACAACGGCATCCGATTTGGACGTCGAAACGTTAATAAAATCATTTTTTTTAATAAAATTGTGGCTTATTTTCCATTAAAAATAGTTAAAATTATTTTAACTGTAATTTGAACATGTAATGTTAACTAAATGTATATTTTGCTAACCTAAATATTTATTCACCATCTGCAAGAAAATCCAGGCTTTCGAAATGTGGCTTTATCGCAAAATCTTGAAGATATCTTATACCGACCACGTTACTAATCAGGGTGTTTTACTAAGAATGCAAAAAAGAAAAAGAGCTGTTAACCTCAATAAAAACATCCAAAATCGAATACCTCAGTCACATCATGAGGATCAGCGAAAGATATGGACTGCTGCTACTAATCTTGCAACAAAAAGTATAAGGAAAAGAGGACCAGGAAGGCAAAGGATTTCCTGGCTGAAAAATCTACGTACGTGGTTCAACACAACAACCACGAATCTTTTTAGAACAGCCGTGTGCAAAGTACAGATTGCCATGATGATCGCCAACATCCGTAACGGATAGGCACTGCAAGAAGACGAATATTTATTTTTATATACACATTGATTTATTACAATTAAGTTTGAGACATTTCAATAGTTCTGCTTCCCTTCCCATAATCACAAAATATTTGTCTATCAAACAAACACTAAGCACACCAAAAAATTGGAAAATTAGCGTGTACCAAAAATACAGTCACAGCGCACGCTAAATAATGACGTCACTGGCTTGATGACGTTTCTTTCACGTGTACAGTCGGAAAAATGAAAGAATACCCATGAACGATCACATAAATCACATATTATTCAGATTATTAATAATCATCTCTCTCGTTTGTTATTTATGAAAAAAACAACAAATGCAAAATATGTGATTGATGTGATCGTTCATGGGTATTCTTTCATTTTTCCGACTGTATCTAACTATTTGCGTACAAGTTAGCGTGTACATAGACACATCATTAAATTATACTTGTTTTACTCCAATGTATTGTGACATGATTATGTCACCCGACTGTTTTCAGCTCTTGGCCTATTTATTATTTGATTTATTTGTTTGTGAATCTTTTAAAAGGGGGACCTTTTTAACAGGTATACATCTCGATATTTCTTTTTCATTCTAGAAAATGCTTATTTGATATTTATGTAAATAACCCTTCGATTATTATTCCAGAATAAGATAAATTCTTCCGTAATAATCTTTCTTATTCTGGAACATTGTAATAATGTAAGTATAAATAGGGGTTTTTGGAATTAGTTAAGTCAGTTGTGAATTTAAAACCGTCGGTGTACTTTTAAATTTGTAATTAGATAAATTAGTAGATTTGGTGTAATAAATAAATTAAATATCGTAGTTTATAAAATAAAAGATATAAATTCAGTGTTTTTCATTTGTTTAGTTGTAAGTTATTAAAAATAAATAAAGTCAACTAAAATTAAACATTAGTGCCTAAAAGATCATAGAAAAGTCAAGTCAGTTTTGTAACAGTATCAAATATATACAAAATCATAGATTTTTTATTCGCCTCACCAGGTGGCAGATAGGGGAGTATTTCCTAGATATGGGTGATATCTGGGAAATGAAATATCCGGGATGGGTCAAAACTAGAACGCATGCAGCGACTTATCCACAAATGACCGTTGCAAACATTGTCGATCCAGAATGGGCGGCTAAATGCAAACTCACCAAAACGCAAGTCAAACGCAGTGTTTTAACTGCCAAAAACCTCCCAATGGCGAATTTTAAAACAAATTACACACCTCGAAAGAGGTCAACCCTTGAGTATTCTGGGGGAGGTAAAAAATCCCTGTGTTTTGCTAAGAATGCAAAAAGAAAAAGAGCTGTTAACCACAATAAAAACGGCCAAAATGAGAAAACAGAATGGTTTAGGACTAAGTAAGTAGCAAAAGTTACGCAATACCGCTGAGAGAATGGTATTATAAATAGATGATTATGCATTAACTTTCAATATAAATAATATAATAAAATGCACCTACTTCAATATTTTTCAACGCTAGGCGATAGTATGACTTTTTCCGAAAACGAAATAGGGCAAAAACAAACTCCAAAAACAACATATTCTTTAAATGTAAACAAACTAACAAACACAACACTTTTTAGCGTGTGTGAAACAATGGAGGTTTTTGAATGAACACTGAATTAAAAATATAAAAAGAGATAAAAAATAATTACACAGTTATACTTTTTGTTAAATAATGACTTTGATAAACGGAACTTATAACATGTGGAAAATTACCTAAACATTTGAAATTTACTATTCTCAGGAAACAAAATGGCAATAAACTTTTAAGTATACTAATTTATTAGGAGTTTTTTGACATGAAATACGCATGTCGGAAAAAAAGGTGAATCCTAAAAACATTGACTATTTTAATTTCATACTGAAAAAACTATATTAATTTCAAAAACTGTCAAAAACATCTACAAAAACAATAAAATGGAAGTCAGAATAGATGGGTAACTCATTGAACTAACTTACTGAACTGAAACTGGTAAAGAAGTACTTTTCTCCTTTGGTGCTGATCAAAACTGCATTGAGAATAACGAGTGCCGTCATTTTACAGTCAGATTAGTTTCCCAGCCCAAATATTATCGTAAAAGCAGAGGTAGTTTTGTGTAACGTATAATCGACCTTGTTGCACAATCTCTTGTATCTGTAGTAGAGCTTCACGATCCGATACAATATAGATACTTTTTTTAAGTTTTGAGTATTGTATTGGTTATGCCAATGAAGTATCGTATCGAGTATCGATATCGGCAATACTTTCTTATAAAAGTATCGTGTTGATATTGATTTCGATACGATATCGATACAATACTCGATAAAATATCGACATAAAAAGAATTATACATCTGAGCTGTGTAGGCTCTTTGTGCCCACTTTTGCATGCTTAGCAAATGGACATTATTCTAAAAATATTTACTATCTGAAACTATCGGAAACTAATCTGACTGTAAAATGACGGCACTCGTTATTCTCAATGCAGTTTTGATCAGCACCAAAGGAGAAAAGTACTTCTTTACCAGTTTCAGTTCAGTAAGTTAGTTCAATGAGTTACCCATCTATTCTGACTTCCATTTTATTGTTTTTGTAGATGTTTTTGACAGTTTTTGAAATTAATATAGTTTTTTCAGTATGAAATTAAAATAGTCAATGTTTTTAGGATTCACTTTTTTCTCGGACATGCGTATTTCATGTCAAAAAACTCCTAATAAATTAGTATACTTAAAAGTTTATTGCCATTTTGTTTCCTGAGAATAGTAAATTTCAAATGTTTAGGTAATTTTCCACATGTTATAAGTTCCGTTTATCAAAGTCATTATTTAACAAAAAGTATAACTGTGTAATTATTTTTTATCTCTTTTTATATTTTTAATTCAGTGTTCATTCAAAAACCTCCATTGTTTCACACACGCTAAAAAGTGTTGTGTTTGTTAGTTTGTTTACATTTAAAGAATATGTTGTTTTTGGAGTTTGTTTTTGCCCTATTTCGTTTTCGGAAAAAGTCATACTATCGCCTAGCGTTGAAAAATATTGAAGTAGGTGCATTTTATTGTATTATTTATATTGAAAGTTAATGCATAATCATCTATTTATAATACCATTCTCTCAGCGGTATTGCGTAACTTTTGCTACTTACTTAGTCCTAAACCATTCTGTTTTCTCATTTTGGCCGTTTTTATTGTGGTTAACAGCTCTTTTTCTTTTTGCATTCTTAGCAAAACACAGGGATTTTTTACCTCCCCCAGAATACTCAAGGGTTGACCTCTTTCGAGGTGTGTAATTTGTTTTAAAATTCGCCATTGGGAGGTTTTTGGCAGTTAAAACACTGCGTTTGACTTGAGTTTTGGTGAGTTTGCATTTAGCCGCCCATTCTGGATCGACAATGTTTGCAACGGTCATTTGTGGATAAGTCGCTGCATGCGTTCTAGTTTTGACCCATCCCGGATATTTCATTTCCCAGATATCACCCATATCTAGGAAATACTCCCCTATCTGCCACCTGGTGAGGCGAATAAAAAATCTATGATTTTGTATATATTTGATACTGTTACAAAACTGACTTGACTTTTCTATGATCTTTTAGGCACTAATGTTTAATTTTAGTTGACTTTTCTTATAACTTATAGATTTTTATAAAAATTCAATATGGATGAATGCTTCTTTGAAAGTCGACTAATACTTACTATTAATTCTGTATTGTTTAGAAACTGCTTTTGAAAAGATAGGGAAATCGCGGAGATTCGGAATAAATCACAATTCAATATTTTTGTTGAAAATTATTTTTGCGTCATCATCACTAACTTCCATAATATTGCCACAAATGCCACATGATATAAACAGTCTAATCACACAGTCATTTACTCAATCTCAAGAGTTTCAAGTTCAGGCACTTAAGTGTAAAATATTACAACAGCTGATGCTTGGGTTGCAGATCACTTATAGTTTTATATACATAAACAATTACTTCTGATCTAAATATTCCACAAAATATAATCCAAACAACGGTGGCGTTTTTTTTTTTTTTTTTCGATATCGATATTTTCATTTTCAATAATATCGAGGCAAGCGTATCGACAATACAAGAGACAATGAGTATCGTATCGACATTAATATTGCTAAGGTATGTATTGTATCGCTATCGTATTGGTTTTCGATACGATATCAATACAATATCGATATTTTTATCGAATATCGTGAAACTCTAGTAGGGAGGGCGAGTCAAGTCCCACGGCACTTAGGCTACAATTGACCCTTTGTGCATCCTCCCAGGGAGCTGTCATCCTTGGCTCATTGTCCATCCTGCCATTTCCAGGAAGGTGGACAAATCACCAGGAGACATCTTCTCTATATCGGCAGGTATAGGCTAGGGCTCGCCGAATGCATACTCTCGTATTGACGATGACTCCGGACATTAACATAGGACATGCTCGACAGTTTCGTCATCTCGTTCACACTTCTTGCACAGAGGTGTGTCCACTAGACCCAGTGTATGGAGGTGTTTGCTTAGTTGACAATGGTCAATTAAAAAACCAACTATCAAGCGTAGGTTTTCCTGGTCGTTCTCAAGTACGGTGGTATTCTATGCGCCAAAACAAAGGAAAATGAAATCAGGAAGCATGTGAAATATAATCGCGTCATATGAAACAAGCGACAATAGTTGTCATGGTATTTTTAAACATTGTTTATTCTAACAAACTTTCAAAAAGATTCGAAATGGTGCTTACAACGCAAGAAAAAATATTTATTATTGAGTATTATTTCCGGTCATACGGGAATGGACGATCAAATGGACCTAGTTTGTTAATGGTTGCCAATCAATTTCGGGAAGAGTTTCAGAAGCCTGCACCGACTAATAAGGACTTGTTAAGAGTCGTTGCAAAATTTCGACGAACAGGAAACGTTCTAACTCGACGCAAAAGCTGTACTGGTCGTCCAGGTACCGTGACAACAAATGCAAATCAAGGAAGGCTATTTCAACAGGTGTTAGAATCACCAAAAAGAAGTATGCGTAGAACATCTCTAACAATGAATTTGAGTGAAATGTCTACCCGAAGAATGTTTAAGATTGGTGGTTTTCCCTATAAAATACAGATTGGGCAACACTTGACAAGACAAGAAATCAAGAGTTGTTTATGAACAACTCCTATTTTTTCTAATGTTTGGTTTACAGACGAATGTCACATCCATCTGAATGGATTTATCAACCGACAGACAAATCGTTTTCTTGGTTTTGAACGACCAGACATCATCGTAGAGAAACCTCTTCATAGTGACCGTGTAAAGATTTGGTGCGCAGTGTCAGGTAATGGATTATTGGGCCCTTACTTCGTGGAAGACGAGCGTAGAAGACCCGTTACACTAAATCAAGTGTGATATAGAGAACAAATTTTGACACCATTTTTATTGATCTCAGACAATTCTGTCGTGCCAGAAACATACAGTTGAATACCCAATGGTTCCAACAGGATGTGGCTACTTGTCATACCACGAGAGCATCCTTAGATCTGATTCGAGAAAATTTGGAAGACCGCGTAATTTCCCGTAACACGAATTTTCCTTACCCTTCTCATTCACCTGATCTAACAACTCTTGATGCTTACGTATGGGGTATGTTGAAACAAGCCGTTTTTACAGAAAACCCACCGGCAACTATTGATGAACTCCGTGAAAAAATTTTGACCTTTTTCAGAAGAATGAAGCAGCCTATTTTTAATAACATGCTGAGCAATCTTGTTAAGCGTTATGAGTATTGCTTGGAACGCAATCTCGAGCACTTTAAACACATTTTGTATAGAAGCAAAACTTAAAATTCGCATTATTTGAAATGCTGTTATATATTTAATTTTTCATGTTTAATAAAGCTTTAGTTTTTCAGTGTCGTTTGTTTTGGCGCATACTGTACTTTTCTGATGCTGGCTTCACAAGGCTACTTAGTGTTACCTTGGCAAGTCTACATCCTGGCCCTTCTTCCCATATTTTCACGGTTTGCGTATGGGAGTGAAATTTGGCAATTTCCGCGATTGTTGTAGTTGACCAGCCAAAAAGATCACCAGGCCCTAAGAGTCTTAGGCTTGCTGCCTTCCTGGCTAGATGGTCAGCAATGCGGTTGCCTTTAGGTCCATTGTGTCCTTTGACCCACGTCAGGATGATGTTACCACCCGAAGCTTGGGCTAGTGACTCATGACACTCCATTACTAACCCTGATGTGACACGTGGTCTATTCAGGGTTTGTAGCGCTTGTCTGTTGTCTGTGCAGATTATTTTTCGGCTGATCTCTTTTGCGGCTATGGAGATACCAGAGCTGGTTCAGTCTGGCTACGCTGGTATTTTTGCCCATATCCCATTTTATTTGAGGTTCAGTGATCTGGAGTATTTTGGTGGTATAGACAAAATCTTTAAAATATACACTTTAAAATATAAATGAGGAGTGAATCGGATCGACCGATGGATGAGTAATACTGTGAGAAATATAGTCTCACAACTCAGTTAACGTCATTGCTTAATCATTACCGAAAGACGTAAAAACACTAGAAAACCAGACACATATAAATTCTTAATATTATAAAACATACCCATTGCAACATCTCTTGAGGGAGCATAGGTTGGTTCATAAGCGCAATCTGCCATACACGAAACAACATCAAATAGGTCTTCTCTCTCGAAACGAAACTAGCAAAGAAGTACTTCTCTCCTTTGGTACTGATCAAAGCTGCATTTGGAATCACTAGAGCTGTCTTTTCCTTTGTTATAGCCGCTACGTCCTTCCATTTTATAGTCAGATTAGAGGTAGTTTTGTGTAGTTTAATCGACCTTATTGCAGAATCTCTTGTATCTGTAGAGTAGGAAAGCCGAGTCAAGTCCCACAGCACTAAGGCCACAATTGACCCATTGTGCATCCACTCAAAGAACTGTCGTCCTTAGCTCATTGTCCATCCTGCCATTTCCAGGAAGTCGGACAAATCACCAGGGGACAACTTCCCTATGTCGATAGGTGTAGGCCAGGGCTCGCCGAACGCATACTCTCGTATTGACGATAACTTCAGACACCCAGGACATGCTCGATAGTTGCGTCTCGTTCACACTTCCTGCACGGAGGTGTGTCCACTAGCCCCAGTGTGCGGCGTAAGTTTTTCCTGGTCATTCTCAAGTACTTTTCTGATACTGACTTCACAAGGTTCCTTAGTGTTACCTTGGCAAGTCTACATCCTGGCCCTTCTTCCCATATTTTCACGGTTTGCGTATGGGAGTGATATTTGGCAATTTCCGCGATTGTGTTGTAGTTGACCAGCCAAAAAGATCACCAGACCCTAACGGTCTTAGCCTTCCTCGCTAGCTGGTCAGCAATGCGGTTGCCTTTATTTCCATTGTATCCTTTAACCCACCTCACGATTATGTTGTTTCCATCCGAAGCTTGGGCTACTGACTCATGACACCCAATTTACTAACCTTGATGTGACACGTGATCCATTCAGGGTTAGTAACACTTGTCTGCTGTCTGTGCAGATTATAGTTTTACCAGCTATACTCTCTCGACTGATCTCTTTTGCGGCTATGGAGATACCAGCTAGTTCAGTCTGACTACGCTGGTATTTTTGCCCGTACCCCATTTTATTTAAGGTTTAGTGATCTGGAGTATCTTTGAAAGTGCGTCGCTCGCCTAATATAGTTAGCAGCTTCATTGTGAGTAGTTTAGTGGATACTTGGTTAGATTAAAATTAACGCCAAGATTTTTTAAAATGTAGTAGTATAGACAAAATCTTTAAAATATACACTTTAAAGCATAAATGAGGAGTGTTGAAAATCCCATAAAATTGATTTGGTTGTTTAAATATTTCGAAATCATATCCCTTCTTTACCCTTGTCGACGCCTGTGTTGTTCCTTGCTAGCATGTTATCGAAATTCACGTGTGTCGCGAAGAAGACGCTTACAACTTGAGATCCAAAAATTCTTCCCCTATGATATAAGGAATGAGATGCCTTCAGAACTCGAATGTGTACACACGCGAAACAGTGTTGACTTCGTCGTTGTGCTTTGATTGTAAGTTTTTACCTTATATTTGTTATTACCTATATCTCCTTTGTTTCGTTTTTGAAATATTTACCAACCAATTTAATATGAATTTATGTATAATATTATTGTATTGCGCTTATGGAGAAATTCCACTTGTCTCTCAATATTAGCTATCAGAAGGGATAAAAATTAATTTAGCAGGTGTTGTAATTAGTGTTTATTGCTCGTTTTTTGATTTTATTAATTGTCTCGTACAGTACCTGCTATTAGTAAACATACAAGGAGTGAGGATCGACCGATGGATGAGTAATACTGCTTAATCACTACCAAAAGACGTAAAAACACTAGAAAACCAGACGCATATAAATTGTTAATTATATTATTATAGAACATACCCATTGCCACATCTCTTGAGGGAGCATAGGTTGATCCATAAGCGCATTCTGCCATACCCGAAACAACATCAAATAGGTCTTCTCTCTCGAAACGAAACTGGTAAAGAAGTACTTCTCTCCTTTGGTGCTGATCAAAACTGCATTTGGAATCACTAGAGCTGTCTTTTCCTTTGTTATAGCCGCTACGTCCTTCCATTTTATAGTCAGATTAGTTTCCCAGCCGAAAATATTAGCGTAAAAGCAGAGATAGTTTTGTGTAACGTACAATCGACCTTGTTGCAGAATCTCTTTTTGCAAAGCGCAAGAATAGTCTGAAAATAACAAAAATAATATATAATTACCTGATAGTTGTAAATTCATTGGTGTAGAACAGGTTCACGGTACGTTTAGAAATATATCATTTATGTCAATCAAAATAAAACACCTGTGTACGAAATCTTATCATCACATGTGAATAGATAAACGATAAAGAGGATACCTGCTATTGAAATGTAGTAACGTTGGAATCAATTAAATTATCATCTTGCCCACATTAACTTTGAATAAAAGTAAACAATGTTAATCAAAGATAAATTGTGAAGGATCTAATCTCAAGCCCAAATGCAGGCGTAAAATTAAAATCGTTAGATAGAAAAATAGATAGATAATATGTTTATTGACGATATTAATATAGTAAAAACTACATGTTATCTTACAATAGAAATAAAATCATAATTTTTAGATGCACACAAAAGTAATAGAGAGATATAATACAGTAACACAAAGTAGCTAAGAAATAATACAATATTACATAATAAATGTAAACAAAAAACAATAAAAATAAAGTACATTAATACTAAGGTATAATAAAGAATATTTTTCATAAAAACGGCCACACTAGGTGAACAATATCCAAAACACCAAATAATAGTAGCAGAGTTTATTGATGAGACTTACACTATGGATGTTGACCCGGGGTACTTTGAGTCGAGACTTAATTGCTGAGCGTTGAAGACAATCACTCGCGTTAATGAATTAATAATAATTGAATTTCTAGACAAGAGATCTTAGTTTTATATAAGTTTAAATTGGGTCAATGTAAACACGGGCCCCGCGTGATTTTGTGTATCTAATTAAGGTAAATTGTTTATCTTATGTCAGCAACTTTTGGCTGATGTCCAAATTATATTATTGTTAATTGACCAAATGTGTATGTAATTTAATTAATTACGTGTGTGTGTTTAATAACAAATAAATGCATTCGATCTACTGGGTGATAAAATGATACTGTCCAATTTCGGATATGAATACTGAATATTTGATATTGGACACTAGGCTCTTAAAATAGCTCAGTCAGAAATATGTGTAATGTTTATGCCCTGCAGCCACTTTCTTAAGTTGACAACCGTCGAATAATATAAACACATAAGCGCAAATAACAATAGTATTTACGTTTAGTAAATAGATTAAACATCAAGGCAGTATAAAATATGGACTACAAATGAACGTTAAGGCCATCGGTACATAATTCGCAAATATTTTACGGCTATCCCTACTTTTTCCATCTTTACACGGCAAATTACGTGTAGTAAAAGTCTCACTGGTATGGATATGTAAACTTTACTTGACAATGTCATCATTAACTTTAAAGATGGCTTTTGAATGTTCTTAGATAACTGTTACTTGTATAATTAATTGCCTTAATTATTAATTCAGTTAATTAATATGATTATTTCATTCATAGGAGATTCTGACCAATAGAAAGCTACAGAAATAAAAATTAAACTGATAATTTTTGATAATTTCCCATCGTCAAGTATATTACGTCAGATGCCCTTCGTTGCTATGAAAAAATACATTCAGTGACATTAATGACAATTAATGTTTTAGAAATTATAAAAGTGATGACTTTCAACCGTCAAATTAATATTTATATCAACTGTTTGTTTAATTGTACTAATTTGTACTTACATAAATAAATTACAATAAAATTTTGGTTGGAACAGTTTTATTCATGAAATAATCGCAACAACTTGCACTCGATCTCTAAAATTAATATAGAATTTTAGAGCTCTTGTGCAATTACTACTGATAATTTTTTCACTAACTATGTATTCAGTGATTGTAATAATTAATCTACTGTACAACAAAAACTAATAATCAATCGAGAAAAGAGGAGAAGTTATAAAGTGATTTTTTAATAATATATTGTTACTTAAAATAATAATAATAATTCGAAAAAAATGAATCCCATTTGAATAGCATTGGAGCAGCCATCCCCTTAAGAAAACCAAGTTCATGATTATTTCTAAGCAATATACAATAGGAAGGCGAGATATCGAGGTAAACAAGTAGAAAGAGAGTAGAAAGAACAACTTCCCTCCCTAACTGCAAATGTCTGGAAATACAATGACCAAGGTAGAGAAATCAGGACACACATTGAAATTGCAAGACAAGCATTTATAAAAATGAAAAAAAAAATTGTTAATCAAGACCTTCCTCTGGAGCTGAGGATAGAAGCCTTAATATGCTACGTGTTCTCGACTTTGTTGTATGAAATGGAAAGCTGGACACTAAAAGTGGATAATATAAAGAAGTTGGAAGCATTTGAGATGTGGTGCTATAGAAGGACTTACAAATTCAGAAGTGTTAAGAAGGCTGCAAAAGGATTGCGAGGTCAGAAAGAACATTAACACAAGAAAGCTGGAATATTTAGGCCACATTGCCAGAGGTGCGAAATATGCATTATTAAGGATCATAATGCAAGGTAAAATTAAGAGTATAAGATCCATAGGAAGACAAAGAATTTCCTGTCTGAGAATCCTAAGAGAGTGGTACAGTTGCAGCTCGGCAGATCTTTTCAGAGCAGTCGCCAATAAGATACAGATAGCTGTGATGATAGCCAACCTCCGATAGGAGAAGGAAGTATAAGAAGAAGAAGAAAAAAACAACTAGGAATGTTAATGATACCTCTCAATTTTTAATTAGTCTGGTTAAATGTATAAATAATCAAACACCCCCATTTTATACCATTCCTAGTTTTAGAGGGATGCCCGAGACGGCGCACGACGTTAATTTATAGTTTTATTAATGAAAAAACCCGCAGTTTGTGGTAAGTTTAAATTATTCTTCTATTTATTTAAATAAATTCTCTGCCTTTTTGCCGGTAAGAAGAAATCCGAGGGTAACGCACCCTTGTTTTTGTAGACTTCTCAATGCCGACCACTATTTTCTTACCATAAGATCAAGATAAGAATAAGATTGTTCGGTGATCCGAAAATTCTTTTGCTCTTTTAGAACTCGCAATGAAAGAATATACGTAAATTAAAAGGGGCACGTGAAAAATATACAAGATCGTTTCCAAAAAACAGAGCTTATAAAAAATCATAGAAAAATATACTATACGCTTCACATACATATAGTGGATCAGCAAGCTACGAGAAAAATGAAGCGTTTCATCAGTAAAATGGTCTCAGACAGTGAAGATGAGTATTTGTTTGAAAAAAGTGGGCTAAAATTGTTAAGTGTTTGTGATGTTAGAAGTAGTGCTGCTTAAAAGACGAACGTCATAGGTTAGGTAAACAATCGCCACTTACTCGGTTAATTAAGCATCCAAATCGATTTTTTCAAGACACAAGGATGGAATATATAATACATACAGTACATTTCGCCAAGCAGCCTATTGAGTCTGACAACCACTTTCACATGAAGCGCCAAGTCGGCTGAAGCAGCGCTTCCAAGAAATATGTAGTTGTGGATTAACAAGGGGGTGAGTCAAGAGTCAAGATTCAGGTCGATGCATGTCGAATTTAAACTTATGGCTGATTTAATGAAGGGATCACTCATAAGAAGTAAAATGTAGAATAGAGAAGGCTAGGAGGGCATTCAACAACATGGCCAAACTCTTTAAAAGCCACAAACTTAATATGGAGATAAAAGTAAGGCACCTACGATGTTCTATCTTCCCAATATTATACTACGGAGTTGAATATTGGATACTCACTGAAGCGACGGAGAAATAACTTGAAACATTCGAGATGTGGCTATACAGGTGGAATCCTAAGAATAACATGGACAGACAAGATAGCCAACGAAACGAAAAATACGAAGAATAGGGAAAGCAAGAGAAGTGATGTATATGATTAAAAGGAGAAAGTTAGAATATATTGGACACATAACGAGAAACGGCACTAAATACAGATTACTGAAAATAATCCTTCAAGCAAAGTATTCGGAAAGCGAGGAATTGGGAGAAGAATATCATGGTTAAAAAACCCGAGAAAAAGGTTTTCCACAACAACTAATATTTCCGATTCACTCTCTGTTCTTCTTGCTATTCAAACTACAGATTTTCCCAATAACAATTCAAATATTTATATCCTACTAATTAAGAAAATCCTTTTTGAAATTCATAAAAATAAAAGAAGAGTGAACTTTTTATGGGTTAAGGCTCATATAGCACTAACGCATAATGAATATGTTGATAGTTTGGCTAAAAAAGCTATTGAGTATGGAACTTCAAATAATCGTAAGTTTTGCATATCTGATTTAGTTAACACTATTAAGCATCGAGTTTAAAAACAGTGGAGTCAATCATGGCGAGATCTTTGTAAACAATCCAAATCTCAGTATTCACTGATTCAACCTTCTGTTCCAAATATATATTGGTTTAAAAATTATGTAGTACCTCGAAGATATATTTATAACAACATTAATCAGAATGAAGTTTGGACATGCATGTTTCCCTCTACATCTAGCAAGAATTAAAGTTTTTGATTCAAGTCTTTGTACTGAATGTCAGAAGGTGGGTGATTTGAATCACACTTTCTTTGAGTGCACAAAATACAATCGAAAATTTAATAAAATGTTTTTCCACCTTTCAATATATCCTATATATTGTCTCTGAACAGCAAAAATATATAATATGAGATTGTTTAATGAAATTTATCTGTGAAACTAAAATTAATCTCTAAATTTATTAATCCTGATAATTTGATATATTATGTACATATGAAAAAAGAAGAAGAAGAAGATGTATAATGGAAAAATGTGGTGAGCAACTTGGATAGTCCATAGCGGCCAGCTGCAGGGGGGCTGTGGAAGAGTTTGCTATGGAACTCTAAGGACCTCATTGCCTTCTTTATGTATGAATAGAGATCAAAAAAGTTGTGACTGGCTAATTGACACCCAAGTCTATGCCAAAAAAAAAACAACCAATATATTTAAAGCATCAGTTAATAATATAATTAGAGCTAGAATGATCGCCAATATTCGAAAAGAATAGGCACCAAAAGAAGAAGAATGAAGCGCAGCTAAACTCCACAGTCCATTATGTTTTTACACTTATGGTCAGTATACACTAAACGATTTATCGTAGCAGTGTGACTACGCATTTCGTTTGTGCAGTTTATCGATCGTCCATACGTCTACAAAATTTGCATCAATCATCAGTTCTCTGCAGAAGCTCAACATGTCATCCGCCCTAGAAGACGACGACGCGCTTGCGGTAGCCTATCTTATTGCAGTCATGATAATCTCTACTTTTCTTATTCCACAAGCAAACTTCATTTCTATGTATAGCATTGAATAAACTCTTCCAATTTCTTACGAATTCCGCTAAAATCTTCTTGTGACATGTTTTGACATGCGTGGATGTGTCCGCCTACAGCAATACTTGTAAACGAACTGAATTATTGGCCTTAGCCCAACTTTTGTCTACACACCACTAGATACCTCACCTTAAGGTAAAACCGAATTCAGTGATAAACTCCGCCCACTTACACCACTTTGCCCCTTAAGTCTAAGTACTAACTGGCTGGACGGTGGCGACATTTATTGAAATTTTTGCCAAGATTGAAAAATAAATTTGAGTTGCTTGGCTGGCGTAATTTACAACGATATAAGGGTAGTATTCAGCATTTTCACATATAATTTTAAGGCGATTGTAATCTCTATTTTGGAATTCCGATTTTACTTCAGATAAAATGCTAAAAATTGATTAATAAAAATAGTGAAGAGGTTTCTTAAAAATTATTTAATTATTAATACACTACAAAAAAACAATAAAATAGAAAATACATAATAAAATTAGCAGTGATAATTCACATGAATTATTTTTTGCAATTTGTAAAAGAAATGAATTTCCAGAACTAATGCGAAATAAAATATTTGAAGTTGATATACATAATTTCTTTCCAGATCTAACCCATTCACTCAAGGTCATATATTGCAAAACCTCCGAATTTTAAAGAATCCATTGGATTGCCATGCAATTTGGTATACACATATCTTGATAAAATGACAGGAAATTTCCAACACATAAATAGTTGACGGTCATCTGCCTAAGAACAATAGGTACAAGCTGATAAACGGACAGGATTAGAAAGTTTAAAACATCACTAATTAGATCATATTTCAAAACAAAGTAAATAAGTATATTTGAATGTGAATTCTTTTCAAACTAAGATTGTAAAATTAAAATTTTAGGAAAAAAAGATATTTATTATTTCTTTTTCTCAAGAAGTACTTTCATTATTGACAATATCGAAACATTTTATTATTAAAAGTCGAGAACAATTCTAGAGTGCTATGTATTAAGAGTATAAGTCAAAAATGAAAATTTTTATTAGGACTTTTCAAAGTCTTTTTTACCACTGATGAAATAACTATTACAACTAAATATGAAAATGGTGACGAAATATGATTAGTAAATTAGTAATTAACTATTTTACTTTCTACTTTGGTAATACCTTATTAATTATATAATTCAAAATATAGAAGAATCCCGAAAAATCTTTTTTATGACTTATACTCTTAGTACATAGCGCCATCTAGTTGTTGATACGTCTTTCGGTTACCACGAGGTGAGCTATCTAGTGGGTGGTTTATAATCAATGACACCACCAACACTACGATAAAACTGTGCAACCGCGATCGACAACGATTTATCCAATAAATGTTGTTCCTGCCTGCCAATCGTTTGCACCAACCTAAAATCGGCGCCAATTTTCGTACACGTGTACGTGCATACCGGGCATTATCAAATCGTTGTCGTGTACTAGGGCAGTCCGATAAGTACTTAGCCTCTCCGCCCGATGGCGCCACTATCGCAAATGAAGTTTACTGTCATTTAATGCGTTCTCTTAGACGGCTAATGTCAAAAGTTCAGCCAAATCGAAATTATAGTATTTTTGTGATTGCGTGTGAAAGTCCGTGGATTTTAATAAAATGGAAAAAGAGCAATATCGGTTGGTGATTCGATTCTTGTTTTTGGAAGGGAAATCACGCAGCGAAATCGAAGAGCGCTTGGATGCTGTGTACGGTGACTCTTCTCCTTCGATGACAACTGTCAAAAATTGGTTTAATGAGTTTCAACGTGGACGAACATCAGTTTTCGTGACAAAAATCCACGATCTTGTGATCTTGAGGCATCTCAAAAGACCGCGTAGGTCATATCCTGCATGACATTTTGGGCATGAGAAAGCTGTCGGCGCGATAGGTGCCGCGTTTGCTCACTTCAGACAATAGGGAGTTTTTGTGCACACAAATACGTAAACGTAACGCATCTTTTTGACATATACGCTTGCGCATTAATGGTTGAACTCCCGTATCGCGATACGTATTACCTAAGGTTACGGGCTGGTACGTTAGGTTCATACGCATCCCTATCGAGCCGAAAGTCACCGAATGCACACGAGGATCTTGCCCGATTACCTACCAAATGAACATTTCATCAGCGTACTATCCGTTTATAAACATTTTAAGGTTATATTGGTTATTGGTTTAGTCTATTTGAGTAAAATTATTCTGTGTTTGTAATTGGAAATTGGAACTTCATAATAGATTTAAAATTTTATTGTTTTTAAGTTGTCTATTAATAAAGCAAAACAAACAAATCTTGTATTAATTTAAGAAATACAGTGATCACCACAATTAATAACTAGATAAACAAATGACCTAGTTTAAGTAAAATTTTCAAATAAATATTACCACACTATTTACATTATACCTACTGGAATTCTGATGTAGGTATACAATAATTTACAACTAAAAAGTAGGTATAAACAAAAATAAAAAAATTTTAACCTAAGGAAAAATAATATTTTTATATTTAAATAGAAGCAATTAAAACCATACAATTTCATTATTCATTTATCTTTTTTTACATTTGTATATTAATTGCAGTGGCGCACCCAGGTGGGGGTTTTGGGGGTTAAAACCCCTCCCAGGGCATATAAAAAAATATAAAGAATAATAGGAAAATGTAACTTGTCTTTCAGAAACAATACAAAAAAATTTCGGTGCCCAAGCGAAGAGGACAAATAATCCCGGACAAAAAATCTTCACAAATTATCCCTGGACAAAAAATCCCCAGACAAAAAATCACCGGACAAATAATCCCAGGACAAAAAATCCCAGAAAAATAATCCCCACAAATTTTTTTGGACATAATATCACCACAAAAAAATCCCCGACAAAAAATCCCTAAGAAGAAATATTTGCTGCCGAATAGTCCTCTAAAAATTTTCCCGTTAATGCAATCGACTCAAATGTTTTTCAGCCTCAGTGTGTGAGAGCTATAGCAATCGTCATTAAATCGCTTTTCGGCACGAAAATAATGATTAGCAATTAATATTAAGCATGAATTGCAATTTCGATTACCAAATTTCAAATTTCAATTTCATGCCGAAAACTTCAAATTTTACATGACAAACGAGTTTGAGTTTTTTCAAAAAAGCGTGGAAGATATTATGGGAAGTGGGGGATGCGCAAGGCTGTGGGAACCATGTCGTAACTATTCGCTTCAATATTTTACTCACTCTGCTTTGAATAACTATGCTCAAAACATTGCCTATTCGTGATGAGAACTGCTGCTCCCGAAAACGATATTCTTGATTGTAATGCAAAAAACCTGTTACTTTTTGTAAATTTAACGTCAAAAATATTTAGTTACTACCATCATCAATGGCGTTATAACTCTTTGAGTATCCTTGCGAGTGGTTTACTAGTGCCTTCCATGTGTCGGTCCTATGCCACTATTTCCCATTGTCTCACTCCCATTTTCTCCAGATCTTCTCTGACTGCATCTTTCCACCTTTTTATAGGCCGTCCTACAGACTTTCTCCAATCTGGCCTCTCCCCGAGCAGCTATATCTGGTTTGATTTTTGGATAAATTTTTCGCATGGCATATTCTAAGGCCAGGTTAAACAACAACGAGAATAACAAATGTCTCGTCCAGAATTTACGCAGAAAGCATTTGATATTTCCCCACCTCTTCTAACTTGTGCAAAGAAGTTACTTACACACATCTGCGTTACCGCAATTAGTTTCTTGGGTATGCCCAACTCGACCATTGTATTCCATAGTGTAGGATGATTAATTGAATCATAAGCCTGTTTGAAATCTATAAAGATCTGATGCACGTCTTGATTATACTCCCAATCCTTTCAAGCATTTGTCTAATGTCTAATACATAGTAAATATTTGATCAACAATCGGTCTTCCGGGCCTGAAATCACACTGGTACTCACCAACTATTTCTTCGGCGTATGGTAGTAATCTTTTTAGTAATACATACCGAAAAATATTTAGTCATCAGTTTCAATTCACTACAAGCAACATTTCAGAAACTTGCTTCAAAAGCTTTCAAACGCTATGTCAAAAACCTGTTTAATGCGTTTTCATAACAAAGCTGAACATTCTTAATAGCGCAAAAAATTTTCATGGATGCACACAGATAATAGACAATGTTTTGAACTTAGTTATTTAAGTCAGAGTGAGCAAAAGATTTAAGCGAATAATTACAACATGATTCCCACAACCTTAGTTCATACCCCATATCTTCCACGATTTTTGAAAAAACTCACACTCGTTTGTCATGTAAAATTTGAAGTTTTCGGCATGTAATTAGAATTCGAAATTTGGTAATCGAACTTACAATAATTCATGCTTAATCTTAATTACTTAATCATTATTGTCGTGCCGAAAAGCGGTTTCATGGCCATCGCTATAACTCTTATGCACTGAGGCTGAAAAACATTTGAGTCGATTGCATTCACGGAAAAACTTTAAGAGAACTATTCGGTAGCAAATATTTTATGGAGATTTTTTGTGGAGGATATTTTGTCGAAAATAATTTGTGGGGATTATTTTTGTCCGAGATTTTTTGTGGGGATTTTTTGCCCGGGGATTATTTGTCCGGGGATTTTTTGTCTGGGGATTTTTTGTCCAGGGATAATTTGTGGGGATTTTTTGTCAGGGATAATTTGTCCGAATCCCGCCCAAGCCAACCCCCCCTACAAGAAAAATTCTGGGTGCGCCACTGATTAATTGTATATTGTGTGAACATTGTTTTATTTTTTTGAATGTCAACGGAATTTAAAAGTGACTTTATGATTTGCTTTACGTTACGTTAAGGCAGTTACAAAAACTACCTATTTTAACATTCATCCTCTACGACACGTTAGTTGCTTTACGTATACGGAGATGCGTACGTTACGTAGCAACAAAAACTCCCTAATACGCGCAACCGTGAGACCAGTTCAGAGCAGTGTTTGACGCTATTTAAGTGTGATCCAAAGGAATTTTTATGTCGTTTCATAACCGTCGACGAAACATGGATTCACTGGTATACACCAGAAACAAAGGAACAGTCGAAAGAGTGGACAGCACCCGGCGAACGTGCTCCGAAGACTGTCCAATCGGCCGGAAAGGAGATGGCCAGCATTTTCTGGGATTCACAAGGTGTGATCTACATCGACTACTTGGAGAAGGCCAAAACGATCACAGGTTCCTATTATGCCGAATTATTGGGCTGATTCGACGCCGAATTGAAGAAAAAACGACCCCATTTGGCAAATAAAACTGTTCTTTCACCATGACAACGCACCGGCTCACACCTCCGCCGCACAGTGTTCAAAATTGAAGAAAACGTGATCGTAAGTACAAAAAAAAATTAATCTTAGAATGCCGAAATTAAGGGGTTTGTTTGTACTACTCATGATGCAACTTCTCAGCAAAAATTTATTTTTTATGTTTGTTAGGGCCAGATGTATTAATGATCAAAAGTACAAAATTCAATATAATTTTATACATCAAATTTAAATCCTCAGAGGCTGCCTTTTACTTTGATTATTACTTCATTTATGTGGATAGCTAATATAAAACTAATTATTTGAGATAAAAGTACATACTTTAAAGATTTAAATAGCATAGTTAGCTTCACGGAAAGGTGATTTTGATTTTGATATAATCGTTGATAAAATTAATGTTTGACAGCGTATTACGTTTATTGTGCCATCTTGTGCCACATTAAATCCTTCACTAATAGTGGAGTCAATGAAGGTTTTCACCTCCGATTTCGTTGAACCTCCATCGATTTTCATGAAAATTGGTAAGTATGTAGAGGATACCTCAAGAAACAAAGGTGACATGGTGCCAACTTGCGCTTTTACCCTGGGGGGGATGCCACCCCTTCTCGGGGGTGGAAATTATTTTATTAAAAATAATACCACTAATCGATAGAGGGACAAATTATAAGTAAAATTTGTTATATGAAGTTATTTCAATAAATCAATAGTTTTTGAGTTATTAAAGATCAAAAGTTTTGATTTTTCCTGAAAAAAATCCATGCTTTAAAGCAGTTTTTCATAAATAACTCAAAAAACATAAGTTTCTTCAAAAAAGTTGTTACATATTACCAAAATCGAAGATAATATAAAAATAAATAAGTTCCTTATTCGAAAAATCCTTTATTACATATACAAAGTGAGTTATATGCAATTGAATGTATATTTTTTTTCCGCGAGTACTCAAATCTTAGTATTCAAGCTTATAACAGAAAAACGATGCACTTTGTTAAATATAGATATTAAACATTTTAATAAAGTACTTAAAGGTAACTATCAAAAAGCTATATAAGAAGTATATAGCATCAAAATTAAGCAAGTTATGATGGAAATAAGAGGACCCTTTCAGATTTTTTAGGGAAGAATGAAAAATGAAACATACGTCATTTCCACAAAAATTAAAATTTATAGTAACCCATTTAAAACTTTATTTATTTTAACATGAGTAAGACTTCAACAATTTTGACCGATTTAGAATGCATATTTTTGAAAAAAAATACGATTAAAAAAATTAGAATTTTTCAAATTTTCGTGAATTTCATTTTCTTTTGATAATAACTCCAAAAATACTCGATATACTTAAAAAATGGTAGAGAACAAAATTTTAGTTTTAACTTTATTTAAGCTTTTTCTTTTTTTTTTTAATATTTTTTACGACAAAAATGACCGAGATAGAAACATTTAAAACCTAAATTTTACTGCGAGAACCATGTAACCGGGGCCCTTTCACCTTGTATTAAAAAAAAATAAAGGATTTAGAAAATTATGTTTAATACAGTGTTATAGAACTTTTACTTAGCTTTGTAATGGTTTTTGGATAAATCTCATATTTCAAAATTTATTCAAAAATTTTAAATTTCAAAAGTTATTTTAAAAAAACCAATAACATTTTTTTTGAAAAAATTTTATAGCGGAGATTTTGTATGTATACAGGTTGTGGGAAGTCCAATTAGTCGTTTGTTGTAGGAGATACGAAAAAAGTTTATTTAGGTGAGATTGGGGCATAGATAATATCAGAATTTAAATACATTTCCAAATATACAGGGCCACCCATATTGACAGGGTGAAACAAAATTATCTTTTGTTTAATGGAACACCCTGTATATTTTTACATTTTTGGATTCTCCTCTATGTTTTATTTCTTAAAATATCAGGTTTTGTGATGTTATACGAAGTAGTTTAAAAGATAATTACGTTTTTATTTTCAAATTTCATAGCAATATTCACCCCCTGTATAATTGTAGTGATTTAACATCAGAAAATCAATTTATGTTCAAGTGATTTTTAATATAATCTATTATTGTTAAAAATTATTAATCTAGCAAAACGTTTAATTTTAGCTAATACAGGGTTGGTCGAAACTGAATGAGTGTTTTCTCAAAGTTTGAGAGTATGAGTTTTCTCAAACGGAGCAGCCTGTAATACCTGTAATGAGCATTGTAATGAAATGCTATTGTATGGCACTTTATTATTTCCCACCCTGCCAGTGAGAACTGAATTTATTTTTGAAATCCCTAACTTTATGTCTTTAATTATTTTAAATATTGTTATATATGTATTTAACGATTAAAAAACAATCAAATTAAATTGAAATGAATAACCAGTGTATATCTTCCACATTTACTTCATATTTAACGTAGCCTGTACCATAACATTGCACAGATTATTATCACTGTATAGCAACGATATACCATGAATGTGAATTCATACTTGAGAAATTCCCTAAATCATCCTATATTCAGTCTAAAAAAAAAGGGATTCCTCAAACATAATATATATGTAGACAAAATCAGCCAAAGTTGTTTTATCCACAGAGAACGGTAGTTCTCACCAGTGGCGCACAACACCTCTACATGCGACACTATATATACACGAAATTTTCGATTTTCTAAACCTGACTGAATTGAAAATTAGGCCAAATCCCATCTTAAAGTTTAGGAAAAGACTCCTCCATCCATATGTTACTTCTCCATTTTGGTCCAAGAGTGTGGATTTTACGGCCCTTCCCATTTAAAGCCTGTTTTTCGTTCTCGTCCCCAAAACTCCCAAAAATTTCAAAAATTTAAGCCCGACCTTTGCGGCTTCTGATGGCACAGATCATTGCCTTTCCAACGCATGTTTAATTTTGAAAATCGGTTATACCATTCAAAAGTTATCGAGCTCAGAAATATGACTCAATTTTTATTTAAAAAATGGAAAATGTTTGTGGATATGTATGTATGTATGTATGTATGTATGTGTGTGGAAAAGTTAAACCGATCTGAATTTTTTTTTCTGTGTTTCAAGAGGGTGTGAGGGCCGATTCAGAACCGGTCTAATTTTTGACTTCTGACTACCCGTAAGTCAGCTAGAGGGCTAGGTAGATACAAAATAGCATATTTTTTGGGCGTATATATCTTAGGTTCAAGGAAAGACAGGAAAACCGCAAATACACCAAATCAATAGGGTTGAGTTAAGCTTTCAAATGGCGCTTAAGCAATCAAGCTGAGACATACACGTTGCTCACCATAGCCAAAAAACTGAAAAATTAAACTTTGAAAATTTTGGTTTTTCGTCAATTACTCAAAATTTCAACCTACGAATTGTGCCAATAACTAAGCGTTTGTAGAAGGACTCAGGACGCGTCTAACGGTGTATACCTTATATCTGGGAAAATTCGAATTTTTAAGTTATAGGCTTCATAAGTATGATCAAATCTATTTCTTATGTAAAAAACGGTTTTTCAAACTCAATAATTCCTGTAATACGTTCAGTTATCATACTCGATCTTGGATACATCAGATACTACTTATCAATACGTTTCAAATTCATGTTTAGTGATCAACATCAGGTAAGCCGTTCAGAAGTTATAGAGCTCCAAAAGTATAATTAGTCCAGGAACTGAAATTTTTCACTTCGCAATTTTTACAGAATGGATAGATTTACTTGAAAATTTAACAATAAGTAGTGGATACTCCAAGGATCAAAATCTATATGATGCCGAAAGACGCTTTTACCATGGGGTGGTTGCCACCTCATCTCGAGGGTGGAATTTTTTTTTTTTATATTTTGACCGCAAATGCTGGTAAAAATATTAATTATAAGCAAAAAATGTTCATTATACAATTTTTTGATAAAATTAATAATTTTCGATTTATTAGTTATCGAAGCTGTTAGTTTTATATCGAAAAGATTACCAGATAACGGCAGTTCTCGCCAGTGACGCAGAAATACACCTCCCTACACGCGACACTATTATATACACGAAATTTTCAATTTTCTAAATCTGACTGAATTGAAAATTGTGCCAACACCCATCTTCAAGTTCAGAAAAAGACTCACCCATTAATATGTCAACCATCCATTTTGGTCCAAGGGTGTCTATTTTACGGCCCTTCCTATTTAGGGTCTGTTTTTCGTTCTGGTCCCCAAAACTCTCAAAAACTTCGAAAAATTTAAGTCCGACCTTTGCGGCTTCTAACAGTACTAATCATTACCTTTTCAACGCATGTCTAGTTTTGAACATTACCAGAGAACGGCAGTTCTCGCCAGTGGCGCACACCCACACCCCCCTACACGCGACACTATATATACACAAAATTTTCGATTTTCTAAATCTGAGTGAATTGAAAATTGGGCCAACTCCCATCTTAAAGTTCAGAAAAAGGCTCACCCATTTATATGTCCACCATCGATTTTGGTCCAAGGGTGTAGATTTTACGGCCCTTCCTATTTAGGGTCTGTTTTCCGTTCTCGTCCCCAAAACTCCCAAAAAGTTTAAAAATTTAAGTCCAACCTTTGCGGCTTCTAATAGAACTGACCAGTACCTTTCCAACGCATGTCTAATTTTGAAAATCGGTTATACCATTCAAAAGTTATAGAGATTAGAAATGTGACTCAATTTTTATTTAAAAAGGGAAAATGTTTGTGGATATGTATGTATGTGTGTTTGAAAGTTAAACCGATTTGATATTTTTTCTCTGTGTTTAAAGAGGGGGTCAGGGCAAATTTAGAACCGGTGTAGTTTGTGATTTTTGACCAACCATAAGCCAGCTATAGGACTTGGTAGGTACAAAACGGCATGTTTTTGGGAGTATATATATTCGGATCAAGAAGAGGCAGGAGAACCGCAAATACATCAAATCAATAGTGTTGACTTAAGCTTTCATTTGGTGTTTAAGCGGTTAGGATCAGACATACACACGGCTCAGTATAGCCGAAAAACTGAAAAACTAAACTTTGAAAATTTTGGTTTTTCGACAATTACTCAACATTTCAACCTACGAATTGCGCCAATAACTTAGCGGTTGTAGAAGGACTCAAGACGAATCTAACGGTGTATACCTCATATCCGGAAAAATTCGAATGTTTAGGTTATATGCTTCATAAATATGATAAAATCTATTTCCTGTGGGAAAAACGGTTTCTCAAGCTCAATAATTCCTGTAATAGCTTTAGTTATCATACTTGACCTTAGATCCATCAGATACTAAGTACTGGTCAATACGTTTCAAACTCATGTTTGATCTTTGATCAAAATTGGTTAAGCCGTTTAGAAGTTATTAAGCTACAAAATTATAATCCAATTAACGATTATTCCCCAAATGGTTTATGTAGTTGTAGTGGTTAAGACGCTAAATTTGATCTGGCAACGGGCAATCCGACTTCATTTACCGGCCATCTCAATATTTTTTTTCAATCTATTTCGAATAGAGAAAAAATCTAGTGTACATTCGATGGACACTAGATAATTTGGGAGATAATGCAACAAAGGTGACCATTTATAAAGCTTGACGTGTAATAGAGGAACATTGCATTCAACTTCATACATTTAATTTATAAATAACTTTGAAAAACTCCTGATACAAGAATAAAAAACCGCTAAACGCCGTAAAAATGAGTGGCGCATAAAATATTCCAGCTACAAAAGATCTGATATGAATGTTACGTGGCGCGAAAATGGATTTTCATTTGATGCAAAACAAAATTCTAGTTTTATTTTAAAATATTTTTCCATAACATTTGCTAAATTTGAAGTAAACGCGCCACAAAAGAGTTTCAAAATTCAAACTGTATCAAAGTTACTCTTTTGTGGCGCGTTTACTTCAAATTTAGCAAATATTATGGAAAAATCTTTTAAAATAAAACTAGAATTTTGTTTTGCATCAAATGAAAATCCATTTTCGCGCCACGTAACATTCATATCAGATCTTTTGTAGCTGGAATATTTTATGCGCCACTCATTTTTACGGCGTTTAGCGGTTTTTTATTCTTGTATTATGTATTACCTATATTAAATTAGTTTTAGTATGTTTCGTTTATCTAAAAAAATGTAAAACAAACAAAAATTCTGTTTTTCTTGTAGTTGTTTTTTCGTATAGATATTGTTTTATATTGTAGTAAATTGAATTTAGTTTTAGTATGTTCCGTTTGTTTGTAGAATTATATTTAATAAGATTTGCTTTAATTACTAAAATAAATAAATTTTCAATTATATTTTATGTATTGGTGGAAAAGGAAACCTAGCATTAGCGGCCACATTTCTATAACGGCCAATTTTTTTCTATTTTTAGTGGCCGTTATTGTCAGGTTTTACTGTACCAATAATATTTTATTAAATTATGAAATATTATTTAAATAAAAAATTTATAAACTTGATAAAAGAAAGTTTGCTTAGAATTTACTCCTCTATCTAATTATGGTATTTTTAATAAAATAGTGTTCACCCATGAGAAGGGGTAACATCCACCCCCAGGATAAAAGCGCAAGTTGGTACCACATCATTTTTGTTTTTTGAGGTATCCTCTAACTACTTACCAATTTTCATGAAAATTGATGGAGGTTCAACGAAATCAGGGGTGAAAACCTTCAGTGACTGCCTTTTTGGAAATATAAAAGATTAATTTTTTTCGTGATTGTCGATTTGCTAATTTTCTGATTTTTGGTTGCTATAAGGTTTAAAAAATTAATAAAAATTATAAATCATGCACATAAATGTAAAAAAATATTTATTTTACTTAATTAACCGAGATTGCTTGAGCCAGAATGCTGAAATCTGCATTTTTATCATTAAAAAAAAGGTGGATTTCACCCCTAAAATGCAGAAAGCGCAACTTGGTGCCATATCACTTTTGTTTTTTGAAGTATCCTCTAACTAATCAACAATTTTCATGAAAATCGATGAAGGTTCAAAGAAATCGTGGGTGAAAACATTCAGTGACTACACTTTCAGAAATATAGAAGAATAAGGTTTTCGTGATTTTCGACTTGTTAATTTTCGGATTTTTGGTTGCTATAAGGTTTGAAAAATTAAAAAAAAAATGTAATTCATGCACATAAAAAATATTTATTTTTCTTAATTAAACGAGATTACTTGCGCCATAATGCGGAAATCTGCATTTTTTACAATTTAAAAAGTAGGGGTGTATTACACCCCTAAAATGCAAAAGCGCAAGTTGATGCTATATATCTTTTATTGCTTGAGGTATTCTCTAACTACTTACCTATTTTCATGAAAATCGATGAAGGTTCAACAAAATAGGAAGTGAAAACTTACAGTGACTGCACTTTCAGAAATCTAAAAAATAATTTTTAAAAAAGGGGTGTATTTCACCCCTAAAATGCAAAAAGCGCAAGTTGGCACTATGTTACCTTTGTTCCTTGAGGTATCCTTTAACCACTCACCAATTTTTATGAAAATCGATGGAGGTTCAACGAAATCTGAGGTAATAACTCATATCCACCTTCATTGACTCCACTATAAATGAAAGAATACAATGTAAGGAATAAAAAAATATATAAGACAAACTGCGCAAAGGTGCGCAAATGAACACATTGCGCATAAGTTTGCATCGAGCGCCGCGCGCATTTGGTCTGAATTAATAATTGCACTCGTACGTATTGTTTACATGTATGTCAAACACATGTTATTTGTTAGGGTTACGAAAAGAGATTTTAGTTTTGATGAAGTAGTGCTATTCCTCAATAGAGAATATACTAAATCATTAGTTTTCGAGATATTTGAACTTAAACAAGTAGGTAGGTAATGGCACAGATATTTTGATTAATGTATTGTGCTGCTGAATTTTTAATTTCAAATATCTCGAAAACTTATGATTTTCAGTCTTAACGATAAAATAATTGATTTTAGAGATATTTGAAGTTTAAAATTAAGCGGCACAATACATTAATCAAATATCTGTGCCGTTACATGTTTAACTTCAAATATCTCGAAAACTAATGACTTTATCGTTCCGAATGAAGTGTATGTTATTTATATAGAAAGAATTAGAGAATCTAAAAATTGCACTAAAACGGCATTTCCGCCAGTGGCGTAGTATTTGGGAAGGGTCAACCATTCACTGTCCCCTGTCGTACGCCTCTGGTAATAGCCAGAAACGTTTGTTTAACATAATTGTATAGGGTGTACAGTACCTACACTTTGTGCGAAGTATGAAAAGGATACGTCGAAAAGTTTAAACCACTGAGCCAAAATAGTTTTTAAATTTTTAAATAAAACATCCTGTAACTCTGTAAATAGCCACATTTTATTTAAGTGATTTGGGTTAAATCCTAATATTTTGAGGTCTAGAATCTATAACTCATAGATTGGACATTCTTAATGAAACACTGTATAACGATATTTTTTAAGTAATTCACCCCCTAATGAAGGGATGAAAACTAAAAAAACGACCCCTATTATATATATTGTTCTGAAGCTATTTTCTTGTGGCATTTTTATAATTAAGTATTTTCTATGGGAAATAAGCCACAATTTTACTAAAAAATGAATTTATTAACGTTTCGAAGCCCAAATCGGGTTTCGTTGTCAAAATACAAAATACTATTAATAAATTCGTTTTTTAGTAAAATTGTGGCTTATTTCCCATAGAAAATACTTAACTATTATATATATACTCGTTATACGGTATAATATCTCAAATATTCCAAGTTTTCAGCGAGATAACTTTTACAGTTTAAACAAAAATTTAGTTTCGATCATGTTTTGACCAATTTTGAACACTGTGCGCCGTCGCCATAGCCAAATTGTTCGAATTGGGCTACGAGCTGTTGCCCCATCCACCGTATTCTCCAGATTTGGCCCCGTGCGACTACTATTTGTTTCCAAACTTGAAAAAAACACTCACTGTGCAGAAATTTACGTCGAATGAGGAGGTCATCGCCGCTACGGAAACCTATTTTGCAGACCTCGAGAAAAGGTATTTTTCAGACGGGAGCATCGCTGGGTCAAGTGTATCGAATCGAGCTAAAAGGAGACTATGTACAGAAATAAATTGCCACTTTTCCAAAATGTTCCTTTTTCTTTTGTAGGCTAAGTACTTATCGGACTGCCCACGTATACAGGGCATTAGTTAATCCAAACAACTATTCAAACGATTTTTAAACCCCTCGATCCGTTTAATTGTACCATATTATACGTTATTATATTATAATAATTGATCTTACCTACAACGAGCCTTTCAACGTCCGGTACGTCTTTAAAAATTTTCTTGAAATCCTCCGATCTTGATTTATAGGTAGGATATAGAGAATTAAACCAAGAAGACTTTTTCTTTCCCCTTCCCTCTCTTTTCTCTTTAGATGAGTTTGTTGAATTTGTTAGTTCTGATTTGTAGTCTTGTGGTGGGGTTATTTCGATGCTATTGGCGTTACTTAGACGTTGACTTGATGAACTATCTTGGCTCTGAAAATATTACATAAGGTTAGTATTTCATACACATCTACAGGGTGCTTAACTTTTGTGACAAAGTGCATTATACGAAGTCCATATATCTGTCATTACAAGACATACCTACCAAAAAAAGTTATTTACAAAAATAGGGGGTCGTTGTAAGCTTCACAATTTAAAATTAGTTACAAATCGAAACGAGGCTGAGGACACGAAAAAATTCGTCCATTTTTTTATATCATGAATTTAAAAAAGATCCTATCTTATGACCACCCGGTATATTGCGAATTCTTGTATCCCAAAGTTTCATTAAGCTCGTTAACTTCCCATACAAAAACGGATACGCAAAATGCGTCGTTTTCGCTTAAGAAATAGTTTACAGAGCGGGGTATTTTCATACGAAAAGTTATCCTATGTACATCATTTGTTATCGCTATTCAAAGTAATGGTACTTTAAAACATCCGTTCTCAACTTACGGAAAATGGAATGGAATTTCCAATTCGGAAAATGTTTATATTTTGTTCAGTGGTATGCTTTGAGTTTTCAAAAAGCTGTTATTATACACTGCGCGCCAGAGAAAACGGGCCACCCACAAAATGGGTCATTTTTGATGTCTCGAATTTCCTAAATCTGTTGTCCGATTTAAGTGATTTTTTTAAATATGTTATAGCCTTATTCTTTATCAATATCGCTGTAATAATATTGTTGCTATTATTGTCATTGTATATCGGGGGATCAAACTTTGTTTTTTTCTCAAAGTTCACCATAACCTGTGGAATATTCTGGCATTTATAAAATACTAAAATTAAAACCCAACTATAGCTTCAGGTTTTCTTAACATTCTGTTTTTTGATTCATTCACTCATGTTGAATAATAAAAAAGTTAGGTACTTTAACAACTAGCCACGTTTCTCATCAATACAGGGTGTTTCTAGATAAGTGCGACAACCTTTAAGGGGTAATTCTGCATGAAAAAATAATAACCGTTTGCTTTAAAAACATATGCCCGCAAATGCTTCGTTTCCGAGATACGGGATGTTGAATTTTTTCTTACAAACTGAAGATTTATTTATAAAACCGGTTGAAATATGCCAATAAAATTTGGTAGGTTTTAAGAGGTAGTTATTGCGCATTTTTGACATACAATTAAAAATTTTATATTCACCATTGGCGTGTATGTACGTACACTCCTACGTACTCCTCCTTACAAAAATACAAAGATATTTTGTGTTACACAGGGTATTTAAAAAGTTATAGCCAAGTTTCAATGAAATTTGTAACAAGTTTAACGATCTGTATAATTGAAAAGGGGTACAAAAGCAACAACCTGTCGTTGTCATACTTTTTAAATCATTGTTAAAATTTATAATCAAGATTGATTCTGTTTTTTGTGGCAGATAAGACCTATTCTATAGATACTTGCTACCTATATGACTTTTTCTAATATTATATTAAACAGTTTGGATGATAATACTGGATCACCGTCGTGCTCTTGCTTTGAGCATCGTGGGTTTATGATATTCATAGGTTTCAGTTGTAACGCAGATAGTCATGGTGAAATTAGATCCAAAATAGAGCAGACCAGAGTCGTTTTTAGAAGAATGTCTAAGATATTGTGTAACAGAGACCTAAAATTGGCATTGAGGATCCGCCTACTTCGCTGCTACGTGTTCTCGGTCTTACTTTATGGTGTCGAGTCTTGGACTGTGAATAAAATTGATCTAAATCGCCTTGAGGTTTTCGAAATGTGGTGCTATAGAAGAATTTTAAAAGTTTCATGGGTGGAGAAGATTCGAAACTCCACAATACTACAACGTCCCAGCAAGACTACTGAGATCATAAAAAGCATCAAGCAAAGAAAGCTGGAGTATTTAGGACATGCAATGAGAGGTCCCAAATATAGGTTGCTACAAAATATTATGCAAGGAAAAATTGCAGGTAAACGCAGTCCAGGACGAAGATAGACTTCATGGTTGAAGAACTTGCGAGATTGGTATGGTATTGAGACAAGAACGCTATTTAGGGTGGCAGTGAATAAAATTAAGATAGAATAAAATAAAAAATAAAAATGTATACCATTTTTATTCAGTTGCAATGCGAAGGCAAAACAATCTTACTTTGCAATTAGATTACGGAGTGCAATCCAGCTCTCCGAATCGCGATTTTCGATTCTTATTGGAATCTCATCGGAGATCTCACATTGCAATGTGTGGGAAAAGCTCTCGGTGCTGGTCAGTTAGGATATGGAGAACAAGCCTGCGCTCTCTCTGATGAGATTCCAATAAGAATCGAAAATCGCGATTCAGAGAGCTGGATTGCACTCCGTATTCTAATTGAAAAGTAAGATTGTTTTGCCTTCGCATTGCAACTGAATAAAAATGGTATACATTTTTATTTTATAGTCGTATTACTCCGTAGAGTAACTAGGTGCATTTTCCGTTGGAACTTTACCAAGCTGCAGACGGGGGATGTGAATTGCATAGTGTAGAATTCCTTCCCTTTGTCTTCACTGCAGCATCCATTTGGCTTGCAAATTGTAGAAGCCTTGGAGGTGTCACCAGGAAAGTGTACCAATAAGTTTTTCAATTTAAAAATCTTTTAGTAATATTTTTAATATTTTCAATATTATTAATGTTGCTATTAGGATTGAAAAACTTCATCCTTCATCTTTAAAATTAAGATAGCTAATGTATTATTATTATTAATGTACTCCGTAGAGTAACTAGGTGCATTTTCCGTTGGAACTTTACCAAGCTGCAGACGGGGGATGTGAATTGCATAGTGTAGAATTCCTTCCCTTTGTCTTCACTGCAGCATCCATTTGGCTTGCAAATTGTAGAAGCCTTGGAGGTGTCACCAGGAAAGTGTACCAATAAGTTTTTCAATTTAAAAATCTTTTAGTAATATTTTTAATATTTTCAATATTATTAATGTTGCTATTAGGATTGAAAAACTTCATCCTTCATCTTTAAAATTAAGATAGCTTTGATGGTAACCCACGTTTTTAAAGGAAGAAGAAGAGGCAGAAGAAGAAGAAAAAGAAGATGGCTTTCATCCTGTATTTCTCGCAATACAAAGAACTGGTATAAAATAAGGGTTATATTACATACTGAACTCGGTTTTCTTAAAACTTAAGTTTATCTGATCGAATTATTCCAGAACAAGCAGGATTCAGACCCGGAAAGTGCTGCTGCAGTCAAATTCTTAATCTCACTCAACATATTGAAGACGGTTTTGAACGGAAAGAAATAACAGGAGTAGCGTTCATAGACCTAACTGCCGCCTATGATACAGTTAACCATCAACGGCTACTCGCAAAACTCTACGAAACTACAAAGGATTTCCAACTAACAAGGTTAGTGAAATGTCTCCTCCAGAATAGACGCTTCTACGTAACGCTCCAGTCCAAGAACAGTCGGTGGAGGGACTAAAAAAATGGGCTACCACAGGGAAGTGTCCTCGCTCCGATTCTATACAACATATATGTACACCAACGACCACCCCATACACCAACAAACAAGGCAATTTATTTACGCTGATGATACAGCTGTGGCAGCTCAGGGAAGAACCTTCAATGAAGTCGAAGTGAATCTGACAGATGCCCTGGGAGACTTAGCTCTATACTACGATAAAGACCATCTGAAACCCAATCCCACAAAAACCCAGGTATGTGCTTTCCACCTTAGAGACAAGCATGCCCGAAGGCCGCTGGAGGTGGAATGGCGTGGTCAGATGCTGGAACACAACGAGACGCCAAAATACCTTGGCGTTCGTCTGGATAGAACTCTGTCTTACCGATACCACTGTCAAGATGTCAAGAAGAAAGTAAGTGCCAGAAATAATATCATCCGCAAGCTAACTAATACAAAATGGGGAGCACAACCACACACTCTCCGCACTTCTGCCTTAGCATTATGTTTTTCGGCCGCGGAGTTTAGAGCACCAGTATGGGCAAACTCTGCTCACGCAAAGAACGTCGACGTGGCTCTAAATGAAACGGTTCGTATAATATCGGGTTGCCTGAAACCGACACCTATCGAAGAGGTATACCCCATAGCTGTTATTGCTCCACCACCTATCAGGAGGAAGGTCACGTCAGAGGTAGAACGAAAAAAACAGGAGACGGACCGAAGACACCCCTTATATGACCACCAAACTCAGCCATGCAAACTAAGATCTCGGAAAAGCTTCCTGAAAACATCAAGATCCATCCCCGAACCGCCAGCGACGCGCCGAATACACCTATGGCAAGCGTCAGCTACCGCGACTCATTTTCCTCCCTCAGAGGAAATGGCTGCTGGACACAATTTACCGTACTTGGAAAGCGCTAAACAGACTAAGAACCGGCGTTTCACGTTGTACTTGTAACCTGAAAAAATGGGGAGCACGATACCTGCACAGAAGAAGACTTAATTATAGCAAATGACAGGGCCATCTATGTGGCCAACCATTGGAAATACAGAATTTAAAGTTGTTGGTGTTCCGGACACGGAAAGTAAGTAAGTATCTGATCAAATGATACCTTTTTTGGTATTAAGTATTACATCTGATAATTATTTCAGTTGCAAAAGAAATAACTGATAATCTATTTTTTTTTCATAATCAAAGTGATATGATAGTAATAAATGATAAAGACGGGTTGGTTATATATTCCAAAATGTTCTTGTTGGAGTATTCCGTATGCTATGAAATAAAATGTATCTAGTAAACGTTGCGTTGTTTATATTCTTCTTTCTTTTACGCAAAAAAAATTCCTCCTAAATATTTTGACGAACTTTAAGAAGTCACGCATACATTGTAGGCATCACAAATATGCAATTATGACGCAATTGAATTTGTATAATGAAACTTGAATAATCCTACCCTACTGATACTGTATGAAAGGTTGTTACAACTGAAATCTAATAATATCGAAAATTTATGGCACCAACCTCGTATTAATCGTGTAACATTAGCGAAATATTCCGCAAGTAATTAAATTAATGTATAGACAAAATACATTTGTCGCATATTATGATAAACTAAAAATGTAATATTAGTCTGTAGTTAAAATTAAAATTAATGTTTGTTCAACTGATAGTGTTTGTAATTTATGTAACTTTTGTTTACTTAAAATTACTTTATATACTATCAAACAAGATACAGTTTCAAATTCAATTATTGTGTTTCAATATTTTAAATTGTAAATTAGTACCAAATTACTATTCAGAATAGAAAACATGAAATAAATAATAATACTGAAAATCAGTCAATCACTCACAAGGTAGTTTATGCAACCTTTAACCAGCAATGTTTTTACATGAAACTCAAAGTAATATTAATTTCTTCTTTATGTGAGCCAGTAGTTTTTCGGTTTTTCGGCTATACTGTGCCATGTGTATGTCATCCTGACGGCTTAGACACCATTTGAAAGCTTAACTCAACACTATTGATTTGGTGTATCTAGTGATGCAAGAAGAGAATATTTTCAAGAGAATATTCTCGGCCAGAAAATTCTCAGCGAGAATATTTTCGGGCAGAAAATTATTTTTGAGAATTTTCTATATTGTTTTTGCCAATTCACCTAGTATATTTTTTGCATCCCAAACATTATTATTCTTGAAGCTCAAACACTTACTTGCCGCTCCGCTCATGAAATGCTTTTTCACTTTCACGCGATTTTAGATCAAATCTCCGAAAATCTGAGTAGCCGGGGCTGGGGAATCCCATGAACCACTAGCTAGGGTGTTTACAGTGTCAGTATTTATTGTTTTGATGCTATATTAACGTGCAAATCTTTAGAATGGATCGAAGTAAAGTATAATTTACTAAAAAACCTAACACGCTCACTATACTACTCGCGAAGTCGATCGAAATTCAGCGAGTACGAGAGTGTAGACAGGTTGTTCATGCGACTTTGCTGCATCTCGGCCTACTTGCATTCTGTGTCGGTTTTTGAGACCAAGTCCTTATCGCCCGGCGTGAATGTGTTCCTCGCGAAGTAGAATAAGTGTGTAGTGACAGGTACTTCGGACTTCGGTGAACTTTCCCGAAGTAACTTCGCGAGAG
The DNA here is from genome assembly GCF_917563875.1 of Diabrotica virgifera virgifera. Taxonomy (NCBI): domain Eukaryota; kingdom Metazoa; phylum Arthropoda; class Insecta; order Coleoptera; family Chrysomelidae; genus Diabrotica; species Diabrotica virgifera. The sequence continues at coordinate 48,978,911 of NC_065448.1, forward strand.
TGTGGTGCTTGCTTTAAAAGGAATATATGGAATTACTGTAAAATTAAAAGTGTACAAGGTAAAACAAGTACTTTTGCAAATTTTGTGATAGTCAATACTTGAAAAATGCAACAAGAATGACAAAAAATTTAGTAAAATGTGTTAAATGTCCGGTGGGAGCGAGACAATTATTTGAAAAGGATCAACAGAAACATTCATCAACTGCTTTTCAGCCAACACAGTTGTTAGGTTCGTCCAATGACGGTAAGCATGCCTTCATCCAGTGCATCGACTGAAAGAAGTTTCAGTACTTATGGTTTTATCCACTCCTCTAAAAGAAACCGGCTTACTGGTGAACGGGCTGATAAGGTAACTTTTATTGCTCACAATTTAAAATTGTTAGACGTAGACCAATCCATGACTGAGCTGGCGACTAGTGAAAAACAAGATCCCACAACTTCTCATCAGTGCATTGAAATGCAGAATGTAGATGACCAGGATGAGCTAACGATAGAAATAGATTCTGAATCTGAGGCCTCATCTTTTTCAGATTAGCTCACCACATCCAGTATTTGCTGTTAAGAAAATTTCATTTTTTTTTTGTCAAATAAATTTTGTTTTCTGTTGTTTTTGTATTTTCTTATATATAAAGAACACTGTTGTTTCGTCTCATAATTTTGTATATAATTTAATAATTTTTAATACCCTATTTCATCTTTAACAATATCCATAAGCGCGTCATAAGGTTCATTCTCAGAAAATTCTCCATATCGAGAATATTCTCGAGAATATTCTCGTGAATATTCTCCGATTTTTCATTCTCGAGAATTTTCCAACACTAGGTGTATCAGCGGTTCTCCTGTCTCTTCTTGAACCGAATGCCGTTTTGTACCTACCAAGTCCTATAGCTGCCTTAAGGGTGATCAAAAGCCACAAACTACAGCGGTTCTGAATCGGCCCTCGTCCCCTCTTCAAACACAGAAAAAAAATTCAAATCGGTGTAACTTTTTCACACACATACATAGTACATACATATCCACAAACATTTTCCCCTTTTTAAATAAAAATTGAGTCATACTTCTGAGCTCGGTAACTTTTGAATGGTATAACCGATTTTCAAAATTAGACATGCGTTGGAAAGGTAATGATCAGTACTATCAGAAGCCGCAAAGGTAGGACTTAAATTTTTGAAATTTTTGTGAGTTTTGGGGAGAAGAACGAAAAACAGACCCTAAATAGGAAGGGCCGTAAAATCCACAGCCTTGGACCAAAATGGATGGTTGACATATGGATGAGTGAGTCTTCTCCTGAACTTTAAGATGGGAGTCGGCCCAATTTTCAATTCAGTCAGATTTAGAAAATCGAAAATTTCGTGTATATACAGGGTGATTGATTAGTGCGAGGAAGCTCAGTAGATCTGTTATAGTAAAAATTCCAAAAAAAATTTATTAACAAAAATTGTAGGCAGCTTTAAACTCCACATTTTAAAATTAGTTACAATCTTACAGGGTGTTCCTTAAGATGGTGGCAGACCAAACTTATGTTTTTTTAAATGGAACACCCTGTATTTTATTTTAAATTTGAAATCTGCTTCACTTCCACATCACAAAAATGTAAAGTTTTATTATGTTATACCGGGTATTTAAAAAGTTATAACCAATATTACATGAAAATCGTATCAAGTTTAACTCCCTGTATAATTAAAAAGGAGTATAGGAACATTGATCTATTGCAACCATAGTTTTTTAATAATTGTTAAAAATTATAAAACATATTCGTTTTCATAATATTAGTTAAATCAAATACAGGGTAAGTCAAAATGCAAGTACATTATTTTCTTGGTAATTTTAAATAGAACACCCTGTATTTTATATTCCTATCGAAAAGTACTACTATCGAACTTCAAATTTTATGAAGTACTCCCTATACCTAAAGTTATCAGTTTTCTAGATATTTTTATTTTTCCATCAAAGTATTAATTTGGTAGATATTTTAACGTTTACCAATAATTATTGTGAGTTGGCCATTATTGATTTGTCAGAAACTGACAGTTTGACATTATTATTTATTAATTCAGGAACGAAATAACGACACAGAAAAGAAAACAATTTATTTCAAATAAAATTTATAAAAAATAACCGAGGGAAAAAAAATAACACAGAAAAATAAAAAACAACAGTAATTTTAACTTATCTTACTTAAGTAAGGTGTTCAAAATGACCTCCCAAAACATCTATGCATACTTGAAAGCGGTCATTGAAAGAGTTGCTTACATTATTAAGCATTTGTAAAGAAATATTTTGAAAGGCAATTCGGATTCTATTTTTCATATCATCCCTTGTTGTTGGAGGTATTTTGTATACTTCGTTATTAACGTAACCCCAAAAAAATGACTCCATTTAATCCGGTGACAATGGATGGCCACCTTACCGGTCCATCCCTTCCGATCCCCCTTTCACCAAACTGATCATTAAGTTCACCACGTACTAATTCATTGTGGTGCGCAGGAGCACCGTCATGTGGAAACCACATTTGTTCACGTATATTAAGTGGAACCTCTTCTAGTAATATCGGTAACTGATTTACGATAAAATCTAAGTAAATCTCACCATTTAAGTTATCTTCAAAAAAAAAATATGGTCCTACTACATGGTTACCGACAATACCTCCCCGCACATTTAGAGACCATCTTGTTTGACTATGTGTTACTATGTGGTATGGATTACTTGTTGAATCTTAGTGAAAGTTATGTCTATTAACAGAACCGTTTCGATGGAATGTATCTTCATCACCAAATAGGACATAATCAAAAAAATCTCTGCTCATTAATTTTTTCTAAGTCCCATTCACAAAATATTATTCATTTGTGCTATTCTTGGTGCTTTTGAATATGATAAGGTTGCATCTGGTTTTAGATAGAACGTTTTGAACAGAGTAGTAACGAAGTTCTTGTTCATTGGAAATACTCCTTATACTTGTGTGTGGGTTTTCTGTATCTGCCATCAACACACTCATTTCGTTTTCCTCTGTCACACTAGTTTTTGTTCGTTCATGTTTTTCATAATTCACTGAACCAGTGCGGTTAAATCGATCTTTCAATTTTTCAAATGTATCTTGTCTAAGTTGTCGCCTATCTGGAAACCGTTCTTGATCAATTCTAGCTGATAGTAATGAATTTTTATTGCATTCCTCCAAAATCCAGATCATATCTACCATTTTTTCATCAGTAGTAAAATTCATTATTGCTAATTTAAATTAAATTAATTACTGAAGTACTAAATAATAATTATTGCTAATTTACGGTGTACCCCAATAGTGAATTAATAAACAATAATGTCAAACTGTCAGTTTCTGACAAATCAATCATGGCCAACTCACAATAATTATTGGTAAACGTTAAAATATCTACCAAATTAATACTTTGATGGAAAAATAAAAATATCTAGAAAACTGATAACTTTAGGTATAGGGAATACTTCATAAAATTTGAAGTATGATATTAGTACTTTTCGATAGATATATAAAATACAGGGTGTTCTATTTAAAATTACAAAGAAAATAATGTACTTGCATTTTGACTTACCCTGTATTTGATTTAACGAATATTATGAAAACGAATATGATTTATAATTTTTAACAATTATTAAAAAACTATGGTTGCAATAGATCAATGTTCCTATACTCCTTTTTAATTATACAGGGAGTTAAACTGGATACGATTTTCAGGTAATATTGGTTATAACTTTTTAAATACCCGGTATAACATAATAAAACTTTATATTGTTGTGATGTGGAAGTAAATTTGATTTCAAATTTAAAATAAAATACAGGGTGTTCCATTTAAAAAAACATAAGTTTGGTCTGCCACCATCTTATGGAACACCCTGTAAGATTGTAACTAATTTTAAAATGTGGAGTTTAAAGCTGCCTACAATTTTTGTCAATAACTTTTTTTTGTAATTTTTACTATAACAGATCTACTGAGCTTCCTCACACTAATCAATCACCCTGTATATAGTGTCGCGTGTAGGAGGGTTGTGCGCCACTGGCGAGAACTGTCGTTCTCTGGTAATTAAAGTAATGATTTCCAGTTTTTCAGATCGTGAAGTGTATATTATGTGAAGTTTGGCTTTTGTGATTTTATCGAGAGTTACATAAAGTGTTTATATTTACCATTAATTATCCGCATAATGTTATGAAATAAATTTTTGAAGTGATTGATGTGCACTTATAACAGTCTCAGATAAGAATTGCAAAACATAAAAGTAATGATTATAGATTCCTTATACGAGGTGCAACAAACCATTGACACTGATATTCGTGAACTATGAGAAACCATTCGATACCATAAACTAGTAGAAAATGTTAAAGTATTGACAAAATGCCGAATAGACCATCACTATATTAAGATAATCAAATATATCTACCAAAATGTCACAGTTAGCGTAAGACTATCTGAACAAAAAACAAATAAATTCTGTATACAGCGAGATCTGGCGAGCTGTATCTTTGGCTCAACTAGGGCTGTAGCGCGCCACTGATGATGATGATAATGACGAAGACAAAAAAAAACCTCTGCCAGAAGAAAGGTCATGTCCGATTTCCATTCCCCAGATGGAACTATAACAAGAAACCCCAGAAAGCTAACTGCCTGCTTTCTCTAGTAATCTTGAAAAATGCTTAGGCTGGTCCCACCAAAAAGCGCAAACTACGAGAGGTTGACATAGGAGCAATAATGACTGCAGCAAAAGCAGCAATTAATAGAGAGAGTAAACAGTAGGAAGAAGTCTGTGAAGGCCGAAAGCAGGAAACTGCGGACGAATTATAATTGCAGAGCCACAGCATTGATACCGCTAGGCGCGAGAAATGGACTGAAAGAGTTAAAAATGTAGATTTTAAAAACTCTTAGTAGACAAGCCTGGTCACTGTTGCGAAAACCGCCAACCAATCTAGTAACACCAAAGAAGACAGTTTAGAAGTGACATTCTTGTTCATCCCATTTGAATCATCATCATCCCGTTGTATATTTTACGAATTCTATAGATACATATTGTATATTTTTTTACTAAATGTTTTTGTAAAAATCAGATTGAAAAATTATAGTCCGGGAGCTAGCGTCAAGTTTTACCGGAGTATTTTAGCACAGCTGTTTTTTTTTAGTCAGTTGTTCCAAAGCTTATTAACAAATGATGTGTCCGCTGGCCCAAAACCGGGGATTTTAAGCAAGGAAAGATAAAATATGAAAGTAGATGGAAAAACCCTACAACTTATATGTCATATATTTATTTCCGTGCCTTACATCCATAATCGCCTAGTGGTTAGAATACCTGGCTCCTGGCTTTCACCCAGGCGAGTCGGGTTCGATTCCCAGCGTCGGAAATCCTTTTTGTTCCTATTTTGAAAAATAATTGTTTTTATAATACTTTTTTATATTGTGTCGTATAAATAATACAAACGTGGTATTATAAAAACAATTATTTTCAAATCAAAATGTCAATTTTAAAAACAAAAAGGATTTCCGACGTCGGGAATCGAACCCGACTCGCCTGGGTGAAAGCCAGGATTCTAACCACTAGACCATTATGGATGTAATGCACGGAAATAAATATTTGACATATAAGTTGTAAGGTTTTTCCATCTACTTTCATAAATTATATTTTCTTGCCTAAAAGCCCCAGAGTCGCGCCAGCTGACAGACATTTTCGTTATCGAACAAGTACTATCTACCAAAATAAATTCATAGAATCCGTGCTAAAATCTCCGTAAAAATTTGACACTATCTCCCAGTCTATTACTTAATAATTTGATTTTTACTCAAATAAAATCTCCGTCGGCTACAAAATGCCGGCTTGTAACATGTTTAATAACGAAGTTCATACTCAATAAGTGTTTACATATAGACCAGGGTAATAAGCTAGAAATAGACCATGTTCGGGACACTCAAAGATCCAGGTAGCTGACTACTTTTTTGAAGATATTCTTCTTTAGGCGCGATTCGATTGAGGGTAAAATTGTACATAAATCTGCGCGCCTGCGCACACAGATAGTATGTAGTTCCTTGCTAATCTTTCAAGATAGGTATTTATGTATCTGTATCCGTGCAAATAAGTCATTAAAAGAATATATTAGTGTTTTTAGTAAATGTATTATTTATTATAATTCTTGTGTTTTTGGATTTGTGTTTCTCTGTAGTAAAATAATAAAATATTACATGTCAATTAGAAGGACCTCGCTGGTGTAGTTGGTGGGGCGTTAGCTCCGAGATTGAAATGACGCGGGTTCGAATCCTGGGCGATTCATATTTTTTTTTATTTTTGATTGTTTTAATAAAAAATTTTTGAAAGTGGTAGATAAGGAAGTTAGTTTAATTTTTAAATAAAATACAAATAACCTGTTAAGTATATTTACTTCGTTGAAATTACCTATATAATAGAAGAATATCTTCTTACGTGCGTACAAAGTACACACACACTCTTTTTTAGTTGTTGTATACCTATAGGATGAAAACCTACCTATTTCCTGCCTAGAGTTCGCGTCCGTTTTTTAATTATTAACAATTTAGTGCAAAAATCGCGATTTTTTCGATTTTTTGCACCCCTTTCAAAAGCTAAACAGTTAACATAAAATTACAAAATTTAATTTTTTAGAACATTAAAAAACCTTCAAAATGCCGATTTTTGAAAGTTAAAAAGTTAATTTGTTGCTACGCAAACTGAAAAATAACTGAAAATCGTTATTTGTTAATAACTTTTACTAAAACTACCTTAGAACTTTAGTGTTTCACCAAAAGTTGGGTGTTGGGGTACTTAACAAACCCTCAAAATTTGAGACCGATCCATTAATTAGTTTAAGAGTTATTCTAATTGTTTATCCCAGAGACCTTTATTTTGCAATAATATAAGACAGAAAATAATGAAGATAGGGCAATTCTGAGTATGCCAAATGAAAGTAGAAAACTTATACTATCAAAATGTACTAAAAAACGATAAAAAGATTATCTAATATAGTCAAAAATCTTAATGCCAAATTTGTGAAATTTTGTAGTTTAAAAACATAACTTTAAAAATATTGTCTGTAGAAAAAGTCATTTTACATATTAGAAAAGCTGGTATTTTACACGAATTTTTAAAAATGTAGTTTAACTGGTGACTAGTCGTGGTAAGTGAAGGGGGAGCTGGGAGCCGACAAATACACGAGTTCAAAAACTAAAAAAAGCAACTTAAAACTACTATCATTTTCTATATCTCGGGATCTACTGAATATATTTTGATCGTTCTTTTTTTAATCTGTATGTAATTTTTCTGTACATTACAAATATGTAATTTGTCTAGACATTTATTAATTAATAAACAGTCTAATTTGTTTAAACAATTTTTGAAAAAATAATTTTTCCCAAAAATCCATGATTTTAATTATACTATCCCTATTAGTCATAGAAAAAGTTAAGGTATACTTTAATAAATAAATTATCTTCAATAAATAATTATCTAATAAAAATCATTTTTTTATTAAAGTGTACTTTAACTTTTTCTGTGATCATTAATGATACTATGAGTAATAAAATAGATTTTTGTAAAAAAAATATTTTTCAAGAATTATTTAAACAAATTAGACTGTTTATTAATTAATAAATTTTTTAACAAATTGCATATTTGTAATGTACGTAAAAATTACATACCAATTAAAAAAAGAAAGATCAAAATCCATTGAATTGATCCGGAGATACAGCAAATTATATTCGTTTGAAATTGCTTTTTCGGTATTTTAACTCGCTGGATTTGTAGGTTCCCCCTAGTAATCGTTTGCACTACATTTTTGAAAAATCGTAGAGGGTGCTGTGAAGGTATAATGTTTGTGCAAATCTTTTAAGAAAAAATACAAATCCCATTCTTTAAAATGGCATTAATGAGATTCCTTAATTATTATAAACAAATTAGCTGTGAATTAAAAAAAAAACATATGGCTAACTTTGTCCCAAATGAGCCCAGGCTAATTTTTTTTATTTGAAGATTCGTGTTAAAATACTATCTTTTCGAATATATAAAAAGATTGTTTCAACGGACAACATTTTTAAAGTTATTCTAAATGTTTATAAACTACAAAATTTTAAAAATTTGGCATTAGGATTTTTGACTACGTTAATTATTTTTTATCTTTTTTTAATACATTGTGATACTATCACTATTCTACTTTCATTTGGCATACTCAGAATTGCTCTATCTTCATTATTTTCTGTCTTATCTTATTGCAAAATAAAGGTCTCTGGGATAAACAAATAGAATAATTCTTAAACTAATTAATGGATCGTTCTCAAATTTTGAGGGTTTGTTAAGTACCCCAATATCCAACTTTGGGTGAAACACTAAAGTTCTAAGGGAGTTCTAGTAAAAATTATTAACAAATAACGATTTTCACTTATTTTGCTGTTTGCGTAGCAACAAATTAACTTTTTAACTTTCAAAAATCGGCATTTTGAAGGTTTTTCAATGTTCTAAAAAAATGAATTTTGTAATTTTATGTCAACTATTTAGCTTTTAAATAGGGTGCAAAAAATCGAAAAAATCGCGATTTTTGTACTAAATTGTTAATAATTAAAAAACGGACGCGAACAACTCTTGGAAGGAAACAGGTAGGTTTTCTTCCTATAGGTCTACAATAACTAAAAAAGTAGTCAGCAACCTGGATCTTTCAGTGTCCCGAGAAAATCCTTATTACCCTGGACTACCAGAGTCGCGCCAGCTGACAGACATTTTCGTTATCGAACAAGTACTATCTCCCAAAACAAACTCATAGAATCCGTGCTAAAATCTCCGTAAAAATTTGACACTACCTCCCAGTCTATTACTTAATAATTTGATTTTTACTCAAATAAAATATCCATCAGCTACAAAATGCCGGCTTGTAACATGTTTAATAACGAAGTTCATACTCAATAAGTGTTTACATAGGTAATACTTGCCATCGACCTCCAAGTTCTTGCACGCATCACCATCTCCTACATTTATTGTGTAGTATGACAGTGATTGAACAATTTTGGACACAACTAAAATCTTGTATTTATTGAAAAACAGTATAAACAGGTGAAACAATTAAGACCCCTACGCGATAAGATAAAAGGAGATAAGAAGAGACGAAACTAAGCGATTTATTTGTGCACTACTTGATTATAATTTTAAAATTAGTTGTAACGTGATATACACATACACAATTTTTTATTTATTGTTGAATTGAATAAAGCATGTTGAGATCGGAAATAATTTCCACTTCTATTATAGGTGAGTACGTAATTTGCTTTGAGTGCGTAAATGCTTTTTAAATGCATTCATTTTTTTTTTCGAATCTTGAGAAAAGTATTTAGTACTTTTGAAAAATTACATTAAAAAAATTAAAGATTACATTATTACCGAGGGCCGAAAGTTCCTTAGAATAAACAAAACGTTTCTTTTGAATGACATACTTGAAATTAAAAATCACACTCAATTTTCTCTTTTTTGAGCCCTGTAACTTATTTAAATAAACATTTTAAAGGTTTTCAAGGATTTTCGGCCTCGGTAATAATGTAATCTTTTAATCTGCGTTTAAATTTTTCAAAAATACTAATTAGTTTTCTCAGAATTCGAAAAAAATGAATGCATTTAAAAAGCATTGCAAGCAAATTTTGCGCTTACCCACTTAACTGTACGTATAGTATATTTCAAGAATTTGCGACTGCTTTGGATTAGGGATGAAAATTTTCACAGTCCGGTGTGCTGAGAAAGTTACAGGGAAAATAAAAAGTACTACGAAAATTACAATTTCTCTTAATATTGAAACAGTGTTGAAGACAAGCAAAATACGGATTTAACTGATAATGTATTTTACATTCACTTAGAAAAATATAGAATTATTAGTGCAAAAATAGAAAAAACTTACAAATTCTATTGTTTATAAATTGTATTGGTAAGTATTTACTGATAAAATAATAACAATAACACTCACTATTTTTCTTAATGAGAAAATGAAAACATATTGCCTTGCTAGTGGCATTAAGAATAATTAGACCCATATTCATAATCACTTGGATTACAAATCATGACTGGGTTACAGGGGCGGCCCGTCGGGGTAGGCAAGAGAGGCGCCGCGTAACCTCTTCAAATGTACAATAATATAAATTATTAATATAAATTACTTATTTCAAAATTGTTCAATTTTGACACAATACCTACAATAAAAAAAGCTACTTTTCTCCCCGAAATTATAATTATTGCACGCCCCTTGTAGTAGTAGTAGTAGTATTAAGATTCTATATTTATCGGTAAGACACTTTTAAACTGCGCCTAGAATAAAACAATAGAATTGATGTGCCATCTCGCTCTTTACGCTAGCTAAATCCCGTAAGTTCTGGCGGTATTGGGCCATCATTTCCACGAATTGTTTAGGGAGTTAGGCACCAGATTTTGGAGCCTACAGGCCTTCAGCACAATGGAGCCAACCCTACAGTTTTAACTGTAGATCTACAGTTTTCTGTAAATCCTCTCAGTTTTTAGTTTAGCATCAAAATCTACAGTTTTTTATTTAAGATGCTAGCGTCAACTATTTTATTTGCTAGGCAGTCTGTACACTGAAGTAAAACTTACTCCTATCGAACTGGAGGTAACGGTCAATCAATTTAATAGATTGCGGTAGTGGTGGACAGTCGTAGATCGTTTCGGTAGATGTTTGTTTTACCGACACCGACACATGACATTAATGACATAATATGACACATTCACATTATTTAATTTAGGTCAATTATTTACCTGAACCTGATTAAGTTCCTCGTTATTTGATTAATTTAATTGAGTAATTTTTCTAAAATAATTATTAGTTTTCTCAGGATTCGAAAAAAATCATATTACGATGCTGGCAGCATAACAAAATCGATCACATCCATATCACATCTCAGTTGATTCTCTTATGTGTTGTGAAACCATTTTAAATAATTGTTTTTTGATTTGGGCTGTTAGTAGGTGTATTCAATAAAAATAGGTAGGACAATTTAAATTTGTTTATGAAAAGTGAATAATAAACAGGCAAATTTAAGATTGGTTTATTGAAGGGTATTTTAATTTAGTAATAATTCACCAACAACAAAAATAAATCTGTGAATAGTTATTGATGGAATAAAATTTATCAGTCGATTATATTTTATTTTTATTGTGTTTCAATACTATTTTGATAATTTAAAGTTAAAATGACGAATTTTCTTTGTTACATTTGATTATATAGATATTTAAAATTTAAAGCGTGGTTAACTTGTCAATTTATTCTAAAAGTAAATCTTTACTTGAGACAAATAAAATAAGTCATATTTGACGTTGGTGAAACGTAGGTGTGTTCGTAGGTGTGTGAAACGTCACATCAATTCCAAATAAAGAAAGGAAGAAAACAGAGAGATACTCGTAATCCTTTGCTCTTCAATAAAATAGTAGATAGAGTAAAAAAGAACACGAAGTAGAAACCTAAATTATTCTAAACTTGTTCCAAAACACATTTTTTTCTCCCTAAAGGCACCAGAGAGATACTCGTAATCCTTTGCTCTTCAATAAAATAGTAGATAGAGTAAAAAAGAACACGAAGTAGAAACCTAAATTATTCTAAACTTGTTCCAAAACACATTTTTTTCTCCCTAAAGGCACCACAACTTGAATCGAGCCTTGACATCCTCTAAAACTGTAACTAAACTATGCCTCGAATATTGCAGATCCCGCGCGATCTTCTCCAAGTTCTCATGTCTAGCAAATTTTGCGCATGCCCAGCGGGGTATGCGGGTAGGCGACACATATACTGTATACTCTATACTCTACTATACTCTATATATACAGAGGGTTCCAACGAAAATTTGACCCCCCCCCCCCCAGAAACTCAGAAAACAAGAGTTTCTTCACAAATTAACAATTTGTATTGGAAAGGGGACGAATTTTCATGCAAAATTCATGCCCTCGAATGTAACCCCCTTCTGTCCCGCATCAACCCACAATTTTTCTTAAATAGCAAAGGTAGTCGAGTGGTACATCATTTGAAAGGTATTTTTTTTCTCTGTACGACCCTCTACTTTTTTTTTAATTTGCATGGTAGGTAACTTTAAAGATACTTTTGGATTTAACTAATTTATAATAAATTTGTAAGTCCAAAATTATCTTCAAACTTATTACGTAATTTAAAAAAAATATGGTGTCGTATAGAGAAAAAATAAAAAAATTACCTTTCAAATGATGTACCACTTGACCAAACTTGCTATTTAAAAAAAAGTGGGGGTTGATGCGGGGCAGTAGGAGGTTACATTTGAGGGCATGAATTTTGCATGAAAATTCGTCCCCCTCCCAATATAAATTTACGTATTTTTTTTTAATTTTGAAGAAGCTTTTGGTTTCTGAGTTTCTAGGGGGTCAAATTTTCGTTGGAACAGACTGTATATACGTATATACACAGTGGGTCGTATTTAAGACGAAGACACCCCTATATTGCGGCTGTCAAAATAAATACAGATTTGATATTTTGCAGTCAAGCAGTATGATGGTTCACATTTTTTAAGATAGTCAACGCAAATTTAAATTTGGAACGCGGCCTACTGCGAATCCACAAACAGGACGAATTTTCGATATTTTGCTTCGTGTTAAAGATATCGGAAAAAATATTGGGAAAAGTTGTTCCAAATATTATTCTAACCCCACGTACCAAATTTCATGACAAAATTCGCACTTTTAGTTTTTTCAGTATTTGTAGTCAGGATCTTAAAACATACAATAGGCCATCCCGAGATGCAGATCGGGACAACCATTGTCGAAGGCGCAAAAAAAAGTCGCCTTCAGCCCCAAAAAATTCCTGGAAATTCTCGCCCACCACGGCCAGACAGGCCACAATTACAGCGCTGTGCTTAGTGTACAGAGCGAGAGACGCGTACCATTCTGTTCTGTTCTTAGGCGCATTTGAAAAGTGCCTGACAGGGTAGTAATGTTTTCATGCCTGACAGTAATGCCTGACAGGTTTTCATCATACAAGTGAGTAGCACTACTACTCACTTGTATCATGAAAACGCATTGAAAACATCATTCAATCACTATGTGTTTATAGCTTTGTTTAACAATAAAAAAATTAATTTTTAGCAATGAAAGTAATCAAAACCGACAGAATTTGACTTGAACTTTCAACTGCGGTAAGCAGAATTGCTATTTTATTTTTTAATCAAAAGTTATTCGGGTTCAAAAATTGCACTTTTTCGATTATTTGAAAGTTCAACCGCGTTTATCTCTAAAACTATGCATCCTACGAAAAAACTTGTAAGACCATTTTTTTGCTGAGAATCACCCAAAAATACAAAAAAATGTTTTGTTTTGCGAAAAATCGCTGTTATGTAATTCCTCAAGTTCTTTGTTTATAACAAACTTATCGACATCCGGATCAACTGTTACCCAAAAAATTCGTGTTCTACAGGTCAAAATACATAAAACAAACTTGGGTAAGTCCATCTGAATTAAGTAGGCCGTTGTACCCCCCCCCTCCCTGGCGATAGGACTAATATCCTAATGAATGTCATAGGTTTGTTTAGAGCCAGATATAGGATGGTACCATTCAAATGACAGGAATTGTACTAGATTTCTAATACCAAAATTTAGAATTTTCATTTTATTTCGGTGAACAATGTTAAAAAAATCGTTACTGTAAAATTACTTACTTCAATAAACAACGTAATGGATGAGTACTATAAAAAGCTTAAACTAGTAACTTGTTTACTATTTTTTATCGACAATTATGCGTTTCCGTCTACAGCAATTATCACAATAATAGGAAACGTATTCAACACTAAACATTTTTCCTAAACGTAACCTCAAAAAAAACTTTCTGACCTGAGAGTTTGATCTGGATTTCGGTTTTGGCTTCCTGGATGTAACAGTCTTAAAAATATCACTTCCTATGGTAGCACCATAAGATAAACATAAATAAGCATTATGCACCAATTTACACGAGAAATATTACAACTGTGGCTCAAAGGACCATAATATGTACAATTAGGGTATGTATGTACATATGCGTATGTGCATAAGCAAAATTATTAAAATAATTTCAGAGTTGTGTGGACTGTATTTTACGTTGTTGGTTCAAAGGAAATGAGAGAGGTGATTATGTTATACAGACAATATCTAATGAAGTTTATAAAAAAGCTTGCCAAAGTCACCATCACATACATTCGAGGTATTCAGATAAGTAGGTTTTCATTCGGGGTGGTTGATCGCGGAAAAAACCGGGATGTATTGTTTGTCCTTCGCAGATACACCGGTTTAAAATAGTTCACAACGGGAAAAGCGTTTATTCAATGATAGTTGAACCAATAGAGAGATTGGCAGTACTTTTCACCACGTCTATTCATCGAGCGGAGGAAGTAGAGAGAAATGCGTCGACAAAACAGGAGAGATAATTTTGCAGTACTTTTAACCACTTGGTAATTAGTGGTTACTACTAAGAGTAGAGACAGTGTATTCTCATCCAGAGTCAAGAGATTAACGTCTTTACACTTCGACACGAGACAGCAGAAAGATTCGCGGTACTTTTCAACACGTCTATTACCTTCCAGCTGAGAGATTGGTAGTACTTTTCACCACGTCTATTCTTCAAGTGTAGAAAGTAGAGAGAAATGCGTAGGTTTACTTCGACACCAAGCAGGAGAGAGAATTTCACGGTACTTTTAACCACCAACTAGTGGTTATTACTAAGAGAGTAGAGACAGTGCGCTCTGTTTCAGAGTCTTTACATCCTCTATATTCCGTACTTTTCACCATGTATATTGCCTTCCTGCGGAAAAAGCAAGGAGAAAATTCGTCCGTTGACGTCGAGAGAAAGCATTAAAAAGATTCGCGGTCTTAACCATGGTCTTTTTCCAGAGCATCTTCATAGGATTCGAATCTGTGAAACTTCCCTTCTGTCCACACTTTTCACCGCGTTTTTTTGCCTTCAAGCAGAAGAAGCACTGATAGGCCAGGGTAATAGACAAAAATATACCCAGGTCGTGACACTTTAACAGCCAGGGTACTGATGAGTTTTTTCGACAGGTAATACCTATAAGAACAAATTGTAACTATTTCCTGCGTAGGATCTGGCGGCCATTTTTATTTATAAACAATTTAGTGTCAAAAAACGGCCTTTTCCCTTTTTTTTCAAATTAATGCAAAACAGTAAGACTTATGGTTTTCTTAGTACATACATCTTCGAGAGAATGGAAAAAGCTTTAAAATGGCGTATTACAAAGTTTAATGCACTCATTTATTGTTAATATAACTGGGAAAAAAGGTCGAAATTTCAAAAAATTAATTTCGCAATAATTATTGTAAAAATAAGTATAGAGCTTTGAAATTTTTGTCAAATGAGGGTTCTTTGGTGCTTAATATGTGACAAACATTTCAAAGCGATTCATTCAATTGTTTAAATTTTATTCAAATTGTTTATCCCAGAGAGCTTTTTTTTGCAATAACATAAGTTAGAAAAAAATAATGTTAGAACCATTCTACAGGTGTCAAATGAAAGAGCATGAAACTTTCAAATTGGTTTAAAAAAAGTGAATAGTAATAAGTAATTACGCAAAAGTATCCTCAATTTTTCTTTTTTTGAATCCTTTAAACTTTTTGAATAAGTTTTTTCAAAAAAATCTATTTTTTACCGTTTTTTAGGTGCATAACTACCAAGTAATGTTATTTATAATATATTGTAAATTATGATAATATCATATTATGATAATTGATAAAAAAATTTAATAAATATATATAATTTATTATATAAAAAAATAAAAAGTTTATAATGAAAAATTGAACATACTTTTGCGTAATTATTTATTACTAATAAATACATTTTTATTTACTTTTTTAAAACAATGTGAAAGTTTTGCTCATGCTCTTCCATTTGACACCTATAGAATGGTTCTAACATTATTTTTTTCTGACTTATCTTATTGCAAAAAAAAGCTCTCTGGGATAAACAATTTGAATAAAATTTAAACAATTGAATGAATCGCTTTGAAATTTTTGTCACATATTAAGCACCAAAGAACCCTCATTTAACAAAAATTTCGAAGCTCTATACTTATTTTTAGAATTGTTATTGCAAAATTATTTTTTTTTAAATTTCGATCTTTTTTCGCAAATATATTAACAATAAATGAGTGTATTAAACTTTGTCATACGCCATTTTAAAGCTTTTTCCATTCTCTCGAAGATGTTTGTACTAAGAAAACCATAAGTCTTCATGTTTTCCATTAATTTGCAAAAAAAAGGAAAAAGGACCGTTTTTTGACACTAAATTGTTTATAAATAAAAATGGCCGCCAGATTCTACGCAGGAAATAGTTATAATTTGTTCTTACAGGTATTACCTGTCGAAGAAACGCTTCAGTACCCTGGCTGTTAAAGTGTCATGGGAAAAACCTTATTACCCTGGACTATGAAGAGAACTGTCGCCTGCAGCGGTTAACAGTCAAGAGAAAGTCTTTCATGTTCAAAAGTGTCTGTATATCTAACGGAGCATGTGGAAGGGAGTAGGGGTTATTAATCAGTGTTGGCCTAAGAATTATTTAAAATTATCGAAAATAATACGGTGAAAAATATAAGATTATTTGTCGCATGTGAAAATTGAACATTAGATATTTTAAATATGTGTAAAAAAATTAAATAATATCCTAATGAGTGTCACAGGTGTGTTTAGATCCAGATATAGAATGTTATGCCACCATCAAAATTTAAGGATTATACCATTCAAATTGCAAGAATTGTACTAGACTTCTAATATCAAAATTTAGAATTTTATTTTGGTGAACAATGTGAAAGAGAATCGTGACTGTGAATTTACTTACTTCAATCAACAACGTAATGCATGAGTACTAAAAAAAGCATAAACTCGTAACTTGTTTACTATTTTTTATCGACAATTATACGTTTCCGTCTACAGCAATTATCACAATAATAGGAAACGCATTCAACACTAACTATTTTTCCTAAACGTAACCTCAAAAAAATTTCTGACCTGAGAGTTTGATCTCGATTTCGGTTTTGACTTCCTCGATGTAACAACAGTCTTAACAATATCACTTCCGATAGGTAGCACCATAACATAAATATAAATAAGCATTATGCACCAATTTACACGATATTACTACTGTTCAAATCACCGTTGTACTCATAAATAAATATATTTAATTTTTCATGTTTTTACCTTGACTCAAAAATGATTCGTAGTTAGTTACCTGTCACTATAAAATTCGCCGGTAATTAGATTTTATTCGAGGAGTGCAATTAATTTCATGACTCCATTTGTTATTATTTTACAGAATCAATTAAAGTTTGCGTATAGTCTAAGAGCTGGGAGCGGATTTTGTGCGTGATAAGTAATATGGAAAAACTATACGGGGATATGTTGAATTAGTTGTGTACATGACTTTCACCAACGGCCGGAAACCAGAGTTGGGGCCGAGGGTAGTTATAAGGGGTCAAAGTCGTGGTTTTTATTATTTTTTTTATGACGCTCATGATCGAGATAGTTCACCAAGATTTAGGACCTAAGTAAAATCTCTAGGGGCTCAACGCTGCGTGGCCGACAAAGGGGTGGGGGTAGGGGTGAATATAAAAAATATAAGGGGTTTTTTGCGACGTTTGTGATTGAGATAGTGCACCAAAATTTGGGTATAAGTAGACCATGACATAAATAATTAAAATCCCCAGAGCCGGAAACCAGAGTTGGGAAGGAAGGTCGTTATAAGGGGTCAAAGTTCCGTTTTTTATTATTTTTTTTTGTGACGCTCATGATCGAGATAGCGCGCCAAAATTTGGGAATAAGTAGGTCATGACGTAACTAAGTAAAATATCCAGGAGTGGAACGCTGCGTGGCCGACAAAGGGGTGGGGCAGGGGTGAATATAAAAAAATGTAAGGGGTTTTTTGCGATGTTCGTGATTGAGATAGTGCACCAAAATTTGGGAATAAGTAGACCATGACATAACTAAGTAATATCCCCAGAGGCGGAAACCAGAAGGGCGGACGAGGGTAGTTATAAGGGGTAAAAGTCGCGGTTTTTATTATTTTTTTTTGTGGCGCTCATGATGGAGATAGTGCACCAAAATTTGGGAGTAAGTAGGTCATGACGTAACTAAGTAAACTCTTCAGGGGCGGAACGCAGCTTGGGGTACAAAGGGGTGGTAGGCAGGGGTGAGTATAAAAATATATGGGGTTTTTTTTGCTGTCCGTGATCGAGATAGTGCACCAAAATTTGGGAATAAGTAGATCATGACATTACTAAGTAAAATCTCCAGGGGCGGAACGCTGCGTGGGGGACAAATGTTGTGCCGGGTCACAAAAAAAATAATACACACTGCGACTTTGACCCCTTAAAACTACCCTCATCCCCAACTCTGGTTTCCGGCTCTGGGGATTTTACTTAGCTAAGTCATGGTCTACTTATTCCCATATTTTGGTGCACTATCTCAATCTAGGACGTCGCAGAAAATCCCTTATATTTTTTATATTCACACCTACCTCCAACCCTTTATCGGCCACGCAGCGTTCCACCCCTGGAGATTGTACTTAGTTACCTCATGACCTACTTATTCCTAAATTTTAGTGCACTATCTCGATCATGAGCGTCACAATAAAATAATAAAAACGGCGATTTTGACCCTTTATAACTACCCTCATGCCCAACTCTGGTTTCCGGCTCTGAGGATTTTACTTAGTTATGTCATGGTCTACTTATTCCCAAATTTTGGTGCACTCTCTCAATCACGAACGTCGCAAAAAATCCCTTATATTTTTTGTATTCACCCCTGCCCCACCCCTTTGTCGGCCACGCAGCGTGCCACCCCTGGAGATTTTACTTAGTTACGTCATGACCTACTTATTTCCAAATTTTGGTGCACTCTCTCGATCATGAGCGTCACAAAAAAAATAATAAAAAAAACGTCGATTTTGACCCCTTATAACTACCCTCATCCCCAACTCTGGTTTCCGGCTCTGGGGATTTTACTTAGTAATGTCATGATCTACTTATTACCAAACTTTGGTCCACTATCTCAATCACGAACGTCGCAAAAAACCCTTTATATTTTTTATATTCACCCCTACCCCCACCCCTTTGTCGGCCATGCAGCGTTCCGCCCCTGAGATTTTACTTAGTTACGTCATGACCTACTTATTCCCAAATTTTGGTGCACTATCTCGATCATGAGCGTCATAAAAAAAATAATAAAATCCGCGACTTTGACCCCTTATAACTACCCTCGGCCCCAACTCTGGTTTCCGGCCGTTGGTGAAAGTCATGTACACAACTAATTCAACATATCCCCGTATAGTTTTTCCATATTACTTATCACGCACAAAATCCGCTTCTATCTCTCCGACTTAGTACATCTTACTTTTTAAACGAAATAAACAAAATTCAAAGTGTTATTTATCCAATTTAAAAAATAAAATTATTACGAACGGAAGTTTTACTTTTAATCCTAACAATATTAAAAATAAAACTTTATCAGAACTAATCTTCTGGTTACACCATTCGTGGCTTCTAAAATTTGTATGCCAACGAATCACCGGAGCAAAGAAGGCCGAGGGAGATCTATCAAGTTGCATCTCACTACCCGCCTGTTCAGCACGGTAAAATTCCAACTAGTGCAGTCATTGAAGCGTAAAATAGGTTTTTACCTCCGAAATTTTTTACTATGAACCGATTTACATGACATTTTGGAATTAGGCTTATCTTACCCTTAACTTTAAAAGTGATATTGATCCGAACTCCGTTTTTTATTTTTAAGAGGTGAAAACAACCCCTTAATGGAAAAATTGACATTGAGCCATTTTATCGCCAGAAAACGTGTTTAATAATAAAGAGTGACATTGTGAGGTGTTTTCTAACACAATAACCTCATGATAAACTCATTTTCATCCCCTTGAAAACCGTACAACCATTGCAAACAACCCCTAAATTGAAAAAATTTACAAAAAATTAATTTAGTATGACATAAAAAGATTTAAACATAGAGTAAATGATATTTTACGTTCTCATCTTAATTATCATATTGTTAATCCCCTTTTAACCCTTAAAAACAGCCCCTAAATAGAAAAAATTTACAAAAAATTAATTTGGTTTGACAAGAAGACTTAAATATAGAGAAAATAATATTTTATGTTCTCTATCTTAATTATTTAATTGTTAACCCCTTTCAACCCTTAAAATCAACCCCTCGATTAAGAATTGTATAAAATATGTCTTTTGATAAACTAAAAAGGATTTAAATATCTTTCCACGTTCTCGAAAAAGCTATGCTGGAAAATCATAATATGCTTAAGTTCTTTAACCCTTAAAATTACCCCTAAATTAAAACATTGAATATATATGATTTAGTTTTTGGGCCATAACTACTTCAATTTTGAAGCTATTACAACTTATAAAAAACCATTTTGAAGGTAATTAAAAGAGCTAAACCTTTTTTCAGTATAATATGTAGTGAAAAACCTTTTATTTTGAAACGGTGAAGGGTCAAAGGGCTCGAGAGAGACTGTGGTTGCGCTACCGTGCGCTCTTTAATCAATCATATCTTCGTCAATTTTTGTGTGATAGGAAAAACAAACAAACCAAAATTGTTGTCAAAAAAACCTATTTTTACTTTATCGTACTACATACGCAGTATGAGTATAATAGATAAAGTTATAGGATCGTGCAAAAAAAAATTTTTCAGATTTCACTTTTTTTCCACGTTTTGAGTCCCCCTGAGTCTAAAAAGCAAATAAAAAAAACATGTCGGAAGTATGTACGTATGTACGTACGTATGTCGCCACCGCCCAGCAAAAACTACTGGACCGATTTCGATGAAATTCGGTATGAGTAAGTTTAAGAGAATTTTGTCGAGAAACTAATCTTTTGAAAAAAACCTCTCAAAGGGGGGCCGAAATAGGGGGGTTATTTGGGGCCCATTTTTGCAAATTTTGACCGAAACGAATGAAATTTAACTTAAAGTTAGCTCATCGATAGGTAAATAGAAATACGGAATTTGACATTTCCAAATCCAAAATGGCGGCCAGCATGGCCGACCGCCCACCCGATACATTTCCCTACCAATCTAAAACCTTGTTTAAGATATATTTAATTTGAAAAAACATTTATATAGCCTAAAGATTGGGCTATAACAAGAATATTATCGTTTTTCAGAAAAAGTTATGGGTTGCCTATATTTAAGGGGTCAAAATTTGACATAAATTTGAACTAAATTTTCTCAAAAATGACTCCAAGGAATTTGTTTATTTTTTGATATATTTTTGATTTCCTGTCAGTAAATTGAATAACATTGGTCAGATTTCTTAACTCCTCATAGGAGGGGAGTTATGAATTTTTTATAAAAAAATATTCGAGTGCCCGTAACTACCTCTGTAATATAAACTAAAATTTGAAATTTGGCAGACATATATAGTACTTTGTTATCTATTAGCACAATAAATTTTACCCACAATATGGCTTCCGGTTTAACCGGAAATGAAAAAAAAAATCTTAATTTTTTACATACATTTTTACATATTTTGAAAGAGTGTAAAATTATTTTTCCAATGACCTAAAACTCGTTGCTGTAACTCAAAAACTCGAAAAGTTACAGAAAATTGAAATTTTGCTAGAATCTTGTGTGTGTCCCCTCTCACGCGATCATAGCAGAGCATTATTATAGGGTAGTCAATGAGGGTATTTGGCTCCGAATTCCATCCTACTACATCGATGTACTTGATATTTTCACAGTAAGTAGGGAATAGCTCAAGAAACAAAATCTACCCTATATACTATGGCGTTTTTATCTTGGGGCAATTCCCACCCCTTCAAGGGGGTGGAAAATTTATTGGTCAAAATAAGCATGGAAGTGGCTAGAGAACCTATTTTTAAGCAAAAACTGATCTATACTTTTTTTTGAGAACTCAATACTTTTTGAGTTATGCGTAGTTGAAAATTGGCCATTTTCATTTAAAAATGACACGTTTTCGGACGGTTTTTTGTGAATACCTTAAAAACTATGCATCAAACTAAAAACACTATATAAAAATTTTTTTTAATTATAAATAACAAAGAGATTCGTTCCTTCGTAAATTTTCTATTTATAATACAAAAAGAGATATGGTAGGTAAAAAGAGTTTGTTTTTGGTGCATGCTCAAAGTGCTCATGCTTTTGTAGTGTTTGAAAAGGCCTTTAAAACGAGCACCGTTAAATGTCGGTTACATTCAAACTAAGCGAGATATGGTGCAAAAAAATATATGACTAATGTACTTTAAGGAAAAATGAGAAGTACATACATTTAACCCCTCATTCACCAGAATTTAAATGCATTGTTTTTCTTTTGCAATACCTCTTAATATAGTGTTATTTCTACTTTCAAAAAGTTGGACGGGTGAAAAAAATAAGATCAAATTATAGAGCGCATTTTTAAATTTTCTTAAAATTCTTCCTTTTGCTCCATGCAATTCGAAAATAAGAATGTTCTATCCCCGAGAAGTGGTGAGAACCGCCCCCATAATAAAAGCGCCATAGTATATATAGGATAGACTTTGAATTAGGAGATTGGGCTTTGGGCTACTCCCAAAATTTCATTACAATCCATGCAGTAAAATGCAAATATTGTAAACTATTAATTTCTCAGAAAAATGGACTAATTTGAAATGAAAGTATGACTAATATTCTATTGATTTATGCAATAATCTATAGTGTGTCCCCGAACATTTTCTCAAATGCGGGAATTAATGATGAGTAGAACCATAAAATGTTTTCAAGTATACAAGGTGTTTCTAAAATATCAAAATAACGAGTAACTTTGTTATTTTTATAGAATGCCAGTATCTAGTACGATAAGGATAATAGATCGGTACGATAAAGTTCTCGGGCGGGCCTTCGGTCCAGCGTTTTTTATTATTACACTTTTCTACGTATCTTTCATTATTTTTGAGATATTATGAAAAAAAGGGTTTTTTTTCTTTAAATCGTGATTTTTTCAAAAAATATGTGTTTCAAAGCAGCAAAACTGCTAAAATCCATCAAACTCTTTATATTAAAGTTGATTCTAGACGGAATACGATCGATTTTAATTTTGGTGGAAATGGCACTTTTGAAATCCATTGATTTAAAAAAAAACATTAGACGTTCCTCTTTTTTTTCATTACAGCTCATTATACGTACAAAATACTTTTAACAGTACACGTTTTAAAGCTTATTTTAAGCACTATAAAATTCTTCCTCATTGGCATGCATAAAATTTATTCGCTCTCCGCTAGATGGCATTGAATACATCGATTAAATTTCACACAAAATAAAAAACGGCTTTGATCTGAAATAACTAATTTGTTTATGTTTTTACCTGCTACAATTTTATTCATTATAATATTATCGTTAAAATGCATATTTTTGGAGATATGTATTTGCAAAAAACTGTTGAAAATCGTGAGAAAATTCCGAATTTTCAATTGCCAATAACTTGAAAAGTATTGGGTTTTTGAAATAACTTTATACAACATTTTTTCCTTAAAATTAGGTCTTCTATCGATATCCGAGGTTATTTAAAAAAAATTCCACCACCGAAAAGGGGTGGCAACCACCCCCAGGGTGAAAACGGAGTTCGGGTCAATGTCACTTTTGAAGGGTAGGATAAACCTAATTCTAAAATTTCATGTAAATCGGTTCATAGTAAAAAATTTCTGAGCTAAAAAGCTTAATGACTGCACTAAACAAAGATTAGTTCCCAATACTCCGAATAGGAGTAGAACTAATAAAAATAATAAATAATCATTTCGTTGTGAATCGAAACAAGAACCGTCTTATTTTAGTTAGCTCACAGAGCGCCAAAAGTGCTCTAACTAGTTTCGACTCTTGTTAGAGTCTCTTCAAAAAGCACGTATGTATTTGATTCTCTCTGAACCAATAAAATTCTGGCCGTCAGCCTCGATCCACAAGAGATTATTGGTTCAGAGAGAATCAAATATGTGCTCTCTGAACTAACTAAAATAAGACGGCTCTTGTTTCGATTCACAACGAAATGATTATTTAATATTTTTATTAGTACAGGATCCGATATAATAGGTCTGGATCCCGCGTATGAAAAAAAAGTTGATTAATAGCAAGCTGAAAATTTGTTAATAGCTTAAGGGTGTCTAGTCGGATAAACTTTGATATATGGGAACACTGTAACAGGGGCAGTTTTAATTGTGGAACAGGTTAAAAATTTGGAACGGTCAGAACACGAAAATGGCACATTTATTTTGTCCGACAGAACAGACATAAACTCTCTGAACAGAAATTAAACTCTCATGCAAAAATCAGACTGCTATTTATCACCTGTCACAATTCCTGTCATTTGACATATTCTACATGTTCCACTCATTAAAACGCCAAGTTGGTGATAAATAGCAGTCTGATTTTTGCATCAGAATTTAGTCTCTGTTCGGAGAGTTTAAGTCTGTTCTGTCGGACAAAATACATGTGCCGTTTTCGTGGTCTGACCGTTCCAAATTGTTAACCTGTTCCACAGTTAAAACTTCCCCTGTTCCAGTGTTCCCATATATCAATGTTTGTCCGACTAGACACCCTTAAGCTAATAACAAATTTTCAACTTTTTTTTCATACGCGGGATCCAGACCTATAAGGTCGATTTGCACCGATCTGTTTAATGGATAAAAATTATTGGATATGTAATCTAGCATGTTAACAATTACCTACAAAAAACAAGGGTTGCTCGATAACAATTTTACTAAAAAATGAATTTTATTAACGTTTCGACGCCCAAATCGGGTGTCGTTGTCAAAATACAAAAAATATTAATATTTTTCGCGTTTATTAATTAATATTTAGAATAATTATTATTAATATTTAGAATCGCGTTCTAAGGTTACAGCAGTATTTAGAACTTAAAAATTGTAGATGAAATTATTATTTATAAACTACATTGTTTATAAGAATGATTTTTTTTTAAATAAAATACATACTTTTTAAGTATGTAATTCGCAAAAAAATCATTTGAAATGATTTTTTTGTTAAATTTTTTTTTAAATATGTCGAAAAGTATTGACTTTCAGAAAAAAATGCATAGGAAAAAAGTTGCTTAAAATTGGTTAATATATTATGTACCTCTAAGAAGGGATGGTATCTACCCCTGGGAAAAAGCCGCTCAAGGTTCACTTTGAAGTAGAGGATAATACACACACCGGCAAAATTAGCCGAACACCTTAAAAATGGGACATGTTTGATGTCTCGAATTTCCTAAACCACTAGTCCGATTTGAGTGATTCTTTTAGTATGTTATAGCCTTATTATTTAAGAATATCGTAGTAATAATAATGTTGCTAGACAGGTAAATATTATTTTATACCGGGTGTACCAATCATACTGTGTTTTTTTCTGAAAGTTTGGAACACCCTGTGGAATATTCTAGCATATGTAAAATATTAAAATTAATACTCGATTGTAGATTGAGGCTTTCTTTAACATTTTTCTTTTTGATTCATTTACTTATGTGAGATAATAAAAAAGTTATGTGCGTTAACAACTATCCATGTTTTTCATTAATAAATCCTCATAGTAGGGGAGGAAAGTATACTAAATTTGCAGTTACTCGAGCGTTATGGGGACCTATTGGATTGTGAAGAGTATGTGCTAAAATCAGAAAAAGGTTACGTTAAGTTTTCCATAAAGTGGGGGACTTTTCATTTTTTAATTTAATTTTCCATTTGAAACAATCATTTTTCTCCGAATATAGCGCTCTCTATCCATAATTCGAAAAAATGTCTCGAATAAAAGTTGCTTATTTTTACGTAAAGAATCCAAATCTGCAATAAAAATTGGGGGCTCCTATTTAAGATTTTAAATTAAATCCCCCACCCCACGGAGAGGGGTGGGGGGTAAATTAAAAATTTTAAATACGAACCCTGCGATATTTCACGAAATGGACATCAGATCGTAAAACTGAAAAAAAAACACCTATTCAATATTTTTCAAAAATCTACCGAATGGCACCACAGAAGACCCCCACGGAGGTAGGGTTAAAATCTTAAATAGGAGCCCCCAATTTTTATTGCAGATTTGGATCCTTGACGTAAAAATAAGCAACTTTTATTCGCAACATTTTTTCCAATTATGGATATACATCGTCGCTATAATCGGAAAAAACGATTGGTGAAAATGGAAAATTAAATTAAAAAATGGAGAGTCCCACACTTTATGGAAAACTTAACTTAACTTTTTTTTTGGTTTTAGGACCTACTCTTACACAATCCAATAGGTCCCCATAACGCTCGAGTAACTGCAAATTTAGCATACTTTCCTCCCCTACTATGAGGATTTATTGATAAAAAACATGGTTAGTTGTTAAAGCACATAACTTTTTTATTTTCCTACATAAGCAAATGAACCAAAAAAGAAAATGTTAAGAAAGCCTAAGTCTACAATCGAGTATTAATTTTAATTTTTTACATATGCTAGAATATTCCACAGGGTGTTCCGAACTTTAAGAAAAAAACACAGTATGATTGTAACACCCGGTATAAAATGACATTTACCTGTCTAGCAACAATATTATTACACCGATATTCTTAACTAATAAGGCTATAACATACTAAAAGAATCACTCAAATCGGACAACAGGTTTAGGAAATTTGACACATCAAACATGTCCCATTTTTAAGGTGTTCGGCTAATTTTGCCGGTGTGTGTATAATGGTCGATTTGTAGACTATTATAATAAGTAAAAAATCAGACTATTAGACTGATTTTAATACTATCAAAGTAGCTTAGTAGGTACATTAAAAATTTATTTTTTTATTTATAAGGCAAGCCGCACACCAACGAAACATGAAACGAAAAACATGAAACGTACAACACGTTTCATGAAAATTAAACACGGCTAAACAAATCTTGAAGTCCGCCTACTAATGAAACGAGTGTGATTCATGCTCATAACACATTTTTATTTTCGGAAAGTTTCATAAATGGCCAGACGTTTATTTGTTTAGCAGTGTTTTATTTCCACGAAACGTGGTTTACGTTTCATGTTTCTTTGATGTGTTCTAAGGCAGGCCGCACATCAAAGAAACATGAAACGTAAATTACGTTTCATGGAAATAAACCACTGCTAAACAAATATATGTCCGGCCATTTATGAAACTCTCCGAAAATAAAAATGTGTCATGAGCATGAATCACACTCGTTTCATTGGTAGGCGGACTTTGAGATTTGTTTAGCAGTGTTTTATTTTTATGAAACATGTTTTTCGTTTCATGTTTCATGTTTTTCGTTTCATGTTTCTTTGGTGTGCGGCTTGGCTTAGGAAGTTTATTTACATAGTTTTCTATTAACAATGAAGGTTTAGGAAAGGGTCATGCCGATGCTTTCGATGGTGGCAAAAAAGCTATGCAAACACCCTGTCACTAGCTACCATATCCTAACATGTCGAAAAACTAATTTAATAAAAAGGTACGCAAAGACGAAATTAGATTAAAACCTTTAACACATTATTCACTCGTACACTAATGATAGCAGGAGCAAATATAACGTGAAAATAAGGTAATAAAAACCAAATATAAAATTATTTTGAAGATGTTTGTATTAGATTCGATAAAACGGAATTATACAATACGCAGTAAAGATAAAGAACGGATAGATACAGTAGGAAGTAAAAATGTATACCATTTTTATTCAGTTGCAATGCGAAGGCAAAACAATCTTATTTTTCAATTAGAATACGGAGCGCAGTCCAGCACTCTGAATCGACGATTTTCGACTCTTATTGGAGTCATCATCGGAGAGGCCTAGGCCTGCTGCTCTCTACTCGAAGTGACCAACCATGAAAGCTTATCCCCACATTACAACTGACGTGTATGAATTAGGTGACTAGCGTCATCTGGCAATTGAAAGGTAAAGTTTTCAATCATAATAGCAACATTAATAATATTGAAAAATATTAAAAACATTACTAAAAGATTTTTAAATTGAAAACTTATTGGTCCATTTCACTGGTGACACCTCCAACGCTTCTAAAATTTGCAAGCAAAATGGATGCTGCAGTAAAGACAAAATTAAGGAATTCTAAACGTTGCAATTCACAACCCCCGTCTGCAGCTTGGTAAAGTTCCAACGGAAAATAGACCTAGTTACTCTAAAGGAGTAATACTAATATAAAATAAAAATGGATACCATTTTTATTCAGTTGCAATGCAAAGGCAAAACAATCTTATTTTTCACTTAGAATAGGGAGCGCGGTCCAGCACTCTGAATCGACGATTTTCGACTCTTATTGGAGTCATCATCGGAGAGGCGTAGGCCTGCTGCTCTCTACTCGAAGTGACCAACGATGAAAGATTATCCCCACATTGCAACTAAGTGAAAAATAAGATTGTTTTGCATTCGCATTGCAACTGAATAAAAATTGTATACATTTTTATTTTATATTAGTATTACTTCTTTAGAGTAACTAGGTCTATTTTCCGTTGAAACTTTACCAAGCTGCAGACGGGGGTTGTGAATTGCAACGTTTAGAATTCCTTCCTTTTGTCTTTACTGCAGCATCCATTTGGCTTGCAAATTTTAGAAGCCTTGGAGGTGTCACCAGGGAAATGGACCAATAAGTTTTCAATTTAAAAATCTTTTAGTAAAAAATATTTTTCAATATTATTAATGTTGCTATTAGGATTGAAAACTTTACCTTACAGTAGGAAGTATTTAAGAACCTTGCGAGATGTGGACTAGCCCAAAATAATAACATATTTACAACAAACAACAGCACCCGCACTCATAAAGATTTTGTAAGTTTCTTTCTAAAAATCGCTGCGTATTGAATTTTTGTTATCTGGAGTGTGGCCAAAAATTTCCAGACCAAACAATTCGAACGACGGAAACTATCAGATCAGTAACACAAACCGTAACATAATGGATTAGCACCAACGAAAAACCTCTAAATGATTGAATATTGTCGTAAAACAAGTAAATTTCGACATAGACTAAAGGTAAATACACAAAATTTAAGGTGGTTCAAGATATTTCAATTTGACGACTTTTTTCCTTAATTTACAGGGTGTCCCAGACTAATTTAGCCACGCTATATCTCTTAAACGAATAGATTTTCGAATGGGACAAAAAGTGATCTATTCTACTTGTAATACACTTTAATATGGCGTAGAAAAAATCATCCCCTAAATAGTCATTCCTTAGTTACAACCCCTAACTTTAATTTTTTTAATAGCACCCTGTATATTTTTTATAGTTTTGGATGTGGTCTTCTATCGTCTATTTAACAGATTTATTAAAAATAAAATCGGTTTGTAAATAGTCAAGAAATCAATTTATTTTTTATTTTTGTTAATTAAGTGTCCCAGACTAATTTATCCAGGCTATATTTCTTATCAAAATAGAGATTTTTTAAAGTGACAAAAACTGGTCTATTCGATTTGTAATACACTTTAATTTGGCAAAGGAAAAAGCATCCCCTAAATATTCATCCCTTAGTTACAACCTCTAACTTAAATTTTTTTAATAGCACCCTGTACATATTTTATAGTTTTGGTTGGGGTCTTATATCGTCTATTCAACAGATTTTTTAGAAATAAAATTTTTAATAAATCTGTTGAATAGACGATAGAAGACCACATCCAAAACTATAAAAAAATATACAGGGTGCTATTAAAAAAATTAAAGTTAGGGGTTGTAACTAAGGGATGAATATTTAGGGGATGATTCTTTTCTAAGCCATATTAAAGTGTATTACAAGTAGAATAGATCACTTTTTGTCCCATTCGAAAATCTCTATTCGTTTAAGAGATATAGCGTGGCTAAATTAGTCTGGGACACCTGTATACCTATAGCACAGTATTTTAAACATTAAACGTCTTCTGCTTCTTCTTTTTGTATAGACACCACTCTGTCTGTTTTTTCAATGTGCCTCCAGTAAGTTGTCGTTCCATCGTTTTCGTGGTCTTCCCACTGATCGTCTTTATAATGGCCCTTAACTTATTTAATTTAAATGGGACACCCTGTATATTTTTGCGGATTTTAAAAGAACTTGTTATTTTTAATTTATACACACCAAATTTGGTAAAAAAAATTGTTAAAAAGTGTCTGTAGAATTTTTTGTATTAATACAACGTAGTAGAGTAGGAAATAAACGAGTAATACCATCTATACTTTATACTGTAGACTAAAATTGTTGTTTACATGCATTGCATGACTTATTTGAATTTAGTATAGTAGGTAAAACTGTTACTGAACTAATGCCCGGTTGCACCAACAGATCTTAAGCTTAAGTCGAGAATATCATAATAATTAATATAATATAATTATAATATATTACAATAAGAATACCATAATATAATAATAGATATAATTGATAATAAGGTAAGAATCTAAAATTATGGTGCAACGTAAGTGATACTCAAGGAGGCCCTATCTATAAGTAGAGCTTAGCTAAGCTGGAGCTTAAGATCTGTTGGTGCAACCAGGCATAATTGACAGAAATAAGTTGTATTAAAATGGTTCATTTAAGTGAAAAAGATCGTATTGAAATATTAATGATAATCGGTTATGGTGAATTTTAATTTTTTTGAAGTGAATTTTCCAAATCGATGGATTTGACGTAGAGGATTCATAGAGTGGCCCGCTCGTTCTCCGGACCTCAATCCGTTAGATTTTTTTTCTTTGCGGTTATCTAAAATCACGTGTTTACGTTAGGCGACCAACATGCTTGCAGGATTTGAGACAAAGAATAATTGATGAATGTGAACTAATACGTGGAGAAATCTTGCAAAAGGTGACTCACGAATTTATTTATAGCCTTGCACGTTGTCTGGTGGTGAACAGCAAACATTTTCAACATTTTAAATTATTTTTTTATTTTTAATATCATTGGTCTAACGTAAATAAATTACTATTTTTTAACTGTAAAGAGATTTATTTCTTGTTTTAATAGGTTTTTCTTCCAAACTTCGTATGTATGAATTAAAAATAACAAGTTCTTTTAAAATCTGCAAAAATATACAGGGTGTCTCATTTAAAATAAATAAGTTAAGGGTATTTCCGGTGAAACCGGAAGTGGAGTAGTAACAAAAAATATGGCATCAGATGCCTTTTGCGTCACTGTACTTGCATGCAAAGTTTCATAAATATTGTTCTTTTCGTTTCAAAGATATTTGCTTGGTTCCATACTTTATCCCAACTCTGTATATAGAAATGCCCGTCAAGGCGCTCTAGAATAAATCTTTTGAATGGGACAAATCTACGTACATAGGTAAGTAAAAAAGATATAGAATGAGTTTTGAATTTTTATATTATGTTAATGAAAATGTTTCCTGTTATAAATATTTATGGAAAGTAATGAAATAAATAAAATAAACAGGAAAGAATTGAGATATTGAGAAGATAGTCCTCACAATTAACTTCAACAAACTACAAAATTAAAGCTTTACCTTATATTCTCCTTGCTGTTTGGAATTAGAAATGGAAAAAGGAAGAAAACCATCCTAACACACTGTAATAACCAGACATCAATACAATTGTAAATTTTGTACTTGGTTTTAATGTTTAATTATTTAGATATTAGCAGCATTAAATAAAAATAATTGTTCACTAAATTGTTGTTTAATTTGACAGTTATTTTTCCTCTTCCTGTTTATTATTTCCCACAAGTGAAACTTAATGTTTAATTTTTGTAAATGGCCATATTTTTTTTAGAATAATAAATCCAAAATGTGCAACAAAGAAATATATTTTGTATAATTGCGGGTTTCTCAAAACTCTGTGACGTAAATATAATAATGTAAAACAGTATAAATGGATGGCGAATAAATTATTAATTTGAGCATGATGAGAAGATATAAAAAACAAATATTAAGGGGATGGGTACAAAGTTTCGGCCCAAATGCTATTTTAATGGGATTCATTTTTTTCGAATCCTGAGAAAACTAATAAGTCTTTTTGAAAAATTTAAACGTAGAATGAAAGATTACATTCTTACCGAGGACCGAAAGTCCCTGAAAACTTCTATAATGTTCATTTTAATAAGTTAGAGGGGTGAAAAACTAAGAGAAAATGTAGTGTAATTTTAATTTCAAATATCTCATTCAAAAGAAACTTTTTATTTATTCTAAGGGACTTTCGGCCTTCGATAATAATTTAGTCTTTCTATCTGCGTTTAAATTTTTTTAAAATATTTATTAGTTTTTTCAGGATTTGAAAAAAATGGACATGGTTTGAAATATTTTCAAATATTTGAAATAACATTCATGTAGAAATTCTTCAGGCACTTTCAGAGTACTTAATACCAATACTCACTTCTTTATATAATGAATGTCTAAGACAACAAAAGTTTCCTAATAACTTTAAACAAGCTGAAGTTATAATTATAAGTAAAGGAGAAGATAAAGATCCAACTTTACCTAAATCTTATAGACCAATATGCTTACTAAACACAATGGGGAAATTACATGAAAAATTACTTTGTAAAAGACTAAATCAAATAAGATACGAAACTGGACTTCATCCAAATCAATATGGCTTTAGGGAAGGAAAATCAACAGAAGATGCTATTAATAAAGTTTTTAATATAATTGGGGGAGCACAAAGAAGTATGTTTTGATGATCTTTATAGATGTTTCTGGAGCTTTTGACAATTTATGGTGGCCGGCATTATTCGAAAGACTTCGACAGATGCATTGCCCCAGAAACTTGTACGGAAGTTTCAGAAACTATTGTCAAGACCGATATGCCAGCTTAAGTTGTCCAATGGATAAAAAGACGAGACATATAACTAAAGGTTGTCCACAAAGTTCAGTGTGTGGACCAATTTTTTGGGACATAATGTTAGAAGAACTGCTGGAACGGTTAGCTGTGGATCCTGAAGTTCTAGGGAGCATAGCGTATGCGGATGATTTTCTGCTTATCATAGATGCTAATTCAAGAAGAGAACTAGAAATAAAATCAAATGGAGTATGTACTTGAAAATATAAATGAATGGATGAAAAAAGTTAAACTAACTATATCAGAAACAAAAACAACATATAGCCTTATAAAAGGAAGACTTGAAAGAAATCCAAGTATACAAATAAGGGGGAAGGCAATAAAAAGAACAAAAATAACTAGATATCTTGGTATCATAATCGATGAACCAAGACTCTTTACAAACCATATAATTAGCGTCTGTGAGAAGGCAGCGAAAGTCATGCATTGCATTGCAAGCCTAGCACAAAGGGAATATAGAATTCCGTTCCAGCATATGCGTATACCTGAGTACGATACTTGCCTCAATTGTAGAGTACGGTGCAAGTGTATGGGCACACAAACTAACAAATAATACAAATATTGAAAAACTGAATAAAGCACAGAGAGGTTTCCTTGTTAGAATGACAGGAGCCTTCAGTACTACAGCAACATCGGCTTTAACAGTCTTGACTGGTGTAATGCCCATGCACTTGGAAGCACAAAAACGTGCATGTAGATATTGGCAAAGAAAAGAAAATTATGAAAAAATAATACAATTAATGGGAATAGAAATCAGAACAAAAAGAGAATTAGAAGAAATATTAAATAGAAAATGGCAAAACGAATGGGATAATTCCCCTAAAGCAAGACGTCTCTATAATTTCATTCCAAATTAAAATAATATACCAAATTATTTTAACCCAAAAAAAGGATTAATACATTTTCTTACAGGGCACGGTCCGTACCCTACATACCTACATAGTTTTAACTTAAAAGACAATGAATATTGTGAATGTGGAGAAATAGGCACACCAGAACACATAGTATTTAATTGCGAAAGACAAACAAATACACAAGAACTACAAATAATGAGAAGAGACCTTGTTGGCATAAATATAGAAAATATAATACAAAATGAAGAATTATTTAATACACTAAACCAGAGGTTCTCAATCTGTGGTACATGTACCACTGGTGGTACATATCATTATTGGCGGTGGTACACAAAACACAGAAAAAAATTAAAATAGTAGTACTTAGTAAGTATTGATAATACAATTTAAAAATATAGGTGGTACCAAAAATAATAAAAATAACTGTAGGTCGTACATCACTCAAAAACGTTGAGAACCGCTGCACTAAACAATTTAGCGGACATAATATCAAAGAAACAATTAGAATTATATAATATTAGACGAAGAAGAAATCAAGTAAATAATATCCAATCTCTATGAATTTGAATAAGAAATTATACAAAAAAAATTAAAATTACATATAAAAATATAAAATAAAATATTGGAATAATTAAATAAATATTTATATAATAAAAAATTAAAAATTAATATCAAATATAAAATAAAATAAATCAAAAATCAAAAAATTATTAATCAAACAAAAAAAAATTAAACTAAAAACCTGAAATTTTAAAACTCAATGGTCTGAGGCTCACCGAAATACCATTAAGAATATCATAAAGTTGATTAGACCTGCACTTAAAATTATTCGTGACTATTTTTAGATGAAGAGTGCTGGCATTTCTCATCTGAGAATGAGAAATGGGAGCACTTTCATAAAAATTATATGTTCAAAAAAAAATTAATAATTTATCTTTTGTTTATTAGTTTTTGTTTATTTGTTATTATTTGTTCATTAGGATTGTTTATTAGAATTGTTTACAATTTGTAGTTTTCATAATTAGTAGTAGATTAGGGCTATTGTTAATTAGTCAAATATGGAAAATTCTTAAAGTAATAATAATGTAAAGATAAACTACTGTAATTCCATCAAGAAACGACCTGGATTAGTCACAAGAGGCCAGGTCAATTGTATAGTACTATAAATAAATAAATAAATAAATAATCATGTCCGTGGTGATATTTACCAAATTGAACATTCGCTATCTTTGTCATACAACGCACTGAGTCAAATAGAATAATATGATGACAAGACAGTGACATTTTTAAATATTTTACATGGCATCGGGAATATTTTGAGTTGTTGATTAAGAGGATGGGTACGTATTTTCGGCTGCAATGCTATTCAAATGGGGATTCATTTTTTTCGAATCCTGAGAAAACTAACAAGTATTTTTGAAAAATTTAAACGCAGAATGAAAGATTACGTTATTGGCGAGGGCCGAAAGTCCCTGAGAACTTCTATAATGTTTATTTTAATAAGTTACAGGGGTGAAAAACTAAGAGAAAATTTAGTGTGATATTTAATTTAAAATATCTCATTCAAAATAAACTTTTTATTTATTCTAAGGGACTTTCGGCCCTCGGTAATAATATAGTCTTTCATTCTGCGTTTAAATTTTTCAAAAATATTTATTGGTTTTTTCAGGATTCGAAAAAAATGAACACAATGTCCATGGTAATATTTCCAAATCTATCTCTGTCATACAACGCACTCAGTCGAATAGAATATTGTCAGCATAGTGTCAGTCAGACAGTGACAATCAGCGACAATTTTAAATATTTGACATGGCATCGGAAATATTTTGAGTTGTTGATTAAATAATATTGATATACATATTATAGTGTATTTGATAAATAATTGATTTAAGACGTGAACTTAATAAAAAGTTATTTATTGTGTATTATTTGTGGAAGATCCAAGCAGAGAATACATCAGGATAATATATTATGTGATCCAAGTATTTTGTTGTTAAAAATGTTCAAAATTGTAAGCGTTCCATAGTAACAATATATTATTAAAAAATCACTTTAACACTTTTCCTCTTTTCTCGATTGAGTATGTATTAGTTTTTGTTGTACATATAAATTATTACAATCACTGAATACATATAGTTAGTGAAAAAATTATCACATTTATTAACTGAATTAATAATTTGCAATTATAAAAATAACAGTTATCCAAGAACATTCAAAAGCCATCTCTTTAAATTAATGATGACATTTTCAAGTAGAATGCCATTCTAGTAATGTTTGCATATCCATACCAGTGTGAATTTTACTACACGTAATTTGCCGTGTAAAGACAGAAAAATTAGGGATACCCGTAAAATATTTGCGAATTATGTACCGATGGCCTTAAATAATATTGATAGTGTATTTGATAAATAATTGATTTAAGACGTGAACTTGATAAAAAGTTATTTATTGTTTATTATTTATGGGAGAATATTGTTTATAAAACGGGAGAAATACCTAAGGAATGGCTTCTGTCAACTTTTGTGACTATTCCAAAGAAAACAAACGCAAAACTGTGCACTGACCATCGCACAATAAGCTTAATGGGACACACACTAAAAGTATTTCTTAAAGTGATACATACAAGAATTCACAAAAAACTAGACGCTGACATCAGTGATACTCAGTTCGGGTTTCGAAACGGGCTTGGAACAAGGGAAGCACTATTTGCACTTAATATCATGTGCCAAAGATGCCTGGATGTTAACCAGGATATATATATGTGCTTTATTGACTGCAACAAGGCGTTCGATAAAGTTCGCCACGAACACCTGATGAGACTGTTGGTAGAGAAAAACTTGGATAAAAGGGACCTCAGAATTATTTTCAATATTTACTATAACCAGAAGGCGAATATTAGAGTAGAACGGGAAACAACCGAGGAACTCGAGATCAAAAAAGGCGTAAGGCAGGGATGCATACTTTCACCAACCTTGTTTAACTTATATTCAGAAGATATTATAAACAGAGCCCTTGCTGACCAAGATATAGGAGTTAAAATAAATGGCACTTTAATAAACAATTTGAGATACGCTGATGACACAGTATTAATAGCAGAAACCCCGGAAGATCTCCAAACACTGATAAACAGAATAGTAGAGTGCAGCGAAAAGTTCGGTTTATCACTTAACATCAAAAAAACAAAAATAATGATGGTGTCGAAATCTCCACAAAATTTTTCTGACATAACCGTACATGATCAAAGAATTGAGCGTGTTAGAAAATATAATTACCTGGGAACTGTGATTAATGAAAACAACGACAACTCTGAAGAAATCAAGATCAGAATAGAAAAAGCTAGAGCTACTTTTACCAAAATGAAAACAGTTTTATGCGGAAGAGAGCTAAGTTTAAATCTTAAAATTCGCCTGATGAGATGTTACATGCTGTCAGTTCTTTTCTATGGAATGGAAGCTTGGACACTGAAAAAGATCGATAAAAGGAAAATAGAAGCATTCGAGATGTGGATGTACCGCAGGATACTGAGAATATCGTGGACAGATAGAGTGACAAACATGGAAGTGTTGCGAAGGATGCAGAAAGAAAAAGAACTTGCGCTTACTATTAAAAAGCGCAAACTGCAATACTCGGGACATATAATGAGGGGACAAAAGTACCAGCTACTACAATTAATTATTCAGGGAAAAATAATAGGTAAAAGATCCATTGGCAGAAGAAAACATTCATGGTTGAAGAATTTAAGAGATTGGTACAAGTGCAGCAGCTGCCAATTATTTAGATCTACGGTATCAAAAATACGCATAGCCTTGATGATAGCCAAACTTCGGAACGAGGACGGCACCTGAAGAAGAAGAAGATTTATGGGAGATCCAAGCAGAGAATACATCAGGATATATTTTGTGATCCAAGTATGTGTTGTTAAAGATGTTCAAAATTGTAAGCGTTCCATAGTAACAATATACAGTGAGCACGTAAATGTTGGAATAAATTAATTTTCTCGAGAATGGATGACTTGGAAAAAAATCCCGAAACAGGTCAATTTTTATTTTCAAATTGCGACTTTTTGGCATATGTATCACACTAGATACGTCACCCATCTGGACGTGATGACGTAATCTATAATTTTTTTTAATGGGAATAGGGTCTTGTGATAGCTCATTTGAAAGGTAATTCAATTCTCTATTCAGTAATATAAACATTAACATAATTATATATACAGGGTGTCCAAAAGAATATTTTTTGAATTCAATTTATTGACATAAAAAGAAGAATGTGTGTAATTTAATTAACTCAAAACACATTTTACTGCTATCAGAAAACAGGAAATGATGTTTATTTGACAAAAAATATTACTTTCTGCATAAATTCAATATTAAACCGCCACCCACCTTCCTCTTGACAGTTTGAACATTTAATTTAAGCGAAAAGCAATGATTATTTTTCAAATAAACATTTGTTTCTGTTATCTGAGAGCAGCAAAATGTATTTTGAACTAAATAAATTACATTCATTCTTCTTTTTATGTCAATAAATTTAATTCTAAATAATTTTTTTGGACACGCTGTATAAATAATTATGTAAAAGTTTATACTGCTGAATAGAGAAATAAATTGCCTTTCAAATGAGCTATCACACGATCCCTATTCCTATTTAAAAAAATCATCGATGACGTCATCACGCCCAGATGGGTGACGTCACTAGTATGATATATATACCAAAAACTCGTAATTTAAAAATAAAAATTGACCTGTTTCGGGATTTTTTTCCAAAATCGTCCATTCTCGCGAAAATGAATTTATTCCAACCTTTACGTGCTCACTGTATGTATATTATCATATTTATTAACTGAATTAATAATTTGCAATTACATATACAAATAACAGTTATCCAAGAACATTCAAAAGCCATCTCTTTAAAGTTAATGATGACATTGTCAAGTAGTAATGTTTACATATCCATACCAGTGAGAATTTTACTACACGTAATTTGCCGTGTAAAGACAGAAAAATTAGGGATACCCGTAAAATATTTGCGAATTATGTACCGATGGCCTTAATAAAATAATTTAAAGAAAACATGCAAACATTTTAACAATTTTTATGTTTTATGGCAATAGTCCATTCACTCACGGTAAAATATTGCAAAACCTCTGAATTTTAAAGAAACGCTTGGATTAACATGAAATTTGGCATACACATAGCTAACATGTCAAAGAAAAAAAGTGATACTGTGCCGATGTGAGCTTTTGCTTTGGGGTGAGTTTCACCCCTTCTCGGGGGTGAAAAAATATACTGGATAGTAAAAATAAATTGAATAAATGACTAATTCTAAGCAACTTTTGTTCCATAGAGTGTTTTCAATAAGTCAATACTTTTCGAGTTATAAGTGAATATGTTTATTTTTCAACAAAAAACCACGGTTTTAGATGGTTTATTGCAAATAACTCAAAAACTAAGTATTTTATCGAAAAAAACATACGTAACAAACGTATAGCTTATAAAAAGCAAAACCCACAACGTTTTTAAAGTATTTAAAAAGGCCGTCCCCCAATTAATCCGTAGATTTTACTGTACTCTCAAAGTTAGAAAGACGTCATATTTAGGACACATAATGCTCCATACGGAATTTGATCAGCTCCAGGTAATATTAGAAGGCAAGATCGAAGGTAAAAGGAGTATAAGAAGAAAGAAATTATCTTTGCTACGAAACATCAGAGATTGGACCCACATACTTAACAAGAAATGAGTTAATTCATCAAGCCCAGAACAGAGAGAAATTTGCCATATTGATCATTGATCGCCAACCTCAATAGAGAAGGCACTTAGGAGGAGGAACACAAATCATACAGTCTTTTTCAATACATAAATAAATAACATAAAAAATAAGCACCAATCTCTTAATCGTTAAAGGCGAATATTGGTAGATAAAACATGAATGCTGGCCAAATACCGATGGGATACTGGATTCGTTGGATGAGTTAGACTAGACCCATATAAAAATTAAGATTAGAAGAGAATGGAGTAGAAGCTCCAACCATAGAGGAAGTTTTCGAAGCCATTAAGGCCCAGAAAAACAATAAAGCTCCGGGAGTTGATGAAATACCAGCAGAACTATATAAGGTAGGTGGCGACCACCTAGCAAGTCACATCCACGCGCTCATCAAAGACGTATGGCAAGAAGAGAAAATACCCGACGACTGGAAGAAAAGTATAGTATGCCCGATCTATAAAAAAGGAGACAAACTCCAGTGCAAAAACTACCGTGGAATCTCTCTACTATGTACAGCATATAAAGTCCTCACGTATATTATAAACCGGCGGCTCCAACCACTAGGAGAAAATATTATTGGAGAGTATCAGACGGGCTTCCGACGGGGAAGATCGACACTGGATCAAATATTCACAGTGAAACAGATCTTGAGCAAAGCATGGGAACACGATGTTGATGTTCACAACGTGTTTGTAGACTTCAAACAGGCATACGACTCAGTCAAAAGGAACAAACTATACTATATATTGGCTGAATTGGCAATACCACACAAGTTAATAAGACTCATTAAAGCCACAATGGATGAAACTCAGGCATGTGTACGAATACAAAACCACCGGACAGACTTTTTTAACATTTCGCAGGGACTAAAACAGGGAGATGGGCTGGCCCCAACATTGTTTAACCTGGCACTGGAATATGCGGTTAGGCAAATGCAAACTGGACGAGGAAATCTACTGACCAACCGAACGGTTCAACTGGCCGCTTATGCTGATGATATTAATATTATGAGTAGAACATCAACAGGAGCACAGGAAACATATGCAGAGTTAAAAACACAAACAAAAATACTAGGTCTTGAAATTAACACAGAAAAAACAAAAATAATGACTCAGCCGAGAAGAAATATAGTCCCAGAAAACATTATACATGAAGATGACATTGAAACGGTTGAAAAGTTTACATACCTGGGAGTAGAAATATATGCCGACGGATCAGAAGATGGAGAAATACGGAAGAGAATAACGCAGGCAAACAGAGCTTATTTTGCCCTCTCCCATATATTTCGGTCTAAAAGTGTCCACCGAAATACAAAGATGAGAATCTATAAAACCTTAATTCGACCAATAACATGCTATGGCAGTGAAGCCTGGGTGCTGAAAGAAACATCCAAAAACAAACTCGACACATTCGAAAGGAAAGTACTTAGGAGAATACTAGGACCTGTGAGGGAAAACGGAATCTTCAGAAGTCGATACAACAACGAGCTTTATCAACTTTATAAGGAAACGCCCCTGTCAAACTTCATTAGATTACAAAGATTGCAATGGGCCGGACATGTCATAAGAATGGGAGAGGATAGGCTACCAAAACGAGCACTGAATGCTAGAATGCAAGGAAAGAGACCGGTTGGGAAGCCACGAAAGCGCTGGGAAGACACAGTAAACAGCGACGCACAAGCCCTTTTAGGAGTCCGTGTATGGAGAAGAGCAGCCACAGACAGGCAAGGGTGGAGGCAAAAAATAAAGGAGGCCAAGGCTCAATTTGGGCTGTAGTGCCGTAGAAGAAGATATAAAAATTATGGAGAAAATCAATGTCTGAAAAGGAAATATTTACAATGAAATTGTTGTACCGTTTTATTGGGAATACTTCAAATGATTCAATACTCGTATACCTAACACCATAAAATAACGGTATTACTATGGACGCCTGGACGGCTATATTAGACCAGAGCATTTAGCCCAGTCGGGATAGCATTTGACCTTGCATTAGGAGCTGCCCCAAATTTTATTTTGTCAATCTTTAGAGGAGGTCAATAGTAGTGTAAATTTAAAATCTCGACTGAATTCCACCGTTGCGTTAGCCGCCATCTTGATTTTAAACGAGAACCGTTTTTGCTCAATATCTCCGTCATTTTCGACTTTTCAATAAAAAGTGTAGATACTGAAATTGTTAAAAATACGACTTTCTATAATTTCGTTTTATACAGCGTGTCTACTTAAGTTGGAAACATATGGGAAACTTTTTTGTTATGCATTTTTCGAAAAAAAGTTATTCTTTATAAAAAGTTCTGCATGCTTTAAAACCTAAGATTCAATCATCAGATATCAAATTTTTTAAATATTATACGAGGTATGTCAAAAAATATGAACTTCGTTCAAGAGTAAAGTACTTTTATTTCTCTCAATATTGAAAATTCTTATTATGAAAAGTTGTTTGGAAATATAAACTAAGATCAAATATGCAATTACATGCTTCTAATTGGAAAAAAATATTTTCCAAATTTTTCTCAAATTTATTGATACTAACTTCGTTTTTATTTATTTCACATACGATAACTCTTTTATTATTACTTTTACGAAAAAAAGGTATTCTTTATAAAAAGCTCTGTATGTCCTAAGACCGAAGATGCAACCATCAGATATCACATTTTATTAATTTTATACCAGGTATGTCAAAAAATATCAATTTCACTCAAGAGTAAAGTACCTTTATTTTTCACAATATTGAAAACGGTTATTAAAAAAGTTGTTTAGAATTAAAAACTATATTTCAATATGCAATAACATCCTTCTAATTGAAATATTGTGAAATATAAAGGTACTATAATCTTGAGCGAATTTCATATTTTTTGACACACCTCGTATAAAATTATTAAAAGTTGATATATCATGGTTGTATCTTAGATTTTAGACCATGCAAAGCTTTTTATGAAGAATAACTTTTTTTCGTAAAATGAATAATAAACGAGTCATCATATTTGTAATAATTAAAAACGAGGTTGGGTATCCATAAATTTGAGAAAAATTTTTTTTTCAATTAGAAGCATGTAATTGCATATTTGATATTTGTTTTCAATTTCAAACAACTTTTTATCATAAGAATTTTCGATATTGAGAGAAATAAAGGTACTTTACCCTTGACCGAAATTCATATTTTTTGACATACCTCGTATAATATTGAGAAAATTTTATATCTGATGATTGAATCTTAGGTTTTGGGGCATGCAGAACTTTTTATAAAGAATAACTTTTTTTCGTAAAATTAATAATAAAAAAGTTTCCCATATGTTTCCAACTTAAGTAGACACGCTGTATAATTTTTTTCGTGGGGTCGATATTTTCCGAGTTATGGGGGGAAAATACTGACAGTTAGAGCATAATTATTGAATTATTGAATTATCTAGTTTATTATTAGTTTTACAACAAACATGTACGTGTACAAAAACGAAGAGAATAAAATTTTGTACAATTTAAATTTCTTTAATTTTTTTGATAAAATCAATATTTTAGGTAGTACGTACGCGGTAAAGGTGCGAGGGTAAGACCTGATTGATTTTATAGCAATTGTTTTTGTTCAATATCTCCGCCAGCTTCAACTTTTCGACAAAAAGTGTAAGGACTGAAATAGTTGCAATTACGATTTACTACAATTTTTTGAGAAAACCAGTGGCGGGTCTACGAGGGGGATGGAGAAATTCTGCCCCAACAGGGTCCAAAATAAAAAAAAATGGAATATAAAAATAATTTATATATTAGCTTACATGAAACTTAAAATATCGACAGACAAATTCAACCAATAAAACCCGCTAGTTAATAAAATGAAGTGAACTTAATGCATAATATAAGATATTATTTATGTCTTTTATGTACTTAGTTTGGTTGGTGTTTCATTGTAAGTTTCAAAAATTGTATAAAATATTAATCTCTTTATTTTTGTTTATGTACAATTATGTCGTAAATTTAATAATAAATGAGACAATTCAATAACAATGCTTCCCCTCCGCTTCCACTATTTTCCCCCGTAACTCGGAAAATATTGATCGGATAAAAAAATTGTGCAATAGAATATGTAGGACATTGCTTTTCCAGAAATTTTATTTCCTACCATTTTTGTCAAAAAGTTGAAAATGGCGGAGATATTAAGCAATAACGGTTCTCCTTTAAAATCAATATGGCGGCTAATGCAACCGCGGAATTCAGTCGCGATTTTTAATTTACGCTACTATTGATCCCCCTAATGGATAGAATTATAAAATTTGGGGCAGCTCGGAAACAAGATTCAATTCAATAATTATGCTCCCCCCACCACTTTTTACTATTTTCCCACTTATCTCGGAAAATATCAACCGCATGAAAAAAATTGTTAAAAAGAAATTGTAGGAAATCATATTTGGAACAATTTTAGTTGAAAATGGCGTAGATATTGAACAAAAACATTTGCTATAAATTCATCAGGTGTCATTCGTCAATTGCTCAATCAGGTCTTACGCTCGCGCAATTACCGCATACGTATTACCTTAAATATTAATTTTAGGAAAAAAATTAAAGCGATCAAAATTGTGTAGAATTTAATTCTCCCTATTTTTGTATAGGTACATTTTTGTCGTAAAACTAATAATAAACGAGATAATTTAATAATTATGCTCCAACTGTCACTATTTTCCGCCATGAATCGGAAAATATCGACCGCACGAAAAAATTGTAATAATAGAAATTATAGAAAATAACATTTTTAACAATTTTGGTTGGTATACTTTTTGTTGAGAAGTTGAAAATGGCGGA
Organism: Diabrotica virgifera virgifera; assembly: GCF_917563875.1. Lineage (NCBI taxonomy): Eukaryota > Metazoa > Arthropoda > Insecta > Coleoptera > Chrysomelidae > Diabrotica > Diabrotica virgifera. The sequence continues at coordinate 49,023,080 of NC_065448.1, forward strand.
GATATTGAGCAAAAGCGGTTCTCGTTTAAAATCAAGATGGCGGCTAACGCAACGGCGGAATTCAGTCGAGATTTTAAATTTACACTACTATTGACCCCCTCTACATATCAGAAAAATAAAATTTGGGGCAGCTCCTAATGCAAGGTTAGGCTTGTCATTCGTCTAACCCGACTGGACTAATTTAGGAAAAAATAAATCGATTTTGAAATACAGTACCTATCTACTTGCTACAATAGAACAATGGGTGGAAATGCATAATTATTACATTTACAGTGCATAAAATGCACCTAAAAGTACATAAACATCTCAAAATCAGTATATTAAGGGCAGATTTTTTTACTCGGGGTTTTTGGGGTCACTGAACATGAATACGCCATCGTAACCGACCCCCGGAGCACCTGGTGCCTAGGATTACTGCTAAGACACGTCACCTGTAGTTAAAAGGGTTTTCGGCACTAAATTGATACAAACAGATTACTCGAACACTTTTGGGAAAATTAAACAAGTATACTTCATCAGAACCGATCCCCGGAGCACCTGGTACCCAAGGTGACTGCTATACACGTCATGTTCTGCAATTTCGAGGTTCTCCGACACAAATTGATGCACACAGAGTACTCGGGGGTGTAAAAAATAGCAAGAGCCCCCCAGTAATCTGTTTACATCAATTTAGTGCCGAAAACCCTCAAAACCCCAGATGATCCTGAGCACCAGGTGCTCCGTTGCTCGGTTTTTCCCCCACCCATTTTGAAACACGCTGAAAGTCCTCCGTTTAAATATTTGAAATTTCGACCCAGTTTACAGTTGTACACTTTCGCTACACCCTGTATATTGAGTCGGAGAAACGCAGTTTCAAATCGCTTTTCCGCATTGATGTGAGTTTGTTATTTTGTTCGTTCCCACAACATTACGAATTTTATTTCTTTATCCGTTCCTTGAAATAATACGCATTTAGTAAACGGAATATTTTTCAAAGAGATTCCACGTTAAGTAGAGACTCAGAGCATAAAAGGTTTTTATGATATTTACAGTTTTGGTTTGTCGGTTATATGTTCGTCGGTGTATCCAAATAGCTAGAGGAAGGACCCCTCCTATGCTGTTAGGCTGTTGCAGTCTAGAAGATGAAAGATTTTTATGACTTTCTCAGACACAAATTTATTGAGGGTGTATTGCAACCGGAAGGCTCAACCTAAAATAAGCCGATGTCTTTAGTAATATTGGTTCTCAAAACTAACTGTAATATATTGAGTCATCGCATTTCGTGAAAACTGAGGGATCTTGTTATTGAGAGATAACGAGTCCTTATTGGTTGAAAGTAAAACCATCATGGCGTTCGAGGGATGTCTTGAGAGTTTTTCTGACCATTTGATTGGTAGAGAAATATCTGGTATGATTCCTATTGGTCTAAGTAGGAAGTCACTTTTTTTGGGAGAAGAAACCCAAGTTTGAGAAGGATCGAGTTAGCGATCCTAGAGGGAGTTCAGTAGAAGCCGTCATCATGTTCAGTTGAGTTCCACCAGGGCCACCATCAAGTGAAGTTGAGTGATGAGTTCCACCAGGGCCACCATCGAGTTAAGTTGAGTTTTGGTTCCCTTAGGGCCATCGTCATGGAGTTGAGTTCCATTGGGCTGATTCTAGCCCGGTGAATGTGATGGTGTATCGTGAACCCCGGCGATTTTCCCGCTGTTTCTAAGCAAATCGTCGTTATCATTTTATACCAATTTTGGTATCCATTAATTTCTCTTAAGCAGTCAGAACCAGAAGTAGGAGAGAAGAGTTCAATTTTCTCATTACTATGTTTAACAGTGCAGTTAAAACATGTAGTATGCTCACATACTTTATTTTGGTCAAAGTTAATGAACTTTCAATAATCACGTTCGAGTCTAACTAAATAATTTTATTCGAGTAAAAGTAAAATTTGATCCAGTTTAACGAACTTTTAAACTATTTATCTTCAAGTGAAAGCTGAATTTTTCTATAATAATGTTTGTTTATAAACAATGTACTGTTTGCTGTTTGCTGTAATTAACGACAGTGAAGTAAGTGTTTCGCGAGTGCAATAGCGCCTTGGACTTTCGAATCAAGCTACGAGGAAGAAGCCAGGACACTAATTGTTAAGGTATAATTTTTATATTTGTAAAACTGTTCGTTTCATCTTTAATTAATTGGTAATCTGGTCTCTAATTATAACAGAGAGATCAGAGATTAATTTTTTTGTTTTTAATAAATAATGTTTGATTTTCAACATATAATTTATTTTCTTTCCTTCTCTCTTGAATCGTAAGAACGATAAAACATTGACTGAGTATATAATTTTGAGTGTAAAGTAAAGGAGGTAAGTTACATTATAACATTTTGTATATTATGTATATCATTTTATTTGACTATGTTTCTTTGTTTTATTTTAATTTATCTTTCTTTGTTTTATTTCTATTTTTTTTTTTGTATAAAGTTTGGTTTCCCTTAGGTAACCAATGGCGCCCAATATTTTATTTTTTGTATTTTTTTTATCTTTTTATTTCACATCCTTATTCCGATTTTTCTATCTTTCTAATTTTTCTAAGCTAATAAGAGTATATCATAACATCTTTTAAAGAATCCACTCCCTAAAATCTCTGAGACAGTAGCAACCGAGGTACTTAATAAATTATGTAGCACGAATTTTGTCCAATTCTTAATTAGTCATGTTTCATAAAACAACAGGGGCTATCTTTTGTCTTACATTAAAATGGCCCCATATGACTTCCATTCTTTGTCGTGTTTCATAAAATGGCTTCCATGCGTGGGGCTGTTTCATAAAAATAATTGTGCTACAATTTTTTATAGACTTTTTCCTGACGTCATCTTGAACACAATGTAAAAAATTGCAAGTCAAGAGGTGCTGTATTTAAAAATCAATTTATTCAGGTGTTTTTGTTCTAAATGTCTACATAGATACTATATGCTGATGGTGCATGATTTTTTAATCATTATTTCCAATAAATTTTTATATCGATTATTATTTTTATACACACTAAAACCGGTTAAAGAGGAATTTCCGTGGATTAAAGAAACGTTACGTTAATCTAAAGATTTTCCATATACCCTTTTCACTGTCATGGTATATAATTTTAATATTTGATTAAAAATTATGGGTTACATTTAGTATATCGTTCTAAATATGTAAATATTTAATGTTCTATAAGTAAAATACATATTTTGAACTATTTTCCTAGAAAAGTAAATCAGATTACAACTTTGTGTTCGACACTGCATCAATATTTTAAAATGTTTGATTCAATATTACCACAATAAACGAAACAACGATAACAAAAGATTGTGGTTTAATTTTTTCGAATATCTAATAAGAAATCCAAAGATGACTAACGAAAATTTTCCGTTTACACGTTTATCTTGTATTTTCCTAAAGTGCCATTGCTACTTAACCAAATGAAGTATTAAGTACTTGAAAGAACAGAAATGGGTATTTAATATATTTTTCAATATACATATTTATTTGGAACTACAAGTTTTTTGATAATCAAATAAATTCTAAATATTTTTAATAGGCGTATATTTCAGCCAAACAAATTCATAATAAACATTTCTCTAGTGTCAAAACATCTTAAGTTATCGTTAATGACGGCCAGTGAGTAGGTATCTATACTACTCTCACAATAAGATGCACTAGAAATAAACAAACCAAGACACATTGAATGTTCGAGGAGAACTCCCAATACTCCCAAATGTTGATTTACAAAGTTTATATACGGTGTTCTCGAATTGAGGACCGCTACCTGAACAGCCAAAATAAGTGCACCGAATTACGGACCGTACGAGAAATAGGTAGGTAGGTAGATTAAGGTAGGTAATTAGGGTTAAAGAATATCAAGATGGAAAAAGTGAAAGTGGAAAGTGGCTGAGGTGTCTTTTTGGGCTATCTTTTTTAAAACGAGAGGAGGTTGGAGAATGTTTTGCTTTGACAAATCCACAGACATAAAAATTATAATAAGTATATTTACTAAAAACACAAACAATATATTCTTTTCACGCACACCTTATTTGCGCTACATAACTTAAAAGATGTAGCGACTAATACCATACTGTCGGTGTGCGCATGCGCCAGGGAATGTACAAATTCACCCTCGTGCCTAAAGAAGTATAACTTAAAAAAATAGGGACTGACATTCTTTTTATTATAAGTCACTTAAGTTTTGAGCTAAAGACTTTTTTTATTTCTGGAGATAGATATTTCTAAATACTTTAAATTAGTCTGAACAAGTTATCCTCGAGAGCATAGGTTAAGATGGTTTGGTCATGTTCAACGTCGAGACGTTAATCACCCAATACGAAGAATAGCTGAATTGCAGATTTCTGGAAGGAGTAGGAGAGGAAGACCAAAGAAGACCTGGGGGGAGACGATAAGGCAGGACATGTTGGTAAAGGGGATTAACATTGATATGACCCAAGATATAATTGTGTGGAGAAATGCAATTAGGGAAGCCGACCCCGCATAGGGATAAGGCAAAGAGAATGATGATGATGATGAAGATATCCTCGAAAAATGCATAGTTTTCCCGTCTTTTGACTTTGAAACTACAATATTTAACATTTGACGAGGAAGAGCTAACATATAAAGTATAGCTCGATTACTGTCGGTCTCAAAGAAAATTAAAAAACGGTTTTGTTTATTTTTTCAAAAGGTACATTTTTGTTAAGTAAAGTTGCTTTGATAAAACGAAAACTTTTGGGGTAATTAGCAGAAAACTTATTAAAAACGTTGATTTTTTCGATATAAAACTAACACTGTCGATAGCGAATAAATCGAAAACTATTAATTTTATCAAAAAAAATGTATAGAACGTTTTTTGCTTAGAATGAATGCTTTTACCAACTTTGCGGTCAAAATATAATAAAACATTTCCACCCCCGAGATAGGGTGGCAACCACCCCCATGGTAAAAGCGCGCTTTCGGCATCATATAGATTTTGATCCTTGGACTATCCACTACTTATTCTCAAATTTTCAAGCAAATCTATCCATTCTGTAAAAATTGCGAGGTTTTGTCCTATTTTAAGCTTCATTATTTGGACTTTAAGTGTCGCAGATATTATTTTAACTTACTTATTTTTATTGTGTTTATTATTTCGTATCTTTTGCCCATTTCACGTACTACTTCCGTATTTGTTTTCTTCTGTGTCCATGCTATTCTAACCAAACTTCTGTAACACCACATTTCAAATGACTATGGCGTATTTATGTGTTCTTGCTTCAATGTCCAACTTTCAAGTCCATAATATTGCAGTATCCAAAGCACGTAGCATCTCAGATCTCTTATCTCAGAATATAAGGCCTTTATTGCAGAAAATTGTTTTCATTTTTACAAAATTCCTTGCTATTGCAAAATTCTCTGGTCTTTATTTCTATTGTTTGATCATTATTTCCTGAAATCCAGGTTCCCCGGTATTTGTATTTATTAACCCCTTCCTATATGCATTTCAAAATGTTTACAAATATTTTCTCTTGTTTTCTTAGGCCGCTATTATATTAGGCAACTGGTGACGCCACCAAGTTGCTCAACCAGTGACTCATGACGTCACGGGGCATTTAAGTAAATGAGACCTATTAGACTACAACAACTGGTTGCGCCACCAGAAATTGTTGTCGATCTGGTGGCCGAACCAGTCCACCAGCCGGGTTAATAACCGGGTCTGGTGGCGCCACCAAGCCGGGGCATTATGTTATATGGACCCTATTAGACTGAGCAACTGGTGTCGGCCACCACTAGTTCATTTGTATTGTAATCGAGTGCTTCGTATTTCTTTTCTATTAACTTCTATATTTTCTATTAACAAGCGTATATTTTTCTAAAACCTATTTTGTTGATTAATAAAAATATGCTATATTAAAAAGTTCTTCTCGCAGATTTAGCCGTTGATTGTTTATTCATTGTTTAAACAATAAAAGCACTTTTTATATTTTAGAAATATCGGTGAATTCATCACTTTACCTTGATCAATAATGTTTCTATTTTGTTTTTAATTATGCTGAATCCGAATGTGACGTTAATTGGATAATTTTAAAAAATTGAGCTTTTATATATAGGTACAGTATGTCTGCGTAACTTGGAACCATATGGGAAACTTTTTTCTTATCAATTTTATAAAAAAAAATATTCTTTATAAAATGCTCTGCATAGTCTATGTTATACGAGGTATGTCAAAAAATTTGTATGTAAAGTACCTTAAGATTTCACAACATCGAAAATTATGTTAAGAATTAAATTATGAAAAGTTGTTAAGAAGTAAAAACTATGTTTTGGGGCGCATTAATTTTATTACATCATTCTAATTGAAAAAAAAAATGCATTATTTTTTTTTAATTACGGATACCCAATATCATTTTATTACAAATATCTATAAGTATTTTATTATTAATTTTACGAAAAAAGTTATTTTTTACAAAAAGCTTTATATGGTCTAAAATCTAAGATGCAATCATAATATATAAACTTTTATCAATTCTATACGAGGTATGTTAAAAAATATGAATTTCGTCCAAGAGTAAAGTACCTTTACAGTTCACAATATTTCAATTAGAAGAATGTAATTGCATATTCAAACATAGCTTTTAATTCCGAACAACTTTTTATAAAACATTTTTCGATATTGTTTCATATAAGGATACTTTACTCTTGAGCGAAATTTATCTTTTTTGACATACCTCGTATAAAATTCACAAAATTTGAATCTGATGGTTGCATCTTATATTTTATACTATTAAGAGCATTTTATGAAGAATAACTTTTTTTCGTAAAATTGATAACAAACAATTTTCCAATTGCATTTGATTATTTTTCCAATTCCAATTCATTTTATTATTTTTGCTGGTGGCTATTCTCGGCCACCAGTTGCCCGTGCTCACAATTTGGTGGGCCCACTAGTTGCGCCACCAGTTACCTAGACTAATAGAGCCCTTAGTCGTTATCCGCAATAAACCATTAAACGTATAAAGTTTGACTAATAATTTTCTATTTGTAAATATCCATCAATAAACAACTGAAAATTTCAAAGATAAACATTTAAACCTTTGTATCAATAATTATTGATACAGTCATTAAGGCAAATTTAGACTATTCACTTTAGATGTACACTGTGGAGGATTCATCTGCAATGAAAGGTATAAACATACTCGTCATCTACATTTCATCCAAGATGCACATCCAAAGTAAACAGGGAACAAAGTAGAAGGTGTTCCTACTTTTGATGAAATGGGTGGATGATTCTTGCACACTGAACCACTAGTGTAAAGTGTAAACTTGTTTTTTTCGGTATTTTCGTCATAAATTTATATTTTGATATCTACGTAAAATGACATTTCAGTGGAAAGATGAACATATACATACCTATATTATATTTCTAGAATTATATCGTAATCATGAGTAATCGTGGAATAAAATCTGAGGACTACAATAAAATAATTTTTTTGTGAAAATGCATACCGGGAAAAACTATTCACACTCGTTATTATTGTTGAGTTAGCAAAAATTGAAAAGTCAGAAAACAGTGGAGTAGGAAGAGCTGATGTTTATACTCCTCGTTTATTGTGGTTGAAAGGGGCAAACTCCCCGATTTTTTTCTAATTTTCAACATTCTTCTAGTAATGCTTTACTTATTAACTCCGTTACTTATTAAATTCCGTCAGTGAAAATGTAAATTGCTGAGCTTTTCAATCTACACTTTCACTATTCATCTATCATCCGCAGTGTACATCTAAAGTGAATAAGTGTAAATTCGCCTTTATTTTGATGATGAACAGCACATAAATAATTTGTTACCTTGTTACAATGAATATTGTAACATTGTAGCAAAAAATTAATTACTAAATTTATTAGACTGTTAAGGCTTGGTTCAGTGAACAGAGTATAATTATCTTGTCACATAGAAACAATTATTATCAACCTGTGTATCATATTGTTATATATGGCCATTTTTTTGTTTATATGGATACAGGAATTGCTTATGAACTATAGTATCTGTATGTGATATATGTGATGTTTATTATTTGTATCGATTATTGTTTTAAAAGTTTCTTTGCGAGTGATCCATGAACGTGTCTACAAAAAACTAGACGATAGCATAAGCCCCGGCGCATATTGAACCTAAGCGAGCACAACCTGGCACCGGCGGGACGGGTGACCTGTGTAGTTATTTTTCTAGCGCACCGCATATTGTTCACAACAAAACCCAACCGTTGGCTGTCTCTGCAACGAATAGAGGGACGGGCAAAATCAGTGCGGACGTGTAACGGTTACTTTTGATACCGGGTCTCAGTGGTAGATACTGAGTACAAATACTGATTACAAAATACTGATGTATCTGTATCTGATGTGTTTCATAGATTATAACAAGGCCTTTGATAAAGTGCGGCATGATCATCTAATCAGACTCCTGGCAGAAAAGAATTTAGATAAACGAGATATCCGACTAATAGCAAATATGTACTATAATATAGTCAAAACCAGTTTACTGTAATAACTCGCACCTTTGGGGAAACACTGACGTAATTGCAAATTTTTCACAAAAATTTATTTAATCAACACTACGATATTCCTAATATTCGTATTTGTCTGAAGAAACAAAAAAACAAAGAATTATAACTATTCTCCATTTCGCTAGATCAAGTGTACCTGTGTATATCAAAGAATGTCAGATTGTCAGTTGTGCGTGACACAACATTAGTATGCAATGGTAAAATTATGGAATTTTTCGGGGAACAATGAAATAGTTATTTTCTAATTTTTTGAGAAACAATACAATGAGATATTTGCTAATTTCCTTCCCTTTCAGGCACGCGGCTTTGAGGTGTTGTTTAAGAAAAATTCTAATCCTAAAATCCTAATAACTAGGACTGTGGACAATAGATTTCTACTTCCTCTTGTAATTTGCGTCTCATTTTTGGCTTTAAGTACCTTTTAAAACTTTAAATGCCTACGTTTTCTCAACAATTAACAAATTTGCTTGTATGTACCTCAGTGTCCACAAAGGTGCGAACTTTGCTAAAAACTAATTATTTTATCAGCTGATGCCGATACTATTATTATAAACAACACTGATTGTGATTGGATTGTCGTTGCAAAAACTGCTTACCTATTACATATATTTATATCTCGTCTACATATTTTGTTTTTAAGCATGAACAAGCCCGGTATGATGACACATTTTATTTAAGGGTAATGCAATATTCACAGATATGCTTAACGGTTTTTAATAATGAATCATTTTTAATGATAATGTTGTGTAGATTTAAGAAATGAATGATATTTACAAAATTTTTATACCTATAGAAAAGGGATTACGCCATCATTTGTGACATTGTATTTCTAGGCCTGGATCCCGCGTACCAACAAAAAGTTGATTAATAGCAAGCTGAAAATTTGTTAATAGCTTAACGGTGTCTCGTCAGACAAACTTTGATGTACGGGAACACTGAAACTGAAACAGGGGAAGTTTTAATTGTGAAACAGGTTAAAAATTTGGAACGTCATACTACGAAAACGTCCCATGTATTTTGTCGGACAGAACTTCCAATTGATTTGTTACCCTTTCATTAAACTCTCATGCAAAAATCAGACTGGTATTTATCACCAACTGGGCATTTTAATAAATCCGACAAGAGAACATGTCAAATGACAGGAATTATGACAGGTGATAAATAGCAGTCTAATTTTAGCATGAGAGTTTAATGAAAGGGTAAGAAATCAATTGGAAGTTCTGTCCGATAAAATACATGGGAAGTTTTTGTAGTCTAACGTTCCAAATCTTTAACCTGTTCCACAATTAAAACTACCCCTGTTCCAGTGTTCCCATACATTAAAGTTTGTCCGACTAGACATCGTTACGCTATTAACATATTTTCAGCTTGCTATTAATCAACTTTTTTTGTTACGCGGGATCCGGGCCTATTCGTTTTAAGTAACCTTTTTTTCTAATAATGTATTCTTGTAAAGGCATATCTGTTATCGCCGTTTATTTTGTCTACGAGTAGGTACCTAATAAAGTTATTAGAATTTTAATGACAAAGCGGTGTTGGGTTTTGATTATATTGTACTAATATTTATTTATCACAGTAAATTGTACTTACCATTCGTATTAAGTTCATTTCCGATTTTCTCCCATACTTCGTCTTTAAGTTTCGTCCTCATATTATAATCCTTGTGACTGGTATCATATACACAGGGATAATTCCGAACGAGTTCTATTAGCTTCTCTACGTCCATCTCGAAACCAAAACCACATCTGAGAATTGAGTCACGCGTCCCACGACACCAGAAAACTGTGTTTCGATGACAAACGTTCGCATGTGTAGACCTGGCAATGTATTCACTGATATTAGGATGCACAGAACTCTCTACGCACCTCGCCGGTGCCAGGTTGTGTCTGGCTTAGGATCAATTTGCGCCGGCACTAACAGGAATCCAAACTAACAGAAACATGTGATTTAAGATTCCCTCTACTTTTTAATATGTGCTCAGAAAAAACTAGAAACTGTTTAAAGAGGTAGTAGAAGACATCAATGAAGGCATATCAGTTAACGGAACACTAGTGAATAATCTCAGAGATGCAGACTATACTCATTGTGGAGTGCAAATTTTGATTGATCGCACTACGCAGTATGTACTCCGAAAAACTTCAACATTTTATTAAATTTGTTATTAAAAAACAGTTTGAAAAAGGGCCGACTTTTTAGCTTACAAACATAATATATTTAACAATCTTTATCCACATGCCTGTAAGTAGGCTCAATGAAAAGTATGGTGAAATAATAAATGTTTCAAAAAACAACAAAACCTTCATGAACAATAGGAGGTCTTCATTAAGAGTCCGTTCATTTTTCAGCTCTTAATGTTAATAAACAATAACAAGCTGAAAAATTTTGTTTATTTAGGTATTTTAATTCATAATATGGAAAATTGCTATTATGAAAAGTTGTTTAGAATTAAAAATTATGTTTTAATGTGCAATTATATCATTCTAATTTAAATGTTGTGAACTATAAATGTACTTTACTCTTGATCGAAATTCATATTTTTTATATACCTCGTATAAAATTAATAAAATTTGATATATGATGGTTGCATCGTAAATCTTAGACCATTAAGAGCTTTTTATGAAGAATAACTTTTCTTCGTCAAATTAAAAATAAAAGAGTTATAAATGAAAATATTGTTGGTGTCCATAATTTGAGAAAAATCTTCAAATATTTTTTCCGTTATAAGGATGTAATTGCACATATCAGACCATATATTTTTATGCCAAACAACATTTCATATAGTCGATTCGCTAAACTCAGACACAACTGGCTAGTGATTTTAGTCAGTAATTTTGCCAATTGCCAAAATTGGCAAAAAACAAAAAAAAATACCTACTAACGTCACTAGTCAGTTGTGTCTGAGTTTAGCGAACCGACTATAATAACAATTTTCATTTCATAACAAATGGAACAGTCCATTTATCATTAGGTACTCCCATTAAAGGGGAGGCCTTATACTCGTATAAACCTTTTTAAAGTTATTAATAAATTATTGCTTTCAAAATATACTCAAGTTGTATTTTTGAACATATTATTTATTTTATATAATAATTAAATTCACTATCAAATTATGTCATTGATATTTTATTAATACATACTTACTTTAAAATTTAGTTTGACATTCACGAAGTGTCAAACTCAAATGTAAATAACATATGCTTTGCTTAACAAATTCAGAATAAGAAACTAGCCTACTTACTAGCAACGATTTCAGCTGACGTTAGTGTTTCGGCAGAAAATAAAAGGATTGTGACGTCACATTTTATACTTTGAGGTCGATTATCTCGAAGACGGTTAGAGATATCGAAATGCCGTTTTCAGATTTGGATTCAGAAGACAAAACTACATAGGAATCCATCGATAAATCTGCTCTAAGTATTGCAGGAGCGGCAACGCAATAACACACAGACTTTGCAAATTTATAAACGAAAAGTTTTCGTTGAAAATATGATTTAAAAAAATGCTATTTTGTTTCATAGAAGGATCTGTTGTTTTTCGGAAAGTGTATTTTTTTACCAGCTTTTCATTGAGCCTACTTACAGACGTGTACTATAAAGATTGTCAAATTTATTATAATAAATGTTTATGAGCTAAAACGTCAGCCCTTTTTCAAACTGTTTTTAATAAAAAGTTTAATTAAAGAAGTTTTTTTTGTATCTACCTTAAAAATTCAGCTTCAGAGCATCAATTGCGATTTAAAAAAATACCTCTAGAGTGACTATTTGGGCAAGTACAGTTGTTTAAATAATCGCTTTCCGGAATAAAAAAAAAACTGAATAGCTTATAAACTATGTATTTGCTCGATATGTTTGAAATTTAGCACACTTAAGGTAGTCCTGTCGCCAGGGGGGGTACAACGGCCTCGTTAATTCAGATGGACTTACCCAAGTTTTTTTTATGTATTTTGACCCGTAGAACACGAATTTTTTGGGTAACAGTTGATCCGGATGTCGATAAGATTGTTATTGACCAAGAACTTGAGGAATTACATAACAGAGATTTCTCGCAAAACAAAACATGTTTTTTGTATTTTTTGGGTCATTTTAAGCAAAAAATATTTCTACAAGTTTTTTAGTAGGATGCACAGTTTTCGAGATAAACGCGGTTGAACTTTCAAAAAATCGAAAAACTGCAATTTTTAAACCCGAATAACTTTTGATTAAAAAATAAAATAGCAATTCTGCTTAGCGCCTTTGAAAGTTCAAGTCAAATTATGTCGGTTTTGATTATTTGCATTGCTAAAAATTTATTGTGTTATTGTTAAACAAAGCTACAAACAACTAGTGCGTGAGTGATGTTTCTATGATTTCTCATTTAAAATCGAACGAGTAGGTAGAATAGGTACTAGTGCAATCAAGACTATTTCTACGTTACATGCGTTAAAACGCATGTAAAAGCACGGGAAACCCTACGTGTTTATAGCTTTGTTAAACAATAAAAAAATAAATTTTTACCAATGCAAATAATCAAAACCGATATAATTTGACTTAAACTTTCAAATGCGGTAAGCAGACTTGCTATTTTATTTTTTAATCAAAAGTTATTCGGGTTCAAAAATTGCAATTTTTCGATTTTTTTAAAGTTCAACCGCGTTTATCTCGAAAACTGTGCATCCTACGAAAAAACTTGTAGAAATATTTTTTACTTAAAATGGCCCAAAAAATACAAAATATTGTTTTGTTTTGCCAAAAGTCGCTGTTATTTGATTCCTCAAGTTCTTGGTCTATAACAATCTTATCGACATCCGGATCAACTGTTACCCAAAAAATTCGTGTTCTACGGGTCAAAATACATAAAAAAAACTTGAGTAAGTCCATCTGAATTAACGAGGCCGTTGTACCCCCCCTGGCGACAGGACTAAGGGCATAGACGCAAAATGTCGCCAGTCAAAATGTTCAATGTGTTTTAAATGTATTCATTTTTTTCGAATCCTGAGAAAACTAATAAGTATTTTTGAAAAATTTAACCGCAAAATGAAAGATTACGTTATTACCGAGGGCCGAAAGTCCCTGAAAACTTCTATGTTTATTTTAATAAGTTACAGGGGTGAAAAAAAGACCAAATTTAGTGTGATTTTTAATTTCAAATATCTCATTTAAAAGAAACTTTTTATTTACTCTAAGGGACTTTCTGCCCTCGGTAATAATTTAGTCTTTCATTCTGCGTTTAAATTTTTCATAAATATGTATTTATTAGTTTTCTCAGGATTCGAAAAAATTCATTTAAAACACATTGAACATAATAACTCATTAACTGACAATTTTGAGTAGTTATTGCCAGTAGTTGTTGCCATTAGGCAAAAAGCAAAGTTATTGACTTAAATTACTGCAAAAATAAGGGGTTTTTGCAATTATCTCGGTCAATCATGTATTTTAATTTAGTACGTTTACAACTTTGTGATTAGTAAGTTTACAACTTTCTTTGAACCTCTTTGTGTGTGTGTTTGTGTTTTATTGCCACTGGTTTTATTGCCACTTAGTATCTACATTAAAAACTTACTACTACTAAATTTTTTACTGTTTTTTTTTATTATATTTTTTTACAATTATTTTTTTATGTTTTTCTTATTATTATTTTTTATTATTATTTTTTTTAGTTTTTTTTTTGTTTTGTTTGTTTTTATGTATTTTTTTTACTACGCTAAGACCTAAACTCGATTCAACACCTCGGAGGTTTAGATCTTCTTTAGTAACTAACTTTTTATTTTATTTACTTTTTCTTTTATCAGAGTTTTAATTTTAAACAATTAACATGGCTGTATAAAACTTTATATACATCTAGATTGTTTGTCTGTCAAAGATACGTAAGATTAAAAGATAACTGAACATTACTTGAACTAGATTGGTATAGAAATTTGATATTTCAATAAAATGTAAAGGACATTCTAACACAGGGGTGGCCAAACCACGGCACGCGTGCCACGGTGTGGCACGGCGGTGTCTTAGAAGTGGCACGCGAGGACTTTTTGGAAAAATAAAAAAAAAATAAAAAAAATTAACTTAGTAAAAAATTAAAAATTCGTCTTTTATTCTACGCCACTCTTTTATTGTACGCCACTGCCTCGCGCTAGACACGTTCACGTTATTCTCTACTCAGTTTCAGTTGATTCTCAACTTTTGTGCGAGACGCTTCAAGTCTGTTTGCCTTGTGAGATAGTGTTTTTACAGTGTATTTCCTTTTAAAACAATTGTTTTCGAAATGACCACGAGTAAGCCATCAACTTCAAAACGTAAATATGAGGACGATATCGCGATTCGTGAATTTAAAACTGAGTGGGAAGAACAATTCTTATTTACTCATCACACCACTTCCAAACATATTTTTTTACTATTTAAAATAAAAAAAGGTCGTAGAAAAAGTATAGTATTCTACTCGCATGTAATGGCTATTACTCACTCTGATCACGCTTTCGTTCGTGTCGCAAACTTCATCATCGTGAGTAATAGCCATCATTACATGCTCGTGGAATAATATACTATTGTAGCTACATATATTTTTTGTTCTTTCATACAAATTCCACCTACCTATTGAATTTTTTGTTAGAAAATTTTTGGTGGCACGACTAACTTTTCATAAACAGATAGTGGCACACTGTTAAGAAAGTTTGGCCACTCCTGTTCTAACAGCATATGTTGTAGATCAACTAGATCCCCACATAAACATTCATCACTATCTACAAGTCCTATTTTTCTTTTGTAGACTGGAGTCAGACAGTAATTGCTTCTTATTCGACAAATAGTTTTGATAAAGCCTCTGTTGGAAACTTGATTAAACCATGTCTTTGTCCAATTTTCTGGATTGTTTTGTAATACTTTCCTTTGTCTGAATTGTTGTATTGTTCCTGCCATTTCGTCTGTTTGGTAGACCTGATAATAGATATTAAATCTCCCATAGGAAGTTGATAGGTTTGCAGAGCGGATTCCTTCATTGTTGGTTTTTTAGCCCGATCATCTACTATTTCGTTGTTTTTATATCAATGTGTGCTTTTATCCAGCACAATATTATATTTTTGCCCAATTTCAAAGCTTCACTGTTCATTGCTATAATGTCACTGATGATATAATTTTCTGCAAAATTATGTACATTATTTTTCAACTTCTTGACAACGCTTTTGCAGTCTGTAAATATAACATAATTTAGTTCTTTTTGATTAATACATATTTTATATGCTTCTTTGATTGCTATGAGTTCAGCTGTGAAAATTGTCATTTTGTCAGGTAATCTGTTGTTTATTTTTATAATACTTTTTTGTATCCAACTTTTCATTCCATTTTTGAACCATCTGTATATAATTTCTGATAACTCCCCCAGTTGTTTTGTACATACTCCCCCAGTTGTTTTAAATAAAGGTATAAGAAACTATTTCTCTAAAATGTATAAAAAACTCTTTACAGGAAGAAAACATTTTTTCACTTTTTAATATTGTTTAAAAAAAAAACAAAGTAAAATCAGCTGTACATTTTCACGGATTTTTCATCAGCTGTCTCTCATATTTCACAGACATACTGATGTATATTATTTATGTAGCGGTACCGATAAGAAAGCTTTTTGATATTTTAAGATTATGAATTTTATATTAGATAAATATCATCCCTTTCCTCTACCTTTCCTTTTTTTACCTGGGTATACCGATCTCAGTTTTCTTGATTATAAATAAATAAACGCTTTAACTGTTTCCCACTTCTAACAAAAGTGGTTTTGATTTACAAATAAAAGAACGCACATGCAATAACAAATTTAAAAACATGAATTATTACAACAGGTTTTCAATCAAACAATACAATAATGTTTAACAAAATGCACCAAACCAACCAATACCACCTTGTTGTGTATTGTTTACTGTATTAAACTTGACCTATCAGTCACCAAGACCTTGAAGGCATAAATACTGTGATTAAAAAAGTGTAACTCATTATAGAAAATATTTGCAGCCCCGCTTATTTCTACGCTGAGACATTAGTCATATTATGAAAATCCAAAAAATTGAAAATGAGAAAAGGACCCCGCAACACTCCTTATGGAAAAGTGGTCCCGGTCAAATTTAACGAAAGTACTCAGTTTACGTTAAGTGCACTAATTCACGGTAAAGTGAATGAAAATATCTATTATTGAAAGAAGAGATACTCATTTTCTTCATGCATATTTGCGTGTTGCATATGAATTAGAGGTTAAAAATAGGTGCCTCGTATTTTAGTCTTCAGAAAACCTCCGAAAAGTAGGTACTCAGAAAACTGAAGAAGTGCGATATATAATGTGTTGCTACAGCGACATAAGAATTGTCATGTTTTCATGAATGGTTTAGACTTATCCAATACCAACATAGCTGCAGTTCCGCCTTATCTTTAGAAAACTACTGAACAACGGCGGATCTAGGGTATATAGGGTAATTCCCCTCGTAACACGGTCCAGATTTAAAGAAAAAATTGTTTAAACATAAAAAATATATTAGCTGACATGAAATTTACGACAGACAGACAAATTCAACCCAATTTACTCGATAGTTAGGAAAAGTAAGGGAACTTATTGCACATGTTATTATCTATGTCTTGTAGTTTGCGTTTATCTATTTTATGTATTTAGGGGTTGGTGGTTTATTGGAAGTCGCCCTCTCGCAAGGCAAATGTTTCGCCACTGCTACTGAAGCGCCTTGAGAAAATTGAGGAACAACCACAATAAGTGCTGCTAGAGCAGAACAAGACATCTCACGTTTTCACGCATGTAGAATAGAGTGCCTCTAAAAATCATTAGATATGCCTACGAAGCAGTAGTTTTTGCAAATAACTTAGTAAAGCTTGTAGAAAAGAAAAAACAAAGTACATACATGGTAGTAAGTAAACGCAAAATATTAATTACAATCTTCTATGGAAAAATCGGGTTTATTTCATCTTCGACTATCTGTACCTTAAGATTTTGCTAATTTCGTATAGATGCATCATATGTCGTGCTAACTAATGACCTATCAGGATATTTCAGTAGCAATGGCGGAACATTTGCCTTGGGGGAGGGGAGCGACTTCCAATAAATCACCAACCCAAAAATATATAAAATAGATAAACCCAAACTACATAAAAGGCATAGGTAATAAAGTAATAACATGTGCAATAAATTCCCTTTATTTCTCTAACTGTCGAGTTGATTGGGTTGAATTTGTCTGTCTGTAGTAAGTTTTATGTAAGCTAACATATTTCAATGTGTTATACAGTAGGAAAAATGAAAGAATACCCATGAACGAACATATAAAACACGCTGTATTTTCCTGTCACCGTGTCACACAAAAAATTGGCCAGCGAAAGTACATGTAATAATTATTGTTATATGTACTTGCACTGGACAATTTTCTTTGTGACACGGTGACAGGAAAATACAGCGTGTTTTATATGTTCGTTCATGGATATTCTTTCATTTTTCCGACTGTAATTATGTTTCAACCATTTTTTTCTTTAATTCTGGACCGTGTTACAGGGGAAATTCCCCTATTCCCCCCTAAATCCGCCACTGTTAAGTAGTTTTCTAAAGAAAAGGTGGAACTGCAGCTATGCTGGTATTTAAAAAGTGTGAAGCATTCATGAAAACATGATAATTGTTATGTCACTCTAGCAGCACATTTTCTATCGCACTTCTTCAGTTTTCTGAGGACTTTTAGGAGGTTTTCTGAAGACTAAAATATGATGCATCTATTTTTGACCACGAATTCATATGCAACACGCAAATATGCATGAAGAAAATGAGTCTGTCTTCTTTCAGTAATAGGCATTTTCATTCACTTGTCCGTGAATTAGTGCACTTAACGTAAACCGAGTACCTGAATTTAAGAACTTCAGAAGGCTGTAGCTCGAGAATAGTAGTTTTTCAGACCTAGGTGCCATGGACTTTTTTAATCTACTTACTGAGGACTATCATTGACCAAAGTTTCATTAAATTTGACCGCGACCAGTTCAAGTTCAGTCAATGTATTCATCACTATCTAATAATCGTATAAAAGCCTAGGCCGACACGTCAAGAGAAAACGCTGTTTGTCCGGAACAATAAACCCGGATAATTTTATTATTTATTGATTATTTACAATTTAAACAAATTATATAGGTACGTTAAATTAACGTAATATTTTTAAAGTTGAATAAAGGAATTTTATTATTTATTTATTATTTAGATTTTAAACAAATTATCTTACATTATTAAATTTGCCCTCGCATGGCATACTTACTATACTTTGTCTGCAAAACAAAATGTAAATAGTAATTGTAATGGAAAACGTAAACTTATCAGCCTTAGACTTTCAAGACCTGTCGAGCTTTATAAATAAATAAATACTTTGTCCATGACTGTTAGGTATTTATAAAAATAATTTTATTGAGGCAAAAATATCTTATTTTTATAACTTAAACCACAAAAACAATATTAACATTAATTTATACTATTATAACTGATTACAATTCAATATAATTTATTTAAGTTAATTATTATAATTAAACAAGTTGTTAGGTTAATAGCAGGAATAAAATTAACATATGATTTAATATTTTGATTATTTGCAGGAATGTTTTGTAGAATGTAGAAACTTTATGAAGCTTGATTTTTTTTAGCTGTATAATTTTAACCATTGTTGAGCTGCCCCCACCCCACGTTGCAGGAATTAAAAAACAAATAGCGCTAAATTACGAACTATTTATGAGCTTTCGTTTCGCGCAGATTAATAAGTTTGAACTCGTTACACTGGGCAGGAATTAATTATATTTTTTGTGTGAGGTTTAGTCAGCTCCAACCCCCCTCCCCCCTCCATCAACTACTAAGAAATAGAGATATTCAATCGATCTTTGTGACAGAATTCCAAACAATTTATGAGCTTTGGAAGTGATGTAGTTTTGATTTTTGAGCTCGTCCCCTTAATCTCCAAATAACCCTTTAATTGATTCAACTCAAAAGAAAAATATTGAAAAAAATTAAAATAATATACCGTATCGCGGATATAATTCGTATAGCATATAAATTCTAAAAATAAACTCTTAATATTCGCGCATTTCGATTATTGAGTTTACAACCCCTTGGCAAGAAGCCCTCCTCAGTCCTCACCTTCCCGGATTAAGGGAGAATTGTACTTATAATGAATAAAATTAATTAGTTTGCGACTATATATTGTTTACTAATTTTTGAGCTCACAAAATACGCGCATTTCAATTATTTAATTTCAATTTCTTTTGTATAGTAAAATCAACTAGGTATTACCTTCGATATCGGTGAACCACCGATTTTCACGAAAATTGGTGAGTAGTTAGAGTATACCTCAAGAAACAAAAGTGACATGGAACTTGCGCTGGATGCCACCCCTTCGCGTGGGTGAAAATTATTTTATTAAAAATAACCCCACAAATCGGTAGAGGGACAAATTCCAAAAAAAATTTGTTATATAAAGTTGCTAAAATAAATAATAGACAAGGCGAAAACGGCGGGTTCTTTGGAGAAAATATTCCCATGAGATTTTTTTGCATAATCACATTCGTGAGACATTCCAGAATAAGATTCAAGAAGTCGCCCACGCGAAAAGTGGTCCAAATTTTAATTAAATTGCAAAAATTATTATTTTCGGCCCGGACAAATTTTTTTTAGGTTTTTTGGACCATTCTGGATAAAAAAGGTCTCTTATAATTTTTCCCTAAAGTTGATCGTTAACGAGGTAAAAGCATTTTAAAATTGATAAAAACGAAAAATAGCGATTTTCAAGGCTTAATACCTCAGTTAAAAGTTATTACTATGAAAGTCAGAAAGCGACTAAATCAAAGTTTTAAATCCCCCCCCCCCAGATCCTGAAGAAATTTTTGTCACTATTTGATTACTAAGTTGTTATTTTTAAGTTATAATAATGAGCGCCATGCACGTATTAGGCGGCCGTCCATGATGAGTGCGAAAGAGATGCCATTCAGGCAGTCCAATGGCGAATCTCACACGCACTCACATTTTCAGCCGCGTCAATATGATCTTATCGCTCATTATTAATAATTAAAAATAACAGCTTAGTAATAAATTAATGACACAAATTTATTCAGGATCATGTAGGGGTGGCTTTAAATTTGATTTAGTCACTTTCTGACTTTCTAAATAATAATTTTTAACCGAGTTATTAAGTCTTAAAAATGACCATTTTCGCGTTTTCCAAATTTTAAATTGCTTATAACTCGAACACAATCAACTTTAGAGAAAAATTACAAGGGAGCTTTTTTTTCCGGAATGGTCCGAAAAATCTAAAAAAAAATTGTCTGGGCCGAAAGCATTGATTTTTGCAATTTGATTAAAAAAATTGTTAAAAAAAATTTGGACCACTTTTCGCGTGGGCGATTTCTTTAACCTTATTCTGGGGTGTCTCACGAATGTAATTATGCAAAAAAATTTCATGGGAATATTTTTTCCAACGAACCCGCCGTTTTCGCCTTGTCTATCAATACTTTGTCAGTTATCAAAGATTTTAATTCTCGAGAAAAAATGCATGTTTTAAAGCGGTTTTTCATAAATAACTCAAAAACTGAAAGTTTTTACAAAAAACTTAACCTTACCAAAATTGAAGCTAATAAAATATCGAATAAATTCCTTACATGAAAAACTTTTACTATTAATTCAAAATGAATTGTATATTTTTTTTCAGCAAGTACTCAAATCTAAGTATTCAAGCTTAAATAATGGGAAAACGATGCATTTTATAAAAAAATATACTTAATATTCACTTGTCCAAGTACTCAGGAATACCTATCAAATGAACTCCGGAAGAAGTTAATAGCACCACTATTAAGCAAGTTATGATGAAAATAAGAGGACCCTTTCGAATTTTTTAGGAAAAAGTGAAAAATAAATCATACGCCATTTATACAAAAATTAAAATTTTAAGCCTTTCTTTGTTTCAGCATAAGTAATGATCTGAAAAATTTTGACTGGTTTAGAATGGATATTTTTGAAAAAAAAAACATGATTTAATAAAATCAGAATTTTTCAAATTTTCGCAGTTTTTATTTTCTTTTCATAATAACTAAAAAGATACTCGATATACGTAGAAAATTATTGTGGACCAAATTTAAGTTTTTTTTAATAAAGATTTTACTTTTTTTATTATTTTAGTAGGATAAAAAAATAACCAAGATAGAAACATTTAAAATTTTACTGCGAGAACCATGTAATCGGGGCCCTTTAACCTTTTATCTTTAAAAAATAAGTGATTTAAAAGATTTCATTTAATACGATTTTAGAGCCCTTGAAATTACCTTTCAAATGGTTTTTTGGTTAACTTGATAGCATAAAAACTAATATAATATATATTAATATACAGTGAGCGCCACCATACTAGACACATAGGAACATTGAGCTATTACAGTCCTGGACCCTTCACTTGTTGCAATGTTTATTTTTATGTCTAGTGACGTTTAGAACGTCAGAAAATGTATAGAAACTGAATATTACCATAGAAAGTTGACAAATAATAGATCAGCTTTATTAAATACAGCTGATCTAATTTTGACGTTTATAGTTGTCATTTTGTTAAAGTTGTAAAAGTTTTAAAGTATTGTAACATTCTTAGTGTTTAAATAAAATTATTTTAAAACAGGATAATAATACTATTAACTAATGTATTTTTTGTATCGAAAAACAATTATTTTCAATAGTTTCTTGACAGTAGCATGACAGGGATGAAAATCACATCTGAGAACGGACCGGATTAGCCCATAAGCATAGCAATTAGGTACTTAGCCATGTGTCTAGTACAGTGACAGTTACTGTATAATTGGATATCATAAAAACAATAACATATTTTTGGAAAAATTTTTGGAGCATAAATTTTGAAATATTTTTGAAGCATAAATTTTGAAAAAATTTTGGAGCATAATTTTATCAACTTCTTCGGGAGCTCATTTAATAGATATTGCTGAGTACTTTGACAAGTGTTTAGTAACTATATGTTATAAAATGCATCGGTTTCCTGTTATTTAAGCTTGAATAGATATGAGTACCTACACATTGAAAAAAATATACATTAAATTATCTATAACTCACTTTGAATTAAAATTAAAAAGATTTTTAATTTTTTGTTCAATTTTTTTATTATCTTCAACTTTAGTAGGTAAAAATAACTTTTTTTGTAAAAACTTTTAGTTGTTGTGTTGAGTTATTTATGAAAAATTGCTTTCACGAAAAATTAAAATCTTTGAATAGTCCAAGTAATGAAACTTAAAATAGGACAAAACCTCGCAATTTTTACAGAATGGATCGATTTGCTTGAAAATTTGAGAATAAGTAGTGGATAGTCCAAGGATCAAAATCTATATGAGACCGAATGGCGCTTTAACCATGGGGGTGGTTGCCACCCCGTGTCGGGAGTGGAAAGTTTTTATTTTATTTTGACCGCCAAAGTTGTTAAAAACATTCATTCTAAGCAATAAACGTTCTATACATTTTTGTGATAAAATTAATAGTTTTCGACTTATTCGGTATCGAAAGTCTTAGTTTTATAGCGAAAAAATCAATGTTTTTAATCAGTTTTCTGCTAATAACTCAAAAAGTTTTCGTTTTATCAAAAGAACTTTGCTTAACAAAAATGTACCTTTAAAAAAAATAAACAAAACGGTTTTTTTTAATTTTCTTTAAGACCAATAGTAATCGAGCTATACTTTATCATATGTTAGCTTTTCTTCGTCAAATGCTAAATATTGTATTTTCAAAGTCAAAAGACGAGAAAACTATGCATTTTTCGGGGATAACTTGTTGAAACTAATTTAAAGTATTTAAAAATATCTATCTCCTGAAATAAAAAAGTAGTCTCTAGCTCAAAAATTAAGTGACTTATAATAAAAAGAAAGTCAGTCCCTATTTTTTTCAGCGAAAAAGTGATCGGAAACTTCACCCTACTCACCACCCTAATTAAAATTAGTCATTGACCTTATTTGGTCTTCTTTATTTATGTATTGTTAATAGGTTCTAGAGGTTTGACCGGCTTATAATAATTAGTTTTTAAATAATAGTCTAGTAAAATAAAATTACACTACATGTAAATAAAAATGTAAATTCGTACAGGTTGAAACAAATTTTATATCAAAGTTTAGGTGGGTACAAAAGATATTTTGAAGAAAGTATCCAAATCATACAAGGGGATCATTGTTTAAATAATTAAAAAGGGGTCATTTTTGCAAAAAAATTACTTTTTTAACTGCTGAGGTCATTCAATTACTAATGAAGGTCTATAGGATTATTTTCTACAAAGCTGAAGAGTAAATCTTTCACATAAGACTTACTAAATTAAATTTGACCCCCTATTTATTTAAATAATTATACATAAAACTTTAAAAACAAATTTGCAAAATATTATTTTTAGCGTTTTAAATAAGCACTATAAAATATTTTATTTTATAGACTAAGTTGCGCTATGTTACCAGTATTAAGCAAAAAAAAATTGGTTAAAAAATATTTAATATTGGTTAAAAAAGACTTATTTACCTGTATTAAATCTTATTATTTTTATTTTTATGTATGTTTTCGATAAATGTATTGATAAATTAAAATTTCAATTAAACTTCCCCCTAAAATGGCATTTGAAAATTATTCAAATTTGTTTATAATTTGCTTTTTTAATAACGTCGCGGGGATTAAATATTTTGAAATGCCGTTTCGATAATTGGATTTCTGGGTATTTTTCACTAATTAACAAATTTTTTTGTATTTTTTTCCTCTTCTTTTTTTTTCTTGGAGTTATATTACTACGGGCCCTTTTAGGGTTAAGTTTCATTAAGAATGTCGACTCTCTAAGTTGTAGATTCTAGACCTAAAAATATTAAGATTTAACTAAAATCTCTTAAATAAAATGTGGCTACTTACTGAGTTACAGAGTGTTTCATTTAAAAATTTAAAAATTATTGTTACCAAGTACTTTAAAACTATTTAACGTATCCTTATCATACTTGGCAGAAAGTGTGGGTACTATACAGTCTACTAAATTGTGATAAATAAAAGTTTCTAGCTACTACCAGAGGCGTACGACAGGGGATAGTGAATGATTGACCCTTCCCACATTCTACGCCACTGAGGGAATTACTATTTTAGCGAAATTTTTCGATTCTCCAATACTTTCGAAATATTGGACGTTAAAAATGAAATGGCATAGTTATTTTGATTTATTCATTCATTCATTTTACTTCCAATATATCTCAAACTGATTATTTTATCGATACCAATAAGGTTATTTACATACAAAGTATTGGAGAATCGAAAAATTTCGCTAAAATAGTAATTTACTCAGTGGCGTAGAATTTGGGAATGGTCAATCATTCACTATCCCCTCTCGTACGCCTCTGACACTAGCTAGAAACGTTTATTAATCACAATTTAGTAGGGTGTATAATAGCCACACTTTCTGCCAAGTATGATAAGGATACGTCAAATAGTTTTAAAGTACTTGGTAACAATAATTTTTAAATTTTTAAATAAAACACCCTGTAACTCAGTAAGTAGCCACATTTTATTTGAGAGATTTTAGATAAATCTTAATATTTTTAGGTCTAGATTCTACAACTCTGAGATTCGACATTCTAAATAAAATTTAACCCTAAAAGGGCCCGTAGTAATATAACTCCGAAAAAAAAGAAGAAGAAAAAAACGACAAAAAAATTTTATTAATTAGTAAAAAATTCCCAGGAACGCAATTATCGAAACGGCATTTCAAAATACTTAATCCCCGCGACGTTATTAAAAAAACAAATTATAAACAAATTTGAATAATTTTTAAATACCATTTTAGGGGGGAGTTTAATTCAAATTTGAATTTATCAATACATTTATCGAAAACATACATAGAAATAAAAATAATGAGATCTTAAGCAGGTGAATATTTCTTTGGCAACAACCGCATTTTTGCAATTGAAAATAAAGTAACATTTAATAAACAAATTCAATATCTCAAAAAATGTTAAATATTTTTTGACCAATTTTTTTTTACTTAATACTGGTAACATAGCGTAACTTAGTCTGTAAAATAAGATATTTTATAGTGCTTATTTAAAACGCTAAAAATAATTTTCTGCAAATTTGTTCATAAAGATTTATATACAATTATTTAAATAAATAGGGGGTCAAGTTTAAATCAGTAAGTCTTATGTGAAAGATTTACCCTTAAACTTTGCAAGAAAAATTCCCGTAGACCTTCATTAATAAGTGACTTACCTCAGCAGTTTAAAAAGTATTTTTTTTTGCAAAAATGATCCCTTTTAATTATTTAAACAATGATCCCCTTGTATGATTTGGATACTTTCTTGAAAATATCAGTTGTACCCACCTAAACTTTGATATAAAATTTGTTTTAACCTGTACGAATTTACATTTTGACTTTTTTTTATTTTATTAGGCTATAAATGGAGTTAAAACAAATAACGAATTTTTGTAGTTTGGCAAAAAATGCCCGTTTCTTCATAATAGAAAGATTATCATCAAAGATTCGAAAAAATATATTAATACAAAATTGTAGATTATTTAATTTTCAAGAAAACGGTGTAAAAAAATTTTTATACGGTAAAAATTGAGTGAGCTATTGACAATTAAAACTTATAATAACATGCAAAAACCACCTTTACCAACCCTTTCAAAGTCACGTCTTTTTGCGACTGAGGATTTTAAAAGGATTTAATATTAATATCCTTAGAGACCTTAAAAAAACCTACAAAATTCTTATTTAACAAACTTTCTAGAATAAAAAATAAAAATGCTACGGTTAAAAAATCAATATATTTTTTTGAAAAAAAAAAGAGAATTCCAATTGGAAGCATAATAATGTAAGTTAGCGATGTGTTTGGCCATTGGCCTTATCTATTCTTCTTTATTTATGCATTATTAATAGATTCCAGAAGTTTGACTGGCTTACAATGATTAGTTTTAAAAAAACTGGAGTTAAAAACGAATAACGAATTTTTGTAGTTTTGTAAAAAACGCAATTTTCGACAGTATAGAAAGATTAGCATCAGAGATCCGAAAAAATGTTTAAATATGAAATTGTAGGTTATTTAATTCTTGAGAATTTGGTTTTAAAAACTTTTTTCTACGACAAAAATTGAGTGAATCGTAAATGAGTATAATATCGAAAAACATTAATTTTTTCGATATAAAACTAACACTTTCGATAGCGAATAAATCTAAAACTATTAATTCTATCAAAAAAATGTATACAACATTTTTTGCTTAAAATGAATGTTTTTGTCAAGTTTTGCGGTCAAACTGTAATACAAAATTTTCACCCCCTAGATGTGGTGACAACCACCCATATGGTAAAAGCGCCTTTTGGCATCATATAGATTTTGATCCTTGGATCATCCACTACTTATTTTCAAATTTTCAAGCAAATCGATCCATTCTGTAAAAATTGCAAGGTGAAAAGCTTCAGTTCCTGGACTAGAAGTACCCAAAAAGTACTTATTCATTTATTTTAATAACTTGATGTAACAAATTTTGCTTAGAAGTTGTCCCTCTATCTGGGGTTATTTTTAATAAAATAATTTTCATCTTCAAGAAGGGGTGGCATCCTCCCCCAGGATAAAAGCGCAAGTTGGCACCATGCCACTTTTGCTCCTTGAGGTATCCTCTAACCAACCATTCACCAATTTTCATGAAAATCAATGGAGGTTCAAAATCAATAGCTTATATTCACCTTCAGTGAACTGCACTATTAATATTTTAATGAGAATACAATATTTTTGTTATAAGACAGACAATGTACTTCATTTCAAAATACCTTTTCCATTTTTTTACTACACTATTATTGAAAATGAGTTATTTTACAAAAAGATAGATTAAATGGGAAAACACATAATATTATATTAAAATATTACACATACAGTAGAGCGTCGATAATCCGAACCCTGGTAATCCGAACGATCGCTAATCCGAACGCAAAAAAAATTAAAAAATTAAAAAATATGATCACGGACCGAATTTTTGGATTTAATATGACAATATGGGCAAAATATGACCGCGGATTTTTGTTTTGTTTATGCAGAAATACATACAATACCTATATTTGTTTATTATGCAGGTGTTTTATTCCTTGTAACTATAACGTATGTACATATAAGTACTATGTTTATAAGCTTTGTATGTATTTTGAACATATGTTTGATAATCCGAACAATTTGATAATCCGAACTACCCCTGTACCAATTAGTTCGGATTATCGACGCTCTACTGTATTAAAAATATGTTAGGCATGTAAAATGGATGTTACTACAGAGAGTAAAATCATTGGTTTTAGAGGTTTGTGAATATGACAAAGTCAAAGTACCTACTACTGATCTGATCTGCATTAATATGTGATGAAAAATAGGGAGCTACATTAATAAAATAAATCATTTACACAGGTATGTACTGATGTAACTATCAGTGCACAAAAAAACTTGTAAAGTATATCGCCAAAGTTTGTAAAATTTCTATTCAACTGTAACAGGTAGATTGTAGATAATACCAGATAATAGCATATATAATAATAATAATCTCCTGTTTTATACCGCTAACTCAGCTTTGGGATTATAGCAGGGTAGCCTGCTATCTCTAGGGCCTACAGTATACAAGGAAGGTAACAGGGCCAGTGCTACACTTCAACCGCCTATTATTACCCCTGGTTTTACCAAAGGTACTCAATTTTATTCAGGCTGAGTCGACCTGGGGCCTATAGACATTTAATAATGTCTAGATGTTCTCGCCGGTGCTAGGTTTCTAACACCGGGGTACTTGCGTGGAAGTCAGACATGCTATTGCCTGAGCTATTTGGGCCCTAGATAATAGCATATTAGGCTGCTATTTTTGTATACATCCCTCAATTATTAACTTTGTGCCATGTTATAGATTATAGATATATGTGTTGATAGTAAATCCATAAATATGTAGAAAATAAAATAGTACTTACAGAAGGGGAAGGAGATCCATCATGTTTAGATGTTTGTTCTTTGTAGGAAACACTGAGGTAAGTATCTGACTTAGAATGATCTCTCTTAGTTTGTGGCCTGGGAGAAGGCCTAGGGCTACTTCTAGGACTCGAAGATGGACTGATAGACCTAAAGTTTGAGATTCAGTACATTATTGATTTAAAATTAAAAGCCCTTACCTGTTTTCACTGCTAATTGACTGTTTATCGTATGCTGCAATATTTGATGAAGATAAATTCGTTTTCATTTTGTTTTTATTTTCGACATGCTTGGTTTGCTGCCGTTTTTAACAAATTAGAAAAAACATTCTTGAATTCTTGTGTATTTATTCTGTATACTACCAACGAAAGCGAATAAAGCGACCTCAAGTTATGAAAGCGTATTACTACATAGCAAACAATATGTTTCCGTTATCAATTTTTTCGAACTGTTTTGAAATGTTTATTTAATTACAGAAAGAACAATCACATAACAATAATCTATTCAATAAAATACAACTGTCAAGACTAGTGGACTTTTGTTTCTGTTGGCGGCGGCAGGCGGCAGCTTAAATGTCAACTTAAACGTCACATGAGTGTCAGTGAAATTCCGGTCTGTTCTGTAGCTGATATTCAGCTAGGCTAGGTGAAGTTGAAAACGTAGTTATTTTCTTTGGAATTCCATGATACTATAAATAACAATTCATCACAATTTCAGTTTAAAATACATTTATTTTTGACGTTTAGCTTTTCACTGAGAAAATCTTTCTCAAAATACAAATTAAATGAATAATATTGTTTTGTTACTTGGTAATACAAAAAAAGTGGTACAGTAGGCGGTCATGATACTGTAACAAACTTTGTTATAAGTATCATGGTAGGCGCGGTAGTGTAGACTGGCACGAAGCCAGGGCCGTGCCGTAGGGCAACCGAGGCAGTGCCCCGGGGCCCCCGGCCAAGAGAGCCCCCGCAGGGGCCCCGTTTGGTTGGCCGTGCATAGATTGTAACAAAGTCAAATACATTTTAAAGTACTTTCAGTCAAGTTTTACTTCGAGTTGTCCGATTGTTATAAGTAGATATTACACGGCAATATTAATTCTAACAACTTCAATGGTAGATTTTAACCTGTTTCGAATAATAAATTTTGTCTCTCCATGAAGTCGCCTCATTTTCTTTGCTTTCAAACCACAAAGCATTTCCGTCTTTTAGATGTTTTTTTTCTACTTTTTCCATATCGAATTTTAACGCATTCTCGAATTTTTCTTCCACCTTTTCAATTTTCTGTATCTTCTCAGCAATCTGGTTTACCTCTTCCTGCATTTTCTCTAAATAAACCTTCATATCTACATATTTTTCCAACTCCCAACGAACAGTACCTATCGCTCGTTGGGAGGCACTGAAGTCCTCATACCAATCTGAAAGATGTTCCTCGAAAGTGACTCTAAAACCTCTCAATCCAAAACGTTGGACTGGAAGATTTGATGCATTGAAACACAGATTTTGCGATGTTTTGGAGTGCCTTTCAAGTCTAGTTCTGACAAGTAACAAAAGAAATGAAAGAGATGAAGCAAAAGAACTGAAAAAAAAAGACACGAGAACCATTCAAATTTGTTTTGTTACTAGTTGTGCAAAATAAAATCCTTGAAATCCTCAACATAGTCTCGAAAACACTGCAATCAAAATCTTTGGACTTTTTAACAGCTTACTGTTTACTTGAAGAGAGCCTCTTAAAACTAACTGAAATGAGAGGACAATTTGAAACCTTCTTTGAAAAGGCTTCAAATATGTGTCAACGTTGGAAAATACCAGTGGAGTTCGCTCCAAAAATAATGCAGAAGACGAAAAAACATTTCGATGAACTGTGCGAAGATGAAAGCCTTCAAGATCCCAAGTCATGCTTTACAGTAACGATGTTTTACTCAATGATCGACACATTATGCCATCAGCTAGACACTCGCTTTCAAGGAATGAAAGCAGTGTTAGATACGTACCGAATTGTTCAACCTGATTATATTTTGAATGCAAACAAACAAGACCTTCAAAACGAAGCAATCAACTTCGTAATACGTTTGCCAGATGATTCCAGATGAGAGATAGGGGGTTAACCCCCGTTCCGCTGGGGGTAAACCTCCGAGAGCCCCCGGCAGGGGGCCCCAGATCACGTGGGCCCCCAACATCGTACTTACGGCCCTGCGCGAAGCTTCATATTTATATTATGTTCAATGTGAAAACCTTTAAATTGTCTGTCTGTGTGTCCCAGAGACTTTATATAAACACAACCCCTCCGGCATTAGATGCCAGACCAGCAAATAGAATGACAAATGAAGTGTCGAATGAGAGCTTATAAACCAAATTATATGGTATTAGATATATCTAATACCTACCATATAATTTGGCTATATAGAGGTGAGAAATTTAACCTTAGACTTCCGGAATTCTTTAAGAACAGAATGGAATGACCACATAAGCCGAATGACAACAAATAGAGTAGTAAGGACAGCGAGAGACGGTTCCGCAATTGGAAGACGATCAGTGGGAGATGCACATTGAAAAAACAGGCAGTCATGTCTATACAGAAAGAAGAAGAAGAAGACTTCCGGTTCCGCCTTAGCACGCGAGAACAAATATATACTTTCTGTTTCATACCTGTCTGCCCGTCCGTCTGTCTGTCCGCGAATATAGCTCTTACGTTATTAGAACTAATAGAATGACAAATGAGACGTCGAATAGAAATTATAAGTCAAATAGGAAGTGAGAAATTGAACCTCGGACTTCCGGTTGCAGAGTTGCAACTGAAAGAACTGTTTTCTGAAAGTACTGTTTTAAAGTCGCGGAAATAGTACAAGCGATATATTACTCGATGCGCCTTAGCACGACGAGAATAAATGTATAAAAGGTGTAATCGGAAGTGCACATTATTGTCGCAAAAATAGTACCTACATGTGATATATCAATCATCGCGTACTGAAAAGTCGAGCTCCAATATTTAGTTCCGGTTTTGATTCATTTTCGGTTAAAAAGTTAGAACGAAAGCTTGACAAAAATTTAAATAAATATTAAACATTAGTGAAATAGTATATCAATCGATTATTTTAGATTCTGTATAGAGAGTTTAACTCAAAATAACAAATTATGGCCAGTTTTGATAATAGTTTCATTAAAATTATTAGAAATCTTGAAAAATACTTACATTTTAGACTACTGGTGATTTGAATCATCTATAGACTCATCTATTGATATTTGAAAAGAGTAGGACCTGGAGAAGAATATCTTGGCTTCAAAACCTGAGAAAGTGGTTCAATACATCGATAACCGGACTATTCAGAATAGCAGCAAGCACAGTTAGGATAGCCATGCTGATCGCCAACATCCGGAACGGATAGGCACCGTAAGGTAGATTCAACACGTATTTATCCGGTACTATGAGAGTCTAAAAGATCTACGTTTTCAGTATTCTTAACCTCTAAGGGTTTTTTTACGTAGTTTATAATAAATATGTATGTGGTTGTGATATTGACTCCAAAACCTACGGTTTCATTCATTGCAGTTTCTAGAAGATTGTAATACATTTTTGTTCACCTTGAAATAACCTATAAATTTTCTCAGTAAGACGCATAAGTTTCTTTTCCCACTTTGGGAGATTTTTACTAAACAACTTACTAATTTACCGTGTAAAATCTTATAGTCCATTCTTTCACGGTTTTTGCTCTAAATTTTAAAGAACCGCTTGGATTGACATGAAATTTGGCATACCGATAGCTTACATGTCAAAGAAAAAAAGTGATATTGTGCCGATGTGTGCTTTTGTCCTGGGGTGACTTTCACCCCCTGTTGGTGGTGAAAAAATATATGTCCAAAATAAGTCCGGAAATGGGTAAACTGACTAATTTTAAGTAATTTTTGTTCTATAGAGCTTTTTCGCCAAGTCAACACTTTTCGAGTTATTTGCGAGTGAATATGTTCATTTTTCAACAAAATAACCACATTTTTAGACAAGAATCTACAGGTCGAGCAAGTCTCGTAAATTTCACGATTGCGAGCCACGCTTCACGCAACCGTGTTTGCGTACTTGTGTTTCGAGTTGCGTGGTCGTGTCGTGCGGAGTTATATTTACCAATTCGCGCAATCGTACTTGAGACGCTGTGTCAGGTGAGGTGTTTGAAAATTTGTGTAACTTGATTGCTTGATTCTGTAGTGTGAAGGTGGTTAAACTTTTGTTTTATTTTTTTTTGTTTTGTGTTTTTTGAAGATAACACAGAAAATACAAGAGGGCAGCATACTTTGCAAAACAACTGTTACAATTTGAAATCAACAATTTGTTAAGTTGTTGTCTTGCAGGTAAAAAAAGTGACTTTTTAAAAAAATTATATCTTGGAAACTAAAAATTATTTTTATTTATAATTGAAACATGTAAAAGTATAGTACTCTCAAAAAAATTTCAGCCAAAAATATTCATTTTTGTAGAGTTGACTGCAATTTTTCGACAACAGCCCTTTTTTGCAGTGAGCAGCATAACAAGTCCAGTCTCATCTGAAATCAAAGTTTCTTGTAGTTTATACCTCTGGCTAGTGAATGAACAAAGGATTTTTTATTAGATGAGGTCATTTTTGTTTTATAAAAAAAACTACTTTAAAAATGAGAAAAATTGGGGTCAAAAATGTGTTTAAACTTATGTAAAATCTTCAAATTTCATTTTTTTTTAATTCCTTCGTTCATATTCTAGCCAGAGGTATAAACTACAAGAAACTTTTTGATTTCAGATGAGACTGGACTTAGTTATGCTGCCAATGCAAAAAAACTTACAACTCTACAAAAATGAATATTTTTGGCTGAAACTTTTTTTGAGACTACCTTAAGTACTATACTTTTACATGTTCCAATTATAAATAAAAATAAATTTTAGTTTTCGAGATATAATTTTTTTAAAAAGTCACTTTTTTTACCCACAAGACCTATGTAACCCCTTAAAAAAATGTTTGGAAGAATATGTTTGATGGCCAAGATGCATACATATATTTAGAAGGAAAGTTCCTGATTTCTGTAGTATAATACATAATACCGAAGAGGAAGTAGCCCTAAGCGCCGGACTCCACTTGCGATTTGTAGTTGTGAAGATTGAACACATTCTTTCAAATAGAAGTCAATCCATGATTATTTAGTCACAAATGGATTGACTTGTATTTGAAACAATGTGTTCAATCTTCCTGATTACAAATCGCAAGTGGAGTGCGGCAGTAATAACACCAAAATATTCCATATAGGTCCATAGAAGGTACACAGACATTGAAAAATTCCTGGAATATCCCCGAAAACATGTTCCCTGAACATCCCAGGAAAATCCTGTGTCAGCATTTTAAACATTACCTGAATGTCTTATTGGAACATTCCATGAATGTCCACGAATGTTCTCTGGACATTCAAAATATATTTTGTAGACATTCCCTGGATATACCAGAAATACAGTGATGAGCGCTCTAATAACCGGCAAAATAGCACAAAAGATGTATTAAGTAGTGAGATAAAAAGACATGAAACTAGTCGAGCTGGGAAATTTAGCGTTATTAACTTATACATTTAGATTGTATTGATTGTGTACCACCTTCAGACGTATCAGACGAGTTTGGAAACTACCACTGTCACAGTGACAGTTTTAGTTGACATACTCCGATATGTGTAAAGGTGGGATCAATATAACGTAAATTTAAAGGTTAATTTCGCTAAATTTCCCAGCTCGACTAGTTTCATTTCTTTTTATCTCACAACTAAATATGTTGCCCATATTTTGCCGGTTATTAGGGCACTCATGACTGTACATCCTTGCTGATGTGACAATACCTCCTATCTGTTTTTTCATGAGTTTTGTATGAGAGATGGAAAAACATGTTTTAAGGTCACCTCCTGTGTTCATATGTAAGTTTTGACTTGTTTTGTAGTTCATAGATAGTTTAATTTACTACAAAACAGGTCAAAAAATATCATATGAAAACAGGAGGCGACCCTAAGACAAGTTTTTAGTCTCTCTTACAAAACTCATGAAAAAACAGATAGGATGTATTATTACATCACTGACGATATGTGGCCATACCAAATAATACATCCTTGATAAATATAAACATTTTTATTGAACAAAATCTTTTCATACATTTTTTTAATGCAATTTACTGATATTCCTAAATATTTCAAAAAAATGTGTCACATTTGCTTTGTAAACCTTTCTTTTGCCTTTCGTAGCCACATATTCCGTTTCCTTCCTGGTTTTTTGTAGACCACTTCTCTCAGCTGATTCTAAAAAAAATAAAATAAATGGTAATTTTTCTATCCTTTACAATTAACAATCAGAAGAAATATTATTTACAGATAATGATATGCATAATAATAATAGGTTTGTTCTAGCATCAGTTTGAAACCATCAGCGAATAGTGGACCAGCGCGAGTAGAGGGGATCGCACTGGTGACTGTATTATGTTCTTTTACTGACCAACTGTTTGCTGATGGTTTTTGACTAGTTTGACTGTTTGCTAGAACAAACCTAATAATAATGAATATTTTGTATTTTGACAATGACATCTGATAAGGAAGTCAAAACATTAATAAAATTATTTTTTCAAGTTAACTTTCACATGCGGGTCTTAAAATTGTACTTTTAATACTTATATCATAAATAACTATTAAAACTATCTTAAGAGGAAACAGTATCGATCAACAGGTAGCGAAAATGTGTTCCAAGATTGCGGCTGTAATTTTGAATATTTTTTCGAGATATTTGGCACACATATTCGTAATATAATAAAGAATGGCGGTACAGAGCCCAATTTGAAAAATATATTAATATGTGGAAATTACTCTCTAATTAAATACAATATAAAAAAATGAGCTTGTACCGCCATTAAGAAGAACAAAAAAATACACTTTCTTCAAATACAACTTTTTTATCCGATTTTGTGTTATTTTGGAACTACTAAAATTTTTTATTTCATTAGTAGTTCCAAAATTACACAAAATCTAGGCATCAGATAAAAAAGTTTATTTGAAGAAAGTGTATTTTTTTGTTCTTCTTAATGGCGGTACAGGCTCGTTTTTTAAATATTGTATAATTACAGAGTAATTTCCACATATTAATATATTTTTCAAATTGGGCTCTGTACCGCCATTCTTTATTATTTTACGAATACGTGTGCCAAATGCCTCGAAAAAATATTCAAAATTACAGTGACAATCTTGGAACACGTTTTGGCTACCTGTTTATCGCTACTGTATTACCTTAAAACATTGTAATTTGCTAAACCAGTATATTTTACTCTACTACTACTCTACTAGCTACCTCATTTTCCACTGTTTCTAAAGACTTGTTTACATGGGTAGAGTTTTGAGGAGAGTAGAGTAGCGGTAGTACTCTACCAAAAATGGCTTGATACCATTCACATGAGGAGAGTACAAGTATAGTACTGATGCTAGTATAGTGAAACCGATTTTTGTATTTTTAAACACTCTTGATTATAAGTGCACCTTAAATTCTTAATTTTTTGCTTAAGCTCGTTTACTCCAAAGCCCCCTTTGCCATTCTTTCGACGATTTCATCCTCCGCAGCTTGCTGCAAACTTTTATTTCTGTAGTATACACTACCTAAATTCCATAAACACTGGTATTCGCCGTATTATAGCTCTACAAGTTTTAAAGTTTCATCTTCGGTGAACTTCATTTTCACTATTTACACAAAACACAATTCCAGCCAGAATGACAGCGCCCCCATGTACTCTCCTACCTACTCTATTCTGCCGTAATTGAGCGTGTTCCATGGGTAGAGTATGTAGCCGAGTAGACATTTTGGCAGTAGTGGTGGTCATAGAGTAGTTACTTTGCCATGGGTTGCTAGTCACTCTACTTTAACTCCAACTATACACTCTACCAGCTATTCTACTGTGCTGAGCATTTTTACAGGTAGAGTTACTCTACTCTATAAAGTACTTGCATCATTACTCTACCCGTGTAAACAAGTCTTAAATCTACTGAATGAAAATCTACTCTTAATGAAAAATGTCTAAAATCATTTACCCACCTAGTATTACTGTAGAATTTAAGACAGTCCAGTGCCTTATAAATAATTTCAATATGAATATTTTTTCCTTTAATTCTCCTTTGATACCACTCCATTTTAGATTTTGGGGAACTTATTTCATTGTGTTTATAGCCCATATTTATTGAAGGAACCCAATCTGGAGATTGTTATTATCGATTAAGTCGGCTGGTTTTCCTATAAGATTAAAATGTTAACATCTTCAAAAATCGTTACTGTTGTAATTGTAACTTACCAGATATAAAATGATTACAGCAGACAGGACAGGAAAATTTTCATTTCGCTAGTAAAACCTGTACATTGTATTGCATTTAACCATTGTTGTCTCTCAGATACCTTATTTAGTTCAGTTTAAAAGTGAACTTTATCACAATTACTTTGCATTTCACACTTCAAAACACAACACCAATGAAGCATATTATCTTTCTAAATTAATACTTCCAGAGAAAATGTTAAATTAATCTTTGTACAACACAAAATTACAAAGAAATACAACTAAAATTATCTAAAACTCATTAAGAACAGATAGAATAAGATGTATCTTTTACACCCAGTAGCCATATTGACAATTGACATATTGATTTAATTTTGACAACTCCGCACGACCACGCAACTCGAAACACAAGTACGCAAACACGGTTGCGTGAAGCGTGGCTCGCAATCGTGAAATTTACGAGACTTGCTCGACCTGTAGATTCTTGTCATTTTTAGACGCTTTTTCGCAAATAACTCAAAAATTAAGTATTTTGTCGAAAAAAACGTTCTTAGTAAAAATATAGCTTATAAAAAAGTAAAAAAATGGTGTAGAATTCAAATAGAATATTTCGACGTGAAATATCCAAAAAATTAAGCACTTTTTGGGGAAAACCCATTATAACTTTTTTATAGTGTTTAAAAAAGCTTTATTTTTGTGTTTACAAAAAGTTTCTAGCATTAAAGTTAAGCAAGTTACGCTCAAAATAAAGTTGGTCCCTTTTGTTTTTTCAAAAAAAAATCGGGAAGACCACCCTCTAATTAGCAACTTAAATGAAATTAATCGTTACCGCTCCACAAATTATTTTACTTATGTTGTGTTTATATGATCTGTAAGTTTCATTGATTCAAAGTGCTTATTTTTGAAAAATTTGGTTTCAAAGCAAAATTTTTAAAAATTTAAATTTTGAAAAATATGATTTTTTTCAAAATAACTTAAAAATTGTTAGAGATACCAAAAATCTCGAAAAACAAAAAAAAGTCAGATTTGCTTTTCTAAACATCATGTATTTTTTTGTTTTTTTGTTAGACAAAAATTGATTAAGATTTGGTGTTTCGAAATTTGCATACATTCGTGATCAGTGACTCGTTCAACCCCTTTTAACTACAGCCCTTTCAATAATAAGGACTTTGAACCGATGAAACTTACAGATCATATAAACAATATATACACGAGTCAAGAAACTTGTGAAGTCGTAACGATTAAGTTCATTTAAGATACTAATTAGGGGGTGATTTTCTCGATTTTTTTACCAAAACCAAAAGGGACTAACTTTATTTTGAGCGTAACTTGTTTAATTTTGATGCTAGAAATTTTTTTTATAAAACAAAAATAAAGCTTTTTTTAAACACTTTAAATAAGTTGTAATGAGTTTTCCCCGAAATGTGCTTCATTTTTGGTTATTTCACGTTAAAGTATTCCATTTGAAATTTGACGAATATGAACCTATTTTTCATTATAGCTATAACTCTGCTTCTAAGAGGTGTAGAGAAGTGATATATACACCATTTTTTAAAAATTTTACAGACTATATTTTTGCTAAGAATGTTTTTTCGACAAAATACTTTCTATTTGAGTTATTTGCGAAAAACCGTCTAAAAGCGTGGTTATTTTGTTGAAAAAATGAACATATTCACTGCCAAATAACTCGAACAGTATTGACTTAGTTAAAAAACTCTATAGAACAAAAGTTACTTAAAATTAGCCAGTTTATCCATTTCCTGACTTTCTTTGGACGAATATTTTTTCACCCCCAAAAGGGGGTGAAAACCACCCCCAGGGCAAAAGCACATATCGGCACAATATCACTTTTTTTCTTTGACTTGTTAGCTATGTGTATGCCAAATTTCATGTCAATCCAAGCGGTTCTTTAAAATTTAGAGATTTTGCAATATTTTACCGTTAAAGAACGGACTATTACGTATACCTTGGACTTGGAACCATCGTAAATGCAAAATGGGAACATACCACAGAAATTAAGGCACTAGACCTAGAGAATAGAACGACCTAGAGCAGCATTTAACAATATGAAAAGCTCCTCAGAAGAAAGGATTATTTGTCTCTTCTTCTACATGCTACTATACTATGGTTTGTTTTTTAAGGAGTGATTCAAATTTACCGCGCTGTATTGCTTGTTTGTAATTGGTCTAACCGCAGGCAAGTTTACTCCACTGTTGGGGATGGGTACGTCTTTTCGGCTGCAATGCTATTCAAATGGGGATTCATTTTTTTCTAATCCTGAGAAAACTAAAACTAATAAGTATTTTGGAAAAATTTAAACGCAGAATGAATATTAGCGAGGGCCGAAAGTCTCTGAGAACTTCTATTATGTTTATTTTAATAAGTTACAGGGGTGAAAAACTAAGAGAAAATTTAGTGTGATTTTTAATTTCAAATATCTCATTCAAAATAAACTTTTTATTTATTCTAATGGACTTTCGGCCCTCGGTAATAATTTAGTCTTTTATTCTGCGTTTAAATTTTTCAAAAATATTTATTGGTTTTTTCAGGATTCGAAAAAAATGAACACAATGTCCGTGGTAATATTTTCCAAATCTATCTTTGTCTAACAGCGCACTCAGTCGAATAGAATATTGTCAGCATATTGTCAGTCAGACAGTGACAATCAGTGACAATTTTAAATATTTGACATGGCATCGGGAATATTTTGAGTTGTTGTTTAAATAATATTGATATATAGTGTATTTGATAAATAATTGATTTGAGACGTGAACTTAATAAAAAGTTATTTATTGTGTATTATTTGTGGAAGATCCAAGCAGAGAATACATCAGGATAATATATTCTGTGATCCAAGTATTTTGTTGTTAAAGATGTTCAAAATTGTAAGCGTTCCATAGTAATAATATATTATTAAAAAATCACTTTTCCTCTTTTCTCGATTGAGTATTAGTTTTTGTTCTTCTTCTTCTTTTTGTATAGACATGACTCTGTCTGTTTTTTCAATATGCCTCTAGTAAGTTGTCGTTCCATCGTTTTCGTGGTCCTCCCACTGATCGTCTTCCTATTGGGGAACCGTGTCCACTGGCGGATCCAGGGGGTGTCACGGGGGTCATGACCCCCCCATAATTGTAAACCCACGTATACTAGGGTTGGTAAGACTAAGTGACCTTGCCTCAGAGAAAGGTAATTAAATCACCCTCAAGACCCATGACTCCCCCCAAAAAATATTTCTGGATCCGCCACTGACCGTCTCTCGCTGTCCTGACTACCCTATTTGTTGTCATTCGGCTTATGTGGTCATTCCATTCTATTCTTCTGTTTCTTACCCAGTTATTAATGTTATCCACCTTGCATCTCCGTCGTATATCTGTATTAATAGCTCTGTCCCATAGAGTCTTACCATCGATTTTTCGAAGGGTTTTCATCTCCGCTGTTTCGAGCAATCTTTTTGTCCCAGGAGCGTCATTTGAAATTTTGATTGGGGGGGGGCAAGCATTATATACAATACATTATATATTATGTAATGATGAAAATTGATGTATTTTTTGTAAATTTCAGTCATTTTCAGGGCCAGGGGAGGGTAAATGCCCCCTGTCCCTATAAAATGACGCCCCTGTTTTGTCCTCTCTGTGTCGGGTCGTGTTTCTGCCGCGTATGTCTTTATTGGTCTGATGACTGTTTTGTAAATTCTGCCTTTCATTTCTTTTCTGATATTTTTATTTCTCCATATTGTGTCATTCAGGAAACCTACGGCTCTGTTTGCTCTATTCACTTGATCTTCCACTTCTGTTTCGAGCCTTCCGTACCTAGATAGTGTGATGCCTAGGTATTTAAACTCCATCACTTGTTCTATTATCTGGCCTTCCAGCTCCAATTTACATCTTATTGGATCTGCTGTTATAACCATGCATTTTGTCATTGTTGAGGAAATTAACATGTTAAATTTTCTGGCGATTATGTTGAATTGGTGCAGCATACGTTGTAAATCATCTTCACTTTGAGAGATTAGTATTGCATCGTCCGCATAGCAGATTATTTTAAGTTGTTTTTCTCCCATTTGGTATCCTTTTTTAGTTCTCACTTTTTTTATTATTTCGTCCATAATCAGGTTGAACAATAAAGGACTCAAGGAATCCCACTGTCTTATCCCATTGCCAGCTTCAATTGGGTCAGTTAGTTCATCTTCCACTTTTACTTTTATTGTGTTGTTCTGGTAGATGTTTTCTATCCTTTTAATTATTCCCAGAGGTACCTCTCTCGAGTATAACAAGTGGATAACGTCCTTTAATGTGACCCTGTCCAATGCTTTCTTAAGGTCCACGAAACATAAATATGCCGGTTTGTTGTATTCGAACGATTTCTCTTGAACTTGCCTCATTATAAATATAGCGTCAGTGCATGACCTTCCCGACCTAAAACCTTGTTGTTCTTCTGCTAATGTTATAATTTCATTCAATTTGTTTGTTATCATTTTTGTTGTTAATTTTAATGTTGTGTTTAATAAGTTTTTGTTGTACATATAACTTATTACAATCACTGACTACATAGTTAGTGAAAAAATTATCACATTTATTAACTGAATTAATAATTTGCAATTATACAAATAACAGATATCCAAGAACATTTAAAAGCCATCTCTTTAAGTTAATGATGACATTTTCAAGTAGAATGACATTCTAGTTTACCAGTGTGAATTTTACTACACGTAATTTGCCGTGTAAAGACAGAACAAGTAGGGATAGCCGTAAAATATTTGCAAATTATGTACCGATAACCTTAAGTTATATCGGCGATTTTTGTGTTTTCTGTGTTATTCCTTTAATTTTTAGATTATTATAGTCTGCTTTATATAAAAAGCAGTTGTTTTTGGAACTGTTTAGCGACGTATTAATTTAATATAATATTTATGGATTACTGTTGAGGGCCGACTAGATCAACCAAAAAAGAAGATGTATTTGGTTATTATTCTAGTGACTTTCTTGGGTGTGAAACTGTCTTTTTAATTTACTCCTCCTGGTTAAAAAATAAACTATAGTTAAATGCTAAATTTTTCTGGTCTTACTGTATGGCGTAGGCTTGAACCTTGGAAGCTGATAGAAACGGTCATGAAAAAAAAGCATTCAAAATATGAGTGTACCGACGCATTATTCATACATTATAGGCCGAGCATATCATCAGCATGGATGTAATCCACAGAATCAGAAAAGAAAAAGAAATCATTAGCACAATTAAACAAAGAAAACTTAAATATCTAGACTACGTATTGAAGCACGATAGGTACTCCCTACAACAATTGATTCTCCATGGAAAAAAGGCAACAGACGGGGCCAGGCAGGAGATAATAATCGTGGCTCCAAAAATCCAAAGGCTCCAACATTCAAAATTAAATCAGACGAACTATTCAGAAATGCCCTAAGCAAGATTACAATGTTAATAGCAAACTTTCGCGGCGATCAGGTTACCTGAAGAAGAAGACCTATAACAAAGTTACTTTATTGAGCTTCATCAGTTGCTTAAAGAGTACTTCTTCTAATTGTTACCGACCTATTAATTGCAGTCGTGTAGACTTCAGAGCCTTATACTTCAGTGCACTTAGCTGTCTAATGCAATAAATACTTTGCTGTTTTTTCAGGTACTCTTGAGCACAATAAGCTTTTCAAGT
The DNA here is from genome assembly GCF_917563875.1 of Diabrotica virgifera virgifera. Taxonomy (NCBI): domain Eukaryota; kingdom Metazoa; phylum Arthropoda; class Insecta; order Coleoptera; family Chrysomelidae; genus Diabrotica; species Diabrotica virgifera. Next base: position 49,065,513 of record NC_065448.1, read on the forward strand.
AATTCTACTTGATATATTGTAATAGCCTGGCCATGAACATAGACCAGAGACATGTTAACAATAGACCACGCTAGTTATATGCCGCTCAATGCATCGGGGTGTAACGCCAATATCAAGTACGGTGGTCTAGCTATCTTTGTCTGTCGTGCGAGTGTATCTACCAAGAGGACAGGTGGGAGTAATGGAACGACACAAACACAGAGGAGGCGGCCATCATATGCTAGAGAGAGAAAGCTAAGCGCCGGTAGAGAGAGACAGATAGACCACCGACCCGAAATGCTTCGCGTTACGCTATTTTTCGGACCTTGCCTAATCTACTTGTTATTATATCTATCAGGGCCCCCGCAAGGCTGATTGGCGCCCGCGTGCGGGACATATTTTAGCGCCCTTTAAATCTACTATATAAAACTAATAAATATTTTTGAAAAATTTAAACGCAGAATGAAAGACTACATTATTACTGAGGCCGAAAGTCCCTGAAAACTTCTATAATGTTTATTTTAATAAGTTACAGGGGTGAAAATAAAAGAGGTAATTTAGTGTGATTTTTAATAATTGCAAATATTTAATTCAAAAGAAACTTTTTATTTATTTTAAGGAACTGTCGGCCGTCGGCAATAACGTTATCTTTCATTCTGCGTTTAAATTTTTAAAAAATACTTATTAGTTTTCTCAGGATTCGAAAAAAATGAATACATTTAAAACACATTGAAAATTTTGACAGGCGACATTTTGCGCCTTTTCTCTTAAATTTTTTTGCAACATTAATGAAGCACCCTACATATTAAATTAAAAATATACAATTTAAGTATATACTTAATTTAAAATATAGAATTTAAGTAAATAAACAATAATATTTTGTCATTTCAAAGTTTTCAAACAAATTTTATACAGGGTGTCTACATAACTAGGAAACTAGGAACCATATATAAGAAACTGTTTTATTATTAATTTTACGAGAAAAAGTTATTCTTCATAAAAAGTTCGGCATTGTCTAGAACTCAGAATGCAACCATCAAATATCAAATTTTATGAATCTTATACGAGGCATGTCAAAAAATATGAATTTCGGTCAAGAACAAAGTACGTTTAGTTTTCACAATATTGAAAAGTTGTTTAAATTACATCCTTCTAATTGAAATGAGGCCCTTAGATCACAAGGGGTATAAATGACAATTTTAGAAAATCAGATTGTAAATACAAAAATGAACTCCCAAATACTTAGGTATAAAACATGGGGGCTTCAAACTTTCTACATAAACTAACAATAAAATGATCAAAAATGACACGTCATTGAAAACATGCTAAGTATTTCCTACCTAGATTTTTTAAATTTGTCTAGAACTTTGAACATTTTTTTCTCAAAACTTGTCACTTATACCCCTTGTGTTCTAAAGGCCTGAAATATTGTGATCTAGAAAAGCACTTTACTTTTGGTCGAAACTCATTTTATACATATATCTTATACAGGGTGTCCCGAAAAGATTGGTCATAAATTATACCACAGATTCTGGGGTCAAAAATAGGTTGATTGAACCTCACTTACCTATATACAATAGTGCACACAAAAAAAGTTATAGCCCTTTGAAGTTACAAACTGAAAATCGATTTTTTTCATATATCGAAACCTCTTAGAGATTTTTTATTGAAAATGGACATGTGGCATTCCTATAGTAGCAACATCTTAAAAAAAATTAAAGTGAAATTTGTGCACCCCATAAAAATTTTATGGGGGTTTTGTTCCCTTAAAACCCCCAAACTTTTGTGTACGTTCCAATTAAATTATTATTGTGGCACTATTAGGTAATCACAATATTTTTAAAACTTTTCTGCCTCTTAGTACTTTTTTGATAAGCCAGTGTTTATCGAGATATTTTGAATATTTGTCGAATCCACCACATATTTGTATAGGGTTAAGTATGATTATACTGTAGAGGGCTGTTAATAATCTTAAAATTTATTTATAATTTTCATTATTAGGTATATTTTGAAAAAGTAGCAACATCTCGATAAGAGGTGACTTATCAAAAAAAGACTAAGAGGCAAAAAATTTTAAAAACACTGTGTTTACCTAATGGTACCACAATCATAGTTTAATTGGACGTACACAAACATTTGGGGGGTTTAAAGGAACAAAACCCCCATAAAATTTTTATGTAAACATATTAAAAAAGAAGCCGCATCCCGATAAAAACTGGTTTATCTAAAAAATACTAAGAGACACAAAAGTTTTAGAAATGTTGTGTTTAACTATAGGTACCACAATAATGAATTAATTGGAACGTACACAAAAGTTTGGGGGATTTAAGGGAACAAAACCCCCATAAAATTTTTATGGGGTGGACAAATTTTACTATAATTTTGTTTTAAAATGTTCCTGCCATAAGAAAGCCCCATTTCCATTTTCAATAAAAATCTCTAATAGTTTTCGATATATTGAAAAAAATCTATTTTCATTTTGTAACTTCAAAGGGCTGTAACTTTTTTATGAGCACATTTGTACTAAGGTAAGTTAGGTTAAATCGAACTATTTTTGACCCCAGAATGTGTGGTATAATTTATGACCAATCTTTTCGGGACACCCTGTATAAAATTGAAAAAATTTGATAGGATTTGATGGTTGCATCTTAGATTTTAGAGCATGCAAAGCTTTTTAGAAAGAAATTTTTATCGTACGTTAAAATTGTACTTTTCAACATCGCCCTTTTCATTTATTAGAAATAATGGGATATGTCTTTTATTATTAATAATTAGCCCTTTTCAGTTATTACAAATAATCTAATAACTCTTTTATTATTAATTAATAAATCAATAACAATAAAAGAGTTTATTATAAAACAGTCGCATTATTCGTACTAAATAAAAAGGGCGTTAGGTATTTGTAATTTGAGAAAAAAAATTCAATTAAAAGGATGTAATTGCATATTAAAACCTAGTTTTTAATTAATTCCAAACAACTTTTCATAATAATAATTTTCGATATTGTGAAATATAAGGTATTCCTGATCGAAATTCATATTTTTGATACTCAAGATTGACTCAATTTTATATTTGGTCCCATTTTAGTTTTTAGCAAAGCATTTTATGAAGAATAATTTTTTTCTGTAAAATTAATAATAAAAAAGTTTCCCATATGGTTCCAAGTTACGCAGACACAATGTCTTAATTATTTTCTTTTTTTTTTAACAAATTGTAAATTGTGGATTTTATTAGAGGTAACCCGATAATAACAATTTAAACTGAATTATTATTATTCTATGCAGTGATTATGATACTTACCATTTTCAAAATTAATTTAATTTCCACACCACTTAAAATAACAACAAATAAAAAAGATTGTCCAATATGTTTTACATGAAAACAAAAGTTTAAAATCAAGGCATAACAAACCCAACGGATATTGCAATAATACCTAGTCGTAGGTAATAATTATTAACGCCAATATAAAATAAAATTTTAAACCTTTCACTGCAGGAAACCATCCGTTCACCAGTAACAGTAAATAATGTTTGTGCATAATAAACGCATAGACGAGAAGGGAAAAGATACTCAAGTCAAATACGTAATCATAATTCATAGAGTATTTGTTTACTAAAGGGTAATTATTATAAATTCGAGTAAAAGATTCACTTTATATGAGTAAAACTGCTTGATCCAGCAAGTTGTGTCTTTGTTGGAGAAAAACTGCTAAGTTGCGTTTATGGGTGTTAATTTATGTTTCTACTCGTCAAGGAGTGTGATTTGATGATTATTTGACTATTTTGAGTGTCGCTTTAATTTACAACATAAAATCGACTGGATGGTATGCCAAGCGTAATTCAATCTAGTTCAAAGAAAAAAATTAGGAAGGAACAACAAAATGTAATATATTTTTGACCGAGTAAGTTTAACATTTCAGGAAGGGAATAATAATTTTTTCAGTAATAACACAATATTTGATTTTTGAGATTTCTCTAGCTGTTCATGAAATAATTAAAATTGTATATAAAAAATGATTATCTCATTTAAAATAAATAGGTATTTCTTATTTACCAAACCTACGGTTTGACGCCCCTTCGGGGTAACGCCCGCGTGCGCCGCACGCGTTGCACGCCCGGTTACGGGGGCCCTGATATCTATGACATAGACTCCCTAATAACCGCCTTGATAAGTTAACCCGGGAGGAAGCCCTCACAGGAAAGAGGCCCTTAGAACACCCACGAATGCGATGGAGAGACAATATATCGTCAGATCTAAGAACAACGGGGCTACCCACTGAACCAACTATCATGGACGACCGTTGGAGATGGAAGCGAGTTGTGCAGTCAGCCAACAACCACTTCGGATTTTTGTAGTGCTGCGAGAGTAAGAAGTGTTTCTGAGTGCTATTGAATGTTTAGTGTTGGGACCCTATTAACTCCTATTCCTAATCTTTCGCGTATTTTTAACTCGTCAGTATACGGGCTCTTCGAATTTGAAATAAATTCACTTATTTTCACTTATGATGACACTTAATGATTTTTCAGCCATAATGTCTATAGAAATCTTCATGGATTGCGTTATTCCAACCCTTAAAATATCCAGGCATCTCCTATGGTTGGGGAGCCCAAGCGGGGATTTTTGTAGTTACTCGAGCGCGTCGGATTATTACATGGGGAGAAACCTTGTACCCTGAAAATGTACCTACCTCTACCATATATTGGCTCTGAATGCAGGGGAGTTTGTTAAGGGGGGCCGAAAAAAAAATTTATCCTTAGAAAAACTCGAAATCGTCAGATTAAGATAAGGTAAGGTACATGCAAAACAGTGTATATTTCAAAAATCTGACGATTTCAGCGGGGCGTAAGGAAATGGGTGAGTCCCAAAGTTTCACAAGAAAAAAGCGAATATTTCGCGAAATGAATGACAGATCGAAAAACTAAAAAATAAATACTTAATATTTTTCAAAAATCTATCGAATGATACCATTCACGACTTCCCACGGAGAGGGGTGGTGGGTAAATTTAATATTTTAAATACGAATTCCGCGATATTTCGCGAAATGAACATCAGATCGAAAAACTGAAAAATACACTTATTCAATGTTATTCAAAAATCTATCGAATGGCACTAAACACAATCCCCCACGGAGGTGGGGTGGGGGTTACTTTAAAATCTTAAATGAGAGCCCCCATTTTTTATTGCAGATTAGGATTCCTTACATAAAAATAAGTAATTTTTATTCGAGACATTTTTTCGAATTATGGATAAATGGCGCTATAATCTAAAAAACGATTAATGGAAATGGAAAATTAAATTAAAAATGGAGAAGTCCCCACTGAAATGGAAAACTTTACTTAACTTTTTTTGGTTTTAGGACCTACTCTTCACAACCCAATAGGTCCCCAAAGCGCTCGAGTGACTGCACATTTAGCATACTTTGCTCCCCTACCATAACAGCACTTTCTAGAATACAGTCCCTGGCCATATTATTATGACCACCTATGAATTTTTACAAAAATCAACTATTCCACTAGGTAAGTTTTGTTTAAAATAATATTTTTAAATTTAGTTTTGTTATGCAATGTTAATGTTATGCATTAACTATAATATATTTAATAATAAACAACAATAAAATATTTGAAAATATTACATATTTATATTTTTTTAATATTTTGTTGAACTTCTGACCTTAATCAGATGGAAAATATTTGGGAGCTTTTAAAACGAGAAATTTCCGATGAAAAGGTCACTAGCGAAATTGTTTTGATTAAAAAACTAATATATCATTGAAACCACAATGACAAATTAAAGCAAAAAAAATTTAACTGCATTCAAAGTACATATGCCAAGACGGGTACTAGCGGTAATCAAAGTTAGAGGGGGCTCTGCAAAATATTTAAAAAATGCAAATATGTGATATTTTCAAATGGTTTATTGCTGTTTATAATTAAATGTATTATATTTGATAATAAACAACAATAAAACATTTAAAAATATCACATATTTTTATTTTTTCAATATTTTGTTAAGCCCCATTTAACTTTGATTAGCGCTTGTATCCGTCTTGACATACTCTGAATGCAGCTCATTTTTTTGCTTTAATTTGTTATTGTGGTTTCAATGATATATTAGTTCTTTAATCAAAACAATTCCGTTGGTGACCTTTGCATCGGAAAATACTCGTTTTCAAAGCTCCCAAATATTTTCCATCTGATTAAGGTCAGAAGTTCAACAAAATATTAAAAAGTATATAAATATGTAATATTTTCAAATGTTTTATTGGTGTTTATTATTAAATATAATATAGTTAATGTATAACATTAACATTACATTACAAAATTTAATTTAAAAATCATATTTTAAACAAAACGTAGCTAGTGGAATAGTTGATTTTTGTAAAAATTCATAGGTGGCCATAATAATATGGCCAGGGACTGTAGATACATTCTATTTATGTATACCATTAATTATGGGTCCTACAACCGTTAAATATGACTCATTTTTTGGTTTCAGGTACCAAATGTTTTTCAGAAAATCTACAATTGGTCCAGAGTGTCATTGCTACTTTACAGGTGACATATATGCAACGTAACGTAAGTTTTCTATCAAGGATAACACCAAATCTCCTCCGAGAGTGATAATTTTATCATTCACTGTCGAAGGTTTGCGCCTATAGCTGAAAGAAACAAGTGCCATTTTATTATGATTTACTGAGAGTCTTTGTTTCGAGCAGTAGGTAATAGGTCTGGATCCTGCGTATGAAAAAAAAGTTGATTAATAGCAAGCTGAAAATTTGTTAATAGCTTAAGGGTGTCTAGTCCAATAAACTTTGATATATGGGAACACTGAAACAGGGGTAGTTTTAATTGTGGAACAGGTTAAAAATTTGGAACGGTCACAGCACGTAAACGGCACATTTATTTTGTCCGACAGAACAGACTTAAACTCTCCGAACAGAAATTAAACTCTCATTAAAAAATCAGACTGCTATTTTTCGCCTGTCATAATTCCTGTCATTTGACATATTCTACATGTTCCACTCATTAAAACGCCCATTTGGTGATAAATAGCAGTCTGATTTTTGCATGAGAGTTTAATCTCTGTTCGAAGAGTTTAAGTCTGTTCTGTCGGACAAAATAAATGTGCCGTTTTCGTGCTGTGACCGTTCCAAATTTTTAACCTGTTCCACAATTAAAACTGCCCCTGTTCCAGTGTTCACACATATCAAAGTTTATTCGACTAGACACCCTTAAGCTATTAACAAATTTTCAGCTTGCTATTAATCAACTTTTTTTTCATACGCGGGATCCAGACCTATAAGGCAAGTTGCATGGCATCATCAATAGTATCGTTATTTATATCTAAGAAATATAGCTAGAATTAGGTTTTACCTCAAATTGGGAGATCCAAAAATGCCAGATGAAGGCGGTAGGTGTTGTATCGATTGGACTTTTAGATCAGCCAGAAGGTACCAAGTGCGCACCGATACCCAAGCCGTCCCACCAGGGTTCCACCACGCCAAAATTGCATTTTATAGAGAGCGGAGCAACAGAAAAATAAGTTCCAAACTTATTTTTCTGAGCTAAAAGGAACTCGCGTGCCACCAGCCGGTAACCACCCGGTTTCCAATTAAATGAGTGGGAAAAAACCGGAGTCTTGCTGCGTACTGAGCTAATAGACTCCCTCCCTGGTTAAGCTGGCGTAGTGAGAGGGTGAAACTAATTGAGCCGTTGATTGAAATACCGGGTGTCCACTTATATTTTCCCCCATTTTAACTGCCTATTACTTCTAAACGGTTAAAGATAGAAATATGCGGTTTTAACTGAAATGTTTTATTTTAGTAAAAGTTTTGTCTGAATGGATTGAATTTTTTATATCGCTTTCAAATGCAAAGTAAAAAATGGCGGATTTTTAAAAAAAAACTTTGTTGGCTTTTTTTTATGGAAAACCCAGTATATTTTTTTTTGTAAATTGAAAGAAAGGTCATTCACCTATCCAGCGATAGTTTTTCAAAATCGGTTGTCAAATCACTGAGTAAATAATTTTTAAAATGAGGGGTGCAACGTGGATATCACATACCTAAATAACATAACTGAGCAAAATGATATTATATTATGTGATATCCACATTGCATCTCTCATTTTAAAAATTAATTGCTCAGTCATTTGGCAACCGATTTTAAAAAATTTTATATCGCTGGATAGGTAAATGACCGTTTTTTCAAGACAAAAAAAATATACTGGGTGTTTTAATAAAAAAAGTCAACAACGTTTTTTTTCAAAAATCCGCCATTTTTTATTTAAAAGCGATATAAAAAATGGCCATTTACCAAAAAACTTGAAAAAACGGTCATTTATCTATCCAGCGATATAAAAATTTTTAAAATGGGTTGTCAAATGACAGCAATTAATTTTTAAAATGAAAGATGCAATGTGGAAATCACATAACTTCCTTAGTTATGTTATTTAGGTATGTGATGTCCACGTTGCACCTCTCATTTTAAAAATTAATTACTGTGATTTGACAACGGATTTTGAAAAACTGTATATCGCTAGATAGGTGAATGACCTTTCTTTCAATTTGCAAAAGAAGATACTGGGTGTTCCATTAAAAAAAGTCAACAAAGTTCTTTTCAAAAATCCGCCATTTTTTATTTCGTATTTGAAAGCGATATAAAAAATTCCATCCATTCAGACAAAACTTTTACTAAAATAAAACATTTCAGTGAAAACCGCATATTTCTATCTTGAGCCGTTTAGAAGTTATAGCCAGTTAAAATGGGGGAAAATATAAGTGGACACCCGGTATTACAATTGATGTGAGACATAGCGTGTCGAAACCTGCCGCGGAGCAATTCTGTATTGAGGAATTACTCCGTTGGTAATCACGTATTGAGCGATTGCCGGTCTAGGGAGGGTTGAGTCGTTGTATGTGTAGATATTAATAAGTTGATTCCGTATTGAGGGATCACTTGATTACTTCTTGTATTATACTAACATTGTTATCGCGATTTGGGGTAATACTGCAGGCGGGTGTGGGGTAATACTGCACTTTGGTTGCATTGGTGGTGTATTGGCTAAACGTGCAGGGCAGGGTATGGTGCTGATAGAAAAGGCATTCAGGCATCAAATATCCAAAAATCTTTTCAGGCCATAATAATGAAAAGACCTTCTCCAAACGCAGTAAAAACTTATACTGAAATGATGACATCTCCTGAGGTAAAATGTTCCGGAAGTAAAATGAGCCTCCGTTCGGATCTCCGGGTGAGGACTATCTCAGGGGGAACACCATTGCAGGTTAGAAAAATCAGGATAGGGTCTTGGAATCTTGGTAGTCTTACAGGTAAGAGTCTGGAGTTAGTGGATGCGCTCAAACGAAGAAGAGTTCAAATTGCTTGTATTCAAGAAACTAGGTGGAAAGGACAAAGGGCGAAAGAACTAGGTGAAGGATACAAATTGTGGTATGTAGGGAGTAGTAACACTAGAAATGGAGTTGGTATAATTGCTGATAGTGAAATGAAAGGTAACGTAGTAGAAGTTGTAAGAACGAGTGATAGAATGATGTCAGTGAAATGTGTAATTGATAAAGAGGTATTGAATGTTGTTTGTGTGTATGCTCCCCAAACAGGTCTGGGTGAGAATGAAAGAAGAGCTTTCTATGATCAATTAGGAGACGTACTGAGTGATATTCCAGCAGAGGAGAAAGTTATAATAGGAGGTGATTTCAATGCACATGTGGGCCAAACCAAGACAGGATATGAAACAATACATGGGGGATTAGGCTTTGGAACTAGAAATGAAGCTGGAGATGACATGCTTGAATTAGCAACAGCATTGGATATGGCGATTGTTAACACATTCTTTAAAAAGAGAGAAACTCAACTTATTACCTACAAAAGTGGACAACATCAATCCCAAATAGACTACTTCATGATTAGGAAAGAAGACATACGTGAATGCAAGGACTGCAAGGTAATAGTGAGTGAGACAGTAAGCCAACAACATAAGCTGCTTGTTCTGGACATCGAAGTAAAAAGCGAAACTAAACAAAAATATCGGAGAGGACCACAAAAAATCAAATGGTGGCTGCTGAAAGATGAGAAAGAAGGTCTATTCAGGAGAAGAATAGTAGAAAAAATATGTTGGAACATGAAAGGAAGCCCTAATACAATTTGGAGAAAAATGGCCAGTAGCATTAGAGAGACTGCTATTGAAATACTTGGGAAAACGTCAGGAAAAAAGTTTGAGGATAAAGAGACTTGGTGGTGGTCAAACGAAGTACAAGGAAAAATAAAAGAGAAGAGAAAATTATATAAAAAGTGGCAAGAAACCAGATCCGACACAGATCTTCAAAACTATATGGTGGCGAAAAAGGAAGCGAAAGTAGCAGTAGCAAAAGCCAAAGCAGAAGCGTATTCAAACCTATATGATCAACTTGATACCAGGGAAGGCGAAACGAAGATATATAAAATAGCCAAACAGAGAGCAAGGAAAGCAAAAGATTTTAATCAGATTAGATGTATCCGAGATGAAAATAATAAAATACTAGTTCACGAAAGGGAAGTCAAAAAGAGATGGAGAAAGTACTTTGACAGCTTATTAAATGAAGAATTTGACAGACAGCCTGTAGAGTCAACGGAGACAGTAGCAGCAATGGTCACCAAAATAACCAACGAAGAAGTGGCTCAAGCGCTTCAAAAAATAAAGAAAGGAAAAGCGGTAGGACCAGATGATATTCCTGGGGAAGTATGGAGAGCATTGGGAGAGACAGGAACAAGGTGGCTAGCAGGTCTATTTAATAGAATTATGGAAGTCGGACAAATGCCAGACGAATGGAGAAGCAGTATACTGGTACCTGTTTACAAAAACAAGGGAGATATACAACAATGTACAAACTACAGGGCTATAAAACTGCTTAGCCACACCATGAAAATATGGGAAAGAGTAATTGACAGACGGATACGTGAAGAGACCGAAATATCCGAGAATCAATTTGGCTTTATGCAGGGTAGATCAACAACAGACGCAATTTTCATTATAAGGCAGCTGATGGAAAAATACAGGAGTAAAGAAACAAACGCTCATATGGTATTCATTGATCTTGAGAAAGCATATGATAGAGTTCCTCGAGAGATTCTGTGGTGGGCACTCAATAAGAAAGGAGTCCCTGGTGAATATGTAAAGATTGTGAGGGATATGTATGAGGGAGTAACGACTAGTGTTAGGACAGGTGTGGGAGAGACTGATAAATTTCATGTGAAAGTAGGATTGCACCAAGGCTCTGTGCTTAGTCCGTATTTATTCTCATTAGTTTTGGACCAGATAACAGCGAAACTACAGGGTAACATTCCATGGTGCTTAATGTATGCTGATGATGTCGTGTTAGTAGGAAATAGTGAAAGAGACTTAGAACAAAAACTGGAACAGTGGAGACAAGCTCTGGAGGAAAAAGGTTTAAAACTTAGTAGGACAAAAACAGAGTATTTGGAATGTTCATTTAAAGATGGAGCTACTACAAATAAAATGGTATCTTTGGATGGTGAAATGATTGTGAAAAGCAATAGTTTTAAGTACCTAGGATCGGTATTACAGAGTAATGGAGAAATAGATGGAGATGCATGCAGTAGAATTAGGGCTGGATGGATGAAGTGGAAAGAAGCGAGTGGTGTGTTGTGTGACAGAAAAATTCCAATGAAGCTGAAGGGAAAATTCTATAAAACAGCCATAAGACCGGCTATGATGTACGGAACTGAATGTTGGGCAGTGAAAAAGAAAGAGGAACAACGAATGCATGTGGCGGAAATGAGAATGCTTAGATGGATGAGTGGAGTGACAAAGAAGGATAAAATTAGAAATGAGTATATTAGGGGAAGTCTAGGTGTGGCACCAATTGATGCCAAAATGAGAGAGCATAGGTTAAGATGGTTCGGTCATGTTCAACGTCGAGACGTTAATCACCCAATACGAAGAATAGCTGAAGTGCAGATTCCTGGAAGGAGTAGGAGAGGAAGACCAAAGAAGACCTGGGGGGAGGCGATAAGGCAGGACATGTTGGTAAAGGGGATTAACATTGATATGACCCAAGACAGAATTGTGTGGAGAAATGCAATTAGGGAAGCCGACCCCGCATAGGGATAAGGCAAAGAGAATGATGATGTTATCGCGATTTGATAGTGGTAAATACAATTTTGTTTTTCTTTTGCAGATAATCGCCAAGGGGGCTTTCTCCGAAGACTAGAATATTTTTATTTTGTTATTTTTGATTTTATTTTACCACTGGGATAATAAGCGTATATTTTTATTTTAATTAAATCTGTGTTTTACCGAGTCTGTTGTCCGAATGAACTGCTCGGTACAGTGTCACGTCAATCATGCACGGAGCGAATACAGTATTAGGTAAAACAGAAAAAAAAAACCAAAATATTAATTATTTGTATATTACTGTTAAATACAATTTATATGTATAATAAAATACACGTGTATATTAAAAAACTCTTTCAATAAAATGTAGACTTTATACTGAAAATGTACGCAACATATGTTATTAAAAAAGCCGCAAAACAACTTTCATTACATGCCAGTCATTACAACAGAGAAAAATTCATCACGAACTAAAGCTGCAAAAAGTCTACTGTGACATCAGTCTTTTTGCATTTTCAATTTACAGGGTAATCCATTACACTCTCTGAAGATCATATAGAAAGTTTTAGTTCTCCAGTTGAATGTTTATAAACTAGTAGTATGAAGAATTTAGATATATTTCGTATTTTATATTAAATCTAATTTGAAAATAAATAGTTCGAGATCTGACGTATCTGAGTTAGGAATAGCCTGAAGTAATCATCAGTAAATTGTAGTCTTATATGTCACATTCTAAAATTATTTCTTAAAATAATTCATAAAAATTCAAAACCAAAACCAGGAACAAATTGAAAATCTATTTATGGTATAAAAAAATAATTAAATGGTTTGCTTGCCAAACTAGAATACCTGCATCTTTTAATAAAGTTTAGCATGGTAAGTGATAAAGTTCGTGAACTGAAAGCAGCTTGATAACCAAAGTCTACACAAATCATCCTCTTATTGAAATCCAAATACGTATCAAGAAAAACAAAAATAAGAATTTATAAGACTGTTATCAGACCTACAGTAACATACGCATGCGAAACATGGGTGCTCAAAAAGTCAGAAACAGACCTTTTAGAAAGATGGGAGAGAAAGATGCAAAGAGCAATATATGGAGGTGTGAAAATAGAAGGTCAGTGGAGAAGAAGAACCAATAAAGAATTGGAAGAATTATATCAAGAGCCAACGATCACGACGACGATCAAAGCACAGAAAATACGGTATTTGGGACACATCGAGAGAATGGGAAGTAAACGAATGCCAAAAATGGTACTCACATGGAGACCAATAAAAAAGAGAAGGAAAGGCACACCAAGGAAAAGATGGAAGGACAGTGTGTATGAAGACTTGAAGAAAAATAACATTGAGAAAAGGAAAGAACTAGCATTGGACAGAAGGAGATGGAGGGAGGTGGCGAAGGAGTGTATAAATAGACTGAAGTGTAATTAAATAAAATTTATAAGTTATGTAAGTTATATAAAGTTATTTATTATTTATGTAATCAGAAATGTAAACATTTTAGCCCTAGGTCTACAAGGCCTGTTGCGCTTAATAAAAAAAACACAAATCATCTTCAAAAAATTGAAACAAAATGATCCTTTAGATTTTTAAAGTCATATCTGTCTATCTATGAAATTGAAATCAGACGAGAAGTGACAAAGGGATGCGTGTTGTCGCCAATTCCTTTTAATGCCTCCTCTGAAGATATCCTGAAAGAAGCTCTCGAGGGTGAAACAGCTGGAATAAAGGTAAATGGAGTTCCCATTAACAACAATGTATATGCGGATGACACTGTCATCTTAGCCAAAAATATTGAGGATTTTCAGAGGCTGGTGACCAGAATAGCGGAGTATGGACAAGAATAAGGCCTAACAATAGCTCGAGAATATCGAAAGCTCAAAGAAATAACAAGAATCTTTTCATAAACGGAACCAAAGTCGAACGAGTAGACCAATATGCATATATTGGAACAATAATCAACTCCACAAATGATTACTTCCAGGAAATCAAAATCGGAATAGAAAAGGCTAGAGCAAATTTAACCAAAATGAGAAGAATGCTCTGGACAAGAGACTGCACTCTTAACGCGCGTTTAACATGTGTATGGCATGAAGAAAATGTATGTACTTGTAAACGCGCGTTAAGCGCCTGTCATATGAACTCGCCCTAATTATTCCAGTTCCAATTCTTCAATAACTAATGATAAATGTATTTCTTTGTATTTTTTTCCTTGTGAGAAGTTAGATCTCGAACCACATATCAACATATTTTACTAAGAATTATTATCTAAAACAATATCATCCCTTGACTGACTACACTCAACATAATGTAATAAAGTAATTATATAAGAGCTTGATCCATTACGTCGGCGTCGTTAAAACAGGTATTCTTAGAGGTTACGTGAATTGTTGAAAAGAGTAAAATTTCTAGCATTTAGGTTTCACATATTGATGGAAAACCCGATAAAATTCAGTCATATTAATTTATTTAGAGTAAAAATTACAGCTACTAAACCTAAGATGAAAGTTACACTGAATGATTAGAGCAGGTAACTATCTCATAAACTTTTATTTGGTAACATTTTCATGGAAACTTTAATATACAGTATATTATATCGTTTAAATGGAAATAGTGAATCAATGCATAATATGCCTGTATAAGATATGTCGTCCATCATCAGGGTTCCTTTCATGGCATATCTATTGATTTGACCAATAATTGTTTTTACTTGTTTTTAGATGGCAATATGTACAAAGTTTTAATATTGACAAAAAAGAAAAAACAGCACATTTTTTTAAATTCAGAACTGCATCTTCTTAAAGTACCATGCTCACGACGAATGTTGACTATCATCAGCGCCATCTGGACTTTGTCAACAGCGTTTCTAAAGAGAGTCGTTTGCTCTATTATTTTGTTGCTGTAAACGTTGAATAACAGCGGATATAGTATGCAACCCAGGCGAATACCTCTTCAGATAACACGTGATTGACTTATTTGGGAAGTCTGGTTGCAGTACAATTTGGCAATTCACTTTAAATGACGATTATCCAAGTTAAACTCTTTAAGAATATTTCTCTTTAATATTATCCAAAATTTTTACGTGTTGGACACAATCGAAAACCTTTTCATAATTTATAAAACAAGCGTACATTGACACTGAAATATCGCTATAGCGTTGAACTTGGACCTGACTACTAAATAAGGCTTCTCTGGTTCCGAAATTCCACAGAATTCAAAATGCGTGTCGCTCACAGCAGATTCACATTGTAACACAAATTATATTTATGTGTCAACCCTGTCGCCCACTGACGTAGGATGATGTGTCAACGGATGTCACTTACATTCGTCATTCAGACTTTGGCAATGAGACTGCTAGTTAAGATATGGTTTATTGTGTTGTTCTTTTTCGGTGATTACATATACCGCTCACAGTGATGTGCTTTGTTTATTTTATTTCAACCTAGATTTGCATTTAATTTACAGTGTAGTTGAAATACGAAACACAGAAATAAACCTTAATCCAATATCGTGTACTCACACCCCTAACATCTCTTAATGTGGCGCCCAACGTGGGCCCGCCAAATTAAAATTGTTTTTTCTTTTTTGGCTTTAAGGTAAAACCCACACAGCCAGATACAAATTTTGTAAAAGAGAGTACAAGGATTTAACACAAGGATTACACTCTTCTCGCCCAGGGGCCGATCAGGGCATTTTATAAACGATCAACGGTAGGCCTCTGATAGATAAGGTATATATACATTAAGGAAAGACATAAGGTAGCAGCAAAAGGTATTGTTAAATTTGTATTTTTGTTATTCTGACGGAATATAACAAACAATCGTAAATTTCTTTTCTGTTTAAAGCAAGAAGATGCATTATGTTATATGGGCTTTCAATGTTCAATTGTAGAAGTTTTCTGAACACGCATTGGATTAAGCCCTATATTTTTGGCAATCAAAAAAGATGTGGTCCAGATCACCGATTTTATTACAAACTTCACAAAGATCACTCTCAAGTATTTTGATTTTATGTAAGTGTGCTGGATAACATGTGTGACCAAACTTCATTCGACTAATAGTGGTTATGCTTTTGCGATTGTAATTGTACTTATTGTACCAAGGTTTTTTCCTCAATTTGGTTTCTAGTCTGGTGTATCGTGTTGGATTTGTAAAGGTGTATTCTTGCCACAAGTAGGACCATTGTATCATCATTTTATGTTTTGATATGTTTATTTGTTCATCCGTAGTTAATTCACAATTTATCTGTTCCCCCATTTCTATGCTTTCTTTGGCAACTTTATCTGCAATTTCATTTTTTGTTATTCCTACGTGTGCTTTAACCCAGAAGAATTTTATAAATTTATTTTGATCTTGTAATGTTTTAATAATTGTTTGGATGTTAAAGCTAATATCATGTGTTTTGTTTGAGTTGGATTTTAAAATTTTAAGAACTGAAAGTGAATCGGAAAAGATAATGGCATTCTGTTCCTCTTCCTGTTGTACATATTCTAGTGCTTTTAGAATTGCTATTGCCTCAGCTGTGAAGATAGATGTGTTATTATGTAGCTTATAGTGTTTTTGTATACGTTTAGGTATTACGAAGGCACAACCTGTGCCGTCAGTGTTTTTTGATCCATCAGTGTATATTGTGTAATAGTTTGGATATTGGTCTAAAATTTGATTAATAACTATGTTATTAAATGATGCTAATTCAGATTAATGGGGTATATTCACATCACATACAACAAAGTGAACAAAGTAATCGATCTCTACCTTTGTTTGTGGTTGTAGGGTCACGTTTCTTAATGCTTCACAAATAGGAGGAGAGTTCTTATGTATCCAAAAAGGCTTAGTTAAGTCGTATTCGTTTAACTTGTATATGCTACTAATGAATGGTGAATTTTTCTTTAGTGGTTTAATAATCATTTTTTCAGCTAAAAATGATCTTCTTATTATAAGTGTTCTTGGGGTGTGAGTACACGATATACGATAAGAGTTTATTTCTGTGTTTCGCTCTTCAACTACACTAAATTAACTGCAACTCTAGGTTGAAATAAAATAAGAAAGCACATCACTGTGAGCGCTATATGTAACTACCGACAAATAACAATACAATAAACTATAATATAACTAGCAGTCTCATGGCTAAACGTTGGACGTCGAATCAATAGTGACAGCCGTTGACACATCGTCCTACGTCAGTGGGCGAAATGGTTGCCACATAAATATAATTTGTGTTAAAACATTTTTTATAACTGCATAATTTTTGTTAATTACTTCATCCAAAGAAGCATATTAAATCAATAAATGTACAGAAATAGAATAATTGCTAGAGAAAAAACCAATTACAAACTATTTACTGCATTCTTTGGTGCATTTTCATATAAAATTCTCTGTGTGATTCTCTCAGAAAAGTTACTTTTCCGTTTCTTAGCTCACGGACTCTTTTTAGGGTCCAATTTATAGTTATAATCAAATTTTCACATTTTAATCACCATATAATTTTGATAATAGGAATTCTCACTTATTGTCTATTCCTGCTCTAATCATTTGATGTAACAGTAACACTCATTTTATTAAAAAATGGATGGATAACACTTTTATATACCTAAGAATTTTGCTAATGATTTGATTGGTTACATGAATATTTACAGTTTTAATCTATTTTTTTTATTCAATAATGATAAAATGTCTGTACAATAACTGTAACTTTATTTCTCGCACATTCCTTAATATATTAGATTTAAAAGTAGTAGGATAGTACATTTGTTTTAAGTCAATTCAGAATAATAAAAGTTTTATATTATCGATCAATTATTCAAAAAAGATTAGCCTAAAAATCGTTATAAAAAGTAAATTATTCAAATCTTAAGAATGCAAAAATTAAATCGATTAATAAAGTAAAAATGTGGAAACAGACATGATTTCTTATCCATCCAGATGAGAAGTCGTTTCTTTAACAGAATGGATTCTGGATTCTCCACAAGAGTACTACATACTTCGTTAAATGATTTTCCATCAAATATCTTTTGAACCACAACATGTGAAGTAGTATAATTAAAAAAAAAATGTTTGTGGTGTATTTTAACTAAACTGAGACAACCGATTCTTTCGCCTTCCTGTTCGGTTTGTTGTTGCTGATGATGGCTCGTGATGGGCCAAAACGCGTCCAAAATATTTTAAACCTATGATTTCTAAATCACAGACGACAACCACATAGAAAAAGAGGTCTCAGCAAGAATAACTGCGGGGAATAGAACATTAAACTCCCTATCACCATTATTAAGCTCTAAGCTTCTAGAAAGAAAATCTAAATTAAGACGGTACATGTTAATTATTCGACCAGTTGTTACATATGGAAGCGAAACATTTGACTCTACATCTGAAGACTCTACTCAAAGGAAGGTTCTCAGAATGATATTTGGCCCTCAAATGGGTGAAATGACAGGAGAGTGGAGAATACGCCGTAATGCTGCATGGTACTGAAAACATCGTCAAATACATTGCGCGTCACAGAAAACGGGCACCCCAAAAAATGGGTAATTTTTGATGACTCGGTATCTCCTAAACCTGTTGTCGGATTTAAATAATTTTTTTAATAACTTATAGCTTTATTCTTTGAGAATATCGCTGTAATAATATTGTTGCCAAACAGGTAAATTTTCATTGTATACCGGGTGTACGAATCAAACTGTGTTTTTTTCAAAGTTTGCAACACCCTGTGGAATATTCTAGCATTTATAAAATACTTAAATTAAAGCCTATAGCCTCAGGTTTTCTTAAAATTTTGTTTTTTGATTCATTCGCTTATGTTGGATAATACAAAAGTTAGGTACTTTAACAAATAGCCATGTTCTTCATCAGTACAGGGTGTTTCTAAATAAGTGCGACAAACCTTAAGGTGATACAGTAGCAATCAACAGGTAGCAAAAACGCGTTCCAAGATTGCGGCTGTAATTTTAAATATTTTTTCGAGATATTTGGCACACGTATTCGTAATATAATAAAGAATGGCGGTACAGAGCCCAATTTGAAAAATATATTAATATGTGGAAATTACTTTGTAATTAAATACAATATTAAAAAAACGAGCCTGTACCGCCATTAAGAAGAACAAAAAAATACACTTTCTTCAAATAAACTTTTTTATCTGATGCCTAGATTTTGTGTCATTTTGGAACTACTAAATTTTTTTATTTCATTAGTAGTTCCAAAATGACACAAAATTTAGGCATCGGATAAAAAAGTTTATTTGAAGAAAGTGTATTTTTTTGTTCTTCTTAATAGTCCTGTCGCCAGGGGGGGTACAACGGCCTCGTTAATTCAGATGGACTTACCCAAGTTTTTTTTATGTATTTTGACCCGTAGAACACGAATTTTTTGGGTAACAGTTGATCCGGATGTCGATAAGATTGTTATAGACCAAGAACTTGAGGAATCAAATAACAGCGATTTTTGGCAAAACAAAACAATATTTTGTATTTTTTGGGTCATTTTAAGCAAAAAATATTTCTACAAGTTTTTTAGTAGGATGCACAGTTTTCGAGATAAACGCGGTTGAACTTTGAAAAAATCGAAAAACTGCAATTTTTAAACCCGAATAACTTTTGATTAAAAAATAAAATAGCAATTCTGCTTAGCGCCTTTGAAAGTTCAAGTCAAATTATGTCGGTTTTGATTATTTACATTGCTAAAAATTTATTGTGTTATTGTTAAACAAAGCTACAAACAACTAGTGCGTGAGTGATGTTTCTATGATTTCTCATTTAAAATCGAACGAGTAGGTAGAATAGGTACTAGTGCAATCAAGACTATTTCTACGTTACATGCGTTAAAACGCATGTAAAAGCACGGGAAACCCTACGTGTTTATAGCTTTGTTAAACAATAAAAAATAAATTTTTACCAATGCAAATAATCAAAACCGATATAATTTGACTTAAACTTTCAAATGCGGTAAGCAGACTTGCTATTTTATTTTTTAATCAAAAGTTATTCGGGTTCAAAAATTGCAATTTTTCGATTTTTTTAAAGTTCAACCGCGTTTATCTCGAAAACTGTGCATCCTACGAAAAAACTTGTAGAAATATTTTTTACTTAAAATGGCCCAAAAAATACAAAATATTGTTTTGTTTTGCCAAAAATCGCTGTTATTTGATTCCTCAAGTTCTTGGTCTATAACAATCTTATCGACATTCGGATCAACTGTTACCCAAAAAATTCGTGTTCTACGGGTCAAAATACATAAAAAAAACTTGAGTAAGTCCATCTGAATTAACGAGGCCGTTGTACCCCCACTGGCGACAGGACTATAATGGCAGTACAGGCTCGTTTTTTTAATATTGTATTTAATTACAGAGTAATTTCCACATATTAATATGTTTTTCAAATTGGGCTCTGTACCGCCATTCTTTATTATTTTACGAATACGTGTGCCAAATATCTCGAAAAAATATTCAAAATTACAGCCGCAATCGTGGAACGCGTTTTCGCTACCTTTGATCGCTACGCTATTTCCTCTTAAGGGGTAATTTTGCATTAAAAAATAATGACAGTTTGCTCTATAATCGTATGTCTGCAAATGCTTCGTTTCCGAGATACGGGATGTTGAATTTTTTCTTACAAACTGACGATTTATTTATTGCTTTAAAACCGGTTGAGATATGCAAATGAAATTTGGTGGTTTTTAAGACGTAGTTATTGCACATTTTTTGACGTACAATTAAGAATTTTATATTCACCATTGCCGTGCATACGTGTAATATGATCGGTCATATTACCCGTATACGCGCCAGTGGAGAATATACAATTCTCAATTGCATGTCAAAATATGCGTAATAACTTGCTCTTAAAACCTACCAGATGGTATTTGCATATCTCAACCGGTTTTAGAGCCATAAATAAATCGTCAGTTTGTAAGAAAAAATTCAACCACCCGTATCTCGGAAACGAAGCATTTGCGGACATACGATTATAGAGCAAACTTGTCATTATTTTTTAATGCAGAATTACCCCTTAAGGTTTGTCGCACTTATTTAGAAACACCTTGTACTGATGAAGAACATGGCTAGTTGTTAAAGTACCTAACTTTTGTATTATCCAACATAAGCGAATGAATCAGAAAACAAAATGTTAAGAAAACCTGAGGCTATAGTTGGGTTTTAATTTCAGTATTTTATAAAAGCTAGAATATTCCACAGGGTGTTGCAAACTTTGAGAAAAAAACACAGTTTGATTGGTACACCCGGTATACAATGAAAATTTACCTGTTTAGCAAAAATATTATTACAGTGATATTCTTAAAGAATAAAGCTAAAAGTTATTAAACAAATTACTTAAATCGGACAACAGGTTTAGGAGATACGAGTCATCAAAAATTACCCATTTTTTTGGGGAGCCCGTTTTCTGTGACGCGCAGTGTACATAAAAGCTAACCGGATAAGATGGGCAAGTCATGTGATAAGATTAGAGAAAGATAGAGTGTTAAAGTTAGTATTTTTTAGAGACCAGATGGTAGAAGGTCAGTAGACCGTCCCAGAAAAAGATGTAAGGATGATGTTAAAGTCGATTTACCTAGGATTGGGGTAAAACAATGGGACATGGAAGCGCAAGATTGTAGATGGAGTGCTATAGTGGATGCTGCGAAGACTCACCTCAAGTTGTAAAGGCAGCCAAGAAGAAAATGATTTAAAAATTGATTTGTGGTTTAGCGCAGATCAGCAAGTATTCCGAATGATGCACATAGAAACGAAATAATAAAATGAATCGTGGACAGAACAACCACCATCATAAAAGATATACGGCAAAATTCGCTTATTTGGTACGGACATGTACAGATAATCGTTAGAAGATAAAAACAACATGGCTTGATGGAGTCCAAACGGCAATGGCAGATAAAGATCTAGATCAGGACATTGAGCCGATAGAATAGAATGTAGAGTGGGAACCGGAAGGAGCAGGAATAGGACCTTATATATTATTCCGTTACATTACAGTACCGTTATTCCCATGATATCCGTCTTAGTAGCTTAAAATGCCTATTAACAGATTGGTTCTTCTTCTTCTTCATGTACCTCATCCTTTTAATAAAATGGCAATCATCATGGTCCAGTTTATTCTCTCTTCACAAGTTCTGAAGAGTGTCATAGTTGTTTTTCCAGACCACCGCCTTAAATTTTTCAACCAGGACATGCGTCCTCTCCCCGGTTCTCTTTTACCTTCCACTTTTCCTTGTATATCCAATCGCAACAACTCATACAAACTGGTCAGAATGGACTAATTAAAGCTTCGTAGCGAAACTCATCATTGGCGTTTGCTTTAACTTCCATATTTATTTATCTACTATACTTACAAAAAATGTTTCTGAAATGTTCTTACAAAAAACACAAAAAAGTGTTAATACTCTGCATACTGCATTGATTCTCGAATACTCGTGGACATACCAGACAGAAACATTTTAGAACGGACTATTTTAAACTGAAGATTTGCAGAAATTAAAAACTATACAATTCTTTTTTTTTTTCATTATGCTTATTTGACTCAAAACAACAAATGTAGGAAGTAAAAACGAACCATAATGTTAAATAACTTGTTACCTAGCATGCGTTTAAAAGCTTACCCTGCACACATAAGATACGCAAGTTTGCTTACAGCGTACAACCGTTGCCATCAACACTTAGACGAAATACCATTAAAGTGCACTTCTAATACAACAGTATTTCCTGCTTCCATTAAGACAATATTCAATATGACAATTTATATCATTCGTAAAGAAAGGTTCTCTATGCCACTGAGAAAGAGTGTGATGTGCTGGGAGAAATCTGGCAACACTGCCTTACACATAAACTTTACCTCCCCCTCTCTCTCCCTCATCCCACCACTTTCGCCTCGCTGCATTGCTCAGTGTCGGCTTAGCAGCCTTCGAAGATGGTGGTCACGATCGCTGTTACAGTCAATGTGAAATTCATGCTGTGATACGTGTTTTAATGGATTTCACCTATTTACATTTATCGTCAGTTAATCGAAGTTTATGGGTAAAAGTGCATATCTGTTCAACATGTTCACAAATGGTGTAGAGAATTCAGTCAAGTCCAAATGGAAATTCACGATGAATCTGCAGGCCTTCCGCTTCAATCTTCATCGTGAATTTCGGTTCGTTGTGAACATGTTGAACAGATATGTATTTTAACCTATAAACTTCGGTTAACTGCCGATAAATTTCAATAGGTGAAATACATTTTGCATTAAAAAAAAACGTATCACAACATCAACTTCACATTGGCGGTAACAGCGACCGTGACCTCCATCTTCGAAGGCTGCTAGGCTGACACTGAGCAATGCAGCGAGGCGAGAGAGGAGTTGATGTGTAAGGCAGTGTTGCCAGATTTCTCCCAGCACGTCGCACTCTTTCTCAGCGACATAGGAAACATTTTTTTCAAATGACCCTCGTATCATTAGTAAATGCACTGATGTAAAGTTTTTACTTTAATTAAAGACTTGACAATATCTAAATACAAGTAGTGGATCTACATTTGTACAATTGGAAATTTTCATGTCTTTGATACATTTATAGCTGATCATCCTGTTTTTGTTCTAACTGCTATATAGAGATGGGGTAGTCTGATTGTTTTTGTCTATGTAACTGTCACAAAAAGGAACAGTTTACTCCTTTATTTAATTTTTCCCCTTGCGATAAACAGTAGAATAATAAGCCCTGTGATGTAACAAACCTGTTATAAATAACGTGTACACGTTATGTTAACATAACGTTTGATTATAACAGCCTGTATAACGTGTTGCCAAAAATTAGATGTGATGTATCATGTTTTTAACGTGCGCGTTATCCAGCATGTTATTTTCAAAACGTTAAAGTATCGTCTTGCGCGACAAGAATAACAGTATACAGAAATTGAATACGTTAGAGGAAGACAGACATAAACATGCAGCGTGCAGCGAAGTACGCATCTTGTTCATCCCACTCGAACATCTGGCACTAGCACCAAAACTCAAAACCAAGATGTTATTTGAAATTCCCGGCCCTCGGTCCGTGAGGTGTTCTTTCTATTGTGAATTTTATTTAATTTTTGCTTGTCCTGTTGTTATGTTATAAAATGGCTCAACAAGGATTGAAATAAACTACAAAACGAACATTCAAATGGATTTACCCAATCTGGCCAAACTGGTCTCTATAGTCAGTATAGTCTGTATGTTTTCTTCATTTATAATATTTATATGAATAAAATGTTTTTGTTTACAAATAACATAACCTCAAAAAATAATACACTATTTCTAAAAAATAACTTTACAAACCTAAAATAGTATCATCTAATTATTTTAATAGCCCGACATTTACAATCTGACAAAATTCTGGACTAAATTGTCCATTTTTTATATTTATTTATTCTTTATACTATACGTTATTTTATAACAAGAGGTTAAATACGCCCCGTTAAAATGAACCTGTTATGTTACCAGATAACGTTTTTGAGAAACGTTATTTGTCATACATCACATCAATTTGTAGAATTTAACGTAAATGCAGGATAACATGCACGTTATTTATGTTTGATACATCACAGGGGTGAATGTATAATTGTGTTATTGTGTACCATATATTACTAAATTATTGATAAGATTTTTAAAGTAAATTTTTCTATGTAGACCAGTTTAACACGCCAATGTTTAAGCTGCAATACTTTTCAAGTTAATGATTGAGCTTAAACTGTAGCATATGCGTATGTGTTAAATAATGATAAAATATAGCAGCAAATAGCTTTTACTGGGTGAAGATATGATTGAAATATGACGTTTAGCAGAAACGTCAGAACAATAATTACAAGGACATAACTTACAAGGCAAACTGGCATATCTCATTGTTCTTGTTTTGCATAATTCAACAATCAGAGATAGTTACATATTAAAACTCTTTGATTTTCTAAGGTTGCATTCCGTTCACTTAGAAACATTGAGAATAACCGCTCTAAGATGATTCGGTAACATTTTTATTTAAAAACATGTACTACATATGTTTGTAATGTAGCTAAGACCAGACATACAACTAAACGGACATGTTAACCTGCAAGAGATTTAAAACAGAAATAAAATAATATTTTTTTATTGGTACCCCATTTTTCTTATTTAAAGTACGCCTCAGCGCGTCTTTTAAAGTTACCATGGCAACATCAACAGTTTTAAATATTGATCTGACGTGACAGGAATACATACCTTGTAACGTCAAATAAATAAAATATGAATAAAATATTACTAACAAATGTTTCAAAAGATTTATTCAAATATTTGAAAATCTTAATCTTTTAAATGAATGTGAAAGTACAGTTGGTATTGCTTGAAATATTTTATACTTTCGTTTTTTAAATCGAAGGAAATGTTGTTCAAATTAATGCTACCGACATTTTCGGAAGCCAATGAGGTTGTACTTCCATTACGACCAGTAATAATAATTAATTTTTGTGACAAATTGCAAATTAATTTTCGTTTTTCTCATTTCTATAACAACGAAAGGTATACTACTGATGTACACCACAAATTTTTACATTATTAGCTCTTATTTCAATTTTTGTAGTACTAATACATGATTTAGAAGTGTGCCAATAAAAAAATAGTATACAGTATTCGTGGATAACTGGTCTTTAAAATATTTGCTCTATTTTAAGACTATAAAAGTGCTTTTTCCTATTTGTCAGCACAATTTATTATTGATCTCTTTGGGTAACAGATGGAACACGCCTATACTTATACAAATATCGGAGAAGATGACTGAGAATGAAATAGACTAAATTCATGATTACAACAGCAAATATAAATATAAATGCATGGTTATAGCAGCATCTACTAAGTGATTGTTGTATTTGTGAAGTATACTCTGGCAATATTCAGCTCGTTTCAACATTACAAACACTTGCAATACCTTGTTTTTTTTTAATGTTTTATCATCATCCATCACGAATGAAAGCAAACATGCCTCTTGGTTACTCTTCCATATTCCTAGTAATAAAGATACACCCCAGGACTATAAATAATAACAAGTTACATTTCCTTTTTTTTTGGAATGTTTTATATTATACATTTTTTTAATATCAATAAATCTCATATATATAATAACCACTGCATTAATCTACACACTATTTTAAAATTAAACATAGAAATAAATATATTTGTTAATTTTAAAATTATATTTAACAAAATAAAATACATAAAAAACGTCACTTTTTTACATATTTGGCCTCGAAAGTATCTTGTTATTTAGTATGAAAAATTGACTTGAGTATTTTTTATTCTGCACTTAACTTTAAAAAATATACACGCTATATTAAAATTTATGTACACGCAGCACGTAGAGAAGGTAGATTTAAATGGACTACTAAAGCTGGGACTTCAATTGAACAAGTCGAACTGACATATTTCCCAAACAAACTTCAACAACACATAAAAGTGCATAATATATCTAATTTCAACTTTTTATTTGTAGCGACATAGATTGTAGTATTATTATAAGTAACTAAAAAAACTGAAAATAAAACATTTATTATATTGTACTTTGAAGATGGTTTGAATCCGTCTTCATACCACTGCCAAAAAAGAAGATCGCCAAATTATGCCAGGACTTTTGCCTTGTAAGTCTACAAAATAACATTCAGAAGCTTTTCTTGTGAATCATACAGAACAGAATATATAGAGATGTGACAAGTCACCGGTCAAGAACAATTATTTGGCTTCGGGAAAGGTATGAGGACACGAGAAGCAATATTTTGTCTTCAAACTCTGGCACAAAGGTGCAAAGATCAACAAGCAGACCTTTTTTTCTGTTTTATAGATTTTGAAAAAGCGTTCGACCGAGTACAGCCCAGGAGCTTGATAGAAAGATTGAACGACATCGGAGTCGACAAAAGAGAGTCTAAAATTATAGAACCTATTTACTGTAAACACAGCTACACTAGAACAGTGTTTTGGAATCCAACGAAGATTCAATAAAAGCTTGAAAGTAAACAAAAAACTTCCCATTGTTGACCCAGATAAGTAGCAAAAATGATCCTTTGATGGCAAACCAAGAAAACGAGTAAATAAAGGAAGAGACGGTACTAAAAAAGCAAATAAGTTTATTGAAAGTAAACCAAAAACAATCCATTGTTCACCACACACAGATAAAGAGTATGTGAAGAATATTTTCAAACACCTTAGAGAAATGAAATTGAACGAGGTAGTAACTAGCTATCAAAATTAACTTCCTTGAAGGAGGTAGTTATTTTTGATAGCTAGTTTGATGAGGAGAGAAAGAGTAGATAAAATAAGAACAGAGGAAATATGGAACAGAATGGAAGTAGAACGCTCAATTACAAAAAAGTTGCAAACAGTCCTGCAGTGGTACGGGCATGTACAAAAACCATGTAGAAAACGTATCTATTTTA
Organism: Diabrotica virgifera virgifera; assembly: GCF_917563875.1. Classification (NCBI taxonomy): domain Eukaryota; kingdom Metazoa; phylum Arthropoda; class Insecta; order Coleoptera; family Chrysomelidae; genus Diabrotica; species Diabrotica virgifera. The sequence continues at coordinate 49,093,022 of NC_065448.1, forward strand.
AAAATGATCTTATCTCTAGATATTCATTATTATTTTATTATGTAATTTAGCAAATATAGTGGATACGAGTAGGTATCATCACCACTAAGTAAAAAATAGACGCCAAGCTGTCATTTACAAAAAATTCAAAAAGGAAAAGAAACAATTTGGAAGAGATATGTCTCTTTGCATGTTCTTAAAAATTGTTTGGAAAGCTTCATAGTTCACAACTACTCGTATGATATCAGACTTCAGTAGTCCGTTTTCAGTGCGAATAGCCCCTCTTAACACTAATATATTATTTAAAAACGCCACTACGATCCGTAAACAGTTCACTTTTTCGTTCAGTTTCGCTTCTATTACGAACGGTATTCTAAACTTTGAGCATTTTAACAACAATAAAATAATTCAGGGCGGTTTTTTGTCCTTAAATAAACTAATTTTACAATTCAATGTGAACTTCGAAAGTTCATTGATTTTTCTCTTTCCCGCACCTATAAACCTCGTCCGCATAAATAAGATTATAAGATTAACATCCTTTAAAAATAGATTATAAATTATAGAGTGTACTTGATTCGGCTTTGCTTTATTGTCGATATAAAGAGTATTTAACTTTCTTATCATGTCGTAAAAGTAGTAATTGTAGGATTTAATAATAAAATATTTTAAATAAATAAATATAAGGGTCATCCCAAAGCACAAAAACCATGTTTAAGAGGAAACAGTAGCGATCAACAGGTAGCGAAAACGCGTTCCAAGATTGCGGCTGTAATTTTGAATATTTTTTCGAGATATTTGGCACACGTATTCGTAATATAATAAAGAATGGCGGTACAGAGCCCAATTTGAAAAATATATTAATATGTGGAAATTACTCTGTAATTAAATACAATATTAAAAAAAACGAGCCTGTACCGCCATTAAGAAGAACAAAAAAATACACTTTCTTCAAATAAACTTTTTTATCCTATGCCTAGATTTTGTGTCATTTTGGAACAACTAAATTTTTTTATTTCATTAGTAGTTCCAAAATGACACAAAATCTAGGCATCGGATAAAAAGTTTATTTGAAGAAAGTGTATTTTTTTGTTCTTCTTAATGGCGGTACAGGCTCGTTTTTTTAATATTGTATTTAATTACAGAGTAATTTCCACATATTAATATATTTTTCAAATTGGGCTCTGTACCGCCATTCTTTATTATATTACGAATACGTGTGCCAAATATCTCGAAAAAATATTCAAAATTACAGCCGCAATCTTGGAACGCGTTTTGGCTACCTGTTGATCGCTACTGTATCACCTTAAGATAAAAAAGTCAAGTTTGTTAAATATATTTACTTCTACACCAGAACTTATCGTTTTACAAAATATCTCACAATAATACTTGAACAAAAGAACAACCAGAAATCCTTACAGCGAAAAATTAAATCTTCAATTTTGAACTTATTTTCTCTTTTCCTGTTCTCAACATGAAGACAAACTAATACAGTAATTGGCTGCCTGTTGATCAATAAACATGATAAAAAAATAGTACGTTAAAAAAGACAAAAATTTGGTGACATAATAATATAGTACGTATTGAAAAATGCGCGTCAATGTTCTATAATTTCTTAAACGAGTTTTAAATAAATAACTAACATCGAAGTTAAAACCTCGGTTGTAATTGGTGTAAATATTTAATCAAAAATTCAAAATTAACAATTCATATTGATTACAGTAGTTGATTGTTCAGAACCAACCTTTTCCATCTTCCATCCTTAGTGAACTTTGAAGTAATAACTGCAACACCAAACAGTGGTTACTTAAAACTATTCAATTAAACGTCATTATACACCAGGGAAATAAGGTAAAAATACACCATGTTCGGGACACTTGAGCAGCCAGGTTGCAAATGGGTTTTTGGGTACTATATACCTAATACATTATAAATACAAAAATGCCCGTCACAGTTCGGACGAGAATTTTAGTTATTAACAAATAAGTGTCAAAAATGGCAATTTTTTTGTTAATAACTAAAATTCTCGTCCGAAATGTGACGGGTATTTTTGTATTTATAATGTATTAGGTATATAGTACCCAAAAAACTCATTTGCAAACTGGCTGCTCAAGTGTCCCGACAAAAACCTTATTTCTCTGGACTATTAAGCCACGCAAATGGATATAACTACCCGGAAACAGTATATGTCCCTACTCGAGATAGCAATTACATCTCTCTTGGTCTGCAATAACTAAAAGAGTTGACAGGCTATTGCAGACTAAGATAGTAGTAATTGCTATTTCGACTACGGACACATACTGTTCTCGGATAGTGATATCCATTTTTATCGACTTTATCTCGTTTAATTTAATACTTTTAAGTACATATGTAGTCTTCAATATCTATAAAAAGTGCCAAACAATCATTGGAGACGATCAGTTTGGATTCAGGGCTGGCATAAGAACAAGAGAAGCCCTCTTCAGTTTACTAGTTCAGGCCCAAAATTGCTACGACCAACAGAAAGATATATTTATATGCTTCATAGACTTTGAAAAAGCACTTGATAGAGTTAGACACGACTTACTATTAGAACGTTTGTAAGAAGTCGGTTTACATGGGAAAGACATCAAACTACTAAAAAACTTGTACTGCAACCAAAACGCCACAGTTAGGATCAAAATTACATGTCCGCAGAAGTAGAAATCAGGAGAGGTATTAGACAGGGATGTGTTCTGTCACTCCTGGTATTTAATCTTTACTTCTAGTTTCTATTTATTTAATAGAAGAATTAAGCTATAAAACAGATGAGATATCTCAACAAGGCAGCCAAAGTGAAGAGGTGATAACACTTTTCCCAACTGGAACTGTTTGCTATACCTTTACAGGTACTACTTTACCGAGGGGAGTATTAATTTGCGGTATAGAACATATAATCTTGCCATACACAATGCCAGTTATACAGTATTTTAACTGCCTAAATTACGGGCACACCAAAAATCTGTGCAAAACAAAAAATAATAAATGCATTAAATATACTAAAATACATGAACCAAACGAAACCTGTGTTATGAAATGTGTACATTGTAACGACACTGGAGGATTCCAAGGATGATGTCAAAGGAGAATGGCGTAAATATCAACAGCATCAGATACGCCGATGATACGGTCTCGCCGATGTTCGATCGATAGATCGAATTATCATGATTTAGAAAATGGAACAGGCCAGAAAATCTTAAAAATCAAAAGACTGCTATGTGATTCTCGAATAAAACTCGAAATTCGACTACGTATATCAAAATGCTACGTCTGCTCAACTCTATGCAGTTGAGACATGGACCCTTACAATATCAACCGTAAATAAATTGAAGGCCTTTGAAATGTGGGTCTACCGGAAAAATCTGTGATCGCACACCTGAAATGAAGAAGTGCTGCATATAATAGGCAAGGAACGAGAACTTTGCAATACAGTGAAAGTTAGAAAAATCATCATACCTTGGCCACATATTGAGAAATAATAAGTAACAGTATGCTCAACTAATAGTAAAAGGACTAGGAAAGAAAAGGACTATCGTGGCTAAGAAACATCCGACAATGGACAGCTGAAGACGGAGAAGAGTTTGCAATTAGTAGCCAACCTCAATTGAGGAGAGGATACTTTAAGAAGAAGAAGTCTTCAATTTAAACCCAATCACTGTTTGGTTTTGCGATTATTATCGCAGTACTTCAAAATCCACTGAAGATGGACTGATAAGTTCGAAAACGTTCGTTCTGATGGATTACAATCAACTATTGTAATCCATTCGAATTTTTAATTAAATATTTATACCGATTACAACCGAAGGTCTTACTTCAATGTTAAATTTCTTTAACTAAATGGTATACAGCCAACTTCCGGTAAGTCTTCCGATTTAGCTTTTAAATAAATCTTTATATATACAATAAAATAAAGCCTCTCGATTCCATTTTAAATCTATTCTTACTCGTGCAGACCGAACTATAAAAACAATACGACACTCTGTACAATCATATATCTAGTAACAAATTACCACCTAGAGTTGAGGAACAGTGACACAGTTATAGGATGCCGTTGGTGAAATATTGGAAGCCGTCGTATAATTTTGTAGAGAGGGAGTGGATGCTGCCCTCTACCATACGATTTACTTCGAGTCTGAGTTGTTCCTCCGTCATGCTCATGTGGAAGCGGTTCTTGAGATTTTGCACCGTTGAAGCTCCCGATTTAAAGCAGGGTAACTGGGATCCTGTAAGTTAAAATATGATTAGTTATCGAACGTTTTAGTTTGGAGCAAATTAAAGATTCTTTCAAAAGTAATTGATGGATTCGACCGTTACTTGATGGAAGTTCATTTTATCTAACAATAAAACACTGAAAACGTTTGTTTTCTATACTTCCACAAGATTTATTACAACTATGTGGACAACAGCTGTTTCGGCAGAGTGCCTTTCTCAAGTGATTTAGATTACTATGGGTTTGCCTTTTTAAAGTCTTTAACTGAAGAGGTTGAGGAGTGGGGAGCTGTTTGTCTCGAGTTGGTCATTCAGAATTATATCAGAAAAAACTCCATAAGAAAGCCCTGGAATTAGTCTATCCACCACCACAGAAAGAACCCAGTACCTACTGTTCTATCACATATACTGGCAAGATAACAACAAAAATAGCCAGGTACATAAAAAAGAAAGGAATAACACCAGCTTTCAGAACCAACAACTTAAGCAAATATATTAAGAACAATAAGAGCCGAAAGAGAAAACAACTACAGAGTGGTGTTTACAAACTAACTTGTGGTGACTGTCCGAAAACTTACATCGGTCAAACTGGCAGAACCTTTGACAAACGGATAGCAGAACACAAAAGGGCTTTCAACAATAGAAAAACAGACACTTCTACATACGCACTTCACCTTCTAGATCATAATCATTCTTTAAATGAACAAATTCTGCATATTCAAAATAAAGGCCTTAAGCTATTTTTATTAGAATCTATGGAAATTAATAAATTGAAAAATACAGATATAATTCTGAATGACCAACTCGAGACAAACAGCTCCACACTCCTCAACCTCTTCAGTTAAAGACTTTAAAAAAGCAAACCCATACTAATCTAAATCACTTGAGAAAGGCACTCTGCCGAAACAGCTGTAGTCACATAGTTGTAATACATTTTGTGGAAGTATAGAAAACAAGATCTTTCAAAAGTATTACAGTAACGGAAAGTTTTTTCAGTTTTTTCGCAGACATTGCGAAAAAAGTCTGTGGATTCTTCATAAATAACAAAAAACTAAGAAAACTGTACCAAACACAGCCATTTAATGTTTTTAGTTTTTAAAAGTAGTCGTGCAGTACAATTACTACCCCCGATAAGATAGGCAAAATACCTTCCCAGAATTAAATTTTATCCATTTTTTACGTTCTATGCGAATAAAAAATAAGACTGCGTAATTTTAGCCCGTCGCCCCCCTCCCTACATACAAAAACATTATTTTTTGTTTTTATTTTTTTTTTCGGTGGGTAGCAATCAATTCAAAAATTTCAAAAAATTTAGACACATAGTTGGGGCTTTTACAAAACTGATATATTTTTTATAGACCTGATGTATAGTCCTGAATCCCGCGTAACAAATAAGAGATTATTAACAGTAAGCTGAAAATTTATTCATAGCTTAACAGTGTCGAGTCGGACAAACTTTGATGTATGAGAGCACTGGAACAGGGGAAGTTTTAATTGTGGAACAGTTTAAAAATTTGGAACGTCAGACTACGAAAACGTCCCATGTATTTTGTCGGACAGAACTTCCAAATGATTTGTTACCCTTTCATTAAACTCTCATGCCAACTCACCAACGTAATTCCTGTCATTTGACATGTTCTACGTGTCGGACTTATTAAAATGCCCAACATATTTGTCGGACAAACATGTTGACATATATTATATAACGTTATATATTGAATAAACTTAAAAACAACCTGTTCTTTTTCACAATCATAAACTTGTCAGGATGACACGTTCCACAATTAAAATTTGTTAATAGCTTAACGGTGTCTAGTCGGACAAACTATGATGTATGGGAACACTGGAACAGGGGAAGTTTTAATTGTGGAACGTGATTTTAATTGTGGAACCTGTCATCCTGACAAGTTTATGATTGTGAAAACGAGCAGGTTGTTTTTAAGTTTATTCAATAGCCAACGTTATATAATATACGAAAAAATATTTGTCCGACAAAAATGTTGGGAATTTTAACCAGTCAGACAAGTAGAACATGTCAAATGGCAAGAATTATGTTGGTGATAAATATAGCAGTCTGATTTTTGCATGAGAGTTTAATGCAAGGGTAAAAAATCAATTAGAAGTTCTGTCCGACAAAAATCATGGGTAGTTTTCGTAGTCCGACGTTTGAAACCTGTAATATATAGACAGTTTCGAACGTCGGACTACGAAAACCGTAGATGAATTTTGTCGGACAGAACTTCCAATTGATTTTTTACCCTTTCATTAAACTCTCTTGCAAAAATCAGATTGCTATTTATCACCAACATAATTCCTGTCATTTGACATGTTCTACGTGTCAGACTGGTTAAAATACCCAACATTTTTGTCGGACAAATATTTTTTCGTATATTATAATAAAACGTTGACTATTGAATAAACTTAAAAACAGCCCTGCTATTTTTCACAAACTTCGTTTATGTCAGGATGACACGTTTATCACGTTCCACAAATAAAGATTCCCTGTTCCAGTATTCTCGTACATCAAAGTATGTTCAGCTTGCTATTAATAATCTTTTATTTGGTACGCGGGATCCAGGCCTAGTAGGTTAAGTGTGCATAACCTGAAACTGCATTTTTTCTAAAAACGAGTGTAACTTTTATTTGGAGATGACGCCAGGTTTAATTTTTTGGTTTGTGTCTTTTATCAAAAAATATATTTCTCATTTTTTCCACATTTTTCCGTAAGCTGTGCCATCTTCAAAATCATGAAAAACTGATTTTAAGGGTTATTGGGAATTTTCTCCATTTTATAGATTTAAAAATTGATCAAATCAAGGTTTTTTTATAGGTTATATATAATTTTAACTGAGTTCTTTAAGACATTCAAAAATTGGGAGAAACACCTCCGAACCCCCAAAAACCATATTTTTTTTTCAAGATTTTGTGAAGAGTTTTTGTGAAACCTGAATCAATACAATAAAACAAGCCAGGTTTTCAAGGGTTATTCGGTGGTTTTTTCTCGATTACCCAACTTTTTTAAATCTCTACATCATTAAAAGGCATGTTTTCAAAATTTTTATAAAATAACATCACTTCGTTTCTTGGGGTAGTAGATTACGTGATTAATTATTCAAAACATGTACTTACCTGATCGCATAATCTCCACCAAGGTAACTATCATTGCATGGTGTTTCCTGGCAGCAATCAACCCTTGCAATATCAAAATTTTGAAATACTCAAACATGTCTGAATTTTCACCTCCCATTATTTCTACAAATTCAGGAGTTAGTTTGAAAGGCGATTTTTCGAAACCAAGATTCTTAGGTGACGTTGATAAAATAAAACCAAAATCGATATGGATCAGGTGACCATCGCTTTTTAGGAGAATATTTCCGTTATGCCTACAAAAGTGTAAAAGTTATACATCCTATAAAATTATTTATTGTATTAAAAAAAATCTTGTAAAAGGTATCTACCTTGTAACTACCGGCACCACATGACATCAAGCGTATTGGTATAAATATTACAACCAATATTGTTAATGTCATGTGATGCCGGGAGTTAATCTGGGAATTACATCCCTTAAAATTTTATAATACAATGTAAACTTCACAATTTTAAAACAACTTAAGGGTTTTTACCCGTGTATATCTTGGTGGCTTAAAACATGTAATGTGACCACTGATGATGGAATATTGATTCCAAAAAAGTTCTGTTGTGATAGATAAAACCATTTTTAGGGATGTTAACAATTTAGCTCCCATGTGCACCACCCGTGGGCACAGTAAGTTTTCCGTTCAACCATGTGTCCCACTGATGGGCACAAAACTTATCCTTGTTCATTTCGGTGTGTACCTGTCCCCATGACCTGTCCTAACCGCAGATATAGACGATTTGCATTAAAAGGCGTGCCCTACGGGTTCTCTAGAATGCCTGTGGACGATGGTTCGATATTTTCACCATTTTCTGAGTAAATACAGGTTCTGCTATTTTGCCTACCATTGTATCATTTACACACGTGCTGTTGGCTTGCAAAGTAAAGATTATTGTACTGCGTAAAATGAGTAAATCGTGGAAAAATAAAAAAAAAGTTAAGTGAAGATGAAGACGAATTCTATAGGAGAGTGATTTTTTTTAAATGACAGTGAGTCGGAAAATGCGTTGGACGATTCCAATTTTGATCAATCCAGTGACGGCACTAGTGAAGATAGTTATCCGGAAACTACAAATGTTGCTAATAAAAAAACTTATTATTGAAAGAGACTAAGTTTTCACTCTAATGGCATATAAAACAACGTAATGTTACTCTACATCCCACCAGACTGAAAACAATGGGAACCTTCTCTGGTTACACCTTCGAGGCTTCTACAATTTGCAAGCCATACGGATGCTGAGACTAAAGAAGGTGAGGGAATTTTACAATTTATAATTCACGTCCCATCTGCTCAGCGCGGTAAAGTTCCAACGAGAATGGTTCCCTTCGTACTCCTAGTCAGAGTAAACATTAAATCAAAAATGAATAACCATTTTCAATTTCGTTGCAAAACAAAAATACAGCCGCATCATATTCTAGTCCAATCAGAGAGTGCAGCAAGCACCTCTACCGGTTTCGAAACTTATTAGTCTCTCATCAGGAGGCACATGCTGCTCTCATTATAAATTCATCACAAATTCATTATAAATTAGTAGACATAAAATCAGTATTAATCTTACCTATCTTTAACCTGAATCAAGTAACAGATAAGGCAATAAGCGGCACAACTTTGTACGAAATTCTTCTGAGCTGTAAGGAAGCCTTCTGAAGTCATCGGTCCATATTCATTGATAAAATATTGGAGTAGCGATAACTGACAATGTTTCTTCACTTGATGAAGAGAAACTGTGTTCAATATGGGTTCAATCAGGCCGCTGTCGTCTGACAAACACAATATTCTAAAAATATAAAACCAAATCAGTATAAAAAACTTTTCCACCGAAAACATTTCTTTCATTAAATGATATATGTAAATTATATAGTTTATTTACTTTTTGTATTATAATCAATAAAGGATTTTTTACTTCAACATCCTGGTTTTTGTCTGTTGGAGTAGTTTGATCTTGAAACTATTAGTTCAGATTTTGGTAAAATTAGTAGAAAATGTTAATATGTTTAGCAGTAGTGGCAACAAAAATATAGCAATGGGAGCTTAAAATTTGTAAATAATAGAGGTGGGAACGAATATATTCAACGGTTCCAAAAGAACTACCCTAAGAAACGAAATAATTTCAAGAATTTAAAGAAATTGCTGCACTGGAAGAATGGTTGACCTGAATGCCAGTTCTTATCGCGGTGTAAGCAAAATATTTGACTCGTAATGATTCTACAGATGATCAAGAGGGGAAAAAGAAAAGCCGAACATGTTTTTAAACAATATAGAAAAACAATCAGATCTCCAAATATATGACGAAGAAGACAACCAGATCTAACAAATAAATGATGAGTATGTTGAAGCGAATATAAAAGAAAGATATCAGAGGGGAATCCCGGAATCCCAAACGAAACAAGCAGTAGAAAATTTCATCGTTAACAAGTTGGGTAGGTATACAAATAAAAATAAATGGAGCAAGAAAAATGGATATATAAAATATGCTTAATCGAACTAGATAGCAAATACAAAAAGTTGAAAACAATGAAAACAAAAATAAAATAAAGGGACTGCCGAACCTCATATACACAAATGATGACCTAACAAAACTTGAAGGAGAAATACAATCCAAAATTAGAACAACTGTTAAAGAAGAAGAAAAGAAGGGAAAATTGCGAAGGTAGAATATCAAAAGTTAATTGTTTACAATGAATAATGGAAATGGAACGGCGAAAGAAAAAAGCTGGAAAAATTAAACTATACCAGCTAAAAAAAGTAGTAAACTATAACGTACAGGACAATATTACAAAGACGACAAGGCAAAGAAAAAGGACACACGAGGAAAAGACGAAATAAAAAAGAAAACAATAAAATCAAATGAAGTAATACAAATAGGGGAGTGCAATTAGAACGAAAAGATACAATGTTTCGGAAAAAATCAAACAAGGTTATATTTTTCTAAAACTTTTTTTGTTTTTATAAATATGTTAAAGTAAAAAGTTCTACTCACAAATTTCGCCGCTAATTGTTTATTAATTGTTTAAACAATAACAATTGTTTTGTATAAATAATGTTAAGAATATAGGTGAATTCAACATTTTATTTTGATAAAAAATGTTTTTATTTTAGTTTTGATTATGCTGAACCCGAATCTGACATTACAATTTGCAAATTCAAAATGGCGGATTCAAAATGGCGGATTTTTTTCTAAAAATCCTTAAAAAGTAGTTGTAAAATCTGAATTTTTTTTATAAAACGTTTTTGTTTGCATATATGTGATATTTTTGAGAGGTTGCTGAACCTGAATCAAATTTTGATAATTTAAATTATAAAATGACAAATCCAAAATGGCGGATAACTTAAAAAATAGTTGTAAAATCATAATTTCTTTACAAAATGTATTTATTTCTACATATATTTATTTTTGAGTGCTTTTATAAACCTAACTTAAATGTTAACATTATAAACTACACTCCTGGCCAAAAAAACCTGGACACCTTAAAAATAGGTCATTTTTGATGTCACGTATCTCCTAAACCTGTGGTCCGATTTTAGTGATTTTTTTAATATGTTATAGCCTTATTCTTTAACAATATCGCTGTGATAATATTGTTGCTAGACAGGTAAATTGTCATTGTATACCGGGTGTATCAATTAAACTGTGTTTTTTTCTCAAAGTTCGCCACACCCTGTAGAATATTCTAGCATTTATAAAATACTAAAATTAAATCCAGCTATAGCCTCATGTTTTCTTAACATTCTGTTTTTTGATTCATTCTCCTATGTTGTATAATAAAAAAGTTAGGTACTTTAACAACTAGCCATGTTTTTCATCAATACAGGGAGATTTTAAATAAGTATAACAAACTTTAAGGGGTAATTTGAATGAAAAAATAATGACAGTTTGCTTTATAAACGTATGTTCGCAAATGCTTCGTTTCCAAGATACGGGATGTTGAATTGCTTGTTACAAATTGATGATTTATTTATTGCTCTAAAACCGGTTGAGGTATGCAAATGAAATTAGGTAGGTTTTAAGAGAAAGTTATTGCGCATTTTTGACGTACAATTAAAAATTGTATATTCACCATTGGCGTGCATACGGGTCATACTACCCGGTCTTGTTACTCGTATGCACGCCAATGGTGAATATAAAATTTTTAATTGTACGTCAAAAATGCGCAATAACTTTCTCTTAAAACCTACCAAATTCCATTTGCATACCTCAACCGGTTTTAGAGCAATACATAAACCGTCAGTTTGTAAGAAAAGTTTCAACACCCTGTATCTCAGAAACAAAGCATTTGCGAACATACGTTTATAAAGCAAACTGTCATTATTTTTTCATGCAAATTACCCCTTAAAGTTTGTTATACTTATTTTAAATCTTCCTGCATTGATGAAAATATGGCTAGTTGTTAAAGTACCTAACTTTTTTATTATCCAACATAAGAGAATGAATCAAACAACAAAATGTTAAGAAAACATGAGGCTATAGTTGGGTTTTAATTTTAGTATTTTATAATTGCTAGAATATTCTACAGGGTGTGGCGAACTTTGAGAAAAAAACACAGTTTGATTGATACACCCGGTATACAATGACAATTTACCGGTCTAGCAACAATATTATCACAGCGATATTGTTGAAGAATAAGGCTATAATATATTAAAAAAATCACTAAAATCGGACAACAGGTTTAGAAGATACGTGACATCAAAAATGACCTATTTTCAAGGTGTCCAGGTTTTTTTGGCCAGGAGTGTATAAAATGGTGGATCCAAAATGCGGTTTTTCGTAAAAGAACATAAAAAGAACATTTTTCTAAAACATTTATTGTCTTTATTTTTTACACGTTGTTGAATCTGAATTAAAGATTAAAAATTTAAATTTCAAAATGGCTGATTAAAAATGGCGGATATTTAAATGAAAAACCAGTAGAATCCAATCAAACAAATATGTAATTTCACACATATGGAAAAAAAGATAAAACAAATAATTTTCAAAATAATATTAAAAATTAAAATGTATTAAAAAGAATATTAAAAAAAACAAATTTTCGATTAGAAGCATATAATTACATATTGGAACATAGTTTTTAATTCCAAACAACTTTTTATCATAAAAATTTTCGATATTGTGAAATATAAAGGTACTTTACTCTTGATTGAAATTCATATTTTTTGACATACCTCGTACAAAATTAACAAAATTTGATATTTGATGGTTGCATCTTATGTTATATACGATGAAGAGTATTTTATAAAGAATAACTTTTTTTCGTAAAACTGATATTAAAAAAGTTGTCAATAGGTTCCAAGTTACGCAGACATACTGTATAAGAGCTAAAAAAAATTTTTTTGTTGAACATTTATTATTGTTGAAGCTTATTATTAAATGTATTTTAGGTAAGTTTTACAGAAAAAAGTTTTGATCACTCTGTATATACATTTTTTCAGCTGGTAATTTTCAATTTTTGTATTACATTTTTGTTATCTTTCTTAGTTTTCTCAAAAATAAATTGTTTATTTAATTTTTAAACTAAAATAATTCAGTGTTTTTTAAAGATTACATCCCAAGCTTTAAAAAAATAGCAAAAAAAATTGTATTAGATTTATTCAAACTTGAGTAATACCGTCTTAAAGTGGTGGAAATTCTGTAAAACTACGAAGTTTTCAAAAATTACATTTTTTGAGACATCGTATTACTTGAAATAAATTTTTGAGATTTTTTTTTTTTAATAAAACATCGTTTAGTAAGATGATTGAGAGTTAAGTTGTGAAAATTTGAGAGTTTTATAAGTAAAATTGTATTAGTTACACATTTTTAAATCATTTTTAAACAAAATTATGTAAGGCTCACTTTCCGGCCACACCGTACTTATGTCCACACATTTTATTTTTTTATTACAACCATAAGACAGCTTATTTCATCTTCTTTCATGTCCAATTTGTAAAATTTCTTTTGATCCATTAGTTAAACAATTACATTAAAAAAACTCAACCGTGCACTTCTTCCAACGATAGTTTACAGTGCGCCAATGTGTGTGAGAAGGGTGACTTTAGCGTTATAAATAAAAAATTACAGGAGCTAGAGATTTAAGAAAAATCTTTATATAAGGTTTTTTTTTGTAAAATTTTCTGAATTTTTCAATTTTTTAAAAATTATATTTTCGGAGTTATTTAAAAAAACATCTAACTTCGCTGTTCATTTGTTTAATAAAAAATGAAGCACCGACTTCTCGAGTAGAACTTTTTGATATGTTGTTTATTAAACATTTCTTAATGAAATTACAAAAAGTTTTATCTTCTTTGATTTTTTCCGAAGTGAAAATCTAAATGCACTCCCCTAAAACGACAAGGTGAAATTTAAGAGGAAACTACAAGAAGGAAAATTGAAACAAACGCTACTTGAACTTAGAAAATATAACTATTGTAATTTTTTATGCTATTTTTTGTTTTCATTCCAAAAATTTCATGTTTAATTTTTTATTAAATTATTCACTTAAAATGGGTCATTTTTTTAGTATTGACTTCAAACGTGTTAATTAATTCTTTTTAAAGTGCTTTGGCAATATTAACCCATCATATTGAACTTAAGTATGTACGATAATTTCAAAATATTCCATATTTTTGTACATGAGTGTATTATTTCTCGCTTGTATTACTGCGTTTAATTAATATAATTAATGCTATGACAAACACCCACCTGTACGGATGCAACCAGAGCGGAACATGTTCGAGTTCCCAAATTTTTTGGAAAGTCTCCAATATCTGTGAAGCCATTAACTCTTGTCGTAGGTCATCTCCGCATTTGACGATAACTGAGAGCAGCTTCCACGATGATAGATAGCCATATGGTGAACTTTCCCGAATTCTTTGTTCTTTATCCTAAAAAGAAAACGTATTTCAAGACGTATTTCCAACTCTTTGTTATTAGTCTAAGATCCGGTATAAGAACGACCTTCACCAATCTGTCTAATGGATAAAAATTATTTGATATGTAATTTAGTATGTTAAAAATTATAAAAAACATGGGGTCTCCGATATAATTTTGTCCTGATATAATTAATTAATTAATTAATTAAGAGGAAACAGTAGCGATCAACAGGTAGCGAAAACGCGTTCCAAGATTGCGGCTGTAATTTTGAATATTTTTTCGAGATATTTGGCACACGTATTCGTAATATAATAAAGAATGGCGGTACAGAGCCCAATTTGAAAAATATATTAATATGTGGAAATTACTCTGTAATTAAATACAATATTAAAAAAACGAGCCTGTACCGCCATTAGGAAGAACAAAAAAATACACTTTCTTCAAATAAACTTTTTTATCCGATGCCTAGATTTTGTGTCATTTTGGAACTACTAAATTTTTTTATTTCATTAGTAGTTCCAAAATGACACAAAATCGATAAAAAACTTTACTTGAAGAAAGTGTATTTTTTTGTTCTCCTTAATGGCGGTACAGGCTCGTTTTTTTAATATTGTATTTAATGACAGAGTAATTTCCACATATTAATATATTTGTCAACTTGGGCTCTGTACCGACATTCTTTATTATATTACGAATACGTGTGCCAAATATCTCGAAAAAATATTCAAAATTACAGCCGCAATCTTGGAACGCGTTTTCGCTACCTGTTGATCGCCTCTGTATCACCTTAATAAATACTACCTTTTTGAAGTTATACTTCTTTAGGCACGAGGGTGAATTTTTACATTCCCTGGCGCATGCGCACACCGACAGTATGGTATTAAATGGTATTAGTCGCTCAAACGTTATACGGGATCTGATTGGGTGTTAAAATCATGTGTCAATAATTGTTCAATATGGAGATTATAGATAAACAAAAACGTTGTGTATATTAGTTTTTATTGTTGTGATGGCAGAGAAAAAAGCAAGTTTATAATTGTAGTGACTTTTTAAATAGTTTTTAAAAGCGACAGGTACGTAATAATAATTATTGTAAATGTTTCAGTATCCTAATAAAAAATTACATAGGTACCTACCTATTTGGAAAATTTAAAATGAACCTACCAAAATAGTATATGTAATGCTTTGATTTTACATACTTTGATTACCATCAAAATTTCTACCAATATTCACCTAATACAGCGTTTCTCAACCTTTTTGAGTGATGTACCACCTACAGTTATTTTTATTATTTTTGGTACCACCTATATTTTTAAATTGTAATATCAATACTTACTAAGTACTACTATTTTAATTTTTTCTGTGTTTTGTGTACCACCGCCAATAATGATATGTACCACCAGTGGTACATGTAACACAGATTGAGAAACTCTGACCTAATATATTGTTATTTCACAAAATATTCCTTTAATTCCACAAAACTCACACTAATTTGATTAAATTCATATAAGTAATAAACAACTGTCAAAAAGTTTATGGTGTAAACGTTCAGTTGGTGTATATTCCCACATGACATATACGCGAATTTGGCGCAGTGGGAAAGCGCTTTGATTTTCGATCGACGGGAAGTGGTTCGATTCCCAATGCAAGTTACTATTTTTTTATTTTTTTTTTATAAATTTTATGATTGTAAATATATTATTATATAATTTTTTTCAGAAAATACGTATTTAGTTAAAATTTTTGGCAACAATTATTGTTCAGAAATCATTTCTTTGTGGTATTTTCAATGTGTTTGTGTGTGTTTTATTCTTTTATTTTTTTTAATTTTTGGTATTGTTTTAATACGAATTTTTGGAAAGTAGTAAGTATTAAAATTAGTTTAATATTTAAATTAAATATAAATAAACTGTTTAAAGTATATTGATTTCGTTGAAATCATATAATAGAAGTATAACTTCTTACGTATACAAAGTACACACATTCTTTTTTTTTTAGATTCTTTGGACCATTTTAAACAAAAAAATTATGTTGTAATTTTTCTCCTAAGTTAATCTTTTCGAGTTATCATCATCATGGCATCCACACTCCTAGCGGAGTGATTGCCGCCCTCTTTGGGCTCTTCCGATTCGTTTGTCGCGGTGAATCAATCCGCATCAACATTTTGGTTTTACAATTGGTTGTGTGACTTGGCATCTTCTACAATTTGTCTCAATTCGTTCCTGCTTTTGCTTATGGTTGCCCATTCTCTGACTCCCATCTTCTTAAGGTCCTCGACTATCTGGTTCTCCCATCTAGTTTTGGGTCTTCCTCGTGGTCTGCTTTGATACGGGTCTCCATTTGGAAATTTTCTTGATGACGCTTCTGGATTTCTCCTTTCTATATGTCCCATCCATCTGAGTATCTGTGCCTTGATAAATCTGATGATGTCTTCTCCTTTCAGAAGTCCTCTTACTTCGTGGTTCATGAGTTTTCTAAATTCATTATTACCTAAATCTAGTGGGCCTGCTATCCTCCGAATTATTTTCCTCTCTAGGATCCTCAATCTTTCTTCCTCTTTATGGGTCAAACACATTACCTTAGCACCATATGTGATTACTGGTCTAATTGCTGCTTTGTAAATCTTCAGTTTAGTATTCTGAGTAAGCTTCTTATCTTTTAGGAAGTTATTGTATTTCCAGTAGGCTCTGTTTCCTGCCTGGATTCTTTCACTGATTACGATGCTTCTATCGTTAGTTCCATTAATAACATTAGACTCCAAGATATTTAAAGTGTTCTACCTTTTCAAACTTATATTCATCAATATTTAAACTTGACACATTATCTGGATTTTTTCTTGAGCATATTAGGTATTTTGTTTTGTCTTGATTTATTTCTAAACCCCTTTTGGATGCTTCCTTGCATAACTTCGTAAATTCTTCCTTTAAACTGTTCAGGTTTCTGCTAATTAATGCTATGTCGTCAGCATACGCCACAAGTTGCGATATCGATGTTATAATTGTACCTTTTATTTCTGTAGCTCTTATTGTTCCTTCTGCGACATTAAATAATGACGTTGATAGAGAGTCACCTTGTCGTACTCCACTTACTATTTCTATATTTTTGGTGATACCGTTATCTCTAATTATTGCTGCAGTCGATCCTTCCATTGTCATTTTCGTAAGTTTTATAAGTTTCATTGGTATATCTAGGTTTTTCATGTCTTCTATTAGGTCGGGTCTTGTTAAGCTGTCAAAGGCTTGCTTGAAATATATGAAAAGGATGTGTAAGTATCATGTTCGTAGCATTTCTCAACTGACTGTGTGATTATATGAACTGCGTCTATTGTTGACCTTCCCTCTCTAAATCCGTGCTGGTAGTCTCCTATTTTAGTTTCAATGTATTTTGAGAGCTTTTGTCTGATTAGTGCTGTCAATATCTTGTAGCAGCTGTTTAACAGTGTTACTCCTCTATAGTTGTTGCATTTTGTAGTGTCCCCTTTCTTTAGAATCGGAAATATCCATCCAGTTTTCCATTCTTCGGGCATTCTTTCTTCTTCCCAAATCCTTAGTATTAGCTCGTATATTTTCCGTTGTAGTTCTTCTCCGCCTCGTTTTATTAGCTCGTTTCGAGTTATAAACAATTTAAAACTAACAAAAAAAAACGAAAAATAACGATTTTCAAGGATCAAAAACATAAGTATCATTTTTGAAATTACGAAGTATCTAAATTCAAGTTTAAACATTATTATATCAGTTCTTGATAAGTATTCTGGGCTTATTTAATTTTAAAACAATGTTTTTTAGTTGTTAATGCCGTCTTCCCACAAGGAAGCTTTTTAAAAAAATATATTTTAGAATAAAACATTGCAAAAATTCTTATCGGGACCTGATAGAAGAAGGCACTTGAATTTAGGTAGGTACTTGATGATTACAAAAAAAAAATTTTTTTTGAGTCTTGAAAATAATAATTTTTCGTTCTTTTTTCAGTTTTAAATTGTTTATAACTTGAAAACGATCAACTTATAAGAAAAATTACACAAGACCTTTTTGTTTGGAATGACCCAAAAAATCTAAAATTATAACATCTGCCCGGGTCGCGGGCATTTTCAAATTTTAGTAGAATTTATAAAAAAAGTCATTTTTAGATATTACTTAATTAATTATAGTCTCGACGAAATTATGTCGGACACCCCCTGTTTTTTATAATTGTTAACACACTAAATTACATATCAAATAATTTTTATCGATTAAACAGATCAGTGAAGGTTGTTCTTACATCGAATCCTCTATTTATCATATAGAGATGAGCGCGTTAAAACCGGCAAAATAACGCAAAAGATAGAAAACATAATACATTGTGGAGTAAAAAGAGATGAAACTAGTACAGGTGGAAATTATCGATATAAACGTATAAATTAACATTGCATTACATAGTTTCCCACCTTTAGACGTATCGGAGGAGTATGACAACTGTCACTGCGACAGGAGAATTTTATCAAATACTCCTGTCACAGACGTCTAAAGGTGGAAATCTATGTAATGTAGTGTTAATTTATACGTTTATATCGATAATTTCCACCTCTGCTAGTTTCATCTCTTTTTATTTCACAATGTATTATGTTTTCCATCTTTTGCCTTATTTTGCGGGTTATTAGCGCGCTCATTATTACCACAAACCATACATACTCATAGACGTTTCACGTAAATTGTCAAGGTCAAGACAGCAAATTAGTTACCATTCCAATCAATAGATGTCGCTGTCAGTCAATTCTCTTGTCATATTTAACAACTGACAGTTGACAATTAAATTAATTTGGTATTTACTTTTAATTTTACAGTTTGTGGCTTAATTATTTTATTATAGTGGTGTTACGTTTTTAATTAGATTTAATAACAATTTTAATCAATAATCAATTGTATTAACCTCCTCTCCGTTTTAATGAGTAGAATTTTTAGTTTACATTGATCATCCCGTGTTGTGTTTCTCCACATTTAAAAAAACAATATAATAGATCCTGAAACAGTTTATTTTAATCGACAAGTGTGTCATCAACATTTCGGGCCTATATATTTTTGGAAGTTTGTAAAAGATAATATTTATTAAGGTAATATTTATCTAAACAATCATCCTACAATATTCTTTCAAAAATTTTCATTCAACTCAATATTACACATCAGTGCTTTCACGTGACACATGGCAGTAGTGTTTAGCATTTTGAAAACAAATTGGAATATTTGAAGTTTTCAGGAAAATATTGAATAAAACATTGAATTGTCTTTCTGTTGTTTTAATTTCCTTCGAAATTTCATCAAAAATCCCCCAAAATTTATAATTTGAAATTCCCACGTAACTAAAATTTGTCAATTTAGTTCCCATTCCAATCAAGAGATAGCGTTAATTCGATCCGAAAGATTAACATGGTCGTGAAACGTCTATGAGTATGTATGGTTTGTGCTCATTACTGTATAGTTTCAAAAACTTAATGTATGGGAGCTAGAATCTGTAGAATCCTTTTTTAGAATTGCTATTTAAACAGGATGATAAAATTAGGCGCTAAAATGGATATAAAAAAGGAATCCTAGTTAGTATAACAGAGTACAATTGGGAAATTATTTGCAGTGGAGTTAAAGCAGCACGATGATGAACTGGAAATTTGAACATTGGGGGTTCGATGTGCAATCAAAAAATGAAAAGAAAATCCAAATCATACTGTTAATAATTGGAGAGTAAAAAGAAATACTACGGCTGTATTTACAAAAAATACCTAAAAAAACACACATAATAAAATGGAGCACGAGAAAAATACTATAGACTAGAGTAAAAGAATTAAATAGTACTTAAATTTAAGACAGACAGACTTTAATCAATCTCAAAAAAGAATATTCTAAAAAATTTTGGGATGATTTTGTAACCTGGTTTTATTAGGTTATCTATTTCTTTTCAAAAATTGATCGAGAAATCCCAGATATGTTTGTGTAAAACAAACACTGTCTTCTTTTGTAAATCTCTTTTTGAAACCCTTGGAAAACAATATCACCTTCAAACAATTTTTTTAACCATGCATCTATGGTTATAATAAGATCTAGGTCAAGTATGTAATTGTTGGAAAAAAGAAATACATAACAAAAAAAATTTTTTTTATAAAATCTTCCCCGAATTTATAAAATATTCTTTTTTGAGAAAGATTTCCTAAAAATGTTAGCAGCTTCAGAACCATATTAAGAGCTCATGGAGGAAATAATTTTCTGTCAATATTAATATTTAATACAGGGTGGGGCATTAGTATGACAAAGTCCAATTACTCGTTTGTCGTAAGAGATACGAAAAAAAGTTATTTAGGTAAAAGTTGGGGCACTGATAGGACCATAATTTAAAAATATTTTCAAATATACATAGGCGTGCGTATTAACAGGGTGACACAAACTTATGTTTTTTTAAATAGAACACCGTGTATATTTTTACATTTTTGGATTATCCTCAATGTTTCCATTCTTAAAATATATGGTTTTGTAATATTATACGAGGTAGTTTAAAAGATGATTACGTTTTTTTGTTAATTTCGTAGCAACATTTACACCCGGTAGAATTGTAGTGATTTGACATCAAATTTTTATTTTACGTTCAAACGATTTTTAATATAGTCTACTATTGTTAAACATTAACAGTGTAGCGAAATGTTAAATTTTAGTATACAGGGTTGGTCGAAACTCGGAATGAGTATTTTCTTAGTTTTCTTAAATGGAACACCCTGTATTTTAGTATTGTAATGAAATGATATTGTATGGTACTTTTTTATTTTCTTAAGCATTCCCTATACCTAAGTGCTTTAATTTGTAAGTTATTCGTGATTCTTTAAGCCAAACATTAATTGCAAGAAAAATTATTAGGTGGAAATTTAATTAGGTGGCCGTGAAAATATTCAATCAAAAATAATTTTTCGAAAAAAAATACATCATAATCTGGCCTGATCCTTAATTTATTAATATTGGATGAGATATCCAAATAAATTCGTAGTTAAGATTGTTGGTGAGCAAAATATTAATAAAAACATACAATATTCTACCTAGTCGGCTATGACACTAAATTTCCTTAAAAATTTGATATTATACTATTTTTATAGTTCCAGTTGCTTTGTTACCATTACTAATATGAATTTTTCTAACGAGGAACTGATTAATAAGATTTTTGTGCTAGTGGAGTATAACAAAAATGTGCTACTAGCAATAAGAATTTTTCATCAGAAATTCCCTGATAGACGACAACTAAGAAAAGAAAGGTTTAAAAATATACTAGAACGGTTTCAACGGACTGGACACTTAGATTATGATAAATCTGATCGAACAAAAACTATTGTAAGTGAAGAAAACAGGAATTAAATGTAATCCTTAGTGTCACTGAGGATCTGCATATTAGTACGCACAACCGTTCTTACAATCAGGGCCGTCTTAACCCGGGGGTGCAAGGGGTGCGAGGCACCCAGGCGCCAAGTCCAAGGGGCGCAAGCCGAACACTTGCTAAGCTCAAACTTGCTCTTTTTGTCCTTAAAAAAACTACAAATAACAAGAACATACAAGTGCACTTTCGGTATTTTTTAAAAAGGCTATTAATGCTACGATATAGAAATGAAACCCATTTAGATTATTCCGATAATAATTTCAAAAAGGTGACACGTATAATACGCTATTTTGACTAATATTGAATGTCGTATGACGGTATAATCTTTTATAATAGGAAAATATAAATGCTGATTTTCAAAAACCTAATTTTCTTCATTACGTTTGCGACAAGAAAGACGTTCATTACGTTTTTACAAAGACACGAGAAAAGTTGTAGTCACTTTTAATTTCTGTAAAAGAATATGTACTTAGATCTAAAAAAGACTTACTAGAAAGTCATACAGTAGACTCTGCCAATTCAGCAGCAGTTGAACGCGAAAGAAAAAGGTAAACGGCGGATTTAGAAAGAATTATCGAAATAACATTTTTAGCACGACAAAATTTACCGTTAAGGGGAAAGGCGCAAAATGTCGCCTGCCTAAAAGTTCAATGTATTTTAAATGTATGTATTCATTTTTTCAAATCCTGAGAAAAGTGATAAGTATTTTTAAAAAATCTAAAAAAAGACCTACTAGAAAGTCATACAGTAGACTCTGCCAATTCAGCAGCAGTTTAACGCGGAAGAAAAAGGTAAACGGCGGATTTAGAAAGAATTATCGAAATAATAACATTTTTAGCACGACAAAATTTACCGTTAAGGGGAAAGGCGCAAAATGTCGCCTGTCTAAATGTTCAATGTGTTTTAAATGTATGTATTCATTTTTTCGAATCCTGAGAAAAGTGATAAGTATTTTTAAAAAATTTGAAACATTTGAAAAAATGAAAGATTACGATATTACCGAGGGTCAAAAGTCCCTTAGAATAAATAAAATGTTTCTTTTCAATGAAATATTTGCAATTAAAAATAACACTAAATTTTCTCTTTTATTTTCACCTCTATAACTTATTAAAATAAACATTATAGAAGTGTTGAGGGAATTTCTGCCCTCAGTATGCAATCTTTCATTCTGCGTTTAAATTTTTCAAAAATATTTATTAGTTTCTCAGGATTCGAAAAAAATTAATACATTTAAAACACATTGAACATTTTGACAGGGGACATGTTGCGTCTATGTCCTTAAGAGGAACCAGTCAAAGGTTGTGTGAATCGGATAACGGTAACTTTTTAAAATTAATAGAATGTATTTCCAATTTTGATAATACGCTATCAGAACACATTGCACGAATTCAAAGTGTTCAGGCCTCGTATTATATTAATACCTCGTATCACGAGAATATTATCTTGGACATAATATTCAAAATTAATTGATAAGTGTAATTGGTGAAAAAATTAAATGCACAATTATTGTTGATCTTTTAAAACAATCTAAATATTATTCTATTCTTTTTAGATTGCACACTTGATATTTCACACAAGGAACAACTTATGTACTATTGTTGTTAGGTTCGTTTATCTCAATTCGTCAACAAAGCTTGCGGAAGTTAGACAGCATTTTCTAGGTTTTTACCGGTTACTGATACTACCGGACAAGGATTAGCAAATTATTTGTTAGAATTTTTGAAATTATTGAATATTGATTTAGATGATTTACGAGGCCAAGGGTATAATAATTGGGCAAATATGAGATAAAACATATTGGCCTTTATCGCTAGATTGCGCTAGAAACTAAATTTTCTTAAACTCTTCGTCCACGTCCCCGAAAAAGACATTTCAATAACGAGGCTGCAGATTAGCCTTTTAAGACCCAAAACAAAATTTTAAAGTTAAATTCTATTATTATGTATTGGACGTTGCCGTTACAAAATTAAATGAAAGATTTGAAATGTTGAGGGAACTAATTAAAATTTATCTTTCGTGGAAAATATATCGAGTTGGAGCAACTCTGAAGAAAACTTAAAAAACACGGTGTTTAAATTTACCAAAAAAACTAGCGCATGGAAATATATCTAATATAGATGGTGAAGATCTATTCCATGAGTTAGAATTGTTACCAATATTTTTTAATAATATAGACACAACTCCACTCGATATTTTAAGTTATATAATATTATATTCTAATAATTTACTCTCCGTTTTCCCAAATCTTTCTATTTAACACTTCCAGTAACAATAGCTGCAGGATAAAGGTCTTTTTCTAAACTTAAATTGATCAAAAATTATCTGCGCTCAACAATGGACCAAGACAGATTAACAAACCTGGCTTTAATAAGTAGAGAAAAGCAAGTAAAAATAGATGTCACCGAAGCAATAAAATTTTTTGCCAACTAAAAAGCTAGAAAAGTTGACTTTGATATACTTTAAAAAGTATGGTAGGTATAGTGTTATAAGATTGATGTTTTTTAATACTAACACCAAGTTTTTTAATATAAAAATAAAGAAAGCAAACATAATTAGTTTTAATTTTAGCGTACCCATAACCTATATAATCTTCTGACAAAAAGGGGCGCAAAGACGAGTCTTGCACCCCGGCGCCGTGTATGGTTAAGACGGCCCTGCTTACAATCTAAGTATCTAGTCTGTTGAAACCGTTTTAGTATACTTTCAAAAGATTCTCTTTTTGGTTGTCGTCTATAAGGGAATTGCTGATGATAAATTTTTATTGCAAGTAGCTCATTTTTGTTATACTCTCCTAGCACAAAGCCATTTTAATCAGTTCCTCATTAGAAAAATTAATATTAGTAATGGTAACAAATCAACTGGAACTAAGTATAATGTCAAATGTTTAAGCAAATTTTGTGTCATAGCCAACTAGGGAGAATTTTGTATGTTTGATTAATATTTTAAGCACCAACAACCTTAACTACGAATGTATTTGGATATCTCATCCAACAGTAATAAATTAAGGATCAGACTAGATTATTATGTATTTCTTTGAAACATTATTTTTGATTGGATATTTTCACGACCTCCTAATAAAATTTCACGTAATTTTTGTTGCAATTAATGTTTGGCTTAAAGAATCACGAATAACTTAAAAATTAAAGCACTTAGGTATAGGGAATGATAAATAATATATTATAAGAAATAAAAAAGTACCATAAAATATCATTTCATTACAATACTAAAATACAGAGAGTTCCATTTAAGAAAACTCAGAAAATACTCATTCCGAGTTTCGACCCACCCTGTATACTAAAATTAAACATTTCGCTATACTGTTAATGATTAACAGTAGTAGACTATATTAAAAATCGTTTGAATATAAATAGAAAATTTGATGTCAAATCACTACAATTCTACAGGGTGTAGATGTTGCTACGAAATTAACAAAAAAACGTAATTAACTTTTAAACTACCTCGTATAATATTACAAAACCATACATTTTAAGAAAGGAAACATTGAGGAGAATCAAAAAATGTAAAAATATACAGGGTGTTCTATTTAAAAAAACATAAGTTTGTGTCACCCTGTCAACACGGACGCCCCTGTATATTTGAAAATATTTTTAAATTATGGTACTATGTGTGCCCCAACTTTTACCCAAATAACTTTTTTTCGTATCTCTTACGACAAACGAGTAATTGGACTTTGTCACACTAATGCCCCACCCTGTATCTGAAATAAGAAAATTCCGTTTTTACCTGCCAAGGCTCTTTCAGGACAGCTGCAGAAGGGTCTTCTGGGTCGTGGGTGAACTGCTTATTTTTCTCTTCGTGAAAAAAATCAGACAGTCGCCTTCTTATCTCACTGGCTGGTATTGACATTGGTGGTTCTCTGGAATCGCTAGATTCTTGACTCATTTGCGAAATAGTATCCCTGTCTACTGGCTTTCTCATTTGGTTGTACTGAAATGGAAAAAATATTTTACCTTAGGAATCACAATAATAAAATTAGTAACAAAGAGAAATAAAAAATAAAACAAAGTTACAGATGACGAGTCTGACTAGTCATTGGAATTGAACATATGCGGGGTGTTCTGCTTGTAGTAATGTGCACATGCGTTGGGCCTGTGCGAATGCGCATGCGTTGCCAATAACAATATACAATGTATAATACCCCAAAATGGCGGAAATAAAACATATAGTTTATGCAGTGATTTGGGAAACGAATAGTACGAGTGATAGTGGCACGTCCGGCCCTAGGGATTTTGCCGCCCTGGGCAATATCGGTGACCATGCCCCCCTCCCTCACTGAGCAACCGCCGGTTCGCCAACCCCTAGAGCCGGCTCAATGTGTTAAAAAAATTAAATAAATAAGGACTCAAGGGGTTAAAACAATTATTCATTTCGTTCATAGTGTAAATCTAGTTGGGGTTAATTGATGCTACTGTTAATAACTGAAAGCAGATTTGATGGATAGTGACACAGTAATGATCCTAAAAAGTTTTATTTTTTTTTAATTCATTTAATTCATAAAGCAGTACTTAACTTTTATGCGACCCTGTACCTATAAGGTTATAATTTGTGTTTAAAAAATATCCGAAGAAAACATTTTAGTTCTCTTGATCTGGATTAGAATAAAGAATAAACATTTACTTGTTTGTCTACACAAACTAATATAGTTGATCTTTGAACCATGTCTTAAAGCGTCGATTGGATAAACAAAATCGAATCATTTGTTTGCCTTGAAAACTCTCGGTAAGAGGATTAAAAGTACTTGTAAGCATTTGACAGATTCCTCTATCAGAATTCCACCAATCGCTCGCTAGGTAAGAATAATGACCGCGGGGTGAGGTCTGAGACCCAGGGTTGTGTGAATCAGATCGCGAAAACGAATTTTTTTAATTTGATTTCCAAATTGCATCTAGAGAGGATAGATCGATCCGCTACGTGATGCGGTATCAGCTTTTCGCCGGTAAATGCGATGTACAGGCGCTGTTTGAGCATTTTTTTGAGATTAGAAGTATCTTTGGCAGTAGTGTTGTTTGGTAATAGTATGCAGTCAATGACATAGTACGAGGTAATCAAATATTTGCCGGCAAGTTATTTTGCAGAGATCTAGTTGCAGTATGCAGGTAAAAAGTGTTTTTGCAGACTATGAAAACATTTTACTTCTCTTGATCTGGATTAGAATAAACATTTTGTTTCAGTTCATTTTCATTCAGTTTGTTTCAGTTTGAATAAACATTTACTTGTTTGTCTACACAAACTAATATAGTTGATCTTTGAACCACGTCTTAAAGCGTCGATTGGATAAACAAAATCGAATCATTTGTTTGCATTGAAAACTCTCGGTAAGCGGATTAAAAGTACTTGTAAGCATTTGACAGATTCCTGATCAGAATGCCACCAATCGCTCGCTAAGTAAGAATAATAAGCGCGGCGTGCGGTTCGAGACCCAAGGTTGTGTGAGTCCAGATCGCGAAAACGAATTTTTTTGGATTTCATTTCCGAATTGCATCTAGAGGGGATAGATCGGTCCGCTACGTGAAGCGGTATCAGCTTTTCGCCGGTAAAGACGATGTGCAGGCGCTGTTTGAGCATTTTTTTGAGATCAAAAGTATATTTGGCAGTAGTGTTGTTTGTTAATAGTATGTAGTCAATGACATAGTACGAAACCACAGTATAAAGAGGGACAGTAAAACCTCTTCTATGTCGGCACTTTGATCTCAAGAAGTAATACCGGCAGTACGCAATTGGTAATTCACCAGTGGCGGATGCGGGTTTTCCCTGTTAAAACCCGTACGTTTCTACACTAGCAATGCCAAAGTGGGGGTCTAGCGACTGGGAACCTTGCGCGGTCGCCATGCGCGTTGAAAGATTTTACTTCCAATTTTTCGGAGAATAGTTCTACTGTCCCTCTTTATACTGTGACACTGTGACGAGGTAATCAAATATTTGCCGGCAAGCTATTTTGCAGAGATCTGGTTGCAGTATGTAGGTAAAAAGTGTTTTTGCAGACTATGCAAGCACGGCGTTGGACCTTTTATAACTCAGATAGTGTATTTAGGTGTACTGTAATGGAAAGGATAATAATTGATAAATCAATTAAAAAAATGGAGCTTGCTTGGATTTACTAGGTATGTAAATATTATTACAAGAAGGCACATATAGACAAGATATGAGACCAAGATGAGGGCAAACATTTAAGAAAAAATAACTAATATAACATTTTGAAGGATGACGAAGAGTTGTTTAAAATAAACTGTTGTATGTCATGTGTAGATAAATTTTAACCTTCGTCATTATCACCTGTAAAATTCATATTTATACATGAGTTAAAGAAATGTTTATTTAGCCGACTTCAATTATTTCGTGTTTGCACAAATTATCATTTCATTTGGTTAATTGTAATAAAATAAATACCTTATGTTTTAATTTATTTTAAGTATCTTAGATGGTCATATTAAAAAATGTTTTCTGAATATTATTTTTATTACAGCTGTTAAAACGTGGCTTAGAAATATTCTACATTTAAAATAAATATTCATCACGAACAATTTGAGATAATTCAATTATAAAATGTCTGGAAAAGCGAAGGAGAAAGAAAAATAATGAAAATTTTATTCCATTATTCTCGATGTATTTATTG
This sequence comes from Diabrotica virgifera virgifera, assembly GCF_917563875.1. Lineage (NCBI taxonomy): Eukaryota > Metazoa > Arthropoda > Insecta > Coleoptera > Chrysomelidae > Diabrotica > Diabrotica virgifera. Next base: position 49,121,220 of record NC_065448.1, read on the forward strand.
CCTAATTCCCAGAACGAATTCTTAAAAAATGACTATCGCAATGGCGCAATTTGAATGGATATTTACCGTATAGTATAAAAACGCCAGCAAAGAAAATTTAAAATTTCTGGAAAAAGTAAAGCAATGTTGTACAGATTATAAAAAAATTACTAATAGTTAAAATTTTACTATTAACCTAGCGTAATAAAAACATTTTTTGAACAAATCTATAAATAAATTACAAACGAAAAAGGCAGCAGGGATTGACGAGTTGTACCCGGAAATGCTTAAATATCTGGGAGCAGCAGCCAAAAACACCATTCTGAACTTGATTAACCTAACATGGAATTCAAGAGTCCCAAGTCAATGGAGGAAGAGCGAGGTCATACCCACCCTAAAGAAACAAAAAGACCCGAGCCTGACTGATAGCAACCGGCCAATATCGCTCACAAGCTCCTTATGCAAAGTAGCCGAAAAAATGGTTCTGTACAGACTGAACCGAGCCATAACCCATCTTGAACTGATTGACGACGCACAAGCTGGCTTCAGGAAACACAGGAACACCATGGACCATGTAGTCGAGTTTGCTCAAAAAGTCAAGGATGCTTTCCACCGTAAGATGTCAACAGTTGCAGTGCTAGTAGACCTCAAAGCTGCATACGACACAGTATGGAGAGGTTTGCTGTTACACAAGATAGCGAAGTCTGGAATTGACTGTAAACTGTTCAATTGGATAAAATCTTTTCTCGGGGAAAGGTATCAGAGTCAAATTTCACAACCATTGTTCCAAATTCAGACTACAAAGACAAGGGCTGCCACAAGGAGCTGTCATCAGCTGTCAATTGTTCAACCTAATGATAAACGATGTGCTCGCAATGAGTAGAAAGACACCTGGTGTTGAAGCCCTCCTGTATGCCGATGACCTCCTAATATGGGCATCAAGTAGCAGTCTGAAAGCACTCGAGGGAGTAATGAACCAGGCTCTCAAAAATCTAGAAAAATGGGCGGATAAAAACTGCCTAACTGTCAGTACAACCAAAACCGTATTTGCTCTGAGCTTCGCTGGTGTCGCTCCTGGCGGATTACTTTAAATTTATTATTTAATTGCTATCGCTTAATATTTACAACGCAAAAAGTAATTAAATTGTAATCGATTTTTTTAAGATTTTGCTAATCATTTTGACGTTCTATTGATAAAATATGAATTTCTTACTTCGGATACTTTCACAATTATCGTGTAGATGGCGCTAAGATTAATATAATTATATTACGGAACATTAAAAAAACTTAAATTCAGTATTTAAAACGTAAGTATATTTAAGGTAAAAATATATACCACAGCTTTGACCAACTAATATTTTTTATAATTAATGTTTTTAATTTTAATTTTAAATTAATCACTTTGATATTTATGTCAAATTTCCGGTAAACGTTTACAGACTTGCCACTACTGGCGCTCGTGAATTTGTAAATATCCCCTCTACGTACGAGCTCACAGCGTATATCAAGTACTTACCGTTTCAACAAAGCAGACTGCTGTCAAGCTGACATACAAAGGAGTCGACCTGGAAAGAGAGGATGTAACAAAATACCTGGGGGTGTACATAGATAAGAAAATGACGTGGAAACCTCAAATCGACGACATTGCAGAGAAAGCCACAAAGAGATGTCGACTGCTCAAACGTCTCACAGCAACAAAACGGGGCGCCACGCAAGATGTCTTGGTAGCAACATACAAACCCTATGTCCGGCCGATACTAGAATATGGGAGTGAAGCTACAATAACTGCGAGTACAAACACCACCTCCAAGCTTGAAGTCGCCCAGAACACTGCCCTTCGCGTCATCACCGGTGCTCCAAAATCAACACCGATTACATCAATGGAAGCCCAGACCGGTATTGAACCAATACAATGCCGCAGAGAGCAACACGCGTTAACCTTCTGGGAAAGGCAAAGACGAATACTTCCACAAAAATGGGACGAATATAGACAAGCAGCCTCACGTCTTAAAACAAACCACTCCGCTTACAGTAGCAAATCAAATCATGCAAAAATACCACATTGACCTGTCGAAAGCCGCCCCCTTCCCAGCGCAAACTACACTCGCCCGCTGTCTACCAAACACAGAATTGCGTCTTGAAAACCATAACGACCCGAAGCACTTATCGTCAGACATTGTCCTAAGGAAAGCCGCCCTAGAGACGATACACACCAATTACCCAGCGCATGAGTGGCTCCACATCTACTGCGATGGCTCCTCGATGCCGGACTCGGGAAGAACAGGAGCAGGATATGTCTCAACGTTCTCCAAAGGCTCCATAGCTGTGGGTGCCCCTCTCACCAACTATGATGGCGAAATTGCTGCTATACACGAAGCCGCTAAAAGTCTCGAGAATCTCCAACACCCCCAAAAAGTTGCCTTCTTCATCGACTGCCAAGCCGCAATCCTCGCCCTGTCGACAAATCGATATACCGACTGTGCCCAAACAATATCTTGCCGCGTCCAACTATCGAACTTGCTGGAAAAAGGGTGGCTGATTACTTTACAATGGATCCCTAGTCATGTCGGTGTTGAAGGGAATGAAGCGGCGGATGAACTTGCAAAAGAAGGCACTACTCTTCCACAGCCCCCTAGCTTCCAATCGTACACATCAGCAAAGTCCACCATTAAAAGAGGAATCAAAGCGAAGATAAAAGACCAGCAAATACAAGCCGGTGCTGGAAAATCTTGGGCCCACCTAATAGAGTCACCAATCCCTCACAACTTGCCGAGATCCATCAGTGTAGCCGCGTTCAGAACAACTACGGGGCATGACTACCTGGCCTCCCATCTACATCGCATCGGCGTCCGTGAAAATGACAACTGTCCACTATGTAATCAGCCCCAGATGGATGCTGCTCACCTCCCAGAGTGCCCAGCCCTGATAACAGACCCACCCGAGGAGGATGAAGATCGCCTACGAGAAACGGCTCGTCTATACTGGTCAGCGCGCCGCCAAATAGCTAACATGCCAAGGGTGGGCGTTGGCTAGTAAGTAAGTAAGTATAAATAAATTACAAAAATAGGAAAAACGCATGTCTGGTTGATTACGAGAAATCATTTGATTGAGTACAGCTTGCCAAGATGATGCAAATACTTAAAGAAGTAGGAATTAACAATCAAGATCTGAAAATAATAGAAACCTTTACTGGAATCAGACCGCAGATCTCAGAGTTAAAGGTGAACACACCGAATAAGTGAAAATCATGCGTGGTGTGAGGCAAAGCTGTATTTTCTCTCTTCTTACTAGTCTTCAATCTTTACCCTGAAAGAATATTTATCGAAGCTTTGCACGAAATTGAAAAAGGTGTTCTACTAAACGAGTACCGGCTAAACAACATAAGATATGCAGATGACACCATAGTATGTGCGGAGAACCTAGAAGACCTGCAAGTTCTTATGTGAACAAATCATGTATATATGGACATAATATAAACGTAAAGAAGACAAAGCTTATGATCATGAGCAAGAAAAAGATAACAGAAGGTCAACTCTACGTCAACCAAACCCCTGTAGAAAGAGTGACGTAAGTACTACAACTACCTAGGCACTATAATAGAGAGATTTTGCACCTCTTATTTTGCAATTCCGTTATGGTTATCGTTATACTACATCTGCGCAGTAGCGAATATATGATCCGTTATCGTTATTAAACATAAGGGATTCCGTAATTTACGGAGGTTTAAAGTAGTGCTTATCGTTATCATTATAGTAATGGTTAAATTGCTTTGTTGCCAGAATGTAAAAAAATCAGTAAAATTACATTTACATAGATTCTAATTTTGTCTAAAATATCAAAAACTGTTCAAGTATATGCTTAAAATTACAATAACGTTGTGAAGTGAGGTTATGTTTAAATAACGATAACGATGACACGAAAAACCTACTTGACAGGCTGCAAAAACTCTGCTTTTTAACGTTGCCGTAATCATTATGCTTAATAAAGTTAACCATAGCGGAGCCAAAATCAGCGGTTATTTTAAGAGGTGCAAAATCTCTCTAATAAATGAAGAATGAACCAACAACCAATAAGCGATAAGAGCCCGCATCGGAAAAGCTAGATCAATCTTCAACCGTATGGGGACCTTTTTCAAGAGCCACAACCTTTCTCTTGGTATAAAAGTAAGAATGCTGAGATGCTACATCTTCTCTGTCCTTTTCTATGGTGTTCAATCATGGACCTGGAACGAAGATATGTGCCGAAAATTGGAAGCATTTCAGATGTGGCTATATCGGTGAATAACTAAAATCCTATGGACTGAGCGAGTCACAAATGAGGAGGTCCTCAGAAAAATGAAGAAGAATCGAGAGGTACTGACCACCATCAGATCTCGAAAGTTACAATACTTCGGATACACTGTGCGAAATGAATCCAGATATGCCCTCCAACAAGCCAACCCGAAAAGAAAAATATTTGGAAAGCGAGGTCCAGGAAGAAGAACTACCGTAGTTGAATAACCTCAGAAGCTCGTTCAATACAATATCTGTACTGCAGATAAAGATTGCCATGATGATCGCCAACATTCGTCGCGGATAGACATATCAAGAAGTATTAATACATTTCCGTACATTTTCCCTCAAAGAAACTTTATGATAAACTACGTTAATACAATGTGTTAAAGAGGCAATTTTTTTTGCTTGGACTATAGTCATTCAGCCAGTCTCAATCAAAAGTAAATGTATTAAAGATATTGCCAATTAGTGAAACATGGTTATTATAATAATATTACAATATTTTACTTCTTATTTTACCTACTCATTACAGCTAATGTACGTACTATGTTAATAAATATTATAAATATATTATACTTAATGTTTATCAAGAACACTAGTGTATACATTTTACAAATAAAAATATTAATGTTAATTATTTAAAATAAATGCATTCTTTATTGTTTTGTTTTTTTTGTCACTACGATAAGATGTCAACCCGGTTCAACCCCTCGGAGGTTTAAATCCTCTAAGTTATTTTTTTCTTTAATTTTTTTTAAATTTTTTTTGTATTTTTTTTAGTTATTAGATTATTTTAGTTAGTAGATTTTTTTAATTTAGTCATTTTTTTTGAATTTTTTTTTGTTTCATTTTTTTATTATTTTTTTTTATTTTTTTTAATATTTTTTTTTTTTTACAAATAATAATAAAGCTTGAATATTTCGGTCATATATTAAGAGGTCCTCATTATAGTCTCCTGCGTTTGATTATAGAGGGCAAAATAAAAGGTAAAAGAGATGTAGGAAGACGAACCTCCTGGTTACGAAATCTAAGGGAATGATTTAGTCTGAGCTAATTGGCTCAGAGCTCTAATTAACTATTTAGAGCTGCTGTAAGTAAAATAAGAATTGCCATGTTGATATCCAACCTCTGATAGAAGATGGAACCTTAAGAAGAAGAAGTGTTAAAACTTACCTGTTGTGAGATTTCATCGTCTTCTTGACTCCAATCGGGATCTAAGTCATCGTAGCAACCTCCGCACATACTGAACGCGGAAAGAGAGACGCTTTCGTGTTTCAGATTTTCTTCAGATTTGGTATGCCTCAAGGTTGGCATGATCTTTGGTGGCACAGGAGAGCTCTCCAAGTCTTCAACTTCAACTACCTCGACGTAGATTATGTAGGGTGCCTGAAACGAAATAGATAATGAATTATAGTACCAATATTAGAAACTGTAGCACTTAAGGCCATCGGTACATAAATCGCAAACATTTTACGGTTATCCCTACTTTTTCTGTCTTTACACGGCAAATTCCGTGTAGTAAAATTCTCACTGGTATGGATATGTAAACTTTACTTGACAATGTCATCATCATCATTCATCATCATTCTCTTTGCCTTATCCCTATGAGGGGGCGGCTTTCTTAATTGCATTTCTCCACACAATTCTATCTTGGGTCATATCAATATTAATCCCCTTTACCAACATGTCCTGCCTAATCGTCTCCCCCGACGTCTTCTTTGGTCTTCCTCTCCTACTCCTTCCAGGAATCTGCACTTCAGCAATTCTTCGTATTGGGTGATGAACGTCTCAACGTTGAACATGACCAAACCATCTCAACCTATTCTCTCTCATTTTGGCATCCATTGGTGCCACACCTAGACTTCCCCTAATATACTCATTTTTAATTTTATCCTTTTTTGTCACTCCACTCATCCATCTACGCATTCTCATTTCTGCCACATGCATTCGTTGTTCCGCTTTCTTTTTCACTGCGCAACATTCAGTTCCGTACATCATAGCCGGCCTTATGGCTGATTTATAGAATTTTCCCTTCAACTTCATTGGAATTTTCCTGTCACACAGCACACCACTCGCTTCCTTCCACTTCATCCATCCAGCCCTAATTCTACTGCATGCACCTCCATCTATTTCTCCATTACTCTGTAATACCGATCCCAGGTACTTGAAACTATTGCTTTTTACAATCAGTTCACCATCTAAAGATACCATTTTATTTGTAGTAACTCCATCTTTAAATGAGCATTCCAAATACTCTGTCTTTGTCCTACTAAGTTTTTAACCTTTTTCCACGAGAGCTTGTCTCCACTGTTCCAGTTTTTGTTCTAAGTCTCTTTCACTATTTCCTACTAACACGACATCATCAGCATACATTAAGCACCATGGAATGTTACCCTGTAGTTTCGCTGTTATCTGGTCCAAAACTAATGAGAATAAATACGGACTAAGCACCGAGCCTTGGTGCAATCCTACTTTCACATGAAATTTATCAGTCTCTCCCACACCTGTCCTAACACTAACCGTTACTCCCTCATACATATCCCTCACAATCTTTACATATTCACCAGGGACTCCTTTCTTATTGAGTGCCCACCACAGAATCTCTCGAGGAACTCTACCATATGCTTTCTCAAGATCAATGAATACCATATGAGCGTTTGTTTCTTTACTCCTGTATTTTTCCATCAACTGCCTTATAATGAAAATTGCATCTGTTGTTGATCTGCCCTGCATAAAGCCAAATTGATTCTCGGATATTTCGGTCTCTTCACGTATCCGTCTATCAATTACTCTTTCCCATATTTTCATGGTGTGGCTAAGCAGTTTTATAGCCCTGTAGTTTGTACATTGTTGTATATCTCCCTTGTTTTTGTAGACAGGTAAGTAGTATACTGCTTCTCCATTCGTCTGGCATTTGCCCAACTTCCATAATTCTATTAAATAAACCTACTAGCCACCTTGTTCCTGTCTCTCCCAATGCTCTCCATACTTCCCCAGGAATATCATCTGGTCCTACAGCTTTTCCTTTCTTTATTTTTTGAAGCGCTTGAGCCACTTCCTCGTTTGTTATTTTTGGTGACCATTGCTGCGACTGCCTATGTTGACTCCACAGGCTGTCTATCAAATTCTTCATTTAATAAGCTGTCAAAGTACTTTCTCCATCTCTTTTTGACATCCTTTTCGTGAACTAGTATTTTATTATTTTTATCTCGGATACATCTAATCTGATTAAAATCTTTTGCTTTCTTTGCTCTCTGTTTGGCTATTTTATATATCTTCGTTTCGCCTTCCCTGGTATCGATCAACTTGATAAGATAAGATACTATGATCATGTCTCCCCCATATGGAATGAAGAATGAGATAACAATGGAATGACAATCTTCCATAGAGGTATCGATATCGATCCACCAATGAACCAGCAGAATTGATTATAAAGAGGAAGAATAAGAATATTAACGAAATGAGACAAATAATTAAAAATAACAAAGTAATTCATTGAAGTGATTTGGCAACAATGCTGTGCTGCAATATAGGCGACATAAAATATAATCGAAGTATATGTTGTCACAATGACTTTAATTCCATGACTTTTGAAAATATAATTGTTGTACAAATGTTTACATAGTTGTAAAATAGACTTTGCAACGTATAAATCGGAAAATAATTGACTCACTAATAGGGCTGGATCCCGCGTACCAAAAAAAGTTTATTAATAGCAAGCTGAAAATTTGTTAATAGCGTAACCGTGTCTAGTCGGACAAACTTTGATGTATGGGAACACTGGAATAGGGGAAGTTTTAATTGTGGAAACTAGCGGGTTGGTTTTAAGTTTATTCAATAGCAAACTTTATATAATATATGAAAAAATGTTTGTCCGACAAATATGTTGGGCATTTTAATAAGTCCGACACGTAGAACATATCAAATGACAGGAATTATGTTAATGGTAAATAGCAGCCTGATTTTTGCATGAGAGTTTAATGAAAGGGAAACAAATCAATTGGAAGTTCTGTCGGACAAAATACATGTGCCGTTTTCGTGGTCTGACCGTTCCAAATTTTTAACCTGTTCCACAATTAAAACTTCCCCTGTTCCAGTGTTCCCGTACATCAAAATTTGTACGGCTAGACACCGTTAAGATATTAACAAATTTTCAGCTTGCTATTAATCAACTTTTTTTGGTACGCGGGATCCAGCCCTATAAATCAATGGAACAAACAATATAATTGATTGTTGAGAATTTTTCTAATTGGTTCTATTAATAAGTTAGTAAATATTTGTAATTGGAAAGTTAATGGAAACTTACGAACGATCGAAAATAAATTATTTCACTGTCTGGATATTTACAAATCAATTCCATTATTATGACAATTCGAAGAAAACTTATCAATCAAAATGATTGGAAAGGTCATCTAAATTTTTACCAGTTTAAGTTATGCTCAAATGAAAATTGTTATCTATTCTCATAATTTTATGTGTCTAATAAATGGGTTTTACAGCGTTCCTCCTCATCTACTCTTTATCCTTCGGCAAGGATGTTGTGATGTTATGGTTTTCGACAGATGGTTGATATCCATTGACAGAGAGTAACTGGTGGTAAGTACTATTTTATTTGGTCTGACAATCGGAGTGGTGATCTACCTGCAGTTCTTTTTCATCCACCTTGCCTTCCATTAATCTCTCCATACATTCCTTTCTTCTGGTTGTGTCCAAGAAAAAGGCCAAACCCACAACACTGCCACGAGTTCCGTCTGATAGCCTTATGAGTCACGCAGTAAAAGTCCTATTAAAAGTCGTACATAACCGAATCTATAAAAAGTGCGAAACAATCATCGGAGACGATCAGTTTGGATTCAGAACCGGCATGGGAACGAGATAAGACCTGTTCAGTTTACTAGTTCTGGCCCAAAGATGCTACCACCCAGAAAGATATATTTTTACGCTTCATAGACTTCGAAAAAGCATTTGATAGAGTAAGACACGATCTACTATTAGAACGATTGCAAGAAGTCGGTTTAGATGGGAAAACATCAAACTACTATAAAATTTATGCTGGAACCAAAACGCAAGAATTAGAATCAAAGGTTCCACATCCGCAGAAGTAGAAATTAGGAGGGAAGTTAGACGAGGATGTGTTTTGTCATCCCTGCTATTTAATCTTTATTCCGCGTTTCTATTTAAAGAGGCACTAGAGGATTCTAAGGATGGAGTCAAGGTGAATGGCGTAAAGATCAATAACAGTATCAGAGACGCCGATGATACGGTGTTGATTGCGGATTCCGACTTGGGTCTACAACGACTCATCGACAGGACTAACTCAGTCTGCGAGCAATTCGACATGAAAATAAACATTAATAAAAACCAAAGAGATGCCAATCCGAAAAAACCAGAATGTACCTCAACCTTGCACAATAAACGGGCACATTTTAGAACAAGTCAATAAATTTAAGTACCTGGCGTGTTGGATCGATATCAGCCTATATCCTGATCTAGAAATAAGAACGAGAATAGAACAAGTCAGAAAATTTTTCGAAAAAATTAAAAGTCTGCTATGTGATTCTCGAGTAAACTCGAAATTCGACTGCGTTTATCAAAATTCTACGTCTGGTCGACTCTTCTCTATGTAGTTGAAACGAGTACCCTTAAAACTTCAACCATAAATAAATTGGAGGTCTTTTAAATGTGGAGCTGCCGAAGAATCCTCTAAATTTCATGGACATCGCCATACCTCAAACGAGCATAGAAAAGGCAAAGAACGAGAACTTTTCAACACAGGGAAGGTTAAAAACATCATACCTAGGCCACATACTGAGAAACAATAAGTACCAATATGCGCAACTAATAGTGAAAGGGAAGATCGAAGGAAAATACTATCGTGGCTAAGAAATATCCGACCATGGACAGGGCTAATTGAACAGCTAATAAGAACAGCTGAAAACATACATATAAGAGTTTGAAATTGTAGTATCCAACCTCCATTGAGTAGAGGGCACTTTAAGAAGGAGAAAAAGTGTCCAAGATACTTAGTTAATGATATAATGATGACAATTTATTGAGACATTTGTGGGGTGTTCTGTCCAAGGTACGCGTGTCATTTTACGATATAGGCCAGGGTAATAAGACAAAAATATACCCTGTTCGTGACACTTCAGCAGCCAAGATACTGAAGCGTTTTTTCGACAGGTAATACCTATAGGAACAAATTGTAACTATTTCCTGCGTAGGATCTAGCGGCCATTTCTATTTATAAACAATTAACTGTCAAAAAATGTTATTTTTCCCTTTTTTTCAAATCAATGGCAAACAGTGAAACTTATGATTTGTTTAGTACAAATATCTTTGAGATTATGGAAAAAGCTTTAAAATGACATAAAGTTTGATATACTCATTTATTGTTGTAAATAATAACTGTTGTAAAAATTAGTGTACATTTTTGAAATTTTTGTCAAATGAGGGTTCTTTGGTGCTTAATATGTTATAAAAATTTCAAAGCGATTCATTCAATTGTTTAAATTTTACTCGAATTGTTTATCCCAGAGAGCATTTTTTTTGCAATAACATAAGTCAGAAAAAAATGACGTTAGAACCATTCCACAGGTGTCAAATGGAAGAGCATGAACTATATTTTCAACTTGGTTTAAAAAAAGTGAATAAAAATGCATTTTGGATAACTTTTTCCAAAAAAATTAACTTTTTTACCCTGTTTTAAGTGCACAACTACCAAGTAATGTTATTTATATCATAATTGATAAAAAATTGTAATAAATATATATAATTTCTTATATAACAAAATAAAAAGTTTATAAGGAAAGATTTACGATACTTTTGCATAATTATTTATTACTAATAAATGCATTTTTTATTCGTTTTTTTTAAACCAAGTTGAAAATATAGCTCATGCTCTTTCATTTGACAGCTGTGAAATGGTTCTAAGGTCATTTTTTTCTGACTTATGTTATTGCAAAAAAAAAATCCTCTCTGGGATAAACAATTTGAATAAAATTTAAACAATTGAATAAATCGCTTTGAAATTTTTATCACATATTAAGCACCCAAGAACCCTTATATGACAAAAATTTCAAAGCTGTACACTAAGTTTTACAATAGATATTGCGAAATTAATTTTTTTTTGCAATTCCGACCTTTTTTCGCAATTATATGAACAATAAATGAGTATATCAAACTTTGTAATATGTCATTTTAAAGCTTTTTCCATAATCTTAAAGATATTTGTACTAAAAAAACCATAAGTTTCACTGTTTTCCATTGATTTGAAAAAAAGGGAAAAATGCCATTTTTTGACACTTAATTGTTTATAAATAAAATGGCCGCCAGATCCTACGCAGGAAATAGTTACAATTTGCTCTTATAGGTATTTATTACCTGTCGAAAAAACGCTTCAGTACCCTGGCTGCTCGAGTGTCATGGGAAAAACCTTATTACCCTGGACTAATATACCCTCATTTCAAAGCCATTATACGTCGTGAGTTCGACTTTTTGATCGTCCAACTTTTTGCAGCATACGTAGCGATAAAAAAGATAAGCACCCGTACCACGCACAAGTTCATGTTCTTGGTTATGGCCGTAGAACATCGACTTCCAAGGTACTGACCGAAACCCATACCATTTATCTAAATTATTATTGTATACGTTAGTAAACTACAGTTATAAATAAAGTTTGACACCATTATTTAGACATTGACCTTGGGACTATATTACAGAACGTTAGTGGTCCTTCGAGCCGGATCAGTATTTAAAATCAATGTTGACATATTTACATATATTGTTCAGTTTTTAACCATACAACTTACCTTATCTTTGGAGTTGAGTACAGCTGCCACTTGAGGAGGTATCCTAACGATAAAGTGGGGATATTGACTATTCAACGGCAACCATACTCTGGCCGGCAGATTGAGATTGAGCGTAGTCAACTCAGCTACAAGTCTTGTGGTTTTAGCTTCTTTAGTCGGTATGGAACTAAGTAGTTTGCCGATGAGGATCAGTGCTTGCATGAATTCCAATTCAGGCCTTAGTCTAGGCGCCTGAAACAAAAAAATGTACATTAATAGTTATATTATCGAGAAAGGATATTAACTAAACTGTTAGAATGAAGTCATTGGAATTACAAAATGTGTTATTATAATTGAAGCCGAGGAAGAATTAGCTTGTTCTGTTAGATTATTAACATTTAAATAATATTTGAAAACTTAATTATTAAAATAGAAACTTGAAAATAACTTGTGATACTTGAAAATAACTTGTGATTTAGTTCAATATCAAATACTTCTTCTTTTTGTTTAGACATGACTCCGTCTGTTTTTTCAATGTGCCTCCAGCAAGTTGTCGTTCCATCGTTTTCATGGTGTTACCACTGATCGTATTCCTATTGGAGAACCGTCTATCGCCATCCTTACTACTCTATTTGTGGTCTTCCATTCTACTCTTCTGTTTCTCACTCAGTTATTAATGTTGATCACCTAGCATCTTCGTCGCATATCTGCATTTCTAGCCCTGCCCCATAGTGTCTTACCATCGATTTTTTGAAAAGTTTTCATCTCTGCTGTTTCTAGCATTCTTTTTGATATTTCTGTATCAGGTCGTGTTTCTGTCGCATATGTCATTATTGGTCTGATAACCGTTTTGTAAATTCTGCCTTTTATTTCTATTTCCATATTTTTATTTCTTTTAATTCTTCATTCAGGCAACCTGCGGCTCTGTTTTCTCTATTCACTTGATCTTCCACTCCCGTTTTCAGTTTTGCGTAGCTAGATAGTGTGATGTCTAGATATTTAAACTCCATCACTTGTTCTATTATCTGACCCTCTGGCTCTAATTTACTTAGTAAATTTAATCTAATTTAATTAGTAAATTTGCTGTTATAACCGTGCATTTTGTCTTTTGTTGATACATTTTCTGGCGGTTATATTAAATTGGTGCAGCGCACGTTGTAAACCGTCTTCACTTTGAGAGATTAGTATTGCATCGTCTGCATGGCATAGCCGATTATTGCTAAGTTGCTTTCTCCCATTTGGTATCCTTTTTTTTTTGTTCTTAATTTCGTTATTATTTCATCTATGATTAGGTTGAACAATGTCAAATACGTAAAGTATAATAAAACATTTTGGTAAGCTATACAGCAGAGTTTACAGTAGAAAAAGAATACGCGGACTTGTAAAATCAGCGTAAATGATGTATTTTATAGATTTATATATTTATAAAAAGACCACTGATCTTTTCAAACCCCTTCAAATATCACATAATAAACAAAATTTTTATATTAAACCCGTAACAAATGTTAAATATCTAGGAGTTTTTATAGATACACATCTAAAATGGGACTTTCACATTAAATATATCATTAAAAAGCTACAGTTTATCCTATATAAGTTTAAACATCTTAAAAAACACATACCTAATATATACCTTCGCACACTATATTACGGACTAGTAGAAAGTCATCTCCGTTATGGTATACTGGCTTGGGGAAGCGCCCTAAAAACACACATTCTCCCACTGGAAATCATACAAAGAAGATTTCTGAAAATTATTATGTCTAAACCATACACCTACTCTACAGATAGATTATATAAGGATAGTAATATATTTGACTTGAAACAGTTATACTTTCTTTGTGTGTCTTTAAAATATCACACCATGAAAACATACAACAATTTACCATCACATGAGCATGATACAAGAGGCAAACACCTTTATATGATTCCGAAAATGACAAAGTCCTTCTGTCAAAGAAGTTTTCTATTTCTAGCCCCAAAAATATATAATCATATCCCCAATGATATCAAAAATACTAAGAATGTTCTTCTATTTAAAAAGAAATTAAAATCATTTCTGATGGAACAAACAAGAAATTTTTGTGACATCATTAGAGTAGCTTAAATTTACATATATTAAAAAACAAAAAAAAATAAATGAAACTCTAGAGTCACTACCAATTTTTATACCTATATTTCAAATTTTATATTGTTTTAAACTGATTTATTTTGCTTATTATTTTTATCATATTTAATAAAACATGCGTATATACACCATTTTTCAAAAATATTACTAACTAATTGAGCTATACATAATTGTTTAAAATAAAAAAAAATAATTATTCGTGCTTTATTGTTAAACTAAGTATTTATTTTATTGTTTTCATTATATTATTTATTCTACGTATCATATTTACTAAAACATAACTGTGTATTTACAATTTAAAAAATACGTACCTATCTATTTATTGTATTATATTACGTTGTATTATGTTGCTATTTATGTTATTTACGTTAATATGTTATTATTTATTATTTTATATCATATTTACCGAAACAGGTGTATCCACACCTCTCGGAGACCTTCGGGTTAATTTATTCACTTTAGCTGTAAATATCTAAAAAGATTGTAACTATTATTGTTGAATAAATTATTATTATTATTATTATTTAAGTGGCTCTTGGTTTTATGATATATGTTCGACCCGACCTGAGTCAAACTGTATTTGTTAAGTTATCAATTAAAGAATGTGACAGGACTTATATTCTTTTAAAAGTTCAACATGGAGAATCGGACAATCGGTTAAGTTAGCTGTAGCGGAAGCTGACACCAAAGGACGTTTTGTACCAAATCTGCTTTTATTTTGGTCTTTTCTAAACTAAAGCTAAAATCTCTCTTAAGCAATCGTTCCATAAATGCTAAACAGGTTGCCAATACTTGTTCGTCTTGGTAGCGTCTATGTGTATATAAATGGGGCGAGAGTAGATATGTATTCTTCATTCATGGAGAAAATTTTTAACCGGGATTAAGAGAAAATGATAAAAACTTAAGAGGACTAGAGAACGCACATCTGTACAAACGGTCTGGACCGTCAGTGCGAGTGCGAGGTCCGTCGTTTGACGAATGCGCATCATTGATCATCAGGCGTTTTCACACTTTCAGCTATATTTGGTGAACTGTAATACGTACATGGGCGTTCTACCTTTCGAATGAGCTATCACACGGCCCCTATTCTCATTTAAAAATAATCGTCGATTACGTTATCACGCCCAGATGGATCACGTCACTAGTATGTATATATACCAAAAAAATCAGAATTTAAAAATAAAAATCGACCTGTTTCGGGATTTATCGTCAGGACTAAACAAATGCCCATTAAAGCACTAATAAATTAGTAACCACGAATCCAATTTTAGGGCGATGTTTGTAGTATATGTGATTCATTTAGAGGTACTTTTTTTGGTGGGGATTTGATGGAAGATCGTGCATGAATCGTGTCACCAGATGTTACGTTTTGGTTCACTATTTCTTTGACACTTCATCACGGAAAAATTTAGCCTGGCTCAGCGTCTAGAAATTATTCAGCTGCACAGTTCACCAAATATAGCTGAAAGTGTGAAATTCCCATTGCCTGCGCTAACAATGAAGTGAGAACGCACATCTGTACAAACGGTCTGGACCGTCAGTGCGAGTGCGAGGTCCGTCGTTTGACGAATGCGCATCATGATCGTCACGCGTTGTCATACTTTCAGCTATATTTGGTGAACTGTAGTACGTACATGAGCGTTCTACCTTTCGAATGAGCTATTACACGGCCCCTATTCTCATTTAAAACAATCATCGATTACGTTATCACGCCCAGATGGATCACGTCACTAGTATGATATAATATATACCAAAAAAAATCCATAAATACCAAAGAATTTAAAAATAAGATGTTTTAGTCTCAAAGAAGGATACTGGATATGAGACTCAAGTGTATAGAAAACCAACACACACCAGCAGATATCTCAATTACAAATCAAATCACAACATCAACGTTAAAAAGGGAATCATTAAATCCTTATATGATAGAGCCAAAATTACTTGTTCTAACGAAAATTCATTTTTAGAAGAAAAACATATTGTTAACATCTGTTTTATTAAAAAATGATTATCCTTTATCGTTTATAAATAAGGAATTGTCAAGATTGGATCGAATGGAACAGAACAACTTAGAACGGGATCCTACAACATTCACAAGAAATAATACGAGGAAAATATCAATACCATATATAAAAGGACTATCCGAGACACTTAAAACAATAGGAAATAAATTCAACATTTCAACAACATTCAAAACAACAAACACATTGAGATCTATTCTATCTAAAACTAAACCTAACAATGAACAAGAAAGAACAAAGAATTGCATTTATAAAATACCTTGTCAATGCGAACAATTTTATTTAGGTGAAACATCAAGACCATTAAACGTTAGAATAAGTGAACATCACTCTTATATTAAAAATAGAGAATTGATAGATCTCAAATATGTCAACACGCATGGGATAATGAACATAGAGTTCAATGGAGAGATTCAAGTATAGTCCTGAAAAGAGAAAAATCAAAGAAGCGGCTCTAATTATGCTAAATGAAACCAATTGTGTCGCAAATTCCTCGGTAGAATGCAGTAGGATGTGGTTACCCATACTGAAAGAGGAAGTCAATAGAAAGAAAATACCACGATTAGTAAGTCAATAACATATCGAGTTAGTACAAATTTTATATTTTAGTATTACTTATTGTATATCTATGTATTATTAATATTATTTATAATTTAAACATATTAAAGTCAGAATTTGGTATTAGTTTTTTGAAAGTAAATTAAATGTAAGACCAAATACTTACGATGTCGGGATAGTATCACGAGGTTTTTTCCTGGTTTTCCCTCGTGATTTACTATGGAATCTCGCACATTGTGTTCGTTGTTCTCTGGTAAAACATTTAACAGGAGATTAATCACCTCTTCAAATCCAGATTTATTATATCATTTATAAAACGTAACACGTATGGATTGATTTTTAATAGCGTTACAAATATAGTTAATAGTCGCGTTCTTCGAAAAATACGAGAAAAAAAAGGCCGAGAGGTTAAATCGCTTACGACATCTGGGAGAAAATCGATTTAGGTCTAAAATACACCGAATCGGAAAAGGGTGATTGAACTTGTAAGACATTAATTATAATCCCTTCGCCTGACATAAATCTTGATAGCTGTAGTAGTACAGGAAGCACGATTTAATCACATACTTCTCAAAGTTATTTTTATGTTTGACAAGTTTCGCAGTAAAATTTATCAACCGTGTAACGATTATCGTATTTTATACATAAAACCTACACGTTCATCGATATTTTAGCATTAATCGGTAATTTACAAGTCTCATTAGGCTTTTCTTTATGGCTACCACTGTCTTTTATAAACGATCGAGAAAAAATCGAACTACGTAGAATAGGCTGCCACATTTTAATGTTTCGGGTGTGTATTTTAGTCATTTTTTCAAAATGTCTCCAATCTCGAAATAAGGCAAAAAAATGAAAACAAATACTGTTTAGACTTACCTAATTTATTTACTATCAAAATTATATTATACAGTGTAGCAAAGCCAAATGGAATAAATTCATTATTTCGTAAACCGACGACTTTAGGGGGTAGGCGCAAAATCTTGGTACAATGCTGTACTTATTCATTCATTTTTTTTTTGTGAATCCTGTGAAAACTAATTAATATTTTTGAAAAATTTAAACGGGAAAGAAAAAATTGCATTACTACCGAGGGCTGAAAGTTCCTTAGAATACGTAAACAAAAAGTCCCTTTTGAATAAAATATTTGAAATTGAAATTTTTAAATTTTTTCTTTTTTTTTTCACCCCTGTAACTTTTTAAAATAAACATCAGAAGTTTTCAGGGATTTTCGGTCCTCGATAATAATGTAATATTTCATTCTGCGCTTAAATTTTTCAAAAATATGTACTTATTATCTAGTTTTATCACGATTCGAAAAAATGAATGCATTTAAATAGCATTGGACCAAGATTTTGCGTCTACCCCATGAAGGAAAAATCCCGAAATAGGTCGATTTTTATTTTTAATGTATGATTTTTTTGGCATATATATCATACTAGTGACGTTATCCATCTAGGCGTGATGACGTAATCGATGATTTTTTTAAACGAGAATAGGGGTCGTGTGATAGCCCATTTGAAAGTTAATTCAGTTCTCTACTCACTAGTATAAACAATAACATAATTATTTATGCTAGCTCATTTGAAAGGTTATTCAATTCTCTATTCAGTAATATAAACACTAACATAATAATTTATACAGGGTGGCCCTAATTTTTTTTTGAATTAAATTAATTGACACAAAATAAGAATGTGTATAATTTATTTAATTCAAAATGCATTTTACTGCTGTCAGAAAATAGAAAAAATGATTATTTGAGAAAAATAAACATTGCTTTTCGCTTAAATGCAATGTTCAAGATGCCACCTACCTTCTCTTGGCACTGGTAGTTTGGACATTTAATATAATATGCGAAAAGTAATGTTTATTATTTGTGAATAGTAATACAATTGATCCAAAAGATGGCATAACCCAGACATCCAAAGTGAAAGTTATCCTTTAACACCAAGTTGTTCTATATGGTCCACATAATGTTCAGAAAGAAGTCACACCATTTTGAACGTCGGGTTGGGGGGGGGGGGGGAGAGGGGGGAGAAATCGGTAAATTCGTAGTTTTTTTACGTTTTTTGTCAATATTTCTAAAACTATGCGGTTTAGCATGAACAACCTTCTAAACAAAAATGTTCTACATTAAATTTGAAATAAAAAAGGCCCTATGCATAATCCTTCTAAAATGAACGGTTCCAGAGTTACGGAGGTAGTATAGTATAATTGGTCCAAAAAAGGCCTAAACCAAACATCCAAAGTAAAAGTTTTCGAACTGTTCTATATGGTCCACATATTGTTCAGTAAAAGTTACACCATTTTGAGCGTTCGGATTGGGGAGGAGATGGGGGAATATTCGGTAAATTAGTAGTTTTTTTACGTTTTCCGTCAATATTTCTAAAAATATGCTTTAGCGTAAACAATGTTCTATACAAAAATGTTCTACATAAAATTTAAAACAAAAAAGGTCGTATACATAATTGTTATAATTGATGATGATTTTGGGTGGTGAGGTTGACGTTTCTTCAAGGGCTTATCACTAACATACCATCTGCCACTGAAATAGCAAATTTTATTTTCAAAACACAATCCTGTTAAAGAAAATGTCATTCATCATTAATAATATTATAAATTGCCCAATAAGTATAAAAAGTATCGAAAACCTCCACTTTACACCCTCCGTAACTCTGGAATCGTTGATTTTATAACAATTATGTATAGGACCTTTTTTATTTTAAAGTTTATGTAGAACATTTTTGTATAGAACATTGTTTACGCTAAAGCATAGTTTTAGAAATATTGACGAAAAACGTAAAAAAACTACTAATTTACCGACTTCTCCCCCCATCTTCCCCCCAAACCGGACGCTCAAAATGGTGTTTTTTACTAAACAATATGTGGACCATACAGAACAATTTGGTGTTGGAGGAAAACTTTTATTTTGCATGTTTGGGTTAGGCCTTTTTATGGACCAATAATTATCTATACTACCTCCGTAACTTTGGAACCGTTCATTTTAAAAGGATTATGTATAGCAGGGTTGTTTTGTTTTAAACATTTTGTTTTAAACAACTGTTTTAAACATGTTTAAAATACTTAAATTAAACAAGCGTTTTTTTCATTTTTTTTTGTGAATAATACATAAATATGAAAAAAAATCTTATATATATTATTATACAGACTTTGTAACAAATATATTTTTATTTATTAATAATGGGAACACAAGAAAAATTGGAAAAAACATTTTGCATACAAGAGTTAATAATTTTCTCAAATTGTTTTAGTCTCATAGTAATCTTATAATCTAAGTCATCAATTTTATCAGCCACTTGATCACTTATAGAATTAAGCTCTTTAAAAATTGAAACCAACTTAGCAGCTTTGACATTGCCTAGCCGGTTACATAGTTTGGAATTGACTAAAGCGTATGATGAGAAGAGTTTTTTTATGTTGTATGACCATAGAACGAGAAGCAGTCTTCTGGAGCTACAACGTTACTAAGGCAATTGTGACAATTTATTTTTATGTTTTTGGAGCAATAAGGACACGTGTGCCGTCTCCTGGATCTACAATGTTACTTCCCTGGTTAACCTGAAATTGGGACGTCTGTTCAAGTTTACGCAGTAAGAAGATGTCTGCCACAATGATTTCGTGTTTTATGTTTTATGCCATAATTGACCGATAAATTATTATCTAGAGCCATAACGTCACTTCTACGAGGGTAGTAATTTTTAAACGTTTATATTTTCATAATAATAGTAGTGAGATTTTTGATTTTATTGTAAAATAAAGTTTAAAGTTGTAGTTTAAATATTATCATTTGGAATTTTTGTTGAATTTTTAAACGCGTAAATTACGGCAGATGCATAAGTGACGTTATAGTACCGTAGGTGCGATATGTATCTGTGCTGCCTAATTCCTCAAACAGATCCTTCTCATTTTAAGAAATATGATTTAAACAATGTTTGTTTCTATGTTTTATTTGTTTAAAACACGTAATATAAAAACGAAAAATAAAACATGTTTAAAACAAAAAAAAACCGTTTAAAACAAAAAAACGTTTGTTTTGTATAAAATAAAAAAAACATGTTTTTTTTCAACCCTAATGTATAGGGCCTTTTTTATTTCAAATTTAATGTAGAACATTTTTGTGTAGAAGGTTGTTCATGCTAAACAGCATAGTTTTTGAAATATTGACGAAAAACCTAAAAAACTACGAATTTACCAATTTCTCCCCCTCTCCGCCCCAAACCCGACGCTCAAAATGGTGTAACTTTTTTCTGAACATTATGTGGACCATATAGAACAATTTGGTGTTGGAGGATAACTTTCACTTTGAATGTCTGGGTTTGGGTCTAGTTATACCATACTACGTTTAATAATCATTTTCTTCTGACTGCTGAGGGCAGTAAAATGTATTTTGAATTGAATAAATTCACACATTTGTTCATTTATACTAGGGCATTTAGCACTAAAAACAGCAGAATAAATCGATTTTTAAATACAGCATCTAGAGACTTGCAACTTTTGCATTGTGTTCAGCTGGATCATGTCAGGAAAAAAGTCTACTATAGAAAAATAGGTGGAAATGCATAATTGCATTTTAAAGTGCATAAACATGTCAAAATAAGCATATTAAGGGCCAGTTTTGGTTACTCGGGTGTTTTTGGGGTCGCTAAACATGACTATGCCATCAAAACCGATCTGCGGAGCACCTGGTGCCCAGGGTCACTGCTAAGACACGTCATCTGGAGGTTCAAGGGTTATCGACACTAAATTAATGCAAGCAACAGATTACTTGGAGGTTTTTGGAGTCACTGAATACGGAATATGCCGTCAGAACCAACCCCCGGACCACCACCTGGTGCCCAAGGCTCCTGCTAAGGCATGTTATCTTCTAGAGGAGGGTTTTTGGGCACCTGGTGCACCGGGGGTCGGCTCAATGGCGTATTCTTGTTCAGCGACCCCAAAAACTCCTGAGTAATCTGTCTGCATCAATTGAGTGCCAAAAACCTTCGAAACTTCAGGTAAAAAGTCTTAGCTGTGAACCGAGGCACCAGGTGCACTGTTGGTCGGTTCTTATGGCATATATTTGTCTTCAGCGATCACAAAAACCCCCCATTAACAAATTATGGACCTTTATACACTTATTTTGATATGTTTATACATTTTTGGATGCATTTTATACACTTATGCAACTATGCATTTCCACCCATTTCTCTATAGTTGACTTTTTTCCTGACATCATCTCTAACACAATGCAACAAGTTCTAGGAGCTTTATTTAAAAGTCGAATTTGTGCTAAATACCCTGGTCTAATTGTCTTTCCAATGCGTACAACTGTTCGCACCTTTAATAATAAAGTGGCACAACTCAAAATTCTTAAATTTTGAGTTTTAGTCATAAAACGACCGAACATAGTGCCCTCTATTGATCTAATGCTAACACATGTTAAAATCGGACACCCCTGTAGGTATATTTCTGCTTGGGTCAGTTTAGTACCGCACTGTTCCACTTTGGCGGTTCAGTCATAAACTGATCTGTTTTAGAGTTACTTCAGCAGCGAAAGGAAGAACATCGTCGATCGCTGAAATATTCAGAATTGTGTCAGTTTATTACTTAAACTTAAGGTACGTAATTTTTTTTATTTTAATCATAAACAGTGATATTCGTAGTTGTATCAGTTTATTGCTCAAAATCCTTTAAATATGGTAGAACTTCTACCAATTATGTCAGTTTATTATCAAATATTTAGCATAAAGAGTAAAAAGCGCATTCGCCAACCAAGTAAATGGAAACAGAATACAGCAAAAAGATTAAGCAATTCTGGTAAGTCTAATGTTTCAATGTCTAAATCTAAAAGAGTTGTTGAGGCTCGAAGTATTAACCCTTACACTCCCGAAAAAATGTAAGTTGACATATAAAGTTGTTCAGTCTATTTTTCAATTTATATGGGAACAAAGAGATATACTAATTTTTTTCAGAATTTTGCTATGTCACTTTGACAGATTTTATTGATACTCACGATTGTGTTTCCCAGGAGTATATGCATGACATGCACAATTGTGTGACTGACACATTTGTGAGTACTGGGAGTGTATGACTACTCCCCCTAGAAAACAAAACAAATAAATTACAACATTTTACAACATTTATTAGTAATATTAAGTACACATAATATTGTCATTTATTACAAATGTTAAAGGTAAAGGTGACAGTCTCATTTTCTTTGTACGAGGGTCTTCATGTTCATCTTCTGTGTCCACGTTTTCTGTATTTGGACTTTTCGTTCCACATAACAAATAATCTGCTAGTTCTAAGCGAAAGGATAATAAATCTTTAATATCTTTTGATTTGCATTGGTTACTTCGGCAGTCGCGACGGTATTCCATCCAACTGTTAACAAGAGCTAAATCAAATAGATGTAGGATTACCTTTAATGTGCATTTGCAAGTTTTGAAGAAAGTTCTATAACACTCCATCATCTGATCGCAGATATCAACTCCACCCATCTTTTCGTTGTAAATTTTAATTACGTTTGAACATGGAACCTCTACACGACTAGCACTAGCTTTATCCCATCGTTTGACTAAATGTGTGGGTTCTTGGCCAAAAGCCGTAGATGCCATTAAAACGGATTTATTATCTTTCCATTTAGTGATACATATCTTCTGATCACTGCTAACAACCTGCTCAGAATCGCCTCTTTTCATCTGGTTATCTGTTTTAAATGTAAATCCTTTAAAACGATTGTTCATAATAGTTCCTGTGCCATGTATTTGTAGCTCAGATAATTTGAGCAACAAAGGTATCTTCGAAAAATATCTGTCGAAGAATACAAAGCTATTAACCGGTAACGTTTCCACTAGCCTAAGGATGACTGACGGTCCGAGTCCCAGTTCTTTATTTCTTAAATTGGTACTTGTTCCTTGATATATTTCAAAATCTAGGACAGTACCATCACTTTTTGATAAAACGAAATTTTTTAAACCCACAGGTCTTGGTTTATTTTTTACATATTGCCGAAAAGCACATCGACCAAGAAACGGAATCAGCTGTTCGTCTATTGAGAATGCAGCTTCAGATTCTCTCTTTAATTCCCGACATCGGCTTCTGACTAAATCGATCATTGGCTGAACTCTCCACAGACGATTATTTTTTTAAATTTCTTCTGTTACCGTGCATACATCCACAATATGAAGATTGACTCTCAAGAGGTACAACCTATCTCTTGGAATTGCATCCGCAATTACAGGAAGTTTAAAGCGACTGCTCCAATATAAATGAATTCGAGGGAATTTTAAACAACCCATCACTGCATGGATTCCAAAAAAAATTTTTATTTCTTCAGGAGTTACTTTGGGTTTAAGTTCCCTTCCGTGTTTTTGTAAATAAAATTGTGCAGTACGTTCTGCACACAGTTGAAAAAATGAGTTTCCTAAATACTTTTCAAAGTAACACTATGGTGTTAAAACTTCAGTGGGATCTGGAAGTATTGTTTCGGTTATATTTTCATTTTTAAATGGATTAGTTCTACCCCAATTTAGCATTGATGATTTTTGGAGATTTTGTACAGAACTGGGAATTGCTGAAACATTTTCGTCTCCACTTTCATCAGATTTATCACTTTCTTCAATCTCATCATCTTGTACAGACAAATTCTCCGAGTTCAATTTCCAAATCGGAATCAATTTCATCCAGCAGTTCGTAGATTTCATCTGGATGAGCAGCCAGTCTCGCCATGTCAACTTTTCTAGTTGTTCCTGAAAAAGAAACCCTTGTTACCAGTTTTGTTCACTGAATCATTATTTCTTTTTTTTGCATTGTTACACCATTTACTCCCGGCCTACATAAACGTGAAACACTTCAAAACTTACATTGACACCGCTCACTCCTAGCCCTCACAAACGTGTTGTTCTTCAAAACACGTTTGTGGATTTGTAACCTCAAATTAGTATTGAACGATTTTGTCTAAATAAGTAAACATACACAATTTGTGACGACTATCCACCAAAATAAATATTTTAAAACAAATAAAAATGTGCACTTACGTCTAAAAGTCATATTAACACACTTGACAAAAAGTTGTTACCATTCACTGAACAATATCATACGGATCTAAGCAAATTTTCGGTAATCTCTCGCGAAAATATGATAGACACGTGCACCCACTGTCGTGTCGTAGAGCAGCAACTGGTGCAAAATAATATTTTAAACCTAATATCACTTATAAATAAGACGCTCACAATTGTGAGTGTATGGAGCGTAAGGGTTAAACCACCTTGCCTTGAGAAATGTCGGCTAAAGTGCAGGAAGAAAATCAGTGAGGATGCAAGAAATATAATTTTTAACAAATTTTGGGAGCTGGCAGATATTAGGTAATAAACAGAGATTATTTATTAATTCTAATACTAAAGATCTCATACCAAGGTACAAATATACAAATGCTGCAAATCCAAGAATTAACAATAAGGCATTTTTCTTTACTATTGATGACGAACAAAGAAAAGTATGTAAACTTTTTTTTAAATACTTTGAGCATTACGGATCTTATGGTACGAACAACTTTTAAAAAAGTAGACCAACATGGCTTCATAAAAGATGATAACCGAGGAACGCATGGCAGTCATACCGAAATTAGTGGAGAACTTGTACAAGATATAAAAGATCACATTAATTCGATACCATGTATCGAATCCCACTATCTCAGAACTAATACTTCACGTGCGTATATCGATGGGGGAAAAGTGTAGCAGACCTTTTCAGACTTTAAGGAGAGTCAAATACAGAAAAATAGATCATTTGGCAAATACTGTACATTAAGGTTTTTACGACTCATTTTAATATAGGGTTTTTTAAGCCCAAGAAAGATCAGTGTGATCTGTGTCTTTCTTATAATAATACAAATGAGGAAGCAAGACAAAACATACTTAAACAATACGAAACACATCTTGAAGAAAAAGAGTTGTGTAGGAAAGAAAAATATATTGATCGCCTTCATATAGAAGACAATAAAAAAAGTTGTTATTTATGACTTGTAGGTAGTGCTTCCGTGTCCAAGGGGTGATATATCTGCGTTTTATTACAAGTCGAAACTTAATGCATATAATTTTACTTTGGTTGAACTAAATAAAATAGATCCAAATAATGAAAAATAAGCAAGCCTATAGTGATGTTCATTGTTTCTATTGGAACGAAACAGATGCAAAACGTGGTTGCAGTGAAATCGGTTCTTCTTCTATACTATAATGAAGTATTTTGAAATATTATCCAAAAATGCCAACTTTTCAGAGAGAGAACCGGAAGTAACCTTTTTCTCGGACAACTGCTGTGGACAAAATAAAAATAAAATTATTGCCACCTTATATTTATATGCAGTAACTCTAAAATATTAAAGTTATAGCACATAAGTTTTTGATTAAGGGTCATAGACAATGTGCACAGTCTAATTGAAAAATAGATTAAAAGGAATCTAAAATCTGGCCCCATATATTCGCCCCATCAGTACGTGTCTATAATTAAAACTGCAAAAAAAATTAAGTCCTCCATTAACAGTTCATGAGCTTACTTTTGAGTCATTTATGGATCTAAAAAAGCTTCAAGAAGAATGGGGATACAACTACAATATTAATACTCAAGGAAATACCGTAGTGTGGAACGATATTAAAGTCCTGTTGGTTAAAAAAGGAAATCCATTTAGCCAATTTTTATAAAACGTCGTATAAACAGGATACTTTTCTTGAAATTAACGTACGAAACAAAAGAAAGAAAATGCCTCTTTTGATGGATATAATTCCAATACGCGCATATGAGAAAAAATAGAATTAGGTGAAAATAAGAAAAAAGATCTCCAAGAGTTAATTTCCAAGAATCTGATTCCAAATTATTATGCAGAATTTTACAAACTTATGCTTAAATCAATTTTTTTACTGTTGCCAATTTTTTGTACACACTTCTTTCGTGGATGCCCGATGTTTATTTAGTCTACAGAAATAAATAATTTTTGTTTGTCTAACCTTTTCGTCTTTTATTTCATGCACGTATGATAAAATCTTTATTAATTTTTGTAGGTACTAAAAACCTAACATTAATTTTAGTGCATTGATGTAGTAGTAAACTGACACATTATATTTTATAACAATAGATAATTTTAAATTAAAATAATAAACAGCAGTATTTCGAAACCGTCCTTATGTTGTAGCTTTACTTTAAATCATAAATTGACACATTTGTTAATAATACTTTCATATTAAAAAAGTTTTTAGTACTAAAGTGACACAAGTTTTTTTTTACTAAAAATATCAAAATTTCATTTATAACAAAAGTATTACATTACACGAAATTTGCACAGATTACACTGAAAACTACAAGGTTCCTTTCAGTGAAATATATTGTCTCAGAAGTATTATAGGTTCGGCACTAACAACGATACAAAAGAGATAACCCTAATTATAGAAACGTTTTTTGTGTTTTCTGCAAAATCGAATTTTTTGAGTTGTGCCACTTTATTATTAGGGGTGCGTGTTGTTGAAAATGTTCATTTAAGTATATAACCAAATTAAATACTTTAACGAAAATGAGGAATGCATTAGGAATTCAAATGTTACTTCGAAAACGTTCTTTGCCATTTAGTTTCATCCCTGTTTAGAAGTAACAGTCGATAAGTTTAACGTTCTGCTGTGTGTTAATTTTTAATTAAGTTTGAAACTTAGAAATTTTACATAAAGCAGTTAAAGATTTCCAAGTTAAAGTTTTGTACATGCTGCTCGTTAAGGAGATGGCTAAAATTCCGACTCCTGCCCGGTACTTTTCACAGTCTACTTTATCATTGGTTTTACTTCTTAATCTGTGTTACGTTCTTTGTTCAATAAAAAATGAATGACTTCTGCATTGTTACGATCTTCTCTATGCCCTTCTTGTTGTCTACTTCTTTTAAATGATATCGAATAAATCTTAGAATCCATATTTTATATTTTAATCTAAATCCCTACGCTATTATTTCCACAATCTCATTTTTGTGACTTGTTTCGATTTGAAAAGATTTTTTTTGTTTCAAATTTTAACTAGCTTTTTCCACTTTTAGCTTCCAATTTCCAGTTTAGCGTCGCAATGGATTTATGAATCTTTCCTTTATGAATCTTCTAGTTATAAGTTATAACACAAAAAGAGATATGGTAAGTGAAAAAAACTTGTTTTCTTGGTGCATGCTCAAATCAGTGTATTTAACTTGAAATAACAGAGAAACGGTCGATTTTAGGTGTATAATGCTACCAATAACTTTTGTTGTGCTAGAAAAGACCTTTAAAATAAGCAGTATTAAATGTCGATTACATTCAAACTATGCGAGATAAACTGTAAAAAATTTGACGACTAACGTATTTTAAGAAAAAAATGAGAAGTATATTTAACCCATCATCCACAAGAATTTAAATGCATCGTTTTCCTTCTACAATACATTTTACTATAGTGTTCTTTTTATGTTCAAAAAGTTGGGCGGGTTTAAAATGAATGGTTTTTGAAAAAAATAAGATCAAATTATTGAGCGCATTTTTAAATTTTCTTAAAAATATTCCTATTTCTCCATGTAACTCGAAAATGATAAGAGATGACAAAAAAAGATGCCATACAAAAATGTAGGTTTCTTCTAGATAAACATTTTGATTTTATTTTTTATAACAGTATCTCTTATCATTTTCAAGTTACATTGAGAAAAAGGAAGCTTTTTAAGAAAATTTAAATATGCGCTCTATAATTTGATCCTATTTTTTTCAAAAACCATTCATTTTAAACCAGCTCAACTTTTTGAACATAAAAATAACACTGTAGTAAAATGTATTGTAGAAGGAAAACGATGCATTTAAATTCTTGTAGATTAGGGGTTAAATATACTTCTCAATTTTTTTCTTAAAATTCGTTAGTCATCAATTTTTTGCAGCATATCTCGCTTAGTTTGAATGTAATCGACATTTTTAATATTGCTTATTTGAAAGGACTTTTCAAGCACAATTAAAGGTATGGCAGCATTATACACCTAAAATCGACCGTTTCTCTGTTATTTTAAGTTGAATACACTGATTTGAGCATGCACCAAAAAAACAAACTCTTTTTACCTACCATATCTCTTTTTGTGTTATAACTAGAACATTGAAGAAGGAACGAATCTCTTTGTTTTTTTATGAGCTACAAAAATGTTTTATATAATTTTTTTAGTTAGATGCATGGTTTTAAGGTATTAGCAAAAAACCGTTTGAAAAGGTGTTATATTTCAATGAAAATGGCCAATTTTCAACCACGAATAACTCAAAAAGTATTGAGTTTTCGAAAAGAAAATTATAGAACAGTTTTTGCGTAGAATTAGGTTCTCTAGCAACTTCCGTAGTTGTTTAACCAAAAAATTTTCCACCCCCGAGAAGGGGTGGGAACCGCCCCAAGACAAAAGCACACATCGGCATAGGGTAGACTTTGAATAAGGAGATATTTTCAGGCTATTCCTAAAATTTCATTAAAATCCATGCAGTAGGATAGAATTCGGAGGTAATAACCTCTTCTTGCTCTCATTGACTGCCCTAAATATTCTTTTTTGAGCCATAAGACGTGCTTTTTGTGAAGTGTATTCTACCCCTCAAAGACTGTTTGCCTCCAAATTTTGTGACGATAACCAAAAAAAGCAAATTCGAAAAGTTATAGTGACTATGACCATAATATGATGACTGTGTATACCTACTATGACTGTGACCAACTTGATGAGTCATGTTTTAAAAACATGTTTCTTTGAATTTTGCACTCAACGATGTACCAAAAAATAGAAGAACAATGTAGCGACACACAGTTTGAGTTCCGCAATATCCATGGAACCGGTTCCATGATATCTCGTAACGCGACAGTTCGTAACCGGACAACTGGTAACGGACAATTCGTAACAGCGACAGTTCGTAACTATACAAATTCGTAACGGACAATTCGTAATGTCAAAATTGAATTATTCTGTTTATGTTTGTTAACGTGGAAACTAACTGTTATTACAGTTATAATTAAATTTATGTTTATTAATTTAACGAATCAGTACCGGGAGAAACATGTTTAACGCATTTTATGTTTCGTGTTTCAGAATATATTAAAAGTCTTTAAACACAAACAAATATTTAAATACATACAAACTTTTAACAATATTTTTAAAAGTGTATCCCTTTTATTGTTCCTTAAATTTGCATATACCTAGACAAAGGAATAATGAAGTAATTCGTGAAATATTTAAGCCAACAACCGTCTTTAGACATTCCCAATTTTCTAGTAAACATTTTGTAAAGGAAAGATTATAATTACCTGTTATTATAAACCTTGTGGTTATAGCGTGGGGGGATTCAATCTACTGTTATAAAGGGTGATTCATTTGGAGGTACTTTTTTTGGTGAGGATTTGTTGGGAGATCGTGCATGAACCGTATCACCTGACGTTGCATTTTTACTCAATATTGTTTGAAATTTCATCCTAGAAAGACTTAACTCGGCACAACGCCTAGAAATTATTTAGCTGTATTACGAAAATAGGCGTTCAATGAGGAATGTGTTTCGTGCGCTTAGAGCAAAAAAAAATGTTTTCCGATGAGGCCCGTTTTTGGCTTAATGAGGATGTGAATAAACAAAATGCCCGTATTTGGGTTGATGAGCAACCCAAAGAGGTTCAAGAGTTGCCAATACATTCAGTAAAAACCATTGTTTGGTGTGGTTTATGGGCCGGTGTCATCGTCGGTCCATGGTCCTTGGACCGGCCAGAATGTTACTGTGAATGGAGACCATTATCGCGCCATCATAATGGATTATTTGGTACCAGAAATTAAAATTCATAGTTTAAGTGACATTTGGTTCCAAAAATATGGCGCCAACTGCCATACATCTCGTGAAAGCATGGCTTTACTGAGAAAACGGTTCAGTGAGCAATTTATTTCACGCTTCGGACCAGTGACTTGGCCGCCTATATCCTGTGACATCACATGTCTAGTCGTTTTCCTCTGGGGCTACCTCAAGTCCAAAGTCTACGTGAATAAACCGGCTACGATTGAGGCATTGGAGGCCAGTATTACTCGAGTCACTGGTCAAATACCAATCGAAAAGTTCGAACGCGTCATCGAGAATTAGACATTCAGAATGGACCGTCTTAACCGCAGTCATGGTCAACATTTGAAAGAAATTATCTTTAAGAAGTAATTGTAAAGAATGGTTCTTTTCTAAGACAATAAAGATTTTCAAATAAAATTCATTTTTTTCATTGTTTTTTCTATTTTAAAAAAGTACCTCTAAATGAATCAACCTTAAGTTGATACGAGGGATCAGTGGCGTGCTGGCCATATAAATGAATCGGTGCAATCACCGAGAGGCCGCGGTCTCTTGAGGCCGGTCAAATAGGTCTTTTTCACAAAAAATGTTAGATGTAACCAAAAAAATATTTTTTTAATTTCTAATCGAATGTTAATTTTGCTAATAATATTAATAAAACATACCACAATAATTTATTTTTTTAATTATTGTAAAATACCTGCAGTTTAAGTAAATAAATATGACCCTGTATACATAAATAGAATTACTACAGATATTTATTTTCATACATACAAAAGTATATTTATGGTTTTCCAATTTCCTTAAAACATGTATGTACCCTGCAGAATAAAAAATGGAAAAACGTCTTGCACATTTTTGACCGAATTATTGGAAGAATCGAAAAACGATGTGATCAAGACAAATCGTTTTATGATGATATAAGCACTTTACATCCTAGAAATTTTGATACAATAAAAAATGGTATACCTTTAACGGCATTTAAATCATTTACTGAAAAAAATTTTATCCTACCATATCTGCGACTGCAATTAGAGAACTCGTGGATTTTGCTGATAAATGGATTGTATTAAAAAATAGGATTTTGCAAAATACTGAAATTATAGAAGATCGAGTTAATGATGAATATGTTCAGTCTACAGAAAATATGAAGGATATATTAATAATCTAAGTGATATTGAACATGAAGTAACAAATGACAGTGTTGTTGATATCGTGAAAACTTCCTCCGTGTGGTACTAAAAAGTGTAAAGATTGTATAGCTCTGTTACGCTGTTTTGCATAAGTACAACTTATATAAATGTGTATAAGCATTTATTAACTCTTTCAGTGACACAAGTATCTCTTAAAATACATAAAAAATCAGTTACGAAGAACGAAGAACTTTAACACAAGATCACTTGGAAACATTTATGCTAATGGCTATAGAAAAAGAAGCTTTGTGTGAGCTTAAAAATGATGAAATATGATCGTGCTCAAAAATCTACTTCAATGCGGATATTATTAATCGAGAGTTAGTAATTATTTTATAAAATAATATTGCAAAATAATATTTAGATTATTGCGTTGTATTAATATTTTAAATATGTATTGTTAAATTTAAGTATTTGCACTGTACTTGTATTTGGGGGGTATAGAAGCAAAATCCGCCAAGTCACACTTATCAAAATTTTTAGGAGACGTGAAAAACGATTACAGAGGACTCCTGCGATACTTTCTGTTTGATTTACTTGTATTCCAGTATTATATTTTATTACAAAAATACAAAATAAAAAATATTTGATCGGCAGTTTCAGTACAAAATTAGTTTTATTTATGGACATGGCGAGATTTGCAACAAAATTTAGAAACTTTGGATTTGAAATTCCCAAAAAATTCGAAACAACGTGTTTTTTTAAACTTCACCTAATAAATTATTTTAAAAATTAGACTCTTATTACTTAAAACACATTTATTTGTTAATATTTATAATTATTGTTATAAAATTGAAAATAACATAAACTCATAACAATTTTGCGGGAAAGGGTAAATCACGTGTCAGTCCAAACGTCATGCCATTGGTCAGACCGGACTTGGCGGTCTTTGCAACTAAATTTGTTTGGACAAGGCAGGTTTTGCAGTTTAAGCGTATTTTATCCTTTAAATTACTCCGATTTAAGGTGGGATTTGCACCTAAATTATGTTTGAACTTATGTATATACACACAAAGAACAAATTCCCGTGTCAAACGAAAATTTTACAAAAAATGTGACTTGGCGGGTCTTGCATATATACCCCTCATTTGTACTCTCTTGTATAATTGATTTACTAAAATTCAACTTAATATATACCTAATTGAAAAATTCTCAAAATTTTTTTTATCTTAATTACATCAAATTCATATTATATTTTTTATTCAGGAGATTATGGTTTCTGCCTTACTGCATACAATATTGTCGTACATGTCATTTATTATTTTTAAGATTGCTTATTTTTAAATAAACAAATATAACAATTTAAAAAAAAATCATTGAATTCAAAGTATGTATGATTTAAAAATAATTTATATTTTTGTTTTTTTGATTTTATAAATATTGAATAAAACATGTTGATAATAGAAGGTAAAATGAGGATGGGAGGCCGCTTTTATATAAAATCACCGGGCTGCTTAAAAAGTTCCAGCACGCCACTGCGAGGGATGGCTTTTAATACTTTAATACTTGGTTTAAATACTTTTATTATATTTTGAAACACGAAATATGAAATGCCTTAAAAATGTTTATCCTGATACTGGTTCGTTAAATTGATAAACATTTATAATTGTAATAACATTTAGTTTCCACGTTAACAAAAATAAACAGAATAATTCAATTTTGACGTTACGAATTGTCCGTTACGAATTTGTATAGTTACGAACTGTCGCCGTTACGAACTGTC
Source organism: Diabrotica virgifera virgifera (assembly GCF_917563875.1). Lineage (NCBI taxonomy): Eukaryota > Metazoa > Arthropoda > Insecta > Coleoptera > Chrysomelidae > Diabrotica > Diabrotica virgifera. Next base: position 49,154,703 of record NC_065448.1, read on the forward strand.
GCTGTTACGAATTGTCCGTTACCAGTTGTCCGGTTACGAACTGTCGCGTTACGAGATGTCTGGTCACGCCATGGAACCACAGAAGCACTATTTAGTATTCAAGTTATAAAACAGATGCAGAGATGTCTGCCATCGGGTTTATATGTTTTTATTGACTTTCAGAAGGCCTTTGATAGAGTCAAACTTGCTAGAAACTACCTAATAAGCGATAAGAAGTAATAATAGAACTCTTCAATCAACCAGTGGTAAGAAGACTTGAAAAATACGACCAGAAGACCAAATAAATTTACAGAGAGACTATAATGGATACTACCTGCTACAAGTTCTTCTTCTAACAGTATAGTCACCAATAAATTGCAATAAATAAATAGAAAATAATTATTTTTCAGAAATTTCAAATAAACAAAATGTGGAATTTGCCTGTTGATAGTTATGACATTACATCATTGAGCTTTATAAATTTTCAGAATCGAATCTATATGTATTTTGGCCTATTCTCACTTTATATTTAAATATTTACTTAGTGTAAATAGGTTTTAATTTTTTTACGATCATGTAGATTGAAGTTATTTACCTTTTCTAAAAATATATAACTGCGCAATAGATTAAAATATTGTAGATAAATGTTTTATGGTATTATTTGTGTTTCAGTTTTTATAATTTTATATAGCATCAAGCATCATAGATAACATAGAGTATGGGAAAATCGTATCTAGTTAACCTTGAAATATTTTCGCGAGCAAGGTTAAATATGGCTACCGTCAGCAACATTAGAACCTGTTGCGCTAAAATATTACATGGGAGGATACAATAGAAAATTATAAAACTACAAGAAGAGAAGCAAAAGAAATGTTCAGATAAAAAAGGGAACCACCAGAGAAGCAAAACAACAGACATAAACAAAAAATACAACATTTTACCAACAAGCAAAAAAATACAACGAAAAACCAAAAGAATAGAACAGGGGCGGCCAAATTGTGGCTCGCGAGCCACATGTGGCTCTTTGCAGGATTATTTGTGGCTCTCAATAAGTAATGTCCTGAATTACTTTTAATTTTTGTGTTTCAAAATGTATTAACTTACTGACAACAAATATAAATGACTAAGTGTAACATCAGGACTTAGACAAGGAGACCCCTTCACCGTTGCTATTCAAATATAATAAGTAAAATATCATCTGAGTTGACAGGGGAATTTGCAAATCGAGGATTAAAACAATTTTTGGCCTTTGCTGATGATCTACATAGGTGCAGTCGCTTATTCTACAAGAGACGTGAAAGATGTGTTTTTACAACTCAAGGAAGAAATAGGTAGTCTTCGAATACATGAAGAGAAGACGAAATACATGCTAGTAACCAAAAATCCAAGATCAAGAGTTAGGCAGAAAAATATTACTGACCACAACTTCGAAGTAGAAAAAGAGTTTAAAAATCTAGGGGGTGGTAATCACAGATGACATAAAAATAGGTCTCAGCAAGGATAGCTGCGTGGAATAGAGACTTTTACTTCCTATCATCATTATTAAGATCTAAGCTGTTAAAAAGACAATCTAAATTAAGACTGTACATGCCAATTATTCGACCAATTCTTACATATATTATGGAAGTGAAACATGGACTATAGATCAGTGGGAAATAAATGAGCTGCTGGTGTTTGAAAGGAAAGCTCTCAGAATGATATTTTGCCCTCAAAGGGGTAAATTGACAGGAGAGTGAAGAAGACGCCGCAAAACTGAATTGGTGACTTTGTATGATACTGAAAACATCGTCAGACATAAAAGCTAAGATAAGACGAACAGGTCATGTAGTAAAATCAGAGGAAGACAGTGTTTTTTGAGAGACGGTAGATCAGTAGGCCGTCCCAGAAAAAGATGGAAGGATGGTGAAGAATCGAGGTATTCTTATTTAGTAAATGCTGCTTGTAGAATTATTTGCATATTTGAAACAACGATTTGTATACAAACATAATTACATTTTATTTCACTTTAAATAAAATTTAATTTAGAAAAATTTGATACCCTTTTTTACACTTTTTAAATAATCGTTTAGTTGTGGCTCTCTAAAAATTTCAAATTTTGAAAAATGGCTCGGACTATCAATGGGATTGGCCACCCCTGGAATAGAATAAGCTACTGTAGAACTAAAGACTTCCTATTTTAAGAAGAAACAAACTGAAAATATAATTGAATCGGTCATTTTCAAAAGGGGTCATCTCCACTTTTTTCATATTTCCACTTTTTGTTGAATTTGTATTTAATACACATAGAGACGTCTATTCTACATGAAAACGGGTCAACTTTCAATATAATTACCATAAGCACAGCATACCCCGCAAACCAGTTCAGTTTGAAAAGGGGTCATCCTGCTAGAGATACCCATTCTACAACATAATCTGTTCATTTTGAAAACGGGTCATCTCTTTTTAAAAAAATTGAGGTTTTAAAATTTAAAAACTTTTTAAACTATTCATCAGCTTGTATTTAGCCGTTTAATGTGTGTAATAAATAAACAATATTCACATTATAATGACTATTTTTTTCTTTTAATACCTGTTCATTTTGAAAACGGGTCACATCTTTTTAAAAAATTGCAGTTTCTAGGTCTTTTAAACTCTAAAAAAACATTTTTAAATTATTCATCAGCTTGTATAGTGAATATTAAAACCAAAAAATACATAAGACAATTATTTTCCCAATAGTCTTAAAGATAAAAAGTTTTTTACCTCTCCTGTAAAATTTAAAAAAGTGGAGATGACCCCTTTTTAAAATGACTGATTCAATTAAGCTAGTGAGAATTATGCTCCATAATAAAAAAAAACAGAATTATAATGGAAGAAAGTTTCTCAAAACCGTCCACACTTAATAGAAGCTTAAAATAGAGAGACCCGAAGAACAGATGAACTGATTTATTTAATTCAGTACTGAAAGAAATCGTCACAAGAAAAAGCATTAACACTGGTGGGATGATATTATTCAATGACGAAACTGCATCGCTATGCTGTTGGTAATGTAATGATGCTATCGAGAATAAAAAAAAATTGAAATTATCTTCCAAAATTTTGAAAGAAGAGCAAAACCATATGGATTAGAAATAAATCACACGAGAGAACAATGTATGGAAATGGGAAGAGATATAAGGAAAGAAAATATAATATAACAACGATATGAGAATAGACTGATCTGAAATTTGAAAAAGTAGGGATTTCGGGTACCTAGCAGTAGTGAAATAAATAGTGAAAGCTAAGAAAACGAAATAGATAAAAGAGTATGGAAAGGAAGTAGAGCGGTGGGATCACTAAATACAATATTCACAAAGACCGCAAAACTTTACCTCTGAAACTGAAATACGACTAAATCTGTTATAAAATCTAGATCCTGAACCAGTAGAAAGAGAAGATGATAGAGATCTGGGAAACTGTGATTCAAAGAACAGGGAAGGATATAATGAAGATGTATGGTAAACCAAAGATTATATCCAAAATACGAACCCAAAGAGATAGATGACTGGGAGATATAAGAATGCCAGAAAAGAAGAAAAATGCTAAACAAGGAGAAATGCGGAGAAAGAGTAGAAGGTAGGTACCCTACTTCAGATTTGAAAGACATTGAAGTGAGAAATTTGAAAGAAAAAAAAAAGAAACTGGAAGGTATGGGAGAAGGTAGCTAATAATTTGGAAACCAAGGTATACAGATTAATAAACGGTGAATGGTTGAACAACATTAGATATACAGATGACATCATAGTTTTTGCCGATTTACAGATATTAAATATATTATAAGAAAACCAAATTTATGACAATCTTTAGGACGGATAGGCACTTTAAGAAGAAGAAGAAAAAATCATACAGGATTTGTAACGCTAATAGTATTACTCGCGCGATGAAGAAAAAAGTCAAATAGAGGTTATAAAATAAAACATTTTTAATGAGACTTGTAGTCCTGCCGCCAGGGGGGGTACAACGGCCTCTTTTATTCAGATGGACTTACCCAAGTTTTTTTACGTATTTTGACCCGTAGAATACGAATTTTTTGGGTAACAGTTGATCCGGATGTCGATAAGATTGTTATAAACAAAGAACTTGAGGAATTACATAACAGCTATTTCTCGCAAAATAAAACATTGTTTTGTATTTTTTGGGTCATTTTAAGCAAAAAATGTTTTAACAAGTTTTTTCGTAGGCTGCATAGTTTTCTAGATAAACGCGGTTCAACTTTCAAAAAATCGAAAAATTGCAATTTTTGAACCCGAATAACTTTTGATTAAAAAATAAAATAGCAATTCTGCTACTTTGAAAGTTCAAGTCAAATTATATCGGTTTTAATTATTTTCATTGCTAAAAATTTATTTTTTTATTGTTAAACAAAGCTATAAACACCTATTGCTTGAGTGATGTTTTCAATGATCTATCATTTAAAATCGAACGAGTAGGTAGAGTAGGTGCTAGTGCAAGCGAGACAATTTCTACGTAGCATGCATGTAAACGCATGTATTAGGCACGGGAAACACTATGTGTTTATAGCTTTGTTTAACAATAAAAAAAATAAATAAATTTTTAGCAACGCAAATAATCAAAACCGATATAATCTGACTTAAACTTTCAAATGCGGTAAGCAGAATTGCTATTTTATTTTTTAATCAAAAGATATTCGGGTTCAAAAATTGCAATTTTTCGATTTTATGAAAGTTTGACCGCGTTTATCTCGATAACTATGCATCCTACTTGTACGAAAAAACTTGTAGGAACATTTTTTGCTTAGAATGACCTAAAAAATACAAAAAAAATGTTTTGTTTTGCGAGAAATCGCTGTTATCTAATTCCTCACGTTCTTTGTTTATAACAATCTTATCGACATCCGGATCAACTGTTACCCAAAATATTCGTGTTCTACGGGTCAAAATACATAAAAAAACTTGGGTAAGTCCATCTGAATAAAGGAAGCCGTTGTACCCCTCCTGGCGACAGGACTATTGTTACAGATTCTATAAACTTTGTAATCAAATTTATATTAAAACTGCATAAATTGAATAGTATAACTTTTTAAATATTTTTTATCGAAACTACAAACAATAATTTATTAACTATTTGTAGCGTTGTTTATTGCTTAAATAGTTCTTTAGGATGATTAATGATAGTTTACTAATAAACAGCCAATCAGCTGTTTTTATTTATCTCATTACCATTTTATAAAAACTTTTGACTCATGCTGAATCAAAGTCTAAATTCTAAATTTCTCCGATTCTTAGAAGCTTAAATTAAGTGTATGATTGATAAATGCAGCTTCTGTGTAGGGTCAAAAGATAACTTTTTAGTTTTATAAATAAAACCAATAATTATCAAATTTGTATAAATCTCTCATAATTCAGCGGTTAATATAATTTATAAATATCGATTATGAAACGTATACAGTATTTTTCATGTTATTATTCTTGGACATAATTTTTGATAAGACTTTAATTTTTGACTTCTTTATAATATTATTAGTTGACATTTGGAGATATGCTCCAGACATAACAACAATGTTGCAGCCCCATTACTTCACGTGATATTAATTTTAGAACATCTGTAAATGTCCTCTATCACCAAGAATAATAAATGAGGATTAATCATTTTTTAATGTCCGACTGGTATGACTGGTATAAAAATTGTTGTTTTTAGTGTTAGTGTAAAAGTAAATTTACTATCTTAATTGGGAATTAGCCACAATATTAGTTAGATTGACGTTTATTATTTATTTATTTCCGAAGTGGAAGTCGAAATGTCAAATACATTTAATTTGTAACTAATATTAGTGTTAATGTGTTAAAAATAATTATTATAAGACTAACAAATTAAAAATAACTTTACATTAATTAACAGCCTACGGTAGATAGTACCTATCATACCCTTTTTCGAAAGTTCTGCGAAACTTTGGCAACGATGGCAATATTTGACATTATCTAAGATCAATATTTTGACATAATACTCATAGGCGCGCTAAATGGAAGTAATAAAAAACAATTTTATTATTAGTTAATAAATATTTATAAAAATAAACCAAAATGGGTGAAAATTTTTTGTTAACATAGGTATTTGCACGAAATCATAATAAAACAATAATAAATAGACATTTCGTTGTCAAGCGAAATAAGAGCCTTATTTAATTTAGTTCATAGAGCGCCAAAAGCACTCTAACTAGTTTCAACCCTTTTTTAAAATAGAACTCTTCCCATTTTTTTAAACTATTGATAATATTTTTAGAATAAAAAAAACCTCCTAAAACTTTATATACTCGCATTCGAAATATATTTACGTAAATATGCTTACCTATAAGTAAAACTAACAATTAACAATAACCTATTTTTTCAAGTGGTCCAACAACTTAGTTCTATTACACAAAAATATAATGAATTAATTATAAAATAAACACTACTTCCCTATGGATCAACACTAACGAATCCTTAAAATAATACACTACTGCACTGAACAGATATCAGTACAGATAACAGAACAGATAAGAGAATCGTGCTATTGGTATTACACTTAGAAATCTGACGCAAGTTTGTCAAAATGACAGTGACTATTTCTCTATGTTGACTAATCAGTTTATTAGTTATATGCTCGATTTCGTGTTAAAGATAAAAAATTTTTGTAATCTTAGTTCCAATATGACATAAAATCTAGGCATGAGATAAAAAAGTTTATTGAAGAAAGTGTATTTTTTGTTCTTCTTAACGGCGGTACAGGCTCGTTTTTTAACATTTTATTTAGTTATAGTGTAATTTCCATATACATACTAACATATTTCTCAAATTGGGCTTTGTACCGCCATTCTTTACTACAAAAAGAAAATAATTACTATATTACGAATATGTGTGCCAAATATCTCGAAAAAATATTCAAAATTGAAGCCGCAATCTTGGAACGCGTTTTTCGTTTTGATGACGCGCTACTGTAGCCTCTTAAAGTCTACATAAGCTATTCGTAGAACTAATTTTCAAGTTCCAGAAATAAACATGTTCAGAAATCAATCTTCAATTACAGATTATTAATTTAAAAGGTTTTCTTTTATCAAGTTTTTATTACAAGATTAAAAGTTTTTTGTATCACTCATTAGAAATTTAACAGCCTCAAGTATATTTTGCGTATAAATCTGTTTGTGTACAATTTAAATTGAAATTCCGAATGAATCACAATAAACTTGATTTCATGAACTTCAAATGTATTTATAGAATACAAATCAATCGATTGCTACTAAAGAAATTTTTAGCCGTGGAAAATCAAATGCGTGGAAATTGTATTAAAGCATCTGAAGTATCGAATATGAGTAAAAAGTGTTTTCAAATATGTTTCTACGGTTTTTAAAAGGTATACGAAACAGGTCAAGAATAAAAATTGATAAATATTCACAAAGGAAACCAGAAAGGTACTATATTAGAGTGAATTTTGGTTTTTGTAAGTCATGTAATAAATATAATGTAAATTTTGGAGCCATTTTCCATGGAGAATTATGAAACTATACAAAAATCTTATTCTCAGCTTTCCATAAAATTGTAGAAATTTTTTTGTACGTCCTGCTTCTCGATTTGAATAAACCCAAAATTTTCACCAAAATTATCAGACCAATAGTATGTTATGGATGCGGGACATGGGTGATTACAGAAATTACAAAAAGAAGTCTTTGAAAGCAAAATCCTAAAGAAAATATTTGGACCTATTAACGAAAACGGAGTATGAAGATCTAGGTATTTTTTCTCTACCAACTGTTCCAAGAGACTTCGCGGTCTCAGAATTCGTTAAACTGCAGAGACTACAATGGTCTGGTCATGTAGTGAGAATGGAGGCCGAAAGATTGTCGAAAAGAGCCCAAGGTAGTAAAATACAAGGCGCAAGACCAAAAGGAAGGCCATAGAAAAGGTGAGGGAAGATGAAGTGGCAGCTGACGCGCAAAATTTGCTAGACGTGAGAACCTGTAGAAGATCGACGCGGGAGTGACAAGGTTGGAAGCACAGTTTGGAGGAGACCTCTAAGGCTCTATTTGGGCTGTAGCGCCTGCGAGAGAAAAAAATACAGGGAAATATGGAACAAGACGAATATCAAATTATATTAATTTAAAGAACTAGAAACTGAAAAACAAAACAAAAATCTCTACTGGAAGTAAAGATAAGTGTATAGAATATACTTCGCTAAGTTGCATGTTAATGCAACTATAGAAGGTTCTTGAAAAAAAATATTGATACTAAATAAAATAAAGCTGTATGTATAGTATAAAAAGGGTGTTAGTAAATAACTAAATAAATAAATAAAAATGCGCAATACCTAACTACCTCTTAAAACCCACCAAATTTCAATTGCATGTCTCAAACGATTTCAGAGCAATAAATAGTCAGTTTGTAAGAAAAATTTCAACACCCCGTATCACGGAAACTAAACATTTTCGAAAACACGTTTATCTGTCATTATTTTTCCATGCAGAATTACAAAAGTTTGTCGCTCTTATTAATTTATAACACCCTGTATACGATAATACGAATCTTTGGAATTTCTACTTTGTGGTAATCAATAAAAAATGAATTTTCCCCCAGGAAAATATCATCCTTAATTGTATGCAAATAGATTTAACTGAAGTTAGGTATTTACTTTGGGGCAAATTTGGAATGGCGGTAAGATAAAAATTTCCGTGAAGTCATTTGGAAATATACGTTTTTTTAATCTTTTTTTTTTTAATCTAAAAGAATTAAGTCAGGACCGAATTACAGAATTTTCAAATTTTCCGATGTATAAAAATCGAATAAAGTTGATTCGCTAATCTGAGGAAATTACTACACAACCAAACATACCTGCTTATAGCCAATATTATTAAAAGTAAACAGACATAAATAACATAAACCTTACGCCAATCAATAATTATTTAGAAACCGGTAGAGGTGCTTGCTGCACTCTCTGATTGGACTAGAATATGATGCGGCTGTATTTTCGTTTTGCAACGAAATTGAAAATGGTCATTCATTATTTCAATAAATAATTTATTTTTACACGATTATAATGTATTGGAAACAAATGAGAAAATTATTTATTGTACAAAATAAAAATATATTGCAGAAATAAATTCCACAAAATTTTATAAGTTTAGTACCTATACACTCCCGCTATTTACAATAATAATAATTATTCTCCTTTTTTTAACGAAAGATTAAGTTGATTTGAGCACTTAATAGTGCGAGGTAGGAATTTTTCTGTTGTATGTTTCCTATTGCGAATGTGTCAAAATGAATCTCGGCTGAGAGAATTCAGTATAATTTGGTTTATATTAAGGTCAGTATCCATACGTCGTGCTCCGTGCTCGGTGTTATTATTTTGGGGGCGGTTCCCACCCCTCTCGGGGGTGGAAAATTTTTTGGTTAAAATAACCACGGAAGTGGCTAGAGAACCTAATTATAAGCAAAAACTTTTCTATATATTTTTTTGAAAACTCAATACTTTTTGAGTTATTCGTGGTTGAAAATTGCCAATTTTTATTGAAACATTACACCTTTTCGAACGGTTTTTTGCGAATACCTTAAAAACTATGCATCTAACTAAAAAAACTAGCGCTTGTACCGCTTGAAAGGACCTTTAAAATGAGCAATATTAAATGTCGATTACATTCAAACTAAGCGAGATATGCTGCAAAAAAATTTAAATAATAATAATTTAAATGCATTGTTTTCCTTCTACAATAACTTTTATTGTAGTGTTATTTCTATGTTCAAAAAGTTGGACAGATTTAAAATGAATGGTTTTTGAAAAAAAAATAAGATCAAATTATAGAGCGTATTTTTAAATTTTCTTAAAAATCTTTCTTTTTCTCCATGTAACTTGAAAATGATAAGAGATACCTACTGTAATTAAAAAAAAATAAAATTTTTATCTAAAAAAACCCTACATTTTTGTACAGTATCTTTTTTTCGTATCTCTTATCATTTTCGAGTTACATGAAGAAAAGAGAAGAAAATTTTAAAATGCGCTCTATAATTTGATCTTATTTTTTTAAACCATTCATTTAAAACCCGTCCATATTTTTGAACATAACAGTAACACTATAATAAAAGTTATTGTAGAAGAAAAACGATGCATTTAAATTCTGGTGGATGAGGGGTTAAATATACTTCTCATCTTTTCTTAAAATACATTAGACATCAATTTTTGTCGACAATCGACATTTAATATTGCTCATTTTAAGATCTTGTCAAGCACTACAAAAGGTGTTGGTAGCGTTATACACCTAAAATTGACCGTTTCTCTGTTATTTCAAGTTGAATACACCGATTTGAGCATGCACCAAAAATACAAACTCTTTTCACCTACCATATCTCTGTTTGTAATATAACTAGAAGATTTATGAAGGAACGAATCTCTTTGTTTTTTTATAAGCTACAAAAATGTTTTATATGGTTTTTATGGTTAGATAAACAGTTTTTAAGATATCGGAAAAAACCGTCCGAAAAGGTGTCATTTTTCATGAAAATGGTCAATTTTCGACCACGAATAACTCAAAAAGTATTGAGTTTTCAAAAAAAAATTATAGAACAATTTTTCCCATCAAGATTCACGTTTATATGTTGATGGTCATATAATTCAAAGAGTACCCAGTTTTAAATATCTTGGTTGCCATATTACTGAACAACTAGATCCAGATAAAGAGATAAAATGTAGAATCGAGATAGCCCGCACGACATTTTTAAAAATGAGGTCATTCTTCTGTAATGATACCTTGCAACTTCAACTTCGAAAGCGCATGATTAAATGCTACATTTGGTCAGTTCTGTTGTATGGTGTCGAAGCATGGACATTAAAAATATCCACCATTAACCGTTTGGAGGCCTTTGAAATGTGGCTGCACAGACGTATTCTGAAAATACCATGGACGGCTATGCTGACAAATGTGGCAGTCCTTAAGAGAGCAAATGCTACCCGCGAGCTGCTTGATAACATCAAATATAGAAAGATGGCCTATTTTGGACACGTAGTAAGGGGAGACCGGTATAATATTCTTCAACTTATTATGATGGGTAAAATCGAAGGACGCAGAGGAATTGGTAGAAAGCAGGCCTCTTGGTTGAAGAATATCCGGGAGTGGACAGGAATAAAGAAAGCAGAACACCTATTTAGAACAGCTCGAGACAGAGACAGTTTCGCCATGTTAATCGCCAACGTCAAGGGGACTTGATAGGGCACGTTAAGAAGAAGAAGAACAATTTTTGCTTAGAATTATGTTCTCTAATCACTTCCTTGGTTATTTTGACTAAAAAATTTTCCACCCTCTCGACGGGGTGGGAACCGCCTCCAATATAAAGAGCCATAGTATATAGGGTAGACTTTGTTTCTTGGGCTATTCCCTACTTACTGTGAAAATATCAAGTAAATCGATGTAGTAGAATGGAATGCGGAGCCAAATACCCTCATTGACTGCCCTATTACGGCCAATCATCGGAAGCTACTTTGCAGAGTAGTGCTGCAGAGTGGTTCGTTTGTTTCTGGGGTAAAAGTTCCTGGAGGCACATCTCTACAGCATAAATTTCTGCTTGAAAGAGAATAGAGTGATTACCTAGGATTTCACTAAGTTTTAACCTTGGTTTAAGAAATTCGTTTTATTCGACTTCCATTCGTCAGTTTTCGAAAGATGACGGTTTTTCTAAATTATATTTCGGTTTTATTATATTATCTGCCACACAGGGGTGGGCAAATACTTTTAAGCGCGGGCCAAAATGAAATTTTAAAAATGTCTCCCGGGCCGGAAGACTATACCCAGTATGTACCCTAATGTTTTTGGTGGAGATTTTTCTCTGCCCAAGAAATTTTTTTGACAAAGATACTAAAGTAGCATTTTAAAGCATTTGGAGAAAGACATTTGACTGTTAATAATAATAAATTGTCTTTCTGGTGTGTACATGCGAACAATTTGTTCCTAGTAAAATTACGAAATTTTTAATATGGTCCATTATACAGTACGCTGGAATAAGTGTTACCCCTCCCTATTAACTTATTTATTTTTAGCACATAAGCAAAACGCTCGGACAGGTCGATTTTTAAAACAATCGTAGTATATTCTGGCATTAATGTTTCAAACTTTACGTGAACCCTCTTCAGGTGACAGGCACAACTTTGATTTTTTTAAATGGGAAAGTACATCATGTGACACCTCATTTAAAAGACTTCGAGATACTGATTACAAAAATGTATAATACTTAAATCTTTCTTAAGAGAGCAAGCGTAAAATTTCGGTCGAATTATTTTTTGCGGATCCTGAGAAAACTAATAAGTATTTTTGAAACATTTAAACGCAGAATTAAAGATTACATTATTACTGAGGGCTGAAAGTCCCTTAAAATAAAGAAAAAGTTAAGTAAAAGAAGAATTATATATTTTAAGTTAAAAATCACTCTTAATTGTCTATTTTTTTCATCCCTGTAACTTATTAAAATCATCATCAAAGAAGTTCCCAGGGACTTAAAACCCTCGGTAATACCGTAATATTTCATATTGCGTTTAAATTTTTCAAAAATACTTATAAGTTTTCTCAGGATCCGCAAAAAATGAATGCATTTAAAAATAATTCGACCTGAAATTTTGCGCCTACGCTCTCAAAAAGGATTTAAGTATTATACATTTTTGTAATCAGTATCTCAAAAGCTTTTAAATGAGGTGTCACATGATGTACTTTCCCATTTAAAAAAATCAAAGATGTCACCTGAAGAAGGATCACGTAAAGTTCGAAACATTGATGCCAGAATATACTAGACTGTTTTAAAAATCGACCTGTCCGAGCGTTTTGCTTATGTGCTAAAAATAAATAAGTTAATAGGGAGGGGTAACACTTATTCCAGCGCACTGTATTAAGCCATAACAAGGATCCAGATAAAAAATGAACTTCAGAAATTCGATCAAGAATAGAGTAATCAAGAGCAGCCTTTTTGAAGATGAGGAAATTTCTGAGTAACCAAAGATTCAATGTGCAAATCTAATATCGGATGGTAAAATGTTATGTCAAGTCAACCATCATGGAGACAACTGATCTGGTCTGGTATGATCATGTACGACGTCAATGGACGACGACAGGCTGCCAAAACAAATTTTAAAATGGACGCCAAGGGAAAGAAGGAAGAGAGGAACGCCGAAACAATCCTGGCTAGGCGGTATTCAGAAGACAATGTCGGAAAGGAACCTTCACCCTGACGAATGCAACGACGGACGAAACTGGAAACTGGCAACCGGAAGACGGAGAACGCTATAAAAAACCGGGATAATAATAAAAATGTTATGTCCACTCTCTTCTTCTTTATTGGATTGTTAATGCTGACTTAATGAAAAAGCTGCAAGCTTTTCAGATGTGGCTTTTTAGGGGAATTATGAAAATACCATGGACCGATCATATTACGAACGAAATGGTGTTGCACAGAATGGAAAAGGAACAGAGTTTTTGACCACCATTAAAAGAAGAAAGACATAATTTGAAATTAAAAATCGCACTAAATTTTCTCTTTTTTTTTTCCCGTCTGAGATAAACATTATTCGCGGTGTGCAAGTACGTGGAAGGGGAAACGAGAAACGACCGTGCGCGAGTAGCGGAGAAATATTGCAACTATCTTAAATAATTCATATTTCAATTGAAATTGTCAAATTGACGTACATTTCATACCTTCTGTCATTGAAGCAGAAAAATTATATATTGCTCCACAATATTGATATGATATGCAATTATTATATAAAGGTAAATTTAATTAATTGTATTTTGCTTGCAGTACTGCATTTTAATAACTAATTTTATTTACTACATACAATTGTTTACGTTTGCATAACATAACCTGCATCTTATTTTTTCTTATTATTTTTTTGGACTATGGCCTTGACAATTATCCAGTAACCAGGACTAATATAATTGGCCAATATAATTAAAAGTGTGAATAAAAGTACAGAGCGTAGAAATAGGGGTCGCTTTGCCGAATTTGCATGGTCCCAATAGAAGTTTTCAGGGACTTTCGGCCCTCGGTAATAATGTAATATTTCATTCTGCGTTTAAATTTTTTAAAAATACTTATTAGTTTTCTCAGGATTCGAAAAAAATGAATGCATTACGCTCTTAAAAAAATCGCTTGCGAGATTTCTCAATGGGCCGGATAAAGTAAGCAAAAGGCCGGATCCGGCCCGCGGGCCGGCTTTTGCCCACCCCTGACTGCTACCATTTCCAACTATGAATGGTTTTTTATTACCTCTTTACGTAGATTTGTCCCGTTCTCGTGAATAGCCGAAGAAGCGTATCCAATAATCAAAGACAGTAAATTAGGTCAGGCTAATATTTACTCACAGTGTCAGGCTTCAAAGTGTTCGAGAAATTAATTTCTGAGATTGGTTTAGGATTTCTATGGAAAGTGAGTAATCGGGTTAAGTGTTCGAGCGTATTCCTGAATAATTAATAAATCTTAATAATATTAATACAATTAAAATAAAGTAAAAAAAGGTGAAAGTAATTTATACTCTGAAAATTATTGATGATACAGTTTTACGACTCAGCAGTAGTTAATCCCCCCAATGTAATGTTTTTACCTTAATTGAAGGAAATATCGAAGGAAGAAGTGGAGGGGGCAAAAAGAAAAGACATGGCTCCGTAATGTCAAACAATGGACAGGGCTAAGAAACAAAGGAGACCTACTGCACACTGCAAGGGATAGAGAAAAATGGTCAAACGTGATCGCTTATCGCGAACATTCATTACTGGATTGCATACGAAGAAGAAGTAATGTTTTTATTGTTTAAGTTTCTTTCTGTCAAAGGATTCGTTGAATATTGGAATCATTCAACTTTTGGCGGAATTCGTATATTTATACAATTGTTTCTAATATTTTCTACTGAACTTCCTCTTCGTTGGTTGGTTTGGTATTTGAAAGCTCTTAATTGAACTGATAGTATCTACATATTATTTATCTAACAATAAAACACTGAGATCTTTTATTTTCAATAATTCCACAAAATTTATTATAACTTAATGTCACTACAACAGCTGTTTCGGAAGAGTGTCCTTCTTAAGTGATTTATTTTACTATTACTGAACAGGTTGAGGAGTGGGGAGCTGTTTGTCTCGAGTTGGCCATTCAGAATAAATTATATCTGTATTTTATAATTTACTAATTTCCATAGATTCTAATAAAAATAGCTTAAGGCCTTTATTTTGAATATGAAGAATTTGAAACTGTTCATTTAAAGAATGATTATGATTTAGAAGGTGAAGTGCGTATGTAGAATCTGTTTCTCTATTGTTGAAAGCCCTTTTGTGTTCTGCTATCCGTTTGTCAAAGGCTCTGTCAGTTTGACCGATCTAAGTTTTAGGACAGTCACCACATGTCTGTTTGTAAACATCACTCTGTAATTGCTTTTCATTTGGCTCTTCTTCTTCTTTTTTTATGTATACATGACTCTGTTTTTCAATGTGCCTCCAGTAAGTTGTCATTCCATCTTTTTCGTGGTCTTCCCACTGATCGTCTTCCTATTGGGGAACCGTCTCTCGACGTCCTTACTACTCTATTTGTTGTCATTCGGCTTATGTGGTCGTTTCATTCTACTCTTCTGTTTTTCACCCAGTTATTAATGTTGTCCACCTTGCATCTCCGTCGTATATCTGCACTTCTAGCTCTATCCCACACAGAGTGTCTTACCACCGATTTTTCGCAGTGTTTTCATCTCTGCTGTTTCTAGCATTCTTTTTGTCCTTTCTGTATTAGGTCGTGTTTCTGCAGAGTATGTCATTATTGGTCTGATGGCTGTTTTGTAAATTCTGCCTTTCACTTCCTTTCCGATGTTTTTATTTCTCCATATTTCATTCAGGCAACCTGCGGCTCTGTTTGCTTTATTCACCTGTTCTTCCACTTCTGTTTCGAGCTTTCCGTAGCTAGATAGTGTGATGCCTAGATATTTAAACTCCATGACTTGTTCTATTATTTGAGCCTCCAGCTCCAATTTACATCTTATTGGATCTGCTGTTATAACCATGCATTTTGTCTTTTTTGGGGAAATTAACATGTTAAATTTTCTAGCGGTTATATTAAATTCGTGCAGCATACGCTGTAAATCATCTTCACTTTGAGAGATCAGTGTTGCGTCGTCTGCATAGCAGATTATTTTAAGTTGTTTTTCTCTCATTTTGTATCCTTTTTTTGTTCTTACTTTTTTTATTATTTCTTCCATGATCAGGTTGAACAATAGAGGACTCAGGGAATCTCCCTGTCTTATGCCATTGCCAGCTTCAATTGGGTTAGTTAGTTCTTCATCTACTTTTACTTTTATTGTGTTGTTCTGGTAGATATTTTCGATCGTTTTAATTATTTATAGAGGTACCTCTCTTGCGAACAATAAATGGATAACGTCCTTTAATTGGACCCTGTCAAATGCCTTCTTAATGTCCACGAAACATAAGTATGCCGGTTTTTTGTATTCTACTAATGATTTTTCTTGAACCAGCCTCATTATAAATATAGCTTCGGTGCATGATCTTCCCGACCTAAAACCTTGTTGTCTTTTGGCTCTTATTGTTCTTAATGTGTTTGCTTAAATTGTAGATTCTGAAAGCTGGTATTTTCCTTTTTATGTGAAAGCCTTTCTTTTTTATGTGTTTGGCTATTTTGGTTGATATCTTGCCTGATAATGTGATAGAATAGAATGTACTTTTTTTCTGTTTTTTTTTCTGTGGTGGTGGGGGACCAATTTCAGTGATTTCTTATGGAGTTTTTGCTTTAAAATTTTGTTAATTGTTTGTTCGTTGTACCCATTGTTTACTGCTATTTGCTTAATGATGTTCAGTTCTATCTCGAAGTTATTTTTTGACATGGTAATTTCATTTCTATCAATCTATGTAGCATGCTATGGTAGGCTGCTAATTTATTATTTTTTTTTATTATAGGTTATTCACTACATGCAATCAATAAACAAAAAAATTATAAGCATGTTAGCTCACTATTATCCAGCAGGTTTAGTGCAAGATTATTAGGGTGGTTTTCTAATTTTACCAAATAGCGGCTGCTGTATTCACTCACTGTCTCCTTTACTGTGGCTACTTGAAGATCTTCTTTGATTTCTCTGTTAGGTATAAACCAAGGTGCATTTGTTATGGTCCGTAGTACCTTCTACTGGAAGCGTTCCAATATCTCTATGTTTGAGTTTGAAATTTGCTAATTTATGTTGTGTAGGATGGGATGATGAATTGTATATAGTTGTGTCAGTATGGGTAGGTTTATGAAATATGGAGAACTCATGTTTATTTTGAAGTCTGGTAATTTTTACAACTAGAAAACTGTTGTAAATTCAATATTACTATGGAGTGAATTAATGTATGATAAAAATTGTTCAAGTTGCCTGATAGTTCCTGTATACCATACTTAGTATATCCACGTATCTCCACCAATGTATTATTTAGCTGTTTCGTAACATGTCATCTTACCAAATGTCAAGTTGGTAAATCATTACTATTTCTATAAAAAGTATTTGTCTCAGTGAGTGTTTAGAAAACTTTTATATATTTAAAATACTTAAGACGCGAAAGCGTCAGCGTAAACAAAGTAATGAAATCTTTTAATATCAGTAAATATACCGTTTCGTAGAGTACCTACTCAAAAAGCTTTTCAACTGTTATTAATACACTGTACTCCTCCATTAAGCCTTTTGAGAGCGTCTTTAAGCTTCATTTCCTTTTCGCTCTTATATTAGTATCTCTTCGGAACAAAGCAAATGTGAGTTACTCCTTTAAACCGTAACTTTTGCCATGGCTCATTAGCTTATTTTTCATTTTTCTCCTTTAATATAAAAGCTATAAAATGTATCTTGTCGTTAAAAACATTAAATACGTATTTTAAACTTCGTTAGGATAGCAATAGAGACCTTTGTATTCTCACAAGGAAGAAAAATCCGGGGATATTTTCTAATTATTTTAATTATAAAATTATTAATAAAATAGTTATTACGTAAGTATGACTTGAGGATCAAGGATGACCACTTTTCTACAATCCCGGTAGAGAATAGGCCTACTTCTGGGAAGCGACTCTGCCCACGTGAGCCATGATTTATTCTAAATTCTTTACTGAGGGAAATCATGCTCCATATCTAGTAGTTACCTATTTCCTATCCCTCCCGGGTGAAGGGCAGTAGCGATCATCATTACCAGCTCAAGACTAGTCACCTAATCTCTTAAATTCTCTAATTTTCTCGTAATTAACTATTTAAGTGACGTCACACTTCAGTGTACGGAACGTACTATAGTGCCACCTAGTAAGAAACATTATTTCGTGTTCTGTTAGAATTTGACGTTTACCCAGTGGCGGCCGGTCAGGGTCGGCAGGGCCGGTCAGGGTCGGCAGGGCCGACCCACACATTTATAGATATATATTTTTTAATATTTAATTTAATCAGAGTTGATATCATTTGTATCTGTGAAATAAAAAAAATCGGTCAGATAATACAGACTGAATTTTATTCATGGTTTTTAAAAGGATTCGGCCAATCGGAGCGTTAAGTGATCTCTCGCATAAGAGACTTTTCAAAAAAATGAATGATTCGAGCCATTCATCTGACTGTTTTCGGCAAGCCGACCCCAGCTCATCTCGAGCTTGACGATTTACACGTCAAACTCAACGAAATACGAGTCGAATCGAAGAGCAACCAAACGTATATTTCTCTCCGTATGCATTAAGCGACAGGTACGGCACATTTAAATCTGCCGATGTTTCATTTAGAAGCATCGACAGAAATTGTGAAAATAATCACGCCGTTTTACGTCGTTTAATTGATATTGTAATTTATTTAAGTTGTCAGGAATGATCATTTACGGGACATGATGAATCGGAGCATTCGTTAAATCAAAGTAATTATAGAGAACTAATAAAATTGTTTAGGAAAAATACGATTTGAAATTTTCCAATTTTTTTTCTGATTCGAAGATATTTAGCGGCGTGTCTAAAGCACTACACAATGAACTAATATAATCAATTAGTTACATTTTGAATAACGTTATTGAATCTGAGATTCTGAAAACCATTTGCTTTTCGCTAGAAGTAGATGAAACTTCTGATTATCATGTCATTCACAACTATCAATTATTGTTGTTCGATAGGCGTTACGTGGTAATATGAGAGGTTTTTAGATTTTACAGACGTCAGTAAAAGCAATAAGACAGAATATATTTTTGGTGTTTTAAAGGACAGATTAAAATTTTTGGATATCAAAAATAAATTGGTAAGGCAAATTTACGACGGCGCTGCCGTGATGTCCGGTGAATTGAATGGTCTCCAGGCAAAAGTTAAAACTATTGCACCACAAGATTTATTTACTCACTGTCATGCGCATATAATGAATATAGTTTTGCAGGATAGGTGTAAAAAAATTCAAGAATATCGTCTTTTCTTGCCATTTTAGCTCGCCTAAACGGACTACTGTTTTAGAACAATTTGTTTCGAAAAAAATGCAAACGCAGTTTGTCAGACGCGATGAAATTTTAAATCTCGGTTAGTTTTCACTGTAGCAGATTTTCGTGAACAGCTTTTTGGAAGTTTTTTATTTTATTATCGAAGGCAAAGATTTTGAAAGCGGTGATATCTCGATCCGTGAAGCAATCGGTTTGAGAACTTTATTAAATGATTACTCTTTTAATATTCTTTTAAATATTTTTAAAAGTGTTTGCCCAAACCCATTTGATATTCATTGTTGTTCAAAATCATTGTTCAAAAATCAAATTGTCATTATTTATTCCAAAAATAAAATAAGAAAGCTGGTGCAAAATCTCAGAGATTTTCGTAATGATAGAAGTTTCCAATATATACGCAGTGACGTTTTTAATTCGCTTGATATTTTTTTCGAACCACCCCAAAAAAGACAAAGGCCTGATACATATCTCGAATAACGAGTATATTTTGAAATTTTGGATACCTGCTATTATGCAAATAGATACTCGTTTTTTGAATTTTGAAGATTTGTAAATTTTTGACCTCTTTGATAATTCAAAATTTAAAAGTTACCTTCGCCAAAAAATTTCCAATATATTTAGTTACAAGTTACTTAAAAATGATGCTGATCCAAATATTTTCGGAAAGTGGGATAAGTTACAAATATGTATAATTTTATATAGTAAGTGCTGCAATTCACTACAACAAACTGTTCATAAATTCTCTTATTACCACTAACTTCTGCCTCAAATAAACGGGATTTTTCTCTTGTCTCAAAATAATCAAAACGTATTGTCAAAACATATGACACAAGAGAGAATGTCAAGTAAACCAAACAAAAAAAAAACAAAAAAATCTCCTATGATGATTTAAGCCTTTTAATTAGATGGTATATGAGGAGACAAAAAAATCTTGCCGACCCTGTCGCTAAGGCCACGAGCCGCCACTGCGTTTACCTTGTCGGAGAAGCGCATTTCGCTTGTCACTTGACTTGTGAGCCGGAATAGTTTAGTACCAGTACCCAAAATGGCGGAGAATATCTCCAGAAATTAATTATTAAGTATTTTGTCTACAGTTTCTCCTTAAAAATAATATTATAGTACCCAGCTGTGTCTTGAACCAGGGAAAATGGCAGTCCACTAGGAGTTTATTCCCGGTAATTATTCACTTTTTATATATACTTTTTCTCATGAGCATCTTTCAGTGCGTCACAGTTTTTCGATTTCTTTCTAACGCATTAAATTGTATGTGACAGAAAAAACGCACGTCGGTGATTACATTTCGTCGGTGGCATTTATAACATTTATTCTAGTTGTCAATAGATGGCGCTATAATTGAAAAAAAAATATTTACGAATTATATAATGTATCTACGAATATAATCTGTACAATTTATACAAACTATACAAGACTATACAAATCAAAGAAAATACAAATTGCAAATAAAAGTGACAACTGTCAGATTTAACTAAAATGTCATGTCACTAAAATGTATATCGTCGGCTTACTGCCAAAACCAACCAACTCCATTTTTAAAAGTTTTGAGAAATCTACCTTTTAAACATTATTTGAAATGAAAAATCGTCTGAATTTAAATAATGATTTAATAATTGAAAAATATGACAAAAATATTTTTCAGTTATTAAATAATTTTTTTAAATTCAGTCGATTTTCAATTTCAAATTAAAGTTTAAAAGGTAGATTTCCCAAAACTTTTAAAATGGAGTTGGTTGGTTTTGGCAGTAAGGCGACGATATTATCACGGACTTACTACCTTTTTTCCTATCATTCGTGACGCACTGAAAAATGCTGATGAAAAGAAGCATAGTCAGGTTTTTTATTTGACCGCTTATAAAGATATTGGATTCTCATTGCTGGATTCAAATCAATTTCTATTTGGATTTTATGTAGATTAATCGAGGTTTATTTAAGATTCCGTCCAGGAAAATTCTATATTCTTTTTCTAATATTTTTTTAACATAACCAAACATATGAATTTCTAAATTAATGTTGGAAATAATCCAATTTGCACATCCAATATCTATAGATAATTCATTCAGAGAAAATTCTAATAGTCTTCATTGTTGGATATAATTAAGTCAAAAATATCTTTTGAAGTCTTCCAACATCATTAATAAGTATCCTATAATTATTTTAAAGAAGTCATATCTATTCTGTAATTTGAAATTGTCTGTCAAGGTCAAATTTTGTCAAGACTATTCAATAATGAGAGATTTTTTTTGTGTAATTAATGACCCTTTTTACATTATTGTTTTTCCTAAAAACACTTCTCTAGTTTCTCTTTTTCTCCTTCGACTTTTTTAGTACACTTTTACATTGAAACTAAGACTGGGAAAATATTTGTTTTAGCCTTTTGGGAAAGTAATATAAAACGAACATAAGAAGTCATAGACCCTCACCCACCTGAGTCCGGCTACAGTCAATCCTTTGGGAAACAAGATATGGGGCGTTCCAGCTCCATTGTCTATCTTCTTCAAATGTGCTTGCAGCAAGCATGGTTTGGCACCATCCTGGTGGTCATTTTCTGGGAACCTTTTGGTTAGTCGTAGAAGGAATAGGTTTGTTTGGGAACAATCAGTTTGGTGATTTTAGTAACTATTGCGTTTGATATCACAGACATTTTGGTTGTTGCACTATGTTTATTAATTACTTTTGTTTAAGATTTAGCATACCTTTGTTTTTTTATATAGTCCAGAAAGCCACTGCGCATCCGCTAGGGAAAATATTCTAATTCGGATTTCTTGCACAATCTTACTCAAAAAGGACTCCTTTTAACAAATTTGCATGTTGCCAGGACCAAAAGGTGGTCAAAAATTTTTTAAACGTTTTTTTTTTGTTTTTTTCCTAAAATTATTTTTTTTGCATGCAAAAAAGTTTTTTTTAGGTTTTTTGGATCATTCCTAACAGAAAAGGCCTTTAGTGACTTTTCTCTAAAAACGATAGTTTTTGACATATAAGCGATTAAAAATTGAAAAATTGCGAAATCGGCCATTTTTAACCCTCAAGAACTATGTGAAAAACTGAAAATTTGAATGTTGCCAAGGTAGGTAGATATTCTTTAAACATCGATTGATGAAATCCCGAAGAGTTTTTTTCAATACAATATTCAAAACTCCTTTGTTTTTTAATTGGTAATCAAGCGTGCGCGACACTATTTTCCACCGACAGTATGGTGCAAATGAAAGGAATAAATTCGTTATTTCGTAAACCGGCGACTTTAAGGAAAAATCCCGAAACAGGTCGATTTTTATTTTTAAGTTATGATATTGTGGCGTATATCGTATACTAGTAACGTTATCCGTCTGGGCGTGATGACGTAATCGATGATTTTTTTAAATGAGAATAGGGGTCGTGTGGTAGCTCATTTGAAAGGTTCGTCAATTTTCTATTCAATAATGTAAACATTTACATAATTATTTATACAGGGTGTCCTTCTACTAATTTTTAGTCAAAAAATTTAATTTAATAAACATTTTTTGGACACCCTGTATAAATAATTATGTTTATAATTATATAAATGTTTATATTACTGAATAGAGAATTGAAGAACCTTTCAAATGAGCTACCACACGACCCCTATTCTCATTTAAAAAAATCATCGATTACGTCATCACATCCAGATGGATGACGTCACTAGTATACAGTATACCATATATGCACAATATCATAACTTAAAAATAAAAATCGACCTGGATTTTTCCTTAAAGTCGCCGGTTTACGAAATAACGAATTTATTCCTTTCATTTGCAGCATACTGTCGGTGGAAAATATTGTGTCGCGCACGCTTGATTAGCAATTAAAAAACAAAGGAGTTTTGAATATTGTATTGCAAAAAACTCTTCGAGATTTCATCAATCGATATTTAAAGAATATCTACCTACCTTGGCAACATTCAAATTTTCAGTTTTTCACATAGTTTTTGAGGGTTAAAAATGGCCGAATTCGCAATTTTTCAATTTTTAATCGCTTATATGTCAAAAACTATCATTTTTAGAGAAAAGTCACCAAAGACCTTTTCTGTTTGGAATGATAGAAAAAACCTAAAAAAACTTTTTTCCATGCAAAAAAAATAATTTTAGGAAAAAAGCAAAAAAAAACGTTTAAAAATTTTTTGACCACCTTTTGGTCCTGGCAACATGCAAATTTGTTAAAAGGAGTCCTTTTTGAGTAAGATTGTGCAAAAAATCCGAATTAGAATATTTTCCCTAGCGGATGCGCAGTGGCTTTCTGGACTAATATAACATATTTATATATTAGTGTATTCAAGTTCCCAAACTTTTGTAAACGGTAAGTTACCTGTGGACAAGGTAATACGCCCAGAAAAATAGGTTCTTGTACTTTATTATTGATTTGATTGGTTTAGGTTATTTGTGTAAATTTACTTTGTAATATTAGTTGCTTGTTTCCCAGATATTTTGTTTTCGTTGGCTTTTCTTCAATCGTTCAGTCAATTCAAGTCGTTTAGTATATTTATTTTCACTTCAATTTATTTAACGTTCATTTTGCTTAATTCATTTTGTTGTATTTCACTTAGTCAGGCTGGTGCCTGCTTAACTCATTTAGAGTTCATTATATCTTGGTATTATTGTTCATATTTTGTATTTAATTTAATTGTACGTAGCAAGCGTACTATGATCATTTGGTAAAGGTAGTCTCATGTGAGTTGTGCCCTATATGCAGGGCCGTGTCGTGCTATGATGCGGCGAGGCAGTCGCATCAGGCGGCATTACAAGGGGGGCG
Source organism: Diabrotica virgifera virgifera (assembly GCF_917563875.1). Lineage (NCBI taxonomy): Eukaryota > Metazoa > Arthropoda > Insecta > Coleoptera > Chrysomelidae > Diabrotica > Diabrotica virgifera. The sequence continues at coordinate 49,178,899 of NC_065448.1, forward strand.
GCATAATTAGTAAAATCAAAAATTAAAGTGTAAGATTGTGTAAAAATGTTGTCAGAAACTATAGAAAAACTGAAAAGTTAGAGAGACAATATCACTAATGACAAATGAAAATTTAATAAAATTGCAGAAAATTTTGATATGTTCCGAATTTTCAGCTGATAAAGAAAATTCGAGCCAGGATAAAAAGCGTTTATTTGATTACGAAAAATCTGTGGACGGGCTCTTAACAGATGGAGCTAAATTTAAAATGAATTTGTTCATCTATATTTTACTCCGGCCGCTCACGGTACTGCGGTGTCGTTCGACAAAATCGTCAATGATATCAATTCTGCAGTACTGAAGCAGATAGACTATCTGTTTGCGGTAAAATTGTACGATTTCGTTGGATGCACACGATCCAAATGTTTGCCGATTAGGTCGAATTCGACCAAATTGATCGACGCCGCAGTATCGTTAGTGGCTGGCTTTATGCATTGCCGTTAAGTGGGTAGGCGCAAAATTTGCTTCTATGTAATGCAATTTAAATGCAATCATCTTTTTCGAATCCTGGGAAAACTAATTAGTATTTTTGAAAAATTTAAACGCAGAATAAAAGATTGCATTATTACCGAGGGCCGAAAATCCATGAAAACCTCTATAATGTTTATTTGAACAAGTTACAGGGGTGAAAAAAAAAAGAGAAAATTGAGTCTACTTTTTAATTTCAAATATCTTATTCAAAAGTAACTTTTGTTTATTCTAAGGGACTTTCGGCTCTCGGTTTCTTTCTTTCAGTCATTCAATCTGCGTTTAAATTTTTTAAAAATATTTAATAGCTTTTTCAGGATTCGAAAAAAAAATGAATGCATTTAAAAAGCATTGCAAGCAAATTTGCGCCTATGCTCTTAATTCTTTGATTGATCGATTTTCGCTTCTAGAAACTCATAACTTTGTAAGCGTTAAGATATTTTTTGCATAAAAACGGTGCGTCGCGCGTCGTATGAAAAAAGGGGAAGATATATCTTTGTCACAAATTAAACAAGGAATTCAATTTTTTTTTAATTTGAAATATCTCAGTGGCATACTATTTTTTTTTCTATAAAAAAATTCAGGCCATTACCAATATGCGCGCCAATGGTGCGTATAAAATTCTTAAATATATGTCAAAAAATGCACAATAACTACCTCTTATATACCTCAATAACTACCTTATGCACAATAACTATACCTCTAATAAATAAATCGTCAGCTTGTAATCACAATTTCAACACCTCGTATCTCGGAAACGAAGCATTTGCGTACATACTATGTTTATCGAGCAAATTGTCATTATTTTTATATGTAGAATTGCCCATTAAAGTTTGTCATACTTATTTAAAAACACCCTGTATGAGGGGCGGCATTTTAAAGACTTGCATCATATTGAAAATATGTACCGCACGGCTCTGCCTATATGTAAGTAAGAGGTATTTAATTTTGTAACATATAATATTACTGTTGTTATATTGTATAATGTTAAACTACAACTTTTGTCATGTTACAGTTACATACTATTAATTTTGTTAGCTCAGAGATTATCGAAAATCTCGTAGTTATATTTAATAAATATTTATTTAGTTTGCATATCATTTATTATTCGTCCTACATATTTACATTTACTGATTTAATATATTTTACAGCAGTGTAAGATACCTGGGAAAGTGGTCAAAGATTATTTCCTGGCGTCCATGATTTGTTTGTTTTTATTCAATTTGTTCTTCATTAGCAATTATTCATCTTTATTCATTTTCAGTACAGTATCATCATCATCATCAGTGGCGTTACAGCTCTTTATGAGCCAAAGCCTTCTTCAGAACAATCCGCCATTCGCCCCTGTCTCTGGCAACTCTTCTCCATGAATTAATTCCAATAGATTTGAAATCAGTTTCTATGTTGTCTTCGTACCTAAGCCTCGGTTTCAGTACAGTATTCTTATCTTAATATTTCCATTCTTAGTCATCATCACTATCTACTTTGAGCTACCGTCTTTGACAGGCATGCAAATTGGCCGTATCCATCCTTGAGTGTCAAATGGTCGTTCTCTTGCATATATCGCTAGCCTAACTCCATTCAGTTTGCATAATTGCATATGTCTATTCATACTTCTGTATTAGTTTATCTCACTTCTTCATCATCTTTTGATTTACCCTCTACTACTTAATATTACTGTAAAAGTAGTATTTTCTTACATCACCTTCTCCAACGAGAAGCTACTATTTTCATTTTTGTCACAGCTTATATTAGCTATATCTAGTTTTGTTTTTCTATTTCTACTTCTGTTTATCATTCTCTTTACTTTCACTCCAACAGAAGTTTTCTTTTATGTTACACCAGGCCTGTTCTTAAATAAGTAATCTGATTTTTTTTGCTCACCTGTATAATGTTAACCTTATTATCATTATTACAGGATTACAGCATTATTATTAATCTAAGAAGCTCAAATTGATGTGTAAAAATATTGTAAAATAAAGTTGTGAAAACTTACCGAACAAATGCATTCAGTCTTTTCTCCCCTAAGATCGTTGACTACGCTCTGACAACTGTCAAAACATACACAGCCGTTGTCGAAGGCTCTGCCTGAACTCAAATCGCCCAGACTGAGTTTCGTCGCGTTGGGAGCGCTCTTCTTCAGACCTGGAAATAGAGCGGAAGCGTCACTGTGCGACCTCTGGTGGGTTTTTTTGATGTGCTGTGGGACGGTCAGTTTATCACCGGACGCGCTATTCAGAGACGTCGTCATTATCTTGTGGTCTTTCGGCCTGAGTTCATCAGAAAGGATGAGGTTGCGCAGTTTGATGCCGTGAGGCTTCTTTTTAGTTGGTACGGATGCGTCTGAACTAAAGGCATCCAATAACCAGGCACACTTCAGCGAAAAATCTATGGATTTTCTACATCTGCAAGAGAAATAACATTGTTTAAGTATATTGTAAAACAATTTCTAAACAAAAATAAGTATATGTACAAATGGAAATGGAGACAGGGGACATGAATTACACATTAGTTAACGAGTTGTCAGTAGCATTTTAAGCTTAGACATTTTATTTTTTTATCACATGTCGCCACTTATATGCACATCACTGCTAAAGAGTATATTTTATCTAATAAATACTATACAGTGATAAGCGCGCTAATAACCACCAAAATAACGTAAATGATGGAAAACATAATACATTGTGAAGTAAAAAGAGATGAAACTATATTCCGTCCCACCTTGACTTTACAGTATACGGAACATAGCAATGCAGTCCTTATGAGTTTTTAGAGAGGTGATGCAGATTTTATCAAAAAGAATTTGTATTCGAACATTAGAGATATTAAATTAAAACTGTTTTATAAAGGCAATCTACAATTTTATGATTCATATACGTAACAACTATAGTATATCAAATAAACTCATACGAATCCTAAAATTGTAAATTGTCTTTCTAAAACAGTTTTAATTCACTCTCTCTAATGTTCGATTACAAATTCTTTTTGATAAAATCGGCATCAAAGCGCTAAAAACTCTCATAAGAACTGCATTGCCTATTGGACCAAGAGCTAGCAACGTCGGGAAAACAGTGATTTTAAGACACTTGGTTTTTTAATATATTATTCCCTGTGCTTCCTTGAACACCTTACCGCCCATGTGGCTACTGAGACATGTTGCGTTCATTACTGCGCAGCACACCTGTATAGGTAAATATATCGAATTTAAAATTATTTTAAGACGAAAAATTTGTTTGCCATTACTTTTTAAACATTATTAGAAATATGAATTATAATTGCCAGGCATTTCTGTGGTTGCTAAATATGCGCCAGACGCTATTTTTTATAAATAATAATTGAAAAATTTAAGTCATTTTAGTATGTCTGAAATTTTAATATTATATTATTTACACATAAATAAATGCAAAATTAATTTGCCAGGCATTAATTCGGTTGCATTCATCAGCCAGATGGATTTAAAATCATAAAAATAATGTGTATTTTCAGCAAAACGATCGCTGTTTGTAGAAACTAGACAAACAAAAGATACGACAATTTCGGGGGTGAATGTTGTCCGCACATGTTATTAAGATGGCCAGTCACAGTCGCAATAAATTCACAGTTTGTTAACGATTCTTGTCGAGTTTCTATTTAGTGAAAAGTAATTGTGATACAATATAATGGCAAATAAAATACAGTGTGTGTTTTGCAAGAAAAAAAACGAGAATATAATAACTTTTGTGGATGAAAAACTGTTAAAGTGTAAAGAAGTTTTGAGTGCGGGTATGAAATACAATTTAAAATATAATAAGGTACAGTTACCGGACCAAGTGAATACCACTGATGGATACCATAAAAAATGTTACAATTCTTTAGCAGCCTTAATGGCTAAGTATCGTAACATATCTGACATTAATTCAGTTTTGTCAAATCTTCGTCATACATCAAGTTCTTCGCTGTCAAGTGTGAGTGACACTGTTTTAGATAGTGATGAATTTTCCAATTTATCGTCGACCGGTTTTTCTGATACATCTAGTTCTAAGACATTATTACCAAAAACTTCAATTAGTATAAGTGAAACAGTGGCATATGACGAGGCTTCTTCAAGTTTATGTACCAGTTCAAATTTCCAAGAAACAAACTTTTGTCCTGAAATCCCGCCGATTGATGATCATCGGTCAACAGACACAGGTAATAAAAGAATATGTTTTTATTGTGGAAAAGATAGAAAACAATTGAAGTGTAAGAAACAAATTCCACATTCCTGTAATGATGTTAAGATATATGATAAAATAACAGAGTGGGTAACAAAATTACAAAATCAGGAGTTATTAAAAAAATTAATGATAGTAGAGCTTTAAATAGTTTAATTTTTTATCATCATTCATGTGAATTGGAATATTTAAATAAATATAAAAAAATTATTTCTGATACTACACGTACCTCCTGGTACAATGTGAGAGATATTCACATGAATATTTTTAAAAAAATTGTGTCCATAATTGAAGAAACAGTAGTAGCAAAAAATAAATATCTGTTATTCAGCCCTATTCTGTAACTTTTAACAAATCGAATAGAAATGACCAAGTCGAATCGTAATTACCCAAAATCGGAATGTTTGATATCTATCGCGTCATTTTTGTGTTTGGATCGGTATTCTGTAACTCATATCGTAATCGGAATCTCTGACTTCTATTTCACGCGGTTCTGAGGAGGTGGCAGCCGCGCAGTAACCAGCGAAATTGTGTTCTGTGACCTATTTTGTTACTTGAGATATGACACCGTTGCCATTTCCTCAATGTTTTCATACTTTCTTCATACTATCCTCAAAGTTTTGAGAAGTAAATAAAATATTCGTGTAAATACTGGATGCAAAAAGCTTAAAAGAGGATAAATGGTTTTAAATTAAAGTTAATTAAAATTGATATAAAAAAGAAGATAAACTGATAAATAAAAAAGATAAGTGAAGATAAGAAGTATAAATGCTTTTAAATCAAAGATATTTAAATTGATGTTATTAATTCATTATTATTAATAAATTATTTAAAATTGATATTACTAATAATATGCAATCTTTAAGATTCGATTTCAGTTGAAATAACTGCTAAACAACTTTTCCCAAAAATGGCATCTTTTCTATAATTTGTTCAGGCTATGAGCGTTGACTGATAAATATACAAGTATACTGGTATAATATTTATTTATCAAGCTATTCTTGTGCATTATACCATTGATTGCAATTGTACAAGAAATATACGAACAAAATATGGCAACAATGTGAATGGGAAACATTCAGACGCCAAGTAGCAAATAAATAAGGTTAGGTCCAATTATTCATACTCGTACAACATGTCTAAATGAAATATATATAGTTCTCTAAACAAATAACACCACAGACTAAAAATTAAGCAGCTAAAAAAAGGTACAAATACTATAAATAATTATAAATAAGTAGTATGTAATTAATTATTTTTATATATAAAATATAAACGTCAAAACAAAACAAAATGCGCTTGCGTCAACCACAATTCCGATAATCGGAATCTCATCTCGACAGGGTAAATGCTGTCGAAGTGATTTCTATTCACATTACGATTGTAGAGATTCCGAAGTAGTTATGGAATACGGATTTGGACTATTTCTATTCGACTTGGTCACTTCTATTCGATTTTACTGACTTCTATCATCGAAATGAGTTACAGAATAGGTATGATTAGCTTCTCTTTGTGACACGTACAACGACGAATTACAAGAAGAGTTAACACTCTGATGCAGATGTCCATGTAATTACAAATAATCAGCTTGAAGAAAAAATATTAAAACATTTTAAGCAAATTAAGATTGTAACAAAAAAGAAGAAAAAAATTATTAGGCATAAAAATAGTCATTTATTGGAAGATGAAGATATTGTGACACTTGAAGAAAATGATCTTATCGATAAAGTTGCGTACGTTTTGATGAAAATATATATCATTTTAAATGATTTTAAATCCATCTGGCTGATTACTGCAACCGAGTTAATGTCTGGCAAATTAATTTTGCATTTATTTATGTGTTAATAATATAATATTAAAATTACAGACATACTAAAATTATTTACATTTTTCTATTATTATTTATAATAAATAGCGTCTGGCGCGCATTTAGCAACCACAGAAATGTCTGGCAATTATAATTCATGTTTCTAATAATGTTTGAGAAGTAATGACAAAAAAATTTTTTGTCTTAAACTAATTTCAAATATATTTACCTGAATCTTTTGTTTGTCTTATTTCTTAACACAGCCAGCGTACGTTTTGATGAAAATATATATCATTTTAAACGATTTTAAATCCATCTGGCTAATTACTGCAACCGAGTTAATGTCTGGCAAATTAATTTTGCATTTATTTATGTGTTAATAATATAATATTAAAATTACAGACATACTAAAATGATTTACATTTTTCTATTATTATTTATAATAAATAGCGTCTGGCGCACATTTAGCAACCACAGAAATGTCTGGCAATTATAATTCATGTTTCTAATATTGTTTGAGAAGTAATGACAAAAAAATTTTTTGTCTTAAACTAATTTCAAATATATTTACCTGAATCTTTTGTTTGTCTTATTTCTTAACACAGCCAGCGTACGTTTTGATGAAAATATATATCATTTTAAATGATTTTAAATCCATCTGGCTGATTACTGCAACCGACTTAATGTCTGGCAAACTAATTTTGCATTTATTTATGTGTAAATAACATAATATTAAAATTTCAGACATACTAAAATGATTTAAATTTTTCAATTATTATTTATAAAAAATAGCGTCTGGCGCATATTTAGCAACCACAGAAATGCCTGGCAGTTATAATTTATATTTCTAATAATGTTTAAAAAGTAAGGGCAAAAAAATTTTTTGTCTTAAAATAATTTTAAATTCGATATATTTACCTGTACAGGTGCGCTGCGCAGTAATGAACGCAACCTGTCTCAGTAGCCAGATGGCCGTGAAGGTGTTCGAGGATTCATAGGGAATAATATATTAAAGAATCAGCTGTCTTAAAATACTTTCTCGAAAACGTTGAGAGCCATTTAGACTATAGCGTCTGGCACGTATTTAGCAACCACAGAAATGTCTGGCAATTATAATTCATATTTCTAATAATGTTTAAAAAGTAATGGCAAAGAAATTTTTCGTCTTAAAATAATTTTAAATTCGATATATTTACCTGCACATGTGCGCTGCGCAGTAATGAACGCAACCTGTCTCAGTAGCCAGATGGCCGGTAAGGTGTTCTAGGATGCATAGGGAATATTATGTTAAAGAATCAGCCGTCTTAAAATAGTTGCTCGAAAACGTTGCTAGCTCTTAGACCATATACTCCCTATACTGTAAAGTCAAGGTGGGACGGACTATAGTAGAGGTGGAAAGTATCGATATAAACGTATACATTAACATTACATAGTTTCCCATCTTTAGACGTATCGGAGGAGTATGACAACTGTCACTGTGACAGGAGCACTTTATAAAATATTCCTGTCACAGACGTCTGAAGGTGGGAAACTATGTAATGTAACGTTAATTTATACGTTTATATCAATAATTTGCACCTCTACTAGTTTTATCTCTTTTTATTTAACAATGTATAAGTTTTCCATCTTTTGCGTTATTTTGCCGGTTATTAGCGCACTCATCACACTAAACAATCTAATAAGTAGCCTCCCTTGAAATAAAAAACTTGTTTGATCACAACATTCTTTCATTTTATTCGATATAGGTCCGGTTTCACCAACAACAAATAAATCAATGAATAGTTAGTTATTCGTCGAATAAAATTTATTAGACGTTTATATTTTTTGTATTTTGTTTCAATATAATTTTGATAATTTAAAATAAAACTGGCGAATTTTCTTTCTTAAAAATATTTATAGCGAGATTATCTTGCCAATTTATTCGAAGAGTAAGTATTTATTTGATAAATAACTAAAATAAGTCTTATGTGACGTTAGTAAAATGGAGAAATGTCAGTTTATTGGTTGAATAACTTTATTCAAGAATAAACTACTATTTGCCGGACCTAAAGTCTCCTATTTTCCAACTCCTTTATGCCGTCCAAATAATACGATTTTGAAATCTGCAAAAAAGGCGTTTGTTTCGTCATTATCTTTTCGTTCGAGTGAATTTTTATTTACAAGCAATCCCTTCAGATTTGTAAATACATAATAATCGGAGGAAACCAAATCAGTAAAATGAGCCGGATGAGAAAGCAATTCGAAGCCTAACTCATAAATGTTTACCACTGTCATTGTTTTAAAAAAATAGTATATTGTACAACAAGTGAGAAAAAAGACATATTTCTCACGAGCGCAGAAGTTTGTTGGCACGAGCCGAAGCACGAGACGTGTGCCGCATATTAAACGAGGGAGAAATATGTAATTTTTTCACGTGTTGTACACTGTACTTTTTCTATGGATGCGTTTTTGTCAAGAGTTCAAACTTTGAAATTAAATAATTTAGGGGCTTTTAGGTGTATTATATGCCTAAATTGAAATAAAATACATATACACACATGTAGGTATTTAATATTCTTAATATTTATATACTTTATTTATTTTAAATTATAATTAACAGTTATATTTGAACAGTTCTGAAGGGTAATTCCTGGTAAGTTTTGCTTCAACACATTTTGTTTAACAACAATAATTATTGTGTTTGTATTGTGCATGTTACCATGGAAACGGCGATCGTATATGGAAAACCGTACGAGAACCCGTGAGAAAAAATATTTCTCACTGCAATGGCCGATTTTTTTCACTGCGTGAGAAATTGTTCGTTTCGAATGTATGTCAGTAGTGACAGAAGTTGCACATTGTATAGCATCCATAGAAAAAAATATTTTTTCTTCTATGTATGGGACCGTTTCTCACTGAGTGCTCTTTTCAATATTTCAGTAATGCACAATAATACTGGCTCTTGATAGTTTTATCTTTCTCAAGATAGACAACTAAAATTATACTTTTGCAATCCCAAAATACAGTGAGCATATATCCTTTCCGACCCAATGAGTCACTCTCGGCTGGTTCGGAGCAATTTTTCCCGGCTTAAGTCCACTGCCGTGCGTGCATTCTGTTATCTGGTGTGTACAATAGTAATGGATCCAGGTTTTATCAACTACATATTACCAATCGCGACAAAAGTCCGACGGATTGCGCTTCATAATGTCCAAATACTGCTGAGAAACGGCCACTCCTGGAGCTTGTTGTAGTGTATCATAGCGTTTTTCATTCCTAATGTTTTGGCAATTGTATGGTATATTTTATAACTCAAATACAGGGTGTAACAAAAATACAGGGTGTAACAAAAATACAGGTCATAAATTAAATCACATATTCTGGGACCAAAAATAGTTCGAATGAACCTAACTTACCTTACCTAAAAATAGTACAAATATGCACATAAAAAAAGTTACAGACAGCCCTTTGAAGTTACAAAATGAAAATCGATTTTTTCGAATATATTGAAAACTATTGGAGATTTTGTATTGAAAATGGACATGTGGCATTCTTATGGCAGGAACATCTTAAAGAAAAATTATAGTGAAATTTGTGCACCCCATAAAAATTGTATGGGGATTTTGTTCTCTTAAACCCCCCAAACTTTTGTGTACGTCTCAATTAAATTATTATTGTGGTACCATTAGTTAAATTCAATATTATTAAAACTTTTTTGCCTCTTAGTATTTTTTAGATAAGGCAGTTTTTATCGAGTTGAGGCTTATTTTTCAATATGTTTACATAAAAATTTTATGGGGGTTTTGTTCTTTTAAACCCCCCAAATGTTTGTGTACGTTCCAATTAAAATATTACTGCAGTACCATTAGTTAAACACAGTGTTTTTAAAACTTTTTTGCCTCTTTGTATTTTTTCGAAAAGGCACCTTTTATCGAGATGTGACTTCTTTTTTAATATGGTTCAAAATATCCCTAAAAATGTAAATCATAAATAAATGTTCATATTATTACAAAGTCTCCATAATCGTACTTAACCATATACAAATATGTGGTGGATTTGACAAATATTCGAAATATCTCGATAAAAACTGACTTTTCGAAAAAGTACTAAGAGGCAAAAAAGTTTTAAAAACATTGTGTTTAACTAATGGTACGACAATGATAATTTAATTGGAAGGTACACAAAAGTTTGGGGGGGTTTAAAGGAACAAAACCCCCATAAAATTTTTATGGGGTGTCCAAATTTCACTATAATTTTTTCTTAAGATGCTACTGCCATAAGAATGCCACATGTCCATTTTCAATAAAAAATCTCCAATAGTTTTCGATACATTCGAAAAAATCGATTTTCATTTTGTATTTTAAAAGGGCTGTAACTTTTTTATGTGCACATTTGTACTAAGGTAAGTAAGGTTCAATCGAATTATTTTTGGTCCCAGAATATGTGATTAAATTTATGACCTGTATTTTCGTTACACCCTGTATATTCTATACGTCTATAATTGCAAAATTTTAAAATCTTTTAATAAACAAAAATACCAAAAATGAATAACCATTCTCAATTTCATTTACTCTGTGTGGAGTATGAAGGGAACCATTCTCGTTGGAACTTTACCGCGCTGAGCAGATGGGACGTGAATTGTAAATTGTAGAATTCCCTTATCTTCCTTAGTCTCAGCATCCGTATGGCTTGCATATTGTAGAAGCCTCGGAGGTGTAACCAGAGAAGGTTCCCATTGTTTTCATTCTGGTGGGATGTAGAATAGCATTATGTTGTTTTATATGCCATTAGAGTGAAAACTTATTCTTTTTAAAAATACCAAATATTGAAATCAACTGTAGAGTTGAACTACTATTGGTCTTGTCATTTACAGTGTAGTTATTTTCGTAGTATTGGAATATTCATTATCAGCAATAACATGAGACACGTACGTCAAATGTTTGTTATATTGACGTGCCAAGGTGAAACCGGTAACAACGAGGAAGATAACTTCACGTTTGCATACTTTATTTTAATTAACTTTACACTGAAGTTTCCGTGCGCCAACAATAATAATTTGTTACACTCACGGAGTACAAAACCACAAAATAATATTAAAACATGAAACCTTTACTTGATGAAAATGCATTTCCACATGGACATAATATAGCATGGCTCGATTAAAAAAAAAACTTATGTCTATCTAAACCAGATATACACGTGTAATGTGTTTAAAATCTTACTTACAATTTGCGACCATTATATTATAGTCTCTAGTGCCCTGTTAAATTTTATGAAATAATATGCACTGAGCGTCAGAGAAAACGGGTCACCTACAAAATTGAGGAAATTTTATATTTTTCTATACAGTGCGTCCATAAAGTAACGCATAAATTCATTATTTCGTAAACCGGCGATTATAAGGAAAAATCCCGAAACAGGTCGATTTTTATTTTTAATTTACGATTTTCTGCCTTGTAAATGATACTACTGACGTCATCCATGCTAGGCTTGATGACGTAATCGATGATTTTTTTAAACAAGATTAGGGGTCATGTAATAGCTCATTTGAAAGGGTATTCAATTCTCTATTCACTAGTATAAACATTAACATAATTATTTATAAAGGGTGTTCAAAAAATATTTTAATTAAATTAATTGAGACAAAAAGAAGACTGTATGTAATTTATTTAACTCAAAATACGTTTTACTGTTGTCAGGAAACAGAAAAAAAAATGTTTATTTAACAAATAACCATTGATTTTTGCTTAAACGAAATGTTAAAATTGCCAACAGGCAGGTGGGTGGCAGCTTAACATTGAAATTAAGCGAAAAGCAATATTTATTTGTCAAATAAACCTTTTTTTTCCTGTTTTCTAACAACAGTAAAACGTATTTTGAATTAAATAAATTACATACATTCTTTTTCTTGTTTCAATTAATTTAATTAAAAAATTTTTTGAACACCCTGTACAAATAATTATGTCAATGTTTATATTAGTGAATAGAGAATTGAATACCCTTTTAAATGCGCTGTCATATGACCCCTATTCTCATTTTAAAAAATCATTGATTACGTGATTATCTGGATCAAGCCCAGATGGATGACGTCACTAGTATTATGATATATATCCCAAAAAATCGTAAATTAAAAATAAAAATCGATCTGTTTCGGGATTTTTCCTCAAAGTCGCCTGTGGTTTACGAAATAATGAATTTATGCGTCACTTTATGGACGCACTGTATATTTCTCCATTTCTCCAAAGACAACAGTCAGAGAAGATCGCTTTCTCACTATTGCTGCATTACGAGACCGGAAGCAAACTGTTAAGACCGCTTTACAGCTTGCAATTATACCTGCAAGATGCAAGAAGGTTGCCTAAAGGCATGCGCAGTATGTCGTCAGTTGATTATTGCCTGCAACTTCTTGCAATTGCGCGATAATCGGTTTGGTGCCATTTTGTCTGCAAGTTTTCATGCAAGTCTAGGGGAATTTGTAGGAAGTTTGATTTTTCCACAATGTCAAATGTCATAATCACTGATTGACACGGATTCACGGATACATGCCGATCAGCTGTTTTCTGTTTGTGAAATATCAACATTGTTTTCCAAGCGGCCGCGCTTGATTTGTTGATTATCATTATCCGGTTTTTCTTATAATTTACTTAAAACAACAATGTCTTGCAAAAAAGCTCTCTCCTGTAGCTATGTACCTGTACCTTCATTCATTCGTAGAAAATTAGAGTATTTTTCATCATCTACTTGGATAAATTCTTCTGTTAGAGATATATTACCCCTCTTCTTGTTCAACCAAGGTCTTACCCACCATCTCCGCGTTCTAAATTAGTAACTAAAAGGCTGGCTGCAGCAATAATAATACTTAAGGTTGCTGCTACTGCCTTTTCCTTTTACTATTTTGGCAATAAAATAATTAAAAAAAAAACTAAAAGTTTATAAGTTAGGTTAGGGGTAAAACTTTCAAACTTTCAACATTAATTGCATGCAAGCCGGGTTGCAAGCTGTAAAATCGCACATATATACCATGCAATAGAAATATGCTTTATTGTCACTGAAAATTTTTACAATTTTATGGACAAAGCTTACATACAGTCAAAAGAAAAATAATATCAACAAGAAATAACAAATAACAACTACAATTCAATAAAATTAGATAAATCGTCAATATACAGTAAATAAGATATAAAACCAAAGACAAAAACAATTAATTGCAAAATTTATATACATTGCAAATTGAAAGTTGAACATACTTACAACAACTAAAATACAACATTAGGAATTGACAGTTTAAGCTACTGCGTATGAAACCCAATTTTCTTAGTTATTCATTAAGAAATTCTTCTATTGAATAATATGGTCTTTCAGATAGATAGGCTTTTGTCAGTTTACGGAATTTTGGGAAAGATGTTGCAGATTTAAGTTGTAAAGGCAGATGGTTGTAAAGTTTTTTTGCGAAATATAATATAGATTTCTTTACTAACTCAGCGCATGGGATCGATAAATAAATATCAAAGATTGAATTTCTGGTAGAGTAAAGATGATTGGGCCTTGCTGGAAAGGCATGAAGGTGTTTACGAATTAAACAAACCGTTTCTAGAATATATAAAGATGGAAGTGTTAAAATTCCGTGATTCCTGAAGGAACCTCTGCAATGTGTAGATCTTCTGAGGCCAAACAGATACCTTATTGCTCTTTTTTGCAATTTAAAAATAACCTCAAACTGAGCAGCTGTACTAGAACCCCAAAAAGGAAGACCATATCGAAGAAGAGACTCGAATAATGAAAAATATGTTATTTTAGAAGATGCTAAATTGAGTTCCCTTGAGACAGATCTTATTGAAAAGCAAGCAGAGGCGAGTTTCTTACTTAACGAATCGATATGAAGGGACCATTTGAGGTTGCTGTCTAAAAAAATACCAAGAAATTTTACAGAATCAACGGTACTGATCTGACTGTTATTAAGAGGCAAAGGTTGAAGAGCTCCTTTATAGGATAATGCTACTGTTTTATCTACATTAAAAGAGAGTAAATTAGAGTCAGACCAGGTCTTTATCGTCAGTAGATCCGAAGTTATAGTTTCATGAAGAGATGCTATAGTTGAGTTGCTCCAAGTGATACTGGTATCATCAGCAAAAAGAAAAATTTTTCCATCGATTTTTAAATTAGTGATGTCATTTATAAAGATAAGGAACAGAAGAGGACCCAATACTGAACCTTGCGGTACTCCACATACAATGTTTTTGAGACTAGAGTCAGTATCATTTGCTCTAACTAGTTGTTTCCTATTATTCAAGTAGGATTGGAACCAATTCAAAGAAATAGCTCTAATTCCATAGAAATTTAGTTTTTTAATCAAGATGTCGTGATTTACACAATCAAAAGCTTTGGCATAGTCACAGAAAACAGTGGCAGTATAAAAATTATTGTTTAGTGCTTGATAAACCTCATGTAGTACAGAAAACATGGCATCAGTGGTACATTTATTAGTTAAAAAGCCGAATTGATTTTGAGATAAAATGTTGTTATCAACGATAAAAGACATAAGTCGAGTTTTAATGAGTCTCTCAATAATTTTGGAGAGTACCGGTAGTAAGGCAATAGGTCTATAGTTGCAGGCATTAGATTTTTCGCCACCCTTATGAAGAGGAATAATAATGGCTGTCTTTAGGCACTCTGGAAATTGACCTTTTTCGAAGGAATCATTAATTAGTGAGACGAGGATTTCCAACACATTTTCTGTGAGATTAGAGAAAATTTTTATAGAGTCCATCAGTACTACAGGATGATTTGCTTTTGAGACTATTGATTGTTTGGGTCAGTTCAGAGTTATCGACTGGTTTTAAAAAGAATGAATTCGAGACCTTTCTTGAATTAGGGAGATAGGAAATGGGATCTTTTTGCGGCAAAATAGTTGATGTTATATTTTTACTGACATTAACGAAGTAATCGTTTAGACTCTCAGGATTTGGAAGGGAAAATGATTGAGCTGTGTGAGTTTTATTTCGAAGATCGTTTATTATAGACCAGGTTTCTTTTGCAACACTTTTAGAGCTTCTCAGACGATTTTGATAATAGGCTTTTTTAGCTGATTTGACAAGTTTTAGATATGTTGTCCTGTACTTCGTGATATATTCAGTGACAGAAACATTGGTAGTAAATTTCTTGATGTATAGAAGTGAACGCATATTCTTGGCTGACATGCGGATACCTTTCGTAACCCAAGGTTTTCGATGTTTTGGCTTAATAGGAATTAAAGGAAAAGGTTTATTGAAGATGCGGATAAGCTTATCTAGAAAAACACTGAAATTATAGTCCACGTCCATAGAAGGAAACTGCCACTCAGAAGTCAAGCATAAATTTTGGAATTTACGAAAATTCTGGGCGGAAAAAATCCTACCTAAACGTCTGGGTTCTGAGGAGGGTTTGCTGAAGATGTTAAACTTCGTATACACTGCTTCATGATCAGATAGTCCCGCATTAATAACTGTAGAGCAGACATCAAGGGGTGAGAAATCTGAGACAATATAATCGATTATGGTAGATGTAGTTTTTGTAATCCTTGTAGGAGAATTAACGTGCATTGAGAGACCATACGATTCAAATATGTTGACCAGGGATACTTGGGTAGCACAAGCAGCAGCATAATTAATGTTAAAGTCACCGCATAGAATTTTTCTGCTTTTATGAGGCAGGTCATCTAACAAATTTAGCAGGTTCTGAAAAAATAGTTCCACGGCAGAGTCAGGTGATCTATAAATGCAAATAATGTAAAGATTAAGATTTTTATTATAAACTAAGGAAAACTCAAAGACGGATTCACTTAACAAAAAGTCGTATTTTGTTACCGGAGAAAAATCATTATTTCTAGAGAGAATTAGGGTGCCTCCATGAGCCGAACTTGGGCGATCATACCTGGCAATTGTGGTATATTTTTCTACAAAAAAAGGCTCGTTGACTTCAAGCCAGTGCTCTGTAACCGCAACTATCGGGGGAAATCCTAATTCCTCCAGAAACAAAAATAATTAATCAGTTTTATTTCTTATAGAACGAATATTAATCAGAACCATGCCAAAGTTGTCATCACTAAAATAATTTGAGGTTTCTAGTCCCTCAGAACACGTCGTGATGTTTAAAAATTTCGCTTTGGAGAGCCAGTGGAATAGACTTGCATGAAAGTCTTGCATGCAAGAAATTGCAGCAAGTTTTCTTGCAAGTTGTAAAGCGGTCTTAAGAATACTCCAAAAGTATATTCAGCAAGCCCAAGGACCAGTAATCAGCGTTTATACTTTTCGACGAAGGTTAATAGAACAAAGCTTGCAATCCAACTCACAAAAGACCAGAGTTGCCCGTGAACACGTCAATTGGACAATATGCGATTGAAAAAAGTATTTTTTACGAATAAGTGTAGAATATCAATTTGTGGTAAAGATGGTCGAAAAAGGTCTACAGAAGGGCTGGACAACGTTATACTGCCGGCATTCAATCATACTGGGTTGCTTTTTGTGGTGGTTCGTTCATGTTTTGGGCAGAGATTTCTTTTGAGGCACACACGGATCTCGTCTTGATTTAGAGGGACGCATTAGCAACACACATATTCATACCGAAGATCCTGCAACATTATGTGATGCCTTAATATATGCTGGATTTATTCGCAATGGTTTTTTGCTAATGCAAGATAATGCGAGACCACACACGGCAAAGATTGTGACACAGTTTCTTGAAGATGTTGGTATTTAAAAAATGGACTGGCCTTCTCAAAGTCCATACCTTAATTCTGTTGAGCATAGATGAAGCATTCTCATAGGGCATGTAAGACGTCGTATACCTGCTTCAACAACTCTATAGTTCTTGACTCTATAATTCAATTATTGTTATAACTGTAACTGGTACATCGAAATTTTCAATACGTTAATTATTTTTTCAATTTTTTCCTTGTTTTCCATTAGTGGAGTCACTGAAGGTTTTCACCTCTGATTTCGTTGAACCTCCATCGATTTCATGAAAATTGGTGAGTAGTTAGAGGATACCTCAAGCAACAAAGGTGATATGATGTAAACTAGCGCTTTTACCTTGGGGGTGGAAGCCACCCCTTCTCGAGGGGTGGAAGCCACCCCTTTATTAAAAATAATACCATAAATCGATATAAGGACAAATTCTAAGTAAAATTTGTTATATAAAGTTGTTAACATAAATCAATGCTTTTTGAGTTATTGAGGATCAAAGATTTTACTTTTTCGTAAAAAAATGCATGCTTTAAAGCGGTTTTTCACGTATAACTCAAAAACTGTAAGCTTCTACAAAAAAGTTATAATTACCAAAATTGAAGATAATAAAAAACTGAATACACTTATTACTTAAAAAACTAAACTAATGTTAATTCAAAGTGAGTTATGGTTAATTGAATGTATATTTTTTTCGACGAGTACTCAAATCTAAGTGTTCAAGCTTAAAAAACGGGAAAACGATGCATTTTATAAAATATACCTGTTAAACACTTGTCAAATTACTTCGGATTACCTATCAATTGAGCTTCAGAAGAAGTCAATAGCATTAAAATTAAGCAAGTTATGATGAAAATAAGAGAGATCTTTCGAATTTTTTACGAAAAAGTGAAAAATTAAACATACGTCATTTCCACAAAAATTAAAATTCATAGTAATCCTTACAACAATTTCTTTATATTAGCATATGTAATGATTTCAACAATTTTGACCGGTTTAGAATGAAAATTTTTGAAAAAAAGGTATATTTTAAAAATATCAGAATTTTTAAAATGATCGTAATTTTCATTTTCTTTTGATAATAACTCCAACAATACTAAATATACGTAAAAAATGATATATAACCAAATTTTAGTTTTTTCTGTGTCAAATATTTTACCTTTTTATTATTTCTGTAGAGTAAAAAATAACCGAGATAAAAACGTTTAAAGCTTAAATTTTGCTGCGAGAACCATGTAACCTGGGCCATTTAACCTTTTATTTTAAAAAAAGTAAGTGGTTTAAAAGATTAAATTCAACTTCGTTTAAATGCCCTTGGAATTAACTTTCAAATGGTTTGTAGGTGAATCTGATGTACTAAAAATTAACGGAGTTATTTAAAAAAGAACAATAACGTTTTTTTGGAAAAAAATTTAAAAGATAAATTTTGAAACATGTTTGGAGCATAAATTTTAATGCTATCAACTTGATCGAGGACTCATTTGATAGATATTTCTAAGTACTTTGCCAAATGTTTGCAAAATATACATTCAATTACCTATAACTCACTTTCAGTTAACATTCAAAGGTTTTCTTAGTAAGAGGTTTATTTCATTTTTTATTATCTTCAATTTTGGTAATAATAACTTTTTTACAAAAACTTATAGTTTTTGAGTTATTTATGAAAAATCGGTTAAAAACATGCATTTTTCTCACGAAAATTTAAAATCTTTGGTATTTAATAACTCAAAAAGTTTTGATTTATTTTAATAACTTTATATAACAAATTTTGCTTAGAATTTGTCCCTCTATCGAATTATGGGATTATTTTTAATAAAATAATTTTCACCCTCGAGAAGGGGTGGCACCCACCCTCAGGGTAAAAGCGCAAGTTGGCATAATGTCACCTTTGTTCCTTGAGATATCCTCTAACCACTCACCAATTTTCCAGCAAATCGATAAAGGTTCAACGAAATCGGAGGTAACAGCTCATATCCACCTTCAGTGACTGCACTACATTTGTTACTAAAATAATGATAATGTTGTAGATAATGTAATGTTGGTGTAGACAAAAAATGAGAGAAAATTTGAAAAATTAGTAGAATTCTTTAATTATAATACACATTCGAGGTTTCAGTAAAAATTCTATACATATGAATTTACGATTAGGAATCTAAATGCAGACTGTAGTAACTAAGGATATATAAATTATTTAAACAATTCTAACAGTCCATTGTAAAATGTCATTGATCCTCTAAATAAACTGTTAATTACCGGTGATAACTTATCAGGCATACAGAGATAAATTTGATATAAAACAATTTTTTTATTTGATAAAAGTAATCCATATTATCATAATAATCTGCAAATTAAATTAAGATGGCAAAAATTTTTATTGATTAATAATAAAGAAATGTGTAATTCAAATGAACCTGTGAATATACAGGGTGTAACAAAAATACAGGTCATAAATTAAATCACATATTCTGGGACAAAAAATAGTTCGATTAAACCTAACTTACCTTAGTACAAATGTGCACCTAAAAAAGTTACAGCCCTTTGAAGTTACAAAATAAAAATCGACTTTTTTAAATATATCGAAAACTGTTTGAGGTTTCTTATTGAAAACGGATATGTGACATTCTTATGATAGGAACATCTTAAAAAAAATTATAGTGAAATTTGTGCACCCCATAAAAATTTTATGGGTTTTGTTCACTTAACCCCCCCAAACTTTTGTGTACGTTCCAATTAAATTATCATTGTGACACAATTAGTTAAACACAATGTTTTTAAAACTTTTTTGCCTGTTACTACTTTTGCGAAAAGTTAGTTTTTTTTTGAGATATTTTAAATATTTTGTCAAATCCACCACATATTTGTGTACTGTTAAGTACGATTTTAGAGACTTGGTAATAATATGAAAATTTATTTACAAATTACAGTTTCGAGGTATGCTTTGAACCATATTAAAAAAGAAGCCACATCTCGATAAAAGGTGCCTTATCTGAAAAAAGCTAAGAGGCAAAAAAGTTTTAAAAACACTGTGGTTAACTAATGGTACAGCAATAATAGTTTAATTGGAACGTACACAAACATTTGGGGGTTTAAAGGCACAAACCCCCATAAAATTTTTATGTAAACATATTAAAAAAGAAGCCGCATCTCGATTAAAACTGGTTTATCCAAAAAGTACTAAGAGGCAAAAAAGTTTTAAAAACATTGTGTTTAACTAATGGTACTACAATAATAATTTAATTGAAACGTACATAAAAGTTTGGGCGGGTTTAAGGGAACTAAACTCCCATAAAATTTTTATGGGCTGCACAAATTTTACTATAATTTCTATTTAGGATGTTCATGCCATAAGAATGCCACATGTCCATTTTCATTAAAAAATCTCTAATAGTTTTCGATATACCTATCGGAAAAAATCGATTTTCATTTTGTAATTTCAAAGGACTGTAACTTTTTTTGTGTGCATATTTGTACTAAGGTAAGTTAGATTCAATCGAACTATTTTTGGTCCCAGAATATGTGATTTAATTTATGACCTGTATTTTTGTTACACCCTGTATATTATTTAGTAAATAAATTGTTAAAAAAGGAACCAGATGCTTAAATTCTTTATTTTATCTTTTAAATATGAACATATTAATGTCTACAGAAGTTTTATTTCAAACTGGTGTACGCCGTTGCTATGTTTTTATTCTTGATAATTCTGTTTACACGAAGAACAATAGGGTGGCCCCTAATATCTTCAGATAATACACCTCTTGATATTTTCCAATGGTGTTACTTATTATCAAAAGAAAAATAGAATTAGATAGGAAATTCGTAGGACACTCCAGAATTGATCCACAATAACGTTTTACGCAATTTATACTGATTAAGGTCAACCAAAAACGTATTAAATAATAAATACGGTTCTGCGTTTGATTTTTATGCCCTTTGCAAATTAATCGAATGGGGGACGCCAGTTAACTCTTTAAGCAAATTAAACAGTCACGTCATTCTTAGCGTGGGGAACTGAATATATTTTCGGACTAATGTTTAAAATATCCATTTTAAATTCCGAAAGGTTTGAACTTGATGAAAAAGGGACATTATTTCAAATAGATGAACTCACTCGTGGCGACGTAATACCTAAGGTCACGGCCTTTTGAAAATTTAACGAGATTATTTTCGCAGTATACTTGGGACGGTACAAAGTATAAAATATTTTTTACTTCTTTTTACAGTGGACGTAAAATCGGACGTAGTGGAAATGGCGTCTAAGCGCTATAGTCAATGTATGAAAGTATTCGAAATAATGACATAACAAATAATATAAAATTAATTATTTTATTATTTCGAATACTTTCTCTCTCATACACTGACTATAATACAGCGCATAGACGCCATCCCCCACCGGGACGTTTAGAATCTCTGCACTGTATGTATTAGTCCTGTCGTCGCCAGGGGGTACAACGGCCTCCTTTATTCAGATGGACTTACCCAAGTTTTTTTTATGTATTCTGACCCGTAAACACGAATTTTTTAGCAATTCTACCTACTATTTGCACCTACTACATTTGAAAGCTCAAGTCAAATTATACCAATTTTGATTATTTGGATTGCTAAAAATTAAGTTTTTTATTGCCAAATAAAGCTATAATGCATGCGTTTTAATGCATGCTACGTAGAAATAGCTAGTGTGTAGTAGTGATGTTGAAAAAGTAACTATTCGTTACAAAGTACTCGTTACTTACGAATACCGAAAGTAACGATTACTATACAGAGAGGCAAATCGTTACTTTGATTACTCTGATTACTTCGTACCAATCGTATCAGAGCGAGTAACGACTATTGTATCTACTTTGATTACTCTGATTACTTCGTACCAATCGTATCAGAGCGAGTAACGACTATTGTATCTACTTTGATTACTCTGATTACTTCGTACCAATCGTATCAGAGCGAGTACCGACTATTGTATCTACAACCTACCTACTGAGAAATACGATTTGCGATATGATTACCGGTACTCAAATACAAAAGTAATTATAGTAATCAAAGTAACGAATACTGTAAATGATTACTTGTTATATCGGAATACCTATCCTGAGAAATACGAGTTTCGATATGATTACCGGTACTCAAATACAAAAGTAATCAAAGTAACGAATACTGTAAATGATTACTTTATACAAAAGTAACTATTTGTAACGATTTGTAACGAATACTCGAAAGTAACTATGTATAATCAACATCACTAGTGTGTAGGTGTGTCTACTCGTTCGATTTTAATGAGAAATGCATTGAAAACATCACTCAAGCACTATGTGTTTATAGCTTTGTTTGACAATAAAAAAAATATCTTTTAGTAATGCAAATAATCAAAACCGTTATAATTTGACTTGAATTTTCAACTGCGGTAAGCAGAAATGCTATTTTATTTTTTAATCAAAAGTTATTCGGGTTTGAAAATTGCAAGTTTGCGAATTCCTCAAGTTCTTTGTTTATAACAATCTTATCGGCATCCGGATCAACTGTTACCCAAAAAATTCGTGTTCTATGGATCAAAATACAAAAAAAAACTTGGGTAAGTCCATCTGAATAAAGGAGATCGTTGTACCCCCCCTGGCGACAGGACTATATCTCTCGTTTGATAAAGGATTGTAATCATATATTAATACAAAATCAATGGGAAAATACCCAGTAGCTGGCTGTATATAGTCGGTTCGCTAAACTCAGACGCAACTGGCTAGATATTTTAGTCGATAATTTTTTTGTTTTCTGCCAATTTTGCAAAAATTGGCAAAATTATTAACTATTTAGTGATTATTAACTATTTAGTAATTATTTTAAAAATTACTTGTCAAAATTATTAACTATTTAGTGATTATTAACTATTTAGTAATTATTTTAAAAATTACCGACTAAAATATCTAGAAAGTTGCGTCTGAGTTTAGCGAACAGACTATACCATAATTAAAAAATCATATAGAAGTAAAAAACTTCATTTGTACAATGGTATAAAAAAGTTTATTAAAAACCATTAAAAGTCATCCAAAAGGATTCGCAAAACGTTTTCGATCTAGATTAGATCATCTTCAGTGCGTTCTGCTTAGTACAAGAAACTAGCAACCTTATGAAATTGTTAACATCGAGAAATATGGTTTACATGATAACTTTATAATATTTATAGCGACTCCAAGTCAATGTTAAAAGACTAAATGTGTTAGGAGTGCTCAAAGGGCAACATGGTTCCCTGCTCGATAAAAACTTGTGGTTCTTGCCAGTTCAATGGACACAGACCATTTGGATGTTTGAAAAACATCATTTTCTTTATTATTTTAACAAAACGGGAACGGCAGGATCGATTTGGCTAATTTTGATGTTAAAAAATTTGTAGAAGTCCAAGGAAGATTTAAAAGGTGAGAATATATGACGACATTGTGAGGAAAATGGTAAAAAACAATGTTATTTTCACATACATATATATATATAGTTTAGCTCTCCAGGCCTAGAAGGCCCATGGCTTGGTTTACTATTCCTTTCCAATCTCTCCTATTTGCTGCTTTATTTTTCCAATTTGTGATTTTCAGTTCTTCTATGTCTTTTTCAACATCTTTCTTCCATCTGGTTTTCGGTCTACCTTTCTTCTTCTTTCCTCCTATTCCTCCCGTTAGTATTTTTTTGGGAAGTCTCGTGTTTGGCATCCTTTGGATATGTCCCAACCATCTCAGCCTTTGTGATTTTACGATCCCTACTATGTTTGGTTCACCATACATCCTCTCCAATTCCACATTTGGTCTTCTTATCCACATTCCATTCCATATCTTTCCGCCAAATATTTTTCTTAGGACTTTTCTTTCCCATACTTTAAGCATGACTTGCTCGGATTTGTTCATCGTCCATGTTTCACTGGCATACAAGACTATAGGTCTTATCACTGTCTTGTATATTCTTATCTTAGCCCCTCTAGATATGTTCTTATTTCTCAATAAGTTGTTTAGAGCAAAGATACAACGATTGCCAGCCATAATTCTCGCTTGGATTTCTTCTTTTATATTTGGTCTCCTAGTGAATGTCGCTCCTAGATATTGGAATCTCTCTACTTCCTCGAATTTATATATTTTTGCCTCTGTGTTTATTGTCAGGTATTGTCCTTGTGTGTATTCTCGTTCTGTCCATTCCATATATTTAGTCTTTTCTTCGTTTATGTATATCCCTTTCTTTCTTCCTATCGCCTCTAGTCTTTTTAGTATTTCTTTTAATTCTTGTTTGCTTCTGGCTATCATTACTATGTCATCAGCGAATGCCAAGCATTGGTGTTTTCGTTGGTATACAAGTCCTGTCCTGTTAATTTCGGCTTCTCTGATGACTATTTCAAGAAGGATACTAAACAACAGTGATGACAGTGGGTCTCCTTGTCGTACCCCTTCACCGACCCTAAACTTATCTGTTTCCTTTCCATTTATTTTAACCCTGTTCTCTGTTTCTCTGAGTGTAACTTTTACCATCTTTATTAATTTTTTACTAATTCCAATTTCACATAGTGCTTTGTATATTTCTTTTCGTTTAACTCTGTCAAAAGCTTGTTTAAAGTCAATGAATAGGGCCATTGTAGATTTTCCGTATTCGTAGCTTTCCGCTTGTATCTCACGCAGCAGGAAAATTTGATCCACCGTGCTGCGTCCTCTTCTGAATCCACATTGATATTCTCCTATGTCATTATCTATCTTTTGTGTTATCTTGTCTTTTATATGTACTGCAAGTATTTTATATGCAACGTTTAGTAGGGCTACTCCCCTGTAATTATGGCATAAACTTTTGTCGCCTTTTTTGTGAATTGGACACAGTGTGGCTTCAGTCCATTCTTTTGGTATGTGTTCTTGTTCCCAAATTTCTTTTATCAGCTTTTCCAAATGCTTAATTAGTACTGGTCCTCCATATTTAAACATTTCAGCTGTTATTTCATCCTTACCTGGGCTCTTGTTTTTCTTTAGTTTTTCTATTATTTCTTTTATTTCTTTTTCATTAGGCGGTCTTTCCTGTATTTCTTCTTGATCAATATTTTCATTCGGTCCTTCTTCTTCTTCTTCTGCATATTCTGTTGTGGGAATTTCATTTAGAAGCTCTTCGAAGTATTCTCTCCATCTGCTCAGTATTTCTTCGTCGCTTACTAAATTCCTTCCATTTTTGCTTTTGTAGTGTACAGGTTTTCTTTGGAACCCCTTTTTCTCATTTTTTACTCCTTGATATAAGTTCCTGACTTCTCCATTTTTATAGTTTTCTTCTATGCATTTCAATTTATCTTCGTTGTACTTTCTTTTCTTTGCTCTTATGATTCTTTTAGTTCGTTTTCTTTGTTCGTTGTATTGTATCTCCATCTCTGGTGTTTTCACTTGCATCATTTTGAGTCTTAACTTATTTCTTTCATCCAGTTCTATTTTACATTCTTCATCAAACCATTCTTTGAATCCATCTTTTATATTTCTATTACTGACTTGCGCTGCTTTGGTCATACATACTTTTATTTGCGTCCATTTTTGTTCGATGTTTTCATTTTTTGCAATATTTTCCAGTTCTCTAGTGACTAGTCTTTCATATTTACTTTGTTCTTCTTCTGACAGTAGTCTAATAGGTTTAATTACTTTGTACCTTTTTTTCTGTTGATTTCTAAGAACTGGTATAACCTGTTTAAGTTGTATTCCGACTATAAAGTGATCTGTGTCTGCATCCGGTCCTCTATATGTTCTTATGTTCTTTATACATTTTTCCATGTCTTTTTCGATGAGCACATGATCTATTTGATTTATGGTTTTTCCATCTGGTGATCTCCATGTTCCTTGATATATTCTTTTGTGTTGAAAGTACGTGCTCATAACGATCATGTTTTTTTCTTTTGCAAAATCTATTAAGAGGTGACCATTTTCATTCGTTGTTTCATGCAGACTATATTTTCCTATGGTGGGTGTGTATATTTCTTCTTTTCCTATTTTGGCATTAGCATCACCTAGTACTATTTTTATATCGTATTTGGGAATATTTTCGAATACTGTATCTATTTGACTGTAGAAGTCTTCCTTTATCTCTATGTTTTTCTCTTCAGTCGGTGCATGTATGTTTATAAATGTTATTTTTTGGTATTTTCCTCTTATTCTTAGTATGCATATTCTCTCTGAAATTGGTTTAAAGTCAACGATTAGATCTTTCAGCTTTTTGTTTACTACAAATCCTGTGCCTAACATTCTATTTTCGCCTCCGCTATTGAAAATTAAATAGTCATTTATTTCCATTGAGTTTTGGCCTAGTTGTTTCGTTTCTTGTAGTGCTACTATTTCGAATTTATATTTTTTACATTCATCTACTAGGTGTTTCAGTTTTCCTTCTTCGTATGTTCCTCTTACATTCCATGTTCCTACTAATATATGTTCTTTTATGGGCTGCTTTTCATTAATAATCTGTACATTTTGTCTATTTCGTGTACCTGTACTTTGCCATGTCGTCTCCGTTATTTCAGTCTGCTTTCGTTGTATTGCTAGTTTTTTGGTTGTATATTTTTCTCTTTTATGAGTTGTTGTTGGCTGTTATTCCATGTCCATATTTCACCATTAATGATTAGCTTCTGGTATCCTATTTTTACATTTTTTCCATTATGCCTCTCTACCATAGCCTTGCTTCTAATTTCTTTCTGAATAATTCTTTCTTCTTTTGACATATCATCATTAATATAGATTCTTTCGTCCTTTTTGGTTTTTAATTTACTTTTATTTTTCATTACTTCTATTTTGTTTTTCACGCTGTTGAGTTCCACTATGACAGTATTTTCTCCTATTTTCCTTGCTCCATTTACATCTACTGAAACTTGTAGCTCTTTTTCCATAAAATTCTCCATAGCCCCTCGTAAAACTTTCTGATCATTTGTATCAATTTTTATTCCTTGTATTATTACATTTTTTCTCTTTCTTTCTCTTTCCAATTTCTCTATTTTTTCATTTGCTATACTAATTTCTTTTTCTAATTGGCCTATTTGATTTATAGCTTTTTCGTTTGTTTCTCGCAGCTTTTTTATTTCATCTTTGTAGCCGCTTTGTTGATCTTTCAGTTCTTTAATTTCATTCTTTAGTTGTGTGATTTCGTCTCCAGATCTATATTGTTCTTTTTTTATGTCTTTTATATCCATTGCTAATTCCCTCATCATTTTCATCATTTGTTCCATTCCACTTATGTTATCTTCATCTGTTTTTTGTGATGTTCTAGCTGTTATTTTTGATTTTTTGCTGGGATGTTCCTCCTCTTCCCTTCTCCTTTTCATTTCATCATCTAATTCGCTATCTGAACTCATTGTTCTTAATTCCTAGTTATTTTTCGTGCTAGAGTTATTAGTCAATGCGTCACGGGTGAAGTTTCGTGGAGAACTCTACTCACAGTTCAAATTCCCACCCGCACCCGCGCTAGCCGTTACTAATTTTCCAGCACTTTTATTCCTAGGTAAAATCAAAATCAAAATCCGGCCCTGGTTATCTGTTTATAATAAAATTAATTATATTATAATAAAGTTTTCTACTTACAGCTGATTCTGTTTATTAATATGCTTTATTTGGTTGCGTCTGAGTTTAGCGAACAGACTATACCATAATTAAAAAATCATATAGAAGTAAAAAACTTCATTTGTACAATGGTATAAAAAAGTTTATTAAAAACCATTAAAAGTCATCCAAAAGGATTCGCAAAACGTTTTCGATCTAGATTAGATCATCTTCAGTGCGTTCTGCTTAGTACAAGAAACTAGCAACCTTATGAAATTGTTAACATCGAGAAATATGGTTTACATGATAACTTTATAATATTTATAGCGACTCCAAGTCAATGTTAAAAGACTAAATGTGTTAGGAGTGCTCAAAGGGCAACATGGTTCCCTGCTCGATAAAAACTTGTGGTTCTTGCCAGTTCAATGGACACAGACCATTTGGATGTTTGAAAAACATCATTTTCTTTATTATTTTAACAAAACGGGAACGGCAGGATCGATTTGGCTAATTTTGATGTTAAAAAATTTGTAGAAGTCCAAGGAAGATTTAAAAGGTGAGAATATATGACGACATTGTGAGGAAAATGGTAAAAAACAATGTTATTTTCACATACAAACATGTATAATTACTTTAATAACGGATTTACTTTATTTTTTAATATTATGAATTACAGCACCTGTTTCATGCTCAAAGTGTCATAAAATTTCAGAATATAAATGTGACACAAGATGTTACAGCAAATATCATTGCTCTGGAGATTTCCCTTGATTCAATTTAAACGTCGTTTCCTCGAGAAATTGCCTTTTCCGTGAAATATACGGTTTTCGGATATTCTTTTATTATTAAATATATTTTATACTTACTGAACAAAACCTACAATTTTTGGCTGTTAAACTGAATAAACACCTTTAGTAATTATATATATATATATATATATATATATATATATATATATATATATATATATATATATAATGTATTGATTTATGATTGCTTTTATATTATGTTATTAATTATTTACTTAATTTTATCTAATATTATCTGTATTAGAAGATTTTTAAAGTCTTCAGGTTGTTATAAACGTTACATGTTGGTCATATTTCTTCAAATAATAATTATTTAATTCCAATTTCTTTTGATTGTATTCTTTTGTTTCTGTTTGATCTTACTAATTTCTTCTAAACAAAGTTGGCGCTCAACCTATTTATCAACTAAATATTCTGTTGAATTATTATTCTTTAATTATTTATCTCTCTTCATTTATTTAAGTTCTATTGCAAGATTTATTGTTGTAGTTTTTTCTCCATATATTGAAAAATAAGTAGATGTGATTTTTGAATAAGAAAGAAATAGACGAAAATTGTTGAAAATTGTGTCCATTGTAAAAGCACCCCAACAGTATTCTGTAACAAACCAAACACCACTTTCTGCAGCATTTTGGGTTACATATAACACAAAATAAAAAACCTTTGATGTGATTTGTGAAAAAGAAAGAAATAAGCTTGACAAAGCTTGATATATGTCAAATATAATAGGAGTAATAACACTACTTTTATTAGTAATGACAATGTAAACCAAATAAATGCGTTCTTTATTAGTATCATAATAAAGATTATTTCACACAACCCAATCGCTTTTCGTAAAGCTCTATTAAGGCCATCGGTACATAATTCGCAAATATTTTACGACTATCCCTACTTTTTCCGTCTTTACACGGCAAATTACCTGTAGTAAAATTCTCACTGGTATGGATATGTAAAGTTTACTTGACAATGTCATCATTAACTTTAAAGATGGCTTTTGAATGTTCTTGGATAACTACGTATTCAGTGATTGTAATAATTTATCTACTGTACAACAAAAACTAATAATCAATCGAGAAAAAAGAAAAGTGATAGTGATTTTTTAATAATATATTGTTACTATGAAACGCTTACAATTTTGAACATCTTTAACAACAAAATACTTGGATCACTGAATATATCCTGGTGTATTCTCTGCTTTGGATCTTCCATAAATAATAAACAATAAATACCTTTTTATTAAATTCACGTCTTAAATCATTTATTAATCAAATACACTATCAATATTATTTAATCAACAATTCAAAATATTCCCGATGCCATGTCAAATATTAAAATTGTCACTGATTGTCACTGTCTGACTGACAATATGCTGACAATATTCTATTCGACTGAGTGCGTTGTATGACAAAGAATTGCAAAATATTACCATTGACATTCTGTTCATTTTTTTCGAATCCTGAAAAAAACAATAAATATTTTTGAAAAATTTAAACGTAGAATGAAAGACTAAATTATTACCGAGGGCCTTAGAATAAATAAAAAGTTAATTTTGAATGAGATATTTGAAATTAAAAATCACACTAAATTTTCTCTTAGTTTTTCACCCCTGTAACTTATTAAAATAAACATTATAGTTCTCAGAGACTTTCGGTCCTCGCTAATAACGTAATCTTTCATTCTGCGTTTAAATTTTTCAAAAATACTTATTGTTTTCTCAGGATTCAAAAAAAATGAATCCCATTTGAATAGCATAAGATAGGAGCAGAAACTACGTACCCATCCCCTTAAGTTTATTTCTAAAACTTCACTAATGACCAATACAAAAATAAACGAGGGCTATAATAATACAGGTATTACAATACTTTTATATTATATTATATAAAAGAAAGAATCACATCCAAGGTCGCCAATTTATTGTTCTCGGCTGTAATAGATACAAATTCCGCAAATTATAATCAAATTTATTTATTAAAAAAACAAGAGCGGCAGCGGCAGTAGTTGAGATGTCATTCTAATTGAAGAGAATATTGATCAATTATCCGTGACGACGACACCGAAGCCCAAGACGAAGCGATAATAACATTCGCAGGATCGCAGGACTACAATGAAAAAGCTTTGCGTACTGAGACCGAGCAATTTCAGAACCGGCCGAAGGAGTATTGAGTAATGAGATAAAAACAAATAAGTTTGTTATTATTGACGGCGCATTCGCAGAGGTGGATGACCTGTACGTAGGAATAAGTATATGTAGTTAGATTTGCTTGATACTTCCTTCATTTTACAATACCTGTCTTCCACTGACTAAATGAGTAAAAAAGTTGTTACTTAATGCTAAATAATAAGGAAGAAGATACGGTTTAATTGTTAGATGTTAGATTTTTATCACAAATTTAATCCTTCAGGCGAATAGATAATATAGTCCAGGAACTGAAGCTGTTCACCTCGCAATTTTTACAGAATGGATCGACTTGCTTGAAAATTTGAGAACAAGTAGTGGATAGTCCAAGGATTAAAATCTATATGATATCGAAAGGCGCTTTTACCATGGGGGTGGTTGCCACCCCATCCCGGGGGTGGAAATTTTTTATTATATTTTGACCGCAAAAGTCGATAAAAACATTCATTCTGAGCAAAAAATGTTCTATATTATATATTTTTTGAAAAAATGAATAATTTTCGATTTATTCGCTATCGAAAGTGTTAGCCAATAATATACTAATTTACGATTCACTCAATTTTTGCCGTAGAAAAAATTTTCTTAAACCAATTTCTTGGGAATTAAATAACCTACAATTTCATATTTAAACATTTTTTCGTATCTCTGATACTAACCTTTCTATTCTGAAGAAATCGACATTTTTACCAAACTACAAAAATCCGTTATTCGCTTTTAACTCCAGTTTTTTAAAAACTAATCTTTCTAAGCCAGTTGAACTTCTAGAATCTATTATTAATATACAAATAAAGAATAATGAATAAGCCCAATGACTAAAAACATCGCTAACTTACATTATTATGCTTCCAATTGGATTTCTTATCTTTTTTTAAAAAAATATATATTGATTTTCTAACCGTAACTTTTCTATTTTTTATCTTAGAAAGTTTGGCAAATAA
The DNA here is from genome assembly GCF_917563875.1 of Diabrotica virgifera virgifera. NCBI lineage: Eukaryota > Metazoa > Arthropoda > Insecta > Coleoptera > Chrysomelidae > Diabrotica > Diabrotica virgifera. The sequence continues at coordinate 49,210,525 of NC_065448.1, forward strand.
GAATTTTGTAGGTTTTTATAAGGTCTATAAGCCTATTAATATTAATTCTTTTTAAAATCCTCAGTCGCAAAAAGAGCTGACTTTGAAAGGGTTGGTAAAGGTGGTTTTTGCATGTTATTACAAGTTTGAATTATCAATAGCTCACTAAATTTTTGCTGTAGTAAAAATTTTTGCAAACCAGTTTATTGAGAATTAAATAAGCTACAATTTCATATTTAAACATTTTTTCGCATCTCTGATGCTGATCTTTCTATTCTGAAGAAAAAGCCATTTTTTTCCAAACTACAAAAATTCGTTATTCGCTTCTAACTCCATTTTTTTAAAAACTAATCATTTTAAGCCGATCAAACTTCTAGAACCTATTAATAATATAAAAATAAAGAAGACCAAATAAGGTTAATGACTAATTTTAATTAGGGTGGTAATTAGGAGGTTGCTTCGGATCACTTTTTCGCTGAAAAAAGTAGGGACTAACATTATTTTCAATATACGTCACTTAATTTTTGAGCTAAAGACTTTGTTTTTATTTCTGGAGATATATATATTTTAAAATGCTTTAAATTAGTTTCAACAAGTTATCCTCGAAAAATGCATAGTTTACCCGTCTTTTGACTTTGAAACTACAGTATTTAGCATTTGACGAAGAAGAGCTTACATTTAATAATGTATAGCTCGATTACTATTGGTCTTAAAAAAACTAAAAGAAACTGTTTTGTTTATTGTTTCAAAAGGTACATTTTTGTTAAGTAAAGTTGTTTTGATAAAACGAAAACTTCTGGAGTTATTAGCCGAACACTTATTAACAACATTGATTTTTTCGATATAAAACTAATACTTTCGATAGCGAATAAATCGAAAACTATTAATTTTATCAAAAAGGTGTATAGAACGTTTTTTGCTTAGAATGAATGTTTTTACTAACGTTTGCGGTCAAAATATAATAAAAAATTTCCACCCCCGAGATGGGATGACAACCACCCCCATGGTAAAAGCGCCTTTCAGCATTATATAGATTTTGATCATTGGACTATCCACTACTTATTCTTAAATTTTCAAGCAAATCAATCCATTCTGTAAAAATTGCGAGGTTTTGTCCTATTTTAAGCTTCATTACTTGGACTACTAGATATCTTATTCTTTTGACTTGAACCAAACAATCTCAAATTATTTTACTATGCCCGTCGATAAATTCTAGACTTAAAATAAGGAAGGCCCAATAATAACAAATCCATACGATTTAGAAAGTATCAACCTTTAAACATAAACTGTCAGCAGTTGAGCTCAACTGGACCATTAGTTGTCAAGTTACAGTGGTTTAAGTGTCAGTTAATTTTTTTCTATCACCCAATTGATAGTGCCTCAGTCATAATAATGGTGAAACCACAGTTCAGAACAATAAATATTTAGTCTGAGTTTGTGCTTTCATAATGATACATCCCCTAGATTATTTAAGACATTTTTACACCTTAGACACCCCCATTGTGATTTCTTACACACTTACACAAATTCCAACAGCTACTAATAAGTTAAATAAATTCGATAACTCTAAATCACCACAAAATTGCTTTTTTAAATATTCGATCTCTTGATAATAAGATTTTATTACGGTATTTAGTTGTCGAACACTAAACTCCTGTGTAATGTGGTTTGCCTAACTAGTTCCACTTACAGTTAACGAGAATCCATTTTACAATAACAACTAGTTTAATGAATTTTAAATGATAATTTTCACATTGGGTGTGTTGTTACATCATTTCTAATTTTAACAATCTGCATACCTTACTCTTAAATATGACAGGTTATTTTAAACTACCTGTGGAACTGTCGTTTGTCTTGTCATCGTTCCGAGGTTCCCAACCATTTCATTTTCACTTGCCGTCTCACTTCCAACATGTGAACAAGTCATACCTAGATCTCAGATGTTACCTAGGGCAAATTAGATAATATTTTAAACATACAGGCTTAAGGTAGCATTTTATACCTATGTATCCTTGACGGACTACTTTTACTGGGCTTTGACCCACATATTATTGTGTAATACTATCTTGGTGGTTAAGCATGTACATTGCACGTGAGTATAACCTAATATTTCTTTAACCCTAGTCAAAATTTCAACATCTTTGCGTTTTTTATCAGGTTATATTCATTTTAGGTAAGCACTGATGATGACTGGTAAACCAGTCGAAAACTAGTTATGTGAATTTGATGTGACCCTTTTGAGGGTTTTTTAAATATACCTTTTATACAGGATTTATTGTTTTTTGTATCACATGGTATACAGCCAACTACAGGAAAACTTTTTCCTTGTGGATATTTTAATAAATATTTGTTACAAGTAGAGACACGTCTGTACAATAATAATATCCTAATATAAATCTACACAACTGATCGCGGACTTTGTTCCTAAGGTCCTGCGACGACGACGCAACTGTCTTAACAACAGTTGAAAACCAGAGTCATCTTCAACAGGTGTACAGCTTAAATCAGCGGTTCTCAGCCGCTCTCTCAGGACCTTTTTGAGTGATGTACCACCTACAGTTATTTTTATTATTTTTGGTCCACCTATATTCTTAAATTGTATTATCAATACTTACAAAGTACTACTATTTTAATTTTTTCTGTGTTTTGTGTACCACCGCCAATAATGATATGTACCACCAGTGGTAAATGTACCACAGATTGAGAACCTCTGGCTTAAATAAAACCTGTCTCCGTCCACGGGACAACTGGTTTTGGATCAGTTGGGTTATAATACAATGGTAGGGGAGCCCAAGCGGGGATTTTTGCAGTTACTCGAGCGCGTCAGATTATCATATGGGGAGAAACCTGGTACCCTGCATATGTACCTCTACCATATATTGGCTCTTAACACAGGGGAGTTCGTTAAGGGGGGCCCGAAAAAAAAAATCTATCCTTAAAAAAAGTCGAAATTGTCAGATTAAGATAAGGTAAGTTGAGTACATGCAAAAGAGTGTATATTTCAAAAATCTGACGATTTGAGCCGGGCGTAAGGAAATGGGCGAGTCCCAAAATTTCACAAGAAAAAAGCGAATATTTCGCGAAATGAATGACAAGATCGAAAAACTAAAAAATATGTGCTCAATATTTTTTTAAAATCTATCGAATGATACCAAACACGACTTCCCACGGAGAGGGGTGGGGGTAAATTTAGTATTTTAAATACGAATCCCGCGATATTTCGCGAAATGAACATCAGATCGAAAAACTGTAAAATACACTTATTTAATATTTTTAAACAATCTAGGTATCGAATGGCACCACACACGACCCCCCACGGAGGTGGAGTGGGGGGTTACTTTAAAATCTTAAATAGGTGCCACCATTTTTTATTGCAGATTTAAATTCCTTACGAAAAAAATAAGTAACTTTTATTCGAAACATTTTTTCGAATTATTCATAGATGGCGTTATAATCGGAAAAAACGATTGTTGGAAATGGAAAATTAAATTAAAAAATGGCAAGCGCCCACTAAAATGGAAAATGTTACTTAACTTTTTTTGGTTTTAGGACCTACTCTTCACAACCCAATATAGTCTAAGAGCTAGTGAACCTTTTGACTAACGGTCGTCCTGTAAGGCTAGAAATTTGTAGAGTGATAATTCATAGCACACCAAAGCTAAAAACCATGACCTGGCAGGCCTCAGCGGTGCACGTGTATCTACCAGGTGAATCGAAAAGTGCAAATTTAGGGGGTAAAATAAACTTTCTCCTGTAAGGTTTAAATTTAAGTATGTGTTTGAGTAAGTCATTTAAAAGAAATGTGTAAAATGACAGGCGATTCTGAAGAGCATAAGACCTTGCCAGGCGAGGGGAAAGATTGGGGGTTTTTCCTAAATTTATTTTTTTTGCATCGAACAAATTTTTTTTAAGTTTTTTTAATCATTCCAAACAGAAAAGGTCTTTGGTGATTTTTCTCTTAAGTTAATAGTTTTTGTTATATAAGCGATTGAAAATTTTGAAAATTGCGAAATCGACCATTTTTAACCCCAAATCGGATATTTATCTAAAAATTTCAAAGTTGCCAAGGTAGATAGATATTCTATAAACATTGATTGATGAAATCCCAAAGAGTTTTTTGCAATACAATATCGGAAACCACTTTGTTTTTTAATTGCTAATCAAGCGGACGCTTCACTGTAGTATAAGTGAGGACGTTTGAGTTGGCATAAATTCATTATCTCGAGAATGAGCAAATTTCAAGAGCAATCCTCAGACAGGTCGATTTTTATTTTTAAATTAGGACTTTTTGGCATATATATAATACTAGTGACGTCATCCATCTGAGCGTGATGACGTAATCGATGATTTTTTTAAATGAGAGTAGGGGTTGTGTTATAGCTCATTTGAAAGGTTATTTAATTCTCTATTCACTAATATAAACAACAACATAATTATTTATACAGGGTGTACAGAAAAAATTTTTTTATTAAATTAACTTTGATTAAATTTGACAAATAGAAGAAAAAAATTTTTTTGTACACCCTGTATAAATAATTATGTTAATGTTTATATTGCTGAATAGAGAATTAAATAACCTTTCAAATGAGCTATCACACAACCCCTACTCTTATTTAAAAAAACAATCGATTACGTCATCACGCCCAGATGGATGACGTCACTAGTATTATATATATACCAAAAAGTCCTAATTCAAAAATAAAAATCGACCTGTCTGAGGATTTCTCTTCAAATTTGCCCATTCTCGAGATAATGAATTTATGCAAGCTCAAACGTCCTCAATTATACTACAGTGTAGCGCCCGCTTGATTAGCAATTAAAAAAACAAAGCGGTTTTCGATATTTTATTGCAAAAAACTCTTCGAGATTTCATCAATCAATGTTTAAGGAATATCTGCGTACCTTGCCAATATTGAAATTTTTAAATAAATGTCCGATTTAGGGTTAAAAATGGCCGATTTCGCAATTTTCAAAATTTTCAATCGCTTATATAACAAAAACTATTAACTTAAGAGAAAAATTACTAGGGACCTTTTCTGTTTGGAATGATTCAAAAAGCCTAAAAAAAATTTGTTCGATGCAAAAAGAATAATTTTAGGAAAAACCCCTAATCTTTCCCCTCGCCTGGCAAGGTCTTATGCTCTTGAGAATCGCCTGTCATTGTACACATTTCTTCTAAATGACTTACTCAAACACATACTTAAATTTAAACCTTACAGGAGAAAGTTTATTTTACCCCCTAAATTTGCACTTTTCGATTCACCTGGTAGATACACGTGCACCGCTGAGGCCTGCCAGGTCATGGTTTTTAGCTTTGGTGTGCTATGAATTATCACTCTACAAATTTCTAGCCTTACAGGACGACCGTTAGTCAAAAGGTTCACTAGCTCTTAGACTAATAGGTCTCCAAAGCGCTCGAGTGACTGCACATTTAGCATACTTTGCTCCCCTACCACAACGTTCATGTGGCGAAATCAAAATAAAATCTTAAATTTTTTATACTAGTGAAATAGTCCTGTCGCCAGTGGGGGTACAACGGTCTCCTTAATTCAGATGGACTTAACCAAGTTTTTTTTATTTATTTTGACCCGTAGAACACGAATTTTTTGGGTAACAGTCGATCCGGATGTCGATAAGATTGTTATAAACAAAGAACTTGACTAATTACATAACAGCGATTTTTCGCAAAACAAAACATTGTTTTGTATTTTTTGGGTCATTCTATTTTTGATTGAAAAATAAAATAGCAATTCTGCTTACCGCATTTGAAAGTTCAAGTCAAATTCTAACGGTTTTGATTACTTTCATTGCTAAAAATTAATTATTTTATTGTTAAACAAAGCTATAAACACATAGTGATTGAATGATGTTTTCAATGCATTTCCCATTTGAAATCGAACGGGTAGGCGCGCATACAGACAATTTCTACGTAGATTACGTACATTAAAACGCACGCATAGGGCACGGGAAACACTATGTGTTTATGGCTTTGTTTAACAAATAAAAACTTAATTTTTAGCAATGCAAATAATCAAAACCGATTCAAATTGGACTTGAACTTTCAAATGCAGTAAGCAGAATTGCTATTTTATTTTTTAATCAAAAGTTATTCGTGTTCAAAAATTGCACTTTTTCGATTTTTTGAAAGTTCAACCGCGTGTATCTCTAAAACTATGCATCCTACGAAAAAACTTGTAAGATCATTTTTTGCTGAGAATCACCCAAAAAATACAAAAAATGTTTTGTTTTGCGAAAAATCACTGTTATGTAATTCCTCAAGTTCTTTGTTTATAGCAAACTTATCGACATCCGGATCAACTGTTACCCAAAAAATTCGTGTTCTACGGGTCAAAATACATAAAAAAAACTTGGGTAAGTCCATCTGAATTAAGGAGGCCGTTGTACCCCCTCTGGCGACAGGACTAAAAGTGAAATAATTTAAATAAGATTTTTTGATCAATCTTATTATTTCCGTATAATTTGACCAATTTTGTAATATTTTATCCTAAAATGTTTCCCAAATGTTCGGATAATAACGTGCCAACAAAATGCAACGCAATTGCGACCACGGGAGGAAGATCGAACAAAATGGGTTTTAGACAGATTTGAAACCAGTATAAGCTCTACATGGCTGTTTCATATATTAAATATTAGTGACTACTAGGGAAACTCTTAATTATTTCCATAAGTAATTTTTTAAGGAGCCGATTCTGGTTTAATGTTAAATCATCCAAATAATAATGAAGCCACATATTTTTCTATGATCTGTGACTTCTGTTCTAAAATATCCATTGTAAAATATATAAGGAAATATATATATTCACAAGCAAATACTCAGAATTATTAATTTAAAAATTACGTAAAATATACTCAAGCTCGTAAAATTACGTAAAAGAGCCTAAAAAGACTTTAAAAATTACTTAAGGATTGATTCTGATGCATATACTTCCTTACTGGCTTTACTTTATAATAAAATTACTAAAAGAGATACAATTAGCAGTAGTTCAAACAAGACTGCTGATACGATATTTTATAGAAGCTCTGTAGTGCGAACGATTTAACTACTGCGTACTGCGAAGCATCCAATTTGCCTATGAACAAATGGCACGATAAGGCATAACGATTTATCGTTACTGCAGCAGTTTGGACAAATGTTCTACTGCATGCAGTACGATAAATCCTTACGTGTGTAGACCGTTTTAGGAAGAAAGCCACAAGAACCGTCTACCGAAGAAACTCTACCGAGGAACCACCGAGCACAAAATACACAGAGAAAGATCCTCTAGTTCGATGATGTTAAGGAAGATCAGATCAAGCTGGGAGTCAGAAGATGATCGATCTGCTTAAGAAAAATCGTTAGTTATAGCCATAGTTAGAAAAAAAGACACAAAAACCATCAGTAATGAAACTCTACCGAGGAACTTCAGATGGCAAAACACATTGAGAAAGATCCTATTTAGCTAGTTCGATGATTTTGAGGAAGATCAGATGAAGCTGGAAGTCAGAAGATGGCAAATAGTAGCTAAGGATCTATCTCCTTAAGAAGAAGAAAAGGATTAGTTAGGCTTTATAGTCCTGTCGCCAGGGGGGGTACAACGGCCTCCTGTATTCAGATGGACTTACCCAAGTTTTTTTATGTATTTTGACCTGTAGAACACGAATTTTTTGGGTAACAGTTGATCCGGATGTCGATAAGATTGTTATAAACCAAGAAGTTGAGGAATCACATAACACCGATTTCTCGCGAAACAAAACATTTTTTTGTATTTTTTGGGCCATCCTAACCAAAAAATGTTCCTACAAATTTTTTCGTAGGATGCATAGTTTTCGAGATAAACGCGGTTGAACTTTCAAAAAATCGAAAAATTGCAATTTTTGAACCCGAATAACTTTTGATTAAAAAACAAAATAGCAATTCTGCTTACCGCATTTGAAAGTTCAAGTCAAATTATATCGGATTTAATTATTTGTATTGCTAAAAATTTATTATTTTATTGTTAAAAAAAGCTATAAACACCTAGTGCGTGAGTGATGTTTTCAATGATTTCTCATTTAAAATCGAACGAGTAGGTAGAAGAGGTAAAAGTGCAAGCGGGGCTATTTCTACGTAGCATGCATTAAAACGCATGTATTAGGCACGGGAAACACTATGTGTTTATAGCTTTTTTTAACAATCAAAAAATAAATTTTTAGCAATGCAAATATTCAAAACAGATATAATTTGACTCGAACTTTTAAAGGCGGTAAGCAGAATTGCTATTTTATTTTTTATTCAAAGGTTATTCGGGTTCAAAAATTGCAATTTTTCGATTTTTTGAAAGTTCAACCGCGTTTATCTCGAAAACTATGCATCCTACGAAAAAACTTGTAGGAACATTTTTTGGTTAGAATGACCCAAAAAATACAAAAAAATGTTTTGTTTTGCGAGAAATCGCTGTTATGTAATTCCCCAACTTCTTTGTTTATAACAATCTTATCGACATCCGGATCAACTGTTACCCAAAAAATTCGTGTTCTACGGGCCAAAATACATAAAAAAAAACTTGGGTAAGTCCATCTGAATTAAGAAGGCCGTTGTACCCCCCCTGGCGACAGGACTATTAGCGCCGAACTGTAATTGTTTACAGAAATCTTAGTGTTGATGTAAAGTAAGTTTTCATGTAAGTATTTATACTGCGTACATTCCGAATCTCCAGGTCACAATGAAGAACATCATTATATTTTGTTAAAATTATCAAAAATTACAATATAAGAAATTATTACATAAAATATTCAGTATATTAATTTTTTACTGGATGGAAGCAACAATTATTTTTACGGATAATAGTAAAAAACAGCTGATATAAGAAAACGATCAAAAGAAAAAAAAAAGACGCGAAAAAAACTTTATTTTTCCGTTTTCTCCGATCAGCTTTACCTTAACTTTACCTTTCAAAATGTTCTTATACAGAATCAATATAATCTTATAATATATTAAGATCGTTTTATTTTCTTTTGTACAAAAAGTTTAAAGTATCAAATACGCTTCAGCTAAATATTAAACGGAATTTTCCATTGCCTTACTTTTTTTCTTTTATCTGTATAACAAAGTGGGAGCGAAACAAACATAATAAGCCTTAAACTAAATTAAACTTTGAGAAACGATTATCTTCAACGATCCAGAGCTGAAACTCATTTAATGGGATCACGAAGAGGATTAGGATTTATATACTTTTAGAAGGGAAGTAAAACCGTACAAATTCAACATCCGACATCATATTATACAATTACGTGTTCTATATAAACATGTTCTCACATGTACGTATAAAAGTTTTACGCCCCAAAAAGTATGCTCATTTTCATAGTTTTCTCGTGAACGGATTAACGGATTCCCCTAATTTTTTATTATCGTTACATTTTGTAACATATCGAAGAGAATATTTCTTTGTTTATACGATCTTAATATAATTTATGGCATCTTCTACTACTTTATACACATCTTCAGCCATCTGTCCTTTTGCAGCTTCCAATTATCTCGAATATGAAAAAAGTCATTAACCTTTAACTACACGCGCTGGCGTACTTTGTACGGCAGATATAAGAATTCTACTGGAAATATATTTAAAACTTTAATTTTTGACCTTGCTTATTTTTCTAACCTATCACTGGAATGTGCTTTACAATTTGGTTTTAGTTTCGTTATAATCGGCGTTCTGGAAAGATCGTAATTTACATTTTATTATTTGTTGTTTCCGGTGGTGGACAATATACCCCAGCAGGATTATATTACTATAAGTCGTAATATAAGTACATATTTTAATTGTTTTTTAGTCATTATGGCAAAAAATATATTTTTCCTTATAAACAATACTTTTTCTCCTGTAAAAAATCACATTTAAAAAAATTTTTTATTAGTAATTTTATTTATCATGGAATCCAGTTATTCCATGATTCCAGTTATAAATCCCAATTGGCTTACTGAAAAGGAACTCCAAGTATTCATTGATGCCGAATAAGGTTTATAACAAACAACTAAGTGTATTTAAAAAAAAAATTAAACAAATCCGCTGTTTTTAAGTGTATTTTCTTGTGGCGTACAAAGTACGCCACGCGTGTAGTTATGTTATAACTTGATGCGCGGGTAGTTAAAGGTTAAATTAATACGATATTTCCGTTGACTGTCGCCAATCTTTGACTTGACGGTCACGCACGAATTTATAATCTTGACCCCCAGTTTATTCTTCTTTCACGCGTTTTCAACCTTCACAAAACAATTTATTGGTCTGAATCCACATATGAATTAATATAGCTCGGATTAAAAGCTCAAGTTCAGTTCATTATTATTGCTTTATGCTCTCAAAACCCCTAAAAAAGCTCTTTGTGGTACCAAACCGCCCTAAAAGGTTTTATTTACTCTAGAATTTAAATTAGACACGCACAAAAATTAATTGATTTTCCCCTCGTTGTAAAAGTCTAAAGAAGCCGATTTCATAAGCTGCTCAGTTAGTCACCAATCGCAGAGTTAGTCAGTCGCATTTAGCACAACTACCAATATAGTCTCCCGATTGTCGAGCAGTCTCAATTTACAATTCTCTTGTTACTCTCGTACGTCCATAGTTTGGACAATCTCACGTTTATTACGCGAATATTCTCGATTCGCTTACTATCACGATTAAGCTTTACACTCGGAACGTCGGAACACGGTCCTAGTTTACTCACGGTTCGCTAATACATAGCAAAGTTGTGTATTAAAATTCGTAATTGTTATTATTGTATAGTGTTTGTGTTATAAAACAAAACATTTATCTCCATTTATTATTCATTTTAATACCGATTTACACCTTACTTCGACTAGACAAAGATAATCAGGAGTCTCCGTAATCAACCACTACAGAGCTGGTTCCCGTCTTATGTGAAGAACAAGAGATCAAGTCAATTTACCAACAACTGGTGAAGCGTTCTAAACAATTATTTTATGATTTTTCTTTGGTATTTTCTAGAAAGATATATCTTTAAAAACAAAGAAATTATTAATATAATTTCAGAGTTGTGTGGACTGTATGTTTTTAGGTTGTTGGATTAAGGTAGATTGGAGAAGAATTATGAAATACAGATAATATTATAAGTTTATAAAAACCCTTACCCAAGCACTGTTTGGTCACTGTTCACCCGCCTCTCGATCAAACACATATGCCGGTTTCACACGCGGTTGCTTCTCGTACGAGGTTTAATTGTTTTTAACGGATTATCGGTTTGTCTATATCGGATTAGCGTCTTATACTATTGCGTAGAGAGAAAATCGTTTGCTTAGCGATAATTGAATCTAGAGAACGGTTCACATACTGAGATAGATGTGTTACCAAAAAAGCTAACATAAGAGATAGAGGAGTGCAATTAGAACGAAAACATGCATTGTTTCGGAAAAATTCAAACAAGCTTATATTTTTCTAAAACTTTTTATGTTAGTTTATATACATGTTAAAGTAAAAAGTTCTACTCGCAGATTTGGCCGCTAATTGTTTATTAATTGTTTAAACAACAATAATTGTTTCGTATAAATAATTTTAAAAATATCGATAGATTCATTATTTTACTTTGATCAAATATGTTTCTATTTTGTTTTTGATTATGCTGAACTTGAAAACATTGCAATTTGAAAACTCTTATACAGAAGCTCTTATACAGTGTGTCTACGTAGCTAGGAACCACATGGAAAACTTTTTTATTATCAATTTTACGAAAAAAAGTTATTCTTAATAAAATGCTCTGGATAGTCAAAAATCTAAAACTCAACCATCAGATATCAAATTTTATCAATTTTATACGAGTTATGTCAAAAATATGAATTTAGTTAAAGAGTAAAGTACCTGTATATTAAAGAATACCAAAAAATGCTATTATGAAAAGTTGTTTGAAATTAGAAACTATGTCTAAATATACAACTACATCATTCTAATCGAAAAAAAAAATTCAATTTTTTCTCAAATTACGGATGCTTATCATCATTTTATTACAATGACAACTATTTTATTATCACTTTTACGAAAAAAAGTTATTCTTCATAAAATGATCTCCCTGGTCTAAAATCTAAGATACAATCATCAGATATTAAACTTTTTAAATTTTATACGAGGTATGTAAAAATATGAATTTTTCTTAAGAGTAAAGTGCCTTTATTATTCACAATATTTTAATTAGAAGGATGTAATTGAACACTAAAACAAATTTTTTTAATTCCAAACAACTTTTCTTAATAACAATTTTCGATATTGTGAAATTTAACGATACTTTATAGGTCTGGATCCCGCGTATGAAAAAAAAGTTGATTCATAGCAAGCTGAAAATTTGTTAGTAGCTTAAGGGTGTCTAGTCGAATAAACTTTGATATGTGTGAACACTGGAACAGGGGCAGTTTTAATTGTGGAACAGGTTAAAAATTTGGAACGGTCACAGCACGAAAACGGCACATTTATTTTGTCCGACAGAACAGACTTAAACTCTTCGAACAGAGATTAAACTCTCATGCAAAAATCAGACTGCTATTTATCACCAAATGGGCGTTTTAATGAGTGGAACATGTAGAATATGTCAAATGACAGGAATTATGACGGCGAAAAATAGCAGTCTGATTTTTTCATGAGAGTTTAATCTCTGTTCGGAGAGTTTAAGTCTGTTCTGTCGGACAAAATAAATGTGCCGTTTACGTGCTGTGACCGTTCCAAATTTTTAACCTGTTCCACAATTAAAACTACCCCTGTTTCAGTGTTCCCATATATCAAAGTTTATTGGACTAGACACCCTTAAGCTATTAACAAATTTTCAGCTTGCTATTAATCAACTTTTTTTTCATACGCGGGATCCAGACCTATTACTCTTGAGTGAAATTCATATTTTTTGACATGCCTCGTATAAAATTCATTAAATTTGATATTTGATGATTGCATCTTAGATTATATACGATGCAGAGTATTTTATAAAGAATAACTTTTTTTCGTAAAACTGATAATAAAAAAGTTATCAATAGGTTCCAAGTTACGCAGACATACTGTATAAGAGCTAAAAAAATTTTTTTGCTGAACATTTATTATTGTTGAAGCTTATTATTAAATGTATTTTAGATAAGTTTTACAGAAAAAAAGTTTTGATCACTTCGTATAAACATTTTTTTAGCAGGTAATTTTCGGTTTTTGTATTACATTTTTGTTACCTTTCTTAATTTTCTTAAAAAGAAATAGTTTATTTCATTTATAAAGTAAAATAATTTAGTGCATTTTAAAGACTACATCCTAAGCTTTAAAAAAGCACTTATAAAACTGTAATAAATCTGTTCAAACTTGAGTAGTACCGTCTTGAAGTGGTGGTAATTCTATAAAACTATGAAGATTTCAAAAATTACAATTTTTGAGACGTCATATCATTTGAATTAAATTTTTGAGATTTTTTTTTAATGAAACATCATTTAGTAAGATGCTTTAGAGGTAAGTTGTGCAAAATTGAGAGTTTTATAAGAAAAATTGTATTAGTTACACATTTTTAAATCATTTTTAAACAAAATTCATGTAAGGCTCACTTTCCGCCCACACCGTACTTATGACCATACATTTTATTTTTTTCTATTATAACCATAAGATAGCTTAATTATTCTTCTTTCATGTTCAATTTGTAAAATTTTATTTGATCAATTAGTTAAAGAATTACATTAAAATAACTCAACCGTGCACTTCGTCGTACGTTAGTTTACAGTGCGCCAATGTTTGTGAGAAGGGTGACTTTAGCGTTATAAATAAAAAATTATAGAAGATACAGATTTAATTTTAGAAAATTTTTATATAAGGTTTTTTTTGTAAAATTTTCTGAATTTTTCAAACATCAGTTTTTTTCTAAAATTTATATTTTTAGGAGTTATTTAAAAAAACATCTAATTTCGTAGTTTATTTGTTTAATAAAAAATGAAGCATCCACTTCTTGAGTAGAACTTTTTGATATGTTGTTTATTAAACATTTCTTAATGAAATTACAAGAAGTTCTATCTTGTTTGATTTTTTCCGAAGTGAAAATCTATATGCACTCCCCTAAGAGATATACTTGCACTTCTGTTGCCTTTGTTGTTCAACAGTGGAGAGAGAATGTTCGTTTTCGTACTGAGATTAAACTCAGAGAAAGTTTTGCTTATTTGCCTTTAAGAGAAGGGTGTGAAGAGAATTGTCGCCAGCAGAGATCGACACAGGAGAGGGAGAACGTCCGTTTGATAACTAGGTACTAACTGTTAGTCAGGGCTGGCCTAAGAATTATTTAAAATAAAGGATTGTAATTATGGGTTTAATACGGTAAAAAATAAAACATTATTTTTTGCATTTGAAAAATTGAACACCGTGTGTTTTAACTGAAGCAATACCAAATTAACAATAAAATATAACAACAGTTAACAAATGTGGTACGCAGTAATGACAATCGCCTTATAAACAATGTGTTTTGGGAAAGGCCAGCTGGGAGAAAGTTTGTAGGAGGGCCTAGAAAAAGGTGGAAAGATACAGTCAGGAAGATCTGGAGAAAATGAGAGTGAGACAATGGGAAATAGTGCCACAGGACCGATTAACATGAAAGGCAATAGTAAACGCGGCAAAGACTCACGAAGAATTGTAACGCCAATGATATTGATGACGATGAACAGTTAACAAAAACTTTAAAAACAGAAAGAAACATAACGTAAACTAATATCGCGTGTTCTCCCTCTAATTCTAGATATTAACATTCTTGATATTAACCACGCTATTTGATTTTGGTCTATAGAGTTTCAGATAGCAGTAACAGTAGTTTCTATATCTTACAGGGAAACAGGAAGGAGCGGACGAAGTCAATAGGAGGAAGACAATATCCCATAAGTGATCAATAGGATTCATGTCGGGACTGTGAGGCGACCAATTCAATATCTGAATATTTACCTCACTTAAATATTGAGTAACGACACGTGATAAGTGAGGAGAACTCGCCTATCATGCATTAAGATAATAGCTATTTGTATAACAAGGGAGGAAAGTGCTACTTTTCCTCCCGAGAATGAAGTTTACTGCCCGACACTTGGCGGAGGGCAGTAATCATTCAAGGGAGGAAAAGGCACATTACTCCCATGTTATACATATGGTTTTTCCACCTTCCTCAAATAACCAGTCATTTTTTCATTTTTACGTAATTTATTTAGGTAACTAACCAACAAAATTTATTGGAACTAAAACTAACAAGTAGGTACAATATAGGTAACTGTCAACTGTCAACTGTCAAAGTCAAATTAATAATGTAAACATTGTTAAATCAAAATAACAATTTACTGTTTTTTACCATTCTGCAAAATACACGGTGTTTTATAAATAAGCGTTAAAATGTATAGGAACTTAGGTAATAGAAAATAGATATTGTACAGGGCGTCAATAAGTTATATTTCATGAATGAAATACCATGACGACACTTTTACTTTTCCTCCCTAGGGAGGAAAAGTGCAACTTTGTTCCCTACGATCAGGTCCGGAAAAGTATACTCTCGGTAGAGGTAGGTGGAAAAATTATTTACTATATAAGGACATTATGCGACAGGAACAAGGTGTTCAAGGAAAGAATATAACTGTAATGTGCCTTTCGGTTTTTAAAGAACCATCACGTAAAGACAATAAATCCTTCTTGCTGTCAAGGAAATTCCACCCCAAACCATCTTAGAGCCTCCATTAAACAATCTCGTCTCTCTTATGTTGCGCTGTGCATACCACTCACCTGGTCGACCAATAACCCTTATAAGTGTCGATCAGAACTGTTTACGTTTTTGAAGTTTCGTTAGCTGTTATTTTTTATTGTTAATTTTAGTATTGCTTCAGTTAAAACATAAAATGTTAAATAGCAAAACCGTCTATTTCCTATGTTTTTAAAGATATCAGGGATATTTAAAAAACAAAATGTTCACAAAACATAGACTAAGACAAAGTACAACATAATTTCGATGTATACCCGCCCTTGTACCTTGTCCTCCCTACAGGGAGTCTCAAACTTAACATAAGAAAAAGATTTCTTTTCTGCCACCCGGTATAAGCCCAAAAAAAAAGTTTGAGTAAACTTTTGTCCAACAGTGTAAAATCTAAAGAAAAATCTAAAGTAATAAAAAAAATAGTGGAATTTGTTAATCAGTTCACGAGAAAATCAACTTTTAAAATGAGCATAATTTTTGGTGGTACAAAACTTTTGGGGTCAAGTTTATTTTTATACTAAAAAGGATTTACACAGGGTTCCCGTTTGAGCAAATTAAGTTGTTAGTTTGATAGGCTATATCTAGTATATAATGGGATGCAAATTACACAAACTTTAATAGAATATCAGTATGGGAATGAGGATCAAAACTTTGAGGAGCACGGTTGGAGAACTAAACTTAACTCGTAAGGATAATGGATTTTGTGTAGTGTACATTATCTTCAAATGGTACAGGACGATGCAAATTGCTCTCAATATACCTAACAATAATCGATAGAAGTGTAATAGTCCTTTAGAAACGAACAATACTTGAAAATTGCTACATTTTCTATCCCTAATAATTGCCAATAAGCCAATATAATAAGAAGTGTTATTGCATTCTGACGAGGAATCGCACTTTGGTTTTATATTGTGTAGTTGAGACTTTTGCTAAATCCGATTGGAAATAACTCAAATAGCTCCATTCTTTGAGTGTATTTTCCTCTCAAATTCCGACGACAATATTAGCAAATTCTTTTCATTGTCTACCTTTCGATCTTACCCGTTATTCTGAGCCGCAGTAGCTACATTTTCGTTTTTTAAATTTCAATAATGAACTATTTTAAATGGGAAATAAGTCACAATTTTACCAAAAAATGAATTTATTAACGATTCGACGCCCAAGTCGGGTGTCGTTGTCAAAATACAAAATAATACTAAATAAACAAAAATGTTGTTTGCTTAGTAAAAAATTCTTCTAATAATTTATTTAATCTGACTCATTTATATCGGCAATTCAGGCATGTATTATACATTTTAAAGTAGAAGACTTTAAAATAATATTGCCAATATTGATGAGTTGCGTATATTGTATATTGTATAATACATGGCTGAATTGCCGATATAAATGAGTCAGATTAAATAAATTATTAGAAGAATTTTTTACTAAGCAACAACATTTTTGTTTATTTAGTATTATTTTGTATTTTGACAACGACACCCGACTTGGGCGTCGAAACGTTAATAAATTCATTTTTTGGTAAAATTGTGGCTTATTTCCCATTTAAAATAGTTCATTATAAAAATGCCACAACAAAAAACTTTAGGTTGGTAGTATTCGTAACAATTGAAGTGTAGAACAATAATGTAATGCTTCAAAAAGTTTTATTTTATTTGTACATCAAGTAACCTATCGATTGAAAGCTTTTATATTTTTAAGAAGCTTATACATATATGAGTATAGTTTCAGTTATAATAATAAAAAAAAATCAAAATTTTAAAATTTTCAAACCATACCCCTTTCTGAGGGGTATGGTTTCACACTTAGTCAGTCCAGAAAGCCACTGCGCATCCGCTAGGAAAAATATTCTGATTCGGATTTTTTGCAAAATCTTACTATAAAAATCCCTTTTAACAAATTTGCATGTTGCAGGTCCAAAAGTGGGTCAAAAGGTTTTTAAACGTTTTTTTTTTGTTTTTCCTAAAACAATTTTTTTGAACCGAACGAAGTTTTTTTAGGTTTTTTGGATCATTCCAAACAGAAAAGGTCTTTAGTGACTTTTCTCTAAAGTTTTTGACATATAAGCGATTAAAAATTTAAAAATTGCGAAATCGGCCATTTTTAACCCTCAAAAACTATGTGAAAAACTGAAAATTTCAATGTTGCCAAGGTAGGTAGATATTCTTTAAACATCGATTGATGTAATTTTGAAGAGCTTTTTGCAATATAATATCGACAACCTCTTTGTTTTTTAATTGCTAATCAAGCGGGCGCGACACTATTTTCAACCGTTACATATATATTATGTAATATGCGTAAATACCTATATGTGTGGAAAAATAATATGGTTCAGTTTTTTTCACCATCTTGCTTGAACAGGTCTCCTTTTAACAAATTTGCATGTTGCCAGGATCAAAAAGCAGTCAAAAAATGTTTTAAATGTTTTTTTTGGTTTTCCTAAAATTAATTTTTTTTGCATTGGACAACTTGTTTTAGGTTTTTTGGATCATCTTTTTAACTCTCAAAGACTATTAGACAACGCGAAAACGGCGGGTTCGTTGGAAAAAATATTCCCATGAGATTTTTTTGCATAATCACATTCGTGAGACAATCCAGAATAAGGTTCAAGAAGTCGCCCAGGCGAAAAGTGGTCCAATTTTTTTTAACAATTTTTTTTTAATCAAATTGCAAAAATCAATGTTTTCGGCCCGGACAATTTTTTTTAGATTTTTCGGACCGAAAAGGTCTCTTGTAATTTTTCTCTAAAGTTGATCGTGTTCGAGTTATAATCAATTTAAAATTTGAAAAACGCGAAAATGGCCATTTTTAAGACTTAATAACTCGGTTAAAAATGATTATTATAAAAGTCAGAAAGTGACTAAATCAAATTTAAAGCCCCCCCCCTTCATGATCCTGAAGAAATTTGTGTCATTAATTTATTACTAAGCTGTTATTTTTAATTATTAATAATGAGTGGTAAGATCGTATTGACGCGGCTGTAAATGTGAGTGCGAGTGTGATGCGCTATTGGACTGCCTGAATGGCATCTCTTTCGCACTCATCATGGACGGCCGCCTAATACGTGCATGGCGCTCATTATTTTTACTTAAAAATAACAGCTTACTAATCAAATAATAACAAAAATTTCTTCAGGATCTTGTAGGGGGCTTTAAACTTTGATTTAGTCACTTTCTGACTTTCATAGTAATAACTTTTAACCCAGTTATTAAGCCTTGAAAATCGCCAATTTTTCGTTTTTTTCAATTTTAAAATGCTTTTACCTCGAAAACGATTAACTTTAGAGAAAAATTATAAGAGACCTTTTTTATCCAGAATGGTCCAAGAAACCTAAAAAAAATTGTTCCGGCCAAAATATTGATTTTTGCAATTTGATTAAAAAAAATTGTTAAAAAAAATTTGGACCACTTTTCGCGTGGGCGACTTCTTGAATCTTATTCTAAATTATCTCATGAATGTGATTATGCAAAAAAATCTCATGGGAATATTTTCTCCAAAGAACCCGCCGTTTTCGCCTTGTCTATATGTGAAAAACCGAATATTTCAATGTTACCAAGGTACGTAGATATTCTATGAACATCAGTTGATGAAATCCCGAAGAACTTTTTGCAATTAGAGTTTCACGATATTCGATAAAATATCGATATTGTATTGATATCGTATCAAAAACCAATACGATACCGATACAATACATACCTTAGCAATATTAATGTCGATACGATACTCATTATCTGAAATCAATACAATACTCTTGTATTGCCGATACGCTTGCCTCGATATTATTGAAAATATCGATATCGAGAAAAAAAAATAAAACGCCACAGTTGTTTGATTATATTTTGTGGAATAGGTATTTAGATCATAAAAATTTATTACATAAAAGTATAAGTGATCTGCAACCCAAGCATCAGCTGTTATAATATTTTACACTTTAGTGCATGAACTTGAAATTCTTGAGAGTGAGTAAATGTCTGTTATGATTACACTGTTTATATCGTGTGGCATTTGTGGCAATATTATGGAAGTAAGTGATGATGACTCAAAAATAATTTTTAACAAATACTGAATTGCGATTTATTCCGAATCTCCGGGGATTTCCCTATATTTTCAAAAATAGTTTTTAAACAATACAGAATTAGTAAGTATTTGTCGACTTTCAAAGAAACATTCAGCCATATTCAATCTTTATAAGAATATACATATAAGTTAAAAGCAATATTCGTAATATTTTTAGAATAATGTCCATTTGCCAAGAATGCAAAAGTGGGCATAAAGGGCCTACACAGCTCAGATGTATAATCCTTTTTATGTCGATATTTTATCGACTATTGTATCGATATCGTATCGAAATCAATATCAATACGATATTTTTATAAGAAAGTATTGCCGATATCGATACTCGATACGATACTTCATTGGCATAACCGATAGAATACTCAATACTTAAAACGTATCGATATTGTATCGTATCGTGAAGCTCTATTTGCAATACAATATCGAAAACCCCTTTTTTGCATGTACCTATATGTAATCGGAAAACATTTTAAGTTTAAAAAAAATTGTTAAAATTTTTGACACATTTTTGACCCAGACAACATGCTTTATTAATAGGGAACCTTTTCAAGCAAAAGATGGTGAATAAAATTGAATCAGAATATTTTTCCGGGCATATATTTACGCATATTACATACAATGTTGTATAGATGCAACGCAACGGTTGAAAATAGTGTAGCGGTCGCTTGATTAGCAATTAAAAAACAAACGGATTTTCGATATTGTATTGCAAAAAACTCTGGCATTTCATCAATCGATGTTTAGATAATATCTACCTACCTTGGGAACATTGAAATTTTCAGTTTTTCATAGTTTTTAAGAGTTAAAAACGGCCGATTTCGCAATTTTTTAAATTTTAATCGCTTATATGTCAAACTTTTGGACCTGGCAACATGCAAATTTGAAAAGGGTTCCTTTTTGAGTAAGATTGTGCAAAAAATCCGAATCGGAATCTTTTTCCTAGCGGATGCGCAGTGGCTTTCTGGACTTCCCAAAAACTGGAGATCTGCAAGCCAACGTTTTTATTAGATTGAACGGCGGTTTTTTCACTCACAATTTTTGTCTTTATAGAAAAATGAGAATGTTTTATTTAGATCTTCTATCATTATAATTTTATTTTGATATAGCTCAAGCTCGCTCTAAAGCATTAGAGCTTTATTATCATTTTGCCTTCTTTAACTAGCAGCCATGAGTAAAATCATTATACAATGTATTAAAATTATCACATTTTATTTTTTTGTTATTCATAAAGTCTATAAATAGTATGGTATAACTAGACCCAAACCCAGACATCCAAAGTGAAAGTTATCCTCCAACACCAAAATGTTCTATATTATGGTCCACATAATGTTCAGAAAAAAGTCACACCAATTTGAGCGTCGGGTTTGGGGAGGAGAGGGGGAGAAATCGGTAAATTCGTAGTTTTTTACGTTTTTCGTAAATATTTCTAAAACTATACGATTTAGGATAAACAATCTTCTATACAAAAATGTTACACATTAAATTTGAAATAAAAAAGGCCCTACGCAAAATCCTTCTAAAATGAACGGTTTCAAAGTTACGGAGGTAGTATGGTATAATTGGTCCAAAAAAAAGGCCTAACCTAAACATCCAAAGTAAAAGTTTTCCTCCAACACCAAATTGTTCTATATGGTCCACATATTGTTAAGTAAAAAGTTACACCATTTTGAGCGTTCGGTTTGGGGGGGGGGGAGACGGGGGAGAAGTCGGTAAATTAGTAGTTTTTTTACGTTTTTCGTCAATATTTCTAAAACTATGCTTTAGCGTAAACGATTTTCTATACAAAAATGTTCTACATAAAAATTAAAACAAAAAATGTATACATAATTGTTATAAAATCAACGGTTCCACAGTTACGGAGGGTGAAAAGTGGAGGTTTTCGTACTTTTTGTATTTTTTGGGCAATTTTCTACTGATTTTCTTTAACAGGATTGGGTTTTATAAATCAAATTTGCTATTTCAGTGGCCGATGGTATGTTAGTGATAAGCCCTTAACCCTTAAACGCCCAAGGGTGGGTAAAAAATGTCCACCTAATGCGTATTCCCCTGTAACATATTTATTACGTTTTTAAAAATTTTCCAAAAATTATTTATTGTTAAAAAGACAGCCATCTATCGAATGTTAATTAGATTCTACCGATATTTTTGAAAATAAAAGTAATATCTTGAGTAAAATATGGGTGTGCATACAAAGTACACCCTTGGTAAAACTTATTACTAAAGGTTTCTATATAATTTCTGGTTGGTAGGAACATACTCCATATAATTATCAACGTATAATTACATAATCGACATAATTATCCGACAATGAGGAGGCTGAAAAGAAAAATGTGGAGAAAATGGACAAATCTGAATATTAGCTTTTACTGGTATGTTAATTTTGATGTACATTGTAATTTTGTTGTAAGGTTTGTAAATTGTTTATATTAATATTTTAGAAGATGCTGTGTTTATTAAGCATAAGATTATTAAGTTTAATCCATTTCCAACAACTCTCAATAAATATATTAGCTATTTTCGAGGTGGACATTTTTTACCCACCCTTGGGCGTACATGGAACCTAAAAAAGGTTGGGCGTTTAAGGGTTAAAGAAACGTCAACCTCACCACCCAAAATCATCATCAATTTCCCGAAAAATATAAAAAGTATCGAAAACCTCCACTTTTCACCCTCCGTAACTCTGGAACCGTTGATTTTATAACAATTATGTATAGGACCTTTTTTGTTTTAAATTGTATGTAGAACATTTTAGTATAGAATATTGTTTAAGCTAAAGCATAGTTTTAAAAATATTGACTAAAAACTTAAAAAAACTACTAATTTACCGACTTCTCCCCCATCTCCCCCCCCCCAAACCGGACGCTCAAAATGGTGTAACTTTTTACTGAACCATATGTGGACCATATAGAACAATTTGGTGTTGGAGGAAAACTTTTATTTTTGATGTCTGGGTTAGGCCATTTTTTGGACCAATTATACTATACTACCACCGTAACTTTGAAACCGTTCATTTTAGGATTATGCATAGGGCCTTTTTTATTTCAAATTTAATGTAGAACATTTTTGTATAGAAGATTGTTTATGCTAAATCGTATAGTTTTAGAAATATTTACGAAAAACCTAAAAAACTACGAATTTACCGATTTCTCCCCCCTCTCCCCCCCAAACCCGACGCTCAAAATGGTGTGACTTTTTTCTGAACAATATGTGGACCATATAGAACAATTTGGTGTTGGAGGAGAACTTTCACTTTGGATGTCTGGGTTATGCCATCTTTTGGATCAATCTTATCATACTAAAAGTATAATATAATCTAATAAAGTAAATTTTTTTTACCTCGACCCAAAATTTCATTGATCCAAAGTGAAGGTTTTATTACAATACTTAAATATTTATAAAGGAATAGGATTTTATTATAGAGACGTTTTTATTTTTTGTTGATTTGGGTTAATAAAATACAATGAATGCTTTCGTCGTGTTGGAAACAATTATTAATTAGAACTTGTTATTTAAAAAAAATACAATATAATAATTAGTTGTCGAATACAACGAACATAGATTACATACATACACATATACATTAGAAAAACAATATAAAGATATAATGACAAAAAAAAACATTATGTCTCTTCTAAATACTCTAGGTAAGATCTACGAGAGGATTATTAAGAAAAGACTCATAGAGTTCCTAGAAGAAAGCCACATAATCCCCAATTTCAATTGTGCATTCAGAGCTGGTCAGTCCATAAATAACGCATTGATTGAAGCAGGAAGCTTCATTTCACAATCAAGCAACTATCAACACAGACATGCAATCGGCATCTTCCTCAATATCCAGAAGGCTTTCGATTAACTATGACACTCAGGCCTGGCAACTGCTCGAGAGAAACTATATCATATGCTTTCTCAAAATCAATGAATACCATATAATCCTTTGTTTCTGTATTTCTGTAGTTAGAACTTGAAGCTTGTCTAGTCTGAAGGAGTTATTCCAAAATTTTGCACTCTGTATTCGTTGTACAAAGGTATTTCCAAAAGGGGGGCAGCAAGTCTCAAGAAATAAATAATGTTCTCTTCAATCTCTCTCGGTAAAAGCAATACAGTCACCCGTGAACGAGAATGGAAAAATACTCTCGGTTGTCCTTTACCTTGACATCTAATCTTAACTACGTAAAGCCAAACTTGATGATTATTTAATAAGGTGTTGTTCTAGATTTACAATTCATTTTGTACTATTGAATATACAACTGATATTTAATTTTTAAAGTGGTTGTAATAGCTACGCTACTATTCCGAAGTATCTGATTATTTAACTCATTTATCTCATATTGTTAGCAAAGATTAAAGATCTTGCTTCTCCCTAAAGATGTTCTGGCGTAATTCCGTGTTCACCATCCATTGTCCAAATTCATAAATTGTCAAGAAGAGTTACTCGAGATGTTATTATAATGGATAATATTATAGACATAATGGAAGAAAAGGCATTTGATCGATGGCACTAAGATGGATACTACGAAATCCTCGGCCATCAACAGTAAAACATTGTGTCAAATCCCCAGGTATTTACACAATATCAGGAGAAATTCAGCAGTCACTAGATAATAAAAGATTACATATCGTCCATTATAGCTGTCGCTGTTTGGAATTAGGGAAAATTGCCATTGCCATTGCATTGCCATTGCTATTGCCAGTTGGTGTATCTCAATTTATATTCCATCCCAATGTACCATGTATTATATTATAATGTAAGCAGTGGTTGATAAAATTATAAGAAAACATGACTGGCCTTTTGGCTTTGCCAGTGCCAATAACTATGGAAAAAAACTACACAAAAATGGGGCCACTACCAAATGTGAAAACTACCGTACATTTTCACTAATAACACATCTCAGTAAAGTCTTGTTGAATATCATCAGAAAAGATTAAAATCTTACCTACATTCTAAAATACCACAAGTACAAACATGGTTTGTAAAGGGAAAAGGTACAAGTACAAGTGAGCAAATTCTGAACCTGAGGAAACTCATTGAAAAATGACAATGATATAAAATTCATCAACAATGATGACTGTAATACCTGCTATATTTGATTATCTTTCTCTTTGCTTCTCATTCTCTATTTGTTATATTTTTTATTCTGTTTTAAGAGCGGTTTGTTTAAACCCTGTAAACGAACTATCGAATAGATTTTACAAATTATTGTTAGTATACATTTCAAGCTTTTTATTTCCTTTTATGTTTTTAAATGACACTTGTTGGACCAAAGTTTATTCAAATCCGTTTATTAGTCTCTCAACAACACTAAAATAGGTTGTTTAAAGTTTCGTAACAAATGTCAAAACAGGAATTGATTTCTAAAGAACCAGTTTGATTTGAATTTTTATTGTTACATTCTAATCTTAAAATAGAAAACTTTCACGGCAAAGGACCAGACCAATTATGACTTTATAAATTATGCATTCTAAAGGCCTTGGTTTATTCACTGACATTGACATGAAACCGATCACTCCATCCTGATCGTAATCTTTAATGAACTCAATAAGGTGAATCCGTTTTTTTTTTTTTAGAATACAGATTTTTTTATCATATGTGGTTAGATATTACAGTTTTTGAACTGTATTGATTGCTGATAGAATTACATACGTGAAGAACGGTATTGTCAAAATACAGGAAGGCGAACTGAAAGTTTGATTATATAAAATCCGTTAATAAGATACCATCTTCATATTTGAGACCCTCAAAGCCACAGTGGCCAAGCCACACATTGAGCATTTTTAGATTAATATATCCATAAAAGCAGCAACATTAGATCTTCGGATTAACAGAGGCCTATATAACGTACCTCTATATTTGGCTACATCATTTCTTGTTACCACCAAATATACTGGAAATACGAATGTAAAGATCGAGTTTATCTCAAAACTTCGTCCATTTATCCAGCAACAGTCCTTATTCCCTTGTTATCTAGGTAAAAGACTTGATGTGTGTTCCAAATCCAATCTAGCACAATTCATATTGGTGACTTTAAGAAAAAATAAACCGGAGCTTTCAGCACAATCACAAATAAAAAAGTTAATAGTTCGTCGTTTCACGTCACGTAAGATACCACTGTTTTATCATCTACATAATATATAATTTATTTCCCTTGTAATGAATTTTATAAGGGAAATCTGGGTGTGCCACCCATTAAGTTGAGACATTAGGGCACGTTCAACAACGAATTAATAATCACTAAATATGGGGGACGGCCTAGTATTAAGTTACTGGTAAAAGTAGGAGAGTCAGATCAAAGAAAACCCGGTAGGAAACAGTTAGGGAAGACATGTATGTAAATGGGTTTATTATTAGTAAGATGAAACCGTCAATCAAATTAACAGTGGCGTAGAAAAATATATTTTCTAAATTAAAATTAATCAATTTAAATTGAATTATAAATACGTAGATACAAATACATAATAGATATTTCTGCGCCAAAAATGCAAGGTTTGACTGGGTTGACATCTTCCAAATATAGTTCATAATTATGACTGATCTGTTCGCAGCAGACAGGGCACTTAAAGAAGAAGAATGGGATAAGAAAAAGGAATTCTCTGAGACTTTTATTGTTCAAACTAATCATAAATGATATATTCAGTAGGAACGAAAAAAGGATACCAAATGGGAGAAAAAATAATTTATGCTAATCTGCTATGCAGACGACGCTATAGTAATATCTCAAAGTCAAGATGATTTACGACTAGAGCTTCACGATACGATACAATATCGATACTTTTTAAGTATTGAGTATTGTATTGGTTATGCCAATGAAGTATCGTATCGAGGATCGATATCGGCAATACTTTCTTATAAAAATATCGTATTGATATTGATTTCGATATGATATCGATACAATAGTCGATGAAATATCGACATAAAAAAGATGTTACATCTGAGCTGTGTAGGCCCTTTATGCCCACTTTTGCATGCTTGGCCAATGGACATTATTCTAAAAATATTACGAATATTGCTTATAACTTATATGTACATCTTATAAAGATTGAATATGACTTAATGCTTCTTTGAAAGTCGACAAATACTTACTACTTACTAATTCTGTATTGTTTAAAAACTACTTTTGAAAATATAGGGAAATCCCCGGAGATTCGAAATAAATCGCAATTCAGTATTTGTTAAAAATTATTTTTTGAGTCATATTACTTACTTCCATAATATTGCCACAAATGCCACATGATATAAACAGTGTAATCATAACAGACATTTACTCACTCTCAATAATTTCAAGTTCATGCACTCAAGTGTAAAATATTATGACAGCTGATGCTTGGGTTGCAGATCACTTATACTTTTATGTAATAAATAATTATGATCTAAATACCTATTCCACAAAATATAATCAAACAACTGTGGCGTTTTATTTTTTTTTCTCGACATCGATATTTTCAATAATATCAAGGCAAGCGTATTGACAATACAAGAGCATTGTATTGATTTCTGATAATAAGTATCGTATCGACATTAATATTGCTAAGGTATGTATTGTATCGCTATCGTATTGGTTTTCGATACGATATCAATACAATATCGATATTTTTATCGAATATCGTGAAACTCTATTTACAACATACGCTTCACCGATTTAATATAACCGCGTTTCAAGCAAAGCAAAATTACATATCTATAAGACAGTGCTGAGATCAACGGTGTTATAATATATGCAAGTACGACTTGGACTGTAACGAAAGCACAGGGGAAAAAATGAAACTATGGAAAAGTAAAATTCGAAACGTGTGGAAACGAACAAACGATCAGAAACTCCAATAACTCTATGGACACGAAAACATATACGATATATCAAGTCAAATCATATAAGATGGGCATGCCATGTGCTGAGAATGAATAATAATAATAATAATTTATTCAACAATAATAGGTACAATCTTTTTAGATATTTACAGCTAAAGTGAATAAATTAACCCGAAGGTCTCCGAGAGGTGTGGATACACCTGTTTCGGTAAATATGATATAAAATAATAAATAATAACATATTAACGTAAATAACATAAATAACATAAATAGCAACATAATACAATATAATATAATACAATAAATAGATAGGTAGGTTTTTTTAATTGTAAATACACAGTTATGTTTTACTAAATATGATACGTAGAATAAATAATATAATGAAAACAATAAAATAAATACTTAGTTTAACAATAAAGCACGAATAATTAGTTTTTTTTTAAACAATTATGTATGGCTCAATTAGTTAGTAATATTTTTGAAGAATGGTGTATATACGCATGTTTTATTAAATATAATAAAAATAATAAGCAAAATAAATCAGTTTAAAACAATATAAAATTTGAAATATAGGTATAAAAATTGGTAGTGACTCTAGAGTTTCATTTATTTTTTTTTTGTTTTTTAATGTATGTAAATTTAAGCTACTATAATGATGTCACAAAAATTTCTTGTTTGTTCCATCAGAAATGATTTTAATTTCTTTTTAAATAGAAGAACATTCTTAGTATTTTTTATATCATTGGGGATATGATTATATATTTTTGGGGCTAGAAATAGAAAACTTCTTTGACAGAAGGACTTTGTCATTTTCGGAATCATATAAAGGTGTTTGCCTCTTGTATCATGCTCATGTGATGGTAAATTGTTGTCTGTTTTCATGGTGTGATATTTTAAAGACACACAAAGAAAGTATAACTGTTTCAAGTCAAATATATTACTATCCTTATATAATCTATCTGTAGAGTAGGTGTATGGTTTAGACATAATAATTTTCCGAAATCTTCTTTGTATGATTTCCAGTGGGAGAATGTGTGTTTTTATGATGAATGATGAAAGACCACTAGATACAACCTTCTCGGAGAGGTCCGATGGCAGAAGATCAGTTGTTCGTCCAAGAAAAAGAGGGAAGGATGCAGTAACGAATGATCTACGTAATATGGGGGGTGCAACAATGGGACATTATAGCACAAGATCTGCAAGAGTGGGAGAACAGAACATAGTAAACGCGGCCAAGACTCACTTAGAGTTGTAGAGCCAAGTTGGAAGAAGAGGAATATTCAAGTAAACTCGTCAATTTGGCAAACAATGACGGCCAATAGCAATAACTAGGTTATAATAACAGTTCACTAATAGGGTTCAAAAAAAGTGTTGACTTGCGGCATATTTAAGTTAAATGTTAAGTTTATATGGGAGTAGTCACAGTTAGGTCGTAATGACAATTATATACAGAGTGAGTTTTATGTACGGAAACCCTCAATTATCTCGGAAACGGCTTGGACGATTTTTATAGATTTTGGTGGGTAAGGGTCTTCGAATGCGGCCGATATTATAGTCGTAATTACATTGTTGTCAGATCTTCCGTTTTTCTGGAAATCTAATGAAATTTCTTATTTCAAATGGAACCCCCTGTATATTCTTTGCGTTTTAAAGTCCTTAAGAAATACTGATTATTTTTTATTCCCTATTGGGACCGTGCAAGTTCGGCAAAGCGACCCCTATTTCTTCGCTCTGTACTTTTATTCTCACTTTTAATTATATTGGCCAATTATATTAGTCCTGGTTACTGGATAATTGTCAAGGCCATAGTCCAAAAAAATAGAAAGAAGAAAAAATAAGATTCAGGTTATGTTATGAAAACGTAAACAATTGTATGTAGTAAATAAAATTAGTTATTAAAATGTAGTACTGCACTCAAAATACAATTAATTAAATTTACCTTTATATAATAATTGAATATCATATCAATATTGTGGAACAATATATAATTTTTCTGCTTCAACGACAGAAGGTATGAAATATACGTCAATTTGACAATTTCAATTGACAATATGAATTATTTAAGATAGTTGCAATATTTCTCCGCGACTCGCGCACGGTCGTTTCTCGTTTCCCTTCCAAGTACTTGCACACCGCGAATACCTAAATGCCGTAATTTTGGATTTATTGCTACATTTCTTTTTAAAATATTTTATAAACAAATTATAAAAATTATTTTTTTCGGCCCGGGCAGACATTCTTTTAGGTTCATTGGATCATTGGGAACAAAAAACTTATTTTGTAATTTTTCTCTAAAGTTAATCGTTTCCGAGTTATAAACAATTGAAAACTGAAAAAAATCGAAAAATGTCGATTTTCAAGGGTCAAGAACACAAGTAAAAAATATTATTTTTGAAATCACGAAGTACCTAAATTCAAGTTCAAACCTAATTTTATCAGATTCCGATAAGTAATTTGGGCTTATTTCATTTTAAAATATTATTTTTTAGTTGATAATGCAGCCCGATCGCCCGTCTTCTCATAAGCGTTTCATTAACAATTAAAAAACAATGTTTTAGAATAAAGCATGCCAAAAATTCTTATAGGAAGCTGATAGAAGAATGACTGAACTTGAATACAGACACTTCTTAATTGCAAAAATTATATTTTTTACTTGTGTTTTTAAATCTTGAATATCATCATTTTTCGTTTTTTTTTCAGTTTTAAATTGTTTATAACTCGAAAACGGATAACTTCAGAGAAAAATTACAAAAGACCTTTTTTGTTCCCAATGATCCAAAGAATCTAAAATAATGTCTGCCAGGGCCGAAAAAAAAATTATTTTTATAATTTGTTAACAAATGTACCTAGTAATAACTCCGAAATTACGGCATTTAGGTATAGGGAATATTATGTAAAAAATAATCAATATTTCTTAAGGACTTCAAAACGCAAAAAATATACACGGTGTTCCATTTGAAATAAAAAAGTTCATTAGATTTCCAGAAAAACGGAAGATCTGACAACAATGTAATTACGACTATAATATCGGCCACATTAGAAGACCCTTACCCACCAAAATCTATAAAAATCGTCCAAGTCGTTTCCGAGATAACTGAGGGTTTCCCTACATAAAACTCATCAATCTGTATTTTACCTCAAAATACTTAAGGGCCCTATTCACATGCGTATTTGTCCGGCGGATATGTACGGCGGACAGATCCGTTGTTAGCTATATACAGGCAGATGTGTCTCCAGACGAATTCGTTGGTGCTACACACATTCACGGACAAATCTCTCAGTTGTACCTACTTGTTCCCGCGTTGTGTGTATCTGTTTTCCACTGTGCTATGAATAATAAAAAACAACTAGCAGTAATTGGAGGATATATGGTTTTATTTGATGATAGAAAAAAGAAAAGACTATGGTCAAAGCTCTTCCTCATTTCTCATTATGGTTCTCTTACTCTTCCTCATTTCTCTTAATTCACGTCGAAATCCAGCACGCAAGGAATATATTTTCTTTCTTACGTACTTTATATCTGCATCTGGACAAATTTCTTGGCACTTTTCCACTAATGCTTCATATGCGTTTTTCGCAGTTGCATGTTACAATATTCTTTACTTTTTACATTCCACAAAAATGGCTTCAACTTATATAACGAAATAAAACTTTCCCAAAACTTTATTATCCGAAAATGCCATTTTAATGTAATATAAATCACGCCTACTACCGTGGTTAGAATGAACATTGATACAAATTTAACTCATCCGGCGAACAAATCCTTGAAACGTTCACACACATGCGTATATGTCTGGCTCGCTGTCTGTGGTCGTCGTCTTGAACCACAGACGGCGAGCAAGACACATACGGCGTACGCACGGATACACACATGCGGATCTGTCCGGAGTATCTGTCCGCCGTACATATTCGCCGGACAAATACGCATGTGAATAGGGCCCTTTATTTCGATTTCCACTCTGGAAATCGTTCTCTCGTTTTAACATATTCTTTCATTAATTTGCGAACGATTTCCGGAGTGGAATTCGAAACGTAAGGGTAAGAACAGAACAAGTGGGTCGCGGTGGAGGTGGAGGTCGCGGTCGATGTCGATATCCATGTAAAACGAAACACATTGTAGTGAATGGAGGAGAACAGAGCAGGTAAGTCGCGGTGGAGGTTTAGCGCGATGCCATCCAGGAGGTTTACATCGATGCTTTTGAAAATAAAATGAGTTTATTTTACATAGATGTCTACTGCGCGGCCTACAAGGATGCTTCCCTGTGATTGGTCCGTTCGAAGCCAAGTTGTCATTACCTGCGATATCTGAGTTGATACTTTTTATATAATCCCTCTTTTGTATTCAGTTTATTTTTGAATTTCTAAAGTAATTAAATACAGTAAATTTTTGAAATATGAAGGAGGATCTGATTATTTATAGCTAGTGTTGCCAGCTCCGATTTGTTTTTAATCGGTACATAAGCAAAAACAAATCGGGATTTAGGGTTGTAGATCGGGACAAATAAACAACAATAGCCCAGTAAATTACCGTTTTGGAGTGTAATTTTCAGAGTCAACTCATAATTGCATGAAAATCTGGTTTTAGGTTCCACTTACTGTCTACTTCAAAGTTGAACTTGTACCGTTGGTTGCTTTTACTTGGGGGGTGACAGTTACAGTTACCCCTTCTCGGGGGTAAAAAATGCGCGTTTAAAGTAAGTCTCAAAATGGATCAACTGAATAACTCTAAAAAACTTTTGTTTCACATAATTTTTAAACTAAGTCAATACTTTTCGAGTAATTCTATCGAAAAAAATATTCTTAGCAAAAATGTAGCTTTTAAAAAAGCAAAAAAAATTGTATGTTCAGAAAGTCTATAAATCCAGTAAAAGCAAAGTTGTAGCTCATGAAAAACACGTTCTTATTCGTCAAATTCCAAATCGAATTTTTCAATTTGAAATAACCAAAAAATTAAGCAATTTTCGGGCAAAATTAAAATTTATTAGATATATTAAAATCTATTAAAATTTTAAGGGTTTAAAAAAATCTTTAATTTTGTTTTATATAAAAGTCTCTAGCATTAAAACTAAGCGAGTTACGCTCAAAATAAACTTGGCCCCTTTTTTTGGTAGAAACAAATCGTGAAAATCTCCCCCTATTTAGCACCGTAAATAAAATTAATCGTTACCGCTTTACCATTTACTTTATATTGTATTATTTACACGATCTATAAGGTTTACCGGTTGGGAGTACTTAGTTTGGAAAAAAATTGGTTTTATAGTAAAAAAAATTTTTCCTAAAATATTGAAAAATGTCCTTTTTTCAAAATAACTTAAAAAGTATTAGAGATAATAAAAATCTCGAGGAGTAAAAAGTAGGTAGGTTTTGCTTTTATAAATATAATACATTCATTTTGTTTTTCTGTAAGATAAAAATTAGTTAAAATATGGCTGTTCATGTTCATATTTTGCATACACTCGTGATTAGTGATTCGTTCAGGCCGTTTTGGTCATGTAAAAAATACATAAATAAAGTAAATTGTTTGTAAAGCGGTAACGATTAATTTAATTTGGGGTGCTAAGTAGGGGGAGATTTTCATGATTTTTTTACCAAAAAAAGGAGTCACCTTGATTTTGAGCATAACTCGCTTAGTCTTGATCCTAGAAACTTTTTTAAAACATAAAAATAAAGCTTTATTAAAAAAGTTTTAATTGGTTTTCCCGAAAAGTGCTTCATTTCTTGGTATTTCACGTTGAAATATTTGATTTGAAATTTGACGAATAAGAGCGCATTTTTCATGAACTACTGCTTTTGCTGGGTCTATAGCCTTTACGAGTTCACAATTTTTTTCATTTTTTTTATATTATTACACATTTTTGCTAAGAATATTTTTTTCGGTCAAATACTTTTTGAGTTATTTGTGAAAATCGTCTGAAAACGTGATTTTTTGTCGAAAAATAAACATTTTCAATCGTAAATAACTGAAAAAGTATTAACTAAATTAAAATTTTATAGAACTAAAATTGCTTAGAATTAGTCAATTTATCCATCTCCGGACTTATTTTAAACGCGCGGTTTTTCACCCCCTACTAGGGGTGACTGTCACTTCCCGAGTAAAAGCATCCAACGGCACAAGCCTTCCAAATTTTCATGCAATTCGGAGTTGATCCTGAAAATTACACGGAATCACCGTATTTACCGTTAAGTTACTGGACCACAAGGTGTTTCTATAATCTGTATTTAATCCTACATAATAATAATAATCAGACGAAATTACAAAAAATATCGTGGATTAAGTAAATTATTTATCTTTTATTAAAATCATATTTTTTATTCGATTTTGCCGCTTTCAGGAGTGCCTTGTTTTTATAACATAGTTATAAAATTCACTGAAAGTCCTCCTGAAATTGGTTTTGTGGGTGAAATCGGGAAATTTAGTGTCCCGATCAGGTACAAATCGGTACGCGTCCCTAGACCCCTGAAAATCGGGACATCCCGCGCAAATCGGGACACCTGGTTACGCTATTTATAGCTGACATTTCATCACTATCATCACTTGACTGACACAACATCGCAAAAGCACAGTCTTTTTGTCATCTACTTCACTTGATAGTGGTTCTAGCTCGACTGACAGCGCAGGTGACCTCCTTGCTATGTGCTGTCGACATCGACCGCGACTTAACTAGTAGCATCCACCGCGACCTACACCTCCACCTCGACCCACTTGTTCTGTTCTTACCCTTAAGGTATTTTTAGATATAATACGTGATTGCCATAACAACAACAACCTAACTGTGGCTAATCCCATACAAAAATAACATTTAACAGTTCCCTATTTTAAAAATATTATTTTTTTTTTTGATATTTCCATAGTGGAAATCGAAACGTCAAATAACGATTATATTAATTTTCATTCTAATTAATGGTGGCTTAATCTCATATAAATATAATATTTAACCTATTATTTTCTTATTTTATGCTTGGTAATAAACTCGATATTTTTCACATGTTTCAGATCATAATAAAACTCCTACAATTTCATTCGCGCTGATTATTCGCACTGCCGTGCTTTAACTTTTTCAAAGAAATCACGTATTTTACTAATATTTGCGTCCCAACAATGAACCGTAACGGAAAATCAAATCGCACGTGTTATTTTCGAACTTTTGGCAAGTTTTAAATTCAACAGCGATTTTGAAAAGTTTTAAGTGTATTCGCACCATTAGAAATGTGTTATTCTCAAGTGGCGTATCCGTGAATAACAAATCCAATCACTGCTTTTAACGTGGACCGAATTTTCATTTAGCCCGATCAAAAAACAATATGACCCCAAAAAAATAAGGGAAGGATGAAAATTTGGGAATAGGATGGGTAGTTGAAATTGTATTGTATATAAGAAAAAGTTTACAAGTCTACATCCCCTCCATTTTACAAAAGTTTTAAAGTAATTTTTTTTAATATTGAAAAAAGTTCCATTTTTTTTCCAAAATATCTTAAAAGTTATTAGCATTAGTAATACCACCAAAAATCTCAGTAATAAAATGTACGTTTTGATTTTCTGAATATTTTGGATTTTTTGTTTTCCTGTTTAACAAAAATTAGTTATGCTATGGCTGTTTAAAATTTACCTCCCGATTAGTGACTCGTTAAAGCCATTACAACTATAACCTTGTCAAAAATAAGCACTTTGAACCAATGAAACTTACAGATCATATAAAGAATATTATAAGCAAAGTACATACATAACTTGTGAAGAGGTAACTATTAATTTTATTTAAGATGCTAATTAGGGGGTGATTTTCGCGATTCTTTTTACCAAAAAGTAAAAGGGGCCAGCAATATTTTGAGCGTAACTCACTTACTTTTAATGTTAGAAGTTTAAAAAAATAAACCTTTTTTTAAACACTTTAAAAAAGTTGTAATGAGTTTTCCCCGAAAAGTGCTCCGTTTTGTGGTTATTTCACGTTGAAATATTCGATTTGGAATTTGACGAAGAAGAATCTACTTTACATTAACTACAACTCTGCTTCTACTGGGTCTACAGAATTCATGCATACACCATTTTTTTTACTCTTTAATAAGATATATTTTTGCTAAGAATATTTTTTTCGATAAAATACTTTTCGAGTTATTTGTGAAAAACCGTCCAAAAACATGTTTTTTTTTTATTAAAAATGAACATATTCACTCGTAAATAACTCAAAAAGTATCGACTTAGTGAAAAAACTCTAAAGAAAAAAAAGTTGTTTAGAATTAGTCATTTTATTCAATTCCGGATTTATTTTGAATGTATATTTTCCACCCCCGAGAATTCTCCCGGGGGTATTCTCCTTTTTTGTAAAATGGAGGGGATGTAGAATTGTAAACTTTTTCTTATATAATAATACACAATCTCAACTACCTATTCCCAAATTTTTATCCTTCCTTTATTTTTTTTTGAGGTTTTCGTAAAGTTTTGTTTTTTGATCGGGCTAATTTCGGAAAACCCGAAAGTACAACATGAGCATTGAACGGAATTATCATCGTCTGTAAACATGAATCGATCTATGAAATAATGTGAGTGTAATTTTAGAAATTAGACGTAGATTTTTTGATGGCTCTTGAGAAAGCTAGTCATCTTGAAATGTTTAAAAATCACTTACATACATGTACTGAGTAATGCTAGTAAATAGTATTACTATTTATTAAGAGTATTGGATTAAAAATGTTGAATGGGTTGCACGTGTGAGTTTATTTCAATTTAGGTAATAGAAATAAAAGTAGACTTAGACCAGATACTAGGTATTAACAATCAGTTTAATAGACGAGGGCATTTAGCACAAAATAAATAATTTTTTAAATACAGCACCTAGAGACTTGCAGTTTTTTGCATTATGTTCAGGATGACGTCAGGAAAAAAGTCTACTATTCAAAAATGGGTGGAAATGCATAATTGCACTGTAAACTGCATAAAATGCATCCAAAATTGCATAAATATAAAAATAAAGTCAAAATCAGTATACTAAGGAACAAAATTTATTACTTTATGGGTTCTTGGGGTCACTGAATACGATTACGCCATCAGAACTGGCCCCCGGATCACCTGGTTCCAAGGTCAGTGCAAGAGACGTCATCTTCTGGAGTTTTGATGGTTTTCGGCATTAAATCGATACAAACGGATTACTCGGGGGTTTTAGGGGTCACTAAGTACTTATATGCCATCAGAATTGACCTCCGGAGTACCTGGTGCCCAGGATCGCTACTAAGGCACGTCATCTTCTGGAGTTTCGAGGGATTTCGGCACTAAATTGATGCAACTGGACTATTCGCCATCGACTATTCGACTACTGGACCATTCGACTATATGCCATCAGGACAGACCTCTGGATCACCTGGTGCCCAAGGTCACTGCAATGGACGTCATCTTCTGGACTTTCAAGGGGTTTGGGTTTTAAATTGGTGCAATCGGATTACTCGGGGGTTTTTGAGGTCTCCAAACACGAATATGCCATCAGAATAGACCACCGGATTACCTGGTGCCAAGGTCACTGCAAGGGACGTCATCTTCTGGAGTTTCGAGTGCTTTCGATATTAAATTGATGCAAACGGATTACTTACGGCTTTTTTGGGGTCGGTAAACACGAATATGCCATCAGAACTAAACTCCGGAGTACCTGGTGCCCAGGGTCGCTACTAGGGCACGTCATCTTCTGGGGTTTCGAGGGTTTTCGGCATTTAATTGATGCAAATGGATTACTGGAGGGTTTTTGAGGTCGCTAAATACGAATATGACATCAGAACCGACACCCTGTGCACCTGGTGCCCAAGGTAACTGCAAGACAGGTCATCTTCTGAAGTTTTAAGGGATTTCTTCATTAAATTGATGAAAGTAAATTACTCGGGGGTTTTTAAAGTCGTTAAACACGAACATGCGATCAAAACAGACCATCGTTGCACCTAGTGTCCGTGGTCACTGCAAGGGGCGTCATCCTCTGGGCGAGGTTTTTCGGTAATATATTGACGCAAACCGATTACTTATGGGTTTTTGGGGTTGCTGAATACGAATATGTCATCAGAACAGACACCGGACCAGCTGGTGCCTAGGGCACGCCATCTTCTGGAGTTTCGAAAATTTTCGGCACTAAATTGATTCAAACGGATTACTCATGGCTTTTGGGGTTGCTAAATACGAATACGCCGTTAGAACACACACTTTAGCACCTGGTGCTTAGGGCACGTTATCTTCTGAGGTTGCGTGAGTTTTCGGTACCAAATTAATGCAAACAAATTACTTTTGGGTTTTTGGGATTGTTGAACACGAGTATGACTTAGATGAAGGATTCTGAAGTACCTAGTGATTACGATGATCAATAATAACTCCAACGCATAAAAACATTGTCCTATTAGAATATAGTAAATCGATCTGGAAATATATAAATTTATAGTATTATATTATATTATATTATATTTTATTTAGTATAAATTTTATACATATGTTACAGTTCAAGTTGATTCTCAGTTAGAGTTGACTCCAACTAGTTGGAGTCAACTCCAACTGAAACGAGCAGTAAAAGTTGATTTTAAAAATTTAAATCAACTTTTACTAGTTGGAGTTGACTCTTCCTGGATCGATTCAGTAAATGTTGATTATACGAGAATCTCAAGTGCATTTTTGATGAGTGTGCGTTTTTTTGTTTTGACCGTTTCAACTACTTATTAGTATAGCCTGTAACGTCGCCCCCGTTAGGTAAATTATTCTGATTCGATATTTTGCACAAACTTACTCAAAGAAATACATCCGTATAACAATCCTTATAACAAATACACAGGGTGTCACGCGGTACCTCGGTCAAAAAATTGTTTAACCAATTTTTGTTAACCAAATTCACAAAAATAATTTTTATCTACTCTATCTCATATTATGTAAAGCAGCGGTTCTCAATCTGTGGTACATGTACCACTAGTGGTACATATCATTATTTGCGGTCCTGCCAAAGACAAACCATTTTCATTTCCAATAATGACACGAGCCGTCTCACCGTGCCTCGGAGAGCACGTTAAGCCGTCGGTCCCCCTGGGCTAGTGTACATCGACACTAGTTACTTGAAACAGGCCAACAGGTCCGAAAGGCAAAAATGCCATACGATATTATATATTATGAAAGTCAGGAACTAAAAAAAATCAAAAATTAAAGCTACCTCTATAAGATCCTGAAGAAATTTTTGTCATTATTTCAAAGATATTATTTTTAATTATCAAAAATGAGCGCTAAGCGTGTATTGAGGCGGCCGTCAATGTGAGTGCGAGTGAGATTCACCATTGGACGGCCGGAATGGTGCATCTCTTTAGCACTCACCATTGACGGCCGCCTAATACGCACTTAGCGCTCATTGTTAATAATTAAAGATAAAGCTTAGTAATAAAATATGTAGTGACAAAAATTTCTGGTGGATCTTGTAGAGGGGGCTATAAACTTTTATTTGGTCACTTTCTGACTTTAATAATAATGAATTTTAACCGAGTTATTAAGCATTGAAAATGGCTATTTTCGCATTTTTCAAATTTTAAATCGCTTATAACTCGACAACAATCAATTTTAGAGAAAAATCACAAAATACTTTTTTTTGCTCAGAAGTGAAAAAATTATTTTTGTGAATTTGTCTAAAAAAATTGTTTAAACAATTTATCGATCAAGGCCTGGCACCCAGTAGATTTGTTATAAGGACCTCTTTTTGAGTAAGTTTGTGCAAAAAATTCGAATCGGAGTAATTTACCTAACGGGGGCGACGATACAGCTAGACTAATTTGAACATATTCAGTAACATTTAGTTTCTAGAATCGGCTGTTTGTGTGAATCAGAATCAACTTTTACTAAATGGCATTGGGAAGAGTATACTTTAACTAGTTGGAGTCTACTTTTACTAGTAAATGTTGAATATAAATCTTCATTTTATATTTATAATCAACTTTTACTGAAACCAGCCGTTAGAGTCGACTCCAACTAGTTGGAGTCAACTCCAACTGGATAATCAACTTGAACTGTAACATATACATAAGCAAGACATTTGAATAGCACAGTGACGTCCCTTGCAGTGACCATGGTCACCAGGTACTCCGTGGGTCTGTTCTAATGACCTATTCGTGTTTGGTGACCTCAAAAACCCCCCGAGTAATCCATTTGCATCCATTTTATGCCGAAAACCCTCGAAACTCTAGAAGATGACGTGCCTTAGTAGCGATCCTGGGCAACAGGTGCTCCGGAATTAAATTCTGATGACATATTCGTGATTAGCGACCCCAAAAACCCGCAAGTAATCCGTTTGAATCAATTTAATACCGAAAGCCCTCGAAACTCCAGAAGATGACGTCCCTTGCAGTGACCTTGGACACCAGGTAATCCGGTGGTCTGTTCTGATGGCATATTCGTGTTTAATGACTCAAAAATCCCCGAGTAATCCATTTTCATCAATTTAATGCCGAAATCTCTCAAACTTCAGAAGAATACGCCTTGCAGTGAGCTTGGGCTCCATGTGCACAGGGAGTCGGTTTTGATGGCATATTCATGTTTAGCGACCTCAAAAACCCCTAAGTAATTCATTTGCATCAATTTGATCTTGATGCCGAAAGCCCCCGAAACTCCAGAAGACGACGTCCCTTACATTGGCCTTGGGCACCAGGTGATCCTATAAGGTATATGTTTAACTACCTCAAAAACCCCCGAGTAGTCCAGATACATCGATTTAGTGCCGAAATACCTCGAAACTCCAGAAGATGACGTGCCTTAGTAGCGACCCTGTGCACCAGGTACTCCGAAGGTCAATTCTGATGGCATATTCGTATTTAGCGACCCCTAAAACCCGTGAGTAATCCGTTTGCATCGATTTAATGGCGAAAACCATCGAAACCCAGAAGATGACGTCTCTTGCCGTGACCTTGGGCACCAGGTGATCCGTGGGTCAGTTTTGATGGCGAAATCGTATTCAGTTACTCCAAAAACCCCCCAAATAATAAATTTTGTTCCTTAGTATACTGATTTTGACTTTATTTTTATATTTATGCAATTTTTGATGCATTTTATGCACTTTACAGTGCAATTATGCATTTCCACCCATTTTTGAATAGTAGACTTTTTTCCTGACGTCATTCTGAACATAATGCAAAAAACTGCAGGTCTCCAGGTGCTGTATTTAAAAATTTATTTATTTGGGTGTTTTTAGTGCTAAATGCCCTGGTCTATAATATTAGCTAAGACGACCAGTTTCGCACACTACAATTTGCAATACATATACAGTAGAACCCCGCAAATCCGAACCCCGCTAATCCGAACGATCGGCAAATCCGAACCAACGGAAAGTGACAAAAATAAAAAAAAATCTATGCAAAAACTTAAAAACATGTTTATACAGAGCAAAACCAGAAAATTGAACAATGTATGATTGATAGGACTTTGACATTTAAAATTTCTTTAAAATGAATACGTTCTTTATACGTAGTGTTTATAAAGGTTAAATATAAACTTAGGTCGGTTCTCTTGTAGT
The DNA here is from genome assembly GCF_917563875.1 of Diabrotica virgifera virgifera. NCBI lineage: Eukaryota > Metazoa > Arthropoda > Insecta > Coleoptera > Chrysomelidae > Diabrotica > Diabrotica virgifera. The sequence goes on from NC_065448.1 coordinate 49,251,580, forward strand.
CAACTTCAGTCCAAAAATATTGTCCACACTCTTGTGAGAACGTTTGCAGCCCTTCTTCTTAAGACGCATTCTTAAGGAAGTCGGCCACTTTCTTCTACCGCATTGAGGCGTACCGACTTGATGCAGCGATGTTGAACCATTTACTCATAAACATTACATCGACCAGTAACGCAGCAGAGTTCTGCTCCAAATAACGTAGAGCCACATCCGGAGCTTCAGTGACATCTGCGTGTGACACTCGATTTGGCAGGGAAACTTCTTCCTCGCTTTCTTCATTTTCATTAGAGTTGCCTTGAGGTTGAACCAAGTCTGCAATGGGTTCGTAAATCCTTGGTGTCCATTGTCATAAGCTTCAATCCATTCAGCAATTGCACTTTCTTCTTCGTTTTCACATCCTGCAAGTTGATATATGACTTCTAGGAGGTTATTTTGTACCTTATGGAGTTTGGAAAAATGGAGTTTCTTCAAAGTGTATATCTGCCAACAACTTCTTCTATGATTTTCTAATTAAAGTCTCAAGGCAGTGGTCCAGGCCTCAGCCATCTGATAAATGACATCTTTTACGAGGATGCTTTTTTCAGGTTGTCAGTAATAGAACTTTTCTCGCCTTCTAATACAGTCCGTACCAAATTTTTTCTATAGTACAGTTTTATAAACTGCAGAACACCCTGGTCCTTGCGCTTAATGATGGGGTCACATTTGGTGGTAGGAAAACAGCATTTCATCACATAGATATGTTCCTTTACTTCAGGGCGTGATATAGCATTCTCTAAGAAAAGTAGGGTTCTGTTGGGGGGCCCCACTTCCTTATTGAATTTATAAACGGATGGAACAAATTGTTTTTCAAACCATTCCTTAAAAACTGGACTATTAATCCATCCAAAAGACACTGGCGCAGTGACATCAATTTGAGATGAGTGTGAGAGGGTGATAGTAAGACAGGTGCAGCGACTCAAAATCAACAACGAAAGCTTTGAATTGTTAGTTAGGTGGCGTTTAGCGCCGCGATAAATCGCAGCAATTTATTGTGGCGATAAATTCGATATATTGTGCAATCCAATTCCAATTCCGATAAATCGCTGCGATGTACCGTTTACACACAACGATAAATTGAAGCAATTCGATTGATATCGATAAATTGCTGCGATTTATTGCTGTGTCTAGACTCTGCCTTTGGCTAACTTTCGGATAAACCAAACTTTTCGGAATCCGAACAGGCTGTCTCCCAATTAGTTCGGATTTGCGGGGTTCTACTGTATCTTCAATCTTCAGGTCTCCGGTAGGGCAACTAAACGATGCCGATATCTTTTTCTTCTTTTGGTGCCTATTCGTTTCGAATATTGGAGATCATTCTGGCTATAATTATTTTATTAACTGATGCTTTAAATAGATCATTTGTTGTTGTGGAGAACCATTTCCTCAGGTTCTTTAACCATGATATTCTTCTTCTCTCAATTCCTCGCTTTCCGAATACGTTGCCTTGAAATATTACCTTCAGTAATCTGTATTTAATGGCGTTTCTCATTATGTGTCCGAGATATTCTAACTTTCTCCTTTTAATGGTATACGTCACCTCTCTTTCTCTCCCTATTCTTCGTAATACGGTCTGGTTGGTTATCTTGTCCGTCCATGATATCATTAGGATTCGTCTGTATAGCCATACGAAGGCTTCAAGTTTTTTCTATATAGCTTCAGTGAGTGTCCATGATTCAACTCCGTAGTATAATATTGAGAAGATATAACATCGTAGGAGCCTTACTTTTATCTCCAGATTAAGGTTGTGGCTTTTAAAGAGTTTAGCCATGTTATTGAATGCACTCCTAGCCTTCTCTATTCTACATTTGATTTCCTGTGAGTGTGAGTGATCCCATTGTTCGTTTACTATTGTTCTAAGATAGGTATACTGTTTTACTCGGTCTATTGGTGTATTTTTGATAAGCAGTTGGGCGTCTCTAATTTTATTTTTGCTGATGACCATAAATTTAGTTTTTGATAGATTTACTTGTAGTCCAAATCTTTCACTTACTTCATTTAGTTTGTTTATTAATTGCTGTAAACTGTTCAAACTGTCTGCAAAAATAACGGTGTCGTCTGCATAGCGGATGTTGTGTAGGCGTTCTCCATTTAGAAGTATTCCATGTTCGCAATTTTCCAAGGCGTCACTAAATATTTCCTCTGAATATAGGTTAAATAATATAGGTGAAAGTATAATCCTTGTCTAATGCCTCGTAGAAAATGGATCGCTTCCGTTGGTTCATCTCCAAGATTTGTTCTTATTGTGGCTGATTGGTTCCAGTATAAGTTTTGTATTATACGCCGGTCTTTATCATCCATTTGGGCTTTTGTTAGAACATCCATCATTTTTCGGTGCTGAACTGTATCAAATGCTTTTTGGTAGTCCACAAAGCAGGTGTAAATATCGCAAGTCATATCTCTGCATCTTTGAAATAATACCTGTAGACTAAACAGTGCATCTCTTGTACCTACGCCTTTCATGAATCCAAACTGTGTGTCTTGTATTCTCTCTTCGCATAGGTTGTACGTATAATCTACGATGTATAATTTTAAGAAAAAGATTTAATGTAATGCTGATTAAACTTATTAGCCTATATTCTCCGCACTTTTTTGCTCCCTGTTTCTTTGGTAACGTAATAAATTCTGAAACTATGCTTCTTTTCATGAGAATTTTTCAGTGCGTCACAAATGATAGAAAAAAAGGTAAGTCCGTGATAATACACATTTATGACATTTATTCTAACATGACTTAGTTAAATCTGACAGTTGTCACATTATATTTGCAATTTGGCATAAAAACAAATCAATTGTGTTTATTGCATTTATAAAATGGTATTTTCTTTGATTTGTATAGTCTTATAAATTGTACAGATTATATTCGTAGATATATTATATAATTAGTAAATTTTTTTTTCGATTATAGCGCCATCTATTGACAACTACAATAAATGTTATAAATATCACCGACGAAATGTAATCACCGACGTGCGTTTTTTTCTGTCACATACAATTTAATGCGTTAGAAAGAAATCGAAAAACTGTGACGCACTGAAAGATCCTCATGAGAAAAAGCTTAGACAATCTTTTGGGATATTGCCTGTGTCACAGATAGCTCTCCCTTCTTTTAGTGATATTATGGCTGCTCTTATTGCTGCGACTAGTATACGTGGTCCTGTTTCCGTAGATATTGGGGACTGGTTCTCATTATCATTGTCATTACCACTGGTATTATCATTGTCATTAACAAGTTTACTTATTCTTCTGTTCTGTAATTTCTCTTACCTTCTTATGCAAGTTGACGTTGTCTTATTTACTTTGTAAAATTTTGATTTCTTGGCATTTTTTCTCCAGTTTTTTTGTTTGGCTTCTCTGATCTTTCTCTGTATCTCTCGTTGTAATGTTTTATACATGGAGTTGTCGTTCTTGTTTTTCCTACTTTCTTCGATTAGTTGCAGAATCCCTGTCGTCATCCATGTTTTATTCTTACCTTCTTCGTTCTTCATAAAATTGTCTTTAATATCGTATATCGTTTTATTAAGGGATTCTATCTTCTCTTCTGTGCTTTCCGTTTTATTATCGATTTCTTTGAATACTCTATTTAATGTTTTGCTGACTATATGTATACAGTGATACCGATATAAGGAATGTTTTTATATTTTCATGGAAACATACTCTGTTATGGTTGACAGGTGTTTGATGGTCATTGGCTTTACTGCATTTAGACAAATGTTAGAGTTTTCTTGAGGAGAAACAGATATAGTAACAACCATAAAAAGAAAATGTATTATGAATAAATGAAATATACACACACCGGCAAAATTAGCCGAACACGTTAAAAATGGGACATGTTTGATGTCTCGTATTTCATAAACCAGTGGTCCGATTTGAGTGATTCTTTTAGTATGTTATAGCCTTATTATTTAAGAATATCGTTGTAATAATATTGTTGCTAGACAGGTAAATGTCATTTTATACCGGGTGTAACAAGCATACTGTGTTTTTTCTTAAATTTCGGAACACCCTGTGGAATATTCCAGCATATATAAAATATTAAAATTATAACTCGATTGTAGAATTATGCTTTCTTAACATTTTCTTTTTTGATTCATTTGCTTATGTTGGAAAATAAAAAAGTTATGTGCTTTAACAACTAACCATGATTTTTATCAATAAATCCTCATAGTAGGGGAGAAAAGTATGCTAAATTTGCAATTACTCGAGCGTTCTTGGGACCTGGAGTGGATTGTGAAGAGTGGGTGCTACAACCAAAAAAAGTTAAGTTAAGTTTTCCATAAAGTGTGGGATTCTCAATCTTTCAATTTAATTTTCCATTTCCACCAATCGTTTTTTCCGATTATAGCGCCATTTATCCATAATAGGAAAAATGTTGTGAATAAAAGTTGCTTATTTTTACGTCAAGGATCCAAATCTGCAATAAAAATTGGGGGCTCCTATTTAATATTTTAATGTAACCCCCACCCCACCTCCGCGGGGGTTATGTTTGGTGCCATTCGGTAGATTTTTGAAAAATATTGATAATGTGTATTTTGCAGTTTTACGATCTGATGTACATTTCGCAAAATATCGCAGGGTTCATATTTATAATTTTTAATTTACCCCCACCCCTCTCCGTGGGGTGTCACGAGCCCCCACGGAGGTGGGGTGGGGGATTTAATTTAAAATCTTAAATAGGAGCCCCCAATTTTTATTGCAGATTTGGATTCTTTACTTAAAAATAAGCAACTTTTATTCGACATATTTTTTCGAATTATGGATAGATAGCGCTATAATCGGAGAAAAATGATTGTTTCAAATGGAAAATTAAATTAAAAAATGAAAAGTTCCCCACTTTATGGAAAACTTCACTTAACCTTTTTCTGATTTTAGCACATACTCTTCACAATCCAATAGGTGCCCATAACGCTCGAATAACTGCAAATTTAGTATACTTTCCTCCCCTACTATGAGGATTTATTGATGAAAAACATGGATAGTTGTTAACGCACATAACTTTTTTATTATCTCACATAAGTAAATGAATCGAAAAGGAAAATGTTAAGCAAGCCAAGTCTACAATCGAGTATTAATTCTAATATTTTACATATGCTAGAATATTCCACAGGGTGTTCCAAACTTTAAGAAAAAAACACAGTATGATTGGTACACCCGGTATAAAATGGTATTTACCTGTCTAGCAACAATATTATTACAACGATATTATTAAATATTAAGGCTATAACATACTAAAAGAATCACTCAAATCAGACCACTGGTTTATGAAATACGAGACATCAAACATGTCCAATTTTTAACGTGTTCGGCTAATTTTGCCGGTGTGTGTATATACAATAGGCCATAGGCCAATTGAACGAAGTACAACCAGTTCATAACAGATGGCGTCCGAAACATAAAAAAATACAGTGAAGAAATCCATTAAAGATTAACACTAAAGACATAAATTCCGATGTTTTGTCACGATTTCTCTATATTGATTGTTCTGAAACTTCAGATACTTAATAAAAATTAGTAAAAGGTTACCGACAGCTTCATGGAAAAAACATGAAATTATTAAATAGCTGAAACAAAAGACGACACTATACTTAAACTTGAATTGCTCAAAATTGTTAAATAACCCAAAACGAATTCTAAAAATACATAACTTGACGAAATACACAACGAAAAGGACCAACGGTTTTACATTTACCACTTTTTCACTGTCAATTAAAATAAATGAGTTAATATGAGCTCAGGTAAAAGATGAAGTAGCAAGACAAACTACAAATTATTTTAAATTACATAATGTCCGATCACTTTAAATGCTTCAAAAAACGTGACGGCAAAGAATTGAACCAATGTTGTAAACCACAAAAAAGAAGGGAAATTGTGGACTGTTGATGACAATATTCAAAAAGTCTGTTAGCTCATGGTATCGAACCGCAGATGAATCTGATTTAAATAGAGATGCTTTTGATGTACCTGTTCCTATCACACATCTCCGTCTATAATTAAAAAAAGGAGTTTTATTCTTGACCTCTCGATGTTCCGACACTGATTCATTATTTCCGAGCATCTTCTATTGTACCCGGTGTCCACTTATATTTTCCCCCATTTTAACCCGCCGTTACACGCGTCTTCTATTGTGACGTGGTTGCACGCGTATGAGCGTCGCCCTCACCTACATAAATTCGACTTATTTCGAGAAAGAATGAATGTCAACATGTATAAATATAAAATGGATTGTACTCACATAATATAGAAAGTCTCGTAAACCAATTTTTTTTATTAATTTAACAAAACAAAAGTAAAAATAATATAGATCAAAAGCAAGTTTTCTTAATTTTCAATTTCAGCAAGCCACTGAAGAAATTAACATTCTTTACGCGAATTCATTTTACTAAAAATACAAATTAAAATTAACAACTATTCTGAAGCTATTTCTTTGTGGAATTTATGTAATTAACTATTAATATTTTGTATTTTGATAACGACGTCCGAGGTGGAATTCGAAACGTCAATAAAATCAATTTTTCAAGTTAAATTGTGGCTTATTTCCCAATTAGAATAGGTAAATTTAAAAATGGGTTCTTAACCAGTGGCGCACCTAGAATTTTCCTCTGGGGGGAGGGGGTTTGCTTGGGCACCGAAAGTTTTTTGTATTATTTGTGAAAGACAAGTTACATTTTCCTACCTTCCTTTATATATATTTCTATATGCTCTGGGTGGGATTTTAACCCCCAAACCCCCCCTCGGTGTGCCACTGTTCCTAACCTAATCCAAACAATAATATTTTAATTAAACCTACCTAAATATTAAATAGAAACCTAAAAGTTTCTTTGAGATAACAGAAACGTGATTTCACCGTGACTGCACGCGCAGTGAGGAATTCCCTCACTTGAAGAGGGATGTCTCTTCTTTCAACTATCACACAGCACACTGACCGCCTGAAATATTCTATAACTTTTTCATACCCTCTCATGAACCATACTAAAGGCATTCCTGGGTGCTTAAGGTTATCGTATTAGTTTACACAATTTCATTGCTTATAAACAAATATGGTGAGGGATTCCCTCATAGCGCGTGTAATGGCGGGTTAACTGCCCATAACTTCTAAACGGCTAAAGATAGAAATATGCGGTTTTCGCTGAAATGTTTTATTTTAGTAAAAGTTTTGTCTGAATGGATTAAATTTTTTATATCACTTTCAAATACGAAAAAAAAAATGGCGGATTTTTTAAAAAAACGTTGACTTTTTTTAATGGAACACCCAGTATATTTTTTTGTAAGTTGAAAGAAAGATCATTCACCTATCCAGCGATATAAAGTTTTTCAAAATCGGTTGTCAAATCACTGAGTAATTAATTTTTAAAATGAGAGGTGCAACGTGGATATCATGTACAGTAGGAAAAATGAAAGAATACCCACGACCGAACATATAAAACACGCTGTATTTTCCTGTCACCGTGTCACACAAAAAACTGGCCAGCGCAAGTACATGTAATAATTATTGTTACATGTACTTGCACTGGACAATTTTCTTTGTGACACGGTGACAGGAAAATACTGTCATTTCATTACTACTACTTTCAAAATACTACTTTCATTTTTCCGACTGTACCTAAATAACATTAATAACTAAGCAAATTGATATTATGTTATGTGATTTTCACATTGCATCTCTCATTTTAAAAATTTATTTCTCAGTCATTTGACAACCGATTTTAAAAATTTTTATATCGCTGGTTAGGTAAATGACCGTTTTTTCAAGTTTTTAGGTAAATGTCTATTTTCCATATCGCTTTTAAATAAAAAATGGCGGATTTTTGAAAAAAAAACGTTGTTGACTTTTTTTATTAAAACATCCAGTATATTTTTTTGTAACTTGAAAAAACGGTCATTTACCTATCCAGCGATATAAAACTTTTTAAAATCGGTTGTGAAATGACTGAGCAATTAATTTTTAAAATGAGAGATGCAATGTGGAAATCACTTAACATAATTTATAATATCATTTTGCTTATAGGTCTGGATCCCGCGTATGGCGTATGAAAAAAAGTTGATCAATAGCAAGCTAAAAATTTGTTAATAGCTTAAGGGTATCTAGTCGGACAAACTTTGATATATGGGAACACAGGAACAGGGGCAGTTTTAATTGTGGAACAGGTTAAAAATTTAGAACGGTCAGACCACGAAAACGGCACATTTATTTTGTCCGACAGAACAGACTTAAACTCTCCGAACAGAGAATAAACTCTCATACAAAAATCAGACTGCTATTTATCACTAAATGGGCGTTTTAATGAGTGGAACATGCAGAATATGTCAAATGATAGGAATTATGACAGGTGATAAATAGCAGTCTGATTTTTGCATGAGAGTTTAATCTCTGTTCGGAGAGTTTAAGTCTATTCTGTCGGACAAAATAAATGTGCCGTTTTCGTGGTCTGACCGTTCCAAATTTTTAACCTGTTCCACAATTAAAACTGCCCCTGTTTCAGTGTTTCCATATATCAAAGTTTATCCGACTAGACACCCTGAAGCTATTAACAAATTTTCAGCTTGCTATTAATCAACTTTTTTTTCATACGCGGGATCCAGACCTATTAGTTATGTTATTTAGGTATGTGATATCCACGATGCACCTCTCATTTTAAAAATTAATTACTCAGTGATTTGACAACCGATTTTGAAAAATTTTATAACGCTGGATAGGTAAATGACCATTCTTTCAATTTTGTAAAAAAATATACTGGGTGTTCCATTAAAAAAAAGTCAACAAAGTTTTTTCAATAATCCGCCATTTTTTTTTTCGTATTTGAAAGCGATATAAAAAATTCAATCCATTCAGACAAAACTTTTACTAAAATAAAATATTTCAGCGAAAACCACATATTTCTATCTTGAGCCGTTTAGAAGTTATAGGCAGTTAAAATGGGGGAAAATATAAGTGGACACCCGGTATAATATTGGGTCTGTATTATTAAAATGTACTCGATAGACTACTGATTATTTGAAAAATAATGACAATACATACATGTATTCCAATAGAAATCGATATTGTTTGATTACCCTCACCTACATAATATATGATTTTGGAAGTATGTACATATCTGCATTTATTGTAAAATGTTTGGATGCTATCATTTTGGAACCAATGTATTATAAAAATATTAGAATTATGTTTTCTACATCTAGGTACAAGTACTGAGTTTATGGTGTCTATTTCTTACACATGTTAAAATTATCCAGTAAAAAGGTGGGTGGAACCATGTATTCTTTAAGAAATCTTGAATCAGTGGAGTAGCTATAAAAATAGATTTTTATTACATTATTGACGGAAGTATAGTCCTGTCGCCAGGGGGGGTACAACGGCCTCCTTTATTCAGATGGACTTACCCAAGTTTTTTTCATGTATTTTCACCCGTAGAATACGAATTTTTTGGGTAACAGTTGATCCGGATGTCGATAAGATTGTTATTGACCAAGAACTTGAGGAGTTACATAACAGAGATTTCTCGCAAAACAAAACATTTTTTTGAAAATTTTGTGTCATTCTAAGCAAAAAATGTTCTAACAAGTTTTCCCGTAGGATGCACAGTTTTCGAGATAAACGCGGTTGAACTTTCAAAAATACGAAAAACTGCAATTTTTAAACCCGAATAACTTTTGATTAAAAAATAAAATAGCAATTCTGCTTACCGCCTTTGAAAGTTCAAGTCAAATTATATCGGTTTTGATTATTTGCATTGCTAAAAATTTATTTTCTTATTGTTAAACAAAGCTACAAACACCTAGTGCGTGAGTGATGTTTTCAATGATTTCTCATTTAAAATCGAACGAGTAGGTAGAATAGGTACTAGTGCAATCGAGGCTATTTCTACGTAGCATGCGTTAAAACGCATGTAAAGGCACGGGAAACAGTATGTGTTTATAGCTTTGTTTAACAATAAAAAAATAAATTTTTAGCAATGCAAATAATCAAAACCGGTATAATGTGACTTAAACTTTCAAATGCGGTAAGCAGACTTGCTATTTTATTTTTTAATCAAAAGTTATTCGGGTTCAAAAATTGCAATTTTTGGATTTTTTGAATGTTCAACCGCGGTTATCTCGAAAACTAGGCATCCTACGAAAAAAATTGTGGAAACATTTTTTGCTTAGAATGACCCAAAAAATACCAAAAAATGTTTTGTTTTGCGAGAAATCTCTGTTATGTAATTCCTCAAGTTCTTGGTCAATAACAATCTTATCGACATCCGGATCAACTGTCACCCAAAAAATTCGTATTCTACGGGTCAAAATACATGAAAAAAACTTGGGTAAGTCCATCTGAATAAAGGAGGCCGTTGTACCCCCCCTGGCGACAGGACTAGTAATAATGAAGTCGTTAAATTAATAATTGCAATTTTAGAGTGCATCAGATTTTTATGATGCACCATGAACACAGATATGAGTGCTGATAAATTGATGATTTTATTAAAAGCATCCAGAAAGGTATTACATTATGATGTCGTATATATTTATGTATGTAATAGAATGTTACATATTTTGTAATCTTTCACAATACATCATTTGAAGCTGTCAGCAAAGAACTGAAAAAGATTTTTGAAAGATTGGAAATAATCTGTTGTTTGAAATAAATTCCTTAATGTTATATTTCGTATTTACATCACTCTCTGTTGATCTGGTGGCATGTAGCAATTCGGAGCAAAAACTGCAACTAGAGTGAAACTTTGTATGAAATATTTATTAAGACGTTTCTTCATATTCCAAACAATACTCAGGCTACGAGTATTTTGGATGACTACAATAAGTATATATTTTTCCACCTACCTCTACCGAAAGTATACTTTTCCGGACCTGATTGTAGGGAGCAAAGTTGTACTTTTCCTCCCTAGGGAGGAAAATATTTTTCCTCCCTAGGGAGGAAAAGTAAAAATGACGTCATGGTATTTCATTCATGAAATATAACTTATTGACGCCCTGTATAGTATCTATTTTCTATTACGAAGTATCTATACATTTTAACGTTTATTTATAAAACATCCTGTATTTTGCAGAATGGTAAAAAACAGTAAATTGTTATTTTGATTTAACAATGTTTACATTAATAATTTGACTTATATTTGACAGTTGACAGTTATATTGTACCTACTTGTTGTTTTAGTTCTAATAAATTTTGTTGGTTAGTTACATAAATAAATTAAGTAAAAATGAAAAAATTACTTGTTATTTGAGGAAGGTGGAAAACCCATATGTATAACATGGGAGTAAAGTGCCTTTTCCTCCCTTGAATGATTACTGCCCTCCGCTACGCGTCGGGCAGTAAACTTCATTCTCGGGAGGAAAATTTACACTTTCCTCCCTTGTTATACAAATAGCTATTTATTTGTATAACGACCCTATCTGTACGTGATTGTGATTACCGTAACAGTAGTAACCACGTATTATTTCAATAACAGATAACAGATATTGAAACCAAAAATGTCATCCATCCACTGATTCTGCTGATGAATTGGTTGAAAATACATGGAATCCTCCTCGAAAACACAGTAAAAGAAGCCCTCTTAGCGTTGAAGTTAAAGAATTAATTTTAAATGTTTTTAAATGTGAAAGACAAGAAAATCCCGGGATAGTGGTTGAAGATATGTATTGTGAAAAAAGTGGCCAATAAAGTTGAAGTTTGTGATAGAAGTGTTTACGCTGATCAAGGAATACAAAACGAATCATCAATTCGCTGAACCTTAGGGCTTGTTTATATGCAGGCGGTTTGCCAACGTCGACGTCGCGGTTTACCTGAAAAACCCAACCGCCGTGGTTCAAGTTAACATAGAAACAAATGCAACCGCTCAAAATCGTACATATGCAACCTCGAGTTTTACGCGGTTTACCAGCGTTTAAATAGGTTAATCGCGACGTTTACGTTGGCAAACCGCCCTATCTAAACAAGGAATTAAACCTATCCTATGACTTGCATGCCTCATTGCTTGACTTTACGTTTAGTTCTGATGACATTTACAGTAATATGCATTCCCCAAAATTTTCAAATTTAGATAAGTTAACAGTCACGAGTCACGACATATTAATAATTAATTATGAATATATAATATATAGGGTGTCCCAAAACTAGCGGAACGGTCGAATATTTTGCGAAATAAACACCGGATCGAAAACTGAAAAATACGTATTCAATAATTTTCAAAAATCCATCAAATGCCATCAAACACCAACCCCCACTGCACCCCCTGGAGGTGGGGTAAGGGGTAACTTTAAAATCTCAAAGAGAAACCCCCAGTTTTTATTGCAGATTTGGATTCGTTACGTAAAAGTAAGCAACTTTTATTCAAAACATTTTTTCGAACTGTGGATAGATGGCGCTATAATTGGGAAAACCGATTTATCCTGATACCATAGGTAAATTATAGAAACGGTCTAATATCTCGAGAAATACACTTCCAAATGAGAATCCGAAAAACAGGTTTTTAATATTTTTCTAAAACTTATCGATAAACACCAAACATGACCCTTCAACCCGCCCCCTGGATGTGGGGTGGGGGGCTGGATGTGGGGTGGGGGGTTACTTTAAAATCTTAAATAGCAACCCCCACTTTTTATTGCAGATTCGCATTCGTCATGAAAAATTGAGCAACATTTATTCAAAACATTTTTTAAAATAGCATAGATGGCGCTAATAAATGGTATTTTTCCAATTAAAGCGCCATCTATCAACAATTCTAAAAATGTTACGAATAATATGTTGCTTAATTTTTCATGACGAATCCGAATCTGTAATAAAAAGTGGGGGTTGCTATTTAAGATTTTAAAGTTAACCCCCACCCCACCTCCAGGGGGTAAGTTGGAGGGTCATGTTTGGTGTTATTCGATAGGTTTTCGAAAAGTATTAAAAACCTTTTTTGTTTGTTTTCTCATTTGGAAGTGTATTTCTCGAGATATTAGACCGTTTCTATAATTTACCTATGGTATCAGGATAAATCGTTTTTCTCAAATATAGCGCCATCTATCCACAGTTCGAAAAAATCTCTTGAATAAAAGTTGCTTACTTTTACGTAACGAATCCAAATCTGCAAAAAAAACTAGAGGTTTCCATTTGAGATTTTAAAGTTACTCCCCACCCCACCTCCAGGGGGTGTAATGGGGGTTTAATGTCATTGTATAGATTTTTGAAAATGATTGAACACGTATTTTTCAGTTTTTCGATCCGATGTTTAGTTCGCGAAATATTCGACCGTTCCGCTACTTTTGGGACACCTTGTATATTATTTCAACATAATTGAGTAATGAGTATTTTTTTGTTATTATTTTTATGAAACTTTTTGGAATTGTACACACAACTAAGTATATCAAAAATTAAAAATAAAACTTATATTTTTTGTAGGCACTCTGTACATAAAATTGTTGGCAAAAAAATAAATTCTTGGGTTTTTCGCCCTATATAAATGGTTCCTATTATCGGATATCAACTAAAGCAATCAGGTTCTTTGTCGAGCACTTTTGCAAAATTAAAATATAAATTTCGTATTTTATATGATAATATATATTCTGACTAAACAAAAAGATAATCCTAAATGCGGCCCTGTTGAGGCCTACACGTGGTAATATTTACATCGCCCTGCATCGCTTATTGAATTATACTTTAGAATAAAACTTTTTACTTCCTTAATGTAAAATGTTACAGGTTCAGTAAATTAGCATTGATATAACAAGCCATTTATAAGAGAAAAAGATACGAATACGAGAAACATACGGAGAAGAGCTAATACCTGACAAAGAAAATATAGGACAGAATGAAGAATTAAAGCAAAAATTAAAAAAGTTAAAAATACGTGATGCCTAAATCAAATTGGTTAAACGTATAGTAGGGTCGACGTATAGCACTGCAGTCATTATCACTACCTTTCTGATGGGAGTGTAGACTCTCTGTAGACTCGCGGTACGAAGAAACGCTTTCTTTTAAGTAATACATTATTGGTATAAATAGGTACGAATATTTCGAGGGGTTCGAGCGAAAACCCGATAAATGCCAAAATTATGAAATGCGGTATTTTTATTTCTGCTGTAGTAAAAACACGCCTCCTACCACTGGTAAATGTTATTATTTGATATTAACATTTTTAAGCACAATAACTAATAGAAACCAAACATGGTAAAAACCGTTAAATAAAATTTTAAATAACACCAACCCGATATATAACTTTACAGATAAAAATACTTTGTTGTAAACATATTTATAATATGAGAATCCGGTAGAATCATTTATCTTCTTTTCCTGTGTAAAGTTACTAATTTTATTAGAAATATTTCTAAGTTAAAAACTGATAATTAATTTTATCGGAGATGAAGACTACAAAATTGTTCATTTTGACAAAATATATTCATGAGAAAATCCGATAAAGAATTTTAGACTATGATAGTTTATTAAATTTCAGCACACTTTTTTCCTGCGAAAACCCAGTAAAAGATAGCGTAAATTGACAATTGTTACGACAACAAAAAAAGCGGTTAGAATGGGGCCCATATTTATAATGAAAAACAAACTCAGAGCTTCCAGGGTACCACAACAAATCAATTGTAGTAAATTTAAATTTAAGTGTACTGAAAAGTTGTCTGAAGACTATTGAAACTCTGTAGAAATTATTGGAGTCTAGTCTAGAAAAATTTTTATTTTGCACAATATAACTGTCAAACTAATTAGGACTAGACTTGTCCCTAAAACTTCCCAAAGAAAGGAACGAACATTTAGTAAGAAATGTTTCTTTCCATTAGCTTACCATGAATGAATTCCAGTGTGTCAAAAGTTATTTAAAAAACGCTGTGTATATTCTCAGATGATAATATAATAAATGCTATAGCTAACAGTGATTCTACTGGATGATATTCTAAAGAAGACAATAGCGGAAAACGGTAACCAGTTAATAAAAATATCAGAAGATATTGGTTTGAATTAAAAAAAAAAAAACTCTTACTCTACGCCCTAAAAGGCTAAAACAAATTTCATCCCAAAAAGCAACCATAGATTTACCAACTCTGGGCAATTTACCAAAGTTATATAAAAGTACCTTTTCAATAAGTGAAGCAAAAAACGGATTTGATAAAGATGTGCCAAGAAAATATTTTCCAGAAAAGGCGCATGCTTGAATAACAAATTTAAAAACAGGTAATTATATCGTAGATCGAATTCCAGACGTAATGCTGTGAGAAGAATCGGAAGAAGACACATTTTAACTTTTAATTTTCTAAAAAGAATGCAGATTAATTTATTTTTGTTGGAATAATATACAATTAACTTTTATTTTATAATTAAAAAAGAATGTGTGTGTACTTTGTACGCACGTAAGAAGTTATACTTATAACAGAATAAAACACGCACAAACACATTGAAAAATGCCACAAATGATTTCTGAACAATAATTGTTGGAAAAATTTTAATTAAATACGTATTTTCTTAAAAAAAAAATTATATAATAATATACTTACAATCATAAAATGTATAAAAAAAAAATAAAAGTTTGTATTGGGGATTGAACCCACGTGCATTGTGTTCAAGTTCCAGCACCTTTGGATATCGGCTGCGGGGACATATGCATTATACTGGAAGATAGAGCAATTGAACACTTCCGAATTTAACCACATTAGTTTGATGTCTACGGAATTCAAATATTACAACACAACAAAACAGAGCAAGAAAACAATATTAGATGAATATTTTTAGAAATTTTGTTGGTTAGGTAGGTAGGTTTATTTTACATTTGTCAAATAGGTTATGTAATTTTTTATTGCGATACTGAAACATTTACAATTATTATTACGTACCTGTTGCTTTTAAACACTATTTAAAAAGTCACTACAATTATAAACTTTTTTTGTTTCTGTCCTCACAACAATAAAACTAATATATTATACATTTGTTTACCTCCATATTGAACAATTATTATTGACAGATCATTTCAACACCCAATCAGAGCCCGTATAACGACTATTACCATACTGTCGGTGTGCGCATACGCGCAGATTAATAATAAATAATCACCCTCAATCGCGCAAGTATAACTTCAAAAATTCAAAATAAAAACCAATAAACTCAAATGTTATACTCATTCAACGAGGTAAAACCCGATAAATATTTTTGTATGTACGTTTGTATAAATTAAACTTAAAATAAATTATTCTAACTAAATATTAAATTCTCTGCCATTTGTCTATAACAAATATTTGATAAAACTTCCTATGCCGATTTTAAATCTTCTTCAAACTTCCTGAAATCTTTAATCGCGATTATCTCTAAACAATGGTTTTGTTAGTTATCGGGTTTTCGCTTGAACCCCTCAATTTATACAAAATAATAAATAAATCCGATAGACTAATACTAATTTAAAAACCACAAATATTCACTTCCTTTGCTAGATATATTAATCACAAAAGAGGATGCAGGATATGCAACCAAAGTTTACAGAAAATTAATCCACACCAATATAATATATTTAAATTTAAATTACCACGCATACCACAACGTAAATATCAAAAAGGGAATTATCTTCTTCTTCTTTCTAGCATGATCGATCATGCTAGTAGGCTTCTGCCTGTTCATTGCCATCAAGTCTTCCGCGGACGATGAGGTTAAGCATTCTCGCCATCGTTTTAGTGGTCTACATTGTGGTCTTTTATATCCTGGGTTATTCGTTTTTGCGCTTTTAATGAGTCTGCTGTCCTCCATTCTCTTTAATATGTTTGTTCCAATATTTTCATCTCTGTCTGACCCACCTTCCTATGTCCTGTATTCCACAGTTTTGTCTGATGTCTTCACCTCTTATTCTGTCACGTAGAGTATTGCTTGCCTTGTATACTTCTTAGTGTTCTCATTTCAACTGTTCTCATCATTTGTAACGTTCTATTTGTGTCTGGTCTTGTTTCTGCCGCATATGTTATAAGGTCTTATTGTTGTTTTATACATTGCATTCATAAAGTGTGGAAACGGTCTATTACCTCATGACTTAATTATTTTCAGAGTTGTCGATTTTTATTTTTAAATTATTATTTTTTGACGTATATCCCATAATAATGACGTCATCGATTTGGGCGTGATGACGTCATCGATGATTTTTTTAAATGGGAATAGGGGTCATGTGGTAGCTCATTTCAAAGGTGACTCAATTATCTATTCAGTAATATAAACATTATCATCATTATTTATACCGGGTGGCCAAAAAAATAATTTTTGGATTAAATTAATTGCCGCAAAAAAAAAGAATATAAATATGTAATTTATTTAACTCAAAAAACTTTTTAGGGAGTATTTTTTATTATAAAAATACTATCAAAAAAATGGGAAAAGTTCATCAGACGCAAAATAAAGTGAAACCTTCCAAGGAAAAGTCCATTAAAAACCGTGTCAAAATTACGCGAAAATCGAAATTAAAGCCATCATAAATTTTTATAAGTACATATCTATAAGAAGTAGTCTCCTGTTGTCATAAATAAAAAAAGTGTGAAAAGTTGTTTCCCATGAAAATGAAATTCGTAATAAATCTATATTTAGTTACAGAAATCCTGACTACAGTACAAATTATGCCAATTTTTTCAGCTAGGTGTGTACGTTCTTTAACGGTAAAATATTGCAAAACCACTAAATTTTAAAGAACCGCATGTATTGACATGAAATTTGGTATACACATAGCTAACAAGTCAAAGAAAAAAAGTGATATTGTGCCGATGTGTGCTTTTGCCCTGGGGGTGATTTTCACCCCCCGTTGGGGGTGAAAAATTATACGACCAAAGTAAGTCCGGAAATGGATAAACTGACTAATTGTAAGTAACTTTTGTTCTATAGAGTTTTTTCATTTTTGTTCTATAGGGTCAATATTCTTCGAGTTATTTGCCAGTGAATCTGTTCATTTTTCCAACAAAATAACCACGCTTTTAGACAGTTTTTCGCAAATAACTCAAAAAGTAAGTATTTTGTCGAAAAAAACATTCTTAGTAAAAATATAGCCTGTAAAAAATAAAAAAAAATGGTGTATATAACACGTTTCTATACGTAGTAGGTTATAGCTAATGAAAAATAGGTTGATATTCGTCAAATCCAAACGGAATACTTTAACGTGAAATAACCAAAAATGAAGCACATTTCGGGGAAAACTCATTACAACTTATTTAAAGTGTTTAAAAAAAGCTTCATTTTTTATTTACAAAAAAAGTTTTTAGCATCAAAAGTAAACAAGTTACGCTCAAAATAAAGTTAGTCCCTTTTTTTGGTAAAAAAAAAAATCGGGAAAATCACCTCCTAATTAGTATCTCAAATGAACTTAATCGTCACGACTTCACAAGTTTCTTGACTCGTGTATGTATTGTTTATATGATCTGTAAGTTTCATCGGTTCAAAGTCACTCAAACGAGTCACTGACCACGAATGTATGCAAATTTAGAAACACCAAATCTTAATCAATTTTTGTCTTACAGAAAAACAAAAGAATACAGGATATTCATAAAAGCAATGCTAACGTTTTTTGTTTTTTTGAAATTTTTGGTATCTAACAATTTTGAAAAAAAGCATATTTTTCAAAATTAAAATTTTTGAAAATTTTACTTTGAAACCAAATTTTTTCAAAAATAAGCACTTTGAATCGATCAAACTTACAGATCATTTAAGTCGCTAATTAGGGGGTGGTCTTCCCGATTTTTTTTGCCAAAACAAAAGGGACCAACTTTATTTTGAACGTAACTTACTTAAATGTGATGCTAGAAACTTTTTATAAAAACAGAAATAAAGCTTCTTTTAAACACTTTAAAAAAGTTATAATGGATTTTCCCCAAAAAGTGCTTAATTTTTTGGATATTTCACGTCGAAATATTCTATTTGAAATTTGGCGAGTATGAACCTATTTTTCATTGGCTATAACTCTGATTATACGAGGTCCAGAGACCTCACGCATACACCGTTTTTTTACAGGCTATATTTTTGCTAAGAACGTTTTTTTTTTCAGCAAAATACTTACTTTTTGAGTTATTTGCGAAAAACCGTCTAAAAATGTTATTTTGTTGAAAAATTAACATATTCACCTCGAAAATAACTCGAAAAGTGTTGACTTGGCGAAAAAGCTCTATAGAACAAAAGTTACTGAAAATTAGTCAGTTTACCCATTTTCGGACTTATTTTGGACATATATTTTTTACCCCCAACAGGGGGTGAAAGTCACCCCCAGGGCAAAAGCACACATCGGCGCAATATCACTTTTTTTCTTTGGCATGTAAGCTATACGTATGCCAAATTTCATGTCAATTCAAGCGGTTCTTTAAAATTTATAGCAAAAACCGTGAAAGAATGTACTATGGCGACAATATTTTCGAACTTCCTTCAATCTGTCGTTCATTTCTTACGACTAAACTATTTGATATATTATACATTTATAGTAAAACTTATAAGTAGAGCTCGGTTTATTTTATTTTGGTTTATTTTTCTAAATATTTATTTACTAATAATAAAATTGTTTTCTATTACTTTTATTACTCCATTTAGCGCGCCTATGAGTATATTGTCACAATATTGATCTTAGATAATGTCAAATATTGCCACTGTTGTAAAGTTTCGCAGAACTTTCGAAAGAGGGTAGGATACTATCTCCCGAAGTAATATTGATGACGCGCTAATGTGGTCTCTTAATCTACATATTTATATTTGGAATATTTGATTCTATTTTTGTATAATAGCAGTCCAGCAGGTAAAAGATAGTAATTAAAACAGAAAATACAAAATTGTGTTTTTCCTAATTGTGTGGTATTATTCCCCAAATACATCGTAAATGTCCGATGGCGGAGATAAACAAACAACTTGGAACAATATCTTCATTGTTTATTCCAATACATTATAAATAGCTCAATTCTGGAAACAAATGAATTAATTAACTTTTATAAATTGTCCTTGACAAAATAGAACCGGTCGTTATGCAATACATCGCCCATTTGATCTACAATAATGGATTGCATTAGTTTAAATTAACAAATATTTTGAACACATAATAACTCGTCCTTTTGGGAGACGGATACGAGATGTGATAATGCGATAGGAAAACATCTTACTTCATGATAATAATAAGCATTAATAAGCATTAATGTCATGATAAATTTAGAGATAATTGATTTACGTCCCGTTATTTCACTGCCGCTTCTCATATCTTTTGTTATCGCAATCCGACATTTTCGTAGGTGTGTGTAGTGATGTAAATACACTGTGACAACGTTTCTGCGTCGAATCAAAAAATAAACCACTGATTCACACTCACACAGTAATAATTTTGTTTAATGATTAATATGCATATAGCTACTTTGAGATTTTCCATGCAAAACATTTAAAATACATTGATGGATTCGACCGTTACTTGATGGAAGTTCATTTTATCTAACAATAAAAAACTGAAAACGTTTGTTTTCTATACTTCCACAAAATTTATTATATCTAAGTGACTACAGCTGTTTCGGCGGAGTGCCTTTCTCACTTGAGATCTTTCACAGCTGTAGTCACTTAGATATAATAAATTTTGTGGAAGTATAGAAAACAAACGTTTTCAGTTTTTTATTGTTAGATTTAAAATACACTGGACATTTCAAAATATTGTTGGTCTGAACACACTCGTGGAACATATGTACTGACTGCCACAATAGTGAAAAAAAAGTTCCTTCCAGCTGCAAATATTTTATCCTGTATACCTACATACATACAGAGAGGGGCTAAATTATGGAATAATCTCATTTTCTCTAAAATGGACGACTTTGGAGAAAAATCCCGAAACAGGTCGATTTTTATTTTTAAATTACAATTTTTTGGCGTATATTTCATACTAGTGACGTCATCCATCTGAGCGTGATGACGTAATCGATGATTTTTGAAGTTATACTTCTTTTCGATTGAGGGTGAACTTTTATACTTGCCTGGCGCATGCGCAGACAGACAGTATGTAGTTCGTTGCTAATCTTTCAAATTATGTACATAGGTATCAGCGCAAATAAGTCATTAAAAGAATATATTAGTGTTTTTAGTAAATGTATTATTTATCATAATTTGTGTGTCTTTGGATTTGTCTTCCTCGGGAATAAAATATTTTATAACAATAGTAAGTATATTTACTTTAAATTTTAAAGTATTTTTATACCTCACTTTATTAAATTTGTCAATATGCATGAGAAATCTTGTAAGCTGTCAAAGCAAAGGAAGTTTAGCTCGGTGGTAGAGCGGAGAGCGTTCTACCGGAGATCGAGAGGTCCCTGGTTCAATTCCGTGTGTTATCTACCTTTTTTATTTTTAGTATTGTTTTAGTAAAAATTTTTGGAAAGTAGTAAGTAAAAATAATCTTTAAATACAAATAACCTGTTGAAAGTATATTTATTTCGTTGAAATCATATAATAGAAGTATAACTTCTTACGTGCGTACAAAGTACACACACATTCTTTTTTTTAACAGGAATAGGGGTCGTGTGGTAGCTCATTTGAAAGGGGCGTTCAATTATCTATCCAGTAATATAAACATTAGTATCATTATTTATACAGGGTGACAAAAAAAATTTTTTTTAATTACATTAATTCACGCAAAAAGAAGAATGTATGTAATTTATTTAACTCGAAATACATTCTATTGCTATCAGAAAATGGAAAAAAAATTATTTGGCAAATAAACATTGCTTTTCGCTTAAATTAAATGTTCAAACTGCCAAGAGGTAGGTGGGAGGCTGTTTGTGATTTAATTTAAGCGAAAATAAAGGTTTATTTGTGAAATAAACATTTTTTTTCTATTTTTTTGACAGCAGTACAATGTATTTTGAGTTAAATAAATTACATGCATTCTTCTTTTTGTGTCAATAATTAATTTAATTCAAAAATTATTTATTTGGTCACCATGTACTAATAATGATATTAATGTTTATATTACTGAATAGAGAATTAAACAACCTTTCAAATGAGGGGAAATAACACGGCTGGGTTTTTCAGGTAAACCGCGACGTCGACGTTGGCAAACCGCTCTCATATGGACGAGGCCTTATATTATTAGCTGATTTTATTAAGGCACGGGCGTAGCGAAGAATAGCACCAGGATTTCTTTTATTTCGATTTTCCTGACGTTTGTATATTGTTTCGCATGATTAATTAGAAAAATTAGAGATGTTCATGTTCAGCAATTAAGTTCATAGACGAACAGATTCACGTTCTCCTAGATCTACTAGCTTGGAAGGTATATGTATACAATGGGGTAGGAAATTAATTGAGATTTAACAGGTCTATAATTAGAACAAAAAAGGGTTGCCTGAGAGAAGCCCAGATAATCTGTAGATTTTTCTCGTAAAGTCAGTTCGTAAATTAACTGCTTAGTGGCGTATGTGTGTGTGCAAGCAACCCTCTTTCTAATAAAATACGAACACGGACAGGGATTAAGGACGCTGAGATAAAAGATACAAGGTAATTTGCTCGTAACATTTGCGTTTTCTGTTCAAACTTATATTGTGCACGTGTGTTGTTTTAGTTTGTACAGACACATTTGTTTTAGAATTATTGTTTTTTTTTGTTAAAGGCAGTGTTTCCATCGCAGTTTTTTTTAAATTTATTTTTGGCTTGGACTATAGTCGTTCAGCCAGTCTCAATCAACAGTAGGTACATATATCGCCGCCGCGCGCCGCCTACGAAAAGTATAACTTTGAAAAATGCCGTTAAGAGTAGAACTTTCAATGAACGCCGCGAAAAATATTATTTTCGATTATATGATTGTGAAAATTATAATCCCTAATAAAGTGTTAGCGAAACAATTTATTTTTTGAGGAGTATCAGCAAAAAACATCATTTCTGTTTGTGGGTTCACGAGAATTATAAATACATACTAAAAAGTTCTCAGAAATAATTGTTTTCGTCGGCATCTTTTATGAACTAAATCTTTTCGTTATAAATATTTTGGGAGTTATTATCTTCAAGGACACGCATATAAAAAAAAATTTATTGCCAACACTTATCAATGAGTTATTATTTTCACTGGAAATGTATTAGGAATCACATTAATCATAGGTACCAGCCATATATTAAAGAATTTATCAATTAGTGAAACATGGTTATTATAATAATATTACAATTTGATACTTATTCTACCTACTTATTACAGTAATGTATGTACATACTATGTTAATAAATACTATACCTATATATACTTTCTGCTCATGAAGACCACATAGTGTATATATTTTACAAATACAAATATTAATGTTAATTAATAAATACAATAATTGCGTTCTTTTTTGTATATTTTTTTTGTTTGTTTTTTTTTTTCACTACGTAGTCAACCCGGTTCAACACCTCGGACGTTTAAATCCATCGCGGTTAGTCACAAGTGTTTCAAAATCTCTCTTTTACGGTATAATATGTCGTTTTTAAACTACGATTATGATAATTTTCTACGAAAAAAAAAATACTTCTTCTTTCTTATTCCTTCTTGTATGTTGGCTTTAAAGCCTGTTTCTTCTTCAATATTAGCATCATAAATTATCGTACCATCTTTTTCTTGGTATGCCAATACTTCTTCGTCCATTTGGTGACTTATCTCTTGCTATTCGTACTATCATACCTCTGCCATTCTACTAATGTGTTCGTTCCACTCCTGTTTACGTTTTGTCACCCATCCATTTATGTCTTCTACATTGCATGATCTTCTTATGTTTTCGCTTCTCTCCCGATCCAACAGACTTTTCACTGATATTCGTCGGAGTATTTTCATCTCTGTTGTTTCTAGTAGTCGTCTCGTTTTAGATGTGTCAGGTCTTGTCTCTGCCGTGTATGTCAATATGGGTCTAATTGCTGCTTTATAGATCCTTGCTTTTGTGTCTGGTCTGAGGTGTTTGTTCTTCCAGATTGTGTCATTAAGAGATCCCGCCGATTTACTTGCTTTTAAGCTTTGTTGTCGTACTTCCTCTTCAACATCTCCGTAACTGGTTATATCTATTCCCAGATATCTAAACCTTGCTTCCTGCTTTATTATTTTCCCATCAATTTCGATTTTACATCGTGGTGGGTATTTAGATGTTGTCATACATTTGGTTTTTTCTGCTGATATTATCATATTGTATTTCTTGGCTGTTGTATTGAAGATGTGTGTTATTCTTTGGAAATCTGAAAGAAGTTATTGAAGATGAAAAAAAATTACATGCGTATTTATTATCAATTTACATTTTTAAGTTCCAAGGCTTCACTTAGTTCTTTGACCAGTGTCATTTTTGCGATTGGTGGGTTGCTAACTTTGCCAATTACCCTACATCTTTTATCCCCTTTGGGACCGGCTGTTGTAATCGCAGAGCTACTCGATCCATCCCACAATTACGCAACGGAGATGCAAAATGGAGCTCATCAAGGAATGAGTAAGAAAAAGAAGGGTAGAATGGAGCGATCATAAAAGACGATCAGTGGAAAGACCACGAAAACGATGGAACAAAAAGAAGAAGAATTTACTTCTTTTGTTGTAGTGAATGAAGGTCGGGTTATTAAATTTTTTTAGGAATGAGTTTATCGCCATGAATAGATTTAAAAATATTAGGTTAGGCCATGTTTTGTCCTCGACTCTATTAGCTGTAAAACTATTTGAAGCTGGATGGACATAGGTGTTTTCCATCATAAACTAAATTGTTATTGAGAACAGTGGATCTTCTTGTCGCAATCATGTACTTCGTTTGAATGAACTTAAATTTTTCCTCTTGTTCAGTTTTCTATTATTTTATTATGAATATCCATTGAAGAAAAAGTTGCTGCTACAAAAACGATAATAATGTGGTTTAAGTGGAATGGATGATATGGAAGGACGCAGCTAGTGTTTTGTAAGAGAGAAAAACTGCAATGAAACTACCAGGAAAAGTTTATCAGACTAGTTTTGATATGCAGCATGGAATATTTAGAAGAATGAATAAAAGTACCAATTAATCTCAATATTAGAGGGCATAGGTTAAGATGGATAGGCCAATTCAACGCCGCGCCGTAATCATAGTAATCTAATACAAATCATCAATATAGACTTGTTGGGAAATAGTTAAAAATGTGTCTATGAGAGGAATTAATATTGGTCCGGTGCAAGATGGAAACTTGGTGAAGAAATATAATTATAGAAACCCACCCTTCATCATGATGATGTCACTCAAAACCTCATTAAAATCACAAATTACCACAACGAAAAATAATATGATAATAATAAATAAACAATAAATAAAAAAAATCTCAAAATGACACAAAAATAATAATAATTGAAAATAATGTAGGTATTACCCAAGTAGCACCGAACGGGTTTATTAAGTCTTTTAAGGATGCTTTAAAACTGTAGAATAAAACTAAAATTACAACCATTTGGTTTTTAAGTAAACCTTAAGGTTGCAATAAAACCGCTTTCAGCATAAAAGGGCCCACTCTAAAAGAGATCAATAAAACCAAAAATAAAAACCTTCTTAAAACTTTGTTTTCTTAAGCAACTGGTTTTAAAGCTGCTGGGAAGGTGCTTTTAAAACCATGTTAAAAGACAGTTTAAGTGCAGGCAGTTTTATAGCTAACTTAAAAAGGTTTCTTAAATGGAGACTTTTAAAGACAATTTACCGTATTAAATGATTCTTTAAACCCATATACTCCATATAGGCCAACAAATTTTTATATGTGTTATGATAGGTAGATACGTATTTGTAACCATAAAATAATAAAAAGTATTTGGTTATTTCGGACTGTCTAGGTAGAAAAACACTTGAGCACCCAACTTTATTGATAATGTTAACAAAAATAGGTCTAAATAACTCACGCGTCCTAAAATTTCTGACTTTTGGCGATTAAAAAATAAAAATAATAAAAAAATTTAAATCCGAAAAATATTAATTTGAAAGAAAAATAATTTTATCTACAATTTTAATGTTTTAATGTTAAAATAAATCGAATTTATGTCTTTAAGTCGCTTATTTATAATTTTTATGTAAGCCTTATATTGTAATCTTTCATGGCTTTCAGTATTTCCAGAAAGCAATATGGCCGAAATCCAAATAAAACTATTTGGTCTATCGACAGAGAATTGTTAAGATCAAATGGTTTTATTTTATACCTTTCCAAGAGCATAATATATCCTACATAAAAGCAAGGTTGCCTTGGAATTAAAACCGTTTAAAAAAAACTGAAACAAAAAAATTGAAAATGGTTATTCATTTTTAAAACCGTTTAGTTTTAATTAATGCTGCTGTCAATAATGCCACTCGGTTTTAATGTAAATCTAACCTAAAATTGAGGCGTTATAGTGTTGTGTGTGTTGTATTTTTCTTTTAAAATGACCAGTTCGTTTATATTTTAAGACTTATTTCTTCCATACTAACTGTACTTCCACTTTTTACAACACACTACACTACTGTTTCGCTCTAAAACAAATGGCCGACCATTTTGGACATTAAAGAAGATGGGATGAGTGATAGTTTTATTGTTTCTAACAAGAAGCATAGTTTAGTCTTTACGATAACCAAATTGATTCAGTTAAGAGCGTTTGATTTTAATATAGCCTTCTAGTTGCTTTTAAGAAAGCAACTTTAAAGAAAACTAAAAAAAAATAGTTTTAAGGCATATGTTTTACTGACAACAGTCTTGAGATCAAGTAGTTTTAATAATAGGTTTTATTAGTCATATTAGGAGAATCTTTAAAACTGCAATAAAACTAAAAGGTAACAAACTAGAATCTAATAAAACCAAACAGTCCAGAAGTTCTTCATAAAACTGATTAGTTTTAAAGTGAACTGAGAATAAATCATTTTAAAACTACAATAAGACAACTTATCTATTAAGATTAATTAGTCTTATTTGATACTCTTATTAGATACTTTAAAACTTGTGACAAATGCTTAACAGTTTTAAAGTTCTGGCAGTATATCTACAAGGTAACTTTAAAACCATTATCTTCTTATTTACCGCAATAAAACCTCTATAAACCTAAAATATATCTCCTAAAATATACCTCTATAAAACTAAAATGTTTTTATTGTGCTATTTGGGTATATTTTAAAATATCCATACATTGTCATTTTCTTTGTTATGTGTAAATAAATACATACCAAAATGAGTTTGGTAAATATTTTAACGTAACTAAAGAAACGTGACTTTTAAAGACTTCTACAGTTAGTCGAGGTAAAAAAAATCGCTTAATAAGCATTTCCTGAACGCTGTTCACATTTACAGCAGTTAGGCAATAACTCAGGGAAATATAATAAGGAAGTAGGGAAATGAGACCTATTGCGGACGATATCGAGGTTTTCGTGGAATTACAATCGACTTTGGCCGACCTCTACACACGGGTGCACGGTTTGGAATGAATGCAAAAATAAAAATAGAAGACATTATGAAAAATTTTGGATAGTTTTTG
Source organism: Diabrotica virgifera virgifera (assembly GCF_917563875.1). Lineage (NCBI taxonomy): Eukaryota > Metazoa > Arthropoda > Insecta > Coleoptera > Chrysomelidae > Diabrotica > Diabrotica virgifera. The sequence continues at coordinate 49,278,993 of NC_065448.1, forward strand.
AAGTTATACTTTTTTAGGCACGAGGGCAAATTTTTCATTTTACTGGGCGCATGCGCACACCGACAGTATGGTATAAACGTTATACGGGATCTGATTGGGTGTTAAAATCATCTGTCAATAATTGTTCAATATGGAGATTTTGGATAAACAAATTATTAATGTTGTGTATATTAGTTTTTATTGTTGTGATGGCAGAGAAAAAAGCAAGTTTATAATATTGTAGTGACTTTTTAAATAGTTTTTAAAAGCGACAGGTACGTAATAATTGTAAATGTTTCAGTATCCTAATAAAAAATTTCATAGGTACCTACCTATTTGGAAAATTTAAAAAGAACCTACCAAAATATTATGTAATGCTTTGATTTACATAATTTGATTACCATCAAAATTTCTATCAATATTCATCTAATATATTGTTGTTATATGTTTTGTTGTATTTTAATATTTCTTTCAATTCTAAATAATTTCAATTCAAAATCAAAATAATTTGGTTAAATTTAGAACCGTCAAAAGTTTAATCCGTTTAGTTAGTTGATCTTCGCACATGATGACACATGGTCTCCGTGGGTAAAAGTTTAAGGTGACTGAATTTCAATACTAACTGCGCTGATAAGCAGGTTCGAACCCCAATGGAAACTTTTATTTTTTTATTTTTTTTTTATACATTTTATGATTGTAAGTTTATTTATTATATAATTTTTTTTTTCAGAAAATACGTATTTAGTTAAAATTTTTTCCTACATTGTTCAGAAATCATTTGTGGCATTTTTCAATGTGTTTGTTTGTGTGTGTTTTATTATTTTATTATTTTAATTTTTGGCACTGTTTTAATAAAATTTTTTGAGAAGTAGTAAGTATTAAAATTAGTTTAATATTTAAATAAAATATAAATAAACTGTCTAAAGTATATTAATTTCGTTGAAATCATATAATAGAAGTATAATTTCTTACGTGCGTACAAAGTAGACACACATTCTTTTTTTTTTCTAATCGGTTAACTGACAAGTGAAGCAAACAATTCATATATTCATAATAATATATATAGTCCAGTCGTCACATATATTTTGAACTCTAAAAACGAAACAAACAAGCTGAATTTTCCTGAAATGTCAATTTTGGGATCGAGAAAAAAAATAAAGATTGCCACTCCTACCCCTCTACCCCTGGGTTTCCCCCTAAAACGTTCCTCGTAGGGGGAAGGGAGATTAGCACTTTTTGTAGTTTTTGTGTAGAATGAAACGTTCTCTCAGAAACAACGTTTAAAACGACCGATCATTTTGAATATCAGTTTACGCGCACGATATATTTTTTTGTAAATAAAACTTGTATTAATTCGACGGTAAAAATTCGACATATTTTGATTAAAGTGTCCTATCGATATATAGGGGAGTGCAATTAGAATGAAAACATGCATTGTTTCGGAAAAATTCAAAAAAGCTTATATTTTTCTAAAACTTTTTTTGTTAGTTTATATACATGTTAAAGTAAAAAGTTCTACTCGCAGATTTGGCCGCTAATTGTTTATTAATTGTTTAAACAATAACAATTGTTTTGTATAAATATTTTAAAAATATCGTTAAATTCATCATTTTACTTTGATCAAATATGTTTCTATTTTGTTTTTGATTATGCTGGATCCGAATATGGCATTGCCATTTGAAAATTCTTATACAGAAGCTCTTATACAGTGTGTCTGCGTAGCTAGGAACCACATGGAAAACTTTTTTATTATCAATTTTACGAAAAAAAGTTGTTCTTAATAAAATGCTCTGGATAGTCAAAAATCTAATTTAATCTATAAATTTTATACGAGTTATGTCAAAAATATGAATTTCGTTAAAGTACTTTTATATTCCAGAATATCAAAAAATGCTATTATTAAAAGTTGTTTGAAATTAGAAGCTATGTCTAAATATACAATTATATCATTCTAATCGAAAAAAAAAATTTCAATTTTTTCTCAAATTACGGATACTCATCATCATTTTATTACAATTATGATAACTATTTTATTATCACTTTTATTAAAAAAAGATATTCTTCATAAAATGCTCTCCCTGGTCTAAAATCTAAGATACAACCATCAGATATCGAACTTTTTTAATTTTATACGAGGTATGTAAAAAATATGAATTTTTTTTAAGAGTTAAGTGCCTTTATTATTCACAATATTTTAATTAGAAGGATGTAATTGAACACTTAAACAATTTTTTTAATTCCAAACATTTTTCGACATTGTGAAATGTAAAGGTACTTTACTCTTGAGTGAAATTCATATTTTTTGACATACCTCGTATAACATTAATTAAATTTGATATTTGATGATTGCATCTTACATTATATACGATGCAAAGTATTTTATAAAGAATAACTTTTTTTTTCGTAAAACTGATAATAAAAAAGTTATCAATAGGTTCCAAGTTACGCAGACATACTGTATAAGAGTTAAACATTTTTTTGCTGAACATTTATTATTGTTGAAGCTTATTATTAAATGTATTTTAGGTAAGTTTAACAGAAAAAAGTTTTGATCACTTTGTATAAACATTTTTTTAGCTGGTAATTTTCGGTTTTTGTATTACATTTTTGTTATCTTTCTTAATTTTCTTAAAAAAAATAGTTTATTTCATTTCTAAAGTAAAATAATTTAGTACATTTTAAAGATTATATCCTAAGCTTTAAAAAAGCACTTATAAAACTGTAATAGATCTGTTCAAATTTGAGTAATACCGTCTTAAAGTGGTGATAATTCTATAAAACTACGAAGATTTTAAAAATTACATTTTTTGAGATCATATCATTTGAATTAAATTTTTGAGATTTTTTTGGAATTAAACATCATTTAGTAAGATGCTTGAAAGGTAAGTTGTGCAAAATTGAGAGTTTTAGAAGAAAAATTGTATTAGTTACACATTTTTAAATCATTTTTAAACAAAATTCATGTAAGGCTCACTTTCCACCCACACCGTACTTATGCCCATACATTTTATTTCTTTATATTATATCCATAAGATAGCTTAATTATTTTTCTTTCACGTTCAATTTGTAAAATTTCATTTGTTTCATAAAGAATTACATTAAAATAACTCAACCGTGCACTTCGCCGTACGTTAGTTTACATTGCGCCAATGTTTGTGAGAAGGGTGACTTAACGACGTTCTACACCTTCGGCAAAGAATTAAGGATTTGCATGAAATTTTAGTATGTTATAGTTTACTTCAAAAAACTAAGATTTGATTTTTTAAAAATTGTTTAACCGTGCCGTTTAATTACTATTAAAAGACATAGTTAAATTTTAACAAGGGCTCTTATGGGAATTCTTAAAAAGTTAATAACTTTTGACCCAAATTTACGATTTTAAATTATTTGTGCTTAAATTAAAGGTTTTTTTGTAAGGAATAACATATTAAAAAATGAGGATTGTTTACCGTACCATTTATTTTTAATTTATTTATTATAATTAATTCCGTAATTTATTCCGTAATTTCCGTAATTTATGATAATTTATTTTTATAAAGTATTCAATACTGAAACATATGATTTGAGTATTCTGCTATAAATGCATTGTTACCAACTTTCGCTTGCATATAAGTTTCCCCCCTTTCCTCTGAGAGACATACCCCGCAACGAAGGTGTAGAACGTCGTTAAGCGTTATAAATAAAAAATTATAGAAGATACAGATTTAATTTTAGAAAATTCTTTATATAAGGTTTTTTTTGTAAAATTTTCTGAATTTTTCAATGATCAAGTCAGTTTTTTTCTAAAATTTATATTTTCGGAGTTATCTAAAAAAACATCGAATTTCGTAGTTCATTTGTGTAATAAAAAATGAAGCACCCCCTTCTCGAGTAGAACTTTTTGATATGTTGTTTATTAAACATTTCTTAATGAAATTACAAAAAGTTCTATCTTATTTGATTTTTTCCGAAGTGAAAATCTATATGCACTCCCCTAATAAATCAAAATGCTTTTTAAAAGTGAACCTCCCTTTCGTATGCAATTTTTGCATATTGCCGTAAATGAAGTCAGTTTCTATATATCTTTTACTTATAGTCCAGTCGACAAGCACTTTTAGCGACGAAAAATTCCGAAGTTAATGAAATTTTAGGGTGTTGTTTGTACATGTTTAGTGATGTCAAATCCAAGTTTTCGACCTCGAGGAGGTTGTGGAAAATTTTTGGCGGCCGAAAAACCTCGAAATTTTCGGACTTGTTTCAGTTTGTTGCTCATAACTCTAAAACGGTCAATCCTACGTGAAAAGCTATTATATAGTAATTTAAAGAAGGCACAATTTCCCGTCGGTCAAAAAAAAAGTCCGGAATCGGTCCAATAGATAAACTTTTACGGGCGATCAAAAAATGACAATTTTTTCTAATTTTGTTAAAATCTGGCATATCCTCATTTTCAAAGTGCTGTAGCTTTACAACATCACTCCCAATTGCCTACCCCCCTCCTAAACGTTGTAGAGCATCAACAGGAGAGTTCAAAAACAACAAAAATTTTAAAATTGGATTAATTTTTCAAATTTTAGATACTGTTTTCCTAAAATTGGCATTTCTCGAAAGTAGCTCCCACTTGGTTTTATGCTCTTTCCTGGGGCCTATTCACTCCTATAACCCAAATTCGTTTCTGATACCATTCCGCAACCGTTACGTAAAGACCTAAGGCTGTAATAAGGATTTACCTTTGCATGTAGGTGTACTCGTATATGCGGAGAACTAGGTCATACCCAAATGGTAAAAAATGTAATAACTTCAAAACACTTCATTTCGCTCAAAAAGATTATATTAGTAATTAAAATGAAAAGTACAAAAATGAAAATACATGAAAAACTAATGCATAATGTGTAAATACATGACGTATTTCGCGTTAGCTTTTATTGCTTTCACCTTAAAACTATTCAGTAAAAGGTCATTTGCCTACTGAAAGGATTAACCTATTGTTGCATAGAAAACAGTTTCAACTTATACCTGTAAAAGATAAGTGAACTTTTAGTCAGGGAATTCCTTTAAAATGTGTTCAATTTTTATAAACAATAGCCATTGATTCAAGTGTTTTTATTTTCTGGCAAATAAAATGAAAATTTCCAATCAAATTAGTTTTTTTTTCACATATACATTTTGGATATTTTTCCTCTTATTCAAAACAACACTAACTTTTACAACTATTTTATTTTAATTTTATTTTGCTTTTCGTCATAACATCAGTCAGATTTTAGTAGTATTTATTAAATAATATTGACAACCGTTATAAAATATACATGAATTTATTAAATAAATGCAATAAAAGTAAGGAGTTTGAAGTTTTAAATTAACTTGAAAATATGAATCGGGTTTTAGGGTCCTGCACTGAATGTGTTAACTCTGCGGTATAATATTTACGTGTATTTATATTTGTATATATTATCAATTCTATCAATAAACCGCAAAATGTAGGTGCAACCATATTTTTTTAATCACTTTGTGTATCAAATACAAATTCAACTTAAATATGTTCAATCAGTTTTTATTTATATATCAATACATTCGTTTTTGTTTCATTAAGAATTGAAGAAAAAGTATTTAAGAAATTTTCAGCCTTCTTTCAGCTTTAGAGGCGCATTTTTCGCTCAAAGCAAGATATGTTGCATATTCATAACCTTCTATCTTTTACCGTAACTTTGATAGAATAAAAGATTTTACATTAGGGAACCAGTTCAAAAAACATATTAAAAATTGGAACAACGGGATTATTTCTTAGTTGACCCATTTTTTTACGCTATTTGCACTGGCCTATACCTACAGATATTTTCTACTAAAGGATAATAAATCCTGACCGATGAAATATCCTGATAATATGGATACGGTAGATTTAAATACATATATCTTCAATAATCCTACATACATAGGTAAATCCTTATTACGTCCCTAGGTCGATACGGAATGGTATCAGAGACGATTGTGGGTTATAGGGTTGAATAAGCCCCAGGAAAGAGCATAAAACCAGGTGGGAGCTACTTTCGAGAAACGCCAATTTAAAAAAAACAGGTTCTAAAATTTCAAAAATTAGGCCAATTTTAAAATTTTTGTGGTTTTTGAACTCTCTTGTTGATGCTCTACAACTTTTAGGGAGGGGGGTAGGCAATTGGGAGTGATGCTGTAAAGCTACAGCACTTTGAAAATGAGGTTATGCCAGATTTTAACAAAATTAGAAAAAATTGTCATTTTTTGATCGCCCGTAAAAGTTTATCTATTGGACCGATTGCGGACTTTTTTTTTTGATCGACGGGAAATTGTGCCGTCTTTAAATTACTATATGATAGCTTTTCACGTAGGATCGACCGTTTTAGAGTTAAGAGCGACAAACTGAAACAAGTCTGAAAATTTCGAGGTTTTTCGGCCGTCAAAAATTTTCCACAACCTCCTCGAGGTCGAAAACTTGGATTTGACATCAGTAAACATGTACAAACAACATCCTAAAATTTCATTAACTTCGGAATTTTTCGTCGTGACGCCCCTTTTCCACAACCTGCCGACCGGACTATTAATAAATATCAAAATAAGCGATGCGCGTTTTTTTTCTAGAGCGTAAGAATTTGTATCGATGTTTAATGCCCCCCTCACCCAAAAAGGCATATGTGGCTGATGTCTCTAAAACAGAGGCTAAGTAAGATTGTTAAGATTTCTTTCCTTTCATCGCCAATTGAAAATAACATTTATAGGTTTAATTTTATTTTAGATTTTCTTAAAGGATTTCCGCGCTGGAAATCGAAATGAAGAATTAGTCCGTTCTTTAACGGTAAAATATTGCAAAATCTCTAAATTTTAAAGAACCGCTTGGATTGACATGAAATTTGACATACACATAGCTAACAAGTCAAAAAAAAGTGATATTGTGCCGATATGTGCTTTTGCCCTGGGGTGCTTTTCACCTCCTCTTGGGGCTGAAAAAGTATTCGTCCAAAGAAAGTCAGGAAATGGATAAACTTTCTAATTTTAAGTAACTTTTGTTCTATAGAGTTTTTTCACTAAATCAATACTTTTCGAGTTATTTGGCAGTGAATATGTTCATTTTTTCAACCAAATAACTACGCTTTTAGACGGTTTTTCGCAAATAACTCAAATAGTACCTAAGTATTTTGTGGAAAAAACATTCTTAGTAAAAATATAGCCTGTATAAAATTTTAAAAAATGGTGTATATATATTATCACGTCTCTACACCTAGTAGAAGCAGAGTTATAGCTAATGAAAAATAGGTTCATATTCGTCAAATTCCAAATGGAATACTTTAACGTGAAATAACCAAAAATGAAGCACATTTCGGGGAAAACTCATTACAACTTATTTAAAGTGTTTAAAAAAAGCTTCATTTTTGTTTTATAAAAAAATATATCTAGCATCAAAATTAAACAAGTTACGCTCAAAATAAAGTTAGTCCCTTTTGGTTTTGTTAAAAAAATCGAGAAAATCACCCCCTAATTAGTATCTTAAATGAACTTAATCGTTACGACTTCACAAGTTTCTTGACTCGTGTATATATATTGTTTATATGATCTGTAAGTTTCATCGCTTCAAAGTCCTTATTATTGAAAGGGCTGTAGTTAAAAGGGGTTGAACGAGTCACTGATCACGAATGTATGCAAATTTAGAAACACCAAATCTTAATCAATTTTTGTCTAACCGAAAAACAAAAAAATACATGATATTCAGAAAAGCAAATCTGACTTTTTTTGTTTTTCGAGATTTTTGGTATCTCTAACAATTTTTAAGTTATTTTGAAAAAAAGCATATTTTTCAAAATTTAAATTTTTAAAAATTTTATTTTGAAACCAAATTTTTTCAAAAATAAGCACTTTGAATCGATGAAACTTACAGATCATATAAACACAACATAAGTAAAATAATTTGTGGAGCGGTAACGAATAATTTCATTTAAGTTGCTAATTACGGGGTGGTCTTCCCGATTTCTTTTTTGCCAAAACAAAAGGGACCAACTTATTTTGAGCGTAACTTGCTTACATTTAATGTTAGAAACTTTTTGTAAAAACAGAAATAAAGCTTTTTTTAAACACTTTAACAAAGTTATAATGGGTTTTCCCCAAAAAGTGCTTAATTTTTTGGATATTTCACTTCGAAATATTCTATTTGAAATTTGGTGAATATGAATCTATTTTTCATTGGCTATAACTCTGGTTCTACTAGATGCAGAGACCTAACGCGTACACCATTTTTTTTACTTTTGTATAAGCTATATTTTTCCTAAGAGCGTTTTTTTCGACAAAATACTTACTTTTTGAGTTATTTGCGAAAAACTGTATAAAAATGTGGTTATTTTGTTGAAAAATGAACATATTCACTCGCAAATAACTCGAAAAGTGTTGACTTGGCGAAAAACCTCTATAGAACAAAAGTTACTTAAAATTAGTCAGTTTACCCATTTCCAGACTTATTTTGGACATATATTTTTTCACCCCCAAGAGGGGGTGAAAGTCACCCCCAGGGCAAAAGCACACATCGGCACAATATCACTTTTTTTCTTTGACATGTAAGCTATACGTATGCCAAATTTCATGTCAATCCAAGCGGTTCTTTAAAATTTAGAGCAAAAACCGTGAAAGAATGGAGTAAATAATAATCGAAAAGAAAAGAAAATAAAGAATATAAATTTTTTACAATTATTTATTGTGATTTATTGCCATGTATAAAACATAATATTTAGTACCAAGCATCTAAGCATATATGACTAATGTTACTTGATTTGATTAATGTTATTGTTGACTAACATAAAACAATAATATTTATAATTTATAATAATAAATAGCAAATGTTAGGATTACACGGAACAAGAGAGCATCTAGTGTAATCCAAGATAAATAAATAAATTAACTAAATAGTAACTATATTGGAGAATTAGAGCATCAAGTAATTTTTGTAGATACATGTATGCGTACAGTTTGCGACGTGTGCCGCAAGGATAATGTCGAAACTAAACGGTTATAAAAAATGTCGTCACGCATGTGTTGTATAGTGCAGTTTCTTCATTTCCGTCTGCAAATACGTATTGCACAGATATTTAATTAAATACTATTCGTTTTCATTCAGTTTAGAAATACATGTTGCCTGGAATAACTAGTATTTTATGTGTAATCGATATCAATATGAATTCGGTTCAGACCAAAGAATCTCTTTACCGCTGGTCAACCTTCTATCAGCTCCCGCTCCCGATAAGAATTTTTGTTCTTGTTTTATTCTTGAACATTGTTTTTTAATTGTTATTAAAAACAGGATGGCCAAGATGTTATGACAGGACGGACGCTCGGATTGCCCCGTGTATCATCAAGGTACGTATGAGATACGGTATGAGCTCCCCTACATATAAACCCAAACCTGTTGAATCTAAGAGCGGGGTTCACCCTTGTATGGATACGTACCTTATAGTCCGTTCGTTAACGGTAAAATATTGCAAAATCTCTAAATTTTAAAGAACCGCTTGGATTGACATGAAATTTGGCATACACATAGCTAACAAGTCAAAGAAAAAAAGTGATATTGTGCCGATATGTGCTTTTGCCCTGGGGGTGGTTTTCACCCCCTTTTGGGGGTGAAAAAATATTCGTCCAAAGAAAGTCAGGAAATGGATAAACTGGCTAATTTTAAGTAACTTTTGTTCTATAGAGTTTTTTCACTAAGTCAATACTTTTCGAGTTATTTGGCAGTGAATATGTTCATTTTTTCAACAAAATAACCACGCTTTTAGACGGTTTTTCGAAAATAACTCAAATAGTAAGTATTTTGTCGAAAAAAACATTCTTGGCAAAAATATAACCTGTAAAAAATTTTAGAAAATGGCGTATATATCAGGTCTCTACACCTAGTAGAAGCAGAGTTATAGCTAATGAAAAATAGGTTCATATTCGTCAAATTCCAAATGGAACACTTTAACGTGAAATAACCAAAAATGAAGCACATTTTTGGAAAATTCATTATGGACCGCGTTATGTAATAACGGATTAACCGCCAAAAGTCCAAAATCGAGATAATAGTGCCATCTTGCAGCTAGAGTGCAAATCTATGTATAAAAATATGTTTTTTGTAAAAAAATTTAAAAAAAAGCTGTTTTTAAATGCCTGTATTAAGCGACATTTTTTATTTTCTTAAAAAAAATCCCACACTAGGATTTGTAATATCGAACTAAACGCCAATAATGGTACATAATCCATTGTCATAAACAAAAATCCGCATCTTTGTAAGTGTAATAACGAATCAAGCGCCACGAATAGTCGGTTAATTCTTTATTACAAAACATAACAGATTTACTAACGTTAAAGATATCGAATTAAAAGACATCCTTTGTAAGGTAACATCAGATTAAGCGCCAAATATGTCTCTTAATCCGGTATTCGGATCTTAACTCATGCGTATCTTAAAAAATCATTAACGAATTAAGCGACATTTGATCGAATAACTTTTAAAATATAAATTATTTTTAAAAAATTTTAAACACATGTAAAAGTCTATTTACATTTGCATTAATATATTAAATATGAAACATGTCAGTACTATATTTTAGAAATAGTACCAAAAACAAATTTAAAATCTTTAAACCGATTTATCTCAAAACTACATTTTGGCGCTTAATCCGCTATTACGTAACGCGGTCCAACTTATTTAAAGTGTTTAAAAAAAGTTTATTTTTGTTTTGTAAAAAAAATTTCTAGCATCAAAATTAAACAAGTTACGCTCAAAATAAAGTTTGTCCCTTTTGGTTTTGGTAAAAAAATCGAGAAAATCACCCCCTAATTAGTATCTTAAATGAACTTAATCGTTACGACTTCAAAAGTTTCTTGTCTCGTGTATATATTGTTTATATGATCTGTAAGTTTCATCGGTTCAAAGTCCTTATTATTGAAAGGGCTGTAGTTAAAAGGGGTTGAACGAGTCACTGATCACGAATGTATGCAAATTTAGAAACACCAAATCTTAATCAATTTTTGTCTAACAGAAAAACAAAAAAATACATGATATTCAGAAAAGCAAATCTGACTTTTTTCTGTTTTTCGAGATTTTTGGTATCTCTAACAATTTTTAAGTTATTTTGAAAAAAGCATATTTTTCAAAATTTAAATTTTTAAAAACTTTACTTTGAAACCAAATTTTTTCAAAAATGAGCATTTTGAATCGATGAAACATACAGATCATATAAACACAACATAAGTAAAATAATTTGTGGAGCGGTAACGACTAATTTCATTTAAGTTGCTAATTAGGGGGTGGTGTTCCCGATTTTTTTTTGCAAAAACAAATGGGACCAACTTTATTTTGAGCGTAACTTGCTTAAATTTAATGCTAGAAACTTTTTGTAAAAACAGAAATAAAGCTTTTTTTAAACACTTTAAAAAAGTTATAATGGGTTTTCCCCAAAAGTGCTTAATTTTTTGGATATTTTACGTCGAAATATTCTATTTGAAATTTGGTGAATATGAATCTATTTTTCATTGGCTATAACTCTGGTTCTACAAGATCCAGAGACCTAACACGTACACCATTTTTTTTTTACTTTTTTATAAGCTATATTTTTCCTAAGAACGTTTTTTTCGACAAAATACTTACTTTTTGAGTTATTTGCGAAAAACCGTCTAAAAATGTGGTTATTTTGTTGAAAAATGAACATATTCACTCGCAAATAACTCGAGTATTGACTTGGCGAAAAAGCTCTATAGAACAAAAGTTACTTAAAATTAGTCAGTTTACCCATTTCCGGACTTATTTTGGACATATATTTTTTCACCCCCAAGCGGGGGTGAAAGTCACCTCCAGGGCAAAAGCACACATCGGCACAATATCACTTTTTTTCTTTGACGTGTAAGCTATACGTGTGCCAAATTTCATGTCAATCCAAGCGGTTCTTTAAAATTCAGAGCAAAAACCGTGAAAGAATGGACTATTATGGGCCGGCTACACACAACGTCTTGCCTGTGCAGTCCAAAACTGTGCAGGCATGACGGAACAAAAAGACGGTACACCGTACGTTGTCCACACGTGCAGACTACGTAAAAACTGGACTGCGCAAACTTCAGTCTTTCGAGAACTCAACACGATGAGCAGCACGGAAGAGGTTTTTTTTTTAATGGAAGCGTTATTGTATTGTTTATTAATAAAAAAGCAACAAAAAAACAACCAACGACGCTGTAGAAGTACTACTGTTTGACGTGTCGATTTGCACTCTGGAAATCGTCCGCAGAAAAAATTAAAAGAAAATTAGGTTTGAAAATTCTAGGAAAATTTGTCATATTTAATTTTCTTTTAATTTTTTCTGAGGACGATTTCCAGAGTGGAAATCGAAACGTCAAACAGTAGTTAATTAAGAAATGTAATTTTCATTACACCTACAATTATTATGGCTCAATCCCATACAAACATAATACCATTGTATAACTAGACAGTTAAACAATGATAATACAACATTAAACATGTCACAAGAAAACAGTTTCATTATATTATACAGTACGTAAATCATTCAGCTGGACATTGGGAACATCCATTGAGAGAATTGTGGCAACTGCGCTAACCTGTGTTAGTTGAAGCTTCTGTTCGAGTACGAATTTTTCTTGCAATAGAGCTGTTAGAGCGAATATAATGATATAATGAGTAAGTTTTGAAGCAAGGCTGTCCATAAATAAATCAAAAACAAAGTTTATGATTAATTCTACTTTAATTTTTAAAATATTTTTTATTTAAAAACTAATTTCAAAACTAAACAGTTTTCCCATTCCCTTAGGCCAAATATCTGTGGCAAAAAGTTCATCTAATGCCATCCCCTCTTTGTGAACACACACACACACACACCTTAGGCCAAAAATATTTAGCTACTACATTGTCATATTTTGACGTTTATTTATGTCAGTCGAAATTTTTGAGGTTAATGCCCCTTAATGCTAACACCCATATTGTCATCAAAAGAGAGCTCAGTTGCCACAATTATCTCAATTTAATACAATGTAGGTATTTATGTATCTAAATATACAATGTATGTTCCCTATGTCCAGCTGAACGATTTACGTACTGTATAAGTATGTATATAAACTTTTTTCAATGGTAGTATACCAATATTGGAAAAAAAATTATAGTTAATCTTTCAAAAACGGTAAAAAAATATATGATTTTAAAGAATTCCCTATTTTAGAATCAATTAAAAATAAAAAAAATAAAATATTACGTATTAAATAAAAGCGTATGCTTAATTTTTCTTATTCCTGTCGGAATATTCTCTACTCTTCACTTTCCATAACGCCGGCAGATTTGTATAAGTCTATAAATTCAGTTAAGAATTGTCTTGAAACACTTCTGATACCGCTCATTTCGTCTGATCTTGGTCTATCCACCTCGAAAACTTTTGCAGAACTGAAGAACGGACTGAACTGCCGGCCACACGTTCAAGTAAAACTGTAGAACCTAAAACTGCACAGGTAAAATCTTCAGCATGTAGACGAGAGTACAGTACGCGCTTGAAGGCCTGCGCGCGATACAGTCTTGCCGTCCATACACACGCTCTTGCCTGCATAAACGAGTCTCTGCAAGCAGCAGGCATGCTCTCAGGCAAGACGTTGTGCCGCCTTTGAAGTTTCACCCTAATACCAAGTAAAACAGGGAAAAAACAGATAAACCGCGACGTCGACGTTGGCAAACCGCCTGCATATAAACAAGCCCTAAGGCAGGCCAGGCGGCACATCAAAGAAACATGAAACGTAAATTACGTTTCATGGAAATAAACCACTGCTAAACAAATATACGTCCGGCCATTTATGAAACTCTCCGAAAATAAAAATATGTCATGAGCATGAATCACACTCGTTTCATTGGTAGGCGGACTTTGAGATTTGTTTAGCAGTGTTTTCTTTTCATGAAACATGTTTTTCGTTTCATGTTTCATGTTTTTCGTTTCATGTTTCTTTGGTGTGCGGCTTGCCTAAGAGAGAGGAACAAAATTTATGCCACAAATTTTTCCCAGTTTGGCATGTCAAAAAATCTGATTATTCTCTATATATTTTTCAAATTTGGAATATGGCAACAAGGGGAAAATTAAGGTATTCCTTATTGTTTGATTTTTCCTTTAATACCAATTATTTTGTTGAACTACAAATACCTAACTTCAAAAACATGCGTTTATATCAACGTATCTGATGTGAAAATAAAAAATAGTTTACAGTGTTTAATTTATAAAATGAACTAGCATCAAATCAGTTTGGATTGGTTGATACCATCAGTAATCCATTATTACGTAGCAACAACCATTCTTATAATATTAGATAACAGATTAATTATTTGATGCTTTATCATTTCCTAAAAATATGACTGCATCATAGGTATTTTCTCTTCCTATTTACTTTCTACTTGCATTTTAATATAATTAAAATTGGAATAGTACTTAATCGGCATATTCTTCGGTGTTTATTAAAAAAACTTTCTCGTTTACATTTACAAGAACACTTTCATTTGTGTATTTATAAATATTTATCGCTTGAAACACACTAGAAAAGTGAATTGAATTGTGATTTTTTTTTACATAGATCATATTTAATTCTTGTGACACACCAGAAAATGAAAGAGTGGGAGACACGATAAACGCGAAACAAGTATGGAAGTAGCAGTGGACGAAAATAAAAGAGAGATAGGCCAGCCGGGATGAGGAATAGTGATAGGAATAGACAAAGGCTTCTAACTGGAGGCTGAAATGTCAAATAAAGTAGTTCCAGTTTACCAATTTTGGTTAATTCCTATTATACAGGGTGTCCCAAAAGTAGTGGAACGGTCGAATAATTCGCGAACTAAACATCGGATCGAAAAACTGAAAAATACGTGTTCAATCATTTTCAAAAATCTATCCAACGACACCAAACACCAACCCCCACTACACCCCCTGGAGGTGGGGTGGAGGGTAACTTTAAAATCTCAAATGGAAACCCCTAGTTTTTCTTGCAGATTTGGATTCGTTACGTGAAAGTAAGCAACTTTTATTCAAGACATTTTTTCGAACTGTGGATAGATGGCGCTATAATTGAGAAAAACGATTTATCCTGATACCATAGGTAAATTATAGAAACGGTCTAATATCTCGAGAAATACACTTCCAAATGAGAAACCAAAAAAAGGTTTTTAATACTTTTCGAAAACCTATCGAATAACACTAAACATGACCCTCCAACCCACCCCCTGGAGGTGGGGTGGGGGGTAACTTTAAAATCTTAAATAGCAACCCCCACTTTTTATTACAGATTCAGATTCGTCATGAAAAATTAAGCAACATTTATTCGAAACATTTTTTAGAATTTTGATAGATGGCGCTTTAATTGGAAAAATATGATTTATTAGCGCCGTCTATCAGCAATTTTAAAAAATGTTTCGAATAAATGTTGCTTAATTTTTCATGACGAATTCGAATCTGCAATAAAAAGTGGGGGTTGCTATTTAAGATTTTAAATTTACCCCCCCCCCCGTCTCCAGAGGGTGGGTTGGAGGGTCATTTTTGGTGTTTATCGATAGGTTTTCAA
The DNA here is from genome assembly GCF_917563875.1 of Diabrotica virgifera virgifera. Taxonomy (NCBI): domain Eukaryota; kingdom Metazoa; phylum Arthropoda; class Insecta; order Coleoptera; family Chrysomelidae; genus Diabrotica; species Diabrotica virgifera. The sequence continues at coordinate 49,294,521 of NC_065448.1, forward strand.
GAAATATTAAAAACCTGTTTTTTGGTTTCTTATTTGGAAGCGTATTTCTCGAGATATTAGACCGTTTCTATAATTTACCTATGGTATCAGGACAAATCGTTTTTCCCAATTATAGCGCCATCTATCCACAGTTCGAAAAAATGTCTTGAATAAAAGTTTCTTACTTTTACGCAACGAATCCAAATCTGCAAGAAAAACTAGGGGTTTCCATTTGAGATTTTAAAGTTACCCCCACCCCACCTCCAGGGGGTGTAGTGGGGGTTGGTGTTTAGTGTCATTGGATAGATTTTTGAAAATGATTGAACACGTATTTTTCAGTTTTTCGATCCGATGTTTAGTTCGCGAAATATTCGACCGTTCAACTACTTTTGGGACACCCCATATATTCCATGTATGTATACAATGATAAGTGCGCTAATAACCGGCAAAATAACGCAAACGATGGAAAACATTAAGTTATGAGATAAACAGAGATGAAACTAGTAGAGGGGGAATTATCGATATAAACGTCTAAAGTCTAAATTAACATTACATTACATAGTTTCCAACCTTTAGACGTCTGTAACAGGAGTATTTTATAAAATTTCCCTGTCACAGGGACAGTTGCCATACTCCTTTGATACTTCTAAAGGTGGGAAACTATGTAATTTAATGTTAATCTATACGTTTATGTCGATAATTTCCATCTATACTAGTTTCATCTCTTTTTACTTCACAATGTATTATGTTTTCCACCTTTTGCATTATTTTGCCGGTCATTAGCGCGCTCATCACTGTATAGGGTTGTCCACTCAAAAAAGTCTCTATACTCCATGATATTTGAACAATGTTCATTTTTTTGTAAAAATGGTAAAACTGATATCTGTCGTGTGTCAACCCTCTCCCTTCCAGTAACACAAATCTTTAATTTTGTTTTCACTCATTTTGAAAAAATGTGTTGTTTCCACCCATTTTGGAAAAATGTGAAAACCGTGAATTGGACGGGATTCTGCAGAAAGAATCCAAACCACACTTTGTTAAAACTGAGATATCAGCCAAAAAATTTACGATAAAATTTTAAATTCTCTATTAAAAATAATCATGGTTTAGCATTAAAATCGTCAATATATGCATTAGATTTGATTTAACACATACTGTTTGATTCAAGAAAACAGTTGTTTTAAAAAAGAAATCCACTTTTGTGGCTTGGTTCCCTTCTGCACAACAACTTAAGTGAATTCAAAGTTAACAAACATTTATGTTCCATTCTCAATAATATAAAAAAATGTTGATATGAAATTACTGGGATTTAATAATTTGTTCGATTTCAAAATCTAGAAGTCCCGTGAATTCAAGAAAACAGTTGTTTAAAAAAAATCGACTTTTGTGGCTTCGTTCCCTTCTGCAAAACAACTTAAGTGAATTCAAAGTTAACAAACATCTATGTTCCAATATTAAGTTACATAATCAGGCGTATAATCTAAAAAATGTTAATATGAAATTACTGGGATTTAATAATTTGTTCTGGAAGTCCCGTGAATTCAAGAAAACAGTTGTTTTAAAAAAATCCACTTTTGTAGCTTGGTTCCCTTCTGCAAAATAACTTAAGTGAATTTGCATAAAGGAACCAACCCACATGGATCTTTTCTGCAGAACGCTGTCATGTTACAACGATAATGTTGGTTGGTTCTTTCGCTCATAGAGGACGGTATATATCGTTTGTGGCTTGGTTCTTTTCTGCACAAGGTTCTACGGGGTATTTTACAACCTATGGGACTGTTAATAGGAAAAATACATATTTGTGGTTTGGTTCCTTTCTGCAGAATCCCATCCAATTAACCATGTCAGTCTGTCCCATAGACTTTGTAAACACAACTGCTCCATCATTTGACCACATAGAAGGACAAATGAGGTATCGAATAAAAGCTTATCATCCCAAGGATGGTATTCTTCTTCTTCTTTTATTCGTTTCGAATATTGGCGATCATTCTGGCTATAATTATTTTATTAACTAATGCTTTAAATAGATTAGTTGTTGTTGTGGAGAACCATTTCCTCATGTTCTTTAACCATGATATTCTTCTTCTCGCAATTCCTCGCTTTCCGAATACTTTACCTTGAAGGATTACCTTCAGTAATCTGTATTTAGTGCCGTTTCTCATTATGTGTCCGAGATATCCGAACTTTCTACTTTTAATGGTATACATCACCTCTCTTTCTTTGCCCATTCTTCGTAATACGGTCTCGTTGGTTATCTTGTCCGTCCATGATATCCTTAGGATTCGCCTGTATAGCCACATCTCAAAGGCTTCAAGTTTTTTCTCCATTGCTTCAGTGAGTGTCCAGGATTCAACTCGATAATACAATATTGAGAAGATATTAGGTAATACAACATCGTAGGAGCCTTATTTTTATCTCCAGATTAAGGTTGTGGCTTTTAAAGAGTTTGGTTATGTTACTGAATGCACTCCTAGCCTTCTCTATTCTACATTTTATTTCTTGTGAGTGATCCCATTGTTCGTTTACTATTGCTCCAAGATAGTTATACTGTTTTACTCGGTCCACTGGATGGTATTAAAGGTGAACAATTTGACCTAGGACTTCCGGTTTTAGGGTTGAAACCTAAAGTACTGTTTTAAAGTCGCTGAAATAGTACAAGCGATATATAATTCGACGCGCATTAGCAAGACGAGCACAAATATATACTTCCGGTTTCAAGCCTGTCTGTCCGCCCGTCTGTCTGTCCGCGAATATAACTCACCAGTTACTAAAACAGATAGAATGACAAATGAGTTGTCGATTGAGAGCTCATAACTCAAGGATGGTATTAAATGTGAGAAATTTGATCTCCGACTTTCGGTTGTACTGTTTAAAAGTCGCCGAACTTTTTTTTTTAAATGTTTATTCAGCAATCGGTTAGTTATAAAAATTCTAACAATAAGCGTCTCTGGGGTTTGAAGTAAAAAAAAATTGACGTTAGAGAGGTCAGTCCAATGACTGGACCTCTAGTATGGAACAAACATGACATTCCGATAATATGCTATACAAACATACATTTTACACTTACAAACAATACATATATCTAAAATATAAACACAATTACGGTGAGGTATAAAACTTATTTATAAATAAGGTCCAGTGGATTTTTACGTTTTAGTCTGTGAGTTTGTTGACTATTATCAAGCACGTTTATTGCCAGGGCATTTAGATGGCTTTCTAGGCGTTTTATGTACCGAACACTGCACTGAACTATCACTGCACTGAACTATCATTTCACTGATCGTAGGTACTTCTAGATCACAATAAATGTCTTTGTTTGACACGAACCATGGGGCGTCTGTTATAGACATTATAGAGCGTAACACTTTGGATTGTAATCTTTCCATTATGAATATGTTGGATTTTGCTGCTGTACCCCATAGCTGGATCCCATAGGTCCAGACCGGTTTGAGTATTGTATTGTATACCAACAGTTTGTTACGTATAGACAACTTCGATGTTCTGCCCAGTATCCAATAATGTTTACGAAATTTTAAATTTAACTGTTGGCGCTTTTTCCATATATGTGTTCCATGTCAAAGTTTTGTCCAGGTGCATACCAAGGTATTTAACGCTTTCGGCTTGTGGAATTGCTTTGTTATTTATTTCTATATTAGGCGATATTTTACGACATTTTGTAAATATGATATGTTGTGATTTTGATTCATTGATCTTTATTCGCCATTTCTTTGTCCACTTTTCAATGTTCCTAATATGCCTTTGAAGAGATTCGGTAGCTGTTGCGGGATTTTCATCTGTGACTAACATAGCTGTGTCATCTGCGAATGTTGTAGTCGTTACATTTTCGTTTGTTGGTATGTCATGTGTAAATATTAGATATAATGTAGGACCCAGAACGCTACCTTGAGGGACTCCAGATCGTATAGGGTAGATTTTTGATGTATCTGCTTCATGCTTGACACCTAAATGTAGTACCTAAAGGTAGTACCTTTCTTCTAAATATGATTTTAGTATAGTAAACATTGAATCAGGAACGTTCATTTTTATTTTGAAGAGCAACTCTTCATGCCAGACTTTATCAAAAGCCTGACTGACGTCAAGAAAAAGTGCAGAACAGTACTTTTTTTCTTCAAAAGTTTTATTTACTATATCAACGACTCTATGAACTTGTTCTATTGTTGAATGCTTCTCTCTGAAACCAAACTGGTGATCCGGAAAAAGATTATGATCAGTTATTATCTTCATTAGCCTGGTTGCTAATAGCTTCTCAAATATTTAGCTAGTACCGGTAAAAGACTAAAAGGACGATAAGAGGTATGTTCGTGAGGTGGTTTACCATGTTTATGGATCATTATTATATCAGCAATTTTCCATTGCGTTGGTACAATTTTGAGCCTTATTGCGGCGTTGAATAGTTGTGTTATCATAACTACACCTATATCTGGTAACTCTTTTAAGATAGTTCCTGTTATAAGGTCATAGCCAGGAGATTTTTTGGTTTTTAATCTATATTGAATAGTATTTTTTACATCTCTTTTTGTTACTGGTTTAATTTGCTCACTTGGCTGTTGGATTGTTGCTAGACTTTAACATATTAACTTATTCTTGTGAAAAAGTAGCAGTTTATTGAAAGTGTTACATATCTTAAAAACTTTTATATCCCAGCAAACTAACGAAAATCTTCAACCCAAACATTCCCATTTTAGATCCATTTTTCCTTAAACTTCCGGAGATAAAATCGGAGAGAATTTCCTACCCAGCCAAACAGAACTAAGAGATGACTAATATCTTGGGAAATTTATGAATCAAAACCGATTCCGAACACTCGGAGCAACGGGGGATAAGATATGCATCTGGTTATTGCTCTCTCGTGAAAGAACCGAACTCTCAAAAGCATTAATTGGGGGGTCGTTTGTGGTTTGAAATGTGATAAATTGTAATAGGGAACATAAAGACGGGATCCCATGGAACGTGACGTGGTACGCTTCGCCATTTAACGTCGGCAAAGAGAAATTGAAAATAGATAATAGTGAAAAGAAAAGAGAACACAGTTGGCGTCCTACGTTACTGTGAAATTATCTATGAAATAAATATTTACTTTTTGATAAATTCGGTCGGACCATTTCTATGGAACGTGTCTACTCGATTATCGAGGGTACACTACCAATGTTGGCGGTAGATTTTTTAGTAAGTTGGTTAATTAATTGATAAACATTCCAGCACAACGTCTTTAGACCACTCCATCGTGAAATTACCACGGCATTGACCATACCAGTCCCTAGCCGAGTTAGGTATCAACTAATGATTTTTTTAGGTATCAGCTGATACCAGTGACCTTTATCAGGTATCAGTGACCTTTATCAGGTATCAGCTTCTGATTTTTTTTTATTAGAAATAACCCGCATTAACCATAAAAGGTTATTAGCGGTGGTGCAATACATATTTAATTAATATAATATACAAACTATAGTTTTTACGAAGTTGATTTTAATTTATAATTGTTCTTAACGTTAGCACTCATATTTGGTTATAGACTTTAGTTTATTTTAAAAACCGAATGATTTTGTCACAATCACAGTCTAATGCACACTTAATATCACTTGGTAGTCCAGTAGCTCGTTTTTCCAGTTGATATAGTGGACAGTCTATAACAATCAAAATTTGTGGCAGGAATCAAAATGTTTTAAGTTATATCTTTTGTCGTTTTTAAAGTTTGTTTCTTGTAGATATATACTTTCTGGGTTTATTTCTTTTATTAGAAGTTGAAGTGTTTCGATGTGTGTAAATAATCCTTGTATATTCCAATGAATAATATCCATTTATTGTTAATATTTATTTTATTGATTTTTTTTGGGATTTCCTTCAACATCTGTATCTTCGGAGTTGTCATCATTTTCAATTTTTTCTAGATTTAGTTGACGACGTATTTTCTTCTTTATTCGTGTAATTCTAGATTTAATGCGTCTGTCTTCGAGTTTGGGGTAGATTTCTGTTAGTATTGTTAATATCCCTGATATGTTTTCCGTGTATTCTTGTGCGATATTTAATGGATAGGAGGAACCATGTGCATCACCCAGAAATCTGACTATCTCTGCATAGTTTAAATCAAACTGGGTTGAAGCTTCATCAATAAATTCCTTTGCAGGTTGGATAACTGATTCTGTAGAAACTGTTTCTCCTGTTTTTGTATCAGATTTAGTGGCTTTTGGCTTTTTTGTTGATATTGCTTTTGGTTTCGTAAAAACTACTTCTGTGTTTTCTACCGGTGGTGTACTAAGTGGAGTCGATATTTCAGAATGAGAACGTTTCGGTCTAGTAATTTCTGTATGGAGTTCTTGGGACTCCATTACTTCACAAGTGTTTTCCATTTGATTCTGAACAGAGTGATTTTTGCTTTCTGCTATTGCATTAAAGGAAGGAATAGAGTCTTGGTCAGTTTGGGATGTAGGTATGGACGGGTTTGGCTGTATGGCCGTATTGGTACATGTTGAGGCTATATGACCAGATTGATGACAGAGATAGCAGGTGAGTCCATCAGAAAGAAATATTCGGTAAGACGTATTATCGAAGTCAATGTGAATTGATTCAGGAATGACAAGATTGTCGACAGGTGTATAGTACACCTGTCTACGGAAGCTTAATACGTGACTATATTGAGGGTCTTCCCAGCAAGATATTTTTCGACGATGTGATGAGGAATAGTCGGACAGACATTAGACAACATTAACCTATTAGCAGGAGTGACTAATCTTCTCGCTCTAATAACATTGTCTCCTATTTTTATTCCTCCGTGGTCTGTTAAAAAATTGTTAACAACTTCTTTGCTGGAGAGGTAGATGCAGATTGGCATCAGGGATGGGAGATCAGCAATGGTTGAGTCTGTTATTTTGGCAAAGGTTTATAAATAGTTTAGAATTTCTATTTTATACCTACAAAAGGTGAGCTTCGTCTGTGAGTTTCACTCCGTCAAATGCTTTTTTCTAGTCGATCAGACATATAGTTCTCGATAATTTGCTTTATGACGAATAACTGCATCTGACATGTGTTTCAAGCATGATGTGTTTCGTTACTTATTGTAATTGTCGTAGACTGAGGACGTTTGGAAAAATCGTGTATCAAAGTAGAGTAAGTTACATATTTTCTTTATACTGGTTTCAATGTCAGTTCGAATTAGTTTTCATACCGTTGTATATATTCCTCATGTCTTCCTCATATATGTCCTTATTTTGTTTTAATTCTACGAGTGTAGAAAAAAGCGTTGTGGGCATATTAATTTTTTTCCTCTATTGTCCGGCATTAATAGTAACCTTGGCCCTGACAAATCGATAGAAAACAAAACAAAATTATTATAGTTTTTAGTATACCAATGAAAGTTACTTTTACTTTGTTTTTGTTAATCAAAAATTCTAATAAAAAATAACCAATATAGAAATTGATAAATAAAAAATATAGAAATTAATAAATTGATAAATATTTGATTGGTTTAATTATTGGTTTTCCATTTTTTACACATTTCTTTTAAATTGTTTATTTCACATAGTTTCGATTGTCAAATACTCTAAAACACATTTGAAAAGCGTTTTTGTGTTGACCAAATCCCAGATTTGTTGAATATTGTATAATCTCAAGACTATTTCAGAAAAATATTCTCAATAAGAAACTTTTCTCCCTCGATAACCCAAAATAAGCTGGTATTTTCCCTATTTCCGCTTCAGGCTTTCATTGTGATATAACAATTGTTTGTTTTACTTTGAGTTTCAATCGGATAATATCTACTCATACGTCTGAAGTTGTATTGACTTTTTCTGAGGATATGATCAGAGATTGAAATGTAATATCAGAACTTTTCTGTGGTTTTGAAATCCGTAAAAAGTTATTTTTCTCCCTAACGTTTCGTTTGTACGTTCTGTGGAAATATATTGAAATTGCGTAGAAATTTCGATTGCAAAAATACAACGGGTATAAAAAAGTAATCGAAAAAAAAATAGTTATAACAGAAGAAGTGGGGACGAAATATAAGGCAGGACTTTTAAGGTGACATGAAAATTATCCTTTTAAAAAAATTCAAAATACTTGTTATAAGTACACTAACTATTTTTTTTATTACTTTTTTATAGCCCTTGTTTTTTTTGCAATCGAAACTTCTACGCAATTGCAATATATTTCACTGAACGTACAAACGAAACGTTAGGGAGAAAAATAGCTTTTTACGGATTTCAAAACCACAGAAAAGTTCTGATATTGCAATTCAATCTCTGATCGTATCCTGAGAATCTGAAAAAGTCAATACAACTTCAGACGTATGAGTCCGATTGAAACTCAAAGTAAAACAAACAACTGTTATGTCACAATGAAAGCCTGAAGCGGAAATAGGGAAAATACCAGCTTATTTTGGGTTATCGAGAGAGAAAAGTTTCTTATTGAGAATATTTTTCTGAAATAGTCTGAGACTATACAATATTCAACAAATCTGGGATTTGGTCAACACAAAAACGCTTTTCAAAATGTGTTTTTAAGTATTTGATGTCTTGTTTCAATAAGTGGACAGTGGACACTCTTAAATGAATGAAGTAGTGAACTGAGTTTGTTTATTTTAGAGATAGAATTCAAACATCCTATCTCTTGTCGTCTTTATTCTATTCTATACCGTATATTGGTGTCTCTATAGGCTCTATGCTATTCAATCTAATCCTGGATGAAGTCATAAAGAGCGCCAACAAAGAAAGAAAATGCAGAATGGAGAACAATGAAATTTCAATTCTGTTAGGAAGACGATGCAATATTGATAGCCAAAAATTAAGATAGCCTTAAAAGAGTAGATCATGAATTTCACACAAGAGTAAAAGAATGTATCACGACGATATTATTATTAACTCAGAAAATTATAACAATAGTAGTAGGTCTGGATCCCGCGTATGAAAAAAAAAGTTGATTAATAGCAAGCTGAAAATTTGTTAATAGCTTAAGGGTGTCTAGTCGGATAAACTTTGATATATGGGAACACTGGAACAGGGGCAGTTTTAATTGTGGAACAGGTTAAAAATTTGGAACGGTCAGACCACGAAAACGGCACATTTATTTTGTCCGACAGAATAGACTTAAACTCTCCGAACAGAGATTAAACTCTCATGCAAAAATCAGACTGCTATTTATCACCTGTCATAATTCCTGTCATTTGACATATTCTACATGTTCCACTCATTAAAACGCCCATTTGGTGATAAATAGCAGTCTGATTTTTGCATGCTCTCTGTTTGGAGAGTTTAAGTCTGTTCTGTCGGACAAAATGCATGTGCCGTTTTCGTGGTCTGACCGTTCCAAATTTTTAACCTGTTCCACAATTAAAACTTCCCCTGTTCCAGTGTTCCCATATATCAAAGTTTGTCCGACTAGACAACATTAAGCTATTAACACATTTTCAGCTTGCTATTAATCAACTTTTTTTTCATACGCGGGATCCAGACCTATAAGTAATCAGTAAGGAATCAATAATATTATGTAAATAGGAAGTCGATGGAGTTGGCATTGAACAAGTTATGGAAATAAAATATCTAAGAATTACACTGTCCAGCTATGGAAACGTTGAAAAAGAAGTAAGAAGAGAATAACACCAAATGGCGTAACCGACACATTAACGATGAAATCAAGAATATAATATAAGGTCAGTATAAGACTCATAACAGCTAATACATTCAAATCACAGAAGATACTGGAAATAACAGAAATGAGAATACTCAGAAGAACTACAGTAAACACGCTGAAAGACCGAATAAGGAGTGACGAGATCAGAACAAAATTGTATATACCAAGCGTATAAACCAAGCAACACTATACAGAAAAAAGAATGGAATACTGACATCACGAGAATGGCGGATACAATATGTAGTTGTTAAAATAGTAAGTGACAAATCACCAAATGGAAGAAATCTCTGCAGACCACGCAAAAAATAGAGCGACAATCTTCCATAGGGGCAACTACCCGCCTATGAACAAGCAAAATTACTTTTATAAAGGAAGAAGAAGAATATTGGTGGTATTAAATAATCATTCTAAATATTTTTGACAGTTGTCTAAGTGAACTTACGCTAGAATGTTTTAAGATCCTGTGTTCAATTCCGCTAAAAATACTTCAAATAGGATCTAACTTGTCTTCGGCTGAATAAAATAAATATTGCATAAGACCCGGTTGAAGCGTAAATTCGAATAAAATAAAGTAAGACCCTTTTCGTTATAACGCTCCGATCTCCCTAGAGGTATTAAATAAGGTCTACTCTTTATTAATACAAACAAGATTTCATTCTAATGAATATTTGAACTGAAAACATTAAGTCTGGAGTAAGTATATATGTATCTAATAAATATTGCAATTATACAATATGTATTTATCATACATACGAATTAAAGTCTAAGTAGGCCCAGCAGCAAATTAAAAATAAATCTTTGGTTCTTTATAAAATGTTGGATGTGGCAGAGCATGTTTTATATATGGCTGCTCCGTCCCTCCACACATATTTTTTGATATTATTTTTTTTGAGTATTTTATTAATTATTTCTTTTCATATTTAGTTTAATTAACGTATGTGTCTGTGTGTGTCTACGTCAAGCAACTAATACTGTCCTGTAGAACCGCCCTAACATACTTAGGGAGGATTGTAAGAACCACTATCCGGCTCGAAGGACAACAATCCATAAATATATTAACTAAACTCTTGCATAGAAATCGGCCTACTTAAAAATTTGGTCATTTTTATGTCTCATATTTCCTAAACCTGTTGGCCGATTTAAGTGATTTTTTGAACATTTTATAGCCTGATTCTTTAACAATACCACTGTAATAATATTATTGCTAAACAGGTAAATTTTCATTGTATTCCGGGTGTACCAATCAAACTGTGTTTTTTTTTCAAAGTTCGCATCACCCTGTGGAATATTCAAGCATTTATAAAATACTGAAATTAAAACCCAACTAAGTATAGCCTCAGGCTTTCTTAACATTCTGTTTTTTGATTCATTCGTTTATGTTGGATATTAAAAAAGTTAGGTACTTTAACAACTAGACAGACATGTTCTTCATCAATACTCGGTGTTTCTAAATAAGTGCGACAAACTTTAAGGGGTAATTCTACATGAAAAAATAATGACAGTTGGCTTTATAAACGTATGTCAGCAAATGTTTCGTTTCCGAGATACGGTATGTTGAATATTTTCTTACAAACTGACGATTTATTTATTGCTTTAAAACCAGTTGAGATATGCAACTGAAATTTGGTAGTTTTTAAGAGATAGTTATTGCGGATTTTTTGACATAAAATTAAGAATTTTATATTCACCATTAGCGTGCATACGGGTAATATGATCGGTCATATTACACGTATGCGCGTTAATGGTGAATATTAAATTCAAAATTGTATGTCAAAAAATGTGCAATAACTACGTCTTAAAACCCACCAAATTTCATTAGCATATCTCAACCGGATTTAAAGTCAGTTCAATAAAATAAATCGTCAGTTTGTAAGAAAAAAATCAACATCCCGTATCTGGGAAACGAAACATTTGCGGACATACGTTTATAAAGCCAACTGTCATTATTTTTCATGCAGAATTACCCCTTAAAGTTTGTCGCACTTATTTAGAAACACCGTGTATTGATGAAGAACATGTCTAGTTGTTAAAGTACCTAACTTTTTTATTATCCAACATAAACGAATGAATCAAAAAACAAAATGTTAAGAAAGCCCGAGGCTATAGTTGGGTTGTAATTTTAATATTTTATAAATGCTAGAATATTCCACAGGGTGATGCGAAATTTGAGAAAAAAACACAGTTTGATTGGTACACCCGGTATACAATGAAAATTTACCTGTTTAGCAACAATATTATTACAGTGGTATTGTTAAATAATCAAGCTATAACTATCTATCTATCTAATCAGCCATCCTTGGATATAGGCCTCCCCTTCCTTCTTCCATGCCTCTCTACCTTGGGCAATTTGCATCCATTTTGACCCAGTGTGCTTCTTCAGGTCATCTGACCATCGCATTTGTGGCCTTCCCCTTTTTCGTTTGTGGTTCCACGGTCTCCAATGTATAATCGTCTTAGTACATCTTTCATCCTTCTGCCGTAGGGTGTGTCCGGCGAACTTCCATTTAAGCTTTGCTACTTGGGTTGAGACATCTTTCACTTTTGTTTTGTTACGGATCCATTCGTTTCTTTTCCTGTCTGATAGTTTACTGTTAAGCATTTGTCTTTCCATGGATCTTTCTGTTCTTTGCTATTTTTTCCATATTTTCTTTTGTAAACGTCCATGTCTGAGAGCCATATATTAGAACAGGGAGTATACATTGATTGAAGACTCTTGTTTTTAGATATTGAGGGTATTTTCTGTTCTTTAGAATATAAGACAGTTTTCCGAATGATGCCCAGGCCAATCTTATTCTTCTCTTTATTTCTTCGGTCTGATTTTCTTTATTTAATCTAGCTATAACATTTTCAAAAAATCACTTAAATCGACCAACAGGTTTAGGAAATATGAGGCATCAAAAATGACCAAATTTTTAAGTGGGCCGATTTCTATGCACGTAAGTTTATAAGAGTTATATGTATTGATAATATTTCTTTATCTCAAGTGTTAACCCTTTCAGCTCCTCTTTAATATTTCCAACCTCAGCTCCTGTGCCGGCAGAAATAATTTCTTTTAAACATAATGCACATAAAGCGCGCTACACGCCCTTACAAGATTTTGCACCTATCTTTCCTACTAAACTCAGATAGCAATTCTAACTGCAAAACCTTAGTGGCAAATTGTACGAAGAGGCAAATATATGCTTTGATTCGTTTAGAATGTCTAAGCTTATTGGCTCGTATCAGAAAAGGACAGCCATAGTCGACGCCAAAGCAAGAAAATGGTTTACTCTTGGATGTCAAAAGGTTGGGAAGATTTTTATCGGTGGCTGATAATTTGAGGTTTTAGTCTCTAACAGGAAAGATGTTTTGACGTAACAATGGCACTAATCGGATGCCAAATTGGGGAAGAAGTAATCGTTAGTTATAGGAGACTACACCAAGTCTGAATTAGTTGGTTATTTAGAGTTTAATTAATTTCAATATTAAGTAGAGACCGGACTTGATGACAATTGCATATTTGTTGCATATTTTGCGTATAATTGATTTTTTAATGTTTCTGCATATTTGCAATATTTGACATAGTAGCATATTTTCTACAAAATCTGATTTCCAAAATAAAATTATTCGGAAAAGTAAATAAATTTTAATAGTTTAGTATGTACCTAATTCAGAATACTGACAAATCGTCCCAACCGGACCCAGTGATACTCAACCTGCGGCCCGCGGGCCGCATGCGGCCCTCTAGCGTTTTTTATGCGGCCCGAAGGCTAACTAAAGGGCCCTGTGATCAAATTATTTGTCAAATTTCACGTGTTTTTTAAATTATTTGATGTGCCAATGTGTTTGAGGTGTGTTTGGGAGTGAGGCAGACAATTTAATGACTTCAATTTTAAATTATATTGAAATTTTTAAGAACTCTTATTAAAAAGCAAAGTATTATTAACTTTTAATAATAAATTATTAAAGTTAATGAACAAATTCTAATTTTAAAAATAATCAATACTTATTTACTACATTGAAACGTCCCATTTAGTAATCACAAGAAAAATTCAGGTACGGATTAACAAAAAAAATTTAAAATAATTGTGATCTTGAAACACCCTCTATATTACATTTGAAAAGAGCACAAAACACTTAGTTTAAATGCTCGCTTCAATTTTAGGCACAGACAATTTAATGACATTAATTTTGAAATTATATCAAAATTTTTGTTTTGAAAGTACCTACGAGTTTTTAAAAATTTCGACATAATTTCAAAATGAAAGTCATTGAATTGTCTGCGCAAAAAATGGAAGCTCCATTAAAGCTCTTTTCAAATGTGCAAACGGGTTTTGAAAATTTCAATATACAGGATGTTGTTTCAAGGTCACAATGGATTTATAATTTTGTTTAATCTGGACCTGGATTTTTCTTGTGATTAGTAGTTGGGTGGATTGGGTTTTAAATGTGATATATGTGTACCAAATATCAAAAAAATATACAAGGTGGTTCTAAAGTTATGGGTCCAGAAAGAAATGGGCAAAATCGATAAAACACCCTGTAACTCAGTTATAAAGTCGGTGGAGCAATAGATTTAGTATGTCTAGAACCGCCTCATTTACCTCTATTCACCATTCAAGTATTTCCGTTTCCCAATGAAACACCCTGTATACTACTTCATCTTGATTGCGGCCCGCAAGCTGTGGCAATAGCTACTATGTGGCCCAGGAAAGAAAAAGGTTGAGTATCGCTGAACAATAGGTAAGCATTTAAGTGGTATTACCTTATTGTAAGGAAATAAATAACAGATTACAATGTTTATGACTTAGAAATTCTGAGATGCCGAAGAATAGACGTGCATTATTATCAATGTACTTTATGTATTTAGTGCATATATGTTCGGTCTCTACCTATAAGATATGGAGTGATATAAGAATATTCACGATATATTTATATATAAAATATAATCTAATCATTACTCACCTATGAATGAGATACCTATGTATAACTTCGGCTACGTCGTGCATCTGTATGTACATACACACCAACTGAGGTAAATAAAAGTCCACCTCGTGATTATCAAAACTAAACATCTTGTTAACAATATAACACAACACTCCCGGTTCTTTGCTATTGAAGAGGTAATGCATTGCCATCGAAACGTCGAACACTTTGCTCTCGAGCAATCGCAACATACCGGAACTCTTCGGTGCATCGGAGCTCGAACACGAACTCGAGCTGGTTTTAGTCCGTTCCGAGTCATCGTCGTTATCTTCCTCGCAATCGACTTCTTCTTTCGATTCGGTCTTGCGTTCGGCCGCGATATTATCGATGTATTCGACACTAGATTCTCGAGTGGCGTTAGATTCGGACGACGAGCCGGCATCGGAACCGCACAGGATACCAGAATCGTCAGAACCCAGGCTGGCTAGTTCATCGTTTCGTTGCTTGGAAGACGATTTGGGATGAGGTTCGCTGGTGTTGGAGACGGTGGAACATAAGATGGCGTTGACGGTTTCGCATTCTGGACTCGGTGTGACGTCTACCTCTGGGATGCGTTGGAGCGCGGAATCGAGACTCCGGTTGCGGTGGTGGTGAGTTAAGTGGTTGGTCGTCGAAGTGGTGACTTGAGTGACAGGAGGCAAAAGAATTCCCATAGACCTGCAACACAAAATAAATATGTTATTAGATTTATGCGGATCTCATTTTTGTGATTACTAAGCATTTTAAATAGCATTTTATATATGCTGTAATATATACAAAGTG
This sequence comes from Diabrotica virgifera virgifera, assembly GCF_917563875.1. NCBI lineage: Eukaryota > Metazoa > Arthropoda > Insecta > Coleoptera > Chrysomelidae > Diabrotica > Diabrotica virgifera. Next base: position 49,309,869 of record NC_065448.1, read on the forward strand.
GACCAAAATTCTGGAAACTCTTAATTATCTCTTAAATGGATGGTCCGAATTGCACAAACACCGCGATACGCCTATTCTGCAATATGGAGATTTCAAATTTGATGCTTGCAATGTTGCTTAATTTATCATTTATCTGATACTTATCATTAGTCACTTTCTTTAAATACAACACATTATTATCGAAATCCTCACCTCAATACTATTTCAACAACAATTTCAGTAACTAAACACTATACAAATAAAACTTCTCAGTACCAAATAGTTTTGAAGTAGGTAATTTGGTAAATATAGAATGCTGTGAAATAAAATCTTAAAACCACAAATAGCTTGACGTTTACTAAAAAGTTTTGTAAAATAAATTGTGTTAATATAATAACTAAAGCTGACAGTTGTTTTATGTGTTTTTAAAGTCTCTACAAGATGGCTTGTAATGAAAAAGAGCAAATTACTGTTTGAATTACGAGGGTCTAGGGCGATAGAAAAGCACCACATACAGTATAGTGAAATAGCTAATTATGCTTTAAAAATATATGCTTTAAAAAAATGCATTTTTAGGTTATGTACAGGGTTATTCACTATATTTTGACCCCCCAGTACTTCCACTGCTTTATTTACAGAATTTGAAAAAAAAATGTAAAATACAAAAGTTATTCGATTTTTAAATTATGATTTTTTGACATATAGATCATACTACTTAGTGACATCATCCATCTGGGTGTGATGACGTAATCGACTATTTTTTTTTTAAATAAGAATAGGGGTCGTGTGCTAGCTCATTTAAAAGGTTATTCAATTCTCTATTCAGTAAAATAAACATTAAGATAATTATAAAAATAATTAAAACTTTACCATTAATATAATTATTATTTATACAGGGTGTTCAAATTTTTTTTTTGAATTAAATTAATTGACACAAAAAGAAGAATGTATGTAATTTATTTAATTCAAAATATCTTCTACTGCTGTTAGAAAACAGAAATAAAAGTTTACTGCACAAATAAACATAGCTTTTTGCTTAAATTCAATGTTCAAACTGCCAAGAGGCAGATGGGTGGCAGCTTGAACATTGAATTTAAGTGAAAAGTAATGTTTATTTGTCCAATAAACCTTTATTTCTGTTTTCCGACAGCAGTAGAATGTATTTTGAATTAAATAAATTACATACATTCTTCTTTTTCTGTCAATTAATTTAATTAAAAAAAATTTTTTGGACTCTCTGTATAAATAATTATCTTAATGTTTATATTACTGAATAGAGAATTTAATAACCTTTCAAATGAGCTAGCACACGACCCCTATTCCTATTTAAAAAAAAATAGTCGATTACTTCATCACGCCCAGATGGATGACGTCACTAGTATGATATATATGTCAAAATATCATAATTTAAAAATCCAATAACTTTTGTATTATACATTTTTTTCTAGTTCTGTAAATAAAGCAGTTTACAGGGGGGTCTGTATTATATAAATTATTGTATTGTAACAACTAGGGTCAATTTAAAAAAAAAATTAAATTTCAGTTTTAGGGGATAGAGGGAGGGGTGGGGGCTAAAATTCTACCGAGGCTTATTTTTAATCATATAAAACATAAAAAAAATTAATTCTGGCAGTGAGGGCATTTTGCCTATCTTAACAGGGGGTACTCTTATACGGGATGAATCTAATATTTTGATCACCCCCTGTATATATAATATGTAATACCTAATAGTTAAACAAATGATCGTGTCTTGTAATGCAAACCTAAGCCAACATTTTATTTGTTGATAGTTTAGTCCAGACTTGATAACGTCAACGGATGTAAAGACTGACATCGAATTAGAAAGATAATATCAGTAATCACCCCTTCTGTCCTCTTTATATTGAGATTAAATTGGTCCAATTATTTTGAAACATAGAAAATTCCACTAAAACAAGCATTGGGTTTTTTGTCATACATAACTTTTATCGTTCTACTGATAAGATTCGCCATCAGTCGAATGCCAAAAATAAAAATGGGTCAAACATTGATGAAATATTCAAGATTCCATAGCAAAATAAAGCGATAAACAACATGCATCGTGCGTGTGAAACAATATTTCTATTAAATGATTTTAAATTTATTTAACAGTAAAATATTTACAATGAAACAAAGGTAAGCTTTCGTTGCATGGCACATGCAAGAATAAATTTTAAATCATATTGTCGTTGACTGATAAATTATACTGGAAGATACGAAACTAAATGAGCGTTTATGTACGACACCAGTGGTTTTAGAAATAGATGGCGTTAGCAGCTTTCTAGGTACGAGATTGAATTTACCTGAGACAACGATGAGACGTATTCAGGTAGCTTTGGTTATCGGAATTTGGGGTCGGTCGGGTCGATCGGATTATAATAAAAATTATTTATTTCTTTTGATGCATTTAAATTTGAGTTCTTATTCAACGATAACAATGGCAATCTTTAAAATAATTATTGGAGTGTACCTATGTATTACTTTCTAAACTCGTTTTTAAATTAGCAAGAATAATTGTAGTTGTAATTTGTCTTTTAATTTGAATTCTTGAAACAAATCATTGAATATTCTAAAGTTTATTTAATAATTTTATATAATATATATAATAATATAATTTATTTAATAAAAAAATTATTTAACGAGAAAAATACTCACTGGGTGATTTTAGGTATTGTACATTTCTTATTTGCCTCATAATCTCGATAAAAAATTAGGTAGTTATTTTCGTTAATTACAGTCTCTTATGATGATTGTATATTTTGTTTGGAGATATTGCAACCGTATTTACTTAAATAAAATTGACTTAGTTACCCGCTCGGCCACTTTAAACTCTTCGAGAGAAAAATGGTAAGGACTCGTAAATTGTTGCAATCGCGATTTCCTACAATTTCTTCAAAGTTTTTTCGTGCGGTCGATATTTTCCGAGTTAGGGGGAAAATAGTGACTAAGTATAATTATTGAATTATTTATTATTAACTTTACTTCTGGGGTATTGGTGCCGTGTATTTCTGCGTAGGCGTCCACCGTGCATTGTACTGTCAGGTGAGATATTAGATACATTCACGATTACATTATTCTATTAAGAGTAATTTCATTAATATCATTTGGCGAATATTACCCAGCCATGACATCTTTTTCTAGACCTCTCTTACCCTCTATGTTTCCTTCGAGTTCCAGTTGCCGACAAGTATATCGTTCTCCTCGCAATATGTCCCTAGTATGTCCATGATATTTTAAGCATTCGGTGCAGGTACCTCATTTCAAATACTTCAAGTTTGTTAGTGGAGCTGGCCTTTATTATCCATGCTTTCATTCCATACAAGAGAACAAGCCAAACGTAACACTTTAGCGTATTGTATCTCAGGTTGAAGCCCAAATTTCAGTGTACAGTCATAAGAGTTTGGAAGTCGACATCCCATTGTTTATGAGAAATATTTTTCATTAAGTTGAGCCCGTTTGAGCTGACAGTCGGAGTGAGTGTATATTGTCTTACCAAGATAGACGATTATCCAGTTTTATTCCCAAGAAGCTAATCAATTCTGAATAATTTATTTTAACCCTTTAGGAACTACTTATTAACTTTTGCTCTCAGAACGAATTTCGAATAAACAATACGTTCTTCAGACATAAAGATCAACAAAAATATACATTCAAAAATACAAGAGCACACAGATCCGATATTGATTATATATTGACAAACAGAAACATCCATCATTCTCAAGTACCAGACATAGATGTTTAAGTGCAGCTAATATCGAAAGTGATCACAACCTAGTACTTGGAAAAATCGGAACACATCTACAAAAAAGAAACAGGAAAAAAGACCCTATTTAATGTGAGACAAGAATAAAGGTAGAACAGCTACAAGACTTGTCAACACGAGATCTATACCAGAGAAGACTGCAAAAAGTACTGAACGAAAACTACATAACACTAGATGAAGACATAGAAGAAAGGTTGAGGAAGATTAGAGATAATATCAAAATGGCAGCAACGGACGCACTTGGAGAACGTAAGATAAGAAAACATATACGAAAGAAAAGGAGAACACCATGGATCTGTGAAGAAATAAAAATAAAATGCCAAGAAAAAAAGAAAATCTAGGTAGAATACAAATTCAAAAGAACGAGACAAACATATGAAAGCAGAACATTGGTAAGCATTTTCAAAAGAGATGGAGCACGACTTATACGGGATGCAAAAAGAAATGTGGAAAAAGAGGTCAAACAGCAGAGATAAAGGAATTGATAGAAGTAAAACATATTGATACAAATACATGGACGACTTACCTAGAAAACCTGTATCAAACAGCTAATCATGAAGAACTGGAAAACCAGGATTAGAATCGGATGAGCAAACAGGAATTAAAGAGGAAGATATAACGAACGCCTTAAAACAGATGAAAAATCGAAACGCACCAGGGAAAGATGGAATAGCTAATGAACTTTTAAAATATGGAGGAGAGAGGCTTCACAAAGAACTGAATATCCTGATAAGTAAAATAATAAATACAGGAAGAATTCCAGAAGAATGGAGTACCACTCAGATCTTAGCGTTATTTAAGAAAAGTGATAGGGCAGACCCCAGTTTATAGAGGGATAAATTTACGGAGCACTATTTATACTGAAACTCACAATAAAAATACTGATAAAGAAAATAATGACGAGCGTAAATATATCGGTTGAACAACAAGGATTTAGAAGCGGAAGATCATAACGATGCAGTTTTTGTGATAAGACAAATAGCAGAGAAATCATTAGAATATAACAAGCGAGGGTTTTTCTGTTTTATATACCTAGAGAAAGCGTTTGATAGAATACAATTAAAAAATATGATACACCTACTATATGACAAAAATTTACCACTGGATATTATAAAACTGATAGAAAACATTTATGTACGAAATAAAATAGAAATGAAAGTCAATGGAATAATAACAGAACCCATATAGAAGCAAACACAGGAATTAAGCAAGGAGATTCACTAAGCCCTCTACTGTTTAACATAACGCTGGATGCAATAATAAAACAAGTGAAGAAAAAAAGAGGGTAAAAAATGGGCGATAAAGAGATAAAAATACTCTGTTACGCTGATGACACCGTGTTAGTAGCAGAGTGCGAATACGACCTACAAAGATTACTGCACGAATTCAACATTAACGCAAAAGAAATGAATATGAAAATAGCCCAAAAAACAAAAAGCTTAGTAATATCCAAAGAACCAATAAGATGCAAATTGGACTTAGACAATAAAAGTAAATACCTGAGAATTAATCCATCAGCCGACAATAATATCGAAGAAGAGGTTAAAGACTAATAATTAAAGCCAGTAGAACGGCCGGATGCCTAAACGACACAATTTGGAAAAACAAACACCTTAGAGTGGAAACAAAGGACCGAATATATAAGTCATTTAACTGAAGTTATTAGACCAGTTATGACTTACACTGCCGAAACAGGACCAGATGCAAGCAAAATACAAAGACGTCTGGAGAACAACGAAATGAAGGTCTTAAGAAGGATTGCTGGAAAAGGACTACATGACAGGGTAAGAAGTGAGGAAATCAGATGCATATGTGATGTAGACAATATAAATACCTGGGTAAAGAATGGAAAAGAAGAGTGGAATATAAGCAGGATGTCTGAATCAAGGATAGTAAGAATAGCCAGGGACAAGTCACCGTTAGGCCGAAGAAGTATAGGACGCCCAAGGAAAAGAGGGGGAATGACAATTTAGGGACATAATGAAAGGCACCGTTGAAGAAAAACAGGCAATACTGCCTATATAAAAGAAAAAGTAGAAGAAGAAATTCTTTAGGTAGATTTTTGGTAGTATAATGTGCTTCTGTGGAGTTTTACTGAAGATTATTGTTTCCGTTTTGGTGGGAGAAAATTCTAGGTCAGTAGTGTTTGACCAATTCTTTAATTTCTAAATGACTAGTGGGTTAAGTGATTTAGCGATGTCATTGATGGCAATAAGGAAAATTGCAACGAGTAGACCATTGAGGAATGTCGTTTAATTGGATTTTTCAGTCTAAAAGAACGTTGTCTATTCGAATAAGTTTCGTCTATATAGGAAATTACTAATAAATTTTATATTTCCTGGAATTGACCAACTTAATAGAATTCTTATATCTAATCCCCAAATAGCACGCGTTATAAAATATAATAAAAGATAGCCATAAGCCAAACATACTTGATCACATCCAAATGACCCATGAATTACAGATTCAATATCCACTTTGTATAAGGCTAGGTAGCTATAATATCAATAAGTGTAATACTACCTAGTATCTATCAAGTGGATAAACTGACTAATTGTAGCAAGTTTTGTTCTATTGAGTTTTTTCACTAAGCTAATACTTTTCGAGTTATTTGCGAGTGAATATGTTCGTTTTTTAACAAAAAAAAAAACACGTTTTTAGACGGTTTTACGCAAATAACACAATACGTAAGTATTTTATCGAAAGAAGTATTCAATAAAAATATAGTTTATAAAAAATTTAAAACAAATGTCTGTATAAAGTTTTTATACTCAGTAGAAGCAGAGTTGTAGCTAATGAAAAGTAAGTTCTTATTCGTCAAATTCCAAATCGAATATTTTAATGTGAAATAACCAAAAAATGAATCACATTTCTGGGAAAACTCATCGCAACTTTTTTAAAGTGTTTAAAAAAGCTTTGTTTTTGTTTTTAAAAAAGTTTCTAGCATTAAAGTAAGCACATTACGCTGAAAATAAAGTTGGTCCTTTTTTGTAAAAGATAGTTTTAAAAAGGCGTGAAAATCACCCTCTAAAAGGGAACTTAAATTCATAAAAGCATAAAATTTTTATTTCGAAAATGATGCTATAAATTTGGTATAAATCACAACAGAACACGATTTAAAAAGAAAAAAAGTTGTTTGTGTTTTTCGTTTGGCCCCTCAAGACGAATAAAATCAAATTATTATTACCGCTTCACAAGTGACTTTACTTATGTATTGTTTATAATATGATCTGTAAGTTTTATCGTAAATTTAGTTTTACAGTATTTTTTTATTAAAAAAAATACCTTTTTTTAAATAACTTTCTAATTATCAGTGATACGAAATATCCCAAAGTGTAAAGGTTTTGCTTTTCTAAATATTTTGTTTTCTGTAATACAAAAATTGGTTAAGATATGGCTGTTCCGAATTTGCATACTCGTGATTAGTGACTCATTGAAGCCCTTTTAACTACAGCCTTTCAAAAATAAGCATTCTGAACCGATGAAACTTACATATCCTCTATAAGCATACATAAGCAAAGTAACTTATGAAGCGCTACTGATTATTTCATTTGAGATGCTAATTAGGAGGTGATTTTTAAATTTTTTTTACAAAAAAAAAAGGGATCAACTTTATTTTGTGCGCAACTTGTTTACTTCTGATACTAGAAACTCAAAAAACTGTTTTTAAACTTTTTAAAAAAGTTATGATGAGTTTTCCCCGAAAAGTTCTTAATTTTTTGGTTATTTCATGTAGAAATATTCAATTTTGAATTGACAAATAATAAGAACCTACTTTTAATTAGCTACAACTCTGCTTTTACTGGATCTACGACCATATGTCATATTAATATAAAACATTTTTTTCACTTTTTGATAAGCTGTATTTTTGCTATGAATGTTTTTTTGGTGAAATACTTCCTTTTTAAGTTATTTGCGAAAATCCGTCTAAAAACGTACTATTTTTTGAGAAATGAATATATTCACTCGCAAATAACTCGAAAAGTTACTAGTTTTACTTGTGAGGTCAAGACTAGTGAAAAAAAAAACTCTATAGTCAATTTATATTTTCAACATTTTTGCAGAAACAAAAACAAAAAAAATAATACATATTATAATATGATAGTGACTGCTGCGTTAAAATTTTGAATACGGGCCACGTAAAATGACCGCGTGTTCTTGGCTAGCTCCTTGAGTAGGGAGAATTTTACACTTCCCTCAAAGGCTAGTTCCAACAAATTTAAGCTAGGCGCGCCACTATACGGGGAGGTTTTAAAGACAACAAAATAATGCATAGTCTTTCGTATCTTTCCGTATTTATCAATCAACGATATTGTATTTTGAAATATGTAGTATTGTTAAATATAAATGAATTTGATAGTAAGAAACTCGTGAGGATCAAAATTTGATATATGGTTGTTCTTATAAGGAATAAGGAACGATGACATGTTAATATTTAAAATGTTTGTTACAGCTTGTATTCAATTTAAATGTGGGTGTCAGTTTGAAAACTACTCATCGTCCATTCTTTCACGGTTTTTGCTCTAAATTTTAAAGAACCGCTTGGATTGACATGAAATTTGGCATACGTATAGCTTACATGTCAAAGAAAAAAAGTGATATTGTGCCGATGTGTGCTTTTGCCCTGGGGGTGACTTTCACCCCCTCTTGGGGGTAAAAAAATATATGTCCAAAATAAGTCCGGAAATGGGTAAACTGACTAATTTTAAGTAACTTTTGTTCTATAGAGCTTTTTCGCCAAGTCAACACTTTTCGAGTTATTTGCGAGTGAATATGTTCATTTTTCAACAAAATAACCACATTTTTATAATCAAGTATATTCAAATGGGAAATAAGCCACAATTTTACCTAAAAATGATTTTATTAACGTTTCGACGCCCAAGTCGGGTGTCGTTGTCAAAATACAAAATAATACTAAATAAACAAAAATGGTGTTGCTTAGTAAAAAATTCTTCTAATAATTTATTTAATCTGACTCATTTATATCGGCAATTCAGACACGTATTATACATTTTAAAGTAGACGACTTTAAAATGATATTGCCAATATTGATGAGTTGCGTTCCTGGGACGACTTTACTAAAAGATAGTTCATTCGATTACATGAAATCAATCCCAACTCAAGAATATCCGCCACAAAAAATCATAGCATGTGATCTGTCTTTAAAAAGACAACCAAATGCAACGGTGGCACTGAAATTCTCGCGTTAGAGATTCCATAGTAAATCACGATTTATAAATTTATAAATAAAGGAGGAAGTCAATAGAAAGAAAATACCACAATTAGTAAATCAGTAACATATCGAGTTAGTACATATTTAGTATTTTAGTATTATTTAAAATTTAAAATATCAAGTCAGAATTTGGTATTATTTTTGAGAATAAACTAAATGTAAACCCAAATACTTACGATGTCGGGATAGTATCACGAGGTTTTTCCTGGTTTTCCCTCGTGATTTACTATGGAATCTCTAACGCGAGAATTTCAGTGCCACCGTTGCATTTGGTTGTCTTTTTAAAGACAGATCACATGCTATGATTTTTTGTGGCGGTTATTCTTGAGTTGGGATTGATTTCATGTAATCGAATGAACTATCTTTTAGTAAAGTCGTCCCAGGAACGCAACTCATCAATATTGGCAATATCATTTTAAAGTCGTCTACTTTAAAATGTATAATACGTGTCTGAATTGCCGATATAAATGAGTCAGATTAAATAAATTATTAGAAGAATTTTTTACTAAGCAACACCATTTTTGTTTAATTAGTATTATTTTGTATTTTGACAACGACACCCGACTTGGGCGTCGAAACGTTAATAAAATCATTTTTAGGTAAAATTGTGGCTTATTTCCCATTTGAATATACTTGATTATAAAAATGCCACAAGAAAATAGCTTCAGAACAAAACCACATTTTTAGACGGTTTTTCGTAAATAACTCAAAAAGTAAGTATTTTGTGGAAAAAACGTTCTTAGAAAAAATATAGCCTATAAAAAAGTAAAAAAATGGTGTACGCGTTTGGTCTCTGGATCTCGTAGAACCAGAGTTATAGCCAATGAAAAATAGATTCATATTCACCAAGTTTCAAATAGAATATATCGACGTGAAATATCCAAAAAATTAAGCACTTTTTGGGGAAAACCCATTATAACTTTTTTAAATGTTTAAAAAAAGCTTTATTTCTGTTTTTACAAAAAGTGTCTAGCATTAAATTTAAGCAAGTTACGCTCAAAATAAAGTTGGTCCCTTTTGTTTTTGCAAAAAAAAATCGGGAAGACCACCCCCTAATTAGCAACTTAAATGAAATTAATCGTTACCGTTCCACAAATTATTTTACTTACGTTGTGTTTATATGATCTGTAAGTTTCATCGATTTAAAGTGCTTAATTTTGAAAAAATTTGGTTTCAAAATAAAATTTTTAAAAATTTAAATTTTGAAAAATATGCTTTTTTTCAAAATAACTTAAAAATTGTGAATGATACCAAAAATCTCGAAAAACTAAAAGTCAGATTTGCTTTTCTGAATATCATGTATTTTTTTGTTTTTCTGAGACAAAAATTGATTGAAATTTGGTTTTTCTAAATTTGCATACATTCGTGATCAGTGACTCGTTCAACCCCTTTTAACTACAGCCCTTTAAATAATAAGCACTTTAAACCGATAAAACTTACAGATCATATAAACAATATATACACGAGTCAAGAAACTTGTGAAGTCGTAACGATTAAGTTCATTTAAGATTTTTTTACCAAAACCAAAAGGGACTAACTTTATTTTGAGCGTAACTTGTTTAATTTTGATGCTAGAATTTTTTTTATAAAACAAAAATGAAGCTTTTTTTAAACACTTTAAATAAGTTGTAATGAGTTTTCCCCGAAATGTGCTTCATTTTTGGTTAATTTCACGTTAAAGTATTCCATTTGGAATTTGACGAATATGAACCTATTTTTCATTAGCTATAACTCTGCTTCTACTAGGTGTAGAGACGTGATATATACACCATTTTTTTAAATTTTTTACGGGCTATATTTTTGCTAAGAATGTTTTTTCGACAAAATACTTACTATTTGAGTTATTTGCGAAAAACCGTCTAAAAGCGTGTTTATTTTGTTGAAAAAATGAACATATTCACTGCAAAATAACTCGAAAAATATTGACTTAGTGAAAAAACTCTATAGAACAAAAGTTACTTAAAATTAGCCAGTTTATCCATTTCCTGACTTTGGACTGATCTTTGGACGAATATTTTGGGGGTGAAAACCACCCCCAGGGCAAAAGCACATATCGGCACAATATCACTTTTTTTCTTTGACTTGTTAGCTATGTGTATGCCAAATTTAATGTCAATCTAAGCGGTTCTTAAAAATTTAGAGACTTTGCAATATTTTACCGTTAAAGAACGGACTATCAGCAAAATGAAGAAATGGCAGCAAAGCGGGAAAACCTTAATGTATAACATGAACGATGAACAACAAGGAATCAGGAGTAAAAACTTTTGTAACGATGCAGTCTTTGGAATCAGACAAATAGTTGAGAAACCTATACAATACAACAAACCGGCCTAAATTTGGGTTTAGAATAGGGAGAAGATCAAGAGGACGATCACCAACTAGATGGTCCGAACGTCCGATCAAATAAAGAATTCAGCTGGAAACTCATTCTGCGCAGCTCTTAGAGCAGCTGGAGATAGAGACCAATGGAGAAACATTGTTAGTAGGAATATTGGAAGAAATCACGATCCTCAGTAATGGGGAAACAACAAGATAGAGAGAGTTGGTTCTAGCCTTCTCAAAAAAGTCTCTCCAATCGTCATCCATCGCCTTCCTCCGCCAAGCACGTATTCCTACATTTTTCACATCTTCATCGATGTTATCAAGGAACCTTGTTCTGTGTATTCCTCTTCTCCTCTGACCAATGGGTCCATCAAGGAGCCCAGATTTATTTTTGTCGTTCGATATCACCTATTGTATTTCAACGTATATCGTTTAAATATGTTCATGATCTAGAGAGTGCTGAAGTTTAAATAGTAAACTATTATTTTAAGCTACTGCTATTCAGTCTAAGTACACATGGGTTTACTATAACTACCAACAGGATCTAGTTCTATATCTCTATTTATCACCTTTTGTTTCCATTGTGTATCTCTCACCATCCGGCAGAGAATTAGAATATTTTGGTCATGTCATGCGATGAGATAGATATACCCCACTCCAGCTGATAATGCAGCGTAAACTATAGTGAAAGAGATCTAGAGAAAGACGAAGAAACTCAGCTCAGGTTAAGGATAATCCCTGAATGGTTTGGCTACACCTCCATTGAGCTACTCCAGATGGCAGCATCAAAGATAAGAATAGCTGTAATGATTGTTAAACACCTCAGAGAGATAGCACCATCAAAGATGAAGTATCTATCAACTGCCAGCCTTAGTACCTAATGATAATTCTCTGAACAAGTAATGATAATGATTTTCTGGTACATACGTGCTACGATATCTACGACACTATCTTTACCAAGTAAATAAATTCATTACGAACATGTTTTCATAAAATAAATGAACACTAAATCACTCGAACGATTATAAGTACACTCACAGATTAAAAAAATTAGTTCTAATTTAAGTATATCAACAGAAGATAAATCATTTATCCATTGTTTTGTAACAATCAACCGATATTTACAAAAAAAAAACATAGGCTTTACTGATACAGATATTAGATCAGTGGATAAAAATAACAATAACAAATAGTACTTAAAAATATTAGAACTCAGATTAAATAAATAACTAATATTAAAAATATTTAGAAAAATTATGCGAAATAGGAAAAATAATAATTTGCATTAGTACAGATTATCAAGGTCGCCTTACGTAGCAATTCAGAATAAAAATAATATATCAACTATCGAATTACTTAGAATTACAATGCAAATAATATGGTTGATAATAATAATTGTATCGGCAAAATACGAGATTAATAAAGATTTTAATCATGCAATTAATTGGTACAATAAATGATTATTTTTATATCCATTTTCTAAGTCGCTGTATAGTCCAGAGAAATAATATTTTTCTCCTGACACAGCCCCCTCCAGGCCGAAACTAAATTTTTTGAGTAGTGTGGACATCTATATTAATAACCTCTATGTTTCCTGCAGCCGATTTTGATGATATACATAGTTATAAACAAATGAAGATCAAAAAACGGTAAATTTTCGCTTTTTTCGTGTATTGCTAAAAAGTTAAGCATTCTAAACAAATTTGAGAATAAAAAACTCATAAATCATATAAAAAGCTTCAATATGGCATTCGCTGAATATGTATCCTTATTTGTTGCTTAGAAAATTGCAAAATAAGTCATAAATTTTGAGATTTTATAAATGTTCATAACTTATGTAAAAATTAAGTTAGAATCTTCTTATTATTACACGGAATGCTGAGACTTCTTGTGCTTAAATTATATTTTAAATTTCAAAGCAATTGGTCAAATAGTTTAAAAGTTATTTAATTTGTTTATCCCAAATTCATTTTTTTTGCAACACTATAGTCAGAAAATTATAAGACGACACTTCAGACAGTTTATGAAAGAAGGACATTTATACTATTAACTTAATTAAAAAAAAATGACAAAAAGTAATTTTAAATAGTGTAAAATTATTTTGCAAATACATGTCGATTTTTTGCTTACAACTTTTAACCGTTACCCGTAAAAAAATTATTTTTTCATATTTGAACGACTGAATTTTTATACACATTTAGATAGAAAAACAATTGTCCTAGGACAATTAGGGACGAAGTTAGCCCCACCCCCTTTTTAGTTCACATGTTCTTGCAAAATAATTTTGCAATATTCGGAAGTCTCAGCATTCCGTGTAATAAGAAGGTTCCAAGTTAATTTTTACATAAGTTATGAATATTTATAAAAACTCATAATTTATGATTTATTTTGCAATTTTCTAAGACACCAATAAGGATAGACATATTCAGCGAACGCCATCTTGAAGTTTTTTATACGATTTATGAGTTTCTTACTCTCAAATTTGTTTAAAATGCTTAACTTTTTGGTAATAGACGAAAAAAGGGAAAATTTACCGTTTTTTGATTTTTATTTGTTTATAACTACATATGTATATCATCAAAATCGGCTGCAGGAAATATATAGGTTATTATTATAGATGTCCATACTACTCAAAAAATTTGGTTTAGGCGTGGAGGGGGTTGTGTCACCAACAGGATATTTTTTTTCCTTATTTCTCTGAACTAGTAGGATCCCTCTCTCTTCAATCCTGGCCCCCAGGAGGGAGTATAGTGGTTATCGTGATGTGTATTGTCCGTCTCCAAATTTCTCTGTCTGCCAATTTCTTTTAACTAATGCATATACCTTTTACAGATTCCTGTAATTTGGTCGGTCCATCTTGTTGGCGATCCTCCGGGTCATCTTCGGCCTTCTACCATTAGTAAGTCTTTCCATGTTTTCTGTGTCTGCTCTCATAGCATGTCCAAAGTATTTTAATTGTTGGAAATGGATTTTGCCGGAGAGCCGTTTGCTGACCTTTAGCTCATTAAGATTAAATTTGTTCCGTTGGTGGTTAACGGAAACAATTAACTTAAATTAAAATAAGTGTAAAACAACGAACAGTAATATATTTATTTATTTTTGGTTAAAAAAGGGCGTGCGTATATCTCGTAAGAGGGTTTGTTATTGTTTGGGCCCAGCGAGGGTTGTATGACCGACCGATGCCTGATGGGGTTGTGTATCGACTGATGTGGCTGAACTAAAAACACATGTCTGGTTTTACGTTGAAGACTAATTTATCGACATAAAGAGGCTGGCCGTTTATCTGGTGTTTTAAAAGCTAAAAAATACTTCTGTAGTTTTAAGAAGCGTCTTCGAATGCATTTAAAAAGTGATTTATTGACATAATTGACATAAGGTAACTATTTAATGGGGAACATGTTTCCCAGAAAAAAACATTAATTTTATACAATCTGATTTTGTATTTTAGGAGCGAAACACATGTGAATTATAAATGACCCATATTATTTTAGTTTAGAAAAGAAAGTTAATATTTAAAATTAGCAATTAAAAAAATAATAAATGAAACGTGTCGCTATAAATTATTTGCCTTGTGGTCAGTCCATGAAATTCCTAATATTCTTCTTCAAGATGACATTTCAGTGGCGTCTGTCTTTCTTCTTTTCGCTTGTCTTAGGGTTCAATATTTACATCCGTCAGTATTGGAGATTGGGAATATTAAGCAGTTGATCACTGGTATATCAACAATGACGGTACAATTGAAAGAAACCACAAAACCTATACCAATTAACAGATGAGTACGACAGGGAGATGTTATTTCTCCTAAACTATTTACATTAGCAATGTTTATTTTTTTAAAAAACATTTTTTTCCGTTTTGTGACAGCAGTAGAATGTATTTTGAATTAAATAAATTACATACATTCTTCTTTTTGTGTCAATTAATTTAATTAAAATATTTTCTTCTGGTATAAATAATTATGTTAATGTTTATATTACTGAATAGAGAATTGAATAACCTTTTAAATGAGCTAGAACACGACACCTATTCCCTATTCAAAAATAAGAGGTGGGGAAGAGGAAGGGAGGAATGACAAATGTATGTACCGTAAAAATGTGTCCCCTTAAGATCAAAAATCGACCTGTTTCGTCATTTCCTTAAAATCTAATAAATACTGGACTCGATCGGTTTTCTTTGGCCCACTCTGTCTATTCGCTCCGTGCGTGACCATGTTGGGGATACACGAAACTATGCCAGCGTCCGTAGCGGCGAAATATGACAATATTGGCGAATAATGATTGAAAAATAATTTTTTTAATAGATATTTCGCTTACCTTATTATTGCCTGTTTTTTTTTTATTTATTTATTTTTTTGTGAATTTGATGGCCTTGGCCGAGCCAATTAGCCAGATATTTTGTTATTTTAAAAACAAACAAATTTGTTTTTTCAATCAGAGGAATTTTTTCTGTATTTCTAACTCTAAATACATAACAAACTAACATATTACAATTATTATCTAAATAATACACTGTTTTGGTTGTAAATATTTTTTTTTGTAAATTTTTATTTTTTTGTATTTTTTTATAATTTTTTTTAATTTTTTTTATTATTTTTTATTAATTGTTTTTTTACTACGATAAGACATAAACCCGATTCAACTTCTCGGAGGTTTACATCTTAGTTTTTTTTTCATTTTTTTTCTTTTTTTTTGCTTTTCTTTTTTTTCTTTTCTTTTTTCAATTATAATATACAATAATTACTTAAATCTACAGGGTTTTAAAAAAAAACAACAAAACATGTTTGTTTTGTTTTAATAAACATGTCTGCTTTTGATTTTGATTTGCCGTTTTGATTTTTATTATTTATATTTTCATACTGACTTTCTTTCCTTCCCCTATACTGGTGGTATATCCCTATCATCATGTGTTTCCATTTTGTGTTACACACACGCACACAAAATTAATAGTTCAATAGACCCAGCTAATGTTAAAATCTGTTACTAATAATTCACACTGCCTAATTGCTTTCGATGTACACTTAATTAATGTTAACACCGACAACTAAAATATAACGAAAAAGTGAAGAAAAACCCTTAAAATTGATATTTTCTTTAGGGAACTTCCAAATATCTGCTTTTTAATTTGACGTTTATTTGACACTCGAACTTATTGTTAGTATAACAAATTTTATCAAAAATGGTAAATAAATATTAAATTTAACTATTTTTGATGGGAAATAAGCCACAATTTTACTATTATTATTATTTACACAATTACATATTTGTATAAATTTCCCATAAATTTTTACAGCGTACAAATATTTTCAATATTTCAACACATTAGAACCTTGTACCTGTCCCTTCAAAACTAGTTTGTTACCCATATACCCGCCAACTATCTTTCCCGCCAAACAACAAAGCTAAAAGTTGCCCAACTACAAACTAAGAGACTAAGAGAGTCTGTTACCAACCTTTGCCAAGAGCACACCGCATTTTAAGAGAAAAAAGATAATATGTACAACGTACATCTTATTTAATCACCTTTCATCAAAGTCGCGGTGTTACCATTGCATCTAAACGGTTTGCTGTTCCAACAAGTTAAACTCTACGCGGTATAAGCTGTCTCACAATAAAACTTATAATTTGAACAGCATACAATTAAACTTATAATTTAAACATATAATATCTTCTATCTCTCACGTATCCTTCTATTCATTTAACTCGTCAATATACATATTTTTTGTTGTTCTGTAAACAACATTGTGTGTTATTACCTACCAACCATTCCCTATCCCTTTTAAAGAGTAATCATTACAGGTGCTGGATTCCCAGCTGGTCCTTCGAAAAAAGAAAAAGAAGAATTCCCAAAACCTGTGTGCGAAAACCGAACACTGAACCAGCCGAGTTCGCTACAGCGAGCTTCTTAATCGCACAATATTAACGTCAAATACGTCATATGTGTATCATATGTTTAACGTCAAATTGTGGTCGCCAAAAATGTCAGGCGACTACGGTAGGTGTTGCGTCAGTCATGCACGGAGCGAATACACTTAGAAGAAATATTAAAAATTATTTTATGTCAATTTTTTACTGCATTTCACAAATTTTTAATATTACCCAATCAACGTCACTGAATAGTTAATTGTACGTTTTATTTCCTAATTAAATAAATTATAAATTCCACAAATGTCCCGCATACGGCCAGTGAACATCATTATATTAGATATGCGTAAAAATGAAAATGCTTAGCATTACGAAAAACCAGTCCGTCGAGTAGGTACGTTGAATATGCACGTTTACAGTTAGGTATAATCATTCAAGAAGAAAAGTATTTGGACCTATGCCTACTTAACTTCACATGGATGGAACCTACCTACAGTGGTTTTACGTATATTAACCTCGAGGTTTTCCTTCGTTGACCTTCCTTAAAATATCTCGAGATCTCCGCGCGACACGTAAATTCGACACGGACACGAAGGCATATGTTTCGTGTTGGATACGTAACTTCCCGTATTGTTCATCAAGGTAAATGACTACATTTTAAACTTATTTGCATAAGTAGGTAATTATCCGTTAGTTCTGCAATGAAAAGAAATCACTTAAATCAATAATGGTAAGGTGATATTTCAAGAAGGATGTAGGAGTAACGAGTTCTTTCCTAATGATTTAAACTATGTTGTTCTGAAGCTATTTTCTTGTGGCATTTTTGCAATTAACTAGTTTTGATGGGAAATAAGCCACAATTTTACTAAAAAATGAGTTTATTAACGTTTCGACGCCCAAATCGGGTTACGTTGTCAAAATACAAAAAATATTAATGAATTAAACAAAAATGTTGTTGTTTAGTAAAAATAAATTCTTCTAATAATTTATTTAATCTAACTCATTTATATCAGCAATTCAGACATATATTATATATTTTAAAGTAGAAGACTTTAAAATGATATTGCCAATATTTATGAGTTGCGTTCCTGGGACGACTTTATTGTAAGATGATATTGCCAATATTTATGAGTTGCGTTTCTGGAACGACTTTATTGAAAGATAGTTCATTCGATTACATGAAATCAACCCCAACTCAAGAATATCCGTCACAAAAAATTATAACATGATCTGTCTTTAAAAAGACAACCACATGCAATGGTGACAGGACAGATATCTCAATTACAAATCAAATCACATCATCAACGTTAAAAAGGGAATCATTAAATACTTATACGATAGAGCCAAAATTACTTGTTCTAACAAAAATTCATTCTTTTACACGTTTTTTAAACACGTTGAGATCTATTATATCTAAAACTAAACCTAACAGTGAACAAGAAAGAACAAAGAATTGTATTTATAAAATACCTTGTGAATGCGAACAATTTTATTTAGGTGAAACATCAAGACCATTAAACGTTAGAATAAGTGAACATCAGTCTTATATTAAAAATAGAGAATTTGATAGATCTCAAATATGTCAACACGCATGGGATAATGAACATAGAGTTCAGTGGAGAGATTCAAGTATAGTCCTGAAAAAAACAGATGGTAAAAAGAGAAAAATCAAAGAAGCGTCTTTAATTATGCTAAATGAAACCAATTATGTCGCAAATTCCTCAGTAGAATGCAGTAGGATGTGGTTACCCATACTAAAAGAGGAAGTCAATAGAAAGAAAATACCAGGATTAGTAAGTCAATAATATATCGAGTTCATATTTTATATTTTAGTATTGTTTATATATCTATGTATTATTAATATTATTTATAATTGAAAATAACATATATGTACATACATATTAAGGTCAGAATTTGGTATTAGTTTTGAGAGTAAACTAAAGTAAGACCTAATACTTACGATGTCGGGATAGTACCACGAGGTTTTTTCCTGATTTTCCCTAGTAATTTACTATGGAATCTCTAGCACGATAATGTTACTGTCACCATTGCATGTGGTTGTCTTTTTAAAAACAGATCACATGTTATGATTTTTTTGTGACAGATATTCTTGAGTTGGGGTTGATTTCATGTAATCGAATGAACTATCTTTCAATAAAGTCGTCCCAGGAACGAAACTCATAAATATTGGCAATATCATTTTAAAGTCTTCTACTTTAAAATGTATAATATATGTCTGAATTGCCGATATAAATGAGTCAGATTAAATAAATTATTAGAAGAATTTTTTTACTAAACAACAACATTTTTGTTTAATTCATTAATATTTTTTGTATTTTGACAACGACACCCGATTTGGGCGGGTGTCGTTGTACTCTAAAAATAGGCGTATTTTTGTTTCGTGTAATATTGAGCTTAAGAGAAAACAGTAGCGATCAACAGGTAGCGAAAACGCGTTCCAAGATTGCGGCTGTAATTTTGAATATTATTTCGAGATATTTGGCACACGTATTCGTAATATAATAAAGAATGGCGGTACAGAGCCCAATTTGAAAAATATACTAATAAGTGGAAATTACTCTGTAATTAAATACAATATTAAAAAAACGAGCCTGTACCGTCATTAAGAAGAACAAAAAAATACACTTTCTTCAAATAAACTTTTTTATTCGATGCCTAGATTTTGTGTCATTTTGGAACTACTAATGAAATAAAAAATTTTAGTAGTTCCAAAATGACACAAAATCTAGGCATCGGATAAAAAAGTTTATTTGAAGAAAGTGTTTTTTTTTATCTTCTTAATGGCGGTACAGGCTCGTTTTTTTAATATTATATTTAATTACAGAGTAATTTCCACATATTAATATATTTTTCAAATTGGGCTCTTCTTTATTATATTACTTATAAGTGTGCCAAATATCTCGAAAAAATATTCAAAAATACAGCCGCAATCTTGGAACGCGTTTTTGCTACCTGTTGATCGCTACCTTTTCCTCTTAATATCATCTTTTTTTCAGTAGGGGTCCTGGCCTAGAAAAATGAAAGCTGTTAGAACCTTATAACATATCGATAATTATTATAATTTCTGCTTATACGATCTCAATATATAATTTATCGCATCTTTGACCATTTCAAAATGAACACACGTAGATTCCAAGTAACTAGAATACGAGAAAATACCGCTTTTCCGTTGGCCCTTTCGGAATGTTCGATTCAAGGATTGCTGTGCTATAAAAACAATCCATTCTAATATATATCTTATTTCTCACAGTTTCAGCCGACATAAAAAGTTTTATATCCTAATTTCATCATGTGTGGACCGCTACTGCTGGAATTGGAAAGTGAAATTGTCTCGCTGTTGCATTTTTATGTTCTCCAAAATTACTAAAAGCTCTTTGTGGTACCGGAACGCATTAGAAGTTTTTGTTTAGCGAACGACTCCACGGGCGAGAGATTGACGATAGCCGTAGCCGTAAAACTAACTTAAGGTTCCGCGGAACGGAATAGGAATAGCCGAACTGTACCGACTACAGGACTTGTGCGTAGTCGGTTCAGTTCGGCTATTCCTATTCCGTTCCGTGGAACCTTAAGTTCGCTTTACGGCTAGCGTCAATTTCTCGCCCGTGGAGCCGTTCGCTTACTCTAAAATTTGAGACGCATAGGAGTTTGATAAATTGATCTCCCTTCTTGTTGCAAAAGCTGAAAGAAAGAAGAACTCTTATGCTCTCAGTCAGTTCAGTTTCTCAGTTAGTTATTAGCCAGCCTCAGAGCTAGTCGGCTGCGTTTTAGCTCAACTCAGAATGTAGTCTCTCGAATGACTTACATTCTTAATTCACGGCTCACATTTCTCATTACTACTACACGGTTATTCACGCGAATTATTCATCCCTCTCTTATTATCACTCATAGTGTTTGTGTTACAAAATAAAATCATTAACTCACACGTTTTATTACTCATTTCAACACCGATTTACACCTTGCCTCGACTCGACAAAGATTATAAGACTCTATCCTTAAGACCTTATCAAACATTATAGAAGCTGGTTCCCGTCTTGTGTGAAGGACAAGAGATATTCACCAGATCCATTTAACAACTGGTGAAGCGTCCTGCACAAAAGCTATTACGAGGAAAGCCTTCAGTGTAATTAGTATAAATGTTGGATAAGTGATGCAGAATACAGAATCTTGGAAGTATTACAGGTAAAAATACGGATTTGCGGATGCGCTTAAAAGAAGGAGCGTTATGGTTACGGTGGATCGCGGCAGGGCCCACATTTGGACCTTCAGACACTTAGACCACCTAAGGCAGGTCCATTGTATGTCCCTATTATATCAACTAGGTCCTGATGACCTAACAGATACGTCACAAGTCTCTTTAGGGATAACTCCCTACATAAGGCCGAAGCCAGGAACTACCATCTTTGGTAGGCCAGTGCCGGGCATTTTCAGAGGACATGTGAGACGGTTTCCTCCTACTCATCACATAGACGGCACCGTGGATCATCCGCCAATCCAAGCAGATGAAGGTGCCGCCTAAGTCTACAGTGGCCGGTAAGCATACTGACCACCAGAGAAAAGACGGAGAGTACCTACCAATTGCTTGCATTCAAGAAATTAGATGGAAATGACCTAGTCATAGTGCAAAAGAGTTAAGATACAAATTGTGTATGTACAAACAAGTAACACTAGGAAAGGAGTTGGTTTTATTGGGGAAATATAAACGGTGGGCTATAACCAGAGATTAGTAAATCACACATAAAAAAAAGCAGTCATAGAACTGAAGAATGGGAAATCACCAGTGAGAGATGGTATTACAGTCGAAATGGTTAAAAACAGTGGGATAGTTAGAAAATAAGTTCTGTGGGAAGAGAAGTTAGCTGTAACGGCTAAACCGAATAAGCAAAGAAATCAGACTTCCGATCAACACCGCAAAAACAAAAATAATGATCGTATACAGTATACATGTATATACTTTTGCTATAATACTTCATAACCAACAATAATTAATGGCTTCTTAGGAATCAAGCGTAGACTAGCAATGGCCCGAAGCGCAAATGCTAAATTAATTAAAATATGGAAAGACAACAGTAATAAGGAGTACTAATACTAAGCTCCGGTTGGTCAATGAACTTATTTTTTGTATTGCTACATAAGCAGCTGAAACATGGAGTATCAAAAAATCGATAAAAGTATGGTCAAAGCCTTCGAAATAACCTACCTAATGTGGGTCTAAGAAGAAGGTACCTAAACTACTTCAGCGATATAGCCATAGAAACGGGAACTATAGGTAGTAAAAGGAAATTTAGACGGTCGAAGACCGAGACTAAGATATTTAACACGATGGGCAAACCATGAAGACTCTGGTGGGAAAATTCCTACATGAAGCAGTAATTGAGACAGTAGTCTAATAATATTTAGAGTCGTATCACACCCTGCGAAGAGGCGCAGAAATGAGGAGGGAGGAGCATTAAGATTTTTACCGATTGGAGACCCTGGACATTAAAAGAAAACCAAGGAGACCACAGATGGGATGGGTGGATGACCTGAAATATCATACTGGTTCCAGGTTAATACATCTTGGATTGGGCGCACTCAAGACGCGCAGGTCCCCCGGTCTGCATCAGATATCACCTGAGGCGGTGAGGTGTCTGGGACGGGCGGAGCCCGCGTTGCTTCTGGATCACATAAATGCACTGCTGGAAGCACAGACCTCTCCCGAACCTTGGAGGACATCGAAGTTGGTACTGCTTCCCAAAGCTGGGGAAAAGTATCGACCCATCTGCCTTCTTCCGTGCGTAGGTAAGCTGTGTGAAAGAATACTACGTGGACGTATCGATGGCATGATTAAGAGGTCGGGAGGCTTATCCCCGAGACAATTTGGTTTTTGTAAAGGGAGAAGCACAATTGACGCAATCGTGAGTGTATTCGACGCATTGCGCAATAGAGGGGATGAACACCGTTGGACGGCCCTGTTGTTGTTCGATGTTAGGAATGCATTCAATACGCTGCAGTGGAAGGAGGTAATGAAAGCAATGGAGGAGAGGGAATGTCCTGGATACCTGATGAACGTGGTAGCGGAATATCTGTCTGAGAGAAGAATTATGGTGGAGAAAGGCACGATTGTGGATGTGACGGCAGGTGTTCTCCAGGGATCTGTCTTGGACTCGACGTTTGGGAACCTGGCATATGACGGGAATATGGAGAGGGTACGACTCCTTACGCGTTTGCAGATGATCTCGCTGTGTTGGTAGTGGCGCGGGATGAGTCAGATCTTAACTACCGGGTACGGAACGCAGGCGGCGTCGTGAAGAAATGGATGACACAGCACGGACTAAAACTCGCAGCAGAGAAAACCGAAGCCATCATTCTGAAGGGGATAAGGTACAGACAAAGTGTGGAACTACAATGTGCAGAGGCGTGTCTAATACCCAAGAAACACGTAAAGTACCTGGGAGTGACGTTGCACCAGAATGGAAAGTGGGGGAGCACGTGCGGGTGGTGACCCGGAGGGCTGCAAACAGTGCGGCTGCGTTGGGGAGGGTGATGCCCAACATTGGAGGACCCAAATCCGAAAGAAGGAGGGCCTTGCACGGTGTTGTGCAGTCGATCATCCTCTACGCGGCACCAGTCTGGAGTGAGGCGGTAGAGATACAGGCCTACAGGGGGCTCATTGCACGAGTGGATAGAACAAATCTGCTGCGAGGGGCATGCGCGTACAGGACTGTGTCTGCCGCAGCCTTGTGGGCCATCACTGGATGTGTTCCGCTGCATGTGTTAATAGTAGAAAGAAAATAACTATATGAGAAGAAGAGACCTTGAGCTCACTATGGCCGAGAGAAGACAGGAAAGAGAAAGGTCAATTGAAAGATGGCAAGAAGAATGGAACAACACTTGGAACAATAACTTGAAAGATTGGATGGACTGTGGTCACAGACGACTGGATTATTTCCTGACGCAGATGCTCACAGCACACGGGTGTTTTAGAGCCTACCTCTCTAGGTTTGGAAAGGCTGACACTGATGAATGTCTATACTGCGGACACCCGGACACCGTTACACATACGATGCTAGAGTGCAACAGATGGATAATAGAAAGGAACAGAATGGAAAGAGAGACAGGTGTGAATTTTGTGACAGTGCGAGAAATGATTGAGAGAGTGACTGAAAATAAATCTGGTTGGACTAGTATACACAACTATATCCGTGTAGTGATCAAGAAGAAAGAAGAGGAGGAAAAACAGCTGTACCAACGATAGGGGCGAGAGGGAAATATATTGTAAGTAGAAGGTAGAGGGACTAAGTTTTGATGAGAGGCGAATAGGTGAGTTAGATTGTATGAGACAGAATGTGGCAAAGAAGCTCTAATAATAAATAAAAAAAATGTTAATACATCTAGCTTGAGAGAGAGAGAGAGAGAAAGATGGAGCAACGAAGGAGAGGCTATATTCAATATTGGATATCAAGGCGGTGATAGATAGAAAAAATTGACAAAATCATTCTCAAATAGACTATTATTTAATAACTAGAATAGAAGATACACGTGAATGAAAGAGTCAAAGCTAGTAGTTAGTGAGACAGTCGATATAATGAGAAAAATGGTGGAGAATAAAAAAAGGATTTATATATAAATACATTATAAAACTTAACTTTCTCTGTATTTAAAATAAATGTACATGATTTTAGTAGGATTAAGTTAATTTTTTGTAATATTTTATACAAATATTTTTATCTAATGATCGTAAACATAGATAAATATGGTAATGAGTGGATTAGATTAAGGCCATGGGTACATAATTCGCATATATTTTACGGCTATCCCTACCTTTTCTGTCTTTACATGGCAAATTACGTGTAGTAAAATTCACACTGGTATGGATATGTACATATTAATAGAATGTCATTCTACTTGACAATGTCATAACTAGCTTAAAGAGATGGCTTTTGAATGTTCTTGGATAACTGTTATTTTTTGTATAACTGAAAATTATTAATTCAGTTAATACATGTGATAATTTTTTCACTAGCTATGTATTCAGTGATTGTAATAATTTATATGTACCTACAACAAAAACTAATACTCAATCGAGAAAAGAGGAAAAGTCGTAAAGTGATTTTTTAATAATATATTGTTACTATGGACTATGGAACGCTTACAATTTTGAACATCTTTAACAACAAAATACTTGGATCACAGAATATATCTTGATGTATTATCTGCTTCTATCTTCCATAAATAATACACAATAAATAACTTTTTATAAAGTTCACCTTTTAAATCAATTATTTATCAAATACACTATATATCAATATTATTTAATCAAGAACTAAAAATATTCCCGATTCATGTCAAATAATTATTTAAAATTGTCACTGATTGTCAGTGTCTGACTGACAATATTCTATTCGACTGAGTGCGTTGTATGACAAAGATAGATTTGGAAAATTACCACGGACATTGTGTTCATTTTTTTCGAATCCTGGAAAAACCAATAAATATTTTTGAAAAATCTAAACGCAGAATGAAAGACTAAATTATTACCGAGGGCCGAAAGTCCCTTAGAATAAATAAAAAGTTTATTTTGAATGAGATATTTTAAATTAAAAATAACACTAAATTTTCTTTTAGTTTTTCACCCCTGTAACTTATTAAAATAAACATTATAGAACTTCTCAGGGACTTTCGGCCCTTGCTAATAACGCAATGTTTCTTTCTGCATTTAAATTTTTAAAAAATACTTATTAGTTTTCTCAGGATTCGAAAAAAATGAATCCCCATTTGAATAGCGTTGCAGTAGAAAAAACGGACCGATCCTCTTAAAACTATTCTGTATATATTTAAAAAAATACTTCAAACAGAGAAACAAGTTCCATTCCTAGAAGTTAGGCTATCTGCTAATAGTTACAATACTATTCTGGTCATGGCCTTAATTGAAAGAATTAGAATGTTGCGTTCCGCTCCTACTTAAAACTAATTAACATTCCATCGTTTTATTCTTCAATGAAATCATTTTTGTTGAGTTGAGATGGGAAGTAACTGCAATATGCATACGAATATTTCAAATACAGAGTTGACAGTTGCAAGTAGGTGGAAATTTATAATAGAGTTAACGCTGGATGATTAAGTGCATGGGCGCAAAATGTCGCCTGTCAAAATGTTCAATGTGTTTTAAATGTATTCATTTTTTTCGAATCATGAGAAAACTAATAAATATTTTTGAAAAATTTCTATGAAGAAATGCAGAATGAAAGACTACATTATTACTGAGGGCCGAAAGTCCCTGAAAACTTCTATAATGTTTACTTTAATAAATACTTGATTTCCTATTTATTTTATTCGCTCTACCATTCCATGCGGTTGAAGGTGATAGGAAAGCAATTATTAAAATACTGTATTAAGCAGAAGATCCAATATTGATAACCCTAGATGAGAATGGTCAGAACTGATATGGTCAACATAGTCCAACTCTGGAGACCTGGAGAGAGAAGTGAGAGATCAAGTACACAAGGCAAATACAGTGATGAGGGCGCTAATAGCCGGCAAAATAACGAAAAAGATGGAAAACATATTAAGTTGTGAGATAAAAAGAAATGAAACTAGTAGAGGTGGGAAGTTTAGCGATAAAACCTATAAATTTGCATTTATAGTTTCCCACCTTTAGGCGTATGGGACGAGTTTGGCAACTGCCAGTGTGACAGTGACAGTATTAGTTGACATACTCCTCTAATACGTCTAAAGGTGGGAAACAATGAATATAGGGTTACTTTATACGTTTTTATCGCCAAATTTCCCAACTCTACTGGTTTCATTACTTTTTATCTCACAACTTAATAATAATATGTTTTCCATCTTTCCCGTTATTTTGCCGGTTATTAGTGCGGTCATCATTGTATATTGTTATAAAGTTAATATAACAATGATTTATGTAGTGTGACCAACTAGCCCGAAAAATCCGGGACATGGCCCGAATTACGAAGTAGTGTCCTGGCATCCCGGAGAAGGCTTCCGGGCCATCCGAATTTTCAACGTTTTGGTAAAATTTTATTTTGAAATTTTGAATACGCTATTCTTTTAAGAATTCACATCAAATTGAATTGGTGGGACCCAAAAAAGTCGACAATTTCTAGAATGTAATACTAATTTTTTTTTCTTCTACAGCACTACGGCCCAAATTGAGCCTTGACCTCGTTTATCTCGTTTATTTTTTGACTCCACCCTTGTTTTTCCGTGGCTGCTCTTCTCCATACACGGACTCCCTAAAAGTGCTTATGTGTCACTGTTTACTGTGTCTTCCCAGCGTTTTCTTGCCTTTCCAACCGGTCTTTTTCCCAGCATTCTGGCGTTTAGTGCTCTTTGTAATACTAGTACCACATCAAAAATTTCCTTTTTTGAGAACGATTTCCGGATTGGGAGTCGTAACGTCAAAAACTAAGAAAAATGTAGTTATCGTTACAACCAATTGTCGCTTAGTCCCAACAAAAAAATCATTGTCAACATAAAAATGTTAAATAATCAATAAAATGATATTACAGTTCTATGTTTAAAAAAAATGGCCCGATTTTTATTAAAAAGTCCCGGATTGCAGGTATTCTTTTCAGCTTTGTCCCGAGTTCGACTGAATTGGAGTTGGTCACACTATTTATGCATAAAAACCACGACTGTAAACAGCTAAAGCACATACATGCTATTAGAGACGGCTAGGATAAGAATACTGAAAATAATTATAGGAAATACGCTGGAAAATCTAATAAGAAATGAAGAGGTAAGAAAAAATCTACGGTGCAGAGAATAATCGAGTTGTCACTGAATAGAAAATAATTGAAATAATGACATAACTAGAATGGAGGAGGCCAGAATGGTCAAGATAAAAAGAGACATATTACCAAACGGTAGAAGTATCGACCGACCTTGCAAACGGTGCAAAAGGTGGTGTTATAGTTTTCCATAGGAACATCAATCAGCCAAAGCATAATATTATGTGTTTATAAAGTGGAAGAAAATATGTACGAACAAAAAAATGGTAAACAAAATGTAGCCAATGGGAAAAATTGTTCTATTGTAGGCTAAACAAAAAGAATTATGTATAGGTATCCATAAACATTCTTTAATAAGATTAGCTGTGATTGATTGAATATTAATAGAGACAATCTTCTTTTATATACATAATGAATCAGTAGAACAAAGAACCACTCATCTCCAAAAGAAGAAGCAACACAATACTTCAATGAACTTACAATATGTCTTGCGACAGATCATTTTTCTTCTTGTATTTATCTATATATGGAATGTGAACTTTGATCCCATTACATTTATATCCCAACGCAATTATCTCACTGACTTAATCTGTAATAATTATTTAGTAAATAAAGAAATTGGTTAGGAATAGAAGACCAACTAATTGTCTGGTATTGATAACTCGCTTGAAACTCGGTCGTGGTATTATATTTTACATTATCAATGACTGTGGTTAATGTTTGTGATAACAATATTTGAAGAAAATCAATGACTAACATAGTTTAAAGAGCACCGCTTAACTATCCGATAAGGAAGGAATTTCAGCCATTTACATGAATGTGAATGTTTGTAGAAATGAAGATTACAATGTATTAAGTTTTACAGAATTCCGTATTGAAAGGTATAATCATCCTATTAGTAACAAGTAAAAGCTTACGAATGCTTGTTCTTGGTAACAAGGATCGATAATTCTACGTTTTCCGAATTATTTATTTCTATATTATATCTACCCTTAGATTAAACGATATGGCTGTTGTTAAACCCTAACAGAAGTCAAAATATACTAAAAACATTTTTACGTAAGTAAAATTTTTACAATAATTACATAAAGTGGAAGGCACTGCTGGAATAATAGCTATTTGTATAACAAGGGAGGAAAGTGCTACTTTTCCTCCCGAGAATGAAGTTGACTAATCGACGCGTAGCGGAGGGCAGTAATCATTCAAGGGAGGAAAGGCACTTTACTCCCATGTTATACATGATTTTTCCACCTTCCTCAAATAAGAAGTCATTTTTTCATTTTTAAATAATGTTTTTATGTAACTAACAAAATTTATTAGAGAACTAAAACTAACAATTAGCTACATTATAACTGTCAACTGTCAAATATAAGTCAAATTATTAATGTAAACATTGTTAAATCAAAATAACAATTTACTGTTTTTTACCATTCTGCAAAATACAGAGCGTTCTATAAATAAACGTTGAAATGTATAGGGAGCATCCATAAACTACGTCGTTGAAAAGGGGGAGGGGAACTTTGCTTATTACGACGGTATACGACAGGGGGGGGGGCATAAGTGCACATCCGACGTCGTTTGAAGTTCACGAATATAAAAAATATACCCTATTTTAGAATGAAAAAGAATTTGTATATTAGTTTTATCGCATACTTTTCACTTCGTTTTTATCACTTAGCTTTAATAATATTGCTAGCAGTTTTATACAGAATAACAAACAATAAAATATTGTCCAATGTCTTTAAACAAACGCTTCTTTTCAGAACAACGTCTGGAAGCAATAAATAATAAACTGTTCACTTATTTACTGAATACTCTACGTGAAAAAATTCTAAAAGAATGAATAGAAATAAAATATTCTATTCTATTTATTAGTTAGTACATTGTATCTATTTATACTTAATAAAATAAAGGGCACTGAAATCAAAACAAAATAAGGATCAATATTTATATGATGCAGTTAAGAAAGCATAGGAACTCCGATAAAAGTGTTGTCTTTTGTCCCTATAAAGCTAATTATTAGTTGTAGTACAGTGAATTGAGAGAGTACGCGGATATTAATGAGCTACATAGTAATACTGATTTGGATACATTCGTAAATAAACTTTGAGAGCTAATGTTGTTCTGAAGCTATTTTCTTGTGGCATTTTTACAATTTTAACTATTTATAATGGGAAATAAGCCACAATTATTAAAAAATGATTTTTATTAACGTTTCGACGCCCAAATCGGGTGCCGTTGTCAAAATACAAAATAATACTCAGTATTATGACGTCATAGTATTTCATTCATGAAATATAACTTATTGACGCCCTGTACAATATCTATTTTCTATGACGTAAGTATCTATACATTTTAACGTTTATTTATAAAACACCCTGTATTTTGCAGAATGGTAAAAAACAGTAAATTGTTATTTTGATTTAACAACGTTTACTCCAATGTTAATTAATAATTTGACTTATATTTGACAGTTGACAGTTATATTGTATCTACTTGTTAGTTTTAGTTCTAATAAATTTTGT
The DNA here is from genome assembly GCF_917563875.1 of Diabrotica virgifera virgifera. Lineage (NCBI taxonomy): Eukaryota > Metazoa > Arthropoda > Insecta > Coleoptera > Chrysomelidae > Diabrotica > Diabrotica virgifera. The sequence continues at coordinate 49,340,321 of NC_065448.1, forward strand.
TGGTTAGTTACATAAATAAATTAAGTACAAATGAAAAAATGACTTGTTGTTTGAGGAAGGTGGAAAAACCATCTGTATAACATGGGAGGTATAACAATAAACTTCATTCTCGGGAGGAAAAGTAGCACTTTCCTCCCTTGTTATAAAAATAGCTATTATTCTACCAGTGCCTTCCACACTGTGTACCAAATCTAGTTATATAAAACAAAATAAAAACAAGATTTACTATCCCTCTGTAATGAAGCGGAAATACCAAAGAAGATTAAATCCAGATCCCGAGAGACAGCAGAACACTCAAGTACAATTTATATCTTAAATATATCAGAATGTTGGTGTTCAAAAAAATTCTAAACATCCAAGAGTTTTAACAGTTGAAAATAGTAGACATGAATATGTGCATGATATTTTTATTATACAGGGTTGGTCACTCTAGAGAGAGTGACCAACTCTAGAGAGTAAAGAGTTTACCCTAATATTCAGTAATATTCATTGGATTTTGCGAAAATGCTGAAACAGGTGAATTTTTATTACAAAGATGCCATTTTGAGCCATCTGTCATTTTATCAGCCCCCTTTCTTTCAGTACCATAAACGTAGACATAATACTAATGATTAGTGTGACCAACTAGCCCGAAAAATCCGAGACATGGCCCGAATTATGAAGTCGTGTCCCGGCGTCCCGGACAAGGCTTCCGGGCCATCCGAATTTTCAACGTTTTGGTAAAATTTCTATATTGAAATTTTTAATACATTATTTTTCTAAGAATTCACATAAAATTGAATTGGTGGGACAAAAAAAGTCGACAATTTGTAGACTGTTATACTAATATGTACCACATCCAAAACGCAAGCATTTTATATCGTCGTATTATAGTTCTACGAAAACTCTAACTCTGGACTTTTTCCGGATTCTGTATTTTAATTATTGTCTTCTGAAAAGACGATTTAAAAACATGAATATCAAATAATGATAATTATATTTTAACCCAAGGTTCAATTTACATGGAAATCCAACATTAGTTGCTTTTCTAATTTTTCGTTTTTTGAGAACGATTTCCGGCTTGAAAGGCGAAACGTCAAAAACAAAAAAAGTCAAAAAACAAAAATGTAATTATCATTACAACCCATTCCATCAAAAAAAATTTTGTCAACATAAAAATGTTAAATTATCAATAAAATGATGATATTAAATTTTTAAATTTAAATAAAATGGCCCGATTTTCATTAAAAAGTCCCGGATTTTAGGTAGTTTTTCCAGTCTTGTCCCGAATTCGACTAAATTGGAGTTGGTCACACTACTAATGATAGACAAGGCATACTGAGCAACATAGCGTAACCCGCGGGCCGTCGATCGGTGGTCTATCTATCTCTTTTTACAAAGCGATTCCGCGCATATGACAGACAAAGATGGCTAGACCACTCAAAGTGAATATTGGCCAATGACGTCCTTGATATTGGCGTTACACCTCGATGCACAGAGCGGCCCATACTTTGCCTAATCTATTAGTATTATATACAGGGTGTCCCGAAAAGATTGGTCATAAATTATACCACAGATTCTGGGGTCAAAAATAGGTTGATGGAACCTCACTTACCTATATAGAATAGTGCACAAAAAAAAGTTACAGCCCTTTGAAGTTACAAAATAAAAATCGATTTTTTTTAATTATCGAAAACACCTAGAGGTTTTTTATTGAAAATGGACCTGAGGAATTTTTATCGCAGCAACATCTTAAAAAAAAATTATAGTGAAATTTGTACACCCCATAAAAATTTTATGGGAGTTTTGTTCCCTTAAACCCCCCAAACTTTTATGTACGTTCCAATTAAATTATTATTGTGGCACCATTAGTTAAACACAATATTTCTAAAACTTTTTTGCCTCTTAGTACTTTTTTGAAAAGCCAGTGTTTATCGAGATATTTTGAATATTTGTCGAATCTACCACATATTTGTATGTGGTTAAGTATGATTATAGACACCTGTTAATAATCTGAAAATTTATTGTAACTTAAACTTTTTGGTACATTTTGAAAAAGAAGCCACATCTCGATAAAAGTTGACTTATCAAAAAAAGACTAAGAGGCAAAAAAGTTTTAAAAACACTGTGTTTAACTAATGGTACCACAATAATAGTTTAATTGGAACGTACACAAACATTTGGGGGGTTTAAAGGAACAAAACCCCCGTAAATTTTTTATGTAAATATAGTAAAAAAGAAGCCGCATCTCGATAAAAACTGGCTTATCGAAAAAATACTAAGAGGCAAAAAAGTTTTAAAAATGTTGTGTTCAACTTATGGTACTACAATAATGAATTAATTGGAACGTACACAAAAGTTTGGGGGGGTTTAAGGGAACAAAATCCCCATAAATTTTTTATGGGGTGGACAAATTTCACTATAATTTTGTTTTAAGGTTGTCCTGCCATAAGAATAATACATGCCCGTTTTCACTAAAAAATCTCTGAGAGTTTTCGATATATTGAAAAAAATCGATTTTCATTTTGTAACTTCAAAGGGCTGTAACTTTTTTTGTGAGCACATTTGTACTAAGGTAAGTTAGGTTCAACCGAACTATTTTTGACCCCAGAATGTGTGGTATAATTTATGACCATTCTTTTCGGGACACCCTGTATATGACCATAAACCCTTAATTTTAAAGAGTGAATAGATAATGCGTGTGGTTCTGCTGAAGAATTCAGGCATCCTTGATTTTTTTTTTCATATTACCTATACTTAATTTACAATCAAGATGCAGTAGAAATAAACAAACCAAGACATGTTAAATGCTACTAGCAGCACTCCCAAATCATAATTTACAATGTATATACACACACCGGCAAAATTAGCCGAACACGTTAAAAATGGGACATGTTTGATGTCTCGTATTTCATAAACCAGTGGTCCGATTTGAGTGATTCTTTCAGTATGTTATAGCCTTATTATTTAAGAATATCGTTGTAATAATATTGTTACTAGACAGGTAAATACCATTTTATACTGGGTGTACCAATCATACTGTGTTTTTTTCGTAAAGTTTGGAACACCCTGTGGAATATTCTAGCATATTATGTAAAATATTAGAATTAATACTCGATTGTAGACTTAGGCTTGCTTATCATTTTCCTTTTCGATTCATTTACTTATGTGAGATAATAAAAAAGTTATGTACGTTAACAGCTATCCATGTTTTTCATCAATAAATCCTCATAGTAGGGGAGGAAAGTATACTAAATTTGCAGTTACTCGAGCGTTATGGGGACCTATTGGATTGTGAAGAGTATGTGCTAAAATCAGAAAAAGGTTAAGTTAAGTTTTCCACAAAGTGGGAGACTTTTCATTTTTTAATTTAATGTTCCATTTGAAACAATCATTTTTCTCCGATTATAGCTGTCTTCCATAATTCGAAAAAATATGTCGAATAAAAGTTGCTTATTTTTACGTAAAGAATCTAAATCTGCAATAAAAATTGGGGGCTCCTATTTAATATTTTAAATTAAATCCCCCACCCCACCTCCGTGGGGGCTCGTGACACCCCACGGAGAGGGGTAAATTAAAAATTATAAATACGACCCCGCGATATTTTGCGAAATAAACATCAGATCGTAAAACTGCAAAATATACCTATTCAATATTTTTCAAAAATCTACCGAATGGCACCAAACACAACCCCCCACGGAGGTGGGGTGGGGGGTTACATTAAAATATTAAATAGGAGCCCCCAATTTTTATTGCAGATTTGGATCCTTGACGTAAAAATAAGCAAGTTTTATTCGCATCGTTTTTTCCTATTATGGATAAATGGCGCTATAATCGGAAAAAACGATTGGTGGAAATGGAAAATTAAATTGAAAAATGGAGAGTCCCACACTTTATGGAAAACTTAACTTAACTTTTTTGGTTGTAGTACCCACTCTTCACAATCCACTCCAGGTCCCAAGAACGCTCGAGTAATTGCAAATTTACCATACTTTTCTCCCCTACTATGAGGATTTATTGATAAAAAACATGGTTAGTTGTTAAAGCACATAACTTTTTTATTTTCCAACATAAGCAAATGAATCAAAAAAGAAAATGTTAAGAAAGCATAATTCTACAATCGAGTTTTAATTTTAATATTTTATATACGCTGGAATATTCCACAGGGTGTTCCGAACTTTAAGAAAAAAACACAGTATGCTTGTTACACCCGGTATAAAATGACATTTACCTGTCTAGCAACAATATTATTACACCGAAATTCTTAAATAATAAGGCTATAACATTCTAAAAGAATCACTCAAATCGGACCACTGGTTTATGAAATACGAGACATCAAACATGTCCCATTTTTAACGTGTTCGGCTAATTTTGCCGGTGTGTGTACATTGTAAATCCCAAAACATGAGGCGGCAGTGTGTACCGTGAGGCGGCACACATAGTGAAAGCGGTTTCCGCTAGCGGGCAAACCGCGCGGTTCTCGCGCGCGGGTATGGTAACACAGTGAAGACGGGTAAAAGCGAGAGAGATCGTTCAAATCTGGCAGTTGCGTCTACTACTTGTAGCAAAATGTCGTCTTCCGATGATGATATAATTGCTTTAGATTCTGTTTTGACTAAACTGAAAAGAAAGAGAGTTGATGTACATCCTATTAATCGAGAAAGATTAATTTATGGAGAATATCATCATCTATTTCAAAAATTAAAAGATAATGAACGATTCTTCCAGTATATGAGAATGACTCAAGAGACTTTTAAATATATTTTGGAGAAAGTGGAGTATCGTTAAAAACAATATTAAACGCTCAACTTACAGTCAACCAACAGAATATCGAAAGAGTTGAGAATATACATATCTGGGTACGAATTTAAATAGCGAATTGGACTACTCAGAAATTAAACAGCGAATAATAAAAGCGAAAGCAGCATACTTTAGAATGAGACCCATTTTCAACAGTCGAGACATATCATTAAAAACAAAATACCGTCTCTTGACATGCTATATATTCACAGTTCTGCTCTACGGAATGGAAGCTTGGACACTAACTGTTACATCTATGAATCGGCTCGAAGCTTTCGAAATGTGGTGTTATAGGAGCATCTTACGTATATCCTGCGTTGACCGAATTACTAACGTGGAATTCCTGCGTAGAATGGGGAAAGAGTGTGAATTTCTCATAACCATCAAAACAAAAAAATTAGAATATCTAGGATATGTAATGAGAAATCAAGAACGTTACGGCCTTCTCCAACTGATTCTCCAAGGGAAGGTATGTAAATGGTAAAAGAGGACCGGGAAGAAGACGCATTTCCTGGCTTCAAAATTTACAAAAGTAGTATAATACCACTACCACTGAACTGTTCCGCGCTGCGGTAGACAAAGTCAAGATAGCCATGATGATCGCCAACATCCGGAACGGACAGGCACTTTAAGAAGAAGAAGGAGTATCGTTTAATTAAAAACTGGTGTAATTTACATAAGCAGGCTATCCTTCCGGAAGAAAGGCTTGTTATAACATTGAGGTAAGTAGTTTTGTTGTAAATTTATTTTTCAATTACTGATTTAGTTAATAGTTAATACTGGAATGGTTTTAGAAATACCTAATGCCTGGTTGCACCAACAAATCTTAAGCTCCAGCTTATCTAAGCTCTACTTATAAATATTGCCTCCTTGAGTATCACTTAAGTTGCACCATAATTTTAGATTCTTACCTTATTATCTATTATATATATTATTATATTATGGTATTCTTATTGTAATATATTATAATTATATTATATTAATTCTTATGATATTCTCGACTTAAGCTTAAGAACTGTTGGTGCAACCGGGCATTAGTCACACAAAATTACGGTTTCAATAAGATTGACTTTATTGCTTTTGTTTATTATAATGTACAATTATTTATAAAATTAATCCATGGAGAACTATTAATTGTTATTATAAAAGAGCGAATAAACTAAATTATCATTGCAGTAAACATTAAAACCGCGCGGAAAAAACTAAATTCTCATTCTAGCAAAAGCGGTCAGGCGGGTTGAGGCGGTTGGACCGCGCGGGCCTGCTTTGACTATGTTCGTGTACATTTAAAGACGTGCATTCTTTTTGAAAACGTTTAAAAGCGGGTCCCGCTAGCGTTGCCCGCTAGCGGAAACCGCCTCCACTGTGTGCGCCGACTGACTTCCAAAGTTTATACATTGTAAATTATGATTCGGGAGTGCTCCTAGTAGCATGCTTCAGGAGTGCTCCCGTGTCTTGGTTTGTTTATATCTACTGCATCTTGATTGTAAATTATACTAAAAAATAGCTCAAGAATCCGATTTTTCGCGCACTATTGTCCGCAGAATACTGAAACAATACAAATTTTATACCAAAAACATTATAATATATGTACTACAAAATTCTTATTTCTTTGTAATATTGTTAAAAAACATTTTAAAACAGAATGATGTTTCGAATACTAGCTCAAAATATCGTGATTTCTTTAATTTTTAGTTATTTTTGTTCTATTTTAAGTACTTTTCCGAATGACGGAATCTTATCATGATGACTGTCTAATTTTAAATGAATTTATCTTAAATACGAGTTCGAGAACAGGTTTTCATTGCGTTTTTTTTTGCTTTAATGGACCAATTTAATGGATATTTTTTTAAATCCAAACGTGTAATTGCTGGTAAAACGAAGCTAATTCCAGACAATGGATTAAAATGCAGGCGTCCGTCGATTGTTTTTTATACCTTGTATTGAGATTATTACCTTGAAGCCTTGAAGTGGTATTTCTCTTTAATCATTAAACAGATATATTCGGCTTAAACGTTAAACGTCAATATCAAATTTTAGAAAGGAATGATCTAAGAGTGAGATCACTGGAGATAAAGGAGTTTAATATAAATAGCCCAATTATGCAGAAAGATCTTAATTTTGATATATTGTATCTATTAAAGTAAATTCTTAAACTGGAGAAATGAAAAATATCGAACTTAATTTAAATTAATACAATGTTGGACAAGAACCTCTTGGGTATATTGGCCAACTTTAATAAACTTAAACTGGCACTGTACCGTTTAAGGTCAATTTTCTAAACGGTACCCACTCCCCTCTCAAAATGCATTTTTTTTTTCGAATAAAGCGTATAAATTTTTTTTGGAATGACTGCAGGTCTAATTCTTTTATTTTGTGTATTTTATCAAAAACTATATTTCTGTTTTTTTTTCGATTTATCCGTAATGTTCGCTACGTTCAAAGACCCAAAAACTGGTTTTTAGGGTTTTTTGTGATTTTCCCCATTTTATAAACTTCAAAATACATCAAATCAAGTTTTTTTTATAGGTTATGTAAGTAACTAAGTCCTCTAGAATATTCAAAAATGGGAAACACACGTGCAAGCCCCCCAACAACGTTGGAGCAAAATTACCGCGAAAAACGGGAACCCGTGTTTCGCTTAATTTTTTAATGTCTTATAGCAGGGGTTCTCAATCTGTGGTACATGTACCACTGGTGGTACATATCACTATGTGGGGTGGTACACAAAACACAAAAACGCAGCCAAAATCTGGCATATTAATTTGTAGTTAATTAAACTACCTAGCTCGACAGCTATTTTCAAGGAGGTACCAAGAATAATTTTAAAAGAATTTGGTGGTACATGACTCAAAAACATTGAAAACCACTGTCTTATAGGACTCAGTTAGTTCAAATTATTATAAAATATAACCTATAAAAAACCTCGATTTGAATTATTTTGGAGTCTATAAAATGGGACAATCTCAAAAACTCGTAAAAAAACCAGTCTTTCGGGTTTTTGAAGGTGGCGCACCTTACTGAAATAAATCAGATATAATATATTTTCAGATAAAACATACAAAATAAAAAAATTGACCTGCAGCCATTTTGAAAAAAAGTTTTTCCAGGTTAAATTTACTATTGAAATATCACATTTCAAAGTGAAAAATATTTTGTTTTGCAAAAATATATTCAAAAGAAAAGTAAGAAATAACACGAAAGATATCAATTATGTTTTTTGCCCCATAACTTTTTCCCATGGGGATATAGTTATAGCCATTGCGTCAGAGAAAAAAAACTTCCATCCTTCCTCTTTAAAATAGTGTTTGGTAGAAGTCTCTATAATATACAGTTTCCAAAATATGATTTTTCAAACTTCGCTACTCACAGCGATTTTGACCCATTTTCCTTGTTACTTCGCAAACATTGTTTTGTAACTTTTTTCTACGCAGCTTTAGGTATATGCAATGGTACATTTAGTAGGAATAAATGACAATTACCTTTAAAATGGTCTATTGTAGAAGGCTGTATGACTATTTTTAAGAAAGATATGGTTTTTGAAAATTATATACTTTTAATGATTTTTGATATATTTTTCGATTATTTTTAAATTTCTCATTATAACTTTTTTTATTGTATATTTAGGTATATTCATTGTGCATGAAAAAGAATTGTGCAAAAAAGAAAGCCTATTTTCTTTACTTTAAAATGGTGTATTGTAAAAAATTCTAGGACTATTTTTAAACAAGATATGCGTTCTCAACATGTGACATATACACATGCCACAGGTCCCACTAAGCTGGAACCATATGGAAACTTTTTTATTAACTTCATGAAAAAATATTATTCTTTATAAAATGCTCTGCATAATCTAAAACCTGAGATGCAATCATCAGATATAAAATTTTATCAATAGTGTACAAGATATGTTAAAAAATATGAATTTCGCTCAAGAGTGAAGTACCTTTTTATTTCACAATATCGAAAAGTGTTATTTAGAAAAGTTATTGGGAATTAAAAATTATGTTATAATATGCAACTATATTCTTCTAATTGAAAAAAAAATAAAAAATTTTAAAATTTTTCTCAAATTACGGATACTCTTGGATATCCTACGGATATCTTGTTTAAAAATAGTCCTAGAATTTTTTGCAATACACCATTTTAAAGTTAAGAAAATAAGCTTTTTATTGCACAATGTATAAACATAAATGTACAAGAAAAAAGTCATAATAAGAAATTTAAACAATAATCATAAAAAGTATCAAAAATCATTAAAAGTATAAAACCTTGAAAAAAATTTAACTTGCTTAAAAATAGTCGCACAACCTTATACAATAGACCATTTTAAAGGTAATTGTTCTATTTCTACTATATGTACCATTACATACCTAAAAATACGTAGAAAAAAGTTACAGAACAATGTTTGCGAAATAATGGGGAAAATGGCCCTAAAAATGCTGTGAGCGGTGAACTTTGAAAAATATTATTTCGGAAAATACAAATCTTAGTGACATCTATTAAACGTCATTTTAAAGAGAAAGGACTGAAGTTATTTTTCGCTGAAGCAGTATCTACCTATACCTATGTACCTGAGGAAAAAAGTCATGGGGCAAAAAACAAAATTGCTTTCTTTGGTGTTTTTTTTCTTGCTTTTCTTTTCAACATATTTTTGTAATAAAAATATTTTTGACTCTAAAATGTGATATTTCGATAATAAATTTATCCTGGAATAATTTTCCTGTAGACGTGTTTGTACCAAAAGAGCATAGAACTCACCCTAATTCATCCTGAGCCTAGGGACTAATTCTCCCCTTTCTCAAAAACGCACCTATTTAAATGGTAGCACTCCGCGGTTTTTTCAAATATAGAGGTCCATTGACTGTATGAGAGAAAAAATTCCATTAAAGTTGTAGTTCCCTTTAGCTCCCTTATTTTGAACAAAATCAATAGCCTACATAGGTCTGGATCCCGCGTATGAAAAAAAAGTTGATTAATAGCAAGCTGAAAATTTGTTATTAGCTTAAGGGTGTCTAGTCGGACAAACATTGATACATGGGAACACTGGAACAGGGGAAGTTTTAACTGTGGAACAGGTTAAAAATTTGGAACGGTCAGACCACGAAAACGGCACATGTATTTTGTCCGACAGAACAGACTTAAACTCTTCGAACAGAGATTAAACTCTCATGCAAAAATCAGACTGCTATTTATCACCAAATGGGCGTTTTAATGAGTGGAACATGTAGAATATGTCAAATGACAGGAATTATGACAGGTGATAAATAGCAGTCTGATTTTTGCATGAGAGTTTAATCTCTGTTCGGAGAGTTTATGTCTGTTCTGTCGGACAAAATAAATGTGCAATTTTCGTGTTATGACCGTTCCAAATTTTTAACCTGTTCCACAATTAAAACTGCCCCTGTTGCAGTGTTACCATATATCAAAGTTTATCCGACTAGACCAGTGGTGTCATGGTGTGGGAACGCGTGGGAACGCCGTTCCCGCACTGGTTAAGAAAAGAAAAAAAATAATAGAGAATTTAGGTTTTGTAAACAAAAATTAGCAGTGCGTTCCGGCACTGCGTTCCCGCACTGCTAATTTTGCCATGACACCACTGGACTAGACACCCTTAAGCTATTAACAAATTTTCAGCTTGCTATTAATCAACTTTTTTTTCATACGCGGGATCCAGACCTAACAACTATGCGTGTGAATTTTTTGAAATTTTTAAATTGATTGCATTCCACCTAAAAAAAGACAAAAAATGGCGTTTTTGATGATAGGGGGTGGGGGAGAACGGGTGGAGAGTTAAGATTACGGTGAGTTTAATTTTTAATCACATATAAGGTAAAAACATGAAAAAAAATTATTCTGCGAGTGAGGGAATTTTGCCTATCTTAACGGGGGATGCCCTTTGTTTGATTCGCCTATTAGTAATCATACGTGTCATGTGTACGAACCATTGTAGCTTTTATTATTTGATTATTATTAAATAGCAAAACCATTTAATTCGTTATACTCGGCAACGTATTTCGATCAGAATGCACAAAAATTTATCTATTTTATAGTGCATAGATGCAAAATCTTGGCTCCAATGATTTTTAAATGCATTCATTTTTTTCGAGTCCTGAGAACTGAGAAAACTAACAAATACTAAAAAAATTTAAACGCAGAATGAAAGATTGCGTTATTACTGAGGGCCGAAAGTCTCTGAAAAATTTTATAATGTTTATTTTAATAAGTTACAGGGGCGAATAAGAAGAGAAAATATAGTGTGATTTTTAATTTCAAATATCTCATTCAAAAGAAACTTGTTGTTTAAACTAAGGGACTTTCGGCCCTCGGTAATAATCTAATCTTTTATTTTGCGTTTAATTTTTTTTTAAATATTTATATCTTTTCTCAGGATTCGAAAAAAAATAATGCATTTGAAAAGCATTGGACCCGAGATTTTGCGCCCATGCCCTTAAATCCTTACATAAATATTATACGTAATAAAATATTACCGACGTAGTTGAGTGCTTCGTAATTATATTTCTTATGATTTTGGTTTAACTTTCATAAAAAGTTGTGTAGCTGGGACGATTATCTGAAGGAATTAAACACAATAATGTACAATTAGTTTATCAGATACGTGAATATCTTTGAATATTTGCTTGAGAAAGCATAGTTTTTTACAGTTTTCTAAGCAACAAATTAGTAAATCAACATTCATAAATTGCCATTTTGAAGTTTTAAACATGTTTTACCAAATAATTATCTCCAACTTCATGTAAAATGTTTTACTTTTTACTGGTATACTATAGTTCTTAAAATTTTTATCCTTAAGTTGTTAATAATAATTTAAAATGTTCACCGAGGTGCAACTTGAGGTTTGAGTTATAGTGCGGCAGATTCGTGCAAATATTATAAGAATTCGTGCATTTAATGATATGGTTTATTTTTTAACCAGGAGGAGTAAACTAAAAAGACAGATTCACACCCAAGAAAGTCACTAGAAAAGTCATCAAATAATACATCTTCATATAATACATAGAAGCATATAATTTGGACCAAATATACTACACATATAAAGGTTCAAAATTAGACATGAGGCCATCTCAGATTTTACCTTTTACAAAAATGGCGGGCATTCAAAATGGCGACGATACATATGTGACTAATAGCACGATAACTTTTAAACGAAAAGTCCGACTTCAACCAAATTTGGTATATGGGTTCTTTTTTTGATGTATAAGATTGAACTCCTGAACCGGAAGAATCGGTTTACCAGAAGTTGGGGTTTTCCTGATTTTTTATGTAAAAATATGTTGTTTTTTTTTTTCAATTCTTTCACCTTGTATATATTAATTTTTCAAAAAGTTAATACCGGCATTGACAAGAGCGTAAAAATATTTTTTAGGAAGTATTTTGAAATTTTTAGTTATGTTAATTACCATTTAATAAATGCATAACTTATCTTCACATGTACCTATGTGCGGCAGATTCGTGCAAATATAAGAATTATTATGCATTTAATGGTAGAAGCATATAATTTGGACCACATATACTACACATACAAAGGTTCAAATTTAGATATGAGGCCATATCAGATTTTGCCTTTTACAAAAAAGGAGGGCATTCAAAATGGTGACTATACATATGTGACTAATAGCACGATAATTTTTGAACGAAAAGTCCGGTTTTCGGTAGAAGCATATAATTTGGACCACACATACCACACATACAAAGATTCAAATTTAAATATAAGGCCATCTCAGATTTTGTCTTTTAAAAAAATGGAGGGCATTCAAAATAAATCTGCCGCCCATAGGTACATGCGAACATACGTTATACATTTATTAAATGGTAATTAACATAACTAAAAAGTTCAAAATATTTCCTAAAAAATATTTTTACACTCTTTGCAATGGCGGTATTACATTTTTGAAAAATTTATATATACAGGGTTAAAGAATTGAAAAAGGAACAACATATTTTTACATAAAAAAACAGTAAAAACACAACTTATGATAAACCGATTCTTCCGGTTCAATACCTCGATATTACTCATCAAAAAAAGAACCTATATACCAAATTTGGTTGAAATCTGACGTCTGGTTCAAAAATTATCGTGCTATTAGTCACATATGTATAGTCGCCATTTTGAATGCCCGCCATTTTGGTAAAAGAAACAAAAACTGAGATGGCCTCATATCTAAATTTGAACCTTTACATGTGTAGTATATGTGGTCCAAATTATATGGTTCTACCATTAAATGCACAATAATTCTTATAATCTTTGCACGAATCTGCCGTACATAGGTACATGTGAAGATACGTTATGCATTTATTAAATGGTAATTAACATAACTAAAAAGTTATTTTTACGCTCTTTTCAATGGCGGTATTAACTTTTTGAAAAAATAATACATACAGGGTGAATTGAAAATAAAAAACAACATTATTTTTACAGTTGTTCTGAAGCTATTTCCTTGTGGCATTTTTATGATTAATTATTTATATGGGAAATAAGCCACAATTAAAATGAAAAAATTATTTTTACATAAAAACCAGGAAAAACACAACTTCTGGTAAACCGATTCTTCCGGTTCAAGACTTCGATCTTATACATCAAAAAATAACCTATATACCAAATTTGGTTGAAATCTGACGTCTCGTTCAAAAGTTATCGTGCTATTAGTCACATATGTATAGTCGCCATTTTGAATCCCCGCCATTTTTGTAAAAGGCAAAATCTGAGATGGCCTCATATCTAAATCTGAACCTTTATATGTGTAGTATATCGCACCCTCAGTGCAAAACTGTTGTAAGTCAAAATTTGTATGAAAATGGAAGTAATCATGGCATTCGCTTGTAAACATGAATAGATATCTATCCCGTGTAAAATTTTAGTAACGTTCAAATGCTCAATCGCCTAAATATCACAACTATCACACCGACATTAGCACATCGATAATAGCCCGAAAATAAACAAAATCGTCTTTATCTCGAAACTTACTTATTTTGACTTACAACAGTCTTGCACTGAGGGTGCGATATGTGGTCCAAATTATATACTTCTATCATTAAATGCACAATTGTTTCACATTATTATCGAGTCCATAAAACTGAAAAAGTTGTCAGATATCTGGACGGATCAAAGTCACAGGAATAGTAGCTTATTTTTCTGAACTATCTGCTAACATAGTTTTTTTTAGATATTAAAACGAGAAGGCAAGTTAATAAAATTGGGGTGGCCAATCCTATGAATGAAAACCCCAAGTTAAATATACAATTCATTGTTTCATCTTGGTATAATTTTTTATTCATTTTTCATTTAAAAGTTCCTAAAAGTAATTGAATAATGTGGGCATATTCAACGTTTATTCCTTTCTGTACGTTATTCATCCCAATAAAAGCTGTCATAACTAAAAATAGGACGGTACTAAAAAAACTTTGACAATTAACTGCAAATAAAAGAATTTGGTAGCGATGGGATCCACAAACAGCACATAAAAAGTAAGTGATATTACTCTTTATTGATCTGTGTTGTTATCCAACAGTTCAGTAGATATAAATTCGATCCGAGAGGAAAAAGTAAATAATGATATATGTCAAATAAAATCGAAAAAAATTAATGATGTTTTAGAAAAACAAAGAAAGTTCCTAAAAATATATTTCTCTTCAAAAAATATAGCTTTGGTTTACATACCGATCCGCTTTTAACCGAAAGGCTACTAAAAATAAAGCACGAGCAATAAACATAATAAGAAAATAACTTTAGGATAAATGGATATTCAACATCATTTAAAAAAATATGAAGATTCAATTACAACAATGTCATTAGTGTCAAAATTTGATAACAGCGAAATGAAAGTTTGAATTACTCATCCTAAAAACAAACCAATCACTAATAGTCGGAGAGATAGAAGCGGATTTTGCTCGTGATAAGAAATATGGACAAACTATACGGGGATATGTTGAACTAATAGTTGTGTAAATGACTTTCCTCAATGGGCGGAAACCAGAGTGGGGGCAATGGCGTAGCTGACAGGCCCGCAGGGCCCGCAAGGCGGGGGCCCCGACGTTAGGAGGGGCCCCTTAAAGCCTTCGGGCTTAATACTTCTACTTTCTTTAAATTGGGGACCAAAACATATTTTCCTAATAAGCATCAAAATAGGGAATTTGGAAGGAAATAATGAAGCGGGTAATCAACGTAACTCTTACTCTTTTCGGGTGCAATTTAGCGTTTCGTACTTTTGTGGACATGTTCGTAGTTTAGATGAAAGGGGCGTAACAGAGACCCCCGCAGCATGAAGCTTGCGGGAGGGTCCCAATCGATCGGGGGCCCCATCTTTTCGTCTGATATTATGTAAAAATCTGTTATTATCTGTTATTAATCTGTTTACGTTGTGTGTTTAAATTTAAGAACATAAATTTCTCTATAGAGGCATGTTCGGCAAGTGAATCATCCCATATCTATAAACTTAATCCTTTCCGGTTTTCTCAACTTTTATGCTGACGACAATAAACTATAGGTAATGCTTTGTACGTGACCATTGAAAGATTTGCAATTTGCCGAATATTAGAACAATATTTCTAAATCTAAAAATGGGTCTTCTCTTTACATTTAGTATTTCGATACAATATTATCGGCAGTAGTTTACAGAGGCGTAACAGAGGCCCCCGCAGTATGGGCTATCAATATTGCGCCGTCTGCATAACAGAGTATTTTTACTTCTTTGTTTCCCACTCTGTCTCTTCTGCCTTTCTAGATGTTGTTGGCGATTTCATTCATGATTAAATTGAAGAGAATTGGGCTCAATGAGTCCCCTGCCTTATTCCGTTGCCTATCTCTATAGGTTCTGTAAGTTGTCCATCAATTCTACAGTAACTTCTCTATTATACAGAAGATGGATTACATGTTTGAGTCTTGAAGCTTGCGGGGGCCATAATATAAGCACTTTGAACCAGTGAAACTTACAGGTCATATAAAAAAAAGTTAAGTAATTTGTAAAAGCGGTAATGATTAGTTTCATTTGGGGTGCTAAATAGGGGGAGATTTTCACGATTTTTTTTTACCAAAACAAGGGGTTAACTTTATTTTGAGGGTAACTCGCTTAGTTTTGATGCTACAAAAAATAAAAATAAAACTTTTTTTAAACACTTTAAATAAGTTATAATGAGTTTTTCCCGAAAATGCTTCATTTTTTGGTTATTTCACGTTGAAATATTCGATTTGGAATTTG
Organism: Diabrotica virgifera virgifera; assembly: GCF_917563875.1. Lineage (NCBI taxonomy): Eukaryota > Metazoa > Arthropoda > Insecta > Coleoptera > Chrysomelidae > Diabrotica > Diabrotica virgifera. Next base: position 49,356,316 of record NC_065448.1, read on the forward strand.
GCGAGTAAGAAGAATTTTTCATTAGCTACAACTTTTCTTTTACTGGGTCGATAGACATCATTTTTTTATGAGCTACATTTTTGCTAAGAATATTTTTTCGATCAAATACTTTATTTTTGAGTTATTTGCGAAAAACCGCCTGAAAACGTCGTTTTCTTGTTGAACAATAAACATTTTCATTCGCAAATAACTTGAAAAGTATTGTCTTGACCACTTCTGTGGTGACACTGAAAATTACACAGTATCTCCGTATTTCACGTTCACGTACTAGGCTATAAACACACATACGTTTTTGTTACACAAGTCGTATTTAGTAACTTCTTAAAGGGGGCCCCATTTCCAATTTTGCGAGGGGGGGGGGGCGACGGAGGCCCTCTTAATCACTCCTTAAAATCAGTGATGCTCGCAAGTTAAATCCTCTTGAGATTATCTGCTCAAGCTTCTAACATTACATAATATATAAAATACAGTGGTTCCAAATATATGCAATGAAAAACTACTATCTCATAACATTTACTCAAAGTTTAGAGCAACAACTCAAAAAATAAGAATTAAAAAATTACCTAGACGTCCTAGAAATCAATCTTTTCAACAATATGTGATACAAAATCATTCTAGAGTCATGCCAGTCACATAACAATGATTTAATAATCATTGGAATAGCCCTAATTGAACTTGGGAGTTGCATAGTAAATTCCAAGCTCGCCACAACACAATGGTCGATTAATCGAGGTAGTAAACTCCTAATCAACCGACGCAATTGCATTGATCTATCTACAACGGCTTTCTTCATATTGCAATAATAATTCATACAATTGCAAAGAATAACAGTATATTTATATGTAGTCTTCTACAGTTAATAACCGAATATTTTTAAATGACAAATCACAACAAAACAATACAAAGTTGTGATGCAATAGAAGTACTTAAAATCAACTTAATTTTACAATATATGTTTAATTTGTGTGAAGATCCTTAACCTAGCGTAACAATAGTTAGAATTATTTAGAGATCATTAGCATTTTGCAAGTGCCATTTAATTTTTTAGATGATTTCATTTCTAACTTGATGATAATAGAGATAAATATGTAATTAGGTACAAGTATAAGTTACAAAAATTGAATACTTGGAAGACGATTTAATACAAGCTTTCTAAAAAATGACTTGGCTGTAACTAAAAAAAAAAAAACAAAATTTGAAATATGTATTTGCTGATTTATCCACATGTTTGCCAGTTAATAGCTTTCTGCATCTTTGCTTGTCTAATTACGAGGCTTTTAATTGAAATTCACCTTGCTCCAGAAAAATTATTCTGCTTGCCTTCTACTTCTTCATCCAACTGAAAAAGATTAGGTACCTGTTAACGCCTTTTTCAGAGACCCAAAGATGCGAAAATCGAAAAGCGATTAAACAAGGACTATATAGGCTGGATGTTCAAATATCCTCCACTTCTTTCGTTGTAGATTTGTTAAGGATATTACAATCTTCAGTAATAGGGAAACAACAAGAGAGATAAGAGAGAGATTTTGGTAACAAGAGGCTGAGCATTATTGTGCAGAAGAATGACACCACATTGAGATCATATACGACAAATGCCATGTTCATCTCTGTATAAGTAAAGAAAAAAATTGATTTGTAAGATACCATACATTACTTATTTAACAAAATACTTTAGTTTTTGTTTTATTTCCGGTATTTTAAAAAAATATCTAATATTTTTTCGCCATTGGCTCACGATGTCCTCAAATGAGGACAATTTGTAGTGACCAAACTGTGCATTTTGAAAATATAAAACTAATATCAAAAATTCACAAAAAAATCTTTTTCGCTGTGTTGCAAATTTCAGATTTTTAGCTTAAAGAAATTTAATTCGTGAAGGAAAGGGTTAAATATCACATATTAAGAATTAATTTCTCCAGGACTAGCCATCTAATATAAAAATAAAGAGTACCGTTGAAAATATAAATTATCTTTAAAATTATATATCATACGATACTCCTTTCGAAGGCCACCCCCTATTAAGGGTTGAAATTTGAGAATAATTATATTCCGAGCATTTTTGTTTTGTTGTTTGAATCAATAAAAAACCCTAAGTGGAAAGTTTTCGGCGACTCACCCTATATATTTATGTATAATATAATTCTTTACATGTAATTATGAATACCATAAGCTGTAAATTACCTTTAAGATAAATATTAATGATTTTCCTCTCAGACCAACGTTTCTGAACTAAACCTGGTAATTATAATCACATTTAGTTTTAGAACAATGCATAAAGGCATGTGGATGTGGGTATTGTATTGTATAGTCTGGTGGTTGGCTTAATGCTGGATCCGTGTACGTATTGATTATGAGTTAATTACTAAATTTCCTTCCAATCGACTTAATCTCACTATGGAGGGCAGTGTTGTAAGTTAATCATAAAATGCGATAGGTAAACAACACGGGCGAAAGGGCTTCAACCCTTTTAACGTTACGGTCGGTATAAGTGACAAATGACAAGCTAACCAAATTTCGATACGGAAATTTACGTCACTTTAGGCAGAATGCAAATATGGCGTTAGAAGTCGAATTCTGCAAAAATTATGAAGTATGGTTCTTTTCATGAGGATTTTTCAGTGCGTCACAAATGATAGAAAAAAAGGTAAGTCCGTGATAATATACATTTATAACATTTATTCTAACATGACATTTTAGTTAAATCTGACAGTTGTCCAAATTTTATTTGCAATTGGGCATAAAAACAAATCAATTGTCTTTATTGCATTTATAAAATGGTATTTCCTTTGATTTGTATAGTCTTATAAATTGTACAGATTATATTCGTAGATATATTATATAATTAGTAAATAAATTTTTTTCTATTATAGCGCCATCTATCGACAACTAGAATAATCACCGAACTAGAATAATTACCAAAGTAATCACCGACGTGCCTTTTTTTCTGTCATATACAATTTAATGCGTTAGAAAGAAATCGAAAAACTGTGACGCACTGAAAAATGCTCATGAGAAAAAGCATACGTATATGATAATAGATTATCAGAAAACGATTAACTGATTAATAATAGAAAATAGAAGAAGTCAGTCTAATTGATACAGGTAGATTATTGGTATCGATTCTACATTCATAAACGTTAAAAAACATATCAATATAATACCCATCGTGAAAGTTACTAGGTTTGCAGAGTTAATAGAATGATATATAGGAGACAAAAGTGAAAAGTTTACACAAATATAGGTAAAACTTGTTATCTAAGCCAGGACTCATAGGATTTAAAATTCATGATGAAAGGAATACAGATGAATATAAAAAATTAAACAAGAAGGTAAAATTATATAGAAAAGACTGCTGAGGCCGCTTCTCATGGCAAATGGGGCCGAAACATGAATCCTAACGCATAAGGATGAAAGAATTTTGAGAATATTCGAGCGTAAAATACTCCGTAAAATATTTGGGATTATAAAGGAACACGTGGCGCAAAAGATAACTCTTATTAATTATACCAACTCTATAATGAATCAGACGCTGCCTGTAACGTTAGCTACTCAGATGGGCTTTACAGTCTGGATACATAACATAGTCCTGTCGCCAGGGGAGGTACAACGGCCTCCTTAATTCAGATGGTCTTACCCAAGTTTTCTTTATGTATTTTGACCCGTAGAACACGAATTTTTTGGGTAACAGTCGATCCGGATGTCGATAAGATTGTTATAAACAAAGAACTTGAGGAATCACATAACAGCGATTTTTCGCAAAACAAAACATTTTTTTGTATTTTTTGGGTGATTCTCAGCAAAAAATGTTTTTACAAGTTTTTTCGTAGGATGCATAGTTTTCGAGTTTTCAAAAAATCGAAAAAGTGCAATTTTTGAACCGGAATAACTTTCGATTAAAAAATAAAATAGCAATTCTGCTTACTGCATTTGAAAGTTCAAGTCAAATTCTATCGGTTTTGATTTTGCATTGCTAAAAATTAAGTTTTTATTTGTTAAATAAAGCTATAAACACATAGTGTTTCCCGTGCCCAATGCATGCGTTTTAATGTACGTAATATACGTAGAAATTCTGTATGCGCGCCTACTCGTTGGATTTCAAATTAGAAATGCATTGAAAACATAATTCTATGTGTTTATAGCTTTGTTTAACAATAAAAAATTAATTTTTAGCAATGAAAATAATCAAAACCGATAGAATTTGACTTGAACTTTCAAATGCGGTAAGCAGAATTTCTATTTTATTTTTCAATCAAAAGTTATTCGGGTTCAAAAATTGCAATTTTTCGATTTTTTGAAAGTTCAACCGCGTTTATGTCGAAAACTATGCATCCTACGAAAAAACTTGTAAAAACATTTTTTGCTGAGAATCACCCAAAAAATACAAAAAAATGTTTTATTTTGCGAAAAATCGCTGTTGTGTGATTCCTCAAGTTCTTTGTTTATAACAATCTTATCGACATCCGGATCGACAGTTACCTAAAAAATTCGTGTCCTACGGGTCAAAATACATAAAGAAAACTTGGGAAAGTCCATCTGAATTAAGGAGGCCGTTGTACCCCTACTGGCGACAGGACTAATACGAATGCCAGACAATACAATCGCTAAAAATCTAATCACAGGAACACTTGTAGAAAGAAGAAGCAGAGATCGACTAGGAATTAGGCTGTTGAATGGAGTTGAGATCCATTAAAGGGTTCAAAAAAGCATTGGAAGATGAAGTAGCAGGCATAAAAATAAATGGCCTACCCATATGTGAAATTAGATACGCCGATGACACAATACTAATAGCAGAATCTATTACAGACCTACAAAGAATTTTAGATAAGGTTGTTGCAACGAGTGAAGAATTTGGTCTGTCACTAAACATAAAGAAAACAAAATTCATGGTTATATCAAAGAAAAATATTAGAAACATCAATCTACACGTAAATAATAAGACGATAGAACGAGTTCAGAATTATAATTATTTAGGGACAAACATTAGTGAAGCAAACGATTATACCAAAGAAATACGAATTAGAATAGAAAAGGCTAGAAGTGCATTCACTAATATGAAACAAATATTATGTAGTAGAGACCTCAGCCTAAATCTTAGAAAGCGAGTACTAAAATGTTATGTATTTTCTGTTCTTTTGTATGGTGTGGAGACATGGACTCTTAATAAACAATGCCTCAATAGATTGGAAGTATTTGAGATGTGGACGTATCGAAGAATGCTGAGAATCTCCTGGACAGACAGAATAACCAATGAGGAAGTACTAAGGAGAATACAGAACAGCAGGGAGATACTGGATTCCATCAAAATAAGAAAACTTTAATACTTGGGTCATATAACACGTGGTGACAGATATGAACTCCTAAAATTAATTATGCAGGGAAAGATTCAAGGAAGGCGCATCATAGGTAGGAGAATAATGTCCTAGCTGAGAAATACCAGAGAATGGTTTGGATGCAGCTCAACTGAACTCTTTCGGGCTGTCGTGTCAAAAGTGAGAATAGCAATGATGATTGCCAACCAAGAAGAAAGGGTATTAAAAATCAGCAGATAGCAATAGGTCACGAGAAACCGAACAGAATGGCGACGAATCTTTGAGAAAGTCAGGACGCACAAAGGATTATCGAGCCAAAGATGATTATGATGTACCTATTATAATATTATGTATTTCCCTGATAGTAAACAGCCATGCTAGATTTCGATTGCTGGTTAACCATGACGTAAATATAAATCAATAATTTAACTAACTTGGATAATATTTTGATAAGAACGGATATGGAGAAAAAGCAACCAAACACAAGTAGACTGTGTTCAACAAAGTAGGAAAATGTTAGAAAGCCCTAATCCATTCTAGTTCGATAAAAGTATCTCAAATGATAATGAGAACAGTGGATAAGTATCTCAAAGAGAACAGTGGATAGCGCAATGGTAGAACCAGGCAAAGTGGCATTTTGGAAAGTGTGGATTTCTGGCGTGGAAAGAAGTAATGAGGAAGTAAGACCTCGAATGAAAGTAGAAACAACAGTGGTGGACGAATGCCTAATTAGGGAACGAAATAATAAACTGATTATTTCAGGATGAAATGCCGAAATAAACTATTTTGCTATTTTTTTAATGTTATTCTACTTGATTGTCCACGATTTCATGACGTAGTACAGCACTGATTGTATACATAGCATCTTATAAGCAGTATCTTAAATTCTAGACTTATATCTCGTCTAAAGAATACTTGTTTCATTTTCATAAATTCATTCCGGGCCTTTTCAAGTTCATACTCTTTTTACTAGCTTTAGAGTACTTTCTACTACTTAGATTTACTAGATTCGGCTACCAGTTCTATGTCGTCTATGTATGTAAGATTGTTACTTGGGCTTCCGTTCATTTAATGTCATAATTTTGACCATCCAAGGCTTGTTCAAAATATCTTCCCGACTATAATGTTAGATTGGCGCACAAAATGCTGACCAACCACTTTATATTTCTATATTTTGGTTTTCTTTCCAGTTCTGCAGCTCTTTAACCGTAACGAGATAGGAAATAATATTGGTATCTTTTGTATCTAGGTTTTTTTAACAATCGTATTAGATGACCATGGCGAACTTTATCAAAGGCTTTATTATAGTCAATAAAACACAAATCATCATATTATTAAACTATCCAATCGGAAACAGTAATTATTCATTATTTGAAATTATTACTAGACAGCAGAGCTTTCATTCAAAACAAATCTCGACGTGGATGATGTTTTCAACGCTAATACGTGATATATCGTCAAGTCATAATTATCTAATGACTCTGCCAAGCAGTTAACTCTCGAAGCTTTTGGAAACATTTTCTGAAACAGCCAATATTATTTTCCAGTCGAAGTGTCAGTAAATAATAAACGTCTATAAAGTTATTTGTGTAGTGGTAAATTTAAGTTTTTTGAGACTCGTTCCAGTTAAATATGACCTTCCCTATAAACGAAAAAATTATTCTGGTACGTTGTACGTATTTAAGTTCTCAACAGGGTGTCTAAGCCAATGGTGCAATTGCGCGCACGTCTTTAAAAAGGTATGCTGTGATTGCGCGCAAAGTCGTTCTTTTATAATTAATATTTATTGTATTAAATAATGTACATATGTAGACATTTAATTTGAACATGCCTTATAACGTATAGTTTTAACAAATTCTATTCTGGATATTTCTTTATTTTTAAATTTCTCTATCAAATTTGTTACATATTTTAATGTTCTTTCATAATTAATATTTTTAATTTTTTAGTCCGTGTTTTTGTCAGATTTGTCGTTTATTTGATAAATATTTATTTTATTTGTGATACAAAAATAACCAATGTAATGTAAATGTATTAGGTTTAGGTACTTGAAAGAATGAATAAAATAACATAGGTATATCTATGAAATCTTTATTAGACGAGGATACCCTATTATAATATTGATTAATTAATTAAAAAATTAATATATTATATAAATTATATATTATACAGTACAATTTTCAAAGGAGGAAGACCTAACCCTTCGGTCCAAACCTAACTTTCGGGTATTAGAGTGTAGAGTACCCCAGGAGGTATTTGACCGCTGCGCGCAATCACAATACATATACCGTTTTGTTTACCTGCCTTAATCCTTCCGTTGCGCGCAATCACAGCAACCCTCTTAAAGGTAAATTTCAGTACCCCAGGAGGTATTTGACCGCTGCGCGCAATCACAACCCACCCGTTAAAACACTTTAACATCGAAATATTACAGTAATATCGAAATATGACGCGCTCGCAATATATTCAAAGATAACCGCAATTGGAAATTGGACCGTCTATCGGGCCATGTCCTTCGGAAAGGGTGATGCCGTGAGGCAACGAATTCCATCCCCAGGAAAGTTTATAAATTCTATCAACGAAAACGGGAAACATGTGAGAACAGCAGATTACTTATAGGCCTTGGGCCCGCATATACAATTATTATTTATGACCACACCGTTGAAACTTTTTGTACTTGTTATTTGGGTGGAGTCGGACAAATTTTGAGCTTGGCGCATTATGGTAGTGGGGCGTTTGTCTGTCAAGCGGTGACGAAGTTGTCAATTTTATGCAAGAAAAAAATTTATTACCACATTGGTCATTCTATTTTAATCAATGGATTTTATCATATAAACAACGAAAACAATTTTGTCGGACAAAAATATTGGGGCATATGACGCGTCGGACACGCTAAATATGTCAAATTTATGAAAATAATAAATTTATTACCACATCGATAATTTTAACGGTATCTATCATAAAACCTTTTTACAATAATGTGGTAACCTTGTCGGACAATTTTCACGGGGCATATGCGCAGTCGGACGCGCCGAATATGTCAATTTCCTGAAAATTTTTTATTTATTACCACAGATGTCATTTTTGTTTTGTACTGTTCTTTTACATGTGTAACGCATATTGGATCACTTGTCGGACAAAAATAATGGGGCGTTTTGGTACAATTAAAAGAAAAAGTAATTTTTATGCATACAGGGTGTTTGGTAAAGAATGGGCCATAGCTTAACCTCAGGTTCCTGAGGTTAAAATAGGCCGATTTAAGCTAACTTACCTTAGTACAAAGTTTATAATAGCCGAGATACAGGGTGTCAAAATCAAACTTTTTTTTTATTTATTATTGAATATTTCCTGATAGGTATGAGATAACAACATGAAATTTTATATCTGGGGGTTTCTTGAGTCGAGAAATCTAAATTCCTTACCAAAAATTATGCATTGCCCAGAGGGCGCCACATATGCCTTTCAGCACTCATTTATTACGTTCAATTTTTTTTATCCCTCACTCTGTATAATTTTGACATTAACATTTTTATTTTCCTATTAGTTTTACTTAAAAAAGGTTTACTTCTTTCATCTTCCTAAACTCAACCGTTTTCGAGATAAACGCATTTTAAATATGCGATACACCATCATTTTTAGCATAATATCATTGTAGTTACACCCAAAAAATAACTTAAAATTTATGAAAATAATAAATTTATTACCACATGGATAATTTTAACGGTATCTACCATAAAACCTTTTTACAATAATTTGGTAACCTTGTCGGACAATTTTCACGGGGCATATGCGCAGTCGGACGCGCCGAAGATGTCAATTTCCTGAAAATTTTTTATTTATTACCACAGATGTTATTTTTATTTTGTACTGTTTTTTTACATGTGTAATGCATATTGGACCCACTTGTCAGACAAAAATAATGGGGCGTTTTGGTACAATTTAAAAAAAATTAATTTTTATACATTTTTGACCTCATATTAAATTACGTATTTTTCGGCTCATATTACCCGTATGCGCGCCAATGGTGAATATTAAATTCTTAACTGTAGTTAAAAAATGTGCAATAACTACCTCTTAAAACCCACCAAATTTCATTTGCATATCTCAACTGGTTTTAAAGCAATAAATAAATCGTCAGTTTGTCAGAAAAACTTCAACACCCCCTATCTCGGAAACGATGCATTTGTGGACATACGTTTTTCTCGTAAAGCAAACTGACTTTATTTTGTCATGCACAATTACTCCTTATTGCCATACTTATTTAAAAACACACTTTGTCTATGAAAAACATGGCTAGTTTTTAAAGTCCTTAACTTTTTTATATAACAACATAAACGAATGAATGAAAAAACTGAATGTTGAGAAGGAATGAGGCTATAGTTAGGTTTTAATTTTAGTATTTTATAGATGCTAGAATATTCCACGGGGTGATGCGAACTTTGAGAAAAAACACAGTTTGATTCATACACTAGGTTTGCAATAAAAATTATGTGTGTACCGACAATATTACTACAGGGATATTGCTAAAGAATAAGGCGCTAATGTTACGAAAAAATCACTTAAATCGGACAAGAGGTTTATAAAATACAAACCATCAAAAATAACCCATTTTTAAGGTGGTTGATTAATTTTGGTCCAGAGTGTACATATACAGGGTGTTTGGTAAAGAATGGGTCATAGCTTAACCTTAGATTCCTGAGGTTAAAATAGGTCGATATAAGCTAACTTACCTTAGTACGAAAGTTGATAATAACCGAAATACAAGGTGATAAAGTTAAACTTTTATTTTATTTATTCTTGAATAGTTCCTAACAGGCATGGGATAATAACACGAAATTCGGTAAGCAGGGGTTTTTCGGGACAATAAATCTAAATTTGCCACCAAAAATGATATATTATCCAGAGGGCGCCACATACGCCTTTCAGCACTCATTTAATAGGATCAATTGTTTTATTTCTCACTCTACATACCTTTTGAATCAAGACTTTTATTCTCTTAACATTTATACTTAAAAAAGGTTACTATATTCATCTCGTTAAACTCAACCGTTTTCGAGATAAACGCATTTTAAGTCTGCGTGGCAATATAATTTTTTGCAAAATTGTGATCTGATATTTGCTTACATACTCCTTGAACAACGACAAACATCGTTCTGTAGTTTTTTTTCCAATTAAAAAAAATTTCCGACACAAGTATCAGGTTATAAGTAGTTATATTCTAAATCAAAAAATCTAAGTGTCCGACAAAAATATTGGGCCAAATCCAAAGTCGGACAAAAAATTTAATTTTTATTAATAAACTGTCTTTTAAAAAATACTGGGTTCGTGCAACCCTTACCTTTAAAACCATTTTTCCGACAACATTAGTAGGTTATAAGTAATTATATTCTTAATCAAAAAATCAAAGTGTCGGACAAAAATATTGGGGCAACTCGACAGTCGGACAAAAAATTTAATTTTTATTAGTAAAGTATACTTTCAAATTATGCTGGGTTCGTGCATCCCTTATCTTTACAACCATTTTTCCGACAAATGTAGTAGGTTACAAGTAATTATATTCTTAAACAAAAAATGTAATTGTCTGACAAAAATGTTGGGGCAAACGAACAGAAAACTTAATTCTTTTAGGCTATCGACGAGGAGGTATTATCAAAAAAAAATTTAAAACAGTGTTTCTCGGTTACTTTTGAATCGATTTAGCTGAAAATTGGTACACACGCTAAGTAAAGCATTTAAAAGGGTATGACGTAGATCGGAACCCAAAATTGTCTTAAAAAATTTTCCGACAAGAAGGAAAATTTTAGAAAAATTGTGATCTGATAATTTTTGTACATACTCCTTGAACAACGACAAACATCGTTCTGTATTTTGTTCTCGAATTAAAAAAAAAATTTCAGCACATGTATCAGGTTATAAGTAGTTATATTCCAAATCAAAAAATGTAAGTGCCCGACCTAAATAGTGGGGCACATCCAAAGTCGGACAAAAAATTTAATTTTTATTAATATACTTTTAAAATATTCAGGGTTCGTGCATCCCTTATCTTTACAACCATTTTTCCGACAAAAGTAGTAGGATACAAGTAATTATACTCTTAAACAAAAAATTTAATTGTCTGACAAAAATGTTGGGGCAAACGAACAGGAAACTTAATTCTTTTAGGCTATGGACGAGGAGGTATTTTCCAAAAACATTTTAAAACAGTTTTCTCGGTTATTTTTGAATCGATTTAGCTGAAAATTGGTACACACACTAAGTAAAACATTTAAAAGGGTATGACGTAGAGTTGTACCCAAAATTTTCGCAAACAAATTTCGGACAAGAGGGAAAATTTCAGAAAAATTGTGATCTGATATTTGCGTACATACTCCTTGAACAACGACAAATATCGTTCTGTAGTTTTTTTTCTCGAAATAAAAAAAATTTCCGACACAAGTATCAGGTTATAAGTAGTTATATTCCAAATCAAAAAACCTAAGTGTCCCACAAAAATATTGGGGCAAATCCAAAGTCGGATAAAAAATTTAATTTTTATTGATAAACCATACTTTTAAATTATGCTGGGTTCGTGTATCCCTTACCTTTACAACCATTTTTCCGACAAAGGTTGTAAGTTACAAGTAATTATATTCTTAAACAAAAAATGTAATTGTTTGACAAAAATCTTGGGGCAAACGAACAGAAAACTTAATTATTTTAGGCTATCGACGAGAAAGTAATATCAAAAAATTTTAAAAGAGTTTTCTCGGTTATTTTTGAATCGATTTAGCTCAAAATTGGTACACACATTAAGTAAAACATTTAAAAGGGTATGACGTAGAGTTGTACCCAAAATTTTCTTAAAAAATTTTCCGACAAGAGGGAAAATTTTAGAAAAATTGTGATCTGATATTTGCTTACAGACTCCTTGAACAACGACAAACATCGTTCTGTAGTTTTTTTTCCTGAAAAAAAAAATTTCCGACACAAGTATCAGGTTATAAGTAGTTATATTCCAAATCAAAAAATCTAAGTGTCCGACAAAAATATTGGGGCAAATCCAAAGTCGGATAAAAAATTTAATGTTTATTAATAAACTATAATAAATATTAATAACTATAATAAATGATTGTGAGTAAGTCTGTGTTTCATTACTACATTTAATAAACTATACTTTTAAATCATGCTGGGTTCGTGCATCGCTTATATTTACAACCATTTTTCCGACAAAGTAGTAAGTTACAAAGTAGTAAGTTAGTAAGTTTTCTGTTCGTTTGCCCCAAGATTTTTGTCAACCAATTACATTTTTTGTTTAAGAATATAATTACTTGTAACTTACTACCTTTGTCGGAAAAATGGTTGTAAAGATAAGGGATACACTTACCCAGCATAATTTAAAAGTATAGTTTATCAATAAAAATTAAATTTTTTGTCTGACTTTGGATTTGCCCCAATATTTTTGTCGGACACTAAGATTTTTTGATTTGGAATATAACTACTTATAACCTGATACTTGTGTCGGACATTTTTTTTTATTTCGAGAAAAAAAACTACAGAAAGATATTTGTCGTTGTTCAAGGAGTATGTACGCAAATATCAAATCACAATTTTTCTAAAATTTTCCCTCTTGTCCGAAATTTTTTTGGGAAAATTTTGGGTACAGCTCTACGGCATACCCTTTTAAATGTTTTACTTAGTGTGTATACCAATTTTCAGCTAAATCTATTCAAAAATAACCGAGAAAAACTGTTTTAAAATATTTTTGGATAATACCTCCTCGTCCATAGCCTAAAAGAATTAAGTTTCCTGTTCGTTTGCCCCAACATTTTCGTCAGACAATTAAATTTTTTGTTTAAGAGTATAATTACTTGTATCCTACTACTTTTGTCGGAAAAATGGTTGTAAAGATAAGGGATGCACGAACCCAGAATAATTTAAAAGTATAGTTTATTAATAAAAATTAAATTTTTTGTCCGACTTTGGATGTGCCCCACTATTTATGTCGGGCACTTAGATTTTTTGATTTGGAATATAACTACTTATAACCTGATACATGTGCTGACATTTTTTTTTAATTCGAGAAAAAAATACAGAACGATGTTTGTCGTTGTTCAAGGAGTATGTACACAAATTATCAGATCACAATTTTTCTAAAATTATCCCTCTTGTCGGAAAATTTTTTAAGAAAATTTTGGGTTCCGATCTACGTCATACCCTTTTAAATGCTTTACTTAGCGTGTGTACTAATTTTCAGCTAAATCGATTCAAAAGTAACCGAGAAACACTGTTTTAAATTTTTTTTTTGATAATACCTCCTCGTCGATAGCCTAAAAGAAATAAGTTTTCTGTTCGTATGCCCCAACATTTTTGTCAGACAATTACATTTTTTGTTTAAGAATATAATTACTTGTAACCTACTACTTTTGTCGGAAAAATGGTTGTAAAGATAAGGGATGCACGAACCCAGCATAATTTGAAAGTATACTTTACTAATAAAAATTAAATTTTTTGTCCGACTGTCGAGTTGCCCCAATATTTTTGTCCGACACTTTGATTTTTTGATTAAGAATATAATTACTTATAACCTACTAATGTTGTCGGAAAAATGGTTTTAAAAGTAAGGGTTGCACGAACCCAGTATTGTTTAAAAGACAGTTTATTAATAAAAATTAAATTTTTTGTCCGACTTTGGATTTGACCCAATATTTTTGTCGGACACTTAGATTTTTTGATTTGGAATATAACTACTTATAACCTGATACTTGTGTCGGCAATTTTTTTTAATTGAAAAAAAACCTACAGAACGATGTTTGTCGTTGTTCAAGGAGTATGTAAGCAAATATCAGATCACAATTTTTCTAAAATTTTCCCTCTTGTCGGAAAATTTTTTAAGAAAATTTTGGGTACAGCTCTACGTCATACCCTTTTAAATATTTTACTTAGTGTGTGTACCAATTTTGAGCTAAATCGATTCAAAAATAACCGAGATAACTCTTTTAAAATTTTTTGATATTACTTTCTCGTCGATAGCCTAAAAGAATTAAGTTTTCTGTTCGTTTGCCCCAAGATTTTTGTCAAACAATTACATTTTTTGTTTAAGAATATAATTACTTATAACCTACTACCTTTGTCGGAAAAATGGTTGTAAAAATAAGGGATACACGAACCCAGCATAATTTAAAAGTATAGTTTATCAATAAAAATTAAATTTTTTGTCTGACTTTGGATTTGCCCCAATATTTTTGTCGGACACTTAGATTTTTTGATTTGGAATATAACTACTCATAACCTGATACATGTGCTGAAAATTTTTTTTTAATTCGAGGAAAAAATACAGAACGATGTTTGTCGTTGTTCAAGGAGTATGTACACAAATTATCAGATCACAATTTTTCTAAAATTTTCCCTCTTGTCGGAAAATTTTTTAAGAAAATTTTGGGTTCCGATCTACGTCATACCCTTTTAAATGCTTTACTTAGCGTGTGTACCAATTTTCAGCTAAATCGATTCAAAAGTAACCGAGAAACACTGTTTTAAATTTTTTTTTTGATAATACCTCCTCGTTGATAGCCTAAAAGAATTAAGTTTTCTGTTCGTTTGCCCCAACATTTTTGTCAGACAATTACATTTTTTGTTTAAGAATATAATTACTTGTAATCTACTACTTTTGTCGGAAAAATGGTTGTAAAGATAAGGGATGCACGAACCCAGCATAATTTGAAAGTATACTTTACTAATAAAAATTAAATTTTTTGTCCGACTGTCGAGTTGCCCCAATATTTTTGTCCGACACTTTGATTTTTTGATTAAGAATATAATTACTTATAACCTACTAATGTTGTCGGAAAAATGGTTCTAAAGGTAAGGGTTGCACGAACCCAGTATTATTTAAAAGACAGTTTATTAATAAAAATTAAATTTTTTGTCCGACTTTGGATTTGACCCAATATTTTTGTCGGACACTTAGATTTTTTGATTTGGAATATAACTACTTATAACCTGATACTTGTGTCGGCAATTTTTTTTAATTGAAAAAAAAACTACAGAACGATGTTTGTCGTTGTTCAAGGAGTATGTAAGCAAATATCAGATCACAATTTTTCTAAAATTTTCCCTCTTGTCGGGAAATTTTTTAAGAAAATTTTGGGTACAGCTCTACGTCATACCCTTTTAAATATTTTACTTAGTGTGTGTACCAATTTTGAGCTAAATCGATTCAAAAATAACCGAGATAACTCTTTTAAAATTTTTTGATATTACTTTCTCGTCGATAGCCTAAAAGAATTAAGTTTTCTGTTCGTTTGCCCCAAGATTTTTGTCAAACAATTACATTTTTTGTTTAAGAGTAAACAGTAGCGATCAACAGGTAGCAATAAAATATAACTTCGGGAGATAGTATCATAAACTTTGGCAACATTGGTAATCTTTGACATTATGTAAGATTAATATTATTGACAATTTAACTCATAGGCGCGCTAAATGGAAGTAACCGAAAACAATTTTGTTATTAGTAAATAAATATTTATAAAAATAAACCCAAATGGGTGAAAATTTTATGTTAACATAGGTATTTGTACGAAAAAATAATAATAAATAATAATTTCATTGTGAAGCGAAACGAGAGCAGTCTTATTTTATTTAGTTCATAGAGCGCCAAAGGCACTCTAGAACACCCTTTAACCCTTCTTAGGGTCCCATCAGAGGTGCATATTTCATTCTCTTTGAACTACTAAAATTCGGGCTACCGTTATCGGTTCACAACGAAATGATGGCATGAATGCCGTGGCGGTATCTGCTAAAGACGAACGAAAGTTTTACTTCTAATATTAACAATATCAAAAATAAAATAAAACTTAGAACTAGTCTTCTGGTTAAACCAATCGTGGTTTGTGGCTTCTAAAATTTGCAAGCCAACGAATTGCCGGAGCTAAGAAGGCCGAGGGAAATCTACCAGGTTAAGTCGTACTTCATGGAATGCTTATTTATTACTTTGATTAGTTCTACTCGTAATCTGAGTATTCGGAACTAAGCTTTGTTCGAATTTTACCGTGCTGGACAGGCGGGAAGTGAGATGCAGCCTGATAGATCTTCCTCGGCATTGTTAGCTCCTGCACTTTTTATAAAAATACACTTTCTTCAATTTTTTTATCCGATGCCTAGATTTTGTGTCATTTTGGAACTACTAATGAAATAAAAAATTTTAGTAGTTCCAAAATTACACAAAATCTAGGTATCGGATAAAAAAGTTTATTTGAAGAAATTGTATTTTTTTGTTCTTCTTAATGGCGGTACAGGCTTGTTTTTTTAATATTGTATTTAATTACAGAGTAATTTCCACATATTAATATATTTTTCAAATTGGGCCCTGTACCGCCATTCTTTATTTTATTACGAATACGTGTGCCAAATATCTCGAAAAAATATTCAAAATTACAGCCGCAATCTTGGAACGCGTTTTTGCTACCTGTTGATCGCTACTGTATCACCTTTAGCAAAAATAAATTTTTTCGGGTTCAAAAATTGCAATTTTTCGATTTTATGTTCAACCGCGTTTATCTCGAAAACCATGCATCCTACGAAAAAACTTGTCAGAACAGTTTTTGCTTAGAATGACCCAAAAAATACAAAAAAAATGTTTTGTTTTGCGAGAAATCGCTGTTATGTAATTCCTCAAGTTCTTTGTTTATAACAATCTTATCGACATCCGGATCAACTGTTACCCAACAAATTCGTGTTCTACGGGTCAAGATACATAAAAAAATCTTGGGTAAGACCATCTGAATAAAGGAGGCCGTTGTACCCCCTTGGCGACAGGACTATGAATATCTACCTAAAAAAAATTGGCATTTGTACTGTAGTCAGGATTTCTGTACCTAAACATAGATTTATTACGAATTTCATTTTCATGGGAAACAACTTTTCACACTTTTTTTATGTATGACAACAGTAGATTACTTCTCATAGGTACTTACATTGTTAAAATTTGTGGTGGCTCCAATTTCGATGTTCTCATAATTTTGGCACGGCTTTTAATGGACTTTTTCTTGGAATTATTCGCTTTATTTGTCGTTTGATTAACTTTTCCCATTTCGTTAAACTATTGATAATATGTTAAAAATAAAATATCCTCCTAAATCTTTATACTCGCATTAGAATTCGAAATGTTTTTACGTAAAATATACTTACCTACCTACATAGAACTGAACTAAAACACAATTAACAACAATCTATTATTTCAAACAGGCCAACAACTTATACAACAACAACAAAAATATAATAAATAACTATCAATAAACATTATTTTCCTATGAAACAACTATAACGAATTCTTAAATTAACACACTACTGCACTGGACTGATATCAATAAAGATGACAGAACAAATTAGAGAAAATCTGACGCAGGTTTGTCAAAATGACACTGATAATTTCTCTATGTTGCCTAATTAGTTATTTAGTTATAATATGTTCGATTTCTTGTTAGAAATAAAAAATTTTAGTAGTTCCAAGATTACACAAAATCTAGGCATGAGATAAAAAAGTTTATTTGAAGAAAGTTTATTATTTTTTTCTTCTTAATGGCGGTACAGGCTCCTTTTTTCAATATTTTATTTAGTTATAGAGTAATTTCCACGTACTAACATATTTCTAAAATTGGGCTCTGTACCGCCATTCTTTATTATATTACGAATATGTGTGCCAAATATCTCGACAAAATATTCAAAATTAGAGCCGCAATATTGGAACGCGTTTGCTGCTACCTGTTGCTCGCTACTGTAGCCTCTTAAGAATATAATTACTTGTAGCTTACTACCTTTGTCGGAAAAATGGTTGTAAAAATAAGGGATACACGAA
This sequence comes from Diabrotica virgifera virgifera, assembly GCF_917563875.1. Classification (NCBI taxonomy): domain Eukaryota; kingdom Metazoa; phylum Arthropoda; class Insecta; order Coleoptera; family Chrysomelidae; genus Diabrotica; species Diabrotica virgifera. Next base: position 49,374,457 of record NC_065448.1, read on the forward strand.
CCCAGCATAATTTAAAAGTATAGTTTATCAATAAAAATGAAATTTTTTGTCTGACTTTGGATTTGCCCCAATCTTTTTGTCGGACACTTAGATTTTTTGATTTGGAATATAAATAGAGGAAAGGCCGCAAATATGGGCTGGTCTTGTAATATGGGCTGGGTGGGTTTCACAGCTATTCGTTGCAGATCTCTACATTTTGACTATTGCAAACGGTATTTGACGAAGTTAAACTATCACCGTAGCGATGGCGCCACTGTGGTAGATATTTCCCAGTTTATAATAATTGTTTGTCGGTTGGTGTGAGTGTCAAAACTTTTTCGGGTAAGTTGATAAATTCCAGTATTTAAAAATAAACACGAATTTTAAAAAAACATCTGTGTCACGTTGAAGCTCTATTATTAGTCTTTGATATATGCTAATGAGTTTTCTTCAAATTGTCTGCTTTTAGATATAACTTCTTTTGTTGTGGAAAGCAAGCGTGTTTACAATATGGGCTAGTGGCCCATATTTAGAACAATGTAGCAATGTAGGCAATACGAAGTAGGAAAAGGCAAAGAAAAAAGGAAAGGAAAAGAAATAAAAAAAGGAAAACGTAAGCAGGTTACCAAAGTCACAAAGGACCAAAAAAAGAAATCGGGTTCTAGTAGCGAGGATGAGGAGGAATATGTGCCTGCAGATGATGAGAGCGATTACAATGAGTTTCCTTCTACACAGCCTCCACAAGACGCAGCTGACGTAACGTGTATGTTTTGCGAAGCACTTTTTTCAGAGGATAATCTTGGTGAAATATCGGTCAAGTGCTTCATGTGTCATTTTTGGGCACATAACGAGTGCGCTGGGGCTGAAAAAGAAGAATACCTATGTGTGTGACTTTTGCAAATAGTTTTAGCCTATGAGTTATTTAATGGACTTTTTGTATTTTAGATATTAAAATATATTTGTCACGAATTTATCTCACTTCACACAAATTTAAGACACATTTTTCGGGGTAGCCCATATTTAGGATCATTATTCAAACGGCGCAAAAGTACAATTTTTCATTATTTGTACATTTAAAACAGTTGTATATTTTTTAATCAATTTGGAAATTGGGCAGGTTATAAGTAACTAAATGTATGTATTCTTACGTACCTTTGTAAATAAAATAGAATTTTTATTCTTTTTTTACAAAGAAAAACAAAATGGGTAGCCCATATTTGCATCCTTTCCTCTACTCATAACCTGATACATGTGCTGAAAATTTTTTTTTTAATTCGAGAAAAAAATACAGAACGATGTTTGTCGTTGTTCAAGGAGTATGTACACAAATTATCAGATCACAATTTTCCTAAAATTTTCCCTCTTGTCGGAAAATTTTTTAAGAAAATTTTGGGTTCCGATCTACGTCATACCCTTTTAAATGCTTTACTTAGCGTGTGAACCAATTTTCAGCTAAATCGATTCAAAAGTAACAGAGAAACACTGTTTTAAATTTTTTTTTTGATAATACCTCCTCGTTGATAGCCTAAAAGAATTAAGTTTTCTGTTCGTTTGCCCCAACATTTTTGTCAGACAATTACATTTTTTGTTTAAGAATATAATTACTTGTAACCTACTACTTTTGTCGGAAAAATGGTTGTAAAGATAAGGGATGCACGAACCCAGCATAATTTGAAAGTATACTTTACTAATAAAAATTAAATTTTTTGTCCGACTGTCGAGTTGCCCCAATATTTTTGTCCGACACTTTGATTTTTTGATTAAGAATATAATTACTTATAACCTACTAATGTTGTCGGAAAAATGGTTTTAAAGGTAAGGGTTGCACGAACCCAGTATTTTTTAAAAAACAGTTTATTAATAAAAATTAAATTTTTTGTCCGACTTTGGATTTGACCCAATATTTTTGTCGGACACTTAGATTTTTTGATTTAGAATATAACTACTTATAACCTGATACTTGTGTCGGAAATTTTTTTTAGTTGGAAAAAAAAACTACAGAACGATGTTTGTCGTTGTTCAAGGAGTATGTACGTAAATATCAGATCACAATTTTTCTAAAATTTTCCCTCTTGTCCGAAATTTTTTTGGAAAAATTTTGGGTACAGCTCTACGTCATACCCTTTTAAATGTTTTACTTAGTGTGTGTACCAATATTCAGCTAAATCGATTCAAAAATAACCGAGAAAATCTGTTTTAAAATATTTTTGGATAATACCCCCTCGTCCATAGCCTAAAAGAATTAAGTTTCCTGTTCGTTTGCCCCAACATTTTTGTCAGACAATTACATTTTTTGTTTAAGAGTATAATTACTTGTATCCTACTACTTTTGTCGGAAAAATGGTTGTAAAGATAAGGGATGCACGAACCCAGAATAATTTAAAAGTATAGTTTATTAATAAAAATTAAATTTTTTGTCCGACTTTGGAGGTGCCCCACTATTTATGTCGGGCACTTAGATTTTTTGATTTGGAATATAACTACTTATAACCTGATACATGTGCTGAAAAATTTTTTTTAATTCGAGAAAAAATACAGAACGATGTTTGTCGTTGTTCAAGGAGTATATACACAAATTATCAGATCACAATTTTTCTAAAATTTTCCCTCTTGTCGGAAAATTTTTTAAGAAAATTTTAGGTTCCGATCTACGTCATACCCTTTTAAATGCTTTACTTAGTGTGTGTACCAATGTTCAGCTAAATCGATTCAAAAGTAACCGAGAAACACTGTTTTAATTTTTTTTTTTTGATAATACCTCCTCGTCGATAGCCTAAAAGAATTAAGTTTTCTGTTCGTTTGCCCCAACATTTTTGTCAGACAATTACATTTTTTGTTTAAGAATATAATTACTTGTAACCTACTACTTTTGTCGGAAAAATGGTTGTAAAGATAAGGGATGCACGAACCCAGCATAATTTGAAAGTATACTTTACTAATAAAAATTAAATTTTTTGTCCGACTGTCGAGTTGCCCCAATATTTTTGTCCGACACTTTGATTTTTTGATTAAGAATATAATTACTTATAACCTACTAATGTTGTCGGAAAAATGGTTGTAAATAAAAAAATTTCAGGAAATTGACATCTTCGGCGCGTCCGACTGCGCATATGCCCCGTGAAAATTGTCCGACAAGGTTACCACATTATTGTAAAAATGTTTTATGGTAGATACCGTTAAAATTATCCATGTGGTAATAAATTTATTATTTTCATAAATTTGACATATTTAGCGTGTCCGACGCGTCATATGCCCCAATATTTTTGTCCGACAAAATTGTTTTCGTTGTTTATATGATAAAATCCATTGATTAAAATAGAATGACCAATGTGGTAATAAATTTTTTTCTTGCATAAAATTGACAACTTCGTCACCGCTTGACAGACAAACGCCCCACTACCATAATGCGCCAAGCTCAAAATTTGTCCGACTCCACAAAAATAACAAGTACAAAAAGTTTCAACGGTGTGGTCATAAATAATAATTGTATATGCGGGCCCAAGGCCTATTATATCAACTTTAAATAAAGTTTTGGATATTTTGAAAGAAGATAATCCCGAAATCAGAAGAGATAGACTTTGGAAAATTCGACGATAGTTAAACTTTAGGTATTGTTCTGAAGCTTGTAATAAATAATAAACTCATTTCAAAGTAAAATGGTGGCTTATTCCCAGTATAAATACATAAATACTTCAATTGTGTTAAACTTTAGGAGGGAAAAATATAACCGAAGGTCTTAATCGAAAGATGGAATTATATCAAGGTTCTGAAACTGTTTTCTTGTGGCATAAATATCCAATTTAAGTAGATATTATGTTTATATGGGACTGAGTCACAATATTGGTGTACCTAATGAAAATTACATATTTCTACAACCACTATTCAAAATGCACTTTTCTGCACAGTTTTATGTTAGCAAACTTGATATTTTCTCACAGTATAAGATATTTGACATTAGTGTGCAGAAAAGTGACGTTTCTGTGCCGGAAAGTTCTTTTCTGCACAGTTGACTACCTCATTCTGAGTAACGTTATATTCTGTTTACATCCGTGGTTAAAGTTTAGATAAAATATAACCTATAATACAATTATTATATTTAACTATAGAATGGAAATTAAATTATGGATGTTGCAACTGTTTTATTTTACAATTTTATTCTTATTAAACATTTTATAATTATCAAATAACCAATAAGGATTTAGCAACCTCTGCAAGATACGTCGAATGAAGTAGGTTTTGTGTAAATCCGTGACTGCATAAATATAACGTCGAATGTGACACTATTGTGTAATAATTTTTTAATAGTTATTTATGATATAAGTCTTAAAAGTACACGTTTAAGGCACGCATGTGAAAGTTTGAAGAATGAGCGGTAGAGAGTTCTGCAATTCACTTTCAGTGCTTTAAAAATGTACTTTTTAACACGCATATCATACAATATTTTTTCTACAAACGTAATTACAGGACAATATATACAAAAACTTTTACTTGAACTTGACTGACATTCCATTTTTATATTTTTTTGACATTACATCAAAATTGTCTATACGGTCAATACGAACTGCAGTGCCTTAAAAATATTTTAAAGCACTAGTGCCTTAAAGTAGCATTTTTAACGCTCGTATGGAGTGCTAAAAATTGAATTTTTAACACGGTTGTAGAAAAAATAGTTTAAATTTAAGGTACATTCCATGTCAAATCACTCAGGCAAAAAATTTTGGATCTCCGATTTGTCTGAAAATTGGTATATAGCCTCTGCGGGACGTAAAAATAAGATATTTAAGGTCAAAAAATCTTCTTCTTTTTTTCTTAAAATGTTATTTTATGCGATTTTACAGTGATTTGGTGTTTATTTAAACAAATTTGCATTTTCTGTCGTAAAGTATCAATGAAAAAAATAATATTTTAATAGAAAGGACTCACAAATATCATTATATGGCATTGTAACAAGTTATTTTGAATCAAAACAAGTTTTTGATCAAATTTTATAGTGTAAAAAACGTTAAAATAGCGTTTTTTACATTTTCCTCCATTCCCAAAATACATCATCATCGATTTGGCTGAAAATTTGCCCACAGATAGCCAATAGATAGGACTTTAAGTGGTTAGAAGGATTTGAATTATATTACAATACCAAAAAAGTTACATGCAGTAATATCAGACTCAAAAGTATATATTAGTCCAATCGGGATAGCATTTGACCTTGAATGCCGAGCTGCCCAAAATTTTATTTTTCTGATCTTTAGGGGAGTCAATAGTAGCCTAAATTTAAAATCACGAATGAATTCCTCCGTTACGTTAGCTGCCATCTTGATTTTAAAGGAGAACCTTTGCTCAATATCTCCGCCATTTTTAACTTTTCGACAAAAATGGTAGGAACTGAAATTGTTCCAAATAAATCGTATTTACAATTATTACAATTTCTTTTTAACAATTTTTGTCGTGAGGTCGATATTTTCGAGTTAATTGTACTTACAGTAGACGCCTATATTTTTGACTATAATATTGCATGTAACTTTTTTGGTATTGTAATATAATTCAAATCCTTCTCACCACTTGAAGTCCTATGTTCTGTCTATCTGTGGGCAAATTTTCAGCCAAATCGATTATGATGTATTTTGGGAATGGAGAAAAATGTATTTTAACGTTTTCTACACTATAAAATTTGATCAAAAGCTTGTTTTGAATCAAAGTAACTTGTTATAATGCCATATAATGACATTTTTGAGTCCCTTCTATTAAAATATTATGTTTTCCATTGATTCTTTACGATAGAAAATGCAAATTTGTATAAATAAACACCAAATCACTGTAAAATCGCATAAAATAACATTTTGAGAAAAAAAGAAGAAGATTTTTTGACCTTAAATATTTTATTTTTACGTCCCGCAGAAGCTATATACCAATTTTCAAACAAATCGGAGGTCCAAAATTTTTTTTGCTCCCAAATTGAGTGATTTGAAATGGAATGACCCTTAAACAAATTAAGGCAGTGCATTAATTTTTTAACTGATTTCTGTGCAATTTGTTTGGGTATAAGGAATTTAATGTGATTAGTATTAATTACATACAGTTTAAAATTTATCACATATTATTATAATTTGTCTTCGTTTGGAAATTGTGATTTTTATTTTTAGGAAAAACTGTGCTTGTAGAAAAAGTATGGTGTGTAACACGTGCAAAAAGGTAATTTCTCACTCGTTTGAATTGCGGCACTCGCTTACGCTCGTACCGCAACTTTTCAAACTCGTGAGAAATTAGTACCTTTCTGCACTTGTTGCACAATATACTATTTAACTGAACTAATGTTTGACGTTGTTAAGGGTCTGGTCGAAAGATTATTCTAATAATTCTGGGAATATTGTATACCTATTTCAAAAATTTTCAAAAATTTACATAATAGGGCTAGATGTTATAGGTCACAGCAAGTGTGAAGTTGAAAAAAAAATGTTTGAGGGATATCAAATTCTGACTGGTTTTGTGTGTTATTTTATGTTAATTACTTTGTGTAATTGTATCATAGATATATGATTGTCTAAATTTAATTATCTGAATTTAATAATAATCTGAACAATTTGATATTTTCTGAAGATATTAATATATTAAAAACAATTTACGAACATATCAAAAATTGTAAATATAGATTGTAGCAATAAAATTTAACCTGTATTTAAGAAATTTTGTTAAAACAAAGCAGGCATGTTTGTTAAAACAAAACAAACATGTTTGTTTTGTTATTTTTTTAAACCCTGTAGATTTAAGTAATTATTGTATATTATAAGTGAAAAAAGAAAAGAACAAAAAAAGAGAAAAAGAAAAGCAAAAAAAGAAAAAAAAAAACAGAAAAAACTAAGAAGATGTAAACCTCCGCGAGGTTGAATCGGGTTTACGCCTTAGCGTAGTAAAAAAAAACAATTTATAAAAAATAGCAATAAAAAAAATAATAAAAAAAAACAAATTAACAATATAAAAAAAATACAACAAAAAATACAAAGAAAAAATAAAAATTTACAAAAAAAATGAACAACCAAAACAGAGTATTATTTAGATAATATTGATTGAAAAATCAAATTTGTTTGTTTTTAAAATAACAAAATGTCTGGCTAATTGGCTCGGCCAAGGCCATCAAATTCACAAAAAAAAATTAAATGTTTTTATTTTTTGTACATAGATGTGTGTTCTTGTATTGTGTGCTGCATTATATATGTATTGAGTATGAGATTATCGATGATATGATCTTCGACTTTCTTTACTCCGCTATTGTTGGTATGTTCTTGTTGTTGACTTCTTCTTTTAGTATTGGCAAACAAAACATGCTGCATTCTGCTGATGGGTTTGTTACACATTTTTCTTTCGTTAAGTAGGATAAAAGCTGCTTTTTGACTTTTCTCTTTTTCAAGAAACGACTAAAATCCTTTATAGTCCTGTCGCCAGGGGGGGTACAACGGCCTCCTTAATTCAGATGGACTTACCCAAGTTTTTTTTATGTATTTTGACCCGTAGAACACGAATTTTTTGGGTAACAGTTGATCCGGATGTCGATAAGATTGTTATAAACAAAGAACTTGAGGAATTACATACCAGCGATTTTTCGCAAAACAAGATATTTTTTTGTATTTTTTGGGTGATTCTCAGCAAAAAATGGTCTTACAAGTTTTTTCGTAGGACGCGTAGTTTTCGAGATATACGCGGTTAAACTTTCAAAAAATCGAAAAAGTGCAATTTTTGAACCGGAATAACTTTTGATTAAAAAATAAAACAGCAATTCTGATTACTCCATTTGAAAGTTCAAGTCAAATTCTATCGGTTTTGATTGTTTGCATTGCTAAAAAATAAGTTTTTATTTGTTAAATAAAGGTATAAACACATAGTGTTTCCCGGGCCCAATGCATGCGTTTTAATGGACGTAATGTACGTAGAAATTCTGTATGCGCGCCTACTCGTTCGATTTCAAATTAGAAATGCATTGAAAACATCATTCAATCACTATGTGTTGATAGCTTTGTTTAACAATAAAAAAATTATTTTCTAGCAATGAAAATAATCAAAACCGATAGAATTTTACTTAAACTTTCAAATGCGGTAAGCAGAATTGCTATTTTATTTTTCAATCGAAAGTTATTCGTGTTCAAAAATTGCAATTTTTCGATTTTTTGAAAGTTCAACCCCGTTTATGCCGAAAACTATGCATCCTACCAAAAAACTTGTAAAATAATTTTTTGCTTAGAATGACCCAAAGAATACAAAAACATGTTTTGTTTTGCGAAAAATCGCTGTTATGTGATTCCTCAAGTTCTTTGTTTATAACAATCTTATCGACATCCGGATCGACTGTTACCCAAAAAATTCGTGTTCTACGGGTCAAAATACATAAAGAAAACTTGGGTAAGTCCATCTGAATTAAGGAGGCCGTTGTACCCCTACTGGCGACAGGACTATTATAAAAGGTATATTTTAAAAATCCGTAAAAGGGGCTACATCACAGAACTAGTTTAAAAAGATAATGCAAAGTTTTTAAATTTTGACTACGGTTTTAAGAAAAGTTGTAAGAAGTTGTTTTAAGAAGAGTTTACTCACGTGATCTAACATGCTAACCACCAAAATACAATATTATACGAATATATGGGTAAAAACCCTTAAAAATTGATCCGTCATGGAAACACAGATGAAAAAATATGTGAACTTAAACATGGATGTTCAAAACATTTCATGTAATATGCGGATATCATTTGAGCTCAGAATTGACTTGTTCACATGTTGACTGTATGGTAGCAAGTGGCAATGATAGAGGGACACCTGAACGATGACATGACAGAAGTGACAGTTCCACAGGAAGTTGTAAGTTTTTTAATTTGTTGGTTTTGAAGACTCTGGTGTAAGGCTTGTTAAATTAAGAACAGCAACGACAATCACTCCACTGTGATAAATAATCAATTAAAATAAAATAAACTTTATGTTATAGTTATGACAATGTATTCAAATATGTTGTCAATGGAGTTCTGTTCAATGGTCTCTTTTTCATGTCGTGTTTCTTGCATTATTATTGATGCACCTTTCCATTGTACACTGTGCTCGTTATCACGGGTATCTTTGCATATCTGGCATTTCTCGAAGTCTTTGTTCTTGATGTATGATTCATGCTCGTTTACTCTGACACTTAAAGTGGTCTTGCAGTTTCTCCCACATAGAAATTTTTGCATTCACATGGTATTTTATAGATGCAGTTTTTGGATTGTTCTTGTGTGTTGTTGTGTTTGGTTTTGGTCAGGATAAATCTCAGTGTTGGTTGTTTTGAATGCTGTTCTGATGTTATACTTGTTTCCTATCCTTTTCCATGTTTCTGATAAGTCCTTTTATGGCATTGTTATCTTTGAGTCCCTTCTTGTGATTATATCTAGAATGCTTGTGGTGTTTCGTTGTTTCTTTTCTTGGATCTTGTGGAATTTCTTGTTTATAAAAATAGCAACGGGCAATCATCTTTAGTTAAAACCTTTGTTAGCTGGATTTTTCTTCCTGAAATCCATTTTCATTGGAGCAGGCACTTGGGGCTCTATCATATAGGGATTTGGTAATTCATTTTTTGACGTTTACTTTGTTGATGGAATTATATGTTAAACAATTAGAAACATACGGCAGGATAAAAATGTCATCATCAGCCCATAGTCGTCCACTGCTGAACATAGGCTTCCTCGAAGAACTTCCATTCAGATCTATCTGAATTCTATCATTTAGCGGATAAAAATGTAGCCTATTCTAATTAAGCAGTTTTGGAAAATTGTGAATAATTCTGAAATGGAATCATAATTAATGTAATAGCAGCTAATTACATAACAGATAATATTAACCAGAAAACACGATATTTTAGAAAATGTATGGTGGTTAACATTCTTAATATTGCATTACATTTCTTAACAATACTCATCGCGTTTTTTTGCTCTCTAAATGCAACTAATCCATTATTTATATTCTATTGTTACGTGGCAAATTAAAATCATTATTAATGGATGAATTATACTATATTGGATTCGACTTTACAGCTGTACAATTGTTATTTGTTGTAATTCTCCATGTAATTAATTTAAAATAGCAATAATAATTAGAATTAGCATAGTTTAAAAAACAATTTTATATTATTTATTACGAAATACAAAAATATATTACATATTAACTAAATATTTTTATTTGATCCTACTAAAATTCTTTTCATTATTATTTCATTCTGTCAATTCAAATTATGTAGTCATATATTATTTAGTTGGTGGAATACAAAACTATTTTCATTTTTAATTGAGCACTGTCCTAAATAATTAAGGTTGTGTATGTTGTCGTATAATGTTAAAACAGCTAAGCAATCGTTGTAATCTTTTTATCAACATTATAATTTTTATTCGGAAATTGTTTTCATTGGCTTCATAATTTCTATTAAAAAAATAATATTCCTAAAATATACTCACCGACAAGAATATTGCATATTTTGAAATTATCATGTGAAGTGAAATTTTTTGTGCTGTAATCCTTAGCCCCCAGCATCCAGCGTTATAGGAATAGGATTTCTTTTCCGAATGCGATGTTTTAATGTGTCATATGATTGCTCGATCAGATTGAAATCTGATATGAGCTATATAGAGTCCAATGTAATTTTTAAATTGAATCTCATCAAGGTAACTATTCACTATTCTAGCGACATGAAGACGTGCGCATCGTGCATTAACACGAATCTGTTATATCCAATAAGGCTGGCAAATGGCAAAACATCTTCTAAAATGTTTTTAATGTAGATGTCAGTTGTCATTCACCCAATCACCTCCACACCTTTGGTATGTCCTTTCCAAGAAATATCACTCCATAGTACCATGCCGTCACCACAAAAATGAACGCTCTGAATGAGGTTACAACTGGCATACCGTTCACCATATGGAAGCATGATTGACAAAACTTCGTCTACAGAAGAGTTAGCGAACGTAATGCCAGTTGTAACCTCATACAGAATGTTAATTATGGTAGGGGCGACATAGTGCTATGGAATGGTATTTCTTGGAAATGACATACCTAACTTGTGGAGATGATTGGGTGAATGACGGCCGAGATGTACATTAAAAACATTTTAGATTTTAGAAGATCATGTTTTGCCATTTTCCAGTCATATTGGATATGATGACAGATTAACGCACGTCTTCATGTCGCTAGTATAGTGAATACTTACCTTGATAAGATTCAAATTAATAATTAAATAATTAAATTGGCTACCATATAGCCCATATCAGATTTAAATCCGATCGAACATTTATACTACACTTTAAAATTTAAAACATCGTATTCATACAATGAATCCTAAACCTGTTGTTATATGCTGACGAGTGGTGAGGGCTACTAGTCTAAGAGCTAGAGCCGAAAAATCATCGTCATAAGTAATATGGAGTTTGGCATGTGAAATGTGTCTATTGTAAAATATTATATTGTATTATATATTGATAATTATGATCCCTTTCAGGGACACCGCAGTGGATACAAAAAGTAGCAATAAAGGTTTTCACCTCCTATTTTGTTAAACCTCCATCGATTTGCATGAAAAGTGGTGACTAGTTAGAGCATACCTCAAGAAATAAAACTGATTTGGTGCCAACTTGCACTTTTACCCTGGGGGCGGATACCACCCCTTCGCGTTGGTGAAAAGTATTTTATTAAAAATAACCCCACAAATCGATAGAGGGACAAATTTTAAGTAAAATTTTACTTATAAAAATTTTAAGTAAAATTTGTTATATTATGTTATTAAAATAAATCAATACTTTTTGAGTTATTAAAGATCAAAGATTTCTCTATTTAAGAGCACATGCGTGAAGTTACGGATGATAAAAAGAACATATTAATTAATTGTATGTTAGTAAAATATTATTTTTATATTATTTCGATATTATAAATTTAGCAAAAATGTATTCGAATGTCAAATGTACCCATTATTGGACACCCCCAGTTTCTGGACATATTCAGTTTATATTGATAGAAAAAATTCATTTTATTTTATTCAATAAACGGCAGAGCCAATTTACAAAAAAATGTATAAAAAAAATGAAATATTATGGTAAACAGTAAAGATAACCAATTTTAACCTAATATAACAAATAACAAAAGATAATAAAAATGACAACAATGACAACAATAAAAACCAACAAAATTAAATTAGTAACAATAATAAATAATTAATAAATTATAGGAACTAGTACTTTACTTCAGTTACTGAATTATGTATGCTTCTTTTAAATACACGAAGACTGTCCACAAATGGATCAAGACTGTTTTGATTATGATTAATTAGACGCAAGGTGCGTGACAATGGGGAGTAAAAGCAATAGTTCGTATTATGATAAGGTATGCGAAAAATTGGGGAAACCCGTCTTTGGACAGTATTGAGGCTTATAGCTTGTAAGATAGTTGGGCAATGATATAGACCATTTAATATTTTATAAATGATTGTTAAATCTGATTTAGCCCTTCTTACTTCCAAGCTATCCAATTTAAATGTTTGATTAACCAGATCATAATTAATGTTAAAACCCTGACAAATATTGATATGAGCTCGAAATGCCAAAGAACGAAGAAATGTTTTCTGGACAATTCAATTAAATATCGTAATAATATAAAAATAATATTTTACTAACATACAATTAATTAATACATATGTTCTTTTTATCATCAGTAACTTCACGCATGTGCTCTTAAATAGACAAATCTTTGATCTTTAATAACTCAAAAAGTATATATTTATTTTAATAACATGATATAACAAATTTTACTTAAAATTTGTCCCTCTATCGATTTGTGGGGTTATTTTTAATAAAATAGTTTTCACCCCCTAGAAGGGGTGGTATCCACCACCAGGGTAATAGTGCAAGTAGGCACCAAATCAGTTTTGTTTCTTGAGGCATGCTCTAACTAGTCACCAATTTTCATTCAAATCGATGAAGGTTTAACAAAATAGGAAGTGAAAACCTTTAATGACTGCACTAACTTTCCCATTTCATCCCTTATTGCTACTTCCTGTATCCACTGAGGTGTCAGCCTGAAAGGGGTCATAATCATCAATATACAATGGACACATTTCACATGCCAAACTCCATATTACTTATGACGATGATTTTTCGGCTCTAGCTCTCCGTCTATACGGATTGCAGCACAAAACATTTCACTTCAGATGATAATTTCAAAATATGTAATATTTTTGTCCGTACCATAATCCACTACGTAACTTAAATATGGATTTATTTCAGAAGGTATTATTTATTTTCAGATTTGCTAATTTGATATGAAGAATTTGTTTTTGCATCACCGTAATCCATATATCCGTAATTATAGACAGATTTTGATTAAGTAATCGATGTAGATATACCAAGTTTGCTTGTCTATTTACCAATCGACTTTATTTAAAACACGAATAATTATATTGGCACCCGGATATTAAAAAACAACACGTTTTTCACTTAAAACATTTATCTTCCGTGTAATTAGCATGGAATACGGTGGCAATTACTAGGCAAATACATCATTAATTTAACCGTAGACGATTAAATACGTAGGCCTAATTTCATACCCATGTAAAATACAGAATTACCTAATCTACGTAGTCACACAAAAAATTTCCTTTATTGGTACGGATACGTGGACTACATTCTAGTTAAGCAGTTAAGTAAAAGTTCAATATAATGAATAGGTGCATTCCATACAGATATGACAATTCATAATATCAACCTTTATATATTTAAACAAAAAAAAGGATAAAGAAAAAATAATAAAGCCGGGATCTCACGGAACGTGGAACGGCGCTCTTGGCCAGTTCACGTTGAAAACTAACAGTTAGTCCCTTGCTTAACCCCCCTCATTTCTCATCCTGGACTTGGGACCAGGCAACGGCGGAGTTATTTACAATGCTTACGATACTATTATTTCCTCGTAATGTTCCATTTTCTAAACAATTTTCCAATGGTTATTTTTATCTACATACATTTTACCCGTTGTCCTAGGTGAGCGACGGAAAACGACGCGACGCGATGCAATGCGTTGCGATGCGATGCGACAAGTAATTCACGCGACGTGTGGCTTATGTAGCGTCGCATTGCGTCGCTTTCCATCACTCAAACCAGGACAAACGTGACGATGTCAATTATTCATTCCTATTCTTAAGTGTGGGGAAGTATACGGCAGTGTTACTAGAAAATTCATATTTTAAATACTTAGCTAAAAAATTCGATAAACGAAAAGAAAGACAACAAATGTCATATATTTAGAACGAGTTAATTTGGAGAGTTTAATCATTTATATCCGAAATTAATAAAATAATCCATGTTGGTTTAAAGAGTATTGTGCCTTATTCACTTTCGATTATATCATTGCAGCTGTTAAACTCAGTATTAATAACTGAGCTATCAATAACTATCAATAAATAATTTTCAAAAACCAAATTCTATTGAGGAGAGGCTGTTACTGACTTTAAGGTATGTTCATGAAAAAACACTGGTACTATATAGTTATTATTAGTTTCTATTTATTTAATAAACTATTGCGTAGCATAAATTGAATTGAAAAAAGCAATGGGGCGTCACACTGTGTCGTGTCTCGTCGCGAACAAATCAAGTTCGCACTTCGTCGCGTCTTGTCGTAGACTGATTAACCCGAAAACGTAGGCCATACACAAATACAACCATTACTTGATATTTTCGCGTCGCGTCGCGTCGTGTCGCGTTGTCGCGTTTGTCGTTCACCTAGGACAACGGGTTACAACTCGTAAGGTCTTTACCTTGGAATATTGAATGAATTTATTTTTCTACGTTATTTGATAATAATTTAAAATAGCATTGGATATACGAGTATACAAATTGCGATTCATTTAGTAAATGGGTGTATAAAAAGAAAAGATTAATGCCAGTAAATAGTAATAAACTATGATAAAGAGTATCGGCAGCAGGAATAAAAAACAAAATGGTATAGACAGGCAACCGTAAATACGTACGTACTTGACTCATTGGTCGTCAACGGTATGGTGCAATTAAGTTATAACAGGAAAATATTGACTTGGGATAGGACTATCCAACCAAATTCCAGGAGGAGTTAATAAAATCACTTTTTTGGTTAAAGCGTTAAATTGGAAGGCAACGTTAGTTAATTTTAAAAACATAATAATAATGTTAAGATAATAACGCTTTATATTTTCTCCTGTAGCCCTAACGATAGCCTGAATCGTAGAGAGAATCGTAAAAAATGACGAACATCGCGCAACCTTTATCTATTTAACAGCTTTATAGAATATGTCTTCATTTGCGCCAAGGAACAAAAATTGCATATTTATGAAAGTTGCACTTTTCACATTTACAACGCAATTTGATCAAAAGATATCGAATTCTACCGTCGATTTGATATAAATTTTATTTAAAAAATTGATTTCGCGCGCGTAACTGACATTAAAAATCGCCGGTCGCTCAAGTGATGTTATCTGAGAGAACGCTTCATTCCATACAAAAAATGCTAATAACATCTTTGTTCAAAATTATCTCTTCTACATTTCTTGTTTGACACATTTTTTCTAAGGCATAAAGATACTTGGTAAATCGATGTTTTCCGTCAGGGCGTGCGCTCATTTGTACAATGGCAACTCAAACTAGGAAACATTTGTGGCATAAATCTTGTTTTTCTCTCTTATACACGAAACAGTCCGAGCACCCGTTCTGTCATAAGCGCTTCATTAACAAATAACAATATTTGAGAATAAAGTAAGCCAAAATTCTTAGCAGGAGGTGATAGTAGAAGGTTTGAACTTGAATTTAGGCACTTGATGATTTCCAAAATAATATTTTTTACTTGTGTTTTTGAGCTTTCAAAATCGCCATTTTTCGTTTTTGTTTCGGTTTTAAAAAATAGTTACTATTCCTTCTTGTAAAAAAACATAGTTATGAAAACGAAGCACATGCCTCGGATAAGGACGGATCTTTTAAGACGACAAAAGCGACGACAAAGGACGATGAACATTGGAACCTGGAACCTACTAAGTCTATATCGGCCTGGAGCCCTAACTCAGGTGGTCAAAGAACTTGAATTCAGAAACATGGACATAACTGCCTTACAAGAGATTAGATGGACTGGAGAAGGCACACTAAAAACTAATAAATCAGTAGTATTTTTCAGCGGAAGCGAACGGGAACATCAATTCGGCACTGGCTTTATAGTCAGGGAAAGTCTTGTGGGGTCAGTCTTAACTTTCAAACCCGTTAATGAAAGACTTTCTTATATCAGACTCAAAGGACAACTACATAACTATTCCCTAGTTGCTGCCCATGCACCGACAGAGGAAAAGGAAGAGCATGTAAAAGATAACTTCTATGAGAAACTAGAGGAACTGATAAATAATCTACCCAAACAGGACATGCATATTATCTTAGGGGATTTCAATGCAAAGATTGGGAAGGAAGCAGCGTACAAACCAACAATAGGTAACCATAGTCTTCACGATGTCAGCAACGATAATGGAACAAGGTTAATAGACTTTGCAGCGTCCCACAACCTACTAATAAAATCGACAATGTTCGAAAACAAGAAAATACACAAACAAACATGGGTCTCCAACGACGGCGTCACAAGAAATCAGATCGATCATGTTATAGTAGATGCCAGGAGGGGTAGTAACTGTCTAGACGTAAGAAGCCTAAGAGGAGCGGATGGAGACACGGATCACTTTCTAGTAAAAGCGAAGATAAGGACAAGAATAGCGTCCAAAAAAACACACAAGAATATACCAACACAATTATGGAATACCGACGTTCTACGTAATAAGGAGACAGAACAGAAATTTCAACAGGCTATAAAAATCGCTCTAATACAGACAGAAGACTATAACAACATATACTCAGCTTGGAAAAATATCAAATTAGCCCTGACAAGCGTATCAGATGAAATACTAGGACACAAAAAGAAAACAACAAAAAAATGGTTCGATGATGATTGCCTGAACTCCATAACAGCAAGAAATATGGCTAGAAGGAACATGCTACAAAACCCCTCGCACAACAACAATGAAATGTATAGACAAAGAAGAACAGAGACAAGAAAACCAATGAAAAGGAAGAAGAGGGAGTATCAGGAACAAATAATCAAAGATATAGAAGAAAAAAGAAAGAACAAACAAGCGAGACAGTTCTTCCAAGGAGTTTCAGATATCAAGACCGGATACCAAGCAAGAACAGGAAACTTCCTGCAAAACGACAGCGGGCAGCTTATCACTGATGACAAGGAAATCCTAAAAACCTGGAAGGAATACTTCTATCAACTATTGAACGACCAATCTAACAGAAATACATCAAACATAGAGGTACATACAGCTGAAATAGAAGACCAATACCCGACATACGAAGAAGTAATACAGGCAATTAAAAAACTTAAAAATAATAAAACACCAGGTAGCGATGGTATACCCGCAGAGTGCTTAAAACATGGAGGAGAAGCGTTGTACAGTTCTATATACAAGCTAATTCAAGACATTTGGCGAGAAGAAACGATGCCAGATGAATGGAAAGAAGGGGTTATTGTACCAATACACAAAAAAGGAAACAAAAAGCAATGTATTAACTACCGGGGAATAACACCACCTACAAAATCCTTGCAAACATCCTGCTAGAAAGAACCAAAACATACACAGAAGAAATCGTTGGAGATTATGAATGAAGATTTAGACCGGGCCGCTCTACTGTTGACCAGATATTCACAATAAAACAGATAATGGAAAAATGCTGGGAGTTTGATCGTGAGCTTCATCAGATGTTCAGAGATTTTAAACAAGCATTTGATAGAGTATGCAGGGCTAGACTGTGGACAGCGATGCAGGAACTCGGCTTTCCAAAAAAACTAGTCAGGTTGATACGGATGTGTATGGAACGGTTACGATGTAAGGTGAGAGTTGGACAACAATACTCGGAGACATTTGAAATAAACAATGGACTAAAACAGGGAGATGCACTTTCACCACAACTCTTCAACTTAGCTCTGGAGCACATAATCAGAAGTGCAAGAATCGAAAAACCTAATACAGTATTTCATCGAGAAGGACCAAACTTACTACTGGCATTTGCAGACGATATCGATCTAATAGGAAACACACGATTAAGGATGAAGGAGACTTTCGTGAGGTTCGAGAAGGAAGCAGAGAAGATGGGGCTCCAAATCAACGAAAACAAGACGAAATATATGTATATGAGCCGCAATAACCAAAGCAGAGACAGAATCGGTCAGAACATCACCATCGATGATTTTAGCTTTGAGCGCGTTAGAGAATTCAAGTATCTTGGAACAACAATAACTGAAGACAATAACGGATCACAAGAAAT
Organism: Diabrotica virgifera virgifera; assembly: GCF_917563875.1. Taxonomy (NCBI): domain Eukaryota; kingdom Metazoa; phylum Arthropoda; class Insecta; order Coleoptera; family Chrysomelidae; genus Diabrotica; species Diabrotica virgifera. The sequence continues at coordinate 49,392,801 of NC_065448.1, forward strand.
AAACAACAGGATTCAGGCCGGCAACATATGTCTTTTTGCCCTCCAAAACCTTATAAAATCGAAACAACTAACAAGACGTACGAAGATACAGGTCTATAAAACAATCATACGACCCGTTGTGATGTATGGAAGCGAAACGTGGACGATAACAAAGGCAAACGAAGAGAGACTATGTGTTTGGGAAAGAAAAATCCTAAGGAAGATCTTTGGTCCTGTGCTGGATGAAGCATCAGGACAATATAGGATAAGAACTAACAAAGAGCTCGAAGAACTTTACCCAGACGCCAACATCATAAAAGAAATAAAGTCCAGAAGACTCCAATAGGCAGGACACCTCAGAAGACATTCTGACCAAAGAACAGTGAGGCTGGTGTGGGGGAAGTCCCAACTGAAATAAGACCACGCGGACGCCCTCGACTCCGATGGCGAGATAATATAGCAGGAGACCTAAGCACTATGGGCGTGGATAATTGGATGGAGGTTGCTCAAGACAGAAAACAGTGGAGGCATGTTGTCGAGTCGGCTAAAACCCATGAAGGGTTGTAACGCCACGGAGTAAGTAAGTAAGCATTGTAAATATACATATGAGGAGCAGACTCTCTATATGCATTTTGTCCATTTTTTCAAATTTTCAACTAAAGATGGCATCGCAAACTATATGTACAGAGCCACCATTTTGTGTCACCAAATAGGTTCTAAATGCATTCTGTTGTCTGAAAATTAAATAAACAAAGTACCTTGGACTTTCTATGTGCTGTATGTCCATTGACGATAGAGAAACTAACCGAAGTTTGTCCGTGCGCTATGGACTAATTGCGATTTGTTTGTCATTGGCAGTCATTGTCGTTGTATACTTGGTGTCTGTACTGTTAAGTTTTTTTTATGTGCGTTTGTTTTTCCAATTTTCAACAAAACAATATAAAATAATGGATGTAGTTGTGACAGGGGATCATGTAGTTGGTGATACGGACCGTGGTAGCAGAAAAAGAAGAAGACATCTAACTGGTAGAAATAAACTGATAAAAAGAAAAATGCAATCTGGCAGTGGTATTGTTGAGAAGCGCGGAGGGGACAAACGGTCTTTCAAGAATGTTGAAAAATTTGAAACTGTTAAAAAATTTAAAGCCAATTTGTAAGGACATGAAAGTCATTACGGGCGTGCTAAATCTCGGCGCATTTATTTATCATCTGAAAATAATAGGTATTACTTATGGAATCTGTACAATGAGAGTACTGCTGAGAATTTGAAAGTAAATTACAAGTATTTCTAGTAGGATCTATACTCATTTTAATATTGCATTTGGAAGCCCTGTTACTGACGTATGTGGCTTTTGTGTCAGGACCCAAACTTCTATTAGCCTTTGCAAAGACAAAACTGAAATAGAGAAACTAAGAACTTCTCGACATGTACCTACATAAAATAAGGGCCAAACATTTTTTAACCTAATGAATGAAAAACCGGAACACACTGTTTCCTACAGACTGTTTTGACCTTCAGCAGGTTCAAGTCTTACCGAAAGTGCCTATTCAAGATGAATTTTACGCCCAGCAGTTGTTTTTTTATTGTTTTTGTGTAACGGACGTGGATATTAAAAAGCCAGTTTTCTACACCTAGATGGAACATCAAGCAAAAAGGGATCTGCAGAAACAAGTCCTGATCTACGTGATTTTCTTAATAAATCTGAATGTGGATCAGATATAAAACAGTTAAGACTATTGGCAGATGGTTGTGCGCTTCAGAATAAAAATGCACACATGATGCATATGCTCGTGTTATGGCTGTACAGAGATGCCCCACAAAATATTAAATCTGTGGTACTTATTTTTCCGGTACGCGGACATTCATATTTGCCAGCGGACCGTGTTTTCGGACAAATTGAAAAAGTTACACGATCCTACAGTCTACAGTACAATAAAAACCCCTACATAATATTATGACATTTACTCCAAGAAGGGAGAAGTTAAACAACTTGGTAGAGACTGGACAGTTTATGATATAAAAAGTGCGTTAACCACTTTAAAAAAATTGAAGGAATCAGTGCAGCCAAACGAATTATTATTAAGAGATCACAAAACAACAACGATATTTTGCTTAAGACCGAACTGTTCTACAGAAATGATGATCCATCCAAACATTATTGAAACGTGGAAAGAAGCTTTCGACTTTAAACTTACGTACTGTAGAACTTCAAAACCAAATTAAACCAAAAAAACTCCAGAACCTCTCGAAACTTTTAGTGGAACTATCAGGGACGAATTGGGTCAACGATCCTGAGCTAACATGGTTACAACCAATTCAACACTGGTGAGCAAAATGGGAATCAAGCTATCCTTGGTGAAACTGAGGATGATGATATTATCGAAAGAGCTGAGTGCTGTGATTACAATGATGATGACAATGGGGACCTTTATGACATGTAAAATACCATTATTGTTCCATTCATTTTTAAACAATATTTTGTATTTAAAAATAAAATACTATTTGTATGAAGTTACTTCAGCTTTATTACATCGTTACTACCAAAAGTCAGTCATACCGCTTGTGTAGACAATCAAAATGCGTTTTGTCCAAGGATGACAATCTAAATGCAGTTTGTCCAACAGTTTTTTCAAGTTTTTTGGTATATTATTAATACTAGATTTTTGGCATATAGGTATAATATTTGAATGATTTTTTATCCATTTTTTAGGTATATCAGTTTTTCGTTTAATTTCTTGCCAAACGCAGTAGCAGTTTTTCTCTATTTGCCAAAATTACAAAAAGTGGACAAAATGCATTTAGAAAATCTGCTCCTCATATATTTTAATGGCATTAATTTTAACAGCAATAGTTCCGTATAGGCAAGGCAATAAAGCACTACGTAAAAAGCATTAAACCTACCAATTTTCCGTAGTAGCAAGATGAATCGCTATGCAACTTTTTTCATTCGATTCGGAAAAGTGTCAGGAATATTTGTGAACAAAATTCAGGGTAGCAAAATGAAAATTACATTTTGTATATAAGGAAAATGCACTTCCAAAGTGCATAGAAAATGAAAAATTTGCAACTCAGAAAATATCTACAGGAATGAGTTCGTGAGAACATTCTGTGTAGTTTTTCTGATCGGTATTTTATACACCTCTGTGTCTCGTTATATTGTTAGTTCTTTAGTACATCTGTACTTGGAGCAACAATCTCTATTACATAAAATTCAATAAATACCACAAAAATTAGATTATTCAGTAGCTGGTCAACGTTATCGTTTGACTAATTTTATAATAGGAAATTCCACGACCAGAAAATTCAAAATTATGCAATAACATTATCTATGAGTAAAATATACTGCGTCCATTTTATGCAGCTTGTCTAATTATTTGTAGCATGAAATATGTTTCCGGTGCATTCGAACGAGTTGAGGTGTTCATACCAGCAACAGCTAATAATTAAATCTGCGTACATAATTAAGTGGTTACAATGATTCGCGAACCCAAATACACCATCATTTTACATAAATTTAAATTCTATATTTTCTTTAGAAACTTTTACCTTTCCCTCTTTCATTTTGTGCTATCTGGTGGAGTTTTATACAATATTAGTAGTTTTTCTTTATTCTAGGTAGGTACTTCATAGATTTATAGGTCTATTGATGTAATGTAAATGAAACTAGTGTTGGTGGTAGCACAGAAGAGAAAGAAAATTCCAACAAAGAAGAAGTATTAAAAATACTGCCTGTCAATATTTTCCCTATTGGGACTAAACGACAATTTCTCACATTGTGATCACTAACATTGTAATTTGTTTCCATTAAATACAGTAGACAAAATAGAAATTCCACAAAAAAATAGTTTTAAAACCATATATGCCCAAAATGTCGGTGATGTCTTTATCGCCGACATTATTTTAAAATTATGAACATAAAGAATATTGTTACCACAAGCCCTTGTTACGCCACTGATCTACGATTCTAACGGCTTTCGATAAAAATCTATGATGTTCTGAGGTGCCGAGTAGTCTAGAAACTTTTCGAACATTTCGACATGGAACGACAACTTACTGAGTCATGTCTACACAAAAAGAAGATGTTGGATTCTTTCGTGGAGAAACCTTTCTCCTGCTTCTTTAAGGAATGGAAATCTATTTCAACTGATGTGGATAGTTAGGCCGCACCTACATTGTATCCGTTTTTCTCCGATCCGATCCGACGTCGGATTAAAAAATGGGGTGCCTACATTGGATCCGTTTTTATCCGATCCGACGTCGCCCTACGTCGGATTAAAAAATAAACCCATAGTATTAAATGGGGGTGCCTACATTGGATCCGTTTTTCTCCGATCCGATCAATCGCCCGATATCGGGCGAGAAGCTACAGCAGAGAAGCAGTTCGACGTCGCGTCGGTCGATATCGGATCGAATCGGAGAAAAACGGATCCAATGTAGGCACCCCCATTTAATACTATGGGTTTATTTTTTAATCCGACGTAGGGTGACGTCGGATCGGAGAAAAACGGATCCAATGTAGGCACCCCCATTTAATACTATGGGTTTATTTTTTTAATCCGACGTCGGATCCGATCGGAGAGATACGGATCCAATGTAGATGCGGCCTTAGCTAGATGTATTCTGTATGATTAATTTGAGAAGCAGTTATGTTGCGCTGATTGAGGTGTATTGGTTTGAGAGTGGTCAAACTCTCAGTGGACCACTCTCAAACCAATACACCTCAATCAGCGCAACATAATCATATTATGGGGATACTCGTTCTCAAAATATCGTCTTGATAAGGGATTTAATCCGGTTGGAAGTGGAATTAATACCAGCTAGGTTTTGGATTGGGGCCGGAGATTTTTATAGAGGTTTCTTCTCTACGTCGCCAGCACCCTGCTCCTGTTTATCTTAAGGGGGTAGGCTCAAAAACTTGATCCAATGCTTTTTAAATGCATTATTTTTTTTCTAATCCTGAGAAAACTAATAAGTATTTTTGAAAAATTTAAACGTAGAATGAAATATTACACTATTACCGAGCGCCGAAAGTCCCTGAAAATTTCTATAATGTTTATTTTAATAAGTTACAGGGGTAACTTAAAAATAAAATTAACTCTCCAAAGAACAGTGAATAAGGTCAAGATAAAAAATAGTATAACAGAAAGCTTTGAGGTCAAACAAGGAGTGCGGCAGGGTGATCCGTTATCGTCTATAATGTTTAGCATAATACTAGAAAAGGTTATACAGGAAGCAAACATTAATAGAACTTGGCTGATCTACCACAAAAAACATCAGTGCTAAGAAGCATTCGCGGACGATTTAATAATCTTGGCTAGGAGCAAAATGGAACTGATGGAAACAGTCATGAAACTCGAAGAGAGGACAGAAACCAAAGGATTGTATATAAATGAAGTAAAAACAAAGTATATGGAATGGACAAATAAGCAATTCGTAAAAGATTTGAGTACTTAGGAACTGTCATAACAAGAGGTCCTAACTGTGAAGAAGAAATACAAAAAAGAATTATGTCGGGCAAACGCGCTATATATGCTCCCAATGGGTTGTTAAGAAGCAAAAATATATCACAAAACTAAGAACCTACAAGACCGTAATAAGGCCGATAGTAACATATGCTTCTAAAACATGAGTCACAACAAAAAAACACCAAGAGTTGTTATTAGTTTAGGAAAATCTTTAGGAATCTTCGGTGGGAAAAACTTAAATGGACAATTAATGGATAAGAAGAACAAATAAGGAACTAACTGAGCTCTATCAAGATCTTAACATATTAAGAAGATATGAGAAGACATAACGCAAGGTACTGCGAAAGAAAAGCGACTGGCAAAAGGGAATGGAAAAGAATAGTATACATCAAACCATGAACCTACGAGGCTCATAGTGCTTACATATTATTACAGGGGTGAACAAAAAAAAAGAGAAAATTTAGTGTGATTTTTAATTTCAAATATTTCATTCAAAAGAAACTTTTTGTTTATTCTAAGAGACTTTCGGCCCTCGGTAATAATTTAATCTTACATTCTGCGTTTAAATTTTTCAAAAATATTTTTAGTTTTCTCAGGATTTGAAAAAAATTAATGCATTTAAATAGCATTAGACCAAGATTTTGCGACTACCCCCTTAAAGTGTGTATATAGAGGAGTTCGCGATTCGGTTAACATAAGTGTGTAGGGGTGATTTCATTAAAAACATGATAGGAGATAAATAATTTTATTTAATATCAAAGAATAATAAAATCCAGTAAATCTTTAGAAATAAAAACCGTGTCTTTCTCCATGTTTTTATAATAGAGCCATCTCTTAGGCCACCCATAAACCTTTATCAAATTTATGATTCATTTAGCTCGTACAGCACCTTTCGTTTAAATGAAATTAAAGTAATATATTTATATTTCTTCTTTATTTTTAAGTATATAGGTACCTATTTAAAAACAGCAGTGTGACTTTTAGGAGTATGTATGTGTGTGTTTGTGCGTGTGTGTGTTTGTGCGTGTGTGTGGTTAGAAAGATTTTTGGGAGAGTCAGGAAACCGCATCTAAAAAATATTTATGATAGTGATAACAAAACCATAAAAAAGAAAAGGGGATTTTAGAAATGTTACTCGTAAAATAAAGAAAGCTCGGAAGATGTAAGTACATAAATTATTAACAAACCACAGGTGTTGTAAATCAAAAGTGATCCGAAATTCGACATCCGAAAAGAAAATAGGCCAAAAAGGGATGTTAAAAAGTAATAAATAAAAACATTTTAATTTTTGTAAAGTGAGACGTAGGAAGACTTAATTTTTTGCTTTTAGGATTGCAAGTGGTAAAGTCCTTTTCATGAGCAGTTTTCAGTGCGTCACAAATGATAAAAAAAAGGTAAGTCCGTGATAATACACATTTATATTATTTATTCTAACATGACATTTTAGTTAAGTCTGACAGTAGTTGTCAGATTTTATTTGCAATTTGGCATAAAAACAAATCAATTGTGTTTATTGCATTTATAAAATGGTATTTTCTTTGATTTGTATAGGTTCGGTTTCACCAACAACAAATAAATCAATGAAAGCTATTCGTCGAATAAAATTTATTAGACGTTTACGTTTATATTTTGTTTCAATATAACTTTGATAATTTAAAGTTAAACTAGCGAAGTTACTTTCTTCTAAATATTTACAGCGAGATTAACTTGCTAATTTACTCGAAGAGTTAGTATTTTTTTGATAAATTAATAAAATAAGTCTTATTTGACGTTAGTAAAATGGAGAAATGTCAGTTTAATGGTCGAATAACTTTAATCATAGAATAAACTACTACTTCTTGTCGTTGGTGAAACCGGCCATTAGTCTTATAAATTGTACAGATTATATTCGTAGATGTATTATATAATTCGAATATAATTTTTTTTTTCGATTATAGCGCTATCTATCAACTAGAATAAATGTTATAAATGTCTCTAATCACCGACGTGCCTTTTTTTCTGTCACATACAATTTAATGCGTTAGAAAGAAATCGAAAAACTGTGACGCACTGAAAGATGCTCATGAGAAAAAGAATATTAGAAAGATTGTTGTTAATTTAAAACATTTCTTGAAAAATGTGAAAATATCTGACGGTTATAAAAACTATTGAATAGCTTAAATCGTCACAAACACAACAGAACTAAAAGTCTAACGAATTTGAAATTAGGTCTATTTTGTCTCATTAAACCCATGTTGAGACACCCAATAATGTACACCTCAGGAGAGTTCGGCACTACATGGAGATAAGTAATGTTGTTCCTAACACGGCTCCGTAAAATTGTTATTTTTAAGCGGTAAAACAAAGTTATAAATTGTGAATTTGTGCCTAATTATAGTCGATAACTGTAAGGGCCGGTTGTTCGAACGCTAATCAAAAATGATCATTATCAAATATTTAATTACTGTCACAACTGTCAATGTCAACTTTGATTTAGTTGCTGAAAACAATTATTGATTACAATTATGAAATTAGTTAATAATTGTTATGTTAATTGATAACTAATCTCATAATTATAATCAATTATGTTTTCAGCAACCCAACCAAAGTTGACATTGACAGTTGTGACAGTAATTAAATATTTGATAGTGATCATTGTTGATTAGCGTTCGAACAACCGGCCCTCAGTGTACAAGATTTAATTAATTTCTTTGTAAAAACGTTATGAATTTAATATATTGGGACAGTTTGATATTTCTATTATAAACAATTGCTCGTTATCAGTGGTTTCACGTTAATTACACCTGTCTTGATACAGACCCATATACCTGTTTTTGCAGGTGGTCAGGGTCGGATCCATTTTATTGACAAATAGTGTTTAATGAAATTAATTAACAATGGAAAATAATGTTACCACAATGCAATCCAATATCCAATATCAACAAAATGTCTCACAAACATATTCTTTAGCAACTTCAAAAGTTCAGTTTCCTTCTAAAGAGAACGCGATCATTTTTAATGCACTAGCACTAGACAATACCAAACTCCAAGAATACTTTATCCCCTTGGGAAATATAATCCAATCCAAAAATATTATATTCTGATCTCGACTGTCTAACAATCGCATCTGTATGTACATATCTAGCAAACAACTGGTAGAAGATTTCATGACCAACAGAGGATACATTGAAATTCAAGGCGAAATTGTTCGAGCTAGGAAATTAATAACACCAGCAGAGAGAATTGTCCTCTCCAACGTATGCCCCTCCATACTCATGAAATACTAATCAACGAATTACAAAATATTGGTTTAGTACCGGCTTCACCTATGACTATGACATTCCTTAAAATTAGTGCCACCTTACCTGAATACAACCATATTCTCAGCTTTAGGAGACAAATATACATCAGTCCCCACACTTTAACACTTCCGGAATAATTTCTACTTAAGTTTGATAATACCTTTCATAGGATTTTCATATCACAAGATAGTTTGGTATGCTACAATTGCAAGAAGCCTGGCCACAAAGCATCTCAGTGTTCCGAATCAACAGTGCTAGAAGATCAACTCAACATTCAAATAATGAAAAATCTTTACTCAGCCTAGATAATGCAGTTTCTCAACAAACACATACACTATTCGAAGCAATGTTAATCTCCCACGTTCCCAGAAATGCAGATTCCCAACATGTACATCAACTTTTAGAAGAACCGATGTCAACACGACATCCCACGATTCAAACACAACAACCTCGATAACAAATATTGCTCAAGAATCCAACCCTCATAAGCGCACCGTTGATGATATAACTTCACCTGAAGTCGAGTCTTCTTCAGCAGAATGTAAGTTGTTCCGTGAGCCTAAAATTCGGCAAAAAGTCAAGAAAACTAAAACTAAATGTAGTAATGAAACACAGACTTACTCAGTAAGTCTGTGTTTCATTACTACATTTAATATGGACTCACATATGCAATCCATTCAATATTTAAAACTAAAACTGTTTCAACGGAAAGTAGTAGTAACTCTGTATCACTGCTACTAGAACCCGCAAAAACGTTTATTGAAAATCACTCTCCATCTTTCGTTCTTGATTACAACCAACTGGATATGCTTCTAACTAACATTACCGGTTCTGCTGATCCCTTGAGTATCATTCAAGACTACACAAAAGATTACGTCAACCGGCAACCGACAGCAATAAGCAGAAAATCCCAAATAATCTCAACACGTCTGAGACTAGGTCATAGTAGGTATACACACGCACACCTATTTACAAACAGCGAAGCTCCAAAATGTTCCGTTTGTTATATAGCAGACAGTACAGATCATTTCTTAATTGATTGTCCTAAATATACTATTGAAAGACGTCTATATAGCATCTCGAACAGCTTGCAAACGTTACTGGGAAAGAACTTTGTTTACAGAAAACTAATAGGTTATAAATATATCTTGTATCAATATGTTGTACAAAATTAATCATGTAAGTACTAGGTATTACCATTGTTATATTTGTATACATTGTAAATTACAACGGTTATGTCGCTAATATCCTTCGGGAGGATGCGGCTTTGTTTTGAATAAAAAAAAATGTACACATCAGCTCTAAAAGACGCATTGTACAACGGTAAATGGTAATTTTTTTATAAAATAAAAAGTTTTGGCCTCAGATAAGTTAAATATAGTTTATAAAACATCCATAAATGAAAAAGGTCCAGAAATAAACAAAGAAGTTACTATTTAGTACGAATAGTAAAATATGTGAGTTAAAATTCTAGGATTTTCTAGTTTTATAGTATATAATACTGTAACGATGGATGCACTCTCTGTACGCACGCACTCCTACAGACAAGCTACCACTACTATCGATGCGCGTTGGTACTAACTGAGAACTGATCTGGTAAAAAACTCCAATCCCGTGGCTTTGAGTATTCATCAAAGGCCAACCGTCCAAGAAGTTCATGCTGGACTACTGATCTGGTAAGCGCTCCTAACCCGGGTCTTTCAGTATGTATTGATCAAGTACCCGTACTGAGTAGTGATCAATCGGCCACCTCTAACCGACTATGTATTGATTAGTCTTCCCCGGTGTTTTGGTATTAACCAATACATGGTTCTTTGCTTCAACCATTTCAGTGTCACCAAAATTGATGTTTCGCAGGCATTAACAGCGGACCGTAGTGCAGTCGATTTTATTCACTAGGATGCGTATTTTTATTTTATTGTACATAGTATATAAATAGTTCTGGGGTCCACCATTTAAAAAAAATATTGCCTCCGTCATTAAATTTTTTTATTCAGTTATTCATGTCGAGTCGGACAACTTTTCTATTTCGGAAAATTTTCGGGAGGGCGGCGTTTCGTAAATATAGAGGTTTCTAAACTTTGGTGCGTCCGACAACTGGAGTACCCTTAAATATTTCTAGAGTGCTATGTATTAAGAGTATAAGTCAAAAATGAAAATTTTTTATTAGGACTTTTCAAAGTCTTTTTTACCACTGATGAAATAACTATTACCACTAAATATGAAAATGGTGACGAAATATGATTAATAAATTAGTAATTAACTATTTTACTTTCTACTTTGGTAATACCTTATTAATTATATAATTCAAAATATAGAAGAATCCCGAAAAATCTTTTTTATGACTTATACTCTTAGTACATAGCACTTACCAGTTAATTGTAAATATTTTTATCAAACAATCCTGCAAAAATCAACTGTGAGGGTATAATTTTTATGACTCTTTATGATGCGTGCGCCCCCCCTATAGGGGGACGCACTGGACAAATTTTTATTTGTACTCCAGTTGTTGGACACACCAAAGCTTAGAAACCTCTATATTTACGAAACGCCCCCCTCCCGAAAAAAGTTGTCCAAATTGACATCTTCTTCTTAAGTGCCATCTCCGAGGCGGAGGTCGGCAATCATCATAGCTATTCGTATTTTAGAGACGGCTGCTCTGAAAAGTTCATTTGATGTACATCAGTACCACTCTCTCAGGTTGCGCAGCCACGATATTCTGCGTCTCCCTATGCTTCTCTTTCCTTGAATCTTTCCCTGCATAATCAATTGGAGCAAGCTGTATCTCTCTCCACGTGTAATATGTCCGAGATATTCCAATTTTCTTGTTTTCGATGGTATTTAGCATTTCCATTTCTTTATTCATCTTTCTCAGAACCTCTTTGTTTGTGACGTGTTCTGTCCACGATATTTTCATAATAATTCTTCTGTACACCCACAGCTCGAATGATTCTAGTTTTTTCATTGATGCAGCATTCAAGGTCCAAGCTTCCATTCCATAAAACAAAGTCGAGAAAACGTAGCACCTAGCCAACCTAACTCTTAGCTCCAACTTCAAATCTCTTGTGCAGAGCACTTTTCTCATTTTGTTAAAATTTGCTCTAGCCTTTTCTATTCTGATTTTGATTTCCTGTATGATTTCTGATGTATTTCCTGTATGTATTCTGATTTCCTGTTTGATCTCCTGTGGAGTTGATCATTGTTCCAAGGTATGCATATTGGTCGACTCGTTCGATATTGGATCCGTTTATGAAGAGATTTTCGTTATTTCTTTGAGTTTTCGATATTCTCATAAACTTTGTCTTCTTGACATTCATTGTTAGCCCGTATTCTTGTCCAAACTCTGCTATTCTGGTCACCAGCCTCTGAAGATCCCCAATATTTTCAGCTAAGATGACAGTGCCATCCGCATATCTAATGTTGTTAATGGGAACTCCATTTACCTTTATTCCAGCTGTTTCGCCCTCGAGAGCTTTTTTCAAGATCTCTTCCAAGTAGGCATTACAAAGAATTGGCGACAACACGCATCCCTGTCTAACTCCACGTCTGATTTCAATTTCCTCTTACAGCTGGTCGTTAACACGTACTTTTGCTCGTTGATTATAGTATAAATTCGATATAATCCTGAGGTCATTGTAGTCCAGCTTATTTGATTCCAGGACAAGCATTAATTGTTCATGTCGTACTTTGTCGAATGCTTTATTATAGTCAATAAAACACGCATATATATCTTGATTGACGTCCAGGCACCTTTGTATAAGTATGTTAAGTAAAAAAAGAACTTCACGAGTTCCCAGGCCCAAATTGCGTATCGTTAATGTCTATGTCCAGTTTATGATATATTCGGTTATGGATTACTTTCAGTAGCAACTTAAGCACATAGGACATCAAACTAATGGTGCGGTAGTCGCCGTTTTTCTTTTTAGGGAGGCAAATAAAGATCGACGTCAACCATTCTTTGAGTAATGTGCCTGTTTTTAACCTGTTTTTTTGTGTTTTTGCCTGTACATTGTTTTTAACGCATGTATTATTTCTTCCTTTGTAATATCTGGACCTATTTCTCCTGAAGTAAGTTCTATGTGTTCCAGGTACCCTCTTTCATCATCGAACAGTTCATCGATGTATTCTGCCCAACGTTGTACTTTCTCATCGGTCTCTGTTATAGCAACCCCGTGTCTATCTAGAAGTGCACCAGTGAGATTTTGTTTTCTTAGTCCAGCCATTTCTTTGACTTTCTTATGTAGGTTAAATAGATCGTATCTTTTTTGGAGGTCCTCGATCTCTTTACATTTCTCCTCAAAGTGTTTTTCTTTTGCCTGCTTTACCATCTTCCTTATCTCGTGGTTAATCTCCCTGTATTTATTGTCATCTTTGTTCTTATATTGTCTCCGTTGTTCCATCGGAATTGACATGAATAACTGAATAAAGAAAGTCTCATGAAAAAGTTTATATTTTTTTAATTTAGTTTAGCCCAAGGACCTATAGAAGTTATTTTTATTTTGTTATTTATTTTGAATATATTTTTCTTTGGATTAAACGTGTTTTCGTCACAATACGAAAAAGGAAAGAAAAAATGCTGTTGTGAATAATTCGCTACAATTTGTACTCATCGGAGAAAAGAAAAAATTAAGAAGATATCACTTATTATAAATATATAAAAAAGATTCTCCTGTCACTTGAATATTTCAGACTATTAATTTTTAACCTACATTCTCTGGTGAAGTGTATCAATTAGTAACCGTAAACATTTTCAACATTCAACATGATAAAGGCATTATCCTCCATAGTTAAAATGTTTGGAAAATTAAACAGGTAAACATTCAATAAGAATCTACTAATGGCATGTAAATGGATTTTAAATATGTTGTTGAACATGGAGATAAGGTAAACTAATTTTAAAGTTCATGAAAACCTAATTATACAAATGAAATATTTATCTTAAACTACTGTCAGCTAACAGCAAACTGTCTGTTGAGTGCAGTACAGTACTCGGAGTTTAAAAATGGGATCCCTAAAAATCTGTATTAAAACATGATTTAAATTTAAATTTTATACGGTTAATTATACTGTGTATAAATTAGAATATAATTTCAATATAATCTCGAATACCCTACTATGTCCGAATTTCTCGATCGACGATAGTATATAGGGCAAACATCGCAGTGGTTAAAATAAAGGTTACGAAGCACGAGTGACTGCAAAACAGAAAAAATTTCCTGTGTAGTAGCACACCATTCTAACACAACAGGCCACGCATTTGATTTATCAGATGTCAAGATCTTGGAGATAGAAAATAATTATAAAAAAGATTATTTCTCGAAATGTACCACATCAATAAAAACAAAAATGGAATCAATTATAAGACAGATACAAGCAAGTTAAGTGAAATCTAGAGCATCTAGTTGAACTAGGTCTAGCACCTAGCTTCTCATGAAATCTAGTTGAAAAGCAATATTATAAAATTCTAAGAAACTTAGAACATTTGGTCCGATAATAAAACTAGTTGAGTCTAAAAGCACATATGGAAAGATAAAAAACCGAAATGGACTTAGTCTTGCCTCGTGGCTAGTGCTGTAAGAACATCATGTGTGTTGCCGCTGATAAAATTAGTTTCACAAAATAACTACATCTTGTGAGTGTAAATATTATGTATGTTATGTTTGTATCTAATTGTAACTTAATTTTGTAGTAAATTCCTGATGAAGTTGAAAAAATAAACTATGTATCTATCTATTTACAGGTACAATTATGTTACAATAATTATTCCATTGTTAACAGCATCTTGCCGAACTTCTCTGTCCAAGGCATCGTCTTCTTGTAAATTGCGGTCACACATCGATCTCCTGTCGCTCTCATTCCACAACCTTGGCGGTCTACCTCGTTTTCTTCTTACTGGTGGTGTCCACTGAAATATTTGTTTAGGCCAACGTTCTTCAGACATTCTTAATAGGTGGTCAAATGGTTGGTTTTGGATCTTGGGGGAGAACATGGCTGCCTAAGTTATGTTTTCACTAAAACCCTGAGAAATGACCACAGTCAATCCAAGACGTTCCGACAAATCCTACCTCCACGTCCCCGTCGTGACCACTGGGCAATGCATGGCGTGCAATGGGTGCACGTTATGTAGCTAACGAAGGGGAGTGAAAGGCGAGTTGCCGGCGCCCTAAAACTGGTACCTTTACGCTATGGGAGTAAACCCAGAAATCATATTCTGGTCCTCCAGGTTTTGGGTTGGGGCGATGGGTCAGCACCTCATCATCCCTAAAAAAATGGTTTGACTCAGGTATCCAGAATCAAGCCTCGGAAATTGGATGGAAATAAAAGACGACGACTTTTGAAAAAATAAACCTTAAATGAAATATTGAATTCTGGAATAAAACTAGTTTAATTTCAAGTCGCAGACCGCTGGCTGTCCCGATATTTGAACACTATATATTGTTATATAATTATTATGGGAAAAATTTAGAAAATTAATTTATGTCAAAGACCACGAGATCATAGATTTTCATCGCCCTGTATATGGCCAAAAATTGTAAATAGTATTAGTTAGTCATAAGCAGTGTTTCGTGGAAAGTGAAAATCGTGCAGTATTAATGATTCTATGAACGGACATATACAATTAATTCGGTCGGATTAGAAAATACATATATGTATTCAAAATACAAAATACATGTATTCGCTTTGAAGTGAACAATAGGACGTTTACAAATGTTTCTTAGAAGGAAAGACAGTAAACACAATAATTGTTGACTTTTAGAATATCGGTTTTTTATAGCATGTAGAAACACAAAAGTAATTTTGGTATTTCCTGGAATTTGACAAAACGGAAAAGTTGTATACAAAAATAATTTGTTCTTAAGAAATGAAAGTAGGGATGTAATGTGTAGAGACGATGTTTTGTGATTGGCGAGAGAGACGGATGGAGGGAGAATAGAGTGTTTGAGTCTGAGTTTGAGGAGGACAAAAGTTTGACTGTGTAATGAAGATCTGAGGAGAGCAGTTCAGTTTTTGAAAAGTAAGAAGTCTGTGTAAAGTGGTGAAGTTGGCGGCCGTGTAGGCAGAATCGTGTTGAAACGAAATCGTTGATCGAGTTGAGAAGTTAAATCTCCTTGTGTCCTATTTCCTGTTGAAGAGATTCCTGTTTCTGTCTGGAACGGGTAGCCGGTTGGCTACTCGTTCCAGACGAGTAGCCAACTACTCGTCTGGAGTATAAGTAAGGAGTATAATTAAGAATATGCTGATCAATCTCATAACAGAGAGAAAATACAGAGCATAACAATATGTATCCAAAATTTTCCATTCTCGAGGACTATTTTTAGTCGTACTTTTCAAGAGTTACTTTTCTGTAGATTTTATTCGATTGAATTGCGTAAAGTACATAAATAAATAAAATAATATCAATAGAAAAATAACTCAAAAGAAAGAGCGAAAATAGAGTAGCCACTGAGAGTTTTTTGATTAAAATATTTCCTAATATAGCTTCGAACCGGAACCGAATTTTCCAACTTACCAACTTACTTAATCATGACGGGTAATTCCGTCTTCACCTAATCCTATTAACATAGTTTTGAAGTTTCGATATAGTTTTGAACGAGGAACTTCCGAGAACTTTATGGCGAAATTTTAATTAAGCAGGTTAGAACGGTCGTAAACAACGTGAGAGGTTAAAGGTAAATCAAGACAATAAGTAGGAAGTAATCAATCGGGAATAGTTGTCTTCATAGTAAGTCGCATAACTTTCAGATTGTTCCGAAGGAATTTGTGGTGTCTTTAAAAAACTTTTATCGGCATGTTCAGACGTGCTGTCTAGTCTATCTCTCGTATAATGGTCCTAGTACACGGTTGGCGAATGAGTTGGGCCAATAAAATGATTACACAGTGAGAACAGTGATTACACGTTGATGGAGTTGTTCAGTCTGCATTGGTATGCAGCCAATGTGTAAGCATAATGTCTGTACATAGGTAGGGAGTGGGGTGAAGTACTAGGCTATTAGTGAGGGTTGGATTAAGGAATAGTTTAAAATTTAGAATGAAAATTATTGAAATTGAAATCATTAGTGATGTAAGAAGAGAATATTCTCAATATTCTCTTGAGTCTTGAGAGTTGTTGAGTCTTAATCGTGCTAAGACGATAGATAAAAAGAAAAATGAAAAACGGAAAATGTGGATAGGTACGGCTTTTCTAAGTAAACACGAAACAATGAGTAGTTTAACTATGGAAATAATGCTAGACAATTATTTGTTTAAGAATTTTACAAGAATGTCAAACAGTGATTTCGATTAATAAATATGATAGGGCCAAGAATAGAGAAGAAAGATCAAACATGAGAACGCAATGCCAATCTCAACAAGATTAGCAATTGTTATTTATATACACTAACAGTTTTAGTTTAATGTATTTATTTAGGGTGCACTACTCTTCCATTTGTCTCATAGTTCCAGAAGTATGCCAAGTTCCACAATTCTGGACGTAAATGTACTGCATTAATAAACCTTATTGTGATTTCATTTGACTACAATGTATTCATCTTTTTTTTTTGTATGTTTTGAAAAAACCAAATTAAATTTCAACAGAGTACAGGAAATAAAGAGGAAATACATAGCAACATGCAAAATTTTCCACAGCAGTTCGACTTTATCGGCAACGTATCAAGCACTGCAAAGGTGTTCAAATACTAGTAAGATTTCGGCCATATGGCTCAGCCAAACGGCAAAATTTTCATTAGATGGCTGTAATGTTGCCAGAAACAAGCCTGTCTAAATGCCCCTTTAGACGTAGACCAATCCATGACTGAGCTGACGACTCGTGAAAAATAAAATCCCACAACTTCTCATCAGTACATTGAAATGCAGAATGTAGATGACCAGGATGAGCTAATGATAGAAATAGATTCTGAACTTGAGGCCTCATGTTTTTCTGATAAAATCACCACATCCATTACTTGCATTATTTGTTATTAAGAAGAAACAGTTCGTGAATTATGCTTTTTGCGAAGTTACGCGATGTATAGCACTCGTCCGCTCTCGCTCGTGCTCTAAACATCGCGTGCGTTCGCTAAAAGCATACTTCATGAACTGTTTCATAAATAACTATTTTGGATTGAAAAATTGAACAGTAGGTACACCGATGCCCTTAAGGGGATCGGTACAAACTTTCGGCTTCAATGCTATTTAAATGGGATTCATTTTTCTCGGATCCTGAGAAAACTAATAAGTATTTTTGAAAAATTTAAACGCTAAATTAAAGATTACGTTATTACCGAGGGCCGAACGTCTATGAAAACTTCTATAATGTTTATTTTAATAAGTTACAGGGGTGAAAAACTAAGAGAGAATTTAGTGTGATTTTTAATTTCAAATATCTTATTCAAAAGAAACTTTTTATTTATTCTAAGGGACTTTCGGCCCTCGGTAATAGAGTAATCTTTCATTCTGCGTTTAAATTTTTCAAAAATACTTATTAGTTTTCTCAGGATTTGAAAAAAAATGAATACATTTAAAACAAATCATGGGCGATTTCCATCGCACCTTGCTAAGCTGGGCATTATACAGTCCTCGGCCTGTAGTTGTGATCAGAACTCTTACGGAGATCTAAATCATATATTTTTCGGCTGCAAAAAACATTTAAAAAAATCCAATGATTTAATTCGTACACTTATTGAAATGAAATATTTTCTTCCATTAAATCTCACACACATTTTGTTAGCTGCCAATAAAAACACCTTGGAACTTTTAGTAAATTTTATTAAAGAAAATAAAATACAAATTTAAAACGGCATAACCCACATCTCTGTAGTTATACTATAAGAAAATTCCTTTTACAACTTTCTGTGGCAAATGGACTTGATTCCATGCCATTATCTTTCCACACACACACACACACACACACACACATTTAAAACACATTGAAAATTTTGATAGGCGTCAAAATTTTGCATTTTGCTCTTTTCCCCTTAAGGCAAGAGTATATGTAAACGTTTTTGTTGCTGTTTCTTTTAGAACTGATGTTATTTAAAAAAAAATTGAATTGTTTAACTTACATCAATAAAAAAAAATTATACTACGTGTCGGGCTCTGGACGTTTTGTTTGAATAGACGTTTTGTTTGCCAGAATATTGTCGTTAGTACGCAATCTGGTGATTCCCAAAGGTCTATAACACGATCTGGTCTACATTAAACAGCCGAAATTCGGAATTCAATATTTTAGACATAAATGTGATATGCTGGAACCCGGACGCGTTTTGGCCATATTTTTCAACCACTGACCGAAATCAGTGTTTGATCCTACCATATCTACTACAAATTTCGTATCTACATTCTTATTAATGGATAACTACACTTTGAAAACGTTAGGTTTCTGTAGTGTTTACATATATACACGTTACTTTTTAAAACCAGTGTTAACCTATGGAGCTGAACTCTGCCAATTAACCAATAAGTACAAAGATAAATTACTAGCCACTGAGATGGATTTTTGGAGGTCAGCAAGAAGATCAAGACTAGAACACATAAGAAACGACGACATTAGACAACAAATGGAAATAGAAAGAACAATCATAGATGACATCGAAAGACAACATCTAATATGGTACGGACACGTAAAACCAGTGATACTCAACCTGCGGCCCGCGGGCGCGGCCCTCTAGCGTTTCTTATGCGGCCCGAAGGCTAATTAAAGGGCCCTGTGCTCAAACTATTTGTCTTTCACATGTATTTTCAAATTATTTGATAGTGTGCTGATGTATTTGAGGAGTGTTTGGGAGTGAGGCAGACAATTTATTTTTAAGATCTCTGATTAAAAAGCAAGGTATTATTAACTTTTAATACTAAATTATTAAAATTAATAAACACACTTTCATTTTAAAAATAAAATCAATGTTTATTTACTACATTGCAACGACCCATTTATTAATCACAAGAAAAATTCAGGTCTGGATTAACAAAAAGTTTTTTAGAATATTTGTGACCTTGAAACAACACCCTTTATATTCAAAATTTCAAAATTCGTCTGCACATTTGAAAAGAACACAAAAACTAAGTTTAATTGCTCACTACAATTTTTTGCGCAGACAATTTAATGACATTAGTTTTGAAATTATATTGAAATTTTTGTTTTGAAAGTTCAAGTTCTTAAAAATTTCGACATAATTTCAAAATTAAAGTCATTGGATTGTCTGCGCAAAAAAGGAAGCTCCATTAAAACTCTTTTCAAATGTGCAAACGGGTTTTGAAAATTTCAATATACACGATGTTGGTTCAAGGTCACAATGGATTTATAATTTTGTTTAATCCGGACCTGGATTTTTCTTGTGATTAGTAGTTGGGTGGTTTGGGTTCTAAATATGTGTACCAAATATCAAAGAAATATACAGGGTGGTTCTAAAGTTATGGGTTCAGAAAGACATAGGCAAAATCGACAAAACACCCTGTAACTCGGTTATAAAGTAGATGGAGCAATAAATTTATTATGTCTAAAACCGCCTCATTTACCTCGCCATTCGCCATTCAAGTATTTCCGTTTCCCAATGAAACACCCTGTTTACTACTTCATCTTGATTGCGGCCCGCAAGCTGTGGCAATAGCTACTATGTGGCCCAGGAAAGAAAAAGGTTGAGTATCGCTGCGTAAAACGAATGGATGAAAGGAGAATCCCCAAAAAAGTGTTAGAATGGACCCCCACAGAAAAACGAAAACGAGGAAGACCAGCGAGTACATGGATAAAGAGCATCTTAAAGTAGACCAGGGCGCATCTGTAAAAATATTAGTACATTTGGACGTTGAGAGGTGACTCAAATTTTTTTGCAGAAATTGCTTGAAAATAACTCAAATAATAATACTTGAGTTATCCTCCCTCTCAAAAAGGTCCGGAACATTGTTTAAATAATCAAAATGTCAAAAAATGAAGGAAAAATTCGATTTTTTTCTTCGTTTTTTGATTATAACTTTAAAAGTATTCATTTCTGAGAAAAGTTGTACTGACATAAAAGTTGCGTAATTAAATTTCCTACAATATAGAATTGGCTAAAAATTTAAAAAATAGTCAACCTTGTTGCAAAATTGCAATAATTGCGACAAAACCATACAAAAACAAGTATTCGCATTTTACGTTTTTTAACCATTTATGCTACACTTAAGACCTTCATATTTCACCCAAAAAAACTTTATGATACAGTAAAATAGTACTGTAAATTTCATTAAGATCGGTTCAATAGATTTTGCAAAATAAATTTTGCAATCCAGCTTTCGCAAAAAAAATTCATTTTTTCAAAATGTTACAGGACTGAAAATAAAGCAAATAGCAAGTTGAATTTTTTTTTGCTTATAGAAGTGTACTGTACCTTTCAGTTGCCATTTGCAAAATTAAAATCGATTAACTACCACGGCGTCAGGATTTTTTTTAAATAAACATGAATTATTGGTGCTATGCGCAGGACAGCGGATAGTTTGCTCTGATTGGGCATTCCAATGATCTTTGATAATGATTGATACATTTTAATTTTTATTACATTTCGATATAAATAAATAAATTTGTTTATTGCAAAATAAAAACATATACCTACTCTATCTTTTGAAATAACACTTTTTTTAGCAAAAACTTTCTTTGATTATATATTTTAACTTAGAGAATAAAAGTTTATTATTTTTAAACATATGCAATTGTTTAAACAATACTTCCCAAACAATAATAAAATTAGTTTAATTTTTGTGGGATTAAAATATTAAAATACAACACAATATAGATTAAGAAAATAATATATTAGATAAAGATTGGAAGAAATTTTGGTGGAAATCAATTTGTGTGAATCGAACACCGCTGTCCTGCGCGTAGCACCAAAAATTAATGTTTATTTAAAAAATTTCCTGACGCCGTGGTAATTAATATATTTTAATTTTGCAAATTGCAAATGAAAGGTACAGTACACTTCTATAAGCAAAAAAAATCAACTTGCTATCTGCTTTATTTTCAGTCCTGCAACATTAATAAAAAATGAATTTTTTTTGCGAAAGCTGGATTGCAAAATTTATTTTGCAAAATCTATTAAACCGATCTTAATGAAATTTACAGTGTTGTTTTACTATATCATAAAGTTTTTCTGGGTAAAATATGAAGGTCCTAAGTGTAGCGTAAATGGTTGAAAAACGTAAAATGCGAATACTTGTTTTTGTATGTTTTTTTTTTCGCAATTATTGCTATTTTACAACAAGGGTGACTATTTTTTAAATCTTTAACCAATTCTGCATTGTAGGTAATTTAATTACGCAACTTTTATGTCAGTAAAACTTTTACCAGAAATGAATAGTTTTAAAGTTATAATCAAAAACCAATAAAAAAATCGAATTTTTCCTTCATATTTTGATACTTTGATTATTTAAACAACGTTCCGGACCATTTTGAGTGGGAGGATAACTCAAATATTATTATTTGAGATATTTTCAAGCAATTTCTGCAAAAAAATTTGAGTCACCTCTCAACGTCCATCTAAAAACAGATGCGCCCTGGACTAAAGGCGATTTCGGAAAGAAATTTAAGAGTGGAGACTGCCACAATCAAAAAGAGTGGCGATTAGGAACGGAAAGGCGTAGAACGCTATAAAACCGATATAATAATATATTTTTTAACATCAAAGCGTTTTAAATTATAGTGTTTATAAACCCGTCACTTCTCATTGATTACAATTTAATACATTGTCAAGGACTGTGCATGTGCATCCATCTATCCAAATTACGTATTCAAACTGAACATCTAATTCAATTAGAGATTGAGATGCGCAATAATAGTAATTAAAATGCAAAGGCGGTGTTGCGACATGTTTAATCTAATGCGATGAAATTCTTGCATCAAACCAGTAAATTTATTTTTTCCTGGAGCATCGCAAGAATACGTGATCATTGCTAAGCCGTATAATTAAGATATGTGATAAGGTTTGCGAATGGTGTTACATACTATAGTTGCTACACAACGTTTATTAATTATATTTATGGAGAATTAATGGCGCAATTCACACCAGGAAAACCATTTGACGATGTGTTTTAGGTTACGGGAGGTCATTCTTACTACGGCGACTATTAATGTATGGATTATGAGGTTTGTGACCCAATTGATTTCTTTTTAAACATAGCGAAGCTAAAAGGCTATTTAGCTGGAAAAACTAGACACTGTAAATAATCGACACGTAAAATCAATGACGATACAATAAAATAGTGTATATTTTTGTCAAGGAAGTCAGAATAGAAATCGTATATTCTACATTTTTTATTTCCAGATATCGAAACAAATTGGAAAATGCAGAGTGTATTAGGTCAATTTAGTTGTCAAAAAAGGCCAGTCAGCTATTTCATTTATTTAGTGAATACACTTCACGTTCTTAAAATTTCAAAAGCTTCATCAGGACTATTCGTATAACTAGGAACAGAGGGTATGATATGATTCTTATTTATTGTGTATGATGAGCGGTGACAAATCTGGCTCAAATGATCGATGTTAGTTCTTTTATTAAGGGCAGATGGATATTTGAGGATATGGCACATTTCAAGGACGGATCTCTTATGATAATTTTGTTGTTTGGTCAGTATTTTGACGTTTGTGAAGTCAATTTGATGTTTAGTAGAAATGGCGTGTTGTGCAAAGGCACAAGAGGCGATGAATTATAGTAGGGGAGGAAAGTATGCTAAATGTGCAGTCACTCGAGCCCTTTGGGGACCTATTGGGTTGTGAAGAGTAGGTTATAAAACCAAAAAAAGTTAAGTAAAGGTTTCCATTTTAGTGGGGACTATCCATTTTTAATTTAATTTTCCATTTCCAACAATCGTTTTTTCCGATTATAGCGCCATCTATCCCTAATTCGAAAAATAATTTCAAATAAAAGTTACTTATTTTTATGTAAGGAATCCGAATCTGCAATAAAAAATGGGGCTCCTATTTAAAATTTTAAAGTAACCCCTCACCCCACATCCGTGGGGGGTCGTGTTTGGTCCCATTCGATAGATTTTTCAAACATATTGAATAAGTGTATTTTTCAGTTTTTCAATCTGATGTTCATTTCGCGAAATATCGCGGGATTCGTACTTAAAATTTTAAATTTACCCCCCACCCCTCTCCGTGGGCAGTCGTGTTTGGTATCACTCGATAGATTTTTGACAAATATTAAGCATGTATTTTTTAGTTTTTAGATCTGTCGTTCATTTCGCGAAATATTCGCTTTTTTCTTGTGAAACTTTGTGACTCACCCATTTCCTTACGCCCCGCCCAATTCGTCAGATTTTTTAAATATACACTGTTTTGCATGTACCTAACTTACCTTATCTTAATCTGACAATTTCGAGTTTTTCTAAATAGATTTTTTTCGCCCCCCCCCCCCCTTAACGAACTCTCCTGTGTTTAGAGCCAATATATGGTAGAGGACATCTACAGGGTACCAGGGTTCTCCCCATATGATAATCTAACGCGCTCGAGTTACTGCAAAAATCCCCGCTTGGGCTCCCCTACCATTATATTTATGGAGAATTAATGGCGCAATTTACACCAGGAAAACCATTTGACGATGTGTTTTAGGTTACGGGAGGTCATTATTACTACGACGACTAGTATGTATGGATTATGAGGTTTGTGACCCAATTGATTTCTTTTTAAATACAGCGAACCTAAAAGCTTATTTAACTGGAAAACTAGACAACTGTAAATAATCGACACGTAAAATCAATGATGAGACAATAAAAATAGTGTATATTTTTGACAACGGAGTCAGAAAAGAAAGCGTATATTCTACATTTTATATTTCCAGATATTGAAATGGATTGGAAAATGCAGATGTTTATTAGATCAGTTTAGTTGGAACAAAAACGGAAATCAGCTACTTCATTGACTTAATGAATAAGTTTCACTTTTTTAAAATTTCAAAACCTTCATCAGTTCTGTCGCTACAAATATTTGATAAAGTATAAAAAGATAAACGACTACAATGGTGTGATACATACTTACTCTAGTTTTTTTTATGTTCTAAAAACTGTAAAGTTACGCAACATTTAGAACAAATATCTTAAAGAAAAATAAACAACTACTCAACGACCACCAAGCACTAATGTTCATTAATTTTATTGCATGGTGATTTAAATTTCACCGATGGCTTTATTTTGTTATGTAGATCGTGGCACAAACTAGAACGAAAAGACACTGGGAAGAGTGATAAATCTGGCTAATTATTATCGATGACAGTTCTGTTATTTAGGGATATTTCAAAATATTTTGATAATTTTGTTGTTTTGTCAGTATTTTGACGTTTGTGAAGTCGATTTAATGTTTACTAAATGGCTTGTGCAAGGGCAAAAGAGGGTTTTGAAGTCCTAATGTCGCTTTTGTGAGAAGTTAGACGACATTGAAGAGAGCGGCTGGTCTGACCAATGTAGCAGGAGTTGCACTCTACTATTTTTGTTATTATTTGTTGTTCGTGACGTGTGGGTATTTCCGATAACACCTGGTCTCGCTCATGCATCGTTTCTTAGATGACATTGTGGGATATACTAATTATATTTTATCTTATTTGTAGTTAACACCTGAAGAAGCCACAATGTGGTCAAGCACGTCAAATATAAGTAAATACGCTGTATATACAATATTGCAATATTGTTTATACAAGAATGGTTAAAACGATTGTAGTTCTATAAACGTAAAATGGTTCATATTTACCTGGTTTCATTTTAACATCGATATATTTAAAACTGTTGTTAAAACTCACCTGTAACAAAATAAAGAATAAATTAGTATGGCAATCTATACTTAAAATAATATAAAAATGCAGTTTATTAATCCTAACTAACGAATGGTTTTAACTTATATTTAAATAATTTATTAGCGGCATTAAATCAACATAAAACACCATCTACGTCAGGTCAGAGAAACCAGGTGGATTTCTGTTTTTTTCAATAAATGGTGTCACCCCTAAACTTTCCCTAATATACTCGTTCTCTATGTTATCCTTTTTTGTCACTCCACTCATTTATCTAAGCATTATCATTTCCGCCAGATGTATTCCTTGTTCCTCTTTCGTTTTAGCTACCGAACAGGTAGTTCCGTACATCATAGCAAGTCTTCTACCAGTGATATAGAATTTTCCCTCTAGTTTCATTGGTATCTATCTGTCACACAACCTATCTCTCCTTGAATTTCATTCATCTCATCCTAATTCTACTGCTTGCATTGGACTGTGTCCTGATCCTGATGAAATCCTACTTTCACACAAAATTTTTCAGTTTCTCCAACACTTATCCTAACACTACTTGTTGTTACTATCTCATACATATATCTCTCATAATTTTCACACTCATTTCAAAGGAGACTCCTTTCTCATTGAGCACCCACATCAGAATCTTCCGAGAAACTCTATAATATGCATTCACAAGATCAATGAATACAATATGACCGTTTCTTTATTAATATATGTTTCTATCAGCTGCCTTATAACGAAAATTGCATCTGTCTTGCATAAAACCAAACTGAACATCGAATATTTCGGTTTCTTCACGTATCCGTCTATCAATTACTGCTGTCTCCCATATTTTCATGGTATGACTAAATAATCTTATGGCCCTGTAGTTTGTGCATTGTTGAAAATTTCCCTTGTTTTTGTAAAAAGGGAATTACTAATATGTATGCTGCTTCTCTATTTGTCTGGCATTTTAAAAATAAATCATAAAAATGTATTTAGAGAAAGCTATAATTTTATGAAATTGTATAAATTAATGAATAATTTGCATTATCAGTTAGTATACTGAATTAATTTACTGTTTAATTAATCAATATTATGATAATAGTACAAAATACAATGATAAAATAATTTTGAAACAATAACATTCATCAAAATGTGTACATTTGCAAATTTACACATTATAATAAAAATGAAATCAAAATAAGAGATAGGTAACCTCATTTTTTTTTAAATTTCAGTTGGATATATTATCGCTTTGATTTTGACGAAGTTTTGTCAATTTTGTTTCCATATGGGGTATCTTAGTTGTAATCTCATACACAGCGTTAATTTTGGTGGTGGCGGCATAGTGCCATGGAATGGTATTTCTTGGAGAAGACATACCGAACCTGTGGAGGTGATTGGATGAATGACAGCTGACACGTACATTAAAACATTTTGGAAGATCATGTCTTACCATTTGCCGACCATATTGGATGATACATATTCGAGCTAATGCACGATAACGCACTATTAGAATAGTGAATACCTACTTACATTGATGAGATTCAATTTAAAAGATTATATTGGCCACAATATAATCAGCGATTGCAGCTCAAAAAATTTCATTCCACATGATAATTTCAAAATATTCGATGTTTGTCTATGAGTGTCTATTAATTTTCATAGATTCTAATAATTCATGGAGAGTTTGAAATTGATCATTAAAACAATGATGATCTAGAATAGAAGATGAAGTGCGTACGTCGACTCTGTTTTTCTATTATTGAAAGCCCTTTTGTGTGCTGCTATACGTTTTTTAAAGGTTCTACCAGTTTGACAGATGTAAGTTTTTGGGCAGTCACATGTAAGTTTGTATACACCACTATGTACGTAAGTATTTTGTCTATTTATGTTATCACATTGATTTTTTTTATGAGTAGCTTGTGATTACTTCTGCGAAGATGATAACAAGGTTGACTGGTAATATTTTTAACTATGAATAGATTCTCTTTTATGTAAACCCACCATATATTTAGCTACAATGATTATTTTGCTACATATTTCAATAATTTTCATTTAACAATCTGATTACTTTTTATAATTTGTGTGTATAAATGAATCAGCGGGTTAACTACGTTCATTGAACAATTGACTTTTTGTTCCACTCTTTATTATATCTTAGGATAATTAAAATGAAAAAAAAATCCTCATACACAACAATTTCTTAAACTGCTACGTAAGGTGCACAATGCACATTGCTGCATGAAAATATGCACGTGTACAACGTGCAAATTACTTTTGAAACATGTGACCAGATTATAATTATTGTTCATTACAGAAAGCGGTAAGTGTCAATAGTTCGGCCTTTCACCTTTTTATAGTTATTTTTATTAGTTTGCTGTAAAAGTCACTTGGTAGCAATATCGACGGAGATCAAAGTTGTTTTATCGCAAAAAAAGTTCACTTGTAATATTTAAAAATAATAATATCGCTACCTTTGAATAAGACAGTCATATCTACGGTGACCATATGTACTTATTTAAGTAGGACAGTACTTATTTTTAAATATTGTCCTAATGTACTTTAAAACCTTTCTAAGGACACGCGAATGTACTTATTTTTTCTAAAAAATGAATATTTTTATCTTTTACTACTTTTAAACAAATTTCTTTGTATACTGTTCCAGGTATTGCAGCTTTTGGGTCTTGATGGTTTCCAATATTTCCATCCTTTTGTTGACTCTTCTCCTGACTTCGTTGTTTGTTACAGGCTCGGTCCATGCTATCTTCAGGTACCTTCACCCACAGTTCAAATGCGTCCAACTTTTTAGTAGTCGACGCGTTAATTGACCATGCTTCTATCCCGTAAAGTAGAGTCGAGAAAATATAACACCTTGCCAGCCTAACTCTCAAGTCTTAATTATTTCAGTTCTCTTGCACAAACTACCTTTCTCATTTTATTGAAGTTGGTTCTTGCCTTGTTCTTGCCTTCTCTATTCGAACTTTGATTTCTTTGGAGTAATATTTTGTGTGATTAATTATTGTACCAAGATAGTTGTAGTTTTCAACATGTTCGCTGTAAAGTTTTACGTTTAATTGTCAGGCTTTTATCATTATTTTGGGTTTTTGATAGCCTTATAAATTTAGTTTTCTTGATATTTACTGATAATCCATATTGTTCTCCATACTCAACTATCTTGTTCATTAGCTTTTGGAGGTCGTGGAGGTTGTCCGCAATTATGATAGTGTCGTCCGCATATCTAATGTTGTTAATTTTCGTTCCATTTAGGTACCTTTATTCCTGCTGTTTCTCCCTCAAGAACTTTTTTCATAATTTCTTCAGAGTATGCATTTAATAGTAGTAGTGACAATACACACCCCTGTCGCACTTCTCTTTTAATTTCGAACTCTTCTGATGTGTGTTCGTTAATGCGTATGTGTGCCTGCTGTTTATAATATAGATTTGTTATAATTCAAAGGTCATTGTATTGTAGCGTGATTAGTGTAATTACTTCTAATTACAATAAAACTAGCGGTTCGTAATTTATATACGACTTTATTTATATAAGTTACAGACGAATTTATCTTATACACTAAACTTATTCACAAAATATGCCCGTATTTATACCCAGTTGTTATTCTGGAACAATCGACTCCCATCTCGAGCTATCGGCTTGTTCCGCCTACGTGACGTACCTTCCAGAATTCTCCGGCGAGGCCTAGCACATCCGATTACGTCATTCTCGAGGTGTTTACTGTTATACGGGGATCGGCCAAGATTTCTCTTCCGCTACACTGCTCCCCTCTTAAGATCTGAGCGTCTCGATCAGCAACTCTAAATGAAGGCCCAGGATGACGGAATCTACACGACTCTCCAGCTCTGCATACACCCTTCAAGAAGAAATAACAGTCTACTGTCTTTGAAGGGTACGACATCTTCGGGTTCATGCAACACACAGTGATTTGTACACCAGTTCCTCTGAAGACCACTTCAAGCATGCTTCTCACAATCTTCCAATCCAGATTTTCTACTGCATGGCCTATTTTTGGTAAAGCCAAATTTTTGATGTCATAATTACACACGATTTTCTTCAAATTAGTTAGAGCACGCCATATGTTCTCGTAGCTTGGCGTGTCCGTATAAGACTTTCTGGTCACCATATACAGCAAAGATCGAGGACCATCTTCCAATCGCAGTACTCTTCCAATTTTAGGCTGCTGATTTCTTAACTCGTCCAGGCGGCCGAACTTTCTATTGAATACGGACGATATTCCTTTAGTCATCTCGAGGTCTTGGGCAACACAGTGGGCCAGAGAGACGTTTTCTGGAACACCAAACAGATCTTGCTGAACTTCTGTGGTCACGCCGAATCTAGCACTCTTTCTCGCTGCGTAATTTGACATAAATTGATTAAAACTTGGCTGTGCGACATCTTTCATCTCCTGTTGGAGGACTCGTGCTTCTTCTGTTTCATTTGAGCCAGCATATGGTGCAAGACGATTTATGTGAATAACTTTTGGTTTACCGTTTGGCAACTTCTTAATTCTATATATTACGTCATTTATTTTCTTTTTAACTTCATATGGACCTTCCCATTGTCTTTGCAGTTTAGGACATAAGCCTCGACGACGTTGCGGATTATAAAGCCAGACAAGATCACCTACTTCGAAGCTTTCATTCTTGCATCGAGAATCATATTGATCTTTCATTCTGTCACTGGCTATCTGGATGTGTTGTCGGGCAAGTTCATGAATGTTGTTCATTCGTAATTTCAGGCGGTCAACGTAGTCTTCGCCTGCAACATATTCCTCGGAAGGTCCGCAGCCAAACTCTAGGTCGCAGGGCAACCGAACTTCACGACCCAACATCAGGCAGGTTGGTGTTTGACCTGTAGTTTCATTTACGGCCGAGCGGTAGGCCATCAGGAATAAATGAATGTGTTGGTCCCAATCTCGCTGATGTTCAGATACAACTTTGGACAAGTGTTTACCCATCGTTCGGTTCATCCTCTCGACCATCCCATCTGATTGAGGATGCAGGGGTGTTGTTCTGGTCTTATTGGCACCAATCAATTTACAAACGTTTTGGAAAAGAGCTGACTCAAAGTTTCGCCCTTGGTCGGAGTGGATCTCCAAGGGAACACCAAATCGGCTAAAGAATTCTTTAACAAGTACCTCTGCAACGGTAGCAGCTTCTTGATTTGGTAATGCATAGGCCTCAGTCCATTTTGTAAAATAATCCATGGCTACCAGGATGTATTTATTTCCAGCATCGGTTTCTGGAAATGGACCTGCAATGTCGATAGCTACTCTTTCCATAGGACTTCCAACATTGTACTGTCTCATGGGTGCTCTCTTTTTACCAACCGGACCATTACCGGATGCACACAGTTCACATTTTCGGCACCATCTTCTTACATCATCTTTACAGTTCACCCAATAGAACCGTTCTCGAACCTTTTGCAGAGTCTTCGTAATACCAAAGTGTCCACCTGATGTACCGTCATGCAACTGACGCAATACTTCTGACACTTTACTTTTAGGTACAATCAACTGCAGCTTAGATTCTGTACCATCATCGTTCTCAAAGGTTCTGTACAGAAGATCATCTTTTAGTACCAGGCAATTCCATTGGCTCCAGTAGGCCTTGACTTCTGGACTACATGCACTAATGTTCTGCCAACTAGGTCTTTCACCTTGCCGCATCCAATCCAATACTCTTTTTATACATGGATCATCTTCTTGGGCGTTTTGTAACTGTTGGGGCTGCCATTGCTCATTAACTACGGTGGTTCGTCTCACGGGGCAAAATCGTTCCTCTAGTTTGGCACAGTGATTACAATTTGCACTGCATGGTCGTCTCGAAAGGGCATCAGCATTTGAATGAACTCTTCCGGCCCTGTGTTCTATCTCATAATCATATTCTTGCAGTCGTTCTAACCATCTTGCCATCTGGCCCTCTGGATTACGGAATTGTATGAGCCATTTTAGAGCAGCGTGATCTGTTCGAAGAAGGAACTTTCTGCCGTACAAGTATTTATGGAAATGTTCGCAAGCCTTCACTACACCCAGCAGTTCTCTTCTGGTAACGCAATAGTTTCTTTCTGGTTTCGACAGGACTTTGCTGAAATAAGCGATGACTTTTTCCTGTCCATCCTGGATTTGTGAGAGAACAGCTCCTATGGCACTGTTGCTAGCATCGGTATCCAAAACAAATTTTCCTGCCTGTCCCGGGTAGCTTAATATCGGTGCACTGATCAGAGCCCTTTGTAGTTGTTCGAAAGCTTTTTGACACTCCTCACTCCATGTATATTCTTTGCCCTCCTCCGTCAACGTTGTTAGGGGCTTGGAGATATTGGCAAATCCTTTGACAAATCGTCGGTAATATGTACATAGGCCAAGGAAACTTCTAATTTCATGTTTATCTTTTGGTACTGGCCAATCTTTAATTGCTTCAATCTTTTCAGGATCAGCTGTTACACCATTACTCGATACAATATGTCCCAAATACTTAACTTCTCGTCGAAACATGTGACATTTCTTCGGACTTAACTTCAAGTTCGCTGCCCTCAATCGTTGAAAGACTTCTATTAGATTCTTGGCATGTTCATCAAAGGACCTTCCAACCACAATTACATCATCCAAGTAAACCAGGCATGTTTTCCATGTTAGACCTCTTAAAACTGCCTCCATTAATCTTTCAAATGTGGCAGGGGCATTACATAAACCAAACGGCATAGCCGTAAACTGCCAAAGCCCTGATCCTATCGAAAATGCGGTTTTCTCCCGATCGGCTGGCTCCATGTCTACTTGCCAATATCCACTTTTTAAATCGAGTGTGGAAAACCAACGAGAACCGGAGAGAGTATCCAATGTATCGTATATTCTGGGCAAAGGATAACTATCTTTTTTTGTTACCGCATTGAGCTGGCGGTAGTCGATACAAAAACGCGTTGAACCATCTTTCTTCTTTACCAGAACTACTGGTGATGTCCATGGACTGTTCGATGGTTCAATTACCCCTTGTTTGTCCATATCCTTGATAATCTCTTCGGCTTCATCTCTTTTCGCAAATGGAAGTCGTCTAGGCCGTTGTCTGATTGGCTGAGCGTCTCCGGTATTTATTTTATGCATTACTATGCTTGTTTTGCCCTTATCCTTCTTATCAATAGCAAAAACATCTTGATACTCTATCAGCATAGACGTCACTTTTTCCGTTCGTTCATGATCAAGATCTTGGCATCTTTCAATGATCATCTCAACAAGCTCCTTTGGATACTTCGCCTTCGATGATTTCTCATTGGTATTCACAGAGCAAATTGAAGCCACGGGAACACACTGCCCGATCAAAGCTCCTCTACTTAACTTGATAGCAGTTTCCCTTAAATTCATAACTCTTACAGGGATCGCATCTCGAACTTTTACCAAAGTTTTCGCCGTTAGGAACTCGACATTATCCACATCTTCGACCATCCTTAAACTTCCCTCTCGGCAGTGTCCATCAAGCATGGTCATCAGAATTTTCTCACTATTACCGGGTATGGTTACGTCGCATGTAGTAAGTAAGCGGATGACATCTTCTTTGTCGTCGTGAAAGGGCAACTCTTCACCATTGATCTTGAGAACTCCATTTTGAACATCCAATATTGCCCCCACTTTCCTTAGTACGTCCATCCCCAATATGAATTCGTCGGAGATCTCGGCAATTAATACTTGATGTTCAACTGTGGTCTGGCCAATGGATACTGACATATTAGCCTCGCCATATGTATTAATTAGCTCACCAGTCGCTGTTCTAAGCTTTACTGTTGCAGGTGATAATTTATTGTGGTCTCGTACTACATCTGGACGTGCGATAGTTCTCGTTGCACCCGTATCCACCAAAAATGATCTACATCTATTATTGATACGACCTTCGATGTATAAGTTGTGGATTCCACCGGAGGACGTAAGGTTGACAGTTACTATGGGGGCTCTAGTTCTCGAGGTCGGCAGTTGCCCCTTGGTGTCGACCCGCTCTAGTTTTCCGACGGCTGTACGATCTTCTTACAATTACGACGAATGTGGCCTACGTCTCCACAATTCCAACATCTAGGCTCGCGTCTCTTTGGCATCTGATTACTTAATACTCTCCGTATCATTTCCTCCAGACGTTCATCGTTGTGTTCGTCACTTTCTTCAATGGTTCTTACTCTATGGCCTCGTGAAGTTTGACTAGCCGTTTCGTGTTCCAATGCAATAGCAAGTGCTTCATCTAAAACTTTCGGCCTTGCTAGTCGTAAAGCTTTCTGTAGTTCACTATCTTTCAGCCCATTGACGAAGGTGTCTACTGCAATTTCTTCTAAAACGCTGTCTGGCACCTCTGGATAAGCCAACCGCACCACACGAGCCACATCTGCTTCAAATTCTTGCAGATTCTCACTTGCTCGTTGACTTCTACTTCGCAGTTGTGCTTTGTATACTTGTTGTAGATGGGCATCTCCATAGCGTTTTTCTAGACGAGTGAACAAGGTCTGGTAACAATTTTCTTGACCCTTAGGAATTGATCTTAATATATCTGCAGCATCACCTCGCAAAGCAGCAGTCAAGGAAACAGCCTTTTCCTGTTCGGTCCAATGATTGGCGGTCGCAATAGCTTCAAATTGTCTAAGATATATGGACCAAGAGGACTTTCCATCGAATGGTGGTAATTTGAATCTCATATTATGCGACATTTCGTCTCTCGGTAGTTCATCTTTCACTACCGGATCTAACGCTGCTGCATTAACTGATGGTTGTACTTTTGTATCGGTTATCATGCTCTCTAGTTGTTTGATCTTTTCTTCTACGGTCTCTACACTTTTCTGCATCTTATCGAATGTTCTAGAAACTTCTTCAAATTTCTCGTCATTCTGTCTACAAACGTCTTTAATTACTTGAGAAACGCTTTCAAATTTCTCGTCGCTTTTTCTACTAACTTCTTCAAGTTTCTCGTTGTTCTTTATAGAAGTTTCATCGATCTTTTGAGAAATGGTTTCGAATTTCGATAAGATCGCTTGTTCTGCTGATTGGAAGTGGAACGTCTTTGGGTCATCTCCATTCTTCTTGAGGACTTCCTCGAGTCGTGATTGTAGGACTATCTTGAGCCCACTGCTGTCCACGTCCCGTTCCTCTAGCTGTTCACGGAGCTGTTTTACTGTAAGTTCTTGTAGCAACATCTTTGGTCGGCACACACGTACTTTCCAAAAGTCTTTTAAAAGTCTTTCCGAATACCGAACAATCAACGCACTTTAACTATTCCCGACGAATAGAGTCCAAAAGTCTTTTAAAGTCTTTCCGAATACCGAACAATTAACGCACTCCGGTTATTCCCGACGAATAAAGTTCAAAAGTCTTTTAAAGTCTTTCCGAATACCGAACAATTAACGCACTCCGGTTATTCCCGACGAATAAAGTTCAAAAGTCTTTTAAAGTCTCTCTGTAATTCACTTATTTATATCGCACTAATTTAACCGAACACCGACACCAACTGTAGCGTGATTAGTGTAATTACTTCTAATTACAATAAAACTAGCGGTTCGTAATTTATATACGACTTTATTTATATAAGTTACAGACGAATTTATCTTATACACTAAACTTATTCACAAAATATGCCCGTATTTATACCCAGTTGTTATTCTGGAACAATCGACTCCCATCTCGAGCTATCGGCTTGTTCCGCCTACGTGACGTACCTTCCAGAATTATCCGGCGAGGCCTAGCACATCCGATTACGTCATTCTCGAGGTGTTTACTGTTATACGGGGATCGGCCAAGATTTCTCTTCCGCTACAGTATTGTAATTGTTTTGCTTTGAGGACGTCCATTAGCTCTTTGTGGCGGACTTTATCGAAAGCCTTGTTGTAATCTATGAAACGGACGTACATATCCTGGTTCACATCCAAGCATCTCTGGATTAGTAGTGTAAATCCAAAGTGGGTTTCTTCAATATCCATATCAAGTGTTTGGTAAATGCATTTATGAATGATCTTTAAAAACATTTTAAGTGTGTGAAACATTAGGATTATGGTGCGGTAGTGCGGTGGTCGCACACAAAACTTCACTGCGCAAGTGAAACATTTTTACACAAAATGTGTAACCTACCTAGAAAACTGGAGTACAAATTTTCATGTATTTAAACTATTCAAAAGCATAGATCTAAAGCGGGCTCCACATTCTCGGCGAAGTTACTTCGCCAAAGTTGACCGAAGTTCGAAGTACCCTCTCTACACACTCGTTCTACTTCGCGAGGAAGTGCGATACCGACAAAGAGCGGTGCGATACCGACAAAGATCCCTTTGACAAGACCAACAGACAATAGAAGTAGAACGAAGTGAGGCAAAGTTACACAAGGTGGCCGTCTACACTCTCGTACTCGTTAAACCTCGATCGACTTCGGCGAGAGTGTGGAGCTCGCATAAGAAGTGAAATAACATGAAACGATGTTTGTTATTCTCTCGAAGCTTTTAAATTGTTTATCAAGGCAACCATGTTAAACGAAGATCAACTCTTTGACGAACTGGGAATTTTGAAAGACGTGGCTACAAGTGAAAAAATTGCTGAGTGGAACAGAGAAGAAAAAAATATTCAGGATCGATGGCTTAAAGTTTTTAAGTGTGTAGATCAATTCAAACTGAAAAACTTACAAATATTATGCGAATTTATTTTTTGTATTCCGGGTACTAGTGCGGCTATCGAGCATTAATTTTCTGTAATAAATAATTATTATTGGACGTCGGAAAAGTCACAAATGTCCATATCCACTCTCAAGGCAGCGATGATGGTGTACGCAAATTTTGATGAGACTTGTATGAAATGTTTTATTTACTTCAGTCGAAACCGGACCTTCTTAAATTAATTTTAAGTTCAGAAAAATATGAATGATGCAAAAAACCGGAAGAAGATGAGGTTATTCCAGGTCCCTCATCTAAAAACTCGTAATTACAGGCTTGTTACTTTTTCAAAGTTAATGTAATGTGTTATGTTTAGTTAATTGATATATTTTTTTATGTCTAGCTACATAGTTTATTTATTTTTTATGCAAAAATTTATATTTGTCCAATAACAAGATACATTTTGCGTTTTTAATACATTTTTGTTTTTTGTACTTATTTTTCTTTAAAAAGATATGGTCACCGTAGTCATATCTCAAAAAAAGTAAAAAATGGACTATGTTAGTAAATAAATTTCAAATATTCTATATTTTTTGAGTGATAACGTCATAAAGTTAGATTATGTCTATGGCCGTCAGATGGCAGTAGTGTCGTTATTGCTATTCGAAAAGTTTTTTCGACCTTTTTCACAATATTGTCATATTTGAGTTGCTTCCAGGCGAAGTGCACGTACTTCTTTTGTAGAACACTGCATCTTTCTGAGTTATGTCAGTATTAAAAAAAAACAAGTACATAAGTATTATCATATTTTATTTAAAGATCAATGTACTATTTCGAGATATAATATCCTTTCTCAAAAAACACAATAAGATAATAAAGCACAATAAGACAATACAGTCTGTGAAAAATAATGCATTATTTTGAGTTGATTCAGTCCTGTAAAGAAGTCGAAGATATGTTTAAAATGAGTTTGTAGTATTCTTTTGAGTATGTCAGTATTTTAGAAAATTATTAGATTTTTTTGCATTTTCGAAGTACCTTTTAACGATAATGTACTGAATAATGACAGTATTTTTTAGTTTTTATACTATGGCTTCTTTGTTCTTATTTTTGTGACCAATATAGGTACATTTGTAAAAAAACTAGTATAGCAATTTTAATAAAAAAGGGAATTATCTCCAAACATCAAATAATTAATCCTATTAAAGAACACATTTTTTTTGCACAACACAAAAATTTTATGACATAAAATAGGATTCAGAAAATATGGATTAACTATTATAGTCAATCCATAATGTATGATACATAGGTACCTTTTAGTACACACAAGTCAAAACAGCCTGTTCGCAGTTATGGGTAGTTTTATATTTTTAAAATTTATCGATTTTTAAATAATGACCTTTTCTGAAAAATGTTTGGAATTGGAATTGCTTTTAGAAACTCCCAAATTGTTTCGGAAAGTTACTATGCATCACATTAATTTGACGGTATAGGCCTGGATCCCGCGTAAGAAAAAAATGTTGATTAATAGCAAGCTGAAAATTTGTTAATAGCTTAACAGTGTCTCGTTGGACAAACTTTGATGTATAGGGACACTGGAACAGGAGGAGTTTTAATTGTGGAATAGGTTAAAAATTTGAAACGTCAAACTACGAAAATGTCGCATGTATTTTGTCGGACAGAACTTCTAATTGATTTGTCACCCTTTCATTAAACTCTCATCCAAAAATCAGCCTGGTATTTATCACCAGTTGGGTATTTTTATACGCCCGACACGTAGAACATGTCAAATGACAGGAATTATATTGGTGGTAGTGGTAATTACCAGTCTGATTTTTGCATGAGAATTTAATGAAAGGGAAACAAATCAATTGGAAGACAGGAAGATTCTGTCCGACAGAATACATGGGACGTTTTCGTAGTCTGACGTAACGTTGAGGACATCCCTCAGGTTTCAACCTAGGCTCCTAACCTACAGTTCGACAACTTCGTAATTTTCAACAGTAATTGAAGACATAACATTTTTGACAAAAAGTATTAATTTATTGAAAGTTAAATTAATTATCAAATTAAATCAACAACGGTTAATTTATTTTTATTGATTATTTCATTCATAGCAGATTCTGACCAAAAGCTACATAAATCTAAATTAAATCGATAATTTTTGATAATTTCCCGTCGTCAAGTATATTACGTCAGATGCCCTTCGTTGCTACGAAAAAATACATTCAGTAACATTAATGACAATCAATGTTTTAAAAATTATAAAAGTGATGACTTTCAACCGTCAAATTAACATTTATAACAACTGTGTTTAATTGTACTAATTTGTACTTACATAAATAAATTACAATAAAATTTTGGTGTTGAACAGTTTTATTCATGAAATAATCGCAACAAATTGCACTCGATCTCTAAAATTAATATCGAATTTTTGCCCTCGTGCCACTTTGACATAATTTCACTCGCCTTCGGCTCGTGAAATTAAAACTGTCAAAGTGTCACTCGGGAAAAATTCAATAATTTTAGATCTCTTGTGCAATTACTACTGATAATATTACACCAATATTCATAATTGCTTCTTTAATCGCGGTTCATAAATTCATAATATATGCATTGTAAAAGAGTCAAAGGTCTTCGAATATCTGCAACCTAATTTCCTGCAACCTCGTTATCTAGTATGCCATTCAGAACAATTTATTAGGGCAAAAACAGACGGCCACTCTGCAGCTCTACGCTGTGGATCCACAAACTAGTATCCGATTATTAGCCGTAAACTCTTATGTAAATTAAACGTGCCATCCCAGAAGAGCGATAGTGGCCAGCCACATTTTGCTTTCGTGAGAAATAAGGACGATGATTCTATAATTGGTGCATATGGTTAGTGATCTTTTTTTTTTATTGATACTTAGAGATAAAGGTTAATTTGCACCACTCGTTATTCACAAGTCATCTTTTACAGTCTCCACTGGTATGCCATCAATCCCTGTTTTTTTTTTGTTTCTTTGTTGATTTTCAGCCTCCTTATACTTTTTCTCATAAAACGATAGGTTCTGCCTCTCTGATTGCATGTTTTCCATTATTTCTAAGGTTTCCGTGACATCCAATGTTCATTCTTTATCGTTCTACGCTCTTTTTTTTTATTCCATTCCATGTTTTCTTTACGACTTC
The DNA here is from genome assembly GCF_917563875.1 of Diabrotica virgifera virgifera. Taxonomy (NCBI): domain Eukaryota; kingdom Metazoa; phylum Arthropoda; class Insecta; order Coleoptera; family Chrysomelidae; genus Diabrotica; species Diabrotica virgifera. The sequence goes on from NC_065448.1 coordinate 49,432,016, forward strand.
TAATATTTGTGTTTTTCCATTTCATCTGGAATTCTTCTGCATTATTTACTCTTTTAGCTTATTTACATAGACTATAGAAGAAAAATAGGATGTGTTTTCGTTTTAGCTAAATAAAAAACAAGTTATTGTGTATGGAATGTATTTAAAAATATTTTTATTATTTACATCTATTTTTTACATTTATGGCATTAACGGGGATGTAAGACAAATATTCCGGTTGGTGTATGGCGGAATTTAATTGAAATTAATATAATAAAACGAACGGTAAATATTTATTTTATTGTTGTACAAAAATGTGTTTCGCTTAAGACACTCGGAAGAAGGGTCGTTGGGTGTGGTCCGACGTGTTTGCCTGCTGAGCTATTACTAAAGAAGAAAGCCACAAACGATAATATGTTTGTGTTCCTTTTCCTCTGACCAGATGAGCAATAAATCACTAATAGGTCTGGCGTATACTTTTGCAGTTTTAAGAAAGGAATTTCGAATGCATTAGTTGTTGACACAAGCGTCTGATATGGTAACTAATTTATGTGGGTGAGAAAACAGATGGTGACAGGGTAAAGCCATGTCTCTTATTGTATTTGAATGTGCATTTCGAATTACTAACGTTGTTTCGTTTTTGAGAAAAAAATAATATTAAAATTAAAATTAGCAAAAATAGTAATTAAAGCGTATCGCTATACAAATACCGCTACATTTTAAGCCAGTTAATTCAATGAATCTACCGACCGAAAGAGACCCATATATCAATTTTTTATTTCTCTCAATGAAAAGCATTCCTGACATGCTTTCGTGATTACCGATGACAAACATTCCATTGTATTATCACGTTATGCAGTCAAAAGTCTGCTGCTTTGCATGTATATTATCTCGAAACCGTATAAGGTGCGCATGTATTCAGTTGACACGTTTTCAGCATAAAACCAGTATCGATATTTCGTTACCATTCCATAAACTATGTTTTATTAGAATATTTTTCCGCTGTACGGATTTTATTTCTATTATTGCCGTATCCGAAATCCGTGCGGGCAAGGTTGCCAGGTCTGGTGAAAATTCACCAGATTTGGTGATTTTCTAACCCATTTGGTGATATGGTGAAAACTTTTTTAAAAAGCTTAATATCTGGTGATTTTTTGACCTTATCTATATTATATTTTTTTATTTAAAAAGTACGATTTTATGTTTTTTATTCGTTATTAAGAATTGCCTAATATTCATATAATACAAAAAGTCTAATTTTGTAATATAAAATGATCCGCCTCTGTGGTGCTCAACTGGGGATCCACCGAAATTTACGCTACTCTTACAAGTGTTAATGCACTTCGAATAATTTATGTCTTGGTTTTATAAACAAACCAGTTCAGTTAATATCAACATATCAATTTTCAATTTATCAGTTTTATCTTTCTTGTGTCAGCTGTAGAGTTTTAAGTGATTACTGTTCTTCATATTTTGTAGTTTTGTCACGTTTTGTGTTGGTTTGGTCATCTAAACTAAAATCTCAAAGGTTCTTAGGAACTATTTTTTCAATTTTAATTTGTATTAAAAATTTATTAGCATGAGCAAAATTACTAGGTTTCCAACAAAACAATTTTGTATAACATCCCGCTCGACGAGGGTCGTCTGTCAGGCCAAGTTTAAGACATAAAACGTTAAGTTTTAAATAATCTACATTGTCGGGATTATCAGTACCTTTTATAAAAATGAACACCTACATTTTACATTATATTTTACAAAAAAAAAATCGTTTCATTTGTATTTTAATTTTTAATTATTGTTTTATTAGGTTTGTTCCAACCCTTCACATTACCGTTCTCGAATAGTTACGGGTATGCGCATGCGCAAAATTCTGCGCAGCAACACATTTTTCGTTACTGCGCATACTCATAACAATCTGGTGATTTTGAGCAAAATCTGGCAACTTTTTAAGCAATTGTCTGGTGATTTTTAGTTTTTTGACCTGGCAACTATGCGTGCGGGAGATTTGTGTTAAATCGCTCGAACACAAAACGAACACAAAACGAGGAAGCTGGATGAATAGGCGAGATTATTAATGGCCGATAAGGTTCTAGAGCGGCGTTAACTATTCGAAAACGCTTTCTACTTAACTGCTGGAAATCTGAAACTTTTACAGATATTAAGCGGTAATACGAATTTTCTGTTTATAACACGAAAAGCATATTTATAATTCACCTGTTTTTGATATACATATGTATTTATCTTTAAAATTTATAAAAGGTCTTTTTCTTCTATTCTTAAATAAATTAAAAGTTACCCTCCCTACTAACAGAATTCAATTTTTTTTATTTTTTAAGTTCTATGTGATTACACATAAGATTCAGCGTAATTTTAACAAACCACCCCCTTCCCCCTGCCCCCACCATCAAAAACTTTATTTTTCGATTTTTTTTTGTGGGATGCAATCAATTTTAAAATTTCAAAAAATCCACACGCGTAGTTAAGGCTTTTATAAAACACGTCTATTTTTTATAGACCTGTAGGTTGAGTGTACATAACCTCAAAAAATTAAAAAAAAAATTTTTTTGGAAAAAAGTATATAACTTTTTTTTGGGGATAGCTGCAGATCTAATTTTTTCTTAAGCTTGTGTATTTTATCAAACACTATATTTCTAATTTTTTTAAGATTTTTCTGTAACGCCGGTCACCTTCAAAAATCCAAAAAACTGATTTTTAAGGGGGTTTTGGGGGGTTTGAACGCGTTTCTCCCATTTTTAAATATTCTAAAGGACTCAGTTACTTTAAGTTACATATAACCTATAAAATCGAAATTGATTCGATATATTACGTAGTCTATAAAATAGGGAAAATCCCCGAAAACCCCCCAAAAAACAGTTTTTGGGATTCTTGAAGGTGGCGAGCCTTACAGAAAAATCTGAAAAAAATTATAAATATAGTGTTTGATAAAACACACAAGATTAAGAAAAAATTAGACCTGCAGCTATTCCTCAAAAAAAGTTATAAGCTTTTTTGAAAAATTTTTTTTTAAATTTTTTGAGGTTATGTATACTCTACCTACGGGTCTATAAAAAATAAACATGTTTTATAAAAGCCTCAGCTATGCGTGTGAATTTTTTGAAATTTTAAAATTGATTGCATCCCAGCAAAAAAAATAAAAACGAAAAATGAAGTTTTTGATGGTGGGGGCAGGGGGAAGGGGGTGGTGGGTTAAAATTACGCTGAATCTTATGTGTTAATCATATAGAACTTAAAAAAATAAAAAAAATTGAATTCTGTTAGTAAGGGAGGGTAACTTTTAATTTATTTATCCCGTCCATAAGTGGAAAGTTTGGTGCGCCGCGCCACTGTCGACGCATGTGCCACTGAAAAGTGACGGCATAGTGTTCAAACCTTTTCTTTTAGGTTCTACTATTTAAGTTATAGGGTACCATCGTGCCTAAAATGATTAAGAAATTTCACCTATAGCGGCTCTTAGTCTAATGTCTCTTGCTATTCGTACCTATCCACTATTCTATTTTCTGTCATTCTTTCTATGTGTTGATTCCATTCTATTTTTCTTCTTTTGGTCCACATGTTTATTTCTTCTATACCGCATCTCGCTCTTATTTCCTCTCTTCTTACTCTGTCTCTAAGAGTTTGGTTTGTTATTTTTCGTAAGACTTTCATGTCTGCTGTTTCCAGCAGTCTTTGTGTTTTCGCCGTATCTGCTCTTGTTTCCGCTGTATACGTCATTATCGGTCTTATTGTTGACTTATATATCCTGGTTTTCGTTTCCATTGTGAGGTACTTGTTTCTCCAGATTGGGTTGTTGGCAGCATCCTGCTGCTCTGTTCGCCATGTTCGCTTGTTTTTGTACTTCTTCTTCCACTTTTCCGTAGCTGGACACTTTTATTCCCAAGTATTCTGTTTCCATCACTTGTTCTATTATTTTGTTATTTACGACCAATTTACATCGTCTCGGTTCCGCTGACACCACTATCGATTTAGTTTTCTCTGTTGAGATCACCATTTTGTATATGAGAGCCGTGTCTTCAAATTCTTTAATAATTAAACTTTGTAGGCCATCTTCATTTTCGGCTGTTATTATGGCGTCGTCGGCGTAAGATTATCTTTATTTCCTTTTCTCCCATTCTATATCCTCTCCTTTTTTTAACTTTCTTTATGATTTCATCCATTATCAGAATAAATATTAATGGGCTCAGCGAATCTCCTTGTTGTATATGAATATGAGTCAGAAACTTATACTAGCAGCTAACGAAGTCGAAATGATTACCATCACCGGCTAAGCCGGATAAACAAAGATTTCGGACTTTTAGATAAACACCAGAAAAACAAAAATAATGATCGTAAACAGTCAATCTATCAATTCTGGAAGAACTTCATATAAAATATTGACTATTAAAAAGAGTAAATCGAGCATACTTTAATTACTTCGGTCATATAGCCAAAAGAACGGGGATTTAAAAGAACTTCCCCTTCAGTGAGTATTCTTTCGAGATGACGCAATCGTCCCTTTATAGTAAGAGACTACATATTTGTAAAAAGAACGAAGCTGACTTTGTATAAAACAAGGCATTTACTCAATCCACAAATCCACACCCTACTGAAAACACAAAAGTATTACACCTTCATCGTAAAACTTTAATAAATTGTTGTTGGCATGCATACTAGATAATGAGGTTGCAGGAAATCAGGTTGCAGATATTCGTAAGACCTTTGACTCTTTTACAATGCATATATTATGAACCGCAATTAAAGAAGCAGTTAGAATATTGTGTAGGTATAATATTATCAATAAAAGTCAACGGTTGTTGATTTAATATTTTTTAATGTCACTTTCAATAATATATTATTTTTGGCAAACATGTTATTCCTTCATTCCCTGTTAGTCCAGGGTGCATCTGTTTTGAGATGGACGTTGAGAGGTGACTCAAATTTTTTTGCAGAAATTGCTTGAAAATAACTCAAATAATAATATTTGAGTTATCCTCCCACTCAAAATGGTCCGGAACATTGTTTAAATAATCAAAATGTCAAAATATGAAGGAAAAATTCGATTTTTTTATTGGTTTTTTGATTATAACTTTAAAACTGTTCATTTCTGAGAAAAGTTGTACTGACATAAAAGTTGCGTAATTAAATTTTCTACAATATAGAATTGGTTAAAAATTTAAAAAATAGTCACCCTTGTTTAAAAATAGCAATAATTGCGAAAAAAAAAACATACAAAAACAAGTATTCGCATTTTACGTTTTTCAACCATTTATGCTACACTTAGGACCTTCATATTTTACCCAAAAAAATTTTATGATATAGTAAAACAACACTGTAAATTTCATTACGATCGGTTTGATAGATTTTGCAAAATAAATTTTGCTATCCAGCTTCCGCAAAAAGAATTAATTTTTTTTAAATGTTGCATAACTGAAAATAGAGCAGATAGCAAGTTGGATTTTTTTTGCTTATATAAGTGTACTGTACTTTTCATTTGCAATTTGCAAAATTAAAATCGATTAATTACCACGGCGGCAGGAAATTTTTTAAATAAACATTAATTTTTGGTGCTACGCGCAGGACAGCGGTGTTCGATTCACACAAATTGATTTCCACCAAAATTTCTGCCAATCTTTATCTAATATATTATTTTCTTACTCTATATTTTGTTGTATTTTAATATTGTAATTCCACAAAAGTCAAACTAATTTTATTATTGTTTGTGAAATATTGTTTAAACAATTGCATATGATTAAAAATAATAAACTTTTATTCTCTAAGTTAAAATATATGAACAAAGAAAGTTTTTGCTAAAAAAAGTGTTATTTCAAAGGATAGAGTATGTGTTTTTATTTTGCAATAAACAAATTTATTTATTTATATCGAAATGTAATAAAAATTAAAATGTATCAATCATTATCAAAGGTCATTGGAATGCCCAATCAGAGCAAACTATCCACTGTCCTGCGCGTAGCACTAATAATTAATGTTTATTTAAAAAAATTCCTGACGCCGTGGTAGTTAATCGATTTTAGTTTTGCAAATTGCAAATGAAAGGTACAGTACACATAAGCAAAAAAAATTTCAACTTGCTATCTGCTTTATTTTCAGTCCTGTAACATTTTGAAAAAATGAATTTTTTTGCGAAAGCTGGATTGCAAAATTTATTTTGCAAAATTTATTGAACCGACCTTAATGAAATTTACAGTATTGTTTCACTGTATCAAAGTTTTTCTGGGTGAAATATGAAGGTCCTAGGTGTAGCATAAATGGTTGAAAAACGTAAAATGCGAATACTTGTTTTTGTATGGTTTTTTTTCGCAATTATTGCTATTTTGCAACAAGGGTGACTATTTTTTAAATTTTTAACCAATTCTATGTTGTAGGAAATTTAATTACGCAACTTTTATGTCAGTACAACTTTTCTCGAAAATTAATCCTTTTAAAGTTATAATCAAAAAACGAAGAAAAAAATTGAATTTTTCCTTCATTTTTTGATATTTTGATTATTTAAACAACGTTCCGGACCTTTTTGAGAGGGAGGATAACTCAAATATTATTATTTGAGTTATTTTCAAACAATTTCTGCAAAAAAATTTGAGTCACCTCTCAACGTCCAAATGTACTAATATTTTTACAGATGCGCCCTGGTCTATGTTTAAAATTATTAAGAGGTTGTTGAACTGTGGGTTGGGAGAGGAGGTTGAAAACTGAGGGATGTCTTCAACATTGTAATGAATCCCCTTTGGAATAAAAATCGACTTGTTTCAGCATTTTCCCCAAAATCTAATGAACTTTGATAAATATGAGACAGGAGCGTTCTGAGTAAAACATTTTTTTACAGAAATCGTCGAGCGATGGAAGGAAGACTTATAATACTGACGTTCTGAAGATATAAAATGAAAATACCTATTTATATTGTTTCTAAAATTAATTTTATCTCTTTACCAGAAGAATCATTAGGCGAATGAAACCACAGATCTCGTAGTTGATATCAAACTCAAGCACAACGCCAACACTTCAAGAAGTATAGAAGGAAAATGAGATAAGATCACAAAGCACCAGGAAATGATGGTATAAATAAATGATAAAAAGGGAGGAAACATGAGAGAATATTAAGCGAATATGGGAACAAGGGAAAATGCCTACTGGTTATCTATTTGTCAGCTAATCAGTCATAAACCATAAACCAAAACATTGAATTTGTTCAGTACAGATGGAAAACTCACGAGTGAGAAAGAATCAGTGATAAGTATAGGGAAGAGACATTTTAGTGAACCACTGAATGGGCAAAATACAGATGAGAATAAAAATTTCCTTATAGAGGATGATGGCAAAATTGTATAGCTACAAGAGAGTATGGAGGGGAAGAAATACAAAAAAGATGTACGTATAGCCTTACCAACAGAATTTGGGAAGCGGCAAATATCCCAAAGATTGGACCAAAGCTCTATTATGCCTCATATACGAAAAGGGAGATAGATGGACATGTGAAAATTGCAGAGGTGTTGCTATGTTGTATACTTGTTACAAGGCATTAGCCAGGATGCTAAGAGAGAGACTCAAAAGATTTGCTGAAGATAAACTAGGTGAACATCAGGTTGGTTTTAGAGTTAATAGATCAGATTTTTTACACTAAAAGAAATCCAGACTACCTGCTATGAACATAAGGTATCCCTTCATGCGTTGTTCCTAGATTTTAAATAAGCGTATGATAGGATAAGATCATCAATCGAAATCATGTAGTATGGAGAGGATTTTTATTGGATGAATTTGAAGTGAACAGAGGTCTTAGACAAGGAGAGGTGCTTTTTAACTTAGTACATATTGGAAACAATAATCAGAAATAATCGAGTTAAAACAACCGGATCCATATTCAATAATGAACATCAATTAATGAACATCAACTGATGAATTAACTATTCCTAATTTGTGCAGATTGATGTTCATTATTCAACAATGAACATCAATCTGCACAAATTAGGAATAGTTAATTCATCAGTCTGTTTTTGTGATAATGTTTCGATTAGAGATTTGAACCATATTTTCTTTGAATGCAAAATTAACGAGAGATATATAAATCAATTGTATTACAATTTACGACAAACACAAGTTCATTTTCCAATTAGTATAGAATATCTACTAAGTTGTCATAAAATGAAAATATTTAAATTACTCATAAACTACTTGAAAGAAACAAATATAGTCATTTGAGTCAGATAGGTGGGAATATAACAAAACTAATAAATTGAGGTAAAAATAAAATAAAAATCTGTGGCTAACGGACCCGCATCCAAGCCATTTTTTCACACTCACACACACACACACAATGAACATCAATGTCTGGCCTTCGCTGATGATCTTACTGTTCTAACGAAAACAAGAAAATGATCAAGAAATTGTATGAAAAGATTTGAAAAGGAGGCAAAATATTTTGACCTAGTAAACCAGGAAAAGGTATATAAAAGGTATATTTGAACTACTATTTATATTTGACGAACTACTTTTACAGGGCTTTGACCCACATATTTTTGTTAAATAATATCTTGGTGGTTAGCATGTACATTGCACGTAAGCACTGATGATGACTGGTAAACCAGTCGAAAACTAGTTATGTGATTGTGATGTAGCCATTTTGAGGGATTTTAAATATACCTGTTATAAAGGATTTTACTGTTTTTTGTATTACATGGTACCTATACAGCCAACTACAGGAAAACTTTTTCCTTGTGGATTTTTCAAAGTACATGATACTCGGAAATACAGAGCAAAAAGAAGTGGGGCAGATTATTTTTATATACAGGGTGATTGATTAGTAGGGTAAAGCTCAATAGCTCCGCTATAGTAATAGATAGCAATAAAAGTTAATAACAAAAATTTTAGCCACCTTTGAGCTTCACATTACAAAATTAGTTAGAATGTTACAGGGTGTTCGATAACACAGTGGCAGACCAAACTTATGTTTTTTAAATGGAACACCCTATATTTTATTTTAAATTCGAAATCCTGTTAACTTCTCCATCACAAAAATATAAAGGTTTGTAATGTTATACAGGGTATTTACAAAGTTATAGCCAATTTTGTATGAAAATCGTAACAAGTTCAACTCCCTGTATAAATAAAAATAAGCACAACAGCAATGGTTTATTAATGCCATATTTTTTTATTTATTGTCAAAATTTTTAAGAATTATTGATATTGCTAATTTTCTTTATATCAAATACAGGGTGAGTCAAAACGCAAGTACATTATTTTCTCAGTAATGTTAAATGGAACACCCTGTATTTTATATCATTATTGAAAAGTAACATTCACGTACTTTAATTTTTATATAACATTCCCTATGCCCAAATTTATTAGTTTTCGAGATATTTTCATTTTTCAGAGCAAATTATTTTAGGTGTTTAAATTTATCTAAATTTTATGTAAGCCATGACTGAATTGACAATTGAAGATTACCGATTATCAATCCGGTAATCAATGTAATACTGTAGCAAATAAAGAAATAAAAATAATTTATTAGTAATACATTTTACAAACAAAAACACAGCCACTGCATGCAACATTTTTGAAACAATTAAAAACTATCTTTTTATGTAAATGCAACAAATAAACAAAGAAAATTAGTAATAAATTTTACAAAAAAACACACAAACGCAAAATACAATATTTTGTGAAGACAATTAAACACTACTTTTGTATGTAAATGTAACAATGTAACAAAAAGAACAAAACATAATTTATCAGTAATACATTTTGCAAAAAAAAAACATGTTTGAAAAAATTAGAAGCTACTTTTAATAAAATATTTTTAATATTTAATTACATAAGGTGTTCAAAATTATCTTCTAACGCATTTATGTGCGCCTAAAAACGATCATTGAATGTGCTACTTACTCTACGGAGCATTTGTAAATTAACACATCGAAATACACTTTGTATTCTATTTTTCATCTCATCCCTTGTTGTTGGAGGTATTTTATAAAATTCCTTATTAACGTAACCCCAAAAAAATCAGTCCAGTTTATTAAATTCTGGTGATTTGGGTGGCCACGCTACTACTGGTCCATTGAAAAATGAAAATATCTCGAAAACTAATAAATTTAGACATAGGGAATGTTATCTAAAAATTAAAGTACGGTAATGGTACTTTTCAATAGTGATATAAAATACAGGGTGTTCCATTTAAAATTACTGAGAAAATAATGTACTTGCGTTTTGACTCACCCTGTATTTGATATAAAGAAAATTAGCAATATCGACCATTCCTGAAAATTTTGACAATACGTTAAAAAATATGGCATTAATAAACCATTGCTGTTTTGCTTATTTTTATTTATACAGGGAGTTGAACTTGTTACGATTTTTATATAAAATTGGTTATAACTTTGTAAATACCCTGTAAAGCTCAAAGGTGGCTAAAATTTTTGTTATTAACTTTTATTGCTATCTATTACTGTAGCGAAGCTATTGAGCTTTACCCTACTAATCAATCACCCTGTATAATGAATCAAGGGAATATCATTTCGAGAGAGTGGTCCATTTTACATATCTGGGGGTTATTATAGACGAGAAGGTCAGGAAGAATGGGAACTGAATGCCAGATTGACAAAGGGAAATAAAAGGATGGGATGGGAAATTAAAATATGTATCGAGAAAAACAAAGCTAAGGGTATATAAAACGGTAATAAGACCCACAGTGACGCATGCTAGCGAAGTAGAGACAACAAAAAAAAACAAATAGGGGGCCCAATCACGAAAAGAAGGAAAGGAAGACACAGATAAAGGGAGCGTTCAAGTATTACGTAACGCAGTTTGGGGGGAGGGGGGTCTTGTAAAACGTTACGGCGCGTTACATGGGGGGAGGGGGGTTCGAACAGCGCGTTACGTAACATTATTTTTTTAAAAATTAGTAAATCCTTTATAAAAGGTATATATTTTAAGGTAAATATATACCTTTTATAAAGGATTTACTATTTTTTGTATTACATGGTATACAGCCAACTACAGGAAAACTTTTTCCTTGTGGATTCTTTTTTAACTTAAATGAAATTCCGTAGTTTTTTTACATAGACCCCTGAATTGTTTTATGTTGCACTCTCACGCTCCGTTCATGTTCCGACAAGAGGACAATACATAATAGTCAGGGTTGCCAACGACCGAACGTCGTTTTCTACTAGATTTAGGTATAAAATCTACTAAATTCTACTAGATGGAGGATAAAATCTACCAAAAATTCTACTAAATTATTTGCTCACAAAATGACACTTGACAGCCAAAAAAGAAGAAGAAATGACAGATGACAGCCCAAAAAAGAAGAAGAAATGACAGATGACAGCTAAAAAAGAAGAAGAAATGACAGATGACAGGTTATTATATGTTAAAAACAACAAAAACCATGTTTATTTAAAATATAATAATTTTTATATTTACATAAACCACACATAAACAACATAATTGAAACTTCTAAAAAATAATTAAAAAAATGTTAAACATTTATTCTATAGAAAAGTATATCCTCTCTAGGAGAAAGTGGTGAAAACAAGAGAAACAAGTTGATTTAACTAATACCATTGATTAAGAACTACCCTTTTTTTTTTAAATTCTAATACATTTTGTACATTTAATTTTTTTAACGTCACTTTCTTGTGCTTAACACAGTTTACTATCAAAAATTTTACTTCAAAATTAAGTTAGTTTAACGTTTTGAATTGTAAACTGATTTTAATATAAAATTATAGCTTATTTCCAGTAAAAATAGTGCATTAGAGTTCATTTCTAACTCTCAATAAACCCCTACTGATAAAATGTTGCAAGTCTGCAAGCATTGGCAATTTCATCTGATTGCACATATCACAAAAATATCCTCTCTAAGAAGAAATATGTAGGTAAAAATAAGTTGTATTTAACTGAAAGGATAAGTAGTTATAAAAATGAAATAAAGTGTCTCTATTTATTATAATATGGGTAACATATTCATAAATACAAACAAGGAAATAATAATATTATATTATAAGTGTTGTATCCCATAAGTCATTTTTAGGGAGAATGTGACTTACACCGTTTGACTTCTGAGGCATCCATATGTAAACATGTAAAAGACAACTATAAGTTCTAGGCAAAAAAATATCAAATCGTATATTTTGTACAAAATTCATTTACTTAAACAACATTTACTCAACTACTTAAAATATTTTCAATTTCCTCTAATTCTAAACCTACAATGGTATGTTTGCTGTCTTTTGTAATGTCTTTAAAGGTAGGTATATCGGAATTAAAATAACATTTGTATATATTTTTTTCTCCTTATGAACTTTTATTTACAATCAATTTCTTAAAAGTTTTAAGTAAGTTTGAATGAAATTTTAAGCAAGGAAGGAGGAGCATCCAATGATGCTTCGTCTTATAGGTTTATTTCACTGTTTTATTAAATCTTGTAGCCACGTTCGCTTGAGTCTTCTGTGTATTCGTCCATTGGTAGATATGTTTGATCAGTTCGTTGTCTTGGTTTCTTGTTCGACTTTCATGGTTGGTCACTTTACGCTGTATTTCATGTATTCGAAGGGAATATTCAGATCATTGTGAGATTACTGACATACCAGGGTGCGCCAGTAATTGGTCTAAGGACTTTTGATTGAAATCTCTGTATGGTTGTGATGTGTGTTAATTTAGCACAATCCCAGAGATGGATACCATACATCCTAATTGATTTCAACATGGCTTTGTATAGTAGTAATTTGATATTTAATGACAATTTGGATATCCTACCAAGGAGCCAGTACATTTGTCTGAACTTGAGATCCAACTGCCTGCATTTCATTTAGAGGTGTTTGTTCCATGTTATCCTTTGGTTGATATGCAATCTAAGGTATTTAAGATGCAATGTAAACTAATTTGAATGCACAAATATCATTCTTGAGACGAGACATTGTGGAAAAGTTTAGAATTTGTTAAAATGCTGGATTCAAAAGTAGGAGTTTAATACAACAGATATATAACATAAATGGTATTAACAATATAAACAGGTTAATACAATAAAACAAAGGTTTAAGTATTTATTTTTTAAATTTTAATACTTTATGCATTGGAATCTATAAAGTTTTGAACTAAGACCAAAAGTATGACACTTTCATTTGCATGCGATCAGCATTTGTTTATTTAAATGTGCTATAAAAAAAACACCATCCATAAATCCAATTCCTTTACTTATTATTTTTTTGTCCTTTAAAACAATTTGTTTATTCATACATTTTTGCTAGCTGTGGAAGTTCTTTTAACGGAATGTGATATAACATACTTTAAATGATACTTCAAATCAAACACCAATATCATGTACCTATGTATTTATAAATTTATTAACAAACTGCAGTCCAAGAAAAATAATATATTATCAACATTAGCCATTTACAGTAAAACCTCCGTTAACCAAAATAATTGGGGGTAGGCTGTTTTGGATAACAAGAATTTCAGTTAAAAATGACATTGTTTTTGTACTCTTCTTTTATCAAATTACATAGTATTGGAGAGATATAGCTACAAAACATCATTGTCAAAGGGAAACACAAAAGAAAATAGAAGAATTCTTTAAAAAACACTCTAAACATGTTCATTTTCCTTGATTTTATTGCTTTTTGATTAATTTCCTTTATATTGACAAAATTATTGAAACTGTCAGCCATTTCGGTTAAACGATGTTTTGGTTAAAAAGGTTTCGGTTAACGGAGGTTTTACTGTATTTGCCTTAAATGGCAACATTTTAAAACAAACAAACACACATTACACAAAAAGTTGCACTAGACTTTCTCCTGGTTAAAAATGTATAAAGGTACTGCCACAGTTTGTTCGAATTAATAACCGCAGGCTCAGTTGCCGATATTTCAATGTTTTCTCTAAACAACTGCAATATTTGTAAAGCTGCTATTATTGGAACAAAAGGTATGTTGCATTGCATCTCATTTCACATATTAATACGAAAAATCTCTTTAAAATACCAAACCTTCTTTCAATAACAATTGAAGCAATTTATGATTGATTAAAAAGCACTTCAACTGCTGTCGAAGATTCTGCTATGGTGTCATTAATAGGTAGTTGAGAACTGGATATTCCCCAACAATACATTGTCCATAAATTCCCCATTTTATGTGCCCATAATCCATAATATGCAAAAGTATTTGACAACTCCTAAAATAGAGTATTTTTTCTAAATGCACTTCCATAATATTGTAGGATGAGTATTATGGGTTATATTGCTCTTTAAATGACAAAATACTAATTAAATTCAACGTTTTACTCTTTTTCATGATCTTTTTACTTTTTATATATATTACAGGTAACAAAAATAGAATTTTAGCACATTTTAGAGGTTATTTTTATAATTTTTTACAAAAATAAAAATATTTAATGTCATTGTCATTTGTCAAAATAAAAGATTCCTTTCTTACAACCAAAACCTACTAAAATCTACTATATTTTCTACCAGATTCTAAAATCTACTAGATTTAAAATTTTCCCACTAAATCACAAGAAATTCTACTAAATCTAGTAGAAAATCTACTAAATTGGCAACCCTGATAATAGTACGTTTTTAAGTGAAAGAATCTTAAAATTTGTAACACAGATGAAGCACAGTAACATTTGTTTCCAATAATTAGATGGACCTGTCTCCACAACAAAAGATTAAAAGATACAGATGTTATTTAAGAGGTTGCAGAAGGGAACTAAATGTTCATAAATCTTGTATGTTTTCTGAAATCGTTTTCTGCAGTAGGTATTCATTAATGTTTTAAATACGCAAATTTTCAAATTATTTAAAAATGTCTTTAAATAAAAAGCATTAAATACAAAACCCACTATATTGATGCTTAGTTTAGAAAATTGATAGATATTTAAAAAAATAGTACCCTTATTTAAAGTGTGATTTCAAAATTTCAAAAATTTCAAGTGAATTTCAAAATTTCACCTTGCATTATTCATAATAGACCCTACATAATACACATTTTTGAGATGAGGTTGTTAAGCAGCTTCTAAAAACAAAAATATACAGGGTGTTTAATTAAAATTAAAGATAATGGACTATGCTAGACTTGAGTGAATCAACCTGTATATTCAAATTTATGTTTAAATAGTCCATAGTTGAATTTAAAAGTTGACGTATCCTAGCGTTTTTATAATTTTCTAAAATAATGACACATGACAAAAACAATTTTATTCCATAAGTGGTTTCCATACATTATAATTTTAAATGATCACCCTGTATTATTCATAAAGACCATAAATTCAGATTGTTAAGCAGCTTTTAAACATATAAAAATATACAGGGTGTTAAAAAATAAAGCTTATGGACTACGGTAGTCTTGCATACATCACCCTGTACATTTAAATTTATGTTTAAAAAGCACACATTTTTATATATTAAAATCTACGGGTCTCAGCGTTTAAAAATTGATTAAAACAAGGACAGAAATAATTTTATTCCATAAGTGCCTTCTTACATATACAGAGTGTTTCAGAAAAAGGTAACACGATCTCTAAGATAGGTGAAAAACTGAAAAATAATTGGGGTTTGCTTAGTATAAAATTTTTGTAACGGCATGCGTTTTCACGATATAGGGCGTTGAAAAACAAAAAGTTTTACACATTTTTTTCACTATTTTTCCGAAACTACTGGCAACATCGTATATTATTTGTTATACAAAAATTTTTACTAAGCAAAATAAAATATTGAAATAATAAATAGGTATGTTATTTTATTTTAAGTTTTTATTAAAGAAGATCACATAGAAGAATGCATGAGAAGAACAATAAAGGATGAAGCCAAAAATGTATGTAAGGATAGGGCCAAGCAAGGAAAATGTAAATGTAAATGTAAAATTAGTAATAAAAGATTATTATTCTAAAACATTAAAAGGGTAAACCCTGTAGTTGGCTGTATACCTTTGTTAAGACAACGTAGAATGAAGTAAACACTTCTGTTGTATATAGGTATATTATAAATTTATTAAAAAATTTTTAAAATTCATCCACAAGGGAGTGGTTGTACAAAACGTTTTCGGTCAAACTGACCATCCTCAGTGTAAACGTCCAGTGTACAAGTAATTGAAACTAGCCACTTGAATAGGTGTAAAACCTCAAAATAACATTATTGCTACATTATGAGCTGTATAGTAATCGACAATAAGTCGATGTCTTAAGATTAAAAATGTATCACATGTGGATGTATGTCATCCTTGCTCGGAATTAGCACAAGGTTGTGATCAGGTGAGAGGTTAACAACCAACTTAACGAGTTGGTTGTTAACCTCTCACCTGATCACAACCTTGTGCTAATTCCGAGCAAGGATGACATACATCCACATGTGATACATTTTTAATCTTAAGACATCGACTTATTGTCGATTACTATACAGCTCATAATGTAGCAATAATGTTATTTTGAGGTTTTACACCTATTCAAGTGGCTAGTTTCAATTACTTGTACACTGGACGTTTACACTGAGGATGGTCAGTTTGACCGAAAACGTTTTGTACAACCACTCCCTTGTGGATGAATTTTAAAAATTTTTTAATAAATTTATAATATACCTATATACAACAGAAGTGTTTACTTCATTCTACGTTGGATTATTATTCTAAGTTTTGGACATATTTCATGTCATGGGACATGAAATTACGATTGGCAGGGATAACCAGACACATGAACTAAAAAGAAGAATCGTTCTTGGGTGGGCAGCATTTGTAAAACTGAAAGAAACTTTTAAGAGTGAGTTGCTGATATGCCTAAAGAGAAAGGTATTTGATCAGTGCGTCCTCCCAGTCTTGACGTACGGATCAGAAACACTTACCTTACCTAAAGCCTCGGCTACCAAACTAAGAGTAACGCAGAGAAGAATGGAGCGGTCAATGTTAGGAATAACTCTGCGAGACAAAATCAGAAACGAAGAAATCAGGAGAAGAACAAAGGTGACTGACGTCATCAAAAGGATAGCTAACTTGAAGTGGAGATGGGCAGGACACATAGCGAGAATGACACATGGGCGATGGACAAAAAGGTTATTGGAATGGAGGCCAAGAGAAGACAAGAGAAGCGCCGGTTGACCGCCTACAAGATGGACAGACCACGTAAGAAAGCTAAATAAAAAATGGATGAGAGCGGCGCAGGATAGACGTGGTTGGAAATGAGGGGAGGAAGCCTATGTTCAGCAGTGGACTTTTGAGGCTGGATGATGATTGTAAGTTTTTATTATTACCTCAAATGCGATTAAAGTAATAATTCCGGTAATTTTCGCAACCTAGTTTTCCATTTAGGTTCAAATGGTGACTTGGGTGTTACGTAACGTTTAGGTAGGGGGAGGGGGGGTCAAAAATCTTCAAAAATTGCGTTACGTAATACTTGAACGCTCCCAAAGAGGTCTGACAGCGTACAGGATGGATCTCTGAAATGAGGGAATTATTGGTTGGAAATAAAGCGCAACAAATAGAGATGAATTGAGGAGAATCGTATGTCAATTTAGTAGGCAAGGAGCATGATTGGACAAAAGGCGACCCTACTTGATACAAGTTTTGTAATATATAAGTATTATAATTGTATTTTTAGCACTAGGCCTTCAAGGCTTGCTAAGCTTTTTAAATAATTATTATAGAAAATAGAACATTGAATTTTATTTTGAAATTATGTTTAATACTAGAAAATAGTCGTTTTCTGATACCCCATAAAAATGTTATGACTTTTTACCCGTTTGTTGGCAATTAAAGGAAAACACTACTATAAAATTTCAAGGTCTGACTTTAGTATATTTTCATTTAGAATTATGTGTTCAAAGTATTTCGTGAAAACATAAAAACTTTGACAACGGTTTGGATTGAATAGCAAATAGTGTTTCTGTTGATTTTCTAATTTACGATGTTTACAGTAGTATCTCCCAGTGGATTAATTACTTCTACAGATGTTGATATGTTAAAAACGAATACAGACATTAAATTCTTTTGTAATTTGTAACACACTAAACTAAGTCGTTAGCTAATTAAAGAGCTATTTCGTTAAAGATACGGTAATTAAAACTCTTGTTTGGATAAGCTAAATAGAAGTGGTAAATTTTAAATCCAAAACGCCACAAAACTAGTCATAAAAGTTGAATGTTATAGGCTATAGGCATTTCGAATGTATGTACATTTTAACAATGTGTTTAGTCTAATCAACAGCCATGTTCTCGTAGAATTTTGAGAATCAAGGTTGATTTCCTTGAAATTTTGGATGTAGGTACATACTAATTACATCCTTTGTCAAAATCCAGCCTACGCCGAATCGGACTTTTGCCCTGGGGGTGAAAACAACCCCATCTAAGGGATAAACATTTTTTCAATCAAAATAACTATGGAAGTCGATAGACTGACCAATTCTGAGTAAATTTTATTCTATAAGATTTTTCTATAAGAAAGTTGATACTTTTCAAGTTATTAGCGATTGAAACTATGCGTTTTTCATTGAAAAAACTGAACGTTTTATAACCGTTTTTTATGTAAAAATTAATTTTATAGAAAAAATCAATAAGAACAAAATTGTGGCTAATAATGATACAAAGATCTATGTAAACCCAAATACGACTGAGTTATTGGCTCTTTAAAGGATGGTTATTTTCGAAGAACCTCGAAATGGAGAACCTTTAATCTCAAATAACTCGAATGTGGTGCAATTTTTTGGGAAAACTTAAGGGATATCTTTTAAAGTTCATTACAAAACTTTTCAAATAAGCTCGTATAAAAGTTTTTTTCATAAGAACTGACTGACTTATGACGAAAATAAAATTGCTCTCTACTTTTTTCTTTTTGAAATGTAAAAAGTCTACCCTCATCATTACAATCCTAATATAGCTTCTCAGTTGAAATTAACTTTATTATTATTATTGATACGATCCATGCGATTTGACCGGTTTGGAATGCTTAGTTTAGAAAAAACAATAATTGATTAAATCAAAAATGACACTTTTATAATTTTTAAAAAAAGTTCATGTAGAATTGTAAATAGTTTACCTCATATTTTAAATTTCCCTGTATATCATTTTTCCTTGATTATTAGTAGAAATACGAAACGAACGGCCGTCCCTTAGGGCAGCTATGTGGGCGTATCTAATCGTTGTGTTTATTTTCGATCGGTAAAGATCAACAAGTAGCGAAGTAGCTAGCTTGACTAATTTTGAATTTTTATGTTATTGGAAGATGTCGGTATATGCTTTGAACCAATTTTAATTGGGTTGTTTCACAGAAAAAAGGAGATTAGCCTAAGAGGGATTGTTTTATCGTAGGGGTAGTATAGTCAGTCGATTCTAACATCTTAAACGCGACAGATCTGTTCTTAGGTTAGGGATATTATATTGATTAGACGCAAATTATCTATAAATACATTTCCCTTTTGTAAGAGTAAGAACACGTAAGAATTTTGGTCGCAAATTACACAAGCACTTTTACATTTCGATAATTTAATAGTAACAATAATTTAGTTATCTATTTTATTAATTAAAACTATTAAACATCAAACGGACTTTTATTACGATCGTCTTTAAAGAAAACCTACATTCATATTTCTAAAATAAATCTAAAACTATTCATAATATGGAAACATGTTTTAAATATTAATTGGAGGATTTTTTGCTGAAAATTTTTATTTTTTTTGTTTTTGTATCATGAATACTTTTAGGTTTATTTAAGAAAAATGCACATTTTTTTAATTATAAAATGTCATTTTCGATTTAATCAACTATTTTTTTCTAAACTAAGCATTCCAAACCGGTCAAATCACATGGGTCGTATCAATTATATCTAAATAAAGTTAATTTCAAGTGGGAAGCTATTCATTTCTATTAGGATTGTATTGACGAGGGTTTAATTGTTAAATTTCAAAAAGAAAAAAACAGAGTGACTTTATTTTCGTGATAAGTCAGTTAGTTCTTATGCAAAAAACTTTTGCCAGGTTCTGTGTCTTATTTGAAAGGTTTTTTAATGAACTTTAAAAGATGTCTGTTAAGTTTTCCCAAAAAATTGCACCACATTCGAGTTAATTGAGATTGAAGGTTCTGCATTTCGAGGTTCTTCGAAAATAACCATCCTTTAAAGAGAATAACTCAGTCATATTTGGGTTTAGATCTTTCCGACGCGAGTCTCTTTGTTTTTTATTAGCCACAATTTTGTTATTATTGATTTTTGCTATAAACTTAAAATTTTTCAAGTTATTCATGAAAAACGGTTATAAAACGTTAGTTTTTCAATGAAAAATGCAGTTTCAAACGCTAATAACTAAATTTACTCCGAATTGGTCACTATATCGATTTCCATAGTTATTTTGATTGAAAAATTTTTTATCCCTAGATAGGGTTGTTTTCACCCCCACTGCAAAAGCCCGGTTCGGCAGCTTAAACCCAAATTATCGGTGTTGATTATCAAAATTCCACGGTTTTACAGTTTTTTACCGCTGGTGAGTGGTCTAATTGCCGCATAAATAATACCTATTCTCAAATTACATAGACCAGTCGCGTGCTTGCGATATTATTTGGATACGATATGAGAAAGGGTGTCTCAATAAATACGTTCAGTCTAGATCACACTAGTTTGCAGGTAATTATCATTGCCTGCAAACTAATCAAATTGTGTTTCTCCACGTGGGATGATGATGATCGTCCGGGGTACTACCCCGTAGCGAAGACACGACTGTCTTCTTCGGCAGACCAGGAACAAAAGGGATAAGTTGAGATTGTGGATAGATCATCTCCGGATGAGTGCATACCGGAAATATAAGTGGGGTGATGATGGGGTGGCTAGGTACAAATTATAAATACTTCCCGTTGAATATTTAATTTATATTTATATAAAGTTACTAAAGTGCAACAGACATGTCGCTCCAAATTAAACACGGATTTTTAAAAGGCTTTGTCCACATGAGGGCACGTTGCCAGCGCTAACGTTGCGTTTTACCTGATCTAACCCTAAAGACGTCTTTCAAGTTACCAAGGAAAGCAGCTAAAACGCGGCGTTAGCGCTAGCAAAGCGCCCACATGTGTACAAAGCCTGATGATTCGTTAACCAAGCGAACATGTTGCGGACAGATCAGAACATTTCTGCTACAAATATACGATAGTGTATGCGTTAATTTTAAGCGTCAGTTGTCTACGACAGCTCTGAGAGTATTTGCGGTGTGCAAGTACTTGGAAGGGAATTGAGAAACGATCGTGCGCGAATAGCGGAGAAATATTGCAACTTTCTTAAATAATTCATATTGTCAATTGAAATTGACTTTGCCGAACTTGCACGGTCCCAATACTCGTACATCGTCATGCAAAATAATCCAGCATTTATTATTAAATTTGTGCAAATAGTGGAAAATTATAATATGGTCATAATATCGAAGATTATTTGAAACGGTCAAGGTAAGGATCCATACGGTTGATTTACATATACCTATTCAAATTCTACTTCGCCATTGTACCGCCTCATCTGTACCTCGGTGACTCTGAGAACGAGGATTTTATAATATTGGTTGCACATTATTCCCACCCACCTCAATTGATGGTTGTGAGATTCCTCCCGCTGTTTTTCTTACATAATTATGTAATATAAATACACATTTTGTATAGGTATTACTTCTAACTTGTTTTAAAATCAGGTTACATGAAATGTATGGGGAAATACATTTTAATAGAGGTGGAACACAGTTTGGTACTTTTGCTATTCGACGGTTAAACTGCAAAACCTCGTAAGTCAGTTTTATGTAACTTTAGAGGAGATTCAAGATATTCGTTTTGTGTGAGTAGGGTTCTTTTTAGGTACCGATTCCATTACCTTTAAGTAAAATTCAGTAATATTGTTTTTTTTTTGTCAAAGAGCGACTTACGAGGTTTTGCCTCATAAAAATGCAACTAACGAGGTTTTGTAACTTAAAATCTTACTTATGAGGTTTTTGTAGATACATTTGATAGATAGGTCTTGGTCGCTAGTACCTACCATTAAATTTAAATATTGACTTACAAGCTTTCGTAGTTTAAAAGATATGTAAAAGTATAAAACCAACAAAGTGTAAAAGTAATAATGGACCAAAAATCGACTTACGAGATTTTGCAGTTTAACCGTCGTATTGCTATTCAATGTACACTCCGAATTTATTTTTAGTTAAATATACAAGAATTAGCTATAGATGTGGTAGTTAATGGATTATGTTCATTTTAGGCACGCTGTAATGAGCACAGACCTTTCATTAAGTGCTACATCTATGTACTCGTATGACATAGGTACTTAAACTAGACTAAAAGAGCATATCCGTCGCAGAAAAAATTACTGCCAATGTCGTTATCCACAGTACTTGTGGTGTGGAACCCTAGTTCGAGTCTGTAATTTTACGGACTGTAAATTATTACTATACACAGTAAAAAAATAATTACGGTCTGTAATTATTTCTATTAGAGACTTTGATTTTGGTGTTGGTAGAGTGTTGTTTATGTAGACGTCAATGTTTTATCCAAGATAACACACACAAGTATACAAGTATTTAGGATAGTGGCAGTGTTCCAGCAGCATTCCTCTAGAGGTAATAAGTAGTCTTCTGGAAGCACGCTTGTTGCTGAGGTGGAATGCACATACTTGGTGTTGTTCTGAAGCTATTTCCTTGTGGCATTTTTATAATTACGTATTTTTTATGGGAAATAAGCCACAATTTTACTAAAAAATGAATTTATTAACGTTTCGAAGCCCAAATCGGGTTTCGTTGTCAAAATACAAAATACTATTAAAATAAAACAAACATGTTGTTGATAGGTAAAAAAAAAAATCTTCTAATAATTTATTTAATCTGACTCATTTATATTGGCAATTCAGACGTATATTATACATTTTACAGTAGAAGACTTTAAAATGATATCGCCAATATTTATGAGTTGCGTTCCTGGGACGACTTTACTAAAAGATAGTTCATTCGATTACATGAAATCAATCCCAACTCAAGAATATCCGTCGCAAAAAAATCATAGCACAGATCACATGCTATGATTTTTTTGCGACGGATATTCTTGAGTTGGGATTGATTTCATGTAATCGAATGAACTATCTTTTAGTAAAGTCGTCCCAGGAACGCAACTCATAAATATTGGCGATATCATTTTAAAGTCTTCTACTGTAAAATGTATAATATACGTCTGAATTGCCAATATAAATGAGTCAGATTAAATAAATTATTAGAAGAATTTTTTTACTTAGCAACAACATGTTTGTTTTATGTTAATAGTATTTTGTATTTTGACAACGAAACCCAATTTGGGCTTCGAAACGTTAATAAATTCATTTTTTAGTAAAATTGTGGCTTATTTCCCATAAAAAGCACATACTTGGGTCTTAGTTGTGTTTGGCTTAATTTGGTTCTTGTCCAAGGTTCAAGGTTCTTCTTCCTCTTCTAGGTTAGGTTGTTGTGATAGCCACTTCAACTTCTTCAAACTGATACTTTGAGAGAGTTGTAGATTACAAGTATCTCGGTTGCTGTTTGAATGCACACTAGGAAATGCACAAAAAATCAGGTGCTAACTGTATTAGTAGGTGGTAATATGGATAAAAGAATTGAAGTTTTTATAACCCGCAAGAAAAGATAAATAATTCGGTTGTGTTATGAGCAAAAGTATGACATTTATGGTAAAGAGTAAGTGAACGCAAAATTGAGATAAGTGTGGTTGAGATAAAAGAAAAACATTGTGGCTAAATAGTTTACGTCACGAGTATGGAGTTAACATGAATCAGTTTTCCGTGAAGCGGTTGATACAGCGAACATCACGTAATTAGTTATCAACCTTCTAATAGAAGGACCAAGATGTATCCCCTTATCCACATCAATGGAATATCTATTCAAGAGTCCCATAAAGGTATTCAACCGTAGCTACAAGTGCTATATACACTATATACCTAATGATTTATATTATAAGATCCAGAAATAATAAATACATGCTGAAAACTGGTGAATACATACAGTAATCTTTACTGACATGAAAAGAAACAAAAATAGAGTAGCAGCACAGAGACTCAAGGGGCCCTGTTGGGTGATTACGACCAAAATTCCATGAAGAGCATAACCATATTTGATTGATATAGGTAGTACCACTCCATTTGAGAGGTTCAGCAACACCAAAACGGTATATATTTAGCTATTATTTTGATCGAAATCCTATTTGAAGTGATTATTAACTTCAAAATAAGTAAAAAAAAGACCAAATCTGTTAGATATGATTAGATGATTAGATTATTTCTAATATAATTAATGAGATAAATACATTTTTTTAAATTGTATTTGAAAACAAACTGATTTGAAAACCGAAACATTATCTGTAAAATTATTAAGTGTCAAGAATGAGATATCACAGAAGGTGAACAATTCAATTTATTTAGTTCTTGCTTCATTTAAGGAAATTAAATATAATGGAACAATATTAGAAAAAATAACAACGTACGAATATATGGACAGCGTTGTAACTGATGATGACCAAAAAATAGAGGCGAAAACAACAAATAGAGAAAATAAGTCTACACGATTATAATTACGAAATTAATACAACAATATTAGGACACAAAGATGTAAAAATGGAAATATTCACAATACGATAACAGACAAAAACTAGACAATTCAGAAAAACATGAATCAAAAATCAACAATTATTTGATAACTTCTTTAGTCACTGGATTTTATTGTCTTTCAGATTCTTTCATGTAAATATGTTACAAATAATATGCTCGTTAATCCGTAGATAAAAAATTTCACATATCACGCCAAAGGATATACCTTCTAGTAAACAATCTAGACACTTTTTAAGTGTAGTATACTGTTATTTTGGATTATGACTATAATATATTATGCCAGTCGTTAAGATGTAAACACATCTCCCACAGTCATTTTTAACGATTTTTCTGATTATAAAAAATATGCATTGCTTCCAAATGTTACAGTTCGCTATCACCCAATTGATTTTCTCTTCAAACCACTAACCGACTTTTAAATAATAATGTACTACTCTATAAATAGCTTACAACTTAGATAGATACGTCTATATTCTAAAAATACTGTGGGAATATTATATTATCTTTTCATTGGCGGAACAAAGCAGATACGAAGGGCCCTAGTAATACTAGTATAATATACAAGAATAAAAAACCGAAAAACGCCGTAAAAATGAGTGGCGCATACAATATTCCAGCTACAAAAGATCTGATATGAATATTACGTGGCGCGAAAGTGTATTTTCATTTTGATGCAAAACAAAATTCTAGTTTTATTTTAAAATATTTTTGCTAAATATTTGCTAAATTTGAAGTAACACGCGCCACAAAAGAGTAACTTTGATACAGTTTGAATTTTGAAACTCTTTTGTAGCGCGTTTACTTCAAATTATTATGGAAAAATCTTATTATCTTAAAACTTATACTACCTTGGCAACTTTGAAATTTTTAGATAAATGTCCGATTTAGGGTTAAAAATGGCCGATTTCGCAATTTTCCAAAATTTCAATCGCTTATATAACAAAAACTATTAACTTAAGAGAAAAATCACTAAAGACCTTTTCTGTTTGGAATGATTAAAAAAACCTAAAAAAAATTGGTCGATGCAAAAAAAATAATTTTAGGAAAAACCCCTAATCTTTCCCCTCGCCTGGCAAGGTCTTATGCTCTTCAGAATCGCCTGTCATTGTACACATTTCCTCTAAATGACTTACTCAAACACATACTTAAATTTAAACCTTACAGGAGAAAGTTTATTTTACCCCCTAAATTTGCACTTTTCGATTCACCTGGTAGATACACGTGCACCGCTGATGCCTGCCAGGTCATGGTTTTTAGCCTTGGTGTGCTATGAATTATCACTAGACAAATTTCTAGCCTTACAGGACGACCGTTAGTCGGAGGGTTCACTAGCTCTTAGACTATATATAGAGCAGCAGATTGCATTAGAATATTAGGCCAGGAACCGAAGCTTTTCAAATCGCAATTTTTACAGAATGGATCGATTTTCTTGAAAATTTGAGAATAAGTAGTGGATAGTCCAACGATCAAAATCTATATGATGCCGAAAGGCGCTTTTACCATGGGGGTGGTTGCCACCCCATCTCGGGGGTGGAAATTTTTTATTATATTTTGACCGCAAAAGTTGATAAAATCATTAATTCTAAGCAAAAAATGTTCAATACATTTTTTTGATAAAATTAATAGTTTTCGATTTATTCGCTATCGAAAGTGTTAGTTTTGTATAGAAAAAAATCAATGTTTTTCGATATACTTACTCATTTACGATTCACTCAATTTTTACCATAGAAATTTTTTTTTCAAAGCAAGTTCTTGGGAATTAAATAACCTACAATTATTTTATATTGAAACATTTTTTCCTTGATGCTAATCTTTCTATTCTGAAGAAAATGGCATTTTTTACCAAACTACAAAAATTCGTTATTCGCTTTTTACTCCAGTTTTTTTTAAAACTAATCATTCTAGACCAGTCAAACTTCTAGAATCTATTAATAATACATAAATAAATAAGAATGAATAAGGCCAATGACTAAAAACACCGCCAACTTACATTATTATGCTTCCAATTGGATTTCTCCTTTTTTTTTTCAAAAAAATATATTTATTTTTTAACCGTAACTTTTTTATTTTTTATCTTAGAAAACTTGGTAAACAAAATTTGACAGGTTTTTACAAGGTCTATAAGACTATTAATATTAAATCTTTTTAATATCCTCAGTCGCAAAAAGAGATGACTTTGAAAGGGTTGGTAAAGGTGGTTTTTGCATGTTATTACAGGTTTTAATTGTTAATAGCTCACTCAATTTTTACCGCAGAAAAATTTTTTGCAAACCATGTTCTTGGGAATTAAATAAGCTACAATTTCATATTTAAACATTTTTTCGTATCTCTGATGCTAATCTTGCTATTCTGAAGAACTGAAGAAAAGGCCATTTTTTCCAAACTACAAAAATTCTTCATTCACTTTTAAATCCAGTTTTTTTAAAACTAATCATTCTAAGTCAGTCAAACTTCTAGAACCTATTAATAATATATAAATGAAAAAGACCTAATAAATTTAATGACTAATTTTAATTAGGGTGGTGATTAGGGGGTTGCTTGCGATCACTTTTTCGCTGAAAACAATAGGGACTGACATTCTTTTCATTATAAGTCACTTAATTTTCAAGCTAGACTTTTTTTATTTCTGAATATATATATATATATATATATATATATATATATATGCATTTGCTACCCATACACCTCCGATTGCTACATCCTTAGTTCGAGTGTGCCTCCGATTTTACGAGTTCGCCTCCGAAATCGGAGGCGAACACGTACAGTCATGTTTCTTGTGCATTTATTTGCTAACTCGTCTGTATAAGGCGTTTGCCAATTTTTTAAGTAGAGGTAAAATCGAGTCATTAACGTCTATCGATATACATTTTAGTTCGCCGTATCTGGCGTCAGAGGCGCAGCTTGTTACACGCGTATATTCTGTCGTTAGCCGAAGGTAGTGGGCGCCTCCGATATATACGCTATGTCCACCGGTTCACTTCGCCTCTTAGTAGTGGCAACATCGCAATCATTTAAGCGCATAATGTAGTCGGAACCTGATACACAATGATTATGAATAGCTAGATATAAGACACTGCAACGCTAATATTTGTATTTTCTCACCGTAATAGAAAATTTTATGCAAGTTTGCATTTGACTAAATTCGTATAATCTCGGGGTAATCTTAAATTTATCAGATCCTAAGTAGGTATCTATCTTTATCTATTTATAAAATAGGGCCCGTGATTTAAATTAGAAAGTCTAAAAGGACAAAATTTAACTTTCTTTTTGCGTACATGGCTTTCAATAGTAATAGCACTTAATAGTGATGTAATTAATATGAGTCATACTTTTCTTGTACTAAACGTACCATACAATTGTTTTATGTTTTATTAACACTGTCCTTATTCTTATTCCTTTATTTTGATGTTAATCAAACTCGATACTGAAACACAGCTTTTAATGTAAATAATATGAAAAGGAATTAAGGCCGTTCCTCGCGATTCTGGGCATAGGAAATTCCAATGTTAAAGTTTAAACAAAATGACGCAAAAACTATGGCAGATATTGAGATAATTCTTTTTTTATATGAAAGGTCCTAAAAAATTCTAGCGCACTATTTGTGTATGAATTATGAAATTGTTTAAACAATACACTTTTTAAAAATATTTTTGTTTAAAATTAACATAAAAAATAGTAAAATAAATATGGCGCTATAGAATTTTTCGCACTTTCCGAATCTGTTTTTATTTTTTAAATAAAGTGTAACACAAAACAGCTACTTTGTTTAAACTTTTTAAAAAATCCAAAGTGCTGGTAAAAATTGTCTCTGTAGATCCGGCACAGGCTCTCCTTGTCGATATCTAGCCGACAGGTAGATATCGACAACGATATAGGTACGCCCTCTCGCTTTGGGGTAGAGTCATAAATATTTTGAAAAGGCTTAAGAGCCTATTACATCTTCCTAAATTTAGTGTCCGATATTTAGAACGTTCTGAATTCAGGATAGTGTAATCGCATTTAGTCAGTTAGCATCCTAATTAGGAAGGTTTTTCGACTTCCTAAGTGGCTAAATCGTAGAGATGGAACACAATAGTATTTTTCGGTAATATTTTTTTTGTTATTGGCATACACATTAGTGATTCAGCCAGTTACAAGTTAATGTTTTAGCCCTATGCATCACATTCAAACGATCAACCTAGTTGGTAGGTACCAATAATTTTGTATTTTTAATCTAGAGCAGAGGTTCTCAACCAGTTGTACGCGTACCACTGGTGGTACGTGGGACGATTTCAGGTGGTACGCGTCGCGTGGGTGAAACAAGCTGTTGCGCTGGGCCTCTGTCTGCGGATGTGGCAGAATACAGTATTCCTCGAAATATCTCAAATACCAGATGTAGTGGTTGACATAATTCATAATTCTTCACTTGGAATCTCTTCAAGAAAGTTTTAATAAATATTTCTCTGAAGATTATTCCAAACTTGACTGGATCAGAAATCCTTTTGCAGGAATCTCACCAAATGAGTTGTAATTGCAGGAAACGTTCATCGATCTAATAGAAAATAGTTCTGTGAAACACAGCTTTAAAGAGAAATCCTTAGTTGACTTCTGGATTGAGTTAAAATCCTAGTATCCAATGCTCTTCTGACAAGCTATGCTGTTTTTGATGCCATTTGTCACTAATTGCTCGTGTAAGACTGGTTTTAAGTACTGGACTATGGTATATATTTTAAAATTAAAATTAGACACCACAATTGTGTCTATAAAACAAGCCAATGGACATATTTCTGATAGTAAACATGTTTCTAAAAACAATATGATCGGGGGGCATTCTTCCATTCCATGACCCCCTACCCCCAAATGCTTGGTGGTACCCCAAAATCTTCAAAATATTTCAGGTGGTACGCAGTTACTAAAAGGTTGGGAACCCGTGACCTAGAGAATGACATGTATTTAATTTGGTTTTTAAATATATTTATATTTATATTTCTTACCATGTTTTTCCTCCAATTCGTAAATCTATATCACAACTAAACAAATTTTTCTTACATGTAATTATTATGGGTTTTTAAATTACCTAAAGTCGAGACAAATAGAAAATGAAGACACTAAGTTATTATAGAAGATAGGATCGATTAGATTATAGTCATATAAATAAAAACAAAATGCGAAAGAGGCAAAATTTTAACAGTTTTAAATGACAACTATATCTGCCATAAATTAGAAATCTGTTACAGCCGTATCGACCTGAAATTCTTTTGAACCCATCACATTAAACAGATGTGAGATGTTGGAATCGAAACAGACGCCGCCGATGCGTTTCTCTATGGTACCTATTCCGTACCTATTTCATTTCAAATCTCTTGCCCGGTCGTTCCGAAAAGTGTACGACCGGCGCTGGAATCGAAACCGATGCCGTCAAAGTTTTGTCACGTGTAATACGTGGAATAGTCGATTGAAACATATTCCGACGTACCCGCTCCAGTGCCAGCGTGCCATCCCTAATCGAAACGAACGTCGCCGATGTGTTCCCTACTAACCCTATGGTGGCTCTTTCGATGTGACTGTGCTAAAACCTATTCCGAGCGAGAATCCAGTTCCGAGTTTATTGTAAATTGCGGATTGCGGTCGATGCGGCGCCGTTGAAATCGAAACCGATACCGTCGACTTTTTGGTCACTGGTGCGTGGAATAGACGATTGGGACCTATTCCGAGGTACCTGCTCCAGTTCCATAATGCCGTCTCTAGACCGTTTCATTCTTCTTTGGGGCACTCAAGTTTGGTTGTTGTGGTCTGGGTTAACGACAATGTTTTGGCGCCGTAAGTCATGTTTGGAAGCGCACATTAGTCGGACGTCTTCTTTTTGAGATAATTTGGCATGTTCCTCTTAAAGATGTCTGATAGAGCTCCGTATGCGACCCATGCTGAGGTGATCCTTCTTTGTAGCTCGGCAGTTTGGTTGTCTGGCAATTTGGAGTTCATCCCTAAATATTTATATTTATGGACCAAATGCTATTTCATTGAAGTCGGCTTTTGGATTTTCGCTTGGTATTACCAGGTTTGTCATGTTTTGTGTCTTTCCAAAATTTATGTTTAAACAAACTTTCTTACAGGCGGCATCTAACGCAGTAAGCATACATAGTTCTAATCTCTCCAAAGTTGTGTGTTATAAGAGGTACCTGCTCCAGTTCCACCATGCCATCTCTAGTAAATCGGATGGATGTACATGTGTACAATCCTGTACCATTTTCTATGCACCCAAAATAATAAAAATGTCACTGGATGTACCCAAAACGATAAACATGTCACGATGCTGACTGAAAGGTAATCAATCATAATTAACTTTCGAGCCCTTCGAAGAGCGTACGTGGTTTACCTGCTTTTAAAAGTTTAACCTGGTTAAATTAGGGCAGTCAATGAGGGTATGGGACTCCGAATTCTCTCCTACTATATCGATTTACTTATATTTTCACAATAAGTAGGGAACAGCTCAAGAAACAAAGTCTACCCTATGCCGATGTGTGCTTTTGTCTTGGGGGCGGTTCCCACCTCTTCTCGGGGGTGGAAAATTTTTTGGTTAAATAACTACGGAAGTTGCTAGAAAACCCAATTCTAAGCAAAAACTGTTCTATATTTTTTTTTCGAAAACTCAATAGTTTTTGAGTTATTCGTGGTTGAAAATTGGTTATTTTCATTGAAACATAACACCTTTTCAAACGGTTTTTTGCGAATACCTTAAAAACTATGCATCTAACTAAAAAAACTATATAAAATATTTTTGTAGCTTATAAAATAACAGAGATTGTTTCCTTTATGAATCTTCTAGTTATAATACAAAAAGATATATAGTAAGTGAAAAGAGTTTGTTTTCTTAATGCATGCTCAAATCAGTGTATTCAACTTGAAATAACAGAGAAACGGTCGATTTTAGGTGTCGACCAATAATTTTTGTTGTGCTTGAAAAGACCTTTAAAATAAGCAATATTAAATGTCGATTACATTCAAACTAAGCGAGATAAACTGCAAAAAATTTGATGACTTACGTATTTTAACAAAAAAAAAAAAAGAGAAGAATATTTAACCCCTCATCCACGAGAAGTTAAATGCATCGTTTTCCTTCTACAATACATCTTACTATAGTGTTATTTTTATGTTCAAATAGTTGGGCGGGTTTAACATGAGTGGTTTTTGAAAAAAATAAGATCAAATTATTGAGCGCATTTTTAAATTTTCTTAAAAATCTTCCTGTTCCTGCATGTAACATGTAACTTAAATGCCATACAAAAATGTAGGTTTCATTTAGATAAACATTTTAATTTTATTTTTCATAACCGTATCTCTTATCATTTTCAAGTTACATGGAGAAAAAAGAAGATTTTTAAGAAAATTTAAATATGCGCTCTATAATTTGATTTGATTTTTTTCAAAAACCATTCATTTTAAAGCCGCTCAACTTTTTGAATATATAAATAATACTATAATAAAATGTATTGTAGAAGGAAAACGATGCATTTAAATTCTTGTGGATGAGGGGTTAAATATACTTCTCTCATTTTTTTCTTAAAATTCGTTAGTAATCAATTTTTTGCAGCATATCTCGCTTAGTTTGAATGTAATCGACATTTAATATTGCTTATTTGAAAGAACGTTTCAATCACAACAAAAGGTATTGGTAGCACTATACACCTAAAATCGACCGTTTCTTTGTTATTTCAAGTTGAATACACTGATTTGAAATTGCACCAAAAAACAAATTCTCTTACGTATCATATCTCTTTTTGTGTTATAACTAGAAGATTTATGAAGAAACGAATCTCTTTGTTTTTTTATAGGCTACAAAAAAGTTTTATATAGTTTTTTTAGTTAGATGCATTGTTTTTAAGGTATTCGCAAAAAATCGTTTGAAAAGGTGTTATGTTTCAATGAAAATAGCCAATTTTCAACCACGAATAACTCAAAAAGTATCGAGTTTTCGAAAAAAAAAAATTATAAACCAGTTTTTGCTTAGAATTAGGTTCTCTAGCAACTTCCGTAGTTATTTAAGCAAAAGTTTCCCACCCCCGAGAAGGGGTGGGAACCGCCCCCAAGACAAAAGCACACATCGGCATAGGGTAGACTTTGAAAAAGGAGATAAGTTGAGCCTATTCCTAAAATTTGATTAAAATCCATGCAGTAGGATAGAATTCGGAGATAATAACATAATCTTGCTCTCAATGACTGCCCTAAACCGAACCCCTGTGGTTTTAACACTTCTTGGTTTTCAGACCCTGTCTTTGTGCTATTTAGCACCCTAAATTTAGGATGGTGTAATAGCGAGCTACAGTGACTGAATTTAGTGTCCTAAATCGTATCCTGAATATCGGTCCTGAAATTAGGAAGATGTAATAGCCTCTTTATTCAGACTTTTAACAAACCAGTGTGATAGTTTTTACAATGGGTAGTTCTCGAAGACGTTTATATGCGCCACGCAAATGTCGACGTCGATTGAGGAAATTTTATGCAAGCCATCAGTAAGTACCGATTATTTAATTTAATTTTGTTTGAATAGAAGTATTTTCTGTTGATTTTTGGCATTTTCCTTCTAAATTTTTATACTAACTGTTTTTATAACAACACTATGGTTCCGTTTTACTTATATAATAATAATAATTGTAGATTGCAGCCAGTATATTTTTTTGTATTTCAATCAAAATTCTTTTCTTTTCTTCTTTACATGAGCTTAGAGCATATATTTTGCAGTAAAATCAATGTAAGATCAGATCCTGGAGTTTTCTTGGGATTTATGTTTTCTCGTATTTCTTTTTTAATGTAACGGGAGTAATTTCTGAGCTAACTTGAATTGTTTCCATCTCTGCTAGGTCTACTATATTTTGTTCATTTGTTCAAAATTTTGTGCTAAGTAATTTGAAACCTCTCTGAATTTGCCTGACTATTTCTTGCCCAATTTCCATTTTCTAATCTAATTGAAGGGGTGGTTGAGTGACTGGTCATTTATTGAAAAAAATTTCATCTTTATTTATAATCTAGATTAAAAAAACTCGTAAAAAATTGGATTTCGCAGCATCATTTTATTTTCTGTATATACATGAATATGAAAATATAGTTAAAAAAATCATCAGAAAGTAATAGAACTTTAATTTTTTAGGAAAGCAAAGCTTACTGTGTGGATGAAATTCCGAATACGGCACCTGAAAGTGAAGTTCGTCCTTCAACGAGTGCGTAAGTGAACCATTTTTTCTCATTATCTAGTAATAATTTGCAATAACAAAATTGCGTTTTTTAGATATGGCCAAGTAGATACTGGAATTCGAACAGAGGGCGTTTCTAAAGAGTTTCAGATTCTTGAAAAATCAGGGCAAATGGAAACTTTGTAAGTAAAATATATTTCTCAGAGAGTTGGACCATAAACACTTTATTTTCAGGTCACCTTCCAAAATTTGTGGAAGAACAATTGTAGACGTCATTTTTCCAAAGCTCTGCTAAGTTTTCCACACTGTGGTCTATTTTCTTGTGATGGTAGCACAGTAGAGTTGTTGAAAGAAACTAGGAAGGGATTGGAATCGACTTTTCTATTCCAGTGTAACACCTGTAAGTCAACTGTGGAAGTTTCCACTGATGATCCATATTCGAAGCAGACTCCAGTCAATACTGCTGCTGTAACTGGAGTGATATCGATTGGATTGGGATATGCCAATTTAAAAGAATGGTGTTCTACCCTAAATATGCCAGTGATGTCAAAAATCTACAAGAAAATAGAAGGAAAGCTGTGGACAATTTCTATAATACAGCCACGGAATTGATGCTAGCTGCTGGAAAAGAGGAAGAAAGTCTAGCACAAGAATGGGGTGAAGTTGATCCAGAAGATGACAAAGCTGTCATTAGTGTAATAGCTGATGGTGCATGGGCAAGAAGATCTAATAAATCTATATTTTCGGCCAATTCGGGTGTGGCTTCTATCATAGGAAAAAGAACTGGCAAACTATTGTATTTAGGTGTAAAAAACAAGTATTGTCGTGTGTGCGTCAAAAAATTATATCACTCCATACGTATGTTACAAAAATTATAACGGTACTTCGACTGCAATGGAAAGTGCAATTGTTGTAGAAGGTTTTAAACAGAGCATACAAATGCACAACTTGAAATATAAATATTTTATTGCTGATGGCGACAGCAGCACGTACAAAAAAATATGTGAAGCCAAACCGTACGGCAATAACTTTTTTATTGAGAAAATCGAGTGTAAAAACCAAGAAAGGTGGCTATCAGTTAAGGTGTTTGGCGGCAGCAGTGTCATATAATTCCCGTGGAAATTATTTAAATAATATATTGCAAAATATAAGCAAAAATGCAACTGGTCATTACCAAAATTTATTTTCTCAAAGAAAAATTAAAAAATGGATACAAGAAAAAAACAAAAAAAAAATATTTTAAAAAACAAAGTAATAATAAACCTGATAAAGACTATGGTCTAAATGCAGAAGAGTCAGTTCAGTTGTCGGATGAAGAATTCGAAGCAAAAAAACAGGAATTTTTAAAAAATCTGGTAAAAAATATCTCAGAAAGAACAGAGATTTTTAATAATACCACTGCTCAAGGTAATAGTGCTGCTTGGTATGTAGAACGTCAACAACGGTTAACGTCCAGCAATTTCGGAAAAATATGCAAATTGCGAGAGAAAACAGACAGAACTAAAACTATTGAAGCAATATTGAATCGAACGTTTTGTTGAAATAGATTTACGGAATATGGAATTGCGAACGAACCGAAAGCAAAAGAAATGTTAGAAACAATTTTAAATATAAATATTGAACTATCAGGACTTTTCATACATGATGAATATCCCTTTCTTGCAGCTAGTCCTGATGGCTTAATAGGTGACTCAGGCGTAGTCGAAATTAAATGTCCATATAAAGCTAGAGAACTTACGCCTGAAGAAGCTATTGAACAAAAAAAACTTCAATTTTGCCAATTAATTGACGGTCAATTGCATTTGAAAAGAACTGATTCCTATTACTACCAAGTACAAGGACAGTTATTTATTTCGAACAGCGAATACTGTTACTTTGCAGTATGGACCCCAAAAGGAATTTTATACGAAAAGATTTATAAAGATATAGAACTGTGGGAAAATATGCTACCAAAATTGCAAGATTTTTATTATAATTTTTATTTGAAACAACTTATAAAGAAGTTTAGTTTTCCATCGTAGCTATATCGTTTTGTTGATAAACTTTTAAAATTGTACTTACAATACTTTCTTAGAAGATGGTTACGACATACAATTTTTCTCAACAAAATTATTCACATACGTATTTTCTAACATTTTTGATGAACACTATTATCTCCATCGGCTATTAAAAGTTTGTACGTAATGCCATGCGTGTACTACATTTTAATCCATCTAGAATTATTTGACTTTCCATTGCAGTCGAAGCTTTTGTCCAATTTTTGTAACATACGTATTCATTCTTACCTTCTCCGTATAATTTACAGTAGGAACAGTATTTGTTCCTAAAACTTAATCTTTTGTGTTCTGTAACCAATAATGGCTACAGCTCCAGAATTGGGGTTATACTTTGTTTTATATCATACACTTTATTCAAAATAACCACATTATGAATTTTCGTGATCCAAAAATATTAACACAGAAAAAAAAAAACAACCCTAACCTGCTTTCCTTGAGATCGTTCTGAAATTGATAATCACACACTTTTTAAGTTTGCATTAAATTTTGAACATAATTAAATATGTATCACTAATATTCCAGACTCACTAATTTGCTTTTTTTAAGAAAAACAACTTACTTATTTTTTGTTACCATTGATTTTCTCAATTTCTTATATACCCATATACGCTTTACCCATAGTTACATTTAGGGCCGGTTGTTCGAACGCTAATCAACAATGATCATTATCAAATAATTAATTACTGTCAATGTCAACTTTGTTTGGGTTGTTAAAAAGTCTGTGGAGTCTATAATCAATTAATATAACAATAATTATTAACATAATTAATAATAAATCTCATAATTGTAATTAATTATGTTTTCAGCAACCCAAACAAAGTTGACATTGACAGTTTTGGTGACAGTAATTAAATATTTGATAATGATCATTGTTGATTAGCGTTCGAACAACCGGCCCTCAGTCTGTGTCAGCCATTTATTTATGATTTAAAACTTTTTAATAATAATCAATCAAAGTACAGCTCCCGGAACGAACCATGGCCGATGTGAAACGCTGTCGACGATCGTACGCCCACTTAAACTCTACAAGTCTACACAGACAGGATTTCTCTCAACGACCATGGTTCGCTCCGGGAGCTGTATTGTCATTTAGATCATTACTTGAAAATTAACTAACCTTCTTTTAATTTTTTTATATGATGTTTTTTGAAGAAGGATGATTTGATACCTCTATGTACCTTTGATTAGTTGTAAATAAATTATTAAAGTTAAATAAATTTTACTTCTAAGGTCTGTTATTCTAATTACCCCATGATTCCACTGAATAGAAGATCGTCCACTTAATTGCTAAAGACAACATCACTGCTAAATTGTCCGTAAAAAGTGACAAAAAACAAAAGAAAATATACATTACAAAAAAAAAAGTAATTCAGTAATACCGTGACCTCAAAATATCTCTCTATATTTACATTAGTTTGTTAATTTTGTTCTATTTAAAAATTTTAAATCTTAATTATTATTGTTCTCGAAAACATCACTTTGCATGATTCTAAATACTATAATTTACAATTTTATGAAAGTCTGTTATTCTAAGTAACCATAATCTTATTGAAGAGAAGAATGACAACAAGTTTATCATTGTATTGTTACTCCAGGGGTCTGTCGCTTCACTAATCGCCTCTAGTAGCATTTTTGACCTGAGATTTTAACAGATTTGGTTTATGTGCAGAAAGAAATTTTTGAAATAGGGATAGGCAACTCATTGTTACCGTTACGTTTTAGGCCGATGCCACATTATGCGTTTTGACCGGATGCGGTGAAAACGCATCCGTTTCCAACGCAACCGGACCCACCTGTCACACTATGCGTTTAGTCTGGTGCATTTTGTAAGCGCGTACCGATGACTCAAAACGCATCCGTTTCCAACGCAACCGGATCGATCTGTCACACTATGCGTTTTCACCGGATGCGGCGGAAACGCATCCGGTCAAAACGCATAATGTGTCATCGGCCTTAAATGGTTGGGCCTTAAACAAAAAGTAATTCCAGGGGGTAACACTTATTCCAGCGCACTGTATATAATAATGTAATATTTTTTGCAATAAACATATTTCAAACGAATGACCATATTTACCGTGAGCCACTGTATAAGTTGAACAATAATATATAAGTTAAAAAATAAAAAAATATAAAAAGAAAATTTTTTAAGTAACGCTTTTCTTTAGTTACGAGTGACTAACATTAAAAATCCTATAAAACAATCAACTAAAAAGCAAAAAATAAACAAATATTGAAAAAAAATCTAACACATTCGTCAAAGAAAAGCGTGGAGCGTGTTCATCGAATAAACAGTTTTCGCCCAACGCTTATCTTTAAGGAATGTGTTAAGATTTTTTCAATTTTTGTTTATTTTTTGCTTTTTAGTTGATTTTTTTTTATAAGATTTTTAATTTTAGTTACTCGATTAGCTTGCTAATCACCGAAAAAAGGTCGTACAACTCGGGAAACCACCGGGCGAAAGCAATAACGCATTAATAATCTTTATCAATACCAATACCATATAAAAATAACAGGGAAGGTAAAATACAACAAAAAGTTGCGAAGATTATAAAGAGAAACCGAAGAACTGTACAGTACCTAATAAAAAGGCGGAAAGACTAAAAGAGAGGGTGCAAATAAATTCCAAACTAGAAATACGAAAAAGTTAAGTATAAGTATGAATCATATGTAGCAATCACGACAATTAAACGATAAATTTGGCAACATCTACAGAGGTGGACCCGCACTTGCAACATCATATAAAATATGCAAATGAGGCCATAGAGTACGTTCAGTGTATGAAACACGAACTACACAAATAAAATAACTGTATAAAATTAGGTTAATAAATGTTTACCCCTCTTTCTTTGCCTTTATATTATACATCAAAATAAGGTTAATGATGCCTTATATGTGCACATACTACCTTTAGTTTTGGTGGAGCGATGGACGTCTGTTGTATGTGCGGAGGCAAAAAGGATACAAATGCACATATATATATATATATATATATATATATATATATATATATATATATATATATATATATATATATGGCTCACAAATGATAGGAAGCCCGCTACAACCTGCCGATGAATGGAAGCCCGCGGTTTACGGGATAAGGGGATTGTAGCACTGTCTTATTCCTACAGTCTTACGAAGCCCACTCGTATAAACGCGTTCACAGTGTATATGGATTACGCATTATACGAAGCCCGACGATGTTGCCATGTTTTAATTTACGTTTAAATAATACGACTGTTCTACGAGATCCTTATATGTGTATATAAGTCGTCATATTGCCTGTTATAAGAAGCCCAATTCTATTCAGCAATCTATACGAAGCATTTTAGAAGAGTCAAGATAGAACGAAAAGATGCATTGTTTCGGAGCAATTCAAACAAGATTATCTTTTTCTAAAACTTGTTAGTTTATATACATGTTAAAGTAAAAAAGTTCTATTCACAGATTTTGCCGCTAATTGATTATTATTTGTTTAAACAATAACAATAATTGTTTTGTACAGTGTGTCCAATTAACACGTTGTCGGACACTGCGTCAAATGTATAAGCAAGTGTTGTGACACTATATGTATTTTGCAAAGTAGAATAGGGAAAAATTCAACGTATATAGACGTTGTGTCACATTACATCAATGGAAATTAGACGACTATAGACGTTCTGTTCGTCAACGTGAAAAGTTGTGCATGGTCTAAATTAAAAATAGAACCATCAGTTCATTTTTTTTAAGCCGTATACGAGATATTATGTCAAAAAATATGAATTTTACTCAAGAGTAAAGTAGCTTTATTATTCAAAATATTAAAAATTGTTGTAATGAAAAGTTGTTTGGAATTAAGAACTATATTCTAATATTCCACTTCATCTTTCTAATTAAAAAAAGTTGAATTTTTTTTAATTATGGATATACAACATTATTTTCAGTTATTTCAATTATGATAACTATTTTATTATAGACCAGTAAGGATCTGTGAAAAAACGTCTATTTTTGGATGTGAAAGGTGGCATTCGAATTTTTGCAGATAAAGTAAGGTGATAACTTCGTTAATAATAATTTACTTATGCTCCTTCTCAAATATGGCCGGAACATTAATAAAAAAAAATAAAATATTTAAAAATTCGAAAAACGTCGATTTTTTTCTGTTTCTTTGCTTATAACTTTAAAACGATTCGTTTTGGAACAAAGTCGTAGAGAAATAAAATAAAGATAATTGAATTTTGTATGATATCCGACTGGTCAAAAATGTCTTAACTTATTATCTTTTCTGCAATATAGCAATAAATACAAAATAAGGGGGCAAAATATGCCTGTTGTTATTCAATGTTTTTAACCACTTCGGTGGTACTTAGAACCTTAGTAATTCGCTTAGGAAATTCTTTGTAACATACTTAAACTGTGTACCAAATTTCATTAAAATCGACCTAATAGATTTTGCATAATAAATTTGCAATTTAAATGTTTTTAAAAAAGTTCAAATTTTTTAAAATCTTTCTGAACAAAAAGTAGACCATTTAGAAGTTGTCTAATTTTTTTACATATAAAGAGGTGCTTTACCTATCTAATACACTTTACAGAATTAAAATCGGAATATTTAAGGGGCCTCAGCAATGTTTTAAACTTATAAATAATTTTTTGGCTTATAAACAAATAGCTTTGTTTAATAATAAAAAATTAATTTTTAGCAATGCAAATAAATAAAACCGGTATAATTTGATTTATACTTTCAAATTCTGTCAGCAGAATTGCTATTTTATTTTTTAATCAAAAGTTATTCGCGTTCAAAAATTGCACTTTTTCGATTTTTTGAAAGTTCCACTGCGTTTATCTCGAAAACTATGCATCCTACGAAAAAACTTGTAAGAACATTTTTTGCTTAGACTTACCCAAGAAATATAAAAAAGTGTTTTATTTTGCGAAAAATCGATGTTATGTAATTCCTCAAGTTGTTTGTTTATAACAATTTTATTGATATCCGGATCAACTGTTACCCAAAAAAATCGTGTTCCACGGGTCAAAAAATACATAAAAATCTTGGGTAAGTGCATCTAAATAAAGGAGCCCGCAGCACCCCCTCCTGGCCACAGGACTAATTTGTTTATAAGCCAAAAAATTGTTTATAACTTTAAAACATTGCTGAGGCTGCTTAAACAATCCGATTTTAATTCTGTAAAGTGCATTAGATAGGTGGAGTGCTTCTTTATATGTAAAAAAATTGACAAATCTTTGTATACACTAGTTTTTGTTGTGCAAGATTTTAAAAAATTTTAATTTTTTAAAAAAAGTTTAGATTGCAAAATTATTATTCAAAATCTAGTAAGTCAATTTTAATGAAATTTGGTGTACGGTTTTAGCACATTACAAAAATTTTCTAAGCGAATTAGGAAGGTTCCAAGTGTAACCTAAGTGATGGAAAATAATTGAATAATAACAGGCTTGTTTTGCCCCCTTATTTTATATTTATTGCTATTTTGCAGCAAGGGTGATTAATTAAGAGACTTTTAACCAATCGCATCTGATAGAAAATTTAATTACCTTTGTTTTATTCCTATACGACTTTGTTCCAGAATGAATCGTTTTAAAGTTATAAGCAAAAAAATTAGAAAAAAAAAACGAAATTTTTTGAAATTTTTAAATATTTTATTTTTTTTATTAATGTTCCGGGCATATTTGAGACGGAGCATTAATCAATTATTAATAACGAAGTTATCACCTAACTTTATCCGCAAAAATCTGAATGCCACCTCTCACATCCATCTAAAAACAGATCCTTACTGGTCTATTATTAATTATACGAAAAAAAAGTTATCCTTTGTAAAAAGTTCTGCATGGCCAAAGACCTTAAATACAACCATCTTATATCAATTTTGATTAATTTTATACGAGGTATGTCAAAAAAGATAAATTTCGATCAAGAATAAAGTACCTTTATAGTTCAGAATATTTCAATGAGAAGGATGGAATATTGGAAGATGGTTTTTAGTGTTGTTCTGAAGCTATTTTCTTGTGGCATTTTTATAATTATTTTGATTGGGAAATAAGCCACAATTAAATTGAAAAAATAATTTTATTAACGTTTCGACGCCCAAATCGTATGTCATTGTCAAAATACAAAATATTACCGAGTAAATATTAGTAATATTTTATATTTTGACAACGACATCCGATTTGGGCGTCCAAACGCGAATAAAATTATTTTTTCAATTTAATTGTGGCTTATTTCCCAACCAAAGATAGATTCCCAACCTAGCGACCCGGCATTGGTCGCTAGGTAGATTGTTACGCGAGTGGTCGCGCGTGAGATTTTCTCTCACATATCAAAATTTTACCTTTTTTTACAAAATAAAGTTTTTAAAACAGTTTTTAAACTTTTTTTATTAACTAATAATAAGAAAAAAAAATGTAACATAATATAGATAATAATATAATAAAATAAAAAGAAATAATCGGAATTAAACCAATATTAATCAATCTCCGTATCTTGATAATTTACGGCACCGCACACAAATATAACAAGAATGCTCTGGAAAAATTGATTGATGACAATTACAATTTTTTTTACATTATTTTAGGTTTTAAGTGGCAAAATAAAATTAATTTTTATGTACAGTTCGTAACGCGGGTGGTCGCTTGATGAGAGAATGTCTCACTTGAAGCGCGCTGACTCAACAATTGGGTGATATTAGGTCAACTGAGTCACTATCTAAGCGGACGATTCTATTAGATTGTCGAGGGAGGATAGTTAGGAGACTAGAAGGAACTACAGATCTTATAATTTCCCAGAAAAAAAATTCTGTGCAATTTTCTGAAACCGTGAGAGAAAATCTCATATAGCGACCACTGGCGGGTTAATTATGGTTTTTAGTTCTAAACAACTTTACATAAGCACAGTTTTCAATATTGTGAAAAATAAGGGTATATTATTTAAGTACTCTTGGGAAAATTCATATTTTTTTTATATACCTCGTATAAAATTGACAAAATTTGATATTAGACGGTTTTTTTTTTTTTTTTTTTTTTTTTTTTTTTTTTTTTTTTTTTTTATGGCCTTGGCATAGCCAATTGACCAGACTATTTTGGAATTTGTATTCACAGATCCACAATCAGAGTTCGAGTTAGTAGTAAATTAAATTAAAAAGGTTTGACTTGTCTTGACTGTTACTGTTTTTTTAACTTTTTTTTTTCTTTTTTATATTTAGTCGTTTTTTTTTTTTTTTTTTTTTTTTTTTTTTTTTTTTTTTTTTTTTTTATTTCATTATATTACTTTATTTTTGATATGGTATATAATGTGTATATAAATTTTAAATTATTATTTTGTTTTTTTCTTTTTTATGTTAATTTTTTTTATTTATTTTTTTTCGGTTCTTTTTTTTTTTCTTTTTTTTTGTTTCTTTTTTTTGTTTCTTTTTTTTTGTTTCTTTTTTTTTCGTTTTATAAGGCTTATTACATTATTGGTGTGTTTGCAGATTGCTTACAAGTTTCATCTTAATTCTATGGTTAGTACATTATATTGTTTAAAGTTTATATTTACATTTTTTAATTAACCGATAAATACAATTGAATATTTCTACGTTTCCAGAGAAAATTAGTTCGTTTAAGTGAAATGGAAAACAGACATTTAGTTTTCGTAAGTCTTCATAAAAATATGCAATATTTCCCTGTTGGTTTTCACATTCTAATAAGATATGTGTTAAATCTCCATATTTACCACAAGTACAGTTTGGAGTGTCTGAAAGATTCATTTTGTGCATTCTTGCAGGTGATAGGACATGATTTGACCTTAGTCTATTAATAGTTTTAATAAAATTTCGGTTGGAC
The DNA here is from genome assembly GCF_917563875.1 of Diabrotica virgifera virgifera. Classification (NCBI taxonomy): domain Eukaryota; kingdom Metazoa; phylum Arthropoda; class Insecta; order Coleoptera; family Chrysomelidae; genus Diabrotica; species Diabrotica virgifera. Next base: position 49,475,618 of record NC_065448.1, read on the forward strand.
TCTGAAGAAAACCACCTTTTGTGAAGAAGTGTGGGTTGCCAATGTTTAAAGGATGACCCTCTTTCTGATTCCGTATAATTGGCTTGCCATTTTAATTTGAGCCAATGTTTACTACATACATCTATATCTGATACCGGTAGAATGTTGAGGTCTATGTTTTCTCCACTTGATAATGCTTCTTTTGCCAAGGCATCTGCTATTATATTTCCCTTTATCCCTGAATGGCCTTTGATCCAAGCGATAATAACTTCCCCTCCGAGTTTTGAAACCTCGTAGTACAATTTTAAAATCTCTATGTCAAGATGAGTTATTTGCTTGGATTTATTAGTTAAACATAATCTTTCTACTGCACTTTTACTGTCTGTAAATATTACACAGTTCTTCAATTTCTTTGTCAAAACGTGAGAAAGAGCAAACTTTAAAGCCAGCGTTTCGGCTGTGTAGATGGTAGCTTCATCAGGTATCTTATATTTATACTGTTGTCCAGAATACTGTTGGTATACGGCGCATGCTGTGTTATTTCCTTTTTTTGAAACGTCGGTAAACAAATAATAATAATTAGGCCATCTCTTCTGAACTTCTACATTAAACATGGGACCTTGGACATCACTAAGAAATTCTGTCTTGATCTTTGTTGAGAATAATACCTGGGGCTTTTCAGTATAAACTGGTGGAATGTGACCCTTATAAAGCACCTTTTGGAATTTCGAAAGATTTCTGTAGCTTTCCGCCACAAGTGGAGATTTTTTCTTAAACCAATAACTTTTAGTCAGATCTAAAACAGCCAGATTATGTATATCTTTGAGAAATACTTGGTCTCTGCTAATGGTACGGGCTATATATTTGTCGGTAAGATACTGCCGCCGCAAATTCAGTGGAGGTTCAACAGCTTCAATTTCCATTACATTAATTGGTGTAGATTTAAGATACCCAAGGCACAGGCGTAGGCACTTATTTTTCTGTACTTCAATTTTTGTTAAATGTGTGTTCGAAGCGTTTCCATACAAGTGACAGCTATAATCGAAAAGTGGTCGTATCATAGATCGATAAAACATTAAACTAATGTTGGGATCTGCACCCCAGTTGGTTTTACAGAAAGCCCTTAGGATATTCATAGCTTTTTCGGTTTTTTTGATGATATGTTGTATATGATCTTTCCACAAAAGTTTTCTGTCTAAATAAGTTCCCAGATATCTGACACAGTTTTTAATTGGAAATTTGAATTGACCACAATTTATATATCCTTCTGGAATTCTATGTTTTCTAGAAAAGAAGCAGATTTCTGTCTTGGATTCTGATAACGTTAATCCATTTGATTCATAATATGCATGTACTGATGAGATGGCTGTTGTTAAATTATTTTTTGAAAGATCAATTGATTTGTTTGATGAAAACAGTACAACATCATCTGCAAATTGTAGTATTTTGGTGTTAATTGGAACAATGTCTTCTAAATCTATGTTATATAAAATATATAAAAGTGGGCTTAATATGCTTCCTTGCGGCAGGCCTATATTGGACAGTCGAGGAGGAAAAATTTTTTCATTGATTTTTAAGAAAATCAATCTCTCTGAGTACAAAGTTTTCAAAAAAGATGTTATAACTATAGGTATCCCGACTGACAATAACTTTTGTTCAAGGATATCCAAATTTATGTTGTCAAAAGCAGATGATACATCCAGAAATGCAGCTGCAGTGGATGCGTTTTCCGTGAAGTTGACTTGAACTGTTGTTACGAGAGCTGTTATAGCATCTTGAGTAGATTTAAATTTGCGAAATCCAAATTGAGAGTGTGGAAGAATGTCATTAAATTCTAACCAGTGTTCTAATCTATTTTTAATAAGTCTTTCCAGGGTTTTAAGGAGACAAGATGCTAGAGATATAGGACGATATGAATTGTGATCGTCATCACGTTTGCCAGGTTTCCTTATAGGTATTATAATATACTCCTTCCAGCTTTCAGGAATTGGTGCTTGTTTCTGCCAAATATTATTTAGAATATTAAGTAGATGGATTTTATGTTCGTTTGTCAGGTAGGAGATCATAGAATATGAGATGTTGTCTTTACCAGGAGCAGTATTATTATTTTGTTTGAGGACCCTTCTTAGTTCCCATAGATAGAACGGACGATCTAAGTTAAGGTTATCTCTAGAAACAGTAGCTGTGTCGTTGGTAAAATTATTCGGAACCCAATCTGGTGAAATTTTTTGGTAAAACTCTGTTATCCATGGTTCGTTCGGATCTATAGGTAAATTATTGGATTGTTTACGATTTTTGAAGCAATTTACTTTCCTCCATACCTCCTTAACGGGAGTATTTTGATTTAAACTTTCACAATACTCCCTCCAGTTTTTCTTTTTTTTCTCCTTAAAGGTTTTCTTCGCTAATGCATCCGACTTTTTATACTCTATTAAGTTACTTATTGTAGGGTTCTGCTTATATTTAACATAAGTTAATTTTCTGCGTCGGGCTGATTCCTGGCACGTTTTGTCCCACCAAGGTTTTGGAATGTGGTGTTTGTTGGTAGTATTTGTGTACTGTGGTATTGCTGCATTGGCTGAGAAGTAGAAGTTTTCAATTAGACCATCATACGTCCTGGGTGGGTTTAGAGATGTAAAGAGCGATGAGTACAAATTCCAATCTGCTTTGTTGAAATTCCAGATTTTATGTGTTCTCTTGGTTTCTTCTTCCCTTGGGTGCTGAATTGAGAAGACAATTGGTAGATGGTTCGATCCATGAGGATCTTGTAGAACATTCCAATTCAACAGCGCCACAACATCTTGAGTACATATTGTGAGGTCTATTGCAGATGCTCGTGAATGAATGGTTGATGGAACAAGAGTGGGTGAACCGTCATTTAGAAATACTAAGTTACACTGTTCAATAGCATCCAACAATGATTTACCAGATGTGTCATCAACTTCACAGCCCCATGCGACATTGTGCGCGTTAAAGTCACCTCCCAAAATAAAGGGTTTTGGTATAATTTTAAAAAAAGATAGCCATTGCTGTGTTGAAGTTTTGTTTTTCGGTTCATTATAGAGGGATACAAGATGTATAGTTTTATTTGTTGATGGTAGTTTAAAGGAAATACATGTGTATGTAATAGGGATATTTATATTAAATCTAATTTCTTGACATTTAATGTTTGTTTTCAATAAAATAGCTGAGCCACCATATCTATCTAAACGATCTGTTCTAAAGCAATTAAAGTTTTTAAAGTTATAATACAATCCAGGCTTAAACCATGTCTCTGATAATAAGGCAATGTGAATTTGATTTTCATGGAGTAAAAATTCTAAATTTACTTTATTTGACACTGCCGAACGACAGTTCCATTGCAAAACATTTAATTTTGTGTTTAGGTCTGCGAATTTGATAACACATCTGGATTTACATGTTTACTAATCAGTTGGATGATTTCTGATTCAGAAACATTTAAATTATTTGTTTGTTGTAGAGAATTTACAATTTTCATAACCAATTCTAAAATTACATTAATTATACTAGGATCTAGGTCCTCTGACTGTCGATCTGTGATATTTGTTTTTCTATAATAAGGGCTACTTAATATTCCTCCCGAAGTACTGGGGACATTAACCTGAGAAATAATCTCTTTCCTGATCTGTTCAGATGGATCAGGAGTATTTGGCCTTTGCCTTTTATTAGGTTTACCTTTTATTTCGTTTGAGGTATTGTTATATAGCAAATGGGAAGCAAATTGTTGTCTAGAGGAGTTGACTTTTGAAATATTCTGGACTGTAGCAGAGAAAGAAGTAGGTTGTAAATAGGTAGAAGAAGTAGGTTGAACAAGTGAGTCAATTGGATGGCTCGTATTTCTTTTATTTAAAATATCTGCATAGGAAGTTTTGGGAACCTGCTTATTGGCATCAAAAAAACTTATGTTGGAAAAACTCATAGCTTCCTTAATTAATTTTTGCCTCTTGAACTCTGGGCATACTGATAAATTGGTTGTATAGTGATTTCCCTGGCAACTAAAACATTTTGGGATATAGTCAATTTTTTGGCATTCTTTTGTATTATGTGACTCTTGACATTTCCCGCATCTAGGATGACCCTTACACTGGCCACCCAAATGCCCAAATCTGAGACAATTAAAACATAATAAAACTTTTTGTGTGTAGTGTTCAACCTCTTTAATGACTTTATTTATTGATATATAACGCGGCAATACCTGACATTTAAAAGAAACAATACACGATTTTGTGGGAACATAATTTATTTTTTTTGAATCATTTTCAACTGTTTCCTCTTTGCGTTTAATTCGCCGAACGTTTACAATGTCAAAGTTACAATGACTATCATATTGTCTAATTTTTGATTTTATATATTCTTCGGAAAACTCTATATCAATATCCCTGATTACCCCCTGTCTAAACAAAATAAACTTAGGAATATATAATTCTAAATTATTTTTGACAAACACTGTAGAATTCTTTTGATTTATTAAATAATTAGCATTTTTATAATCAGTTAATTTAATTCTAATTCTGTTGCGTCCTATAGAGTCAATATTAGTAATTTTTGAATCCAGTTCGGGAAAGGCAGAAAGAATAATGTCACCTACTTTTAAGGCATTTAACTTACCGTTGAAAGATTGCGAGCAATTTTCTATATAGACATGGTACGGCCCTGTGTCTTTATTTGTATATAAATATACTTGTCTAATTACCTTCTCATTATTGTTAGAAGCATTTCCGTTTTTTCCAAGAGAATTAGAAATTAAATTAGTACTTACATTCTGGTTTTCTTGTTTTTGTGAAATTATATCCATATTTGTACATTCCATCATATTACCAACCTGATTTTCATCTTTATTAGAAGGAAAAGGGCCAGGATCAATGTCAATGTCAGGGGGCTCTTTGCCCCCTGAAACTAATTCACTCATCTTTATAAAAAAAACACCTCTAGTTTAACCAAAATTGTTTGTTTATCGCAAAACAACAAAACAAGTAGTAAAAAGTTTATATGCTATTAACACGATAATTTATACGTCCGATCGATTTGAATTCTACCGAACAACGTATTAGACGGTTGTATTTTAGGTTTTAGACCCTGTAGAACATTTTATAAAGAATAACTGTTTTTCGTAAAATGAATAATAAAAGAGTTTTCCACCTACCTCTACCGTTTTAACTATTTAGAATGGGAAATAAGCCACAATATTATTAAAAAATGATTTTTATTAACGTTTCGACGCCCAAATCGGGTGCCGTTGTCAAAATACAAAATACAATAGTATTTTGTATTTTGACAACGGCACCCGATTTGGGCGTCGAAACGTTAATAAAAATCATTTTTTAATAATATTGTGGCTTATTTCCCATTCTAAATAGTTAAAATTGTAAAAATGCCACAAGAAAATAGCTTCAGAACAACATTACCTCTACCGAAAGTATACTTTTCCGGACCTGATTGTAGGGAGCAAAGTTGTACTTTTCCTCCCTAGGGAAGAAAAGTAAAAGTGACATCATGGTATTTCATTCATAAAAATATAACTTATTGACGCCCTGTACAATATCTATTTTCTATTACGTAAGTTTGTATACATTTTAACGTTTATTTATAAAACACTCTGTATTTCACAGAATGGTAAAAAACTGTAAATTGTTATTTTGATTTAACAATGTTTACATTTTTATTTTGACTTATATTTGACAGTTGACAGTTATATTGTACGTACTTATTAGTTTTAGTTCTAATAAATTTTGTTGGTTAGTTACACAAATAAATTAAGTAAAAATGAAAAAATGACTTGTTATTTGAGGAAGGTGGAAAAACCATATGTATAACATGGGAGTAAAGTGCCTTTTCCTCCCTTGAATGATTACTGCCCTCCGCTACGCGTCGGGCAGTAAACTTCATTCTCGGGAGGAAAAGAAGCACTTTCCTCCCTTGTTATACAAATATATATATGTATCATAATTGAAATAAACAACTAAAAATAATGTTGATTAGAAAAATTTTCAAAATTTTTTTTTCCATTAGAAGGATGAAATTGCATATCAGAATATAGTTCTTAATTCCAAACAATCATGTTAAATTATATAATTTAAAATAATTTTAAAAATATCGTTGAATTTTGTTTCTATTTTGTTTTTGATTATGCTGAATCCGAATATGGCATTACAATTTGAAAATGCTTATAAAGAAGCTCTTCTACACTATGTCTGCGTAGCAAGGAACCATATTTGAAACATTTTTATTACAAATTTTACGAAAAAAAGTTTATTCTTCATAAATTGCTCTGCATAGTCTAAAATCTAAAACCCAATCATCAGATATCAAGTTTTATCAATTTTATACGAGGTATGTCAAAAATACGAATTTTGTTAAAGAGTAAAGTACTTTTATATTCCAGAATATCAAAATATGGGTATTATAAAAAGTTGTTGGGAATTAAAAACTATGTTTTATTATAATTACATCATTATAATTGAAAAAAAAATTCAATGTTTTCTCAAATTACGGATACCCATCATCATTATTTTATTTCAATTATTTCAACTATTTTATTATTAATTTTACGAAAAAAAGTTATTCTTCATAAAATACTCTATTCTGGTCTAAAGTCTAAAAAACAACCATCAGATATCAAACAAATATGACTTTTGCTTAACAGTTCAGTATGGTTTGTTCAACAGTAAATGGTTGAGTTCAATTAGTGCGGTCGTAAATATTATTAAATTTATCTGACCTGGCCCATTGTTAAGACCCACCCGGAGCGATAAGCAACCGAGGTAGACAGAGTTGGTCTTTTGACAATTAACACTGACTAGACGGTAATCCCATAATAAAGCAAAGAAATTGTACCAGAAAACATATTTAAATTTTACCTGAAACCGGACCTTTTATACTATTATCGGTTATTCCAGGATGTTTATAGTGGTAACTAATTGAACTCGACCATTTACTGTTAAACATACCATACCTTTATAGTTCACAATATCTCATTTAGAAGAATGTAATTAAACAGTGAAACATATTTTGTAATTCCAACCAACTTTTTTAATAACAATTTTCGATATTGTGAAATCTAAAGGTACTTTACTCTTGAGTGAAATTCATATTTTTTTACATACCTCGTATGTCAAAATGTAAAATCGTATGTAAAACCTCGTATGTAAAATTAATAAAATTTGATATTTGATGGTTGCATCTGAGATCATATACGATGCAGGGTATTTTATAAAGAATAACTTTTTTCGTAAAACTGGTAATAAAAAAGTTATTAATAGGTTCGAAGTTACGCAGACATAATGTTTAAGAGCTAAAAATATTTTTTTGTTGAAAATTTATTATTGTTCAAGCTTATTATTAAATTTATTTTAGGTAAGTTTTAGAGAAAACATTTTTGATCACTTTTTATACACAATTTTTTAGTTGGTAATTTTCGGTTTTTGTATTAGGTACATTTTTGTTATCTTTCTTAATTTTTGTCAAAAAGGAATAGTTTCATTCATAGTTTCATAGTTTCATTTCTAAAATAAAATTATTGAGTAAATTTTAAAAATACATCAAATGCTTTAAAAAATCACCTATAAAATTGTAAAAAATCTTTTCAAACTTGAGTAATACCGTTTTAAAGTGCTGGTAATTCTGTAAACTACGTTTTTCCTTAAAACTTACGTAAAAGTTTTCAAAAATTGCATTTTTGCGTCATATCATTTGAATTAAATTTTTGGCATTTTTTTGAATGAAACATTGTTTAGTAAGATGTTTGAAAGGTAAGTTGTGCAAATTTGAGAGCTTTATAAGAAAAATTTTATTAGTTACACATTTTTAAATAATGTTTAAACAAAATTCAGCCCACACCGTACTTATGCCCATACATTTTATTTCTTTTTATTATAACCATAAGATAGCTTAATTGTTCTTCTTTCCAATTAAGCTATTCTTTCTTGTTCCTTCTCTTAATTTCCTTCTTTCTTGTCCAATTTGTAAAATTTTATTTGATCCATTAATTAGAGAAATACACTGAAATAACTCAGCCGTGCACTTCGCTAGTTTACAGGGCGCCAATGTTTGTGAGAAGGGTGACTTTAGCGTTATAAATAAAAAATTATAGAAGCTACAGATTTAATTTTATAAAAATTTTAATCTTATATTTAGGTTTTTTTCAATAGTCTGAATTTTTCAAGTCAAGTCAGTTTTTTTCTAAAATTTATATTTTCGGGGTTATTTAAAGAAACATCTAATTTCGCAGTTCATTTGTTTAATAAAAAATTAAGTGCCCACTTCTAGAGTAGAACTTTTTAATATGTTGTTTATTAAACATTTCTTAGGGCCATCGGTACATAATTCGCAAATATTTTAAGGCTATCCCCACTCTTTCTGTCTTTACACGGCAAATTACGTGTAGTAAAATTGTCACTGGTATGGATATGTAAACTTTACTTGACAACTTCATCATTAACTGTAAAGATGGCTTTTGAATGTTCTTGGATAACTTTTACTAGTATAGTTAATTGCCTTAATTGTTAATTCAGTTAATTAATATGATTATTTCATATTTCCGACCAATAGAAAGCTACAGAAATACAAATTAAATTCATCATTTTTGATAATATCCCATCGTCAAGTATATTACGTCAGATGCCCTTCGTTGCTGTGAAAAAATACATTCAGTGACATTAATGACAATTACTGTTTTAAAACTTATAAAAGTGATGACTTTCAATCGTCAAATATTTATAACAACTGTGTGTTTAATTGTACTAATTTGTACTTACATAAATAAATTACAATAAAATTTTGGTTTTAAACAGTTTTATTCATGAAATAATCGCAGCAAATTGCAGCTCGATCTCTGAAATTATTATCGAATTGTTTCCCTCTTGCCACTTGACGTAATTTCACTCCCCTTCGGGTCGTGAAATTAATACTGTCAAAGTGTCACTCGGGAAAAATTCGATAATTTCAGAGCTCTTGTGCAATTACTACTGATAATTTTTTCACTACCTATGTATTCAGTAATAATTTATCTACTGTGCAACAAAAGCTAATAATCAATCGAGAAAAGAGGAAAAGTGATAAAGTGATTTTTTAATAATATATTGTTACTATGAAACGCTTACAATTTTGAACATCTGTAACAACACAATACGTGGATCACTGAATATATCCTGGTGTATTCTCTGCTTTGGATCTTCCATAAATAATAAACAATAAATAACTTTTTATTAAGTTCACGTCTTAAATCAATTATTTATTAAACACATTATCAATATTATTTAATCAACAACTGAAAATATTCCCAATGCCAGGTCAAATATTTAAAATTGTCACTGTCTGACTGACAATATGCTGGCAATATTCTATTTACTACTGACAAAGATTTGGAAAATATTACCACGGACATTGTGTTCATTTTTTTTCAAATCCTGAAAAAAAAAACAATAAATATTTTTGAAAAATTTAAACGCAAAATGAAAGACTAAATTATTACCGAGGGCCGAAAGTCTCTTACAATAAATAAAAAGTTTATTTTGAATGAGATATTTTGAAATTAAAAGTCACACTAAATTTTCTTTTAGTTTTTAGCCCTGTAACTTATTAAAATAAACATTATAGAAGTTCTCATGGACTTTCGGCCCTCGCTAATAACGTAATCTCTTATTCTGAGTTTAAAATTTTCAAAAATAATTATTAGTTTTCTCAGAATTCGAAAAAAAAAATGAATTCCATTTGAGTAGCATTTCAGCAGAAACTACGTGCCCATTCCCTTAATGAAATTAAAAAACATCTATATTGTTTGATTTTTTCCGAAGGGAAAATCTATATGAATTATTGTATTAAATATTTTGTATTTGTATTAAATGAGGCGCTCAGAGCAACAGTGGCACAGTCCACAAATTGAGCATTTTTAGATTAATACATCAATAAAAGCAGAAAAATTGGATATATGGTTCAACAGTGGTCTACACAATCTAGCTCTATATTTGGCAATATGGCACTACATAATGTATTGTTGCCTTGACAAATACTAAAAATACGAATGAAACAGTGGCCTAACCCTCAATTGTGTGGCTCAGACCCATCAAACAAGTGTTCATCGTATCAGAATCAGAATAATACGGATAATTCATAAGAATGCCTATTTTTAATTTTATAAAGTAATATTTAATAATAATAACTTTAACTCCGTCCTTGACTGAGTGGTAAGAGCGCCTACCTTTGGATCGAAAAATCCGAATGGTTGTGAGTTCGAATCTCACCAGGGTCAGAAATGTTTCATTTATTATAAATTAATAAATGAAAATAGTTTCTGTCCTTGTGGGATCGGTACTCACCGGAGGAACCGCAGACGTTCGGATACAGTTAGCGTCTCTTTGCAAAGACAATGACGTCAACTTTGCAAAGTAACAAGACACTTACTCAACACACACACACACTTCACATTACACTAGGTACCTAACTGTTAAAAATTACCGCACCTACCATGCCAATGGCCATTAGTTGTCGAGGCATTAACCTTTTTTAAATAAAAAAAAACAATAATTTAAATTGTCATATTAATTTCCTATTTGGTAGCAAATTTTGTGGCTTATTACAAACTAAAATAGTAAATTAGTAATACAAAGTATTAATTTGTATTAATTGTATCAATTAAAATAAATAATTCTTTTGCGATTTAATTTTTAAATCTTTTTTCTGTCGGTATCTTACTGTGTACAGGTAATGCTAAGAATTACCATAATCTGTTCTCGGGAGTCTTAGTACACAAGATTAATGACGATGAACGACCCAAAAATACAAAAAATGTGCATTGCCAGGTAATAATAAAAATGTTTACAAGCTAATAGTACTTTGAGGAATATGCAAAAACGTTGCCAAACTTCAGGGCTTCTTATAATCGGTAGCTCAATGTGGGCTTCCTAACGCTGCTGAACTTCTACAGAGTATATACTTCTTTTCGCAGCGCAAACTGGTGGTAGATACCATGAACTACGAGTGTATGTTTTGATAATAATTCCAGGCATAAGCAGCCCGGGCTTCGTATTGTTAATCATGATTTCAGAGCTACCTATGGTACATTTCTAAAATTTGTCCGAATATATATGAAGCCCAAGCGTATTCACATGTTCTGAGCTTGGTTAAAATATCGAGAGATGGTGTAAAGTACGTTTTTTGGGGAAATAACATTAAAGAATTACGAAGCCCGAATCCGGGCTTCGTAAGGAGGTGTCGGGCTTCGTATGACCGGTGCGATATAGCGTTTTTGGCTTCCTAAAGTCGGAATCCATATATATATATATATATATATATATATATATATATATATATATATATTTTTAAGTACTTTAAATTAGTTTGAACAAGTTATTCTCGAAAAATGCATAGTTTTCCCGTCTTTTGACTTTGAAACTACAATATTTAGCATTTGACGAAGAAGAGCCATCATATAATAAAGTATAGCTCGATTACTATTGGTCTTAAAGAAAATTAAAAAAAAACGTTTTGTTTATTTTTGCAAAAGGTACATTTTAAGTTGTTTTGATAAAACGAAAACTTTTGGAGTTATTAGCAGAAAACTTATTAAAAACATTGATTTTTTCGATATAAAACTAATACTTTAGACAGCGAATAAATCGAAAACTATCAATTTTATCAAAAAAATGTATAGAACGTTTTTTACTTACAATAAACGTTTTTACCAACTTTTGCGATTAAAATATAAGAACCAATTTCCACCCCCGAGATGGGGTGGCAACCACCCCCATGGTAAAAGCGCCTTTCGGCATGATATAGATTTTGATCCTTGGACTATCCACTACTTATTCTCAAATTTTCCAGCAAATCGATCCATTCTGTAAAAATTGCGAGGTTTTGTCCTATTTTAAGCTTCGTTACTTGGACTATATTAAAAAAATTAGAATGTTTTAAAATTATTCAAAAGATGCATAAAATACAAAAACGTGAAGGGAAAGAACATGAAAAAACAGAAGCCTATGGAACGTTATTGATGTTATTCTCTTCTTATGTTATTTGTATATGTTTTCTTTTTGTAATATGAATATTTATAACTGTATAAAAAATATTTATATGTCAAAATTATCAGTAAAATTTTGTAAGAAGCAAAACTAAATGCCCTTTTATGAATATTTGCTTCCAAATAGCAAACAATATTATTCCTTTCATCTTTTTACAAACTACATACTGTCAACGCCATTGGCATAAAACAACCATAAAAACCCCACTGTCCCGTTCAATTTTATGGAGACGTCACTGTTTTTGTTTGGTTGAAAGCTTTTTATCATGGACCAGTGGGAGGTTCCGGTAAGATATCGAATATCAGGCCGAGACTTCATTCATGTCTGGCGTAGACAAGACATTCTTTCACATATTATTCGCTGATTATGATTATTATAGAACAAGCAATGAAACAATTTGGAGAGGACTAATTGATGTCATTTTAAAAACCTACTACTACAAACTGAGTCATCTAGAAAGAATGAACAATTTCCATTTCATTCGGGTTTGGACAATTTCCCAAACTTAATTGTCTACTTTAATCACCATAAAATTATCTACGAATTTTCGGACATCTTGGATATTAAAGCACCCTAATATGTCTGTGTAGATTTTGGCGTTCGATCCGACCATCACTTGTGACATCGTTGCCGTATCCATCCTCTATTTTTTCATATTATCACGTTACAATTTTTGTGATATTATACACGAGCGTGACACCCTCAAAAAAGCGCTTAGTTTTCGAGATACTGACCACAGAGGGATGAATGGCTAATTTTATTCATACTTTATATTTTCGAGGGTGCTGAAAACGAAAATGAAGTTTATTTTGAATTTTATGTGGGGGAACATTGTCAAAATCGCAATTTTAACCTAAAAATGAAAAAAAAAAGAAATCACGTTTTTTTGCGTTTACCTCGCTACAACTCTGTTTCATTTTAATATTGTTTTCTGAAATTTTTACACTATATAGCTGTAACATTTCTGAAGACAAAGGTATCTGCCTTAAGTTTTTATTCTTATCATGATAAAGGTTATGAATTTTTCAAAGAAAAAGGTGCGGATTTGTGCATTGCAAAGTTTAATCGCAAAAGTTGTGTAACGAAGTTTAAAATTTAGCTTCTCAATCACGTTTATTTTAAAGTAAAGAGTACAAAGAAGTTTTCTGGTAAGTTTTAGATCAAAATGTTTTATAGAAAAAAAAAATAGTGCAACTTTTAATGTCAACATTAGAAATCCCCAATATAACGCTTATTTTTTGAGGTCTAATTTCTCACATTTAGTACTATCCTTGGATTATAAGCTTTCATTTGATACCTCATTTGTCATTTTACCTAGTATAATGACGGAGAAGTAAACGTTATTATTCTATTATTCTTGTAGGTACATTTAACATTGATTGAAATTATGAAAGAAATATATGTATAGAAAACAGCATGGCAACACTGCGACCCACAAACATAAAAATTCAGCCACATTCAGCTGTGCGTTACATAGGGTGTTTTAATATTCAAGATGTCCGAATTTTCAAAGCATGTTTATCTTAAGTGGCTAAATTAAAAATACTTTACAATGAAGATTTAACATTAAGATAGATTTACATTTTAAATTCCATTAAAAAAATACTATTAGTATATCTGTCTTTCTTTCTAATCCTTTGTATTTTTTCCAAGAGTCGACTTTTTTTGGTAGGGTTCCATTACTGTATGGTTGATTCCATTACTGTATAGCTAAAAATACGTAAAGTAAAGTGTGCAGCAATTCAAAAAGATTATTAGACCAGGGCGCATCTGTAAAAATAGTACATTTTGACGTTGAGAGGTGACCCAAATTTTTTTGCAGAAATTGCTTGAAAATAAATCAAATAATAATACTTGAGTTATCCTCCCTCTCAAAAAGGTCCGGAACATTGTTTAAATAATCAAAATGTCAAAAAATTAAGGAAAAATTCGATTTTTTTCTTGGTTTTTTGATTATAACTTTAAAAGTATTCATTTCCGAGAAAAGTTGTACTGACATAAAAGTTGCGTATATAAATTTCCTACAATATAGAATTGGTTAAAAATTTAAAAAATAGTCACCCTTGTTACAAAATAGCAATGATTGCGAAAAAACCATACAAAAACAAGTATTCGCATTTTACGTTTTTAAACCATTTATGCTACACTTAGGACCTTCATATTTCACCCAGAAAAACTTTATGATACAGTTAAATAACACGGTAAATTTCATTAAGATCGGTTCAATAGATTTTGCAAAATAAGTTTCGCAATCCAGCTTTCGCAAAAAAAATTCATTTTTTCAAAATGTTACAGGGCTGCAAATAAAGCAGATAGTAAGTTGAATTTTTTTTGCTTATAGAAATGTACTGTACCTTTCATTTGCAATTTTGCAGAATTAAAATCGATTAACACCACGGCGTCAGGAATTTTTTTAAATAAACAATAATTATTGGTGCTACGCGCAGGACAGCGGATAGTTTGCTCTGATTGGTCATTCCAATGACCTTTGATAATGATTGATACATTTTAATTTTTATTACATTTCGATGTAAATAAATAAATTTGTTTATTGCAAAATAAGAACACATACTCTATCCTTTGAAATAACACTTTTATTAGGAAAAACTTTTTTTGTTCATATATTTTAACTTAGAGAATAAAAGTTTATTATTTTTAAATATATGCAATTGTTTAAACAATATTTCACAAACAATAATAAAATTAGTTTGATTTTTGTGGAATTAAAATATTAAAATACAACAAAATATAGAGTAAGAAAATAATATATTAGATAAAGATGGGAAGAAATTTTGGTGGAAATCAACTTGTGTGAATTGAACACCGCTGTCCTGCGCGTAGCACCAAAAATTAATGTTTATTTAAAAAATTTCCTGACGCCGTGGTAATTAATACATTTTAATTTTGCAAATTGCAAATGAAAGGTAGAGTACACTTTTATAAGCAAAAAAAGTTGCAACTTGCTATCTGCTTTATTTTCGGTCCTGTAACATTTTGAAAAAATGAATTTTTTTGCGAAAGTTGGATTGCGAAATTTATTTTCCAAAATCTATTGAACCGATCTTAATGAAATTTACATTATCGTTTTAATGTATCATAAAGTTTTTCTGGGTGAAATATGAAGGTCCTAAGTGTAGCATAAATGGTTGAAAAACGTAAAATGCCAATACTTGATTTTGTATGTTTTTTTCGCAATTATTGCTATTTTGCAACTAGGGTGACTATTTTTTAAATTTTTAACCAATTCTATATTGTAGGAAATTTAATTACGCAACTTTTATGTTAGTACAACTTTTCTCGGAAATGAATACTTTTAAAGTTATAATCCAAAATCGAAGAATAACATCGAATTTTTCCTTCATTTTTTGCCATTTTGATTATTTAAACAATGTTCCGGACCTTTTTGAGAGAGAGGATAACTCAAATATTATTATTTGATTTATTTTCAAGCAATTTCTGCAAAAAAAATTGAGTCACCTCTCAACGTCCATGTCAAAACAGATGCGCCCTGGACTATATAGGATAGAATGCAGAGCATAATTCAGGTATTATTTATTTAGTTTTAGCCACCATACCACCTGAATTATACTCTCCATTCAATCCTATAATCTTTTTGAATTGCTGCACACTTTACTTATCACGTAATATCTCTACATCCGAGAAGATGAATTAGGGAAATTGCAGAACTTCTCGACATATAAAGAAACTTTGAGACACATTTTGCACAAGAAACTAAACATGAAGAAATACATGCTAAGCTTGCGACCAAACTTCTTCGAGTAGAACAGAAGATGAATCGTAAAAACATATTTGTTCTCGACACACTGGGACGCATCGAAAGGGACTCAGACTTCCTTTCAATGGTTATAACTTGTGACAAAAAATGGATTTTTCAATATGATCCTAAAATCAAGGTGCACTCGATGCCGTAAAGACCACAATCTCTCTGAAAGTCACAAAAGGGAGAATGAGAAAGTCCAAAAGAGTACATACAAAATAGCTTTACGACCATCGTATTGGCGCTACAACTAAGATACGGCATCCCATATTTGAAACAAGTCTACCAGAATCAACTGAAAGTGCGTATCCAAGGCTCCAACGAATCTGAGCATGAATATCTACGAAGCGTAAGTAGAACAATTGTCATGACTCGCTTGGCCCGAAGCCCCGCAAGAATTTCTGCATCAATTTACCATCCGATGCTTCCTTGATGGCCTGCGCGATGTAGACATCCAGCAGACATACCACAACTATGTATTAGGGAGAAGACGGTACCAAATATTGAAGGATACCATTGTCGCAGCCTTTAAGTATAAAGTCGTGAAGAATGTGTTCCGCCATCAACATAAAGTCCATCAAGTAAGAAATGTTGCTGAAGTGGAAGAAGACACAATAGCTGATTCTTTGAAACAAAAACGTAACGGTATTGTGAGTACGAAGATATTAATGTTCTGCAGGATATAATAAGGGAACATCCATAAACTACGTCGTTGAAAAAGGGGATGGGGGACTTTGCTTATTACGACGGTATACGACAGGGGAGTGGGGGCCATGAGTGCACGTCCGACGTCGTTTGATATAATATCTAAATTTAATAAAGCATGAGAACTCCGATAAAAGTGTTGTCTTTTGTCCAAATAAAGCTAATTATTAGTTGTGCAATGAATTGAGAGAAAAAAGTACGCGGATATTAATGAACAACATAGGTAATAATACTGATTTGGTTGGATACATTCGTAAATAAACTTTTGAGAGTTAACTTTAAAAAATCGAGAAATAACATGGAATTTAAAAAAATCACTAAAAGGGAGGTGTCATGAGTTGCAATTGCGACGTCGGCATGAAGGGGGAGGGACTTTAAATGACGCTTTACGACGGAAGGGGGGAGGGTATTAAAAACTCCAAAATTTTTACGACGTAGTTTATGGATGTTCCCTAAACATCTAAAATGAAACAAAATGGCGACTACTTTACAGTTTTGTAAAACAATGGTATCGAGTATCGACAGAACTGCACTGATATCATGTTTATTTTTATTGTTGCTTGGTAAGTATGACAATGACTACATTGTTTATTTGCTTAGATATTTAAAATGTTTTCGCGAAATGTTTTTCGCAAATCTCATGTTACGTGTAACGTAAAAAAAATATCAATATCTTCTTTTATTATACGTGTTTGGGATTATTTCGTCCAATAATTTTTTAATACTAATCAAGGATGGATTATTGTCTTTAAGGAGCATTATTACGGGCAAAATAATGAGATATGTATATGAAGCGTCTAATGTCTTCTGATTGATGAGTAATGGTCGCTGGGTTTAATTAGTTAGGTAGTAGAGACAATGGACTGTTTAGATTTGTAGAGATAAGATTTATATGTGCATTTAGTATAGCAAAAATGAATAAATGTGTGTGTTTGTACGCAAATGTGAAAAAGTTGACCTGGCTATATGTTCATAAATTGTATCAATGTTAGAGAAAATACCGCACCTACCTTTAAAATGAATGTGGTTGGACAGCGTCTTCATTAGTGGGCACCATCTCCGCGACGTGGACGGCCGTCCCTTTTATAAGCTAAGGTGATGTAGTTCGTTCAACTGGTAAATTCGTACTAAAATTTTTTTGTCGTCTTTTGCAGGGCCGAGGTAACAGCCCTTAGCTTGGGTCATAAATTATTGACACATGTGGTGCTTTGAAAGGCATTAGTGTCAAAGATGCCTTTGTGTTAAAAGTAAAAGTGCGTTTTCTCTGAATATCTGCTCAAAATATGATATGGCCAGTCATTTTACAGGGCGGTGTTAGAAAATACAAAATATAGGGTAAATATCAAATAAGATTATAGGTTTTAAAAGAAATTAATCGTATTACATAATTAACTAGTCATAGAGCAAATATAAAACACTAATAAAGAAAAATATTGAAATGCACGGCATACTTTCCCAAACAGTATATCTAAATTCGCACAAACTGTTTGATTAGGTTTGATAATCTTAAGGAATGTTTGAATACCTGAAGGAATTTTTTAATACAATGTTAATACGAGGAGAGATTCGATATTAAACTAGCCTTTGATAGATGGCGCTACTTGATACCGAATTGCTTTCGGTGTTGACATTTGCCATTCATAACATGACGTCTGTCAAAATTTTAAGTTTTAAAAACAATTAGTTTGGTTTTTACAGCCGTCAAAAGCAAGCATATTTTGTGTTTTCGGAGAAATGGAAAAAGTCGAGTATCGTTCGGTGATTAAGTTCGTCCACAAAAAGGGTAAAACGAATGTGCAAATCAAAGCCGACCTGCACGAAGTTTATGGTGAGGTTGCACCTTTGTTATCAACAGTAAAATTTTGGAAAGCTGAATTTGTTCGTGGTCGTATGAGTGTTTTTGATGAGCGTCCCGGGAGGCCAAATGAAGTCACCACGCCGGAAATGATCAACAAAGTCCATGACATGATTACGGCAGATCGTCGAATTAAGCTCCGCGAGTTAAAAGAGGTCCTAAACATTTCCTACGAACGCGTACACAACATCATTCACCATCATTTGAACATGAAAAAGCAATCCGCGCGATGGGTGCCGGGTTTTCTGACAATCGATCAAATGCGAAAACGTGTGACCACTTCGGAGACGCTTTTGGCGATGAAACCTGGGTGCATTATTACACACCGGAAACCAAAGAACAGTCGAAACAGTGGCGCAAACGCGGCGAAGGCCCGCCGAAGAAGGCAAAGAGTGCACATTCGGCCGGCAAAGTGATGGCGACTGTTTTCTGGGATGTGAAGGGCATCATCCACATCGACTGCTTGGAAAAAGGAAAAACAATCAATGGTGAGTACTACGCAACATTACTGGATCGATTCGATGCCGAATTGCGTCGAAAACGCCCCGGTTTGGAACGGAAAAACGCTCTTTCGCCAAGACAATGCACCGGCTCACCGATCTGCCGTCGCCATGGCAAAATTACACGAATTGGTTGAACACCCACCGTATTCCCCAGATCTTACCGCCAGCGATTTTTTCCTGTTTCCAAACCAAAAAAATGGCTCGGAGGACGCCGTTTCGTAACAAATGATGAAGTCGTCGCTG
Source organism: Diabrotica virgifera virgifera (assembly GCF_917563875.1). NCBI lineage: Eukaryota > Metazoa > Arthropoda > Insecta > Coleoptera > Chrysomelidae > Diabrotica > Diabrotica virgifera. Next base: position 49,494,716 of record NC_065448.1, read on the forward strand.
AAACTTCGGCCTATTTTGAAGAGCTTGAGCAAAAGTACTATTCGGATGGGATAAAAAAATTGGAACATTGTCTTACTAAGTGTATCAAGCTAAAAGGGGACTATGTTGAGAAATAAATCGATTTAATTCCAAAAAACTTGTTTTTTCTATCAAAGGCTAGTTTTATATCAATCCACCCTCGTATAAGTGAATATGAGTAAGCAGTATCAAACTAAACATCTATGAACAGCTAATTTGGACCAGTGCCGATTCTTGGTTAAGCCCTAATTTTTGAATATATGTAAGACCTGTCGAAGGATATGGGGGAAAATATGGGATATGAATATGAAACCCAAACACATGTACTGGCTTCATATGACTGTAGTCAGATTACGTATGGCGCACTAATACAATGTTCTAAATGAAAACAAAAGACCACCAAAGAGAAGATGAATAAGCTTCAACGACAAGCATGCTTAGTCAGGAGCTATGTCGATTAACCCAACCGCCTCCATGGAAGTCATGCTTGACCTCCCTTTATTTATACGGATGAAGAAGAAGGCGAAGGTAGGGGCATACAGATGGCGAATAAGACGCCAGACAGCAGGGCAAAAGGATACGGGGATCAAATCTGGTGAGATCATTGGAGCTGGAGTATACGGAGGGTTACCAAGGCTAAGCCTTAGTGAAAGTCTAGTTGATCACTCTACTATCTTCCAAGCGGAAATTTATACAATAGAGTTGTACTTGCAGGAACCAATAAAGAGGAACTGCAGGAACCGATTTATAAAAATTACATCTGACAACCAGGCAGCATTAAAGGTACTGGAATCGAATGGGATTAACTACAAGTTAGTTTTGAGCTGTCTCCTTCAGAATATGATCTGGATCGAAAAAAAGTAAGTTTAACTCTGGGTGCTTGAAAGGAACGATAACGCGGACCTACTTGCCAAGGGGAGGGAAACAACACACATTAATAGGCACAGAAACTTCAATTGGTATAGCAAGAAGCACAACCAAAAGAACAATATTGGACTGGGTGGAACGCATTAATTAACTTAACCACTCGTACGAACAAATGGGTTTCAAAGACTCGAAAGCTCTTATACACGAACCTTTGATGAAGGTATGCTTTTTTACTTGATGCCATATATGTCTATGTATGTGTATTATAAGAACTCAATATTTTATTTGAAATTTTAATTAAACCTTTCCCGTACTTCAATTTTTTCCCTTATTGGCTTTGGATTGCTTGATCCATTCAGCCACGATAGATAATAAATTACTGTTTAGTACAATATTCCAAATATAATAACATTACGTAGATGTGCGCACATATAATACTTATGCACGCACATACATACATAGGAAGATACTTAAATAAATAAAAAGCAAAAAAATACAAAAGAGGAGGTGGAAACATTAAATTGACCAGCAGGTATACTCTTCATTCATGGGCCTAACCAACTTAAATATTTTACAAATAATGAAATTGACAAAAATACTAAATGCTAATACTAAATACAAATAAATATTACACAGCGCTAAGGCTTCAACCCGGTTCAACACCTCGGAGGTTTAGAGCTTCTTTGTGTTTTTAATTTTTTTTATATACCGGGTGTCCACTTATATTTTCCCCCATTTTAACTGCCTATAACTTCTAAACGGTTAAAGATAGAAATATGCGGTTTTCGCTGAAATGTTTCATGTTAGTAAAAGTTTTGTCTGAATAGATTGAATTTTTTATATCGCTTTCAAATACGAAAAGAAAAATTACGTATTTTTTATGGGAAATAAGCCACAATTTTACTAAAAAATGAATTTATTAACGTTTCGAAGCCCAAATCGGGTTTCGTTGTCAAAATACAAAATACTATTGTTAATAAATTCATTTTTTAGTAAAATTGTGGCTTATTTCCCATAAAAAATACGTAATTATAAAAATGCCACAAGGAAATAGCTTCAGAACAACGAAAAGAAAAATGGCGTATTTTTGAAAAAACGTTGTTGACTTTTTTTTAATGGAACACCCAGTATATTTTTCTGTAAATTGAAAGAAAGGTCATTCACCTATCCAGCGATATAAAGTTTTTCGGTTGGCAAATCACTGAGTAATTAATTTTTAAGATGAGCGGTGCAACGTGGATATCACATACCTAAATAACATAACTAAGCAAAATAATATTATTTTATGTGATTTCCACATTGCAGTCATTTGACAACCGATTTTTAAAAATGTTATTTCGCTGGATAGGTAAATGACCGTTTTTTCAAGCTACAAAAAAATATACTGGGTGTTTCAATAAAAAAAGTCAACAACGTTTTTTTATTCAAAAATCCACCATTTTTATTTAAAAGTAATATAAAAAATGGCCATTTACCCAAAAACTTGAAAAAACGGTCATTTACCTATCCAACGATATAAATTTTTTTAAAATCGGTTGTCAAATGACTGAGCAATTAATTTTTAAAATGAGAGATGCAATGTGGAAATCACATACATAATATCAATTTGCTTAGTTATGTTATTTAGGTATGTGATATCCACGTTGCACCTCTCATTTTAAAAATTAATTACTCAGTGATTTGACAACCGATTTTGAAAAACCTTATATCGCTGTATAGGTGAATGATCTTTCTTTCAATTTACAAAAAATATACTGGGTGTTCCATTAAAAAAAAAGTCAACAACGTTTTTTTCAAAAATCCGCCATTTTTCTTTTCGTATTTGAAAGCGATATAAAAAATTCAATCCATTCAGACAAAACTTTTACTTAAATAAAACAATTCAGCGAAAACCGCATATTTCTATCTTGAGCCGTTTAGAAGTTATAGGCAGTTAAAATGAGGGAAAATAGAAGTGGACACCCGGTATATAAATGCTTTTTTAATTTGATTTTTACTGTTTTGTTTTTTAATATTTATTTTTGTATAAGTACATTTTTTTTATTTGTTTTTTAATTTTTTCAACATAAATTTTTATATAATTTTATTCTTATTACCTCCCTGTAAAATTTACCTAATAAAATTTCACAGGGAGGCAATATTACATAAGGATAAACATAAAACAAACAATAATTATTGCTAAATTTATGCCTCCAATTTTTATGTTTTATGAATATGAACGCCACTACGCCACAAACAATGGAATTGTTGGAAGAACTGTTTTGTTTTGCATGAAGTGTATACGGATTTCTTGAAATAAATTCCTACCAATGTTTCAAAACTTTGACATAAACAGTTATTGTTGGGATTCTTTATTCCTATTGTATCTCCCAACCGACGAATGACGCAAAATTTCTCCAGCTTCTGCTATCTCTATACTAATGGTGCGCTGAAGGAGTCTTGAATTTGAAGGGTTTCCTTTCACAAAAACTGAAAGACGAAAACACGCACACAAAAAGTAACTAGAAAATATGCCGTCTTTTCAGTTGGTAGATTTAAAAATTATATGTGGAGGACGTTGACAAATGCTTTTTAAGTAAATGTATTTTAAATCAATGTAGACCAGCTAAAAAGCTCGGGTTCGTTCAGAAAAATATTCCCATGAGATTTTTTTTGCATATTATAGACCAGGGGTGGGCAAAGTGCGGCCCTCGGGCCGCATGCGGCCCTTTATACATTTTTTTGCGGCCCGCGGAAAAGAAGTGAATTATTTTCATTTAAAGATTTTTTTAATAATTGCTAATATTACTAAATAAATATAGATAATGAATTTTTCCGCAAATTTTCAACATAACGCGGGCAATTATTTGGGTTTCCGGCAGAGTTTTGTCGGCCCCCTGAATGAAATCCACGAAATTTCAACAAATGGAAACGATATTTTTGAAGTAGTCCGGAACTATTTGGAAAATTTTAAATTAACGCTGTAACCACCTAGTAAGTGTAACAACTGACGGAGCACCAAATTTAAGAGGAGCAAATATTGTAATGTTGAGAAAACTTAAAGATTACGTCCATGAACAATTTCCAGAACATCAGTTATTATTTTTCACTGCTTAATCGATGAGCAGGTATTGTGCAAAAATGTTTTGGAAGTAGTCAACGAAAACGTCATTTCAATTATAACTAATATTGTTAATAATTATTCGTTCAATAGGATTAAATCATCGTGCATATTTTTATATTATTTAATTGCTTAATATATTATGTTATTATTAAATGCTTAATTTATTAATGTTTTGTATTTTGATAACGATCTCCGAAGTGGAAATCGAAAGGTCAAATAAATTTAATTTCAAACTTAAATTGTGGCTTATTCCCAAATAAAATAGTAAATTGCATAAGATGTCAAAAGGAAATAGCTTCAGAAAAATATTAGGGAAAAAAGAAATAGGTTCATAGATAAAATAAAAATAAATAAATATATAGATACACATATATTTAAGGGAAATACCATGCTTAATTAAGTGCGAATGCTCTTTAGGGGGGACGGGTATGGTTTGAAAAATTTGAAATTTTTGATTTTTTTATTATATTAAATGAAAGTACATAAATAAGTGAATACCAGAGTAAAATTACCGGAAGTAAAGCATATTTAATATCCCTACCTTCGACTCGCTTTGCAGTTTGCAGTAGCTTGAGCGTAGTGAGATACGTTCAACAGCTGTTCTCGTCTCTTTTGTGAATTACTATGCGATTCAAAAACATATTCCGGCGTGCATCACTTTACGATTTGACAGACAAAAAACAAATTGAAATAAAAGTTGTCAAACCAAACGCGTTTTTCTCAAAACTGCTTTTTTCAAAGGCAGTGGACATTGTAACTCAAAAACTACCTACTTGACAGATCCACCTGAAATTTTTCATAGATTTTCTTTAGACATTGCGTGAGGTAATTCTCTCGAGATATGTTTTGGTTAACAATAATAAATATGTTGATTTTCACCCTTTTTTACAAAAATTTCGTTATTTTGACTTGTATTTTAAGTGATATCAAAAACTAAAAATCGTTAAAACTAAAAAAACTCAACAGCGTTACCTCGAGAAACTCATACTAATAAAATATTTTTGAATTTTGTGTTTCATATGATCCATTGACGAGTTCTATTGTAAAATCCATTTTTTTTGAGCTGCCTGTAAAAATTTGCCACCGTTGGCTTATTTGTCAATATTTGGTCTTGATTTTTTTTTTGAATAATCTTTTAATTGTACTGAATATGTTTATTTAATTTAAAAATAAAATAATTTTACCATAATTTCAAACAAAATTCAAGAAAAGGTGCTTGAAATGTTGATTTCAAACCATGCCCTCCCCCCCCCCTAAAACAAAATTAGTAAAAAGTTAAAAATTCGAACATGTTAAGTTAACAAATATTGCGGCCCTTGGTAGTAGACCAAAAATATTTTGTGGCCCTTACTAAAGGAAGTTTGCCCACCCCTGTTATAGACTGTCATGAGATACCCCAGAATAAGGTTCAAGAGGTCGCCAGACATGTTTTTTGGATCATTTAGAATATATGTGACATTAGTCTTGTAATGTTTCACTAAACTTGATCTTTTTCAAGTTATAAACAATTTCAAACTGAAAAAACTAAAAATGACAATTTTCCAGACTCAACAACACTAGTAAATAAAAAATATTATTTTTGAAATCATCACGTGCCTACACTTGAGTCCAGGATTCTTCACCCGTGCGTCATTAATACCTGGCGAGATAAAACACATACTTTTTATCTAGCATCATTCTCTTCCACGCATAAAACTAAAGACAAACCAGCTACCGCCTGTTACTAAGTAAAAACACATGTTATTTTTATGAACGCTCTAGTCTCAGTATATTAAAAAGAGATAGGTATAACAAAAAAAGACGCTTAGGCTAAGGCTCCACGGGCGAAAATTTTACGCCAGCAGTAGCCGTAAAACGAACTTAAGGTTCCGCGGAACGGAATAGGAATAGCCGAGGAAGGTTCAGTTCGGCTATTCCTATTCCGTTCCGCGGAACCTTAAGTTTGTTTTACGGCTACTGCTAGCGTAAATTTGTCGCCCGTGGAGCCTTAGCCTTAGGAATGTTTTCAGATTTCAAGTACAATTCGTGACGTTTCTGGTTTGTTTACTTTTGTGGCTGTCAGTCTGTTGAATTGTTTGCTGTTTTTTTTTGTCGAATTTTTGCATTTTGCAGTTTTTTATATTATACAAACAGTTTTTTCACAACTAATTTTATATTGGAATTTGAAATTTTATGGTAAGTGTATTTTATTGTGTAAGCAAAACTTACATTTGACATTTTATTTATTTGATAACGTCAAATTTTAACCCTTGATCGGATCAGTACCTACTTACTGTCACTTGCTGTTGCGTTTAGTAAATTTCCGACTTATTTCGTATGCTTTAAATGATGACGCACGGGTAAGGAACCCTGGACTCAACTGTAAAATCAAGTTCAAAGCTTCTTCTATAGCCCCCGATAAAATTCTGAACTTATTTTATTTTAAAACATTTAGAGGAATGGATAGTTTTTAATTACGGAAACAAGATAGAACTTTTTATAATTTCATTATGAAAAAGTATAATAAACAACATATCAAAAAGTTGTGCTCCAAAAGTGGGTGATTAATTTATTGTTAAGCAAATTATCTGCAAAATTAGGTTTGCATTACACCAACAATTAGATATTATTGTGGCTCAATTCCATATAAATATAATAATAAACTCAACATGTCACAAGGAAAACAGTTTCAGAACTTTGATAGTTGTTTTTTAAAATACTTTGGTGCACTGTATGGCAGTGTTCGGCCGAGCGCGCTATTGCTAAAGTTAACATAACTTTTTAATGAATTGATCAATTTAAATTTTACAAATTGGAAATGAAAGAAGAACGTTAAAGCTATTTTATAGTTATGTTACAAAGAAAAAAATTATGTGCATAAGTACAGTGTGGGAGAAAGTGGGATTTACATTTGTTTAAAAATTATTTAAAAATGTGTTAGTAACATAATTTTACTAAGAAAAACTAAGAACATACGGTGGGAAAATAATTGCTTATGCAAACGATATTGTCATTATTGGAAAGAAAAACATTATAATGATAAAATGCTAAAAGAAATAAAAGAGAAAGGAGAGACAATGGGACAGATTAAATCAAGAAAAGAGAAAAATATTACGATTAGGGAAAACAGCATTAAAGGAAAAAATATTGGTAGGGGATAAAATTTATTTTTCAAATAAAAAATAACTTACAGATAGACTTAAAAAGCAAAATATTGGCTAAGAAAACTGAGATGAACATATATAGCACAATAATTAGACCAATATACACAGCAGAACTGGATTATACTGGAACGAAATATCATGAGAACCCTACTGGGACCAATCAAAAGAGATCAAAATAAATATAGAAGCAGACCACATGCAGAGATTAAGAAAGCACCGAAAGAAAGAAAAGAGGAAGACCAAGATCAAAGTGGCTGCAAGAAGTTGAAGAGTACTTACAAAACACAGGAGTCACAGGATAAGATAATGGAAGATGGAAGGTAAAAACTAGAGAGAGGAAAAACGATAAAGATCATTAAAAAGATAATATAACAAAGGGGACTGACTCTCTCACAAAACAGTATCTAGAAAGCTTTTGTGACTTCCCCACATTTATTTATAAAGACTGTAATAAGCATGACTCTTTACTAAATATTTAATTGTGGATTATTGTGACTAAGCTTAAAAATATTTGTGGATCCAAAAATATACACTTTGTAATTTTGTAAACTTGTAAATAAAAATATCAATTTCTAAAAAGGATACTTTTAAAAGGTGTACTCTATATTAGGAAGATTTTTCCGGATTACGTTAAACAATAAATTATTTCACGATTTACTTAAGTTTAGTTTGTAAAGTAAGTGGCAGTTACAAAAGTTTGGAGTTTTACCCCCTTTTCTAGTACGACTCGGCACTTTGTAAAGTATTGCTAAACCGAATTAAAATGAGACACCACACTTGTATAAGCTCTTCCAAAAGTTGAAAGTTCTAGAACTTCGCACTTAAACTACCCTCTAATTAAGAGTATCGACTTTAAAGTACACTATAAGGTGATGTACAAGTTCGCTTAAGTTGAAAAGTTTTGAGCCGGTTTTACGCGTTTGAATAGCACCTCTCCAATATTGGGCTATATCCGTACAAATCATTACTTACACTTACATATTTATAAAATTTAGCTTTAAAGAAATGAGTAGGAAATTTCTTTAAAGAAACATATAAATATTTTAAACAGACAAAAACGAACACGAAAATACTATAGGAACAACGATTTATAGGAACAACGATTTATAGGAACAACGATTTATAGGAAAATTCTTCTATAGGGTGTCCAGAAACTTTTCCGACAAGACCGGATATTCCTCAGATTATTTCATTCATAGGTGATTCTGGACTCAATAACTACATAAATAAAAATTACAGCGATTATTTCATTCATAGGAGATTCTGACCAATAGAAAGCTACAGAAATATGAATTAAATCGATAATTTTTGATAATCTCCCGTCGTTAAGTATATTACGTCAGATGCCCTTCGTTGCTACGAAAAAATACATTCAGTGACATAATGACAATTAATGTTTTAAAAATTACAAAAGTGATGACTTTCAATCGTCAAATATTTATAAAAACTGTGTAATGGTACTTACATAAATAAATTACAATAAAATTTTGGTTTTGAACAGTTTTATTCATGAAATAATCGCAACAAATTGCACTAAACCTCTGAAATTAATATAGAATTTTTGCTCTCGTGACACTTTGACATAATTTCACTCGCCTTCGGCTCGTGAAATTAAAACTGTCAAAGTGTCACTCGGGAAAAATTCAATAATTTCAGAGCTCTTGTGCAATTACTACTGATTATTTTTTGATGATTTTAACTTCCAATCTTATAGTAAGATATTTGATCACGTGTTTAATTCTGTCCAATCAGATTAAAATTATACTGAGAATTATCTACTGTCGAAAATTCCCGATAGAATTTTTTTTAAGTAGATTGTTTCTGTTTAATGGCAACCAGTTTCCTAGTTTTGACAACTGTCACATTTAAGAAAATATCCATAATATACGTATTAAAAAATATGATCTTACGAATATCACACGACAGTAAGAATAAATAAGAAAATAATGCTTCATTTTTACTCAAATTTGGTTGTCATTGGGCAATAGCCACTAGAGCCCTGCGGGCTCTCGTGTCTATTGCCAGACAACAAATTTTCGAAAAACTGTCGCATTATTTTCAATTTATTCTCACTCTCTTGTGATATTATACCCAATTATTTTTTAATGATTTGAACTTCCAATCGTATAGTAAGATTTTTCATTACGTGTTTAATTCTGTCCAATCAGATTATTATTTCATCGGTAATTTTCTACTCTACAAAATTACAGTGGGAATTTTTTTAAGTAGATTGTTTATGTTTAATTGCAACCAGTTTCCTAATTTTGACAACTGTCACATTTAAGAAAATATCCATAATAAACTTTTAGTTTTGCATCTAATGTCAAAGTGTCACGAGGAGAACACAAATCGGCAATTTAAAGCGCTCGAGTTTGCTTCGGTAAGATTATTTCATGAATAAAACTGTATTTATAAATAATTTTAACTAACACTTTATTAAATTCTTTGCTAAATATTTGCATAAACTGTGCTGTTCACTTTTACAAGTTGAAAAATGTGTGTCACATTAATTGGGATCAATGTCACTGAATGTTTTTATATAAAGACTTGAATTTTATATGTAAGTATTAAAAAATAATAATATACGTAATAATAAATATATGTAATAATAAATAATTAGGTGAGCAATCAGATAAACAAATTGCTAATTTAAGATCTTATTTTCAGATGCAAGCTGAGACATCTACTCTACATCGCATTATTTGCGCAGTAGATGACACAACACCGATCAAACTGAGGGAACCAGAAATGCGCATAAACCACCTCACTAAAGACGAAAAAATGCGCACCTGGATGGGTAAACCTCTATACGGGCGACATCCCAATGAGGTCAGCCAAGACTATGTCGACAATGCAGCGTCGAACTATTGGTTGACATCAGGAAAGATGTTCCCTGAAACGGAGGGTTCAATACTGGCCATTCAGGATCAGGTTATACCAACCAGAAATTACCTGAAATATATCATCAAAGACCCTCAGGTTCAAAACGACAGATGCCGATATGGATGTCAAGCCCAAGAAACCATCCAACATCTTACAGGGGGCTTCCAGGCATTTGCTGCAACTGAATACAAGGAACGGCATGACGCAGTGGGAAAAATCCTTCATCCAGAGATAGCTATCAAGCTGGGACTTCTCCAAATGGACCATCTCCCGTATTATCAATACGTCCCTGAGAGTATGCTTGAGGATGGCAACTACAAGCTATACTGGTACCGCACTGTACTCACAGACCAAACAGTGGCACATAATAGACCAGATCTCGTACTAGTTAATAAATTAACAAGACAAACAACACTAATTGATGTGGCGATACCTAACAACAATAATCTACGTAGTAAATTTACTGAAAAGATCACCAAGTACAGAGATCTGGAAATTCAAATACGAAGGCAATGGAGAATGCAAAGTACCCAGACGACACCGATTATTATGTCTACTACTGGAGTCATTCCGAAGACCCTCCTTGAAAGCATAAAAAAACTGGGTCTGAATGAACATCTTTATAAGACCATGCAGAAAGCTGTACCACTCGCGACGGCCAGAAGTGTACGAAAATTTTTGGGAGATACACCTGCATGACAAGTCACCTAGGGCTCGATAACACGGAAAGAGTCCAACCAGAGCTCAATAATTTTGATACCGTAGGTATTTGGGATGAGTCAGTTTTCCCCTAAGAGGGAGTGTGAGCCGTGTGGCTAAATCTGGATAAATAATTAAATGTAAGTAAATAATAATACGAATATCACACGATAGTAAGAATAAATAAGAAAATAATGTTTCCTCCACTGTTTCTCAAAACTTGTTTTCATTGGGCAATAGCCACTCGAGCACTGCGGGCTCTCGTGTCTATTGCCAGACAACAAGTTTTCGAAAAATTGTCGCATTATTGTCAATTTATTCTCACTCTCTTGTGATATTAATGCTGATAAATTTTGATAATATCCCGTCGTCAAGCATTACGTCAGATGCCCTTCGTTACTACGCAAAAATGAATATTCAGTGACATTAATGACAATTAATGTTTTACAACTTGTCACAGAGAACACCAAGAAACAGGTTTATCAAATATTCAGGTGAAGGTATCAATAAAATATTAGTTAAAATGATTTAAAAAGACAGTTTTATTCATGAAATAATCTCATCGAATTACACTCGACCACTAAAATTATTATCGACTTGTTGCCCTCGAGACACTTTAGACATAATTTCACTCCTCCTCGGGTCGTGAAATTAAAACTGTCAAAGTGTCACTCGGGAAATAAATCGATAATTTTAGAGCTCTCGTGCAATTACTACTGATAATTTTAAGACAATTTAACCTAATTCACTTAGTTCAAAAATGCTTCCTAAGGGAGCTAGAACTGTTTGAAGATGGTGTTTGTCATTATGTAATAGTTTTTTTATAATACTTCCAGAACGCTTCTATTTAGAAAAACGAAAACTGGAACATTTATTTATCTTTCAAAGACGAATCGAGTCATCAATTTCGAATTTCTAGTACCGGTCATATGGGTCCGTTTTGGGTAGGTCAATAGTTATTTTACCGCATTTCTGTCTTTAATTTTTAAGACACTAAATTTTTAAATTTTGAGGAATTCTGGTAATAAAGGTAACTCTTGCTGTCAATCGGTAAAATAGACCGTTTTCTTTTTAAAATTTTTCAAATTAAAAAACGAAAAACTTTTAAATCGAATTTTCTAGAAAACAATGTATTCTACCGACTTAAGCAAGAGTAGGTACCTTTTAGTACTTGAATACCTTATAATTTAATAATTCAGTACTACTCTACTGCTACTCTATAGTTGCCCTAATAATAATAATAATATCTTATGGCATTTTTGCCGGGGAGATCCTTTCGGACTGTTCCGGCGCCATTTACATCTTTAACCCTGTTTCAAGTAACTAGTGTCGATGTACACTAGCCCAGCTCCGAGGCACGGTGAGACGGCTCGTGTCATTATTGGAAATGAAAATGGTTTGTCTTTGGCAGGGCTCGAACCCACGTGCACTGGCGTATGAGGCCAGCGGTATTGCCATTACTCCACGGCCACTCACATAGTTGCCCTAAACAACACATTAAATAAATTACCTAAACCTCTCAAAGATCGCCTCTATGCAGATGATTTAGTTAGTATTCTTAATATCATAAATGATGTCTAAAGCAGAAATTCTTGTTAGGAGCGCTATTAAAACAAATGAGCCGAGCCAATTAACAAAAGTGATCAGGGATGCTATATCATGAACGGCTCATAAAATCAAATATAACAAGATCCTTATCCACTATAAATATGTATATTTAAAGATTTATTATTACAGTTTGCATGAAGCTCATAATAAAATGCAAATTGATGTACTTAATCGTGAAATAAAGATAATGCTAACACACAAAACAAAATATACTAAAACTAAATTGCTTTTGCAAACGAGTTAACATAAAATTGATGCTTTGATGAATGAAATTGCATAGGACCATTCTCAAACAACAGAACGAAAACGAACAATTATTAATTTTATTTATGATGTATAGGCCAGTATAGTATAGAAAAAGAAACAGCTGAAACAATTTCATAGAGGTTTTTGAAGGTTCTATAAGGTATATCACGAAGAGCTGATGACAAATCCTTGAAGACGTAGGTACAGTGATTTTGCTTTATTTTTTAAACAATTTAAAATGTGAAAAAATATTTTTTGTCTACAAAACGTTCGCTGTATCTGTAGAGTACAGAGAGCGAGTCACGTCCCACAACACTTAGGCCACAATTGACCCATGGTGCTTCCTCCCAGGGGTTGTCGTCCTTAGCTCACTGTCCATCCTGCCATTTCCAGGAAGGTGGACAAATCACCAGATGACATCTCCACTATGTCGAGAGATGTAGGCCAAGGCTCGCCGAACACATACTCTCGTATTAGTCTAAGAGCTAGAGCCGAAAAATCATCGTCCTAATTAATATGGAGTTTGTCATGTGAAATGTGTCTATTGTATATTGATAATTATGGCCCCTTTCAGGCTGACACCTCAGTGGATACAGGAAGTAGCAATAAGGGATGAAAGGGGAAAGTTAGTGTAGTTTTTAAAGGTTTTCACCTCCTATTTTGTTAACCCTCCATCGATTTGCATGAAAATTGGTGACTAGTTAGAGCATACCTCAAGAAATTGATTTGGTGCCAACTTGCACTTTTACTCTGGGGGTAGATACCACCCCTTCTCGGGGGGTGAAAACTATTTTATTAAAAATAACCCCACAAATCGATAGAGGCACAATTTATAAGTAAAATTTGTTATATCATGTCATTAAAATAAATCCAATACTTTTTGAGTTATTAAAGATTAGTCTGTTTAAGAGCACATGCGTAAAGTTACGGATGATAAAAAGAACATATTAATTAATTGTATGTTACTAAAATATTATTTTTATATTATTTCGATATTACAAATTTAGCAAAAGTGTATTCGAATATGTCAAATGTACCCATTATTGGACACCCCCAGTTTCTGGACATATTCAGTTTATATTGATAGAAAAAATTCAATTGAATATCGAAATAATATAAAAATAATATTTTCCTAACATACAATTAATTAATATGTTCTTTGTATCATCCGTAACTTCACGCATATGCTCTTAAATAGACAAATCTTTGATCTTTAATAACTCAAAAAGTATTGATTTATTTTAATAACATGATATAACAAATTTTACTTAAAATTTGTCCCTCTATCGATTTGTGGGGATATTTTTAATAAAATAGTTTTCATCCGCGGGAAGGGGTGGTATCCACCACCAGGGTAAAAGTGCAAGTTGGCACTAAATCAGCTTTGTTTCTTGAGGTATGCTCTAACTAGTCACCAATTTTCATGCAAATCGATAGAGGTTTAACAAAATAGGAGGTGAAAACCTCTAATGACTGCACTAACTTTCCCTTTTCATCCCTTATTGCTACTTCCTGTATCCACTGAGGTGTCAGCCTGAAAGGGGTCATAATTGTCAATATACAATTAGTCCATGTGGTGACACAGCTCCCGTCTGAAAAAAAAAATCTGATTCGGTTTCTTTGTAGATTCCTATTAAGAAATGTCCCCTTTAAACAAATCTGAAGGGTGCCGGGCAGAATTTTTGGGCAGAAATTTTTTAAACAAATACAAAAGATCATGTCTTTTTGCTCTGGAACATATACTTTTAGATTTTTTGGGTCAATCTAAACAAGAACGGTATGTTGTAATTTTTCTCAGAAATTGATAGTTTTGGAGTTATAGGTGAGTTAAAATCTGAAAAATGCGAAAATACGCATTTTCGAGGCTTAAAAACCCATATTTAAATTAGGGCCGGTTGTTCGAACGCTAATCAACATTGATCACTATCAAATACTTAATTACTGTCACAACTGTCAATGTCAACTTTGGTTGGGTTGCCGAAAACATAATTATTGATGACAATTATGAAATTAGTTAATCAATTATGTTAATAACTGTTATGTTAATTGACTAACTAATCTCATAATTTTAATTAACTATGTTTTCAGCAACCCAACCAAAGTTGACATTGACAGTTGTGACAGTAATTAAATATTTGATAGTGATCAATGTTGATTAGCGTTCGAACAACCGGCCCTTAGTATTTTTGAGGTTCCCAGATACTTAGATTGAAGACTTAACATTCAGCTTCAAGATTCTGAAGAGTGATCGTGTGTAACTTTAATTTATACCGTTGTTTTTTAATTGTTAAATATGCGTGTTTATGCCATTTTTTTCCGGTGCGGCGCGCTCCATTTCAAAAATCTCCTATTTTCCTACGAAAAATATTTTTTCTAGATTCTTTGTGATATTTTAAATAAAATAAGTGTCTTGCCATTTTTCTCAAAAGCTAATAGTTTTTAAGTTATAAGCGATTTAAATTCCGAAAATGCGTTTTTTTATCATTTTTCGGATTTTAAATCGCTTATAACTTAAAAACTATTAACTTTTGAGAAAAATGTCAAGAAACTTATTTTATTTAGAATGCCCCAAAACATCTAGAAAAATATTTTTCGGAGGAAAATAGGAGATTTTTGAAACGGAGCGCGCCGCACCGGCAAAAAAATCGGATACACACGCATATTTAACAATTAAAAAACAACGGTAGAAATTAAAGTTAGACACGATCACACTTCAGAATCTTGAAACTGAATATTTAGTCTTCAACTTAAGTATCTGGCAACCTCAAAAATACTAATTTGAATATGAGATTTTAAGCGTCGCAAATGCGTATTTTCGCATTTTTCAGAATTTAAATCGCCTATAACTCGAAAACTATCAATTTCTGAAAAAATTTACAAGATACCTTTCTTGTTCAGAATGACCCACCAAATTCAAAAATATATGTTCCAAGGCAAAAAAAGGCGATCTTTTGTATTTGTTTAAAAAAATTGTTTAAACAATTTCTGCTAAAAATTCCGACTGGCACCTTTCAGATTTATTTAAATGGGACATTTTTAAATAGGAATCCACAAAGAAACCGAATCAGAAATTTTTCCAGACGGAAGCGGTCTCACCACATGGACTAAATGGACACATTTCACACGAAAAACTCCATATTACTTATGACGATGATTTTTCGGCTCTAGCTCTCCGTCTATATTGACAATAACTCCGGACATTCACATAGGACATGCACAATAGTTCCGTCATCTCCTTCACACTTCCTGCACAGAGGTGTGTCCACTAGCCCCAGTGTGTGGAGATGTTTGCTTAGTTGACAATTGCCAGTTAAAAAACCAGCTGTCAAACGTAGGTTTTTCCTGGTCATTCCCAAGTACTTTTCTGATGTTAACTTCCTAAGGTTCCTTAGTGTTACTTTGGCAAGTCTATATCCTGTTCCCATATTTTCACGGTTTGTGTGTGGGAGTGACATTTGGCAATTTTCGCAATTGTTGTAGTTGACCAGCCAAAAAGTTCTAAGAGTCTTAGGCCTGCTGCCTTTCTAGCTACCTGATCAGAAAACCGGTTGCCTTTATTCCCATTGCGTCCTTTAACCCACCTCAGGATGATGTTACCATCCGATTCTTGGGCTAGTGACTCATGACACTCCATTACTAGCTATGGCACTTGGTCTATTCAGGGTTAGTAGCGCTTGTCTGCTGTCTGTGCAGATTATTATGGTTTTACCGGTTATACCTTTTCTGTGTTATCTCTTTTGCCGTTATGGAGATACCAGCCAGTTCACTCTGAACTACGCTGGCATTTTTGCCTATAGGCCATTTTATGACAAGGTTCAGTGACATGGAATATATCCCGCATTTTGAGCTTCCTTCCATTTTGGAGTCATCTGTGTAGATGCAATATGCATTTGCCACGTTTGATTCCCTATGTTGTCTTGTTTCGTCTATCAAACGTTATACAAACTTACAATGAAGTAAAAAACTTCTTATGTATATGTAATGGTATATTTTTATCCAAATGCATTATAAATATTCAAAACGTTTTGGATCCAGTTGGACCATCATCAGAAAAACATCTTGATAGTAGTTAAAAATAGCCAATTTTTGGGTATGAAAACCTTTAAATTACATGATAATTGTAATAAAATATAAAATTATGATGACATGAGGTTGATGTCAAAGTATGTATTCGCTTTAACGAACGTACATGTCTGTCCCTGCTCCAAAAGTGGACAGTTCGTCCGATGCCTGATACCAGCCAACTGACTAGACCAGGAAGTGAAATTAATTATTAGAACTCTATACTCGCAAATTAAAGAACTTTTTAAGACTTACAACTTTTATTTGTACCATTTTTCTCTAAAAGTTATAAGAAACATTTTATAGACAACAAATGATTTTTCACTATTTATGATTGTTTAAAAAACAACAAAAGCCGCAGTACGTCTTCAAGGATTTGTCATCAGCTATCCTTCCTGTAAGTACCTGTTTAAACCTTTAAAATACCGTATAAGATTTTTAGGTAAAATCGTTGATTTTTTCATAAATAGACTGGGGTAGTACTAGATTATTGCTTATGGTAGGGGAGCCCAAGCGGGGATTTTTGCAGTTACTGGAGCGCGTCAGATAATAATATGGGGAGAAAGCTGGTACCCTGCAGATGTACCTCTACCATATATTGGCTCTTAACACATGAGAGTTCGTTAAGGGGGGCCCGAAAAAAAATCTATTCTTAAAAACACTCGAAATTGTCAGATTAAGATATGGTAAGTTCAGTACATGCAAAAGAGTGTATATTTCAAAAATCTGACGATTTGAGCGGGGCGTAAGGAAGTGGGTGAGTCAAAAAGTTTCACAAAAAAGCGAATATTTCACGAAATGAAGGTTAGATCGAAAAACTAAAAAATACGCCTTCAATATTTTTCAAAAATCTATCGAATGGTACTAAACATGACCCCCCACGGAGAGGAGTGGGGGTAAATTTAAAATTTTAAATAGAAACCCCGCTATATTTCGCAAAATGAACATCAGATCGAAAAACTGCAAAATACACTTTCAAAATGTTTTTGAAAAATCTATCGAATGGTACCAAACACGACCCCCACGGAGACGGGGTGGGGGGTTACTTTAAAATCTTAAATGGGACTCCCAAATTTTTATTGCACATTTGTATTCTTTACGTAAAAATAAGCAACTTTTATTCGAGACATTTTTTCGAATTATAGATAGATGGCGCTATAATCGGAAAAAACGATTGTTGGAAATGGAAAATTAAATTAAAAAATGGAAAGCGCCCACTAAAATGGAAAATTTTACTTAACTTTTTTTAATTTTAGGACCTAATAATCACAACCCAATAGGTCCCCATAACGCTCGAGTGACTGCAAATTTAGCATACTTTGTTCCTCTACAATTTACAGAATTATTGCTATTCCGTTTAAGAATCATTGCTTTTGATTTTTTCAAGAAATCTATTTGAGTAGTCAGTTCAATAACATATTTAATTCATTTTAGATATATGTATATTATTAATGTTAAATGAAACCGACGAAAAGTTGAATAAACGTACAAAATAACCAACCATATTGCTACAAATTATTAAGATTTACTAGGTGAACGTTTTTGAAAGGAATTTCTCATACGAATACACATCTCAGAATCGTTCTGCAAATTTATTTTAATAAAGGAAGTCAGTCTATTTTTAGACATAACCCCGTAGAATTCGAAACAATAAAATCGTAAACGGACGTATATTCGGTTTTCCAATTTTACGGCGATGTTAACGACCTACGAGTTATTTCCCTCCGTCTCATTTAACTAAACCTAAATGAATTATCGCTGTTTAAAAGGTTTCAGTAATTTATACTCTGATGCTAATGCTTTAATTGATTAATTACGGAGGCACATAAAGAAATAATTAAGTGCTGACCGTCATAATGACGTTAATCACTTTTCTTTTTACTTTGTAATAATTTCAATGAAAAATTAACAGATTTCTCGCTCTAGTTAAAATTATAATTAACGATCATGCGCTGAGTTTTACCTATTAATTCAATTATGCGGTTTTAGATCAGCCACTCATGCTGCCACAATAGTTTCATGTTTCTTAATTTTAGATAATATAATAAAAGGTACAGAAAAATTCATACATTCAAAAACCTTTCTACCATATTATAATGGTGTAAGGTGTAATTTACTTATTCGCAAATTTCTTCCTTCTCTTCAGTTTCGTGTCAGTGTTCACGAAGCAATTGTCGATGGGTTGTATTGTATTTTCAATTTGTTCCTTATATCTGAATTTCTTATTCTGTTCATTTGTATCGATTTGCCTTCCGCCCGGCATTTAGCAACTCGTCAGCAAAGGACCGAACGCGCATCGATACCAACACAACCCCACTAAGGTCCCCACTCTGATGGATCCAAGGAGTGATGGGCCACCGAGAGTGTATTTAAAAAGAAAGCATAGGAACATGTAATGAAATCACGTTCCACTTAGTGTAATAAACTGAAAAGGAACTCAACCCAGTTCCCAACGGACTGAGTTAGGAGCAAGCGGCAGTGATTCGATGGATTGAATCAGAACCTGCCAGGGCGAAGGAACTCTATATTGAAGAGATGCGTCGCCAGTAACTGTGTACCGCAATGAGTGGTTGCTGCCATCTACGATCCGGAGTTGTTGTATAGGTAGCTGTGTATATAGTTGTTAATTTTTTGATTTCGAGAGTATGTGTGATTATACCGGATTGAGGTATAATGGGGACTGCGAGTATGTTTGTAGTTATTTATATATTGATTCCGTATAACGTGATTTCTTCCTGTATTTTACTAATATTATTACGTTTTTGATAATACTAAATACAATTTAGTTCTCTTTTACAAACGTCCGCCAAGGGGACTCTCTTCGGGGGCGGAGCGAAGTCAGAATATTAATTTATTTTATTATTTTACTCTGTATATAAATAATCATATTATATTTATTTATTTTGAACCTGTGTTTTACTAAGTCTGTTGTCAAAAAAAAAGAACTACCAAGGGCATTACAAGTTGAAACGGTGCAAATATTTGAAAGAACGCAATTATTTTGCCTTATCCAGAAAGCAAAAATCATAAATGTATTGTAACATATTTTTGTCTCACCCTGTAGACATAAGAACGAATGCAAGGAATTTATTTCTGTCCCGAAAAAAAAACGTGAGAATAATTCAATATGGAATTGATCAGTTTTGTTAAAAAAGACGTTATATTATTTTGCAGACATATCTACATTCGGTTCCCTGTGTTTTTATTATCGCTCGAGATTTGAACTTTTAATGTTCAGTTTATGAGGTAAAAAAGAGTTACATTGTAGTTAATGATCGACTGGCTCCACGAATCTTGGAAGTTAGATACACAAACGTGCTACTTTGGTAACAGAGAGCGCAAGTGTAGGATCGTGGACACAGCAATATTTTTCTTAAGAATGTTAGAATGGAGAGACTTTGCGAAATAATTTTTTGATGATTCCCTACCAAGTAGGTTGGGCTTAGAATATATTTTGTTTTTCCCTATTGGTTGATAATAAGTGTAGGAAGCTTAGTTATTTTTTTATTAGTCAATGATGAAAGAAGGAAGGATTAAACTTTTTTCTTATTGGTTAATTGGATGAGTAGGGTAGAATGAGAGAAATGGAGTGGGCTTTGGAAGGAAGCGTTTTGGTTTGAGGAGATTAGGAGACGTTTGGTTTGGAAAAAGGATTCAAGTTTTGGAAGTTGAAGTCAGAGGTTGGTTGTAGCCTCGGGAGGAGACCGCTTATGGCGGTTTCTGAAGAGTTAAGTTGAAATTTTAGTTTGAGTTTTAAGTGGAAGATTTGGTTGAGAACTCAAGTGAGAATGTAGCGGATTTTGAAGTTTTTATATGAAAAAATCATGGCGTTGCCGCGTTCAGGCAAGAAGCTGGTTAGTTTTGGTGTGTAATACACTATCCAAGTTTTTTTTAAGCAGTCATGAATAAAGTCATGAATTAAGTGTCAATAATAATAATAAATATTTAAAGAAGTTAATTAGAAGTTATTTAAATATTTTAAAGAGTCAATATGAGCAGACACATTTGGAAGTTTATTTATTTTTGAACAATCATTTAAAAGTTTATTTATTTTTGAACGATCATTTGGAAGTTTATTTATCTTTGCTGAAACTTTTCATGGAAATAACCATTTTTGTACTTTTTATGTAAATTCGGTGAAAAGTAGTGCTTTGGACATTAACAACGTGCAGAATAAGGACAGGACTATATAACAAGGTATTGTTTGTAAACTTTTTTATCGCTTTTGTAAACAGTATCTTTAATATTGTACATCTACAAAAGATCCATCATTTTTCTTTTTTATTTTTATTTTAATAAAAATTTATTCCTTTTGCAATGTTTTTGATTGATAATGTTGTTATCTGATCCTTTTCTCTTGGTCCTCAACGATAATCAACTGAGAACACTATGGTAAGTCATGTTATATTTATATTTATGTAAATGTAATGTGTATGTATCTTATGATAACTATATATTTTTATTAACTTTTTACATCAGTTATATTTTTTTTGAAGTTTTAAGTATGTTTCGCCCTTCATTTTCTTTTAATTATGGCGCCCCCCGAGCATTTGAGTTTCTATTATATTTAAAATCTATTAAGAATCCACCCCCTAGGTCTCTGAAGACTTAGAGCTACCGAGGCACTCCGTAAAGTTACGTAGCACCAAGTGTATTTTTATGTTTGTTTAATTTGTCGAGTTACATATTATTTTTTTGCCTTTGCTATCCATAGGCATGCTACAAAGTTACCAATTTGTAACTACTCGTTACAAATTGGCATCCGAGCAAAAGTGAAGGAATTATACAAGTAAACGTCACAAATTGATGACAGGAAAAGACATAAAGACAGAAAATAAAATTTTCATGAATATATGGTTTGTCAGTAGTAAAAAGGAGATACGTTTAGTCATTTACGTAAATCTTTCGAGGAAGGGACTTTTACATTTTAGTTCGATAATCTAATTGTCTGTAGTCACTCATAAATTACCCCTTATGGTCGTGCATAATCTAATTTAGAAAGGTAACCTTTAGCAAAAACAGGGTCGCTTCCTCTCTGCCGCTGATAAAATGTAGACATAAATTTCGACACGCTGCGTCGAAATGTAACAGATAACCCGAAATTTATTCAAATAACGGTACACTATGTAAAAAATTCAAGAGAGGGTATTTTTTAGGCATTGGGGGATAAAAGTTTAGTTCCCTAGTGTTTTACGGCCGCAGAGCATGTCGAAGATCGATTCAATTTCGAATATATACCGCTAAAGATGTTTTTTTTGAAGGGACGAAAGAGAATCTTTCTAATAAACACGAAAATATCCGAACCAAATAAAATGTTCTTCTTTAAAAAAGTTTTTCTCGAAATCAAATCAGTACGGACAGGCTGTAACAATATCGAGAGTTAGAATACAAGTCAATATTGGACGTATCTTGGATGAGTCGTTCAGTTATTTATATACTTTAATAATTAATTTATAAAGTTACGAACAGGTCCTATGGAAGATCACTCCTTAGACAAGCTTATTTTTTGCGTGAGAGGTCCTATAAATATAGATATGAATGTATTTGGCAATTTAGTTATTGATCTAATTATAATAATTTAAATCTAACCAAATATACTTCATAAGTATAAATAGAAGATACAGAAATTCAGAATCACCAGTCAAAACATATGCAAGTGCAGATGTACTAACATCACAATATGTTAGAAGGAAAAATAGGACTAAAAGATGTCAAATGATACCATAATTCAAGAAATAACCAGTATATTAGAACAAAAAATAAAGTTGACATCAAGCAAAGAGGAAAGTACTGAGGAAAACTGGACGAGAATGAAACATCTACATGGGTAAATGACAGAAGCAATATTGGGTCCCATGGACCAAAGAAGAGAAGTCAGAAATAAAGATAAAAACAAATACACGAGGATCCAAGCAATAATCAGGCAGAAGATAAGACAGGGGAAAATACAATTTCATAGTAAAGAATGCAATGAAATTGAACGCTATGAAAAGAAACACGATACATTTCATCTGCACAAGAAATTAAAAGAGATCGTCGGAAACAAACGCAAACGACTATCCCAAAGTTTAGAAGACAAAAACAGAATACTATGCTGGATAAGGGGTTTTTGCCCTTGTATGGGGTTGGTTAGCAGGTATACACTTATTGAACCATCAGTACTTTATTTGACGCCAAATAGAGTTTATTAATACATTGGATCGTACCCAGCTGATGACGGCACAACATATATTACGCTAGGCGGCCCATATCAGGCTACCCCAAATCCAGCTGAATCTCCAAATCTATTAGCGTCTCATTTACTTATTAGATCGATATGTTTGTATACATTTTTACCTTCATTTCTATGTCATAAGTTTAGGTATGATATAATAATATGTTTACTGCTTACTTGGCAGAAGTCACCGTGTTATCACGATGCGTGTGCCCTACATTCGCGGTAAACAACTGATCGTCTGTTTGACTGAATTACTATTTTGGTAGTAGTTTAATAGAAAACGCATATTTTCTTCAAAAATATTCGTACTGTATTAAAAGTTCTAATGTATATTAAGTATTTATAGTTTTTACGATACGAAAAAGTATTACTTTACTTTCATCGTGCTGTTAATAAGCTTGTTCATTAGACGGTTACAGATAAAATCTAATAAGTTTTGCAAAAAGAGCTTCCACATCTCTGCTCCTCCAGGCAACGAAAAACAACTTTTTGCGATTTCGCTGTACTTAAAGAGAAACCTATATCGGGCATATGTATGCGTAAACACAATTTAACTTTTTTCGCCGCCGTTTTGACGCAAGTGATGAAAGCTAGTTCCTGAGAGATCCGCGTATCATAAATAAAGCCGAGACCTCGAGGCAAAACTTGATAAAGTAAAAAAAAAAGAGATCGGGGAAAATGGAAATATACAGGGTGCGCCAAACCTCTGGTCTTCTTTGATTACGGCTAAACTATGAGATATACAAAAAAATGTTTATAACAAAACTAATGTGTATCAAAGAGGTCTATAATTTAAAATTATTTTCAATTATACAGGGTGAGTCAGAACGACGGTATGAACCAAAGTTGTATTTTTTTAAATGGAACACCCTGTATATTAAATCATTTTTGGATATATTATTTAAAAATATGAAAAATTTGTATAAGGTCTTATAGGCCTAAAGTTAATAATTTTCAAAATATTTACATTTTTATTGAGAAAAATGGTAATATTTATAGGGTTGTGGATTATGTTTCCAAGGAAATAAAAATTTAGGTGATAGGTCAAAGTTTTTAAAATATAGTGTTATTTTTAAATAATTTAATATTTTTTACTTTTAGCCATAAAATATACAGTGTGATCACTATTTGCAAATACAAAATTTTCTCATTTTTTTTAAATGGGACACCCTGTATATTAGTTTTGCGTTTGGTAGTAAATATTATAACCTTTCTTTTGGTATAAGGTTGTATGTACCTAGCATGTTTAGTTTTGTAGATATTTTAAAAAAACTATAGATTTTACGTTTTTGCGGATTTTTTATTTAAAAATTTTTTTGCAAAAAAAATAATTATAATCTGGTTTTAGAAACATACACTAAAATATAAAATATGAAAATAAAAACGTAATTAAAGATTAAAATAAATCGTATGCTAGTACAATTCAATTGAATTTAATAACTTTAAATTATTTTACAAAAAATATTTTACCTTATTAATGAATACATAAATTAGTTACTAAATTAAATAAACAACCAAATTTTAAATCAATCGTAGTAATTCTTCTACCGCAGCAACTTTCCTGTACCAAATTAATTGTTAGTTATATTGTATTTACGAGTAAGGTCAGTTAATAACTTTTTAATTTACCTACATCTTGAGAACGTATAAAGTATGCTTTGAAACAAATGAACGTTATGGAAGTATATTAAGAAGTAAATAGTATCTATGTACCTACTCGTGTCACAAAAGCTGGTAATAATTTCTAATGGTTTCGCCCAAAACAAATGTCATATCCAAAAATTTTTCGGTTAAAAAATTAAAATTTAAAATATAAAAAATTGTTACAAAAATTTCAACTACAAAAGTATTACCAGTTTTTGTGACACCAGTAAATACTATTTATGTTAATAAATAATTTGGATGATACATTTAACATTTATTTGTTTCAAAGCATACTTTATAATAATTTTTATATTCTCAAGATGTATGTAAGTAAATTCAAAAGGTAAATTAAAAGTTTAACTAAATACAATTTAACTAACAATTAATTTGGTACAGGAAAGTTGCTGTAGTAGAAAAATTACTACGGTCGATTTAAAATTTGGTTGTTTATTTAATTTAGTAACTAATTTATGCATTCATTAATATGGTAAAATATTTTTTGTAAAATAATTTAAAGTTATTAAATTCAATTGAGTTGTACTAGCATACGATTTATTTTAATCTTTAATTACGTTTTTATTTTCATATTTTATATTTTAGTGTATGTTTCTAAAACCAGATTATAATTATTTTTTTTTTGCAAAAAAAAATTTAAATAAAAAATCCGCAAACACGTAAAATCTATAGTTTTTTTAAAATATCTACAAAACGAAACATGCTAGGTACATACAACCTTATACCAAAAGAAAGGTTGTAATATTTACTACAAAACGCAAAACTAATATACAGGGTGTCCCATTTAAAAAAAATGAGAAAATTTTGTATTTGCAAATAGTGATCACACTGTATATTTTATGGCTAAAAGTAAAAAATATTAAATTATTTAAAAATAACACTATATTTTAAAAACTTTGACCTATCACCTAAATTTTTATTTCCTTGGAAACATAATCCACAACCCTATAAATATTACCATTTTTCTCAATAAAAATGTAAATATTTCGAAAATTATTAACTTTAGGCCTATAACACCTTATACAAATTTTTCATATTTTTAAATAATATATTCAAAAATGATTTAATATACAGGGTGTTCCATTTAAAAAAATACAACTTTGGTTCATACCGTCGTTCTGACTCACCCTGTATAATTGAAAATAATTTTAAATTATAGACCTCTTTGATACACATTAGTTTTGTTATAAACATTTTTTTGTATATCTCATAGTTTAGCCGTAATCAAAGAAGACCAGAGTTTTGGCGCACCCTGTATACTCGGCAATTTTAAAGATGTGTTGCTTGTTGGCGAAGCAGACTTCGGCATTTATTATGTATAACCAATAGAAAAACAAAAAAGTACAGCAGGATATATGCGGCAGACTATCTATATTTTGGAAGTTAGCATTTGAGTATCTACGTAGAAATAAATCTAAAAACAAAGATTTTCAAAAAAATACCAAGTTTCTTGTAAAAGGTATATATTAAAATACCCTAAATAAGGATCACAATACAAAACGTTTTCGGATTAAGGAATCCATCATCAGTGTTTAAAAGCCAAAATTTGCATGCCTGAGCCACCAAAATGTTTTTTTCACTAAAGATTTTCACTTAAGTATAATTACACAAGAGCTCTAAAATTACCGATTAGTATCCTCAGTGACACTTTGACAGTTTTAATTTTCGTCGAACTTTTGTCGACTCATTTCTTCTGTATATTGATGTATTTTTAAGATGTTCAATATTTATTTTTAGTTATTCCAGTTTATTTTTAATCCAATTTTAAAATACTGAATTCTTTATTGAGTCTATGCAATGCAATTTGTTTTATATCGTTCATTTGGAAGAATAGGGTTATAACTAAGAATTTTCACTTTTTCAGTAGAAAGGATTTAAGATTCATATTAGTTTATTTCATTTATTTTGTGCAGTGTTTATTGATATTATAGGATTTAATGATTGAATATGATAGATTTCTTCTCTTTTTATTGCTCTGACAAGAATTTTATTTTTTAAGATATCAGGTTTAGAAAAAAAACTTAGATATAACCTTCTTGAATAAAGAAATATTATCTTTTCAAAGCACTATGTTTGCTAATAAAGTTACATTGTAGGAATTTTGTTAATAAAGTATTATTAAAAATGCCATTATATCAATTATGATTGAAATAGTTCGCATCCCTTACACAACACAAAATGAAACATAAAGCAATAATAGTAATACCTAATTGTTTTTCCTAACAAATTTTTGTGAAAACTTAAATATTATTCAGGAAAACATTGCGTTTCTCTATTAAAGACAACAAGCATTTGTTGTTAAATTAAATTAATCCTTAAATAATTATAATAATTTACCCAATGCAAAAAAAGAGATAATTCACAAACCTATAACAAAATAACTTTGAAGAATAAGGTTACATTTCACAAAACTACTTTTTACGCACATAATATTGCTTCTTTTTTATTATGAATTATCCAAAAAAAAGTTACAACTAAGAAAGTATCCTTCTATCAGAACATACTGTTCACTTTTAGTGTCATAATTTTGAAGAAAAATGGTTATATCTTTACTTATAATTCTATATCCCAAAAATAAATCACCCTTTTAATTAAATTATCTTATTTTTGTCTATTATATTCCAATATGTAACTGTATTCTCCAAAGCGAATAACGTTTTTGTAGAGAAAGTTAGGGGAAAACCAAAGAGTTACATCTGCCATCTCTCGGAAACTAGCGTACTTAGACATGTAGCTATTTTTTCCATAGTAGAAGTCATTATTTGGAAGGTATTGATGCAATAAAAAAAACTTTAACATTTTGAGATTTTGAGACGTAACCCTCTTCTTCCAAATGAACGATATGCATGTATAATTTTCTTTATACGCATTTATTCATGCTCAGAGCCATTAAGATGTTAAACTTCGAGTTTTGTATTCCATCTTCTATTTAAAGAGCTAATATTTATTTATACATATATAGCATGCACATAACCGTGGCTTTTTTTTGGTTTATTTTGTAAAGCCAGTAGTCTTTATACAATTATACGTTTCACAATTCATAATAGTAATTATTCACCCACTACAAACTTCCATTTCCTGTTTGGACATGAATAATAGAAGATTGTGGCGAGTTTTGATTTATAGCAGTTTCCTTTATTCACAATAATATAAATAGCTCCGTTTTATTAACGTTAAAACGGCATCATTTTCGTGAAAAAGACGATTAGTCCAGGCTGTAGACTCGCCCCCGTTAGGTAAATTATTCCGATTCGTTTTTTTTTCAACAAACTTACTCAAAAAGAGGTCCTTATAACAAATCCACATGGTGCCAGGAGGTACCGCGGTTGGAAAATAACAATTTTTTAAAACAAATTCAAAAAAATTTTTCACTTCGGACAATTTTTTTTATATTCCTTGGGTGAATGTGATTCCTATGTGATTATGTGATTTTTCTCTAAAATTGATTATTGTCGAGTTATGCGCGATTTAACATTTGAAAAAGGCGAAAATGGTAATTTTCAAGACTTAATAACTTGTTTAACAAATTATTATTATGAAAGTCAGAAAGTGATCAAATTAAAGTTCAAAGCCCCCCCTCCCTACAAGATCCTGAAGAAATTTTTGTCATTATTTTATTGCAAAGCTGTTAATTTTAATTATTAACAATGAGCGCTAAGCGCGTATTGAGGCGGCCGTCAATTGTGAGTGCGAGAGAGATGTACCATTCCGGCCGTCCAATGGTGCATCTCTCTCGCACTCACCATCCTTTGGTGAGTAAAAGAGCAAACATAACAGCTTCGTAATAAAATAATGAGAACAATTTTTTCATGACCTTGTGGGGGGAGAGGGGAGCTTTGAACTTTGATTTGGTGGTCACTTTCTGACTTTTATATTAATATTCTTTAACATAGTCCAGAAAGCCACTGCGCATCCGCTAGGAAAAATATTCCGATTCGGATTTTTTACACAATCTTACTCAAAAAGGACCCCTTTTAACAAATGTGCATGTTGCCAGGACCAAAAGTGGGTCAAAAATTTTTTAAACGTTTTTTTTTTTGTTTTTTTTTCCTAAAATTATTTTTTTTGCATGGAACAAAGTTTTTTAGGTTTTTTGGATCATTCCAAACAGAAAAGGTCTTTAGTGACATTTCTCTAAAGTTGATAGTTTTTGACATATAAGCGATTAAAAATTGAAAAATTGCGAAATCGGCCATTTTTATCCCTCAAAAACTATGTGAAAAACTGAAAATTTGAATATTGCCAAGGTAGGTTAGAGATATTCTTTAAACATCGATTGATGAAATCCCGAACAGTTTTTTGCAATACAATATTCAAAACTCCTTTGTTTTTTAATTGCTAATCAAGCGTGCGCGACACTATTTTCCACCGACATGCGACAGTATGGTGCAAATGAAAGGAATAAATTCGTTATTTCGTAAACCGGCGACTTTAAGGAAAAAACCCGAAACAGGTCGATTTTTATTTTTAAGTTATGATATTGTGGCATATATGGTATACTAGTGACGTCATCCGTCTGGGCGGGATGACGTAAACGATGATTTTCCACCGACATGCGACAGTATGGTGCAAAATGAAAGGAATAAATTCGTTATTTCGTAAACCGGCGACTTTAAGGAAAAAACCCGAAACAGGTCGATTTTTATTTTTAAGTTATGATATTGTGGCATATATTGTATACTAGTGACGTCATCCGTCTGGGCGGGATGACGTAAACGATGATTTTTTTAAATGAGAATAGGGGTCGTGTGGTAGATCATTTGAAAGGTTCTTCAATTCTCTATTCAGTAATGTAAACATCTACATAATTATTTATACAGGTGTCCAAAAATTTTTTATTAAATTAAATTATTTGACAACAAAAAGAAGTAGAAGGACTTCCTATATAAATAATTATATAAATGTTTATATTACTGAATGGAGAATTGAAGCACCTTTTAAATGAGCTAGCACACGACCCCTATACTCATTTAAAAAAATCATCGATTACGTGATCACACCCAGATGGATGACGTCACTAGTATACCATATATGCCACAATATTATAACTTAAAAATAAAAATCGACCTGTTTCGGGATTTTTCCTTAAAGTCACCGGTTTACGAAATAACGAATTTATTCCTTTTATTTGCACCATACTGTCGGCGGAAAATAGTGTCGCGCACGCTTGATTAGCAATTAAAAAACAAAGGAGGTTTAAATATTGTATTGCAAAAAATTCTTCGGGATTTCATCAATCGATGTTTAAATAATATCTACCTACCTTGGCAACATTCAAATTTTCAGTTTTTCACATAGTTTTTGAGGGTTAAAAATGGCCGATATTTCGCAATTTTCCAATTTTTAATCGCTTGTATATGTCAAAAACTATCAACTTTATGGCCATTTTCGCGCTTTTGTAATTTTAAATCGCCTATAACTCAACAGCAATCGATTTTAGAGAAAAATCACAACAGACCTTTTTTGCTCAGAACGACCCAAAGAATTAAAAAATTTTTTTTCGAAGTGAAAAAATTGATTGTATAATTTGTTTAAAAAAAATTGTTTAAACAATTTTCCGACTGCGGTACCGCACCCGGCACCCTGTGGATTTGTTATAAGGTCCTCTTTTTGAGTAAGTTTGTGCAAAAAAAAATGAATCTGAATAATAATTTATCTAACGAGGGCAAGCATACAGCCTGGACTAAATAGCCCCATTTTACTAACGTTCAAACGGCATCATTTTCGTGAAAAAAAAAACGATGGCATTGTAGTAATGTATTGTTGTCTGAAAAATGTTAAAGGACCACTAAAAGCACTTAAATTTCACTTGACATGCTTTTATCTTGCAAAATAATTTGACATTTCTATATTGAAGTTATATGCAGCTTAGAGATACACTACATAAGTAATGTTTCCTGGCGGTATTTCTCAGAGTCTAAAGCGTTATATCTCATAATGTCCCATATAAAACGGCCATAGAATATTAATCCCCACACTAGTAAAGAATTTAAGTCTATTTTTCTCAAGACAAAACAGCCTTTATTTCAAATACGAGGGTTTTCTTTTTAGTTTTGCACATAGCCATAAAGAAAAAAATATATAGACTTTATTAATTTTAAAGTACTTTATTGTTTTTCAAAATATGTCCCACCAAGATCGATATATTTTTGCATGAGTGCAAACCAAATTGGTAAAACAGTTATTCCAATCTTCAGTTGACATCTGCAAAATCGCTG
This sequence comes from Diabrotica virgifera virgifera, assembly GCF_917563875.1. Taxonomy (NCBI): domain Eukaryota; kingdom Metazoa; phylum Arthropoda; class Insecta; order Coleoptera; family Chrysomelidae; genus Diabrotica; species Diabrotica virgifera. Next base: position 49,525,439 of record NC_065448.1, read on the forward strand.
TTTTAAAGGCATTGATGGCTTCTTCTGGCAACTGGAATCGCTGCCTACGCATTGAATTCTTGATTTTTGGGAACGTGAAGAAGTCGTTGGCACATAGGTCGGGGTTATACGGTGGATGGTTTAACAATTCGATGTTTTGAAGCTAAAAAAACTCTATTGTCTTTTGGGCAGTGTGATCACATTACAATGTCTGACAATTCTCTCACTATCCCTGTCTTCCTCATTGTATAATGTCCTGGCTTCTACAGAGAGTTCTTATTTGGTTATTTGATATCTCAGGGCTTATATTTCTGACGTTTTAAGTATTTTTTTTCTGCTGTATTTCTGATAGTTTCTATAGCATATGTCATTGTTGGTCTTCACATTATTTACATATATGTATTATATTTTTCCATCTAATATCATTTTTCTTCCAGAGCCCTAATCATAATAGGCCTGGATCCCGCGTACCAAAAAAAGTTGACTAATAGCAAGCTGAAAATCTCTTGGGAACACTGGAACAGGGCAAGTTTTAATTGTGGAACGTGTCATCCTGACAAGTTTATGATTGTGAAAACTAGCAGGTTGTTTTTAAATACATATATTCAATAACAAACCTTATAATATAATATTATGACAAAATGTTTGTCCGACAAATACGTTGGGCATTTTAATAAGTCCGACACGTAGAACATGTTAAATGACATGAATTATATTAGTGATACATAGCAGTCTGATTTTTGCATGAGAGTTTAATTAAAGGGTAACAAATCCATTGGAAGTTCTGTCCGACAAAATACATGGGAAGTTTTCGTAGTCTGACGTTCGAAACTTGTAACCTGTTCCACAATTAAAACTTCCCCTGTTCCAGTGTTCCCGTACATCAAAGTTTGTCCGACTAGATACCATTAAGCTATTAACAAATTTTCAGCTTGCTATTAATAAACTTTTTTTCGGTACGTCAGATTCAGGCCTACAGTCTTTTAAGCTCGTTCAGAACTATTAAGCATTCTAAATAAGTTTTAAGCTTGTAAATAATTGTTTTTCACAACATTAATTATAATTTTTTGTGTATTTACCCGTATATTATGGTGTTTATTTTGTTTTTTTTTCTTCCGAATCTTCCAAAATAGTTTGGTATCTCCTACGTAATATTTTCGTTTATTTTCGTCATCATCGGAAATCCTAAATTAATGTATAAGAAAGACTCGTTTTTTCTTTACTACTATATAGGGTGAGGCAGATAACTGGCCCATTAGAAATATCTCGAAAACTAAAGGCAACAGAATCATGAAAATTGGAATGAAGGGGTTTTGAAGGATGATCTATTAAATGAAAATATTTTCATCTCTTTGCAACTTCCAATTATACCGGAAGTTGCTTATAACTTCGTTTTTTTAAATGGGACACCCTGTATATTTTTACATTTTTGGATTATCCTCAATATCTTCTTTCTTAAAATATGAGGTTTTGTAATATTATACAGGGTATTTTAAAAGATATTTACGTTTTTTATTAATTTCGTAGCAACATTCACACCCAAGAATTGTAATAGTTTGATATTAAAAACTCTGCTTACGTTCAAGTGATTTTTAATATAGTCTACTATTGTTAAGAATTGTTAGTATAGCTAATTTTGAAATTTTAGTATACAGGGTTGGTCGGAACTCGGAATGAATATTTTCTGAGTTTTCTTAAATGGTACACCCCGTATTTTAGTATTGTAATGAAATGATATTTCGTGGTACTTTTTTATTTTATAAGTATTCCCTATACCTAATTGCTTTAATTTGTGAGTTATTGGTGATTCAAGCTAAACATTAATTGCAGCAAAAAATACGTAAAAATTTATTAGGTTGGCCGTGAAAAAATTCAATCACAAATAATTTTTCAGAAATAAATACATATTAATCCAGACTGATCCTTAAAATTACCAATAATGGTTTAGCTATCAAAATACCTATTAAAGCAGTTAGGTATAGGGAATGCTTAAGAAATAAAAGAGTACCATAAAATATCATTTCATTACAATACTAAAATACAGGGTGTTCCATTTAAGAAAACTCAGAAAATACTCATTCCGAGTTTCGACCAACCCTGTATACTAAAATTAAAAATTTAGCTATACTAATGATTCTTAACAATAGTAGACTATATTAAAAATCATTTGAACATAAGTAGAGTTTTAGATGTCAAACTACTACAATTCTACAGGGTGTGAATATTGCCACGAAATTAATAAAAAACAAAATTACAAAACCTCATATTTTAAGAAAGAAGACATCGAAGAGAATCCAAAAATGTAAAAATATACAGGGTGTCCCATTTAAAAAAAAACGAAGTTATAAGCAACTTCCGGTATAACCGAAAGTAGCAAATAGATGAAAATATTTTCATTAAACAGATAGACTCTTCAAAACACCTTAATTCAAATTTTCATGATTCTGCTGCCTTTAGTTCTCGAGATATTTCTAATAGGCCCTTTATTTGCCTCACCCTGTATACAATTTCATCTTTGACTGTTCCGAAATCCTTGTAGTGGATATGATGAATTTTGTTTTCGGTAGTTTTGAGGTCGGTAATCATCATAGCTATTCCGACTTTGGAGACGGCTGCTCTGAAAAGTTCATTTCATGTACATCCGTACCATTCTCTTAGGTTGCGCAGCCACGATATTCTGCGTCTCCCTATACTCCGTTTTCCTTGAATCTTTCCCTGCATAATGAGTTGGAGCAAGTTGTATCTCTCTCCACGTGTACTTTCAATTTCAATTCAGTTTATTGATGTCAATATACAGAGTATTTACATAAGTCAAAGTATTTACATAAGTCAAATACTATGTCCGAGATATTCCAATTTTCTGGTTTTGATTGTATTTAAAACTTCCATTTCTTTATTCATATTTCTCAGAACCTCTTTGTTTGTGACGCGTTCTGTCCATGATATTTTCATAATTCTTCTATATACCCACAACTCGAATGATTCCAGTTTTTTCATTGATGCCGCATTCAAGGTCCAAGCTTCCATTCCGTAAAACAGAGTCGAGAAAACGTAGCACCTAGCCAGCCTTACTCTTAGCTCTAACTTTAGATCTATTGTGCAGAGCACTTTTCTCATTTTGTTAAAATTCGTTCTAGCCTTTTCTATTCTAATTTTAATCCCGTGGAAGTAACCAGTTGTGGAGTTGATCATTGTTAGGTCTGGATCCCGCGTATGAAAAAAAAGTTGATTAATAGCAAGCTGGAAATTTGTTAATAGCTTAAGGGTGTCTAGTCGGACAAACTTTGATATATGGGAACACTGGAACAGGGGAAGTTTTAATTGTGGAACAGGTTAAAAATTTGGAACGGTCAGACCACGAAAACGGCACATGTTTTTTGTCCGACAGAACAGACTTAAACTCTCCAAACAGAGATTAAACTCTCATGCAAAAATCAGACTGCTATTTATCACCAAATGGGCGTTTTAATGAGTGAAAGATGTAGAATATGACAAATGACAGGAATTATGACAGGTGATAAATAGCAGTCTGACTTTGGCATGAGAGTTTAATCTCTGTTTGCAGAGTTTAAGTCTGTTCTGTCGGACAAAATAAATGTGCCGTTATCGGACCGTTCCAAATTTTTAACCTGTTCCACAATTAAAACTGCCCCAGTTACAGTGTTCCCATATATCAAAGTTTAGCCGACTAGACACCCTTAAGCTATTAACAAATTTTCAGCTTGCTATTAATCAATTTTTTTTTCATACGCGGGATCCAGACCTATGTACCAAGATATACATTTTGGTCTACTCGTTCGACATTGGTTCCGTTTATGAGGAGATTCTTGTTATGTCTTTGAGTTTTAGATATTCTCATAAATGTTGTCTTTTTGATGTTCATTGTTAGACCGTATTCTTGACTATATATCGCTATTCTGTTAACCAGTCTCTGAAGATCTTCAATATTTTCGGCTAAGACGACAGTGTCATCTGCATATCTAATGTTGTTACGGGAACTCTGTTCATCTTTATTCCAGCTGTTTCACCCTCAAGAGGATCTCTTCCGAGTAGGCATTAAAGAGAACTGGCGACAATTCGCATCCCTGTCTCACCCAACGGCTAATTTCAATTTCCTCTGAGAGCTGTTCGTTAATACGTACTTTTGCTCGCTGCTTATAGTATAAATTAGATTAATTGTTCATGTCGTGCTTTATCGAAAGCTTTATTATAGGCAATAATCATCAATAATCAATTCTGTCGATACTGTTTTTTAAATTGTTTTTTCTACAACCGTGTTTAAAATGCAATTTTTAGCACTCCATACGAGCGTTAAAAATGCTACTTTAAGGCACTAGTGCTTTAAAATTTTTATGGCACTCCAATTCGTATTGACCGTATAGACAATTTTGATGTAATGTCAAAAAAATATAAAAATGGAATGTCAGTCAAGTTCAAGTAAAAGTTTTTGTAGATATTGTCCTGTAATTACGTTTGTAGAAAAAATATTGTATGATATTCGTGTTAAAAAGTACATTTTTAAGGCACTCATGTGAATTGCAGAACTCGCTTCGCTCATTCTGCAAACTTTCACATGCGAGCCTTAAATGTGTACTTTTAACACTTATATCATAAATAACTATTAAATCGCATGTTTCCTTTAACTAAAATGAAAAATATGACACAAAATGACATGTTTGTTTTGTTGTAAAAAATACTTTTTTATCTTATGCAGCAGAGATAACATCCGGGAAAACATTCCGGTCAATTTAATCATCCGAAAAACTAATTAAACATTTTTCATAAATGTGTATGCATCGGTTTCCACCCTAATAACTTCTGTATAATTTTTGGCAGAGTACGAAAACAATATTTGGCACAATACTTTGTTTCGTGTTGGAAATAGTCGGTATCTTTAATCTGTGCAAAACTCGTAATTCACAATTATTATTACAACGGCCTTTTTCAAGTGTTTTTGGCACCCAAATTTAAACTTACTTGAAATTTTCCTCGTGTTCCAGTATTTTTCGTAAGCACGTAAAAGAGATTATGAAAATTATAACCGAATACAAAATATCAACTTTAAAATATTACTTTTGGAGATTGTTTTTGTTCGAAAGCAGTTTATTTTAAGATTATTTGACTCGTCGACTTGTTTTGAAGACAGTAAAAGTTTTCCTTTCTTGTCTTGTCTTATCGATTATCTTAAGTTAACAATCACTTGAGAGAGAAAATTTATTAACTGGTTCGGTGTTCAACATTACAGCAATCAGTAATCATAATAAACACAGTATTCTGCCAAAACAAATTTAATGCCGAAGAGAGTAAGTTAAACGTCGCGTCGCGCGTCGCTATAAACGGTTCTTTACTTATATTAATTTTTGGTTTTCTGATAACAAACGTTTGTTATTTATAGAAAAAGACAGCAAATACAAAATAAGTGATTGATGTGATCGTTCATGGGTATTCTTTCATTTTTCCGACTGTATCTATCACTAAAGTAGTATGATGTTAGAGCTCATATTTCCTGGTTCAATATTTGGTTGGGTTTTTTCCTATAAGATATTGCAAGGGATATATTCCTTTGAAAAGATTGGTAATTAGTAGTCACCTGAAATTTTATGATAAGATACAACAGGGGTGGTGCAAATCTCAACATTATTACTTTAGTTACCTACGGTTTGAATGTCTAGATCATGATAGAGTCAGGAAATGTTAAGCGAAAAGGGCAAGTCTATGTTATTTATTGACAAATTACAAGTATAACTACCATAAAATGCTTGCTAATAACGTTGGCAGTGTGTAGAAAGAAGTTGCAAAGCATTTGTTAAAACTTTATAATATATTTGTAACAGTATAGTTGATTATAGTGAAAACCACACCCATGACAGTTTATTAAAATCAGCGTTAAACCGGCAAAAATTCAGTAATGGTGTTAAGCGGAAGGCAACGGACGATTTGTCTGAAAAACCATTGAAGTTGATACACAGTGAAATTAAACAAGCTGTATGTTTGCTAAGCATATTCTTTTTCCAACAAAATACTTACATTTTTTACTCGCAAATAACTCGAAAATTATTAACTCGGTTAAAAAAACTCTTCTAAAAAAAAGAATAAAAGTTCCTTAGAATTAGTCAATTTATCCATTTCTGGACTTATTTCAAATGCATGTTTTCTCACCCATCAGAAGGGGTGGCTTTCACTCCTCAAGTAAAAGCAACCAACGGCACAAGTCCAACTTTGAAGTGGAGGGTAAGTAGAACCTGAATCCAGATTATCAAGCAAATCCGTCGTAACGAGGAAAGTTACACTTTAAAACAGTAATTTATTAAGGTGATAGAGTAGCGATCAACAGGTAGCCAAAACGCGTTCCAAGATTGCGGCTGTAATTTTGAATATTTTTCGAGATATTTGGCACACGTATTCGTAATATAATAAAGAATGGCGGTACAGAGCCCAATTTGAAAAATATATTAATATGTGGAAATTACTCTGTAATTAAATACAATATTAAAAAAACGAGCCTGTACCGCCATTAAGAAGAACAAAAAAATACACTTTCTTCAAATAAACTTTTTTATCCGATGCCTAGATTTTGGGTCATTTTGGAACTACTAATAAAATAATTTTATATTGTGTCCCGTATAATATAGTAAGAGTTATTCTCAAAGTTTCTTAGTCGAGTAAAAGTTATAGCATGGCATTTGTTTGCATTTAAGTCCATACCATTAAGTGAGCATTATAGCCTTATTCTTTAAGAATCTCGATGTAGTAATATTGTTGCTGAAATAATGTTGTAAAAATAATACTGCGGAATAATTTAGCATTTAAAAAATATTGAAATTGAAACTCAATTGTAGCCTTAGGCTTTCTTAACATTATGTTTTTTGACTCATTCACTTATGTTGGATAATAAAAAAGTTAGGTACTTTAACAATTAGCCATGTTTTTCATCAATACACGGTGTTTCTAAATAATTGCGACAAACTTTAAGCTACATGAAAAAATAATGACAGTTTGCTTTATAAACATATGTCAGTAAATGCTTCGTTTTCGAAATACGGCATGTTGAATTTTTCTTACAAACTGACGATTTATTTATTGCTCTAAAAACGGTAGAGGTATGCAAATGAAATTTGGTAGGTTTTAAGAGGTAGTTATTTATTTATTATTTATTTTTTGACATACAACAAAAAATTTTATATTTACCATTGGCGTGCATACAGGGTATATGACCGGGTTATATGACCCGTATGCACGCCAATGGCGAATATAAAATACATAATTATACGTCAAAAAATGCGCAATAACTACCTCTTAAAACCCACCAAATTTCATTTGCATATCTCAACCGGTTTTAGAGTAATAAATAAATCGTCAGTGTGTAAGAAAAAATTCAACATCCCGTATCTCGGAAACGAAGCATTTGCAGACATATGTTCATAAATCAAACTGTCATTATTTTTTCATGCAGAATTACCCCTTAACGTTTGTCGCGCTTATTTAGAAACAAGCTGTATTGATGAAGTACATGGCTAGTTGTCAAAGTACCTAACTTTTTCATTATCCAACATAAGTTAATGAGTCACAAAGCGGAATGTTAAGAAAGGCTAAGGCTACTACAATTGAGTCTTAATTTCAATATTTTTTAAATGCTAGAATATTTCACAGGGTGTTCCGAACTTTGTGGAAAAAACACAGTATTATTGTTACACCCGGTATACAATGACATTTACCTCTACAGCAACACTGTTACTACATCGATATTCTTGGAGAATAAGGCTATAACATATTAAAAAAATCACTAAAATCGGACAACAGGTTTCGGATATTCGAGACATCAAAAATGACCCATTTTTAAGGTGTCCGGATTTTTTTGGCCAGGAGTGTATATAAAAAAATATCCCTAAATTTTGTCAAAACTTGAAAGTGGCCCGTTTTCTCTTATCTGGCGCGCAGTGTACGAGGGATATATTTTTATGGTTACTTCTATCTCGCGCATTGGTTATTGAATTATAAAGATAAGGGGATTTTTTTATTATCACTAATTGACATTATAAAAAACAAAAAACATCTGCCGTTTTCTAATCAACAATTGATTCATTAGCATCACACTTTGCTGAAGATTGTCAACTTTCATTTTATTTGGAACTTTACCAGGCTAATAATAGTTAATAACAGTAGAATAATCAAAGCAATTAATCCAAATCCACCTAAGTGGAATAATCACTATCTACCTATTTCTCAATTACGAGTTACACTAGTGTGATTCCATTATATTTAAAGTCCAATGAAATAAGGTAAGATGGATGGATGTTCTTCGTGACCTACTATTGGTAACGTTTTTATACAATTCTTTGTAGTTTTACTTTTAATTGATAGTTACTGATGGTTGGGTGCTTAGATAGTACAGCGGGCGACTTTCTGAATGCTTATCAAATAGTTTAATTTGTAACAACAGTAAACAAAATTGGTTTTTAAATTAATTCTTCGCTATATACAGGGTATTTGGTAAAGAATGGGCCATAGCTTAACCGTAGATTCCTGAGGATAAAATAGGTCGATTTAAGCTAACTTACCTTAATACAAAAGTTAATAATAGCCTAAATACAGGGTGTCAAAGTTAAACTTTTATTTTATTTATTTTTGAATATTTCCTGACAGGCACGGGATAACAACACGAAATTTGGTAAGTGGTGCTGGTACTGTACACCCTACTAAATTATGTTAAACGTTTCTGGCTACTACCAGAGGCGTACGATGGGGGAACAATGGGGGGAGAATGGTTGACCCCTCCCAAATTCTACGCCACTGGCGGAATTGCTATTTTAGTGCAATTTTTTGATTCTCCAATACTTTCTATGTAAAAAACATACTCTTCATTAGTAACGATAAAGCCATTAGTTTTCGAGATATTTGAAGCTAAAAACGAAGGAGCATAATACATTAATCAAAATAAGTGTTCCTTTTCATTTTTAACTTTAAATATCTCGAAAACTAGAGAATCTAAAAATTATTCTAAAATAGCAGTTTCATAAGTGGCGTAGAATTTGGGAAGGGTCAACCATTCACTTTCCCCTGTCGTACGCCTCTGGTATTAACCATAAACGATTATTTAACATAATTTAGTAGGGTGTACAGTACCTACACTTTCTGCTAAGTACCATATGGATATGTCAAATAGTTTTATAGTACCGGGCACACATAGTTCCTTAAAGTCTTAAATAAAGAATCAATTATTAAAAAAAAGAATACTTTAAAATAATTTGACATATCCGTGTCATACTTGGCAGAAAGTGTACTGGCTACTACCAGAGGAGTACGACAGGGGAAAGTGAATAGTTGACTCTTCCCAAATTCTACGCCTCTGATGAAACTGCTATTTTAGCATAATTTTTAGATTCTCCAATACTTTCTATTCAAATAATATACTCTTCATTCGTAACGATAAAGTCATAAGTTTTCGAGATATTTGAAGTTAAAAATGAAAAGGCACACTTATTTTGATTAATTTATTATGCTCCTTCGTTTTTAGCTTCAAATATCTCGAAAACTAACGGCTTTATCGTTACGAATGAAGAGTATGTTTTTTACATAAAAAGTATTGGAGAATCAAAAAATCGCACTAAAATAGCAATTCCGCCAGTGACGTAGAATTTGGGAAGAGTCAACCATTCATGTTCCCTCGTCGCGTCGTACGCCTCTGGTAGTAGCCAGAAACGTTTGTTTAACATAATTCACTGGATTGTACAATACCAGAACCACTTGCCAAATTTCGTGTTGTTGTCCCATGCCTGTCAGGAAATATTCAAAAATAAATAAAATAAAAGTTTAACTTTGACACCCTGTACTTAGGTTATTATCAACTTTTGTACTAAGGTAAGTTAGCTTAAATCGTCCTATTTTAACCTCAGGAATCTAAGGTTAAGCTATGGCCCATTCTTTACCAAACACCATGTATATGTTACAGTTCAAGTTGATTCTCAGTTAGAGTTGACTCCAACTAGTTGGAGTCAACTCCAACCGAAACGAGCAGTAAAAGTTGATTTTAAAAATTTAAATCAACTTTTACTAGTTGGAGTTGACTCTTCCTGGATCGATTCAGTAAATGTTGATTATACGAGAATCTCAAGTGCATTTTTGATGAGTGTGCGTTTCTTTGTTTTGACCGTTTCAACTACTTATTAGTACAGTCTGTAACGTCGCCCCTGTTAGGTAAATTATTCTGATTCGATTTTTTGCACAAACTTACTCAAAGAAATACATCCGTATAACAATCCTTATAACAAATACACAGGGTGTCACGCGGTACCGCGGTCGAAAAATTGTTTAACAAATTTTTGTTAACCAAATTCACAAAAATAATTTTTATCTACTCTATCTCATATTATGTAATGTAAAGATTTTATTGTGTGAAAATTGTAAATATAGATAGCAGTACATGAAGGGTTTAAAGTGTGTCTGCAGTAACAATGTATTTTAAACGGGTTTTACTTTTTCGCACTATTTTTTAGCACAATTTCATATAATTAAGCATCCTTAACTTTCGCCTTCGGGAGGAAATCAGACACGCCCTTGCAACGGCAACTGAAATGCTCACAAAACAGCGACCACGGAAGCAAAGATGGATGACAGAGGAAATATTGGATTTAATGGATGAAAGAAGAAAATGCAAACAGCACAAAGCAATGTACAAAGTATTAAATAGAACCATTAAACAAAAAATAAAAATTGCAAAAGAAAAATGGATAACAGAACAATGTGAAGAAATCGAAAACTTATATAAAAAACATGATGACTTCCATCTGTATAAGAAACTCAGAAATTCACAGGCACGACATACTCACAAGGACCAAATAATCTAATCAACGCAGAAGGCAAACTGATTTCAAGCCCTGAAGAACAAATAAATAAAGGAACTCTTCTATGACATCAGAGAACCTCCTACATTAAAGACCGAAAATGACGAAGGTCTTCCAATACTGAAGTCCGAACTGGAATATGCTCTACGTCAACTAAAAAACAACAAATCTGTAGGAAAAGATGAAATACCAGCTGAGCTATTGAAGTTAATCAACGAGGAAAACTTAGACCTTCTTCTTGGACTATTTAATAATGTTTACAATACAGGGACTATACCTAAAATATGGCTTGAATCAGTCTTCATACCACTGCCTAAAAAGAAGAACGCCAAATTATGCCAGGACTTCCGCCTTATAAGTCTATTTTCTGAAGCTTTTCTTGGGTATCATACAGAACAGAATATATTATAAAAAATGTGGTGAGGTCACTTTCTGACTTTCATAATAAGCCTTGAAAATGTTATTAAGCCTTGAAAATGGCTATTTTCGCATTTTTCAAATTTTAAATCGCGTATAACTCGACAACAATCAATTTTAGAGAAAAATCACAAAATACCTTTTTTTGCTCAGAATAACCCAAATGATCTAAAAAAAATTATTCGAAGTGAAAAAATTATTTTTGTGAATTTATCTAAAAAAAATTGTTTAAACAATTTATCGATCAAGGTACTGCCTGGCACCCAGTAGATTTGTTATAAGGACCTCTTTTTGAGTAAGTTTGTGCAAAAAAATCGATTCGGAGTAATTTACCTAACGGGGGCGACGATACCATCTCGACTGATTTGAACATATTCAGTAACATTTAATTTCTAGAATCGGTTGTTTGTGTGAATCAACTCTTACTAAATGGCATTTAGTCCTGTCGCCAGGGGGGGTACAACGGCCTCCTTAATTCAGATGGACTTACCCAAGTTTTTTTTATATATTTTGACCCGCAGAATACGAATTTTTTGGGTAACAGTTGATCCGGATGTCGATAAGATTGTTATAGACAAAGAACTTGAGGAATTACATAACAGCCATTTCTCGCAAAACAAAACATCTTTTTGTATTTTTTGGGCTATTTTAAGCAAAAAAATATTCCTACAAGTTTTTTCGTAGAATGCATAGTTTTCGAGATAACCGCGGTTGAACTTTCAAAAAATCGAAAAACTGTAATTTTTGAACCCGAATAACTTTTGATTAAAAAATAAAGTAGCAATTCTGCTTACCGCATTTGAAAGTTTAAGTCAAATTATATCGGTTTTGATTATTTGCATTGCTAAAAATTTATTATTTTATTGTTAAACAAAGCTATAAACACCTAGTATGTGAGTGATGTTTTCAATGATTTCTCATTTAAAATCGAACGAGTAGGTAGAGTAGCTATAAGTGCAAGCGAGGCAATTTCTACGTAGCATGCGTTAAAACGCATGTATTAGGCACGGGAAACACTATGTGTTTATACATTAGTTTAACAATAAAAAAATTAATTTTTAACAATGCAAATAATTAAAACCGGTATAATTTGACTTAAGAGGATCGGTACGTATTTTCGGCTGCAATGCTATTCAAATGGGGATTCATTTTTTTCAAATCCTGAGAAAACTAATAAGTATTTTTGAAAAATTTAAACGCAGAATGAAATATTACGTTATTAGCGAGGGCCGAAAGTCCCTGAGAACTTCTATAATGTTTATTTTAATAAGTTACAGGGGTGAAAAAACTAAGAGAAAATTTAGTGTGATATTTAATTTCAAATATCTCATTCAAAATAAACTTTTTATTTATTCTAAGGGACTTTCGGCCCTCGGTAATAAATTAGTCTTTCATTCTGCGTTTAAATTTTTCAAAAATATTTATTGGTTTTTTCAGGATTTGAAAAAAATGAACACAATGCCGTGGTAATATTTTCCAAATCTGTCTTTGTCTTACAACGCACTCAACCGAATATAATATTGTCAGCATATGTTGTCAGTCAGACACTGACAATCAGTGACAATTTTAAATATTTGACATTGCATCGGGAATATTTTGAGAAATTGATTAAATATTATTGATATATAGTGTATTTGATAAATAATTGATTTAAGACGTGAACTTAATAAAAAGTTATTTATTGTGTATTATTTGTGGAAGATCCAAGCAGAGAATACATCAGATATATCCTGTGATCCAAGTATTTTGTTGTTAGAGATGTTCAAAATTGTAAGCGTTCCAAAATAACAACATATTATTAAAAAATCACTTTAACACTTTTCCTCTTTTCTCGATTGATTATTAGTTTTTGTTGTACAAATAAATTATTACAATCACTGAAAACATAGTTAGTGAAAAAATTATCACATTTATTAACTGAATTAATAATTTCCAATTATAAAAATAACAGTTATCCAAGAACATTCAAAAGCCATCTCTTTAAATTAATTATGACATTTTCAAGTAGAATGACATTCTAGTAATGATTACATATCCACACCAGTGTGAATTTTACTACACGTAATTTGCCGTGTAAAGACAGAAAAAGTAGGGATACACGTAAAATATTTGCGAATTATGTACCCATAGCCTTAAACTTTCAAATGCGGTATTCTTGTTCTCATGATCATTTTTCAGTGCGTCACAGTTTTTCGATTTCTCTCTAATGCATTAAGTTAGATGAGACGGAAAAAGCGGTAGCTCCGTGATTAAACACAAAAATAATGCAGCATTACAATGGTTATATACATAAGATGTCTATTCCTAACCTACGTTTGATTCGTTGATATTTAGAGTGCGCGTTTTTTCTAGCCAATCAAATACACGTATTACGAACATTTGACGAAAACTTCGTTCATTTTGTCCATTTTTTAGAAGTGTCAAAGAGTCAAGTGACGGTTATTATTCAGGTCAGTATTTTGTGTACCTGTCATTTTGAAATTTCGAATTCGACTTCCCTTGTGTTTCACAACGTCTTTGTGCATTTTTTTGTGTTTTGGTTTAGAATTTAGTTCGTTAAAAGTTAGTCATTGGCGTGAGGAGACTAGAGACATTTGAGATGTACCGAAGAGTGCTAAATATCTCATGAGTAGATAGAATAGCCAACGTGGAGGTAATGAGACTTACGCATAAGGAACGAGAAGAACTAACAAATAAGAAGAAAACTGAGATATATGGGACATGTGATGAGAGATGTATATCTAATACTCCAGGTCATTATGCAAGAAAAAGATCTATAGTAAGGAGACGTAACTCATGGCTGAAGAACCTTAGGAACTGGTTTGGATGTAATAACAATGAATTATTTAGAGCCGCGGTTTCAGAAATAAAGATCGCTCTGATGACTGCCAACTTTTGAAGCGGAGACAGCACCTAGAGAAGGAGATAAAAACACAATTAATGGATAGTTTTGTGTCATTTTTTAATGTTTCCATATTTATAAATTTAATTAACAATATTGTTTACTTTTTAATTTTATTCCCCTTTATAAAAAATACCTACATGTTAACATATTGTGTAAAAATCAAATATACTAAATTACTAATTAGTTTAATTCCACCAGCTTTTCACCTATGGCTAAGTACGATTCTAGCATCTGTCAGATTTGTCAATAATTACATGAAATAAGTCTCGACACACCCAATACAGTATATGACGTCATAATTAATGACGCACTGAAAAATGATCATGAGAACAAGAATAAACAGAATTGCTACTTTATTTTTTAATCAAAAGTTATTCGGGTTCAAAAATTGCAATTTTTCGATTTTTTGAAAGTTCAACCGCGGTTATCTCGAAAACTATGCATTCTACGAAAAAACGTGTAGGAATATTTTTTGCTTAAAATGACCCAAAAAATACAAAAAGATGTTTTGTTTTGCGAGAAATCGCTGTTATATAATTCCTCAAGTTCTTTGTCTATAACAATCTTATCGACATCCGGATCAACTGTTACCCAAAAAATTCGTGTTCTACGGGTCAAAATACATAAAGAAAACTTGGGTAAGTCCATCTGAATTAAGGAGGCCGTTGTACCCCCCCTGGCGACAGGACTAATTGGGAAGAGTATACTTTTCCTGGTTGGAGTCTACTTTTACTAGTAAATGTTGAATAAAAATCTTCATTTTATATTTATAATCAAATTTTACTGAAACCAGCCGTTAGAGTTGACTCGAACTAGTAAAAGTCAACTCCAACTGGATAATCAACTTGAACTGTAACATATATGTTCAACGTGAAACAATTCGAGTTTTGAAGTTTTGTTCTAAAATAAGTGTGAGATGTTTGGTTTTCAGATTTTATAAAAACAAAATTTTCTAAACAAATGGAGCTTCTGGGACGAACGAGCAAAGCAAAGCGTACTCCTAGTTTCTACTCAAGAAAATTTGCAAACACTACTTGACAATGTCGTTGAGAGCTGCAAGGAAGCAGGTCTGGATCTGAACATACGGAAAACCAAAATGCTTCTAATAAATAAACAACAAAATATAAAACTGCCAATATATGTAAATAGTACCAAAAGTCCTGTCGACAGGGGGGGTACAACGGCCTCCTTAATTCAGATGGACTTACCACCCAAGTTTTTTTTATGTATTTTGACCCGTAGAACACGAATTTTTTGGGTAACAGTTGATCCGGATGTCGATAAGATTGTTATAAACAAAGAACTTGATGAATTACATAATAGCGATTTTTCGCAAAACAAAACATTTTTTTGTATTTTTTGGGTGATTCTCAGCAAAAAATGGTCGTACAAGTTTTTTCGTAGGATGCATAGTTTTCGAGATAAATGCGGTTGAACTTTCCAAAAATCGAAAAACTGCAATTTTTTAACCCAAACAACTTTTGATTAAAAAATAAAGTAGCAATCCTGCTTACCGCATTTGAAAGTTCAAGTCAAATTCTATCGGTTTTGATTATTTGCATTGCTAAAAATTAAGTTTTTATTTGTTGTTCTACGGGTCAAAATACATAAAAAAAACTTGGGTCAGTCCATCTGAATTAAGGAGGCCGTTGTACCCCCACTGGCGACAGGACTACAAACTTAAGCAAGTTGATCAAACTGTTTACCTTGGATATTAGTTAAATTGTAACTCAGAGAGCCATGGTGAAATTAGATCCAGAAATAGGCAGGCCAGGGCCCCTAGTATGAAGGATGTCTAGGGTATTATGTAACAGGACCTAAAATTGGCATTGCGGCTCCGCCTACTTCGCTGCTACGTGTTCTCGGTCTTATTTTATCGTGTCGAATCTTGGACTGTGAATAAAAGTCATCTAATTCGCCTTAAGGCCTTCAAAATGTGGAGCTGTAGAACAATTTTAAATTTCTTGGGTAGAGAAGATTCGAAACTCCACAATACTACAACGTCTCACCAGTCTACTGAGATTATGAGATAGCTGGAGTACCTACTTTGGACATGTAATGAGAGATCCCAAATATAGGTAGGCACAAAATTTTTCGGAGATCTGATTGGATGTTATCTCTCCATCGCATTCTGGGACGTCCGAGTGGTCTTTCGCTTGTAGGAATCTCCTCCCATACCAGTTCAAAGACTTCATGGTTGAAGAATTTGCGAGATTGGTATGGTATTGATATAAGCATCCATTTAGGAAGGCAGTGAATAAAATAATTAAGATAGCTATGATGGTAACCAATGTTCTAAATGGACATGGGTACCTACATGAAGAAAAAGAGCAAAGCGATTCTGCGTGGGTCGTCTATATATTTTATTTCACCAATTTTGTCCGATGAGTGAAATCATAGTCAACGCATATTTAGAGCTATCTGATTTTTATTTTTTAACACAAATACATACAGGGTGAGTTTTTAGTGCGGGATCGGTCGATAATTCCATAATGGTATAGAATATAGAATATCGAAAAAAGTTATTAAGAAAAAATGTAGGCAATGATATTCTCCAGGCTTGGAAAATATGTTCATTTCTACAGGGTGATCAATAACTGCGTGGTATATCAAACATATAGTTTGAATGGGACACCCTATATATTTTTTCATATTTATATTTCTCTCATAATTCTTGTTCATATAATATAGGGTTTTGCATTACTATACAGGGTATTTAACAAGTTATGACCATTTTTATTTCGAAATCCCTATGAGATTAACACCATGTATATAAAGAAGTAATTTATAAATAATAATTTGTTTTATATAATGAGATAAACAATATACTGTAGTTTTTAAATTAAGTTTAATTGAAATAATTGACGAATATTTGTATACAGGGTGAACTACAAAACCAAATTACGATTTTCTCAATTTTTTTAAATGGATCACCCTATATTTTATTTTTTAAAAACAATATATTTATGATACTCTTTCATTTTTATATAGCATTCCCTATACTTAAACTCATTACTTTTCGAGATATTTTTAGTTTTCTTCAAATATCGGGAATACATTCAATTTTTCTAGTAGAAATAAGTTAGTATTGAGCGATAATTAAACAAAATTATTTTTATTAAATAAATAACTAACACAAAATATAAACCATAACAATATGCAGTAAATGTACCAATAAATTTGATATTAAGAAATTATCATATTTCCCTAATATACAAGAATCGATAAATTCATACAAATAAAAATTTATTTTGTATATAATAATATAACGAGATTATTTTTATTCAATAAATAACTTACACAAAATATAAATCAAAACAATATACAACTGATGTAACAGTTTTTAGATTTTTATATCAACAGTATTCTAAGCCAAGAAGTGTTTAGTGAAACATTCAATTTTATAAGCACTTTTAAACTTCCAAAAAATTACGATTTTCTCATTTCTTTTTACATAGATTAGCCTATATTTTATTTGTTAGGAATGTTGTATTTATGATACTCTTTCATGTTTATATAGCATCTCCTATACCCAAACTTATTAGTTTCTGAGATATTTTTAGTTTTCTTTATTTGCCGGGAATACATGCAATTTTTATAAGTAGAAATAATTTAACAAATAAGTATTGTGTAACAAAATAACAAATATTTGCATTCAATAAATAACTAACAAAATATATAAACCATAACAATGTTTAATGAATGTACCAATTAATGTGATGTTAAAGATATAAGTCTAAAGTAAATGTTGAAAATGCCCACCTTCAACGTCTATGCAATTTTGTAACCGATATTCAAATGGCCGATCCACATTTCTTATCATTTTTGTAAGTCAATATTATTAAAAGCTCCACCTATTCTTTTTTTCATGTCATCAGGCGTTGTTGGATGCTTCTGTTATACAAGGTTTTTTATATAGCCCCAGATGAAAAACTCAATTTTGGAAGAACTGGAGCACCGTCGTCGTGTAAAAACCTCAATCGTAAAAAAAATGTGGGCCAATAACATAATCGCCAACAATAACATCTTAAACATTTATAAATCACCTAGTTTGACTATGAGTGTTAACCAAGTAGGGATTTCTTGATTCATAGTAATGAAAAATAGTATGAGAATTATATTATTAATAACTGCGCGCCACAATCTGCAATTAGGATTGTGTTACTAAAAACTAAATATCCATTTAAAAAAATTGAGAAAATCGTAATTTGGTTTTGCAGTTCACCCTGTATACAAATATTCGTCAATGATTTCAATTAAGCTCAATTTAAAAACTACAGTATATTGTTTATCTCATTATATAAAACAAATTATTATTTATGAATTACTTCTTTATATACATGGTGTTAATCTCATAGGGATTTCGAAATAAAAATGGTCATAACTTGTTAAATACTCTGAATAGTAATGCAAAACCATATATTATATGAACAATAATTATGAGAGAAATATAAATATGAAAAAATATATAGGGTGTCCCCTTTAAAAAAATATATGTTTGATATACCACGCAGTTATTGATCACCCAATAGAAATGGACATATGTATTTTCCAAGCCTGGAGAATATCATTGCCTACATTTTTTCTTAATAACTTTTTTTGATATTCTATACCATTATGAATTATCGACCGATCCTGCACTAAAAACTCACCCTGTATATCCAAATTATATCGATTGTTAAGTATTGAGTTTTTAACGACGAAGCTTTTGAAATCGTAAATGATTTCCCAAATTTTACATCCAAACTGCTATCTAAATACTTTGTGTAGCTAATTTGTTTTTCCGTTTTTATGTTTTCCAATTATTAATGTTGTAACTAGTTTATAATCTCGTTTTGATGTTATGATGAAAGAAATAAATTTTCCTAAAGGTTAACAAACAAGACAGAAATGCATTCTATTTATTAAAACTGCCCTACACAATTTTGAAGGTCTAAAGTTCTAAAGGAATATAAATCAGGAAGAATAGTAAATAGTGGTAGAGAAGACAGAGAAATATTTTGACTCAAAAGAAAAAAACGTTTATACCTACTCAATCTGCTAGTAATATTTTATCAATCGAACTTTGAGACCATAATCAAAAGTTTTTTACAAATATTCAACATCAAAACTCAGTATGTTGATTTGGTTCTAGAACCTAGATCTAGTTAGGCTCTAGAGAGGTGCAATGGGAGAAATTTTAATTTTCATGCATGATAAATGCATGATAATGTACCTCCACATACAAGCAGAGTGACTACAGACTTCCTTGAAGCAGAAGATGGAGTGTCCTGCTTGCTCACTCTCACCCTACCCTAACCCTATTGGGGGTCTAGGACGTTTCATCGCCGCCGTTTCGATGCCGCCAGTTCGATGCCGATGCCGGCCGATTCATCGCCAGTCAATTAATCGCTATCTGATATATTTCCGAATTTTCGACAGTTACAATTATTAGTTATTTTTAGTATTAATTAGGAATTCTAGGAAATGCGAGATATGACGGCGATGAAATAGACTGGCGATGAACCGGCGGCATCGAAACGGCCGGCGATGAACCGGCGGCATCGAAACGTCCCATTCCGCCTATTGGGACCGTGCAAGTTCGGCAAAGCGACCCCTATTTCTACGCTCTGTACTTTTATTCGCACTGTTAATTATATTGGCCAATTATATTAGTCCTGGTTATTGGATAATTGTCAAGGCCATAGTCCAAAAAAATAATAAGAAGAAAAAATAAGATGTAGGTTATGTTATGCAAACGAAACAACGAACTGTCAACACTGAAAGTGTTGACAGTTCATTGTCAGTGTTGAGAGTTCATTGAAACGAAAACAATTGTATGTAGTAAATAAAATTAGTTATTAAAATGCCGTACTGCAAGCAAAATACAATTAATTAAATTTACCTTTATATAATAATTGCATATCATATCAATATTGTGGAGCAATATATAATTTTTCTGCTTCAATGACAGAAGGTATGAAATATACGTCAATTTGACAATTTCAATTGACAATATGAATTATTTAAGATAGTTGCAATATTTCTCCGCGACTCGCGCACGGTCGTTTCTCGTTTCCCCTTCCAAGTACTTGCACACCGCGAGTAGAGCGTTTGTGGGATATGCTTAAAAGAAAAATTACAGCTCACCGAAATAATCCGCAAAACACCGTACCACTAGTATAAGCTGCTCTTGAAGAATGGAACAACCTACCACAACAAAATGTTGACAATTTGATTAGTAGTGTGCCCATATTTGGAAATAACAATTTCCACATTATTCGTTTTACATTGAAATTTGTATGCTAATGAGTTTAAAACAAATTAATACATATGCAGTTGCCATTCGTTATGTTCATACTTTGTTGTTTTCTTTACTGCTCATGTTTTGATGACTAAATTGTTTTAAAATAAATATTGTTTGACTTCGTAGTTATGTTGGTTTTTTTAAATTCGCTTGAAGTAGATAATAAGTAATATTAGATGATTCCATATAAGTTTGGTTATGTGTAAAATAAGGAATATTGTACAAACTTACCTAAAGTCGAGGCTCAAATTTCTCTGATGGTTGCTCAATCTCGTTTTGATGTTGAGCGAACTGTTAGGCCTACCATGAACCGACGGAACACTATCCCTACAGCTGGTCAATTTCTGGCGTTTCAAATGCGTCGTTACGTTGGGCTGGGGCTGCGGTTGCACCAGCCCCCCGGCGGGAGACACTCCATTCATCGTTACCTTTATCTCTACCTCCTCATTTTAGAGACGGATCTTTTTTTGGACGCACATTGATGGTTTGTTGGCTACGTTGAAATGGTTTTGAGCTGGAATGAACAAAAATTCGACTTAGTAATTTTATATATTCCAAGTTTTTGTAGGTCATGGAAATTTTAGTAACTATAGAAGGGAACAATAACTCTAAGCTTAAATTAAAAAAACTGACAACTAATGTGACATAATGACATTCCGTAAAGCATAAGCTACATTGGGCAACCAAATGCTGTCATTATTTTTATGTCATCTTACTATTTTTATGAACCTAAAGAACACCCAACTGTGGACAATAATTAAAATTTTTTTTTCGCTTAACTTTTCAAACAATGTTAATTTTTTGGTTTAGGTACTTATTACTTTTTTGGGTTAAAGTTTTTATTTTTCCTATTATTACTTTTTTAATGTTTTTACTTCTATTAACGTTTACTTCCTCCCCATTTAAACCACTTAAGGACCGTTTTCAAGAAAAAGTAAATCAATATTCGTCGAATAAAATTTATTAGACTTTTATATTTATATTTTCTTTCAATATAATTTTGATTATTTCATTCATAGGAGATTCTGACCAATAGAAAGCTACAGAAATGCAAATTAAGGTGATAATTTTTGATAATATCCCGTCGTCAAGTATATTACGTCAGATGCCCTTCGTTGCTACGAAAAAATACATTCAGTGACATTAATGACGATTAATGTTTTAAAAGTTATAAAAGTGATGACTTTCAACCGTAAAATATTTTATATTAACTGTGTGTTTAACAGTATTAATTTGTACTTACATAAATAAATACCAGTAAAATTTTGGTTTTGAACAGTTTATTCATGAAATAATCGCAACAAATTGCACTCGATCTCTAAAATTAATATAGAATTTTTGTCCTAGTGACATTTTGACATAATTTCACTCGCCTTCGGCTCGTGAAATTAAAACTGTCAAAGTGTCACTCGGGAAAAATTCAATAATTTTAGAGCTCTTGTGAAATTACTACTGATTATTTCATTCATAGGAGATTCTGACCAATAGAAAGCTACAGAAATCTGAATTAAATCGATAATTTTTGATAATTGCCCGTCGTTAAGTATATTACGTCAGATGCCCTTCGTTGCTACGAAAAAATACATTCAGTGACATTAATGACAATTAATGTTTTAAAAATTATAAAAGTGATGACTTTCAATCGTCAAATATTTATAAAACCTTTGTGTTTAATTGTACTAATTTGTACTTACATAAATAAATTACAATAAAATCTTGGTTTTGAACAGTTTTATTCATGAAATAATCGCAACAAATTGCACTCGAACTCTAAAATTAATATATAATTTTAGAGCTCTTGTGCAATTACTACTGATAATCTAAATGGGGCAGTCAATGAGGGTATTTGGCTCCGAATTCCATCCTACTACATCGATTTACTTGATATTTTCACAGTAAGTAGGGAATAGCTCAAGAAACAAAGTCTACCCTATGCCGATGTGTGCTTTTGTCTTGGGGGCGGTTCCCACCCCTTCTCGGGAATGAAAAATGGTATGGTTAAAATAGTCACGGAAGAGGCTAGAGAACTTAATTTTAAGCAAACACTGTTCTATAATTATTTTTTGAAAACTCAATACTTTTTGAGTTATTCGTGGTTGAAAATTGGCCATTTTCATTGAAAAATGACATCTTTTCATGTTCAAATCGGTTTATTCAACTTGAAATAACAGAGAAACGATCGATTTTAGGTGTATAATGATACTTACAACTTTTATAGTGCTTGAAAAGACCTTTAAAATGAGCAATACTAAATGTTGATTACATTCAAACTAAGCGAGATATTCTGCAAAAAAGTTGATGACTAATGTATTTTAAGAAGAAATGAGAAAGAAGTATATTTAACGGGCAGATTGCAATTGCGCGCAGCGGTCAGGGTTCTCAACAGGGTGTCTAAGTTTTATTTACTTCTTATTCGTTTTGAACGGAAATTTTGCTAATTTTAAAAAATTAATTAATTAAAAAATTAATATATTATATATTATACAGTACAATTTTCAAAGGAGGAAGACCTAACTCTTCGGTCCAAACCTAACTTTTGGGTATTAGAGTGTAGAGTACCCCAGGAGCGGCGGGTGTAATTTCCTCACCAAAATAATCTTATACCTGAGTTTGGAAGGGTATGTCATAATCCGACAGGTATTTTCCTCACCAAAACTGAAATGGTTGTTTCAGGTAGATTTTACTAAAAGCCATTCAAGGAAATTATTTATCTACTATAAAATTACAGTAGGTACCTATAATAAATAAATTAATTAATTTTATAGTATTTTATTTTTAGTCATGTAATTGGAATTTTGACAAAAATGGCATGTTTAATAGAAAGTAATCTCGGTATTTGAAAATTTTATTTTTTATAAGGTGAAAGTTTTAGAAAGTGAAGAAGTGTTCTGGAGGCAATAAAATAAATTTTGGTGCGAAACTGAATACTATTGGGGCAAATTTTACAATAACTAGAAGTAGCCTACAACATAATCATGAACCAGATCTGCAGAAGATAGATCGAAAAATTGTTTCTAACTATTGTAAACGTAGAGCCGAAGAGAATATACTGAAAAACCGCCAAAAATCATTCGCCAAGAGCTTGCAGCTAATTTGCCTGAAACAATTACTACGATTGATGTCTGTTACATAAGAAAAAATATATATAATTATCGACGAAAATGATGCCTGGTCGACTTCCTTCCAATATTGATGAGGTTCAAGAATTTGTGAAGAGCTGTGCTCAAAAAACAACCAAGGAAGAAAATTTTCTCTTTATAAACTGTGTCAAAAGTAAGATAACTGTATTTAGTTGTGAATGTGAAACAAATATAAGATTTTTAGCAACATTGAATTTTATACAGAGAGGGGCAAAATTATGGAATATATTCATTTTCTCTAAAATGGACGATTTTGGACAAAAAATCCCGAACCACATCGATTTTTATTTTTAAATCACAATTTTTTGGCATATCTATATTTCATATTAGTGACGTCATCAATCAATCAATCAATCAATAATTACATTAATGTTTATATTACTGAATAGAGAATTTAACACCCTTTCAAATAAGCTACCACACGACCCCTATTCCCATTTAAAAAAATCATTGATTACGTGATCACGCACAGTTAGATGACGTTACTACTATTAAAATATAGGCCAAAAAATTGTAATTTAAAAATAAAAATCGACCTGTTTCGGGGTTTTTCTCCAAAATCGTCCGTTTTAGAGAAAATTAATTTATTCCATAATTTTGCCCCTCTCGTATATTATATGTATGGCACAATTACCGTACCACATATTATTTGCAATTATTCACTATTCATGGGCCAATTAATGGGCATTATATTTCTTTATTATACCTACTGTTTACTGTCAAACAAAAAAAAAACAGAAACTTAAAACAATCTTTTCTATTTGTTAAAATCAGAAATTTTTAAAGCTCTCGAAATTGAGTTTAATCCTAGTAAAGTCTTTGTAGATTTTGAAAAGGCTATATTTATACATAATGCAATCATTCAAATGTGTCCAAACACTGAAATACATGATTGAAGATTTCACCTAAGTACACCAAACTTGGTATAGAAAATTCAGTCTCTTGATTTAACATCAGAATATACAAATGATTCTGAAGTAGGCTCAAACATACTTTTGGCCTTACATTATATAAAACCGGAAGACGTATCAGATTGTTTTGTGTTTGATTTAATGTCATGCAAACTATAAAATGAATTTTTTTTATTACTGCAGTCTGCAAGTAAGCTGAGAAAAATGTAGAACATTTACGTACGACTAGTCTATTATTTTACAAATAATGACATTATTTCGAAGTCTATTAAGTACGATATAACGCCCAAGGGGGTGTTATAGAAAAATAACGCCCTATCGCCTATTAAATTTAAATAACGAGTTAAATACTGTCAAGTTGACAAATAAAACTCTAAGTAAAACTATGGTTACCACAATTACGTTACGACTATTTCTGGTAAATGTACTTATTCGAAAACTAATTAATTCAAAATTTATTCAATTTTTTTGCATATAAAGAATAATTTAGTCGGACATTAAACGTTGAAGGCATCACGGGTATTATAATAATAAAATAATAACGCTTTCGGTCAACGTATATACCTCGGGCCGAAGGCCCTCGGTCTATACACTATTGACCTCAAGCGTTATTATCCTTATAATATCCTTGGTACCTTAATAACTATAATAAGTTATCAGTCTAATCAAATGACTATAATGGATTTTGTAAAGTGTGTTTCTTATTATAGTAAATAATAAATAATAAGTTATACGTTTTGCACATTATCTATATTATAAACTATTATTACAACGTAAGGAAATGAATGTCTTTTATTCGGATTTCGGATGCTTTCATAATAATCATTCTTAAATTACATCTATATTTTTTATTTTATTACCTGAGTGAGTTGGTGAGGAAAATACCTACCGGATTAATACGAACCCTTAAACTTGGTGAGGAAAATACCTGTCGGATTATATGGTTCTACTGGTTGGTGAGGAATTTACCTCCGCCCCCCAGGAGGTATTTGACCGCTGCGCGCAATCACAATATACCGTATTTAACCCCTCATCCACCAGAATTTAAATATATCGTTTTCCTTCTACAATACTTTTTATTATAATGTTATTTATATGTTCAAAAAGTTGGACTGGTTTAAAATGAATGGTTTTTGAAAAAAAAAATAAGATAAATTATAGAGCGCGTTTTTAAATTTTCTTAAAAATCTACCTTTTTCTCCATGTAACTCGAAAATGATAAGAGATACGAAAAAAAGATATCACACAAAAATGTAGGGTTTTTCAGATAAAAATTTCCTTTTTATTTTTCATTACTGTATCTCTTATCATTTTCAAGTTACATGGAGAAAAAGGAAGATTTTTAAGAAAATTTAAAAATGCTCTCTATAATTTGATCTTTTTTTTTTCAAAAACCATTCATTTTAAACCCGTCTTAATTTCTAAACATAGAAATAACACTATAGTAAAAGGTATTGTAGAAGGAAAACGATACATTTACATTTTGGTGGATGGGGGTTAAAATTACTTCGCATTTTTTCTGAAAACACATTAGTTATCAATTTTGTTTGCCGCATATCTCGCTTAGTTTTAATGTAATGGACCCTTAATATAGCTCATTTTAAAGGTCATTTCACGCACTACAAAAGGTATTGGTAGCATTATACACCTAAAATCGACCGTTTCTCTGTCATTTCAAGTTGAATACACCAATTTGAGAATGAACCAAAAAACAAACTATTTTCACCTACCATATCTCTTTTTGTATTATAACTAGAAGAGTTATGGAGGAAAGCGTCTCTTTTTTTTTTTATAACTTACAAAAATGTTAAATATCGTTTTTTTAGTTAGATGCGTAGTTTTTATGGTATTCGCAAAAAACCGTTCGAAAAGGTATTATGATTCAATGAAAATGGCCAATTTTCAACCACGAATAACTCAAAAAGTATTCAGTTTTAAAAAAAATTATAGAACAATTTTTGCTTAGAATTAGGTTCTCCAGCGAATTCCGTGATAATTTTAACCAAAAAATTTTCCACCCCTAATGAGGGGTGGGAACCACCCCCCAAGATAAAAGCACACATCGGCATAGGGTAGACTTTGAATTAGGAGATAAGTAGAGGCTAGGCCCAAAATTTCATTAAAATCCATGCAGTAGGATAGAATTAGGAGGTAATATCCTATTCCTGCTCCCATTGACTGGCGTAAAAGTTAAACTGACAAATTTACTTTCTTATAAACATTTATAGTGAGATTAACTTGCCAATTTATACGAAAAGTAAGTATTTTTAAAGGTACAATAAGTCTTATTTGACGTTAGTAAAATGGAGAAATGTCAGTTATTCATAGAATAAACTACTATTTGTCGTTGGTGAAACCGGCCAATAAACAATCAGAATTAAAAAAAAACATACAATATGCAAATGTCCGGAATTTTTGACCAGAACTGTATATAAAACTATACAAATACTAATACCAATTATACGACCTTTCGACCTTTCCACCAGCTGCCAGCCAACAAAATTATTCTTTTCACGTTTTGTCCAACCAAAAGTAAAATGACATGCATTCGTCTTGATGGTTCTTCACATCCTTTACGTGGTGCTATTCGATGTATAGGAATGAATGGGTATAAATAAAGGAATGTATTCATACTTCACACTTTTGTATATACAGGGTGTATATATTTAGTTCAATTAACAATATAGTTAACCTGTTAAATCAATGTATTTTTATAATGTTCACTGTAATGTTTGTTGTAGTCTCGGTTGTAGTATTCTGAAGTTTTGCTTGTTTTGATTTTTGTAGAATTTTACATTGTTTTTTATGTAATCTATTAATAATTCTGCGGCCTTGCTTGTGTATTCTTTTAATAGTGTATTATTGTGTTTCAATTTATCAATCAAAGATAGAATAAAATTTTTTATTTTTTTAATATAACGCGGGCACATAAATTTGATACACCCTGTATATTGATTTGTAAATATTTATTAGAAGTTAACTTTCACGCAAGGTGGTTTCTCCTTAATGAATTTTTCCATGAAGAATATTAAAAACATTTGTAAATAAAAGTGAAGTGAAAGTTATTTAGGATTATTATTTTAAACCGATTGTTTATTACGGGAAAGGTAGAAGTCATAGGTAATTAGTTCTTAGAAAATTAAGGTAAAGAAAGTTTGGAATTTTAATCTCTTTTTGTTTAACCCCGAGTAAAATTTGTAGAATTTCCCGAAAGTAATTATTATGATGGTAGGAATAATTTTGAAACAATGAGTGGGTTCTCGAATGCAAAAAAGGATGGGGAGAGAGAATTGTTTCTGATTGGCTTGGCAATTTGGAATGGGGAAAGTTTTGTTTGAATGTTGAGACAGTTTGGAAAAGAAAAGATCATTGTGTTACCGGCAGCCGAGAGGAGCAGTCAAAAGTTTTCGTGAGTAGTTCAGAAGCAAGTACTAGTGTTTTGATAGTGAGAGTAGCTGAAAAGTGGAACGAGAGACAAATCAAATCGAGAAGAAATACCTCTTTGATTCTGTAAAGTCCAAGAGAGTAAGTTACAAGAATTATCATTATTAAAATTATTTGTGACACCAAGTAAAAAAGATACTTGGGTCTCAGGAGATTATTGTGGAGAGAAAGAGAGGAGAGAGTTTTGGAGTTTATTGAACGAGTACTGGCTTGTGTTTTGGAGAAATAGTTGCTGGTATCCTGCTGGATTGTTTGCTGAGAACGGAGAGGGCTTTGATTGGTAGCCTAACATAATCAACAAGGAGGAGCTGTTTGGGTCAAGAGGAGACATCATTGTGTGTGAATCAAAAAGGTCAGTCAATAACCTATGTGATAGATTTTTTTATAATCAGAAGTTAATTTTTTTTACGTAAAAGCGTATGAATTTAAGATTCCAATATTTCAAAAATTTAATAGGAAGTATAAGTAATTTTGCGAATACCAAATTTGTTTGTTTAGCTTGTTTTTTATTAAGGGTATCAAGAACAAAGCGATAAATATTTGTTTGAATTAGATTAATTTATATGGTAAAAGTTTCTTTTGGACAGTTATGCCCACAGGATTTAATTGATAAATTTATAGAGCATTGCTTTTGATAATAAAGGTATTTATGTGTTTATTTATGATTTTTCTATTTATTTCCTTTTCCTATTTTATCCCGAAACGGATCAACTAAGAGATACTGAAACCACGAGAAAGGATAAGTATAACCTAAGAGAATTTAATTAAATTTTTTTTGACAAAAGGCACCCTGAGATTTTTTCTTAATATTTTTATGTATGATTTGCGTTAATTAAATAATTGATCAAATAAATAATAATTAATATAAAAGTAATAGAAAGCAGATCATAACAGTATATATACACACTATTAAAAGAATACACCAGCAAGGCCGCAAGTGGATAATAATAGACTTCGCTGACAAAACTTGATTTTCTCCTCAATGTTTTGTGTCTTTTTAAACATCGAATTGACAATTTCAAACGTTTCATGTCTTGAATCCATATTAGAATTGAGGGGACTGTATGCTAAGGAGTACAAGTGATAAATTGGTTTAATTGAGAAAAACGAATTCAAAGTTAAATTTACATAGTAAATTCTACAGCGAATTAATCATTTTCATGGACTTATTTTGAATTAATTTTATACTTTTTATTTATCTAATTGTAAAAGCTTTTGTAAAGTTAGTGTTTATTTTCATTCAAAATATTTGAAATTTGGAAAAAACGTTCGCACTCAGCTTCAAATTTTGCACTTGTTTCTCTTTGCCACTTAAGTACCTTACGAATTTCTTAAATTCGTAAACTAAAATAAAAGAAAAATTACGTAAAAATTAAACGTTTTTATTTATGAAAAATTACTTGGTATATTTTGTGTTATTATGTCATTTATTTTGAATACTCTTTTAAGGGCTTGATTTGCAAAGATACTAAACGATTCATCTCACCTAATGCAACATCTTACAAGCAAAGGGATACAAGTGAAGTTATACCTGTTTACCGCAAACTGCTTTTAAATATTTCGTAAGTAGTCAAATTAGAACCTGCGATATGTCCCCACCAGTAGTTTAATTCAACTGTATCTCTTTGCCACTAAATTTTTAGTAGTACATATCTATTATTATTTTGTGCACTTAACTCAGTTTACAATATTTTGTCACTTGTACCCCGTAACAACTAATCCCCTCAATTATTTGTGTAGCCAGTATTGGCATATTATGTTGATAAAATGTAGGTACACCAACAAACACTTTTTGTACACCTTCAGATGTGAATATCGAGTAAACAGAAAAGAAAAGTAATAGTACATTGTTTACCGGGTAGGAAAAGCTTAACATTCCTGGACGACTGTGAAGATTGCTAAGTCGAGGCGCAAGCCGAGACTTAGCAACACAGAGTCCAGGAATGTGGCTTTTCCTACGAGGTAAACATAATATTTTTCCGCAAATCGTTTAAAATTCGACAGATATTGATTGATTTAAAAAAAAACGCGATAATTTTATTCCCAAATAAATGGTGCTTTGAAATTCCTAATAAAATTACTTGGGTTACTATGGAAACGTATTGAGGTTGAATTGTCAAACTTGACGCTTATAAATTTAATTGCTGGTGTTCTCGAAAGTAAAATGATAAGTGATGATGAAATTTCCATTCCTGGGACTCCTCCAGAGCTGGTTGAGGCAGTGAATACTGCTTCATTAGAATTATTGCCAAAGAAATCAAGAGAAAAGTACGAAAATGCATACAGACGTTTTATGGATTATCGCATGAGTAAAAATACGAGTTCTTTCTCAGAAAATGTTGTAATGGCATACTTCCTAGACCTTTGTTTAAAGATGAAATCTTCAACATTATGGGCCAATTATTCAATGCTGAAGTCAACCCTTGCACTTAAACACAATGTAGATATATCTACATACTCAAAACTTCGTTCTTTATTGAAACGGCAAGCTCAAGGTTATAGGGCAAAGAAATCTAAGATTTTAACGAAGGAAGAAATTGAAAAATTTATCCAGGAAGCTCCAGATAAAGAAAATTTAATGATTAAGGTAATTTACAAGGTTTTAATAGCAATGTGTTTTCTATCATTTATGTAGAACACTAACAACTGTACGGAAATATCATTTCCTTACAGTAAGGAAATGACATTTCCTTACAGTAAGGAAGTCCTGACTTTTTCTTCAAGAAATTTTGACAGGAATGTCAAAATTTCCTGGCGATTTGCGGAAATAGTACATTGTTTACCGGGTAGGAAAATCTTAACATTCCTGGACGACTGTGAAGATTGCTAAGTCGAGGCGCAAGCCGAGACTTAGCAACACAGAGTCCAGGAATGTGGCTTTTCCTACGAGGTAAATATACTATTTTTCCGCAAATCGTTTAAAATTCGACAGATATTGATTGATTTAAAAAAAACGCGATAATTTTATTTCCAAATAAATGGTGCTTTGAAATTCCTAATAAAATTACTTGGGTTACTATGGAAACGTATTGAGGTTGAATTATCATTTATGTAGAACACTAACAACTGTACGGAAATATCATTTCCTTACAGTAAGGAAATGACATTTCCTTACAGTAAGGAAGTCCTGACTTTTTCTTCAAGAAATTTTGACAGGAATGTCAAAATTTCCTGGCGATTTGCGGAAAAATATATTATTTAGCAAAGCGGAAGGAAGAAAAAAAACTGTAGTTTTAAAATGTGTGGTACGTACTTAAATGAGACAATATTTATTCGAGGAAACCTCAAGGTCATGAAATATTAGAATAAATGTAAAATTGATGGATTTCAGATATGCAAATTTTCTGAAACTGTATTCTTTAGCATGGCTTAACAAGTTAAATATGTATATAGAATAAAGCAACATGATTGTAACATAAATTACATTTTATTTGTTTTTTGACGTTTCGATTTCCACTGCGGAAATAGTTTTCAAAAAGAAATAATCTTAAGGTTAGGTATTACATCTGTTGAACTAAGTAAAAGTTGAGACAGTTTTGGCTTCGAATTGCAACTGAATAAAATTGGTATACATTTTTATTTTATATTAGTATTACTCCTTTGAATAACATAGGTCCATTTTCCGTTGGAACTTACCACACTGAACAGACGGGGTCGTGAATTGCAAGTTCTAGAATTCCCTCTTGTCTTCTTCGCTTCAGCATCCATCTGGCTTGCAATTTTTAGAAGCCATGGAGGTGTTACCAGGAAAATGGTTCAATACGTTTTCAATTAAATATCTTTTAAAAATATTTTTAAAATTTTTTAAAAGGTTGAAAACTTTGTCTTTTCGAAGATCGAAATGTTAAACAGCAGTTAAAATGTAATTTTCACTACAATCAATTAGGTAAGCGTGTATGAAATAATAAATATAGGTCAATAAAAATATTCATAAATATGTATTAGAAGTTTCCAAAAATTCCAATGAACCTATATACGAACTTTAACTATAATAAATGTTTTAAATATAATTTACTGTTGATACTGTGAGAAAAATGAAATATTAATAATTACATACTAGGTATATCGAGAGAGTATAGAATCAGGGGTCACCAATTGGCGGACCGCAGACCGTAGACCAGTTCTGTGCGGATCGCGATTAAATTCAGAATATTATAGTGTTTTGCAATTTTGAAAACGTTTGGCTCTGAAATTGTGTACTATGTTTGGCTCAACTTTTGTGTTCGAAGCCGCTTTTCAGGAATGAACTTTATTTATTTAAATCGGTACAGATCTCAGCTAACAGATGAATCTCAACTCCCTAATGAGAATCAGTTGCACTAAACTCATTCAAAACTTCAGACAGGTTGTACATAAGTACAGTAGAACCCCGATTATCCGTGCTCCTCGGGACCGAAGGGTGGCACGGATAATCCGAACATGTATTTCTTATGTATAATACATATGTATACACATACATATGTACCTACCATAAAAAATAACAGAAAAAAATAAATCTTTCATTATGAGTCTCTCTTTCGTCATATAGAGTTTCCGTCAAGTGATTTACGATGACGCTATTTTTATAAAACCTCAAAAACGCAACTTAGCACGGATAATCCGCAGTACGGATAATCCGCACCCAGATAATCGGGGTTCTACTGTATATTTTTTGAAGTTATACTTCTTTACCGGCGATAGAGGGTGAATTTTTATATGTTAAAACCTATCAGCCCGGCGCATGCGCATTATAACTTTGTTCTGATTGGATGTTCAAATGACATGTCAAAAATTATCCGATATGGCAGCTGTAGGACAGCTGTGGTTTGGAGGTAAAGGTAAAGGTAAACAAATGTATAATATATTAGTTTTATTGTTGTGAGGACAGAAACAAAAAAGTTTATAATATTGTAGTGACTTTTAAATAGTTTTTAAAAGCAACAGGTACGTAATAATTGTTAATGTATCATGGGTATAAACCGAGGTATAAACCTACCTATTTGATCTGCCAAAATACATAGTATGTAATACTTTTATTTATATAATTTGATTACCATCAAAATTTCTATCAATATTCACCTAATATATTGTTTTTTTACTCTATGTTTTGTTGTATTTTTTCAATTCTAAATCATTTCAATTCAAAATTAAAATAATTTGATCAATTTTCAAAATATCAAAATATCACAAGTTTAATCCGTTTAGTTAGTCGATCTTCGTAAATAATGACACATAGTGTCCGTGGCTAAGCGAAAAAGGCGAATGAATTCCAATACCAACCGCTCTTATCAGCGCTGGTTCGAGTCCCAATAGAAACTTTCTTTTTTGTTTTTTTTAATAAATTTTATGATTGTAAGTATATTTATTATATAATTGTATTTTCAGAAAATACGTATTTAGTTAAAAAAATTTTCGACAATTAATGTTCAGACATCATTTGTGGCTTGTTTAATGTGTTTGTGTGTGTTTTATTCTTTTATTATTTTAATTTTTGGCACTGTTCTAATAAAAATGTTTGAGAAGTAGTAAGTATAAATTAGTTTAATATTTAAACAAAATATAAATAAAAAGTATATTAATTTCGTTTAAATCATATAATAGAAGTATAACTTCTTACGTGCGTACAAAGTACACACACATTCTTTTTTAAATAGGAAACAATTTTTTTAAACAAATTAAAAATTACCTTTTTTTCGAAAAATGTATTTTTAGTTTTTTTGGGTAATTTTAACCCTCGTAAGGCGGTGCGGAGTGCCGCTGCACCCCAGACCTCGTTTTTCTCACCCATCTTTTTGATTTTTGTCCATTTTTTTATTCGCATTAAATTCAATTCTAAACGCATTTCACCCATTACAGCATTTAAAACTATTTGCGTTTACGTGTTTTTTTTTTGAAAACTGATTGTAAGGTGCAAATGATGAAAATTTCATCCTGAATTAGACGTCTCTGCCGTTCCACCTGGAACTAACAGAGCTATGGGACAATGTCAGTGTTATTTATGTCAGAGAAAAAAGACCGAAAGTCCCGGCATAACTGTATTGTGTATAAAAACTTTGTGTTGCTCACAATGTGAAAAATTTCATGTGTTTGTCTCGGAGCGATAATATTGTTTTTTTTTAAGAAGAAATGAGTACTTTGTTTGTAAAATTATGTTACATAATATTATGAAAAACAAGTCCTAATTATCTTTCAAATCAATTCCCCCAACGTTCACATACATACAGAGTGAGTTTTATTTATGGAAACACTCAATTAGCTCGAAAATCACTTATAGATTTTGGTAGGTAGGGGTTTTCTTATACGGCCAACGTTACAGTGCTAATTACATTGTTGTCAGATCTTCCGTTTTTCTGGAAATCTAATGAACTTTCTTATTTCAAATGGAATACCCTGTATATTTTTTGCGTTTTAAAGTTCTTAAGAAATACTGATTCTTTTTCATATTATATTCTAGTTATTGCTACATTTATTAAAAAAAAAGTTTTAAACAAATTATAAAAATAATTTTTTTGGCCCAGGTAGACATTATTTTACGTTCTTTCAATCATTGGGAACAAAAAAGGTCTTTTTGAATTTTTCCCTAAAATTAATTGTTTCCGAGTAATAAACAATTCAAAACTAAACAAAAACCAATAATGACGATCTTCAAGGTTCAAAAACACAAGTAAAAAATATAATTTTTGAAATTACGAAGTACCTTAATTGAAGCTCAACTCTTCGTCTAATAATTGCCATAAGATTTTTTGGCTCGTTTTATTCAAAAACATTGCTTTTTAATTGTTAATTAAGTGCATATGAGAGGACGGGCGATCGGGCTGCAATAACAACTAAAAAACAATGTTTTAAAATGAAACAAGCTCAAATTACTTATCCTTATATAATAAAATAAGGCTTGAACTTGAATTTGGGTACTTCCCCGTTTCAAAAATAATATTTTTAATTTGTTTTTTTGAACCTTAAAATCGACATTATTCGATTTTTTCCAGTTTTAAATTGTTTATAACTCGGAAAAAATTAATTTTAGAGAAAAATTAAAAAAGATCTTTTTTGTTCCCAATGATCCAAACAACCTAAAATAATGTTTACCCGGGCAAAAAAAATAGATTTTTATAATTTGTTTTAATTTTTTTTTTAATAAATGTAGCAATAACTCCGAAACTGTGACATTTCGGTATAGGGCTTATAACATGAAAAATAATCAGTATTTGTTAGGGACTTCAAAACGTAAAAAATATATCCGGTATTCCATTTGAAATAAGGAAGTTTATTAGATTTACAGAAAAACGGAAAAACTGACAACAATGTAACTAGCATTATAATATCCGCGGAATTAGAAAACCCCTACCTACCAAAATCTATAAAAATCGTGCAAGTTGTTTTCGAGATAACTGAGTGTTTCCATTATAAAACTCACTCTGTATATAAAAAAAATGGATATACGGATGGGGTGCAAATGCACCCCGCACCGTTGTTTACGTAAGAATCTAAGCACCGCCTTACGACGGTTAAACCAAAAAAGGTCTCTTATCATTTTTCTCAAAAGTTGATAGTTTTCGAGTTATAAGCGATTTAAAATCTGAAAAATGCGAAAATACGCATAAGCATTTTCGAGGCTTGAAAACTCATGTGTAAATTATTATTTTTGAAGTTGTCAAGTGCCTAAAATGAAGTATAAACCTTCAATTTCAAGATGCTAACGAGCAATCGGGACCTATTGCAATAGATACCGTTGTTTTTTAATCTTTATTCGTCGCTCTGAGGGTAGAGTGGACGCGCAAAATTAACAAATAAAACAACGTCTAAATTGAAAACAGAGCCCCGATTACTTATCAGAATCTTGAAACTGAATGTTTACACTTTAATTTAGGCACTTGACAACCTAAAAAATAATAATTTACACATGAGTTTTCAAGCCTCAAAGATGCTTATTTTCGCATTTTTCAGATTTTAAATGGTTTAAAACTCAAAATCTATCAACTTTTGAGAAAAATGACAGAAGATCTTTTGTTTAAGATAACCCAAAAAGCTAAAAACATATTTTCGGGGTCAAAAAGGTGATGTTTTGAATTTGTTAAAAAAATTGTTGAAACAATTTCGGCAAAAAATTTCGCCCGGCATCCTTCTGATTTGTTTATAATAGGGGATATTTTTTAACAAGAATCCGCAAAGAAACCGAATCAGAACAACCAGACACAGGTAGCATTAAATTCGGACCTCGGAAATGTCATAGGTTTTCGAAACGGACCTTCAGGATTCAGGGAACATAATTGGTTACCCCTGGCATAGAATATTTTCCTGATTGACCCAAAGATTTATAATGAAATTACTAACAAAGTTGTACACTACTGATTTCCAGTTTTGAGGACATAATCAATATCTACCTATACCTCGTCCAATTTACTTACCGTTGCACGTCATCTGCGCCATAGCCTGTGACACGATACCAACACGAAATATTTAGGCGGTGAGTGTGTTCTTTTTTAGAATCAAAATGATTCTAAAGGGGAACACACCTACCGCCTAGATATTTCGTGTTGGTAACGTGTCACAGGCTACGGCGCGGATGACGTGCAACGGTAAGTAAATTGGACGAGGTATATATGATGTAGGCGGACTATAAAATTCGTCATAATGACCATACGCCTATGCATATGGTTATACGTCAGGCATATCGTCAAACACTTGAATTTATTCGATCGTTAAACAATATGCCCAAGTAATCCTAATAATCGGCCAAACAATTTTTGTTTTCATCCATTTTCTAACAGTAAAATGTGAACACCTTGAATTATTCATGTCTGTCTGTCCGTCCGTAAAAACAACTCCGATATTAGAACAACTAGAATGACAAATGAGATGTCGAATGAGAGTTTATAACTGAAAGATGGTATCAAAGGTAAGGATTTTTACCTCGTACTTCCGATTCCAGAGGCGCAATCGGAAGTACTCTATTAGTCACTGAAATAGTACAAGCGATATATTATTCGACGCACCTTAGGAATAAGAGAACAAATATATACTTGTATAAATTAAATATAGACTTCATCCTAGAAATCCAATTGCTTGTTTAGTCTTATCTTTAGACTCCTCTTTGTAAAATTTCGGCGGTGCAATCATTGTATTTACCTTCAAAATTGGAAAAATTTGAAGGATTTCAAGTGTGTCTTTGAAACACTCAAAGAAAATACCCAAACACTGAAAAATATGTATATTACTTACGCCGAACCAGAAAACACATTAAGTGCTTAATTATATTTATCAGTTTAAATTCTGTTATCAAATAAATAAGGATTAGTCATATTATAAAAATATTATTCATTCAAAATTTCCGCAAAACTTCACTTTACCCAACTATTTATACACTCATGAACAAAAATATCGAAGATATTGAAATTATCGTGTAAAGTGATATTTTTTATATTGCATAGCTAACGTCGATTACATATACGTCGATTTTTAACCGGCGATTTTTATCGCCCGATATTTGACTGGTACAGCAAGCATGTGCTTGCAGACAAATCGATATTTACCGTTGAAACAATCAGTGCCGGCGAATACCGTGGCAGTGGCCGGCTGCTGAACGATATTTATCGTCACCGATTAAGCGGTCGGCGAGTGTGAAATGTCCCATTCTCGCATGAGGTTCACTATCGGAATTTGGACGGGCGATAAAAATCGCCCATTAAAAATCGATGTGTATGTATTTAGCGTTAGCCCTCCCAATCTCTTAGGAATAGGATTTCTTTTCCGAATGCGATGTTTTAAAGTGTCATATAAATGCTCAATCGGATTAAATCTGATATGGGCTATATGATTACCAATATAATCTTTTAAATTGAATCTCATCAAGGTAAGTAATCACTATTCTATCGACATGAGGATGTGCGTTATCGTGCATTATCGTACCTTGGCACGATTCTGTCATATCCAATATGGCTGGTAAATTGCAAAACACGATTTTCTAAATTCAATGTACATGTCAGCTGTCATTCGCCTAATCACCTTCACAAGTTCGGAATGTCCTTTCCTTTTCTTTATACTGCTCCATAGCACTATAACACCACCAAAACTAACGCTCTGTATGAGGTTACAACTGACATCGTACCGTTCGCTACATGGAAGCCAGATTGATGAAACTCCATCTACGGAAGAATTGGCGAACGGTATTCCAGTTGTAACCTCATACAGAGCGTTAGTTTTGGTGGTTTCGACATAGTACTATGGAGCGGTATTGCTTTGAAAGGACGTACTGAACTTGTGGAGGTGATTGGGCGATTGACGGCTGACATGTACATTGAAAACCGGTGCCCCCCAAAATCCCCACAGCCAAAATCCCGACGGCCAAAATCCCGACACGCTAAAATCCCGACAGACCAGAATCCCGACAAATAAAAATCCTCACCTTTAGTATCATCCTTGGATTATAAGCTTTCATTTGACACCTCAAATGTCATTCTACCTGGTATAATGATGGAGAAGTTGTGTTTGCGGACAGACAGACAGACGGACGTGGATAATTCAAAGTTTTCACATTTTTTCAAAATTAGTGAAAACAATAATGGAAAAATCCTTCGCGAATTAATCAGTTTTAATTTATTTCCAAGTATGTAGGTGATGTTAGTATAATTAGCTAAATATAAATATATATAATATAAATAAATTTCATGTTTAAAATAATGCTGTAACGTAACAAAAATAGATGAATACCATAGTTTTGAAAATCTGACAGGATTTTTAATTTGTCGGGATTCTAGCCTTTCGGGATTTTGGCGTGTCGGGATTCTGGCGTGTCGGGATTTTGGCCGTCGGGATCTTGGCTGTCGGGATTTTGGCTGTCGGGATTTTGGGGTAAACCCAAAACCGGTGCATTGAAAACATTTTGGAAGATCATGTTTTGCTATTTGCCAGTCATATTGGATATGACAGATTCGTGCTAATGCATAATAAGGCACGTCCTCATGTACCTCGAATAGTGGATACCTACTTCCCTTGATGACATTCAAGTTAAAAGATTATATGGCCACCATATAGTCCATAAAGCCGGTCACTCACGACACTGCGGCGTCGTTCAATTTTGTCAAATTCGACTAACTGACAAAAATTTTGATCGTGTGTGACCGTGCATCCAACGAAATCGTTACAATTTTACCACAGAGAAACTGTATTCTATACTGCAGTACTGAAAAATTGATTTGATCGACGGTTTAAATTCGATTTTAATTTAAATACGGCCGGCGTAACATATTTAAATTCGATTGAGCATTTATATATACATTTTAAAACATCGCATTCCGAAAACAATCCTATTCCTATAACAGTGTGAGGGCTAAGGATTGCAGCCCAAAAAATTTCAATTCACATGATAATTTTAAAATATTTCATATTTTTTTCCATGAGTGTACCTATATGAAATTATTTACATAAAATAAATCCAACCAATCCATTAGAACATAATTCATATTGTCTTTTTTAATAAACAAAATGTACAAACCAGTATTGTATAAACAAATTACAATACCAAACAAACAATGCACATACCCCAACCACAAAGCAACATATTTGTTTTCCGCTTATTTTATACATATAAAAAAATGCAATACCACAGAAAGTTATTGAATGTTGATGAATAAATGATTAAACAAGCCATAAATTCTGCATTCCAATGATCATAGTAACATATTGACACCTTTAGAAATGATAACAAATAACAATGGTAACAAAAAGGTATAATGATTTTTATAGTTTTTGTGTCATTCTGCACAAAAGCGATCCATTTGCCAGTAATAAAGGGATTACAATTTATGATTTTGGACCCTGAATTCAGTGATGAAAAACCTGGAAATACAGAAATAATTAATAAACCTGGTAAAAGTAACAATAAGGAACATTGTGATGAAGATCAGGTATAATGGTCAACTTTCCAACTGTTGGAACAAAAAACGTACTAATATGTTCCTAGGGGACCCCCTGGCTATAATTCTGTTCAATATAATGCTGGAATGGGTAATAAAAAAAGGTGAACTAAGTCAAATTTGACGATGTCATAATCCTAACAAGATCCAAGCACACATTGAAAGAAGTAACATTAAACATTAAAAAACAGAAAATAAACAAAAAGTAAACCTTAACATCAATGAAGAGTAGTTGAAATACTTCAATAATTACTTACAACTGGATAATACAGAGCAAATGAGACAACCCAGATGCAGTAGTTTTGAGTAGGGACCATTGTGTTCCTCTGTTTTGTGATGGGGTTATTTAGCAAGTACTCTGAAGATCACTGATGATGATCTGATGGTTTGGATTAAAATTTCAATGTTTTATTAAACATATAATATCAATAATTACATTGAAAGTTTTTACTTCATTATAAAGTTTTTTGAATATTGTTAGCTACTCTAAGCAGTACTGAGGATCCCCACATCATCACATGGAAAGGGATAAGATCCCTTGATCCTAACACTTGTGGAATTTCACGTCAGGGCCGCCGCTAAAGTGTTGGCCGCCCGTGTGCAACTTAATATTTGCCGCCCCCCTTTTAACACTTTAGTCGCTTCAACATAGGTACTAGTATTTAAAGAAATGTGCAGGAGATACATCGTAACCGTAACGGGTATATGAAAAATAATTGCTCTGATCCCGACGTTACTTTTAGACCTGGATCCCGCGTACCAAAAAAAAGTTGATTAATAGCAAGCTGAAAATTTGTTAATAGCTTAACAGTGTCTAGTCGGACAAACTTTGATATATGGGAACACTGGAACAGGGGAAGTTTTAATTGTGGAACAGTGTAAAAATTTGGAACGTCAGACTACGAAAACGTTCCACGTATTT
Organism: Diabrotica virgifera virgifera; assembly: GCF_917563875.1. Classification (NCBI taxonomy): domain Eukaryota; kingdom Metazoa; phylum Arthropoda; class Insecta; order Coleoptera; family Chrysomelidae; genus Diabrotica; species Diabrotica virgifera. The sequence continues at coordinate 49,566,175 of NC_065448.1, forward strand.
TGTCGGACATAACTTCCAATTGATTTGTTACCATCTCATTAAACTCTCATGCAAAAATCAGACTGGTGTCTATGACCAACAGGGCATTTTAATGAGTGAAACACGAGGAACATGTCAAATGACAGGAATCATGTTGGTTAGTAATAGCAGTCTGATTTTTGCATGAGAGTTTAATGAAAGGGTAACAAATCAACTGGATGTTCTGTCCTGACGTTCCAAATTTTTAAACTGTTCCACAATTAAAAAGCTTGCTATTAATCGACTTGGCACGCGGGATCCAGGCCTATTTGAAATACAGCAGTGTGCAAAAGAAACGGGCACACTACTATATATCTATTACAAACAAAATCGTTTATCAAAAGCGAGTCTAAAATTATCAACTTCTCCACTTAGACTGAAATACTTATAACCCATCTATAACCATACTCATACATAAGCATCAAGGAACAACTATAACAGAGCAACCATCTAGTAATAAAAACGATTTTTTTAAACCATCGGGTAATAAAAAAGACTTTTTTATTATTCAATGAGAGCAACTTATCAAGCACTTATCTAAATTCTCGGAAAGTATCCTATTGTCGTGTGGTACTCTCTTAACAAATCATAAATGTTCAGAATTTGAAAAATTCGCAAAAATTCGCATATGGACCACCTAGATAAAAATACCCTTAAAGTCCGAAGACCACCAGCCACTTTGAATTAAAAAGCATTCCCGGAACTACTTTATGACTACAGCTGCAAAAGGGCAGTTTATATAATAAATAACATTTTCTGGCATTTATGTTTAGATTGTTTGGAATATTAGAGTTTATAGAAATATCTGAATCATTACTATTTGTTTCTTGAATTTATTTTCTTTAAAAAAAAATTATCGTCAGTGGACTGCTTTTGGCCGCCCCTATAATCAGCCACCCGTGTGTGATGCACACTTTGCACACAGGGTAGAGGCGGCCCTGTTTCACGTTAAAGTTTCATACATTAGTCAAACTTTGGCGGCAAAAATCCTCCTTAAACATAAAATGCATCGCTCTCGCATACAGTTTAACACTGCATAAGAATTGACAGTCGATGATTATCATCAGGGATTAGCTTTTTGTCAATGGTCTCAGCAGAAAACGCATGGTGACTGATTCTTTTTTATTGTGTGCTTTTTGGAGATGAGGCTACATTTTACAAGGATAGAACAGTGAATCAGCATGATTTTTATTACCATGCATCAAGCAATTCCTACTTTATTTAACAGTCATAGTCAAACTAGGTGATTAGAAATATTTGGGGTGGTATTGATAAGAACTATGTGATTGCGTAAGTACCTGATGTTAACTATGCTGATTCCATTAATTTTGACTTCACCTCAGACCTCGTCTAATCCTTCTCTGAATATAGATTCCTAATATAGATTAAATAAAAGTGGTAATAAGACCAAACCCTGTCGCACTCCTCGTCAGATTCGTATATCTTCGCATGTTATATTATGCTCTATTTCAATTGTTGCCTTTAGTGCCAATATAGGTACTTCTGAGATAATTCGCAAGTCTTGTTCATCAATTTCTGTCATTCTTTGAATTTTCAATCATCTTTTGATGGTTCATGAGGCCAAATGCTTTTCGATAATCAATAAAACATGCATATGCATCTACATTTATGTCTCTGCATCATTGTGTTAACACATTTAATCAAAAAGAACTTCTCGTGCTTCCAATCTATTTCGTATCATACAGGGTGAGTCATGAGGAACTGTACATACTCCTATCTCGTATAGAGGCTCCTATGGGGAATAACAAATGACCATTAAAAAGTGTCTGCTCCCCTCCTTGTTTAATAATATACAGGGCGAGTTTCGCATTTTGACAGAAATTTATATTCGTCATAATTTTTGAGCGGTCAGATCGATGTGTCTCTTATTTTGGTCAATCGTTACACTATTACCACCTAATCAACTGATTTATTCAAACTAGGAAAAAATCAGGTCCGGCTTTAAAAAATTAGTTCGTTTCGGTCTTAGAAAAAATTTCACCCTGTATACGCTTTTTGAAAACTCTAATATGAATTTTACAAATTAGACAAACAGGCAATTAAAATGGCATATTTATTTTTTTCCCCACACGATTACTTATTTTTTTATAAAAAATAATCAAATTTGACTATGAAATAAAAGTTTGGTAAAGTAAACCATAGATTAAAACAAGTTAACTTTTATTAAAAAAAATTAATTTTTTTTAACAAATATTTGATTTATGTTACCACCCAATCAACTGATTTATTCAAACTAGAAAAAAATCAGGTCCGGCTTTAAAAAGTTAGTTCGTTTGGGTCTTAGAAAAAATTTCATCCTGTATACGCTTTTTGAAAACTCCAATATGAATTTTACAAATTAGATAAATAGGCAATTAAAATGGCATATTTATTTTTTTCCCCACATGAGTACTTAATTTTTTATAAAAAAATCAAATTTGACTATGAATAATAATTAAAAGTTTGGTAAAGTGAACCATAGATTTAAAACAATTTACTTTTATTACAAAAATTCATTTTTTTGAACAAATATTTAATTTATGTTACCACCCAATCAACTGATTTATTCAAACTAGAAAAAAATCAGGCCCCGATTTAAAAAATTATTTCGTTTTGGTCTTAGAAAAAATTTCACCCTGTATACGCTTTTTGAAAACTTTAATATGAAATTTACAAATTAGACAAGTAGGCAATTAAAATGGCATATTTATTTTTTCCCCACACGATTACTTACTTAATTTTTTATTAAAAAATCAAATTAACCTAAAAATGAAAAAAAAAAAGGATGAAATCACGGTATAACTCGCTACAACGTTCCATTTTAAATTTTTTTTCTGAAATTTTTACAGCTCATATCTCTTACCACTGTGAAGACTATGACAATTGTTGTAGACTTTCAGTCTTCTTCTCGTAAAAGTTATGAATTTAAAAAAATAAAAGGTGCAGATTCGTGAATTGCAAAGTTAAATCGCAAAAATTAAGTGAAAAAATTTAAATTTTATCTATTTGACCACGTCTATGTTAAACTATAGAGTCCAAAGAGAAGTGTTATGGGGAGTTTTAGATCTAGACGTGTTATAGAAAAAATGGCGAAACTTTTAATTTTAAGAAAAACGTTTAATTTTTTTTATTTTTATGGTTAAATTGCCATTTTGACAAATTTGATTTTTTAATAAAAAATTAAGTAATCGTGTGGGGAAAAAATAAATATGCCATTTTAATTGCCTATTTGTCTAATTTGTAAAATTCATATTAGAGTTTTCAAAAAGCGTATACAGGGTGAAATTTTTTCTAAGACCCAAACGAACTAATTTTTTAAAGCCGGACCTGATTTTTTTCTAATTTGAATAAATCAGTTGATTGGGTGGTAACATAAATCAAATATTTGTAAGAATAAAAAACTTAAAAAAATTCATTTTTGTAATAAAAGTTAATTTTTTTTTAATCTACCGGGTGGTGAATTGGAAAGCGGGCCATAGGAAACTCAATGTAAAATTCTAAACTGTTGAATTCCTGCTTCCCTAATTATTTTACATCAAAAGTCATAAGAAACTATTTGTAGAGAATTGAAATCTGTATTGAAAACAACTGTTAATATTGTTCTACGAACAATAATTATTCAAAATTTTGTAAAAATATAATACATTTTTCAGAGTAATACGCCAAAGTTAGGCCACACGCAATACCATAATGTGTATAAGGTTGCATTTGTTGACAATAAATTTATTATATTAACAATTTGAACTGTCAATTTTTTTATTTATTTTATCAATTACTGTTTAAAACACAATAAAGTTGATAAGATACCTTTAGTTAAGGAGAAGTATTAATAATAAAGATATCTTCTTCAGTCAATAATGTGCTCACTGTCAGTTAAATAATAACGTGTGGCCTAACATGCCCACACATACCTACTGCGGTAAATACATTATATTTTTCAAAATTTTGGAATGTGTTTAAATCGTAGAACAATTGTAACTTCTGTTTCTAATACAGATTTCAATCCTCTACAAATAACTTCCGATGATTTTTGATGTAACATAATTAGGGAAGCAGAAATTCAACAGTTTAGAATTTTACATTGAGTATCCTATGGCCCGTTTTCCGATTCACCACCCTGTATATGCTTCACTTTACCAAATTTTTAATTCATAATCAAATTTGATTTTTTTTATAAAAAATTAAGTAATCGTGTGGGGAAAAAAATAAATAATGTCATTTTAATTCCCTATTTACCTAATTTGTAAAATTAATATTAGAGTTTTCAAAAAGCGTATACAGGGTGAAAATTTTTTCAAGACCCAAACGAACTAATTCTTTAAAGCCGGACCTGATTTTTTTCTAGTTTGAATAAATCAGTTGATTAGGTGGTAATAGTGTAACGATTGACCAAAATAAGAGACACATCGATCTGACCGTTCAAAAATTATGACGAATATAAATTTCTGTCAAAATGCGAAACTCGCCCTGTATATTATTGAACAATGGGAGCAGACACTTTTTAATGGTCATTTGTTATTCCCCATAGGGGCCTCTATACGAGGTAGGAGTATGTACAGTTCCTCATGACTCACCCTGTATACATTCTATATAAATATTGCATGACACAACAAAAAAAAATACTAGAACACCAACAAAAACACTGCCAACCCCAAGAGGAATAAAGCACTGCTACTTTATCAATGTTTAATTTAATTAACTAATGGAGTGAAAATTACAGCTTTGGGGGTAGGTCATTCAATATTCAATGAATACCAAAAAATGATGATGGTGTGTGTGATAAAATAACAATAAAGAAATTAAACGCAGAATCAAAGTGTGTTTATATTATTATTGCCTAAAGTTTTCAGCTACCTTCGCCATTTTCAATAAGCACTTTTATTATAAATTTTACATAGATTTTATATTTACTTATGTCTGCACTATCTGCTAGTTTGCAATGAACCCTAAAACCAGATGGCATATACTTGAAAACTAAGACTGGTTCAGTGTTGTACAGTGGAACCTGCTTAGTAGCATACCAGTTATAGGAATATCCTTAAGGAATAGAAATTTGAGGTCCTAAAACGTTTTTACTAGTCACCAATGATCAGTTCAGGATCTAGAAGCTGGTTCTTCTGTTCTTTTTCTAAAATCTGTACATTTTTAAAGTCAAAAGCATGATTATTCTTATAGAATGGCTGTAGTGTTAAATTTGTTTTTCTGCACACTATGTTTGTGTGCATCAACCTTTCCATGTAGATATTGATGTGTTTGCCCAATATATGATGAAATGTAGTAGTTTCAATTTACTTTATAAACAACATCGGACTGCTGATCTTGAAACAAGAACATGTCTCCGCAATTTTGGTAGGTATATATTTTTAATTCAGTCTTTCTTTTCTTTGATGTACATTTGATTGCCCATATTGCAGATAGTGATCAGTACCGGCGCTAGGGTATGAGGCCCCGCCTGCAAAACTAGCATAGGCGCCCTTCGGTTTATTTTAAATTAATATTTTATATCGCAGCAGCGGAAAAAATCTCATTTTGGCGCCCCCAGACAGGGGCGCCCGCCTGCAGTGCATCCCTTGCAGGCCCGTTATCGCCAGCCCTGATAGTGATTATAGAGTAGCTGAGCCCTGAGACCTTCAGCTAAAGTTACTATGTAAACAGGATAATATCCACCAAATTTGGTATAATAAATAAATATATGCCATGTGTGAAAACTATCAGAAAGTTATTGTTTATGTGAGTATTTATGGTTTTCATAAAGGGTGTGCCAACATAACGAAACACACTCTTCTCTTGTATACTATATTTATGTGCATCAACCCTTCAATGTAGACATTGGTGTGTTTGCCCAATATAACAATTGCAGTAAGTACATACAGTGTGTCCACGGTTGGGGTGCCCAAGAGGAAAAACTATTTTATTTTCAATTTTAGCCAAAAATGTCATTCTTGATAAAAAGTTTTGCTTGTTCTAAAACCCCATAAAACAAAATAAAATTCAAGTTTTTCAAACCATGCTTAATTTTGTAGCCAATTTTATGTAAATCCCTATAAATGTTTGCACTAAGTTCGAAATTGTAACAATAATGACTTGGGAGAACAACCCTTTCGCTTCTTTGGATTATGAAACCAGACTTTGTCGTTCTCCTTGAAACATCCAATTATTTAATAATTAAATAATTATTAATCCAATAATTTTAACAACAAAATTGATCACAAGATAAATTTTTTTTGAACGCTTAACATTGTCGAAAAAAATGACAATTCGCAAATTATTTATCGGAATTGACAGTTACTAAGCTACATTGTGGCTTGACAACACTAGATTATTGTTACGATTTCGAACTTAATGCAAAAATTTATAGGGAGTTACATAAAATTGACTACAAAATTAAGCAGGATTTGTAAAACTTCAATTTTATTTCGTTTTATGGGATTTTAGAACAAGCAAAACTTTTTATCAAGAATGACATTTTTGGCTAAAATTGAAAATAAAATAGTTTTTCCTCTAGGGCACCCCAATCGTGGACACACTGTATTTACAATTTACTTTATAACAACATCCAACTCCTTGATTTTAAAACAAGAACATGTCTCCATAGTTTTGGTATAGGTGTGTATATTTTTAGTTGTCTTTGTTTTGTTTAGATGTATATTTGACTGCCAAAATTGCAGATAGTGATTATAGAGTATATGAACCCTGTGAACTTCTGCTAAAATTACTATGTTAAATGGATAATAACCATTAAGTGTGGTAAAATAATTAAATAAATATATGCTAAGTGTGAAAACCCTCAGAAAGCTATTGTTTATATCAGTATTTATGGTCTTCTTAAAGGGTGTACCAACTACTTATCCAATCAGACTCTTCTAAGAAAAAAAGTACAATTAAAAAATTAGATTAGAAATCGTAGAAGAAGCTATAGAAACTTGTGACGAGGTATTTAGGTTTATCTTAGTATTGAGTGAACTTTTCAGCTGTCTTTGTCATTTTACAACATTACTTAAATAACCAACTTCACCCAAAACAACATGCACATACTTCGGGAAGATCTACTGATTCTGCACTGCATCAAGTAGTGGGAAGAAATGAAAGTTTGCTGGATAATATAGAATCCACCCTAGGTATATTCACAGACATTGAGGGAGCTTTTGATAAAACCACATTCCCAACAATCACCCAACAGCTCAATGTCACTAATGTCCCCCTGGCTGTGAGCGAATGGATAATCAGTATGCAGTATGCTCTCCAAAAGAGCAATAAGCATCAATGTAGATGTTTTGGTTACAGGTATGTTTACAAGGTGATGTCTACAAAGGGGGTGCTATCACCACTCCTCTCGAACATAGTTCTAGACACCCTGGTTGAGCAACTCAGCAGGAGCGGTTTCTACACAATAACCTATGCAGACGACATAGCTGTCTTGCAAAGCAGCAAGTTTGAGAACATGGTGTACGGAACACTCACAGTCTATAAATCCCAAGAAGACAGAGATGGTCCTCTTCACCAGAAAAAGAAGGATCATGGGCTTAATACCCCCCAGGATTCTACACTTCTCTGAAATTTAGACTGCACCAGTTGAGTGTACTTAGTCTACACTACACTAGTGCCTACACCACTTCAATACACTAATTGCTAGTTTGAGGTGAAACGCAAAAGAGTAATTTTACTCTAAAACTAGATGGCAGTTACTTGAAAACTACACTGGTTCAGGGTCTTATTTAAAATATCTGCCAAATGGTGTATTTATGGACAAGTTATCAATTTGTGATATATATTGGAGAGATACTTCCAGTACCAGCGCTAGGGTATAAGGTGCCCGCCTGCAAAAGTAGCATAGGCGCCCTTCGGTTTCTGTTAAATTAGTATTTTGTATAGCACCAGCAGAAAAAAGCTCAATTTGGCGCCCCCCAAACAGGGGCGCCCGCCTGCAGTGCATCCCTTGCAGGCCCGTTATCGCCGGCCCTGGATACTTCATATCAGTGTTGTTATTGATACAATATTCATCTTTATGAGAATGAGCTTCAATATACATATATTCTCGTAGTTCTGTTCTTTTTCTAAAATCTGTATATTTTCAAAGTCAAAAGCATGGATCAGTGGCAAAGCGTCCATGTAACCACTGTTACCATTGGTAACAGTTACAAATCTTGCAAATAAATATTTTATGACTACTATGAAATAATTCCATTTATATTTTTTGCCAACAGAAATACTTGTTATAGTACCTAATTCAGTAAATACCCAACTAGACGCACGAAAATATTGGCGAGATATGTGAATTCATGACACGTTATCATATGCCGTTACCAATACTGGCACTGGTAACTGTAACGCAGGAGAAACCTCGCCATCGCTCGGGACTAGCTCTGAAAATTTTGAAGGACCGACGGGTCTAGAGACGGCGCGCGGGCACGCAGTGCATATCAGTATTGTTACCACTTTGAAGATTGGTAAAACGTTGGTTTAGTATGTTTAGTACCTATTACAGATTACAGTGTGTGTGCATTTAAACATGGAAGAGTGTTGCTACGTATTCCGTAATTGATCAACTACTTGAAAAGTCATTCTACTTGTATATTTTTTTATATATTATTTTAAAGAAAAAAATGATATTATTGAAAATGGAAGAATTAAAATATAAACAATAGTTTTCAACATCTGTTCTTTTTCCTACTTGTTCATTTTTTTATGTTAATTTTATGGTAGAATAATATGTTTAGTTTGTTTATTATTTATTGTTATACCTGTTACATATACATAATTACATACATATAATTTGGGAATAGTGATTTGTTTAATTTTATCCCACAGGATTGAAAACAAAAACTTATACTTGGGAGGTTCAAAATATTTTTTTAAATAGGATTTTTTTACATCTGGTTTTGGTAACACTTTAGAAAAAGTCACGGGTCGCCACTGGCATGGATATTTTCTATAGAATGCTTAGCTGACAGCTAAGCCTGTAATGTTAAATTTGTTTGTACAGTATATGTTCATTAACTCTTCCATGTAGATATTGGTTTGTTTGCCCAATATATGATGAACTGCAGTACATTACAATTTACTTTATAAATAAACATTGGACTGCTGATCTTGAAACAAGAACATGTTTCCACAATTTTGGTATATATTTTTAGTTCAGTCTTTGTTTTGTTTAGATGTACATTTGACTGCCCATATTGCAGATAAAAATTATAGAGTAATTGAACCCTGTGACCTTCTGCTAAAATTGTTATGTTAACTAGACAATATCCACCAAATGTGTTATAATAATCAAATAAATATGGGCAGAGTGTGAAAACCATCAGAAAGCTATTGTTTATGTCAGTATTTATCAGTGGTGTCATGGCAAAATTAGCAGTGCGGGAACGCAGTGCCGGAACGCACTGCTAATTTTTGTTTACAAAACCTAAATTCTATATTATTTTTTTTTCTTTTCTTAACCAGTGCGGGAACGGCGTTCCCACGCGTTCCCACACCATGACACCACTGGTATTTATGGTTTTCTTAAAGGGTGTGCCAACATAACCAATCACATTCTTATAAGAAAAAAAGTATAATTAAAAAATTAGATTAGAAATCGTAGAAGAAGCTATAGAAACTTGTGTCGAGGTATTTAGGTTTATCTGGTTATTCACATTTCACACATATGCACTTACTTTCTACTGTGTTGACTGACTACAAGTTGTAATCTAGCTGTCAAATCCACATATTACTTCGATAAACACGCACGTCCTTTTTGTTGTTTCACGATAGAGTAATCCGCATATCACTGCTTGCACTTATTTTTGTTATACACACCAGACACTAATATTTTGATTATTTGTTTTTGTTTTAACTATTTTTCAACACCCAAACGAACGACAAACACAAACTGACACGATCACCACGACTGGAGCGCCACCGCCATTGCTGCATGCATAACTAGAGAGGGGAGAATGTGAGGTTTGAACTAAAATGCGACGATGCCGTTTTTAGAGAAATAGATAGAAATCCTTAGATTTAATAAAAATAAAAACCAGTGAAGGAGTAATTTGTTTTGAAGCTAAGCTAAGCTATTTTCTTGTGACATCTTAAATACTTTAAAATTAAGTTTATTCGACGTTTCGACTTCCACATCGGAAATTGTTCTCAAAATACAAAACATTCATAAATTAAACCAATTTTGTTTTTGTTGCTTGGTAAAAAATTCTTCTAATCATTTAATTTTGTCTGACTCATTGATATTGGCAATTGACCATTCCAAATCACGTGATATAATATGGCCGGCAGTGGGCAAAAATTTAATAATATAGGGTTTACATCAGTTTTTGTAAATAATATCCTGTTTGGTTTTGTTTTTTATTGTTAATTGTGCACCGAAATTGTGATAGCAAATAAATATAAACTAGTTTATCACCTACAGAACTGAATTATCCCATAGTAGTTATTGACACAAACTGGTAACTAATATGGGATAATTCAGTTCTGTAGGCGATAAACCACTTCATATTTAAATTGTTATCACAATTTCGCAGATTTCCCTACACAATTAACATAAAAAAAAACAACCAAACAGGATTTTCTTTACAAATTAATGTCTATGTAAGGTTAGATTTTGCCCACACCCGGCCATGTTTGACGTTTCATTGGAATGCCTAATTCAGAAATATATTATACATTTTTAAAGTAGAAGTCTTTAAAATAATATTGCTAATATTTATGAGTTACGTTCCTGGGACGACTTTATTGGAAGATAGTTCATTCGATTACATGAAATCAACTTTAACTTTAGAATTCCTATCTGTCAGAAAAAATCATAGCATGTGATTTGTCTTTAGTCTTTAAATAGACAACCACATATGCAATGTTGACAGTAAAATTCTCCTGATTATGATCCCATAGTAAATAAATCATGAGGAAAAAACCAGGAAAAAATAATGTGTGTACTTTTTACGCACGTAAGAAGTTATACTTCTAGTATATGATTTCAACGAAATCAATATACTGTCATAAATAAATAAAGGCAGAGAGGAAGAAGAAAATCTAACTATTTAATTGTATAATAATTTGTATGCATAAATTTTATCAATTTGTATTAAGTTAATATAGTTTATTTTTTAAATATTTATTTTTTTCATTCACCCTGTAAAATAGGTACCGACTGAAATTACCCAGTATTGTATTGTTAGATACAAGTTTCTCTTTTAATAATGGTAAAATAATTCTATGAATTTTTGACAAATCTTTATCATGTTACCAGTGCGGTTAAATTCAATAGAAAGTGCTTCTAAGAACAGTGCTCGCGGGTGAATGAGGTATACGAAAGACGTTTTTTGTTTTCGGAGTTATGAGAAATATTTGGAAAAAGTCGGGATTAGCGATGTCCGAGAAAGTGGTAAAAGTAATGACGACTGGGAAAGGAGGCGTTTGGTATATGACGTAGTAAGGATATTTGATTGGACCAATGGAACTGGAGGGATGTAATTGATGAAAGGGGAATTTGAGCCAAGAGTTTTTTGGCAAGGAAAGAAGGAGGCAGGGTATTTCCGATAGCTGAAAGGGAAGTTAGTGTTGAAGGAGAAGTAAAAAAGTGTCGGTCTTCGTTAATCAAAGCCTTATAGGCACCCGTAAACACAAAGTACTTAGTAAAAGTTTTTTTTTAATTTGACAGTAAATTCAGTGACCAGTAGTAGCAGTTGTACCAAGGTATTCAAACTTATATTTTTCTTTGAGTTTCATCGACGACTGCATAAAGACTCCAGTGTAATTGGACATAGAATTTTACATAAACAATTGCCTAATTTTTTAAATTGATTTTTGTTTACCAGTTATAATTCATTTTTGTATCTAAACTGGGTAACTTTCTATTTTAAAATAATTTGCGGTTTCTATCATATTTGTTTACATTTATTTGCATAATCATTTCATAGATTGTTTGTTTTACAGTTTATTCTATTATTAAAAATTTGTGTTTAATTCTTTGGTATAATCAATTTTTGTCAATATACGGTCATATTTTACTTTTTAATTTTATTTTTCCATGAGTTTTCTCTGAGTATTGGTTTAGTATTTCTGTGATTTGATGACGTAAAAACCTGAGATAATTTATTAATTTGAGCTAGCCCAATAAAATATTTATTATATAATAATTAAAAATAAAGGTAAGTCTAATTTTAAATGCTTACATAATATATAGAAAATAAGTAGAATCGAAACTATACCTTAAACAGTTTATTTATATTTTATTTAAATATTAAACTAATTTTAATACTTACTACTTTTCAAAAATTTTTATTAAACAATACCAAAAATTAAAAAAATAAAAGAATAAAACACACGCAAACATTGAAAAATGAAACAAAGAAATTATTTCTAATCAAATCAATAATTGTTGACAAAAATTTTAACTAAATACGTATTTTCTGAAAAAAAATATAATAAAATATACTTACAATCGTAAAATGTACAAAAAAAAATAAAAATTTGCATTGGGATCTGCGTCTATCAGGTTGTTAGATTTTGAACTCACCGCAAACAGAATTTAGCTACCGAGACATATGAATGATGTGGGAAGATATAGCAACTAAGGGCCGGTTGTTCGAACGCTAATCAAGAAGTTGATTATAATCAATCAGTTTATTGTAATCAATTCTCTTGATGGGAATCAAATCGAGACATCAAAAATACATGTAAAACACTAATCATTCATTGATTCTAGGTAAAGCAGTAATTAAAATATAGCCGCAGCTGTTAAATTATTAAAAATTGCTTATTATTATTATTATTGATTTGTAAGTAAAAACAAGAAATTAACATCAGAAAGAGTTTAATTATGGTTTATTTTAGATTAAAACAAAAAAAAATAGAATAAATCAGTCAACAATGTCAACATAACCTCAAAATGTGACATCTGTCAGAAGTACGCTTAATCAAATATAATTGTAATTAAATATTTGATAATGATCAGTGGATTCCATTTTTGATTATCATTCGAACAACTGGCCCTTAACGTTTTAAATTTTTTTGACAGTTGCTTATTCTCTTAGTTTAATCAAATAATTTTGATTCTTGTTGAATTAAAATATTAAAGTACAACAAAATATAGACTTAAACAATATATTAGATGAAGATTGGTAGACATTTTTTTGGTAATCAAATTATGTAAATCAAAGCATTACCTACTAGCTAGGTAGGTACTTTCCAAATAGGTATGTAATTTTTTATTGCAATATTGAAACATTTACAATAATTACGTACCTGTTGCTTTTAAAAACTATTTAAAAAGTCACTACAATTATAAACTTACTTTTTGTCTCTGTCTTCACAACAATAAAAACTAATATACACACAATTTGTTTACCCATAACCATACAATAAAATAACCGACATATTAAACAATTGTTGACAGGTCATTGTAATTACCCAATCAGAGGACGTATAACGTTTAAGCTGCGCCCAGGACCAAGAGTTTTGATGAATTCGCGCACATATAAATTTACTCCCAACGCGCCTAAAGAAGTATAACTTCAAAAACTTCTTGATACCCGATATGGTAAGTATTTGGTCTTACATTTAGTTTACTCTCAAAATTAACACCAAACACTGATTCGATAAGTATGCTATTTTAGAACATAATGATTAATCTCGATATGTTATTGACTTACTTATAGTGGTATTTTCTTTCTATGGCTTTCCTCTTTTAATATAGGACAGTTTGCTTTATAAACGTATGTCCGCAAATGCTTTCTTTATTTCCGCAACTGACGATTTATTTATTGCTCTTAAACTAGTTGAGATATGCAAATGAAATTTGGTGGGTTTTAAGAACTGTTTTAAGAACTGTAAGTTATTCTGCATTTGTTACATACAATTACGAATTTTATGTTCACCATTGGCGCATATAAGGGTCATATTACCCGTATGCGCACCAATGGTGAATAGATATTAAATTCCTAATTGTATATCAAAAATGTGCAATAACTACCTCTTAAAACCCACCAAATTTCATTTGCATATCTCAACCAGTTTAAGACCAATAAATAAATCGTCAGTTTATAAGAAAAATTTCAACACCCCCTATCTCGGAAACGAAGCATTCGCGTACATATGTTTATCAAGCAAGTTGTCATTATTTTTTTATGTAGAATTACCCCTTAAAGTTTGCCATACTTATTTAAAACCGTATTGATGAAAAACAAGGCTAGTTGTTAAAGTAGGTACCTAACTTTAGCGAATGAATCAAAAAACAGATTGTTAAGAAAACATGAGGCTACAGTTGGGTTTTAATTTCAGTATTTTATAAATGCTATTAGAATACTCCACAGGGTGTGGTGAACTTTGAGAAAAGATTACAGTTTGATTGGTACACCTTGTATACAATGACAATTTACCTGTCTAGCAACGATATTATTACAGCGATGTTGTTAAATAATTATGCTATAACACGTTAAAGAAATCACTTAAATCGGACAACAGGTTTAGGAAATTCGAGACGTTAAAAATGACCAATTTTTAAGGTGATCCTTATCAATTGTTGAGCACTGTATGTGTATAAACGCATACAACGAATTTTTCTTCCTCTTCTCATTGCGCCATCCCCTTTCGAAGGTTGGCTATTTAAATGGCAATTTTAGCTCTGGAAACTGCTACACGAAAGATTTCTGCCGATGGATGGGCGGCCAAACCATCTCCTCAGGTCTTTCAGCCACGAGTTATGGCGTCCTCTGATCTTTTGCCCTGTAGTTTACTTTCCAATATGATTTGGAGTAAATCATATCTTTCACCTCTCCGTACATGACCCAAATATTGTATTTTCTTCACTTTGATCATGCTTAATAATTCCTTTTGTTTACTCCTACGTCGAAGTACCTACACCTACCTCATCGTGGTAGGGGAGCCCAAGCGGGGATTTTTGCAGTTACTCGAACGCGTCAGATTATGACATGAGGAGAAACCTTGTACCCTGAAAATGTACCTCTACCACATATTGGCTCTTAATGCAGGGCAGTTCGTTAAGAGGGGGCCGACAAAAAAATCTATGCTTAAATAAACTCGAAATCGTCAGATTAAGATAAGGTAAGTTAAGTACATGCAAAACAGTGTATATTTAAAAAATCTGACGATTTGAGCGGGGCGTAAGGAAATGGGCGAGTCCCAAAGTTTCACAAGAAAAAAGCGAATATTTCGCGAAATGACAGATCTGAATGACAGATCGAAAAACTTAAAAATACGTGCTCAATATTTTTCAAAAATCTATCGAATGATACCAAACACGACTTCCCACGGAAAAGGGTGGGGGTAAATTTAAAATACGAATCCCGCGATATTTCGCGAAATGAACATCAGATCGAAAAACTGAAAAATACACTTATTCAATATTTTTGGAAAATCTATCGAACGGCACCAAGGCACCAAACACGACCTCCCACGGAAGTGGGGTGGGGGATACTTTAAAATCTTAAAAGGGGAGCCCCCATTTTTTATTGCAGATTTGGATTCCATACGTAAAAATAAGTAACTTTTATTCGAGACATTGTTTTGGATTATGGATAGATGGCGCTATAATCTAAAAAAACGATTGTTGGAAATGGAAAATTAAATTAAAAATGGAAAGTCCCCACTAAAATGGAAAACTTTACTTAACTTGTTTTGGTTTTAGGACCTACTCTTCACAACCCAATAGGTCCCCACAACGCTCGCGGCTCGAGTGACTGTACATGTAGCATAAGCATATTTTGCTCCCCTACCATCGTTATG
The DNA here is from genome assembly GCF_917563875.1 of Diabrotica virgifera virgifera. Classification (NCBI taxonomy): domain Eukaryota; kingdom Metazoa; phylum Arthropoda; class Insecta; order Coleoptera; family Chrysomelidae; genus Diabrotica; species Diabrotica virgifera. The sequence continues at coordinate 49,581,928 of NC_065448.1, forward strand.
ATAAGGTTATAATGAATTTCTTAAATTAACGAAACTTGACTCAGTTTGAACTATATTAATTGGGTAAAATTCAAACAAAATAAAAATAAGAATATAAAGCCACGTGTTTGAGGAATAAAAAAATTCCAATCATTTAATTAACTTAGGATTAAATCTTTTGAAACATAATAATATATTTTATCTTATCACCATTTATCTAATCTTTTATATTAATATATGGAACAGATAGCAATATGAAATCTGAAGATGAAAGTTTTTAAAATAGTTTTTAAATGTAATGCGCAAAGGAATTATAAACACGACAGTTTGGCATCGTCGCATATTATGACGTTTGGTGCTAAACTTGTATGGCATGCAAAGGAATAACAATTTTGATTTCTCTGTAAAAATGTTTGAAACGAAACATTTGTTTTAATAACCAGCCAACGGATTATATATCTGTACATAGGAAGCATACTATCCTAAGTCACATTTTCATAATTTTACAGGAGGAGCACTTAAACATTATATTTGATGTTTGTTCAAAAAATGATAAGTAATTAATAATTGTAGTGAAAACTATTGTCGGTATTTAAACATAGTATTGTAACGTGACTATTGTAATTACTTATAATTACAATAAAACTAGCGGTTCGTATTTATATACGACTTTATTTATATTTATACAAGTTTACTTTACAAACTTTAGCTTAAGACTAAACTCTATTTACAAATATGCCGTATTTATATATGCGATAAAGTTATAATGGAACATTCCAGAAATATCCGCGCCCATCTCGATATCTCCCATCTCTATACCAGTCGATCCGTTTGTCTGCCAGCACGCCCACGTGATTTACCTTCTAGAATTCTCGGGATTCTCGCCGCGAAGATTAGATTACGTCATTCTCTTGTTGTTTACTATTACGGGCGCCGATCAAGAGTTTTCTTTCGTTACACTACTCCCCTCTTAAGATCTGAGCGTCCCGATCAGCAACTCTACATGAAGGCCCAGGATGGCGGAATCTACACGACTCTCCAGCTCTGCATACACCCTTCAAGAAGAAATAACAGTCTACTGTCTTTGAAGGGTACGACATCTTCGGGTTCATGCAACACACAGTGATCTGTACGCCAGTTTCTCTGAAGACCACTTCAAGCATGCTTCTCACAATCTTCCAATCCAGATTTTCTACTGCATGGCCTATTTTTGGTAAAGCCAAATCTTTGATGTCATAATTACACACGATTTTCTTCAAATTAGTTAGAGCACGCCATATGTTCTCGTAGCTTGGCGTGTCCGTATAAGACTTCCTGGTCACCATATACAGCAAGGATCGAGGACCATCTTCCAATCGCAGTACTCTTCCAATTTTAGGTTGTTGATTTCTTAACTCGTCCAGGCGGCCGAACTTTCTATTGAATACGGACGAGATTCCTTTAGTCATCTCGAGGTCTTGGGCAACACAGTGGGCTAGAGAGACGTTTTCTGGAACACCAAACAGATCTTGCTGAACTTCTGTGGTCACGCCGAATCTAGCACTCTTTCTCGCTGCGTAATTTGACATAAATTGATTAAAACTTGGCTGTGCGGCGTCTTTCATCTCCTGTTGGAGGACTCGGGCTTCTTCTGTTTCATTTGAGCCAGCATATGGTGCAAGACGATTTATGTGAATAACTTTTGGTTTACCGTTTGGTAACTTCTTAATTCTGTATATTACGTCATTTATTTTCTTCTTAACTTCATACGGACCTTCCCATTGTCTTTGCAGTTTAGGACACAGGCCTCGACGACGTTGTGGATTATAAAGCCAGACAAGATCACCTACTTCGAAGCTTTCATTCTTACAGCGAGAATCATATTGATCTTTCATTCTGTCACTGGCTATCTGGATGTGTTGTCGGGCAAGTTCATGAATGTTGTTCATTCGTAACTTCAGGCGGTCTACGTATTCTTCGCCTGCAACATATTCCTCGGAAGGTCTGCAGCCAAACTCTAGGTCGCAGGGCAAACGAACTTCACGACCCAACATCAGGCAGGTTGGTGTTTGACCTGTAGTTTCATTCCCGGCCGAGCGGTAGGCCATCAGGAATAAATGAATGTGTTGGTCCCAATCTCGCTGATGTTCAGATACAACTTTGGACAAGTGTTTACCCATCGTTCGGTTCATCCTCTCGACCATTCCATCTGATTGAGGATGCAGGGGTGTTGTTCTGGTCTTATTGGCACCAATCAATTTACAAACGTTTTGGAAAAGAGCTGACTCAAAGTTTCGCCCTTGGTCGGAGTGGATCTCCAAGGGAACACCAAATCGGCTGAAGAATTCTTTAACAAGTACCTCTGCAACGGTAGCAGCTTCTTGATTCGGTAATGCATAGGCCTCGGTCCATTTCGTAAAATAGTCCATGGCTACCAGAATGTATTTATTTCCAGCATCGGTTTCTGGAAATGGACCTGCAATGTCGATTGCTACTCTTTCCATAGGACTTCCAACATTGTACTGTCTCATGGGTGCTCTCTTTTTACCAACTGGACCATTACCGGATGCACACAGTTCACATTTCCGGCACCATCTTCTTACATCATCTTTACAGTTCACCCAATAGAACCGTTCTCGAACCTTTTGCAGAGTCTTCGTAATACCAAAGTGTCCACCTGATGTACCGTCATGCAACTGACGCAATACTTCTGACACTTTACTTTTAGGTACAATCAACTGCAGCTTAGATTCTGTACCATCATCGTTCTCAAAGGTTCTGTACAGAAGATCATCTTTTAGTACCAGGCAATTCCATTGGCTCCAGTAGGCCTTGACTTCTGGACTACATGCACTAATGTTCTGCCAACTAGGTCTTTCACCTTGCCGCATCCAATCCAATACTCTTTTTATACATGGATCATCTTCTTGGGCGTTTTGTAACTGTTGGGGCTGCCATTGCTCATTAACTACGGTGGTTCGTCTCACGGGGCAAAATCGTTCCTCTAATTTGGCACAGTGATTACAATTTGCACTGCATGGTCGTCTCGAAAGGGCATCAGCATTTGAATGAACTCTTCCGGCCCTGTGTTCTATCTCATAATCATATTCTTGCAGTCGTTCTAACCATCTTGCCATCTGGCCCTCTGGATTACGGAATTGTATGAGCCATTTTAGAGCAGCGTGATCTGTTCGAAGAAGGAACTTTCTGCCGTACAAGTATTTATGGAAATGTTCGCAAGCCTTCACTACACCCAGCAGTTCTCTTCTGGTAACGCAATAGTTTCTTTCTGGTTTCGACAGGACTTTGCTGAAATAAGCGATGACTTTTTCCTGTCCATCCTGGATTTGTGAGAGAACAGCTCCTATGGCACTGTTGCTAGCATCGGTATCCAAAACAAATTTTCCTGCCTGTCCCGGGTAGCTTAATATCGGTGCACTGATCAGAGCCCTTTGTAGTTGTTCGAAAGCTTTTTGACACTCCTCACTCCATGTATATTCTTTGCCCTCCTCCGTCAACTTTGTTAGGGGCTTGGAGATATTGGCAAATCCTTTGACAAATCGTCGGTAATATGTACATAGGCCAAGGAAACTTCTAATTTCATGTTTATCTTTTGGTACTGGCCAATCTTTAATTGCTTCAATCTTTTCAGGATCAGCTGTTACACCATTACTCGATACAATATGTCCCAAATACTTAACTTCTCGTCGAAACATGTGACATTTCTTCGGACTTAACTTCAAGTTCGCTGCCCTCAATCGTTGAAAAACTTCTATTAGATTCTTGGCATGTTCATCAAAGGACCTTCCAACCACAATTACATCATCCAAGTAAACCAGGCATGTTTTCCATGTTAGACCTCTTAAAACTGCCTCCATTAATCTTTCAAATGTGGCAGGGGCATTACATAAACCAAACGGCATAGCCGTAAACTGCCAAAGCCCTGATCCTATCGAAAATGCGGTTTTCTCCCGATCGGCTGGCTCCATGTCTACTTGCCAATATCCACTTTTTAAATCGAGTGTGGAAAACCAACGAGAACCGGAGAGAGTATCCAATGTATCGTCTATTCTGGGCAAAGGATAACTATCTTTTTTTGTTACCGCATTGAGCTGGCGGTAGTCGATACAAAAACGCGTTGAACCATCTTTCTTCTTTACCAGAACTACTGGTGATGTCCATGGACTGTTCGATGGTTCAATTACCCCTTGTTTGTCCATATCCTTGATAATCTCTTCGGCCTCATCCCTTTTCGCAAATGGAAGACGTCTAGGCCGTTGTCTGATTGGCTGAGCGTCTCCGGTATTTATTTTATGCGTTACTATGCTTGTTTTGCCCTTATCCTTCTTATCAATAGCAAAAACATCTTGATACTCTATCAGCATAGACGTCACTTTTTCCGTTCGTTCATGATCAAGATCTTGGCATCTTTCAATGATCATCTCAACAAGCTCCTTTGGATACTTCGCCTTCGATGATTTCTCATTGGTATTCACAGAGCAAATTGAAGCCACGGGAACACACTGTCCGATCAAAGCTCCTCTACTTAACTTGATAGCAGTTTCCCTTAAATTCATAACTCTTACAGGGATGACATCTCGAACTTTTACCAAAGTTTTCGCCGTTAGGAACTCGACATTATCCACATCTTCGACCATCCTTAAACTTCCCTCTCGGCAGTGTCCATCAAGCATGGTCATCAGAATTTTCTCACTATTACCGGGTATGGTTACGTCGCATGTAGTAAGTAAGCGGATGACATCTTCTTTGTCGTCGTGAAAGGGCAACTCTTCACCATTGATCTTGAGAACTCCATTTTGAACATCCAATATTGCCCCCACTTTTCTTAGTACGTCCATCCCCAATATGAATTCGTCGGAGATCTCGGCAATTAATACTTGATGTTCAACTGTGGTCTGGCCAATGGATACTGACATATTAGCCTCGCCATATGTATTAATTAGCTCACCAGTCGCTGTTCTAAGCTTTACTGTTGCAGGTGATAATTTATTACGGTCTCGTACTACATCTGGACGTGCGATAGTTCTCGTTGCACCTGTATCCACCAAAAATGATCTACATCTATTATTGATACGACCTTCGATGTATAAGTTGTGGATTCCACCGGAGGACGTAAGGTTGACAGTTACTATGGGGGCTCTAGTTCTCGAGGTCGGCAGTTGCCCCTTGGTGTCGACCCGCTCTAGTTTTCCGACGGCCGTACGATCTTCTTACAATTACGACGAATGTGGCCTACGTCTCCGCAATTCCAACATCTAGGCTCGCGTCTCTTTGGCATCTGATTACTTAATACTCTCCGTATCATTTCCTCCAGACGTTCGTCGTTGTGTTCGTCACTTTCGTCAATGGTTCTTACTCTATGGCTTCGTGAAGTTTGACTAGCCGTTTCATGTTCCAGTGCAATAGCAAGTGCTTCATCTAAAACTTTGGGTCTTGCTAGTCGTAAAGCTTTCTGTAATTCACTATCTTTCAGCCCATTGACGAAGGTATCTACCGCAATTTCTTCTAAAACGCTGTCTGGCACCTCTGGATAAGCCAACCTCACAACACGAGCCACATCTGCTTCAAATTCTTGCAGATTCTCACTTGCTCGTTGACTTCTGCTTCGCAGTTGTGCTTTGTATACTTGTTTTAGATGAGCATCTCCATAGCGTTTTTCTAGACGAGTGAACAAGGTCTGGTAACATTTTTCTTGACCCTTAGGAATTGACCTTAGTATATCTGCAGCATCACCTCGTAAAGCAGCAGTCAAGGAAACAGCCTTTTCTTGTTCGGTCCAATGATTGGCGGTCGCAATAGCTTCAAATTGTCTAAGGTATATGGACCAAGAGGACTTTCCATCAAATGGTGGTAATTTGAATCTGATATTGTGCGACATTTCGTCTCTCGGTAGTTCATCTTTCACTACAGGATCTAAAGCTACTGCATGAACTGACGGTTGCACTTTTGTATCGGTTATCATGCTCTCTAATTCTTTGATCTTCTCTTCTACGGCCAAAACTACTGCATTAACTGAAGGTAGCACTTTCGTATTGGTTACCATAGTCTCTAGTTGTTTGATCTTCTCTTCTAACATTTCTTTACTGTCGTCTACGCTTTTCTGTATCTTATCGAATGTTCTAGAAACCTCTTCAAATTTCTCGTCGTTCTGTCTACAAACGTCTTTAATTACTTGAGAAACACTTTCAAATTTCTCGTTGCTCTGTCTACAAACTTCTTTAATTACTTGAGAAGTCTCGTCAAATTTTTTAGCAACGTTTTCGAATTTATCGTCGCTTTTTTTAGAAGTTTCATCGATCTTTTGAGAAATGGTTTCGAATTTCTCATTATTTATCTTAGAAGTATCATCGATCGTTTCAGAAACAGTTTTTAATTTTGATAAGATTGCTTGTTCTGCTGACTGGAAGTGGAACGTCTTTGGGTCTTCTCCGTTCTTCGTTAGGACTTCCTCGAGTCGTGCTTGTAGGACTATCTTGAGCCCACTGCTGTCCAGATCCCGTTCCTCTAGCTGTTCACGGAGCTGTTTTACTGTAAGTTCTTGTAGCAACATCTTTGGTCGGCACACACGTACTTTCCAAAATGTCTTTTAACAGTCTTTCCGAATACCGAACAATCAACGCACTTTAACTATTCCCGACGAATAAAGTCCAAAAGTCTTTTAAAGTCTTTCCGAATACCGAACAATTAACGCACTCCGGTTATTCCCGACGAATAAAGTTCAAAAGTCTTTTAAAGTCTCTCTGTAATTCACTTATTTATATCGCACTAAGTTAACCGAACACCGACACCAACTGTAACGTGACTATTGTAATTACTTATAATTACAATAAAACTAGCGGTTCGTATTTATATACGACTTTATTTATATTTATACAAGTTTACTTTACAAACTTTAGCTTAAGACTAAACTCTATTTACAAATATGCCGTATTTATATATGCGATAAAGTTATAATGGAACATTCCAGAAATATCCGCGCCCATCTCGATATCTCCCATCTCTATACCAGTCGATCCGTTTGTCTGCCAGCACGCCCACGTGATTTACCTTCTAGAATTCTCGGGATTCTCGCCGCGAAGATTAGATTACGTCATTCTCTTGTTGTTTACTATTACGGGCGCCGATCAAGAGTTTTCTTTCGTTACAGTATTATATATAGTTTGCTGTGGTATTTTGAAAGTAAAGTAAGGGTTTAAAGATAATAAAATAATGGACTTAAGATATATTACCACTAAGTTATAAGACTCCTTATATTTATAATACACATATACTAAGTCCTCATAAATTGGTTATGTGTGTAAAAAAACTCGTCAATATTTCTTTATTTATTTTATTTAGTTATAATTAACATACAGTTTTCAAATTACATGTCATCATTATCATTAGGGTACTCGGATTCTTCGTTTGAATGTGGCAGATTTTTATAGAAATCGTGGCAATAGGATGGCAAGTATAAGAGTAAGTCCATAAGATCACTATATTTTTTTGTTGATATAGGAATCAATTGCATATTCATTTGTGGTAAAGTTTCTGGCAAAATGATATCACCTCTTTTATTTCGTCTTAAGTCAACCATTTGAAAAGTGTCACTGTTGAATGATGTTTTATATTGAAGCATTCCAAAATTTTCTTTGGTAACACGTAAGATCACTGATTTTGAAATTTGAAATGCCCCTCTATCAGTATTTATTTTCCGATTAATAAATGGACTTGTTGAAGAATATAAGCATTCAAAATTTTTAAAATCATTGAGTTCCATGTTGACAGCTTCGTATTTATTTGAGCACTGACGAATAAATTGTTGCCAGTCCCAGGGTGTTAATATAGTTAGAGTGGGTAGTTTTTTCCGTTTCCTTTCTATATTAGCGTGTACTGAATCGGATTTCATACGCGTGTGCCCCTTTAGAAGAAATTTACAATCTATTACTTGTAGTTTGGGATATCTTTGAATGAGGTAAAATGCACACATAACTACACATAGGTTTTTGGTCTGGCCCCAACAGTTATCTGCCCATATGGTTACACATTCGACGTCAGATGAAGGAATATTTAGATCAGCCCACTTTAAAATTTCTGAAGCAATTTCATTTCCTCCTCTGTTTGCTTTGGTTTCATCCCACATTACACAATACGCAGCACTATTATATCCATCGTATAAAGTGTAATTCAAAGTCCATAATTTTCGCTTATAAAAAATTACCCAATTGGTCAAATATGGCGTTGGAAGGCACTTTTGTAGATCACCAGTCAGTACTTTGTGCTTTATATTTACTTTTGCTTCGGCCATATCAATAGATTTAAATTTATATATGTCTTCTGCTTCTTTTAAGTGCGTATCTTTCTCGTTTTCAATCAGTTGTTTCTCAGAATCATTATCAATTGCTCGTATTTTAGCTGCAAACATATAGCAGTCGTCACAAGTGTCTACCTCTGGGGGTTTAAATGTTAAATTAAATTGCTTATTAAATATATCGCGATATAGCCAGGGCTTTGCTATGTCTTCAGTAGCATCCTTATTCTCTGTTTTTTCCTGTTCGTATAATTTATACATTTTTTCAATATTTAAATCAGGCCCTAAATAATTCTTTTTGGACCTTTCCCGATTGTAGTGACGCTCGTATTTGGGAAAAGATGAAATATGTGATACCACAGAATGAATAATTGTTTCTGTTGTCTTATTACTTGGCTCATGAGTGCCCCTAAGATCCCGTTGAACCATGCCGCCATCCTGTCACTTTGATAAAGCAGTCTTCACTACTTGTTGTGAAATACTTAACGTGTTTAAGAACATGGTTCTACAAACTACAGTGCTATTACCGTTAATTACAAAAGAGTAAACCAAAGTATTTGATCTTAGTTTAGATTCATCTCCTGAGCGCGACCTACTTCGTTCTGTAGGTTTCGTTTGGACACAAGATAATATAAATTGCCTTTTGATGTTATAATCTGCTGTATCATTCCAATATTTTTTGAAAATATCTTCCCTTTGAGCGTCAGATAATTTTGAACCACATTTCATGCGGCAAGATGTTCCGCATGACACTTTTAAGTTTTTGCAAGGGACATTCTTACCCTTCTTACTAACATAGGCCCTTCCACCAGCATATTTTCTTTTTCTCTCATTCGCTTTCCAGTTAAGAACCTGTCGTGTTCGTTTCTTTCCTGTTTGCTTTATTTTTGTTTTATTGACGACTTTTCTTTTGGTCACTAGACGATTGGGATTTCTATTATTTTCAACTGTATTAGGTAAAGAGTCTGGTATAGCATTAGATGTACTTGGCACACCTTCTGGAAATGCCGATAAAGGTACAGGAAACCTACCTCCACTTTCATCTGAATCAGTGTCCGAATCTGGTTGATAATCTTTATCCTTTATTGAGTCATCGCTGTCACTTAAATAAAGGTTGGCACTTACCACAGAACTTTGTTTAGAGTGATTTTCTTCTGCAACACTAGCCGATTTGATTGCTGCGTCTTGGCCGCATATATCGCTAAGTTCGTGATGTGGTAGGGTTTCTTTATCTTCACCTACAATAGAAAGTTTCGTTACAACTGAAGCAGAGTTTAAATAAAATGATTATTATTAAAGATATTTTTATTAACATTTAGAAAAGCAGTAAATATTGCATTTATTTTTTCACGACTGACTGAAAAAAATAGTAAATTAGTGATAAAAACTTACCTTTTTGTAATCTGGGGTCTGTATTTAAAGACTTAGGTATGTCGGAGAGCGACAAATCTAATATCCTTAAACTTCTTTTGCGAAAAGCCATTGTTAAAGCAATAAAAGACTCACTAAATACCTTCTCTAAAATAACACGCTTTCGACTTTAAATCTGTTATCTGTTTGCTATGTTGGTACGTTAAAAACTAAATATTATATTATTTTCAGAATGCGCCTGTCTGTCATTAATGACGATTTTTCGTTAAAATACTGCTTAGTACAACCTAATAAATTAAGTAATAATTAAATCCAATCTCCAAAAGACATAAACACAATAAATTAGCGCGGCCTGTAAACCATAAAATTACTAAACCAATATTCTATACATTTACCACTTGATGTGCACTTAATATACTATGCATTTAACTTGAGTTTGTTTTAAAAAGATTAAGTTCCACGAAAATGCACACGTGTGTGTATATTATATTATATACTTGATATATTTTCCTTGAGAGGCATATAATCCTATAATGGACTTAGGATCCGGTTCATAATATTTCATTTGGAGGAATATAAGTTTAAGTCCAGATAAGATTATTTACCTCTAAAGCAAACTGGACATAGTATACATAGTTTCTCGTCTAATTTCGTTTCTAAAAGAGTTTGGACTTAGTATAGTATTCCCCTGAATAATATAAGGTATTCCGATCCCAGTTATGCAATAATGTATTTTTCTGAAAAAATGGACTTAGGATAGTATGCCTCCCATATACAGATATTTAAAGATGGTAATTATCAAAGTTGGAACTTTTTCTAAATAATAAACACCATACCATAGTAATTTTTACCTATTAATAACAATTCACATTATGTAGTTGTTGTATGTAGGTAATGGTGGTGAACTTTGAATTTAGACGACCTTGGTGTGTAACATGATTGTTAAGTTTTTTGCCAAAGATAAGGAAATTAGACTAAACAATAATTATTTAAACAAAATCAATGGGAAAATCCCAGTAGCTGGCTGCAGTGGCGTACTGAGCATGGTTCCGCGGAACCAGGGTCCGGGCCCCGCAGGGGCCCGCTCTACGCCTTTTTGCTTCTTTTGGTTCTAATTTGAAGGGGACATTTTGAACTACACAAGTACATACTAGGAAATCTAACTGAATAAATTTAAATTTCTGTGTAGATACTTATAAATAAAAACGAAGAATACCTACACATTCACCAAAAAATTTAAAAATTTTAAAAAACAAAATTTATTAAGAAACACAGGGACTTACATAAGTCCGGAATTGGATGAACTAACTAATTTTAAGCAACTTTTTTCTATACAGTTTTTTTACTAAGTCAATACTTTTCGAGTTATTTGCGAGTGAAAATGTTTATTTTTCACAAACAAATCACGCTGCAGGCAGTTTTTCGCAAATAATTCAAAAAGTAAGTATTTTATCAAAAAAAATATTAGCAAAATATAGCTTATAACAAAGTGAAAAAATGTTGTATGTAGGTATAAAGTCTGTAGACCCAGTAGAAGCAGAGTTGTAGCTAACGAAAAGTGGGTTCTTACTAGTCAAATTCCAAATCGAATATTTCAACATGAAATGACCAAAAAATCAAGCACTTTTTGGGGAAAACTCCAATTTTTTAAAGTATTTAAAAAAGCTTTTTTTTAAGTGTCTAACATCAAAAGTAAGTAAGTTACGATCAAAAGAATGTTGGTACATTTTGTTTTGTTGGTAAAAAAATCGTGAAAATCACTCCCAATTAGCATCCGAAATTAAATTAATCGTTACGGCGTCACAAATTACTTTACTTATTTATTGTTTATAACATCTGTAAGATTCATTTGCTCAAAGTGCTTATTTTTGAAAAGGCTGTAGTTAAATGGGCTTAAACGAGTCACTAATCACGAGTGTAAGTAAATTTTGAACAGCCATATTTTAACCAATTTTTGTCTTCAGGAAAACAAAAAGTTCAAAATATTCACAATAGTAAAGCCTATATTTTTTTAGTTAATTACTTAAGTTACATATGTTAAGTTACATACTTAATTTTGATGCTGGAAACTTAAAAAAAAATAAAAATAAAGCTCTTTTAAAGACTTAAAGAGTTTTTCCCTAAAAGTACTTCATTTTTTGGTTATTTCAAGTTGAAATATTCGATTTGAAATTTGACGAATAAGAACCTACTTTTTATTACCCACAACTCTGCTCCTACTGGGTCTACAGACTTCGTATATACCTACACCATTTTTTCACTTTTTTATAACCTATATTTGTACTAAGAAATTTTTTTTCGATAAAATACTTACTCATTGTGTAGTTCATTTTTGAGTTATTTGAGAAAAACAGTCCAAAAACGTGTTTTTTTTTTGTTGAAAAATAAACATAATCACCCGCAAATAAGTCAAAAAGTATTGACTTAGTGAAAAACACTATATAACTAAAGTTACTTAGAATTAGTCAGTTTATTTAATTCCGGACTTATCTTGAACATATGTTTTTTCACCCCCGAGAAGAGGCAAAACTCACCCCCAGGGCAAAAAAACACATCGGCACAATATCGACTTGTTTTCTTTGACATGTTAGCCACGTGTACGCCTACTCTCATGCCAATCCAAGTGGTTTTTTTTTAAATTATAGCAAAAGCCCTGAGTAAATGGACTATAAATTAATTTGAGTTTTTATAAATATGTATACCTATGATAGCTATATATTTTATGATATATGCTGACTTATATTTAATATTTATTAAAAACTTTTGATATACAATGTGTGTTTTTATTGGGCAAGCGGGCCCGCATCCCAACTGGAACCAGGGACCGCTGATCTATCAGTACGCCACTCGCTGGCTGTATACCATAATTAAATAACATACAGAACAAGTAAAAACTTCGTTTGTATAAAAAGCTTATTGAATAAACTTTTTATATCATTGTACAAACGAAGTTTTTACTTGTTCTGTATGATTAATAATTATTTAGTTATTTTTTTAAATTTTTATTACGAAGGAATAATGTACCTAATATCGGTGGCGAATCTAGAAATTTGCCTTAGGAGGGGAAAAGTGCCAGTGGCGGATCCAGAATTGAGGGGGGGTCATGTATCTTGAGGGTGATTTAATTACTTTTCTCTGATGCAAGGTCACTTAGTCTTAACACCCCTTGGAGAAGTGGGTTTTCAATTATTTTTTGAATGGGCCTAAATTTTTTTGTTTCACAGCTCTCGGTTTTTCTTTTTTTTAGGATTATTGATTTGATATCTATTTGTTTTCGTCTGAGGGGGGTCATGATCCCGTGATCCCCATCTGGATCCGCCACTGCTAAGGGGGAACTTTCAATGAAACACCACCCAAAAGGCAAAAAAAAATAAACACGAACTACATAAAAGACAGGAATAATAACTTACATACATGAAGTTCCTTAATTTTCCTAACTAGCGTGTTTATTGGGTTGAATTTGTCCGTCTATGGTTTAAGTTTCATGAAGGCTAATATATTTTTATGTTTCAACAATCTGTTCTTTAATTTTGGATCTTGTAAGGGGGGAAATTTCCCCTTTTTCCAGAGCCTATTTTACTTCAAATCAGGTCCGAGGCACTACGCAATTTTCGGGCCCCTACATATAATTAATTATAATAATAATAACTTTTTTAAACGTATTAATTATTTAATAGAAATATAGTTGCACCAGAAATAAAATTTTTATTAGCAATAAAAAAATTTGTATTATATTCAAACAATTAAACATTGTTTAACTGTTTAATAAATATAAATAAATTAATTAAATAATATAAATAAAATAAATTTTTGAACAGGAGTAAAAATTGAATAGGTGTCTAACAGTACAACAGTATTGGTACAGTATAGATACCAATAAAAAAATTTAAACTAAAATATATAAGGAAAGATATATTTATACAGAAATTACCCACAACTAAAATATAATAATTATAATAAAACAAAAAATACTGTCTACAGAAAAGAACAAAAAATAAGTAGGTACCTAGGTACTATAAATACTTATCCTACATTTACAATCAAGATGCAGTAGAAATAAACAAACCAAGTCATGTTAAATACTACTAGGAGCATTCCCGAATAATAATTTACAATGTATATACATTGTAAATCCCAAATCATGATTTCCAAAGTTTATACATTGTAAATTATAATTCGGGAGTGGGTCTACCCCAAAATCCCGACAGCCAAAATCCCGACAGCCACAATCCCGACGGCCAAAATCCCGACAGGCCAGAATTCCGACAGGTTTGATAAGTTTCTTTTTAACATATAATTAGATTTATTTCTTGTTTTTTGTTTATGGCCATCTGATTTTTATTTTTTGTTACTAAACAAAAGTATTTACCATTTAATATGAACTAATTTTCTAAATAAAATTTCTAACATGGGTATATGAATTAAATTATTTTTTTTTGCCAATATATAGTCCAATAATATATGCAAAATCAAATCTTGAATTCAAGTTCACTTTTATATAATAGATATTATCATGTCACTTACAACCTTCCATTGCAGTAAGTATAGCTTTTATATTATAAAATGAAGTGTTTAAATAATTTTTTCTTTTAAAATACATAATAATTAGTACCCGTGCTTATTAGTAAGTAATAATTTTCAATTTCAATACTCTATAATATGATTTGGTATTGCATTTGAAAAGGAAACAATAAATATTCAAAATGTAGTGGCCGCAATTTTTACTTATGCGAGGATTGTTGCATGTCGGGATTTTGGTCTGTCGTGATTCTGGCGTGTCGGGATTCTGGCGTGTCGGTGTTTTGGCCGTAGGGATTTTGGCTGTCGGGATTTTGGCTGTTGGGATTTTGGCTGTTGGGATTTTGGGCGCCACCGTTCGTGAGTGCTCCTAGTACCATTTAACGTGTCTTGGTTTGTTTATTTCTACTGCATCTTGATTGTAAATTTAGAGTATGAAAAATTAAATAGTCTAAATTAAACTTTTTTTCTTGTTTTTATTTCACTAAATTTATCAATATTATTGATTTATATCATCAAATATATCATTTTCTATATTTAAAATAGCCAAAGACCAAGACGACAGACTTTGTTACTTTACAGAATTTCTAAAATACGACTTTACTCTTTTGAGTACCAAGAAAGATCTTTCCCCTGAAGCGTTGCTAATGGGTATAGTCAAATAAATTTTTTAAGCAACGTTTCTACATTTGTAAACGTCGATATGATATGTGGTATTTTCATTCAAAAATGTCATCATACTTTGCGGATTTTGTTAGATATTAGATGTGCTGTAAAGTTCTTTAAAATGTGCCACTTCTTCCACTAAATCATCAACATCGATATCGTTCTCATATTCGGTAATAGTTTTTAAGTCTAGCGTTCACTATGTCTGTGAACAATATGTTAAAAATATCGTTTTTACAGAATTATAAGCATCTCTTCGTGTAGATAGTTGTGCAACTAAAGTATCACAAATAGGCAAAAAACCATTTATTTTAAAATTTTCATGTCCTTTTAAAAACTAGATAAGAACGGTTTATGGTTTATGAATATAACTCTTATTGTTATCATTTCCTGTTCGTAAAATGAAAGAATTTTGAAAAATTATTTTGTTATTGCAATACAAATTTTTTTGGTGATCTTTCCGGGTCCCATTAAAATACGGGCCCGAGGCAGGTGCCTCACGGGTATAGTGATAAAATAGGCCCTGCCTTTTTCCCTCCCCGTAGATCCGCCACTGCCTGAATCTAATAGATTCGTTGCTAATTTGATTCGTTGCTAATATACTTATTAGACAAGGCGAAAAGTTCGGGTTCCTTCGGAAACGTATTCCCCAGTGGCGGCTCGTCAGAGGAGGCAAGGGAGGCTTATTAGACGTGCGAATTTTGTTATGCAATTTGGTATGTGGGGTTAGAATAAAATTTGAAACAACTTGTTCAAATAACTTTTTCCGATATCTGTAACGCAAAGCAAAATATCGGTAATTTACCGTGTTTTTAAATTCGCAGTAGGCCGCGTTTAGAATTAAAAAATTTTAGTTAAGTATCTTAAAAAATGTGAACCTTCAACCTGTATGGACTGCAAAATTTCAAATCTGTATTTATTTTGATATGCATATCTACTTACAAAGATGCAATTGTTAACAAATAAACGTCATAAACTTTGGTATTACAATTTGGTATTACTTTTACAATTATTAAACTAACTATTTTTAAAATGATATGATATGAACTTATGAATTAGATGATATGAAATGTAACTAAAAATGATCAAAACAATGGGGCCTTAAATTACATTTTTTTTGGAGCATTTTTTGCTAGTGCAAATTTGTCTAGATATTTTACAGTTAGGTATAACCTCCCCTATTATAAAAATCACGACCCGCCACTGGTATTCCCATGAGATTTTTTGCATAATCACTTTCGTGAGTCGTGAGATACCCCAGAATAAGGTTTAGGAGGTCGCCCTGCGAAAAGTGGTAATAATTTATTTAAACAAATCTAATTTTTTCGGTCTGGACAATGTTCATTGCAAGGGCAGAAAATCGATATATGTCGAATGAACTCGAGAATGGAGCGCCTGGACTTTCACTAACACCCTCACGCACTGTTTCGATACCGCGGATTGTTTTTGGAGGACCCGTGTGTTTAGCGCCACCAATTGAGCCAGTTTCTCTGAATTTTTCAATTACATACTCTCTTCATAGTTGCATAGCTAAATCAATATTTCCATCAGATTTTGTACGAACTTTTTGAAACGTGACCCTTAAACGTTCATTATTTTTAAAATATAACAAAGTAAAACTCGTTGTTCTTTTATGCAACCCTCCATTTTTACTAACCCTAAACTGTCAGCTGTCAATGCGTTTTTATTTTGTTGTTGTTAACACCTTATAGGCTATTGATTATGTATTTTAGAAAGGAACTACAACGTTAACGGGGTTTTATTGTTTCATATAGTCAATGGACCTCTAAATATGAAAAAACCGCGGAGTGCTACCATTTAAAGGGGTGCGTTTTTGAGAAATGGGTGAATTAGTTCCTAGGCACAGATCGAATTAGGGTGAGTTCTATGCACGTTTGGTACAAACACGTCTACAGGAAAGTTGTTCCAGGTTAAATTTATTATCGAAGTATCACATTTGAAAGTCATAAATATTTTTTTTACAATAATATGTTCAAAAGAAAAGCAAGAAAAAACACGAAAGATAGCAATTTTGTTTTTTGACCCATAACTTTACTCCACGGGGATATAGGTATAGGCATTGCTTCACAGAAAAAAATCTTTCATCCTTTCTCTTTAAAATGACGTTTGGTAGAACTCACTATGGTTTACAGTTTCTAGAATATGATTTTTCAAAGTTGGCCGCTCACAGCGATTTTGGGCCATTTTTCTTGTTACTCCGCAAACATTATTCTGTAACTTTTGTCTACGCAGCTTTGGGTTTATACTATGTTACATTTAATAGGAAGAAAAGTGAATTATGTTTATAAAATGGTTTATTGTAGAAGCTAGAAGGCAAGATATGGTTTGTCAAATTTTATAGTTTTAATTTCTTTTGATATATTTTACGATTATTTTTAAATTTTTCATTATAACTTTTTTTATTATATATTATTTAGGTATATACATCTTACAATAAAAAAAGCTTATTTTATTTACTTTAAAATGGTGTATTGTAAAGAATTCTAGGACTATTTTTAAATAAGATATGCTTTTTCAAATTGAGACATATATACATGCAATAGGTCCCACTAAACTGGCACCATATGGAAAAAATTTTATTATTAACTTTATGAAAAAAAATTATTGTTTATAAAATGCTCTGCATAGTCTAAAACCTAAGATGCAATCATCAGATATAAAATGTGTACGACGTATGTTAAAAAATATGAATTTCGCTCAAGAATAAACTGCCTTTATATTTCACAATATCGAAAAGTGTTATTAAAAAAAGTTATTTGGAATTAAAAGTTACGTTATAATATTCAATTATATTAAATTAAATTAAATTGAAAAAAATAAAATTTTTTTAAATTTTTCTCAAATTACGTATATCCTTAATCCTTGGATATCCCACGCATATCTTGTTTAAAAATAGTCCTAGAATTTTTTGCAATACACTATTTTAAAGTAAATAAAATAATATTTTTTTATTTCACAATGATATACCTAAATGTACAAGACAAAAAGTCATAAGGAGAAATTTAAAAAATAATCATAAAAAATATCAAAAATCATTAAAAGTATAAAATCTTGAAAAAGCATAACTTGCTTAAAATAGTCATACAACCTTATACGATAGACCATTTCAAATGTAATTGATTTCTTTTTCTATTAAACGTACCATTGCATATACATAGAAATGCGTAGAAAAAAGTTACAGAACAATGTTTGCGAAATATAATGGGGAAAATGGCCCAAAATGCTGTGAGCGGCGAACTTTGAAAAATCCTATTTCGGAAACTGTAAATTCTAGAGACTTCTACTAAACGTCATTTTAAAGAGAAAAGATGGATGTTATTTTTCGCTGAAGCAATGCCTATACCTATATCCCCGTGGAAAAAGTTTTGGGGCAAAAAACAAAATTGCATACTTTTGTGTTTTTTCTTGCTCTTGCTTTTGTGTTGAATATATTTTTGTACAAAAAAATATAAAAAATATTTTTGACTTTAAAATGTGATATTTCGATAGTAAATTTAACCTGGAACAATTTTCCTATAGATGTGTTTGTACTTGCCAAAAATGCATAGAACTCACCCTAATTCACCCTGTGCCTAGTGACTAATTCACCCCTTTCTCAAAAACGCACCCATGTAAAGGGTAACACTCCGCGATTTTTTCAAATTTAGAGGTCCATTCACCACATGAGACAATAAAATACCATTAACGTTGTAGTTCCTTTTAGCTCTCTTATTTTGAACACAATCAATAGCCTATTACTATATCGAAGAATTCTTTTTATCCCGTGGACTGACCGGGTCACAAATGAGGGGATCCTCAGAAGAATGAAGAAAAACCGAAAGGTACTGAGCGCCATCAAATCTCGAAAGTTAGAATACTTTAGAATCGTTATGCGAAATGAATCCAGATATGCCCTTCTACAAGCGATCCTACAAGGAAAGATATTTGGAAAGCGGGGTCCAGGAAGAAGAAGAATATCTTGATTGAAGAACCTAAGAACTTGGTTCAAAAGAAAATCTGTGCAGCTTTTCCGCGCTGCCGCAGATAAAATAAAGATTGCCATGATGATCGCCAACATTCGTCACAGATATGTACAGCGAGAAGAAGAACACTTTACTGCACAAATGGCGGCAAATTCAAATCTGTCGTGAATTTTGGGACATATTTTTTTATGTTCTGATACCTTAAAAGGTCAATTATAACTTAATAAATGTAACAATAATAATTATAACAGTATTTTCTGCTACTTATGTACAAATACATCATGTTATAACGCTATCGACAATAATTTCAATGATTGGAGAGGCTACAAGAAACTTTTCAAGATTAATAAAACATCATGCATTGTTGCATTCACGAGCAGTGTTTTAATTACTATTAATGACTATCACAGTAGATTTAACAATATGAACAAAACTAATGAAAGTAAAGTATACACACAAAAAGTGAAAGACGCGGTGTAACCTCATTTTATTTATTTGACCAAAAGTGTTTTAAAACTTATACTGTGAAGTTTATCGTGTAAATAGGTTTGTTTTCTACCTAGGTACTCAATATGTTATGAATGACGTGGTAATATGTATTACGATTACTTAGTGATTACTTACTTTTACTTTTTCGTGTCTGGATCCGACTACAGTTTTTCTGCCCAGTATCGGGCTACGTCTACACCCTTTGAATTTGCGAGCCATAAATCATCGAGGGCGAGGGTGCACTGTGATGGGCAAAGGCTGCATACTCTCAGGTGCTCCACGTTCTGTATTTCCCAACATTCGCAAAGTGCGTCGTCATCTGTCTTGATGCCCCATTTAATAAGGTTCTGTTTTACAGGGGCAACACCTGTACGTATGCGCTTGAGTGTCCGCCATGTTCTCCAGTCCAGGTTCATTGCATTAGGTCGTTCTGGATGTAGGGGGAACAGTTCGGAATCAGTACGGGGAACAGTAAGTCGGCTGGTTCCTGGCGGTTCGTCAAACCCGTATAATTGGTGCCTTTCATCGAAAGTTTGGCTGAACTTCTCCACATATTGTGAGGCTCATCTACGGTACAATAGAGGGTTAGAGGGGTAGGGGTAGGGGTAGAGAGGCTTCATACAACCGGTAATTATTTAAAATACAACCGGTAAAACGCATTTTGATTTTTGTCAATGGGATAACTCTGATCAAAAGATATCGAATTCTTACCGCCGAGTTAATTAAAATTTTATTTAAAAAAATTATATCGAGCGTAACTGACATTCAAAATCGTCGGTCGCTCAACCGGTACCGTGATATGTTATGAGTCTTATGAAAGATACGGAAGATATGAAAATTTGTGTGGAGAAAGAGGACCGAAATAAGAAGGTGATGGTTTAAAAATTAATATCTTATTATTTATATCTTCTCCGTACATGCGTCCGTACATTTATATCTTTCTCCGTCAACTTTGACCGGTGGTATCTCAGGAACCACTCATCGCAATTAAACGTTTTTTCTTTTAAAAGCGTCCTATCGCGTTCTTTCCAAAACCGTTTTTATAATTTAATTTGATTTAATTTTTCCCGAGATATTCTATTTATTTATAAGCCAAAAAATTGTTTATAATTTTAAAATATTCCTGAGGCCGCTTAAATAGTCCAATTTCAATTCTGTAAATTACATTAGATAGGTATAGTGCCACTTTATACAAAAATCATAGTTATTCTTATGCATCATAATTATTGTGGTTATTATGACGACCCTAAATTTTTAATTAACAATTTAATTGCTGCTAAACTGTTCATTTAACTTCCATCGGCTTCTGGAAATATAATTTATACCAAAACAGCTTTTAAATCAGCAAGTTATTTAATTATTGATAAATGATTACTAACCTAAAATTTTAGTTGCAAATTAAAGATTTCGTTGGGAAAACCCGCATTTTCCGAGGAAAATTTTCGTCAAAGTACATCGGCAAAAACATGTCTCTATGCAAAATTGAATTACGGTGAATTTTTATTTGGGTGTTTTTGGTGTAAAGTTAAAATATTTGGAGTTACAGAGCAAAAACTGAAAAAACACGATTTTCGGGCGCCATTTTGTTTATAAAAAAAGTAGCACACTATCTGCGGACTTTGCATACCTATATTATTAATATATAGGATCATAAGATTCGATTCCAGCAATAAAATTGCTGGTAAATAACTTTTCCCAAAAATGGCCTATTCTCCGATAATTATAATCTGCCCAGACTATCATTCTACACAAAAAGTGCTATACCCTATTCCACGAACATACGACTGTTGTGGATTATCTCGACAACGAATATATTACGGTGCGAATTATGTAGAACGAAAGTAAATTTCAAAATACATTATTGTTTATTGGAACAATTATTAGAGCCATTTACTTTCGCACTTCTTATGTTGCACACTAAAACATTCGTTGTCGCGATAATCCAAGACAGTTGTATATTCGTGGAATAGCCCATAATAAACATTTTTGTTCAAAACTATTTCAGCTACATTTTTTTCTACGGCGTATAGATTCTAGGTAAATCAATGTTTTCGTTTCCCCCTACTAGGGGGGTTTTAGGAGGAAGCCCAGGAGGAGTAGGAGCAAACTTTTTACATCTTTTTGTGCCCTAAAATTGACATTCTCAGTAAAATTCAGCGTGTTTGTATGGTTTTTAGAGGTCTCTGACCGCTGGAGTATTTCCCATTAAAAAAAAATGTTACTTTAGACATTTATAGCATACTTTTTTTTAAGATTAAAATATTCCACGGTAATCATCATATTACGGTGGGATCAGATTATCGTTTATTTGGGGCGTTCTAAAACCGAAGTTCTCAGAGTATGTTCAAGTTTCTTTGCCACAACTTTCCTAGTTATGGGCTTAACTGAAAATCCTAATTCTAGAAGCTTAACGCGGAGATCCACATAAGTTAATTTGTCAACGTCTACCATCTTTATTTGTCAGTGTAATACGATTTATCCGAAATAAAATACATTTTATATGAATATAATTATTTAAACTAGACAGTATACATATTTCCATTTTTGAAAATCTTTTGTTTATGAAAGTTTATAAGTACATATTATTATACAGGGTGTCCCGAAAAGATTGGTCATAAATTATACCACAGATTCTGGGGTCAAAAATATGTTGATTGAACCTAACTTACCTTAGTACAATTGTGCACATAAAAAAGTTATAGCCCTTTGAAGTTACAAAATGAAATAGTACATTAAGTATGGAGAACGGTAAGGGTTTTATACCGATCGAAGACAATTGTTTGAGATTATTGTCTGAGATCGGTTACCCTTAACGTTCGACATGCTTATAACGTTTTTTGCACGATTGATATCATTATAAATTATAAAATTAAACATTTTCGTCATATTGACTAGTTTCATTCATTTTATCAAGATAGATACTTTGGTTGTTAGGTAGTAACTAGGGTGCATAACAACAATGGAGAATTGAGTTTTTATTTAGTTGTCAATAATTTTAAGTACAATTTTGATTATTATAAATTAAAATATGAGCGAAAGTGAATTTGAAGAAATTGAACGGGCTTGGTAAGAAGGGCGTTCCGCAATTATTCCCGAAAAATCCAAAATCCGTTATCAAAATACCTACCAAAGTTTTAAAAAATGGTGCGAAGACAAGAATTTAAGAATCGAAGAAAAGACTCTATTGGCATATTTCTTTCAAAGACATATGCAGTTGAAAGCTCCTGGCTTGAAGTTGAAAACTTGATATTTCCAAGTTTTCAACTTTGATCGCGTATTTGAAGAGAAAAAATGTTGGCTATAGGCCTAAGAAAGCGAGCATTTTTACACGGGAGCAATTTGAAAAATTTCTGATGGAAGCACCGGATGAAGAATTTCTAGTTCACAAGGTAATATAAGCTAGTTTAGGTAAAAGAAATATTCTAATAAAGATTTTTTCATAATTTGTAGGTCGCAATGATATTGGGAATATCTGGTGCCTGTAAAAGAGAAGAATTATATAATATTACTATGAATGACATCCAACAAACCGATGGTTTAATGATTGTAAAAGTACCCAATACAAAAACGAACATCCAGCGTACTTTTACAGTCGTTAATAAACCAGACGATAAAATTCCATATTTAGAAATTCTGCAAAAGTATATAAAACTTCGTCCATTACAAGTAAAATCAAATCATTTGTTCTTAAGATACGCCAAAGGAAAATGTTGTGCTCAAGTAATAGCGAAAGGGACAATCGGGGGCTGGCCTTCTCAAATTGCCAAATTCTTAAATTTGCCTAATCCCGAGAACTATACTGGCCATTCGTTCAGGAGGACATCAGCAACGCTTTTGGCTAATAAAGGTGTTGATGTCCTCGGATTAAAGCGTCATGGAGGTTGGCGTTCATCGACAGTAGCAGAAAGCTATGTAGAAGATTCTCTTCAAAATAAAATAGATTTTGCCGAAAAAATATTGTGCAATACTAGTAATACTACTAATGTATGCGATTCTGCAGGAGTTTCTGTTAGAAGTGAAACCACAGCCCAAACAAGTGGGATTTCATTAAATAATTTAACAAATTGTACCATAAGTTTCAATATTAATAAATAATTCGTTAGTTTTCTTTATTCTTTCAAAAAATAAATTAAAATAAAAAAATATAAAAAAAAATTTTTAGGAAACGCTTTTATTTAGTTACGAGTGACTAAAATTACAAATATTATAAAAAAAATCAACTAAAAAGCAAAAAATAAAAAAATTCAAACACATTCGTCAAAGAAAAGCGTGGGGCGAAAACTGTTTATTCGATGAAGATGCGCCCCACGCTTTTCTTTAACGAATGTGTTTGAATTTTTTTATTTTTTGCTTTTTAGTTGATTTTTTTTATAATATTTGTAATTTTAGTCACTCGTAACTAAATAAAAGCGTTTCCTAAAAATTTTTTTTTTATATTTTTTTATTTTTTACTTTTTAGTCTAAAGGCCGCATCCCACCATCAAATAATTTGATCAAACTGGTTTGAGCAAACTGAAAGTGACAGTTAGTGACGTCACATCCTGAGTGTTCATTGTGGATAATAATGAAAAATTTTAATTTTAAATAAACTACAAACAAGTTAGACAACTCAATACAAAAAATTTGATCAAACTAGACTGATAGTGAGAGCACAGATTTTTAGAATTTCAAAAAAACTGCAATTGTGACGTCACTTTGACGTACTTCCCGAGTTTGCTCAAACTGTTTGATCAAATTATTTGATGGTGAGACGCGGCCTTAACAGTTTTCAAACATTAAAATATATCATGTTTATTAAAATATATGTATAAAACATAACATGATTAACAAACATGAAAATTAGTCGGAATCGGCAAAAAAAATTTAATCTCTATTGTTTATTTATGAAGCATAATGTAAACAATTAACGTAAAAAGCGAAATTATGTATAGTTCATATAACTACTACAATCTCTAAAACTTTCAAATTTCTTCATTGTAAAAAACAAGGGAATTTAAGCATTTTCCATTAAAATCGTGTTTTTTATTTAAACAATTTTTTATTTAAACATAAATTTTTTTTTATTGACTATTCGTGTATTGTTCCTGCGAATGCATATGTCTGCAAATTTTCATTCATTTTCATTGAAGAAAAGGCAGTCAAATTAACGTCTAAATATTTGACACAAACGATTGAACTAGAGAAAAGTGTTTAATAATAAATTATATACATTCTTCTTTTTTGTCAAATAATTTAATTAAAAAATTATTTTTGGACACCCTGTACAACTAATTATATAAATTTTTATATTACTGAATAAAGAATTGAAATGATCTTTCAAATGAGCTATCGCATATCCCCTATTCTCATTTAAAAAAATCATCGATTACGTCATCGCGCCCAGATGGATGACGTCACTAGTATGACATATATGCCAAAATATCGTAATTTAAAAATAAAAATCGACCTCTTTCGGGATTTTTCCTTAAAGTCGCCTTTTTACGAAAAAACGAATTTATTCCTTTCATTTGCATCGTACTGTATAAACAAATATATGTATGAGTGTTCAAAATTTAAAACTTTATTGTTTATTTATGACGCATAACGTAAACAATTAACGTAAAAATTGAAATTATGTATAGGTTATCTCATTAGCTACAATCCGTAAAAGTTTCAAGTTTCTGCATTGTAAAAAACAAGTGAATTTAGGCCTTTTTCCATTAAAATCGTTTTTTTATTTAAACAATTAATAAACATAAACAAAAATTTTTTGTTGTCTATTCGTGTATTGTTCCCGCGAGTGCATATGTCTGCAAATTTTCATTCATTTGCATGGAAGAAAAGGTAGTCAAATTAACATCCAAAAATTTGACGCAATCTATTGAACTAAATAAAAGCGTTTAACAATCTTAAGATGACATGCTAAGAATTTATTTTGTATACAAAAATATTTTATTATATTATTATTCACAAGTTTATTTTCATATTTTCTACACCCACTACTGCAAGTTGGTGTAACTTACAAACAAGGTTGGGGTACAAGTGTACCCTAGATAGCATTCCAGGGTTCAAGTCGCCTTTTTACGAAATAACGAATTTATTCCTTTCACTTGCATCGTACTGTATAAACAAATATATGAGTGTTCAAAATTTAAAACTTTATTGTTTATTTATGACGCATAACGTAAACAATTAACGTAAAAAGTGAAATTATGTATAGGTTATATCATTAGCTATCATCCGTAAAAGTTTCAAGTTTCTACATTGTAAAAAACAAGAGAATTTAGGCCTTTTTCCAATAAAATCGTTTTTTTTATTTAAACAATTAATAAACATAAACAAAAATTTTTTGTTGTCTATTCGTGTATTGTCACCGCGAATGCATATGTCTGCAAATTTTCATTCATTTGCATGGAAGAAAAGGTAGTCAAATTAACATCCAAAGATTTGATGCAATCTATTGAACTAAATAAAAGCGTTTAATTAAGAGATTTTTTAACTCGACGGTAAGTGAATTACTTACCGTCGAGTTGGAGTACTTACCGTCGAGTTGGATTACTTACCGTCGAGTTGCTAGTAAATGTCACCTACTGACGTAAAATCTGTCACGGTAAACAGTCAAAAATGATCAATCGTGCAAAAATCAAATTTTTTTCAATATTTCGAAAACTGTTAGAGAATTTTTATTGAAAATAGACGTGTGGCATTCTTATGGCAGTAACATCTTAACAAAAAATTATAGTGAAATTTGTGCGCCCCATAAAAATTTTATGGGGGTTTTGTTCCCTTAAACCCTCCTTAACTTTTGTGTATGTTCGTATTAAATTATTGTTAAAGTATTATTAGTTAAACACAGTGTTTTTAAAACTTTTTTGCCTTTTAGTACTTTCTTGAAAAGCCAGTTTTTATCGAGATATCTTGAATATGTATAAAATCCACCACCTATTTGTATGGTTACGTCGATTTATAGAGACCTGGTAATAATATGAAAAATCTATAATTTACGTTTTTATAATATGAAAATATACTAAGAGGCAAAAAAGTTTTAAAAACACTGTGTTTAACTAATGGTACCGCAATAAAAGTTTAACTGGAACGCACACAAACATTTGGGGGGTTTAAAGGAACGAAACCCCTATACAATTTTTATGTAAACATATTAAAAAAGAAGCCGCATCTCGATAAAGACTGGTTTATCGAAAAAAGACTAGGAGGCAAAAAAGTTTTATAAATAATGTGTCTAACTATTGGTACCACAATAATAATTTAATTGGAACGTAGGTACACAAAAGTTTGGGAGGGGTTTAAGGGAACAAAACCCAATAAAATTTTTATGGGGTGCACAAATTTCACTATAATTCTTTGTTAAGATGCTCCTGCCATAAGAATGCCACATGCCTATTTTCAATAAAAAATCTCTGATAGTTTTCGAAATATTGGAAAAAATTGATTTTCATTTTGTAACTTTAAAGGGCTATAACTTTTTTTATGTGCACATTTGTACTAAAGTAAGTTAGGTTCAATCAGGGGCGGTTTCTCCATTGGTTCACTTGTGCAGTGAACACCTAATAAAAGTTAATTAAAATACAGCTTTTTTAAATCTCATAAATATCAAAATATCAATAATATATTTTTAATCTCATAGAATCATTAAAATATAACTTTATTTATTAATCATACTTATTTGCTCTACACTGCTGGATGCACGTGGCAAGTGCAGATACTTATGCTCTGATGCAGAATCCAAATTGAACCAGCCGGTATTAACCTACCTCTGTAGTTAGAAAGAGAAATCTTAAAATCGGTGAAAAAGAATTCTTCGGGTTCTAGTTAAATACGGTTAAATCTTTTAAATACAATATTAATAGTTTTATGATGGAGCCTTATTCAGTGGATTTTATAAGAGAAAATGCAAATAAGTAGTTTTGAAAATAGACTTCTTATAAAAAGATTAGTCCACCTCGGCCGGAGATAAACTTTGGTACTTACAAGAATGTGCTATAAAAAACAAAAAGTTTAAACGTTGCTTTAAAATTGAACAATATAAAAAAACTTCGTGGTTGTGCGGGTGTAATAAACTACATTCTTTGTTTTATTTTTCATGTTTAGTATTTTCGAAAAATGAAACTATTTCTTCAGAGTGGACAGAAACGTGCGTTCGGCATTCACTATTCACATTCGGTAAAAATTCATTTAAAAAATGGATTGTAACTCTCAGATATTGGAAATATTGATGTTCGCCAATTATTAGATTCTGGGTATAGAAAATCAATTAAAGACTTTAACGACCAAGTTAAAAAAAATCGTTACATTTTATGCCGTCTTATCGATTGTGTAAAATTTTGTAATTAATCATAAATTAAGAGTTGGCGAAATGATACGAAATGACCGTTAAATTGAGACGAATCTATTCATGTAAGTTTTATTGAATTTGAGTGACATTATATATTCCATAAGATGTGTGCGGTGTCCTTTAGACAAAAAAGGGAGAGGTCCCAAAAATTTTTCGCCTGATTATTCATCGTTTCTATAATTACATTCCTTAATTGAACACCCATTTTAAATTACCACGAGCCGCCACTGGGTTCAATCAACATATTTTTGACCCCAGAATCTATGGTATAATTTATAACCAATCTTTTCGGGACACCCTGTATAAAGATGGGATTGTTTTGGTTAAAATTATTATTATAACAGATAAACTGGGCCAATCACTGTTTAGAATGTCTTAATTAAATGGACAAATTGTAATTGTAGGAGAATAATTTGGGAATCAATAAAAATTTTCTTTTCCTTCTTCCTCTCTATATATCGTACTGTTTATTGTGTGATTGACGCCTCTGTGACAGTATAAAGAGAGACAGTAGAACCACTCTCCGAAAAATTGGAAGTAAAATCTGTAGTCGCGCGTGGCGACCGCGCAATGTTCTTAGTCGCTTTTGCCCCACTCTCGCATTGCTAGTCTCATATAAACGTACGGATTTTAACAGGGAAAACCCGCATCCACCACTGGTGAATTACCAATTGCGTACTGCCGGTATAACTTCTTGAGATCAAAGCGCCGACAGATGAGTGGTTTTACTGTGGAACCTCTATATACTGTGCCTCTGTTAAAGATTTGCAACAAAATAGGGCGATAGACTACCCCAGCTAATTGAAATACCATTGGAAAATAATATCTCAACTAACCAAGCTAGCTATCGTTCACCCCAGCCTAGCTCAGTCTCTCAAGGTGTGTTCGTCTTGTCCCAATCTTAGATACGAACTCTGAAAATTTAGAATGAAAGCAAACAAAACAATACTTTTAACTAATCACGTTTATTTTTCATAAAAATATAATAAAAATGTTACTTATTAAGCGCATTAACAAATATAAAATTCTTGACAAAAACTAACAATTCTGGATTATACTTATGACTTTTGGTAACTGGTTCGCTGGTAACTTCTTGATGTCGAATGGTACTGCTGTAGACTTCTTATAGACCTGGGCGGATGGTCGGCCCTAGGCCCCTGCAGCTGAAGATGTTGGGTGCTGTAGTCTAGATGACATAGTCAATGGTCTTCATTCTTGTTGGCATTAGTTCCATCACCGATGTGGATAACTTGATGCTCGAGGCTCCCGGAAGGAGAAAGGTTGATTCTATTCCCAAAAACTATAAGATAAAGACACATATCGTCGGCTTACTGCCAAAACCCACTAACTCCATTTTTAAAATTTTGAGAGATCTACTTTTTAAACTTTAATTTGAAATTGAAGATCGACTGAATTTAAAAAAATTATTTAAGAACTGAAAAATATGACAAAAATATTTTTCAGTTCTTAAATAATTTTTTTAAATTCAGTCGATCTTCAATTTCAAATTAAAGTTTAAAAAGTAGATCTCTCAAAATTTTAAAAATGGAGTTAGTGGGTTTTGGCAGTAAGCCGACGATATCAATCATCAAGAAGGAAAACCAAAAACGAGCCTTTGCCAAACAATCGTAAAAAGTAGTTATTGGCAAAGGAATAATTAAATGGAATTAAGATTAAATATTAGTAGTTAAAATTTGATTACTAAACGTGCATAATATGTAAATTAAAAAGATATATTTAAGAGGAAACAGTAGCGATCAACAGGTAGCGAAAACGCGTTCCAAGATTGCGGCTGTAATTTTGAATATTTTTTCGAGATATTTGGCACACGTATTCGTAATATAATAAAAAATGGCGGTACAGAGCCCAATTTGAAAAATAGATTAATATGTGGAAATTACTCTGTAATTAAGTACAATATTAAAAAAACGAGCCTGTACCGCCATTAAGAAGAAAAAAAAATACACTTTCTTCAAATAAACTTTTTTATCCGATGCCTAGATTTTGTGTCATTTTGGAACTACTAATGAAATAAAAAATTTTAGTAGTTCCAAAATGACACAAAATCTAGGCATCGGATAAAAAAGTTTATTTGAAGAAAGTGTATTTTTTTGTTCTTCTTAATGGCGGTACAGGCTCGTTTTTTTAATACTGTATTTCATTACAGAGTAATTTCCACACATTAATATATTTTTCAAATTGGGCTCTGTACCGCCATTCTTTATTATATTACGAATAAGTGTGCCAAATATCTCGAAAAAATATTCAAAATTACAGCCGCAATCTTGGAACGCGTTTTTGCTACCTGTTGATCGCTACTGTTTCATCTTAAAACTAAAATATCAGAACACATGCTTTGACATTGGAGGTTAGGTTAGATATAAAAAATATTAGAAAAACTGTTAGATGTAAAAATGTAATTAAAATATGATAATATGTATTCTTACCTCAACAGAATATGATCTGATGAAATAGATGGGGCCTTATGGGTTCATCTCTTTAAATAGATTAATTTTGCCCTTCCATTACTAATTGTCACTCTCATTGACATGACAGCGCAAAGTATGATTAGATGGGCAACCATGTTCCGTATTGAAAGACATATATCTACAGAGTAAGAATATATGAAGCACGTTCCGTTCCGTATGATGATTTAGATTTTAGATGAAAAGAGAGATAGGAAATAGAGGATAATAAAAGAGGGCGCCAAACAAGTTTTTAACGAAAAAGCAAGTTAAAACGAATAGAAGATAATTATTGTTAATGAAATATTAAAGAAAATAGAATAAAATAATTATTTAAAAATAAAATATCAAAGATGTGACGTTTGCAATGTTACATATTGTTACTATATACTTTCTCTACTTTTTGGTTTTTACTTCTTATTAGATCCCTCAGCATATTTCCTTTAATTCTTTGTATTCGAAATATCTGCTGTCTCCAATAGCGTCTTTGTTTGAGTTGTTTGGGATTTTGTTTCGGATCATACGTCATTATTGGCTATTGACTATTATCTAAACAGAGGCCTCCCCTTCTTTCCTTCATCATTCTTTATCGTACGCTATTTGCATCCATTTCGATCCATCATGTTGTTCTATCTCATGTAGCCATGGCCGTTCCTGGGGTATCTATCGCCCGGGTGCGAGAGTAATTTGGTCGCCCCCCAAACCTAAGGCTCCATGCGCGTATTTTCAAGTTCCGTGCACGCTGCGAGCAAGCTGTTTGTTTTCCAGCAAAGTTTCCCGTCAACATTTGAGTGGTTTCTCGGCGTCAGTACACGCCAGAAATAAACAGCTCTATATCTACGTTTGAATCGATCGCGCGGTCAACGTGTACTGACTGATTGCCCAGCAGAGACTGCCAAACCGCCTGAGTTGTTTTGACTTGACTGCACGCCAGAAACTGGCGTGCTCTAGGTCCACGCGGTTAGCAAGTTACTTGCAAGCAGCTTGCACGCCGCGGTTCAGCTCAAGTGTGCAGTGAATAAATTCAACTCATGTACTGTTGAACCGCTAGCGATCGCACGTAGCGTGCACGCAGCTTAAAAACACGCCAATGTGCAAAGGCTCGATGCACAATTTTTTTTCAAGTTTTCTACTTCTTCTTCTTATACTTCTTCTTCTTCTTCTTCTTCTTCTTCGTGCGACTAGGATTACTCCTGTTTGTCTGCCTCTTATTCTGTTTCAGTTGTTATTGACTGTACATTGTCTTTCCACCATTTCGGCGGCCTTCCAACGGGTCTTCTGCTATACGGCTTGTTGTTTTTACAGATGTTCGCTAATCTATCTGGTTCCATTCGGTTTACATGTTCTTCCAGTTTTTCTTTCTTGTTTTTATCCACCTGTTAATATTTTGAATTTTGCATCGTTCTCGTATACTTCTGTTGCTTTGTCTGTCTCTTAATGATATGCCCGTTATTGATATTAATACTTTCATTTCGATATTGTTGATTTGTTGTTTCGTCTTTCTTGTATCGGTCCTTGTCTCCGCTGCATATGTTAGGATAGGTCTCACTGTTGTCTTGTATACTTTTATTTTGCTTTCCGTGGTCAGATATTTGTTTCTCCATATGTTTTCTACAATAAAGAAAGAGATACAGAGATATAGCTTGCTCCAAAGCAGGGATTATGCAGGGAAAGATTCAAGGAAAGAGAAGCATAGGGAGACGCAGGATATCGTGGCTGCGCAACCTGAGAGAGTGGTATGGATGTACATCAAATGAACTTTTCAGAGTAGCCGTCTCTAAAATACGAATAATATTTATGATGATTGCGGACCTCCGCCGCGGAGATGGCACTTAAAGAAGAGAAGATATGTTTTCTCGGAGGCAACCACTTACTCTTGCCGCTTTTGTTGCTTGTGTTGTGGTCTCAGTTCTTATATTCCTGTCACTAGTGATCTCTACTCCTAGGTAATTGAATTTCATTACTTGTGTCTATTTCTAACTTGCCTCTACGCGGCTCTTTACCTATCACTATACATTTAGTTTTTTCTACTGATATTTTCATATTAAGTTTATTTGCTGTGATATTGAAAGTGCCTCTGCCTTTGTAGGTCATCCTCATTATCAGCAATTAGAACTGCATCATCGACATAGCATAGTATCGTGATTTTATGAGCTCCCATGTGGTATCCATGTCGTTTTCTTACTTCGTGAATTATTTGATTCATCACCATATTGAATAACAATGGGCTGAGCGAGTGTCCTTGGCGGATTCCTCCTTTTAGTTCTATGCATTCTGTTTCTCCTGTTGACATTATAACTCTGGTCTTGTTGTTCCTGTTAATTTCGTTAATTAACGAATAATAAGTTTTCTACGTTTACCTTATTATACCTACATTAAATTACGTTCAAGATTAAAATAGTACAAATGATCAGTTTCAGTTATCCCGTAACATCCATTTATATTCTTTAATCACAGTCAAGTATTTTCCCGAAAGATCTCAAGAAATCCCCGACACGGCTTGAAATATAGGCTAAAACGTATCAAAACACCAAACACCAAAATATAAGATTAATTTTCTAATATGTAGTTGCAACCTGAACTTGTATTCCTATATAAAAATTGGAATTAAATACAATTACAATTTCTTTTCTTAAATTCCACCTTTCTGTTACGTTACTAGTAAAACTATGATCATATTATCTTATAATATATTTGTTTTTATAATTTTCACAATTTCCGTCTAAATTTTTTTGTTTTTTCCTATTTTTACGGCGGCTTGCGCCGCCCCCTTAAACTTGCCGCCCTGGTGCCCCGCACCCCTTGCACCCCCGGGTCGGAACGGGCCTGCACCTAGCCATCTTAGTTGTAGTCTTTTTCTTTATCGTATGTGGTTCAATGATTTCCAGTGTATAATTATTTTGTTTTATATGTCGTCTTACAGAAACTTAAGTCAGAAGAAACAAAGGAAATCTGAAACAAGAAATCAACACAAATCTAGGCAGAAACCCAGAAAATAATTGCAACGTAGAACAGCAGTGGCAATTCTTCAAAACCTCTATGTTAGAGCCAAGTAAGAAAGTACTTACAACAACCAAATGTAAGAAAGAAGAATGGACGACGGAGGAAATTCTAGAGTCTAGAGAATGAAAGAAGAAAAAACAAAACCATCAATAAGACCCGCTATAAAAAGCTTCAAAACCAAATAAGAAGAAAAATTCGGGAGGCTAAAGAAACCTACTTCTCTGAAAAATGTAAAGAAATAGAAGAACTGCAAAACAGATACGACAACTTCAACCTACATAAAAAGTCAAAGAACTAGCCGGAATAGGAAATAGAATAACCCCAATATATTGTTCGACAAAAATGGAAATATTATAATGGAGACAGAACAAAAAGACGATGGAAAGAGTACATCGAGGAACTATTTCATAACCAGAGAGAAACTAGTACATCCGTAGATAGCTAAACGGGAGATGTAGGCCCAGACATTACCAAATCAGAGGTTAGTCAGGCATTAAACTCAATGAAAACCAATAAATCTGCTGGTCCAGATGAATTACCATGCGAGCTAATAAAGTTAACATCCCTAGAGAAATGTTAACATCAGCATTTGTGTGTTTGCCAATTAAAGTGAATGTAAATGCCAAAGAATGCAGTGACTACCGAATCATAAGCTTAATGTCACATACCTTGAAAACTCTGTTGAAAATTATCTGGAGTTGGATATTAGTGACACTCAATATGGGTTCCGCAATGGTATGGGTACCAGAGAGGCATTATTCTCCTTCAACGTGCTGACACAGAGATGTTTGGATGTTAACCGTCCTCTTTACGTCTGTTTTATAGACTACAATAAAGCGTTTAATAAAGTGAAACATGATCGACTCATGGAAATTCTAAAAAATAAAAACCTAGATGAAAGAGATTTAAAACTAATAACACACCTCTATTACAATCAGCGAGCAATAGTAAGAATTGAAAAAGAAACATCTGAAGAAATGGAAATAAAGAGAAGAGTCAGGCAAGGCTGCATACTATCACCTCTATTATTTAACGCTTATTCTGAAGAGGTAGTAATGCGAGAAACTCTGGAAGATAAAACAGTCGGCATAAGAGTAAATGGAATCTTAGTTAACAACATCAGATATGCAGATGATACAGTAATAATAGCCGATAGTTTACAAGACCTGGAAAGACTCATCAAGGTGTAGTAGGGAGTACGGACTCTCTCTCAATATCAAAAAGACGAAGTTTATGAAAATTAGTAAAAACAATCGTAATACTAACGAAATCTTGATAGTGGAGGGCAAGCAGATCGAACGAGTGAAAAAGTACACTTACCTAGGAACACTTATAATAGAAAATAATGACTACACTGCAGAAATCAAAGTCAGAATCGAAAAAGTACGTTCTAATTTTATGAAGAAAAAGGTTCTATGTCAGTGGAGTAACCAGGAGGGGGGTTAGGGTTATAACCCCCCCATTGGGATGTACTTTAAGCTATGTACGCAATTCTATTCAATTATTCACAATTTCTCTGTACACAATTTCTATTCCATATCCCCAGACCAGAGACCCTCCAGTAGTAGTAACCCCCCCTTTGGATCATCCTAGTTACGCCGTTGTCCTACGTAGCAGAGATTTAACATTAGATCTTAAAGTACGCCTAACAAAATGTTACGTATACAGTGTACCATACTATGGAGTGGAATCATGGACGTTAAATGTAGATACAATGAGACGACTTAACGCGTTTGAAATGTGAACCTATAGAAGAATTATGAGGGTTTCCTGGGTAGATAGAGTTAAAAACAATGAAGTACTGAGAAGAATAGGTAAAGAGAAGGAAGTTGAACTTACAATTAAAAAAAGAAAGCTACAGTATCTCGGACATGTGATGCTGGGCGAGAAGTATGGCATCCTGCGACTCATAATGCAGGGAAATATAGATGGCAGAAGAACCATCGGAAGAAGACGAATTTCATGGCTGAAGAACCTGAGAGAATGGTTTGGATGCAGCTCAAAGAACTATTTAGAGCTACTGCCTCAAAAATTAAAATTGCTATGATGATTGCCAACCTCTGTAGCTGAGATTGCACCTGGAGAAGAAGATTTATGTCGTCTTTCTGTCTCAGAGTATGTCCAGTAAATTTGGATATAGGTTTTGTTTAAGTTGCAATATTTTTTGTTCTGTTTTTTTATGGGTTTTGTTTGGATTGTTTGGGATTTTGTTTCTAATCGTACGTGATTATTGGCTATTGGCTATTACCTAAACATATGCCTCCATTTCATTCCTCCATCATTCTTTATCGTAGGCTATTTGCATCCATTTCGATCCATCATGTTGATTTATCTCATCTAGCTATCTTAGTTGTAGTCTTTTTCTTTGTCGTATGTGGTTCCATGGTTTCCAGTGTATACTTATTTTGTTCCATATGTCGTCTTTCTGTCTCAGAGTATGTCCAGTAAATTTGGATTTACTATATTCCTATCTGATAGTTTAATATACAACTGATATGCCTTTCCATAGATCGTTTGTTTTCGCTATCTTTGCTACATTTATCAAATGCTACTCAAGCAAGTTGTCTACTTCTTTTTATTCCCTTAGTTTGATTTTTATTACTTTGTCATTTTGTCCCAAGTATATTTTGTTTTAATTACACATAATATGTTGTAATTAAGTGTATTCAGTTACTTCTTGTATGTACTTTGTTCTACTAATTTACTTCAAATGTTTCGTTTTTTCATCTCGTTTATACAAAATTCACAGCTAAACTTCTTAATAAACATTTTAAATAAAATTGCTTAAATATAGAACAAAAAATATTCCTCCTTGCGCCCTAATAAATGCAAACCGCTCCGAAGCAGTTTATTTTACTAATCGGAGATGCACCTGTAAACAGGTGTAACTTGTTCTACTTTGCAACTGCAATATCAGCATCAGCTGGTCTCACAGGTGCAATTAAATCCGATCTCGCAAAATGTTTATCTTAGATACAGCGTTTCCCACGAAGCGATGTGTTTTTATATGTCTTTCATTGCTTATCTAGAAAATTATTGGCTTTGGTGAATGGAAAATTAATAGGTGAGCGAGTATGTGATTATACATATTTGCGTTTCTTGATATGTGTGGATGTGCAAGTTTGTAAATCAACAAAAAAAACTTTTTAATTATAATCTACTGTTAGTTTTACATTTCGTTATCGTAAAAACCAAAGAAGTAAAAACACATTCATTGTTTGAATACCCACTAAACTTATCGGAGATACCAGGGAGATTCGAACAGTAACAACAACTAAGTACTGACCAAATACGTATGTTAAAATGAATTCAAAATAATAGGTATGAACAAAACCTAGGACTACATATATATGTTATTTATTTAGAAACAAGCTAGAAACCAAAATATTATGCTGTATGAGGCTAGGGCCGCCACTAACGTGTTGGCCGCCCGTGTGCAACTTAATATTTGCCGCCCCCTTCCAACACTTTAGTCGTTTCAACGTAGGTACTACATAGTATTTAAAGAAATATGCAGGACACCATAACGCGTATATGAAAAATAATTGCTCTGATCTCGACGTTACTATATTTAAATATATAGGCCCGGATCCCGCGTACCAAAAAAGTTGATTAATAGCAAGCTGAAAAATTGTTAATAGCTTAACGGTGTCTATTCGGACAAACTTTGATGTATGGGAACACTGGAACAGGGGAAGTTTTAATTGTGGAACAGGTTAAAAATTTGGAACGTCGATTACGAAAACGTTCCATGTATTTTGTCGAACATAACTTCCAATTGATTTGTTACCATTTCATTAAACTCTTATGCAGAAATCAGACTGGTGTTTATCACCAACTGGGCATTTTAATGAGTGGAACACGAAGAACATGTCAAATGACAGGAATCATGTTGGTTAGTAATATCAGTCTGATTTTTGCATGAGAGTTTAATGAAAGGGTAACAAATCAATTGGATGCTCTGTTCGACAAATATACATGGGACGTTTTCGTAATCTGACGTTCCAAATTTTTAAACTGTTCCACAATTAAAACTTCCCCTGTTCTAGTGTTCCAATACATCAAAGTTTGCCCGACTAGACACCGTTAAGCTATTAACAAGTTTTCAGCTTGCTATTAATACATTTTTTTTTTGTACGCGGAACCCAGGCCTATTTGAAATACGGTAGTGTGCAAAAGAAAAGCGTGTCTAAAATCATCAAATTCTCAACTTAGACTGAACTATAACCCTATCCATAACAATACATAAGCATAAAGGAACAATATCATAACAGCAACCGTCGAGTAATAAAAAAGATTTTTTTAAACCATCTGGCAATAAAAAAGACTTTTTTATTACTCAATAAGAGCAACTTAACAAGCACTTATCTAAATTCTCGGAAAGGATCCTATTGTAGTATCGTACTCTCTTAACAAATCATAAATGTTCAGAATTTGAAAAAATCGCCTATGGGCCACGTAGATAAAAATATCTTACAAGTCCGAAATCCGCCAGCCACTTTGAACTAAAAAGCATTCCCGGAACTACTTTATGACTACAGCTGCAAAAGGGCAGTTCATATAATAAATAACATTTTCTAGCATTTTTGTTTAGATTGTTTGGAATATTAGAATTTATAGAAATATCTGAATCATTACTATTTAATTTTTTGAATTTATTTTCGTTTTAAAAAAAGTATTATCATCAGTGGCCTGCTTTTGGCCGCCCCTATAATCGGCCGTCCGTGTGCAATGCACACTTTGCACACATGGTAGCGGCGGCCCTGTATGAGGCCATGAGAACATTGGAAATATCGGAAAAGCTTATGGGGCTAGTAAGAACAACTTAGGAACACGAGAAATAAGGAAACAATGGAAGAAAACTTTCACGACAGTTCAAAGTGAACAGAGGTTTAAGACAAGGAGATCCGCTATCAACGAATTTATTCAACCTAGTAATAGAACAATTCGTTTTTTATAACACCTAATGGATTCTGAAATCTACCAGAAGGGCAATAAGCGTTTGCTTTGACAATGTGAGACTGACATGTAGAGTATCCCTCCAAGTGAGTGATCTCCTTTAAAAACTAGCTCAATTTAAATTTATTCTTTTTTAACAATGAGAATACTTATTGGTGTTTATATTTTCTTAGAAGATAAAACTTATCTGAATCCTGTAGGCAGGTCAGCAGGCAGCAGGCGTTCAAGTCTACGCACTTCGTTTACATCGGGCACATTTAGACAGTTGGCCAACATGTTAGGGTGCACTGACACTCTTTCACTGTAAGGAACGCTGAACTGGTAGATGACTTCCTTGATGGATTCCAGATTTACATCGTGTAAAATGACCCTATTGGGGATGTAGAATGGTGCATCAACGATGGTTCGCAACACTTTGTTTTGAAATCTTTGAAGGATGTCAATGCTGGAGTTACTGGCGGTTCCCCAAAGTTGTATATCATAGGTCCACACAGGTTTGAGAATGGCCTTATACAACAGTATTTTGTTGACCAATGATAATTTAGATTTGCGTCCAATTAGCCAATACATTTTGCTAAATTTAAAACCTAGCTGTTTTCTTTTGGTGAATATATGCTTCTTCCAAGTCCAAGGCCGTCGGTTCAAATGCATGCCAAGATATTTAGCATCATCAACTTATTGAGGTGGCAATCGTTGATTTTTATTGGTGGACATGTTTCTCTACGTAAAGTGTATGTCACTTGTGTAGATTTCGTTTCAATAACTCTGATAAGCCATGTTTTTAGCCACTTTTAGATTTTATCAAGGTTTGTCTAAAGGTTCCTTGAGGCTGAGGTCGGATCGGTGTGAGATGCCAAGACCGCCGTGTCATCAGCGAATGTCGGTACAGTGGTGGTTCTTGTTCTTGGCGGATCAGCTGTATCAAGGAAGAACATTACACAAGACGCTACCTTAAGGAACGCCAGAATATATTGGACGTAATGCAGTAAGTTCACCCCCTTGTTTCACGAAGAAATGTCTGTCTGATAGGTAGAATTTTAGTAGTAGATAATGGGGACAGGGCAAGAGTTCTTTCAATTTAAATTGTAGGCCGCTATGCCACATTGTGTCAAATGCCTGTGATATATCCAAGACGGCTGCTGTGCAATTTTTTTACCGTTCAGATCCCTGTAGATTTGGTTAACTAATCTGTGTACCTGCCCAATTGTTCCGTGCTTTTTTAGAAATCCAAATTGATGATGATCATTTTTTTTTCTTAAAAAATATTTGTGTCCACATCGAATGTACACTAGATTTTTTTCTATTCGGAATAGATTGAAAAAAATATTGGGATGGCTGGCAAATGAACTCGGATTGCCTGATCAAATTTAACGCCCTAACCACTACAACTAGATAGACCATTTCAGCGATAATGGTTAAATTGATTATACTTTTGGAGCTCCATAACTTCTAAACCGCTTAACTGATTTTGATTACTAAACATGAGTTTGAAAGGTATTGACCAGTAGTATCTGATACATCCAAGGTCAAGTATGATAACTGAAAGTATTATAGTATTTAGTGAGCTTGATAAACTGATTTTCCCATAGGAAATAGATTTGATCATACTTATGAGGCATATGACTTAAAGCATACACCGTTAGACGCGTCTAGAGTACTCCTACAAACGCTCAGTTATTGGCGCAATTCATAGATTCAAATTTTGAGTAATTGTCGAAAAACCAAAATATTCATTCAGTTTTTCAGTTTTTCGGCTATGCTGAGTCGTGCGTATGTCTGATCCGGACCACATAGGCACCATTTGAAAGCTAAGCTATTAATTTGGTGTATTTGTGGTTTTCCTGTCTCTCTTTGAATCTTAGATACATACTCCAAAAATATGCCGTGTTGTACCTACCCAGACCTACGGCTGGCTTATGGGTGGTCAAAAGTCACAAATTACACCGGTTCTGAATCGACCCTGACCCCTTTTTGAGACATATAAAAAAAAATCGGATCGATGTAACTTTTCACACACATACATACATACTCACAAACATTTTCACCGTTTTAAATAGAAATTGAGTCAAATTTCTGAGCTTGGTAACTTTTGATTGGTATAACCGATTTTAAAAATTATGCATACATTGGAAAGGTAATGATCAATACTCAGACTCCGCAGAGATCTGAGTTAAATATTCGAAATTTTTGGGAGTTTTGGGGACGAGAACTAAAAACAGACCCCATATGGGGAAGGCCGTAAAATCCACACCATTGGACCAAAATGGATGGAGGACATATGGATTGACGGGTCTTTTCCTAAACTTTAAGATGGGATTTGGCCCTTTTTCAATTCGGTCAGGTTGCCAGAATTGAAAAATTCGCCAAAATAATATAGTATCGCATATAGGGGTCTGTGCGCCACTGACGAATAGTATCGTTCTCTGGGAAAGTCATAAAAAACATTAAATTGTAATATTTATTTATTGTCTGTTCAAAAACAAACCATATAATTGCAAGTTAATATTGCTTAATTTAGCGACAAATAAAAATTTACAAAATTTTTTATTCTGGGGTTTTATTATGATATTTTTCATCTCGAAATCGTAAAATATTTCTGAAATGACTCCTCCTGGAGCTCTAATCAGAGCTCTTATCTTTACTGGCACACACTAGATCAACGCAGCAATCATTTTGCGGTATTTGTTTCCACTAGTTTACCAGCGCATGCACATTTCCCTAGTTGTCCCGCAAATGATCAGTAGGGTTCAGGTCTGGACTTCTAGGAGGATAGGCTACTACCCGAATGTCAATATCTGTAAAGTATTGCATTGTTATCCTAGCTATGTGCGGCTGAGCAATACTGAGCATTATCCTACATAAGGAGATAATTATCACCTACAAAATGCATGTAAAATACCACATATTCTTCCAGACATCTCTAATGTATTATTCCTATTAGCATTAACGCTACCTCCCCATAACATAACAAGATCTGTATTAGCTTCCAAAGAAATGCCTCGCTTCCAAAGAAAAAGAAATGCCTCAATTAATGTCATTATACGTTCTGCGACATCAGTAACATCATCCATGTCGAAGAACGTATAGCAAGGCTCAAGTGGCAATGGGTCGGACAGGTTGCCCGAGATAATCCCGAAAAATGGAAACAGAGACTAACAAACTGAAGACCAAGAGAGAACAGGCGAGGAGTAGGCAGACCGCAGAAGAGGTGGGCAGATGATATCAAACAAGTCGCGGGCAAGCAGTGGATGAGAATTGCCAATAGTAGAAATCGATGGAAGCAAATGGAAGAGGCCTATGTCCAACAGTGGACGAACACAGGCTGAAGAAGAAGAATAATGTCATTATTTTACCTACACCACCAAACTGTATTCTAGGAGAGAAGGGATAGCATAGCCATCAGGTGAATATCTCATAATATAAGTTTCGTCTGTAAACGGAACGTTTTACGAATCTTTCATATTCCAATCTATAAGAGTACGAGAAAATTTCAAGCGTTGTCTCCGATGAGCTGCGTCCAATAAAAGACTTGCAGCAGATACATAAGATGTTACATTTTGTTCGTTTAATCTTCTTCGTACGATATCAAGTGAAACTATGGTACCATGAGCACCTGCCAGTCTCATAGTCTGTAGCAGTAACCTTCCGCTCTGAAGCGCACATGCTGAACCGAGATGAAGTAAAATAGTCCAGAACAGAGAACGATGGAAGAAAGAGGAGGGGATTATGCTTAAACATGGATGGTTTTAGCTAATTAGATATAACGATTATGACCTAGGTTAACACATTGTCTTCTGTATCTGTAGAGTAGGGAGTGTGAGTCGAGTCCCACAGCACTTAGGCCACAATTGACCCATTGTACATCCTCCCAGGGGGTTGTCGTCCTTAGTTCATCATCCATCCTGCCATTTCTAGGAAGGTATACAAATCACCTGGTGACATCTCCCCTATATCCGCAGGTGTAGCCCAAGGCTCGCCGAACGCATACTCTCGTATTGACGATAACTCCGGACATTCACATAGGACATGCTCGACAGTTTCGTCATCTCGTTCACACCTCCTGCATAGAGATGTGTCTACTAGCCCCAGTGTGTGGAGGTGTTTTCTTAGTTGACAATGGCCAGTTAAAAAACCAACTGTCAAGTGTAGGGTTTTCCTGGTCATTCTCAAGTACTTTTCTGATGCTGACTTCCCAAGGTTCCTTAGTGTTACCTTGGCAAATCTACATCCTGGCCCTTCTTCCCATCTTTTCACGGTTTGCGCGTGGGAGTGACATTTGACAATTTCCGCCATTGTTGCAGTTGACCAGCCAAAAAGATCACAAGGTCCTAAGAGTCTTAGGCCTGCTGCCTTCCTAGCTAGCTGGTCAACAATTCGGTTGCCTTTATTTTCGTTGTGTCCTTTAACCCACCTCAGGATGATGTTGTTACCATCCGAAGCTTGGGCTAGTGATTCATGACACTCCATTACTAGCCCTGATATGACACGTGGTCTGTTCAGGGTTAGTAGCGCTTGTCTGCTGTCTGTGCAGATTATTATAGTTTTGCCGGCTATACCTTTCCCGATTATCTCTTTTGCGGCTATGGAGATATCAGCCAGTTCAGTCTGATATTATAGAATAATAATAATATGTATTACTACCCCCTGACGACTTAGAAAATGAAACAATAGAACAAAAAAATATTAGAACACTGATGATACAAGAGTATGAGATACCAGAAGAAAGACAGTTAGAAGAATTTACCGAAGAAGAAATATATGAATGTATGAAAAACATGAAAAGAAAAAAGGCTCCTGGGCCAGATACCATTAATGTAGAAATTCTTCAGGCACTTTCAGAGTACTTAATACCAATACTCACTTCTTTATATAATGAATGTCTAAGACAACAAAAGTTTCCCAACAACTTTAAAAAAGCTGAAGTTATAATTATAAGTAAAGGAGAAGATAAAGATCCAAATTTACCTAAATCTTATAGACCAATATGCTTACTAATCCCAATGGGGAAATTAAATGAAAAATTACTTTGTAAAAGACTAAATCAAATAAGACACGAAACTGGACTTCATCCAAATCAATATGGCTTTAGGGAAGGAAAATCAACAGAAGATGCTATTAATAAAGTTTTTAATATAATTGAGGGGAGCACAAAGAAGTATGTTTTGATGATCTTTATAGATGTTTCTGGAGCTTTTGACAATTTATGGTGGCCGGCATTATTCGAAAGACTTCGACAGATGCATTGCCCCAGAAACTTGTACGGGAGTTTCAGAAACTATTGTCAAGACCGATATGCCAGCTTAAGTTGTCCAATGGATAAAAAGACGAGACATATAACTAAAGGTTGTCCACAAGGTTCAGTGTGTGGACCTATTTTTTGGGACATAATGTTAGAAGAACTGCTGGAACGGTTAGCTGTGGATCCTGAAGTTCTAGGGAGCATAGCGTATGCGGATGATTTGCTGCTTATCATAGATGCTAATTCAAGAAGAGAACTAGAAATAAAATCAAATGGCGTACTTGAAAACATAAATGAATGGATGAAAAAAGTTAAACTAACTATATCAGAAACAAAAACAACATATAGCCTTATAAAAGGAAGACTTGAAAGAAATCCAAGTATACAAATAAGGGGGAAGGCAATGTGTGTGTGTTTATGTTTTATTGGCACTGGTTTAAGCAACCAACTGGCCAGTCAATGTGTTTTGAATTCTCTCTTTTACAAAATATATGCTTAGTATCTAAATTTAAAACTATTAGTACTACTGTTTTTTTTACTCTGTTTTTTTATTATTTTTTTTATTATATTTTTTAACATTTTTTTTTATTACATTTTTTTTTTTTTTTTTTTTTTTTTTTTTTGTATATT
Organism: Diabrotica virgifera virgifera; assembly: GCF_917563875.1. NCBI lineage: Eukaryota > Metazoa > Arthropoda > Insecta > Coleoptera > Chrysomelidae > Diabrotica > Diabrotica virgifera. The sequence continues at coordinate 49,625,852 of NC_065448.1, forward strand.
TTTTTATCGCGCTAAGACCTAAACCCGATTCAACCTTGCGGAGGTTTAGATCTTAGTATCTTTTTATTTTATTTAATTATTTTTTTTTTTTTATTTTTTTTTTTATTTTTTTTTTCTTTTTTTCTCAGAGCTTTAATTTTAAACAATTAACATGGTTGTACAAAATTTTATAAACATCTAGATTGTTTGATTGTAAAAGGTATATAAGATTAAAAGGAAATTGTACATTAACTTGAACTAGATTGGCAAAAAAGTTTGATATTTCAATAAAATGTAAAGGACATTCTAATAGCATATGTTGTAGATCAGCTAGCTCTCCACATAAACATTCATCATTATCTACAAGTCCTATTTCTCTTTTGTAGACTGGAGTCAGACAGTGATTACTTCTTATTCGACAAATAGTTTTGATAAAGCCTTTGTTGGAAACTTGATTAAACCATGTCTTGATGGGAAGTGTAGGCTGGATTTTTTTGTAATAATTTCCTTTGTCTGAATTATTGTATTGTTCCTGCCATTTCGTCCGTTTGATAGATCTCATAATAGAAATTATGTCTCCCATAGGAAGTTGATAAGTATGCAGAGTGGATTCCTTCGTTGTTGCTTTTTTAGCCAGATCATCTACTATTTCGTTGTTTTTTATACCAATGTGTGCTTTTATCCAACACAATATTATATTTTTGCCCGATTTCAAAGCTTCACTGTTCATTGCTATGATGTCACTGATGATATAATTTTCTGCAAAATTATGTACATTATATTTCAGTGTCTTTACAATGCTTTGGCAGTCTGTAAATATAACATAATTGAGTTCTTTTTGATTAATACATATTTTGTATGCTTCTTTGATTGCAATGAGTTCAGCTGTGAAAATTGTCATTTTATCAGGTAATCTGTTGTTTATTTTTATACTTTTTTGTGGGTAATATATAGCATATCCAACTTTTCCTTCCATTTTTGAACCATCCGTATATAATTTCTGATAACTCCCCCAGTTTTTTTGTACACACTGAAGGTGGTCTATTTTAGTAAGGAAGTCTGTCGCACGAATATTACTTAAATGACAGTTAACTGGAGATAAATAATCTTCATAATTTAGCTTTCGAGACGAGCTTTGTTCAATTTGGTGTATGTCGCCAATGGAATTAGAAACGTTGAGGAAGCTTTCCACAACTAAAAGCAGTTTCTTTTTTTCCCAGTAATAATGAGTTAGGTATGAGGTGGTTAAATGAACAATTTTATTTAATAGCAGTTTATCGTTAACCGCTGTTTTAACTATAAATTTCTCACTTAGGTATTCCCTGCGTAATGAAAGTGGAGGTTCATTAAGCTCACATTCCATGACCAATATAGGTGTGCTACGAAGATAACCAGTGCATAACCTAAGTGCCTTATTTTTGATCCTCTCGATTTTTTGGAGTACAGAGTTTGATGCTGAGCCATAAAAAATAGATCCATAGTCTAAGATTGATCTTATCAAATTTCTGTATAGTAATATTGATATGTTTGGATCAGCTCCCCAGTTACTGACACTTACAGTCTTCATGATATTCATTGCATTTTCCATTCTTCGTAATATGTAATTTGTGTGTTCTTTCCAATTTAATTTGGAGTCTAAAAATACGCCAAGAAATTTTATTGAAGTTTTATAAGGAATACTAGTATTATCAAATTGTAGATGGCTTTGAGGAACATATCGTTTTTTAGTAAAGGTAACAATGGTTGATTTACTCTCTGATATTGTTAAGTTATTATCGGTAGCCCATTTTTTTATAATATTCAATGTCGATTTAAGGTAGTTATTACATCTATCTATTGACTTATTTTCTGCATATATCGCAACATCATCAGCGTACTGTAGGATTTTTATGTGTTGAGGAAGTTTAGTTTCTAAGTCAGCAGTATACAGTATATATAATATAGGACTTAGGATGCTACCCTGAGGTAGTCCCAAAGATGTGTATCGGGAGTTAGATTGATCTCCATTTAATCTAACGTGAACTGCTCGATTAATGTATAAGTTAATGATGTTCCATGTTACTATCTCGGGTATTCCTATTTCCAACATTTTCGCGTATAGTATGTGAAGATTAACGTTGTCGTAAGCCCCTTTTATATCTAAGAACAAAGCACTAACTGCTTTCTTATAAGTAAAGGAACTATAAATGTCTATTAAAAAGTGGCAGAGGCTATCTTGTGTGGATTTACCTTTTCTAAAACCAAACTGACTTCTTGGTAATAGGTCGTTCTTTTCTAGCCAAAATTCCAGACGGTTTTTAATAAGTCTCTCATATGTTTTTAGTATACAGGAAGCCAGACCGATTGGACGGTAAGAATTCCAATTCTTTGATGATTTTCCTGGTTTTAAAACCGGGATAATAGTGTAAACGTGCCAATCGTCAGGAATCTTTATGCGGCGCATCCAAATTTCATTATATATATTTAGTAGTGCAGCCTTACCAATTCTTGAAAGATTTGATAGCATCGAGTAATGGATATTATCGGCACCTGGTGCTGAATTTGAGTTTTTCTTCAACGCAAAGTTTAGTTCAGTGGCAGAAAATGGTTTGACTAGGAAACGGATTGGTTCTGGATAGTCGTACAGAGCATTTAGTTGTAAATCAGGAATTACTAATTCTGCAGACGGCGGTGTGATATTTTGATGGAACTCTTCTATCCACGAAGCTTCCGACAGAATAACAGGGACTTTGTTCTTTGTTTTTCTATTTTTTATTCGGTTAACTTTTGACCATACATCTTTAATAGGGACTGACCTATTTAGGGATCCGACATAATCTCTCCAGCTATTTCTTTTAGTTTGTTTAGTGATCTTCTTGACATGTGCATCATCTTTTTTATACTTAAGTAGGTTTTCATGGTTTGGATTTTCTTTGAATATACAAAAACTTTCCTGTCTTCTTCTGACTGCTTCTTCACATTCTAAATCCCACCAGTATTTTCCTCTGGAAGTCGGTTTTTTTATTTTAAATTTGGGGATGCAGTAGGATGCAGTTGTATTTATATTGTGCAAAATTTGTTCATAAGAATTTATATCTTTAAATTGAGAGAATACATCTTCCGAATATTGTTCATATAATTTCCAGTCGGCATTCTTTAAATTCCACTTTTGTGAATATGGATTATATGTATGAGTTGGTTGATCCTCTAACTCTACTCTTATAGGTGTATGGTCTGAACCAAATAGGTCTTGAAGTGTTTTCCAAGTGATCAGGTGGTTTAAGTCAGGAGTACAAATGGTCAGGTCTATTGCCGATTTCGAGAAGTTCCTAAAGAAAGTAGGAGAGCCATCATTTTTGAATATTAAATTATTATCGTCTATACAGTCCATCAAGATTTTACCTTTCATATCTGTTTGGTTGTCTAGGCCCCAGGCAATGTGGTGAGCATTAAGGTCACCTCCTATTATAAATGGTCTTTCTATAGATGCTATGAAATTGTTCCATTGTTGTAACAATAACTTGGTTCCTGGGGGAACATACATAGATATAAATGTGACAGTATATGACTTAAACTTTATTTTTATTGCTACTTTATTGACGTTTATTAAATCTACTTTCATGGTGACTTCCTCGTAATATAGGTTTGAATTTATTAAAATTGCTGAGCCACCGCCAACAGTTACTGAAAAGCGGTCGTCTCTGACAATATTGTACCCGTGAAAGTTATAATACTTTTCTGGTTTAAATCTAGTTTCTGATAATAATGCGATATCAACTTTCTGGTCTTCTAATAGGTGGATAAGGTTTTCTCTATTAGAGTTAGCCGATCTACAATTCCATTGACAAATTACCAATCTATTCATTATTATATAAGAGAGAACTTAAAACTGATTGAATTGAATTTACTAGAACTGATTTTTCTGGAATTTCAAATTTTTTGTGATTTATATTAGAGATAATACTTGTAACTATATTTAATATTAATTCTGTTAATTCTTTTGATGGTTCATGTATTTTAGATCCTTGTTCTGGATTAAATGTAGATTGATACGAAGAAGAGGTGATAATACCACCAGGTCTGTTGGACATGGGGTTTAACTTTATTATTTTTTGATGTTCCATTGTTACTTGGTCTGGTGAGGAAGAGATAGGTCGTTTGTATTTTGGTGGTTTTATTATTGTATATCTATTTGAAACTGAAGGTAGAGCGAACTGATTGGAAGATGTTTGAGACGTGGACAATTGAGTAAAGGAATATGAAGAGGATGGTGCATTCATATTTGGAGTTTGATGAGAATTTATTGAGGAATTATTGGCTGCTATAGATGCATAAGTTATCTTAGGAAAGAGTTTAATTGTTTCCTTAAAAGATAAGCTGTTTTCAGACATATAATGTTTTATTTTCTTTTGGCGATCAAATTCTGGGCATATCTCCCATTCATTAGTGAAGTGTTCACCTTCACAGGATAGACATTTTTTGTTAAACGATGATAAAGGACAAGAATCGGAAAGGTGAGATTCATGACACTTAAAACAGCGAGGATTACTTTTACACTGCTTACTCATGTGCCCATACCTATAGCAGTGGTAACAGATAATTACCTTTTGCTGGTATTTTTCAACAGTGTGTAAGACATGATTAATTACTACATACTTTGGTATATTCTGGCATTTAAAAGACACAATAACTGATTTTGTTGGATTAAATATTACTTTGTCATCTGCTACTATTTTTCTTGTTATTCGTTTCACATACTCAACCGAGAATTTGCAATGGTGATCAAATTCCTTTATTCTATTTTTAAGATATTCTTCCGATATATCTGAATCTATATCCCTTACTACACCTAGTTTAAACAATTGAAATTTTGGAATGTATGCGGTCAGATTTTTTTGAATAAGGAATTTGGAAGTAACTAAAGCATTTGCGCTACTATAATTTTTAAATGAGACCCTAACTCGGTTGCGTCCGATTGAGTCAATTTTTTTTATATAATTGTCAATTTCTGGATGTAACGTAAATAGGATCTCGCCTATTTTAACAGCGTTTAATTTTCCTGTAAAATTTAAACTGGAGTTTTCAATGAAAATGTAAAAAGGTCCTAAATCAATTTTTTCGTATAAATAAACAGGCCTGGTTTTTTCTGGTTGATCTGAGTTTACTAAAGTATTTTGTTTTTCATTAATATTGTTAAGATTAATACTACTACTTATCTTATTTTGAGGCTGGTTGGGTAGAAATCCATTTAAATCTTGTAAATCACAGCTACTATCCATCGAATTCTCAATATCAGGCGGTTCGCCTCCACTAGATGACTCCATAGAGGAGTTTTCAAGTAACGTTTAACTTATGAACACTTTCAAAATGTAAACTAAATAAGGAAAAGTTTAACAAAACTAAACAAACTAAATTAGAACGGTATAAATCAAATAATCCGCCAAAAATTAATATTTTTCGGAGAGATTTCCAAATTTAAATTAACTTTGACAATTATTTTGACGTATGGGGAAGGCAATAAAAAGAACAAAAATAACTACATATCTTGGTATCATAATCGATGAACCAAGACTCTTTAAAAACCATATAAATAGCGTCTGTGAGAAGGCAGCGAAAGGTATGCATTGCATTGCAAGCCTAGCACAAAGGGAATATAGAATTCCGTTCCAGCATATGCGCGTATACCTGAGTACGATACTTGCCTCAATTGTAGGGTACGGTGCAAGTGTATGGGCACACAGACTAACAAATAATACAAATATTGAAAAACTGAATAAAGCACAAAGATGTTTCCTTGTTAGAATGACAGCAGCCTTCAGTACTACAGCAACATTAGCTTTAACAGTCTTGACTGGTGTAATGCCCATGCACTTGGAAGCACAAAAACGTGCATGTAGATATTGGCAAAGAAAAGAAAATTATGAAAAAATAATAGAATTAATGGGAATAGAAATCAGAACAAAAAGAGAATTAGAAGAAATATTAAATAGAAAATGGCAAAACGAATGGGATAATTCACCTAAAGCAAGACGTCTCTATAATTTCATTCCAAATTTAAATAATATACCAAATTATTTTAACCCAAAAAAAGGATTAATACATTTTCTTACAGGGCACGGTCCGTACCCTACATACCTACATAGATTTAACTTAAAAGACAATGAATATTGTGAATGTGGAGAAATAGGCACACCAGAACACATAGTATTTAATTGCGAAAGACAAACAAATACACAAGAACTACAAAGAATGAGAAGAGATCTTGTTGGCATAAATATAGAAAATATAATACAAAATGAAGAATTATTTAATACATTAAACAATTTAGCGGACATAATATCAAAGAAACAATTAGAATTATTATATAATATTAGACGAAGAAGAAATCAAGTAAATAATATCCAACCTCTTTGAATTTGAATAAGAAATTATACAAAAAAAAATTAAAATTACCTATAAAAATATAATATAAAATATTGGAATAATTAAATAAATATTTATATAATAAAAAATTAAAAAATTAATATCAAATATAAAATAAAATAAATCAAAAATCGAAAAATTATTAATCAAACAAAAAAAAAAAATTAAACTAAAAACCTGAAATTTTAAAACTCAATGGTCTGAGGCTCACCGAAATACCATTAAAAATATCATACAGTCGATTAGACCTGCACTTAAAATTATTCGTCACTATTTTTAGATGAAGAGTGCTGGCATTTCTCATCTGAGAATGAGAAATGGGAGCACTTTAATAAAAATTATATGTTCAAAAAAAAATTAATAATTTATCTTTTGTTTATTAGTTTTTGTTTATTTGTTATTATTTGTTCATTAGAATTATTTATTAGAATTGTTTACAATTTGTAGTTTTCATAATTAGTAGTAGATTAGGGCTATTGTTAATTAGTCAAATATAGAAAATTTTTAAAATAATAATAATGTAAAGATAAACTACTGTAATCCCATCAGGAAACGACCTGGATTAGTCACAAGAGGCCAGGTCATTTGTATAGTACTATAAATAAATAAATAAATAAATAAATAAATAAAGTTCAGTCTGAACTACGCTGGCATTTTTTCCCATATCCCATTTTATACTAAGGTTCAGTTATCTGGAGTATATTCCGCATCCTGAGCCTTCTTCCGTTTTGGAGCCATCGGTGTAGATGCAATATGCATTTGCCACGTTTGACTCCCTATGTTGTCTTGTTTCGATTTTGTAGGGTTTGTCGAAGACAAACGTAGGTTTAATTGAGTCGAATCCATGGCCCGCATGTAGCTCGGGCAGTGCCTCCAGCTCACCCCGCCAGAAACGACATCTCAATTGTCCCATTCCTACATCAAGGTTTGCACCCGCTGAGCGTAATGTCATCATCGTCATCAGCGCCACCTCTCTGACATATATGTCTAAAGGGGTAATGCCAATGAGCAACTCCATTACAGCAGTTGGTGTTGTTTTCATGGCACCTGTTATATTTAGACAAGCCATCCGTTGAATATGGTTTAGTTTGTTTATCGCTGTTGCTTGTAGCACTTTTGGTACCCAAGCATTGGCCCCAAGTGCGTCCGACCGTTCGCCGACACTGTTCATAGGCAATATATGCTCTTTTAGCTCTACTATCTAAGTGAGCGTTCCATGTTAACTTCGTGTCAAGGGTAATACCAAGGTATTTCACCTCTTCAGAGAAGTTCAGACTGCAGTTTAGAATCCTAGGGGGTATTAAGCCCGTGATCCTTCTTTTTCTGGTGAAGAGGATCATCTCTGTCTTTTTTTGGATTTATAGACAGTGAGTGTTTCTTACAGCATGTTTCTATTGGTCTGAGAGCAACTTGTAATCTCTCGCATAGTGTGTTCTCAAACTTACCGCTTTGCAAGACGGTTATATCGTCTGCATAGGCTATTGTGTAGAAACCGTTCTTGCTGAGTTGGTCAACCAGGGTGTCCAACACATTGTCTTTTATCATCTCTCTATTTGCGGAAGACCTCGTTATGCTGGTGGTGGCGCTGGATCAGGAGGAAGTTATGGGCGCTTTATGAGTTCTTTCACAACTTTTAAGATGAAAAGGTGTGTTTAGGTGTTCATCGATTAAAAATTTTCTATCAGAAAGATTCTGAAAGAAAAGTCAAAGCTTATTCACACGTTCTTTAACGAAACATGCGTTGACAATGCTTGCACTTAAATGAAAATAGTTTACTGACTACTTTAGGTAATTATTTTGTAACTTAATATACTTCAGAATGGTTCTAATTAAAATAATATTGATCACCATACTTACGGCTATGTCATTTTTAGATATTTCATTCCTTAAAAGGAATCATGTGGTCGACTAATAACTAATAACATCTAATAAATTTGTGTTTGTGTCACCACAGCTGAATCATTTCATATCTATCATCTAGGTTATAAAGATTAGATGAAGGGGAGGAGTTCTTGAGCAGATGTTCACCACAATACTAATTTTAAACGCCAGCCGTCGCTCGACGACGACGTCGAGAAAGGTGGCTTACGCAAAAATATATTCTTTATAGGTATCTGCTGTCAAATTTCGCTAATCTTCTTTGTTTGATGTGACTATTTTCGGTTGCCATATGCACTTTATTAAAATCACTCAAAATTTTATTTAAACTTTTAGACCAGTAAGGATCTGTTTTTAGGTGAATGTGAGAGGTGGCATTCAGATTTTTGCGGATAAAGTTAGGTGATAACTTCGTTAATAATAATTAATTTATGCTCCTTCTCAAATATGCCCGGAACCGGAACATAATTAAAAAAAAAATATTTAAAAATTTCAAAAAATTTCGTTTTTTTTTTCTAATTTTTTTGCTCATAACTTCAAAACTATTCATTTTAAAAATGTCTTAATTTATCACCCTTGCTTCAAAATAGCAATAAATATAAAATAAGGGGGCAAAACAAGCCTGTCCTTATTCAATGATTTTCCATCACTTAGGTTACACTTGGAACCTTCCTAATTCGCTTAGAAAATTTTTGTAATGTGCTAAAACCGTACACCAAATTTCATTAAAATTGACTTACTAGATTTTGCATAATGATTTTGCAATCTAAACTTTTTTTAAAAAATTAAAAGTTTTTAAAATCTTGCACAATAAAAACTAGACATACAAAGATTTGTCAATTTTTTTAGATATAAAGAAGTACTCCACCTATCTAATGCACTTTACAGAATTGAAATCGGATTATTTAAGCAGCCTCAGCAATGTTTTAAATTTATAAACAATTTTTTGGCTTATAAACAAATTAGTGCTGTGGCCAGGAGGGTGTGCTACGGGCTCCTTTATTTAGATGGACTTACCCAAGTTTTTTTATGTATTTTGGCCCGTAGAACACGAATTTTTTGGGTAACAGTTGATCCGGATGTCGATAAGATTGTTATAAACAAAGAACTTGAGGAATTACATAAAATCGATTTTTCGCAAAATACAACATTTTTTTGTATTTCTTGGGTAATTCTAAGCAAAAAACGTTCTTACAAGTTTTTTCGTAGGATGCATAGTTTTCGAGATAAACGCGGTGGAACTTTCAAAAAATCGAGAAATTGCAATTTTTGAACGCGAATAACGTTTGATTAAAAAATAAAATAACAATTCTGTTGACAGCATTTGAAAGTTTAAGTCAAATTATATCGGTTTTAATTATTTGCATTGCTAAAAATTAATTGTTTTATTAGTAAACAAAGCTATTTGTTTATAAACCAAAACATTGTTTATAAATTGAAAACATTGCTGGGGCCCCTTAAATAATCCGATTTCAATTCTGTAAAGTGTATTAGATAGGTAGAGCACCTCTTTATATGTAAAAAATTAGCCAACTTCTAAATGGTCTACTTTTTGTTCAGAAAGATTTTAAAAAATTTGAACTTTTTTAAAAACATTTAGATTGCAAATTTATTATGCAAAATTTATTAGGTCGATTTTAATGAAATTTGGTACACGATTTAAGTATGTTACAAAGAATTTCCTAAATGAATTACTAAGGTTCTATTGTAAATGCCACCAAAGTGGTTAAAAAATATTGAATAACAGCAGACTTATTTTGCCCCCTTATTTTGTATTTATTGCTATATTGCAGAAAAGGTAATTCCATAAGACATTTTTTACTAGTCGTATATCATACAAAATTCAATTACAGTGGAACCTCGATTATCCGTCTCTCTATTAACCGTCACCTCTGTTAACCGTCAGGGTCCATACATAAGTTTTATGGTATACATAAGTAAAAATTTAGTCATTAATTCATTTTGTTTGAGCATTGTGATAAGCCAAACGAAATTTGTTGAAATGTACACGTGCAGTTATGCCACCACCGCATTTTTTATGTAAATAATTTTTGTTCTTATTCAGGGCTCTGGATTAAATTTCAATTTAAATAGGTAAGGATAAAAATGATACCGTGCTTTTAGAGTCCTATTTTTTAATCGCAAGCCGAAAATAAAAACGCACAGCACAATACATAATTATTACTCAATATCTGTGTGCCACCATAATACTATGAATTTTTATTTTTTTAATGTTCTGTTAACCGTCTTTTCGATTATCCGTCATACCCTTGGTCCGGTGCCCTGACGGATAATCGAGGTTCCACTGTATCTTCATTTTATTTCTCTACGGCTTTGTTTCAAAACGAATCGTTTTAAAGTTATAAGCAAAGAAAGCAGAAAAAAATCGATGTTTTTCGAAATTTTTAAATATTTTAATTTTTTTATTAATGTTCCGGGCATATTTGAGAAGGAGCACAAGTCAATTATTATTACTGAAGGTGTCACCTAACTTTATCTGCAAAAATCCGAATGCCACCTCTCACATCCAAAAATAGACGTTTTTTCGCAGATCCTTACTGGTCTATTTATGAATAGCCATTTTTTATAAAATGAATGAAATATTGATGAGACAGTATAATTATTGCATGGGATTAATCAAAGTCAGTGGCGGATCCAAGGGGGATGTCACGGGGGTCATGACCCCCCTCCCTAGATGAAAATAAATATCAATTCAATAATCCTAAAAAAAGAAAAACCAAGAGCCGTCAAACAAAAAAAATTTAGGACCATCCAAAAAATAATTGAAAACCCACTTATCCTAGGGGTGGTAAGACTAAATGACCTTGCTTCAGAAGAGTAATTAAATCACCCTCAAGATCCATAACCCTCCCTCCCAAATATTTTTGGAGCCACTGATTAAAGTATCAAGTAGATGAAGCAGTGGATCTGTAGAAATGTATGGTACATTCAGAAATATAGTGTCTTGTGAGCGAGGTTTAGAAGTGGCTGATAAGGAGCCATCAAACGAAATGGAGAGCCACTCAAGGGCAAATCTAGACTAAGAAAATAATCAAGAATATTGACAAACAACTCTCGGCAATTTAACGAATCTTAGTAAACGAGAGGAAAAAGGTCACCGAAATGGTGACTGAACATTGTAGTTCAAAGAAAACACCTATACAAAATAGATAAGGTAAATGAACCAAGGTGCAGAAAATGCGAAATGGAAGAAGATACTGCCATACAAATCCTATGCAATTCAAATGTGCTAAGTGATATGAGGCAAGAATTTAATGGTTAACTGATGATTGGTGAAGGCTACAAAGCTTGGATGAAACAAGCAATAAATTCCATGAATAATAATAAAGCTGGAAGATCAGGAGGAATTGTGGCGGAAATAATCAAATACGGAACAGAGAAATTAAGAAGAATGATATGCCGAATCCTGGAAAGAGCAATAATTGGAGAGGATATCCCTAAACAATGACAGGAAGCCTACATAACATCGATATATAAAAAAGGAAACAGACATGAATGCGAAAATTACAGGGGATAAGCGTCATCGCTACAATGGGAAGACTGTGTGGCAGGATCCCCAGGAACAAAATAGAGAAAAATATAGAAGGTAAAATTGGAGAAGAGCAAGCAGGATTCACAACAGGGAAATCATGTCTAGATCATATCCATACAATACAACTAACAATAGAGAAGAATGTACACATGGCGTTTGTAGACCTTAGGAAGGCATACGACAACGTGCCAAGGAAAACACTGTACAAAGTAATGACTAAAATAGGGATACCACCTAACCTAACACAAGCAGTCAAGAACATATACAGTTGAAATGAAGTAAATATAAAAATCGGAATCAAGGTAGTTGCTAACTTCAAAACAACAAAAGGATTATTACAGGGATGCCCAACGTCACCAACTCTATTTAAAATATTTTTAGAACACGCACTAACTACTTGGAAGTCAAAATGTAGGGGTATGGGAATACCGATAAGGGAAGATTATTTCTACACATTGTGTTTCGCAGACGACCAGGTGCTGATCAGTGGTGTCATGGCAAAATTAGCAGTGCGGGAACGCAGTGCCGGAACGCATTGCTAATTTTTGTTTACAAAACCTAAATTCTCTATTATTTTTTTTTCTTTTCTTAACCAGTGTGGGAACGGCGTTCCCACGCGTTCCCACACCATGACACCACTGGTGCTGATGGCTCAAGATGAAGCGGATATCAGTTACATGGTAAGAAAACTAAAAGAGGAATACAAAAAGGTGGGCCTGGAAATAAATATGAAGAAAACGAAATACTTAGCAATATCGGAAGACGACGTCAAAAATTTGAAAATAGAAAAACAAGTAGAAATAAAAGGAAAGAAGAATTTTAAATATTTGGATTTTATAATGTCGAAAAACAGCACAACAGAAGCAGAAATAAAAAATAGATTGCGACAAACAAGATCTTGTATCAAACAACTCCACAATTTAATATGGAATAAGAACATCAAGGGAAAAACAAAAAAAATGTTATACCAAACAATAGTATGAAGCATCATGACACATGCCGCAGAAATTTGGGTCATAAAAAAAACTCAAAAGAGCATTCTGGCAACCGAAATGGAATACTGGAGAAGACGCTGTGGTCTCACCAGAAAAGACAGAATAACAAATGAAGAGATAAGGAGAAGAATGCAAGTGGAAAACGATGCCCTGCAATATATAGGCGAGAGAAGACTAAAAAGGTACGGCCACGTACGCAGAGCAGAAAACACATGGATAAACAAGGTTGCAGATTGGAGCCCAAGAAGAACAAGAAGGAGAGGACGACCAAGAGGATCTTGAAAAAATGAAGTCGACGAAGCCATGTCTAAGAAAGGATTGGAAGACAGAGACTGGGAAGATCGAAAAAATGGAAGTCCTGGCTGACGGAAGGGAAACGGCATTAGCTGTAGACAACCCTTTATATATATACTGATGTTTGGACCAGAAGAAATACTAAAATTACCAATGAGCAAACTATTGGCCTTCGTTTAAGCCACAGTATCTATTGGAGTTTATAATAGAAAAGGTTTATGACCAAGTGCCAGAGATTAATACTAGAGCAAACCCAAATAGAAAAAGTAAAGACATACAAATATCTGGGAACCTGGGTTGATGACAAAAATGACCAAAGCAAAGAAATTAAAGTCCGAATTGAAACTGCAAGGCAAGCATTTATAAAAATGAAGACACTGCTTACAAACAAAGACCTTCAGTTGCCTCTCAGATTGAGGGCTCTAAGATGCTACATATTTTCTATATTACTATACGGAATGGAAGCTTGGACATTGAAAAGGCAACATATAAGAAAAATAGTAGCGTTCGAAATGTGGTGTTACAGAAGAATGTTGAAAATTCAGTGGGTTCAAAGGATTACCAATGTTGAAGTGCTACGGCGTTTAAATAAGGAGTTAGAAATTATGAACAGTATAAAAACAAGAAAACTAGATTATTTGGGTCACATTACCAGAGGAGAGAAATATGAGCTGCTGAGAGTTATTATGCAAGGAAGGATCCAAGGAAAAAGAAGCATAGGAAGAAGACGCATCTCCTGGCTGAGGAACCTTAGAGAATGGTTTAACTGTAGTTCATTACAACTTTTCAGAGCAGCAGCCAACAAAGTGACCATAGCCATTATGATATCCAACCTCCGCTAGGAGATGGAACTTTAAGAAGAAGCCAGAGATTAACGTGTTTCACCTGAAATAAGAAGAAGAACTGGTATAAATACCCTTTCCAAAAATAAGAAAACTCATCTGATTTGATTATCAGGCATATTAGATTAGATATTAGACTATGCGAGGTCGTGCCATGCAGCCTCACCGCACTTTTGCATCCAATTTTTTTGAGCGCTTACCATAATCTAGTTAAACTCTAGGATGCCAATACTTCTGATGACGTGATTAGCTTCCTAGATGACTTGGTGACTTGTTTCCTATATCAGAGGGTGCTAGACTGACCTCTTTAGTCGTTTACAGACGCTGCGCAGTTACATAGTATATTTTTCGTTATCCTAGAAACGACAGTTCTCACTTTCTGATTTACTCCTTTTTTTAAGATGATATCTCAGAGAGCAGTGACCAGTGAGAAGGTCTATCAGGCTTATAGAATCCGTCCTCAAGTCTAGTTGACAAACTCATGCAGTTCCATCTCTTTATTTGCTCGTTAATTTCTATACGCTCTCAGACTCAGAATACAACACACACAGTTTGGATTCATGAAAGGCCTAGGTACGAGAGATGCAATATTAAGTCTACAGGTATTATTCCAACGATGCAGATATATTACTTGCGATATTTACACCTGCTTTATAGACTACCAAAAAGCATTTGATACAGTTTAACACCGAAAAATGATGGATGTTCTAACAAAAGAACAAATGATGATAAAGACTGACGTATAATATAAAATTTATATTGGAACCAATCAGCCACAATAAGAACAAATCTTGGAGATGAATCGACGAAAGCGACCCAGATTCTGCGAAGCGTTAGACAAGGATGTATACTTTCACCTTTCACCTATATTATTTAACCTATATTCAGAGGAAATATTTAGTGAGGTCTTGGAAAATTGCGAACAAGGAATACTCCTAAATGGAGAACCTCCTAAACAACATCCGCTATGCAGACGACACCGTTATTTTTGGAGACAGCTTGAACAGTTTATAGCAGCTCATAAACAAAGTAATTGAAGTAAGTGAAAGATTTGGACTAAGTACAAGTAAACATATCAAAAACTAAATTTATGATCATCAGCAAAAATAAAATTAGAGACGTCCAACTGCTTACCAGGAATACACCAGTGGACCGAGTAAAACAGAATACCTATCTTGGAACAATAGTAAACAAACAATGGGATCACTTACAAGAAGTATGTAGAAGTAGAATAGAGAAGGCTAGGAGTGCATTCAACATGCAACATGGACAAACTCTTTAAAAGCCACAACATTAATCTGGAGATATAAGTAAGTCTCCTACGATGTTATATTTTCTCAATATTGTACTAGGGAGTTGAATACTGGACACTCACTGAAGCTATGGAGAAAAAACTTGAAACCTTCGAGATGTGGCTATACAGGCGAATCCTAAGGATATCATGGAGGGACAAGATAACCAACGAAACCGTACTGTGACCGTACTACGAAGAATGGGGAAAGAAAGAGAAGTGGCACTAAACACAGATAACTGAAAATAATCCTTCAATGGCAAAGTATTCGGAAACCGAGGTATATGGAGAAAAAGAATCAGTGGCGCACCCAGGAGGGGGTTTGGTGGTTAAAACCCCTTCCAGAGCATATAGAAATATATTTTAATGAATAGTAGAAACATGTAACTTGTCTTAACAAAAAAATTTCGGTGCCCAAGCCAATTTCGGCAGATCTACAATAGGTAAGTATAAGAAGAAGAAAAAGAATTTATAAAATATACTTTTTATACGCTTTGTAAATTGTACGCTTTTGTTACATTTGTTCACTTTCTTCCCACAACTGTTTATTCGTTGGGTAGCTTTCCCGCCGCGTCAACTGCCTCGTATTGCTCTAATTTTAGCACAGATTATACAAATCTTTATAAGAGGGCTACAATCTACAATGTTCATTGTCTAGTTGAGAGGATTTTCAGACGCTAATTCATCAAAGTCAAGCGCAGATCTCTTTTCCAGACCGTTTTGTGTAAATTTCTTGAACATTCTTATGAGTCTACGTAAATGCCACTTTTGAGTGCCGTTATTTATAGTGGTGGGATGTTCAGCTTCAAATATTGGGAAATTTAGTATTCCTGAATTAATCGTTTAATAAAAATAAAAGCGGTTTTTATATAAAATGGGACTGGTCGTTGAACTTTTGAATTATTTTCACCTACGTAAGGTGTGCAGGAATAATAAGCACAATAACATTGACTATTTATAGTCCACAGTATATCGTCGTTTTTGGAAGATCATTACAAAAAAGTCTTAAAAATGGTATTAACTGCTTAGTTTGAGCGAGTCTACCACTTTCTGAAAAATTTCAGAGTGCAGGTTGGACGCGTTTCCGCGTCCCGCGTTATTAACATATTTACGTTGTCGACACTAACGAAACACGGTTGTAAATTTGTCGGACAAGAGATCGACAATCTTTATTAATTAAATATAAGTACTTTCAATTGAAAATAAGACTTTTGTAATAACAAAATCGTAGAGTCTGACACCCGCAAGATGTCACTCTAGTGCGGTAGTTTTGTTATTACAAAACTCTTAATTTTCAATTTAAAGTATATACTTATATACACGGTTATTAGGAGTCAACGCCCTCCGGTAGGGATCTATGGAGGAGTATCACCAAGCCGCAAGCCCTTATTCCTTGTCATACCGCTCCTCTATAGGCCGATCAGACTAGGGGTCGACAAGACAAGAATTCTTGTCTTGATAACAACTTCTTGTCTTGTCTTGAGAAAAAATCAAGAAATTTAAAAAAATCTTGTCTTGACGTTTTCTTGACATGTTATATCTTATCTTGACTCAAGAAATTTCAAGATCTTGAAATTTCTTGATTACCTGGTCCGGTGATTCCCCGGTGACCTTTTTATTGCGATGCGTGCTGACATGGCCTAATAACTCCCAGAATGACCTAAGTACAGAATCTAATACCAGAGTCAAAAAATACTTAAATGAGCCTAGGTCAGAAGATGCTGAGAATCTACTTGATTGGTAGAGAAGACACGAGAATGTCTACCTGTTATTATCGAAAATGGCCAAGGATTTTCTCAGAACTCCAGCAACATTTGTACCTGCAAAGGCTATTTTCAATAGCAGCTTTAACAATAACAAAGTCAAGAAATCGGCTAGACGTTGACTCCATAAAGTCGGTTGGCTTACTAGTGAATAACGAACGTGGCTCACGCTTACCTATTTTGCCCGTACTACTGTTAGATATTTTATTATCTATTTTCAAACTCGAGCAGTATATTTGTATTTATGCAATGCATAGATACAAAATGTGCCAAAATGTGCCATTTTGTTCAAACTTCCGCTACATCTATTCAACATTCACAAAAGGAGGAATTCGCCGTTTCCAGCAGTTATTTATGGAGTTCCACTACAATCACAATACAAAAAAGGACTTGTTGAAGCATTGAAGTTTATCCATGGAGCACTAACCAGTTCTTTTGTTCTAAAAATTCATAACAACGAAAATGTTTAACTTCCAAAGGAACATCCTATGGAAAAAATTCCAATTAACATAAACATCATTGATATTCAAACGATTACTAGGTATCTCCCTGAAAATTATCAAGAATTTTACGAGGAAATAATTGGTTGGCCAACCACTGAAGTGGAAAGTACTGAACGTATGAGTATAAAAAACTGCTTTTAATTTTTATGTTTTTAGTTTCAAAATATTTCGTGTGTTAATAACTGGTAATAAAGTTGGCCAATAAACGTTTTTTTTTGTTAATTTGGACAAATACGGCCAAAAATAATAGTTTAGACATTTTTTTAATTAATTCGTGAAAAGATATAAGTCAGACGAATAAAATATTGAATAAAATATCTATTAATTAAAAAAATCAATATACATGCAATATTGTTATCAAACTTATAATAAAATAAATCATATTCCAGGAAAAATCACAAATTTTTTATTTGTTTCAAATATAAACACTTTTTTTAAATTTCCTCAAAACTTCATTAGTGTGACTTATATCCTTTCATAAATAAGCGATTCAAATGGAGTGTGACTGACCACTGAAAAGAAAAGAGAGCACGGTTGGTGCACCACCGACAAATCGGTCGGAACATTCCGATGGAGCTTGTCCCCTCGAGCAACCTCGAGTATCGAGGGTACACCAGTGTTGGCGGTAGAAATTTTAGTAAGTTGGTTAATTCATACAATGAAAAGAAACCCACACAACGTCGTTAGATTACAACCCAACGTCGTTAGACCACGGCACTGACCGTACGAGCCGCCAGCCGAGAAGGAAGGGGGGAGGAGTACTAGTCTGTATCAGCTTCTGACTTCCTTTGAACCGTGTTAATTTACCGACAAAGGATGGTAGACTTCGCGCCGATTCACGCCGGTCATAAATAGAGGATTCGGTCTTAGCGCAAGGATCGTAAATCACAAATTCTGAGGAAAATAACGCTATTTCACGTTGCGTTGATTCCCGTCTTCAGTATTTATCTTTTTCAGTTAAACATTTTTTATTTCTTAAGGCGTGCCACGCCAAGTTCCGTTGGATCCCAGCTTAACACCTTGGCTGCGTTACGAGAAAAAAATATACCTCGTATTAGCGTATTAGATTAACGGTTGGCTGCGTCGACTTTATCGTAAAGGATGGTGTCAAATGGGGTATTCGGGACATATAGTCTAGGCGTCAGAGGAGTCACCGTGTCCTTTTCAACTCTGATGGACAAACTCAACGGTTTCTTATGGATTTTTGGATGCTGATTACGAATGTCTTTCATGTATTCTTGCGCCATTCTTCATCTAAAACAAGGTCTAAAATGGTGCGTGTTTCAATAACGACGCAAGTACACTGTGGTGGCTCAGCACATAGTTACAGTTTTGTCGCTTTTGTATCATCTGTATACAGTATTTTAGAAGTTAGTTACGCAATAAACAGGAATTGGCAAAATTTGCAGATACGTTTTTCTTATTCCGGACCGGCGATATGATGATTTAATTATAAGAATTATATGATAAAATTATATTAGGATCTTCAAAAATGAAAAATAAAGATAACGTATATTATATACATAGAAATTATAATTTGCATCGAGAAGTTAGCGCGTGAACCTTTACTTTACGGGGTGAGCCAATGTTGCGCCTCATAGCGATTTAAATATCGATATCTTTGCCCAAAATAAACTTACGAACATTTTCGTAAGCTCAAATTGTTCCTTTTGAGTTGTTTTATCATTATTGTTAATTAAAGTATAAATGTGTATAGCTCACATTTGCTTGAAACCCTTATAAACCAATTAATGTACAATTTTTTTAAGAGAATTATAACTTCAAAAGGGAATAACTTTAAAACAAATGAAGATAAAGTAATTTAATAAATTTTGTTTGGAAGCCTATTAATTAAGCTTTAAAATAAGATCTTCTATGGCTCATTAGAATGCGTAGAAGCCGAGTTACAATCGATAAAGCTTATAAAAATACTTATTTTGCAATTTGCAATTTGCATTGTGCACTAATTTTACAATATCTTGAGTTCTAATTGTTGGATTTAAGTTTAGTAAACGGGTTTTTCTTCGTTTTTTATTAAGGAACAAATTTTATTTGAAACATTTTTTTTATCTCTTTTAGTTTATGAGCCAGAGCCTTATAAACAAATTATAAACAATTAAATTGTTTATAACAATTTTTTGACCACTCGGATCGAAATCCACACTCGAAATTCGTAATCAGCAGTCAAAAATCCATAAGAAACCGTTGAGTTTGTCCATCAGAAATGAAAAGGACACGGTGACCTCTATTTGGCGCCTAAACTAAAATATGCCTTGTAACGCACTGAACGTAAGTTTATAATTCTTTTTAAACGCAGCCAAGGTATTAATGTTCCCTATACACTCCACTACTCCTTACACGTACCGTAATACCATAGGGAGACTTCAGTCATTTCTTAAGTCCGAGTCGTCTGTGTGTC
The DNA here is from genome assembly GCF_917563875.1 of Diabrotica virgifera virgifera. Classification (NCBI taxonomy): domain Eukaryota; kingdom Metazoa; phylum Arthropoda; class Insecta; order Coleoptera; family Chrysomelidae; genus Diabrotica; species Diabrotica virgifera. The sequence goes on from NC_065448.1 coordinate 49,645,771, forward strand.
TTGGATAATAGGATCCTCACCTGACCTTATCAGTTTTCACCGTCATGTCACTCAGATGGACCACTCTTGTATATTAGTCGGTTTTTTGTTATTTTTGTATTTATATTTTTTAGGAGTTATGAAGATGGGAGTTAGACAAGGCACTTACGCACTTACCAGAGCTCCTTACGCTGCTATTGTAGTATTTCATTCAGTTGTTGTTTGGGTTTCCGTGTTTTCATTGTTGAGAGATACATTCTCATACCCTATTTTGTCACTCTTTGGGTTCAGCGATTTCAGTTTTGGGTTTGTATTCATTAGCTCTAGTTACTCTGATTTGCTGCTAGTTTCTGAATACACGTATCGGGGAACTTTTGCTGCTTCTCTCAATATATTATCTACTTACTATTGATATTGCACAACGGCGGATCCAGCAACCTTGCAAGGAGGGGACAATGAAATAAAAATTTTCTCGACACTGGCGTACGCATGTTTCTTTTTCTGGTTGGGCTGTTATTTTCTTCCTCTTCGTGCTCTTTCAGAACGTTGGCTACCATAATAGCTATTTTAATTTTATTCACTGCCGCCCTAAATCAACCATGAAGTTCTTCTTCGTCCTGGACTGCGTTTGCCTGCTATTTTCACTTGCATAATATTTTGTAGCAACCTATATTTTGGACCTCTCATTCACTGGTGAAGCGTCCATGTAACCACTGTTACCATTGGTAACAGTTAAAAAGCTTGCAAATAAATATTTTATGACTACTGTGAAATAATTCCATTTTATTTATTTTTTTCAATAGAAATATGAGTGTTAATAGTATGTAATTCACTAAAAAGCGAACTAGACGCACTAAAATATTGGCGAATTTATGCGACTCGGTTGCAGTTGCAGGTTAATGTTACCACATATTTATATGTGGATACAAATGAAGGTCCATCGGCTATCGGTCGGACGGTCGGAAACGGCTCGTGTCTGAAAATTTTGAAAGGCGAAGGCGTAAGCGCGCTGTGGATATTAGTACTCTTGTTACCACATTTAGGAATGGTTACAATCGTTACTTACCTATTACAGTGCGCGTCCAATTAAACATGGATGAGTGTCGTTGACGATTTTTTTTTTGAAATTTTTGACACTATGATTATCCAACTTAATAATAGGTATTCTAATTTAAAGCGAAAAATTTTCAGATAGGGCCTTTCATCAATCTGTACAGCTATGTGGACAAAAATTTGACATAGTAAAGTTAAAAAACAGAATTGCCAGTTCTTTATAACGATCCAGATTAAATTAAAAAAATGTACAAAAATTATATCAATATTTTAACGTCTTCAGAACTTGATAATGCATTTCAGGAACCCTTTAAATTGGCAAACCTATTTTTAATAATTTCGGCTACAAGTGCATCCGTTGAAAGAAGTTTTTCAGCAATGAAACGGATTAAAATATGCCAAAGAAGTACCCAATTGCAAGATCGAATGTCGTCATTTTCTTTAATTTTCATTGAGTAACGCTTTTTAAATGGATTAATGGCAGAACCCTCTTTCTACGATTCTGTGATTAACATTTTTCCAGATAAAATAAACAAAAACTTATATTTGCGAGGTTCTTTTAAAGAAATTTTTTTACATCTGGGTTTGGTAACACTTTAGAACGCGTCGCCACTGCTCTCATTACATGTTCGATATACTCCAGCTTTCTCCTCTTGATGCTTTTTATAATCTCAGTAGTCTTGCTGAGACGTACTAGTATTGTGAAGTTTCGAATTTTTTTCCACCCAAGAAACTCTTAAAATTCTTCTATAACACCACATCTCGAAAGCCCGAAGGCGATTTAGATCGATTTTATTCACAGTCCAAGAGTCGACACTATACAGTAAAATCGAGGACACGTAGCAGCGCGAAGTAGGCGCATCCTCAACGGCGTAACCAGGATGATCCTAAGGGGGGGGGGGGTTACAACTACTGAAGAGTCTCTAGGGTATGGGGTTAAGCGTATAGAGCTTAAAGTTCACCCCAATGGGGGGTTATAACCTCCAAACCCCCCTGGTTACGCCTATGTGCATCCTTAATGCCAATTTTAAGTCTCTGTTATTTTACATAATATTTTGGACATGCTTCTAAAAGCGGCTCTTATTCGGGGGGTTTTTACAAATGATCAAATATATTTAAGTAGCCCTGCTTTGTTAAATATATTAATTAAAATGGACATACATATATACATACAATGCTTATAAATTTATGTAAAGTTACTTTAATAATATTTAATAATAATTTATTAAAAGATAGTAAAATTTGTAATTTGGTAAAGTTTATCAGTGGGTAGTACCATAAAAAACAACTACCTATATTTGTTATTTAATCACTATTAGACGGAGTAGACCTTGATCCCGCGTACCAAAAAAAGTTGATTAATAGCAAGCTGAAAATTTGTTAATAGCTTAACGGTGTTTAGTCGGACAAACTTTGATGTACGGGAACACTGAAACAAGGGAAGTTTTAATTGTGGAACAGATTAAAAATTTGGAACGTCAAATTACGAAAACGTCCCATGTATTTTGTCGGACAGAACATCCAATTGATTTGTTACTCTTTCACTAAACTCTCATGCAAAAATCAGACTGATATCTTAATTTCGGTACTGTTTATTTTAGCGGATACCGTATATTACCACCACAAAATCTACTTGAAGCTGACAATGAAACAATTAATAAGTGCCTTTCTTCTTTGTGGCAAATTAATGAGTCAGTTTTGTCTCAAAAATTTCGTTCAAGGATAAAGTACCTTTATTTCTCTGAATATCGAAAATTCTTATTATGAAAACTTGTTTGGGATTAAAAACTAAGACCAAATATGCAATTACATGCTTATAATTAAAAAAATATTTTACAAATTTTTCTCAAATTTATGAATACGCATCGTTTTTATTTATTACAAATATGAACTCTTTTATTATTCATTTTACGAAAAAAAAGTTATTCTTCATAAAAAGCTCAGCATGGTCTAAAATCTAAGATAAAACCATGATATATCAACTTTTCATATTTTCTGACATACCTCGTATAAAATTAATAAAATGTGATATCTGATGATTGTATCTTACGTTTTAGGACGTACAGAGCTTTTTATAAAGAATAAATACCTTTTTTTCGTAAAAGTAATAATAAAAGAGTTATCATATGCGTAATAAATAAAAACGATTTTTTATTTAATTAGAAGCATGTAATTGCATATTTGATCTTAGTTTTTAATTCCAAACAACTTTTCATAAGAATTTTCAATATTGAGAGAAATAAAGGTACTTTACTCTTGAACGAAATTCACATATTTTGACATACCTCGTATAATATTGATATCTGATGATTGAATCTTAGGTTCTAGAGTATGCAGAACTTTTTATGAAAAATAAGTTTTTTCGTAAAATTAATAATAAAAAAGTTTCCAATATGTTTCCAACTTAAGTAGGCACGCTGTATATATAAAAGTCGAAAGTCAGCGTTTTTTATTTTTTTTTAAACAAGGAAAGAGATCATTTTATTCCATAAGTGGTTTCCACACTGTATAACTGCATATGCACCGGTGAATTTAAATAAAATTTAATTAATTCAAAAATATAACATTTTATATTATTAATCAAATATACTTTTAATTTCATAATAAGAAGAAAATTATATCAGGATCTATCACAACTACGTAATCGTTTTAAATTTCCTAATAAAAAATAGGTAGGAGCCAGCAAATGGTTGTGTGAGTGGTACCGGCGGCACCGATTCGATGTAAACGTGATGCAGGTACCACCATTCGCTCTATAGATGTATATCGTAACCAAATCCACTAGCAGTATACATATTATTATTATTCAACACCTTTAAACAACCTAAATAAAATATTCTAAAAATAAAATAATGAAAACGGCGAACACCTTTGCAAAAATAAATTGCTAAAGATCAATACCATTTGATGTAAACAAATAAAATGGAATTAATAATTTGGACAAGTTGGGAATATTCAAAATCGTCTTTAGTCCAGGCGAAATAAGTTTCGAATTGGAAAAATTCCATAGGAGTCTATTTTTTGCTAGAATCACTTCAAGATGTATTGTATTAATAATAACGATATGAGCCAGTCGCAAAACCTTATGCCAAGAATATGCGTTCACTACTATACATCACGAAATTTACTACCAATGTTTCTGTCACTGAATATATCACGAAGTACAGGATAACATATCTAAAACTTGTCAAATCAGCTAAAAAAGCCTATTATCAAAATCGTCTGGGAAGCTATAAAAGTGTTGCAAAAAAAACTTGGTCTATAATAAACAATCTTCGAAATAAAACTCACATAGCTCAATCATTTTCCCTTCCAAATCCTGAAAGTCTAAACCAGTGATACTCAACATGCGGCCCTCCAGCGTTTTTCATGCGGCCCGAAGGCTCACTAAAAGGCCCTGTAAACGATTAAATTATTTGTCAAATTTCACTTGTTTGTCAAATTATTTGATAGTGTGCCGCTGTGTTTGTGCGTGATTGTGAAATTATATTGAAATTTTTAAGAACTCTGGGATTAAAAAGCAGGTATTATTAACTTTTAGATAATAATAAATTATTAAAGTTAATGAACAAATACCCATTTTAAAAATAATCAACACTTATTTACTAGATACATTGGAACAACCCATTTAGTAATCACAAGAAAAATCCAAGTCAGGATTAACAAAAAAATATAAAGTGATTGTGGCCTTGAAACAACACCTTGTATATTTAAATTTTCAAGATTTATTTACACATTTGAAAAGAGCACAAAAACTGAGTTTACAGGTTCGCTTTAATTTTGGACACAGGAAATTTAATGACTTTAATTTTGACATCAAATATATTGAAATTTTTAATAACTCTAAGATTAAAAAAAGCAGGGCTTTAAAGCACTTTGAATAAAAAATTACTAAATTTAATTAATAAATATTCATCTTAAAAATAATCCATAATTAGATACTATGTACTTTGGAATGACACTTACTTATCACAAGAAAAACTCAGGTTTGAATTAACAAAAAAATATAAAATAATTGTGACCTTGAAACAACACCCTGTATATTAAAATTGTCAAAATCCGTTTGCACGTTTGAAAAGAGTACAAAAAACAAAGTTTAATTGACCGCTTAAATTTTTTGTGCAGATAATTGAATGACATTAATTTCGAAGTTATATCGAAATTTTTGTGGTGAGTTCTCAAAGTTCTTAAAAATTTCGACATAATTTCAAAATTAATTGAAGTCATTAAATTGTCTGCGAAAAAAATGAAGGTGAACCATTAAACTTAGTTTTTTGTGGTCTTTTCAAATGTGCAAACGGGTTTTGAAAATTTCAATATACAGGGTGTTGTTTCAAGGTCACAATCACTTTATATTTTTTGTTAATCTGGACCTGTACTTTTGTCGTGATTAGTAGTAAGTGGGTCGTTCCAATGTAGTAACTAAGTATTGATTAGTGTTAAAATGAGAATTAGAATTATTAAAAGTGCTTTAAAGACTTGCTTTGTAATCTCTGTTCTTAAAAATTTCAATATATTTCATTTCAAAATTAAAGTGATTAAATTGCGAAAAACATTAAAGTGAACCTATAAACTCAGTTCTTTGTGCTCTTTTCAAATGTGCAAACGGGTTTTGAAAATTTCAATATACATACAGGATGTTGTTTCAAGGTCACAAGGAATTTGTATAATTTGTTTAATCCGGACTTGTATTTTTCTTCTGATTAGTAGTTCTATGGTTTGGGTTCTAAATAAGACATACTTATATCAAATATTAAAAAATATACAAGGTGGTTATAAAGTTATGGTCCAGTCAAAAATGGGCAAAATCGATAAAAACACCCTGTAACTCGGTTATAAAAATCGGTGGGGCAATAAATGTAGAATATCTAGAACCGCCTCAGTGACCTCTATTCGCCATTTAAGTATTTCCGTTTCTTAATGAAACACCCTGTATACTACTCCACCTATGCGGCCCGCAAGCTGTGGCAATAGCTAGTATGTGGCCCAGGGAAAAAACGCTGGACGGAAGGGCCGCCCGAGAACTTTATCGTACCGATCTATTATCGTTATCGTACTAGATACTGGCATTCTATAAAAATAACAAAGTTACTCGTTATTTTGATATTTTAGAAACACCTTGTATACTTGAAAATATTTTATGGGTCTACGCATCATTAATTCCTGCATTTGAGAAAATGTTGGGGGACACACTATAGATTATTGCATAAATCAATAGAATATTAGTCATACTTTCATTTCAAATTAGTTCATTTTTCTGAGAAATTAATAGTTTACAATATTTGCATTTTACTGCATGGATTTTAATGAAATTTTGGCAGTAGCCCAAAGCCAAATCTCCTAATTCAAAGTCTATCCTATATTATACTATATACTATGGCGCTTTTATCATGGGGGCGGTTCCCACCACTTCTCGGGGATAGAACATTTTTATTTTCGAATTGCATGGAGCAAAAGAAAGAATTTTAAGAAAATTTAAAAATGCGCCCTATAATTTGATCTTATTTTTTTCACCCGTCCAACTTTTTGAAAGTAGAAATAACACTATATTAAGAGGTACTGCAAAAGAAAAACAATGCATTTAAATTCTGGTGAATGAGGGGTTAAATGTATGTACTTATCATTTTTCCTTAAAGTACATTAGTCATATCTTTTTTGCACCATATTTCGCTTAGTTTAAATGTAACCGACATTTAACGGTGCTCGTTTTAAAGGCCTTTTCAAACACTACAAAAGCATGAGCACTTTGAGCATGCACCAAAAAACAAACTCTTTTTACCTACCATATCTCTTTTTGTATTATAAATAGAAAATTTACGAAGGAACGAATCTCTTTTTTATTTATAATCTAAAAAAAGAATGTGTGTGTACTTTGTACGCACGTAAGAAGTTATACTTCTATTATATGATTATATGATTATATGATTATAAACGAAATTAATATACTTTTTATTTATATTTTATTTAAATATTAAATTAATTTATACTTAATACTTCTCAAACATTTTTATTAAAACAGTGCCAAAAATTAAAATAATAAAACACACACAAACACATTAAAAATGCCACAAATGATTTCTGAACATTAATTGTCGGAAATTTTTTTAACTAAATACGTATTTTCTGAAAATAAAATTATAGAATAAATATACTTACAATCATAAAATGTATAAAAAAAATAAAAAAATAAAAGTTTCTATTGGGATTCGAACCAACTTACCACGCGGCTGGTATTTGCGTTGTATTGGGATTCACTTGCATTAAAACTGCGCCACAGAGACAGCTTGTCATTATGTGCGAAGATCGTCTAACTAAACAGATTAACCTTTTGACATTTTTAACTTATGTAAATCAAATTATTTTGATTTTGAATTGAAATGATTTAGAATTGAAAAAATACAACAAAACATAGGGTAAGAAGACAATATATTAGGTGAATATTGATAGAAATTTTGATGGTAATCAAATTATGTAAAAAAAAGTATTACATACTACTTATGTATTTTGGTAGGTTCAACGTTCAAGGTAGGTATCGGAGCCCGTATAACGACTAATAAATTTCGCAATCACTTGCGTCGTGCAAAGTGGCTATGTTCAAATATCATAACAAAATTCGATCAACTATTTATAAAACACTTACCAGTGAAAGATTCTTTAGCTTTGAATAAGCGAGATCTGCGGCACTCATACTAGGCACAGTTTGATGAGCTTTCACATTGGCATGCAACAATCATCTCTTCTATGTAAATAAGTCCAAAAATATAATATGAAAACTATTTAAAAAGGCAGTATAACCATTAACTAACTTTTTGTTTGTTGTTTCTCTTCCTACAAATTTTAAAGCGCAACAAGCATACATTATAACCAAACACAGTCCCACAGCTGTGCCACAGCTGCCATATTGGATAATTTTTGTCATGTCATTTGAACATCCAATCAGAACAAAGTTATAATGCGCATGCGCCCGGTCGCTAGGTTTTCCCATATAAAATTTCACCGTCATTACGCCCATAAAGAAGTATAACTTCAAAAAAATTTTTATATAGTGTTTTTAGTTTGATGCATAGTTTTTAAGGTATTCACAAAAAACCGTCCGAAAACGTGTCATTTTTGAATGAAAATGGCCAATTTTCAACTACGCATAACTCAAAAAGTATTGAGTTCTCAAAAAAAAGTATAGATCAGTTTTTGCTTAAAAATAGGTTCTCTAGCCACTTCCATGCTTATTTTGACCAACAAATTTTCCACCCACTTGAAGGGGTGGGAATTGCCCCAAGATAAAAGCGCCATAGTATATAGGGTAGATTTTGTTTCTTGAGCTATTCCCTACTTACTGTGAAAATATCAAGTACATGGATGTAGTAGGATGGAATTCGGTGCCAAATACCCTCATCGACTGCCCTATAATAATGCTCTGCTATAATCGCGTGAGAGGGGACACACACAAGATTCTAGCAAAATTTCAATTTTCTGTAACTTTTCGAGTTTTTGAGTTACAGCAACGATTTTTATGTCATTGGAAAGGTAATTTTACATTATTTCAAAATATGTAAAAATATACAGGGCGTATCTAAAATATTAAGATTTTTTTTTTCATTTCCGGTTCAACCGGAAGCTATATTGTAGATAAAATTTATTGTGCTAATAGATAATAACGTACTATATATGTCTGCCAAATTTCAAATTTTAGTTTCTATTACAGAGGAAGTTACGGGCACTCGAATATTTTTTTATAAAAAATTGATAACTCCCCTCCTATGAGGAGTTAAGAAATCTGACTAATGTTATTGAATTTACCGATAGGATATCAAAAACATATCAAAAAATAAATGAATTCCTTGGAGCCATTTTTGAGAAAATCTAGTTCAAACTTATGTCAAATTTTGACCCCATAAATATAGGCAACCCATAACTTTTCTGAAAAACGATAATATTCTTGTTATAGCCCCACCTTTAGGCTATACAAATGTTTTTTCAAATTAAATTTATCTTAAACAAGTTTTTAGATTGGTAGGGAAATGTATCGGGTGGGCGGTCCGCCATGCTGGCCGCCATTTTGGATTTAGAAATGTGAAATTCCGTATTTCTATTTACCTGTCGATGAGCTAACTTTAAGTTAAATTTCATTCGTTTCGGTCAAAATTTGCAAAAATGGGCCCCAAATAACCCCCCTATTTTGGCCCCCCTTTGAGAGGTTTTTTTCAAAAGCTTAGTTTCTCGACAAAATTCTCTTAAACTTACTCATACCGAATTTCATCGAAATCGGTCTAGTAGTTTTTGCTGGGCGGTGGCGACATACGTACGTACATACGTACGTACATACGTACGTACATACTTCCGACATGTTTTTTTTATTTGCTTTTTAGACTCAGGTGGACTCAAATCGTCGAAAAAAAGTGAAATCTGAAAAAAAATTTTTTGCACGATCCTATAACTTTATCTATTATACTCATACTGCGTATGTAGTACGATAAAGTAAAAAGGTTGAGTATCGCTGGTCTAAACGATTACTTCGTTAATGTGAGTAAAAATATAACATCAACTATTTTGTCGCAACAAGATCCCATTTCCTATCTCCCTAATTCAAGAAAGGTCTCGAATTCATTCTTTTTAAGACCAGCATAGTTATCGACTGATCCTAACAATCAATAGTATCAAAAGCAAAGCATCCTGTAGTACTGATGGACTATCTATAAACATTTTCTCTAATCTCACAGAAAATATGTTGGAAATCTTCGTCTTACTAATTAATGATTCCTTCGAAAAATTATTATACATCGGCTTCCTCACTGCCTTGAGTTCATTAAATTTGCTGATATGTTTTGGCTAAGTTCGACTTTTTTTGTCTCTGTTGCTCCAAGTTGGTGGCTCGCTCGAATTCATGCCTTTACAAATTGGTCATCAGCATCCCCCAAAAATAAAAATCTAGCGAAGTTAAGTCTGGAGACCAAGGGAGCCATTTTATTATACCTTGCGTACTAATCAAGTATTCAGGAAAGAATAAATCTAAATAGTTTCTGAAGACCTGTGCATTATGTGAAGGACAGTCGTCTTGTTGAAACCTAATTTCGCTTAAGTTGATTTGAAGATATTAAAGTGCAGGAATAATTTGGTTTCGTAAGGGTCGCAGGAAGGAAAAACCAATAATGTGATCTCCCCAAATTCCAATTCAAAAATTTTTGCTTTTTGCGTCCATTTTTTCGCCTATAGCTCAAAACAATGGTTCACGGTGCAAAAAATAGCAATAATTGGCAAAAAAGTGCAAAATAATGTAGTTTCCCCAGGGCAAAAGCGCAAGTTGGCATCATGTCACCTTTGTTCCTTGAGGTATCCTCTAATTACTCACCAATTTTCATGAAAATCTATGGAGGTTCAACGAAATCGGAGGTGAAACCCTTCAGTGACTGCACTAATAGACACGAGAGCCCGCAGGGCTCGAGTGGCTATTGCCCAATGACAACAAATTTGAGTAAAAATGAAGCATAATTTTCTTATTTATTCTTACTGTCGTGTGATATTCGTAAGATTATTTTTTAATACGTATATTATGGATATTTTCTTAAATGTGACAGTTGTCAAAACTAGGAACTGGTTGCCATTAAACAGAAACAATCTACTTAAAAAAATTCTGTCGGTAATTTTCTACAGTAGATAATTCTCAGTATAATTTTAATCTGATGGGACAGAATTAAACACGTGATCAAATATCTTACTATACGATTGGAAGTTAAATCATTAAAAAATAATCAGTTTAATTTTTATTTCTGTAGCTTTCTACTGGTCAGAATCTCCTATGAATGAAATAATCAGTAGTAATTGCACAAAAGCTCTAAAATTCTATATAAATTTTAGAGATCGAGTGCAATTTGTTGCGATTATTTCATGAATAAAACTGTTCAAAACCAAAATTTTATTGTAATTTATTTATGTAAGTACAAATTAGTACAATTAAACACACAGTTGTTATAAATATTTGACGGCTGAAAGACATCACTTTTATAATTTTTAAAACGTTAATTGTCATTAATGTCACTGAATATATTTTTTTCATAGCAACGAAGGGCATCTGACGTAATATACTTGACGACAGGAAATTATCAAAAATTATCAATTTAATCTAGATTTCTGTAGCTTTCTATTGATCAGAATCTCCTATGAATGAAATAATCGGGTATAATATCACAAGAGAGTAAGAATAAATTGAAAATAATGCGACAGTTTTTCGAAAATTTGTTGTCTGGCAATATAGTAATGAAGGTGGATATGAGCTATTACCTCCGATCTCGTTGAACCTCCATCGATTTGCATGAAAATTGGTGAGTGGTTAGAGGATATCTCAAGGAACAAAGGTGACATGGTGCCAACTTGCGCTTTCACCCTGGGGGCGGATGCCACCCCTTCTCGGGGGTGAAAATTATGTTATTAAAAATAACCCCATAATTCGATAGAGGGACAAATTTCAAGCAAAATTTGTTATATAAAGTTATTAAAATAAATCAAATCTTTTTGAGTTATTAAAGATCAAAGATTTTAATTTTTCTTGAGAAAAATGCATGTTTTTAACCAATTTTTCATCAATAACTCAAAAAGTGTAAGTTTTTAAAAAAGCTATTATTATCAAAATTGAAGCTAATAAAAAATGAAATAAACTCCTTACTACGAAAACCTTTTAATGTAAACTAAAAGTGGGTTATAGGTAATTGAATGTATATTTTTTTCGGCGAGTAAAAAACTCTAAGTATTCAAGCTGAAATAACGGGAAATTGATGCATTTTATAACATAAACTTATCAAACATTTGGCAAAGTACTTAAAAATATCTATTAAATGAGCCCCCGAACATGTTGATAGCGTTAAAATTTATGTTCCAAAATTTTTTCAAAATTTACCTTTTAAAATTTTTTTCAAAAAATGTTATTGTTTTTTTTTTAATAACTCCGTTCGTGTTTAAGATAAGTATCAGGTTCATCTAAAAACTGTTTGAAAGTTAATTCCAAGTGCTATTTAATAAAGTTGAACCTTATCTTTTAAACTCATTACTTTTTTAAAAATAAAAGGTTAAATGACCCCGGTTGCATGGTTCCCACAGCAAAATTTAAGATTTAAACGTTTCTATCTCGGTTATTTTTTACCCAATAAAAATAGTACAGGTAAAATATTTGGCACAGAAAAAACTAAAATTTGGTTATATATAATGTTTTACGTATATTAAGTATTTTTGGAGTTATTATCAAAAGAATATGAGAATTACAATAATTTTAAAAATTATGATTTTTTAAAATTATATCTTTTTTTCAAAAATATGCATTCTCAACCGGTTAAAATTATCTAAAACATTACTTATGCTAACATAAAGAAGTTCTTGTAAGGATTATTATAAATTTTAATTTTTGTGGAAATGGCGTATGTTTTATTTTTCACTTTTTTCTAAAAAATTCGAAACGGTTCTTTTATTTTCATTACAACTTGCTTAATTTTGACGCTATTACCTTGTTCTGAAGCTCATTTGATAGGTATTCCGAAGTACTTTGGCAAATATTTAGTAGGAAAATTTTATACATTGTATCGTTTTCCCGTTATTTAAGCTTGAATACTTAGATTTGAGTACTCGTCGAAAAAAAAATACACATTCAATTGTCAAACACTCACTTTGAACTAACATTAGTTTAGTTATTTACGTGAGGAATGTATTCAATTATTTATTATCTTTAATTTCAGTAATAATAACTTTTTTGTAAAAGCTTATAGTTTTTGATTTATACGTGATAAACCGATTTAAAACATGCATTTTTTTACGAAAAAATAAAATCTTTGGTCATTAATAACTCAAAAAGTGTTGATTTATTTTAATAACTTTATATAACAAATTTTGCTTATAATTTGTCCCTCTATCCACTTATAGTATTATTTTTAATAAAATAATTTTCACTCCCGAGAAGGGGTGGCATCCACCCCCAGGGCAAAAGCGCAAGTTTGCATCATGTCACCTTTGTTCCTTGAGGTATCCTCTAATTACTCACCAATTTTCATGAAAATCTATGGAGGTTCAACGAAATCGGAGGTGAAACCCTTCAGTGACTGCACTAATAGACACGAGAGCCCGCAGGGCTCGAGTGGCTATTGCCCAATGACAACAAATTTGAGTAAAAATGAAGCATTATTTTCTTATTTATATACTGTCGTGTGATATTCGTAAGATTATTTTTTAATACGTATATTATGGATATTTTCTTAAATGTGACAGTTGTCAAAGCTAGGAAACTGGTTGCCATTAAACAGAAACAATCTGCTTAAAAAAATTCTATCGGTAATTTTCTACAGTAGATAATTCTCAGTATAATTTTAATCTGATTGGACAGAATTAAACACGTGATCAAATATCTTACTATACGATTGGAAGTTAAAATCATCAAAAAATAATCACTTTTATTTTTATTTCTGTAGCTTTCTATTTTCTTCAGAATCTCTTATGAATGAAATTATCATAATTATCCGAAGTCATAATTTCGCAAAATTCGATCCGCTTAAAATGATCATCCGGAACTATTTATTTAGTGCAGTTTTACATTTGCCATTAGTACATCCAAACCTTTAAAACAAACAAAAACTTTTAATGAGTAAAATAGGAAGTGGTTGAATGCTCGAATATATGAATTTTACGGAAATAAAAGGCAGATATCGAACACTGAGTTTATTAAATCTTGCCCAAGTATACTTTCGCTCCTAGAACATCTTCAGGGGCATCTCGTCAAAAAAGGAAATCCTCGAATGTTATTAACATTTGTCTGAATTGTGGCAACTTATTAACATATGACAAATACTTAACATACACTAGAAGAAGGACAAATAGAAAATTTGATTGCCGGTACTTGGGTACTACCACAATTTTAATAAATAAATTTAATAGTTTCTTGTACAAAATGGCCTCCAAAGTGCCATTTTATTATTTGTACTTTTTCTGAAGTGGTGTAAAAAGTCGGCATATTGAATTTTTATTGTCAAACTTATTAGTAGCTATTTATCACATACATAAATGAGAGATCTTATTTTAACAGTGTTAAATTTGATCGGGAAAAATCGGGTTTATTGCTCGGTATACCGCTTCGTTGCGGGCGTTGATGCACAATCTGGAGAGGAGACTAATGGTAAATATGAGTTTGATTTGTCTATTAAGTGGAAACATGTTAGTATGTATCTCTGTTATCTCTCTAATTTTGTAATACTAACTACATTATAAATTTTCTCCGTATCTGTATTATATTAAATCTATGAGGTAAATTGTAATTTACTTTAAGTGGATATGATCTCACTGTAATATCAATTTTAGAGAAGGCGAAAACGGCGGGTTCGTTGGGAAAAATATTCCCATGAGATTTTTTTTGCATAATTACATTCGTGAGACATCCCAGAATAAGGTTCAAGAAGCCGCCCACGTGAAAAGTGGGCCAAATTTTTTTTAACAATTTTTTTTAATCAAATTGCAAAAATCAATATTTTTGGCCCGAACAATTTTTTGTAGTTTTTTTGGACCATTCTGGATAAAAAAGGTCTCTTATAATTTTTCTCTAAAGTTAATCGTTTTCGAGTTATAAGCAATTTAAAATTGAAAAAAACGAAAAATGGCGATTTTCGCTTAATAACTCGGTTAAAAGTTATTATTATAAAAGTCAGAAAGTGACTAAATCAAAGTTTAATGCTCTCCCTACAAGATCCTGAAGAAATTTTTGTCATTATTTTATTACTAAGCTGTTATTTTTAAGTAATAATATTGAGCGCCATGCACATGGTAGCCGGACGTAAATGCTGAGTGCGAGAGAGATGCCACTCCGGCAGTCCAATTGTTGATCTTACTTGCACTCACATTTACGGCAGTCTACCACGTGCATGGCGCTCAATATTTACTTAAAAATAACAGCTTAGTAATAAAATAATGACAAAAATTTCTTCGGGATCTTGTAGGGGGGACATTAAACTTTGATTTAGTCACTTTCTGACTTTCATAATAAGTTTTAACCGAGTTATTAAGCCTTGAAAATCGACATTTTTCGATTTTTTCTACTTTAAATTGCTTATAACTCGAAAACGATCAACTCTAGAGAAAAATTATAAGAGACCTTTTTTATTCAGAATGGTCCGAATAACCTACAAACAAAATTGTCCGGGCCAAAAATATTGATTTTGCAATTTAGTTAAAAAAAATTGTTAAAAAAATTTGGCCCACTTTTCACGTGGGCGACTTCTTGAACCTTATTCTGGGATGTCTCACGAATGTATGTATATACACCGTTCTTAGGCGTCAACGCCCTTCGGTAGGGATCTATGGGGGAGTATCACCAAGCCGCAAGCCCTTATCCCTTGCCGTACTGCTCCCTCATAGGTCGATCAGATGCCCGCATATTCCAGTCTAAGCGCCAGATTCATATTTAGAATTTTATACTGACGCGTTAGCCTTTTTGTTTTTCCGATGGCCTGGTTTGGGCTTGAACTCTCGTACCTCACAGCGAAGTGAAGTGCGGGTCAGCCGCTAGTCGCACTGAGCTATCCGATCGACTCACGAATGTAATTATGCAAAAAATCTCATGGGAATATTTTTCCCAACGAACCCGCCGTTTTCGTCTTGTCTATTTTTAATTAACTTATTGTAGGTAGGTATATATCACTCGCTCATAATTCTTAGTATGTAATCAATGCGGTTTAAAATAAAAAAAAAATAGAAATAAATATCTTTCAAAAATAGATGTAACTTATACTATTTGTGAATCAGGTTCATGTTTTACATAATTTATAATTGTTAACTATTTCTAGTGACTCACCAGTTTACATTTACATGAATATGTAAATGTTTCTAAATATTCTGCAACTACTTTCTTATTAGTTTTTGTTCTTGTAATTAACTTATAGTGGAAATCAATTAGAATTATTAGACTGCTTTATTTGACATTTTGCTGTTCCGAAAATTGTTTGTATTTTGAATTTTTTTTCTCTCGGAAATCAAAACGTAAAATACGCTAGTTCGGAATTTAGGATTGTGGTTAATTTTTATTATACATAATAGTTATTTTCCTAACAAGTGCAGAAAGTCATTCTTTTCTGCACGCGACTGCAGTTTGCCGAACGACGCGAAGCGGGAGTTCGGCAAGCAGTCGAGTGAGGAAAAGAGACTTTCTGCAAGAGTTAGGAACAATATTTTTTCTAAGAGTCTTTAAAAAATTACCAAATCGTAATCAATTAATTTAATTAATATGAAAATACATACACAAATTAATTCTTTGACAAGGTTGTCAAAACCAAACTTTCAATATACATAATTAGTTAGCATGACGACGATCTTGGTTTCCATGACGATGATTGAAAACGACTGTTATTGTCTACCGATTTGACTTTCGAATATTATGTCATAATAATTTTATTTCATCGAATTGTCGCGTTAATTTAATTAAAACAGGAACACAATAAGATATATTTGAAATAAATTAGTAAATAATATCTAAATATTAGTTTATTGCATGTATTATAATTACTTTAAGGCCATATTAACATATCTAAATTAACACGCGTGCGGAAAAGTAAAAACCGCGTGCGGAAAAGTAACACGCGTGCGGAAAAGTGAAACTTTCCAAACTAAAATGCGTGCGCGAAAGTAGACATTTCTGCACGCTCGTAGAAAAATATATAATACGGTAAAAGCAGATAATTGGTAACTGTATACAATTACCGGTAATTGTATATAATTACCAGAGCCGATGGTAAATGTAGGAAATTATTTTCAATTATCCACTTTTACCGGTAATTGTATACAATTACCAAATACCAGCGGTAAAAGTAAGTAAAATGGTGAAATAAAAACAATAAATTCCAAAAGCTGTTAAACAAGTGGGATTTTTATTTTATTGAACTGAATTAAAAACAAGAGACATTTTGTTTAACCAGAATTGAGCTTTGTGTCTGAATTAATACTATTACTTTACTTACTTACTGTTTGTTGTGACATGGCAAACTCTTAGAAGCTAATTTGGTTAATCAACTTCTGCCTCTTCACGTTCTTCAGAATCAGGACTAACTGGGTTTCTTCTACTTCCAAATCTTCTTCAGTCGAAATATTTTCTAGAGCCTCTTCTGGCGGTGATGAAGTTTTGAAACCAACTTTGGCAGGTACCCCAAACATAGCTTCATATGAGCTGCACTTGATGCCAGAAGGGTTAGCTCGGTTTTTGGCGAATTGTGCAGATCGAATACTCTCTGACAACTTGTTTGTTTGGTTTTTGGTTACTTTTCAACCAGGAACTTAGTATATTTTCAATATCTTTATTCACACGTTCAACAGATCCTTGTGACTGACTGTGTCTTGGCTTACCGTGCGCTATCTTCAAATCTTTCCACATGGATTACAGTTCTTCCATAATTATGTTGGAGAATTCTCATCTATTGTCACTTTGAAAAATGCTAGGAGCTCCAAAGGCACAAAATATGTCAAGAAGAACTAATGCAACTTCTTCTGCACGTTTAGTTTCCAACGGCCGTAATTATTGTACAAATTTTGTTAAGTGATCTTGGTAGACAAAAATGAACTTGAATTCATTACCTGCTTTGGCTTGCATATCTATTACATCTATTTTACATCTACAATAATTGTACAAGCCAAAGCAGATAATGAATTCAAGTTCATTTCTTTTTGACAGTATACATAGGTTTCACTAGGTTTCACACGTTTAAAGATCTTACCTGGAAAGTAATGGAAAAATATGCAACAACGATGCAGAGGCACAAAAAACAACAATGGATGACTGATGAAATCCTGGAATTGATGGAGCAGAGAAGAAAACTGAAAGATAACAAAACAGAATACAAAGAAAAACAGAAACTAATTAAACAAAAGATAAAGGTAGCTAAAGAAAAATGGATGGAGGATAAATGCAAGGAATTAGAAAAGTTGAATGAAAAACATGATACGTTTAATATGTTTAAAAAAGTTAGAGAAGTAGCTGGTCTTTATCATAAGAAAACTCCACATACTATAACCGATTCGTCGGGAAAAATGATAATAGACGAACACGAAATTCGAACTACCTGGTATAATTATATAAATGAACTGTATAATGATGATAGACCCGAAGAACTGAAGACTTTAGATGAAGGTGAAGGACCAGAAATACTGAAATCAGAAATACTACATGCTATAAAATTGGCAACAAACAAGAAAGCCGTTGGTCCCGACAACATACCTACAGAAATGTTAAAGCTCATAAATGAGGAAAACATTGGAATACTAGTCAAACTTTTCAATGATGTTTATTCGACTGGTGATATCCCTGAAGATTGGTTAAAGTCCGAATTCATAACCCTACCAAAAAAACAACGTCCAAAAAACTGTAGCGATTATAGAATGATAAGCATCATGAGCCACACTTTGAAAATCTTTCTACGTATCATTCACAGTAGAATCAGAGATAAATGTGAAGAAGACCAGGATGAAACACAATTTGGCTTCAGAAATGGACTGGGAACCCGGGACGCACTATTTGCACTAAATGTGTTATTGCAGAAATGCCGAGATCAAAGGAAAGACGTCTTTGCTGTATTTATTGACTATGAGAAGGCCTTTGATCGAGTACAACATCACAAATTAATTAACATATTAAAGGATAAAGGAGTTGATAGTCATGAGAGTCAAGATGTAAAAATCATAGAAAAATTATACTGGCGTCAAACAGCGACAGCTTGCATAAATGGAAAATCAACAGAAATATGCAAAATACAAAGAGGTGTCAGACAGGGTTGTATACTGTCCCACTGTTATTCAATTTATATTCAGATATAATATTTAAGGAAGCGCTGCATAATTTGGAATGGGGTGTGAAAGTTAATGGAATTCTGATAAATACAATCAGATATGCAGACAATACAGTTATTTTAAGTGATGATATAAATGGATTACAACACCTTTTAAATGCGATTGACACAGTGGGAAAAAAGTTTGGCCTAAATATAAACTGTTCAAAAACAAAATACATGGTATTTAGCCGTTTGGCCCATCAAGATTCACGGGTATATGTTGATGATCATATAATTCAAAGAGTACCCAGTTTTAAATATCTTGGTTGCCATATTACTGAACAACTAGATCCAGATAAAAGATAAAATGTAGAATCGAGATAGCCTGCACGACATTTTTAAAAATGAGGTCATTCTTCTGTAATAATACCTTGCAACTTCAACTTCGAAAGCGCATAATTAAATGCTACATTTGGTCAGTCCTCTTGTATGGTGTCGAAGCATGGACATTAAAAATATCCACCATTAACCGTTTGGAGGCCTTTGAAATGTGGCTGCACAGACGTATACTGAAAATACCATGGACGGTTATGCTGACAAATGTGGCAGTCCTTAAGAGAGCAAATGCTACCCGCGAGCTGCTTGATAATATCAAATATAGAAAGATGGCCTATTTTGGACACGTAGTAAGGGGAGACCGGTATAATAGTCTTCAACTTATTATGATGGGTAAAATCGAAGGACGCAGAGGAATTGGTAGAAAGCAGGCCTCTTGGTTGAAGAATATCCGGGAGTGGACAGAAATAAAGAAAGCAGAGCACCTATTTAGAATAGCTCGAGACAGAGACAGTTTCGCCATATTAATCCCCAACGTTAAGGGGACTTGATAGGGCACGTTAAGAAGAAGAAGGTTTCACTACTGAACCTTTTTTGGGAACTTTAGATTTTTTCTGGCAAGTTTCACACAGATCCAAATAGACTGTTATGATTTCTACAGTTATGTATTGTGGCATTCCGCTTGCGTGTCGATCGTTATAATTTGAATTTCTTACTTTTACCAAGATCCCCTGGGAAATGTATACAATTACCTGTAAAAGTAGGAAATAAAGGGGTTTTAAAGAATATTTCCTACATTTACCGTTGATACTGGTAATTGTGTACAATTACCAGATTATTTACTTTTACCGTAACATATTATACATATTATTATTATCACATAAATCTTGTCCATCCAGAAAAAAGCGGTGTTTGAATGGCCGTGTCAGTTACCTGCAGGAGATTATGTTCACTGCAAGGTTTCTCCAATAGAGCACAAGTACCTAATATCTATAGATAGATGTGTTGAATCTGGTAATGGTAAAGTTTTGAGGATGTTAATTGGACTATTGGATAAGTATAAACACAAAATTCGACACCGAGTGTCGGCGCCTTCTGAAAAACATAGGCAGCGCAATAGAAATTAAATAATCAACTTTTATTTATAAATTAATATTGTTAAAAGTAACATATTATTGTTAATTATTCACGTTTCTGTATGAAATTGACACTAAAGGTTCCAGTTCACAACTAGGTAGCGAAGATTGCGACAAATAAAGAAAAAATGCAATGATTATATTAAAAATAAATAACAGTCATTACAAATATCAATGAAATGAAATAGGTGGGAGAGGCTGACATCTCTTCACAGAATATACAATATGAATGTGTTGGTAAACTACAAATGAGTGTTTTGCGTTGATGTGAGAAATTCCATCTCCGATATTTTTTTTATACTGAACTGCTATTTTCCTGAATACAAAAATGTTGTCCAAATTGTATCCTCTCTTGCACCTAGCACTGCTAAAAGAGGAAGGAACTTTGGCGTCGTATGTCAGTTTTAGTTAAGCTTGATCCGTCCATAGGTCCAACCGCCTACCATTGTCATCAATTCTTCTGTATCTTCATGCAGTAATTTGACAGTTAAAATTGCCAAGGATAAAGTTAGTGTTATGGTAGTTAGGTTCAGTGAAAACAAAATCCTCCCCAGAGGCGCCTTTCCTACAGAGGTTACAGAGAAGCTTGGTGTGCAGATGGTAACAATTTTATGTTGTTAAGTTCACTGATTGCAGATGATGTTATGTTCACCCGGGTCAGGAAAAGATAGGTCGACTTCCATGTTTATTATGTGGTGTTTCAGCGATCAGCTTCATACCGAATGTCATCGGTTTGAGAGAATTCAGTCCTCTATGTGTTTTCTGCAGTAGAAGCACGTGACATTTGTGCTTGGCACATATTTCTGATAGTAAAATTTCTTTATCTTAGATATTTAATGATATTGTTAGAATAGTTAACCCTGAAAAGGGCCGATATGACAAAACCATGTTGAACTGGTGATTGAAGAATTAGTCGATTACTTAATTAATCGTTGCTCAGATTACAACTTTTTGCGGTGGTCTCGTTGATACTGCAATCTTCGTTGGGGCTGCTTCTTTGTGCCCTTATTAACTATAAATATTTGTAGTCAATTTATATATCCAAAAGCTTGTCTATTTTTTCACAAAAAAGAATAAAATGGATGTCGAGCGTTAGATTAAACGAAAAAAGATATTTTTTGTATTTTTAAAGAGACGTGGATATTTTTTACGCAGAACGAGACACTAAATTTATTTTCACCAAGTTTACTTTATCAGCGGAGGCTACAGTAATAAATTTGAAACTAATTGGATTCTCGCAGGAAAGAATGAATCAGGTGGAGTATTTTATTTCCCGATTAATTGGTGGGTAATCATTTGATTTTATTCGGACCCTTAAAAATAGAGTTTAATTCTATTCGAGTAGAAAATTTACTACTACCGGTACAAAATTTAATTAGGAACTCTTGATCCAATTGATGATAAATCTTAAACTACTAAAGATTATTCCAAACAGTTATATTGAGATATATGAAGAAATATGAAGCTTTTATACTAGAAGCTTTTGATATCACCTAAATGCCATAATTTCGGAGTTATTGGTATAAACTAAAAGACAAACAATTAGGACTGTACGTCATAGATTTAATGACATCATAACCCACTGGTACAAACTTGACGGCAAACAAATTCAACAAATTTTTCCTCATATTAGTTTATTCGCTACCGTCAAGTTTAACAGGAAAGCACTGTTACCAAATAAAAAACATGTCAAAGCAGCTACCGGCTACACTGTTTCCCTTTACCTTTAAGAGTGTAAAACAAAGATAACTATCTGTACTATAAGTGTCAAACTGACATTGTCCTATAGGGCTTTTCATTCACAGTCATTTGTTTCGAGCTTCTGTCATGTGTCACATAATATTAATATATCCACGTCATACGTTATTATATATACCAATGATACAAACCAAAGACGTATAACGTATGTATATTAATATTATGTGACACACGACAGAAGCTCGAAACAAATGACAATCGATGAAAAGCCCTATTGGGACCGTGCAAGTTCGGAAGAGCGACACCTGGTTTCATAGCTCAGTAACATTTTTAGCACTTTTATTTATATTGGTCAATAATTAGTCCTGGTTGCTGGATAATTGTCAAGGCCATAGCCCAAAAAAAAGAATAAGAAGAAAAAGTAAGAATAAGGTTATGTTATTAAAAGGTAAACAATTGTATGTAGTAAACAAAATTAATTATTAAAATGCAGTATTACAAGTAAAATACTACAATTAATTAAATTCACTTGAATGATTGCATATCTATCAATATTGTGGAGCAACATTAATGACCGATTTCATAATGACAGTGAGTATAAAATATGTCAATATGACAATTTCAATTGACAATATGAATTATTTAAGTAATATGCTAAGAAAGTTATACAATTTCTCCGCTATTCGCGCACGATCGTTTCTCGTATCCCCTCCAAGTACTTGCACCTTGCACATAGCGAATAGAAGATTATATAAGATTTTTGTTAGTTTATTTTTTTCTTCCTCTTTTATGGCCTTTGGGAGCTGTGCCCTTTTAGACAGCAACATTTCTTAAAATTAACGAAAAACTAAACCTACAATACAAGACTATTACAAACCTAATCGACCAATCAAGGATAGGGAAGGGAAAGTGAACTTGGTTAAAAAATAAACTGTCGTTAAAATACAAACTAAATAAATAAAAAGGTAAGGTAAAGTTTTCAATCCTAATAGCAACATTAATAATATTGAAAAATATTAAAAACATTACTAAAAGATTTTTAAATTGAAAACTTATTGGTCCATTTCCCTGGTGACACCTCCAAGGCTTCTAAAATTTGCAAGCCAAATGGATGCTGCAGTGAAGACAAAAGGGAAGGAATTCTAAACGTTGCAATTCACAACCCCCGTCTGCAGCTTGGTAAAGTTCCAACGGAAAATGGACCTAGTTACTCTAAAGGGGTAATACTAATATAAAATAAAAATTTCTTACGTTTATAAAATAAAAATTACGCTTAGAATTCCTTCCTTTTGTCTTTACTGCAGCATCCATTTGGCTTGCAAATTTTAGAAGCCTTGGAGGTGTCACCAGGGAAATGGACCAATAAGTTTTCAATTTAAAAATCTTTTAGTAATGTTTTTAATATTTTTCAATATTATTAATGTTGCTATTAGTATTGAAAACTTTACCTTTCAATTGCCAGATGACGCTAGTCACCTAATCCATACACGTCAGTTGCAATGTGGGGATGAGCTTTCATGGTTGGTCACTTCGAGTAGAGAGCAGCAGGCCTAGGCCTCTCCGATGATGACTCCAATAAGAGTCGAAAATCGTCGATTCAGGGTGCTGGACTGCGCTCCCTATTCTAAGTGAAAAATAAGATTGTTTTGCCTTCCCATTGCAACTGAATAAAATGGTATACATTTTTATTTTAAATAAATAAAATATAAATTGAAAACAATAATTTGACATAATATTTAACCTCCGATATTATGACAGACGTCAGTTACCATTTACAATCTCACCAAATATAATAATGACGTCATATAAACTCGTCACTAATTCTAGCCAATGAAATGCTCGCTGTAATAGGAATGGCATGTCAAAAAAATCTTGTTATTCCCTATATATTTTTTCAAATTTAGAATATGGCAACAACAGGGAAATTACGTGCATTCCTTATTGATTAACTTTATTTAGGTACATTCTCTTCGCCGAAGTTAAAATAATATATTTAGGTGAATAAAATCGTTTAAACCCTTTCAGTATATTTGTCCCTTCCAAGGGACAAACCATTTGGGTGTCACGAAGTACCACTTTATAATTACTGTAAAAAAAATGAAACCAGGTTTGAATTTACATCATTTACCTTATTTGTGTCATATTAAGTGACCCACATTTCCATATAGTCAATATTTTGGATTTTGGACAATGTCCTTTTCTAACGACAAAATTACTTAGAAACATAAAGTTAAGAAAAACAAACTGAAATTATTTATTAGAAAAACGTAATATTTAGTGAAATACAAATAACTACTTATTACTTACTGAGATTTGGAATGAAATTTAACAAAACAATTTCTACCCTTAATTATGCATAAATGTACATTACATTTTGAACAATAAATATGAGTCTTTGAATAATCTTCAATAATTTACATAACAATGAAGGCGTTCAATTATACAGGGTGTAACAAAAATACAGGTCATAAATTAAATCACATATTCTGGGAACAAAAATAGTTCGAATGAACCTAACTTACCTTAGTACTAATATGCACATTAAAAAAGTTACAGCCCTTTGAAGTTACAAAATAAAAATCGATTTTTTCAAATATATCGAAAACTATTAGAGATTTTTTAACAAAAATGGACACGTGGCAATCTTATGTCAGGAACATCTTAAAGAAAAATTATAGTGAAATTTGTGCACCCCACATTTGTGGGGGTTTTGTTCCCTTAAACCCCCCCAAAATTTTGTGTACGTTCCAATTAAATTATTATTGTGGTACCATTAGTTAAATTCAATATTTTTAAAACTTTTTTGGCTCCTAGTATTTTTTCGATCAGGCAGTTTTTATCGAGTTGCGGCTTCTTTTTTAATATGTTTACATAAAAATTTTTTGGGGGTTTTGTTCCTTTAAACGCCCCAAATATTTGTGTACGTTCCAATTAAACTATTACTGAGATACCATTAGCTAAACACAGTGTTTATAAAACTTTTTTGCCTCTTTGTATTTTTACGATAAGGCACCTTTTATCGAGATGTGGCTTCTTTTTTAATATGGTTCAAAATATACCTAAAAATGTAAATCATAAATAAATTTTCATATTATTACTAAGTCTCCATAATCGTACTTAACCATATACAAATATGTGCTGGATTTGACAAATATTCAAAATATCTCGATAAAAACTCGACTTTTCGAAAAAGTAATGAGGCAAAAAAGTTTTTAAAACATTGTGTTTAACTAATGGTACTACAATAATAATTATATTGGAACGTACACAAAAGTTTGGGTGGGTTAAAAGGAACAAAACCCCCATAAAACTTTTATGGTGTATCTAAAATTCACTATAATTTTTTCTTAAGATACTACTGCCCTAAGAATGCCACATGTCCATTTTCAATAAAATATCATAAATAGTTTTCGATATATTGGAAAAAATCTATTTTTATTTTGTAACTTCAAAGGGCTGTAACTTTTTTTATGTGCACATTTGTACTAAGGTAAGTTAGGTTCAATCGAACTACTTTTGGTCCCAGAATATGTGATTAAATTTATGACCTGTATTTTTGTTACACCCTGTATATATTTTTCAAAGTTCAAATGTATTTTTTAATAAAATTTCCAAGTGGGCCGGAGATTGTTTTTACAAATAACTCATAAACAGAAAACAATTTCCCGAATCGCTTCGAATGAAATTTTTTTGGGCGTAGGTACTTATCTTATATGTTAAAGAATTTAATTAAAGAAATTGTAAATTTAGCAAATAATAGATGCCAATACGATTTTCTAAATATATGTAGTTTCAATTATTTTGTAATTATCAAAACATTCAAAAACTATTTATCTTTGTTAATATAAAGTGAAGTTATAAATTATTCGGAAACCTAATCTCTGTTAATTTGTCGCATTGTTCGTATTCATATAAAACGCCTGCATACCCTGAGAGAATTCTCACCCACTCGGGCTTGACCAGAATTACAATTTGTAAGGATTAAGGTAAATTTTCACTAGTAATTAGTATGTATTCATGCTCACGTGAAGCAAAATGTTAGACCCCGACCGTGTGGCTTTTAGCATTTCTGAACAGAAGGATGGTTTCGAGGTGAGCTTATTGGTTTGGGATGTGCATATCTCAGAATTAGATTTAAAAAAAAGATCCTACATTTTAATGATTTATTTATAATAAACTTCATAAAAATTTCAAGAAGATGTAGTAATGAAAATATAAAAAACGAGAAATTGCAACAAAAATATTAGTCCTGTCGCCAGTGGGGGTACAACGGCCTCCTTAATTCAGATGGACTTACCCAAGTTTTTTTTATGTATTTTGACCCGTAGAACACGAATTTTTTGGGTAACAGTCGATCCGGATGTCGATAAGATTGTTATTAACAAGGAACTTGAGGAATCGCATAACAGCGACTTTTTGCAAAACAAAACATTTTTTTGTATTTTTTGGGTCATTCTAAGCAAAAAATGTTTTTACAAGTTTTTTCGTAGGATGCATAGTTTTCGACATAAAAGCGCTTAAACTTTCAAACAATCGAAAAATTGCAATTTTTGAACCCGAATAACTTTTGATTGAAGAATAAAATAGCAATTCTGCTTACCGCATTTGAAAGTTCAAGTCAAATTCTATCGGTTTTGATTACTTTCATTGCTAAAAATTAATTTTTTTATTGTTAAACAATGCTATGTGATTGAATGATGTTTTCAATGCATTTCTCATTTGAAATCGAACGAGTAGGCGCGCATACAGAAATTTCTACGTAGATTACGTACATTAAAACGCATGCATTGAGCGCGGGAAACACTATGTGTTTATGGCTTTGTTTAACAAATAAAAACTTAATTTTTAGCAATGCAAATAATCAAAACCCATAGAATTTGACATGAACTTTCAAATGCAGTAAGCAGAATTATTCCGGTTCAAAAATTGCACTTTTTCGATTTTTTGAAAGTTCAACCGCGTTTATCTCGAAAACTATGCATCATACGAAAAAACTTGTAAGATCATTTTTTGCTGAGAATCACCCAAAAAATACAAAAAAATGTTTTGTTTTGCAAAAAAATCGCTGTTATGTAATTCCTCAAGTTCTTTATTTATAACACTCTTATCGACATCCGGATCAACTGTTACCCAAAAAATTCGTGTTCTACGGGTCAAAATACATAAAAAACTTGGGTAAGTCCATCTGAATTAAGGAGGCCGTTGTACCCCCCCTGGCGACAGGACTATATTAGATATTTTGAAAAAAAAATCTGCTCTCATACTTTAATCAATTTATTAAAAACCACTTTAAACCGCAAATGAACAAAGAGTTAGAGCTAGAACAAGGGCATTATTTCTTGATCTACAACACGACAATAAAGAAATTCGGAAAGCCAGAAGGAATTTATGCATAATTTTGCGAGATTAAATATAATATAGTGGCTTGCAGTAGCGTACTAAGCATGGTTCCGCGGAACCAGGGCCCGGGCCCCGCAAGGGGCCCTTTTTGCTTCTTTTGTTGCTAATTTGATAGGGACATTTTGAACTACACAAGTACACACTAAGAAATGTAACTGCTTATTAAATTTTAATTTTTGTGTAGGTATTTATAAATAAAAACGATGAGTACCTATTCATCAAAAAATTTGAAAACAAAATTTATTAAAGGTTCCTTACTCGTTTTACCTGCTAAACCGAAGCCCACATTTCAATACTTGGTTAAAGAAAAACCGCCGCGCCGGTGCCTGCCTACACGTGCTAACACAAACACTTGTATTTTTATATTGGCATGATCCATGAATAAATTGTAAACTACAAAGTTGCAGAAATTCGTAAAATGAGATATTCAATGCAAGTTTTATGCGGTGGGTCATAAAAATAATCCCAAGACAATAGACAATGGTGGCAAGTCACTTGACACCATATAGTCAACATGTGAACAAGTCAATTTTGGGCTCAAATGGTACCTGGAGCATATTACATGGAATATTTTGTACATCCATGTTTAAGTTCACATATTTTATCTATGTTTCCATGACGGATCAGTTTTAAAGTGTTTTTATCCACATATTTTTATATTTTGGTGGTTAGCAAGTTAGATCACGTAAGCACTGATGATGATCGGTCATCCGATCGAAAACTAGTTCTGTTGTGATGTAGCCCTTTTTAGGGATTTTAACAAATATACCTTTTATAAAGGATTTTAGCGTTTTTTTGCTTAAAATTAGTCAGTTTATCCATTTCCAGACTTACTTTCAACGTAATTTTTTTCACCCTCCAGAAGGGGTGACACCAGGGGCGGCTCGTGATAGTACAAGATGGTGAGGCACACTACACTTGAGGAATATTACAGTAGACTCTCTCTATAATGAACACGGGTATTACGAGGTTTCGCTTATAACGAGGTATGCCCAACATCTGTGTGCTTACCGAGGCCAGTGCTGTAATACATTCCACCGCCTGTAACTTCCTTCCTATTTATCTGTCGACCGATATTGAATATCGTAGGAAATTTACAATTTGCGATGGCCAAAACTTAGTTTCATTGTTGAAGTCGATCATCGACACCTAATAAATTATGTAGGAAGCATCAAAACATTTCAATAGTGGTGGTATGCACAATATTGTTGTCTGATTTCGCCATTTCAGTTCTCGTTATAGAGGGAGTTTACTGTATTATTATGGTTAGTTTTTCTTTAATAGCCGGAAGGTCGATTTTGTGACGTCATAACGTCACAAAACGGCACCGTATTTATTTTAAGGCTTGCAAGCTATATTAAATAACAATTTTATTCGCAAAAGAATAGCCACGAAAGTCTCTAACATGGATCATACTCTTTGTAATAGCTGGTTTTTTAGCTAAAAATAATTAATATGATACCCCATATCAAAACAGTATGACAGATGTTTTGTCCTTCCTTGTACAGTCATATTAAGCAAAATTTACATTATACTACATGACGACAACGGACAACTGATTCCAGTGGCGTAACCAGAGGTTTTTTGGGGTATAAGCGCCCCATACGCTTAACATCCTCCTTAATTCCATACCCCCAGATA
This sequence comes from Diabrotica virgifera virgifera, assembly GCF_917563875.1. Classification (NCBI taxonomy): domain Eukaryota; kingdom Metazoa; phylum Arthropoda; class Insecta; order Coleoptera; family Chrysomelidae; genus Diabrotica; species Diabrotica virgifera. Next base: position 49,674,785 of record NC_065448.1, read on the forward strand.
CCCATCAATTGTAGCCCCCCTTAGGATCATCCTGGTTACGCCGTTGACTGATTCTTTAATTATTAATCACTTATAATAAAATTATTGTACGCAAACAATATACCTTCAAACACGTGATAATTTCATTTTAGAACCAATCTTATATTGTAAATGTATTGAATATAGGGAAATAAAAACAAGCAAGTATGCAAATTACTGTTATATTGTAAGATTGATTTTTTATGTTAAATAACCTAAGGGTTAAATTTTATTTTTTTTCCTTTTTATTTTTCTTATAAACAGCGTGCTTAAAAGTAAATGAATTATTATGAAAGAAATCATAATTTCTAATTTTTTTATTAATTTATTTATTTAATTGACATTTGGCAAATGGCATACAGCTAGTCACAGCATGATAACATATTCTAAACATCTAATACAGTCGGAAAAATGAAAGAATACCCATGAACGAACATATAAAACACGCTGTATTTTCCTGTCACCGTGTCACAAAGAAAATTGTCCAGTGCAAGTACATGTAACAATAATTATTACATGTACTTGCGCTGGCCAATTTTTTGTCTGACACGGTAACAGGAAAATACAGTGTGTTTTATATGTTCGTTCATGGGTATTCTTTCATTTTTCCTGTAAGTATAATTATTATTCTATTAATTATTATACTAATAGTAAGTAACCAGAGTGTAAGAAGGCCAAGTACACGTAACCAGAACAAACTGTTTAAACAAATTACCTAAAACTGCAAAACCACACTAGAGGCATATTTTTGCCTGCCTCTGAAAGGATACTTAATCCCGGATCCAAAAATTATTCTGTTTAAATTTTATTGCTGCCGGCCGATCTCCGTCGGCTTCGTAGTATGCTAGACAAGGACCCATCTGAGGCACGCGTCTACGGTGCCTCTGCTATATGATTTGAGAAAGTGAGAATGAGACGCATATATACTCCCCCGTAGAGTAGGTACCGGTGTATTTATGAAGAACACTTAACTACAAAGATAAGGGGTCAGGGCCGTACCTATTTTTATTTTTTATCATAAAAATAAATTATTAAGTTTTATAATAAAATTTAAGTTATTTAGCAAATTTCAAAAAGTTAAATTTAATTTAAAGAATTGATGATGAAATAACGTAAAGAGTCGATTGATATACCGGTGAGGCACTGCCTCACCTGCCTCATAGGACCAGCCGCCACTAGGTGACACTCACCCCCTCGGCAAAAGCACAAATCGGCACAATATTACATTTTTTCTTTGACATGTTAGCTATGTGTAGGCAAAATTTCATGTCAATCCAAGCGGTTCAGCAAAAACCGTGAGTAAAATTAACTTGAGTTTTTATAAATATACTTATGATAGGTATATTATCTTTTATGACATGATGATTTATATTTAATGTGTATTAAAAACCTTATATACACTGTTGTATAATTTTTTTGTGGGAAAAAAGTAGTAAATAAATTTATATCAAAGACCACGAAATTATAGATTTTCATCGCCCTGTATATGACCAAAAATTGTAATAGGATAATTTCGTGAGTAATCAGTGTTTCGCGGAATAGTGAAATCGTTAAGAAGGTGGTTTTTCTTAATGGGTTTTTGAACGGACTAAAACAATGGTGCGGTCAGAGTAGACAATACAGTTTTATTTCGCTTTGCAATGGACAATAAGACATTTTATAAAAAAATTCGAAGAAGGTTAAGCGGTAAACAAATTTATTAATTTTAGAATGTAAGGCTTTTTGTTTAGCAACGAGAGTAATTTGATGTCTCGCAGAATTTAACAAATTGGAAAGTTGTATACAAATTAAATCGTTTCTTAAGAAATGATAATATGGGTGTATTGGGTAGAAAGGATGTTTTGTGATTGGGATGAGATGAGGGATGAGAGTGTTGAGTCTGATTTTGACGAGAGAAAAAATAGGCACTGTGAAATTAATATCTAAAGACAGCAGTCCAGTTTTTGAAAAGTGAGAAGTCAGTGTAAAGTGGTGAAGTTGGCCTTTGCGAGCAGAATCAAGTTGAAACGAAATCGTTGACCGGTTTGAGAAGTTAATTTTCCTGTGTCCGAGGAAGATTCCTGTTTCTGTCTAGAACGAGTAGCCGATTGGTATCTATTTGCACAAAATATCGAGCAGAGAGAAAACTGAGTCGAGAATTCGAGCGAGTCCTGTTTGTTTGTGTGTGAAGCAGTTTTTACGAGAGGGACCTTTCGCAACATCCAAGAGTACGCGTGGGAGAATCGAGGACGACGCAATCCGGGAAAAGAAGTAGAGAAGAAACAAAAAGGTTAGTCAAATCATTTGTGAAACGGAGAGAGTTTGTTTATATCCACACCATATTTGCGTAATTTTTGTATTGAACAGTTCTAGTCTTTCCAAATTTTAAAGAAGAAATAAGTAATCAATAAAAAAAGAGAAACTTAAATTTTATTAAAATTTGTAAGAATAAATAACGAATTATTTAAATAATTTTTTTTTATTAAAACAGAGGAGATATCAGAATTAAAGCTTAATTTAGTAGATAAGAAATAGTTGCAACAAATTTAGATTTTAGCATATTTTTTAAATCCTATTTTTATGGTATATTGGATAAATAAATAATATTTTTAACATTTATATAACATTAAGTGTGTTTAATTTCCCTGTTTTTTTTTCCTGGATGGAGTAAGCAACTAGAGATACCAGAAGCCACAAACCAAAGGTAAAGCATCACAATAAAATAGCCCTGAGAATAAAGTTTATTAGAAAATTTAATTTAAAGGTTTTGTTTTCCATAAGCATTAATTAAAATAATTGAGTAATTAATTAAATTAAGAATTTGCTCATCAATCTCATAAAAGAGAGAAATACAGAGCATAACAATACAATGTGTGTATTTATTGGGCGGGCGGGCCCGCATCCCAAATGATACCAGGGCCTGCTGATCTATCGGTACGCCACTGGTGGCTTGCTCTCGAATCCATAAAGTTCTGGCAAAGGATGGTGCTACCGTTAAAGAAGTAGGTTTCCTAAAGAAGGCTAATGGCAAATTTGGAGACCAAAATTGAAAGTCTTAGAGAACTCATAAACACGCAGTTTCCGGCCTCAACAATTCTGAATGATGTAGATAGGCGAAACAACATAGACCAAAGGCCATAGACTAGGCTAACTTCTATAGATTGGGAAATAGCCAAAGAAATCACAAGTCCAAACAGAATTAGGTGCGCTATAAATAAATTTCAGCCTTATAAGTCTCCAGGAACAGAGGGTACCTATCCGATACTTTTGCATATGGTATTAGAGGTATTGATACCACACATATGCAAGCTCCCCAACTTAGCATGGACGGTTGTACCGAAAATATGACAAAATATTAAAGTCGTATATTTGCCTAAGGTAGGATGTTTAAGCTACTCAAGGAAATCATACACGCCTAAAATTTGGACACCTCAAGTAGTCCTCAAGTATTAGACCTCATATCAAAATCATGCAGACTGTAAACGTAGGTATGTATTGTCTTTTCTATTAAAAATGCTAGAAAGAAGCGAAGTGCTAAAAGATAATCCCCTAAGCTAAGCAATCGTCAATATGCATACCAACCTGGTAAATCTACGGACTCAGTGTTGGATAATATAAATAGGCTTTTCTCAAAGTCAATGGACATAGAGATAGTAATGGCCGCTTTTTTAGATATTGAAGAGGCAGTTAATAATATTACTACTAACTGTTTGATAAAAGCAGTGAGTAGACCAGTAGAAGCTCCAATGGAGTAGAAGCTCCAACTATAGAGGAAGTTCTCGAAGCTATTAAGGCCCAGAAAAACAATAAAGCTCCGGGAGTTGACGAAATACCAGCAGAACTGTATAAGGTAGGTGGCGACCACCTAGCAAGTCACATCCACGCGCTCATCAAAGACATATGGCAAGAAGAGAAAATACCCGACGACTGGAAGAAAAGTATAGTATGCCCGATCTATAAAAAAGGAGACAAACTCCAGTGCAAAAACTACCGTGGAATCTCTCTACTATGTACAGCATATAAAGTCCTCACGTATATTATAAACCAGCGGCTCCAACCACTAGCAGAAAATATTATTGGAGAGTATCAGACGGGCTTCCGACGGGAAAGATCGACACTGGATCAAATATTTACAGTCAAACAGATCTTGAACAAATCATGGAAACACGATATTGATGTTCACAACCTGTTTGTGGACTTCAAACAGACATACGACTCAGTCAAAAGGAACAAACTATACTGTATATTGGCTGAATTGGCAATACCACACAAGCTAATAAGACTCATTAAAGCCACAATGGATGAAACTCAGGCATGTGTACGAATACAAAACCACCGGACAGACTTTTTCAAAATTTCGCAGGGACTAAAGCAGGGAAATGGGCTGGCCCTAACATTGTTTAACCTGGCACTGGAGTATGCGGTTAGGCAATTGCAAACTGGACGAGGAAACCTACTGAACAACCGAACGGTTCAACTGGCCGCTTATGCCGATGATATTAATATTATGACTAGAACATCAACAGGAGCACAGGAAACATACGCAGAGTTAAAAACACAAGCAAAAATGCTAGGTCTGGAAATTAACACAGAAAAAACAAAAATAATGACTCAGACGAGAAGAAATATAGTCCCACAAAACATTATACATGAAGATGACACTGAAACGGTTGGAAAGTTTACATATCTGGGAGTAGAAATATATGCCGACGGATCAGAAGATGGAGAAATACGGAAGAGAATAACGCAGGCAAACAGAGTTTGCCCTCTCTCATATATTTCGGTCTAAAAGTGTCCACCGAAATACAAATATGACAATCTATAAAACTTTAATTCGATCAATAACATGCTATGGCAGTGAAGCCTGGGTCCTGAAAGAAACATCCAAAAACAAACTCGACACATTCAAAAGGAAAGTACTGAGGAGAATACTAGGACCTGTGAGGGAAAACGGAATCTTCAGAAGTCGATACAACAACGAACTTTATCAACTTTATAAGGAAGCACCCCTGTCAGACTTCATTAGAATACAAAGATTGCAATGGGCCGGACATGTGATAAGAATGGGAGAGGATAGGCTACCAAAAAGAGCACTAAATGCTAGAATGCAGGGAAAGAGACCGGTTGGAAAGCCAAGAAAGCGCTGGGAAGACACAGTAAACAGCGACGCACAAGTCCTTTTAGGAGTAAGTGTATGAAGAAGTGCAGCCACAGACAAGCAAGGGTGGAGGCAAAAAATAAAGGAGGCCAAGGCTCAATTTGGGCTGTAGTGCCGGAGAAGAAGAAGAAGCAGATGGATATCCCCGGAGAACTAGATAGTAATATCCACATTCGATAAAGTAACCATCAAAGCAAGATCAGATGGAGGCTTTTCACAAGAAGGAGTCCTGTCACCTCTATTTTGGGCAAGGTTGGTAAATGACCTAAAAAATCTGGCTTCTAGGAAGCTATACAATTCACCGGGCATGATGGACAGAATTTAAAATGGCCTTGTTGGGCTAACACCAAATTTTATAATATTTTATTTTCACTGATATTTTGGCATGGAATTAGAGTATTGCATAACTAATAATTTCTATGAACACCTTTTATAAGTTACTACAAATAAAGCGATATCTTTGGATGGTGAAATGATTGTGAAATAGTTTTAAGAACCTAGGATCGGTATTATAGGTTATCTACAGAGTAGTGGAGAAATAGATGGAGATAAAAGCAGTAGAATTAGGGTTGACGGATGAAGTGGAAGGAAGGGAGTGGCGTGTTGTGTGACAGCACAATTCTAATAAAACTGAAGGGAAAATTCTATAAAACGGCCATCAGCTATGATGTACGGAACTGAATGTTGGTAATTTAAAAGAGAGAGGAAAAACGAATGTATGTGGAGGAAATAAGAATGCTTGGATGGATGAGGGGTATCTATGACTAAAAGGGATACAGTTAAGCATGAGTATATTATGGAAAGTTGGAGTGGCACATAAGAATAAAGAATGCAAATATGCATGGAACAAGACCTATTGGAAGACCAAAAGAAAGATGGGAAGACGAAGTAGATGAGGATACCAAAATCCTCCTAAAAACATGTTAATGGAAAAGAACAGCAATAAATCGAAATATTGGAGAAGCTTGCTGAAGGAGACCAAGGCCCAGTTTGGGCTGTAGTGCCATTGGGTGAATGGAGGAGTGGCACCAAAAAAGAGAGCATAAGTGGCCGAATAAGAAAGCATAGGTTAAGGTGATTTGGTCATGTTCAACGTCGAGACGTGCTGATCTGCGGATTCCTGGAAGGAGTAAGAGAGTAAGACCAAAGAAGACTTGGGAGGAGACGCTTAGAGAGGACATGTCGGTAAAGAGGATTGTTGTTGATATGACACAAGATAGAAACTTATGGAAAAATATAGGGAATATTACGGAAGCCGACCCTGCATAGGGATAAAGGCAAAGATATTGATGATGATGAAATAAATCTCCTATATATGTTACAGAAGTAACCAAAAGGCTTAAACAGTTTTAAACTACCCCATCTGATTTTAAATGATATTTATATAATTATTGTATGCACAGGTTAGATTATGTAATATTTATTTTGTAATTATGTATACAGGGTGTCCCCGAAAATAGTGCGTTCCTTTAAGGTATGGATATAATACACAATTTAGAACAAAAAAGTCCTAAAACACTAACCTGCTTTTTTAATCTTTAGATCTTTGAGTTGCGCGTTGTTGCCAGACTTCAATTTGCATTTCAAAATGTATTTTCGTTTTTTTGGTCAAACGGATGAATTTAGAAAAAAATGTTATAAGACTTTTTTGTTCTACATTGTGCCTTCTACGTATACCTTTAAGGAACGCACTATTATCGGGGACGCCCTGATATAATAATAGGAATGATAATAATGATGAACAATCATCCAAAAGAAGGGATGCTTATTCCAAGGCTTGCTCTAAATACGGGTTTTTTCAATGGGCGTGTATTAACATTAAGTAAGAATACACAATTCGTAATACATATATAATTTATTCTATTTGTAAGAGACCACCATGCATGTATACATGTTTGTATTAGTAAGAGACCACCATGCATGTATAGATATGTTTCTATCTTCAGATTTATAAGTAAATATTTTAATTGAAATGTCAACATTACATACAATGTAAAATAGAGAAAATATGTATTTTTAAGAAGTCATAAAATACTAAATAAAATTGAATCTAAACAGAAAATCTATAAGTAAGTTAGTTTCTGGGATAAGAACGAAGGACTGGGAAAGATTTCACGACGCCTGCATGTTCTATATAACCGCTAGGGATCAAACATTAACCCGGTGACCCCTGGATTACGACGTCGAATGAGGGGAGCGGAAACAAGAGGGAAGAATGGGATGATACCAAGAATTGTCGAATATTTGGGTTTTAGGAGTGGCGGTTTTTGACTTTAGACCTTATTGTGTTATTAGGTCGGTTATTTTAGTCCTGTTATGTCGCAGAACGTTTACACCCTTTTCAACTATGCTTTAGTTTTAATCAATATTGTCGTGTTTAGTGAGGTTATTCCTCTTTTAAATAAAAGTTTAAGTGTAGAATTATTATACTAGAATTAATTATTATACTTTAGAACAAATTCTGAACTTTCTTTATATGCCCAAAAATTAAAATAAGTAACTATATATCACGCATTAGGGGTTGACTATACAGGGTGTAACAAAAATACAGGTCATAAATTAAATCACATATTCTGGGACCAAAAATAGTTCGAATGAACCTAACTTACCTTAGTACAAATATGCACATAAAAAAAGTTACAGCCCTTTGAAATTACAAAATGAAAATAGATTTTTTCGAATATATCGAAAACTATTAGAGATTTTTTTATTGAAAATGGACGTGTGGCCTTCTTATAGCAGGAACATCTTAAATAAAAATTATAGTGAAATTTGTGCACCCCATAAAAAATTTATGGGGGTTTTGTTCCCTTAAACCCCCCCAAACTTTTGTGTACGTCTCAATTAAATTGTTATTGTGGTACCATTAGTTAAATTCAATATTCTTAAAACTTTTTTACCTCTTAGTATTTTTTCGATAAGGTAGTTTTTATCAAGTTGAGGCTTATTTTTTAATATGTTTACATAAAAATTTTATGGGGGTTTTGTTCTTTTAAACCCCCCCAAATGTTTGTGTACGTTCCAATTTAAAATATTACTGCGGTGCCATTAGTTAAACACAGTGTTTTTAAAACTTTTTTGCCTCTTTGTATTTTTTCGAGAAGGCACCTTTTATCGAGATGTGGCTTCTTTTTAATATGGTTCAAAATATACCTAAAAATGTAAATCATACATAAATTTTCATATTATTACCGAGTCTCTATAATATAATAATATACATATAATAATCGTACTTAAGAGAATGGGTACGTATTTTCGGCTGCAAAGTTATTCAAATGGGGATTCATTTTTTTCGAATCCTGAGAAAACTAATAAGTATTTTTGAAAAATTTAAACGTAGAATGAAAGATTACGTTATTGGCGAGGGCCGAAAGTCCCTGAGAACTTCTATAATGTTTATTTTAATAAGTTACAGGGGTGGAAACTAAGAGAAAATTTAGTGTGATATTTAATTTAAAATATCTCATTCAAAATAAACTTTTATTTATTCTAAGGGACTTTCGGCCCTCGGTAATAATATAGTCTTTCATTCTGCGTTTAAATTTTTCAAAAATATTTATTGGTTTTTGTCATACAACGCACTCAGTCGAATAGAATATTGTCAGCATACTGTCAGTCCATGATACAATGAGGACGAAGATATGGTCAACAGCGTGACCAAGTCTCGCCCGTTCTGCGCAGTGACGTCAGTGGAGAGTGGCGTTCTTAAAATACAAGGAAGGACTGCTTTAATTTCGTCAGTTTAAATGTTTTTATTATTTTTTTTGCGATGAATGTGATATTAAACGCCAGATTAAGTATTTTTTGGGGCCGGAAACTAAATAGCAAGGGAGCCCATCGTTCATTCAGAACTGGTGATATTAAATCAAGGCTTTGGTATTTAAAACTAATTAATGTAAAAGTCTGCTGAGATTATTAAAAACTTCTTTTATTAGCGGATACAGCATGATTTTATTTCGATTATAATACAAATAAATAAAAGTGGATTTATGTATCATGTACATAAATGTTACATTTTATTGACATTTAAAATTAGAAATTAAACATCGTAATATTTTTAAATGGTACCTACATACGTTATTAAAATAAGTCCATACAATTCACAAAAATATGAGGGGTAAAAACACTGATTATAATGATACATATAATCAGCCTATGTAACAAAAACCTTGTCACATTTTTTGTAAGTCTTTGCAATAATTATATGGTCACTTGTTATAATAATATATGTTTTCGTGCTTCAAAACAAATGAGGTATTTAGTACTTTTGGCTGTTTTTTAAATGCAAAATTATTAATTGGAAAAATTGAATTTTAAAGAATATTTAAGCGAAGAAAACAAATGGCTCAAAAATCAAAACTCGCCGTTGAATATAAACTGCATCTGCATAAATCTATGATACAACTAATTTGGACCTATGGTGTTCTTTGGGGTTGTTCAAAGCCATCAAATATCAAGATAAAATAAAAAGTCCAGTCAAAAATATTGAGAATGATATATTCAACGCGCCCTGGTATGTAAGCAATAAAACCCTAGACAAGGATTCAGCTACACCTTTGGTAGAGGAAGAAATTCAAAGAATCACAAAGAACTACTTTGATGTACTGAGAAGTCATCCAAATGATGAAGAAAGACTGCTAAACGCTCCTCCCGGATTGCAACTGACCAACATACCTAATCAATTTAATTTATGATCTAATGTATTTGGGCCCACCCCGAACGGCGATTTTTAGAAGACACTCCCATTAAGTTCATATTGAAAATCCCTCGTGAAACTATCTGCAGTAAAATGTTTTGAACAAATCCTTCCATTTTTAGGAAGAAACTGGTCCTTTCGTTTACATGCATCTACCCAAATTTTTGCCATCTTTGGATCGTTTGAAAACCGAAAAAACATAATGTTTTTGTGAACCATTTTACTTTGATTGTCACTATTGCATAGAGCTATTGAACACCTCATCTTTAAATAACGAAAAGAGTATCTTTCGCTTACAAAAATTCAATGGTACACTTCACTAATAAATACTAGTTCGATAATCGAAAGTTTTAAAAACACACAATTACACTATTTAAACCTCTTAAAACACAAGAAAACATTCAAAATAAAAGACAACACACCATATAAACACGCCCACTTCACCGTCATGCGCATGATTATATCTGTCAGTCAAACAGTGAAAATCAGTGACAATTTTAAATATTTGACATGGCATCGGGAATATTTTGAGTTGTTGATTAAATAATATTGATATATAGTATATTTGATAAATAATTGATTTAAGACGTGAACTTAATAAAATGTTATTTATTGTGTATTATTTGTGGAAGATCCAAGCAGAGAATACATCAGGATAATATATTCTGTGATCCAAGTATTTTGTTGTTAAAGATGTTCAAAATGGTAAGTGTTCCATAGTAACAATATATTATTAAAAAATCACTTTAACACTTTTCCTCTTTTCTCGATTGAGTATTAGTTTTTGTTGTACATATAAATAATTATTACAATCACTGAATACATAGTTAGTGAAAAAATTATCGGTAGTAATTGCACAAGAGCTCTGAAATTATTGAATTTTTCCCGAGTGACACTTTGACAGTTTTAAATTATGTCAAAGTGTCACGAGAGCAAAAATTCTATATTAATTTCAGAGGTCGAGTGCAATTTGTTGCGATTATTTCATGAATAAAACTTCAAAACCAAAATTTTATTGTAATTTATTTATATAAGTACCATTAAACACACAGTTTTTATAAATATTTGACGATTGAAAGTCATCACTTTTATAATTTTTAAAACATTAATTGTCATTAATGTCACTGAATGTATTTTTTCGTAGCAACGAAGGGCATCTGACGTAATATACTTAACGACGGGAGATTATCAAAATATTAGAAATAGTAGATAATAAAAGGTACAAATAATACTAAACAGACTATTTATTTTAACCGAAAAACCGTAATATTACAATATACAAAGAAATTAAGATACGTGTTTCTACAACGAGATATTCTTCTAGACTACTGTATCGAACGCAGAACTAACACTAACATACAGTTCTGGCATTCACATCCCTTGTAACATGTGCAATTTTAGGTAAAAGTTTATCGCCCTAATGCATTCGGAGAATTGGCGCACCCATGAAAAGAGACCCCACATGTGTATTCTAACACTTAACAAAAATAATAAAGTTGAATTCCAACATCCCCTCGCAACTAAAATTATTTTTGAATTAGTCAAACAGACCCCCTTTACTACTTAAGTACTCTAACTTAACCCTATACAGCGGCTTAGTCAACATATCGGCTATCATATCCTCGGTAGGACAATACCTAAAGTTAACAACCCCTTTTTCTATATAACTAATTCCGGCTCTAAACCCACAAATTCCTTTATAACCTGTTTTAACCAAATTGCTTCCTGACATCCTTCAGCCAATGCTATGTACTCTGCTTCAGTTGATGATAGAGACACGCAATTCTGTTTTCTACATCCCCAATTTATAGGCGAACCCCGTAATAAAATTATATACCCGCTATTTGATGTTCTGTTCCCTTTGTCTTCTGCCCAGTCAGCGTCTGCATAGCCGTATAATGCGCTATCTGTTCCTTTTTGTCCTAAAATAAGCTTTTTATATTTTCTTTTATTTAAATATCTTAACGCCCTCTTTGCTTCGTTCCAATCTACTTCATTTGGATTTTTATTCTGTTGGCTTAGTATGGTGACGCTTGCCAATATATCCGGTCTAGTATTTACCGCAATATATAATAAACCACCAATCAATTGTTGATATATTTCACTGTTTTTCACCGGCTTTTCTCTGCTAGGCTTATAGTATCCAACATCCAGCGGTATATTGAACTCTTTTCCATCTTTCATCATAAACTTGTTCAGCAATTTGTCAATACAACTGGCCTGATTTAAACTACATATCCCTTTATCGCACATTTCAATCTTGCTACCTAAATAATCTTGTAATAATCCCAAACTCCTTATATAAAAATTACATTTTAGTTTCTCTTCAAATATATCAATTATTACCTGTGAATCCTTTGCTGCTATTAAAATGTCATCCACGTATATAAGTACGTAAACCCTTTCATGATTTATTACCTTGATACATAAATATATATCAATATTGCTTTTACAAAAAATTTTCCGTAATGACGTGATTTTCTCTTGCATAGCTTGCTTCCATTTTTCACTATCACTTCTTTCAAGCGCTTCTTTAAAGTTTCTTGGTTCTTCTTCTTGGAGTTCTGTCAACTTTGCTATGTAGCGCTCAGGTGGAATACCTTTATTTATTCTGCTAGATCTACGATCACCTGAATTCTCTATATCGAGATCTGTATCTAATTGATAGTTAGAATCACCGTCATCGTCATGGGATTCTTCCCAACTTAAGCTCTCATACGTGTTAGATGTGTCCGTAGAATTTTCTATTTCCTCCGTGTTTTCAAAATTTGCAACCTCTCTGTCTTCTACGTCGTTTGGCTCTATTTTTTCCCGTTCCATCATGGACCCAATGGATATTTCCTCACTTTTTGCCTCCTTTTTCTCGACGCATATATTTCTCTTGGAAAACACCACACTACGGCTAATTGTAATACGTTCTGTATCTACATTTAACAATCTATACCCTTTTGATTCATCAGAGTAACCTACAAATATCAGTGACTCACCTTTTGGATCAAATTTATCCTTCATTTTTTCTTTGGGAATGTGGCTATAAACCGTAGACCCAAATATTTGCAAATTCGACACATTCGGTGTTACTTTATGCCACAATTCATAGGGCGTTTTTTCTTTCGACTTAGTAGGTAATCGATTTTGCAAATAATTGGCTGTCACTATCGCTTCCCCCCAAAATTTCTTTGCTAAACCCGCATCGATTAACATGCACCTAGCCATTTCAACTAGAGATCGATTCTTTCTTTCTGCAACCCCGTTTTGTTCTGGAGAGTACCCCGCTGTATATTGAATTTTTATACCTTTACCCTTTAAAAATTCCCTTAAATTATTATTTACGTACTCGCCACCCCTATCCGACCTAATTACTTTTGGAACCCTACCTAACTGATTACTCGCAAATTCTATAAACTCTTTTATACATTTTACCGCTTCATTTTTATGATTTAATAAATATATAGTTGTATATCTAGAAAAATCATCAATTAAAGTCAAAATATAACGTTTACCCCCTGGAGTAACAGTCTTCATGGGCCCGCAAATATCCGAATGTAATAAGTCAAGAATATTAAATGTATTGCTATGAGAAAATTTTGGAAAACTCTTACGTAAAATTTTACCTTTCATACAGCATTCACAAGTTTCCCTAATCCTACAGTCTGTCATATCAATCCCGACTGCCATTTTCTTTTCCATTAAGTGTTTGACTGCATCCATGTCCCTGTGTCCAAACCGTCTATGCCATGCATGTTGACAGTTGCTGGAGTGCTCCACAGCACTCAATCCATGGTCCACAGTTGAAAGTTTGTATAAGTCCGGTGAAGGCACCGCACTCGCGACGACTTTTCCGTGTAAAGCGATTTTACACTCGTTTTTATCGAATTTCACATTATGTCCCGCACTTGTTAGCTTTTTCACCGAAAGCAGATTTGAGTCTAATCCCGGCACATACAACACTTCGTCGATTTTTAAATTTTCCACTCCCGATCCAGTCACGCACTCAATAAGTCCTGTTCCTATACCCTGAACCTCGGAGTATTGCCCTTTCTCCGCCAAACTTACAACGCCTTTTCTGCTACCGTCAAATTGGGTATAGAATCCTTTGTAATTAACCATGTGGCTCGAAGCTCCTGAGTCCACATACCACGAAGCAGAATCCCTTTTTCCGTCCCTTGAGCTATAATTGACCATAAAACATGCATCATCAGTACCTTCAGTGACTTTATTGGCCTTTTCCTTCTTAAACGCTTTGTACTTAAAGCAATCTCGTTTAAAATGGCCCTTCCGGTTACAAAAATAACACTGCCTTGCTTCTGCCCTTGCAGTACCATTATTTTTGTTACCCTCGTATACTGACTTCATCACCGACTCCTCCTGATTTCTTCCCAAAGCTCCCTGACGTCTCCTGTACTCATCTATTAATTTATTCGTAACAAATTCTAGAGTAAATTCACTCGATGGCCTACTTTCCAGCGCTGTAATCAAAAAACTGTATGAATCTGGAAGACTTTCCAGCAAAATTCCTGTTGAGAACCTGTCCTTAATTTCTTCCCCTAAGGCGGCGAGTTTATTCAACGATTCTAGGAATAAACTAATGTGTGCTTCCATATCACCATTCTCCTCTAGCGATAGCCTACAGATTTGCTTTAACAAAAACACCATACTAGACAAACTTGATTTCTGATGATACTCCCTTAGCGCTATCCACGCATCGCGCGCGAATTCCCTGTTCCGGATATGCACTAATTGATTAACGTCAACAAGTAAGGCTATAGTTGACAAAGCCTTATCATTTTGTTTTTTCCAAGAACTGCTTCGATCTGCTTCTAATGGTAACTCACTCGAAACTATTTCCCATAGATCAGCATTGATGAGTAACATTTTCACTAAATAACTCCAAGATTGATAGTTCTTGCCGTTCAACTTTTTGACGTTATATTTCGCACTCTCTGCCATTATGTATTCGGTTAACACGAAAATTTCGCGACTGTACACTTTTAATTATTATCTTAATACAGGTGAGCTAACAACGTAACTGAGCCCAGAACCTATTAGAAATAGTAGATAATAAAAGGTACAAATAATACTAAACAGACTATTTATTTTAACCGAAAAACCGTAATATTACAATATACAAAGAAATTAAGATACGTGTTTCTACAACGAGATATTCTTCTAGACTACTGTATCGAACGCAGAACTAACACTAACATACAGTTCTGGCATTCACATCCCTTGTAACATGTGCAATTTTAGGTAAAAGTTTATCGCCCTAATGCATTCGGAGAATTGGCGCACCCATGAAAAGAGACCCCACATGTGTATTCTAACACTTAACAAAAATAATAAAGTTGAATTCCAACACAAAAACTATCGATTTAATTCAGATTTCTGTAGCTTTCTATTGGTCAGAATCTCCTATGAATGAAATAATCAGTAGTAATTGCACAAGAGCTCTAAAATTCTATATTAATTTTAGAGATCGAGCGCAATTTGTTGCGATTATTTCATGAATAAAACTGTTCAAAACCAAAATTTTATTGTAATTTATTTATGTAAGTACAAATTAGTAGAATTAAACACACAGTTATAAATATTTTACGGTTGAAAGTCATCACCTTTATAACTTTTAAAACATTAATTGTCATTAATGTCACTGAATGTATTTTTTCCTAGCAACAAAGGGCATCTGACGTAATATACTTGACGACGGGAAATTATCAAAAATTATCACTAGTAATACCACTAGAGGTCAAATTATTTCCGGAAATTTTTTTGAGATCATGAATATTTTGAAAATTTCCCGAGTCGCAGACGAGGGAAATTTTCTAAAAATATTCATGATCAAAAAAAAAATTTCCGGATATTAATTTGACTTCGCGTGGTATTCGGTAAGAAAATTCCACACCAAATTTGCATTTGAAAATCCAAAGCTGCATGAACAGATTAATAGCGCGCCATAGCTTTGTCAGCAATTATTTAGGCTTTCAAATTCGTAATTTCTACTCATTGTAGTTGCATGGGAATACCATTTCAAGATAGAAAATAGTATATTCTTCAATTTTACATAAGTTTTGAGTAACTACAAGTGGTAGAAAATGAATCAAAACTAAATTATGTAAACAAATAAAAACCAGTCTGTCAAAAATGTTCTGTTATTGTAAACGTCAAAAAATTTCCACTATAATTCGCTGTTGGGTACCCCACGAGCAAAAAATTTCCGATAAAATACCTCCGTTGCCATGGTGATCTGTCAAAATAACGTATTTTGATTGGTTTAAAATTACAGGTGTGGAATTTTCAATTTAATTTAGATTTCTGTAGCTTTCTATTGGTCAGAATCTCCTATGAATGAAATAATCGGGTATAATATTGTAACATTTTTTTATATACTAGGATTAGTTAATAATTAATTTACCCGTTGGATTAAATTTTAACCCACTAGTACTCATTACGGGTACGCCTATGGCCGTTTCCGTAAATAACTACCCCTGGCTAATTTTATTACCATAACGGCAGAAACTTAGCGGTACTAGCACATTTCGTTGTCGGTATGACCAACGCAAATAACTGAATCCATTATTATAACCGGGACCATTTTTTATTGCATTTTGGCCGATACACAATGTTTTGGAAATAGACGCAAAGCATCTTATTTATGGTGTTATTGTTATCTGTTAGTATAAGAGGTTCCGTTAAGAAACCTCCCCAAAGTTTACTACTAAGATTCCGTTAGGTATTCCACTCTATTCAAAGAGGGAATGGGCATTACAAGGTTTTTATTGCCACTTTGCGTTTCGGTAATATTTCAATTAACTTTCCCTTTCGAAAACCCCCGTTAGTTCGTTGCTTCCTCTTGCGGTCTGTTTGAAGCGCGACCCTATTTCAAAGGATCTATTTTTTTTAACACTTTACAACTCAAATAACGTTACTTTACTTAAAAACGCAAATAGGTCGGTTCCTTTTGAGAAATGCAATTTTTTTTGAGAGGGGATATACTCCCACTTTTTTTTTTAAAAGATCGCAAAGATTGCGAAGGGGGCCTTAGCGGCTGAATGGCTAGAAGAACAGACGTGTGTCTCTAGAGTACCGTATATCCGATCTACCGTATATCTGATCTACCGTATATCTTATCTGAGTGATATTCACTCTCGTATCGTATCTGTAATTGGATCTAACATCCGCTTAGATTCAATTACCAAATAACTTCAGTGTTTGCTTACTAAGTAAAGTAGATAATATAGAGTCAGTGCAAATTAAGAGGCAGAGCAACTGTAAGTGTCTTAATAATCCTACCTAAAACTATTTCCAAAAATAGAGCAATCTAAGGGCTATCTACCTCAACATATCTTCATCTGTGGTTAAGACTAACCTCTGATGAATCTCATCAGTGATTTTCTCAATAGTTTTTTGTTCATTAATAAAACTTTTCATTGTCAAAACTAAGTACAAACATTCACTAATTCCTTAATAGCTGTGCGATTGGCTTTTTGTTTATAAAACCAAGTGCGGGCTGGTTTTTGATTTTTGAACAGTAAACATTTGTTAACTTTGTATGCTTTGCATTCAATTTTATTATATCTTTGTACGTTATATTTTCTATCAATCATTAAGGTTACCATATCCGTTATCTCGAGATAAGCCCTAGCCCAGTAAAGAGAGATTTCTCATTATAGATGCTTGATTTGTTTTTTTTTTAATTCATAACCAGGCTCTCTTTACTGTGTTTTTAATTGTGCATGTTTTTGTTATAGTATGTTACTTGTATTTATTCCATCATAATTTTTGTTTATTTCTAACTGTACACCACAACACATTAATTGTTGGTGCAGTTTTGATGGGTGTATATACATTGTTTTCTCTTTATTTCTTGTGTTTTTTTGGACTCACCTTTCTGGTGAGCCATTTGTTAATATATTGTTTTTTATTTATTTCACTAGTTTTATTTATCTACTATTAATAAGTTCCCTGATAAAAGAAATTACCGCTAAATATTAACTAATTAACTGTCTATATCTTTTCTTGTATTTGGTCTCAGAACCTCATTATCTTTCCTTACCTACCTGTTTTCGTTTCTAAGGTTTCTTAATTTTCCCCTTTCAACCCCAAAAAGTTAAGTGGCGCCCTGTATCTCTTCTCTTATCTTAGGTAACTTTACCTATCTATCTTTTTATCTGTTTCTCTCTCTTCTCTAAGCTACCGTCTCTTGTCTTATCTTTACCTATTTCTTCTATTGGCTCCCTTCCATGTTCCAAAAGCTAGTTTCGAACCCACAACTCGCTCTCCACCTACCATTTGGCTGCCGTCGCAGTGTCTCCATTGGTGACCTTTCTAGCACCATCCAGAAAAAGGTTTCCGAGGATACAATATTACAAGAGAGTGAGAATACATTGAAAATAATGCGACAGTTTTTCTAAAATTTGTTTTCTGGCAATAGACACTCGAGCCCTGCGGGCTCTCGTGTCTATTGCAAGTTTACTAGTGTCGATGTACACTGGCCCAAGGGGACCGACGGCTTAACGTGATCTCCGAGGCACGGTGAAACGGCTCGTATCATTTTTAGAAATGAAAAATTGATTGTCGTTGTCGTTGGCAGGGCTCGAACCCGCGTGCTCTGGCGTATGAGGCCAGTGATCATGCCGTTGAGCTACGGCCGTTCACGATTGAAAGCTGAAAACTAAAAACAGAAAACGATGGAAATTATCCATCCTGAAATTAGCCTAAAGGCCTGTAACGCTATACATACATAGTTATTTTCCTAACTAATACGGAAAGTGATACTTTCACGCACGAGACTGCCGTTGACCCGAACGACGCGATAGCGGAGTTCGGGCAAGCAGTCGAGTGCGGGGAAGACACTTTCCGCATGAGGTAGGAACAATATTTTTTTAGGGCCGTACGTTTGGAAAAAAGCCACAAAAAATAGAGTCATATCAATTTTTATTTAGGAGTGAAAATACACAAATTAATTCTTTGACAAGGTTGTCAAAACCAAACTTTTAATATAATGGGTTACCACTACGACAATATTGGTTTTCATGGCGACGATTTAAAACCATTGTAATAGGGAACTTGCACATTTTCTTTTATTACATAATAATGTTCAGTTTTGTATAAAAATGAGATTTCCAAAATTTCACGCTTCAAAAACATAATAACTTAAAAGTACAAATTTAAAGTCTTCTTTATTTTAAAATAGTTCAAACGACCCGTGACGTCACAGAGTTTAACTATGTGGTTCCGTTTATGGTTATATTTACGTATATTCTTCTTCTTCTTTAGTTTATTGGCCTCCACCTACTTGGTTATTTGCCCAGCTCGTCGTCGTGGAATAAAGGAAAAATATTTATATTCTAATGACATTTATCGTATGTCGTTGTAATAATATATACCAGTTTGTTGAGATTGGAGTTTGATATAGTTTTTGAAGGAAAGGAAAGAAGGTTTACTATTGAAAATAAAACCATTTTGTAAAAGTACAAATTTTCTATGAATAGTTCAAACGATCAAAAACACTTTTAACGTCAAATAACTGACGTTTATAATGTCTAATTTAAAATTATATATACAATTGGTGTAGAATGTAAACATACAACCCCGTGACGTCACGACGCGTTTTTTGAGGGGCCAACAAACAAAACTTTTTTATCTTTGATACAGGTTCTACAGAGCCTATTTTACTTCAAATCAGGCCTGAGACACTACACAATTATCGGGCCCCTAAATATAAACGAAATGAAACAAAATTAACAAAATGGACAAAATGAACGTTATATCGAAAAACTGAAAAAAAAATGCGTGTTCAATATTTTTCAAAAATCTATCGAATGACACCAAACACGACCCTCCCGGGAACTCCCGTGGAGTTGCTTTAAAATCTGAAATAGGAATCCCCATTTTTTATTGCAGATTTGGAATCCTTACGTAAAAATAAGTACCTACCTAAATAACTTTTATTCGAGACATTTTTTCGAATTATGGATAGATGGCGCTATAATCGGAAAAAAACGATTTTTGGAAATGAAAAACTACATTAAAAAAATGTGTGTGTACTTTGTACGCACGTAAGAAGCTATACTTCTATATGATTTCAACGAAATAAATATACTTTAAACAGTTTATTTTTATTGTATTTCAATATTAAACTAATTTTAATGCTTACCACTTTCCAAAAATATAAAAAAAGAATAAGAATGGTCCGGATTTGAACCCAAGACCTCTCGATCTCTAGCCGAATGCTGTACCAACAACACTACGAGGTCTCTGTTTAGATAGTCTCGGACATAATGACAATTCACGGTAACAAACCGACAAAGTGAAGTATAGTAAATATAAACGTTTTAATAATACCTATTCTCTTACTCCCGAGGAAGACAAATCCAAAGGCACAAAATTATAATAAATATATTTACTAAAAACACCAACATATTCTTTTCACACCTTTTTTTGCACTGATATATTTATACAGAACTTGAGAGATTTGGCAACTAACGCCATACTGTCTGTGTGCGCATGCGCGCAGAATAATAAAAATTCAGTCCCAATCGCGCCTAAAGAAGTAAAACTTCAAAAATGGAAAATCCCCACTAAAATGGAAAACTTAACTTAACTTATTTTGGTTTTAGATTTTAGAACCTAATCTTCACAACCTAATAGGTACCATGACGCTTTAGTAACTGCAAATTTAGCATCCAAGTCTCTCCTGCTATTTGTATCTATTTTTTGTAATACATAAATATCATTTTCTTCATTTTTTAACATAGCCAAAGATGGTAGACTTTGTTGATTTAGAGAATTTCTTAAATACGACTTTACTCTTTTCAGTACCAGGAAAGATCTTTCACCTGAAGCGTTGCTATTGCTGATGGGTATAGTTAAATAAATTGTAAGCAACGTTTCTACATTTGTAAACGTCGCTATGATGTTATTTTCAATCAAAAAGGTCATCATACTTTGCTGATTTTGTTGAAGATATTATATGTGCTAATGTGCTGCAAACTTCTTTAGAATGTGCCACTTCTTCCACTAAATCATCAACATCGATATCGTTCTCATAATATTCGGTAATAGTCATCAAGTTTACTGTTTCACTTTTATCTGTGAACAAGATGTTAAAAATATCGTTTACAGAATTATAAGCATATTTTCGTATAGATAGTTGAGTAATTAAAGTATCACAAATAGGTAAAATAGTTATTTATGAAACAGTTCTTGGTCATAGCATACATCAAGAGATGTATGCTTTTTGCGCACGCACGTTTTTTAGTGATCTTTCCGGGCCCCATTAAAATGCGGGCCCGAGGCAGGTGCCTCATGGGCCTAGTGGTAAAATAGGCCCTGAGGTTCTAAATTATATTCTGTTGTGATGTATACCATTTTTTTCGAATTTAAAATTTTATGCAAGTTCCCTATTGTATAATTTTATTTCATCGAATTATTGAGTTAATTTCATTAAAACATGAACAAAATAAGATACATTGGAAATAAATTAGTAAATAATATCCAAATATTAGTTTATTGCATGTATTATTCTACTTTCCCGCACGCGGTGCGGGAAAATTTACTTTCACGCACGCCGTGCGGGAAAGTGCAACTTTCGTAAACGAAATGCGTGCTAGAAAGTGGCTGTTTAAGCACGGCCGTAGAAAAAATAATTTTCATCGTCATTTTACAGCTAGACTCTTAGACTAAAAGTAAAACCATATTTAATTTGAAAGTTTATTCCCCTCTGAACTGCATGACCCGGACTTTTCGTAAAAGATTCTTAAGTAACATTTCAAATATTTACCCACATGTCCAGAGAGATGTTTAAATTGTGCATTATATTCTAATTTGCCCATTCATAAAACATTCGTTAGTCGTTTGTTTATAAAGCCTAAACTTTCACTATTAAAAAATAGCAGCAGGTGTGAATGTGAATGCTTGGTGGGAATGTGCTGTATTAAAATGATTGCAAACTTTAGAAAGGATGAAAGATAAAGTAAGATTAATTTATTAGAAATCTTGTTTTAATTAATCGTTGACACTTATTCAAGGAAAGTAATAAATAATATTTACAGGTTTTTTTTTGAAAGATATCGACTAGGACACTAGGATGTAGATAATTAAAAATGTTGGAAAAAATCGTGTAATCGTTAATCGTAAAAGTGTAATAAAATGCCCTGATCGGCCCCTGGGCGAGAAGAGTGTCATCCTTGTGTTAAATCCTTGTGCTTATTGTGCTCTCTTTTACAAAATTTTTATCTGGTTGTGTCAGAGCCGGATTTAAGGCAGTGGGGGCCCCTGGGCAGAATTGGTTGGGACCCTACCTCCTACAATGAAAAAATTGTTGTTATAACTATGGTATACAGCCAAGTATAGAGTTTTCCCTTTTAAAAATTAAAAAAAATGTTGATCTACATTTATAAATATATTTTTAAATAATAAAAAATACAAGAGGTGTAACATGTTACCGTAAAATATTAAAAATAAGTATTGTAAAATGTATGGTTTAAGTCTGGGTATTTTTTAGATATTTGAATTGAAAATTCCTTAATTATGTCTGACATATCTATTTAGGTCCTTTAAGACATCGTGTTTAATGCTCATTATAGAGAGATGAAACGCTTTTGGCCCATCATAGACCGAAGGCGATCTTTAATTAACTTTAGTTTTGAGAATGATCACTCTCCACTGTAGTTAGAGACAGCAAAGCTGGACTTGCTCTCTAGAATTCATACATACACAATTTTTTTCACTTATTCATAAGCTACACTTATATTTTTGATAAGAATGTTTTTTCGATAAAATACTTACTTTTTTAGTCATTTGCAAAAAAACCGTCTAAAAACGTGTTTTGTTTGTTGAAAAATGAACATATTTACTCGCAAATTTACTGCAAATAACTGAAATAATAACAGGCTTATTCAAACAAAAGTTAAAAAAAACAGAGATCCACTATAAATGATGGAATTATACTGCATCAAACGGATACCAGAGAAACAACCCCCTTACGCAGCATACAACGAACCCGACGTCATAACATCCATAAAGATCAGACGTCTGCACTGGATGGGCCATGTTGAACGGATGTTGAAGACTGAAACACCAAAACATATAATGAGGCAGACACCAGTAGGGAGAAGGTCAAAGGAAAGACCCAAACTTAGATACATGGAACAAGTGGAACAAGATCTGAAAACACTTAAGATTACCAACTGAAAAAACAAAGCAAGGAACAAAACAGAATGGCGGAAAATCCTAGAACAAGCCAGGACCGAAAATGATTGTCGAGCTACTGATGATGATGAATAACTAAAATAATAACACTACATAAGTATTAACTTAGTGAAAAAATGCTATAGAACAAAAGTTGCTTAGAATTCGTCAGTTTATCCATTTCCGGACCTATTTTGAACTTATTTTTTCACACCCGAGGAGGGGTGAAACTCACCTCCAGGGCAAAAGCACAAATCGGCAAAATTTACTTTTTTTCTTTGACATGTTATTATTTATGTGTATGTCAAATTTCATGTCAATTCAAGCGGTTCTTTAAAATTTTCAGAAAAAAACGTAAGTCAATGGACTATTATAGGTACCAGTAACAATGAGAGCACACAGCACAATTTTATTTAATACGCACCTTTTGAATGATTTTAGAAATTAGCATTTAAACTCGTATCCCAATTATTTAAAAGTTAACAATCCAATGTACAACTTAAATATTTTCCGGCCTGGCCTGACCATGTTTGTATGAGTAGCATGACTTTATTTAAATTTTTATATTTTAAAAGTCACCAACCCTCCAAATAGTCCAAGTAATGAAGCTTACAATAGAACAAAACCTCGCAATTTTTACAGAATGGATCGATTTGCTTGATAATTTGAGAATAAGTAGTGGATAGTCCAAGGATCAAAATCTATATGATGTCGACGGGCGCTTTTAGCATGGGGGTGGTTGCCACCCCATCTCGGGGGTGGAAACTTTTATTATATTTAGAACGCAAAAGTTGTTAGAAACATTTATTCTAAGCAAAAACGTTCTATACATTTTTTTGATAAAATCAATACTTCTCGATTTATACGCTATCGAAAGTGTTAGTTTTATATCGAAAAAATCAATGTTTTAATCAGTTTTCTGCTAATAACTCAAAAAGTTTTCGTTTTATCAAAAGAACTTTGCTTAACAAAAATGTACCTTTTGAAAAAATAAACATGTCCGGTTTTTAAATTTTTTTTAAAACCAATAGTATTCGAGCTATATTTTTTTATATGTTAGGTCTTCTTCGTCAAATGCTAAATATTGTACATTCAAAGTCAAACGACGGGAAAATTATGCAGTTTTCTAGGATAACTTGTTAAAACTAATTTAAAGTATTTAAAAAAATCTACCTTTAGAGATAAAAAAAGTCTCTAGCTCAAAAATTAAGTGACTCATAATGAAAAGAATGTCAGTCCCTATTTTTTTCAGCAAAAAATTTATCGGAAACCACCCCCTAATCACCAGCCTAATTAAAATTAGTCATTGACCTTATTTGGTCTTCTTTATTTATGTATTATTATAAAATGATTAGTTTTTAATAAAATGGAGTTAAAAGCGAATAACTCATTTTTGTAATTTGGCAAAAAATGCCTTTTTCTTCGGAATAGAAAGATTAACGTCAGAGATACGAAAAAATGTTTAATATGAAATTATATTTTATTTAATTCCCAAGAACATGGTTTGCAAAAATTTTTCCTACGGCAAAAATTGAGTGAGCTATTGACAATTAAAACTTGTAGTAACATGCAAAAACCACCTTTACCAACCCTTTCAAAGTCACCTCTTTTTGCGACTGAGGATTTTAAAAAGATTTAATATTAATGGCCTTATAGATCTCATAAAAACCTATAAAATTCTTTATCACCAAACTTTCTAAGATAAAAAGTAAAAAAGTTACGTTTAAAAAATCAATATATTTTTTCAAAAAAAAAAGAGAGAAATCCAATTGGAAACATAATAATTAGTTGCAGTTACAGATAAGTTAGCAGTGGTTTTCGTCATTGGCCTTATTCATTCTTCTTTATTTATGTATTTTTAATAGATTTTAGAAGTTTGACTGGCTTATAATGATTAATTTTAAAAAAACTGGAGTTAAAATCAAATAACGAATTTTTGTAGTTAAGTAAAAATGCCATTTTCTTCAGAATAGAAAGATTAGCATCAGAGATACGGAAATGTTCATTCTGGTGGGATGTAGAATTTGTTTTATATGCCATTAGAGTGAAAACTTAGTCTTTTTGCTAGCAGTTGCCGCTAGGGCATCTATGCCATTTCGTTCGTTGCAATCCGGGACTGCACGCTGGGGTTTGCTTTGGTTGGATCAGGGAGAGCAGCATATGTGCCTCCTGATGAGAGACCGGTAGGGGTGCTTGCAGCACTCTCTGATTGGACTAGAATATGGTTCGGCTGTGTTTTCGTTTTGCAACGAAATTGAAAATGGTTATTCATTTTTGATTTAAATTTACTCTGTGTGGAGTATGAAGGGAACCATTCTCGTTGGAACTTTACCGCGCTGAGCAGATGGGACGTGAATTGTAAATTGTAGAATTCCCTCATCTTCCTCAGTCTCAGCATCCGTATGGCTTGCAAATTGTAGAAGCCTCGGAGGTGTAACCAGAGAAGGTTCCCATTGTTTTCATTCTGGTGGGATGTAGAATAGCATTATGTTGTTTTATATGCAATTAGAGTGAAAACTTAGTCTATTTTTTTTTGATAATATTTGCTAAATTTGAAGTAAAACGCGCCACAAAAGAGTACCTTTTATGAGGTTTGCACTTTGAGCCTCTCCTGGTCCTTCTTTCCTCAGTTAGTCCTCCTGACGTTAGTCCTCCCATCTCCTACAGTGGGAGAGTTAGTTATTGGCACACGCGCTTAGTTATTGGCACAATTCGTACGTGGAAATTTTGAGTAAAACCGAAAAACCAAAATTTTTAGGGTTAAATTTTTCAGTTTTTTTATATATTCACTTAAGCTGAGATATATTCACTTAAAAAATATTCCTTGTATCTACCCAGTCCTATAGCTGGCTTATGGGTGATCAAAAGTTACAAACTACACCGGTTCTGAATCGGTCTCGAGCCCCTCTTGTAACACAAAAAATTCAGATCGGTGTAAGTTTTCCACACCGTTCCAATACAAACAATATACCTACAAACATTGCTCCATTTTTAAATAGAAATTGAGTCAAATTTCTGAACTTCGTAACTTTTGAATGGTATAACCGATTTTAAAAATTAGACGGTGCGGTGTTAGTTTTCCACACCGTTCCAATACAAACAATGTACATACCTATAAACATTTCTCCCTTTTTAAATAGAAATTGAGTCAAATTTCTGAGCTCCGTAACTTTTGAATGGTATAACCGATTTTCAAAATTAGACATGAGTTGGAAAGGTAAGTGACCAATACTATCAGAAGCCGCAGAGCCCGAGTTAAATTTTCGATATTTTTGGGGACGAGTCAGAAAACCTGACCCTAAGTGGGGAGGGCTGTAAAACCCACACCCTTGGACCAAAATGGATGGTTGACATATTAAATTGGCGAATCTTTTTGTAACCTTTAACGGGATTTGGCCCATTTTTCAATTCATTCAGGTTGACAGAATCCAAAATTTTTCGTATATAATGCATTCTTTGGGAGTATATTATAATATTAGGCGTATAAATGAAGCAGGTATAGAAGTCTTTGGAGAACAAATACTAGATCTAACTAATACAAAAGAATGATGGTATGAAGATTTTAGAGTAAAAGTAGCATATAAAAACGGATACATAACATACATAGGTTAATGACAAAAGACACAAAATATCGAAAATACTACACAAGAAGTGTAAAGATGTCAAAACTGCAGTGATAAAGGGGAAAAATGAAACATGGAACAATAAATGTAAACAAATAGACCAGAGTATAGGCTTTAACAGGGCAAGAGAAACATGGAAAACAATAAAATCCCTAAGAATGTATAGAAAGAAAAAAGTTCATATCAGCGTAATACCGTTAAAAGATTGAAAATATTGTTCACAATATTCTACTGAAGATAATGACCAAGCCTTTCATCCAGAGACATCTTTTATAGAAAAAATTCAATAACACCAACTGAACTAAATAAAATCTTAGTGACAATGAAAAATGAACGATATTCTGGACCTACAGGTGTCCGAACAAACTTATGGAAAGGAGGAGCAAAAAGCAGAAGGATTTGTTAGAAAATGTTAGAAAAAACAGAATCTTGAGGTCGATACACATATACAAGCCAAACTGTTCGCTAACTGCGTCGCAAACAGCGACGAACCAACTACGAACCAACTTGTGCGAAGTAACAGTTTAGTTTGTGTAGAAGTGCAATCGTGTTGTGTATTCTTGGAGTGTAAGTACATTAACACATTATAATTTTACTACTTTTATTTATAATTATACAAAGTTTATAACAATCAAACTAAAGTTAAACAAGTCACACAATCTCGATGCGAACGCCGATCTAATTGAACTGCGAATATCCTTTATGTTCGTCCCAAAAACCGACAGGCCGTGGTTTATGATGAGTGACGAACGACAGCTCGCAAACGGTTTGCGAATAGTTCGGCCGCATATGTGTACCGACCTTTAGAAATATATTTTTATACCTGTAGATCTAAAAAAAGTCCACGATAGCATACCCCTAAGTAAATAATTGTGACCTGAAATTAAGGAGAATGGTGAATGGTTAAAAAATGTATACAAATATAACAAGTTATGTCAGATAGGGTAAAAGCTTTCTAAAAAATTTCCACATACTAAAAGATTAAGACAAAATTACGCAACAGATCCAACATTATGGCAGGGGAGCAAAGTATGCTAAATGTGCAGTCACCCGAGCGTTATGGGGACCTATAGGGTTGTGAAGAGTAGGTCCTAAAACCAAAAAAAGTTTAGTAAAGTTTTCCATTTTAGTGGGGACTTTCCATTTTTAATTGAATTTTCCATTTCCAGCAATCGTTTTCTTAGATTATAGCGCCACCTATCCATAATTCGAAAAAATGTATCGAATAAAAGTTACTTATTTTTACGTAAGGAATCCAAATCTGCAATAAAAAATGGGGGCTCCCATTTAAGATTTTAAAGTAACCCACCCCCACCTCCGTGGGGGGTCGTGTTTGGTGCCATTCCATAGATTTTTCAAAAACATTGAATAAGTATATTTTTCAGTTTTTCGATCTGGTGATCTGATTTCATATCGCTGGATTCGTATTTAAAATTTTAAATTTACCCTCCACCCCTCTCCGTGAGAAGTCGTGGTTTGTATCATTCGATAAATTTTTGAAAAATATTGAGCACGTATTTTTATTTTTTCGATCTGTCATTCATTTCGCGAAATATTCGCTTTTTTCTTGTGAAACTTTGAAACTCACCCATTTCCTTACGCTCCGCTCAAATCGTCAGATTTTTGAAATACATACACTGTTTTGCATGTACTTAAATCTTATTCTGACGATTTAAGTTTTTCTAAGGATAGATTTTTTTCGGCCCCCCCCCCCTTAGCGAACTCCCCTGCATTAAGAGCCAATATATGGTAGAGGTACATTTTCAGGGTACAAGGATTCTCGCCATGTAATAATCTGACGAGCTCGAGTAACTGCAAAAATTCCCGCTTGGGCTACCATTGGTGGAGAAGATGGTGTTGTAACATGGGTATATCTATATTGGTTAACTCATTTTTATATCCTATTAAATATTATAACTAGAGTCCGGATTTCTAAGCATAATGCTTATGGTAAATAATACAAGCAGGACTATTTTCTTTTTAAATATGAACGAAATATGTAAAAAAAGTCATTTTGACATCACTTTTTTATGCCTTTTTTGCTTTTTTAAAATTTTTATGCCTTTCTTGAATTTATATGCTTATTTGGTGCTTTTTTATACAGGGTGTCCCGAAAAGAATGGTCATAAATTATACCACACATTCTGGGGTCAAAAATAGTTCGATTGAACCTAACTTACCTTAGTACAAATGTGCTCACAAAAAAAGTTACAGCCCTTTGAAGTTACAAAATTAAAATCGATTTTTTTTCAATATATCGAAAACTATTAGAGATTTTTTATTGAAAATGGACATGTATAATTCTTATGTCAGGAACATCTTAAAACAAAATTATAGTGAAATTTGTCCACCCCATAAAAAATTTATGGGGATTTTGTTCCCTTAAACCCCCCCAAACTTTTGTGTACGTTCCAATTAATTCATTATTGTGGTACCATTAGTTAAACACAATGTTTTTAAAACTTTTTTGCCTCTTAGTATTTTTTCGATAAGCCAGTTTTTATTGAGATGCGGCTTCTTTTTCAATATATTTACGTAAAAATTTTATGGGGGTTTTGTTCCTTTAAACCCCCTAATGTTTGTGTACGTTCCAATTAAACTATTATTGTGGTACCATTAGTTAAACACAGTGTTTTTAAAACTTTTGTCTCTTAGTCTTTTGTTCATAAGTCACCTTTTATCGAGATGTAGCTTCTTTTTCAAAATATACCTAAAAATGTAAATTATAAATAAATTTTCAGATTATTAACATGTCTCTATAACCGTACTTAACCATATACAAATATGTGGTGGATTCGACAAATATTCAAAATATCTCGATAAACACTGGCTTATCGAAAAAGTACTAAGAGGCAAAAAAGTTTTAAAAATAATGTGTTTAACTAATAGTGCCACAATAATAATTTAATTGGAACGTACACAAAAGTTTGGGGGGGTTTAAGGGAACAAAACCCCCATATAATTTGTATGGGGTGCACAAATTTTACTTAATTTTTTTTTAAGATATTGCTGTCGTAAAAATGCCACATGTCAATTTTCAATAAAAAATCTCTGAGAGTTTTCGATATATGAAAAAAAATCGATTTTCATTTTGTAACTTCAAAGGGCTGTAACTTTTTTTGTGTGCACTATTGTATATAGGTAAGTGAGGTTCAATCAACCTATTTTTGACCCCAGAATCTGTGGTATAATTTATGACCAATCTTTTCGGGACACCCTGTATACTATTATTATTTTTGCATTTGTGAACAGCATATATTTAATTTTGATCTATGCAGTGCAATTGTGGACTCTGATCTCCCATTAAATAAATTGCAAAATGAAGGTTTTAAATTATTTTTGGAAAAGTACTATCAAAGTCATGTGCCGGATAAAAGTGCTCTGCGAAAAAATATGTTAAATGTGTTTACAAGGAAACCTGAAAAAAAGTAAAAACACTAGTGCTGAACAATAATTACACCTGGTTTGCTGTGGACGAAACTACGGATATTTGTGGAAGGTACGTCGCTAATTTAATCATAGGCATACTTCACGAAGAAATCTTGACGAAGGCTTATTTAGTGTGCTCAAAAGAACTAGAAGCGGAAGATAACACTGCAGTTCCAAGATTCGCAAATGAATCTTTAACAAATTTTTATCTTCCTGAGGCTGTGCCCACCAACAAAACAGCATCAAATCTTAAAGTGTTTTATCCAAATCTAATTCACTGTACCTACGTGTCTAGCACATGGCCTGAATCGCGTTGCTGAGACTATAGGGCTGCAATTTCCACTTGTTAATGAGTTAATAAAAAATGTGAAAAACTTTTTATTAAAGATCCTTTAAGGGTGCAACTTTTTAGATACAGATTCCCTAACACTTCATTACTACCGGAACCAGTGTTAACTCTGTGGGGTGGGGTACATGGTTAGATGCAGCTTTATACTACGCCGATTATTTCGAAAGTTTTAAAAGCTTTGTATTGGAACTTAAAGATACTGCTAGCAAATCGATAAAAGATTGTCAGGATGTTTTAGGTGAAACAGAATTACAAAACAGTTGCTTTTATCACAAGCAACTTTTGTTTTGTGAGTAAAACAATAAAATATTTGGAGAAACAGCACATGCCATTAGTTGAGTCGATCCAAAAAATAAACAGTTTTGAAAAAAAGATGGAAGGTATCCCTGGAAAAATTGATAAGATAGTATTAACAAAAGTCAAAAGATGTATTAACAAAAAACGAAGGATTTCAAAAGATGAAGAAAATATTTTCAGTTTTAAATGGAGAACACGTTGAAGATATAAATATGGATCCGGCAGTATGTAGTGGCAAAGTATAAGTATGCATTGATAACCAGTGTGGACGTTGAAAGAAGCTTTTCGATATACAAAAATGTTTTGAGTTACAGGCGCCGAAACTTTACGATGGAACATTTAAATGAGTATTTAGTTATTTCATGCTTTAAACAAAAATGATATATTTTCCTTCATCTAAAGCGTGTGGATAAAAATTAGGTCAAAACATTTTTGTCTCAGTTATCTATTTTTTGTTTGTTTATTCTATTTTATTTTTTAATTTATAATAGATATTTACTAGTTCTTAAGCTAAGCCTAGAGATCAGGAGCGTCATTTAAAATTTTGCTAGGGGGGGGGGCAAACATTATAATACAATACATTATATATGCAAACATAATACAAAATTGATCTATTTTTTGTAAATTTCAGTCATTTTCAGGGTCAGGGGGGGCAAATGCCCCCTGACCCTATCAAATGACGCCCCTGCTAGAGATAATTATATATATTTAAAAAAAAATGGTTTGTCAAAATCTATATGCTTATTTTCATGCTTTTTTGTATAATAAAATGCTTTTTTTCATAAAATCGTTATGCTTTTTAAGCGCATTTTTGCATTTCTTTATGCTTTTAAATCCGAACTCTAATTATAACATAAGATAAGAAACATTCTGACAGTAAACAGAAATAAAAAAGATTCTACGTACGTATAGTACATCGCTGCTCTTTGTTAATAGAACTACTCAAACATATGGAGCAAATAAATCTCTTTCGTTCCGAAGTAATCTAATTTACCGACGACACACAATTTACTGCAGATATTATTTAATTGATAAAGCAATAAATTTTATTTTAGAAGATAAGTATATAGAGTAAATTAAGTACTCTTTACTGACAAATAATATCTACGTTTTATAGGTATGTACTATGAAATTTTAATTCAATAATTCAATAAAGGCGTAGTATCTATTTTCGTCTTTTTTAATCCCGTTGGTTAAACAAAAATAAAATTAACAAAAAAGCGTGAAAAGACTAATAAGAGAAGCTAAAGAAAATAACTGCAACGAATTTGCAGAAGAACTAAATGATAGTTTTGGAAACAATAATTTCCAAAATATTCCAAATGACCCAAATAAATAACTTGGAACAGTTCTGAAATAAAATATCTTGTTCGAATCGAAGAAAATGAATGAAAAGAGAAGGAGTAAGAACAAAACAAATAGATAAAAGGAAGGTAAGTACGAAATCTACAAAAATGAGATAATTCAACAAAAAGACAAGAATAAGATGCAAATTAAATACAGGAAATATCATAAAATACAATGAACCTGATGAGACAGTGTTTGAATAGCACATATTTCATCTATAATAGTTCATTCTTTCACGGTTTTTGCTCTAAATTTTAAAGAACCGCTTGGATTGACATGAAATTTGGCATACGTATAGTTTATATGTCAAAGAAAAAAAGTGATATTGTGCCGATGTGTGCTTTTGGCCTGGGGGTGACTTTCACCCCCTCTTGGGGATGAAAAATATATGTCCAAACTAAGTACGGAAATAGCTAAACTGACTAATTTTAAGTAACTTTTGTTCTATAGAGCTTTTTCGCCAAGTCAACACTTTCCGAGTTATTTGCAAGTGAATATGTTCATTTTTCAACAAAATAACCACATTTTTAGACGGGTTTTCGCAAATAACTCAAAAACTAAGTATTTTGTCGAAAAAACCGTTCTTAGCAAAAATATAGCCTATAAAAAAGTAAAAAATGGTGTACGCGTTAGGTCTCTGAATCTCGTAGAACCAGAGTTATAGCCAACGAAAAATAGATTCATATTCACCAAATTTCAAATAGAATATTTCGACGTGAAATATCCAAAAAATTAAGCACTTTTTGGAAAAAACTTATTATAACTTTTTTAAAGTGTTTAAAAAAAGCTTTATTTCTGTTTTTACAAAAAGTTTCTAGCATTAAATTTAAGCAAGTTACGCTCAAAATAAAGTTGGTCTCTTTTGTTTTTGCAAAAAAAAAATCGGGAAGACCACCCCCTAATGAGCAACTTAAATTAAATTAATCGTTACCGCTCCACAAATTATTTTACTAATGTTGTGTTTATATGATCTGTAAGTTTCATCGATTCAAAGTGCTTATTTTTAAAAAAATTTGGTTTCAAAGTAAAATTTTTAAAAATTTAAATTTTGAAAAATATGCTTTTTTTCAAAATAACTTAAAAATTGTTAGAGATACCAAAAACATCGAAAAACAAAAAAAAGTCAGATTTGCTTTTCTGAATATCATGTATTTTTTTGTTTTTCTGTTAAACAACAATTGATTAAGATTTGGTGTTTCTAAATTTGCATACATTAGTGATCAGTGACTCGTTCAACTCCTTTTAACTACAGCCCTTTCAATAATAAGGACTTTGAACCGATGAAACTTACAGATCATATAAACAAAGTATACACAAGTCAAGAAACTTGTGAAGTGTCGTAACGATTAAGTTCATTTAAGATACTAATTAGGGGGTGATTTTCTCGAGTTTTTTACCAAAACCAAAAGGGACTAACTTTATTTTGAGCGTAACTTGTTTAATTTTGACGCTAGAAATTTTTTTTATAAAACAAAAATGAAGCTTTTTTTAAACACTTTAAATAAGTTGTAATGAGTTTTCCCCGAAATTTGCTTCATTTTTGGTTATTTCACGTTAAAGTATTCCATTTGGAATTTGACGAATATGAACCTATTTTTCATTAGCTATAACTCTGCTTATACTAGGTGTAGCGACGTGATATATACACCATTTTTTAAAAATTTTTACAGGCTATATTTTTGCTAAGAATGTTTTTTCGACAAAATACTTACTATTTGAGTTATTTGCGAGAAACCGTCTAAAAGCGTGGATATTTTGTTGAAAAAATGAACATATTCACTGCCAAATAACTCTACTAAAAGTATTGACTTAGTGAAAAAACTCTATAGAACAAAAGTTACTTAGAATTAGCCAGTTTATACATTTCCTGACTTTTTTTGGACGAATATTTTTTCACCCTCAAGAGGGGGTGAAAACCACCCCCAGGGCAAAAGCACATATCGGCACAATATCACTTTTTTTCTTTGACTTGTTAGCTATGTGTATGCCAAATTTCATGTCAATCCAAGCGGTTCCTTAAAATTTAGAGGTTTTGCAATATTTTACCGTTAAAGAACGGACTATAAGGACCATAGCTACAAACAAGTTGAAGCAGCACCGATGGATTCACCTCTTATATCTGTCAGCCGTAATAGCAAACTTTTTTATGCAGGATATATGAAGGTGCAGTCGGTAGTTTGTTCGACAGTTTGATTGTCCTTGGCAAACTGCCGGACTATAAAGAAGGATCACCTTAGCATAGGCCGCATATGGAGCTCTATCAGACATCTTGAAGAGCAACATGCCAAATTATTTGAAAAAAAAGACGTTCAACCAATGTGTGATTCCAGTCATGACTTACGGCGCTGATACATTATCGTTAACCCCTTCAAATCTACCTTAACAAGATACAAAAATGGCTGTCGAAATGGCGCATGAAAGCTAACGAACTAAAATCTACACATGTAACATTTACACTCCGTAAAGAAACTTGCCCACCAGTACAACAACTAAACAACAACAATTTACCTCAAGCCGAAGATGTAAAATACTTGGGAATCCACCTAGACAGAAGACTAACATGGCGAAAACATATTTTCACTAAACGCAAACAGTTAGGACTAAAGTTAAGCCGTCTATATTGGATTATCGGCAGAAACTCGAAGTTGTCTCTAGAAAACAAACTACTGGTCTACAAAGCCATTATAAAGCCCATTTGGACCTACGGTATCCAGCTCTAGGGAGCAGCTTCTAATAGCAACCTAAATATAATACAGAGGTTCCAAAACAAGACGATAAGGCTGATTCTTGATGCTCCATACTACGTACCCAACTGCGTGATCCAACGAGACTTAGCAATTCCAACAGTGCAAGAGGTGATAAGTGAATATAGTGCAACATATCGCGAAAGAGTGTCTGAACATCCTAACGAGTTAGCTAAGCGGTTGTCTGAAGACTTACATGAACATGAAGA
The DNA here is from genome assembly GCF_917563875.1 of Diabrotica virgifera virgifera. NCBI lineage: Eukaryota > Metazoa > Arthropoda > Insecta > Coleoptera > Chrysomelidae > Diabrotica > Diabrotica virgifera. The sequence continues at coordinate 49,709,825 of NC_065448.1, forward strand.
AAGAAGATTAAAAAATTCAAACCAAGAGACTTAATAGGTTTAAGTAATTAGTAATATACATATTTTTGTAAATAATAACATATTGTAAATATTAGAGGTAATGCCACAAAGTTAGCAATAGCTACATTATAAAACAGGATGCTTAATGGAGCATCCTGTACATGTCATAATCATTTATCAACAAAGACGCTTATTGTCATTACTGATAGATTGCAGAATAAAGGAGTTAAAAAAATATCGTTAACCCAGGCCACGGCAACCAAACGTAGAGTGGTCCAAAAAAGAATGGAACGGTCACTACTTGGACTTACTCTCCGAGACAGGGTCAGAAACGAAGAAATCAGAAGAACAGGCATCACAGATGTCACAGAGCGAGTAGCATGGCTGAAGTGGAATTGAGCGGGCCATGTAGCCAGAATGAAGGACGGGAGGTGGACCCAAAAAATTACAGTGTGGAGACCACGAGCAGACAGAAGAAGTAAGGGTAGACCACACCGGCGCCCATACAAAAATTTGCAGGGGGCAGACCTGAAGATGTTGCACATTATATTCTGTATACTTTGGATAACCATATATAGTTTACAGCACCCGAAAAGCTAGGGGGAGGGGCACGCCCCCCCCCCTGCCCATGGGTATGGGCACCCATGGTAGACCACCTACACGATGGACATATGCCATCAAAAGGATTGCTGGGAATTGGTTGCAGGAAGCCCAAGACCGACAAAGCTGGAAGAAATTAGGGGAGGCCTATGTTCAACTTTGGACGCAGAAGGCTGGATGATGATGATGATGATGATGATGATGATGATGATGTATAATAAAAAGCAATCCAACAATTGAAGGTGTGGCTGTCACCAGATATACTCTGGGCTAATTAGCAAAATTCATTTAAAAGTTATTTACCAGTAATTTTATTGCTGGAATCGAATTATAAGACCCTATATATTAATAATATAGGTATGCAAAGTCCGCAGATAGTGTGCTACTTTTTTTATAAACAAAATGGCGCCGACAAATCGTATTTTTTTCAATTATTGCTCTATAACTTCAAAGATTTTAACATCACAACAAAAACACCCAAATAAAAATTCACCGCAATTAAATTCTGCATAGAAATATGTTTTTCCCGATTTGCTCCGACGAAAATTTTCATCGGAAAATGCGGGTTTTCCCAACAAAAACTCTAATTTTCAAATAAAATTTTAGGTAAGTAATTATTAATCAATAATTAAATGACTTAGTGACATCAAAGCTTTCTTGGTATAGATTGTAATTTCAGAAGCTGGTGAAAATTAAACGAATATTTTAGCAACAATTCAATTGTTAATTAACAATTTACGATCGCAATAATAACCAAAATAATCATGATACATTGATCAAACTTATAAAGATTATTAAGATGAGATGCTTATTTAATATGTTATCGACAAAATATAAAGTTTTCGTTTTTTTTGCATAATTATTAAATTTTGAAAAAAAAAATAGTTATAATACGCTGGTCTAATTAGTAAAGTACAAAGAAAGGTTATTTACCAGCAATTTCATTGCTGGAATCGAATATTATGATCCTATATATTAATAATATAGGTATGCAAAGTCCACAGATAGTGTGCTAATTTTTTTATTAACAAAATGGCGCCCCCAAATCGTGTCTTTTTCAAATATTGGTCTATACCTCCTAAGATTTTAACTTTACACCAAAAACACTCAAATAAAAATTCACCCCAATTTAATTCTACATAGAGGCATGTTTTTCCCGATTTGCTCCGACGAAAATTTTCCTCGAAAAATGTGGGTTTTCCCAACAAAATCTCGAATTTTCAAATAATTTTTTTTGGCCAGTAATTATTTATTAATAATTATATAGCTTAGTGAAATAAAAGCTTTCTTGGTATAGATTATAAATTCAGAAGCCGGTGAAAATGAAACGAATATTTTAGCAACAATTCAATTGTTAATTAACAATTTACAGTCGCAATAACAACCAAAATAATCATGAGACATTGATCAAACTTAGAAAGATTATAAAGGTGTGATGCCTATTTAATATTTTGTCGACAAAATATAAATTTTTCATTTTTTTGCATAATCTTTAAATGTTAAAAAAAAAATTGTTATAAACAAATTAACATTTCTCAGAAATTGTTTATTATGTTCTAATTTTAAAAAATACTTAAAATGCGTATTTCAAAGGTCTGAAAAATGAATGCTTCAAAAAATTTTTCCAACCGTTTGCAAAAAAGTTATGAAACAGCAAAGTAAATATACGATTTCTCCGTTGTTTATAATTTGTTTTAATTGTTTCAAAGCTTAAAAGTGAGTCTGTGGTACAATCTAATTACTCACAAAGAATATCAAATATTATTTTAATGGTTCTATTTTAATCAAAGACTAAAAATACTTTTTTTTTGTAATTTTTAGCGCGAAAGTACAGCTACGGCTAGATACAGGGCCGGAGATGTTCACTCGAAGCGACTGACACGCTTTAAACTCGCGCGAGTTGTGTATGTGGACGGGTATAATACGTAATACATAGCTACGGTACTGTATTAGTCTACTTTCGCGCGTGTAAATTACAAAAAAAATTATAATCTTTAATTAAAATATAACGATTAAACTCATAATCGATATTTTTTGTAAGTAATTAGCTTGTACTTTAAACTTACTTTTACGCTTTGAAAGAATTAAAAAAAATTATAAACAACGCAGTAATCGTATGTTTACTTTGCTGTTTCATAACTTTTTTGCCAATGGTAGTAAAAAAGTTTTAAAACATTCATTTTCAAGATATTTGAAATACGCATTCTAACTATTTTTTAAAATTAGAATATAATAAAAACTTTCTGACAAACGTTAATTTGTTTATAACTATTTTTTTTAAACATTTAAAGATTATGCAAAAAAATAAAAATTTATGTTTTGTCGACAAAATGTTAAATAGGCATCTCCTCTTTATAAGATTTCAAAGTTTGATCAATGTCTCATGATTATTTTGGTTGTTATTGCGACTGTAAATTATTAATTAACAATTGAATTGTTGCTAAAATATTCGTTCAATTTTCACCAGCTTATGGAACTATAATCCAAACCAAGAAGGCTTTTAAATCACCAAATTATTTAATTATTGGTAAATAATTACTTATCTAAAACTTTATTTGAAAATTAAAGATTTTGTTGGGAAAACCCGGATTTTCCGAGGAAAATTCTCATCGGAGCAGATCGAAAAAAACATATCTCTATGCAGAATTTAATGACGGTGAATTTTTATTTAAGTGTTTTTGTTGTAAAGGTAAAATCTTCGGAGTTATAGAGCAATAATTGAAAAAAACACGATTTTAGGGCGCCATTTTGTTTGTAAAAAAAGTAGCACACTATCTGCGGACTTTGCATACCTATATTATTAATATATATAATCATAAACTTCGATTCCAGCAATAAAATTGCTGGTAAATAACTTTTCCCAAAAATGGTTTATTCTCCGATAATAATCAGCCCAGACTAATAGAAGTTGATCGAAATACCGAAACTTTGATTACATTAGAAGTGGAGTATAAGTTTAAACATCGACGTGTCTGAGCGATTTTGTTTTATCTTTAAATGAACGAGTTCACAGAGAGGTGGGTGACTCTTTATCCTCTCACTGTATAACAAATAATAATAGTCTCCCTTTATAACATGTACAATACATACCATTTATTTGAAGGGAACATATGGACCCCCTGATGCAGGCTTGACTTTTTCGGTTTATTTTTTCCATGCGGGTTCAATATTACCGACAATTGTTAACATCCCTCTTTTATCAATTAACACACAAAACTCCAACCGGCGCCTTAGCTACTAAATATAAAAATCTCACTTTTTTTTTATTTTACTATTTAAAAATAGATATAGTCCAGTAAAAACACTAAAAGAATAGGTATGTATGATCACTTCTAAACAACCTATGTATACGATATAAATATAAGGGCACTTAAACGCATATAAACGGTTTTTATATCAATGACATATCTATATAGAATTGGAAAAGACTGCAAGACGTGTACACACTTCTGAATAGGTCAAAACGGCAAACAGGTGTATGTTTTCAAAAAACTTTTGATAGTGTGTAAAAAATATATTTTATATCAGCTAAGTACTTTCAACACATAACGTGCCATCATCAGAGCTTCCTAAAAGGACATATTAAGATAAAAATTTTTTTCTATAAAAAATGAGTGAAAAACTTACGTCCTCTTAAAATACCTTCATAGAAGAGCAATTGCCCAACAACACAACAAAAAACATGAATACTGGGCAAAAGCCACAGATATAGGGTAATAACCCTTTACAGTGAATAGAATCACATCTAAATTCTTTTATTAAATTATAAAGACCATTTTGAGCCCACGTGAACAGCAGATCAGCTGAGGAAGACTGTCATTTATTAAAATGGTAATTTATTAAAATGGTAAAGAATGGTATGAATATAGAGGTCGCATAAGATTGTAGTTCCTTCTTTACCATTTTAATAAATGACAGTCTTCCTCAGCTGATCTGCTGTTCACGTGGGCTCAAAATGGTCTTTATAATTTAATAAAAGAATTTAGATGTGATTCTATTCACTGTAAAGGGTTATTACCCTATATCTGTGGCTTTTGCCCAGTATTCATGTTTTTTGTTGTGTTGTTGGGCAATTGCTCTTCTATGAAGGTATTTTAAGAGGACGTAAGTTTTTCACTCATTTTTTATAGAAAAATTTTTTTATCTTAATATGTCCTTTTAGGAAGCTCTGATGATGGCACGTTATGTGTTGAAAGTACTTAGCTGATATAAAATATATTTTTCCACCTACCTCTACCGAAAGTATACTTTTCCGGACCTGTTTGTAGGGAGCAAAGTTGTACTTTTCCTCCCTAGGGAGGAAAATATTTTTCCTCCCTAGGGAGGAAAAGTAAAAGTGACGTCGTGGTATTTCATTCATGAAATGTAACTTATTGACGCCCTGTACAATATCTATTTTTTATTACGTAAGTTTCTATACATTTTAACGTTTATTTATAAAACACTCTGTATTTTGCATAATGGTAAAAAACAGTAAATTGTTATTTTGATTTAACAATGTTTACATTATTAATTTGACTTATATTTGACAGTTGACAGTTATATTGTACGTACTTGTTAGTTTTAGTTCGAATAAATTTTGTTGGTTAGTTACATAAATAAACTAAGTAAAAATGAAAAAATGACTTGTTATTTGAGGAAGGTGGAAAAACCATATGTATAACATGGGAGTAAAGTGCCTTTTCCTCCCTTGAATGATTACTGCCCTCCGCTACGCGTCGGGCAGTAAACTTCATTCTCTGGAGGAAAAGTAGCACTTTCCTCCCTTGTTATACAAATAGCTATTTTACACACTATCAAAAGTTTTTTGAAAACATACACCTGTTTGCCGTTTTGACCCATATCTATATAGTACCTATAAAGATATTTTAGAAAACCTTAATCGTAAGCTTATTACAATTACAGTCATTTGTATTTGAATCATCGTTTTCTGTCCAGGTAGAAATTAATAAATTTTATTCGTAATTAAATTAAACATTTAATTATTATACCTGCTATTCAGTATGTGCACCTTTCGAAATTTAACGATATTACTCAAATACAAATGACTTTTTCTACGAGCGTGCAAAAATGTCTACTTTCGCGCACGCATTTTAGTTTAGAAAGTTTCACTTTTCCGCACGCGTGTTACTTTTCTGCACGCGTGTTACTTTTCCGCACGCGTGTTACTTTTCCGCACGCGGTTTTTACTTTTCCGCACGCGTGTTAATTTAGATATGTTAATATGGCCTTAAAGTAATTATAATACATGCAATAAACTAATATTTAGATATTATTTACTAATTTATTTCAAATATATCTTATGGTGTTCCTGTTTTAATGAAATTAACGCGACAATGGGTAACTTGCACATTTTTGAAGTTATACTTCTTTACGATCGAGGGTGAAAATTTTATACTTACCTGGCGCATGCGCAGACAGACAGTATATAGTTCCGTGCTAATCTTTCAAATTATATAGGTATGTATCAGCGCAAATAAGTCATTATAAGAATATATTAGTGTTTTTAGTAAATGTATTATTTATTATAATTTTTGTGTCTTTGGATTTGTCTTCCTCGGGAATAAAATATTTTATAATAATAGTAAATATATTTACTTTAAATTTTAAAGTATTTTTTTACCTCACTATGTCACTATGTATGAGAAATCTTGTAAGCTGTCAAAGCAAAGGGGGTTTAGCTCGGTGGTAGCGCGTTCGGCCGGAGATCGAGAGGTCCCTGGTTCAATTCCGTGTGTTATCTAACTTTTTTTTTATTTTTAGCATTGTTTTAGTAAAAATTTTTGGAAAGTAGTAAGTAAAAATTAGTTTAATCTTTAAATACAAATAACCTGTTGAAAGTATATTTATTTCGTTGAAATCATAATAGAAGTATAACTTCTTACGTGCGTACAAAGTACACACACATTCTTTTTTTATTACATAATAATGTTCAGTTTTGTATAAAAATGAGATTTCCAAAATTTCCCGCTTCAAAAACTCATAATAACTTAGAAATACAAATTTAAAGTCTTCTTTATTTTAAAGTAGTTCAGACGGCCCGTGACGTCACATAGTTTTACATTAGTTTTTTATATGGTTATATCAGTGATGTGGGAGGGTTATATGTAAGTATATTCTTCTTCTTCTTCTTTAGTTTATTGGCCTCCACCTACTTGGGTATTTGGCCACAGCATCGTCGCGAAATATGGGAAAATATTTATATTGTAATGACATTTTTTGATCACTATACGTAATAGGAAGTGTGTACCTACTAAGTTTTATCGTTAAATACTTATGAGAATAATAATCAGAATAAAATCACAGTATAAAATTAGTAGGTATAATGGGAGTATAATATACATAACATATGTACTTACTTATCGTCTTTAACTCCCCGAACTTCTCCGACGGAAAAATTTTCACTCTTTTGAAAATATGTAGCCACAATACACATATCAACTATAGGTAAGTTATCAGACTGCCCTTTACAAAAACCCTCTTCGGTCATTTTAAAAAATATATCTTAAAAACACTCAAATATATCAGAAATAGAAATTATCAAATATATTTATAAAACTTAGTGTCAGTGTCAAAACGAATGCCAAACCTATAAGGGAACTTACACATTTTTTTATTACGTAATATTATTCAGTTTCCTTTAAAAATAATATTTCCAAACTTTCACGCGGTAAAACCTCATAATAACTTAGAAGATAATTTAAAATCTATATATTTTTTTCTGTTTTCTGGCCTTGGTTTAGAAGAACCCAGTGGCGTGCTGGAACTTTTCGAGCGGCCCGGTGATTTTATAGAAAAGCGCCCTCCCATCCTCATTTTACCTTCTATTATCATGATTTTTTATTTGTTATTTATAAAACAAAAATACAAAAATATAAATTATTTTTAAATCAAACATAAGACTGAATTCAATGAAATTTTTTTAAATTTGCTATATTTTTTATTTAGGAATAAGCAATTTTACAAATAATAAATATTATCACCTTTCATCACATATCACATAATAAAATATACATAGTTTCAAAAGTTATGCATTACCTAAAATTATGCTCATTTTCATAGTTGATTTTTTCGTGAACATTAACGGATTCCTCTATTTTTTTTACTATTTTAGATTTTTCTTTGGTATTTACCCAGCTGGGCAAAGGTTTACTCAAACTTATTTTTTTAACTTATACCGGGTAGAAGAAAAGATATGTTTTTTTGATGTTAAGTTTGATACACCCTGTAGGAAGGACAAGGTATAAGAAATCGTATTGTTGTTTGTAGTCTTATGTTTTGTGAACATTTTGTTTTTTGAATGTCCCTGATATCTTTAGAAACATAGAAAATGGACGGTTTAATTCTTTAACATGACATGTTTTATCTGAAACAAAACTAAATTAACAATAAAAATAACAGCTAACAAACCTTTAAAAACAGAGAGGCATATAACGTTAACAATTCTGGTCGAAACCTTAAGATCTATTTGTCGACTAAGTGAGCACAGCGCAAAATAAGAGAGACGAGATTGTTTAATAGAGGCTCTGTGCTGTTTTGGGGTGGACTTTCCTTGAGAGTGAGTACTGATTTGGTATTTGGTGTCTACGTGTAGGCTCTTTAAATAGCGAGAGGTACATTGCACAGATTTTCTTTATTTGAACACTTTGTTCCTTTCGCACTATATATAGAAAATAATTTCATCTTAGTGTATGATAAGACATAACCCCCTCACGTATCGCATGTCATCAGTTAAAACACATATTAAAGAGTAAAACCGTCTAGTTTCTTTGTTATTAAAGATATCAGAGAAACTAAAAAAAATAAAATGTTCACAAAAAATGGGACTACAACATGACTTCGATGTATACCCACCTTTGTACGTTTTTCTTCCTACAGGGTGTTTCAAATTTTTGTTTAAGTTAAAACACATGTTAAAGAATGAAACCGTATATGTTCCTTGTTTCTAAAGATATAAGTGACATTAAAAAAAAAAACAAAATGTTTTTGATATATTTTCTTAATATCATTCGATTAGAAATTAAAAAAAAATGTTTGTTACATCTAAAATTTTTTGGGAAAAAATCTTATTTGGCCGGCCTCAAGAGGCCGCAGCCTCTCGGTGATTGCACCGATTCATTTATATGGCCAGCACGCCACTGGAAGAACCCTTAGCCAATGTAAAATAGTTCAAACGATCAAAAACGCTTGTGACGTTACATAACTGTATTTTCTACTGACGTTTATAGTGTCTAATTTAAAATTATATACAATTTTGTTTACTTTGTTGGTGCAGAATGTACATGCACAACTATATGACGTCACTATGCGTTTTGGACCACCTGTTTTAATTTGAATTTTTAATCGTCTTTAGGGGCCAAACGAAAGACAAACAAAACTTTTTTTATCTTTGATACATGTTTTAAATTATGTTCTGTTGTGATTTATAGCATTTTTTTCGAATTTAAAAATTTATGCAAGTTCCCTATTCGATGAAATAAAATTATTTTGACATAATATTCGAAAGTCAAATCGGTAGACAATAACAGTCGTTTTGAATCATCGTCATGGAAACCAAGATCGTCGTCATGCTAACTAATTATATTGAAAGTTTGGTTTTGACAACCTTGTCAAAGAATTAATTTGTGTATGTATTTTCATATTAATTAAATTAATTGATTAAGATTTGGTCATTTTTTAAAGACTCTTAGAAAAAATATTGTTCCTAACTCTTGCAGAAAGTCTCTTTTCCGCACTCGACTGCTTGCCGAACTCGAAAACTTGTTAGGAAAATAACTATTGTAATAGGATTAAGATACGGTTTTCTAAAATATCTTCACAGGTACTATACATATTTTTATTCTTTCATATATGTAAATTTATGATTTATTTTTTTTATAGAAATAGAAATCATAGTATCAACTAACTGCATATTCTCTAAATTTGACTCGTGAACTAGTCTAATGAAACCTACACTAAAACCTCAATTTAATTCGACCGTACCCTCCTTCCCACATGTAACCACCATCAAATTGGATTAGTCAATTAAGGGAAAGTGAATCATGTCTGGAACTAGAAGTGGAAGTGAAGGGCAAGAAAACATCTGCTAGGAAACAGTGAAAATTGTTGCTGGTTTCATCACTTGTATCGATCAACCTGTTATCAATCTGGAAATAGGGAGAGAGGCACGGAAAATTATTTTTTCTACTTTCTTTAGACAGTCAGGCGGCGAGTAACCAGGCGGAAGTTGGATTATAGTGGGAGGGCTTCGGAACAAAATACTTACTTCGGAGTTACCTACTCTACGACTTCAGATATTTCGTATTAAAATTTAAAAATCACCTCGCCCGAAAAATATTATTCACTGCACATGTCCAGTGTGGTATAAAAATGCAATATCAATGACTATTTAATATACATCTACCCAATTTCAATATTGTGAAAAAACTATGCATTGTAGATGGAAACGTTCAACAGACGACTTTCTTGAAAACACTTGCTCTTTAAAAATAAGATTTTCTAAATTAAAAAATGTTTATAACCAAAAAAGTTATTGCAAATTAAACCCAAAGTAATTTTTTTCTTCTTCTTCTTCTTCTCGTTGTCCTTATGCCCTATAAGAGCGTCGGACTTTGGTATCACCTATCCATCTTTTACCCATTTCTTCCACGCCTTCCGGTCTCCTGCCATTTCCTTCATCTGTTGCACTGTTTTCCCTCTGTTGGTCCCGATTTCCTCGATTTGTTCCATCCACCCCTTTCTAGGTCTGCCCCTTCTTCTTTTCCCCTGTCTTTTGGCATCTGTCACCTTTACTAGTCTGTTCTCGTTCATCCTAGTTATATGTCCAAACCAATTCAGTTTTGTTTTTCCAATTTTTTTCTCTATTGGTTCCTGCCTTAGCACGTTTCTGATGTTTTCGTTCCTTTCTCTGTCCATCTTCGTCTTTCCAGCTATTTTTCTCAGCTGCTTCATTTCTGCTGCATTTATGGCACTTTCATGTCTTTTATTTGTGACCCATGTCTCGCTTGCATATAGAAGAGTTGGTACTGTGATTGTATTATATACATGCATTTTTGTTTCCTGGCTGATTTCCCTTTTCCCAGTATCGTATTATTAATCGCATAGTATATTTTCGTAGCTTTCTTTGTCCTATTTGCAATTTCTAGGTCTAGCTTTCCGTCATTCGATATTATCGTGCCCAGGTACTCGTAGGCCGTCACCCTCTCCAATTCTTGTCCTTTACAGAGCACTCCTGTTTCGCCTTCAATTTCCTGCTCCTGCTGACCTATTTTCATCGTCTTGCATTTGCTGATGTTTATTTCTAATTTCATTTTCTCTATTTCCTCAGTCCATACATCAATTAATCGCTGCATCTTTCTCGGGTTGTCTGCTAGGAGAACGACGTCGTCAGCATACAGTAATCCTTCTATCATAACTGGTGTTAGGTGCGTGTAGCCTATTATTGTTTTTGTGGTTTGTTCTTCCTTTTACATTTTTTAATAATTTGTCCATAATTATGACGAATAGGAGTGGGCTTAGGCTATCTCCCTGTTTTATCCCCTTGTTCATCCTAAATTCTAGTGATCTGCTACCTCCCATTTGCACTTTTCCCACCACTCTGCTGTACGTACTTTTAATTTTCTCTAATAGTTTCCTCGGTATTCCCAGCTCCTCTACAGTATTCCACAATACTTTCCGGTCTACTGAGTCGAACGCTGCTTTAAGGTCTATGAAGGTCATATATATGTTTGTTCCCCGATCATTATTTTTTTCTATTATATTTCGTAATATGCTTATGTTGTCAACTGTTGGCCTTTCGGCTCTGAATGCTGTTTGTTCGTCTTCCAGTTTTTCTTCTACCTCTGTTCTTAATCTTCTTTCTATTATTCTCGTATAGAGCTTGAACACTACTGATGAGAGGCATATATCTCTATAGTTTCCACAGGCGGATTCTTCTCCTTTCTTGTGAATTGGGATCAGTAAGTTTTCTTCCCACTCTCTCGGCATTTGGTTTGTTCTCCATGCTTCTCTCATTATTTCCAGCAACCACTTCTTTCCCTATCCATTTTATCATTTCGGGATCAATTTTATCTGCTCCGCTCGCTTTTCCTATTTTTATTCTACTTATCGCTTCTTCCATTTCTTTTGTACTTATTTCTTCCATTTGGTTTTCGTCTGTTGCTGTCTGTTCTATGGTTCCCTCTGTCTCTATTTCTTCACTATCCTCGCCCATATATTTCTCTTCATAATACTCTCTCCACACCTCTAGTATCTCTGTTGTATTTGTCTTTAGTTTGTTGTGTTTGTCTTTTACACCTCTGAGTTGTTTTCTTTTCTTTCCTCTTAGACTCCTTACTTTATTCCAGAAGCATCTGTTGTTATCTCTGTAATTTTGGTTTAGTGATTCACCGAACTTCTTCCAACTCTCTATTTTTCCTTTTCTTACTAGTTCTTTCACTATGTTTCTGTGTTTTTGGTATTCTTTTTTATCTTGTTCCTGTCTTGTGCTATTGTATTTTTTCCATGCCTTTTTCTTTTTCCTCACTTCTTCCTGTATATCTGCATTCCACCATTCCGTTTTTTGTTTAATTTTCTGACTGTTAGATTTCCGCATATCTCTTGTGCCTTCTTCATTATTACTTCTTTAAATTTTTTCCATTTTTCCTCCATATCCATTTCTATTTTCTTTCTCTCCTCCATTTTGAACTCCTTATCAGTTTCTTCTTGATATCTCCTTTTCTTTTGTTCATCTTTTAGCTTTTTTATTGCTATTCTGCTGTATTCTATCTGTTCTTGGTGTACCGGTTTTCGCCATGTCATCTCTGCCATTACCAGTCTGTGATGAGTTCCGATCTCTGCTCTCTGTTCTGTCCAGACTTGTTTTATATTTTGTTTCATTTCTTGCGTGTAGACTACGTAATCTATTATACTTTTGGCATCTCTGCCTTCTGCTACAAATGTATACTTATCTTGTGGTACTTGCTGTGTAAATGAGTTTAATATTTATAGGTCGTTTGTCTGGCAGAATCTGATCATTTTAATTCCGTTTCTGTTTAGTATCTCTTCACCATGTCTTCCCATGCAACCAAGTCCTTTGTTTTCATCTTTCCCTATCCTTGCGTTCCAATCACCCATTATTACTATTCTTTCACATTTTTCTCTTATCTCATCTAGGGTATTCTGTAGTTCATTGTAAAAAGCTTCCATTTTTTCTTCTTCTGTTCCTTCTGTTGGTGCATATATTTGCACTATGTACCATTCCTCTTCCATTTCTATTTTTATGTACATTATTCTCGACGATATCGGTTTGAAATCTGATATTCTTTTTTCTATTGTCTCTGTGACTACTATGCCTACTCCTTCTTTTGCTCTAAGTTCTTTGTCTACCCCGGAGTAATACATCGTGTAATTTTCTGATATATTTTCTTTTCCTCTTCCACATTTCTTTGTTTCGCTTATACCTATTATTTGCATTTTAAATTCTTCCATTTCTTGCACTAATTCGCATTCCTTTCCTCTAAGTGATGTTAAATTCCATGTACCAATTTTCAAGTTGTTATTTTCGTTTATTCTAGTTTTTGCGTCTTGTCCTTGTTTCATTTCCACGTCAATCGTGCTAGCTGTTTTTTCAATGTCCTTTTTCTTTTGTCCATTTTCTTGTTGATTTTCCTTTCCTTCTGCAATATCAATGACTATTATAATATACATCTACCCAATTTCAATATTGTGAAAAAACTATGCATTGTAGATGGAAACGTTCAACAGACGACTTTCTTGAAAACACTTGCTCTTTAAAAATAAGATTTTCTAAATTAAAAATGTTTATAACCAAAAAAGTTATTGAAAATTAAACCCAAAGTAATTTTTTTCATCAATCAAAATATATACATATATTTATAACGTATTTCACAATGTGAGTTTGTATGTAGTTACGATATGTGCAAACGATGAGGCCAAAAAATTATATTTACTTATTCCTTCAAGCTTTTGAAATCTGTTATTAATTTTTTTCGCACAATTATCAATATCCTCGGGTTATTACTACTAATAACGATTTCCGAAGTGAAAGTCGAAACGTCAAATAAATTTCATTTCCAACCTAAGAGTGTGGCATGGTGTTCATTTTTTTCGAATCCTGGAAAAACTAATAAATATTTTTTGAAAATTTAAGCGCAGAATGAAAGATTACATCATTAACGAGGGCCTAAAGTCCCTTAGAATAAACAAAAATTTCTTTTGAATGAGATACTCACGTGTGAGATTAAAAATCACACTTCATTTTCTCTTCTTTTTCACCCCTGTAACTTATTAAAATAAACATTATGGAAGTTTTCAGGGACTTTCGGCCCTCGGTAATAATGTAATCTTTCATTCTGTGTTTAACACATTAACCGCTACATTAAAATTTTTTGTTTTTGCCTTCAGGCTCCACGTTCAGAATCTCAAAGTTAATATAAATTATATTTAACTCACTGAGCGCCTGTGCCAAACAAGGCGTGAGTTAAATACAACTCACGTGGCGTTTAATGTGTTAAATTTTTCAAAAATACTTATTAGTTTTCTCAGGATTCGAAAAAAATTAATTCATTTGAATAGCATTAGTGAAAAATTTTCCGCCTATCCCCTTAAGATGTGGCCTGTTGAAAATGGCCTCAAAAAACCCTAAAATTAGATTTTTGGCATTTCCAGTTGTTTATCTTCATTTTACGCTTAAAGTAGGCATTTTGCGAAAAGTTAAAAGAATGGCGTTCGTCCTAAAATAATCCAAATTATCAAAAATGTGATTTCGAAGCGAAAAAACATTTTTTTAAAATTGGCTTTTTTAATAAAAGCAACCCGTCTGAAACAATTGCCCTCTAAACTAAAAAAAAATATCTCCGGTTTTATGAGTCGTACGTACTTCTGTTTTTTAAGATGTCATTTTTCATAACTTTTCAGATGGTGTATTTTGTTATTTTTTAAAGGTTAAAACGACGCAGATAATTTAATTGTTTATAAGGCGAAAAATGGTACTTCATTTTGCATTAATTATGTGTAATTAAACAATTAAATGAATACATTTTTAAAAACATGAAAATTTAAGACTTTGCGAAGAGAATGAGATCAAACAAGAACTTCTAATTTAAAAACACCTTTACAGTCATTGGAAAATTAATTTTTTTGGCAAATGGAATAAACAAATCTACTCCACCGATCGGGCTCATCTTTTGCACATAGGTATAGTAAATACATAAAAGCTCATATTGAAATATCATCGTGAAATATGTTTTAAATATTTTTATTGTTTTATTGTAAATATTTTTAATTATTAGGAAACAATTGAAAAAATTCTTACCTTCGGGTTTAATTTGCAATAACTTTTTTGTTTTTAAACATTTTTTAATTTATAAAATCTCATTTTAGTAACCAAACATTTTCAAGAAAGTCATCTGGTGAACGTTTTGATCTACAATGGGTTAGTGGGTAGTTTTTTCCCAATATTAAAATAAATAAAACAAGTCGTTTTTTTGCTTAAATGTTCATAAAAAACCATGACGCCTTAAAAATTTCGATACCAACAAGATGGTACCCCTTTTCTATTGACTTCGCCTATATATTCCAGTTAAAACATAGCGGCCACTAATTTTTCTATTTTGCAAGTACTTTTTTTGGCTTCTTTTCCTGGAAATCTAATCTAATCACATTGGAAAAATTCTAAAAAACCATCATTGTACATCTAATTGCCCAATAAAATTTTATTATACCTTTAATGAAGCTCTGGCGCCACAGACACTTTTTATCATTAAATAAATTACCCAGGTTTAACAAATTTTTATGAGCATTTTTATTTCCACTAAACATGCACTTTGTTTCTCCCCTTGATGGGACTACTGTGTACATTGTAATGCAGCAAATAAACGATGATTCACGTTTCTTCCAAATCCCACACAAATCCCTATTTAGGGGTGTATATTCTCAATATTACTTTAATTTCCTGTCTTGTGACACAAGAGCAAGGGGCCTTTCGGAAAAAGCTGCTCCCCTTCCCATAGGAATGCAAAGAAATACGGTAATGATCGATAAGGTTGACATGAAGTATGAAGTAAACAGATATACTCTGGTCATATTACTGATAAAGCTTGAGGTTAAGTTGAACGGAAAACATCAAATTGATTACTTTTTGTCGATGAAACCTAACAAAATTGTGCTAAATTGGTCAATTTGGATAATTTTCAGTATAATAATTATTACGAATTATTTTGTTACATCATGTTTTTTTTGTTAACAATTTTTTTTATTATTTAAGCAAAAAAAGTGACTGTTTTCATTAATTTCAATATTGTGAAAAAACTACACATAGTAGATAAAAACGTAGCCCTGATGGAAATACAGTAAATCAAATCGACCATGTAGTGCTTTGATTTGAGTTGTTTTTGTTTAAATTTGTTTGTTTAAATTGAGCTTTTTATGTAATTTTTAAAAGTTTAATAATTATTTATGAAACAGTTCGTGAAGTATGCTTTTTGCGAACGAACGCGTGTTTAGAGCACGAGTGACAGCGGAGCGAGTGCTATACATCGCGTAAGTTCGCAAAAAGTACTTCACGCACAGTTTCACACAATATTCTATCTACGATAAACAAATAAAAAAACTGTAACTCTTCGTCACTGGAATTCATTTCTATTTAACAATTTTTAGAATTTTGACATTTAAAAATTCTAACTTCTTTCAAACCACAAACTGTCAAAACATTTGTTGTAATTTATTGCTCATTATGTCATCACCATGACCACGCGAAAGTTAAGGATATGTGATTATATGAAAGTGTGCCAAAAAACAGTGCGAAAAAGTAAATCCCATTTAAAATACACACGTACTTCACGCACACTTTAAATCCTTCACGCACTGTTATCTATAATGACAGTTTTCACAAACTAAAAACTTATACATAATATGACATAGAGTAGATAAAATATGTTTTCAATCTAGACCATGTTTTATTGTTAGGTAATAAGTTGTTTGTAAAAGTTTTTAAGATTTAACATCCTGTTCCAACCAAATTCATCCTTCAATTCAGAATATGTACAAATCTACTCTGAAAAAGCTTCAATCTTTTTTCTAACATTCCTTAAAATGAAAGAGACAATGATTTATGGCAGCTTTCCCCTTTTAAGAACGCGACTTAAAAATTTAAGCTGATAGACTTACGCTTTCACGTTCGGAATATTCTTTAACCAATATCCAAGAACATCTTTTGACTACACTCCCTGAAATAGCAGGAAACGAGGAAGACCACCAACTACATGGATTAACGGAGTTATGGCTACAATTAGGGATCGGGCAATCAATGAAGATTCCTGGAGAGACAAAAATATGTGGTAATCGAAATAGGGGATGAGACAGAAGCTGTAGGACTTTTTGTTGGCCATGCAGATAGGGAGCTGCTAAAGATCATCAAAGTTAGAAAAGTTAGCTACATAGGACACATAATGAAAACAAAAAGTACGGCCTCGCGCAACTGATCATCCAGGGGAAGATTGAAGGAAAATGGGGTCCCGGAGGGCGCCAGATTTCATGGCTTAAAAATATCAGAGACTGGACCGGCCTTGATTCAACATCTTTGTTTAGAGTCGCATTGGACAGAGACAGATTTGCCAATGTAGTCGCTAACCTCCACTAACCACCACAAGAAGAAGAGGTATCACCACAAGAAGAAGAGGTTTATATGGTGCACGGTATTAGTGACAACACTGCCTGCTGGGGTACTCCTGTTTTTGGGTTTCCAATTCCAACTGCTGATAGCTCTTTCATGTTTGCCCTTATTTATATTCATTTAGATTACCGTCTAACAGAACGTGAAATGTTCTGTTGAAGACGAATGTTACGAATTTCTTGGACCGGCCATAGGACAAACAATTCATTTTAAGATAGCTAAAGGTTAGCCAACGACTCTCACGTAAAGTCCATCTCCAACAATTAAAATACTTTAGACATATGAAGCAAACACAGAAAACATGGAAAGACTCATTAGATATACAAGGAAAAGTGGAAGGCTTAAGATCACAAGGAATATCCTCAACAAGATGAATCGATCAAATTACAGGAATATGCAAAAGACCTATGAATGAGTTAAAAGAAATGACCAGAGACAGAGATCTTTGGAGACGGACAATACATGACACATGACATCACGTCGACCACTAGGTACACTGCCTTCGGGGGATCAGGATTGAAGTGAGAGAGGTTACCTTCTAAATATAGGCTACCATCTAGGCTACTTCTAGGACCTTCGGTAACTACCTTTTTATATCCAGCTTATAGCCATCTCTATTAATTTTTCAAACAATTTTGGTACATTGAGAGAACTGAGAAGATTACCCAGGAGGAAACGTCAGTTTTTGAATACATACACGTGTTTGAACATTACCTCGTAGAAACGTCTTCTGTAGGTGATTTTAAATACGTAAGATTTGGTAAGATTACTGACATTCGTCAGATTTTAAATACTTAAACGTAAGTCTAAAAACACATTTTCATTCCAGATAGCCTAAGTCTGACGTCACAAAATTGGGATTAGCTTAAAGACTTAGGTAATGCTTATGACTCCAAACAATTTCCATAAGAAATTTTTCATTTATTGTTTACATGCTTTGTGTGATAAAATAAGACTTCTCATTTAGATATTTAGTTGAAGAAACGTGTTAATTAAGATATTTTTATTCGTTTTTCTAAGTGAGTTAGTTTAATGCAATAGACCATTCCAGGGTGACGTCATTTGACAGCGACTGATGGACAAAATATTGTAAACAAACTAGGTTAAGTGTAGAAAACCATTGTTTAATTTAAGAATATGATTAAAATACCAGCGTTTTGTTCAGTTTTAAAGTGTTCCAGTAAAGGTAAAAGAGATAAAGTAAGTTTTTTTATAATACCAGCCGCATTTAAAGACCGAAATGTTTTAAATCACTATAATCACAATACACTGTAAACAGAACGACGATATGGGCCAAGAAAACTGATTTTCTAATTATACCGGGTTTTTGCATCCCCTACGAGGGTGTCCTATATCCAATATTTGAAATTTTTGTAGTTAAAACCACAGATTTTTTATAATAAAACGAGCAAATAGCAAAAATAACACCAAAAACACAATTTTTGCCCCTCAGCAACGGTGTAGAAAGTCACGTGACCTGGAATGGTCAATAGTTCTTCTTGAAAACTGTTTGAGGTTATGCTTTAATTTGTTTTGGTATTTATTTTCTGTTAAGTTAATGAATTAATTATGTGTTATCGAGTTTAATTAAATTAATTTGTTAATAAATTATTTATTAGTTTATATGTTGTTTCAGTTTTGACACAGTAAGTATATATAAAAAGTAAAAATTCTATATGTTGCATTGAGGGTATTGTAATTATGTATATACATTTTTAGTTCATTCTTTCACGGTTTTTGCTCTAAATTTTAAAGAACCGCTTGAATTGACATGAAATTTGGCATACGTATAGCTTACATGTCAAAGAAAAAAAGTGATATTGTACAGATGTGTGCTTTTGTCCTGGGGGTGACTTTCACCCCCTCTTGGGGGTGAAAAAATATATGTCCAAAATAAGTCCGGAAATGGTTAAACTGACTAATTTTAAGTAACTTTTGTTCTATAGAGCTTTTTCGCCAAGTCAACACTTTTCGAGTTATTTGCGAGTGAATATGTTAATTTTTCAACAAAATAACCACATTTTTAGACGGTTTTTCGCAAATAACTCAAAAAGTAAGTATTTTGTCGAAAAAACGTTCTTAGCAAAAATATAGCCTATAAAAAGTAAAAATAATGGTGTACGCGTTAGGTCTCTGGATCTCGTAGAACCAGAGTTATAGCCAATGAAAAATAGATTCATATTCAGCAAATTTCAAATAGAATATTTCGACGTGAAATATCCAAAAAATTAAGCACTTTTTGGGGAAAACCTATTATAACTTTTTTAAAATGTTTAAAAAAAGCTTTATTTCTGTTTTTACAAACAGTTTCTAGCATTAAATTTAAGCAAATTACGCTTAAAATAAAGTTGGCCCCTTTTGCTTTTGCAAAAAAAAAATCGGGAAGACCACCCCCTAATTATTAGCAACTTAGATGAAATTAATAGTTACCGCTCCACAAATTATTTTACTTATGTTGTGTTTACATGATCTGTAAGTTTCATCGATTCAAAGTGGTTATTTTTAACAAAATTTGGTTTCAAAGTAAAATTTTTAAAAATTTAAATTTTGAAAAATATGCTTTTCTTCAAAATAACTTAAAAATTGTTAGAGATACCAAAAATCTCGAAAAACAAAAAAAGTCAGATTTGCTTTTCTGAATATCATGTATTTTTTGTTTTTCTGTTAGACAAAAATTGATTAAGAGGAAACAGTAGCGATCAACAGGTAGCGAAAACGCGTTCCAAGATTGCGGCTGTAATTTTGAATATTTTTTCGAGATATTTGGCACACGTATTCGTAATATAATAAAGAATGGCCTTACAGAGCCCAATTTGAAAAATATATTAATATGTGGAAATTACTCTGTAATTAAATACAATATTAAAAAAACGAGCCTGTACCGCCATTAAGAAGAACAAAAAAATACACTTTCTTCAAATAAACTTTTTTATCCGATGCCTAGATTTTGTGTTATTTTGGAACTACTAAAATTTTTTATTTCATTAATAGTTCCAAAATGACACAAAATCTAGGCATCGGATAAAAAAGTTTATTTGAAGAAAGTGTATTTTTTTGTTCTTCTTAATGGCGGTACAGGCTCGTTTTTTTAATATTGTATTTAATTACAGAGTAATTTCCACATATTAATATATTTTTCAAATTCGGCTCTGTACCGCCATTCTTTATTATATTACGAATACGTGTGCCAAATATCTCGAAAAAATATTCAAAATTACAGCCGCAATCTTGGAACGCGTTTTGGCTACCTGCTGATCGCTACTGTATCACCTTAAGATTTGGTGTTTCTAAATTTGCATACATTCGCGATCAGTGACTCGTTCAACCCTTTTTAACTACAGCCCTTTCAATAATAAGGACTTTGAACCGATGAAACTTACAGATCATATAAACAATATATACACGAGTCAAGAAACTTGTGAAGTCGTAATGATGAAGTTCATTTAAGATACTAATTAGGGGGTGATTTTCTCGATTTTTTTACCAAAACCAAAAGGGACTAACTTTATTTTGAGCGTAACTTGTTTAATTTTGATGCTAGAAATTTTTTTTATAAAACAAAAATGAAGCTTTTTTAAAACACTTTAAATAATTTGTAATGAGTTTTCCCCGAAATGTGCTTCATTTTTGGTTATGTCACGTTAAAGTATTCCATTTGGAATTTGACGAATACGAACCTATTTTTCATTAGCTATAACTCTGCTTCTACTAGGTGTAGAGACGTAATATATACACCATTTTTTTAAATATTTTACAGGCTATATTTTTGCTAAGAATGTTTTTTCGACAAAATACTTACTATTTGAGTTATTTGCGAAAAACCGTCTAAAAGCGTGGTTATTTTGTTGAAAAAATGAACATATTCACTGCCAAATAACTCGAAAAGTATTGACTTAGTGAAAAAACTCTATAGAACAAAAGTTACTTAAAATTAGCCAGTTTATCCATTTCCTGACTTTCTTTGGACGAATATTTTTTCACCCCCAAGAAGGGGTGAAAACCACCCCCAGGGCAAAAGCACATATCGGCACAATATCACTTGTTTTCTTTGACTTGTTAGCTATGTGTATGCCAAATTTCATGTCAATCCAAGCGGTTGTTTAAAATTTAGAGGTTTTGCAATATTTTACCGTTAAAGAACGGACTATTTAGAGAGTCTTCCGTTTGGTTTTACTTTTAGCCTATGGGCTAAATTTAAAACAGTTAAATGAAAAATTGCAATAACAACAATGCCCATACGAATAATTATTGTGTATTTTTAAAACCATAAAATGAAAAATAATCTAAAAAGCCACATAAAAACTACGTTTTTAATATCACGTAGGTTCATCATCATCATGGCTTATTCACTCCTGGCGGAGTGTTTGCCGCCCTTTTGGGCTCTCTGATTCATTTGTTGCGGAGAATCAGTCCGCTGTTGTCTTTTATTATTATTATAGCAGCGTGTGTGACTTGGCTTTGTCTACAACTTTCCTCCATTCTTTCCGGTCCTTACAACGCTCCTTCCAATTGTAGATTCTCAGCTTCTTTATGTCTCCTAAGACTTGATCTCTCCATCTTGTTTTGGGTCTTCCCTTTGGTCTCTTTGTTGTTGGTCTCCAGCCAGTTATTCGCTTTAGCGTAGAGTCTGGGTTAGCTCTTTCTGTGTGTCCCAGCCACGTAGGTTAAAATGTGATAAAAATGACGTCAGTTATGGTGGGACAGATTCACATGACTTTCGACGTCGAAAAAACGTGACAAACTGATGTGGTTTGGTGATAATTATGACGTCTTTTCAACGTTTTGTAAACGTTATTTGGTTGCCTGGGTAGTATTTCTAACTGTTGAGCTGACTTAGTTTTTCTTAGTAGTTTAGGTAGGGAACAATTGGATAAATATAATACCTATAATAATGTCGTATTGCATACTATGCATCAACGGTCTTTCAAACCAATTTTTTTTGTCAAAGTGCTTTTGTTAATTCTTACTGAGCGTTTAAACTGATGTTTTTTATTAGGCAATCAACTTTGTTATTAAAAATTCAACTTAATAGTTTTTTTCTACAACCGTGTTAAAAATGCAATTTTTAGCACTCCATACGAGCGTTAAAAATGCTACTTTAAGGCACTAGTGCTTTAAAATTTTTATGGCACTGTAATTCGTATTAACCGTATACATAGGAGCGTGTCGCTCCTAGCGGACTACTAATTCAACTTTTACCGGTAATTTTTAAATTTATTATTAAATTGTTATCGCTTAATATTTACAACGCAAAAAAGTAATTAAATTGTAATGGATTTTTTTAAGATTTTACTAATCATTTTGACGTTCTATTGATAAAATATGAATTTCTTACTTCGGATACTTTCACACTTATCGTGTAAATGGCGCTAAGATTAACCGATTAATTTATAATTACATATTACGGAACATTAAAAAAACTTAAATTCAGTATTTAAAACGTAAGTATATTTAAGGTAAAAATATATACCACAGCTTTGACCAACAAATATTTTTTATAATTAATGTTTTTAATTTTAATTTTAAATTAATCACTTTGACATTTATGTAAAGTTTCCGGTAAACGTTTACAGACTTGCCACTAATGGCGCTCGCGAATTTGTAAATATCCCCTCTACGTACGAGCTCACAGCGTATAGGCAATTTTGATGTATGTAATGTCAAAAAAATATAAAAATGGAATGTCAGTCAAGTTCAAGTAAAAGTTTTTGTAGATATTGTCCTGTAATTACGTTTGTAGAAAAAATATTGTATGATATGCGTGTTAAAAAGTACATTTTTAAGGCACTCATGTGAATTGCAGAACTCGCTTCGCTCATTCTGCAAACTTTCGCATGCGTGCCTTAAACGTGTACTTTTAACACTTATAACATAAATAACTATTAGAACACATATGTTAAATCATTTTTAAAATGTTTTGTTTGTAAAAATTTTTAAGATTTAACATCCTGTTCCAACCCAATTCACCCTTCAGTTCAGAATATGTACAAATCTACTCTGAAAAAGCTTCAATCTTTTTTCTAACATTCCTTAAATTGAAAGAGACATTGATTTATGGCAGCTTTCCCCTTTTAAGAACGCGACTTAAAAATTTAAGCTGATAGACTTTACAAGTTTTCACGTTCAGAATATCCTTCTAGCATTTGCCGACGGCACCCTTCTTGGGTGCCGTCTCTTGAAATTATTGCTTTGTATAGCTTGGTTTACATTATTGACAAATTAAGGTCTAGACTGCTTCGTTCGCACGCTATTTCTGGTTTTATAGTTTGGAGGATTATCAACCAAACATGTAATTTCATTAATAAGAAATAAGTCAATTGTTCTTCTTCTTGCCGTCATCCTCTGGCTTTTGCGGGCATCGTATATCGTATTGGTTCCCCTTTATTATGCAGCGCAGATTAACAACAGTACAACAAAAATAAAAAAAAATTAAGGCACTCGTGGTAGTGCCGACAGAAGTGAAAACTTGTTACGAAGCAAGCCCCATCGGGTACACACTCTATCCCTCCTCCAACCAGTATAACTTCGGTCGAAATTATACGCAATTTAACCTATATAAATTACTAATATCTGCCGTGTCGATAACGATCGCGAGTTCAATGCTTTTTCCCCATCCAAAGAGAAGTGATATAACTACATTATATACGCATTGGGTGCATCCTATACTATTTATATAGGGTGTCCCAAAAGTAGTGGAACGGTAGAATATTTCGCGAACTAAATATCGGATCGAAAAACTGAAAAATACGTTTTCAATCATTTTCAAAAATCTATCCAATGGCACCGAACACCAACCCCCACTACACCCCCTGGAGATGGGGTGGGGGGTAACTTTAAAATCTCAAATGGAAACCCCTAGTTTTTCTTGCAGATTTGGATTCGTTACGTAAAAGTAAGCAACTTTTATTCAAGACATTTTTTCGAACTGTGGATAGACGGCGCTATAATTGGAAAAAACGATTAATCCTGATACCATAGGTAAATTATAGAAACGGTCTAATTTCTCGAGAAATACACTTCAAATGAGAAACCAAAAAACAGGTTTTTAATATTTTTCGAAAACCTATCGATAAACACCAAAAATGACCCTCCATCCCACCCCCTGGAAACGGGGTGGGGGGTAAATTTAAAATCTTAAATAGCAACCCCCACTTTTTATTGCAGATTCGAATTCGTCATGAAAAATTAAGCAACATTTATTCGAAACATTTTTTAAAATTGCTGATAGATGGCGCCAATAAATCGTATTTTTACAATTAAAGCGCCATCTATCAACAATTCTAAAAAATGTTTCGAATAAATGTTGCTTAATTTTTCATGACGAATCCGAATCGGTAATAAAAAGTGGGGGTTGCTATTTAAGATTTTAAAGTTACCCCCCACCCCACCTCCAGGGGGTGGGTTGGAGGGTCATGTTTAGTGTTATTCGATAGGTTTCCGAAAGGTATTAAAAACCTTTTTTTGGTTTCTCATTTGGAAGTGTATTTCTCGAGATATTAGACCGTTTCTATAATTTACCTATGGTATCAGGATAAATCGTTTTTCTCAATTATAGTGTTTATCCACAGTTCGAAAAAATGTATTGAATAAAAGTTGCTTACTTTTACGTAACGAATCCAAATCTGCAAGAAAAACTAGGGGTTTCTATTTGAGATTTTAAAGTTACCCTCCACCCCACCTCCAGGGGGTGTAGTGGGGGTTGGTGTTTGGTGTCATTGGATAGATTTTTGAAAATGATTGAATACATATTTTTCAGTTTTTCGATCCGATGTTTAGTTCGCGAAATATTCGACCGTTCCAGTACTTTTGGGACACCCTGTATATACATACACATAATACATAAACGTATAGAATTTATTTCGGCGAAGCGACGACGGTCAAGAATTTAATGCTTTTTCCCCATCCAGAAAATGCACAAAATCGCTACAGAAGTTTTCACTTCAAAAATACTTTAAACACTAATCACTTATAATGATTGGAGTAGGGACCGTGTGACCCCTTATGCGCTTGCTTCGCAAGCTTCTTCGGGCACACACTCTATCCCTCCTCCAACCATTATAACTTCGTTCGAACTTATACATACGCAATTCAACCTATAGTATATAAATTGCTAATATCTCGTCGTAGCGATGACGGTTGCGAATTCAATGCTTTTTCTCGAACCAAAAAAAGTTCTATACCTATATTATACAGGCGTTGCGTGCATTCTATACTATTTATTATATACATACACGTAATATGTAGGTACCACACACGCGAAAATTTCAAACCAATAAGCCTGTTATCACGTCCGTACAGAATGCTTGCCAAAATAATTACTAACAGGCTATCAAATAAATTCGATAGTTACAAGCCTGTTGACATAGTACCATAGAACACCTACAAACAATAACGACACTTATCGAAAAGTGCAACGAATACAATGAACCTCTTCATTTGGCATTTGTGGATTACAATAAAGCATTCGATTCCATAGAACTCTGGGCCGTATCAGAAGGAATGAATAACGCAAGGATTGATTCTAGATATAGGATACTCCTCAAATACATAATATACGACAATGCAAGTATGCAAATAAATGTCACAGAAGGTCTAACAACAAGCAGAATAAGAACGGAGAGAGAAGTTAGACAGAGAACAAAAACAAAACAAAAATGATGACAAATCAATATATCACAATCGGCTTAGATGGAAGTGATATCGAAAGTGTCGAAAAGTATATATACCTAGGTCACACGATCAAACTAGGCAAACAGAATCAAACGGCAGAAATAACTAGAAGAATCTGAATGACTTGGGCAGCAGTAGCAAGACTCAGTGGTGTGTTGAAGAACAAAAAGATACCAATAAATCTAAAGAAAAGGGTATGCAACAGTTGTATTTTACCGATTATGACCTATAGAATAATATAGAATATATCCAGATTTAGCAACAGATCAATTAATATCAATTATACAACAAAATATTGCCAAATGTACTTATTATAAAACAAGAAATAGAAAAAACACAAAAATTACACCATGGATTACACACGCTCTAGTAAAATCCACTAGTGAAAAAGACAGACTATATCGACTTACAAGGCTTCATCCAAATGATCACGATTTATTACAAAAATATAAAACATATAGAAATAAACTGCATTCACTTATCGACAAAACAAAACGGAATTTTTATAAAAATAAGATCCTAGAAAGTTAAAATAAAAATAAAGAATTATGGAGTGTAGTACAAGATTTAAGTGGACCAAAAAAAGGAAAAGTACCTATTGAGAGTCTTAAAAACCAAATGGGAGATATGTTGACTGAGCCCTCTGATATTGCAAATGAATTTAATAAGACATTTTCAGAGATGGCAAAAGTTTGGCTGAAAAAATTAGTACTAATCCCCGCCAAGTATATGAAAATACTGTCTTAACAAACTCAATCATTTTATTACCTACAAATACATTTAAAATAGAAACAATAATAAATGAACTAAAGTGTAAAAAGGCAACTGGTATTGACGACATTAATGCAGAATGTTTGAAAACAATTTCACCATACGTACTCGAGCCATTGGTTCACATTATCAATATATGTATAGAAAAAGGAATATGGCCTTCAAAATAACAGTAGTCATACCAATATACAAAAATGAAGACAAAACTCTTGCTGCAATTATTATTGAAAAATAGGCTTACAGCATATATATATAAAAATATAATTTAATTTCCCCTCACCAATTTGGTTTTAAGCAAAATACTTCCACCCAAGATGCCATTTTGAATTTAACATCTAAAGCATATGAAGCACTTAACAAAAATAAAGTTTGCTTATGCGTATTTCTTGATTTGGCCAAAGCTTTTGACACTGTTAGTCACAATAACCTCTTACAAACCTTAGAGAAAATTGGTATAAGAGACAACTGTTTACAATTATTTAGAAGTTACCTCTCTGAGAGACAACAGGTAGTAAGGGTCTCCGAAGTAATAAGCGGACAAAGAAGTATAACATATGGAGTGCCACAGGGAACAGTATTAGGTCCTGTCCTGTTTAATCTATATATAAATGGATTGTTTTCATTACAGAGTACAGGGCACATAATTGGGTTTGCTGATGATACAGCTATTATTTATGATGCTGAGAATTGGTATGAATTAAAAACAAAAGCAGAATGTGATCTACAACTAATAAAAGAATGGTTTGACTACAAAATACTAACAATAAATTTTATGAAAACTGTTTATCTACCAATATTTAACTCTAACTTGACCACTGATCTTTTCAAACCCCTTCAAATATCACATAATAAACAAAATTTTTATATTAAACCCGTAACAAATGTTAAATATCTAGAAGTTTTTATAGATACACATCTAAAATGGGACTTTCACATTAAATATATCATTAAAAAGCTACAGTTTATCCTATATAAGTTTAAACATCTTAAAAAACACATACCTAATATATACCTTCGCACACTATATTACGGACTAGTAGAAAGTCATCTCCGTTATGGTATACTGGCTTGGGGAAGCGCCCTAAAAACACACATTCTCCCACTGGAAATCATACAAAGAAGATTTCTGAAAATTATTATGTCTAAACCATACACCTACTCTACAGATAGATTATATAAGGATAGTAATATATTTGACTTGAAACAGTTATACTTTCTTTGTGTGTCTTTAAAATATCACACCATGAAAACAGACAACAATTTACCATCACATGAGCATGATACAAGAGGCAAACACCTTTATATGATTACGAAAATGACAAAGTCCTTCTGTCAAAGAAGTTTTCTATTTCTAGCCCCAAAAATATATAATCATATCTCCAATGATATCAAAAATACTAAGAATGTCTTCTATTTAAAAAGAAATTAAAATCATTTCTGATGGAACAAACAAGAAATTTTTGTGACATCATTATAGTAGCTTAAATTTACATACATTAAAAAACAAAAAAAAAAATTAATGAAACTCTAGAGTCACTACCAATTTTTATACCTATATTTCAAATTTTATATTGTTTTAAACTGATTTATTTTGCTTATTATTTTTATCATATTTAATAAAACATGCGTATATACACCATTCTTCAAAAATATTACTAACTAATTGAGCCATACATAATTGTTTAAAAAAAAATTAATTATTCGTGCTTTATTGTTAAACTAAGTATTTATTTTATTGTTTTCATTATATTATTTATTCTACGTATCATATTTACTAAAACATAACTGTGTATTTACAATTAAAAAAAACGTATCTATCTATTTATTGTATTATATTATATTGTATTATGATGCTATTTATGTTATTTATGTTATTTACGTTAATATGTTATTATTTATTATTTTATATCATATTTACCGAAACAGGTGTATCCACACCTCTCGGAGACTTTCGGGTTAATTTATTCACTTTAGCTGTAAATATCTAAAAAGATTGTACCTATTATTGTTGAATAAATTATTATTATCCAGATTTAGCCATACGGCTCACACTCCCTCTAAGGGGAAAATTGACTCATCCCAGATACCTACGGTATCAAAAGGATTGAGCTCTGGTGGGACTCTTTCCGTGTTATCGAGCCCTAGGTGACTTGGTATGCAGGTGTATCTCCCAAAAATTTTCGTACACATCTGGCCGTTGCGAGTAGTACAGCTTTCTGCATGGTCTTGTAAATATGTTCATTTAGACCCAGCCTTTTTATGCTTTCGAGGAGGTTCTTCGGAATGACTCCAGTAGTAGATATAACAATAGGTATCGTCTGGGTACTTTGCATTCTCCATTGCCTTCGTATTTGAATTTCTAGATCTCTGTACTTGGCGATCTTTTCAGTGAATTTACTACGTAGATTATTGTTGTTAGGTATCGCCACATCAATTAGTGTTGTTTGTCTTGTTAATTTATTAACTAGTACGAGATCTGGTCTATTATGTGCCACTGTTTGGTCTGTGAGCACAGTGCGGTCCCAGTATAGCTTGTAGTTGCCATCCTCAAGCATACTCTCAGGGACGTATTGATAATACGGGAGATGGTCCGTTTGGAGAAGTCCCAGCTTGATAGCTATCTCTTGATGAAGGATTTTTCCCACTGCGTCATGCCGTTCCTTGTATTCAGTTGCAGCAAATGCCTGGCAGCCCCCTGTAAGATGTTGGATGGTTTCTTGGGCTTGACATCCATATCGGCATCTGTCGTTTTGAACCTGAGGGTCTTTGATGATATATTTCAGGTAGTTTCTGGTTGGTATAACCTGATCCTGAATGGCCAGTAATGAACCCTCCGTTTCAGGGAACATCTTTCCTGATGTCAACCAGTAGTTCGACGCTATATTGTCGACATAATCTTGGCTGACCTCATTGGGATGTCGCCCGTGCAAAGGTTTACCCATCCAGGCGCGCACTTTTTCGTCCTTAGTAAGGTGGTTTATGCGTAGTTCTGCTTCCCTCAGTTTGATCGGTGTTGTGTCATCTACTGCGCAGATAGCGCGATGTAGAGTAGATGTCTCAGCCTGCATCTGAAAATAAGTTCTTAAATTAGCAATTTGTTTATCTAATTGCTCACCTATATCCATAAGTCCTCTTCCTCCTAAATACCGGGGTAATGTCGTTCGTTCTACTGCACTTTTAGGGTGGTGTTTTTGTGCCTTTGTGAGGTGTGTTCGTACTTTTCGCTGAAGATTTTCTATATCCGTTTTTGTCCACTTAACAATACCAAATGAATAGCTAAGCGCGGAACAAGCGTAGGTGTTTAGTGCCTTAAACAAATTTTTACTGTTAAGCTGTGAACGAAGCAGCTGTTTTACCCTTCTTATAAACTCAGTAGTTATCTCAGTTTTCATTTGCTTATGGTCAATTTTCCGCGCCTGCTTTACTCCAAGATATTTGTACATATCGTTGTCGCCCATGGCCTCGATGTTCTGGCCATTTTGCATATCGAATCCACCGGGCTGTACCTTTCCTCTGACTATATTCAAAACACGGCACTTGTCTAGACCGAACTGCATACTAATATCATTAGAAAATGTTTCTACAGTTTTTAGCATCTCTTCTAGGTGTTCTCGAGTGGAAGCCATTAATTTCAAATCATCCATATACAACAGATGATTGAGCTTCGCTACCACAGTATTATTGCTTTTAATGCTAAAACCTGAGTCAGTGGAGTTTAATAGTTGGGAAAGGGGGTTCAAAGCTAAACAGAACCACAATGGACTCAACGAGTCTCCTTGAAATAGGCCCCGGTTGATTGCGATATTTTCGGTTTCGATATTGTTTTCACCAGGTATTTGGAGGTGAATTTTAGTCTTCCAATCTCTCATTATATGCCTTAAAAAGGTCACTATGTTATCATCTACTTTGTATATTTTCAATATATCTATTAGCCATTCATGCGGTACTGAATCAAAGGCCTTTTTATAGTCAATAAAAGCAGTAAAAAGGTTTCTTTTTTTAATGAATGCCTGGTTAGAAATGACTGAGTCGATGATAAGCTGTTCTTTGCAACCCAGGGAACCCTTAGCGCATCCTTTCTGTTGAGGCTCTATGATATTGTTTAGAGCACAGTGTTGGTAGATACGCCGGGTTACACAGGATGTGACCAATTTATACAAAGTTGGAAGACAAGTAATTGGGCGGTACTTGGATGGATCTTGGGTGTTATTTTGATCCTTGGGTATTAAATAAGTAGTTCCCTGAGTTAGAAATGATGGTAATTCCTGCGGATTAGAAATAACATGATTAATTAATGTTGATAAGCACTCATGAATACTCCAAAACTTTTTAAGCCAGAAGTTCTGAACTCCGTCTGGTCCAGGAGATTTCCAGTTATGAAGCTCTTTGATGACATTTGAGACTTCTTCAGTCGTGAATGGTTCGTAGTTAGCAGTGACGTAGTGGTGACAGTTGTGCGTCGTATCTTCTATCCAGCCAGCATTGTTGTTAAAAGCAGCTGGTGTGGAAAGTTGATGTCCCCAAAACTCATGAATTTCTTCTTGGCTTGGGTAAGACTTGTCGACACTTTCTACGGTGGAATTGAGTTTTCGGTAGAACGCCTTCTCAGAGTTCTCAAAAAGTGCATTGTCACATTTTCGGCTGTTACTAACTTTATACCTTATTATTATTATTATTATTATTATTATTATTATAGAATGGAGACGACGACACTTACAGAGGTATCAGCCCATAGATTGAGAACGATACAGAGGGCGATCAAACGAGCTATGATAGGGGTATCTCTGAGGGAACATATATACAAAATGAGGACGTGCGAAGCAGGACGAAAGTGGAATATGCAATTGGAAGAATTGAAATGCAAATGAAACGGACCTGGGTAGGACACGTGGCACGACAAAACATCGAAACATGGACGAGAACCATTTTACATTGGAGACCACGCGAGCACAAACGTAGTAGAGGAAGACCACAAAAACGATGACTAGACGACATCAAGACAAAAATGGGGAGAAACTGGCACCAACTAGCACAAAACGGAGAAGAATTGAGAACTCATGGGGAGGCCTTGTCCAGGAGTGGATGCTAACAGGCTGAAGAAGAAGATAATATATATACATACAAAATGTATTTCGACTAAACGATGACGGTCGAGAAATCAATTCTTTATCCCCATCCAAAAATAGGTGTTATACCAGTATGTATTATATACGCGTTGCGTGCCTTCTACACTATTTATATAAATAAATACATACACATAATAATATACATATACGTACAACATTTATTTCGCCGAAGCGATGACGGTTGCAATGACGGTCGCGAATTTAATGCTTTTTCCCGTATGAAAAGTGCACAACGCCCTTAAAGAAGTTTTCACTTCAATAATAGTACTATTATTATACGTAGGTACATTATATCCTTTCTCCCCATCATAAAATAGATTTTAAATTTAAATTCTTCTAAACAATTTATATATACAGGGTGATTGATTAGTGTGAGGAAGCTCATTAGATCTGTTATAGTAAAAATTACAAAAAAAAGTTATTAACAAAAATTGTAGGCAGCTTTAAACTCCACATTTTAAAATTAGCTACAATCTTACAGGGTGTTCCATAAGATGGTGGCAGACCAAACTTATGTTTTTTTAAATGGAACACCCTGTATTTTATTTTAAATTTGAAATCTGCTTCACTTTCCGATCACAACAATGTAAAGTTTTATTATGTTATACCGGGTACTTAAAAAGTTATAGCCAATATTACCTGAAAATCGTATCAAGTTTAACTCCCTGTATAATTAAAAAGAAGTATAGGAACATTGATCTATTGCAACCATAGTTTTTTAATAATTGTTAAAAATTATAAGACACATTCGTTTTCATAATATTCGTTAAATCAAATACAGGGTAAGTCAAAATGCAAGTACATTATTTTCTTGGTAATTTTAAATAGAACACCCTGTATTTTATATCACTATCGAAAAGTACTAATATCGTACTTCAAATTTTATAAAGTACTCCCTATACCTAAAGTTATCAGTTTTCTAGATATTTTTATTTTTCCATCAAAGTATTAATTTGGTAGATATTTTAACGTTTACCAATAATTATTGTGAGTTGGCCATTATTGATTTGTCAGAAACTGACAGTTTGACATTATTATTTATTAATTCAGTAAATAAATACCGACACAGAAAAGAAAACAATTTATTTTAAATAAAATTTATAACAAATAACCGACGGAAAATAAAAAAAAAATAACAACACAAAAAAATAAAAAAACAACAGTAATTTTAACGTAAGGTGTTCAAAATGACCTCCCAAAACATCTATGCATACTTGAAAGCGGTCATTCAAAGAGTTGCCTACATTGCTAAGCATTTGTAAAGAAATATTTTGAAATACAATTCGGATTCTATTTTTCATATCATCTCTTGTTGTTGGAGGTATTTTATATACTTCGTTCTTAACGTAACCCCAAAAAAATGAGTCCATTTTATTGAACTCTGGTGACCTTGGGGGCCACCTTACCGGTCCATCCCTTCCGATCCATCTTTCACCAAACTGATCATTAAGTTCACCACGTACTAATTCGTTGTGGTGCGCAGGAGCACCGTCATGCAGAAACCACATTTGTTCACGTATATTAAGTGGAACCTCTTCTAATAATATCGGTAACTAATTTACGATAAAATCTAAATATATCTCACCATTTAAATTATCTTCAAAAAAATATGGTCCTACTACATGGTTACCGACGGTACCTCCCCACACATTTAGAGACTATCTTGTTTGACTATGTGTTACTATGTGGTATGGATTACTTGTTGAATAGTAGTGAAAGTTATGCCTATTAACAGAACCGTTTCGATGGAATGTAGCTTCATCACCAAATAAGACATAATCAAAAAAATCTCTCTGCTCATTAATTTTTTCTAAGGCCCATTCACAAAATACTATTCGTTTCTGAAAATCATCATTATTTAATTATTGGTGCTTTTGAATGTGATAAGGGTGCATCTTGTTTTTAGATAGAATGTTTTGAACGGAGTAGTAACTAAGTTCTTGTTCATTGGAAATACTCCTAATACTTGTGTGTGAGTTTTCTGTAACTCCCATCAACACACTAATTTCGTTTTCCTCTGTCACACTAGTTTTTGTTCGTTCATGTTTTTCATAATTCACTGAACCAGTGCGGTTAAAGCGATCTTTCAATTTTTCAAATGTATCTTGTCTCGGTTGCCGCCTATCTGGAAACCGTTATTGATAAATTCTAGCTGATAGTAATGAATTTTTATTGCATTCCCCCAAAATCCAGATCATATCTACCATTTCATCAGTAGTAAAATTCATTATTGCTAATTTACGGTGTACGCCAATAGGGCTTTTCATTCACAGTAATTTGTTTCGAGCTTCGGTCGCATGTCGTATAATCCGTGTATAATATTAATATACACAGATTATAAAACATATGACAGTAGCTCGAAACAAATGACAGTCTATGAAAAGCCCTATACTGAATTAATAAACAATAATGTCAAACTGTCAGTTTCTGACAAATCAATCATGGCCAACTCACAATAATTATTGGTAAACGTTAAAATATCTACCAAATTAATACTTTGATAGAAAAATAAAAATTTCTAAAAAACTGATAACTTTAGGTATAGGGAGTACTTTATAAAATTTGAAGTACGATATTAGTACCTTTCGATAGTGATATAAAATACAGGGTGTTCTATTTAAAATTACCAAGGAAATAATGTACTTGCATTTTGACTTACCCTGTATTTGATTTAACGAATATTATGAAAACGAATGTGTTTTATAATTTTTAACAATTATTAAAAAACTATGGCTGCAATAGATCAATGTTCCTATACTTCTTTTTAATTATACAGGGAGTTAAACTTGATACGATTTTCAGGTAATATTGGCTATAACTTTTTAAGTACCCGGTATAACATAATAAAACTTTACATTGTTGTGATGGGAAAATGAAGCAGATTTCAAATTTAAAATAAAATACAGGGTGTTCCATTTAAAAAAACATAAGTTTGGTCTGCCACCATCTTATGGAACACCCTGTAAGATTGTAGCTAATTTTAAAATGTGGAGTTTAAAGCTGCCTACAATTTTTGTCAATAACTTTGTTTTGTAATTTTTACTATAACAGATATACTGAGCTTCCTCACACTAATCAATCACCCTGTACATACAGATAATAAATATACGTACAAAATTTATTTCGTCGAAGAAAATTTTCCCCATCCAAAAATAGGTTTTATATTTATTTTAAATTTAAATACTTCTATACAATTTATATACAGAGTTGGGATAAAGTATGGAACCAAGCAAATATCTTTGAAACGAAAAGAACAATATTTATGAAACTTTGCATGCAAGTTCAGTGACGCAAAAGTCATCTGATGCCATATTTTCTGTTACTACACCACTTCCGGTTTCACCGGAAATACCCTTAACTTATTTACTTTAAATGGGGCACCCTGTATATTTTTGCAGATTTTAAAAGAACTTGTTATTTTTAATTCATACATACCAAGTTTGCAAGAAAAAACTATTAACATAAGAAATAAATCTCTTTACAGTTAAAAAATATGTTAATTTATTTACGTTGGACCAATGATATTAAAAGTAAAAAAAAAATAATTTCAAATGTTGAAAATGTTTGCTGTTCACCTCCTGACAACGTGCAAGTCTATAAATAAATTCGTGAGTCACTTTTTGCAAGATTTCTCCACGTATCAGTTCACATTCATCAATTATTATTATTTGTCTCAAATCCTGCAAGCATGTTGGTCGCCTAACGTAAACACGTAATTTTAGATAACCCAAAGAAAAAAATCTAACGGGTTGAGGTCCGGAGAACGAGCGGGCCACTCTATGAATCCTCTATACATCCAATCCATGGATTTGGAAAATTTACTTCCAAAAAATGAAAATTCACCATAACCTATTATCATTAATATTTCAATACGATTTTTTCCACTTAAATGAACCATTTTTAATACAACTTATTTCTGTCAATTAGTTCAGTAACAGTTTTAACTACTATACTAAATTCAAATAAGTCATGCAGTGCATCTAAACAACAATTTTAGTCTACAGTATAGATGGTAATACTCGTTTATTTCCCATTACGTTGTATTAATACAAAAAATTATCTACAGACACTTTTTAACAAATTTTCTCTACCAAATTTTGTATGTATGAATTAAAAATAACAAGTTCTTTTAAAATCCGCAAAAATATATAGGGTGTCCCATTTAAATTAAATAAGTTAGGGGTATTTCCGGTGAAACCGGAAGTGGAATAGTAACAAAAAATATGGCAACATATACCTTTTGTGTCACTGTACTTGCATGCAAAGTTTCATAAATATTGTTCTTTTCGTTTCAAAGATATTTGCTTGGTTCCATACTTTATCCCAACCCAGTATACATACACATAATATACATACGTACAAAATTTATTTCGCCGAAGAGATGACGGTCGCGATGACGGTCGCCAAATAAATCCTTTTTCCCCATCTTAAAATATGTTTTACATTTATTTTAAATTAGAATACCTCTACACAATTTATAATATATACATACACATATATACTCTGGGCTAATTAGCAAAATACAAGGAAAAGTTATTTACCAGCAATTTTATTGCTGGAATCGAATCTTACGATTGTATATATTAATAATATAGGTATGCAAAGTCCGCAGATAGTGTGCTACTTTTTTTATAAACAAAATGGCGCCCGAAAATCGTGTTTTTTTCAATTTTTGCTCTATAACTCCAAAGATTTTAACTTTACACCAAAAACACCCAAATAAAAATTCACCGCAATTAAATTCTGCATAGATACGTGTTTTTCCCGATTCACTTCGACGAAAACTTTCCCCGGAAAAAGCGGGTTCTCCAACAAAATCTTTAATTTTCAACTAAAATTTTAGATAAGTAATTGTTAATCAATAATTAAATAACTCGGTAATGTAAAAGCCCTTTTCGTAAAGATTATAATTCCAGAAGCCGATGGAAATTGAATAAATAGTTTAGCAACAATTGAATTGTTAATTAAAAATTTACGGTCGCTATAATAACGACAATAATTATGATGCATAAGAGTAACTATGATTTTTTCATAAAGAGACACTATACCTATCTAATGTACTTTACAGAATTAAAATTGGACTATTTAAGCGGCCTCGGGAATATTTTAAAATTATAAACAATTGGACAGAAATGGACTGGGAACCCGGGACGCACTCTTTGCACTAAATGTGTTATTGCAGAAATGCCGAGATCAAAGGAAAGACGTCTTTGCTGTATTTATTGACTATGAGAAGGCCTTTGATCGAGTACAACATCACAAATTAATTAAAATACTAAAGGATAAAGGAGTTGATAGTCAAGATGTACGAATCATAGAAAAATTATACTGGCGTCAAACAGCGACAGCTTGCATAAATGGAAAATCAACAGAAATATGCAAAATACAAAGAGGCGTCAGACAGGGTTGTATACTGTCCCCACTGTTGTTCAATTTGTATTCAGATAGAATATTTAAGGAAGCGCTGCATAATTTGGAATGGGGTGTGAAGGTTAATGGAATTCTGATAAATACAATCAGATATGCAGACGATACAGTTATTTTAAGTGATGATATGAATGGATTACAACACCTTTTAAATGCCATTGACAGAGTGGGAAGAGAGTTTGGCCTAAATATAAACTGTTCAAAAACAAAGTACATGGTATTTAGCCGTTTGGCCCATCAAGATTCACGGTTATATGTTGATGGTCATATGATTCAAAGAGTACCCAGTTTTAAATATCTTGGTTGCCATATTACTGAACAACTAGATCCAGATAAAGAGATAAAATGTAGAATCGAGATAGCCCGCACGACATTTTTAAAAATGAGGTCATTCTTCTGTAATGATACCTTGCAACTTCAACTTCGAAAGCGCATGATTAAATGCTACATTTGGTCAGTCCTCTTGTATGGTGTCGAAGCATGGACATTAAAAATATCCACCATTAACCGTTTGGAGGCCTTTGAAATGTGGCTGCACAGACGTATTCTAAAAATACCATGGACGGCTATGCTGACAAATGTGGCAGTCCTTAAGAGAGCAAATGCTACCCGTGAGCTGCTTGATAACATCAAATATAGAAAGATGGCCTATTTTGGACACGTAGTAAGACCGGTATAATATTCTTCAACTTATTATGATGGGTAAAATCGAAGGACGCAGAGGAATTGGTAGAAAGCAGGCCTCTTGGTTGAAGAATATCCGGGAGTGGACAGGAATAAAGAAAGCAGAACACCTATTTAGAATAGCTCGAGACAGAGACAGTTTCGCCATGTTAATCGCCAACGTCAAGGGGACTTAATAGGGCACGTTAAGAAGAAGAAACAATTTTTTGGCTTATAAACAAATAAAATATTTCGGGAAATATTAAACTAAATTAAATTATGAAAACGGTATTCGAAAAACAGCAGCAGGACGCTTAATTATGACGAGTAATTCCTGAGATACAACCGGTCAAAGTTGACCGGAATTTACGGCAAAGATATGAACAATAGGATCATAATTTTTAAACCATCACCTTTTTATTTTTGTCCTCTTTCTCCACACCAATTTTACATATCTTTGAAATACTCATAACATATATTATTATAATAAAAACTATCGATAATACGTGTGAAAATTGCCAAAGATAGCAAAATTCCAATCAAAAATTAGGTTGGAGAAAATGTAACCCTCAAAGTTCAAAATCGGTATACGTTAAAAAAATGCATTTTCTCGGCTTTCCATGGAGCAATTTCCTTCATTCTTTTTTTGTTCCCCAATAACTCGAGTAGAGCCATCAAACTAACGTATTATTAAATGTCAGACTTACTTTTGTTTTGTTATAATAGTTTAATTTATTTATAAGAACAGAAAACTACATATTTTTTCCAGTTGTAGGCTTTTTTAGATAAACTTACTAAAAGTGTACGTTTTAAAGTTAAAAACATAAATATTCTCATTTGAGAGCTGTATAATTATTTAAACAATTTTTATTTAAACAAATTAAAATTTTGTGTTATAATAAATAAATTAATTTATTATAACAAAACAAAAGCAAGTTTGACATTTAATAATGCGTTAGTTCGATGGCTCTACTCGAGTTATTGGGGAACAAAAAAAGAATGAAGGAAATTGCTCTATGAAAAGCCGAGAAAATGCATTTTTTTAACGTATACCGATTTTGAACTTTGAGGGTTACATTTTCTCCAACCTAATTTTTGATTGGAATTTTGCTATTTTTGGCAATTTTCACACGTATTATCGATAGTTTTTATTATAATAATATATGTTATGAGTATTTCAAAGATATGAAAATTGGTGTGGAGAAAGAGGACAAAAATAAAAAGGTGATGGTTTAAAAATTATGATCCTATTGTTCATATCTTTGCCGTAAATTCCGGTCAACTTTGACCGGTTGTATCTCAGGAATTACTCGTCATAATTAAGCGTCCTGCTGCTGTTTTTCGAATACCGTTTTCATAATTTAATTTAGTTTAATATTTCCCGAAATATTTTATTTGTTTATAAGCCAAAAAATTGTTTATAATTTTAAAATATTCCCGAGGCCGCTTAAATAGTCCAATTTTAATTCTGTAAAGTACATTAGATAGGTATAGTGTCTCTTTATGAAAAAATCATAGTTATTCTTATGCATCATAATTATTGTCGTTATTATAGCGACCGTAAATTTTTAATTAACAATTCAATTGTTGCTAAACTATTTATTCAATTTCCATCGGCTTCTGGAATTATAATCTTTACGAAAAGGGCTTTTACATTACCGAGTTATTGATTAACAATTACTTATCTAAAGTTTTAGTTGAAAATTAAAGATTTTGTTGGAAAAACCCGCTTTTTCCGGGGAAAGTTTTCGTCGAAGTGAATCGGGAAAAACACGTATCTATGCAGAATTTAATTGCGGTGAATTTTTATTTGGGTGTTTTTGGTGTAAAGTTAAAATCTTTGGAGTTATAGAGCAAAAATTGAAAAAAACACGATTTTCGGGCGCCATTTTGTTTATAAAAAAAGTAGCACACTATCTGCGGACTTTGCATACCTATATTATTAATATATACAATCGTAAGATTCGATTCCAGCAATAAAATTGCTGGTAAATAACTTTTCCCAAAAATGGCCTATTCTCCGATAATCAGCCCAGACTAATAATATATATCATAAGCGATGACGGTCGCGATGACGGTCGCGAATTCAATGCTTTTTCCCCTGTCCAAAAAGTGCACAACGTCCCTAAAGAAGTTTTCACTTCAAAAACAAACGCTCATATGGTATTCATTGATCTAAAGAAAGCATACGATAGAGTTCCTCGAGAAATTCTGTGGTGGCCAATCAATAAGAAAGGAATCTCCGATGAATATGTAAAGATTGTGTGAGATATGTATGACGGAGCAACAACTAGTGCTAGTGTTAGGACAGGTGTGGGAGAGACTGATAAATTTCCGTGAAAGTAGGATTGTACCAAGGCTCGGTGCTTAGTCCTTATTTATTCTCATTAGTTTTGGATCAGATAACAGCAAAGCTACAGGGTAACATTCCCTGGTACTTAATATATGCTAATGATGTAGAAGTAGTGTTAGTAGGAAATTGTGCAAGCGACTTTTAGAACAAAAACTGGAACAGTAGAGAACATGGAGTACTTGGAATGTTTATTTGAAAATGGAGTTAGTACAAATCAAATAATATTTTCTTCTTCTTCTTCTTCTTCTTCTTCTTCTTCCTCTTTATAAGCAATTCTGCTTGTTCATTGGCGGTTAGATCTTTTTCTTATTTTTATTTTTTGAATAGTAAAATTAGTTCGCTCTTTCTTCATTCTTCCGGTATTTTATTGTGTCTTAAAATTTTGTTAATTCATTTTGATAATTGTTCTATCATTGCTGCTTCACAATATCTCAGTAATTCGTTAATTATTTTTATCTAAAATTAGTGGAACATGGTTAAAAATCAAATTTTATGCAAAAATGCGAAAAATAAATTTAGATGATTTTTCAACTTTCAACTCGCTGTATCTTTGGTTGCTGCAAATATTTCCTTTCATGTTTTTTGAAGTTATACTTCTTTAGGTGCGTTTGGGAGTAAATGTATATGTGCGCGAATTCATCAAAAGTCTTGGTCCGGGCGCAGCTGAAGTGTTATTCGTGCTCTGATTGGGTGTAATTACAATGACCTCTCAATAATTGTTCAATATGTCGGTAATGGGTAAACAAATGTTGTATATATTAGTTTTTATTGTTGTGAGGACAGAAACAAAAGCAAATTTATAATTGTAGTGTCATTGTAGTCATTGTATCGTCAAATTTTCGTTCCTTAGAAATTAAACACGTTGCTATTTCAGTTGTTTGCCACTGCGTGTTGGTTCTGGTAAACTTTCAACTAATCTGGAGTGATAATTTGCATTGCACATTACAATAACTTAATGTTTAGGTATGAACGTAATGAATCTCCGTTCATAGTCCGGGTAATCACAGGTTTTCTTTAACTTAAAGAAAAGTAAACCCTCCACGGGAAATCCATTTGTACTACCAATATGGGTAACTATGAGTCGTCAACCCTTACCAGTTGCTGGCCGGGAAAAAGTATTATCTCAGATTAGAACTAAGGCAAAAAATGGTTAATGGCTCTTACTTTTGTATGGTGCAGAAGTGTGGACATTAAAAGTATCGACCATGAACATAATTGAATTATTGGAAAAGTGAATTCATAGACGGATGCTGAAGATACATTGAACCGCAAGAAAAACTAATGAGAAAGTACTAAGGAGGGTCAACAAAAATAGAGAACTGTTAAAGACTGTTAAACACCGGAAAATGTTTGATCTAGGGCATATAGTGAGTAGAAATCGATACAGTTGATTCTTAACCCTAATAACACCAAACATTCCATGTATGTTCCTAGAATGTACACACAGGACATTGAAAACATTCCTGGAATGTCCTCAAAAGCACAAGAAAGTCCCGGAATGTGCCAGGAAAGTCCTCTGTCAGCATTTTAAACATTCCCTGAATGCCTTATTGTAACATTCCATGAATGTCTACGAATGTTCTTTGGACATTCACAGTATATTTTTTAGACATTCCCTGGATATAGTCGCTGATGTGACATAATACTTCCGATTTGTTTTTCGAGTTTTGTAAGAGAGACTAAAAATATTTTTACATCACCTCCTGTGTTCATATGATATTTTTTGACATGTTTTGTAGTAAATTCAACTAAGTATCTATTTACTACAAAACATATCAAAATTTACATGTGAAAGCAGAAGATGACCCTAAAAATGGTTTTATGTGGCCATACCAAATGATACATCCTTGATAAATATAAACATTTTTATTGCACAAAATCTTGTCATATATTTTTTTCCATAATCATCACTACGATGATGATTCATTGTATTGAATTGTACATTACAATTACAATCTGGTCATAACTGACCAATGAGCAATTTTAATTTAACCTAAATTACTACTGTTCCTTAAAATGACGAGCGTCTCTATAGCGTCTCTTATCTAATCTAACAAGATAGTGCACTATTCTAACATACACAGGCACACAAGCACTATGCTCTGCTTTTCACTATCACCTATCACTCAAACTAGTTCAAAAGGCTTTGTCCTCTTCAATCTTCTAGTTTGCCCAGTAGTGTCGAGAAGCTGG
Source organism: Diabrotica virgifera virgifera (assembly GCF_917563875.1). NCBI lineage: Eukaryota > Metazoa > Arthropoda > Insecta > Coleoptera > Chrysomelidae > Diabrotica > Diabrotica virgifera. The sequence continues at coordinate 49,752,300 of NC_065448.1, forward strand.
ATTTCCTCAATATTCTCACTTATGAAGTTGTTGCTCGTGACTTCCTGCCATCTTCTTGATGGTTATATCTAGGTTCCATTCCTCACTGTTTGTCACATACCAAGGAGCATCTACAATATTTCTTAGTGTTTTGTTCTGGAATCCTTGTATAATTTTTATATTACTTGTTCTAGTACCTACACCCCCATAGTGGGCATCCATAAGTCCATACAGGTCTTAATATTTGTTTATAAAGTAATAACTTATTATGCATCGACAATGTGGAGTTTCTTCCAACTAGGCAATACACTTTTTATATCTTTCTTTTGACTTTCATAGCCACAAGGCTATACGTTTCCTTCCTGGTTTTTTTATAGACGACTTTCAGCTGATTCTAAAAAAATTAAAATGAATGGTAATTTTTCTATTCTTTATAATGAAAAGTCAAAAGAAATAGGTACTATTTACAGGCAATAATATGCATAAATAAATCGTTTCATAAAGAATAAGGAAAATTGAAAACGGATTTTATAACACTTACATAATTGTTTAAACAAAAGAGATCCAGCCAGAGCAAAACTAACAGGCAGAACAGCAAAAAAGCCACTAATTTCCATTTTCCCAATATTATTTATCCATGCATTTTCCAATTCCAAGCAGAAATTTTTAGGTTATCATGAAATGTGATGTGATGACGTGATGCCCACGCGACCCTAACATAGATATAAGCGCGGCAAATTTGAAAATGAACGCAAATTGAATAGTAAATGGACTCTCTTAAAATATAGGACATTGGTAGTATGTTCGTAGAATGTCTTGTGGTAACATTCCACCAATAATTTAATCAGATGTTCACCGAATGTTCCTTGAATGTCCAGGACATTCAAACATTAATAGAACTTTGATAGTACATTCCTGAAATGTTTTGTGTTAGGGAAATTACAAAATAGAGGACCGTAGACTTGTAGGAAGAAAACAAGTTTCTTGGTTAAAAAACATAAGTGAATGGACTCAGATATTATATACAGAACAATTATTCCATGTTGCAGAAGATTGAGAAATCTTCGCAATGGTGATCGTCAATTCGCCAACGTCGGATAATTCTGATATTACACGTGTAAACGGCCGTAGCTCAGCGGAAAGGTACTGGCTTCATAAGCCAGTACGAGTTCGATTCTCGGCACCAACAAAAACATTTTCATTCTTAAAAATGATACGAGCCATTCACCCTGCTTCGGAGAGTACGTTAAAGCCTAATTTACCTTACGACGAGGTGGACGACACAGCTGTCTTAACGGGGCACATTGAAGAATCGCCTGATATGAAAAACATTGGCTAGTGGCTAGTTTATCGTACAACGGAACGGGGTGACACCGGGAACGTGCGCCGTCTGTGCCGTCTACGTCCCATCGTAAGATAAATTGGGCTTAAGCCGTAGGTCCCCCTGGTCTAGCGTTACCAGGTGTTCCGATTTGCACGGAACGTCCTGATTTTCAGGGGTCTGGGGACGCGTACCGATTTGTACCTGATCGGGACACTAAATGTCCCGATTTTCACACACGAAAACCAAAACCAATTTCAGGAGGACTTGCAGTGAATTTTATAACTATCTTATAAAAACAAGGCACTCCTAAAAGCGGCAAAATCGAATGAAAAATATAATTTTAATAAAAAATAAATAATTTACTTAATCTTCGATTTTTTTTGTAATTTCGTCTGATTATTATTATTATGTAGGATTAAATAATACAGATTATAGAAAAATCTTGTAGTCCAGTAAATGAACGGGAAATACGGCGATACCGTGTAATTTTCAGGATCAACTCCGAATTGCATGAAAATTTGTGCCGTTGGTTGCTTTTACTCGGGGGATGACAGTCAACCCTAGTTAGGGGTGAAAAACCGCGCGTTTAAAATAAGTCCGGAGATGAATAAATTGACTAATTCTAAGCAATTTTAGTTCGATACAATTTTAACTTAGTTAATACTTTTCGAGTTATTTACGATTGAAAATGTTTATTTTTCGACAAGAAATCACGTTTTCCGTCAATTTTCACAAATAACTCAAAAAGTATGTATTTCATAGAAAAAAATATTCTCAGCAGCATAATATAAAAAAATTTAAAAAAATTGTGAACTCGTAAAGTCTATAATAGACCCAGCAAAAGCAAAGTTGTAGCTCATGAAAAATACGTCTCTTATTCGTCAAATTCCAAATCAAATATTTCAACGTGAAATAACCAAGGAATGAAGCACTTTTCGAGAAAAAACAATTAAAACTTTTTTAATAAACTTTATTTTTATGTTTTAAAAAAGTTTCTAGCATCAAAACTAAGCTAGTTATGCTTAAAATTAAATTGATTATACTACTTAGCACCCCAAATAAAATTAATCGTTACCGATTTACAAATAATTTACTTTACTTATGTAATTTTTACATTATTGACAGGTCCTGAACGAGTCACTAATCACGAGTGTATGCAAAATATGAACAGCCATATTTTAACCAATTTTTGTTTTACAGAAAAACAAAATGAATCTATCATATTCATAAAAGAAAAACCTACCTACTTTTTACTCCTTGAGATTTTCAGTATCCATAATACGTACTCTTTAATTTATTTTGAAAAAAGGGCATTTTCAAATATTTTAGGATTTTTTTTACTATAAAACTATTTTTTTTTTTCAAAACTAAGCACTCCCAACCGGTAAACCTTACAGATCGTATAAACAATACACATATAAAGTAAATGGTAAAGCGGTAACGATTAATTTTATTTACCGTGCTAACTAGGGGGAGATTTTCCCGATTTTTTTTTACCAAAAAAAGGAGCCAACTTTATTTTGAGCGTAACTCGTTTAGTTTTAAAGCTGGAGACTTTTTATATAAAACAAAATTAAAGATTTTTTTAAACACTTTAGAAAATTTTCATAGGTTTTAATTTTTTGGTTATTTCAAGTTAAAAAATTAGATTTGGAATTTGACGAATAAGAACGTGTTTTTGATTAGCTACAACTTTGCTTTTACTGGTTTTACAGACTTTCTGAACATACAATTTTTTTTTGCTTTTTTAAAAGCTACATTTTTGCTAAGAATATTTTTTTCGATAAAGTTACTCGAAAAGTATTGACTTAGTTTAAAAATTATATACAACAAAAGTTTTTTAGAGTAGTCAGTTGATCCATTTTGGGACTTACTTAAAACGCGCGTTTTCTACCTCCGTGAAAATTTCACTCCAAAACGGTCATTTACTGGGCTATTGGCTATTGTTGTTTATATGTCCCGATCTACAACCCTAAATCCCGATTTGTTTTTGCTTATGTACCGATTAAAAAAAAATCGGACCTGGCAACGTGGCAACACTACCCTGGTCTAGTGATACATCGACACTAGTTACTTCAACTTCAAACAGGGTTAAATAAAGATGCAATTGGCGCCGGAAAATATGAAAGTACGATATTATTATCGTGAAGATAAAGAATGTATAGAAGAAATTATAAACAGTACTTTGCAGATTCTCGTATAAGTTGTCTAAAAATTCATCAAATATATATTTTCCAGACCATCAATTTTTTGACAACAATAGCAAAGTTGTAAATCTTGTTTACAATAATAATTAATGTATATAATTAAAATTTTATATTCTAACAGCCACTTACACAGGAATTTAAAATTCCGTTTCCGTTGCAAATGGTTATTAGCATACTTTATGTCCACATTGCGTTCTTTTAAAAGGCTATTAAATGAAAGTCCGTAAACTTTGAAGTCAAAAATATTTACTCGAGAATATTAACATCGAGCAATAAAACGAATATTACTCTCAAATATTTCGAGGCACTAAAGTTTTGAATTCCAGGAGGTAAAATGGATAATAAAATCCAGTTACATAGGAAATCTTTATCCAAGTTGAAACTAAGGCGCGGACATCTAATAATAATAATAAAACTTGTAGTCCATTCTTTCACGGTTTTTGCTCTAAGTATTAAAGAACCGCTTGGATTGACATGAAATTTGGCATAGGCATAGCTAACATGTCAAATAAAAAAGTGATATGGTGCCGATGTGTGCTTTTGCCCATCTCGGGGGGTGAAAAAATATATGTCCAAGATAAATCCCGAAATGGATAAACTGACTAATTTTAAGCAACTTTTTTTCTATAGAGATTTTTCACCAAATCAATATTTTTCGAGTTATTTGCAAGTGAGTATGTTCATTTTTCAACAAAATAACCACGTTTTTAGACGGTTTTTCGCAAATAACTCAAAACGTAAGCATTTTGTCGAAAAAAATATTCTTAGCATTAGCAAAACTATAGCCTATAGAAAAGTGAAAAAATTGGTGTATATATTAGGTCTTTATACCTAGAAAAAGCATAGTATAGCTAATGAAAAGTAGGTTATAGCTAATGAAAAATAGGTTCATATTCGAAAAATTGCAAATATAATAATTCAATGTGAAATATCCAAATAATGAAGCATTCTTGGGGAAAACACATTACAACTTTCTTAAAGTGTTTAAAAAAGCTTTATTTCTGTTTTTATAAAAAAAATTTCTAGCATCAAATGTAAACAAGTTACGCTCAAAATAAAGTTGGTCCCTTTTGTTTTGGCAAAAAAAATCAGGAAGATCACCCCCTAATTAGCAACTTAAATGAAATTAATCGTTACCGCTTCACAAGTTACTTAACTTATGTTGTGTTTATATGATCTGTAAGTTTCATAGATTCAAAGTGCTTATTTTTGAAAAAATTTGGTTTTAAAGTAAAATTTATAAAAATTTTAATTTTGAAAAAAATGTTTTTTTTTCAAAATAGCTTAAAAATTTTTAGAGATATCAAAAATCTTAAACAATAAAAAAAGTCGGCTTTACTTTTCTGAATATTTTGTATGTTTTGTTTTTCTGTAAGACAAAAATTGGTTAAGATTCGGTGTTTCTAAATTTGCATACACTCATGATAAATGACTCGTTCAAGCCCTTTGAACTACAGCTCTTTCAAAAATAAGGACTTTGAACCGATAAAATTTACAGATCGTATGATAAATACATACGCGAGTAAAAAACTTGTGAAGTGGTAACAATGAAGTTTATTTGAAATGCTAATTAGGGGGTGATTTTCCCGATTTCTTACCAAAAAAAAGGGACCAACTTTATTTTGAGCGTAACTTGTTTACTTTTGATGCCAAAAATTTTTTTAAAAAACAAAAATAAGCATTTTTTTAAGCACTTCAAAAAAGTTCAAATGAGTTTTCCCCAAAAAAGTGCTTCGTTTTTTGGTTATGGCACGTTAAAATATTCGATTTGGAATTTGACGAATATGAACCTATTTTTCATTAGCTATAACTCTGCTTCTACTAGGTATAGTGACCTAATATATATGTTATAGTCAAAGCCCGAATTTCAGGCACTCCTAGGTTTGACTAGGCAATCCTCAGGTCTGACTGACGGTCTTAGTCAAAGCCCGAAATAAATTACAGTTTCGGCCTTCGACTAGTCAAACCTAGGAGAGACTAAGTTGGTCAGGCAAAGGCCAAAATTTAATTTTATGAAATCGGGGTTTGACTAGTCAAACCCCGATCAGCTATTAAAATGTCGTAATTTGATAGATTAGAATTAATAAAACGTCATTTTTTAATTTTAATGTTTATTATTTTTATATTGTCGTAATTAAAATAAAAAAATTAGTGTTTATTCTCACATGTTGAGGCATTATGGCATTTAGAGTTGCACAATACGTTAGACCTTTGACACTTACATAATTTGAAAGAGCATATCTTATTGCAGTAGCATTTATTTATAAATCCTTGTCCTCCAAATTTAGAATCTTTTGTACTGATTTCTTTTAGAGACAAAGACAGCTTAACGTCTGGAACATCTTCGAAATTAGTAAATTTCTCTTTGCATTCTCTTATTTGATTTCTTGAAAAAAGTGTGTTTATTGTTCCGTATTTCGTACCAACTCTATAAACCGTCAATTGTTTTTTCTTGTATGCTACTCAATATATTTCGAGCATACTTTTTGGCTCTATCAAAGCTGGGGATAGGTATTGTTACAGTTTTTCCGATCGAAATTGGAGGACATTTTTTTTCACTTAATTGTTTCATAGCATTAGCCTGGGCACGAAGACCTTCAATCGCATTTCTTTATTTATTTTAATCTTTTCTGTATGTACAAAACGCATACTCGAACGCATGCCAAGGAGATGCTCGAAGTATTTTGGGTATCATACAAGATAAAACAATAATTATCATTGACGGTTTATATAGAGTTGGTATGGAATACGGAACAATAAACATACTTTTTCAACAAATCAAATAAGAGAATGCAAAGAGAATTTTCCTAATTTCGAAGATATTCCAGACGTTAAGCTGCCTCTAAGAGAAATTAGTACAAAAGATTCTAGATTTGGATTTATAAAATACCACTGCAATAAGAAGTGCTCTTCAAAACCATGTAAGTGTAAAAGGTAAAGGTGTATGCAACTCCAAATGCCATAATGCCTCAACATGCGAAAATAAAAACTAATTATTTTATTTTAATTACGACAATACAAAAATAATAAATATTACAATTAAAAAATTACATTCTATTAAACCTAATCTAACAAATTACGGCATTTTAATAGCTGATCGGGGTTTGACTAGTCAAACCCCGATTTCATAAAATTAAATTTCGACCTTTGCCTGACCAACTTAGTCTCTCCTAGGTTTGACTAGTCAAAGGCCGAAACTGTAATTTATTTCGGGCTTTGACTAAGACCGTCAGTCAGACCTGAGGATTGCCTAGTCAAACCTAGGTGTGCCTGAAATTCGGGCATTGACTATAACATATACACCATGTTTTTTACTTTTTTACGTGCTATATTTTTGTTAAGAATTTTTTTCGACCAAATACTTACTTTTTGAGTTATTTGCGAAAAACTGTCTGAAAACTTGGTTATTTTGTAGAAAATTTAACATATTCACTCGCAAATAATTCGAAAAGTATTAACTTTGAATAAACTTTATAGAACAAAAGTTGCTTAGAATTAATCATTTTATCCATTTCCGGACTTATTTTGAACATATATTTTTCATCCCCAAAAGGGGGCGAAACTCACCCCTAGGGCAAAAGCACACATCGGCACAATATCACTTTTTTTCTTTGACTTGTTAGCTACGTGTATGCCAAATTTCATGTCAATCCAATCGGTTCTTTAAAATTTAGAGGTTTTGCAATATTTTACCTTTAAAGAACGTACTATTGTTAAAAATAGGCAAACGGAGTGAGAAACATAATACATATGCATGAAAATTGCAGCATTTACATAAATTTAAACCGCTGAAATATTGGAAATTACAGAAACAATATTAATAAAACTTTAGGCCTCAAAATATTAATAAGTATTAATGATTCAGTTGTCGGTATCTAATATTCAACTATAATTATTATTTTTGTTAACGTTGCTTAAATAAATATACGCGTAGTCTTCAAGGGCCGCCGACTTCTCAGAATCACAAAAGGTAATTCGATATGTTGTAGTCAAAGCCCGAATTTCAGGCACTCCTAGGTTTGACTAGGCAATCCTCAGGTCTGACTGACGATCTTAGTCAAAGCCCGAAATAAATTACAGTTTCGGCCTTTGACTAGTCAAACCTAGGAGAGACTAAGTTGGTCAGGCAAAGGCCGAAATTTAATTATATGGAATCGGGGTTTGACTAGTCAAACCCCGATCAGCTATCAAAATGTCGTAATTTGTTAGATTAGGTTTAAAAAACGTTATAATTTTAATGTTTCTTATTTTTATATGTCGCAATTAAAATAAAAAAATAGTGTTTATTCTCACATGTTGAGGCATTATGGCATTTAGAGTTGCACAATACGTTAGACCTTTTAGGTACACGTAAATAATTTGGAAGAGCATTTTTTATTGCATTTTATAAAGCCTTGTCCTGCAAATTTAGAATTTTTTGTACTAATTTCTTTTTGAGACGGCTTAACGTCTGGAACATCTTCGAAATTAAAGAAATTCTCTTTGTATATTTGATTTGAAAAAAGTGTGTGTATTTATCCTAATTTCGTACCAAATCTATATAAAACGTCAAATGTTTTATCTTCTATGATATCCAAAATATTTCGAGCATCTCCTTTGACCCTATCAAAGCTGGGGAGAGGTATTATTACAGTTTTTCTGATCGAAATTGAAGGATTTTTTTTTTCACTTAATTGATTCATATCATTATCCTGGACATGAAGACCTTTAATCGCCTTTCCTTTATTTATTTTAATCTTTTCTGTCTGTGCACAACGCATGCATGTACCTTTTCTGTCAAAACCTTTATAGTATACACCAAGTGTGCTGTCAGCGCACACAACATGTACCACCTAATTACAAATTATGCACGTATGTGCGTCAGAGCTCTCTTTTTGGCAAATATAACAAACCACTTCTGAAGAAGTAATCTGAATTGTTTCACAATTTTCTTCCTATCCTAGTGACGACGGTCCAGGGGCTTCCTTAGTATTATGGTGATCCTTAGTTTTTTCTCCGATTGCAATATCTTCTTTCACAGTTGACGATGGCATTCCCATTCCATTTGTTTGTGATAAAATAAAATTCATATACTTGGTCAAACCAAATTACGTTTTTCAAGAAATCAAATAAGAGAATGCAAAGAGAATATTATATAGTTCGAAGATGTTCCAGATGTTAAGCTGTTTCTATAAAAAGAAATTTGTACAAAAGGTACTAAATTTGAAGGACAAGGCTTTATAAAATGCTACTGCAATAAGAAATGCTCTTCAAAATTATGTCCTTTACTGCCTCAACATGTGAGAATTAACAATAAATTTTTTATTTTAATTACGACAATATAAAAATAATTAACATTAAAATTAAAAAATAACGTTTTATTAAACCTAATCTAACAAATTACGACATTTTAATAGCTGATCGGGGTTTGACTAGTCAAACCTCGATTTCATAAAATTAAATTTCGACCTTTGCCTGAACAACTTATTCTCTCCTAGGTTTGACTAGTCAAAGGCCGAAACTGTAATTTATTTCGGGCTTTGACTAAGACCGTCAGTCAGACCTGAGGATTGCCTAGTCAAACCTAGGAGTGCCTGAAATTCGGGCTTTGACTATAACAGATACACTGAACTCTTGCGTAAAAGTGTCATGTTACATGTGAATGTGAGAACTGTGTGTGTTATATTTTTGTTTTGGTATTCAGTTTGTAGACATATTTTGTAGAAGAAACTTCTTTTAATTTCTTTGTATGTATTATTGTAATAATTCGGTTCGGTTAAAATAAAAACAGTTTATATCTTTATTTGTACCTTTTTATTATCTTATATTTCTAATATCAGTAATTAGTAGTGTGACCAACTCCAATTGAGTCGAATCCGGGACAAGGCTGAAAAAAATACCTAAAATCCGGGACATTTCAATGAAAATCGGGCCATTTTTTTTCAGAAGACAATTAAAATACAGAAACGAAAAAAGTCCACCGTTTTAGTTTTCGTAGAACTACAATACCATGATATAAAATGCATGCGTTTTGGATGTGGTATATTAGTCTTACACTCTAGAAATTGTCGACTTTTTTTTTGTCCCACCAATTCAATTTGATGTGAATTCTTAGAAGAATAACGTATTCAATATTTCAAAATAGAATTTTACCAAAACGTTGAAAATTCGGATGGCCCGGAAGCCTTGTCCGGGACGCCGGGACATGACTTCGTAATTCGGGCCATGTCCCGGATTTTTCGGGCTAGTTGGTCACACTAGTAATTAGGTATATACCAAGGCATAATCTAGACTAAACCATAATTGAATAGTCCATATAAAGATCCTTATCATCATCCTGAACTAATTACTTCAGGAAACAAGCCCACACCACTCTCTAAACTCTAAAGGCATGGATAGACATGTCATGCAGCCTTCCGATCCGACTACGATCATACAGCAGAACGACTGTAAACAGGTAAATTGACTCTACCTTGTGACTGCCACAGGCCACATCTGTCCGTGACGTAACTGACCCCACTCCCATCCGTCCCCGTGGTCGTCTCTGATCATACACTCAAGGGCGGATCCAGGGAGGGGGCCATGGGGGCCATGGCCCCCTCCGAGAATTTAAGAAAATATAAATTTAAATATTTGTATTTAATTTTTTTTTAGTTTCAATCACATATAATACAGGGTGTTTGGTAAAGAATGTGACATAGCTTAACCTTATATTCCTGAGCTTAAAATAGGTCGATTTAAGCTAACTTACCTAAGTACGAAAGTTGATAATAACTGAAAACTTTTTTTTATTTTTATTCTTGAAGATTTCCTAACAGGCATGGGATAATAACACGAAATTTAGTAAGCGGGGTTTTTTGGGACGAGAAATCTAAATTCGTCACCAAAAATCATGTATTACTCAGAGGGCGCCACATATGCCTTTCAGCGCTCATTTAATAGGTTCATTTTTTTTATTACCCACTCTACATACTTTTTGAATCAAAACTTTTATTCTGTTAATATTTTTACGTAAAAAAGGTATACTACATTCGTCTCGCTAAAATCACCGTTTTCGAGATTTCGAGATTTCGAGACATTTTAAATCTGCGAGGCAACATAATTTTTTGCATAATGTCATTGTAGTTACACCCTAAAAATAACTTAAAACCATAAAAATTTACAAAAATGTATCGCAAATTTCTTCAAATGGAATTTGCGATGCAATGACATAAATATGAGAACTGGCACAATTATTATGGTTTCAAATTTATTTTTCGGGTCTAACTACAATGATATTATGCAAAAAATTATGTTGTAACGTAGATTTAAAATGCGTTTATCTCTAAAACAGTTGAGTTTAGCGAGATGAGTGTAGTATACCCTTTTTAAGTAAAAATAAGAGAATGAATTTGAGATCCATCCATAATCACAACATTCGTGAAGACTTTGTCACGTTCATTGACGTTTGGATCCGAAAAAATGTGTAGTAATCGGCACTGACTTAAATAATACTTTAATAACGATAAGTTTTGAATGCCACTGTAACACTAATTTTTAAAAATTACCCCCAAACCCTCCGGTACCCCTACTCAAAAAAAGTTAATGGCCCCTCCCGAAAATCGGTCCTGGATCCGCCATACACTGATATTGCTGAACACTGAAAAAGTTTAAAAAAATTTCAATTTATAAAATACATTACTTATTTTACCTGGAGGCAGCAAAATTACTACATCCTAAATCTAAATACATCCTACTATATACTAAATCCTAAGCTGGTATAAAAGTAAATATACAAAGGACAAAAGTGTTTAGTGTTATGCCTATCTAAAATACATATGTTTCAAAAAAAGACTGCCCAATAGGCACACCAAGCACCTTACCTACCCTCAGAGCAAATTAAGACGTTGAACACTCAACATCTCTTTCTAAAAAACCCGTTAAGTATTTTACTGTATTCTGCACAATTACAAGTGCTCTGCAATCTGTCAAAGATTATCCATTTTTTGTTAAAAACAATTAATTAAAAGTTGTGTAGTGCCCCCTTTTTGTGTACCAACATGTTCAGAAGGTTCATAAGGCTTTTGGAAGCCTTTACATTCAAGGTTGCCACATCATGTCCAGATCCCGACATACAGGATCTGCGTGACAGTGACAAGAGTGCACATAGACATTTGAAAGACTTTAAGTAGTAAGTAATGTTGTAGTTAGAATTTTGTTTTTCTTTATGATCTGGTTTGTTGGATCTATCTGTTTATAATTATTTTGTTTCTCATTATTTACTAGTTTGTTTTGCTTTATTTATATTTCTCTCTCTTCGATAAATTGTAAGTACCTTTGGATAGCTCTTTGAACTAGTAGTGTTTAAGATTCCTATATTAGGTAGGTACATGCAAGAGTCTCATATTATTATATTTTGCAATCAGCATCCTATGTTTGACATCTCTCTCTCTCTCTCTCTCTCTCTCTCTCTCTCTCTCTCTCTCTCTCTCTCTCTCTCTCTCTCTCTCTCTCTCTCTCTCTCTCTTTAGGACGTTTGTCATATTTGTCATATTGTTGTAGATCTTTATTTTATCTACAAAAAAATATAAAGTCTAATCTAACAAGTATCTTATGTCCAACATTATCTAAAGTCCAACATACATAATCAGTTTGGTAGGCGACTCCTCCACCAGGTATAATCCATGCTTTAAATAATCATGGTTTTTCGTTTTTCTGCTAGCAAAATTAATTAGAAAATCCCAGTTTTGATTGATGTTTTGAAGAAGTGGTTGCCAATTGTTTTTTTTTCTTCTTCTATGCCCATTTATGTATTAATGTCGTCCACTAAAATATTTATATCATTTGATGAAAAGATTGCTGGTGTGAGCAAATATCTATGTATGTTAGAGAAAAAAGGTCTTCAACTCACAATCCTTTAAACTGGTTATATTTCATTTAAAGTTTGATGGGGCGACCGGTTTCGGTGTTTACAAGTTATACTGCATCGTCAGGCCCACAAGAAACTTAGTCTAAGATCATATATTATGTGTAAATAACAATGAAACTGAAAAGTGTATATAACGATACAAACAGTTATTAAGGTAGTACAGCGGACTTTATTAGTTAACAATAGGTGTACTTTAAGTTAAATTAAATTTCAAAGTTAATTATAAATTTTAAGTGTTGACCAGATCCACTCTGACGTTGACTGTCTGAGTTGTTTTTGTAAAAACAGTACTACAAGATTAGAGTTGTATCAAGAATATCAAAACTGGGATGCAAATGATTGGGTAACCGGTCAGTTGCTCGAATGGAATTGCTCGAAATCAATTGCTCGAAATCAATTGCTCGAAACGAATTGCTCGAAAATGAATTGTTCGACATGAAAATTGCTCGAAATACAAATTGCTTGAATAAAGAAAGAAAATTATATGAGAATTATAAATAATGAGATTAGGAAATGAATGAATGAATTATAAAATATGAAAATTATAATATATAAATTAGGAGAGAATGAAAGAAGAGCTTTCTATGACCAATTAGGAGACGTACTGAGTGATATTCCAGCAGAGGAGAACGTTATAATAGGAGTTGATTTCAATGCACATGTGGGCCAAGCCAAGACAGGATATGAAACAATACATGGGGGATTAGGCTTTGGAACTAGAAATGAAGCTGGAGATAACATGACTGAATTAGCAACAGTATTGGATATGGCGATTGTTAACACATTCTTTAAAAAGAGAGAAACTCAACTTATTACCTACAAAAGTGGACAACATCAATCCCAAATAAACTACTTCATGATAAGAAAAGAAGACATACGTGAATGCAAGGACTGCAAGGTAATAGTTAGTGAGACAGTAAGCCAACAATATAAGCTGCTTGTTCTGGACATCGACATCGAAGTAAAAAAGCGAAACTAAACAAAAATATCGGAGAGGTCCACAAAAAATCAAGTGGTGGATGCTAAAAGATGAGAAAGAAGGTCTATTCAGGAAAAGAATAGTAGAAAAAATATGTTGGAAGATGAAAGGAAGCCCTAACACAATTTGGAGAAAAATGGCTAATATTGAACGGCTATTGAAATACTTGGGAATTTGGGAAAACGTCAGAAAAGAAGTTTGAGGATAAAGAGACTTGGTGGTGGTCAAATGAAGTACAAGGAAAAATAAAAAGTGGCAAGAAACGAGATCGGACATAGATCTTCAAAACTATATGGTCGCCAAAAAGGAAGCGAAAGTATCAGTAGCAAAAGCTAAAGCAGAAGCGTATTCAAACCTATACGATCAACTTGATACCAGGGAAGGCCAGGGAATACCAAAGATATATAAAATAGCCAAACTGAGAGCAAAGAAAGCAAAAGATTTTAATCAGATTAGATGTATCCGAGATGAAAATAATAAAATACTAATTCACGAAAAGGATGTCAAAAAAAGATGGAGAAAGTATTTTGACTGTTTATTAAATGAAGAATTTGACAGACAGCCTGTGGAGTTAATGGAGACAGTAACAGCAATGGTTACTAGAATAACAAACGAGGAAGTGGCTCAAGCGCTTCAAAAAATAAAGAAAGGAAAAGAGGTAGGACCAGATGATATTCCTGGGGAAGTATGGAGAACATTGGTAGAGACCGGAATAAGTTGGCTAGCAGGTCTATTTAATAGAATTATGGAAATTGGACAAATGCCAGACGAATAGAGAAGCAGTATATTAGTACCTGTCTACAAAAACAAGGGAGACATACAACAATGTACAAACTACAGGGCTATAAAACTACTTAGCCACACCATGAAAATATGTGAGAGAGTAATTGATAGACGGATACGTGAAGAAACCAAAATATCCAATAATCAATTTGGCTTTATGCAGGGCAGATCAACAACAGATGCAATTTTTATTGTAAGGCAATTGATGGAAAAATACAGGAATAAAGAGACCAACGCTTATGGTATTCATTGATCTTGAGAAAGCATATGATAGAATTCCTCGAGAGATTCTGTGGCGGGCACTCAATAAGAAAGGAGTCCCTGGCGAATAAGTAAAGATTGTGAGAGATATGTATGAGGGAGTAACGACTAGTGTTAGGACATGTGTTGGAGAGTCTGATAAATTTCAGGTGAAAGTATGATTGTACCAAGGCTCGGTGCTTAGTCCTTATTTATTCTCATTAGTTTTGGACCAGACAACAGCGAAACTACAGGGTAGCATTCCATGGTGCCTAATGTATGCTGATGATGTAGTGTTAATAGGAAATAGTGAAAGAGACTTAGAACAAAAACTGGAACAGTGGAGACAAGCTCTGGAGGAAAAAGGTTTAAAACTTAGTAGGACAAAGACAGAGTATTTGGAATGTTCATTTAAAGATGGAGTTACTACAAATAAAATGGTATCTTTGGATGGTGAAATGATTGTGAAAAGCAATAGTTTTAAGTACATAGGATCGGTAGTACAGAGTAATGGAGAAATATATGGAGATGCATGCAGTAGAATTAGGACTGGATGGATGAAGTGGAAAGAAGCGAGTGATGTGTTGTGTGACAGAAAAATTCCAGTGAAGCTGAAAGGAAAATTCTATAAAACAGCCATAAGACCGGCTATGATGTACGGAACTGAATGTTGGGCAGTGAAAAAGAAATAGGAACAACGAATGCATGTGGTGGAAATAAGAATGCTTGGATGGATGAGTGGAGTGACAAAGAAGGATAAAATTAGAAATGAGTATATTAGGCGAAGTCTAGGTGTGGCACCAATTGATGCCAAAATGAGAGAGCATAGGTTAAGATGGTTTGGTCATGTTCAACGTCGAGACGTTAATCTCCCAATACGAAGAGTAGCTGAAGTTCAGATTCCTGGAAGGAGTAGGAGAGGAAGACCAAAGAAGACCTGGAGGGAGACGATAAGGCAGGACATGTTGGTAAAGGGGATTAACATTGATACGACCCAAGATAGAATTGTGTGGGGAAATGCAATTAGGGAAGCTGACCCCGCATAGGGATAAGGCAAAGAGAATGATGAAAAAAAGAAAATTATATATCTAAATGTTTATTCATAATAATACAAAGTATAGACATAGGTAAGAAGGATATTTTAAATAGGACAAAAATTATGTGATATTCTACGTATATAATCGTATATTAATTTATGCTGAAAAAATATTTATTACAAATCTAAAATATGTTTGAACTTTGGAAATAAAAAGAAAAATATCAATTTTGATTTAGTCTCATTATGATATAGGGATTATGATAATTTACCGGTATTAGGGAAGGATTAAAATCATTATCTTAATTTTATCGAAGATTGGCATCGCGGATTCTAAAATGCAAATAAGTGCTGATAGGTTATTGCGTTTAATAAACAATTATGAACAACAAAAAATAATATTTATGTGATTATGTACATGGAATATTACATATTTTGTCATATTAAAAGTATCTTTCTTATGTATTTATAGTGTTATGTTCGTGTAAAACTCCCTTAACCATGAATGTAGGTTGGTACTACTGTCATCTGAACGACAGCTGTCAGATACTTAATACTGCGATAGAAAATGGAAACCATGTGCATAATTCTTTAAAATAAAGTATTTTACATCGAGTATTATTTCATTACAAATACTTACGTCCTTTAAGTACAAAGGACTTGACATTTGGCGACGAGGATAATGGATACAAATATTACAGACACTACATCAACTACAGCCGGTACAAACACGAGTTCCTCGACTACAACTGCGATAGTTGCACCTGCTACAGCTCCAGTAATGTCTACACAAGTTTCTACATTCCAGTTTTCCGTTGAACCTTTTAACCAGACAGCTACAAAATGGTCCAGGTGGGTAAAACGGCTGGAAGGAGCATACAAAGTTTTTAAAATTCCAGAGGAAATGAAATTGCCCTATTTACTACATTACATGGGGTCGGAAGCATACGATACACTGTGTGATAAACTAGCTCCAGAGGTCCCTGAAGACAAGTCATATGAGGATACAGTTAAGTTAATGGATAATTTTTACAACCCTGCACCACTTGAAATTGCTGAAATATTTAGGTTTCAATCAAAAAGACAAGCAGAAGGCGAAAGTATACAAGAATACCTACATTCTCTACAGAAACTTGCCATAAACTGCAACTTTTCCACATATTTAAAAAGTGCTATACGAAATCAGTTTGTTTTTGGTTTACAGTCAAAGAGGATTCAAGCCAGACTATTAGAAACAAAGGGATTGGACTTGGACCGAGCCGTAGAAATTGCAGCAAGCATGGAAACTTCAGAAAAGGATAGTAATCAATTTTCTCACAACAATAATTACAATCAGGCTAGTATAAATGTTTTAAATGCGAAAGCAAAAAGTTCTCATAAAAATACAAACACTAGTAAATTTAATGATAATAATACAGTAAATAATCATAGTAGCTCTCCTAATAATACTTCTACAATGTCAAATAACCCTAATAGGGCTTGTTATAGATGCGGAGACACCTCGCATTTAGCCGATAAATGTAATAAAAAGCATTTAATCTGTAACTTTTGTAAAAACGTCGGACACATTCAAAAAGTTTGTTTAAAGGCACAACAAAATTCACACAGGCAAGTAAATTCAGTAAACTCTGCTCAAGAGGTCTTAGAAGTAAATGCTGGAAATTGCAAAGATAAATTTTTTATAAATTTAAAAGTGAATGGTAATATTTTAAATTTTGAAATTGATTCTGGCGCTGCTGTTACAATCATAAATAAAAATATATTTGAAAAATATTTTCCTGCATTACAATTACAAAAATCGGATGTTAAATTAACTACATACTGCAAAAATAATTTGAATGTTTTAGGTTTAGTTTCAGTGGAGGTTGAGCACCAGGAATTAAAGCACACTCTAAAGTTGTATGTGGTGGATGGTGATGGCTACTCACTGGTTGGTCGAGAGTGGATACATGCTCTGGAAATCAATTTACATCAGGTAAATACAATTCTACATGAAAATTTTGAAATTGCAACTTTGTTAGATAAATATAAACATTTATTTGAAAAGTCAGTTGGTGAAATAAAAGGGTTAGAGGCTGAAATTTATCTAAAACCTGGTACTAAAGCAAAATTTTGTAAGGCCCGTCCTGTAGCTTTTGCATTACGCCCTAAAGTTGAGGCAGAATTAGAGTCCTTAGTAAATCAGGGAGTCTTAAAGAAAGTAGCATTTTCGGACTGGGCAACTCCTATTGTTCCTGTAGTTAAACAAAATGGGGACATACGCATTTGTGGTGATTTTAAAATCACATTAAACCCTTGCATTGAAGTGGATGAATACCCTTTACCTACACCAGATGACCTACTTTCCCAATTAGCAGGTGGGGACAAATATACAAAAATAGATATTACGAAAGCTTACTTACACTTGCCAATAAAAGATGAAATGAAACATTTACTTACATTAAACACCCATAAAGGTTTATTTCAACCAAATCGATTAATGTTTGGAATTGCTAGTGCTCCTGCCAAATGGCAACGTTTAATGGAGCAAATGCTACAAGGAATAGATGGTATTTCAATATTTCAGGATGATATAAGAATTACAGCTCCAAATAATACCTTACATTTACAAAGACTTGAACAAGTTTTAAAGAAATTATCTGAACATAATTTACATATAAATTTGGATAAAAGCGAATTTTTCAAAGACGAGATTGACTACTGTGGATATAAGATGAGTAAAACGGGTGTGTCTACTAGTGCAGATAAGGTAACTGCAATTGCAAATGCTCCAATACCTACAAACAGAACTCAAGTTCGGAGTTTCTGTGGCCTAATTAATTATTACAGACGTTTTTTAAAAGATACTTCTACAATTTTACAACCATTAAATAATTTACTTAAAAAGAATGTCAATTTTAAATGGTCGAATACTTGTCAAACTGCGTTTGACAAAGCAAAAAAACTCATTTGTTCTAGAAATGTTTTATGTCACTATGACCCAAATTTACCATTAGTCCTAGCAACTGATGCATCACCCTATGGGGTAGGTGCAGTACTTTCACATATCTTTCCAGATGGTACAGAGAGACCCTTACAGTTTGCTTCTCAAACTCTTACTACTACACAGCAAAGGTACTCACAAATAGACAAAGAAGCTTACAGCATAATTTTTGGAGTAAAAAAATTTTACAATTATCTATGTGCTAGGAAATTTACTTTGCTCACTGATCATAAACCGTTAGTTCAAATTTTTGCACCTGATAAAAGCCTACCAGTTTTAAGTGCAACAAGAATGCAACATTATGCAATTTTCTTACAAGGTTTGAATTATGACATTCGTTACAAAAATACAGATTCTCATCTCAATGCTGACGCACTTTCACGTCTACCTATAAAATCAGAACAAAATTTCACACATGATGAGCCAGATATTTTTGAAATAAATCAAATTGAAACTTTGCCTACAAATATTAGAGATCTAGCTTTTCATACAAAAAATGATCATACCTTAAAAAAATTACTTGTTGGGTTAAAAACAGGAAAACCTGTTGATAAACGATGTAGCTTCAATATAAATCAAGCTGAATTTTCATTACAATCTGATGTTATTATGAGAGGACAAAGAGTAGTTATACCTACTAAATTGAGAAATAAAATTTTGACAGAATTACATACTGCACATTTTGGAATAGTTAGAATGAAATCTTTAGCTCGTAGTTATTGCTGGTGGCCTCACATAGACCAGGATATTGAGTCACTTTGTAAAAATTGTTTAGAGTGCAATAAGCACAAGAACAACCCAATTAAAGATAATTCTCATATATGGGAGCCACCAAAATTTTGTTTTGAACGAGTGCATGCTGATTACGCTGGACCTTTCAATGGAGGTTATTATTTTATATTGGTAGATTCCTTCAGTAAATGGCCTGAAATTCATTTTACAAAAAATACTACTACAAAAACTACTATTGAAATTTGCCGAAAAATTTTTACAACTTTTGGTATTCCTAAAGTTTTTGTTACAGACAATGGTAGACAATTTGACTCTCATGAGTTTAGAACTTTTATGAAAGATAATGGAATTACACAAAAATTTACTGCACCCTACCATCCTGCAACTAATGGACAGGGAGAGAGATATGTCCAAATACTGAAAAAATGTTTAAGGGCTATGCGAAGTGAGGGAAATGACAGGGAGTTTGAATTATGTAAGCTACTTATGCAATACCGCAGAAGCCCACATACAGTTACAGGTAAAAGTCCCTCAGAACTTATGTTAGGAAGACAAATAAGGAATAGATTAGATTTACTTAAACCTTCATGTAGTGATAGAGTTACCTATACTGATATGAGTCTAAGAAACTTTGATATAGGAACTAGGGTTTCCGTGAGGGATTATTTTCATTCTAAATGGCAATTTGGCATTATTGTACTCAGATTAGGGTTATTGCATTATTTAATTCAGTTAGATGATGGTAGAACATGGAAACGTCATGTAGACCAAATACGGCAAATTGGGGAATATACTCCATCTCAAAATAATCCAACATGTTACATTCCGGATACCATTACTCACAATTTGATTCCGAGGGAGGCATCAATTCCAGAGCACAGTGTCTCACCACCACCTACCGAAGTGATTACTGATGAATCCGAAATTTCAAACAATATGGAGAGTTCGAATAGTGTACCTGGGGCTCAAACTGAAACTGAGGAACCCATTTTAAGGCGTTCCACTAGAGTAAGGAAACCTGTTACCAGACTGAATTTGTAAGTACTTTTACTTCTAGTTAACTTTTGTAATTCATGGTCAAGGGAGGAGGTGTTATGTTCGTGTAAAACTCCCTTAACCATGAATGTAGGTTGGTACTACTGTCATCTGAACGACAGCTGTCAGATACTTAATACTGCGATAGAAAATGGAAACCATGTGCATAATTCTTTAAAATAAAGTATTTTACATCGAGTATTATTTCATTACAAATACTTACGTCCTTTAAGTACAAAGGACTTGACATATAGGTATATATTTTGCGTTATTGTGAATAAATACTTGGATAAATAAGTATATAATTTTCTACTTTATTCGAGCAATTCGTATTTCGAGCAATTTTCATGTCGAGCAATTCGTTTTCGAGCAATTGATTTCGAGCAATTGAATTCGAGCAATTGACCTAGAATCAAATGATTGGACTGCAGTTTTATTCTTTGATAAATCTAGATTTAGATTTCATCCAGATTCTCCTCGAGAGTGTGAAGATGTTCTGGTAATAAAGTAGAACGCTTAAAACATGTCCAGCAAGCTTACATATACAGAGTGAGTGGGGAGGAACGCGCCAAACTTTAAGGCTGTAAATATACGTAAAAATAATCAAAAATAACTGATGTTGTTATTCAATTTTCATTTGTTTCCGAGATAAGGGGTGTTAAAATTTTTCTTACAAACTGACGATTTATCTATTGCTCTAAAACCGGTTGAGGTGTGCAAATCAAATTTGGTGGGTTTTAAGACATAGTTATTGCGCATATTTTGACACACAATTAAGAATTTTATATTCATCATTGGCGCGCGCACGGATAAGGGTCTGAAATTTTCCTGAGATATTTCAAATTAAAAATCATTTTTGAATTTTCTGTTCAATTTCTGACAAACCATCTGTCTTCATGTTTGTTCATACTACGACGCTCCCTTTTCATGCAAAAAATAAAATATCTTAACGCTTACAAAGTATTCGAAATAAGTTTCTACAGATTCATATAGGAACTTCGTCGAAAACTTTGTAAGCGTTAAGATGTTTTATTTTTTGCATGAAACTAACCGTCGCATAAAAAAGAGGGAAGATAGATTTTTTGTCATAAATTGAACGAACGAGGAATTCAAGAAATATTTTTAATTTGAAATATTTCAGTGGTGTACCATTTTTATCTTCAAAAAATTTCAGACTATTACCCGTACGCGCGCCAATGGTGAATATTAAACTCTTAATTGTATGTCAAAACATGCGCAATAACTATGTCTTAAAACCCACCAAATTTCATTTGCACACCTCAACCAGTTTTAGAGCCATAAATAAATCGTCAGTTTGTAATAAAAATTTTAACACCCCGTATCTCGAAAACAAATGAAAATGGTGTGGGGTGGGGTGGAATAATACTCGGTGGCAGAATGAACCTTGTTCTTACAGCCTGCTTCCTTTCAGCTCAGCGGTACCCCTACACCATTCTTCAACCTATCGTAGTCCGTTTGCTAGTGCTGTTGGTCAAAACTTCCATCTCATGCATGATAATACAAAATAGTCGTCCACATGTCACACGTCTAATGACAGACTGGTTTGCCAACGAAGGTATTGATGTGTTGTCTTGGGTATAGCACAATACCCCAACCTGAATCCCATCGAGTATGTATGGGACATACTTCAACGAAGAACTACTCCACATATAGGTAACATACACGCAGTTTCGTTCCAGAGAGCATCTGATAGAACAGTGTTTCCCAAGCTTATCTAAAGCGCGACCCCTTTTTGTTAAAAAAATTGTTCACGACCCCCTACTCATCACACAAACCAAAATAGCGACCAAAATAGCGTGCCTAATTTACAACTGATGGTTTCTCAAATTTTATTTTACTTTACTGTTTAAATTCAAACTAAATACATTTAAAAAATTCAACAATTATTTTAATAATTGCGATCTGTCCCACTAGTACTCTAGTAGTACTTCTGCCAGACTAGCATTTACAATAAAAATAAATAATAAAAAGTCGACTGCACATTGTACACCGCGACATCTTTGTGTCTACATCGCAATACTTGATATTCGCGAAGGCTCTACTCCTTACTTCGCTACTAGATGGCACTCTGGAACGTTCTCGTAGCCTCGTTTTGGCTTTATATAAGCGGCGATGTGCAATGAGACCTCAGTTCGAAACAGCACGTTGTGGCGAATGCAGCGGTTTTAAGTAATGAGTAAATATTTTGCGACTTACGTATTTCCGTTTACGTATTTACGTCTACGATAAATTACAAATTATGGATAAGTTTTTAAAAAGAAGTGCAGAACCATCTACGTCTGAAAGTGGCAGTAATAAAAAGAAAAACAGACTTTACAATGATGAATATCTTAAATATGGTTTTACCATTATTTCCAATAAACCACAATGTGTTATTTGTGGAGAAGTATTGTCAAACGAAAGCACGAAGCCATCAAAGTTACTTCGACATTTAAATAGCAAACATCCAGATAAAAAAGACAAACCCGTAGAATTCTTTGAAAGAAAGCTGAACGTCCTTCACAAACAGCAAGATACTTTTCAATTGGCAACCACTACTAACGAAAAAGCATTATTACCAAGTTATAAAGTTGCTTATCGCGTTGCCAAAACTAGTAATTCGCACACAATTGCTGAAAATCTGATTTTGCCAGCAGCTGTTGAAATGGTACATATAATGATTGGTGAAAAAGAGTCTGCAAAGTTAAAAACAATACCTCTGTCAAATAATACTATCCAAAGAAGAATTAGTGATATGGCAGAAGATATTCAAGCGCAAGTTGTGGAAAATCTTAATAAATGCACGTACTTCTCTCTTCAAATAGACGAATCCACGGATATATCTAACTGTGCCCAATTTATTACGTTTGTAAGATATGATACAAATAATGGCATTCAAGAAGATCTTTTATTTTGTTCCCCATTGGAGACCAATACCACTGGAAAATGTTTATTCTACAGTTTTGTGAAACGCACAAGTAAATATGTTATTGACTGGGGAAAATGTATTGCTATATGCACAGATGGCGCTAAAGCTATGACAGGACATCAATCTGGTCTTGTCGTCAGATTACAAGAAATAATGCCTAATGCCACATGGAGACATTGTTTTTTACATCGAGAAGCTCTGGCGTCAAAAGCTTTACCTCCTGAAATGGACTGTGTTATGAAATCCATCATTAAAGTTGTAAATTCCATTAAAGGAAAAGCTTTACAGACCCGTATTTTTCGAAATATCTGCGAAGACATGGGTGCTATATTTCAAAATCTTCTTTACCACACCGAAGTAAGGTGGCTTTCAAGGGGCAACGTCTTAAAAAGAGTATTTGACTTAAGAGCAGAGCTTTTAATGTATTTGAAAGATGAGAAGTCCCCATATGAAAATCAATTTTCCGATCCTATTTGGCTTTTGAAACTAGGTTTCCTTGCTGATATATTCGAACAATTAAATATTTTGAACAGTAATTTGCAAGGTCGCGACATTAATATAATTACAGCCACAGATAAAATTAAGGGGTTTATAAGAAAAATCGATTTATGGTCAACTTCACTTGGCAAAAAGCAGCTCGATTCATTCCAGTGCGTTCAGGAAATTATAGAAAATATATGTTACAGTGCTACAAATTTTGAACAAGTTTATGCAGGCATGCAAGTTACTTTGCTTAATTTAAAACAACAGCTCTGTGATTATTTCCCCGAAGAAATTCAAAACAGTTACGACAGTTGCAGATGAATACTGAATCCGTTTTTAGCCGATTCCTTTCAACATGCTGAAATACCAATAAACATGAAAGAACAACTTATTGAAATATCAAGTGATGGAATGTTGAAGCTCCAATTTTTATCCCAGAACCCGGACGAATTTTGGACCAAAAAGATGCAGGAATACCCTCAGTTGGCGAATGAAGCTGTAAAATGTTTGGTTCCATTTGTAACATCATATTTATGTGAGTTAAGTTTCTCGTCTATGACTGCCATTAAAACAAAAGTGAGAAATCGTCTCGTACTTGAAAACGATATAATTGTGTGTGTCTCAAATACACAGCCTAGATTTGAAAGACTAGTTTCAAAAAAACAGACGCATGGGTCTCATTAACATTGTAATATTTGACTTTATTTTTTTTCTTTTACTTTTAACGACTTTTTAAGGACTTTTAATATTTAGTTTTATGTTTCGTTTGATAATTAATTGTTAATTTTTATTTACGGCTTTATTAAAATAAAAATACATGAATTAACAAAGTAGTGTTTTTGTCTTATTTTGGAAATTTCCGGCGACCCCACTAGTACCTCATTGCGACCCCCCAGGGGGTCGCGAACCACACTTTGGGAAACATTGTGATAGAAGAATCTTATTTTGTCTATATGAATGATAGATGTAGAGCCGTAAACCACCAGGCTGGACCCAGGTAGACACCAAACGTATGACGTGTATATTTTGTGATGACCTAATTTATTTTTTAATTTTTCTTAACGGCATTCTCATTATTTTTGGCATTTCAACAATCCTTGTTGTACATTAAATACTATTAATCACTACAAATCGATTATTGTTAATCCAAAACAATTAGAAGAAATTACGTCTCTTTCTAAAAATATCCTTAGACTTTTCCGATGTTCGTATTTATTTATTTATCCACACCTGAATTATTTTCTCCATACAAACCATTAAGTTCTATATGAACTTGATTGCGTGTTTATTTTATGTTAATTTTGATAAACTAATACCTGGTTAACCTATATTTACCTTACCTATTTTTGATGAGTGATGAATAATTAAATTAGCTTCGGAGTAACTATATTTATTACGTTTCTAGGTTAGGTTTTCCATAATTTACCAAAAAAATGAGGTTAATATTATGTTGTACTATTAAATTATACAGACTGTCTAAACGAATATTACTTTTAACATTCCGACTAATATATTATGCCTTAACTCAAGTTCGAATTAATTTTTTTTTCGAAAATTGTCGATTAATTGCAACTTAATCCCCAATGAATTAAATGTAACCAAAATATTTATTATTTTCAAAAAAAGTTTTGTAGTTTTTTCAACAAAGTAGGTAAGTTGCCTAGGTAACGCTATGTTTTTATGAGATCGCACAGACTATTTCAGAAAATTACTACACATGCATGTTAACAACATTTATTCAGGTTTGTTACTCAATTTTAATCATCATCATCAACATGCAGCGCTACAACCCTGGGCGGGTCTTGGCTGACTATACAACTTTTTTTCAATTTGTTCGGTCTTCCATCAACCTAGGATCAAATGGAATGTTCAATTTTCTGGAGATCTGCTTGGATGTTATCTTTCCATCCCATTCTGGTACGTCCGAGTGGTCTTTTGCCTGTAGGAATGTCCTCCCACACCAGTCTTACAAGTCTCTCGTTATGAAATCTGTGCACAAGGCTTACCCATACCCATCAGTCGCTGTGATTTAATTTCTTGGACAATGTCGTGGTAAGGTCCGAAAATTTTTCCAAGTATTTTTCGTTCAAAACGTCTGAGCTTTTCTTCGTTTGCTTTGGTCATGGTCCACGTTTCGCATCCATATGTGTTATGGCGAGCACGCCACTGTGTGTGTTTTTATTTCAATATCTAGACTACATCGGAGGTGATAAACACCCACGCTGATAATATCGATGTGTCAGTGATATGTTCCAGGACTATGAAAGATTTTAAGAAATAGTTTGTATTCATTAATTTAGTATCGTTTTGTACCCTAAGCTGTTAACATCTCAATAAACTTGTGCATTTCCTTCAGAGTTTCGTTACTTAATTCTCCAACGAACACACATCATTTTATACAGATTAAAAGTAGCGCAGTCAGTAGAATTTCTAATTAGAAAAAGTAAAGCCTTTTTTTAATCGATTTTAATCGTTAATTGGGAAATTGGAGAACTAGTGACTTAGTAGTTGAGTTCCGAGTGTAGGCCACGAGGAAGGAAAACTGAAGGAACCCATAAGCAACTTTGAAGAATTCCAAGTATAAGGCCACTTGTTGTGTAAAGCCACAAAGTAATTCGGAAGTTCTGGGAGGCGCAACTAGCAACTTCGTGAAATCTTCTCAACCAGCTTCAGTGAAAAGCCACCCCTGAAAGCTTCGACCCCGGAGACGGTGAAGCATTTCCATAGAAGAAGCAACAACATCCCGGCTACCATACCGACTACATACAGTTTAGAATTTCGACCAGTTCCAGTGTAAAGCCACTTGATCTGGAAGGTACAAAACGTGCTCACACCCGTTCTCTGCCCTTTCCAGTGTAAAGCCACTTGACCTGGGAAGCTGCAACGTTTTCGACCCGTTCCAGTGTAAAGCCACGTTCTCACGGAAGTACTTGAGGTTAGTCTAATTATATTCATTTTGTATTTGTTTTCATTTTTTTTATTTACTCTGTTTCTCTATTTTCAAACTTTTAAGATATCTTATCTAGTATGCATTTTTTTATCTGTTTAATTTATTTTTGGTTAATACAATGGCAATTAGTAACGTAACAGCAACTACACCAACAATAATTTCAGTCAGAACTTTTAATAATTATATTAATTGTGAGAAAGCTATTAAGCTTATAAATGTTTTAGTGGATCCTCATGAAAATTACATTATTTTATAGTTTCTGTTTATTTGATTTGTACAGAATTTAACCCAGAATTGCCAATTTTACCTTTTATTTTAAAAAGCAGGTTTAACTTGGTTTTAAATAATTTTTTTTATATTTTAAGGAGTAAGTCTAGACATTAATAATAAAAATATTTTATATCTTTATAATGAGAATAACAGAAATTATTTTGAAATTATTATAAATAATAGTTCTCCTGGTATTGGTGACTCAGATTTTGAAAATAGTTAAAATTAAACAACACCACTGCCTTTTATTATTAATTAATTTTAATATCTGTCGACCTTTTCTTTTTTGATAGGAAATGCTAACTGCAGATAATCCAACGAAATTTGCGCAAGCTTTATTTTAACCGTATGCTATTATATTTTGCGATGCTATTAACTGAACGAAGTTGAAGTGTAATACGGTAAGTAGTAGATATGAGGTTTCATTATCCGTATTATAAAGTGATTTTAATCAATAACTGCAACATATAATTCGATTGCCTTGTGGTACCTATACTTCATCTACGGCCTTCTCATAGCAACAAAAGTAGAATGAGTTATTGCCGGTTGGTTTCTTTGTTTCATGTGGCCCTACCTGCCCTGTGCGGATCATGTCCAATTGTCCAGAGAGGCCCTACACTACAAGCCAAAACTTAGAAGCTGCAGAAGAAGCCCTTCTTGGACACCCCAGCTTTGGTCTACAGGAGGGAGGTGTTATGGCGAGCACGCCACTGTCTGTGTTTTTATTTCAATATCTAGACTACATTGGAGATGATAAACACCCACGCTGATAATTTCGAGGTGTCAGTGATATGTTTCAGGACTGTGAAGGATTTTAAGAAATAGTTTGTATTCATTATTTAGTATCGTTTTGTACCCTAAGCTGTTAACATCTCAATAAACTTGTGCATTTCCTTCAAAGTTTCGTTACTTAATTCTCCAACGAACACACATCATTCTATACAGAATAAAAGTTATGTCAGTACAGGTCTGACGGTGGATTTATAGATTTTGATCTTTGATCTTCTTGTAAGATTTTTTGACTTTTTATCCAGGGCAAATAGACGGCGATTTGCTGATTGGGTTCTCTTTTATTTCTTCAGTAACAGCGTTGTCAGATGTGATTACGGCCCCAGAAAAACACTTCTTTCGAAATTAAAGGTGTTGACCGTCACATTTTGTCCTATCCTGTCTCTTCGTGTCGTTCTATTTATACACGTACATTTCGTCTTCTCTTCAGTAATCTTCCGCCCTACTTCACTTGTTGTTCCCCTCACCTTGTTGAAAATGTCTTTTATGGATAGGATGGAGTCTCCAACGAGATCAATGGAATCTACATATGCTAGTAATAGCTTGGAACCTTGAACCGACAGCAATTCTAACAATTCATTCATTTTTGATGAAATATAAAATTACATTTTTTACACATTGTACGAATAATAATTGACGAACATTCTTCACTTGCACATCTCTTCTTTTTTTCTGTCTCTGAAGTGGGTATCAAAAGATGATCTCTTCCATCATACCTCAAATCACCACTAATTCTGTTCAAGGAAATACTATTCTTGATGTAACTGGTCTTCCACTTCCTTGTGGCGCAGTTCCATATTATAGAGATAGATTTGCAATTTCACGTTACAAGTCCAGTTGTGACATTTTTGTTCCCATAGATGATCGATGGATAAATCCAAGCATTTATAATCGATACATCAACCAACCATGTAAATATCACCCACCAACATTTTTTGTATATACTTTACACCCACCACAATATTTGTATAGACACGCAATTCGCGTTGCCGTATGGCAACGCTGGGCTAAAGTTGGTAACATATCGGAATTTTTCTATTATTATCTTCACGAAAAAAGTTATTTATAAAAGTTTGGCGTGGTCTAAAGCCTAAAATGCAACAACCATCAGATTTTGAAATTTTATTAATTTCATGCAAGGTATGTCAAACAATATGAATTTCGCTCAAGAGCAAAGTACCACAATGTCGATATTATGAAAAGTTCTTTAGAATTAAAAACTAATAGTAGGGGAGCCTTGGATGATAAATTGCAGTTAATTAAGCATCATGGGGACCTATTGGGTTGTGAAGATTAGGTAATAAAAACAAAAAAAGTTAAGTTTAGTTTTCCATTTTAGTGGGGATTTCCCATTTTTTAATTTATTTTCCATTTTCAAAAATCGTTTTTTTACGATTATAGCGCCATCTATCCATAATTCGAAAAAATGTCTCGAATAAAAGTTACTTATTTTTACGCAGGGAATCCAAATCTGCACTAAAAAATGGGAGACAGCTTTTTGTTAACACGTACTTTTGCTCGCTGCTTATAGTATAAATTCGATATAATCCTGAGGTCCTTGTAGTACCTACATCTTCTTTGATTTCAGGACACGCATTAAAAAATATTTTAAAAAAGATTGTATAAAATATTTTATTAGAAATAATCGACATATCATATTAGAAGTTCTTTTAAGTTATTATGCTTTATTTTTAAACCAGGAGGAGTAAACTAAAAGGACAAATTCCCACCCAAGAAAGTCACTAGAAAAATCACCAAATACATCTTCTTTTTTGGTTGTTCATGTCGGCCTTCGATGGTAATCCATAAATATTATATAATACGTCGCTAAAGAGTTCTAAAAATAACTGTTTATTTTATATATAAGTACACTAAAAATCTAAAAATTAAAGAAAACACAAAAAATCGCAACACTGCCTGTACCCCAGGCTGTGGGTGAAATAACGTGATACAATTCAGGAATTTTTGAAACCTATCAGGTGTTGTAAAGGACGATGCCAGGAATAACTTCTACTAAAATGTGACCAAAAATATTGTGAGCTTTTTTTTTATTGCGATTTTCATTTGTTAAATTTGCAATTTTTAAAGATTTTTAATTTTGCAGCTTAGGATATTGATTCTAGAGAAAAACTTTTTACTAGAAAGTTGTAGTAAATTAAAAAATCTACAATTTGAGATATGGTAAGTTTAATTTCGTTTATTGGTTATTGCAAAACAGCCTGCGAAAGGTCCAAAATAGCCGTTTTTTACAATTGCGTTATTTATTGTACAAATAATTTTTTTTTATTTTTTAAAGCTTTAAAATGAAGATCTTTCAATTCCAAAAAAAAAAAAATTGTAAGGCCGGATTAACGAATTTGTTGCTTAGATATTATAAATTATTTATCCCAAGAGGTCAAATGTCAAAGGCTATAACTTTTTTTAAAAAAAATCGTAGAGAGTTGGTGAAACATCCAATCTCCTTCTAAAGAGTTATGTTTTCATATCCTGATGTAAATAAATGCGTAAAGCATTTTAAATCTCTAATTTTTGGGTTTGAAAATAAGGGGGCAAATTTCGTTATAAACATTTAGAGCTGAAGCGGCTCTGTACATCCTATGAATTTCTAACTTACAGATTATTGTTGCTGAAGACGAAACGAACATTTATAAAAAAATTTAAAAAATTTACAACCAACGGAAGCCGAGATAATTGTTTCTTTTTTCTGAAATCGTAGTGCCTTTATTTATAACAATTAAGAAATTATTTTACAGTCATTGACTAAAGAAAGACTTATATTATCTTAAAATATTATGAAATATATAACCATATTTTTAATTTTTTCATTGTTATATAAATATAATAATAATAATGTTACTTCTTATTATACAATATAAAACTTTTTCTTCTTGTAGTGACTATCCGTTTTGGATGTTGGCGACCATCATGGCAATTTGGCAAACCCCATTTGGAAACTGAGAACCAGGAAGGCGAAGGATTACCTTGCTAGAAAATTTACGTATGTCGTTCAACACAACTACAAATCTTTTTAGAGCAGCAGTACCGATTTAGTGTGCAAGTACAGATTGCCATGGTGGTCGCCAACATCAAAAACGGATAGTCACTACAAGAAGAAAAAGTTTTATATTGTATAATAAGAAGTAACATTATTATTATATTTATATAACAATGAAAAAATTAAAAATATAGTTTATATTTCATATATATGTATCATTTTTGTAATATTATTTCTTCAGAAATGAGATTTCACATATAAAATTTTATCAAGAAAAACAAATACAGTGGTAAATAGACTGTATATTATAATGGTAATATTATTAAATTGTTTTCTGTCAAAATTTAATACAAGTTACGTAAAAATTTTCCGAGCGCGAGGATTTGAAGCGAGCCGGGTGATTTGCAAAATTCGGCCGCTCGCAAAAGCACCGATTTTAAAAATAATTTTTAATAATTAGATGTAACTATATTTTATAATAATTTTTATTTTAAGATAAAATAAGTCTTTCTTTAGTCAAGGACTGTAAAATAATTTCTTAATTGTTATAAATAAAGGCACTACGATTTAAGAAAAAATAAACAATTATC
Organism: Diabrotica virgifera virgifera; assembly: GCF_917563875.1. Classification (NCBI taxonomy): domain Eukaryota; kingdom Metazoa; phylum Arthropoda; class Insecta; order Coleoptera; family Chrysomelidae; genus Diabrotica; species Diabrotica virgifera. Next base: position 49,783,491 of record NC_065448.1, read on the forward strand.
TCGGCTTCCGTTGGTTGTAAATTTTTTTTATTTTTTTATAAATCTTCGTTTCGTCTTCAGCAACAATAATCTGTAAGTTAGAAACTCATAGGACGTACAGGGCCGCTTCAGCTCTAAATGTTTATAACGAAATTTGCCCCCTTATTTTCAAACCCAACATTTAGCTCGGCTTCAGTTGGTCGTAGAAATTTTTTATTTTTTTATAAATCTTCGCTTTGTCTTGAGCAACAATAATCTGTAAGTTAAAAACTCATAGGATGTACAGGGCCGCTTCAGCTCTAAATGTTTATAACGAAATTGCCCCCTTATTTTCAAACCCAAAAATTAGAGGTTTAAAAATGTTTTACGCATTTATTTACATCAGAATATGAAAATATAACTCTTTAGAAGGAGATTGGATGTTTCACCAACTCTCTACGATTTTTTTTTTCAAAAAGTTATAGCCTTCGACATTTGACCTCTTGGGATAAACAATTTATAATATCTATGCAACAAATTCGTTAATCCGGCCTTACAATTTTTTTTATGTTTGGAATTGAAAGATCTTCATTTTAAAGCTTTAAAAAATAAAAAAAATATTTGTACAATAAATAACGCAATTGTAAAAACAGCCATTTTGGACCTTTCGCAGGCTGTTTTGTTTTGCAATAACAAATAAACGAAATTAAATTTATCATAGCTCAAATTGTAGGTTTTTTAATTTACTACAACTATCTATTAAAAAGTTTTTCTCTAGAATCAATATCCTAAGCTGCAAAACTAAAAATCTTTAAAAATTGCAAATTTAACAAATGAAAATCGCAATAAAAAAAAAGCTCACAATATTTTTGGTTACATTTTAGTAGAAGTTATTCCTGGCATCGTCCTTTACAACACCTGATAGGTTTCAAAAATTCCTGAATTATGTCCTGAAATCGACCTATTTTTCACCCACAGCCTGGAGTACTGGGGGTAATTGCGGGGTGGATCGAGTAGCTCTGCGGTTACTGGGACCACAGCCGGTCCCAAGCCCGGATAAAATGTGGAGGGTGATTGGCAAGGTTAGCAACCTACCAATCGTAAAAACGAATACTGCTCAAGCAAACAATTTGAAGCCTCGGAACCGGATTGATAATATGAAGACGGCCACGGCAAGAAATGAGGACACGAGAAAAATCTCCAAAACCCAGATGAGAATAATCACTTGGAACATAAGTTCGCTCAACAGTAGAGATCAAGCAATAACCCAAGAGCTAAAAGAGAAAAAAATAGATATATGCGCTCTACAGGAGACCAAAAAGAAAGGAAAAGGCCAGTCAAAATTAGGCGAATATATACTAATCTACAGTGGAGTAGCAAAAGAAATAAGGGCCAAAGAGGGTGTAGCCTTACTAATACACCAAAGACACCAAAATAACATAAAAGAGTGTCAATATGTATCAGAAAGGATTGTCGCAGCAAAAATTAGAATGAAGAAGGTCCGATGATGAACATCATCGGAGTATACGGTCCAGAAAATAGTAAGCCCCAAACAACAAGGGAAATATTCTATGATCAATTGCAACAAGTAGTAGATCAAGTTAGCGGAAAGTTGATAATACTGGGGGATTTTAACGCTCGAATAGGCAACCAAGTAATACCTGGAATTCTGGAATTAAACAAAAACATAATGAGAATGTCAAAAACGAAAATGGACAACTGATGATAAACTTCTGCACGAATAACGAACTTCGAATAAACAACACCTTTTTTGACCACAAAGACCAACACAAATATACATTCAATAATACCCGTGGACAAAGATCTATGATAGATTATGTTGTAACTAACAGAGATATACTGTTATGATCTGCTTCTTATTAATTTTATATTAATTATTATTTATTTGATTAATTATTTAATTGTCGCAAATCATACATAAAAATTGAATAAAAAATCTCAGGGTGCCTTTTTTTATACTATTTAAAAAAATCCAAATTATCTCACGTTATATTCCAAATTATCTCTGAGTTGATCCTAATCGGGATAAAATAGGGAAAAGAAATAAAGCAAAATATTAAAATAAAAATACAGAATTGTCTTTTATTTATCAAAATCAATACTCTGAAATCTATCGAATCTAAAAACCTGTGGACACAGATGTCCGAATGAAATTTATACCACTTAAATTTATTATAGTTAAAAAAAAAAAAACAATTTATCGGTTTGTTCCCGATGACTTTGGTAAAACAAACTAAACAAAACAAATTTATGTATTCGCAAGATTACCTATATTTACTATTTACTTTTTGAAATATTGGAATTTTAATTCATATGCTTTTTACTCAAAAATTTAGTTTCCGAACATAAAAATCTCTTTCACATAAATTGACTGACCTTTTGCTTCACTCACTCTGATGTCTTCTCGTGACCCAAAACAGCTCTCCCTCGTTGACTATGTTAAAGGCTACTCATCAAAGCCTCTCTCCGTTGTCCAGCTTCAAAACTATCAGCATACCAGCACCAATTCTCCAACAAGCCGGGTCTCTTTTGACACGTACTCGATTCAAACAAAACTCCAAAATTTCTCTGCTCTCCTTCTCACAATAATACAGAATCAAAGAGGTATTTCGTCTCAATTTGATCTGTCTCTCGTTCCACTTTTCAACACTATTCTCCACTATCAAACAGCCACTGGTATCTGCTATCTATCCACTAACACGTCGAACCGCTCCTTAGCGATGCCAAAAACATAATGCCTTCCTTTTCAAACTCTCTCAATCATTCTAACTACTTTTCCCCTTCCAAACAAAACAGTAATTTTCAAAATTATTCCGACAATCCCAATTACTTTCGGAGAAACTCTCCAACATATACTCGTGTTGAAATAAAGATATTAAAATTCCAACTTCCTTTTCAATTATCAATTTCGAGAAATTTATAATTACCTATACCCTAAACAATCTTTTTCCATTTTAAATCTAAATACATCGTTATTTTCACTTTAATTATTCACAAAAGTCTTTAATGGTTCATCGGAAAGCTCATTAAAAGAGAAATCTACTTACATCCAAACTACATTCTAAGAAATATCTACAGCTCAATATACAGGGTGTATCAAATTTATGTGCCCGCGTTATTTAAAAAAAAAATTTAATTTAATTTTCATTTTGCTTTTGATTGATAAATTGAAAACACAATAACATCCCCGCCTTGTTTTGAGATAAAATCAGTATTAATAAGTGCACAAAAATATGATTTTCTCTCGACAACAACACTTTTCTATTGTGTCAAAATATTGAGTCCCACCTGAAAAACAATTGCTTTCTTTTTCCCAGTGTCTGTACTTAGATGGGATAGGGTAAGTTTTCGATCGAAAATTTCCTAAGTCTTTAGTCTCAAATGAATTTTCATACTTTTTGGCTACTCTGTTTTCTTCATTTATTAAATTTTCACATTCCCTCAATATTACACGCAGTTCCTTCTCCCTTTCTTCTCCACATATAAATTTTCTTTCTTTTTCCTCCAATTCTCTACACATGTTTATTGTGTATTCTGTCTTCTCCATTTTGCATACTTCCTCTTTAAATACCGCAGTCTCAATTGTATCTTTTCCGCCTTCTTTTTCTATTCTGATCTCTTCTTCTTCTGGGCTCATCTCATCTTTTGAGGAATCCCAAGCTTCATTTTCCTGTGTCAATCTTTTTTCTTCTTTTTCTCCTTCTGGGCTCATCTCTTTTTTCGAGGAATCCCAATCTTCATTTTCTTTTATCCATCTTCTTTCTTCTTTTTCTTCTTCTGGGCTCATCTCTTTTTTCGAGGAATCCCAATCTTCATTTTCTTTTATCAATTTTCTTTCTTCTTTTTCTTCTTCTGGACTTATCTCTTTTTTCGAGGAATTCCAATCGTCAATTTCCTTTGTCACTCTTTTTTCTTCTTTTTCTTCTTCTGGGCTCATCTCCTTTTTCGAGGAATCCCAGGCTTCATTGTTTTTATTTATCTTCTGTTGCTTTCTCCTCTTTCTTCTCTGTCCCTGCTTCATTGCCAAATTCATTTCCACCGTTTGTTTTTTGTCTGCATTATCCTTTTTCCGTTTCTCATGTTCCTTGTCCATTTCCAGAATGTTAGGTTCTTCTTCTTTTCCATCTGTGATTTTCATCGTGTTATTTTTGAAATCTATCACCACATGCTTTTCTGACAATTCATCCACTCCTACGATCATATCATGCATCATGTTTGGCATTATAACACATTGTAGTGCATAAAATTTCTTCCCCAATCGAACCTTTATTCGTATTCCTTCATTTATTGTTGCCAAAGTCCGTTTATTTGCGCCCACTAAAGTTACCCTAGGAATTTTGTAAATTAAATTCGTCAAATCAACCTCTTCTATTAATTTCCTGTTAATCAAAGTAATTTCTGAACCAGTATCAATCATAATTTTAATCGGTTTCTCATTTATAAAACCATCTACAAATTTTAAATTATATCCACTGCCTTTATCATTATTTCCTGCTAATTTAATAAATTCCTTCGGGTGACAAAAAATTCCTGTTTGTTCTTTTGTTTTTAGTGAGCGCTTTCGTGAAAAAACGCTTGCTGTTCTTCTTCGCTTCTTCTTCCGTCGCTTTGTCTCTCATCCTCATATTCATATATTTGCGTGTTGTTTACCGCTCTTCTGTTTTCTCTTTGTCTGTCGGACCCGTATCGGTTTCCACGATTTTCCTGTTCATTCCTTCTATTATCATTTCTGTCTTCTTGATTTGTGCGGTTGTTATTTCTATTCTGGTTTTCTCGATATCTGTCTTCGTTCCATTGCCGATTTCTTTGTTCATAGTTTCCTCTTCCGTTGTCTCTATTTTCGTTTTCTCTTCTTGTATAATCTCTCCTAAAGTTCTGTCTTCTATCTCTATAGTCTCGATTTTCGCGTTGTCTATAATTATCTTGCAATCTTCTTATTTCTCTTTCTCTCATTTTTGCTTCTCGTATTTGCAAAAATTGGCACAAACTGTCGGATATCTTTGTAGTTTTGTAGAGTTATGTGATCTTCTAAGGTATCTTCAAAATGTCTGGCTATCAGTTCTACTAGCTGTTCGGATGAATAATTGTACTGTAGATGTTTTGCATTATTATATAATTGTAGTGCATATGTTATCTCTGAAATACCCATTCTATCATGGTACCTCCCATTTTGCAATTCCTTGTTTATTTCTAGCTGTTGTATTTTTCCCCAGAAAAACTCAGGAACTTTTGTTCGAATTTATGCCAATTGTCCAATTCTTCTTCTTTGCTATCAAACCATAAACTTGCCTCATCTTTAAGATGGTTCCTTATCGTTTCTTTGGCTGTCTCGAAGTTACCGATGTGTCGTATTTTCTTTTTTAAATTGTTTATGAAAATTACTGGGTGTAATTTTTTTACATCCCCGCCAAATCTTATTTTTACATCCTCTGTACTATGGATAATCGTTTCCCTTCTTTCTCCGAAATTTTGTTGTTTTCTGATATCATCAATTAGTTTTTCATTATTTCGGCATATTTCTTCTATTTCTTTCTTGTCTTCTTGTAAAGCATTTTCAAATTTGTTTTCCAACTTATTCTCCAAATTTTCTAGTTCCTTTTTCTGGCAATTTGTTAACTCCTCCATTCTATTGTGAATTTTCATTTCTTGTTCTTTCATGTGATCCTTCATTCTCATTTCTTGTTCTTCTATCTCGTTTTTCATTGTTGTCAAACATCCTTTTATTTCCTTTTCATACTTTTCTATGCGTTCCTCTATTTTCTTATTGTTCTCTTCTATTGCTTGTTTTGTTTCCTGTTGATTATCATCCATTTTTTTTGTGTTTCATCCATTTTCTTTGATGTTTCTTCCTGATTTTTATCCATTGCTTGTTTTGTTTCTCTTTGATTGTCATCCAGTTTTTGTGACTGGAGTTGCATTAGTTGTAATAGTTTATCTATTCCTGATAATTCCTGATTTTCTGATGCCATGATTGTTGTTTCGAAAATGTCTTCTTGTTCTATAAGTTCTTCTTGTTCCAAATGTTCTTCTTGTTTTTTGTTTTCTTTGCTTTTGCTTCTGGTTGTTATCGACATGTAGTTAAAATTTATCCCCGCCTAATATGAAATTCGAAAATACCTTGTATGCTGTCGAGACGATAATTTTTCTCTCCCCAAATATAATCAATTTATCCCACAAATTTTTAAATATTTCAAATATCAAATCAATCAAAAATAAAATAAATATGTAAAAACTGTACCTAGATAAAAAATTAAGTCAAACAAATATTTCAAAAATTTTAAATATATCAACTTTTTCCGACGGGCAAATAAATTTTCCTTCACCTATTTTTCCGTTTCCTATTCCCTTCAAATTCACAACCAGAGATACTTTAATGCCCTAACGTTGGCTCGCCATGTTGTTATGATCTGCTTCTTATTAATTTTATATTAATTATTATTTATTTGATTAATTATTTAATTGTCGCAAATCATACATAAAAATTGAATAAAAAATCTCAGGGTGCCTTTTTTATACTATTAAAAAAAATCCAAATTATCTCACGTTATACTTATCTTCTCTCGTGGGTTCAGTATCTCTGAGTTGATCCTAATCGGGATAAAATAGGGAAAAGAAATAAAGCAAAATATTAAAATAAAAATACAGAATTGTCTTTTATTTATCAAAATCAATACTCTGAAATCTATCGAATCTAAAAACCTGTGGACACAGATGTCCGAATGAAATTTATACCACTTAAATTTATTATAGTTAAAAAAAAAACAATTTATCGGTTTGTTCCCGATGACTTTGGTAAAACAAACTAAACAAAACAAATTTATGTATTCGCAAGATTACCTATATTTACTATTTACTTTTTGAAATATTGGAATTTTAATTCATATGCTTTTTACTCAAAAATTTAGTTTCCGAACATAAAAATCTCTTTCACATAAATTGACTGACCTTTTGCTTCACTCACTCTGATGTCTTCTCGTGACCCAAAACAGCTCTCCCTCGTTGACTATGTTAATGGCTACTCATCAAAGCCTCTCTCCGTTGTCCAGCTTCAAAACTATCAGCATACCAGCACCAATTCTCCAACAAGCCGGGTCTCTTTTGACACGTACTCGATTCAAACAAAACTCCAAAATTTCTCTGCTCTTCTTCTCACAATAATACAGAATCAAAGAGGTATTTCGTCTCAATTTGACATGTCTCTCGTTCCACTTTTCAACACTATTCTCCACTATCAAACAGCCACTGGTATCTGCTATCTATCCACTAACACGTCGAACCGCTCCTTAGCGATGCCAAAAACATAATGCCTTCCTTTTCAAACTCTCTCAATCATTTTAACTACTTTTCCCCTTCCAAACAAAACAGTAATTTTCAAAATTATTCCGACAATCCCAATTACTTTCGGAGAAACTCTCCAACATATACTCGTGTTGAAATAAAGATATTAAAATTCCAACTTCCTTTTCAATTATCAATTTCGAGAAATTTATAATTACCTATACCCTAAACAATCTTTTTCCATTTTAAATCTAAATACATCGTTATTTTCACTTTAATTATTCACAAAAGTCTTTAATGGTTCATCGGAAAGCTCATTAAAAGAGAAATCTACTTACATCCAAACTACATTCTAAGAAATATCTACAGCTCAATATACAGGGTGTATCAAATTTATGTGCCCGCGTTATTTAAAAAAAAATTTAATTTAATTTTCATTTTGCTTTTGATTGATAAATTGAAAACACAATAATACATATACATCCATCAAAAATAATTGACGTAAGATGCCTCAACTCAGCAGACGTAGGTAGTGACCACAGCCTATTATTATGTAAAATTAGAATCACCATGAAATGCTTCACACCTAAGAGAGTGGCACCAACACAAACAAAAATCAAAGTCGAAGTACTAAGTATGGAATCCACGGAGTACTTATATAGAAAAAGAATATCAGAGAAGATTGCTGATAATGAAATACTAGAAAACCATAACATCGAGGAAAGCTGGGAAAAAGTCAAAAGTAACATAATTAACGTAGCAACAGAATCACTTGGAGAGAGGAAAGTAACGAATACCAATATATCAAAAAAGAAAACCCCATGGTTTCGAGAGAAAGTGAAGATAAAATGTGGAGAAAAGAAGAAAGCCTTTTTACAATACAGAACACAACAAACACAACAGGCATACAACCAATAATAATAATAATATCTTATGGCATTTTTGCCGGGGAGATCCTTTCGGATTGTTCCGGCGCCATTTACATCTTTAACCCTGTTTCAACTAACTAGTGTCGATGTACACTAGCCCAGGGGGACCGACGGCTTAACGTGATCTCCGAGGCACGGTGATACGGCTCGTATCATTTTTAGAAATGAAAAATTCTTTGTCTTTGGCATGGCTCGAACCCACGTGCACTGGCGTATGAGGCCAGCAATTATGCCGTTACGCTACGGCCGCTCACTCTTTTATATAAAAGAATTAGAAACGAAACAAACTCTTTAGTCAGACAAATAAAAAGAGAACACCGGGAGAGCTTCTCAAAACAGATGGAACACGACTTCTACGGAACACAAAAGGAAATATGGAGAATGATCAGAGGACAAAGAAAAGAGATGAACGAACTAATAAAAACGAAACACATTCAGAAGAAAACTTGGGCAGACTACTTTCGATCTCTGTTTGCTAAAGATAACGATAACAAACCATCAACACCTGAAGTGACAACAAATGAAGAAATAAATATTAAAGAAGCAGAGGTAGCGGAAGCATTAAGGAAATTAAAAAATTGAAATCACCAGGAGAGGACAGAATATTGAATGAATTCCTAAAGTATGGAGGACAAGACCTGACCAAACAATTATTAAAACTAATCCAGAAAATAATAGAACAAAACAGAATACCACAAGAATGAAGATCAAGCATCCTAATACCTCTCTTCAAAAAGGGAGAAAAATCGGACCCGGAGAATTACAGAGGAATTAATTTATTAAACACAACACTAAAATTAACCACCAAAGTGATAACAAACAAACTGAATAAAATTTTAACATTAGCAGAAGAACAACAAGGTTTTAGGTCGGGAAGATCATGCACCGACGCTATATTTACAATGAGGCAGATTCAAGAAAAATCGTTAGAATACAACAAACCGGCATACTTATGTTTCGTGGATCTTAGGAAGGCATTTGACAGGGTCAAATTAAAGGACGTTATCCATTTATTGTACGCAAGAGAGGTACCTCGAGGAATAATTAAAACGATCGAAAATATCTACCAGAACAACACAATAAAAGTAAAAGTAGATGAAGAACTAAGTGATCCAATTGAAGCTGGCAATGGGATAAGACAGGGAGATTCCCTGAGTCCTCTGTTGTTCAACCTGATCATGGACGAAATAATAAAAAAAGTAAGAACAAAAAAAGGATACCAAATGGGAGAACAACAACTTAAAATAATGTGCTATGCAGACGACGCAATACTAATCTCTCAAAGTGAAGATGATTTACAACGTATGCTGCACGAATTTAATATACCCGCTAGAAAATTTAACATGTTAATTTCCCCAAAAAAGACTAAATGCATGGTTATAACAGCAGATCTAATAAGGTGTAAATTAGAGCTGGAGGGTCAAATAATAGAACAAGTCATGGAGATTAAATATCTATGCAGCTACGGAAAGCTTGAAACAGAAGTGGAAGATCGGGTGAATAAAGCAAACAGAGCCGCAGGTTGCCTGAATGAAACAATATGGAGAAATAAAAACATCGGAAAAGAAGTGAAAAGCAGAATTTACAAAACAGTCATCAGACCAATTATTACATACGCGGCAGAAACACGACCTGATACAGAAAGGACAAAAATAATGCTAGAAACAGCAGAAATGAAAACATTGCGAAGAATCGAGGGTAAGACGCTGTGGGATAGAGCTAGAAGTGCAGATATACGAAGGAGATGCAAGGTGGACAACATTAATAACTGGATGAAAAGCAGAAGAGTAGAATGGAACGACCACATAAGCCGAATGACAACAAATAGAGTAGTAAGGACGGCGAGATACGGTTCCCCAATAGGAAGACGATCAGTGGGAAGACCACGAAAAAGATGGAATGACAACTTACTGGAGGCACATTGAAAAACAGACAGAGTAATGTCTATATAAAAAGAGAAGAAGAAGAAGAAGAAGAAGAGAAGACAAAAAATCGCCAATATAAACTTAATGAACCTATGAAATGCCAATAGTGTCAAAATTTCATAAATATCATTAGTGTCAAAATTTCATAACAGTGGAGTAAAGTTGCCTGCGTTGGACCAATTACAAAGAAGCATTACGGGGCGGTAAATTTGAATTGCTCCTCCTGGTTTAAAAACAGAGTATAGCCATTTCGATTGTTGTTCTATCATTTTAGATTGCTACATCAGCATCAGAATGGTTGTGACAATTTAATAATATAGAGAGCACATACAAAAACACCTACGCTAGATTATCACAACTTAAATATATCCTTTCTTTCGAATCAAAAATAAACAGATTTGACGCCTTCATATATTTTTAGTCTAATTTTAAATCCCGATACAATAATTGTGAGAACAACAAAAAGACAAGGCAAACAAACTACAATGGACGTCATGGGGGTATTAAATTATAGGCAAGTGTTTTCTCACACATAGACACGATACACATATTAGGTACTTATGTCAGACAGGGACAGGACGTAACGCTTCGAATGACTGGCCACGACGTGAAAAGGGAGACGGAACGCTCAATTTCAATGCAGCGGAAATTCTTAAAAAGGTCTTCGAGCCTACGGGTCAACTATATAGTCTAGGCGCTAGCCATTTCCCAGAACATTCTTCTTGTAGTTCCTTCTCTTATCGGAGGTTTGCTATCATCACAGCTATGCGTACCTTGTTCGCGGCTGATCTGAAAAGATCAGCCGCGTGACACTTTGACATAATTTCACATAAAACTGTCAAAGTGTCACTCGGGAAAAATTCAATAATTTTAGAGCTCTTGTGCAATTACTACTGATTATTTCATTCATAGGAGATTCTGACCAATAGAAAGCTACAGAAATCAAAATTAAACTGATTATTTTTTAATGATTTTAACTTCCAATCGTATAGTAAGATATTTGATCACGTGTTTAATTCTGTCCAATCAGATTAAAATTATACTGAGAATTATCTACTGTAGAAAATTCCCGATAGAATTTTTTTGTTTACCAATTTCCTAGTTTTGACAACTGTCACATTTAAGAAAATATCCATAATATACGTATTAAAAAATAATTTTACGAATATCACACGACAGTAAGAATTTTTTTTTTATATAACCCCTAATGGATTCTGCAATCTGCCGGAAGGGCAATAAGCGTTTGCTTTGACAAATGTGAGATTGACATGTAGAGTATCACTCCAGTGAGTGATCTCCTTTAAAGAACTAGCTAAATTTAAATTTAGTTTTTTTTTTGACAATGAGAGTACTTATTGGTGTCAATATGTCCTTAAAAGCTAAAACTTATCTGAGTCCTGTAGACAGGTCGGCAGGCAGCAGGCGTCCAAGTCTACGCACTTCATTGACATCGGGCACGTTTAGGCGGTTGGCCAACACGTTAGGATGCACTGACACTCTTTCACTGTAACGAACACTGAACTGGTAGATCACTTCCTTGATGGATTCCAACTTGACGTCGTGTAGAATGACCCTGTTGGGGATGTAGAAAGGTGCATCGACGATGGTTCGCAACACTTTGTTTTTGAATCTTTGAAGGATGTCAATGTTGGAATTACTGGCGGTTCCCCAAAGTTGTATACCATATGTCCACACAGGTTTGAGAATGGCCTTATACAATAGTATTTTCTTGTCCAATGATAATTTAGATTTGCGTCCAATCAGCCAATACATTTTGCTAAATTTAAGGCCTAGCTGTTTTCTTTTGGTGAATATATGTTTTTTCCAAGTCATCCGTCGGTCCAAATGCATGCCAAGATATTTAGCATCGTCAGCTTGTGGGAGGTAGCAGTCGTTTATTTTTACTGGTGGACATGTTTCTCTGCGTAAAGTGAATGTCACTTGTGTAGATTTCGTTTCATTAACTCTGATACGCCATCTTTTTAGCCACTTTTGGATTTTATCAAGGTTTGTCTGAAGGTTCTTTGAGGCTGAGGCCGGATTGGTGTGGGATGCCAAGACCGCTGTGTCATCAGCGAATGTTGCTACAGTGGTGGTTCTTGTTCTTGGCAGATCAGCTGTATAAAGGAGAAACAATATAGGTCCCAAGACGCTGCCTTGAGGAACGCCAGAATATATTTGATGTAATGCAGTAAGTTCACTCCCTTGTTTCACGAAGAAATGCCTGTCTGAAAGGTAGGATTTTAGTAGTAGATAGTGGGGATAGGGTAAGAGTTCTTTCAATTTAAATTGTAAGCCACTATGCCACACTTTGTCAAATGCCTGTGATATATCCAAGAAGGCTGCTGAGCAATATCTTTTACCGTTCAGATCCCTGTAGATTTGGTTAGCTAATCTGTGCACCTGCTCAATTGTTCCGTGCTTTTTTCGAAATCCAAACTGATGATCTTGAATCAATTTTTTTGAATTTATTATTATTTCGAGCCTACTGGCGTAGAGCTTTTCGAAAACTTTGGATAACATTGGGAGCAGGCTTATTGGCCTATATGAGGAGACGACTTCTGGTTTTTTTCCGGGCTTAGGGATCATGATGATTTGTGCAACCTTCCAGGTGCAGGGGAAGTAACTCGTCCGTAGCATTGCGTTGAATATGAAGGTTATAAGTTTGTAACATTTTTCAGGTAACTCTTGTAGGATTTTTCCAGAAATTAGATCGAATCCAGGTGCCTTTTTTATGTTGATTTCATGCTTTACAATGTGTTTTACTTCTTTTACAGTAAATTTATGTAGAGGCAAGTCCATTTGAAATGGGGCATCTAGGTAGTCCATTATTTCTTTTTCTTCTCCGGTGGATACCTCGCAAGGAAATGGTTTAAATACATTTTTTAGGTGCTCCGCGAAGACTTCAGCTTTTTCTTTATTGCTTCTGGCCCATGTATTGTTGAAGTTTTTGATTGGTGGATTTGGAAGTTGTTGCGTTTTGAGTTTTCTTGTTGCTTTCCATAATGAATATTCCGTTGCTTCTGTAGGTGTAAGACTTTCTAGATAGTCTTAAATGCCTTGGTTTAGCTCTTCTTGAATTAGTTGTTTCAATTCTTTGGTTACTTTATTAAGTTTCTTCTTGTTTTCACCAGTCCTTGCCTGTTGCCATTGTTTCCGTAATTGTCTTTTGACAGCAATTTTTTCTTTAATTGTAGGGGATGTTTCACTTTTGCCTAGAGGTGTTTCATAGTTTGTAGTGGCTAACCAAGATGCTTCTTGTATATTCTTTGTTAGTTTTTCGACTGCTGTTTCGATGTCTAGTACAGTTTTTAACGGTAAGTCTAGGAAAATTAAATTATCTAGTTTGTCCCGGAATATGTTCCAGTTCGTCCTACTGTTGTACAGAGAAGGTTGTTTTTCTTTATTTCTAATCTGAGAATTAACCTTTATTAGTACTAAAGAGTGATCGGATGATAAATCAAAACAAGATTTTGCTTTACATTTCTTAGTATCAATACCTTTCGTGATACAAAAGTCTATGGCGTCTGGAATTTTATTACTATCTGACGGCCAATATGTTGGATCGCCTGTAGATATTTGTTGTAGATTGTTAGCCTTCATTGTTTTGACTAATTCTCTTCCTTTTGTAGTTGTAATTTGTGAGCCCCAAGTGACATATTTAGCGTTATAGTCACCTCCTGCAAAGAACCTGGTTCCAAGTGTATTGAAAAAACCTTCAAACTGTATCTGTTTGTTATTATGTTTGGGTGGGCAGTATATGGCAGACATTGTTAATATATGACCGTGCTCATCCTCGATTGTAACACTAGTAGCTTGTAGGTAATTTTTGTCGAATTTCTCTCTTTCGTAATGTTTGATGTTTTCAGTAAGAATAATGTTGACAGTAAGAATAAATAAGAAAATAATGCTTCATTTTCTACTCAAATTTGTTGTCATTGGGCAATAGCCACTCGAGCCCTGCGGGCTCTCGTGTCTATTGCCAGACAACAAATTTTCGAGAAACTGTCGCATTATTTTCAATTTATTCTCACTCTCTTGTGATATTATACCCGATAATTTTTGATAATCTCCCGTCGTCAAGTATATTACGTCAGATGCCTTTCGTTGCTACGAAAAAATACATTCAGTCACATTAATGACAATTAATGTTTTAAAAATTATGAAAGTGATGACTTTCAACCGTCAAATATTTATAACAACTGTGTGTTTAATTGTACTAATTTGTACTTACATAAATAAATTACAATAAAATTTTGGTTTTGAACAGTTTTATTCATGAAATAATCGCAACAAATTGCACTCGATCTCTAAAATTAATATAGAATTTTAGAGCTCTTGTGCAATTACTACTGATAATTCGATGAAATAAAATTATTTTGACATAATATTTAAAAGTCAGATCAGTAAACAATTACAATGGCTTTGAATTGTCGTCATGGAAACCAATATCGTCGTCGTGGTAACCCATTATATTGAAAGTTTTGTTTTGACAACCTTGTCAAAGAATTCATTTGTTAATGTTGTTCTGAAGCTATTTTCTTGTGGCATTTTTACAATTTTAACTATTTAGAATGGGAAATAAGCCACAATATTATTAAAAAATGATTTTTATTAACGTTTCGTTTTTTAATAATATTGTGGCTTATTTCCCATTTTAAATAGTTAGAATTCATTTGTGTATTTTCACTTCTAAATAAAAATTGATATAACTATATTTTTGGTGGCTTTTTTCCAAACGTACTGCCCTAGAAAAAATATTGTTCCTAACTCATGCTGAAAGTGTCTTCCCCGCACTCGACTGCTTACCCGAACTCCGCTATCGCGTCGTTCGGGTCAACGGCAGTCTCGTGCGTGAAAGTATCACTTTCCGCACTAATTAGGAAAATAACTATTTCGAAGCTTTTTCGATCGTAACTAAGCTTTTACGCATTACATGGAAATGAGTTTTACAAAGTCTCATTTTAAAGCTTAATTTATGGACTTTCAACCAAAATTATTACTTATAATAATATGTTAAATTATTTGATCTTTATTTCTATTAAAATACTCGTTTGAAATTGTAATGTTCCTAAAAAAAATGTAAATTCAATTTTTTTTAAGGATTTAAGGGTTTTAAGCAAATTTGAGAAATAAATATTTATACTTTATACTTTAATTAACAGTAACGCGCGCACCTTTTCGTTGTGAGCAGATCTTGTGCGTCAGAGCGCGCTATTAAAATATAGATATCTTGACCAAAATTAAACTTAAATACGAACATTTCCCAAGCTCAAAATGTTCCTTTAAGTTATTCTACGGCTACGGTTTATTTCAAGTATAAATGTTTACTACTCAAATTTACAACCCTTAGAAACAAATTATTATTATTATTTACAACCTTTTAAAGAAAATTAAAGCTTCAAACGGGTATAACTAATACAAATAACGATATAACAAAGTTTGAAAGTCTATAAATTAAGCTTTAAAATGAGACTTTCTATAGCTATTTACATGCGTAGAGCCGATCAAAAAGGCTTCGAAAATCTTATTTTGCGACCATTTTGGACTAATTTTACAATATCTTGAGTTCTAATTATTGAAATAAAGTTTAGTAAACGCCATTTTCTTTGTTTTTTTTTAGTAAACAAATTTTATTTGGAAATTTTTTTTATCTCTTTTAGTTTACGAGTTAGAGCGTTATATGCAATTAAATTTTTTGATAAATTATTTGACCACTCGTATCGAAATCCACCCCCGAAATTCATAATCAGCAGCTAAAAATGCATAAAAAAACTTGGGTGGACTGATCGGTGAAACTCGGATGCACCTGAAAACTTCTCCATAACACTGAATACCAAGTTCATTGAAAGAGTGAGCAAATTTAAATACCTGGGAACGTGGCTTTTTGAAGACTCAGCATCGGAAGGGAGGTAAAATGTCGTATTGAGCAAGCTCGACAAGCTTTCGTAAAATTCAGGAAGGTAATGACCTGTTCAGAGTTCAATCTTCAACTAAGACTAAGGTTTACTAAGTGTTACGTATGGTCGGTGTTGCTATATGGCGTAGATGACTGGACACTCAAAAAGAGGGATATAAACATATTAGAAGCCTTCGAAATGGGGCTTTATCGCCATATCCTAAAGATACCATGGACGGCGAAAGTCACAAATGTAGGAGAATCAACCAAGAACGCCAACTCTTAGAAACCATCAAGACGAGTCACATCATGCGAAACGAAAAATACCAGTTCCTTCAACTTATAATCGAGGGTAAAATTGAAGGCAAAAGGGGAATAGAACGCAAGAAAATGTCCTGGCTCCGAAATATAAGGCAATGGACAGGGATTAACGACATAAACAAAAGGAGCTCTTCAACCCTTACCTCTTAATAACAGCCAGATTAGTACCGTTGATTCTATAAAATTTATTGGTATTCCTTTTTAGACAGCAAACTTAAATGGTCCCTCCATATCGATTTGTTAAGGAAGAAACTATCTTCAGCTTGCTACGTACGCTATAAGATCTGTTTCGAATGAACTTAATTTAGCATCTTCCAAAATAACATATTTTTCTTTGTTCGAGTCATATCTTCGTTATGGTCTTCCTTTTTGGGGTTCTGGTACAGCTGTCCATTTCGATGTTATTTTCAAATTACAAAAAAGAGCAATAAGATATCTGTTTGGCCTCAGAAGAACAACACATTGCAGAAGTTACTTCAAAGATCACGGAATTTTAACCCTTCCATCTTTGTATATTTTAAAAACTGTTTGCTTAATTCGTAAACATCTACATGTCTTTCCACCAAGACCTAATCATGACTACTTTATGAGAAATTCTACCTTTGACGTCTATTTACCGATCCCGTCCACTGAGTTAGTAAAGAAATATATATTATATTCCACAAAAAACTTTACAACCATCTCCCTCTACAACTTAAATCTGCAGCATCTTTCCCTAAATTCCGTAAACTGACAAAAGCCTACCTATCTGAAAGACCATATTATGCAGTAGAAGATTTTCTTAATCAATAACAAAGAAATTACAGTACTCTTTGCACAAGTAGTATTTTTATTATTTTTTTTATCTATATTGGGTGTCATATGCAGCAGCTTAATTTTTAAACTTAATTACTAGGTAGACTACGCAATTTGCAATTTATTTTTAAATTTTTAAATTTTGCAATTGATTCTTTCTGTTCTTTATCCAGATTTAGCCATACGGCTCACACTCCCTCTAAGGGGAAAATTGACCCATCCTAGAAACCTACGGCATCAAAAGGATTGAGCTCTGGTGGGACTCTTTCCGTGTTATCGAGCCCTAGGTGACTTGGTATGCAGGTGTATCTCCCAAAAATTCTCGTACACATCTGGCCGTTGCGAGAAGTACAGCTTTCTGCATGGTCTTGTAAAGATGTTCATTTAGACTCAGCCTTTTTATGCTTTCGAGGAGGTTCTTCGGTATGACTCCAGTAGTGGACATAATAATAGGTATCGTCTGGATACTTTGCATTCTCCATTGTCTTCGTATTTGAATTTCCAGATCTCTGTACTTAACGATCTTTTCAGTAAATTAGGTATGTTAGGTATCGCCACATCAATTAGTGTTGTTTGTCTTGTTAATTTATTAACTAGTACGAGATCTGGTCTATTATGTGCCACTGTTTGATCTGTGAGCACAGTGCGGTCCCAGTATAGCTTGTAGTTGCCATCCTCAAGCATACTCTCAGGGACATATTGATAATATGGGAGATGGTCCGTTTGGAGAAGTCCCAGCTTGATAGCTATCTCCTGATGAAGGATTTTTCCCACTGCGTCATGCCTTTCCTTATATTCAGTTGCAGCAAATGCCTGGCAGCCCCCTGTAATATGTTGGATGATTTCTTGGGCTTGACGTCCATATCGGCATCTGTCGTTTTGAACCTGAGGGTCCTTGACGATATATTTCAGGTAATTTCTGGTTGGTATAACCTGATCCTGAATGGCCAGTAATGAACCCTCCGTTTTAGGGAACATCTTTCCTGATATCAACCAATAGTTCGACGCTGTATTGTCGACATAGTCTTGGCTGACCCCATTGGGATGTCGCCCGTGCAGAGGTTTACCCATCCAGGTGCGCATTTTTTTGTCTTTAGTGAGGTGGTTTATGCGCATTTCTGGTTCCCTCAGTTTGATCGGTGTTTTGTCATCTACTGCGCAGATAGCGCGATATAGAGTAGATGTCTCCGCTTGCATCTGAAAATAAGTTCTTAAATTAGCAATTTGTTTATCTAATTGCTCACCTATATGCATAAGTCCCCTTCCTCTTAGATTCCGTGGTAATGTCGTTCTTTCTACTGCACTTTTAGGATGGTGTTTTTGTGCCTTTGTGAGGTGTGTTGTGTGTTCTTACTTTTCGCGAAGATTCTCTATGTCCGTTTTTGTCCACTTAACGATGCCAAACGAATAGCTAAGCTCGGAACATGCGTAGGTGTTTAGTGCCTTAAACAAATTTCTACTGTTAAGGTGTGAACGAAGAAGCTGTTTTACCCTTTGTATAAACTCCGCAGTTATCTCAGTTTTCATTTGCCTATGGTCAATTTTCCGCGCTTGCTTTACTCCAAGATATTTATACATATCGATTTCACCCATGACCTCGATATTCTGGCCATTTTGCATATCGAATCCTCGGGGCTGTACTTTTCCTCTGATTATATTTAAAACACGGCACTTGTCTAGTCCGAAGTGCATACTAATGTCATTTGAAAGTTCTTAGCATCGCATCTAGTTGATTTCGAGTGGAAGCCATTAATTTCAAATCATCTATATACAACAGATGATTAAGCTTTACCACCACATTGTTGTTATTTTTGATGCTAAAACCTGAGTCAGTGGAGTTCAATAGCTGAGATAGTGGGTTCATAGCTAGACAGAACCACAATGGACTTAAGGAATCTCCTTAGAACAGGCCCCGGCTGATTGCGATATTTTCAGTTTCGATGTTATTTTTACCAGGTATTTGAAGGTGCATTCTAGTCTTCCACTCTGTCATTATATGCTGTAAAAAGGTCACTATATTATCGACTTTATATATTCTCAATATATCTATAAGCCATTCATGCGGCACTGAATCAAAGGCCTTCTTGTAATCAATGAAGGCAGTAAAAAGATTCCTCATTTTGGAATATGCCTGGTTAGAAATGACTGAGTCGATGATGAGTTGTTCTTTGCAACCCATGGAACCCTTAGCGCATCCTTTCTGTTGAGGCTCTATGATATTGTTCAGAGCACAATGTTGGTAGATACGCCGGGCTACACAGAATGTGACATGTGACCAATTTACACAAAGTTGGAAGACAAGTAATTGGGCGGTATTTGGCTGGATCTTGTGTGTTATTTTGATCCTTCGGTATTAAATAAGTGGTTTCCTGAGTTAGAAATAATGGTGTTTCCTGCGGATTAGAAATAACATTATTAATTAGTGTTGATAAGCAATCATGAACACTCCAAAACTTCTTAAGCCAGAAGTTTTGAACTCCGTCTGGTCCAGGAGATTTCCAGATATGAAGCTCTTTGGGGGTGAAGGGTTCGTAGAGAGTAGTAGTGTAGTGTTGGCAGTTCTGTGTCGTATCTTCTATCCATCCAGCATTGTTGTTAAGAGCAGTTGGTGTGGAAAGTTGATTTCCCCAAAACTCATGAATTTCTTCTTGGCTTGGGTAAGACTTATCGAGATTTTCTACGGTGGAATTGAGTTTTCGATAGAAGGCTTTCTCAGCAGTCTCAAAAAGGGCATTGTCGGATTTTCGGTTGTTACTCTTCTTCATTATTATTATTATTATTATTATTTTAATTATACTGACGATTTATGTAATTTTAGTAAATTGAATTGTTATTGTTTTGTTTTCTTGACTTTTTGTAAGCTTTGTCGATAAAATTGTACAATTGTTCATGACAATAAAGCATATTTCTAATCTCTGATACACAGAGGCGGCTCTAGCCCATGTAGCGCCCGTGTGCAGTCGATGCCCTGGCGCCCTTTGGTAGACGCTCAGTCAAAATGGAATAGTTGAATAGGTAACCTACCTATGTAGTATACTTGTTCAGAGGGTATTAGGTACTCTTATAATGTAAACAAAAATCCAGATGCAAATAGTGCAATATTAAATGATGTCGGGAGCCAATAGATATTCACGATGTCAGAACAACCTACCCAAATATGTTAAAAATATTTAATTAAAAATGAACTTTTTATCTATGAGGTAAGGTTGAAAATTGGTTGAGGTTGATAAAATGATGAAATACATATTACGTATTTTCAGTATTACTTAAAAAACCAACAACAAATTGTTAATATGGAAAATTTTTGAGGAGCTCTGACTCCGCTGAAAGTCGCAATAATTGTGGTAGTCTTCTTCTTAGAGTACCTGTCCGTTCCGAACGTTGGCGATCATTCTGGCTATGATGACTTTGTTGGTTGCTATACGGAATAGTTGTGTCTTTCTATACCATGCTCTTAGGTTAGCAAGCCAGAGGATATTCTTCTTCGTCCTGGGGCCCTTTTCCCTTCAATTTTACCCTGTAAAATGCATTGGAGTAGCTCGTATCTGCCTCGATTTCTCATTATATGTCCCAAGTACTGCAGCTTATGGGCTTTCATGATGTTGACTAAATCTGTTGTTGTGTTCATCCTCCGTAGTACTTCTTCATTGGTGAATTTGTCTGTCCATGGTATCTTCAGGATCCTTCTGTACAACCATAGCTTGTAAGCCTGAAGTTTCGATAGAGTTCTACTTTCAATAGACACGCCTCCGTATAAACGCACTGAGTACACGTAACATTTAAGGAGCCTTATTTTTGTTTTTAGGGTGAGGTCATGGCTCTTGAACACAGAGCTCATAGTCAAGAATGCACTTCTTTCCTTTCCGATGCGACATCTAATCTCTTGAGTATTGTCCCATGACTCAAGTAGTTGTATTGTGGGACACGTTCAATTCTCATTTGGTTCACATACAGATTTTCTCCAGGTATGTTTTGCTTGGTGATGATCATTAGCTTGGATTTGCTGGTGTTTATATCTAGTCCATATGTTCTACTTGTTTCCGTTATTTTGTTCATTAAGTTTTGCAGCCCTTCTATGGTATTGGAAAACACTATTGTATCATCTGTATACCGCAGGTTACTGAGCTTGATTCCATTTTTATTGAGATGCCTTCATCAATATCTTTTAGAGTTTAGAGACTCTTCAAAAATGTGCTTTGAGAACAGATTGAACATCAGCGGTGAAATTATGCATCTCTGTCTCACTCCCCGTAAGATTTTGACCTGATCTGTATATTCTCCATTTATTCGGAGCACTGCTGATTGACCAATACAGGTTAGCTATTATTTTCAGGTCTCTTCCGTCAATCCCTTTCCTCTTCAGCACGTCCATCATTTGTTCATGCCTGACTCTATCGAAAGCCTTCTTGTAGTCAATCTGGCATGCAAAAACATCATAGCTGACATCTCTACATTTCTGAAACAACACCTACACGCTAAATAAAGCCTCCCTCTTACCAACAGCGTTCACAAATCCAAACTGATTGGGCGCAAATTTTTCTTCGCATTTTCGGTAAATTGTGGTAGTAATAAAAGAAAATTTTCCTTTTAAATAATTTTAATGAAATGCTTTACTTTATATTTACATGTTAACTTAAATAAAATACTTAACCCATTCCGTCAAAGCTTATTTCGCAAAATTATCCCGCGACACCTGTACAAACGCCTTTGAAAATGCCCGACAAGTCCCAAGCAATTTGACCTTTATATAGGTTCCACAACAGATTTCGGAGAAATTGTCGGTATGTCTTCAAACGAATCAAAAGATCGCCGTTCGTCCGTTGGACGGACAGTCGGGCGGGCGGCAATCTATAAATCGCGCTTCAGTGCCAATGTAATTTTTCATTAATCGTTTTAAAGCATATTTTATGTTGAAACAAAGTAAAGGACCCGCTCTTTGGCGATCGGCGCCCCCAATATCCCGGCGCCCGTGTGCACCGCACATCCTGCGCAATAGGTAAAGCCGCCTCTGCATACACATGGCAAGAAACAGTGAATTAATGGAAAATGTGATCGCTAACATCCATTAGTAGATTTGCATCTGAAAAAGAAAAAGAAGGACCCATCAGAATGGAAGAGGCCACGATGACCCAGCCTGCTCCTAGACTATACGGGTCAACTACAATCAGAACTCAACCAAGACGCATACACTCGCAATCAAAAGTTCGCATCCCAAAATAGAAGAGGGAGCATAATGGAATGTTACCGACACACTTATGAATATTAACCACGAGTAGAAAGTCGTATAAATCTATTTATAAATAAATTGATGATAAACATTGTTAGTAATGTTAACTTTAGGAAGGGGAAGGGAAGGAGAACTGTAAGATAAATAAAACTTAGTACAAACGGCACGGTTCTTCATCAAAATCATAAGAGGGTAAATGGTGCGTTTATTTTCAGACGTTATAAGGAAAACATGAAGGTTAACTGCCGCTGTCTATAATTAACACTCACGTAAACTTTCCTTTCAAGCTACATAGTACATTCTTTCACGGTTTTTGCTGTAAATTTTAAAGCACCGCTTGGATTGATATGAAATTTGACATACGCATAGCTAACATGTCAAAGAAAAAAAGTGATATGGTGCCGATGTGTGCTTTTGCCCCGGGGGTGAGTTTCACCTTATCTCGGGGGTGAAAAAATATATGTCCAAGATAAGTCCCGAAATGGATAAACTGACTAATTTTAAGCAACTTTTGTTCTATAGAGGTTCACCAAATCAATACTTTTCGAGTTATTTGCAAGTGAATATGTTCACTTTTCAACAACATAACCATGTTTTTAGACGGTTTTTCGCAAATAACTCAAAACGTAAGCATTTAGTCGAAAAAAAAAATATTCTTAGCAAAACTATAGCCTATAAAAAAGTGAAAAAACGGTTAAACGAAAAAAAGCTAATGAAAAATAGGTTCATATTCGAAAAAATCCAAATAGAATAATTCAATGTGAAATATCCAAATAATGAAGCATCCTTGGGAAAAAAACACATTACAACTTTTTTAAAGTGTTTAAAAAAAGCTTTATTTCTCTTTTTATAAAAAAATTTCTAGCATCAAATGTAAGCAAGTTACGCTCAAAATAAAGTTGGTCCCTTTTGTTTTGGCAAAAAAATCAGGAAGATCACCCACCAATTAGCAACTTAAATGAAATTAATCGTTACCGCTTCGCAAGTTACTTTACTTATGTTGTGTTTATATGATCTGTAAGTTTCATCGATTCAAAGTGCTTATTTTAAAAAAAATTGGTTTTAAAGTAAAATTTTTAAAAATTTTAATTTTGAAAAAAATGCTTTTTTCAAAATAACTTAAAAATTGTTAGAGATACCAAAAATTCTAAACAATAAAAACAGTCGGCTTTACTTTTCTGAACATTTTGTATTTTTTTGTTTTTCTGTAAGACAAAAATTGGTTAAGATTGGGTGCTTCTAAATTTACATACACTCGTGATAAGTGACTCGTTCAAGCCCTTTTAACTACAGCTCTTTCAAAAATAAGAACTCTGAACCGATGAAACTTACAGATCATATGATCAATACATACGCGAGTAAAAAACTTGTGAAGTGGTAACAATTAAGTTCATTTGAAATGCTAATTAGGGGGTGATTTTCACGATTTCTTACCAAAAAAAGGGACCAACTTTATTTTGAGCGTAACTTGTTTACTTCTGATGCTACAATTTTTTTTAAAAGAAAAATAAGCATTCTTTAAACACTTTAAAAAAAGTTAAAATGAGTTTTCTACAAAAAAGTGCTTCGTTTTTTGGTTATGGCACGTTAAAATATTCGATTTGGAATTTGACGAATATGAACCTATTTTTCATTAGCTATAACTCTGCTTCTACTAGGTATAGTGACCTAATATATAAACCATGTTTTTCACTTTTTTACGTGCTATATTTTTGATAAGAATTTTTTTTCGACCAAATACTTACTTTTTGAGTTATTTGCGAAAAACAGTATGGAAACGTGGTTATTTTGTTGAAAAATTAACATATTCACTCGCAAATAACTCGAAAAGAATTAACTTGGTGAAAAAACCCCCAAAAGGGGGTGAAACTCACCCCTAGGGCAAAAGCACACATCGGCACAATATCACTTTTTTTCTTTGACTTATTAGCTATGTGTATGCCAAATTTCATGTCAATCCAAGCGGTTCTTTAAAATTTAGAGGTTTTGCAATATTTTACCTTTAAAGAACGTACTAAAGTTGTTACTGTTTATAGGTGTAACTCTCTATTCCTTAGCTGTGTTTTTTTATATTCCCAACTACTGTACTTTTCTAGTCGACTCACTGAAATAACTTAATTTATTTACTATCTTTAATAGGAATTAATCACAACTTCGGTTTAAAATACATTTATTTTTATGTGTCGATTTTCAGTTGATGATTTCCGAAGTGGAAATCGACACGCCAAAATAAAAGTACTTTCTTAATATTGTTTTGAAGCTATTTGCTTGTGGCTTCTTAATGCAATTTACTATTTTAGTTGAGATTAAGCCACAATTTTACTTTGTAATGAAGTTTATTTGAGCTTTCGATTTATTTTGTTTAGTTTATAATACATTGCAATACTCATGAGGACTAGCTTTGCTTTTTTGAAACTCAAGTTCTCTTTGTTTCGTGAAAACAAATCCGTCCTTAATGGGTTAATGTATATTGTTGAATGGCTAAATGGGTGCATAACCTAGAAGCAAACAAATAAAAATATCTCCAAACATGTACTAACTTGTATTAATTTATCATCATGAAATACTTCACACCCAAGAGAGCAGCATCAATAGTAACAGAAATCATAGTCGAAGGGCAAAATACGGAATAAACGGAATACTTATATAGAAAAAAATATCTTGATGAGAATGATATATTAGAAAGCGATAACATCGAGGAAAGCTGGCTAAAACTCAAAGATACCATAATCAACGCAACAACAGAATCACTTGAACACAGGAAAGTAATGAATACTAACACATTAAAAAAGTTCGATTTGGAATTTCACGAATATGAACCTATTTTTTATTAGCTATAACTCTGCTTCTACTAGGTATAGTGACCTAATATAAAAAAACCGTGTTTTTCACTTTTTTACGTGCTATATTTTTGATAAGGATTTTTTTCGACCAAATACTTACTTTTTGAGTTATTTGCGAAAAACCGTCTGAAAACGTGATTATTTTGTTGAAAAATTAACATTATTCACTTGCAAATAACTCTAAAAGTATTAACTTGTTGAAAAAACCCCCAAAAGGGGGTGAAACTCACCCCTAGGGCAAAAGCACACATCGGCACACTATCACTTTTTTTCTTTGACTTATATAAGCTATGTGTAATAATGTGTATGTCAAATTTCATGTCAATCCAAGCGGTTATTTAAAATTTAGAGGTTTTGCAATATTTTACCTTTAAAGAACGTACTAAAGTTGTTATAGTATAAGAGCTGTGAGACATTTTTGAGTAGGTATTTTAGGCAACCTGAAAATTTTTCAGGTGACTCTTCTATGATAGCCTAATACAAAAATGCCGGTCTGGCTGGAGGGTAGCGGTTATTTTCCCCAAAAATCCCCCCCAAAGTTAAAAGAAGGGTAAAAATTGTTATTACAAAAAATATCATTGATATGACTTGAAAGTAAATTTAAATATTCAAATATAAAGAATATAAACAGCCCAGGCGATTTAAGGGCGATTTTAACTCTGCAAGATACTTGCATTGGCGCCCCAGGAATATTTTCAGGGGGTGCATCTGAACTTCAGAAGATTTCATTTGAATCTGTACATACTATTAACGAGTATAAAATATACAACTATACATGCATAGATATGTACATTCCTTCCGGACAGGGAGGTGCAATTGTTATTTTGACAGGGTATTTTTAATTTTAAAAATAAATATTCTAAAAAAGACAGGTTTTTTTGGTGAAATTTTCCAATTGCCATTTGATCAAACAAATTATGCGTGCATATAAATGAAAAAGCGCTATAGGTAAGCAGCAGTGTGAGAAAGAGCGTATACCGATAGCTGTTTGCGTCCTCTGTTGTAGCTGAGCGAGTCCGTTCGCTCGAGAAAAATCACGTGACCTGGCGATATCCATGTTGTTGTTCCTCGAAACGTTAGAGTAATTATTATATATTATAGTTTTTTAAGTAACTTTTTCTTAATTAAAGAAAAATAATACGTAATATACAATAGATTTTGCAAATATGATAGAAAAAGACAAATTTATTATTATAAATATATAGGTAGAAAAGTATAAAACTATAAACTAAATTAATTCTGTGTCCGAATCTTGTACTTCTTCTTCAAACTCCTCATCTGAGCTTAAATGTTCATTTTCTTCTTCTTCGTCAGACTCCACTCGAGACTCAGATTCCTCTTCTACATGATCTGTAAATAGTTGTAATATGTATTTAGAATTCATTGAAAATTAATTAGTGATTAATTAGTTGAGTTGCTACGTATTCTTCGTCCTTTTATACGGAGTCAGAGCCTGGACAATCACGGGCGCATCTGAAGAAAGACTTGCCGTTATTGAGATGTGGAGTTATCGAATACTGTTAAATCTGAGTCTCGAGGGGAGTGTGACGAAGAAGAAGAGAATGAATATTTAAGCTCAGATGAGGAGTTTGAATAAGAAGTACAAGATTCGGACACAGAATTAATTTAGTTTATAGTTTTATACTTTTCTACCTATATATTTATAATAATAAATTTGTTTTTTCTATCATATTTGCAAAATGTATGGTATAGTACGTATTATTTTTCTTTAATTAAGAAAAAGCTACTTAAAAAACTATAATATATAATAATTACTCTAATGTTTCGAGGAACAACAACATGGATATCGCCAGGTCACGTGATTTTTCTCGAGCGGACGGATTCGCTCAGCTACAACAGAGGACGCAAACAGCTATCGGTATACGCTCTTTCTCACACTGCTTCTTACCTATAGCGCTTTTCATCTATATGCACGCGTAATTTGTTTGATCACCAGGCAGTTGAAAAATTTCACCAAAAAAAACCTGTTTTTTTAGAATATTTATTTTTAATATTAAAAAATACCCTGTCAAAATAACAATTGCACCTCCCTGTCCGGAAGGAATGTACATAGCTATGCATGTATAGTTGTATATTTTATACTCGTTAATAGTATGTACAGATTCAGATGAAATCTTCTGAAGTTCAGATGCATCCCCTGAAAATAATCCTGGGGCGCCCATGCAAGTATCTTGCAGAGTTAAAATCGCCCTCAAATCGCCTGGCCTGTTTATTTTATTTATATTTGAATATTTAATTTTACTTTAAAGTCACTTCAATGATATTTTTTGTAATAACAATTTTTACCCTTTTGTTTAATTTTGGGGGGGATTTTTGGGGAAAATAACCGCTACCCTCCAGCCAGACCGGAATTTTTGTATTAGGCTATCATGGAAGAGTCACCTGAAAAATTTTCAGGTTGCCTAAAATACCTACTCAAAAATGTCTCACAGCTCTTGGACCATTACTGTTTTTATAGGTGTAACTCTCTATTCCTTAGCTGTGTTTTTATATTCCCAACTACTGTACTTTTCTAGTTGACTCACTGAAATAACTTAATTTATTTACTATCTTTAATCGGAATTAATCACAACTTCGGTTTAAAATACATTTATTTTTATGTGTCGATTTTCAGTTGATGATATCCGAAGTGGAAATCGACACGCCAAAATAAAAGTACTTTCTTAATATTGTTTTGAAGCTATTTTCTTGTGGCATCTTAATGCAATTTACTATTTTAGTTGAGATTAAGCCACAATTTTACTTTGTAATGAAGTTTATTTGAGCTTTCGATTTATTTTGTTTAGTTTATAATACATTGCAATACTCATGAGGACTAGCTTTGCTTTTTTGAAACTCGAAGTTCTCTTTGTTTCGTGAAAACAAATCCGACCTTAATGGGTTAATGTATATTGTTGAATGGCTAAATGGGTGCATAACCTAGAAGCAAACAAATAAAAATATCTCCAAACATGTACTAACTTGTATTAATTTATCATCATGAAATACTTCACACCCAAGAGAGCAGCATCAACAGTAACAGAAATCATAGTCGAAGGGCAAAATACGGAATAAACGGAATACTTATATAGAAAAAAATATCTTGATGAGAATGATATATTAGAAAGCGATAACATCGAGGAAAGCTGGCTAAAACTCAAAGATACCATAATCAACGCAACAACAGAATCACTTGAAGACAGGAAAGTAATGAATACTAACACATTAAAAAAGTTCGATTTGGAATGTCACGAATATGAACCTATTTTTCATTAGCTATAACTCTGCTTCTACTAGGTATAGTGACCTAATATACAGTGTGTCCACGGATGGGGTGCCCAAGAGGAAAAACTTTTTTATTTTCAATTTTAGCGAAAAATGTCATTCTTGATAAAAAGTTTTGCTTGTTCTAAAACCCCATAAAATGAAATAAAATTCAAGTTTTTCAAATCCTGCTTAATTTTATAGCCAATTTTATGTAAATCCCCATAAATTTTTGCACTAAGTTCGAAATAACTTGGGAGAACAACCCTTTTGCTTCTCTGGATTATGAAGCCAGACTTTGTCGCTCTCCTTGAATCATCAATTTATGTATTAATTAAATAATTATTAATCCAATAATTTTAATAATGAAATTTATCAGAAGATAAATTCTTTATTGAACGCTTAACAATGTCGAAAAAAATGACAATTGGCAAATTATTTATCGGAGTTGACAGTTACTAAGACATTGTGGCTTGGAAACACTAGATTATTGTTACGATTTCGAACTTAGTGCAAAAATTTATAGGGATTTACATAAAATTGGCTACAAAATTAAGCAGGATTGGAAAAACTTGAATTTTCTTTCGTTTTATAGGGTTTTACAACAAGCAAAACTTTTTATCAAGAATGACATTTTTCGCTAAAATTGAAAATAAAAAAGTTTTTTCTCTTGGGCACCCTAACCGTGGACACACTGTATAAACCGTGTTTTTCACTTTTTTACGTGCTATATTTTTGATAAGGATTTTTTTCGACCACATACTTACTTTTTGAGTTATTTGCGAAAAACCGTCTGAAAACGTGGTTATTTTGTTGAAAAATTAACATTATTCACTCGCAAATAACTCGAAAAGTATTAACTTGGTGAAAAAACCCTCAAAAGGGGGTGAAACTCACCCCTAGGGCAAAAGCACACATCGGCACAATATCACTTTTTTTTTTGACTTGTTAGCTACGTGTATGCCAAATTTCATGTCAATCCAAGCGGTTCTTTAAAATTTAGAGGTTTTGCAATATTTTACCTTTAAAGAACGTACTAAAGTTGTTACTGGTTATAGGTGTAACTCTCTATTCCTTAGCTGTGTTTTTATATTCCCAACTACTGTACTTTTCTAGTCGACTCACTGAAATAACTTGATTTATTTACTATCTTTAATCGGAATTAACCACAACTTCGGTTTAAAATACATTTATTTTTATGTGTCGATTTTCAGTTGATGATTTCCGAAGTGGAAATCGACACGCCAAAATAAAAGTACTTTCTTAATATTGTTTTGAAGCTATTTTCTTGTGGCATCTTAATGAAATTTACTATTTTAGTTGAGATTAAGCCACAGTTTTACTTTGTAATGAAGTTTATTTGACCTTTCGATTTATTTTGTTTAGTTTATAATACATTGCGATACTACTCATGAGGACTAGCTTTGCTTTTTTGCAACTCAAGTTCTCTTTGTTTCTTGAAAACAAATCCGTCCTTAATGGGTTAATTTATATTGTTGAATGGCTAAATGGGTGCATAACCTAGAAGCAAACAAATAAAAATATCTCCAAACATGTACTAACTTGTATTAATTTATCATCATGAAATACTTCACACCCAAGAGAGCAGAATCAACACTAACAAGAATCATAGTCGAAGGGCAAAATACGGAATAAACGGAATACTTATATAGAAAAAAATATCTTGATAAGAATGAAATATTAGAAAGCGATAACATCGAGGAAAGCTAGCTAAAACTCAAAGATACTATAATCAACGCAACAACAGAATCACTTGAAGAGAGGAAAGTAACGAATACTAACATATTAAAAAAGAAAACCTCATGGTTTAGAGACGAAGTGAAAATAAAGTGCGAAGAAAAGAAGAAAGCCATTTTACAATACAGAACAAAAAACAAAAGGCATAAAACTACTACAAACTAATCGGAAACGAAAATTTTCTCAAAACAGATGGAACACGACTTCTACGGAACACAAAAAAGTATGGAGAATGGTCAGAGAACAAAGAAAAGAGATGAACGATTTAATAAAAACGAAATATATTCAGAAGGAAACATGGGCAGACTACTTCCGATCTCTATTTCCGACGATTATGAACAACCAACACCTGAAGTTACGACAAACAAAAAAATAAACATCGAGGAGGGAGAGGTAAAGGAGCATTCAGAAAATTAAAAAATAGAAAATCTCCAGGAGAGGAATGAATATCGAACGAACTCTTAATGTATGGAGGACAAGATCTGACTAAACAACTATTAAAGATAATACAAAAAAATAATAGAATAAAACAGAATACCACAAGAATGGAAGTCCAGCATCCTAATACTTCTCTTTAAAAATGAGTCAAATGAAACCCAGAGAATTACAAAAGAATTAAGTAACTTATTAAACACAACATTAAAATTAACAACCAAAGTGATAACAAACAAACTGAATGAAATTATAACATTAGCAGAAGAACAACAAGGTTTTAGGTCGGGAAGATCATGCACCGACGCTATATTTATAATGAGGCAAGTTCAAGAGAAATCATTAGAATACAAAAAAAACAGGCATATTTATGTTTTGTGGACCTTAAGAAAGAATTTGACAGGGTCAAATTAAAATACTTTATCCATTTGTTATACTTAACCCTTTGAAGCCCAATTTTTATTAAGTTAAAAAAAACAAGATTTTTGTGAAATTTATTTATTTTAGTATATTCTTGAAACAAATTCAGTCAATATAAACAATGCTGATCCTGAAGTATATCCTGCAGGATGTGGTATTCTCATGATACCAGTAGTAACATAGCGTAACAAAAAACTAATGAGAAATAAAAACCAGGTAGCACTTCTTTCTTCCTATTGTTTTGCATGGAACGTTGCAAAACAATTTTTGTCGTGTTTGAGACAAAGTCCAACATTGCAAGATGAACATTTCCACTGTGTTCTGCTAACATTTGCTGTGGTGCTGCAGTTGGCACATCTCAAAGAAGTAGTTCTTTGGGGCATATGAGCAGACTTTGAATGGCGCAGTTCCAAGGGAATATGCCTTTTAAATTTACTCACAGGTTTTTCTGCTGATGGTCTTCCTCTTTTAAGTTGTTCTGGAGCTCCAATGAGGCCTCTAATCACAGAGAGTCGGAATTCTTTCAAAGACATACTTTTGGATTGGCTTCTAAGTTGAAATAGAATGAATGCGTTTACGACGCAAGTATCCACAAAATAAAAAAATATTCTATGCCACCACTTGTGTGATTTACGATTCACCTCATAAAGACTTTTCAGCATGTCAAATTTGTCAACATATCCCATATGTGAGTTGTAGAGCACTACCATTTGTGGACATGAAACCTCATTCAGAGTAGCGTCTTTTTGTCTTCTCTTTACAACTTCGTTTGTTGCTGGATTTTGGTGATTTGCTAAAAGAATCACACTTCTGCGATCCATCCATTTCAACGCAGATAGTCCATCTGTTGAAATACGGTAATCAGAATCTCCTCGATTCATTAGTTTGTCGGTTTTGAACTCTGGTAAATCCTTTCTATTTTTTTGAACGGTTCCACTCCCGTAAATTCCGTCCGACAATAAAGATCTCTGAAGATCAATAGAGTTGAAATAGTTGTCAAAGAACACTCGGTGGTGTTTATTTACTAAGACCCTTGTTAGATCCTGTACGACTCGTTGTCCTAAGTTTTTTTCGATGGAATTTCCCACTTTACCGGTATATATCTGGAACTCGCACATGAATCCGCTTGAATCTGCTCTAACCCATACTTTGTAGCCACGTTTTATAGATTTATTGGGCATGTACTGTCGGATACTGCTTCGACCTTTGAATCGTATCATAGACTCATCAATCGCTTGAAACTCATGTGGATTCAGTGCTGCAAGAAACGTTTTCCTGGAGTTTTGCCAGTAGAGGACGCACTTTGTAAAGTTTGTCAAATCCGGGATCAGTTTTTTTGGCTGCACTGTATTATCAACCAGATGTAAATTGCCTAGTAACCAAGCGAATCTCTTACGTGACATAGCAGAACTGATGAAAGGGTCTCGTAATTCATCACGTGACGACCAATAATCTCTGTAACTGGGCATTTTCTTTATACCCATTAATAAATTTACCCCAAGAAATGTTTTGACTTCTTCTTCTGTGGTAGGTGTAAATCCATTTCCTCCGCCGTGTTTTTGAACGTGATATAAATTGGTTTGAAAAACAATTAGATGAATTAGATCCTCAGGAAATAGTTCCAAAAATACATCTGTGGGGCTCTCTGCAGAATTTGGAATGTTTGGGCCTGTAGTTTCAGTGAATTGATTTGTTTGTGTTACATAACTTTCATTTTGGGTCCAAAATATAGAGTTATTTCGCTTTGCTAGCCGTACTGCTAGCGGTACATCGTCTTCACTATCCGATTCCGATTCTTGGTTATTTGGAGTATTGGTTGTTTCATCTTGATTGTTAATTTGATCTTCAAACACTATGTCCATATTTCCAATATCAAAGGCATCCTCATTATTTGGTCGCTGAAATTCATCAATATCCAATTCATCTCCCAAAACGCTTTCAATACCAGAGACAATTGACTCCTGGTCACTTGGAATTTCATCTAATAAGGCGTCAACCTCGTTTTGGGACATACTTTCCAAATGTCTGAAGCTCCACTTTTGGTTTTGCATATTTTCAGAATTCATATAGCAAGTGCCCTGTGGTCGTGCCAGAATACCACGTAAAAGACAGTGACCTACAAAGAAAATTGAAATGTATTCATGCAAATAACAGTACTTAGTGTGAAACAGACTTCAAAAATATCACTTACCCGCAATATTTTCTAATTAATTATAATCGAATAAACAAATAAACAATTAAAATATGTCGCTCTGTCAACTCTGAACGTCCGCTTCAAATATTTGCTTGACTAATTATGTTATCCAGTCAATGTTATTCAATAAAATCGATTCTAAACTGGTAGATACTTAGAATATAGTATAGGCAACCAATTTTACACGCTGGTATGACAGTATAGCCGCTGGATAGTTTAAAAGAAATGTTTATAAAGGTGGTCATCTCAGCATACCGACAGTCGTCAAAGGGTTAAAAGAGATACCTCTAGCAATAATTAAAACGATCGAAAATATCTACCAGAACAACACACTAAAAGAAAAATTAGAAGATGAACTAACTGACCCAATTGAAGCTGGCAATGGAATAAGACAGGAAGATTCCCTGAGTTCTTTATTATTCAACCTGATCATGGATAAAATAATAAAAAAGTAAGAACTAAAAAAGGATACCAAATGGGTGAAAAACAACTAAAAATAATCTGCTATGCAGACGATGCAATACTAATTTCTCAAAGTGAAGATGATTTACAACGTATGCGGCACCAATTTAATATAACCGCCAGAAAATTTAACTTGCTAATTTCCCCAAAAAAGACAAAATGTATGGTTATAACAGCAAATTCAGTTAGATATAAATTGGAGCTGGCTAGGCAGAGCTGGCTAAGCAGAGCTGGCTAGTAGGCCGGGCCGAAAAATTTTTTTTCTACTTTTTCCATACGGCTAGTTGCCAAAAGTTGTGACTAGTATTTATATAATCCTATACCAAATTTGGGCCGGTTTAAAAAGTAATTAACCGGGCCCCCCGGACCTTAAAGAATTTTTATTTTGTTAAAAAAAATGCTAGGGGCCATTAAAAAAGCTTCTGTTGTCATATTATACTGTTAAGCGAAAGAAAGATAATACAGTCGACAGGAAAAAATACTTAAGCTTTTAAATGCCGTTTTAGAAGATCTAAACTAAAATTTTCAAAGATAATACAACGCTGGTCATCGACAAAAATAAAATTCGGAGAGGAGTTAAGGAAAACAGACGGCAACTCCAGCGCGAGAATAAAAATTTAAACAAGCCATTCAACATTTAAACAAGTCAATTAAAGGGCTATACTGTGATGAAAGAAAATATCAAACCATGGTCTTCGGAAACGCGAGGCGAATTATGAAAACTGAAGACCATATAGCTTTAATCGAAGGACCCGGTAATTTATATTTTGGGTACTTAGCTCTTAGCCATTCTCGTGTCATAGATATTGTCGAAGGAATATCTATTATTATTTACAAAGTCATAATATAGATATAAGCAGTTTAAGTGTTATGGGATGTTATGGTACAAATGTCAATACGGCTGGAAGGTGGAATCATTGGAATTATAGAAAGGCGAGTGCATAAACCATTACAGCGGAATGTATGCCCGTTGCACGCTACTGAACTTGCCTTGCGATATTTTCTGCAAAAACTAGATGCGCACACAAAAGGTCCCTATTCATATTCTGAGCTGATTGTATCGCCTCTTCCCAATTGCGAAAAAATGCCTGTTACTAAAATTTAAACCCATAGAAGCTATCCTGCCTCTTGTAAACGAAAATGATCTAAGTCCAGATCAACAGTATTTATTCAAACTATACATATATAGTTTTCTCCAATTATTATAATAATAATAATTTGAGATGGAATATGTTTTCAAAGTTTGGCAGAGAGAAGTCCAGGATGGCACAAACACGTTGGTTCATAACAGCGAACCGCATTAGAGTTTATGTAGCTACAACTGATCCTTTGTGAAAGCTTAAAGATTTTAGCTGAGTTTGTATTACAAGACAAGTATATTCTCGTATGAGGTCTGAGATAAAAACTTAGCCAAGATTAAAATATGGTGCCAGGCATCTATGGAAATTAATACAGGCCTCGAGAGATATTCCGAGTAATGTCTGATCAACTATCAATAAAGTTATTCAAGACAATGCCTAATTTGCACACCCGGAAGTCATTCAAATTTGTATGTTAACAGATTCACGTTAACTTATTAGAGAGGTTGCTGTCAAAAAAATTTTAAAATATAGGAAGGCTGGTATAAAAATTGCGTTTTCATAGTATCCCAAATCCCTAAATCAATTAAATGCAGAAGATTACGTACATCTCATAGTGGGCAGGAGGAACTCGCCATGCAGCTACCTCATCGTAATGAGTTCTGGGTTAAATAAATAATAATATACAAAATAATGTTAAATATGTTCATAATAGTTCAATGTAACAACCTTTCGTGCCGAATATTGATTCAAGCAAAGAGCAGCACAGTTCACAGCGCAAAAATAGTAAATACATATGAATTGTTTACACCTCTTTTATATTTTTAGTCCTGGGGGCTGGTTAAATTTTCATGATCATGATGAAAATTTCTTAATGAGATAGTAGCATCGATATTAATATTTTGGACACTAGCCCGCCCCAAAAATAAAGCAAAAAAAATAATTTTTTTTAGGCCCCCGGGGGCCCGGTCAAAAATATTATAATTCGGCCTATGTTTGGTACACAGTATTAGGACTACCATACACAACTTTATTTTACTAGCCCGTTTAAAATTTCACAAAAAAATTTTTTTTGCCCTTTTTCGGCCCGACCTACTGGCTAGGCTATTTAACTACGGAAAGCTTGAATCAGAAGTGGAAGATCAAGTGCTTAGAGCAAACAGAGCCGCAGGTTACCTGAATGACACACTATGGAAAAATAAAAATACCGGAATAGAAATGAGAGGCAGAATTTACAAAACAGTCATCAGACCAATAATATCATACGCTGCAGAAACAAGACCTGACGCAGAGAGGACAAAGTAGAGAGATGAAAACTTCGAAAAATCGTTGGTAAGGCAATATGAGACAGAGCTAGAAGTACAGATATACGACGGAGATGCAAGGTGAAGAACATTAATAACTGGGTAAGAAACGGAAGAGTAGAATGGAATGACCACATAAGCCGAATGACAACAAATAGAGTAGTAAGGATGGTGAGAGACGATTCCCCAATTGGAAGACGATCAGTGCAGGGCCGGACTGGCTCCTAAAAAAGGCGCCAACCCAAATTCTAAAAAAGGCGCCAGACCCCCCTTCTAAGCTTTTGCATCAAACTTTTTCGAAATCCTAGTGCATTAGGCCTGGATCCCGCGTACCAAAAAAAGTTGTATAATAGCAAGCTGAAAATTTGTTAATAGTTTTACGGTGTCTAGTCGGACAAACTTTGATGTATGGGAATACTGGAATAGGTGAAGTTTTAATTGTGGAACAGGTTAAAAATTTGAAACGTCAGACTACGAAAACTGTCAAATGTATTTTGTCGGATAGAACTTCCAATTGATTTGTTACCCACACATTAAGCTCTCATGCAAAAATAAGACTGATATTTATTACCAACTGGGCATTTTAATAAGTCCGACACGTAGAACATGTTAAATGACAGAAATTATGTTGGTGATAAATAGCAGTCTGATTTTTGCATGAGAGTTTAATGAAAGGGCAACAAATCAATTGGAAGTTCTATTCGACAAAATACATGGGACGTTTTCGTAGTCTGACGTTCCAAATTTTTAACCTGTTGCATAATTAAAACTTCCCCTGTTCCAGGGTTCCCAAACACAAGTACATCAAAGTTTGTCCAATTAGACACTGTTAACCTATTAACAAATTTTCAGCTTGCTATTAGTCAACTTTTTTTGGTACGCGGGATTCAGGCCTACACGTAAAGTAAATTACTATTACTTGTGAATTTTTTTAAGTTTAATATTAATTTAAAACCATAAAGTAATTTACCATTTTTATTGACAATAGTAAATTATAGTAAGATGCCACAAAAATATAGCTTCAGTTTCCCAGTTTCCTTTTTATTCCGTTAGACTCTTTGGTACTCTCTGAAGACTCCAAACAAATTTTCGAAAGGTGTGAGTAATTTTTCAGCTGGTTCTACAGAAGAATCTACTGGTTCGAAAACATTGATCAAAAATCATGATCATTGGTGTTCAACAGAAAACCTCGATAAAAAAAGCCGTAATCACACAGTTTCAGGTGATCCGTACCTGAGCAGTGAATGGCCTAATGTCAGTCGCTCGCAAACGGAGCCCTCGGAGAACTGGCGAAAGTCCTTTGTAATTCAAGCCTTAGCGAGGGCAAGAGCTCACTGCCTTGCCGGACAGTATAATTATATCCTAATCGCGGGAACTATATGGATAAGTATTTAATCTCTTAGGAAAAAATAAAACAAAACGAAGTGAGAATGGAGCGTGTCACCGGTGGTGGTGCAGCTTTAACAAGCTATGAATGAGATGATAAGGTGTTCATTCTAGTAAAGGGAACAAAGGAAACATTCTAAGCGAACAGGGAAAGAGGAAGAAAGAGACTATGATCTTCGGAAGAAGGGGATCTGCTCGAAGATCTCTGGTCAGTGGTAGGGACCTGACCAAGACAGATCTCCCAGAAAATACAACCATGCAAAGGAGCTCCTCACTTGGGAAGAAAAGACCTAGAGAGAAGGAGGAGAGCTCCGACATAACGGTCATGCTAAGAACAATGGAGAAACTTACTAGAGTTACAAATAATTTAATGAAACTAATGTCCGACCATACAAACACGAAGGTCGAGATCAAGAATGAGGTAAAAAACTTACAGATAGTCACCAAAGACATGGAAAACACTTTCAGACAAGTCGCCCTCGACAGCGTTGAGAAACGAAATAGAATAGTAGAGAAAACCGGTGAGGAAGGAACGACTAAGGAAACGGCAGGAGTGTCCACACAGATCGGCTTCGAAGAGTTCTTCCCCGAAAAACTTAGTGAAAAACGGTCCTCAATTACTCAGGAGAAAGAGGCTTTAAAAAAATAAGTCGAATGTGAAGAAGATCACTATACGGTCGCCAAACCGGGAAGATAGAATAAACCTACATGCGACTTAGTAGTGGTCATGGATTCGGTGAGAGTGAAAGGTTCCACTACCTGACAAGGAAAAACAGGAACTGGGAGTATGTGGAGGAGGTACATACAGACCAGAAAAGATGAAGTACCTCCAACTTAGTACTATGAGCACGATTACAAGGACGGGTCAGAAGGAAGAGAACCGGGAAAACCGTCAGACTATTTTCATGGTCCTGTAGAGAAAATGGTGACGGAAATCGACGGGAACAAGAGACTACTAGCAATTATTTCTAAATTGAGGGAAGACATGGAGATACTGGGGACCAGAGAGACGTCCCTAAGAGAACTGGGAGCGGAAATTGATACCCACAAAAGGCGCTCAAATCGTAGAAATAGTCTTCGAGGGCGCCATGCGTTGCATCTAAGCAATTTATTATAATAGAAACAGTGGACGTTGATACCCACGAAAGGCACCCGAATCGTAAAAATGGTCTTCGAGGCGCCGCGCGTCCTCGGAGCGGATATTGATACCCACGAAAGGCGCCCGAATCGTAATAATTGTCTTCGAGGGCACCGCGCGTCCTCGGAGCAGATATTGATACCCACAAAGGCGCCCGAATCGTAAAAATGGTCTTCGAGGGCGCCGTGCGTCGCATCTAAGCAATTTATTATAACAGAAACAGCGGACATTGATACCTACGAAAGGCGCTCGAATCGTAAAAATGGTCTTCGAGGGCGCTGCGCGTCCTCGGAGCGAATATTGATACCCACGAAAGGCGCCCAAATAGCCTACGTTATTCGTTTATCTGATATCTGGTATTTTGTTGTACCCACTGGCTTCATTATGTAGGTTTCTGATGCCAAACGGCGAAATCACAAGCAAGTAGAAACATTTTTTATGAGAATGGTAGCTGCATCATATTTGTGTATCAGTTAAAAAAAATTTCAGTGTTTAATTTTTCTAATGGATAGATAGTAACCAAGGCAAAAGGCACCGGCCCGGGGGCCGGTGGGCCGGCGGGCCAGTCCGGGCCTGGATCAGTGGGAAGACCACAAAAACGATGGAACGACAACTTACTGGAGAAACATTGAAAAAAAAAAGACAGAGTCATGTCTATACAAAAAGAAGAAGAAGAAGAACTACTAACTAAGAAGAAGTACTAACTGTTAATAATTAATGAGTTATTATTCCATACTTTTTGTAGTCTTACTAGTCACTACTTGTGAGTGAAAGTGTATGATAGACAAAAAGTCAGAGGACGTGCTCTTTACTATCGTTATTATCATCGCGACTTTATTACATCACTAACGCTTCTTTCAAGATTAATAGTACTCTGCCTCTTTTGTTAGTTGATTAAAGTGCCTTTCTTATACATTGAGAGTTCCTTTTTATAACTTGATCGAATTATATATAAATCAACGTAAATGTACAAAGTCCAAAAGGTTATTGACTGAACTTTTATCTAAAATGTGCTAAACTTTCTTAAATCTTTAAACTTTCATAACCCAAAATATCCTAAAAATATACAAGATGAATAAAATGTATGCAACAATTAACTTGTTCCGGAAACGTCTAATATAGTGCAGTCACTGAAGACACATCGGAAAAGTCTACCGGAAGTTGCTTATAACTTCGTTTTTCTTAATGGGACAACCTGTATATTTTTACATTTTTTTGATTCTCCTCGATGTCTTCTTTCTTAAAATATGAGGTTTTGTAATGTTATATCAGGTATTTTAAGAGATAATTACGTTTTTTATTCATTTCGTAGCAACTCAAGAAAGAGTATCAAGAGTATCAAAAACTCTACTTACGTTCAAATGATTTTTAATACAGTATTCTATTGTTAGGAATTATTACTATAGCTAAATTTTAAATTTTAGTATAGGTACAGGGTTGGTCGAAACTCAGAATGAATATTTTATGAGTTTTCTTAAATGGAACATCCTGTATTTTAGTATTGTAATGAAATGATATTTTATGGTACTTCTTTATTTCTTAAGCATTCCCTATATCTAACTGCTTTAATTTGTGAGTTATTGGTGATTCAAACCAAACATTTATTGCAACAAAAAATACGTAAAATTTTATTCGGTTGGCCGTGAAAATATTCAATCATAATCACATATAATAATCCTTACAATTATCAATAATGGTTGAGCCATCAAAATACGTACGTAGTTAACGCCCGGTTTCATAATCAGTTAAAGTGGACTTTAAGTTTTAAGTTGGTACCCTTGTCAATGCAATTCATATGGGTAAATGTCAACGTTAAAGTGAACTTTAGTTAATGTTCACTTTAAGTTGATTATGAAACCGGGCGTAAGATGGTTGGTGCGATTAACAATTAAGCACAAAGTGAAGCAGTTAGGCATAGGCAATGTTTAAGAAATAAAAAAGTACCATAAAATATCATTTCATTACAATACTAAAATACAGGTTATTCCATTTAAGAAAACTCAGAAAATAGTCATTCCGAGTTTCGACCAGCCCTGTATACAATAATTAAAAATTTAGCTATTCGCTCCGAGCGTTAATAAAGTGTCAAAGCAAAATTTTATAAGGACGCTTTGTGTATGTTTAAATGAGACATTTAAAAAAATGCCGTGTCACGCTAGTGATATTATGTATTAATATAAACAGAAAATAAAAACGCACTTACCCTGATATAAATTCTTCACTTTCCAATATTGATTATCAGTTTGATTTTGTATACATAACCTCACTATCGCAGTTTATATCTATAAATCTTTATTAACGAAAAAGAAAATATTTTTGTTGCACTATAAATTACAGTATAAATTAATAACTAATGAATTCTAACAATTGTATTCGGTTATTATAACTACAAAATAAAATATTCAAGTTTAACAAAATAATCCCATAAGACTCAATGTTAAAACGTCCTTACAAAAACTGACAGCGTGTCTGTAAGTAGAGGGGAGACGCACGGAGCCAATAGGGGAGACTGTTGTACCTTTAGGCCGTTGTACCTTGGGTCACTTCAAATTTAAAACCAGTGTCTCCAAGTACTAACACCAGAACAAACTAAATCATTTGCTTATGGTTGCCGCTACGTCAAAATTTTAGTCTGGTGTAAATCCGCGGCAAACTGAGGTTTTGCGCAACAAAAGTTAGTTTTGAGACTTAAAAGTAAATATTTTTGAAAAATTTGAGTGCCAGTATTGTAATACAAGATTGTGTTTTTAATAATTTGAGTGTATAGTTATATCAACAGTTTACTGGTAAGTATTTATTTATTGTTGTTGTTTGTTTTAAACATAACCTCTAAGTTAGAAATTTGTTTTTCTAAAAAAGTGTACCCTCTTGTACCTTGGGCCAGAAACACATCCTGTACCTTGGGCCATGGCCCAAGGTACACGACCCATGGCCGAAGGTACACGAGCCTTTGGTTTTCGTATAGATAATTAAATAGTTTGGTGAAACTTGCGTTTTTAACTCACGTCAAATCATGTCATTATTTATTAAATAATACACCAGTCGGACATTAATGTTTTTTAAAATTTAAATTATAGCTAGGTATTTATTTCGTTTTTTTTTACTTGCAGGATATAACCTCTTATTATGCCACGTAGCAAGACTGGAAAAAAGCGAGAAGCGATTAATCCTGAATTGTTAAAGGGGGCTTTGGAGTCTATATTCCATGAGGATCCAACAAAACGTATTAGCTGTAGACAGGCTTCCAAAGTTTTTAAGATTAGCCGTGCTACACTTGCTAGAGAGGCCAGAAAATTTCAAGAACCAGAAGGAGGAGAATATCACTATTCTGTAAATTATGCTGTACGCCAAGTGTTTACTGACAGAGGAAACTTGCTTAGTTGAATATATAAAAAAGATTGCTTTAATGCAGTACGGTTTATCTAAGAAAGGCGTAAGACAGCTAGCTTACAAATATGCTGTCGCCAATAATAAGAAATTTCCAGATTCTTGGCACACAAAAAAATTGCCGGTCAAGAGTGGATGAGAGGCTTTTTGAAAAGGCATAAGGACGTATTGTCAATTCGAAAACCCGAAGCAACAAGTCTCAGTAGGTCAACCATTTTCAACAGGGTCAATGTCAAAAAAATTTTTGACAACATCAAAACCGTCCACAGTCGATTTAGAGTAATTCCTCCTAACAGAATTTGGAACTTAGATAAGACCGGTGTAAGCACTGTTCAATCGCAGTCAAAAATAGTTGCTTTCAAAGGAATTAAACAACTTGGTAGTGCTACATCGGCCGAGAGTAGCAGCGATAAGTGCTACAGGAAAATACATCCCACCTATGTTGATTTTTCCTAGGGTGTTTTTGAAAGATAGAATAATTTTTGGGGCTCCTCCAGGAACCGTCGGAGTTGCAACGGCCTCAGGGTGGTCAAATGATCAACTGTTTCTGAAATTTCTGGACCACTTCATCCAGCATGTCAAGTGTTCAAAGGACGAACGAGTGATATTATTTTTAGATAATCACGAATCTCACCTGTCTATCGAAGCAGTAGAAAAAGCATCCAATGCGGGAACTTTAATGATTACCTTTCCTCCTTACACTTCGAACAAACTTCAACCACTTGATTTGACAGTATATGGGCCCCTCAAAACCTTTTATAGCCAAGGAGGTGATTCTTGGTTGTTTAGTAATGGTGGAAAAACCTTTGATATCTACTCAGTGGCCGAAGTCATTGGAAAAGCTTATCCTGGAGCATTCACCCCCAGCGATATTATTAGCGGCTTTAGAGCTTCTGGAATATATCCCTTAGACAGCGAAAAATTTTCAGATCAAGATTTTTTGGGCTCCTATATGTAACCGATCGTGAAATGGAAAATATGGGGCCAACTCAAACCGTTACAACTTTCAGTTTTGTTCTCTTTTTTTACTGGCGGCCCAAGGTACAGGAGGCTTGTCTCAAGGTACATGACCTCGTGCACCTTGGGCCGCCATGTAAGCCTGTCATTTTTGTTTAAATATGCACTTTATTTTTTTGTATTTTTTTATCTAATCTCTTCCTATATTGGACAAATATGTATAGAATTTATCAAATACGTAAAATCCCTGAAAAAAATATCCACTTTTTTTCTAGACGAAAATTTAAAAAAAGTGGCTCTAGGTACAACAGTCTCCCCTACTAATAATTCTCAACAATAGTAGAGTATATTAAAAATCATTTCAACGTAAGTAGAGTGTTTAATGTCAAACTACTAACTACTACAATTCTACAGGGTGTGAATGTTGCTACGATATTAACAAAAAAAATAATTATCTTTTAAAATACCCTGTAGAATGTAGAACATTAAAAAATCTCATATTTTAAGAAAGAAGACATCGAGGAGAATCCAAATGTGTAAAAATATACAGG
Source organism: Diabrotica virgifera virgifera (assembly GCF_917563875.1). NCBI lineage: Eukaryota > Metazoa > Arthropoda > Insecta > Coleoptera > Chrysomelidae > Diabrotica > Diabrotica virgifera. Next base: position 49,827,019 of record NC_065448.1, read on the forward strand.
GTGTCCCATTTAAAAAACGAAGTTATAAGCAACTTCCGGTATAACCGGAAGTAGCAAATAGATGAAAATATTTTCAATAAATAGATCACTCTTCAAAACCCTTTCATTTAAATGTTCATGATTCTGTTGCCTTTGGTTCTCGAGATATTTCTAATAGACCTGTTATCTGCCTCACCCTGTATAAAACCGTCTAGACTTTCCGTTTCCGTACACGTTTTGTTTTGCAAATATTTATTTCCCTCAGTAAATTAGATTCGTCACGAAGGTTTTCAATAAAATACAGAAAGGAAATATGTGAGTTGCTCGCAATGTTTCCATATTGAAAAGATATACGGGTAATATTCAATTTGTAAACAATAAAGCTTGTTACAAATTGTTTTCATATTTTGATCTCCTCGACGAATAATATATCCATAGAATAAAATTGAAATTTTATTCGTTAGTACAAATTAATAATTACAGTAATTTACAAAAATACAGTTTAGAACATATAATAGTTATTTATGAAACAGTTCGTGAAGTATGCTTTTTGCACACGCACGCGATGTTTAGAGCACGAGCAGAGCGAGTCCTATACATGGCGTAAGTTCGCAAAAAGTACTTCACGCACAGTTTCATACAATATTTTATCTACGATAAACAAATAAAAAACTGCAACTCTTCGTCAATGGAATACTATTCTACAATTTTTAGAAATTTGGCATTTAAAAATTCAAACTTCTTTCAAACCGCAAAACTGTCAAAACTTTTGTTGTAATTTATTGCTCACATGTAATCACCATGACAACGCGAATGTTAAGGATATTTGATTATATATGAAAGTGTGCCAAAAAACAGTGCGAAAAAGTAAATCCCATTTAAAACAATTGGACTTGGTAAGTCCTAGCTTTTCACCCAAAGTAATCGAACGTAGGACCGAAGGTCGATATTTCTCACATTTAGTATCATCCTTAAATTATAGGCTTTCATTCGACACCTCATTTGTCTTTCTAACTGGTATAATGACGGATGAGTTATATTCGCGGTCGGACGGACAGACAGCCTAGGTCAAATTTCCCACCTTTAGTACCATCCTTGGATTATAAGCTTTTATTTGACACCTCATTTGCCATTCTACCTGGTATAATGACGGATGAGTTATATTCGGACGGACAGACGGACAGACAGCCTAGGTCAAATTTCTGACCTTTAATACAATCCTTGCATTATAAGCTTTCATTTAATACCTCATTTGTCATTCTACCTGATATAATGACGGAGAAGTTATATTCGCGGTCGGATAGACAGACGGACAGACAGCCTAGGTCCAATTTCTCACTTTTAGTACCATCCTTAGATTATAAGCTTTCATTTGACACCTCATTTGTCATTTTACCTGGTATAATGACGGAGGAGTTGTGTTCACAGACAGACAGACAGACAGACAGACAGACAGACAGACGGACGGAGAGAAGGACGTGGATAATTCAAAGTTTTCACATTTTTTCAAAATTGGGTAAAAACAATACTTTGTTACTTTACGCACACTTTAAACCCTTCACGTACCTACTGCTATCTATAATAACAATTTTCACAAACTAAAAACTTATACATAATATGATAGATAAAATAATTTACAGAATATGTTTCCACAAGATATTACAAAATAGGGACAGAACAAACACTACAGTTCTTCTACTCTACTAATTAAAGACGAAGACTGGAGGAAAATAATCTGACTCCTGGAGTATCTATAATTGGTTAAAAACTAAAAACTTAAAAATCTTACTGCAGCTCATCGTCAAGCATGCGTGCGTTTCGCACAGGATCATCTGAACTGGACGTTGGAACAATGGAGATCCATCAATGTTCTCAGATGAGACTAGAATATTTCTCACACCCAAAAAGTATCTTAGTTTAACTGTTGGGAACGGATTTAGTTGTTTTGGAGAAACGAAAAACGTTGGTTGAGTCGATTTAGAAGGAATTGGTGGAGGAAACAAGGAAACTAATGACTCGATGTACGAGGTGGTATCTGAGTCCCTGCTAAACAGCTAATTGTGATGGAAGGATCCACAACAGCAGTGTCCGGGCCTACTTCTTCACGGGCGCCCATATAAAAATTTTCAGGGGGGGGGGGCAGACGTCAACATGTTGCACATTATATTTTGTATACTTTGGATAACCATATATAGTTTACAGCACCTGAAAAGCTAGGGGGGCCACGGCCCCCCGTTCCCATGGGTATGGGCGCCCACGATAAGAGATCTGAGACGGTAGAGCAGAGAAAATCGAGTTGAATAAAGACCGGCGCCCACTTATACGGAACAGCCCGCTACGGAACGGACCGCGACGATCGGCATTTTAATATTTGCGTGTATTCAAATGGCTCAGCGCCTCCTTTCCGGAATCGTAGTACATCGCGCTGAGCCATTTGAATACACGCAAATAATAAAATGCCGATCGTCGCTGTCCGTTCCGTATAAGCGGGCGCCGGCCTTAATGCTTCTATCAAATGGTGCAAATAAACAAAATAATCAGTTTTATTTCCCGAAAACACTGTTTCCGAAAATCTATCTTTCGACACCTCATTTGTCTTTCTAACTGGTATAATGACGGATGAGTTATATTCGCGGTCGGACGGACAGACAGCCTAGGTCAAATTTCCCACCTTTAGTACCATCCTTGGATTATAAGCTTTTATTTGACACCTCATTTGCCATTCTACCTGGTATAATGACGGATGAGTTATATTCGGACGGACAGACGGATAGACAGCCTAGGTCAAATTTCTGACCTTTAATACAATCCTTGCATTATAAGCTTTCATTTAATACCTCATTTGTCATTCTACCTGATATAATGACGGAGAAGTTATATTCGCGGTCGGATAGACAGACGGACAGACAGCCTAGGTCCAATTTCTCACTTTTAGTACCATCCTTAGATTATAAGCTTTCATTTGACACCTCATTTGTCATTTTACCTGGTATAATGACGGAGGAGTTGTGTTCACAGACAGACAGACAGACAGGACGGAGAGAAGGACGTGGATAATTCAAAGTTTTCACATTTTTTCAAAATTGGGTAAAAACAATACTTTGTTACTTTACGCACACTTTAAACCCTTCACGTATCTACTGCTATCTATAATAACAATTTTCACAAACTAAAAACTTATACATAATATGATAGATAAAATAATTTACAGAATATGTTTCCACAAGATATTACAAAATAGGGACAGAACAAACACTACAGTTCTTCTACGCTACTAATTAAAGACGAAGACTGGAGGAAAATAATCTGACTCCTGGAGGATCTATAATTGGTTAAAAACTAAAAACTTAAAAATCTTACTGCAGCTCATCGTCAAGCATGCGTGCGTTTCGCACAGGATCATCTGAACTGGACGTTGGAACAATGGAGATCCATCAATGTTCTCAGATGAGACTAGAATATTTCTCACACCCAAAAAGTATCTTAGTTTAACTGTTGGGAACGGATTTAGTTGTTTTGGAGAAACGAAAAACGTTGGTTGAGTCGATTTAGAAGGAATTGGTGGAGGAAACAAGGAAACTAATGAATCGATGTACGAGGTGGTATCTGAGTCCCTGCTAAACAGCTAATTGTGATGGAAGGATCCACAACAGCAGTGTCCGGGCCTACTTCTTCACGGGCGCCCATATAAAAATTTTCAGGGGGGGGGGCAGACGTCAACATGTTGCACATTATATTTTGTATACTTTGGATAACCATATATAGTTTACAGCACCTGAAAAGCTAGGCGGGCCACGGCCCCCCTTCCCATGGGTATGGGCGCCCACGATAAGAGATCTGAGACGGTAGAGCAGAGAAAATCGAGTTGAATAAAGACCGGCGCCCACTTATACGGAACAGCCCGCTACGGAACGGACCGCGACGATCGGCATTTTAATATTTTCGTGTATTCAAATGGCTCAGCGCCTCCTTTACGGAATCGTAGCACATCGCGCTGAGCCATTTGAATACACGCAAATAATAAAATGCCGATCGTCGCTGTCCGTTCCGTATAAGCGGGCGCCGGCCTTAATGCTTCTATCAAATGGTGCAAATAAACAAAATAATCAGTTTTATTTCCCGAAAACACTGTTTCCGAAAATCTATTTTTAGATAGATTTCTCAGCCAGGCAAAGCTAAAACGTCAATTAGTGCGGCAGATTCGTGCAAATATTATAAGAATTGTGCATTTAATGATAGAAGCATATAATTTGGACCACATATAATACTACACATACAAAGGTTCAAAATTAGTTATGAGGCCATCTTAAATTTTACCTTTTACAAAAATGGCGGGTATTCAAAATGGCGACGATACATATGTGACTAATAGCACGATAACTTTTGAACGGAAAGTTATCGGGCTATTAGCCACATATGTATAGTCGCCATTTTGAAAGCCCGTAATTTTTGAAAAAGGCAAAATCTGAGATGGTCTTATATCTAAATTTGAACCTTTATATGTTTAGTATATGTGGTCCAAATTATATGCTTCTACCATTAAATGCACAATAATTATTATAATATTTGCACGAATCTGCCACACATAGGTACATATGAAGATACGTTATGCATTTATTAAACGATAATTATTAACATAACAAAAAAGTTCAAAATATTTCCTAAAAAATATTTTTACGCTCTTTTCAATGGCGGTATTACCTTTTTGAAAAATTAATATGTACAAGGTGAAAGAATTGAAAAAAAAAAACAACATATTTTTACATAAAAAATCAGGAAAAATACATCTTCTGGTAAACCGATTCTTCCGGTTTAAGACCTAGATATTGTACAGAAAAACAGAACCTATATACGAAATTTGGTTGAAATCTGACGTTTCGTTCAAAAGTTATCGTGCTATTATTAGTCACATATGTATAGTCGCCATTTTGAATGCGCGCCATTTTTGTAAAAGACAAAATCTGAGATGGTCTCGTATGTAAATTTGAACCTTTATATGTGTCGAATATGTGGTCCAAATTATACGCTTCTATCATTAAATGCACAATTGTTTCACATATCGGCTGCACTAAATAAAATAAGTCCAAATGCATCTGTGGTTAATTTACAAAAATTATACTTAATACCTAATAGCCCGATCAGGGAACACAAAATTTTACGAAAACCTCCAAAAAAATAAAGGAAGGATGAAAATTTGGGAATAGGTAGTTGAAATTGTCTATTATTATACAGGGGTGTCCAGAAACCCTACAGACAAACGAAAACAGGAGATTTTTCAGGTAATTTTAAGACAATTTAACCCAATTCACCTAGTCCGAAAATGCTTCCTAAGGGAGCTAGAGCACAGTATATAGAGGTTCCATGGAACCTTTATATACTGTGGCTAGAGCTCTTTGAAGATGGCGCCATGTAATTAGTTTTTCTTAAATATCTCCAGAACGCTTCTATTTAGAAAAACGAAAATTGGTATACATATTGACTTTCCAGAAATGAATCGATTCCACCTATTGCGAATTTCTAGTACCGGTCATAGGCGTCCGTTTCGGGTAGGGCAACGGTTATTTTATCGCATAACTTTTTGTCTTCAACTTTTAAGCATTTTTGATACTGGATTATTAAATTGTGAGGTATTCTAGTACTAAAAGATGCTCTTAATTTAAGTCGGTAGGACACACCGTTTACTAGAAAAATCGATTTAAAAGTTTTTAGTTTTGGGAATTTGAAAAAAAAAAATTGAAAAAAATTTAAAAAAACGATGTACTTTACCAACTTAAAGCAAGACTAACTTTTAGTACTCGAATATCTCATAATTGAGTAATCTAGTGTCAAAAATACTTAAAAATTAAAGGCAATAAAGTTATGCTATAAAATAACTGTTGACCTACCCAAAACGGACGCCTATGACCGGTACTAGAAATTCACCATTAATGAAATCGATTAATCTCTGGAATATAAATAAATGTACCAGTTTTCATCTTTCTAAATAGTTTTTTTTTAATCTTTTTTTTGAAATTCAAAGAAAGAAAAATTTTGAAATCGATTTTTCTAGAAAACGGTGTATCCTATCGACTTAAAGTAGGAGTACTTTTTAGTACTAGAATACCTCACAATTTAATAATTCAGAGTCAAACATGCTTAAAAATTAAAGACAAAAAAGTTAGGCGATAAAATAACCGTTGCCCTACCCAAAACGGACGCCTATGACCGGTACTAGAAATTCGCAATAGATGGAATCGATACATTTCATGAAAGTAAAGAAGCATACCAATTTTCGTTTTTCTAAATAGAAGCGTTCTGGGGATATTTAAGAAAAACTAATTACATGAGCTCTAGCTCCCTTAGGAATCATTTTCGGACTAGGTGAATTGGGTTAAATTGACTTAAAATTACCTGAGAAATCTCCTGTCTTCGTTTGTCGGTAGAGTTTCTGGACACCCTGTATAAGAAAAAGTTTACAATTCTACATCCCCTCCATTTTACAAAAATTGGAAAATACGGGGTGAAAAATATTTTCTCGGGGGTGAAAAAATATACGTTCAAAATAAGTCCGGAATTGGATAAAATGACTAATTCTAAGCAACTTTTGTTCTATAGAGTTTTTTTACTAAGTCAATACTTTTCGAGTTATTGGCAAGTGAATATGTACATTTTTAACAAAAAAAAACATGTTTTTGGACGGTTTTTCAAAAAACGGAGCACTTTTCGAGGAAAATTCATTACAACTTTTTTAAAGTGTTTAAAAAAAGGTTTATTTTTGTTTTTTAAAAAAACTTCTAACATTAAAAGTAAGTTAGTTACACTGAAAATATTTTTGGTCGCTTTTATTTTTTGGTAAAAAAATGGCGAAAATCACCCCCTAATTAGCTTCTCAAATAAAATTAATCATTACCGCTTCACAAGTTACTTTACTTATGTATTGTTTATATTATCTATAAGTTTCATTCTTTCAAAGTGCTCAGTTTTGAAAAAAATTGGGTTTAAAATAAAGCATTTTTTTATTTTGACAAAAATCGGAATTGTTTATGGAATTAACTTAAAAATTATTAGTAATACTAAAAATCTCAAAGAGTAATAAAATGTACGTTTTGCTTTTGTGAATATTTCTGAATTTTTGTTTTCTTGTTAGACAAAAATTGGTTACGCTATGGCTGTTCAAAATTTGCTTAAACTCGTGATTAGCTACTCGTTCAAGCCATTTTAACTACAGCTTCTTCAAAAAGAAGTACTTTGAACAGATGAAACTTACATATCGTATAAATAATACATAGACAAAGTAACTTGTGAAGTGGTAATGATAAAATTCATTTGTGATGCTAATTAGGGGGTGATTTTCGCGATTTTTTTACCAAAAAAATAAAAGGGACCAACAATATTTTGAGCGTAACTCACTTACTTTTAATGTTACAAGTTTTTTTAGAAAACAAGAATAAACCTTTTTTTAAACACTTTAAGAAAGTTAAAATTAATTTTCTCCGAAAAGTGCTCCGTTTTTGAGTTATTTCAAATTGAAATATTCGATTTGGAATATGACGAAGAAGAACCTACTTTTTATTAGCTACAACTCTGCTTCTACGGGGTCTGCAGACCTCATGTATACAAAACTTTTTTCAATTTTTTATTGGCTATATTATTATTAAGAATATTTTTTTCGCTAAAATACTTACTTTTTGAGTTATCTCCGAAAAACCGTCCAAAAACATGTTTTATTTTGTTAAACATGAACATATTCACTCACAAATAACTCGAAAACTATAGAATAAAAGTTGTTTATAATCAGTCATTTTATCCAATTCCGGTCTTATTTTGAATGTACTTTTTTCACCTTCGAGAGGGAGGTATTCCCCTCAATTTTTGTAAAATGGAGGGGATGTAAAATTGTAAACTTTTTCTTATATAACAATAGACAATTTCAACTACCTATTCCCCAATTTTCGTCCTTCCTTTATTTTTTGGGGTCAAACTGTTCTTTGATCGGGTTATAAGAAATTTTTGAAATTTAAGTTAACTGCGAAAACATCCAACTTCTAAGCTACACCTATCTGATCCATCCCGTCCATCGCTACTCGGAATTTGTGTTCTCTTTTTAGGTGATTCCAGTTCAAAATTTTGGATAAAAAAACTTTTGGATCTCCGATTTGTCTGAAGATTGGTACATAGCATCTGCGGTAGCGGGTAGGTACCCCTCTATGATCCCGATAGAGAGTAGACTTACTTCAGGGATTTAGCGCCCCTACCCACGCGTGCTCCTGGTTTTTCCTCCATTTCCTACTTAGAGGTAACCAGGCCCCAACCCCAGTATTATCCTATCCAAACCCCAAATTCCTTCCCTAATATCCCCCCCCCACCCATCAACCCGTCTGATCAGCGTGGTGGGTTATGGCCAAAACCTCCAAAAATCAAAAATGTCGGTTTCAACAGATATACGGAAGATACCCCAGGTGGGTAGGAAGTTTATTCCACAGTCCCACACCGAAATAACGGTCTGCCTCGAGGAGTCTGGGGGAGGCAAGTCGACATTGAAAAAGAAGAACAACAAACAACTCCATATAGCAACGTACAACATCCGTTCCATGGCAAAAGACGAAAAACTCTACGAACTAGAAGAGGAATTGGGGAATATGAATTGGGATATAATGGGACTATCAGAAGTTAAAAAAGAGGTGAAGGGTATGTGGACTTACATTCAGGCAACAGACTCTATTATAAAGGCAATGAAGACTATACATACGGCGGAGTAGGTTTCTTAATCAACAAGAAGAGAAAATCACAAATTCAAATAATTGACAGCATCTTAGACAGGGTTACATACATGATTTTAAAACTAAATCCAAAAACCAAATTAAAGATTGTGCAAGTTTATGCTCCAACTGAAAAAGCAACTGATGAAGAAATAAATACTTTTTACGAAGATCTTAAAAAAGCTATAGACACCAACAGAGAATCCAAAATAATAATAATGGGAGATTTTAACGCCAACATTGGAAATAAGATTGAAGACTCTGAAAACCAGATTCGAAACTTTGGATTCGGCACAAGAAACACAAGGGGAGAAAAACTTATGGAATTACTGGAACAAAAAAGAATGTGTGTGTACTTTATACGCACGTAAGAAGATATTCTTCTATTATATTATAGGTAATTTAAACGAAGTCAATATACTTAAAAGGTTATTTGTACTTATTTTATTTAAAAATCAAACTAACTTTCTTATCTACCACTTTCAAAAAAGAAGAATATCTTCAAAAATTATATAATGATATACTTACAATCATAAAATCTATAAAAAAAAAATAAAAAAATAATAACTTGCTTGGGGCTCGAACCCACTTCACGTCTACCGCGCCGTACGAAAGCTGACGGCATTTCAAACTAGACCACATTCGCGTGTACGTCATGTGGGAATATACACAAACTAAACGTTTACACCATAAATTTATATGAATTTAATAAAATTATTAGTTTGATTTTTGTCGAAATAAAATACAACAAAATATAGAGTAAGAAAATGTTTGTTCGTAATCAGATTATGTAAATTAAAGCATTGCCTACTAATAGGTAACTACATTATTTTGTTTACATTTTCCAAATAGATAGGTATTGAAACTACAGTCGAACCCGCTTATTGGAATAGCCGACGTGCCAAGAAAAAGTATTCCTATAACAGGGATATTCTAATAACCGATCATATAAACCCAGTATAAACGTTTTGGGACCACAAATTTCTATTCCTTAAACCGTAATATTCCTTTAACCGGTATTCTAATAAACGGGTTCGACTGTATTAGGTATTTCCAACTGAAACATTTAGAATTACGTACCTGCGGCTTTTCAAAACTATTTAAAAAGTCACTATAATTATAAATTTGATTTTATTTCTGTCCACACATCAATAAAAACTAATATTATACAATATTTTTGTTTACCGATAACCTCCATATTGAACAATTATTGACAGATCATTTCAAAATTTCAACACCCAATCAGAGCCCGTATAACCACTAATACCATACTGTCGGTGTGCGCATGCGCGGGGATCAATCAAATTTTACCCTCAATCGATTCGCCGCTAAAGAAGAATATCTTCAAAAAACATGTATGTTATGAATACCTTCTACAAAAAGAAACCTAACAGAAAGTGGACATGGGTTGCAGCTAACGGAACCACCAAAAATGAAATAGACTATTTTCTCTCTAACAACAAAAGAATATTTGAAGACGTAACAACAATCAACAACGTAACAACGGGTAGTGACCATCGTATAGTTAGAGAAAAATAAATATTAACATGAAAGAAGAGAGAAAAAGAATATTTAAAAAAACAACACGAATAGATGCCGTTAAAGTAAAAACAACTGAAGAGCAATTCCGAGAGGTCTTAGCGGATAAGTTCGAATATGATCCTTCACATAATCAAGATGAAATTGACGAAATTAACAAAAACATCAATAAGAACCTTCTCGAAGCCGGACTACAGGTCGCAAAGAAAACAAGGACGAAAGAAGACAAAATAAGCAACGAAACTAAACAACCAATGACGGAAAGAAGACAAGTACTAAAGCAAAACAAACGCCATACTCAAGAATACATAGACCTTAATAAAACAATTAGAAAAGAACTAAAACGAGACTTACAAAAATGGAACGAGAACTTAATAGAGCGAGTCATTGAAAACAACAGAGGCTTAAAATGTTTAAGACCCGCACTGGGTGTTCAAAAAATCATCAAAATTAAAGACGCCAATAGTAAGGAAGAGAAGGACAAATATAAAATAACAAAAATAGTCGAAGACTTCTACAAAAGCTTGTACAGCTCGCAAAGCCAGCCTAATGAATCAACAAAGGGGAACGTCACAAGGAAAATAAAAAAAGTGGGATCAGAAGTACTACTAAATATAAAGGGATTCGAAATAGAAAGAGCTTTAAAAGAACTAAAAAACAATAAAGCTCCAGGACAGGACTGTATAATTGCCGAGCTCTTGAAAACAAGCAAAACAGTAACAATCCCTATACTAACAAAGCTATTTAATAAATGTCTCCATAACTGCAAGATCTCTAAAGACTGGAACGAAAGTCTAGTAATACTTTTACACAAAAAAGGAGACAAATGTGACCTACAGAATTATAGACCGATGTCGTTGCTCAGTCAAGTATACAAACTATTTATGAGAATTATTAACAACCGGTTGACCTACAAAATGGACAATTACCAACCAGTGGAACATGCTGGCTTCCGCAAAGGATATAGTACATCAGACCATCTGCTGACAATGAGAACATTGGTAGAGAAGGCAAATGAATACCAACTACCCGTATTTCTTGCCTTCGTAGACTATGAAAAGGCGTTTGATAGTATCGAGATGTGGTCCATAGAACAAGCTATCAATAATTGTAGAATAGATTCGAGATATAGAAAACTCATACATAACATATATGAAAATGCAACTATGATAGTACAACTAGACGAAAATACAAATCCCATCCTTATTAAGAGAGGCGTGAGACAAGGAGACGTAATATCGCCAAAGCTTTTTAAATTAGCACTAGAAGACGTCTTCAAAACGACAAATTGGTCAACCTATGGCATTAACGTTAATGGCGCAAGAAGCTAAACCACCACAGATTCACTGACGACATTGTGATTATAACGACCTCATTCGAGGAACTGCAAATTATGGTGGAGGAACTCGCAGGCAGCTCCCAATACGTCGGCCTGAAAATGAACATGAAGAAAACAAAAATAATGACAAACACAGATGACCCCAGACGTATAACTATAAATGGCAGTGAGATAGAAAAAGTCCAGGAATATATCTACCTAGGCCAAATGACTACCGAGAGCAAGACTAGCATGGGCAGGATTTGGAAAACTTGGTTGGATACATAAGAACCGCAAAATACCTCAATATTTGAGGACCAAAGTGTTCAACCAGTGCATTCTTCCTATCATGACATATGGATGTCAAACCTGGACCCTAACCAAGGCAAATATGAATAAACTAGCCACAAAAGGCAGAGCTATGGAAAGAGCAATGTTAGGTCTGCGACTGTCAGATAAAAAGAGGAACGACTGGGTAAGATCAAAAACAAAAGTCGAGGACATAACAACAAAAGTTGTCAAACTTTAAAAGAGCTTCGCAGGCCACACTGCTAGACAAAAAGACCAACGTTGGAATGCAACGTTGGATACAACATTGGAGACCTTACCAAAGTAAACGACCGAGAGGAAGACCACAGATGAGATGGGTTGATGATATTAAAAGAGTAGCCGGAACGAATTGGAAATATGTTGCTCAGGATAGAGACCGATGGAAGGAGTTGGGAGAGGCCTATGTCCAAACGTGGACGATAGAAGGCTAAGAAGAAGAAGAAGAGCATCTGCGGGATGTAGAAATACAACATTTAAGGTCGAATTGTCTTCTTCTTCTTCTTTCTTTTTCAAAATTTTATTTTAAGCGATTTTACAGAGATTGTGTATTTATTTAAACCCGTTAAGATAGGCAAAATGCCCTTACTCCCAGAATTCAATTTTTTAAATTTTTTTACGTTCTATGCAATTAAAAAATGAGATAACGCGGATTTTTAGCTCGCCACCCCCCCCCCTTGCCCCTCCCCACAGCCAAAAAAGTAGATTTTTTTTAGTTGGGTTGCAATTGATTTAAAAATTTCAAAAAATTCACACATATATCTGAGACATCTACAAAACATGTCCATTTTTTATGGACCTGTAGGTCGAGTGTACATAACCTCAAATTTTTTTTTAACTTTTTTAAAGCTTATAACTTTTTCTTGGAGGGGGCTGCAGGTCCAATTTTTTTGAATTTCGTGTATTTTATCAAAAAATATCTCTATGATTTTTTTTAGATTTTTCCGTCACCTCCGCCATCTTGAAAAATCCGGTAAACTTTTTTTTTAGGGGGTTTTTGGGGATTTTCTCCATTTTATAAACTGCAACATAGATCAACTCAAGGTTTTGTTAATAGATTATGTATAATTTGAAATAAAAGAGTATTTTAGGACTATCAAAAATTGGGCAAAACACGATTAAACCCCCAAAAAACCATGTTTTGTTTAAGTTATATAAGGGTTTTTGTAGACTTAATGATATTTTGTGAGATCGAGACAGCCTAAATATTTTTTTTTCATTTTTTTAGCTTATATGTGATTAAAAAATAAGACTCATCGCATTTTTAGCCCACTACCCTCTCTCCCTGCCTCCAAAAAAACGTCAATTCTTCTATTTTTTTTATTTAGTTAAGTTGCAATTAATTTAAAAATTTTATGAGGTTTCTACAAAACATATCTATTTTTTATAGACCCGTAGGACAAGTGTACACGTAATACCTCAAAATTCCTTTTTTATTTTTTTAAAACGTAGCTTTGACTTCGATCGATACTTGTTTTATCGATATTTTTTTAAAACTTCCAATGAATTGTACATCTCTCTCGCGGACGGTCGCCTCAATACGCGCTTAGCACTCATTTTTGATTATTAAAATTAATAGTTAGTAATAAAATAATGACAAAAATTTCTTCAGGCTCTTGTAGGGGGGCTTTAAACTTTGATTTGGTCACTTTCTGACTTTCCTAATAATAATTTTTAATCGAGTTATTAAGCCTTGAAAATGACCATTTTCGTGTTTTTCAAATTTTAAATCGCGTGTAACTCGACAACAGTCAATTTTAGAGCAAGATCACAGGAGACCTTTTTTGATCAGGTTGATCCAGAGAATCTAAAACAGATTTGTCCGAAGTGGAAAAATTGATTTTTTGAATTCGTTTAAAAAATTATTGTTTAAACAATTTTCCGACCGCGGTACAGCGGCACCTTATGAATTTGTTTAAAGGACCTGTTTTTAAGTAAGTTTGTGGAAAAAAGCGAATCGGAATAATTTACCTAACGGGGACAAGCATACATCGTGGACTATTTGCATTATGAGCCAAATGTAGATGGTTTGGAAAACATTAAACGATAGATATCTATGTCTTGTATATATCTTTTGGATGCGAGTTGCGCAAACGGCAACATAACCATAGGCTGTTCTGTTGTTCGCATGTAGCTGCCATAATATAATATTTATGGCATGGAAGATATTCTACAATAATCATCAAGCCAGCAGAATATCTTGCAAAACTCTTTGACAATACAGATGTTATACCTGTAATAGATGAAGACAGCGATGAAGACTTTAGAACTGTTAAGTGTAATACCAACGAATATAACTCTCCGAATACTGTATGAATATACTTATACGGAGCTATATATTCTTTGGTAATATTTTCCTCATTCTTTTTATGGTGTTTTATGTGGCAGTAAACGTGAAGCAAAATGACATTGTAGGCAGAGATACATAATATAGGTTATGTAGATGGTACACGCACATGTTTGAATAATTAGAATATGTATAATGTAAGGTAATATTAGGGTACCTACTAAATAGAAACTAATGAACAAAAAACAAAATGTTTTGATTCACAAAACTACAAGAAGTATGATATATTAAAATGTACCTTTTGAAATTTATAATTTAATAATTATTAACTATTCTAAATGGGAAATAAGCCACAATTTAACTAAAAAAATGATTTTATTAACGTTTCGACGTCCACCACGGACGTCTTTGTCAAAATACCAAATATTAATAAATTCAACAAAAATGTTGCTTGGTAAAAAATCTTATCTTAAAAATATCTAATAATTTAATTTAATCTGACTTATTTATATAGATCGCTATAAACCCTTTTTTTAGTGCGTCACAGATTATCGAATTCTCTCTAACGCATTACAGATGGAAAATAAAACCATTTTTAGTTAAAATGAGGCTTATTTCCCATTTAGAATAGTTAATTACAAAAATCCCACAAAGAAATAGCTTTAGAACAACATTTGCGATTTATTTGCAAAGCCAACTTAAAAAAAAATAAAATCGAAAAATTTACGTTTTTGACTGTGGGGGAGGCGTAATAGGTGAAGTGGGCTAAACTTGCGGTGGGTCCTAATTTTTTTTAGTCACATAGAACGTAAAAAAATAAAAAAAAAATATTCAGGCTGTATCGACCTCAAAAAATATGATTAGACCCGCAAAAACCCTTACAAAACTTTAATTAAATAAAAAAATAAAAGAATTGACGTTTTTGTGGGGGCAGGGAGAGGAAGTGGTGGGCTAAAAATGTCTTATTTTTAATCACATATAACGTAAAAAAATGAAAAAAATATTAGGTTGTATCGATCTCAAAAAATATCGTTAAGCCCGAAAAACCCTTATATAACTTAAAAAAAACATGGTTTTTGGGGGGTTTAAAAGTGTTTCGCCCAATTTTTGGTAGTCCTAAAATACTCAGTTATTTCAATTTATGCAGAATCTATTAACAAAATTTTGAGTTGATCTATATTGCAGTCTATAAAATGGAGAAAATCCCCAAAAACCCCCTAAATAAACAGTTTTCCGGATTTTTCAAGATGGCGCAGGTGATGGAAAAATCTAAAAAAAAATCATGGAGATAGCTTTTGATAAAATACACAAAATGCAAAAAATTGGACCTGCAGCCCCCTCCAAGAAAAATTATGAGCTTTAAAAAGTTAAAAAAAAATTTGAGGATATGTACACTCGACCTACAGGTCCAAAAAAAATGGACATGTTTTGTAGATGTCTCAGATATATGTATGAATTTTTTGAAATTTTTAAATCAATTGCAACCCAACTAAAAAAAATTAAATCTAAAAATCTACTTTTTTGGCTGTGGGGGAGGGGTAAGGGGGGTGGCGAGCTAAAAATCCGCGTTATCTCATTTTTAATTGCATAGAACGTAAAAAAATTAAAAAAAATTGAATTCTGAGAGTGAGGGCATTTTGCCTATCTTAACGGGGGGTACCCTTTGCATTTTCTATCGTAAAGTATCAATAAAAAACATAATAGAAGGGACTCAAAAATGTTATTATACTGCATTATAACAAGTTAGTTTGATTCAAAACAAGATTTTGATCAAATTTTATAGTGTAGAAAACGTAAAAATACATAGTACTTTAAGTAAGTGTTTAGAAGGATTTGAATTATATTACAATGCCAAAAAAGTTACATGCAATATAATAGTCAAAAATATAAGCATCTACTGTAAGTACAATTAACTTGGAAAATACCTACCTCACGACAAAAATTGTTAAAAACAAATTGTAATATTTGTAAATACAATTTATTCGGAACAATTTCAGTTCCTACCAGTTTTGTCGAAAAGTTAAAGATGGCGGAGATATTGAGCAAAAACGGTTCTCCTTTAAAATCTAGATGGCGGCTAACGTAACGGTGGAATTCATTCGCGATTTTAAATTTAAACTACTATTGACCCCCCTAAAGATTATAAAAATAAAACCTTGGGCAGCTCGGCATGCAAGGTCAAATGCTATCCCAACTGGACTAATATACTTTTGAGTCTTATATTATTGCGTGTAACTTTTTTGGTATTGTAATATAATTCAAATCCTTCTAACCACTTAAAGTCCTATATTTTGGCTATCTGTGGGCAAATTTTCAGTCAAATCGATTATTATGTATTGTGAGAATGGAGGATAATGTAAAAAACGGTATTGTAACGTTTTCTACACTATAAAATTTGATCAAAAACTTGTTTTGAATCAAAATAACTTGTT
The DNA here is from genome assembly GCF_917563875.1 of Diabrotica virgifera virgifera. Taxonomy (NCBI): domain Eukaryota; kingdom Metazoa; phylum Arthropoda; class Insecta; order Coleoptera; family Chrysomelidae; genus Diabrotica; species Diabrotica virgifera. The sequence continues at coordinate 49,843,639 of NC_065448.1, forward strand.
ATAATGACGTATAATGACATTTTTGAGTCCCTTCTATTAAAATATTATGTTTTGTATTGATACTTTACGACAGAAAATACAAATTTGTTTAAATAAACACCAAATCACTGTAAAATCGAATAAAGTAACATTTTGAGAAAAAAAAAGAAGAAGAAGAAGATTTTTGACCTTAAATATCTTATTTTTACGTCCCACAGACTTGATACATCAAGTTTCAGAAAAATCGGGGATCCAAAAGATTTTGCCTGAGTGATTTGACATGGAATGTACTTTCTATCATTTCAAAAGATCCTCGTTTTGCATTTCATTGAAAACTTTCGTGACTAATCTTATTTACAGAGTAAAAATAAACATTCGCAAAACAAAACCAAGTAAATACGGAAAGTCTAGACGGCTTCATATATTACAACTTTAACCAGTTAAACGGAAATGATATAAAGATTAAAAAAACATAAACATCGAGAATTATGGCACTGTTTAATTTCTTACATGTGTGTTTTTGCTCTGCTCGTTATGCAGTTTATATTTAGCGAGAGTTCAGAAATATAACGTGAAAAATTGAAATTGTATGAAAACGGATATCCTGGACGTTCCAGGCATGATTTCTTATTCTTAGTCATTTGTGCGTTGTACGTTAAACAGACATACGCTACTCTCCTCTATCAGCCAGGACCGTCCTAGGGTATGTCCTCCCCAGGACCTCCCCAGATACCTCACAATGTCCCCAGAAAGTTTATAAGCATTTATAAACCAAAAATTTAAATAATTTTACTTAAAAAGGAACAAATTTTTAAGAAGCATACAGAGTTTATTTAAGGGGGGTGTGTGGTTTGAAATGTTCAATATTTTTATTATTCTAACAATAAAACACTGAAAACGTTTGTTTTCTATACTTCCACAAAATTTATTACAACTATGTGACTACAGCTGTTTCGGCAGAGTGCCTTTCTCAAGTGATATAGTTTACAATGTGTTTGCCTTTTTAAATCTTTAACTGAAGAGGTTGAGGAGTGGGGAGCTGTTTGTCTCGAGTTGGTCATTCAGAATTACATCTGTATTTTTCAGTTTATTAATTTCCATAGATTCTAAAAAAAGATAGCTTAAGGCCTTTATTTTGAATATGCAGAATTTGAAACTCTTCGTTGAAAGAATGATTATGATCTAGAAGGTGAAGTGCGTATGTAGAAGTGTCTGTTTTTCTATTGTTGGAAGCATTTTGTGTTCTGCTATCCGTTTGTCAAAAGTTCTGCCAGTTTGACCGATGTACGTTTTCGGACAGTCACCACAAGTTAGTTTGTACACACCACTCTGTAGTTGCTTTCTCTTTCGGCTTTTATTGTTCTTAATATATTTGCTTAAGTTGTTGTTAGTTCTGAAAGCTGGTGTTTTTCCTTTCTTTTTTATGTATCTGGCTATTTTTGTTGTTATCTTGCCAGTATATGTAAGAGAGCAGAAGGTACTGGGTTCTTTCTGTGGTGGATACACTAATTTCAGGGCTTTCTTATGGAGTTTTTGGTTTAAAATTTTGTTAACTGTTTGTTCGTTATAGCCGTTGTTTACTGCTATTTGTTTAATGATGTTTAGTTCTATCTCGAAGTTATTTTTTGTCGTGGGAATTTCTGTCAGTCTATGTCTCATGCTATGGTAGGCTGCTAATTTGTGTTGTGTAGGATGGGATGATGAATTGTGTATAGTTGTGTCAGTATGGGTAGGTTTATGATATACGGAGAACTCATGTTTGTTGTGTAGTCTGGTAATCGTTACATCTAGAAAGTTTATGGAGTTATTGTGTTCTGTTTCTATTGTAAACTTAATATTACTATGAATGAATTAATGTATGATAGAAATTGGTCAAGTTATCTGTTAGTTCCTGTAAAGTATACTAGTATATCATCCACGTATCTCCACCAATATAAGAATTGTTTAAATACGGGATGTTTAGAAATTGTTGATTCAAGTTGGTTCATAAATATATCTGAGAGCAATAGAGGATTACCCATAATAAGCCCTGCACTGTTGTTTGTGTATATTTGATTATTGAATTCAAAATAGTCTTGATTTATGCAAATTTCAAGAAGGTGTAAAATTTCAGATGCAATGATCGGATTTGTACTATTATGGTTTAAAAGATTTTTAACTAAAACAGAAGTTTCTGTTGGAGGAACACTAGGAAAAATATTTTTTACGTCAAATGAAATTAGTCTGGAGTTGTTGGGCAATTGAAAATGTTGTATTTTATTAACTAGTTCTAGTGTATTTTTTACTGTGAATTTAGGTGAAAATTTAGTGTATTCTGTAATAATACCAGACTACACAACAAACGTGAGTTCTCCGTATATCATAAACCTACCCATACTGACACAACTATACACAATTCATCATCCCATTCTACACAACACAAATTAGCAGCCTACCATAGCATGATACATAGACTGACAGAAATTCCCATGACAAAAAATAACTTCGAGATAGAACTAAACATCATTAAACAAATAGCAGTAAACAACGGCTATAACGAACAAACAGTTAACAAAATTTTAAACCAAAAACTCCATAAGAAAGCCCTGAAATTAGTGTATCCACCACCACAGAAAGAACCCAGTACCTTCTGCTCTCTTACATATACTGGCAAGATAACAACAAAAATAGCCAGATACATAAAAAAGAAAGGAATAACACCAGCTTTCAGAACTAACAACAACTTAAGCAAATATATTAAGAACAATAAAAGCCGAAAGAGAAAGAAACTACAGAGTGGTGTGTACAAACTAACTTGTGGTGACTGTCCGAAAACGTACATCGGTCAAACTGGCAGAACTTTTGACAAACGGATAGCAGAACACAAAAGGGCTTTCAACAATAGAAAAACAGACACTTCTACATACGCACTTCACCTTCTAGATCATAATCATTCTTTCAACGAAGAGTTTTAAATTCTGCATATTCAAAATAAAGGCCTTAAGCTATCTTTTTTAGAATCTATGAAAATTAATAAACTGAAAAATACAGATGTAATTCTGAATGACCAACTCGAGACAAACAGCTCCCCACTCCTCAACCTCTTCAGTTAAAGACTTAAAAAGGCAAACACATTGTAAACTGTTGTATTACCTACCTTAAACAAGATTATAAAAAAGAAGAAGAGTTCCTTTTGACTATTGACTTATATAAAATATTATTACGTTTGAAGGACGGATAAGTTTGTAACAATACATTTGTATTTTAATTAAAATAAAACTATTAAAATTAGTCTTAACTTCTATAAAGAGTTAATCCAGAGAACGAATAAAACATGGTGGCAGCTGATTTATAAAAATACGGATGAGAAAACTCGGAAAATTTAGAGGTTGGTTAGTACAAAAATACAAAGTACGAAAACAGCACAGTTAAGCATCAATTGGGAAAAAAAATGCCTGATAACGCTCCAGTTCAAGAATCACCGTCGATAAACCTCACTTTATCACCTCCCGAATCATTTAATTTCCATCCAAGTGATTGGGCACAATGGAAAAACCGTTTTCAACGATTTCGACGAGGGTGTGACCTTGATAAAGCATCTGATGGAAAACAAATTGATGTGTTAATTTATAATATGGGGGTAAGAGCTGAAGAAATATTCTCATCATTTTCACCAGTTCCAACTACATATGATGAGACATTAAAACAATTTGAAGATTATTTTATACCCCGTAGAAATATTATCTATGAAAGGGCCAAATTCCTAAATCATAAGCAAGGGAGTGATACTGCAGAGAAATTTATTACTGACTTACATAGTCTATCAAAAACATGTGATTGGGGGACTTTAAACAATGATATGGTTTTATTAGTGTTGATTATCGGAATGAGAGATATAAGCATAAGTGACAAACTGCAACTTGATGCTGCACTTACTCTCGAAAAAGCTGTAACCTGTCTAAGACAACATGAAGAGCTGATCCGTCAAAAACAAAACCTAAATGAACCAAATGTTTCTGCTATAAGAGAACAATCAACTTACAAAAAATCACAGAAGCCCCAAAATTGCCAACAGTCAAGTAAAGGTGAGAAAACGAAAAAATGCCCTAGATGTGGATATGATTGGCATGATAAATTAGCAAACTGTCCTGCAAAAAATGCTAAATGTGGTACATGCAAAAATGAAGGACACTACAGCAAGATGTGTTATAAAAATAAAAAGTCCAAAAATAAAAATGTACATGCCATTCAGCAAGATTCAGAGCCTGATAGTGACGAAAACTCTTATGTACATGAAATTAAAGCGAGTGATGACAGGAATGTGTGGACACAAAAACTACAAGTAAGCTGCAAAGAGAGAATGCTTGAACCTATCACATTCAAACTGGATACTGCTGCTGATGTAACAATGGTACCTGTCCAAGTGCTGAGTAATGTAATAAATGAACTACCTCTAAATGAATCTTCGAATAAAGTATTTAGTGCAAAAAAGCAAGAAAGATTCAAAATACTAGGTACAGTAAAATTAAAACTAAAATATAAAAATAGGGAAATTACAGAAAATGTATTTATCTCTGAAGAGATTGATGTCCCATTGTTGAGTAGGAAAGCATGCCAAGGCTTATATTTAGTAAAAAGAATTTATTCTATAAGCACTGAGACCAATTGGGTCGTAGAATACTCCTCATTATTCCAAGGACTAGGTAATATGGAGGGTGAATACAAAATTGAAATAAAGGAAAATGCTGAACCATATGCTATTTCTGTACCAAGAACTGTTCCAGTTCCATTGAGAGACCAAGTAAAGGAAGCTTTGGAAAAAATGCAGAGAAATGGTGTCATTGTTCCTGTAGATCATGCGACCGAATGGTGTGCCCCAATGGTAGTAAACATAAAGAAAGGAGGAAAAGGGGTCCGTATCTGTGTCGATCTGTCAAGATTAAATAAAAGTGTCAAACGTCAGTTTCACCCAATTCCCGTAGTAGAGCTACAACTTGCAGAGATTAGAGGGGCTAAATACTTTAGCAAACTTGATGCAAATCATGGATTCTGGCAACTTAATTTAGCCGAAGAATCAAGAGACTACACAACCTTTTTAACCCCATTTGGAAGATTTAAATTCCAGAAATTACCTTTCGGCATTACATCGTCACCAGAGGAATTCCAGAAAAGAATGTCACGAGTCCTTGAAGGAGCAAAAAATACTCTAGTTCATATGGATGATGTGCTGGTTTGGGGAAACACAAAAGAGGAACACGATGACCGCCTAAGAGAACTGCTCGAGAGAAAGAGAAGCACTAGCTCTGACCTGGGCAAGCCATCGACTAAAGAGTTTTCTGATAGGAAAACAATATACCACAGAGACCGATCACAAGCCACTTATACAAATATTTAAAACTAAGCATCTCGATGATCTGTCCCCAAGACTTCAAAGGTTTAGAATGCGCATGATGCGTTATGACTACAATATTGTATATACCCCAGGGAAAAATTTATATATTGCTGATACTTTATCCCGTAAACCCATACCTTCAGAAGATGACAAAGAATTAGAAGAAGAAATCGATGCCTTCATTCATGGAGTCACTCTTGCAGGTATTCACACATCTGACGATGTAACACGAGTTGCTAACTCACAAAGCAATGATCAAACCTGTAATCAACTGAAGAACTACATAATGGGAGACTGGCCTCACAAGTCTGCATTATCAGGTGATATTAAACCATACTACCCAGTACGTCATGAACTATCAGTTGTGGATGGTATCCTTCTTAGAGGAAACCGTATGATCATTCCATGTGAGCTCAGGGCAATGATGTTGGAAAAATTGCACGCTGGCCACTTTGGAATAACTAAAACTCGTCGTCGTGCTCTGGGAACGATGTGGTGGCCAGGAATTTCTCAAGAGATAGAAGCCAAAGTAAGATCTTGTCCTATCTGTATTCAAAACTCGACAAACCATCATGAACCTTTATTGCCAGCTAAATTTCCAGATTATCCATGGCAAGTGATATCAATGGACCTTTTTAAAACTGAAGGAAAATGGTTTATCGTCGTAACTGATAACTATTCCAGATTTTTTGAAGTACTTCCTGTTCAGAACATGAGATCACAGGAAGTAATAAACATCTGCAAAACAATATTTGCAAGATATGGTATACCACAGTTGGTTTGTTCCGACACTGAAACACAATTTCATGCTGTTGAAACATCAGAGTTCCAACAGTTTGCAAGAGAATGGGGGTTCTCTACATCGAGAAGTAGCCCACAATTCCACCAAGCAAATGGCGCAGCAGAAGCTGCTGTAAAAGTCGCAAAAACCTTAATAAAGAAGAATAAGAACAACATAGAGATGGCACTTCTGTCCTATCGAAACACACCACTAGAGAACGGATTCAGTCCATCCGAAATGATGTTTGGAAGAAAATTGAGAGATAATCTACCATCAATCGCATTAGCTGAATTTAAATCATCAAAGAAGCTAGTAAGCGCGGAGAGGAAGTACCGCTCGAAATATAAAAAATTATATGATGGAAAACATGGACCGAAGAATTTGAGTCGACTTCAAATTGGTGATTTTGTATGGATCACAGACCTGAAACGACATGGTGAAATTATTAACGAAGTTAATCCAAGATCATACATAGTTAAGACCGCCATAAGCACCATAAGGAGAAACCGTTTTCATCTGATCCCTGCTCCATATCTAAGCAGTATCCCCGATGGAGTATTGAAACAACTGCCAGGGATTCAACAAACAAATTCGACTCCAGAAACTACACCGACTACTCAACAACTAACATCCCAAAGACCAACAAACATTGAGAAAGGTAGTCAGGAAGTGGAAAGTCACCCAACTCAACCCAAAAGGCCTGTACGACTTCCAACGCCAACGAAAACTGATGGACCATTTAATATTGAGCAGAGTAAGAATACAACGCGCTCTGGGAGAGCGGTTGTCAGACCTTTACGCTATCGTGAAGATTAATCAGTAGTTATGTTGAAGATGTATCATCTTGAGGGGGGATGTTGTATTACCTACCCTAAACAAGATTATAAAAAAGAAGAAGAGTTCCTTTTGACTATTGACTTATATAAGATATTATTACGTTTGAAGGACGGATAAGTTTGTAACAATACATTTGTATTTTAATTAAAATAAAACTATTAAAATTAGTCTTAACTTCTATAAAGAGTTAATCCAGAGAACGAATAAAACATAAACTATATCACTTGAGAAAGGCACTCTGCCGAAACAGCTGTAGTCACATAGTTATAATAAATTTTGTAGAAGTATAGAAAACAAACGTTTTCAGTGTTTTATTGTTAGATAAAATGAACTTTCATCAAGTAACGGTCGAATCCATCAATTATTTTTATTATTGTGAATGAAATTGCATAACTTCAAGAATACTCTCTGAAATTTTCAGATTGATCGGTGTAAAATTACCAGAGATACAGCATGTTGAATATTCCTACCTTCGACTCGCTTTGCCGCGGTTTCCCGCCAGGAAGCTTGAGTGTAGTGAGGAACAACTGTTCCCCTTCTCTTTTGTAGATTACTCCGCGATTCAAAAATATATTCCGGTCGTCATTACTTTACGATTTGACAGACAAACAAGGAGACTAAACGAAGTTGTCAAAACTTTAAACGAGTTTTTCTCAAAACTACATTTTTCAACACAAACACAGTTGTTAAAAAAAATTCGTTTTTAAAGTATCACTATGCATTATGTGTTTATAGCTTTGTTTAACAATAAAGAAATTAATTTTTAGCAATGTAAATAATCAAAATCGGTATAATTTGACTTGAACTTTCAAATGCTGCAAGCAAAATTGCTATTTTACTTTTTAATCAAAAGTCATATTATTCGGGTTCAAAACTTGCAATTTTTCGTTTTTTTTTTCAAGTTCAACCGCGTTTATATCGAAAACTATGCATCCTACCAAAAAAATTTAATAACATGTTTTACCTAGAATGATCAAAAAAATACAGAAATAGTACATTGTTTACCGGGTAGGAAAAGCTTAACATTCCTGGACGACTGTGAAGATTGCTAAGTCGAGGCGCAAGCCGAGACTTAGCAACACAGAGTCCAGGAATGTGGCTTTTCCTACGAGGTAAACATACTATTTTTCCGCAAATCGTTTAAAATTCGACAGATATTGATTGATTTAAAAAAACGCGATAATTTTATTCCCAAATAAATGGTGCTTTGAAATTCCTAATAAAATTACTTGGGTTACTATGGAAACGTATTGAGGTTGAATTGTCAAACTTTTTATCATTTATGTAGAACACTAACAACTGTACGGAAATATCATTTCCTTACAGTAAGGAAATGACATTTCCTTACAGTAAGGAAGTCCTGACTTTTTCTTCAAGAAATTTTGACAGGAATGTCAAAATTTCCTGGCGATTTGCGGAAAAATGTTTTGTTTTACAAAATATCGCTTTTTTGTAATATGTTGCAAGTTTTTTGTTACAATCTTATAACAATCGATAACAATCTTATCGACATCCGGACGAACAGTTACTCACAGAATTCGTGTTCTACGGGTCAAAATACATAAAAAAATCCATCTAAATAAAGGAGGCCGTTGTCCCCCCTGGCAACAGCACGATTTTTAGGTAAATTGTTTCTGTTTGATTGCAACCAGTTTTCTGGTTTTGACAACTAGTCCAAAGAAATAAGGTTTTTGTCGGGACACTTGAGCAGCCAGGTTGCAAATGCATTTTTTGAGTACTATATACCTAATACATTATAAATACAAAAATGCCCGTCACAGTTCGGACGAGAAACTTAGTTATTAACAAATAAGGGTCAAAAATGGCAGTTCTTTCATTTAAATCGCTACAGGTAAAAATAGGGTAATTAAATATCTTATTTATAATATTCTTCTTTTTGTAGATGAGCCAAGGTTTAAAATGGCACCTTTTGAATTTTGGTTCGATCATTTTTTGTTTCAGAAAGTGCAAAATAAGACTAAAATTTCAAAAATAAAAAATGTGCTATAACTTTTGCGAAAATGGCCTTAAGACTTTCATATTGCACGAAAAGTTGAGTCAAACATTCCATACAATACATAAAAATTTTTAAGACGATTCGTCAATTAGTTTAAATTTTATTCAATTTGTTTATCGCAAAGAGCTTTTTTTCGCAATGTTATTGTTCAGAAAATAATAATGACATAGCAATTCTGTGGAAACCACATGCAAGAATAATAGTTATGTTTTTAAAGTATTGAAAAAAATCATTAAAAAGTCGTTTTATCACTCCGAAAAAAGTTTAGTAAAATAAAGTCATTTTTGGCTTCTAAACAATTTGAATAACTTTGTTAATATTGACTATAGAGTAAATCTACTTTAGGATTTCAAAAGCTGGTATTTTTATAAGAATTTTCAGAAAAAACTTTTTGTCTATGTTAATTAGGTTCAAAGTTAGCCACTTTTATTATTTAATTGGCAGTTACTTCTATATACATCAAATTATCCTCTAACAGTGTTAGTTACCATACTACTCCGAAACGGCTTGGCCGATTTTTATAATCTTCACGAATACTTCACGAACTGTTTTATAAATAACCAAGTATTTCACTCCGGACAAATTTTTTTAGATTATTTTGGTTATTTGGAGCAAAAAAGGTCTCTTATGATTTTTCTCTAAAATTTATAGTTTTCGAGTTATACGCGATTTAAAATTTGAAAAATGCGAAATGACCATTTTTAAGGCTTAATAACTCGATTAAAAACTATTATTATGAAAGTCAGAAACTCACCTAATCAAAATTTAAAGCCCCCCTACAAGATCCTGAAAAAATGTTTGTCATTATTTTATTACTAAGCTGTTATTTTTAATTATCAACAATGAGCGCGAAAAGCTTATTGAGGCGGCCGTCAATGTGAGTGCGAGTAAGATCCTCCATTCCGACCGTCCAATGGTGCATCTCAGTCACACTCACATTGATAGCCGCCTCAATACGTTCCTAGCGCTCATTGTTAATAATTAAAAATAACAGCTTAGTAATACAATAATGACAAATATTTCTTCAGTACCTTGTAGGGGGTCGTTAAAATTTGATTTGGTGGCTTTCTGACTTTCATAATAATAATTTTTAACTGAGTTATTAAGCCTTCAAAAAGGTTATTTTCGCATTTTTCAAATTTTAAATCGCCTATAACTCGAGAACAATAAATTTTACAGAAAAATCACAAAAGACCTCTTTTGCTATAAATGACAAAAATGATGTAAAAAAAATGTCCGAAGTGAATTTTTTTTTGTGAATTTGTTTAAAAAAAATTGTTTAAACAATTTTTCGATTACGGTACCACCTGACACCCAGTGGAGTCGTTATAAGGACCTCTTTTTGAGTAAGTTTGTGCAAAAGAATCGAACTGGAATAATTTACCTAACGGGGGCGACGATACAGACTGGACTATAAATATCACGATTTGGACATAATATACAGTAATATTTATTTCTAGAATCGGTTGTTTGTGTGAATCAACTTTTACTAAATGGCATTGGGAAGAGTATACTATAACTAGTTGTAGTCTACTTTTACTAGTAAATGTTAAATAAAAATCTTCATTTTATATTTCGAATCAACTTTTACTAAAACTGGATAATCAACTCCAACTGGATAATCAACTTGAACTGTAACATATATAAAAATGGATGAAGATTCTGTTGGACTTAATTATTCTAATAATAATCAACCAATTTCATATTCCAATACTGTAACCTCATTTAAATACCCAACAAAAAACCAAGCCGTTGTTCTATCTGCTCTAAATGAAGTCAAAATACACGAATATATTATTGCAATAGGAAATCTAGTACAACCCAAAAATGTATTATTTGCATCCCGCATCTCTAACAACAGAATTTGTATCTATCTTGCAAATACTGAAGTCGTCAATACATTACTAAAATCACACACATCGTTATCCATCAACAATACCGTAGTCGAAATAAGACGTTTAATTAGTCCTGCCACAAGACTAATCATTTCGAATGTTTCTCCTACCATACCAATTCCCACCCAAAAAACGACACAAGTCCCATCCTCATTAATCACTTCTATCAAGAAATTCTAACAAAATATGACGACTATATTAAGATTTTCACTGACGCTTCAAAAAACAGTCCAGCACATTCTTACAGAATGTCCACTTTACTCGAACCAAGTCAGCTGAAGAATATATCAAATTATAATTTATCCAGTGCAATTAATTATCTTAAAGATATAAATTTATTTCATACAATGTAATAATTATATTGTAATTGTTCAACATCCGCTAATAACCTTCCATGGTTGATGCGGCTTGTTTTTCCCTGGAAGCCGTCCGTGCATGCACCCCGGTGGCACTGCAGCTTTTCAGCTTATTGTGCTTTCTTCCATTTGTTCTCATGACGCCCAATCCAATATAGCAGTGCCCTTTACTAGCCTGTAAAGGTCCATTGGGTTAGTGCCATACACTGTCGGACTTGGTTTGCAGTCTCCATATATTGCTTGTCTCTTACGATCCAGCGCCTCGCAATCGCACAATAAATGTCTGACTGTCTCGGTCTCTCTATTGCATAGTCTGCAGCTGAGATCTCCGTTATATAGTCCTATCGTGTGTAGATGTCCTTTTACTGGAAAGTGTCCAGTTAAGAAACCTGTAGTGATTTTGAGCTGATTCCTGTTCATTTTGAACAGTTCTTCAGCTCTTTTTGCGCATGTTTGAGGTATAAATCTCTTCGCATGCTTTTGCGTGGGAATTTCTTCCCAGTATTCTTTGTGCTGTCTTCGTATCCAGCCTCTTAATCGGTCTCTGATTGTGCTTTTGGGCACTCTCAGTGCCGGTTCTGGACTTAAGTATCTTGTTGCCGATCCTCGTCTAGCAAGTTCGTCAGCTTTTTCATTACCAGCGATCCCTTGATGTCCAGGCACCCAAATGAGTTTTACCTCATTATGTTCCGCCAGGGTGTCAAGTTCTTCGCGGCATTCCCATACAAGCCTTGAGGTTATCCTTGGGTTCTTTAAAGCCCTCAAGACCGCTTGGCTGTCTGAACAGATATTGATTCTCTTATTAGTATAAGTCCAGGGCCGCGCCGTCCATGTGTGCAATGTGTGCGGCGCACATAGGCGCCAGCAATTAGGGGCGCCGCTAGAGTTGTTAAAAAAATTTTACGCAGGTCAAAACAACACTTACCCGTTTAACGACCTTGCATATCTCAACTGCAAAGGTAGGTAAATTACGTATTGATTTATACAATCTGAATAAACAAGGAAAATCCTGTAAAGACATGCAGCCACCGGTCCAGCAGAATTTATGCTTTAAAGCCATTGCAAAAAAGATTGATAGAAATGTGTGATGCTTTATGTGATAATTCACATTCGGATAAATTTGATCTTAATTCAAAATACCAAGCTAGATATTTAGGAGACAAAATATCAACATTTACATTCATATGCTCAGTCCACATATAGGTGTGGTATGAAGTTCTGATGAAAGTTAACTTCGTTAGCAAAATTTTACAATCAAAAATAATGAATAATATATGCAGCCTACCTTAAATGATTTACAAGAGTTAAGGACGTAGGGGCAAAATTTCGCGCCAATGTGTTTTAAATTCATTTATTTTTTTTCAAATTCTGAGAAAACTAATAGGTGTTTTTGAAAAATTTAAACCTAGAATGAAAGATTGCATTATTACCGAGGGCCGAAAGTCCCTGAAAACTTCTATAATATTTATTTTATTAGGTTACAGGGGTAAAAAAAATTAGTGTGATTTTTAATTTTAAATATCTCAAACTTTTTGGTTATTCTAAGGAACTTTCTGCACTCGGTAATTATGTAATCTTGCATTCTGCGTTTAAATATTATAAAAATTCTTATTAGTTTTCTCAGAATTCGAAAAAAATTAATTCATTAAAACACACTGAAGAGAAATTTTGCGCCTACGCTCTTAAAACAATTCTTGCTCTATTTTCGGATAGATCGCAAATTTAATGATGTTATTACTACAGCAAATGAAACTGCAGAGAAACTGGATGTGGAGACCAGTTTTCAACAAGACACACAGTTCGACACGTCGGAATAAAAGCAAACAGTTCGATTACGACATAAAGACGAACCGATTTTGCATCCTAAAATGTCATAAAAAGTTTATTTCTTTATTGTGTTCTCTGTTCTCAACCAAGCATTAATTTCGGTAGAAAGATATAGCGACAGGCATCTGCGGCAAGAATCAAAACAGCAGGCAATGAAAGCAGCGAGAATATCTGGTTTCCTGAGGGATATAATCTGGCGGAATAAATATATGAGCACCGAAAGCAAAGTCCGCATTTATAAGACATGTGTTAGACCCGTACTGACATACGCAGCTGAGACAAGGGCCGAGACAACAAAGACCAAACAGATAATGAGAACAACAGAGATGAAAACCCTAAGATCCATAAGAGGTATCACACTCAGAGATAGAGTACGAAACGAAGACACATTGAGAGAGCTAGGCGTTCAGGACGTAGTGAGATGGACAAGAGCGCGACGACGCATGTGGAGGGACCACGTAGATCGGATGGACCCTGAACGTATGGCGCATTGGGCGAAAACAAAGAAGCCCAACACCAAGCGACCCATAGGAAGACCCAAAAAACGATGGTACGAGAGTTGGAGCTCCGGATCGCAGCAAAGACTGTAACAGAAGAAACAGGACATAGTCCTATTACAAGAAGAAGAAGAAGAAGAAGAAGAAGAAAGATTTTCCATATTGGAAAATCCTGTTGATTCTTTCAAATGTATATATAATTTAAACGACAGTACAGAACACTCACAATTAAAACTTTTGTGTAGTTTGTATATAATGAGATTTAATGATTATCTAGATATAGGGGGAGACGATTTAATTGAAGAAATTATACAGCTTCAGCCTTTGTTAAAAGAATTAAATAATGTTTTTATAATTTTAAATTTATATTTTAAACGAATTTACTGCAGTTTAGCCAAATTTAACAATAGTTCTTCGCATTCTGCTCACTTTGCCCATATCTGATGCCACTGCGCCACTGCTGAGTGATCTTTTTATAAACCTGAAACTTAAAAAATTATTTAAGATCGACCATCAGTCAAGGGTGGTGGATAAATTTATCTACCATCTCTATAGAGTCGTCAGTATTAAATCAAATTGATATATACCATATTATAAACAGATTTTTCGAATTAAAGACGCGAAACGTTAATTTTTTATAAAATACATAGGCTAAGTATTTCATGTTTTCCTGCTGTTATGCCAAAGAATTATTTTTACTTAATTATTTTAATTTACTTTTATTATTTTCCTGTTGCATATGTAACAATTTTTATTTATTTATTTTTTGGTTACAATAATAAATAAATTGTTCATTTTGGGCGCCATTAAATTTTTTGCACACAGGCGCTACAACGTGCTGGCGCGGCGCTGTATAAGTCCTCAATCTGTTTATCCGTGCACAGTGCAGGATTGCATATACCTCCGCCTGAAATACAGAGGTATATTCTCCTAGTGGGATGGAACCGATATAGTACCTATCCTCACTATATACTCCTGATCCCGAACCATCTTCTGTCTTGGACCCATCTGTATACCAGGTGTGGCCCTCATACTTCAGATGTCTGCCAGGATCTTCCCATACCTTTCGAGTGTATTTCCACCTGGAAAGGTATTTCCATTTTATATTTTGGGATACAATGGTCTGTTATGATCTCCCATATCGGATCCCCGCATATATCTTTGATGCTGCAGTGTCCTTTGCCCACTGAAATTTTGCTTTGATTACCCTGCAGTCTATGTAACTCCATCCTTGCCTCGCCCTTCACTGTGATGTGTAAGGGAGGAAGGTCTAGTAAGGCTTCCATTGCTGCAGTTGGTGTGCCTCTCATTGCTCCTGTTATGCTGAGACAGACAAGCCTTTGTATCTTGCCTAACTTCTCTATAGCATTTCTCTGTTGCACCTTTGGCCACCCGGCCAATGCTGCATACGTTATTGTGGGCTTTACCACCATGTTGTATATCCAATATATCATGTTCGGTTAAGTCCCCATGTTCTGCCATGTATGCATGTGTGCGTCTGGTCACCATTAAAGTGGCCATCGCTCTTTTAGTTATTCGTTCCAGGTGTTGATTCCAGGTAAGCCTTAAGTCTATTATGACTCCGAGATATTTTACCTCCCTCTCCACCTTTAGGTAGATCCCCATGAGATTCACAGGTCCTATTCCCTCTAATTTTGTCCTTCTGGTGAAGGCTACTATTTTGGATTTGTGAGGGCTTACGGACAATCCTACCTCACTTGTCCATTTTGATACTACATTCAGGGCCTGTTGCATGTTATCCCTGACAGTTGTATTGAACTTACCCTGTGCCAGAATGACAAAATTATCTGCATAGCCCAGGAGGACATTATATTTTTTCCTATTGAGCGTTCCAATCAGTCCGTCCATAACCAGATTCCACACTAACGGAGATAATACACCTTCCTGTGGGCATCCTCTGGCAACCCGTGCTGACATGGTCTCGCCCATCAGTGTCGAATATACCACGCGGCTTTTAAGCATGCATTCTATCCACCTGCAGCTTATTTCATCCACTCCTTTCAGCCGGATGGCCTTTGTGATTACATCGAATGAGGTGTTGTTGAAGGCTCCCTCTATGTCGAGAAAGGCTCCCAACATCACCTCTTTGTTTTCCAGAACATACTCCACCCTCCGTACTAGATGGTGCAGTGCTGTTTCTGTTGCTACACCTGGCCTATATGCATATTGGTCTTGTTCTATTGGTCTTTCAACCAATATTCCATCCCTAATATGTCTATCTACCAGTTTTTCCAATGTCTTTAGTACAAAGGACATCAGACTTATTGGTCTAAGGGACTTTGCAGTCATACGTCCACCCTTACCAGGCTTAGGTATGAATGCTACCCTTGTCGACCTCCAAGCAACTGGTACATACCCCAGCGCAATACTTGCACGAAGTATTGTACACATTTGCTTGTACATTGCTTCTGTACCTTTTTGCAAAAGTATAGGATAAATCTCGTCCGTTCCCGGTGATTTATATGGTTTAAATGAACTTACTGTCCATTTTATTTTGTCTGGTGTCACCATCTCTTTTGCAGCTTTCCAGCTTCCCCTATTTCCATATTTCATGGTAACTGGTCCTTCTTGCTGTAGAACTTCTGGTGTCATCATTCTGGTGACTGACCCAGGGAAGTGAAAATTGAAGAGTTCCCTTAGCGTCTCTTCACTGGTCTGTGTGTGATCGCCTGACTCCATTTGGAGCGTGGCGATATTGCTCTTAGGTTCTTTCGAGAGAACCTTTTGGAGTCTAGCCACTACTGCAGTCTGTTCTATCTCCTCGCAGTGCTTCCTCCATGATTCTCTTTTGGCTTTCCTTAGAGCCTTGTTATATTCAGTCAGAGCTTTGCGATATTCGCTCCACTCGCCTGATCTCTTGGCAGAATTGAATTCTTTTCTCGCATCTCTCCTTCTTTTAGCAAGTTCATTGTTCCACCAGGGCACTTTCCTGTTGGAGCTTCTCGCTGTTACGGGACAGTTATCTTTATATGCTTCTATGACTATATCCTGAAATTGTTCAGTAGCCATATCTAGCTCTATTGTGTTCCTTATCCTCTTTATAGCCCCACGAAAACTATATGTCAGGTCTTCTTGATACGCTTCCCAATCAGTTTTCCTGGGGTTTCGATAAGTCTCTGTTTCGTGCTCATAGCCCGTTATTTCAAAGTATATGTGTCTGTGGTCTGAGAAACTCGCCTCATCAGACACATGCCAGTTCCTAACGATGCTGCTTGCAAATGCAGTCGCCATCGTTATATCGATAACCTCCTTCCTATTAGCAGTCACAAAGGTAGGTTTGTTGCCTACATTTAGTATGTCTAAATTATATTCCATAATAAATTGTAGTAAGTGCTCACCTCTTTCGTTGTTTCCGGTGCTCCCCCAGCTGATGTGATGCGAGTTGGAGTCACAACCAATGATTATCTGTGATCCTTTGCCTCTGCAGTCTCTCATCAGTTCCTCCAATTCCCTTGGTGGTGGTGGGTTAGGATCATCATAGGGCAGATAGGCTGATCCGAGTATTATCTCCTTCATTCTACCTCCCTCTGTAACTTTTAGTTTTACTGCTGTTAGATCCCTAGAACAGAAATTAGTTAACGGCAGTACCTTAATGTTGCTTGTAGCTATTCAGGTTCTTGGTACTTCAGCGGATCTACTGTAAATCAGTTCTCCACTTATCCCTGAGAGACCTTTTATTTTACCCTGGTTTACCCAGGGTTCTTAGATGAGAGCAACATCAAAACTTTCCATCGCCACAGCAAGTTCTGCCGAAGCTGCCTTACTGTGTTGAAGGTTGGCTTGGATCACTCTCACCTTTGTCATCTCCATCTGTCTCCCGCACGATCTTGAATGCTACCCTTCCCATCCTATAAAAGGCCTTGAGTTGGGTCTGCTTCAAAGCCCTAAGGGAGACCTTGTCGATCGAGTACGCAAGGATTTCTCCTTGCCCCTCGACCTTCTGGCTTTTCAGTGTCCAGTCTGTCGTATTGAGCCCTGCATTCTGCTTGCCCAAGCGACTCCTGAACACTTTTTCGCTTATGCCGGTCTCAGGCACGTGCACAAGCACAATCGGTCTCCTCAAATCCTTGGATTCGATCAACTTCAAATCCGCCGACTCCCAGAGATCCCGAAGCTCTCGTACCGTCCCCTCCAGCCAAGATTTGGTAGGTTCATTCGCGCAGTGGATCCACAGAATCCCCGCGCTGAATGTAGTTCTTAGGAACTCCCTCCCGCCGGGTGCCTTATCCACTGCCTCTTCCAGTTTTGTTCGAACCAGTTCTGCTTGTTCCTGGTTCAGTTTTACCTCAGGATGACGTCTGTCTACCACCGCCATCCTCAGTTTGTCTGTCACTTCGCCGTAAGTGCCAGTCTGCGTTTTACCGCCCCTTACCTCTTCAGCGCTAGCAACTGTGCCAGTCTGCGTATTACCGCTCCTGGTCGCGTTGTTAGCTGCTTGTTTCGTAATTCCCTTCGGTCTTTTGGCCTCGGGGTTTTTTGTTGGGTTCGAGCTGTCAGACCGGGTCGTTTTCACTCCCGTGGTCTGGTCACTTTTCCCCTTTTGGCCTTTGGTCTTATGTGGGTTTTCTTTAACCCACGTCTCAGCAGCTATTTTTTCGGCTTTCTTAAGCCTCCGTCTTTGAGCCCCAGATAGCTTTTTTGCCCCGAGACTTAGTTTCTCGAGTCTTGTCTCTAGCTGGTCAGCTTCCATACCTCTCTCCTCGGCATGGTCTGCTGTTTCCACAGCTCCCTTGTCCGTGTGTTCTATATGGTCTGCTGCTCCCGCAGCTTCCATTCTTGTTTCTTCGGAGAGGTCGCCCATTTCTGAGTCCCTCTCCGCTTGTTTAATGTTTCTCTTTGGTTCCACGATTGTTCCCACGAGTAGGGTCGAAATAAATGTCGAGTACGGCAGTGCGCCCTTACCGCACCAAGGCTATATTCCCCTAGAGTTCGCCATCTCTCTAGGGAATCGCTTCAGATACACTTTACTCCCTGTACCATGCATCCCGTCGGCACGATGGTGTTACACCTTAGGATTGGGAGGATGGATCATTTGGCGTTACCCAGGGTGCATCACGTGGAGGCGATCCATCGCTACACCCCATGCGGCTTTATGTAAATAAAAAAAACTTTTGATTAAAAAATAAAATAGCAGTTCTGCTTGCAGCATTTGAACGTTTAAGTCAAATTATACCGGTTTTGATTATTTGCATTGCTAGAAATTAATTTTTTATGGGTAAACAAAGCTATGAACAAACAGTGTTTGAGCGTTTTGTCGCATGTCCGCACCGCACCAAGGATTAAAACCGAACGGAACCGACCAGGTAGGACTTCCTTGGCGCGATGCGGACATGCGACAAAACGCTCAAACACTGTTTGTTTATAGCTTTGTTTAAAAATAAAAATAATAATTTTTAGCAATGCAAATAATCAAAACCGGTATAATTTGACTTGAACTTTCAAATGCTGCAAGCAGAATTACTATTTTTAGTGCGGCTGATATGTCAAACAATTGCACATTTAATGATACAAGCATATAATTTGAACCACATAGGTATACTACACATATAAAGGTTCAAATTTAGATATTAGGCCATCTCAGATTTTGCCTTTTACAAAAATGGCGGGCGTTCAAAATGGCGGCTATACTTATGTGTTTAATAGTACCATAACTTTTAAACGAAACGTCCGATATCAACCAAATTTTGTATATAGGTTTATTTTTTGATTTACAAGAGGGATGTGGTGAACCGGAAGAATCGGTTTACCAGATTTCTATGTTTTTACTGGTTGTTTATGTAAAAATATGTTTTTTTTTTTCAATTTTTTCCCTCTATATATATTAATTTTTCAAAAAGGTAATACAGCAATTGAAAAGAGCGTAAAAATATTTTGTAGAAAATATTTTGAACTTTTTAGTTATGTTAATTACCATTTAATAAATGCATAACGTATCTTCACATGTACCTATCTGTGGCAAATTCGTGCAAACATTATAAGAATTATTGTGCATTTATGGTAGAAGCATATAATTTGGACCACATATACTACACACATCAAGGTTCAAAGGGCCTAGCCGGGTAAGATGGTGAAAAGTGCCCCCAGCTCGATTTAAATTCCATATAGGCCAATTTTTAGCACATATAGAGGAACTCACTTTCTGAAACTTTTAGCCCCCTAGGTGGTCACGTGACCCCCCTAGAGCCTAATTAGGCTTTTTATGTTTTTATTTTTTATCTCAGGCGCATCAAGAGCTAGCCAAAAACTTTATTAAAAAAAGTTGTAAGTTCCAAAAAGATCTATAAGAAAAAATTTTTTTTTATTTTTTGGCGGGAAATTCGAATTTTTAGAACAATTTTAAACTTTTAAATGACTCTGAAAAAAAAACTAAGACACTCGTTTTTACGAAAATTAATTATAATGTGTATTTTTGCACAATATTTCACCCTGAATTTTTTCAGATTTTTAAAATTGGTGAAACGTACCTTTAAAAATAAAAAACCGCATTTTTTCAGTTTTTTTTTCGTGTTTTGAAACAATTTTATACATATTTTTCAAAAAAGGTAACACTGTTACTAGAATAGGTAAAAAACTGAAAAATATTTGGGGTTTGCTTAATAAAAATTTTTTGTAAAGCCATCCATTTTCAAAATACAGGGCGTTGAAGAAAACAAAATTTTACACATTTTTTACGATTTTGCTGAAACTACTGGCAACATTGTAATAAAACTTAGCGGGATTTAAGAGCTGGTTATTGTGCATATTTTGACATAATTAATGATTTGATATTCATCATTGGCTCGCATAGGGGTAATGGTCTGAACTTTTTAAAGAATAAAGATAGTACGCCACTGACATATTTCAAATTAACAATCGTTTTTTAATTTCTCGTTCAATTTGTGACAAAAAATGTATCTTCTTATTTTTTTATACGACGCGCCATTTTTATTCAAAAAATAAAAGATCTTAACCCTTATAAAGTATTCGAACCTTTAGTAGTTTCTACATCTACATACATACAATAATAAACTCATACATCCATTATCAAAATTAATTCGAATACTTTGGAAGCGTTAAGATATTTTATTTTTTGCAGCAAAACAACGCGTCGTATGAAAAATGAGAAGATCGATTTTTTATTGCAAATTGAACGAGGAATTCAAAAATGATTGTTAATTTGAAATATGTCAGTGGCGTACTATCTTTTTTTCTTTGAAAAGTTCAGATTATTACCCCTATGCGCGCCAATGATGAATATTAAATCCTTAGTTGTATGTCAAAACATGCACAATAACTACCTCTTAAAACCCGCCAAGTTTTATTACAATGTTGCCAGTAGTTTCGGCAAAATCGTAAAAAATATGTAAAATTTTGTTTTCTTCAACGCCCTGTATCTTGAAAATGGATGGCGTTACAAAAAATTTTTATGAAGCAAATCCCAATCATTTTTCAGTTTTTTACCTATTCTAGTGACGGTGTTAAATTTTTTGAAAACTATGTATAAAATTGTATCAAAAAAACGAAAAAAAAAACCGAAAAAATGCGGTTTTTTATTTTTAAAGGTACGTTTCACCAATTTTAAAAATCTGAAAAAATTCAGGGTGAAAGATTGTGCAAAAATACACATTATAATTAATTTTCGTAAAAACGGGTGTCTTAGTTTTTTTTCAGATTTATTTAAAAGTTTAAAATTGTTCTAAAAATTCGAATTTCCCGCCAAAAAAAAAAAAATAAATTTTTTCACATGGATCTTTTTAAAACTTACAACTTTTTTAAATAAAGTTTTTGGCTAGCTCTTAATGCGGCTGAGATAAAAAATAAAAACATAAAAAGCCTAATTAGGCTCTAGGGGGGTCATGTGACCACCTAGGGGGCTAAAAATTTCAGAAAGTGAGTTCTTCTATATGTGCTAAAAAGTGGCCTATATGGAATTTAGATTGGGTTGGGGGCACTTTTCACCATCTTACTCGGCTAGGCCCTTTAAATAAAACGTTATCTCAGATTTTATCTTTTACAAAAATGGCGTGCATGCAAAATGGCGACTATACATATGTGACATAGCACGATAACTTTTGAACGAAAAGCCCGATTTCAACTAATTTGGTATATAGATTATTTTTTTATGTGTAAGACCCATGTCTTGAACCGGAAGAATCAATTTACAAGAAGTTGTGTTTTTCCTGATTTTTATATAAAAACATGTTGTTCTTTTACCAATTCTTTCACCCTGTATATATTAACTTTTCAAAAAGTTAATACCGGCGTTGAAAAGAGCGTAAAAATATATGTTAGGAAATATTTTGAACTCTTTAAATATGCTTATTATCAATTAATAAATGCATAACGTATCTTAACATGCAGTGGCGTAGCGGAAGATTGAGGGGCCCCCCGCGAAAATTTTTGTGGGTCGCCGTATTATAAACATAACGACAACTAATATCAGTATAACACTAAAATGTGTAAATGACTATATTTGGCCTTCATCAGTTAGTATTAATACTTAGATTTTTTGGGAATAGACATGAAAACCGATACATGTATCTTAATCCGACAAACACGCTCGGACAGGTCGATTTTGAAAATAATCATAATATATTATAGCATCAAAGTTTCGAACTTTACGCGATCCCTCTTCAAGTGACAGGCATAACTTTGATTTTTTTTAATGGGAAAGTACATCATGTGACACCTCATTTAAAAGCTTTTGAAATACTGATTACAAAAATGTATAATACTTGGCCAAAATTTCGGTCAAATGCTGTTTAAATACATTCATTTTTTTCGAATACTGAGAAAACTAATGAGTATTTTTTTAAAATTTAAACGCAGAATGAAAGATTACATTATTACCGAGTGTCGACAGTCCCTTAGAACAGCGGTTCCCAACCTTTTTTCACTGCCGTACCCCTTGAGATAAATTTATTTAAAATTGTACCCCCCAGAAAAAAAAGTTGCAAGAACATTAATCATGGAAAGTAAATATTTACACAAGAGTTTTTTTTTTATCTTTTATTTGACAATAAAGTTATTGTTCCAAAATTAGGCCTATATATGTTTCTAGTAAACTTAGTAAATTCTAAATACCAACTGTAAAAAATAATAACAAAGTAAGTACAATATTTCTTATCACAAAAATCTACTAGAATTAGCAAATAAGTTTATTGAAAAAAAAAAAGAAATCAAAATTATTCTTAAAACAAGTCAAAACTGTTTTAGTGTGACCCTTGGGCCTGTTTTGTTGCACATAATATTTTGAAATCAATATCAAAGGTTGATAAATACACTCTTAAATCAGGACTTGCATTTAGCTTATTCCTATAATTATTCTTAATGAAATCATAGGAAGAGAACGATCTCTCAACTAGTTCTGTGTTTGTAAAAGGAAGTAAAACCAGAAGGGCTTTTGTGGCTAAGGGTCCATATTCATCCCTAATGCTCACCCAGAATTGTCCAAGGGGTTTCTTCTTGAACTCGGATTTCAAGGAGGAGTCACTTAAAAGTTCTAGGAGCTTTTCCATCTCATGAACGGTCAATGTAGCAGTCTTGACGTTTTCTTCATTGAAAGGATCTGCAATCCAGTTCTCTCCGTCACCTCGTTTAGGAAAATACTTTCTAAAAGAGTCCTTCAGGTTTGTCAAATGTGTCACAATTTGATGTTTCACTTTGTCAGATATGGGCAGATTATTGTCACTCAAGAAATCATGAAGCGTACCAAAAACTTCAGCATGATTGTTTTGAATACAGGTTTTCCAAAAATCAATTTTCTTCAGCATGAATTAAATTTTGTCAGCAATTTTGAATACTCTAATTGAGCTGTTCTGTAACTCTAAGTTGAGTTTATTGATCTGAGAAAAAATGTCAGCTAAATAAGCAAGCTTTTGAAGCCAGTCACTATCATGAAACTTGGAGGCTAAATAAAAAGGATGCTCTTCAAAAAATACTTGCAGTTCATGTCTGAGCTCAAAAAGTCTTGTAAGAACCTTCCCGCGAGATAGCCACCTTACTTCCTTGTGCAAAAGCAACGTGGAGTGAATGCCACCCATACCTTCACAAAGCACTTTGAACAGTCTGGAGTTTGTTGCATTGGCTTTAACAAAATTGACTACTTTGACTGCTTCATTGAGAACATCATTCAAAGAAGACGGCAACTTTTTGGCTGCAAGACTCTGTCTGTGGATGCAACAATGGCTCCATGCTACGTGGGGGGCCACTTCTTTTACGCGCCCTTGAAGACCGATATATATATGCCAGACATTGATTTTCCTCCGTCAGTGCATATACCACACAATTTACCCCAGTCTATTTCTTTTTCACAGAAGTAGTTATAAATCACATTGAACACATCTTCCCCTGTAGTACGCTCAGTTAATGCATGGCACAGCAACATATTTTCTTCAAACTCCTTGTCGGGATTTACACACCTTGCATTAACAAGTAAGATTGCTAGGGCAGCAATGTCCGTACTTTCATCAACTTGGATGGAAAAAAAATCACTGTCTTTTAATTGCTGAACCACTTTTTCTTCAATGTACTTAGAAATGTCTTGAATTCGTCGTGAAACTGTGTTGTTTTACAGCGGGATGGAGTTCACCTTACGACCAAAGTCCTCACCCAACATACACTGAACAGCACCTTTTATACAAGGGGCTATCAAATCCTCACCTATTGTGTGGTTTTTACCACTTTTTGCAATATGGTAGCTAATTTTGAAAGAGGTTTCCACAGCATTTTCATTATCTCTATTAACTGATGCGAAATAAGAAGAAACCACGCCATCTTTCCCATAATTTTTTGAAAGTCGTTCAAAATAGGTAATTTCTTTATTTTTGTGCTGGGCGTGTTTGGATTCAAGGTGGCGCAAAAGTAAGGAAGGTTTCATGCTACCATTACCTAAAACTTCTCCACAAACAACACATAGTGGGTTTTTACTTTCCTCCTCTCCAGTAAACGAAAAGCCATATTTCAAGTACTCATTTGAATATTTTCGTTTCTTTGAGGAAGTTCCAGTACTAGTACTAGATTTCTGAGGTTTACTATCACTGGTACTCACACAAGAAGAATGTTCTGCTGGTGAGTCCCGGGACGTACTAAGCTTGCTAAGCACCTGACTTGCCGTATCAGTCTGATTTGTTTTAAACGATCCAGTTTTTAACCACTTTTCCATCTTCTTGATTACAGTTAAATCGTTTAAAAATCAGTCAAAAACTAACACGCACAATAAGCAAGTAAAAAGTAAACTGAACATAAAATCACGTAATGATTTATCACGTAACGTACGACAAACACATAAAGTCCGCCATTACCAAATATTTTCGGCGTACCCCCAACCAGGTCGTTGCGTACCCCAAGGGGTACGCGTACCCCAGGTTGGGAACCGCTGCCTTAGAATAAACAAAAAGTTTCTTTTGAGTGATTTGAAATAAAAATCATACTAAATTTTCTTTCGTTTTCACCCCTGTAACTTATTAAAATAAACATTATAGTTTTTAGGGACTTACAGCCCTCGATAATAATGTAATATTTTATTCTGCGTTTAAATTTTTCAAAAATTCCTATTAGTTTTCTCAGGATTAAAAAAATTAATGCATTTAAAAAGCATTGGACGGAAATTTTGCGCAAGTATTATACATTTTTGTAATCAGTATTTGAAAAGCTTTTAAAAGAGGTGTCACATGATGTACCTACTTTCCCATTTCAAAAAATCAAGGTTATGACTGTCACCTGCAGAGGGATCGCGTTAAGTTCGAAACATTGATGCTATAATATACTACGATTATTTTGAAAATCGACCTGGCCGACCGTTTTGATTATGTGCTAAAAATAAATAAGTTAAGATGGGGGGGTACATTAAAAACATTAACTTCAAAACTGTTTTTGCTATAAGTTATTTTTTCGTCTCAGCTGAGTTCATCGTAAAATTTTTTATACGTTTTATTCGTTTATTTTTAAATTTTGGTGTAATACCACACTATTCTGCTATTCCTGCTGCTTTTGCTAAAGTTTCGGAAAACGGATTTCTCATTTCTCGAGGATTATCACGAGGTTTTTGAAAAAGTTGAAGGGCGACCGTTAACTCTGCCATTTCAGATTGCAAAAGTCTTGATGTTAGATTAATAAAGTTAAGTATTTTAAATTGAATAGTAATATTAACGAGAAATTCAAAATTATTCATATGCTCTAATAATGCATTAGCTTGTAATTTTTCATCGTTTTTTAGATAGCAATGAAATTTTCGTTAAAGATTTCATTACTTGTCGGAAAGTTCGACGCAAAGCCCTAACAGACTAACAGCATCATGTCTGGATGACCACCGAGATTCACCGTTTAAGTGTTGGCAAACGGGATGAATCCAAAGTCATAATAGTACATAGTACATACCATCTTTTAATACTTGCGCTAAAAAACATAATCGTTTAATTAGGTATATCCTAAAAAACAACTCCTGTACACCATCAAAGGCATCATTCAACACTAGGTTCAGATTATGGGATGCACAATGAACATAGGAAGCTGTTTTTTCAATGTCAGTTGTGCACCTTTGTATGCCTGAATATACACCACTCATAACGTCCCATAGTCCCATCATAACTCTTTCCTCTGCAGTTGTGTATGGAAAGGTGCTTTGATTGTATAAATTTTAAAATTTAATTTACAAGACTTTCTGCGAGTTGGTCTAATATGTGAATAAATCCCAAAACACTTTCAACAACTTCTGCTTTGGAAGGTAAATTATTTTCATCGCAACTTATTTTTATATACCGGAAAATAAACCTCAGCTGATCGTGTATTGAAATATCTTGAGTGGTATCAAGAATTATTGAATAAAAACAACAAAATATGTTTTGGTTCCCAATTTAAAGAAAGTAAGTATTTATTTTTTTATTATTTACTTATTGTTTTTACATATGACCTGGCCTCTAGTGACTAATCCAGGTCGTTTTTCCTGATGGTATTACAGATATTTTTTATATTTTTACATTTTTTACTAAATTACTAAATCTATTTTTACAATTTATTAACTAATTTGCCATAATCTATTAATTACATTTAACAAATTTAAATAAACATAAAATATTTTTGGTACCATCAACTCCCTTCTAAGTTATAAAGACAGTCCCTCTATTTTCAGAAGAGAGTTGGTAGTATTTTTTTTAATTTAATGAATTATTTATTGAATTATTATTTTTATTTATTTATTTTATATTGAATTATTATTATTATAATTGTAAATATCTATTTTTGAATTTATATTTTATTTTATTTATTTTAAGTTTATCTAGAAAGTAAGTAGAAGTATTAAGCTTGAAGGCTTTAAGGGGCCCCTCCTAACGTCGGGGCCCCCGCCTTGCGGGCCCTGCGGGAATGTCAGCTACGCCACTGTTAACATGTACCTATGAAACTATGTGCGGCACATTCGTGCAAATAATATAAGAATTATTGTACATTTAATGGTAAAAGCATATAATTTGGACCAGACACACTACACATACAAAGATTCAAATTTAGATGTGAGGCCATCTAAGATTTCGTCTTCTACAAAAATGGCGGGCATTCAAAATGAATCTACCGCAGATAGTTACATGTGAAGATACGTTATGCATTTATTAAATGGTAATTAACATAACTAGAAGTTCAGAATCTTTCCTAAAAAATATTTTTACACTATTTTCAATGGCGGTATTACCTTTTTGAAAAATTAATATATACAGCGTGAAAGAATTGAATACACAACAAAATATTTTTACATACAAAAACAGTAAAAACACAACTTCTGGTAAACCGATTCTTCCAGTTGAAAACCTCGATCTTATTCATAAAAAAAA
This sequence comes from Diabrotica virgifera virgifera, assembly GCF_917563875.1. Classification (NCBI taxonomy): domain Eukaryota; kingdom Metazoa; phylum Arthropoda; class Insecta; order Coleoptera; family Chrysomelidae; genus Diabrotica; species Diabrotica virgifera. The sequence continues at coordinate 49,871,022 of NC_065448.1, forward strand.
GAAACTTGGTACCAAATTTGGCTGAACTCGGACTTTTCGTTCAAAAGTTATCGTGCTATTAGTCACATATGTATAGCCGCCATTTTGAATGCTCGCCATTTTTGTAAAAGGCAAAATCTGAGATGGCCTCATATCTAAATTTGAACTTTTGTATGTGTAGTATATGTGGTCCAAATTATATGACTCTACCATTAAATGTATAGTAATTCTTATAATATTTGCACGAATCTGCCACACATAGGTACATGTGAAGATACGTTATGCATTTATTAAATGGTAATTATAATTAACATAACTAAAAAGTTCAAAATATTTCCTAAAACATATTATTACGCTCTTTTCAAAGGTGGTATTACCATTTTGAAAAATTAATATATACAGGGTGAAAAAATTGAAAATAAATTATTTACATAATATAAAATAGTTTTACATAAAAAACCAGGAAAAACACAACTTCTGGTAAACCGATTCTTCCAGTTCACGACATCGATATTGTAAATCACAAAACTAACCTACGTATCAAATTTGGTTGAAATCGAACTTTTCATTCAAAAGATATCGTGCTATTAGTCATATATGTATAGTCGCCAATTTTGAATGACCGCCATTTTTGTAAAAGGCAAAATCTGAGATGGCCTCATATCTAAATTTGAACCTTTATATGTGCAGTATATGTGGACCAAATTATAAGCTTGTATCATTAAATGTGCAATTCTTATAATATTTGCACGAATCTGCCGCACTATTTATTTTTTAATCAAAAGTTTTCGGGTTCAAAAATTGCAATTTTTCGATTTTTTTAAAGTTTAACCGCGTTTATATCGAAAACTATTGTATTGGGATACACTGGATCTCAGTAAACATCTTATTAAGACAAATTCTATAATAATTAAATGCCCTTGGTAAAAACAAATATGTTTGTTTTTAATAAATACGATTGACCTAAATTACCACATCAATGCATGCGGTTTTGATACAAGGTCATGTTGCAATAATAATTAGTATATGTTATTTATAATCTGGTCCATTCAGCAGTTTTGATATCACTCTCACTTTTGTTTATATCAAAACAATAAACACGACAATCGACTTTTAATTATACTTTCACGGAGAAAAGATTATTCAATTGGTAGTTGAGATTCCAGCGGGTAACATCGCATTAATCAAATATTATACCACCAGCTACTTACCGTTAAATACTCCAACGTATAAATAAATGTATTAACTGTGAGAGTTATTTACTACATCAACCCTTATGGTCGGGGGGTAACCAACCCTTAATTATCTAAGGTGGCTCAGAAGTTAGGAGCCACCATATGGCGATCCAAGACCAGGGAAGAACACAGGACTGGTAACCTGGAACGAGAAATGGAAAGAAAAGCGTCTATGGCTGAGGATCTTGCACCTCGACCACCCTAGGAAACAGTGTGGTATGCAGAAAAGGATGGAGACATCAGGCCTGACATGGAGCTGAATGGAATGGTATGGAGACGGAACTACCATATGGAACTTCGTGTGGACAATGGAAAACGGACAATGCTATGGAACGTGCAGCGAGGACTTTTGGGTGATACGAACACAGACGTGTAAAAGTGGTAAGTCCATATTAGCTATACTTATGGTATTTCCACGATATTACTCCTGATTCGTATAACCATACAATAACGTAATATAATCGTAATTTAAGATACATAATCTAAGTTTTACCTATTTTTATCTACCTAGTTTATTTTAATTACCTTATTGGTATTATAAGGAATTTTTTTTTACAAATATTATGGTTATTTATAGGACGTAATGATACATTTTTATTTGATATTGATTTTTATTTGATTTTTATATATTTACTAGCATATTTTTATCGTACTGACTTTTTATCCATTAATTTGATTATCTACTGATTTTTACGGTGATTTATATTGATTGATATAATGATTTTTTTATTACAATTTACTATATTTTTACTATTTTTGACATAATATTTTATATACACACATATATATATATATATATTGATGTGATCTTGATTATTGATATGAGATAATATTCTTATATGTCACTTAATTTAATCAATGTATTAATACTAATCTAATTAATTAACCAGATCACATATCAATATGTTTTCAATCTCAGGGCGAATTATAAATTAATTACTTACTTTCGTGGCTTCAAATATTTCTTAATGGTTCCTAATCGGGATAGAAAAGAAAAGAGTAAAAAAAATACACATATGGGTTACAATTATACTCAAAATATTTTTTATTTTATTTAAAAGGCAATCAATGCTTAATATTTGCTATTTCTTATTATTCTTAAACATAACATTTACAAATGGGAATCTTATTTCCTTTTGGTTTTCAATTGAAAGTTTTTATTAACATTTAACTATTAGGAGTTATTAGGAACAACTCTATTTAACTTTGATGAAGCTTTTCTGATATTATTGATTATGTTATTCAATTTTTTATGTGGAATTTAATACGAAAAACCCATACATTCATGTCCAAACAAATGAGACTGACCTTTTCCTGGTGAACTGAAAATGTCCTCACACAAGACCCGTTTCCTGCTATCCTTGGCTGCGATCAAACCTCGTCCTGGCTTCCAGTAATGTTCTCCTTCGAAAAACTAGCTCGAATAGCTCTCGTTCCTGCTTTTGTCGTGATGCTGTGTTCTACCTTTTTCGAAACTGCTATCAGCTACCGGGACACTCTTGGCTCAAGGAGGTTCTTTTACTCTCGACCTGGCCTACTTCTCGTTCCACGATAGATACTCCACACTCACGGAACTACCGGCTTTCTCACTCTCCGTACACTACCGTCTACTACTCGACTTCACTTCTCGACAGCTCAAAACATTCTGATCTCACTTTCTCATCCATTCCCCTACTTTCTAAATATCCCTTCCAGATTCACAAATCAATCTTCCACCACCAACTCTCATTCGTAATATTCCTCAAAACCAATTTTTAATCTTTCTAAATATGCTTAATGGATTTCAAAAGAAAATATTTAATTCCCATTCTAAAATACTTTCTAACTATTTACAAATTTTAATGACCTATTCTCTCTTTCAAATGAGTCTTATTTAGCATAGGCTAATGATCGAAACCTTCCGCGAAAAACGATAATGAACTATCATCTATTTCACTGAGTTTTATTTAGCATAGGCTAATGATCGACCTTCCGAGAAGAACGATAATGGTACGCGTCATTCACTTTGTTTATCTAAGCACATTGTTCCGAGTTTCGTACGCTTATTCTAATCACTTCTTAAAATTAAATATAACAATTTGTTGTATACAGGTTGTTCTAAATTTATATGCCCGAGGTTGAGAAAATTAAAAATATTTTATATTAAAGTGAATTTTGTTTATAATTATCAAATTTTAATTTTTATATCAAATAGAAATATAACAATATATATATATATATATATATATATATATATATATATATATATATATATATATATATATATATATATATATATATATATATATTACTATACCTCGTAAGACTGTCAAATTTATGCGTTCGTTACGGGTACAGAAATAAGGGAAATTATGAATAAATGAGTAGCAACAAAGTTACTTGGGAAGACTTCGTCAAAATAGTTGAGGAGATTACGCAAGAAGTAGTAAGACAAAGTAGAAGGGTCTTGAAGAAGAAAGTACCTAAATCTAAGGATATACAAGAAGAAGTAACGACACAGTTAATTAAATTGTATAACAAATTCACACACTTAACGAAGAAAAATTGGGAAGCTCTATCAGAGAAACAAAGAGAAGCGTGCAACAAATATTTTGGAAGAATCAGAGACAAGGTTATACGCTCATTTCAAGCTGTAAACTTAAGAACAGTAGTTCCAAGTTCAATACACCAACCAATCGACAAGGAAATAGAGGAAGAACAAAGCGTCGAAGAAGGATTCGATCGTCGACCACGATGGCAGGCGGTTCGAGCAATGAACCTCCTGACAAATGTAAATTTTGTGCTAAATTTACTTCAACAAGTGACATTAAATGTTTGGGTAATACCTGTGATGTTGTTGTGCACGTCAAGTGTTTTGATGCAATTTCGAAAGTTGTATTTGTCGATAAAAACTCGTTCTATTGTCGTAATTGTTCCGTTAATAAAGGGCATGGTTCTGCTCCAATGTGTGATAAGTTATCATGTGAAAAAATTGTGTTGGAGAAGGAGATTGAATGTCTGTCACGAGAAAAGGAAGTTTTAAATAAGTACGTTTCTGAATTGGAATACACAAATAATCTGCTTAAATCAAAAACGCCGGTAAGTGACGATTTTCAAGTACAACCTTCTAATTCTACCAGTTCATTTTTGCCAATTAGTGATAGGCCAGCAAAAAGTTACTCGGGTGCCTTGAAAATAAACAAAACTGGATGTGATTCTGTTTTGCTTGTAAGGTCAACGAACCAAAATATTACTAACGTACAGGTAGATAGCGATATTAAATCGAAAATTAACCTTTCTTCTACAAAAGCTACTGTCGATAGTACTAAGTTGGTAAAAAATGGAGTTTTGATTAACTGTAGCAACGCAACATCTTTAGAAAAATTAAAAGAGTGCCTTACCAAACAATTAGGAAATACTTATTCTGTTACTGAACCAAAGAAATTAAATCCGAGATTAATGATTCGTGGCGTAAATGCAGCCTCTCTGGAAACAACAAGTTTTTTGCAAGACCTTATTACTTTAAATGATCTCAACGTAAATGAAGATGATATAAAAATAGTAACAAAAGTTAAGTTTAAGGACCGTTTCAACGTCGTGTTGGAGGTTTCACCAGCTTTATACAAAGCGGTAATAGAAAGAGGTTTTCTGTATATAGGCTGGCTCAAATGTTATGTTAGTGAACACGTCAATATTGTAAAATGTTTTCAATGTTGTAAAGCCGGTCACCAGAAAAAAAATTGTCTTAGTAATTTAGTATGCCCGAAATGTTCTGAATCTCATTAAATGAAAGATTGTACCAGTCAGACTATGTGTTGTAATAATTGTAAAACGTTAAACTTAAGATACAAACTTAATTTAGATACAGCTCATGTTGCAAACAGTTCAGTTTGTGGTTATTTACTAGGTAAAATTGAGCAACTTAAAACTAGAATTCAGTATGTCTAACAAAAAGCTAAAATTAGCTCATTTTAATACACGTTCTTTGTTTCCAAAATTTAACGTTTTCCTTGATCTAGTAAATGATCACAACTTTGATATTGTTTGCCTGTCCGAAACTTGGTTGACTTCGGATATCTCAGATCAGAGTGTATACATTCCGGGTTTTAAAATAATTCGTAAAGACCGTGGTTCAAGAGGTGGTGGAATCGCTGTTTATGTACGTGATTCAATAATTTCAAAGTCTGAACTTGCTGACTTTCCTTGTCCATTAGGTATCGAACAAATGTGGATTTCTGTGAAAATACAGAAAACAACATTGTTAGTCGGTGTTATATATAGAACTGAGGCGTGCAGGATGCTAAATTTTATACAGTATTGTGATGATACCCTTTCTCACATAGTACCTCAATTTAATAATATTATTTTAACTGGTGATATCAATGTTGATCAGCTAGTAGATAATCAAATAAATTACTGTTTTCAGTCTTATAATTTTGTTCAATTAGTAGCGGAACCTACGCGCATAACTAACAGTTCACAAACATTGCTTGATGTTATTTATACAAATAAAAGTGAACTCATTAGACATTCAGGCGTTTTAGATCATGAACTATCTGACCATAGAGCAGTGTACTGTGAATTTGATTTAGATATTAATTACAAAACGAACTTTTTAAAGATATATAGAAATTACAAAAACTTTTCAATATCTTGTTTTAACGCAGATCTGGAAAAAATGTCATGGGATAATATACTGTACGAAAATTTTATAGATAATAAAGTTCGAATTTTCAATGACATGTTAGTTTCGCTGTTTGACAAACATGCTCCCTATGTTGAATCAAGAATTACAAAACCACCTGCTCCGTGGCTAACACCCACAATACAGAATATGATGAAAACTCGTAATGCTGCTTTAGCCAAATATAAGAAAACTAGAAACGTCTTAGACTATAGTTACTATAAAGACCTTCGAAACGCGGTTACTAACGCAGTCCGTCTGGAGAAGAGTGGTTATTTAAATTATCGGTCTTCTTCTTCGAATAAAAAAGATCTTTGGAAAACGATGAGGATATTCAAAATTGTGAATAAACCAGTTATAGAGATCCCTCAGGAACTTAAAGACCCTATCTCTATAAATAATTATTTTACATCTGTTTTTAGCCCTGTAAATTGTTGTCCTGAGACAACCCAATGGTATCAGTCAAATATTTTCAACCCAGATATTATTTTCTCGTTTAAAATGGCCACTATTGATGAAATTAAATCATTAATATTAGGGTTAAAATCGGACGCTGTTGGATGTGATAATATTTCTGCAAAAATGCTACAACTCTCCCTTTCCATTACTGCTCCTTATATTACGCACATTATAAACTGTTGTTTGGAGGTAGGTTATTTTCCAGACATTTGGAAATACGCTTTGGTAAAACCACTACCCAAATTAAATAAACCTGAATCACTTAATGATCTTCGCCCAATAAGCATTCTACCGGGACTGTCAAAAATTTTAGAAAAGGTTATTTATAAACAGATATACGATTATATTTTTAAAAATAATGTAGTTACGTGTATACAATCAGGCTTTAGAAAAGAGTTTAGTACAACGACCCTGCTTCTTGACTTAACAGATAATATACTTCGATCATTTGATGAAGGAAAAGCAACCTCAGTCATCTTGCTTGATTTTTCTAAAGCCTTTGACACTATTGATCACGCTCTTCTGTGTGCTAAATTGAAATATTTTGGATTTGATGATACCTCCTTACAGTTTTTCAAATTTTATTTGGTAAATCGTTATCAAAAGGTCATAATCGATAATAATTCATCAGAATTTGCATCTGTCACTTCAGGGGTGCCACAAGGTTCGGTTCTTGGTCCTCTTCTTTTTTCAATATATATTTCCGACCTGTATAAATCTTTAAATAATTTGAAGTTGCACTCTTTTGGAGACGACACACAACTTTATTTCTCTTTTGAACCTAACTCTGTTAATCAAGCGTCACAAAAAATAAATCAGGATTTGGAATCTATTTGTACTTATTCGACTAGACATAATCTTAAACTAAATGCAAAAAAATGTAACTCTTTGTTATATTGTTCAAAAAATTATAAAGCCACTGTTCAGGATAACTTAAAACTAATTATAAAAAATGAACCTCTAAAACATGTTAATAGTTGCAGGAACTTAGGAGTCATATATGACTGTACGCTACGATTTCAAGAGCATGTCACCCTTTTAGTAAAAAAGTGCTATTTAGTTATGCGTCAACTGTATAGAAGTAAAGGTATTTTAAACTTTAAATTGCGTAAGTTACTTTGTGAAACTATGGTAATGTCAATTCTTAATTATGGGCTCTTGGTATTTTATCCTTGCTTAGATCAAGTTACGAAACTAAGGTTGCAAAAAATTCAAAATAATTGTTGCAGATTTGTCTTTGGCATAAGAAAATACGATCGTGTATCATGCAAAATAAAAGAACTTAAATGGTTAACCTTAGATAATTTATACAAATATCACCTCGCCTCTTTGATATATCGAATTATTTCGTCGTCAAATCCTATCTATTTAAGGAACAAATTAGTATTTCGTGGAGAGGCTCATAATCTGGATCTGAGATATCCTCATAGTCTTATGCTGCCAAGATATAGACTAGCTATTTTCCAGAGATCGTTTACTTACAATGCTGTTTTAGTGTTTAACAGTTTAACAATAAATTTAAGAGGTAAATCTCTTGAATTCATGAAGCAGCATTATAAGAAATTTTTACTACAATCGCAGTAACGTTATTATTATTATATAGTATATTGTTGTCGTTATTGTTACCATTATTTTTGTTTTTATTTATCATTCTTATCATTTATCACATAACATCACAAATTATTTTATTTATATTATTTTTCTAGTTGCCACATGACTATTTCTATCATTTCAGTATTATATTATTATTTTTATGTCGAATTATAAATTACCTTACATTCTAATTATTTCAAACTAACATTGTAAACTTGAGGTTAAGTGGAGTAGCTCTAGCTAGACTTCGCCTCATGTATCTCGTGTTTGTAAATTTTTACAGACTAAATAAAGGCAATTTATTATTATTATTATTATTATAAGTAGAAGAGGAAAAAAGTGACGAGGAGATAGAGGAAAAAATTGACGAGGAAATAAAAGAGGGAAAAAGCGACATAAAACAAGATATAAAAATATTAAACATGGCTCTAACAATCAACGAATTTTTGAATATTGCAAGCAAGGTATTGCCCAACGAGTTTGATGGAAGCGCAGGGAAACTACAACCATTTTTGGACGTATTAGAGTTACTTGGAAAAATAGCAGAAGGACATGAAGAAACAGCGATAACATTAATAAAAACAAGATTGACTAATAAGGCTAGAAACCTGATAACCACAGAGGATACGATCCCACTTATAGCAGCGGCACTGAAGAAGGAATTAAGAGGCGACAATCCGAAAACGATAATGATAATAGACAAGTTAGCAAAGAAAAGGCAAGGAAACAAAGATTCAGCAGTGTACGCAACCGAAGTAGAGGAATTAGCGGAACAGTTGAAGGTAGCATACATAGCGGAAGGAATGCCATTGGAGCTAGCGAAAAAATACACAACGGAAACAGTCGTAGCAACAATGAAACGAAACGTTAATACGGATAGAGCTAAGTTAGTACTGGAGGCAGGTCATTTCACAACACCGCAGGAAGTAGTATCCAAATTTCTATCGATTGATACGACAGAGGACAACACACAGGGAAGAGTATTCAATTATAGGACGAACTATGACAATAGGAGAGGACAGCAGCAATACCGAAGAGGATACCATAACAAATAAGATAGAGGAAGAAGAAATAACTTCGGACAACGGAACGAAGGAGAAGCAACAGTTTAACAATTTAACAACCAAACATACAGAGGGAACCAGAGAGGAGGACGTAACAGAAACGTAAGGCTACTTGAGTTAGCGGACAGCCAAGAGGAACCAGAAAACCAGCAGTTGGGGTTTTGAATGAACGAAACAAGGAAAGTACACAGTCAGAAGTGGAATATAATATTTACAACTTCGATTTAAACCTAACGAATTTTGTACGAATGAAAACAGGAATCCTAGAAAACACAAATACCTTTATCATAGACACAGGAGCTGATATTTCAATACTGAAATGTTCACAAGATTTTATGAAGGAACACGTGAAACCAAACACAAAAGCGAAAATAAAAGGAGTAACTAAAGGAGAATTACAAACAATGGGAGAAGTTGAAACAACGCTAGAAGTAAAAGGATCTCGATTTGAGCATATCTTTCAGTTAGTGGAACCTAGCTTTCCTATTCCAACCGACGGAATCATTGGGAGAGACTTTATTTCAAACTTTCAATGCATACTAGACTACGCTAACCTTAAAATGCACATTAAAGAGGACAACGATTGTTACATTAGTACAAACATTTTTGATAATATAGATAATGACACGATAGTAATACCGCCGAGATGTGAAATTTACAGAGTCGTAAAAATTTTTCAAACGAAGAATGAAATACAACCAGGAATATTCATAGCGAGAGCAATTATTTCAAGTAATAATCCGTACATCAAAATTTTGAACACAACCTACGAAACAGTAAAAGTAGAGACAAACGCAATCAAAACATTAGACATTAAATTATTCAACATATATAGACTGATCAACGACAGCAAGGATAGGAAAAATGAATTACGGGAATCATTGAAGTTAGACATTCCAGAATACATACGCGATAAGTTAGTATCTTTATGTGAAGTATATTCAGATATATTCGCCCTAAGGCATGACATGCTAACATGTAACAACTTCTACGAGCAGAAACGAGAGTTAAAGACCAAACTCCGGTATACATTAAAAACTATAGGACACCTCATGCACAAACAGAGGAATTAAACCGACAAGTACAAAAACTGAGAGACCAAGGAATAATAGAACCGTCTACATCAGAATACAACAGCCCAGTAGTGCTGGTACCGAAAAAGGCGATAGATAGAAATAAAGCATGGAGATCATGCATAGATTTTAGACAACTGAACAAGAAAATAGTCACAGACAAATTTCCTTTACCAAGGATGGACTCGATACTAGATCAACTAGGAAGAGCAAAATGGTTTTCAGTTATAGACTTAATGTCAGGTTTTCACCAGATACCATTAGAAAAATCATCGAGAAAATACACATCGTTTAGCGCAGAAAATGGAGCATTTCAATTTACCAGATTACCTTTTGGATTAAATGTAAGCCCAAATAGCTTTTCAAGGATGATGTCAATAGCATTTTCGGGATTAACACCAGACAAAGCATTTCTTTACATGGACGATATAGTAGTAATAGGAATATCCGAAAAACATCACCTAAACAACCTGAAAAAGACATTCGAGACATGTCGAAAATTCAATTTGAAACTTAACCCAGGAAAATGTCAATTTTTTAGAAGAGAAGTAACATATTTAGGACATGATCTTTCTCAGGAAGGAGTATCACCAGACAAAGCGAAATATGCAACGATTGAACAATACCCGACACCTAAGACAGCGGAAGAAACAAAAAGATTCGTAGCATTTTGTAACTATTATAGACGTTTTATTCAAAATTTTGCTGAAATATGCAGACCACTCAACAGATTATCAAGAAAAGGAGTAGAATTTTTTTGGTCAGAAGAATGTGAAAAAGCATTCAATAAGCTTAAATCATCTCTGATGAAGCCACCGATCCTAAAATATCCGGATTTCAATAAACAATTCATCCTAACAACAGACGCATCCAACGAGAGTTGTTCAGCAATTTTAAGTCAGGATTATAACGGAATAGACCTACCAATAGCATACGCATCAAGAAGTTTCAATAAAGGAGAATGTAATAAACCTATAATCGTTAAGGAATTACTAGCGATTCATTGGGGAATCAATCATTTCAAATGTTATTTATATGAAGCACCAACATTTTTAGTAAAAACGGATCATAAGCCACTAACACATTTATTCGCAATGAAAGAACCAACTTCGAAACTTACAAGAATCAGATTAGATTTGGAGGAATACGATTTCGAAATAGAGTATATAACAGGGAAAAATAACTACGCAGACAGCCTTTCAAGAATAACATTACATCAACTAAAGAACCTATACATAGACAATACCCATATATTAGCTATAACACGAGCTCAAGCAAGAGAAAAGAAGAAGGAAGCAAGGCAAACGAAGGCAGAAAGTGAACTCGCACTACAACCAGAAGCTCCCAAACAGACAGTAAGAAAGATACTAAATGATTTATAGGCGCATAGACTACCAATTTTGTCTTTTGGAGCAGAACTAATCTCACCAAGACTGAGCATTAGGGTCAAAAACAAAATAAAGTGCAGCAAGAGCATAGCCACAGGATTCAATCATTTTGATTTAAACCAAATGTTGGCACAGCTTGATAAGCTGGCGGTAGAGAATGCAGTACGTAAAGTAAAAATATACGTAAACGATATTATTTTTAAAGTGTGCACAATTGAGGAATTTATTAAACAAGGAAACAAAATATTGAAGAATGTAGAAATATACATATGTGAAGTACCAGAAACAATAGAAGATGACAAAGAAAAACACAGATTAATAGAAGAATATCATAATCATCCGATGTTTGGAGGACACGTAGGAAATAACAGACTCATAAAGAAGCTAAAAGCAAGATTTAGATGGACAAATTTGGAAAAAGACGTAAGAAAATAGGTACGTTAAACAATGTCATAAATGTCAAATTAACAAACCAAAAAGAACACATGTCGAGGAATTCGTGATATCGGACACTTCTTCCAAACCATGGGACATAGTATACATAGATACGATAGGTCCATTCACTAAAAATAACGAAAGTAATAGATACTGTATAACAATGTTATGTGAGCTTACGAAATACGCGGTCAGTATACCCGTGTGCAATAAAGAAGCAGAGACAATAGCCCGAGGAATTTTTGATCATTTCATACCAACATACGGACTCATGAAGCAAATAAGAACAGACCAAGGCACAGAATATAAAAATGAAGTAATGCAGGAACTAACAAAGCTACTAAAAATAGAGCACAACTTCTCAACGGCATACCATCCACAGTCCATTGGAAGTTGCGAAAAACTACACAGAACATTAAACGAGTACGTAAGAGCATTCATAGACGAAGACAGAGAAAATTGGGATGTGTGTTGCAGGATGTTCACATACTGCTACAATACAACCCCTAACGCGTATCATGGTTACACACCGTTTGAACTGTTATATGGCAGGAAGGTTAACCTACCAGAAGACCTTACACAGGAAATTCAACCATGTTACAATATAGAAGCTTACTACAATGAGTTACGCTACAAACTACAAAGCGCACACGGGAGAGCTAGAACCTTCTTACTAAAACACAAAAAAGAGCGACAAGAAAATAACAAGCGCAAAGCAACACCACAACACTTTAAAATAGGAGACCTAGTCCTGGTAAAAAGGGAAGAGAATGGTAAGTTTGATAGTCTTTATGTAGGCCCCTTCACAATAACAGAGGTAAATAATGTTAATTGTAAGATCAGATTGGAAAACAATAAAATCAGGGAAATACATAAGAATAGATTATATGCTTACAATCCGAGAACACCGTGAGTGACAAGTGGAACGGGAACAATGTTGATAACGAACATTTTCACTTTTATTTTTTGTATTTAATTATTATTTATAGGAAAAAAATGTATATATTGTACTTAGTAAAACGCAGTAAGCAATTGGTGGTACTATTTTTTTCTTCCTTTTCCGTAGTCAGAAAATTTTTTGAAGGAAAGGAAGATGTATTGGGATACACTGCATCTCAGTAAACATCTTATTAAGACAAATTCTTTAATAATTAAATGCCCTTGGTAAAAACAAATATGTTTGCTTTTAATAAATAAGATTGACCTAAATTACCACATCAATGCATGCGGTTTTGATACAAGGTCAGGTTGCAATAATAATTAGTATATGTTATTTATAATCTAGTACATTCAGCAGTTTTGATATCACTCTCACTTTTGTTTATATCAAAACAATAAACACGACAATCGACTTTTAATTATACTTTCACGGAGAAAAGATTATTCAATTGGTAGTTGAGATTCCAGCGGGTAACATCGCATTAATCAAATATTATACCACCAGCTACTTACCGTTAAATACTGCAACGTATAAATAAATGTATTAACTGTGAGAGTTATTTACTACATCAACCCTTATGGTCGGGGGGTAACCAACCCTTAATTATCTAAGGTGGCTCAGAAGTTAGGAGCCACCATACTATGCATTTTACGAAAAAACTTGTAAGAACATTTTTGCTTAGAATGACCCAAAAAATACAACAAATGTTTTTCTTTGCGAAAAATCGCTTTTTATCGGCCCGTAACATATGGGGGAGGGAGGGGGTAACAAGACCATCGCACCTTCCGGCAAGATTCAGATTTTCATTGTTCAAGGTCTCAGGTAACAGGATCCTAACATAGTTACCGGTCCTCAGGTTTTGCATACTCAAATACTTCCAGGCAGGGCCGGTTCTAGAGTTTTGAGCGCCCCGGGCAAAATAAAATTTGGCGCCCTCTCATACAAGAATATATCTAGAAATTTACTGCAAATATAAGAAAATAGCAGAAAAGGCAAAAAAATCAAAATTTCACTATAAAGAACTATGTAAAAATATATTTATTTAAAAAATAATACACTAGTTATTATTTATAACTGATCCAAAATATGACAAAACATAAGGAATTTCAAACGACGAAAGAGCGAGATAAAAGATAAAGATATATTCACATTGTCAACAAGCAGAACAAAATGTGTATAATGTACAATACCAAAAAAGATGTTGATTGTGCTCCAGATATAGCGGCAGCTCCAAATCGACGATATTCTTTGCAAACGCGAGCTGGTACACCTTTATTTTTTTCATTCATGTTAAAGCCACTGGCTTACAATCATCTAAATTAAATTAAAAACCATTCATTAATTTTTTATTACTTATTTCAATGAGTAGGACTATGATTCGATACTTAGATCCAAACTATGGGAAGCAGTGGGAGACGTCGAAGTTCCACGAATATTAATAAGAGCAGTAAAAGCAGTCTACAAGAATATCAAAGTAGCTTTCAAAATGGATAATAGAATATGCAGTCCATTTAAGACAATACAGTGAAAACTGCTTAAATCTTTAGTAATATGCAGGGTGTTTCTAAATAATTACTACAAAATTATTTATGATCTACATGAAAAAATAATGATAGTTTCTACAGTGCCGGATTTACCACTAGGCCGACTAGGTCGCGGCCTAGGGCTGCAAGCGAAAGGGGGCCGCAGCGTTTTGTAAAAAAACTTTTTTAGGAGGACACATTTAGTCTGAGACACAACTTTAATTCCTATTAAAAAAGAGGGAAATTGTTGTCTAAAAATGAAACCTATATTCTTGAAATAAAAAGACGCCCGAAAAAAAAGCTCTCCTTGGCGGAGACAAAAAAAGATGAACCCACTGAACCCCACTTTAATAGCAAAAAAGACTTAAAGATTAATACATTCAGTGTTGTAATTGAGAGGCTTTATTCAGAATTGAATGAAAGGTCCGAAGTTTATTTCAGTCTTAATAAAGAAATCAGGGGAAAAGTTTCTATTTCATCTAAAAAATATCGAATCGACATAGATGGTGACTTTGGAGAAGAGTGCGTACAGTTCAAAGGCTTTGTTGAAGGTAAATTTGATGATGAAAGAGAACCTCATGATAACAAGATTACAAAGCCTCCGAGGAATACACTTTTGGAGTATCTGAAACTCATTCATGAAAAACAGTTAACAACATTGTTTCCGAATATGGACACGGTTCATGGTTTTGCTCATTCTACTATGCATGATGACATCTAATGCATCTGGAGAAAAATCATTCAACATGTTGAAAAGAATCAAAAACTATTCGATTCTAGATTGTCTAGTTTGGCTAGTTTTGTTTCAAATGCTGAGCTATTTTAAGCCAGGGACTTTAGCAATTTGATTAAAGATTTTGATTAAAAAAGCTAGAAAAGTGAGTGTTTAAAATTAGATATGAGATTTATTATGAATATGGGTATGGAGTGGAGTTAGTGTTAATGTTAATCACTAATCCAGCTTTATCCAAATTAATAACATGACATTGACCTTTTTCAGTATAAGAGAATAATGTGAAAATTGAATGATCTAGAAGTTTATTTGTTGTATTCTTAATATTTTTATTATTCAGGACCGTAGCCTATTACTAGTACAGTTCACATTATTTTGCTTGTTTTCATACTTATAATGTCTGTTCAACTCGGCTTTTTTTAGTCTTTTGTAACAAAATTTGTTGTCATCTGTACTTTTCCCTCCGAATGAAACAAATGATATTTAATTTTAACAATTAACTGCAACACTAATTTAAAACATAATAATTTTGGCAATATTAATAATTTTACAAATAACTGCTGTGTGCTAACATTTGCTGTGTGGACAGCTCATAGGACAAACGTTTCCATTCTAAACCAACTCAATATTAAAAAAAAGGCTGTCCACAATATGTCTGCAACGAATTCTGCAATTCTTTGGTCACGTGGTTCGCAGAGGTGACGACGGTTTGGAGAGATTAATTGTTTCTGGAAACGTTCCGGGGAGAAGATCAAGAGGACGATCACCAACTAGATGGTCTGACCAAATAAAGCATTCAGCTGGAGACTCATTCTGCGAAGCTCTTAGAGCATGGAGAAACATTGTTAGGAATATTGGAAGAAATCACGATCCTCAGTAATGGGGAAACGACAGGAGAGAGAGAGAGCTAACATTTTGAATTAAATAATATTTTCTATCTTCTTCTTAAGGTGCTTCTCAATTACTGAAGGTTAGCTATAACTACAGCAAATTGCTCTCTATCTTGAGCGGTTCTTATTATCGAATGTATTTCCATGCCTGCCCAGTCTCTTACGTTCTTCAGCCAGGAACATTTTTTTCTTCCTGGACCTCTTCTTCCTTCCACTTTCCATTCCATTATGAATCGTAAAAAGTTATATCTTTCTCATCTGTAAATATGTCCTAGATAACTCGTTTTTCTGTTTTTTACAATATTTAGGAGTTCTCTATCAGTCCCATTCTTCTCAGCACCTCGACCTCGTTGTTGGTCACATGCTCTATCCAAGAGATCTTCGGCATCCTTCGAAAAACCCACATCTCAAAGGCTTCTATAAATATACAGGGTGTCCCGAAAAGATTGGTCATAAATTATACCACAGATTCTGGGGTCAAAAATAGGTTGATTGAACCTCACTTACCTATATACAATAGTGCACACAAAAAAAGTTACAGCCCTTTGAAATTACAAAATGAAAATCGATTTTTTTTTAATATATCGAAAACTCCTAGAGGTTTTTTATTGAAAATTGACACGAGGAATTTTTATGGCAACAACATCTTAAAAAAAATTATAGTGAAATTTGTGCACCCCATAAAAATTTTACGGGGGTTTTGTTCCCTTAACCCCCCCCCCCCCCTTAAGCAAACTTTTATGTACGTTCCAATTAAATTATGATTGTGGCACCATTAGTTAAACACAATATTTTTAAAACTTTCTTGCCTCTTAGTACTTTTTTGATAAGCCAGTGTTTATCGAGATATTTTGAATATTTGTCGTATCCACCACATATTTGTATATGGTTAAGTATGATTATAGACACCTGTTAATAATCTGAAAATTTATTTATAACCTAAATTTTTTGGTATATTTTGAAAAAGAAGCTATATCTCGATAAAAGTTGACTTATCAAAAAAAGAATAAGAGGCAAAAAAGTTTTAAAAACACTGTGTTTAACTAATGGTACCACAATAATAGCTTAATTGGAACGTACACAAACATTTGGGGGGTTTAAAGGAACAAAACCCCCATAAATTTTTTATGTGAATATAGTAAAAAAGAAGCCGCATCTCGATAAAAACTGGCTTATTGAAAAAATACTAAGAGGTAAAAAAGTTTTAAAAACATTGTGTTCAACTAATGGTACCACAATAATGAATTAATTGGAACGTACACAAAAGTTTGGGGGGGTTTAAGGGAACAAAATCCCCATAAATTTTTTATGGGGTGGACAAATTTCACTATAATTTTGTTTTAAGGTGGTCCTGCCATAAGAATGATACATGCCCGTTTTCAATAAAAAATCTCTGAGAGTTTTCGATATATTGAAAAAAATCGATTTTCATTTTGTAACTTCGGAGGGCTGTAACTTTTTTTATGAGCGCATTTGTACTAAGGTAAGTTAGGTTCAACCGAACTATTTTTGACCCCAGAATGTGTGGTATAATTTATGACCATTCTTTTCGGGACACCCTGTATAAATCTTTCTATACATTTTCTTTTTAGAAATTTCTATAAGTATAGAAATTGTTGTCAGATCTGTTTTGGGGTTTTAGTCAGCCAAATTTGCAAACCAAGATTATTTAATTAGTGAATACATTTCAACCTATTTGTGTACCGTATTCAAATAGAACGTTAGTGGCATTCTTATTCATTTTTGTTATGCCTTGTATGTTTGTACCATTTTTAAAAAATAAAATTAAAATAAACGTTTTGTATTAATATGAAATGTGCTTTATGCTTTGATTAAATAATCGTGAAGTTCTCGGGGGCCGCTCGGGGTAATTTGGCCTAGGGCCGCAAGTACCCTAAATCGGCACTGAGTTTCTATGAAAGTATTTCATTTCCGAAATATAGGCTGTTAAAATTTTGTCTTACAAACTGACGATTGAGACTACCGGTTGAGATATGCAAATGAAATTTGATGGGTTTTAAGAGATAATTATTGCCCATTTTTTTACATAAAATTAAGAATTTTTTATCTACCATTGGCGCGAATACGGGCAATGGTCTGAATTAAAAAAAAAGTATGCAACTGAGATATTTCAAATAAAAAATAAATTAGGAATTCCTCGTTCAATTTGTGATACAAAAATCTATCTTTCCTTTTTTCTTCCTGCAAGGCGCCGTTTTTTTTTGAGAATACGGACGAGAATAATAATTTTGTAAAATCACTTCAAATGTTCAAAATTCTCGTCGTTTACCTCCTCACAATATAATATGCTATTTATTATTATGTTTCCTACCAGAACTATATTTTTTATTACTTGGATACCTACTTACCGAAATTTACGTAACGTAAAAATAAAAAATATTACCTAATTAATACCAAAGATTCTCAATATCTAACAAATCTTTGTTTTATTTCACTTTAATTATTACACACCCACGGACAAGCCGCTCTTGTTAACGCAAAGTTTACAGAACAGAAAGCAGAAAGACAAAATTATTTAAAACCAATATATAACATCCCTGACATAATAATTTGTTTTTTAGCCTTGTGACACGAGTTTTTAGCTTCTTAGTGTTTGCGTGGGGATGAAGTTCTTCTAACATATCTATTAGTTTTGGAATCTCTTCTGTGAAGTCTTCAGCAATACTAAGAACATCCTTCGATCCGTATGTATTTTCTAGGAGCTGTTTAAGCTGATGGCTGTTGATTATGGAGGGAGGAGAATGGGAGTCGATATAGTTTATAATGGATTCAGTAAGTTCTATTTCTTGATCTGATGTATTAGATTTGGGTTTTTTTTTCTGAACGACTGTTTGGAGAAGAGAGAAGGTAGAAGTATTGGGTGGCATTTGTTCTTCTGGAGTGGCTGGAGACATAGCTTCAACTGTTCGTTTTGTTGCGGATGAAGTTGTTGAATTAGTAGTTTTGTCCAAGGTTGAGATATTTTGTTGAGTTGAGCAGTGTGATCTGGATTTGTTACCAGATTGGATGTGATTAAAGCAGTATGGGCGACTTTTGCACAATTTTCTACTACTGAGGAACTTTCGGGTAGAATATTATTTATTGTGTGGGAATTTAAGTCATTAGGAGATGTCTCTTCAGGTTGAGATATTGACGAGATTGGAACATTATGTGTGGGTTGTGATGATTGTTTGGAATGTGGGTTAATATTGTATAGTTTGCAGGTGAAGCAGCGTTGACTGTCTAGAGCTAAAAAGATATGATATGATAGATTATCGTGTGTTATTTCTAAGAATTCGGGTACGGTAATATCTGGGGAAGGAGCGATATACACCTGTCTTCTGAAGCTGAGTATGTGTTGGTATTCTGGATTTGATGCACCTATTCTAAGAAAGTTTATTGGAGAAACCAATTTTAACCCAATATTTTCCAGTAAGGTTACAAGAGATTCGTGTGGGATCGTTGGGCTTACATTCGATAATACTAGTCTGTCTGCTGGTGAAATTAGACGTCTTGCTTTTATGACTTCATTATTGACAACAATTTGACCATGATTAGTTAAAAACTCATCAACCAGTGATTTATTGGTTAGATAAACACATGTCATATTCTGTTGTGTGAAATTCTGCTACAGAAAATGATGTTTATTGGTTTTATTAGAGGACTCAATTGGAGAAGATAATCTTGAAGTTTTGCTCCCTGAATGGAGCCGAAGATAAGTGCCTGGTCCTTGTTAGGGTAGATATTTTTTGAGACAGTGCTTGCATAAGATGCGTTGGAGGTACAGTAAAACTTGTCATATCCGGATCAATGTGGCGACAGACCGATCCGGATATGAAAAAATCCGGATATCAAGAACACTTATTTTATAGTCTTTGAAACGTTTTCTCCTTCATACATTCCAGTAATCAACGCCGTCAATAACTTTCGTCGATAGACACCTTTTATAGATTCTATAATACTTTGATCCATAGGCTGACAGAGGGATGTCACATTTGGTGGCAAAAAAGACACTTTATTTCGCCATCTTTTAGTTCTTTTGGGTCGGGATGAGAGGGTGCGTTGTCCAACAGCCTTCTCGGTAGATGCGGACGGCAGAACCGTCCAGATATGGGAAGGTCCGGATATGGCAGGTTGTACTGTATTCATATTATTTAAATTATTATCTGGGTGAGTGTTGGTGGATGAAGATTGATTTGTAAATGTTGGTTGTGACATTTTATTTAAAATATTCAAATTTGCTAAGTTATTTTGTTAAATATAATTATTGTCCAAAGCATTTTTCTCAGGCTGACCCTGCCTTTTGTTGTTAAAAATTCGTTATTTCTCTAGGTGAGTTTTTACTAGCTAATTACTTTTCAGTCGTGTGGATTTGGTATCTAACCTCAATCAGCCTAACAAAAATCGTCTGGATGCAGTTAATATTAAAAATTTACTCACAGTTGCTGTTCTTGGTATTTTATGTCACTGCACTAGTAAAACTTAGCTATTAAAAGGCTTTTATTTGGCGGTAATTTGTTTAAATCATTAAATCGACCGTAAATTATAAAACGTGTGTTTACAAACAGGTCTCACAAACAAGTCATTTAATATTCTTAATATTTATAAACTTTTATTTATTTCAAATTATCGTTACCAGTTATATTTGAACAGTTTTGAAAAGTAATTCCTGGTAAGTTTTGATTTGACACATTTTTTTTGACAAACATATTTATGTTTGTATTGTGCATGTTACCATGGAAACCGCGATTCTACGTATGGAACCCGTGAGAAAAAATATTTCTCACTGCAATGGCCGACTTTTCTCACATCCTGAGAAATTGTTCGTTTTGAATATATGTAAGTAGTGAGAGAAGTTGCACATTGTATAGCATCCATAGAAAAAGATTATTTTTATATTAAACTGCTCGTCAAAAGTTAGGGATATAGAAAATTATGCTGATTTTCATAGTTGATTTTTTCGCGAACAGACGGATTCCGCCATTTTTTTATTTTAGCCTTTTCCTTAGTATTTACACAGTTGTGCAAAAGTTTACTCAAACTTATTTTTTGTACTTATACCGGGTGGAAGAAAAAAATATGTTTGTGTTGTGTTAAGTTTGAGACACCCTGTAGGGAGAACGAGGTACAAATGTGAGTATACATCAGAATAATATTGTAGTCTTATGTTTTGTGAACATGCTGTAGTTAAATGTCCCTGATATCTTTAGAAACAAAAAAAATTGACGGTTTTGTAATTTAACATGTGTTTTAACCGAAACAAAAGTTTGAGACACCTTGTAGGGAGAAAAAGGGACAAAGGTGAGTATACCCCGATATTATGTTGTAGTCTCATATATTTTGAATATTTTATTTTTTTAATTTCTCTGATACCTTTAATAACAAAGAAACTAGATGGTATTACTCAATATGTTTTTCTATGTTTCACATGTGTGATGTGACGCATGTCGTCAGTTAAAACACATATTAAAGAGTAATATCGTCTAGTTTCTTTGTTATTAAAGATATCATCAGAGAAATTAAAAAAATAAAATATTCACAAAATATGAGACTACAACAAAATATCGAGGTATACTCACCTTTGTGCCTTTTTCTCCCTACAAGGTGTCTCAAACTTTTGTTTCGGTTAAAACGCATGTTAAATTACAAAACCGTCTATTTTTTTTATTTCTAAAGATATCAGGGACATTCAAAAACAAAATGTTCACAAAACATAAGACTACAATACGATTTCGATATATACTCCCGTTTGTACCTCTTCCTCCCTACAGGGCGTCTCAAACTTAACATAAGAAAAACATTTATTTTCTTCCACCCGGTATAAGTACAAAAAAAAGTTTGGGTAAACCTTTGCATAACTGTGTAAATACTAAAGAAAAGTCTAAAATAATAAAAAAAAAATTAGCGGAATCCGTTCACGAAAAAATCTACTATAAAAATTCAGCAAATTTTTCTATATCCCTAACTTTTGACGAGCAGTTTATTTCGATATTTAATTGAATTTTTTCTATCAATATAAACTAAATACGTCCAGAAACTGGGGGTGTCCAATAATGGGTACATTTGACACATTCGAATACACTTTTGCTTAATTTATAATATCGAAATAATATAAAAATAATATTTTAGTAACATATCGTTGATTGAGGTATTGGAGTATCAATATTTCAATCAACGGTGACATACAATTAATAATATGTTCTTTTTATCATCCGTAACTTCACGCATGTGCTCTTACACAGACAAATCTTTGATCTGTAATAACTCAAAAAGTATCGACTTATTGTAATAACATGATATAACAAATTTTACTTATAATTTGTCCCTCTATCGATTTGTGGGGTTCTTCTAATAAAATAGTTTTTACCCCCGAGAATGGGGGGTATCCATCCCCAGGGTAAAAGTGCAAAATGGCACCAAATCATTTTCATCTCTTGGGGTATGCTCCAACTAGTCACCAATTTTCATGGAAATCGATGGAGGTTTAATAAAATAGGAGGTGAAAACCTTTAAGGACTACACCAACTTTCCCCTTTCATCCCTTATTGCTACTTCCTGTATCCACTGAGGTGTCAGCCTGAAAGGGGTCATAATTATCAATATACAATACACATTTCACATGCCAAACTCCATAGGTATTACTTATGACGATGATTTTTCGGCTCTAGCTCTTAGACTATACCTATATGTTACAATACAAAAATGTGCATAACGAATGCCGGCATTGGAATAATAACCAGTTTTGATTTTAAATAACTTTTATTATTTATGATACTATTGTAACAATTTTTTTAACAGGTAGAAGCAAAATGGTCCTATATTAAATTCACGTAAAGAAGCGAAATAGTTTCTAACCCTTTCGTCAGTGTAAAGTTGCATATATCCAGTTAAATTCCATTTCCGATAAAATTTCACACCTTAAAATATTTCTTTAATATGTAATTCCTCAGGTTATTTCAGAATGTCAGCTTCAGAAAAATGCTTCACCTAAGATACGGAGTTTTTTTCCAGAGTGCACTCTAAAATGTTTTTTCAAATAACTTTTACTAAACTGCTTAAAACAAATTTCACACTTGTAAGGTGCTTCTCGAGTGTGTCATCAAATGTTTTTTCAAATGACCTTTTTGTGAAAACTGCTTGAAACAAATTTCACACTTGTGAGGTTTTTCTCCAGCATGCAATCTTATATGTAGTTTCAAAGCACTTGACTGAGAAAACTGCTTAAAACAAATTTCACACTTGTGAGGTTTTTCTCCAGTGTGTACTCTCAAATGTATTTTCAAAAGGGATGCCGTACTAAATGGCTTGAAACAAATTTCACATTTATGAGGCTTTTCCCCAGTGTGAACTTTCATGTGTTCAGTTAAACAAAATTTTCGAGCAAACTGTTTCGAACAAATTTCACACTCGTGAGGTTTTTCTCCAGTATGCAATCTTATATGTAGTTTCAAAGCATTTGACATACAAAACTGCTTAAAACAAATTTCACACTTGTAAGGTTTTTCTCCAGTATGCAATCTTATATGTAGTTTCAAAGCACTTGACTGAGAAAACTGCTTAAAACAAATTTCACATTTATGAGGCTTTTCCCCAGTGTGAACTTTCATGTGTTTAGTTAAATTACCTTTATGAGTAAACTGCTTAAAACAAATTTCACACTTGTAACCTTTTTTTCCAGTATGCAATATCATATGTTGATTCATGTGACCTTGTTGAGAAAACTGTTTAAAACAAATTTCACACTTGTAAGGTTTTTCTCCAGTGTGCACTCTCAAATGTGTTTTCAAAGTACCTGCTTGAGTAAACTGCTTAAAACAAATTTCACACTTGTAACCTTTTTCTCCAGTATGCAATATCATATGTTGATTCATGTGACCTTGTTGAGAAAACTGTTTAAAACAAATTTCACATTTGTAAGGTTTTTCTCCAGTGTGTACTCTCAAATGTATTTTCAAAAGGGACGCCGTATTAAATGGCTTGAAACAAATTTCACATTTATGAGGCTTTTCCCCAGTGTGAACTTTCATGTGTTCAGTTAAACAAAATTTTCGAGCAAACTGTTTCGAACAAATTTCACACTCGTGAGGTTTTTCTCCAGTATGCAATCTTATATGTAGTTTCAAAGCATTTGACACACAAAACTGCTTAAAACAAATTTCACACTTGTATGGTTTTTCTTCATTGTGTACTCTCAAATGTCTTTTCAAATCATGTGCTGTACCAAATTGCTTAAAACAAATTTCACATTTATGAGGCTTTTTCCCAGTGTGAACTTTCATGTGTGCAGTTAAATAAAATTTTCGAGCAAACTGCTTCAAACAAATTTCACACTTGTGAGGTTTTTCCGCAGAGTGAATTTTCATATGTACAGTTAAATAGCTTTTATTAGCAAATTGCTTAGCACAAATTTCACATTTTAATATTTTTTCTTCAGCTGGTCTACTTATAGGTTGTTTCTTATAATTTGAATCTATGTGTATCGTTTTCATAACTTCCAATGTGTTCATCTCTTTTGGAAACCCTAAAACAAAAAGTCTATTATCACAATTATTATATATCATTAAACATTGCATGGTCAATTTTTATTTCGATGACATCCAGGGTTCTCCTAGTTTATACACAGAGAGTCAAATCGCAAATATAATGGTTTAAAAAGACACGTAAAAGACTTATTTACAATCTGTTCAAGGTCTTCCGAACTTTGATAGTTAATATTTATTCAGTCTGTTTTGCAACAACCTCTTGGATGGATTGGATGGACATAGCGTAGGTATAAGCCCTTTTTCTCCACTGGGTACGTGCCCAGGGACCCACGATCGATTGGGAACCCCTAGTCTCTACTCGATTACTAAATGATAATCCAATTGATTATCTAAATTAATCAAAGTAAAAATGAAGGAACTAATACTGTTATATGTATGTATTATTAAGGTTTCATATTTCTCATAAATAAAACAGAAAATATTATGGTAGGGGAGCCCAAGCGGGGATTTTTGCAGTTACTCGAGCGCGTCAGATTATTACATGGGGAGAAACCTTGTAACCTGAAAATGTACCTCTACCATATATTGGTTCTTAATGCAGGGGAGTTCGTTAAGGGGGGGTGGGCAAAAAAAATCTATCCTTAGAAAACCTCGAAATCGTCAGATTAAGATAAGTTAATTTAAGTACAGGTAAAACAGTGTATATTTAAAAAATCTAACGATTTGAGCGGGGCGTAAGGAAATGGATGAGTCCCAAAGTTTCACAATAAAAAAGCGAATATTTCGCGAAATGAATGACAGATCAAAAAAACTAAAAAATACGTACTTAATATTTTTCAAAATCTATCGAATGATACCAAACACGACTTCCCACGGTGAGGGGTGGGGGGTAAATTTAATATTTTAAATACGAATCCCGCGATATTTCACGAAATGAACATCAGATCGAAAAACTGAAAAATACACCTATTCAATTTTTTTGAAAAATCTATCGAATGGCACCAAACAGCCTCCCACGGAGGTGGGGTAGGGGGTTACTTTAAAATCTCAAATGGAAGACCCCATTTTTTATTGCAGATTTGGATTCCTTACGTAAAATAAGTAACTTTTATTCGAGATATTTTTTCGAATTATGGATAGATGGCGCTATAATCTAAAAAAAGATTGTTGGAAATGGAAAATTAAATTAAAAATGGACAAGTCCCCACTCAAATAGAAAACTCAACTTAACTTTTTTTGGTTTTAGGACCTACTCTTCACAACCCAATAGGTCCCCAGCATAGGCGTAACCAGGGGGGGGTTTGGGGGTTATAACCCCTCCCATTGGGATGTACTTTGAGCTCTATACGCTTAACACCATAGCCCTCAGAGACCTTCCAGTAGCTGTAACCCCCCCCCCCCTTAGGATCATCCTGGTTATGCCTATGGGTCCCCAAAGCGCTCGAGTGACTGCACATTTAGCATACTTTGCTCCCCTCTACCTTTAAGTCAAAAATCAATTCACCGACCAACAGAAATCGCAAAACCCTTTATATTGTACTACACTGAGCGGCACAAAAAATGGCCACCCCACAAAATGTGTAATTTTTGATGTCGTGAATTTTCTAAATCTGTTGTCCGATTTAAGTGATTTTTTTAACATGTTATAGCCTTATTCTTTAACAATGTCGCTGTAATAAAATTATTGCTAGACAGGTAAATGATCATTGTATACCGGGTGTACCAATCAAACTGTGTCTTACAAAGTTCACCACACCCTGTGTAATATTCTAGCATTTATAAAATATTGAAATTAAAACATAACTATAGCCGCAGGTTTTCTTAACATTCTGTTTTTTGATTCATTCGCTTATGTTGGATAATAAAAAAGTTAGATACTTTAACAACTAGCCATGTTCTTCATTAATACAGGGTGTTTCTAAATAAGTGCGACAAACTTTAAGGGGCAAATTTGCATAAAAAAATAATGGCAGTTTGCTTTATAAACACATGTCGGCAAATGCTTCGTTTCCGAGATAATGAATGTTGAATTATTTTCTTACAAACTGACGATTTATTTATTGCTCTAAAACCGGTTGAGATATGAAAATTAAATTTGGTAGGTTTTAAGATACAGTTATTGTACATTTTTTGACATACAACTAAGAATTTTATATTCACCATTGGCGTGCATGCGGGTAATATTACCCGTCATATTAACCGTATGCGCACCAATGGCGAATATAAAATCCTTAATTGCATGTCAAAAAATGTGCAATAACTGTATCTTAAAACCTACCAAATTTAATTTTCATATCTCAACCGGTTTTAGAGCAATAAATAAATCGTCAGTTTGTAAGAAAATAATTCAACATCCAGTATCTCGGAAACGAAGCATTTGCCGACATGTGTTTATAAAGCAAACGGCCATTATTTTTGTATGCAAATTTGCCCCTTAAAGTTTGTCGCACTTATTTAGAAACAGCCTGTATTAATGAAGAACATGGCTAGTTGTTAAAGTACCTAACTTTTTTATTATCCAACGTAAGCGAATGAATCAAAAAACAGAATGTTAAGAAAACCTGCGGCTATAGTTGGGTTTTATTTCAATATTTTATAAATGCTAGAATATTACACAGGGTGTGGTGAACTTTGAGAATAAAACACAGTTTGATTGGTACACCCGGTATACAATGATCATTTACCTGTCTAGCAATAATTTTATTACAACGACATTGTTAAAGAATAAGGCTATAAAATGTTAAAAAAATCACTTAAATCGGACAACAGATTTAGAAAATGCACAACATCAAAAATTACCCATTTTGTGGGGTGGCCATTTTTTGTGTCGCTCAGTGTATTAAGCCTTAGATATAGAAAGTGTTTTTTGTAATTAGTGTATCGCGTTCGGGTAAGGACATTCCCAGAAAAAAAGGAAACAATATATTGGTTTTTCTACCGGCTAGTTTTTGTAAATTTTGTAAACAGAATTTGACGTGGAACTTTCTATTGTACCGAGTACCACTAAAAAAGACTAAAATCAGATAAGAGTAGGTACAGTTTAGTCCGCGAGTCTTTACCAGTGCGTCATTAATACCTGGCGAGATAAAACACATACTTTTTATCTAGCATCATTCTCTTCCACGCATGAAAATAATGACAAACCAGCTGCCGCCTGTTATTAAGTAAAAACACATGTTATTTTTATGATCGATCTAGACTCAGTGCATTGAAAAGAGATAGGTACAAAGAAAGACGATTGGGGATGTTTTCACATAAGTACAATTTCTGACGTTTTGGTTTGTTTACTTTTGTGGCTGTCAGTTTGTTGAATTTTTTGCTGCTATTTTGTCAAACTTTTGCATTTTGAAGTTTTTTTATAGTATACGAACAGTAAACGAACAGAAAAATTATATATATACAAGCTGTACGCTCCCGAGGAAGCTGAAGCTGTTTTCACTTGAAGATCCTTTTTGTGGGGGATCATCCCATTCTGACTTTGGTTTTACAATTGTTGGTGTGACTTCGCTGTTTCCACTACCTTTCTCCATTCTTCTCTCTCTCTGATTTTGCTTCCTATATTTCTAATTTCCATACTTCTTAAGTCTTCTTCCACTTGTTGTCTCCATCTGAGTTTAGGCCTGCCTCTGGTTCTTGTACCTGGTGGTATCCATTCGGTTATAACTCTTAACGGATTGTTCTTCTCTCTTCTCATTATGTGTCAATACCATCTAATTCTCTGTGCTTTTGTTGCTCTTACTATGTTCTCTTGACCCATCCATTCTTGTATTTCGTGGTTCATCCATTGCCTTGCATCCTCTTCGTTTTCCCTCTTTGGTCCCAGAATTTTTCTCATAATTTTTCTCTCAAAAACTTTCAGCTGCTCTTCTTCTCTTGCTGTTAATGTGAATGTCTCCAAAGCATATAGCACTATTGGTCTTATGGTCGTTTTGTAGATTTTCATTTTTGTATTTCGGCTTATCTTCTTATCTTTGAAAATTTTTTTATTTCTGTAGAATGCTTTGTTTCCTGCTTGAATTCTTCTTTTCATATCTACACTTTCATTTCTTCTGTTGACTAATACTCCCAAATATTTGAATGTTTCAACCTCTTCGAAGCTGTGTGCGTCTATTGTCATTTCTGTCAGTTGCGTCTTCTTTTTTTTACTTACATTCATGTATTTTGTTTTATTTTCATTTATTTCCAGTCCTCTTAGTTTGGATTCGTTTTCTATAATGCCTTTTTATCTGTTGCTACTATGGTTATATCGTCCGCATATCCAATTATTTGTACTGTATTTTTATTTATAGTTCCTGCGTTTGACAACTTTTTTATTATCTTATCTAATGATAGAATAAATAGTACAGTTGAGAGCGCATCTCCTTGTCTTACTCCATTTTTAATTTTTATTATTTCTGTTCTCTCTCTTCCGGTGTCTATTGTTGCTTGGGAATCTCGCATTGTCATTTCTATCATTCTTATAATTTTATTTGGTATTTTGCTCTCTTGTAAGTCTTGGATCATTTTTCTTCTACTTAGTTTGTCAAAAGCCTGTTTAAAGTCTAGAAAAAGTATATGTGCTTCTCCGTCGTACTCGTATGTTTTCTCTATCGCTTGTTTTAGTGTATGGATAGCATCTATCGTGGATCTTCCTTTTCTGAAACCGTACTGGTAGTCTCCTATGCTTTGTTCTGTGTATATTGTTAGTCTGTCTCTAATTATACCAGTCAGTACTTTATATGTTACATTCAGTAAATTAATTGCTCGGTAGTTTTTACATATCCTGTGGTCTCCTTGTTTTGGGATTGTCACAATAATTCCTTTCTTCCATTCTTCGGGCATTGTTTCCTTATTCCATATATTCTGTATTAGTTCATAAATCTTTCTGTATAGTGCTTCACCCCCCTATTTTATAAGTTCTGCACATATTCCGTCGTCTCCCGCTGTTTTCCCGTTTTTCAGTTTGCATATTGTATCTTTTACTTCTGTATAGGTCAATTCTTCTTCTTCACCTTGTTCCGGGTTCATTATTGTTTCTCTTTCTTCTTCTACATCCGTTTCTTGATACATTTCTTCGAAATACTTCTGCCATGTTTCTGCTTCTATGGCTACATTAGCTGTCCGTTTTCTACTACCTAGCTTTAAGTATTGGTACAGTGGTTTTGAATTGTGTCTCTTATTTTCTGTTTCGATCTCGTTCATAATTTCGTCTACTTTTTTATTTTTCTTTGATTTAAACAATTTCTTTGTCTTTTTCCTTTGATCTTGGTGTTTTTCTCGTTCCTCTTCTTTACCTGTGCTTAGCCATTTCAATCTTGTTTTATTCTTTTCGTCCACTGCTAGTTTGCACTCTTCGTCAAACCAATTGTTTCTTCTTTCTTTTTGCATTTTTCCAACTACTTTCTCTGCTGCAGTGTTTATTCCTTGTTTGATTTTTTTCCACTGCTCCTCCATTTCTTGTTCCTCCTTGAACTGCATCTCTACATTTACTTCTTTTACAAATCTTCTTTTTACTCCTTTATCTTTCAATTTATCTACGTCCCATCTTCCCTGTGCTTTTCGTCTTTCATTCTTTGTTGTTTTTATTTTACATTTTGCAATCACTAGCATATGGTCCGAATCGATGTTTGCCCCTCTGTGAGATCTCACGTCATTTATCGACTGTTTGTGTGACTTTTTAATAAGTACATGGTCTATTTGATTCCCCTCCAGACTGCCTGGTCTCATCCATGTTATCTTGTGTATGTTTTTGTGTTTATATCTCGTGCTACTTATGTCCATGTTTAATGCCGCTGCTAAATTACATAATCTTTCTCCATTATTGTTTGTTGTGCTATGTAATGAGTTTTCCCCTGCAACCTCCCTAAAGCATTTTTCTTTACCTATTTGTGCGTTGAAATCGCCTATAATAATTAGTATATCTTCTCCCGGGATTTTTTCGACATTTTCTTCTAGTGTTTCATAGAACTGTTGTTTTATTAAGTCATCACTGTTTTCTGTGGGTGCATAGACATTTACTATGGACAACTTGTTCGGTTTGCTGTTTACTCTTATGTATGATAATCTTTGACTTATGGGTTTAAATTCCATAACTTTATGCCTCATTTCCCCTAACACAATAAAAGCAGTTCCTCCATATCCTTGTTTTTCTTCTCCAGCATACCATACTGTATAATTTTCTTTTTCGATTTTTCCATGTCCCTTCCCCCTGGTTTCTTGAATTCCTGCAATATCTATATTGTATTGTTTCAACTGTGTCGCTAGCTCTTCCATTTTTCCTTCTTCTAGCAGTGTCCTGACGTTCCATGTTCCAATTTTTTTTGTCATTTTTTTAATTCTCTTCCTTTTTTTTGTATTTTTCTTATTATTTTGAATATACCGTGACTCATTTACCTCTTCGTTTGCATTGTCTGTTTCCTTTTCATCCATCCATTCTCTTTTGTCTAGTTTTTTGGGACATTTTCAATTTCTATAAGTTTATTTTCTCTTGCATTCCATTTTAGCACTTTGTCATTTATTTCTAATTTCTGGTATCTGATTTTTACTTTTGCTCCTTTGCTTCTCTGTTGTTTTGCTATGTCTCTGATTTCTTTTTGTATATTTGCTTCCTTGAACGTCAGCGCTGCATCTATGTATATTTCTCTAGTCTCCTGTGTATTTGTTTACCTTTTTCTTGCAGTATTTTCTGTTTGTCTTCCCAGCTCTTCGTTTCTATTATACATTTCTTGTATCCTATCTTAAACGCACTTTTAACTTCTATTTTCAGTTGCAGCTCTGTTTCCATCATTTTTTGTATGTTTTCTCTTAGTCTAACTTCATCTTCCAGATCTACCTGAATTCCTGTTATGATTAATTTATTGCGTATTTTTTCTTTATCGATCTTCTCTAATCTATTCTCCATGAGTGTTAACGCTTTTTTGAGTTCTTCGTTTTCTTTCTCCCATTTTTGTTCTTTTTTTTTCTACTTCTCTTTTTAAATTTTCTGTTTCTGCTTTGTTTTGCTTAAGCTTCTGCTTAATATCTTCCAGTTCGTTTTTCATATCCTTGATTTCATCTTTAATCTCTGTTTTGCTTTCCAGGATATCTTCTTTAATTTCTTGCCTCATCTGGCTCAGCAATATCTTAATCTCCTCCATGTCCGTTAATATTGTACTTACTTTTTTTATGCGCGTGTCTGGAGCTTTTTTGCTTTTATGTTGCTCTTCTTTGTCTTCTTCAATCGAGCTGTCGTGCTCCGGTTTGTGTCTTTTTCCTTCTTTTTTATTTTCTTCGTTGTTCATCTATTTGTCTTGTTGTTTGTTTTCTAGACTGAAAATCTTTATCAATATAATGCGAGAAATATATATTTTTAGTTCACTTAAAGCTTATAATATACACAAAAAATAGGAAAATGTAACCTGTGTCTAATAGTAATTATTATTATTATTATCTTCTTATTTTTAATTACGTTTTGGTAAGGTCTCAGATATTTTGCACACGCCGGCAACGTCGCTGAATATTTGGCCGTACTTCTGTTTGCTAATTTATTTATGGCTTTCAGTAATTAAATATTCATTAATGTTTAATTATACACGTTTTTGTTATATTCAATGTTTGTTGTATTTGTAACTTAAAAAAATATTGTTCTGTATAATATTATTGCAAATCTCCTCTCTTACGTGCATCAAATTAACAAAAAGATGACTTACAGTTGAAATGTTGAATTCACCACACACTTTGTGAAAATTTCACCAAAAACCAATGTTTACTTCCGTACTAAAACAACTTTTTTCACCAGAGCGCAAATCAACTTGTGTACACACCAACTTTTAACACTCGAATTCTTGTTGCAAAAATTGTTTATTTATTTATTAATCAATGATAATAAAAGAATTTATTAAGCTACTTCAAAAATGTAGCTGTAATTATGCACCAAAATTTTAAAGCAAAATTTAAATTTGACATTCCATTTATTTGATAACGTCAAATTTTATACTATAACCCGTGATCGTAATAATACCCACTTTTACTACTGTTGCGTTTAGTAAATTTCCGACTTATTACGTATGCTTTAAATGATGACGCACGGGTAAAGACTCGGGGACTCGACTGTAATTATCCTTTTTTCCTTAGAAATTGAAAATGTTAATTTTGTCTTTACTTAGAATGACTTACGGATTTTTGATAGTAGAAAGTTGAGTTTTTTGAGATGACAGTAAAATGTTGGATGGCGGTACCCTTAGTAATGAAACTCTGCGACCTTAAAGAAGTCACGCAGTTTTTCTGCGCTGACAACTTCAACCGAATAGTCGCAGAACTCAGAGCGCTTCTGCATACTTTCAATCTTGAACGTTTGACTAGCTGACGTAGTAGCCCAGTTACTGCTGCTTTAACCTTCTACATTCGTTTTAATATGTGGCCTCTTGAAGTTGTTGGAACTACTCAGATCATTCAAAGATTTAATAATTTATTTGACCTATTTAATTCCTCTAATATTTCTAACGAGAGAAATTTAAAATAAATGTTATAAACACACATTTGGGCAAATCACGACAGTATATACTAATATACTGTACTGTAGAAGGAACTAATAGTATAATATATAATAAGCGAGTCTTCTACAGCTGTCGCCGCTTCTCGCATCCTAATTTCCAGCGATTTCTGTCGAAGCAATCTTCAGTTTTTAAGTCTCTGGCGGTCATTGCATCTTCGACATCTTCTCTCCAGGATCGTCTTGGTCTACCTCGTTTTCTTCTTGTGGATGGAGTCCATTTTTCTATTTTTTTCGGCCATCTATTTTCAGGCATTCTCTGAAGGTGTCCATACCAGTTAAGTCTTTTGGCTTCGATTGTGTCTATTATATCTAGATCGATTTCCATTTGTCTCCTAATATCTTCGTTTCTCACCCTATCAAGTCTAGTGAGTCGGCAACATCGTCTCCAATAGTTCATTTCCATCGCCTTGATTTTTGACTTGTTTCTTTGGTTGATTTCCCAGAGTTCAGCGCCGTACAACCCAATACTTTCTATTATTGTTTTATACATTCTTCTTTTATTTTCTTTTGTTATTTTATTACTCCACAAAAGTCCGTGTAGCTGTCTGGTGGCTGATCTTGCTTGGCCAATCCTGGAATGTATTTCGTCGTTACTCCCTGCTTTTGAAGATATTTGGACTCCTGAGTATTTGAAGACTTCTGTTGGATTTATAGTTCCCATTTCAATTTGTAGGCGTTCTGGTGTTTCTCCTTACTCGTACTCTTACAACTAAGTACTCGGTTTTTTGTATATTAATTGTAAGGCCCCACTTAGTGTACTCCTCTTCCAGTTTTCTGAGCATATAGTCTATATCACTCTCGTCTTCAGCTAGAATGGCTTGGTCGTCAGCGAAGTGTATTGTGTACAATCTATCGTCATCAATTGGGATGCCCATATTGCAACACTTTCTTCTCCACAGTGAGAGTGCCTCATTTAAATATATTTTAAAGAGTGTAGGTGCTATGCAGCAGCCTTGCTTTAGGCCCTTACTAATAGGAATTTATCTCGTTAATTTGTTTCCAGTTTTAATGTTTACCGTCATATTTTTGTAAAGCTGTTGTATATTTCTTTTGCTTATTCCTTGTTTTTCTATTGCTATCCAGAGCATTGAAAGTGGTATACTGTCGTATGCCTTTGTCAGATCAATACAAACTATATGGGTGGAAAGGTTGTGGGCTAATCTTTTCTCAATAACTTGCTTTAGAGAAAATATGCTGTCCATACAGGATCTGCCTGCACGAAAGCCATTTTGTTCTTCTACATCTGTCATCTCTTTATCAAATTTTATTTTTTATTATTTTTCCATAGAGTCTTGAGAGTGAGTTTATGACACTAAGCCCCCTGTAGTTTGAACAATTTTTTCTATCTCCTTTTTTGTATATATTGTTAATATGTGCTTTTGTCCACTCATGTGGTAAATCATGACCTTTATAGAATAAGATGAAAACATACGCAAGTAATTATCGTAATACTTGTGGGCTATGTTTTAGTAATTCGTTCGGTATTCCTTGTGGTCCGCATGACTTTCGATTTTTTTAGAGTTCGTATTGCACTCTTGACTTCCTGTACTGTTATTTCATCGTATTCTACTTCATATGTTGTTGTACTGATGTTCGTGAATTGCGGTCTTGTTTCAGTCAAAAGTTGATTCTTTTCTGTTTGTTCTCAGATTTTTATCATTTTCCATGCTTCTCTTGATCTTGTTGACCCTATATATTTGTTGAGCTCTTCGCACTTACTTTCCCAGGAATTATTTTTTGGTTTCGTTACTAGATTTTTTACTTCTCTGTTTGATCTTGCATACGTTCGTCTATCATCTGGGTCATTTGTTTGCAGCCATTTTTGATACGCTTATTTCTTGTTATGTACTGCATTAGCAATGTCATCTGTCCACCACAATGGAGTATTATTTTTGTTCCTTTCCACTGTACCGAGCGCTTCATAAGCTGCTTCATTGATTTTATTTAATATCTCGTTATAGGTATTCTGAGTAGGTCAGGTTCGACAATTTTTGGCTAAGCCGCAGCTTATATAAAAATGATGTTGAGTCGTTTTGCAGTGCATCAATATTGTATTTACGTAGATCCGTCTCGAGTGATTTTGATTGAGCTGGCTGGTTGTCATTTTGATGTAGTAGTCGCGGTCGATACTGTAGAAAGCATTTTGATCTTACCATATAGTGGTCAGTTCCACACTCCGGTCCTCTTAATACTCTTACGTCTTCAACTTGTATGTGTGTTTCTTGTTTGGTGATAACATAATCTATAATTGACTTGGTATTTCTCGTTGGTTGGACCCAGGTATACTTATGTATTTTTTTATGTTGGCAGAATCCGTTTAGAATTTTCAGAGAGTGCTGTTCGCAGAATTCGATTAAATGTTCCCCATTTTCATTTGTTTTAGCATCACCGTATTTTCCCACAACTTTGTCATTTATTTTTTTTCTCTCCAAGCATTAAAATCTCCCAACAGCACAATTTCTTTGCGGCTATTTATATTTTCTATAAGTTCTGATAAGGTCTCGTAGAATATTTGTTTAGCTGTTTTTGATGCATTTTCTGACGAAGCATATATTCCAATGATTTCGAGGTCGTGCCCTTTCCACGTAATAGATACTCTAATAATTCTCTCATTGATCTGTTCCCAGCTTTTCAGGTTTCCTTGTAAGTCTTTTTTTATCAATATTGATACCCCTGCTTGTGCTCTCTTGTCATTTTCTACTCCACTATAAATATGGATAAAACCTCCTATATCTTCACTTCCTTGGCCTTTTTTCTTTGTTTCGGTGAGAACTGTGATATCTGATTTTTTTTTCTTTACTTCAGCCATGACTTCTTCCGACTTAGTTCTCCACCCTTGGATATTCCATGTGTTTATATTCAGAGTCCTTGTTCGTTTGCTACGTCGTCTTCGTTTTTTTCCGTCCGTATTCCGAGGCTGGATTTTAGAATTTTTTGCAGTTAGTTTTTTACAGGTGTAGAGGAGCAGGCCCTACGCCCTAACCCCCTACCAGGAGGACCAGGATTTTCTGTTAGGGTTTACTCCCTTAGTCTAGTTTAGTTCCCTTAGGGAACTAATAGTATAATGTAATTACTTGCTAAGTAAAAACGTCCTAACTAGCAATATTAGGCTTTTGAGAAAAAGCAATATTTGTGTTCAATACTGTGCCATCCTCATTTTAAAAAGCAGAGTTTTGCTTTTTTACGCAAAGTAGTTAATTACGATTAATTTTTTCTTCATTGGGTGCGTTCACCAGACCAGTGCGCTACGTCAGGGCTCTGAAACTGTTTAAGATTTTTCGGGTGAACGTCATGTCAAATTTAGGCTAAACTTCAACGTGTTGACGAAGCGGTCGCCATTTTATTGAACGTAGTATTTGTATCGCTTCAATATTCAACGTGTTTAAGAAATATATTGTAATGGCGCGATTATTTGAAAATATTTATTTTACAATGGTTTTAATTATAAAGTAATTGAAACTTAGGAGATACGCTCTCGAGTATACGCTCACGAAATTGTAAATCTGTGTATTAAGGAACAATATTTTCAACATAATTCATATTAACGTGATAATTATTATTTATTTATGGTGGGTCATCCAATGGTTCTGCTCTGCCAGGTCCAGCACAGCCAGCAGCACCAAAAATTATTTCTTGTTCATTTCATTATCAAACATCAATAAAGGTAGTATAATAATTATTTTTGAATTAAATTTGTTTAAGATACGTCTAATTTATCGTTGAACGATAAGTTAATAAATCAACAAAAACAACGAATCTCGTTTTAGGTTGGGCCCTGATTCTAAATCAAATTTCGACCAAAAACAAGTCGCTTTCAATATGGCGACTGTCGAAATTATTTGACACGGCTATGACGGAGACGAATGAATGGCCAAAAGCGAGGTTAGGTTTAGTTTAGATGTGTTTTGTTTATTTCTTGCAAGGAAAACTAAATCAAAAGGTATTATAATATAGCTGGGTTTAATTGAAATTTGCTTGTTTTGAGGAATTAGATAGAATAGTATTAAATTAGAAATATAATAATTGAGAATGTCCACAACATGAATCATAACTCGATGAAAGATGTGAGGTAATAATCTGGGAAAATTAGTAAAAAACAAGGAAAATTAATTACCAGCTATTTTATTGCTGGACATGCTGAAATCAAATCTTAAGATTTCCTATATTAGTAATATAGCTGTGCAAAGTCCACAGAAAGTGTGCTATTTTGTTTATAAACAAATTAGCACTCCGAAATATTTTTTTCCACCTACCTCTACCGAAAGTATACTTTTCCGGACCTGATTGTAGGGAGCAAAGTTGTACTTTTCCTCCCTAGGGAGGAAAATATTTTTCCTCCCTAGGGAGGAAAAGTAAAAGTGACGTCATGGTATTTCATTCATGAAATATAACTTTATTGACGCCCTGTACAATATCTATTTTCTATTACGTAAGTATATAGATTTTAAAGTTTGTTTAAAAACACCCATCTGTATTTTGCAGAATGGTAAAAAACAGTAAATTGTTATTCTGATTTAACAATGTTTACATTAATAATTTGACTTATATTTGACAGTTGACAGTTATAATGTACCTACTTGTTGGTTTTAGTTCTAATAAATTTTGTTGGTTAGTTACATAAATATATTAAGTAAAAATAAAAGAATGACTTGTTATTTGAGGAAGGTGGAAAAACCATATGTATAACATGGGAGTAAAGTGCCTTTTCCTCCCTTGAATGATTACTGCCCTCCGCTACGCGTCGGGCAGTAAACTTCATTCTCGGGAGGAAAAGTAGCACTTTCCTCCCTTGTTATACAAATAGCTATTTTTTTATTATTGCTCTATAACTCCGAAAATTTTAACTTTAAACCAAAACACTCACATAAAAATTGACAGTAATTTAATTCTGCACATTGATAATTTATTCTTCGGAAAATTCGGGTTTTCCAAACAAAATCTTTAATTTTCAACTAAAATTTGAGGGAAGTAATTATTTATCAATAATTAAATAATTTGGTGACAGTGACATAAATCTTTTTTGTTATGAGTGTCTTGAAGATATGAAAATTTGTATGTACAAAGAGGACCGGAATTAAAAGGTATCTAATGGTTCAAAGATTAAAATCCTGTTGTTTATAACTCTGTCGCAAATGCCGGTCAAATTTGACCGGTTATACCTGGAATCACTCCTTGCAATTCAATTTGTTTTTCTTCGAAAAGGACACAGAAGCCGTGCTCTTTTCAACAGCGTTAACTTAATTTAATTTAATCTAATATTTTCTGAGGGGTTCTATTTGTTTATAAGCCAAAAAATTGTTTCTTTATAACATTCCTGAGACCGCTCAAATGGTCCAATTTCAATCCTGTAAGGTACGTTGAATAGGTATAGTGCTTTTTTATATGAAAATCATAGTTATTCTGGTGTATCATAATCTTTCTGGTTATTATTTCGACCGAAATTTTTTAATTAACATTTTAATTATTGTTAAACTATTGGTTAGATTGTCGCCGGTCTCCTGATATACAGAGAGGGGCTAAATTATGGAATAAATTCATTTTCTCTAAAATGGACGATTTTAGAGAAAAATCCCAAAACAGGTCGATTTTTATTTTTAAATTAAATTTCTTGGCATATATTTCAAACTAGTGACGTCATCCATCCGAGCGTGATGACGTAATTATTTTTTTAAATAGGAATATGGGTTCGTGTTGTAGCTCATTTACAAAGGCGTTCAATGCTCTATTCAGTATTATAAACATTAATATCATTATTTATACAGGGAGGCCAAAAAAAATTTTGAATTAAATTAATTGACGCAAGAAGAAGAATGCATGTAATTTATTTAACTCAAAATACATTCTATTGCTGTCAGAAAATAGAAAAAAATGTTTATTTTGCAAATAAACATTGCTTTTAGCTTAAATTAAAAGTTCAAACTGCCAATAGGTAGGAGGGAGGCTGTTTGTGATTTAATTTAAGCGAAAAGAAATGTTTATTTGTGAAATAAACCTTTTTTTCTATTTTCTGACAGCAGTACAATGTATTTTGAGTTAAATAAATTACATACATTCTTCTTGTTGCGCCAATTAATTTAATTCAAAATTTTTTTTGGCAACCCTGTATAAATACCTAATGATATTAATGTTTATATTACTGAATAGAGAATTAAACGCCCTTTCAAATGACCTACCACACGACCCCTATTCCCATTAACAAAATTATCGATTACGTCATCACGCTCAGATGGATGACGTCACTAGTATGAAATATATGCCAAAAAATTGTAATTTAAAAATAACAATCGACCTCTTTCGGGATTTTGCTCCAAAATCGTCCGTTTTAAAGAAATGAATTTATTCCATAATTTAGCCCCTCTGTATAATCTACTATAATAAATCTTTCATGTCTTCAATTATTTAATTATTGATAAATAATTAGGTACTTCCCTAAAATTTTAATTGAAAATGGCAGATTTTTTGGGAAAACTCGGATTTTCTGAGTAAAATTTTTGTTGAAGGAAATCGGAAAAAAAATAACTTTGTGCAGAACTAAATTACGGTGAATTTTTATTTGAGTGTTTTTGGCTCAAAGGAAAAATTATAGGAGTTACAGACCACTAATTGAAAAAAAAAAGAAGATTTAGGAGTGCTAATTTGTTTATAAATAAAATAACACACTTTCTGCGGACTTGTCATACCCCATATTACTAATATATGCAATCTTAAGATTCGATTTTAGCAATAAAATAGCTGGTAAATAATTTTTCCCAAAAATGGTATTTTTTCGATAATTTTCCCAGACTATCAACAAAATCCAAGAAACCGAAGCGCCAACCCAAATTCTGAGCAGTCTCAACATGATAAGGTTAATATCCCCAAGAATCGCTATACTCTCCGGCTGTCATGGCGGTGTCGAAATGAAATTGCGACTGTCGAAATGAATTAGAATCAGGCCCCCGTGGGAACACAAAAAAAACCAACTATGAAAGGAAAGTGTCAAACGGAAAAATACCATTCACCAGACTAAACGTAGTTTTGAAGCGCTGCAACATAGCTGTTTACTTGAAACTTAAACCGATTATTTCTGGTGAACGCAGCCACTTACAGGCAATCAGTAAAACAACTCCGAGTTTGACATTTAATAGATGGGACTTTTTAACTAAGTATTGATAATGTATAAGATATTTAGAAATATTAATTTTTCAGATAGGGCTTTTTTAGTTTAAATATGAATGGCAATTAAAATTTTACGGCGCTACTAATAGTATGCGGTTTACCTCGGGGGTGAGATCTATCTGAAGGATTTGCACAAGATAATGAAACGTAAGAAAACTCTTGTAGAACAAAATATTTATTCACAAGTAATAAGCATTTGGAGCAAAATAAATGTAAAACAAAATAAAAGTAAATCTACCAGGCCATTTTACATGAAAAGAGGGGTTGATATTTGCAAATCAGAGCTTCAGTGTAAACTTGTATATATCCAGTTATTTTTTCAATACCTATGTAATTTCTTACATTATTTCAGTATGTCGCTTGAGAAAATTGCTTCACTTAAAATACGATTTGTTTCCAGAGTGCATTCTCACGTGACTTTTCAAATAAATTTTTGTAACTGCTCAAAACATATTTCACACTTGTAAGACGCTTCTCGAGTGTGTCTTCAAATGTGTTTTCAATTGACCTTTTTGTGAAAACTGCTTGAAACAAATTTCACACTTGTAAGACGCTTTTCGAGTGTGTCTTCAAATGTGTTTTCAATTGACCTTGTTGAGAAAACTGTTTAAGACAAATTTCACACTTGTAAAGTTTTTCTCCAGTGTGTACTCTCAAATGGACTTTCAAATGGAATGCTTTACTAAACGGCTTAAACAAATTTCACACTTGTGAGGTTTTTCCCCAGTGTGCGTTCCTAAAT
Organism: Diabrotica virgifera virgifera; assembly: GCF_917563875.1. Lineage (NCBI taxonomy): Eukaryota > Metazoa > Arthropoda > Insecta > Coleoptera > Chrysomelidae > Diabrotica > Diabrotica virgifera. The sequence continues at coordinate 49,911,892 of NC_065448.1, forward strand.
GTAGTTTCAAATAACTTGCCTCACTGTACCGCTTAAAACAAATTTGGCACTTATAACGTTTTTCTCCGATGTGCACCATCGAATGTTTTTTCAAATTACTTGCATCAGTGAACTGCTTAAAACAAATTTCACACTTATAAGGTTTTTCTCCAGTGTGTACTCTCAAATGTCTTTTCAAGTCATGTGCTGTACTAAACGGCTTGAAACAAATTTCACATTTATGAGGCTTTTCCCCAGTGTGAACTTTCATGTGTTCAGTTAAATAACTTTTTAGAGCAAACTGCTTCAAACAAATTTCACACTTGTGAGGTTTTTCCCCAGTGTGCGTTCCTAAATGTAGTTTCAAATAACTTGCACCACCGTACCGCTTAAAACAAATTTGGCACTTATAACGTTTTTCTCCGGTATGCACCATCGAATGTTTTTTCAAATTACTTGCATCAGTGAACTGCTTAAAGCAAATTTCACACTTATAAGGTTTTTCTCCAGTGTGTACTCTCAAATGTCTTTTCAAGTCATGTGCTGTACTAAACGGCTTGAAACAAATTTCACATTTATGAGGCTTTTCCCCAGTGTGAACTTTCATGTGTACAGTTAAACAAAATTTTCGAGCAAACTGCTTAAAACAAATTTCGCACCTGTAAGGTTTTTCTATAGTGTGCAGTCTCAAGTGTATTTTCAAATTACCTGCTGTACTAAATTGCTTAAGACAAATTTCACATTTATGAGAGTTTTCTCCAGTGTGAGCTTTTATGTGTTCAGTTAAATGACCTTTTCGAGTAAACCGCTTAAAACAAATTTCACACTTATAAGCTTTTTCTCCAGTGTGCAATATCATATGTTGATTCATGTGACCTTGTTGAGAAAACTGTTTAAGACAAATTTCACACTTGTAAGGTTTTTCTCCAGTGTGTACTCTCAAATGGATTTTCAAAAGGCATGCTGAACTAAACGGCTTGAAACAAATTTCACATTTATGAGGCTTTTCCCCAGTGTGAACTTTCATGTGTTCAGTTAAATAACTTTTTAGAGCAAACTGCTTCAAACAAATTTCACACTTGTGAGGTTTTTCCCCAGTATGCAATGTCATATGTTGATTCATGTTACCTTGTTGAGAAAACTGTTTAAGACAAATCTCACACTTGTAAGGTTTTTCTCCAGTGTGTACTCTCAAATGTTTTTTCAAATTATCTGCACTAAACTGTTTAAAACAAATTTTACATTTATGAGGCTTTTCTCCAGTGTGAACTTTCATGTGTACAGTTAAATGACCTTTTTTAGTAAACCGCTTAAAACAAATTTCACATTTTAATGTTTTTTCTTCAGCTGGCCTACTTATAGGTTGTTTCTTATCATTTGAATCTATGTGTATCGTTTTCATAATTTCTAATGTGTTCATCTCTTGTCGAAACCCTAAAATAAAATGTCTATTATCAATAATTACATAATATCACGAAACATCGCATCGACACCCCTATCGAACAAGGTTGTAACTTAGTTAGACCTTTTTCAGATTTCAACACAGGCGAATTCAGCAAAAAATTGGGCACACCCAATGTAAATGACATAGTTTAATTCTCAATAGTTTGGCTAATACTCCATTGAAAAAAGTTGTATTTTAACTCACGTGTGCCATTTTTGCGTGGAAAGGGCAGTAACACTAGATACTCCCTATGTTAAATATTTACTTTCTTTAGACTTGACGATTAACAAGAATTTTAAATGAGTTACAACTTTGTTGCACGTATGTTCAATTTATAAAGTATTCAAACATATGATGCATCTCATAAGTCAATTTATCGAAATAAAAGTAAAAAAGGATTTACGGACTTTTTGATAGTTGCGGTGGACAAAATAAATATAAAATTGTTTATGCTGTAGTGAAAAAGTGTAATATTAACATTACACATATATTTTTTGAAATAGCACATTCACAAAAGGAGAGTAATTCAATGCATGCCCTTATAGAAAAACGGAAAAAAGCATAAGTCGTATAAATATGCTCCACACCAATGGATAACCATGATACGATCATGGCCGCCGCTACCATGTGTGCTAAGCATCGCACACGGGCGGACAACAATAGAGGCGGCCAAAAGCAGACCACTGATGATAATACTTTTTCCACCTACCTCTACCGAAAGTATACTTTTCCGGACCTGATTGTAGGGAGCAAAGTTGTACTTTTCCTCCCTAGGGAGGAAAATATTTTTCCTCCCTAGGGAGGAAAAGTAAAAGTGACGTCATAATATTTCATTCATGAAATATAACTTACTGACGCCCTGTATAATATCTATTTTCTATTACGGAGTATCTATACATTTTAACGTTTATTTATAAAACATCCTATATTTTGCAGAATGGTAAAAAACAGTAAATTGTTATTTTGATTTAACAATGTTTACATTAATAATTTGACTTATATTTGACAGCTGACAGTTATATTGTACCTACTTGTTGTTTTAGTTCTAATAAATTTTGTTGGTTAGTTACATAAATAAATTAAGTAAAAATGACAAAATTACTTGTTATTTGAGGAAGGTGGAAAAACCATATGTATAACATGGGAGTAAAGTGCCTTTTCCTCCCTTGAATGATTACTGCCCTCCGCTACGCGTCGGGCAGTAAACTTCATTCTCGGGAGGAAAAGTTACACTTTCCTCCCTTGTTATACAAATAGCTATTTTAAAACAAAAATAAATTCAAATAATTAAATAGTAATGATTCAGATAATTCTGTAAACTATTATTATTATTACCTGATAATACTAAAATGAGTTTCATTTATCATTTTTTATAGTTCTTTTTTTCATCCTAATCTAAACAAAATTATCAGAAAATATTATTTATTGTATACACTGCCCTTTTGCAAGTATGGTCATAAAGCAGTTCCGGGAATACTTTTCATTCAAAGCGGCTGGCGGCTTTCGGACTTTTAGATATTTTCTCGTCCCTGTGTGGAGGCGGGCCGCTCAAGTAGAATACCTCCACAGCTTCCCCTGCTCATCGTAAAAGGCAACAAATTGGAGCAGCTGTCCGCTCTCCTCTAGCCGAGCTCCTAACCTGTCCCAGTGTGATAGTTAATACTCCAAACTATCATACGACACCCACCCCTACCCATCATAGGTACACGTCCCGATACCCAAACCTATACCCGAGGAGAAAACATCTGAAACCAGTGGAGGAAACCACTTAAAACAAACGGATATGCATAGGGATGACGGCTATGTATCATCCTAATATACCGCCACCCCAACCTCAAGGTGTAACACCATCATGCCGAAGGGGTGATGGCCTAGGGGTAACATAGTGGGTTACAAGCGATTCCTAAGGGAGATAACGAACCCGAGTGGAACATAGCCTTGGAGGGGCAAGGGCGCACTGCCCCACTGAACCGATCAGCACCAACTCGTGGGAAGAAAAATGGGACAAAAAAAGAAAACAATAAAGGCGGAAGAGAGAGCAGCGGCGGCGAAAGAGAAAACAAAAGAGGAAGGGACGAAACTCGAGGGGAGAAAAGCTGGAGGCGAGAAGTGGAAGACAAGAAATAAATCGGATCTAGAACCAGTGCAATCAAAAGCAATGGAAAGACAGAGAAGATAAGAGGAAAAAGAGGGAAGGAAGAGAGAAACAGCAAACCAAGAGGGAGGAAGAAATAAAGAGAACAGGAAGAGAAAAAGAGGGAGAAGAGAACAGACAGACAAACATTTCATTTATTAAAAATAATAGGTGAAGATAGTTTATATCCTTGTGGAATCGGTACTCACCGGAAGGACAGCATACGTTCAGATACAATTAGCGTATCTTTGTAAAGACAATGAAGTCGACTTTTCAAAGTAACAAAACATTTACTCAACACATTACTTCTGCTCATTTCTTTAAATACTAGTATAAGGTACATTTTTCTAAAGTGTTGAAATTGGAAGCAAGGGCGCCCATATAAAAATTTTTAGGGGGGGGGCCAAACGTGAAGATGCTGCACATTACATTTTGTATATTTCGGATGACAATATATACAGTAGACTCTCTCTATAACGAACACGGGTATAACGAGGTTTCGCTTATAACGAGGTACATTAGGTGTCCCATGAAATTCCTATTGAACTATAACGCTTTATAACGAGGCATATTTGGTTACAACGAGGAAAATTGAAATCGAAGAATACGTGTCTTTACCTGTTTTTAGCGTTGTAATGGTCATAAATAAATAGATGCCCCAACTGCCTGTACATAGAAATGCCCAACATCTGTCTTAATATCGAGGCCAGTGCTGTAATAAACTCGGCCACCTGTAATAAACTTCTGGCTGTTTATCGACCGATATTGAATATTATAGGAAATTTACAATTTATGACGGCGAAGTCTCATTGTTCACTGTTCAGGTTGACCATCGACATCTAATAAACTACGTAAGAGGCATCAAAACATTTCATTATTATTGTTGTTTGATATAACGAAATCCGCTTATAACGAGATAATTAGTCCACCATTTCAGTTCTCGTTATAGAAGGAGTCTACTGTAGTTTAAACCACCTAAAAAACCTAGTTTGAACCCTGTTGTGAGAAACTATTCATACATTTAAATACTAGACCAAGTTTTTAAATGGAAATGTCATGGGTACCACAAAAGTTGCGCCTCTCTTTAAAACCCGTTTGAAAAGAATACAATGCTTGCAAAGCCCTACCTTCAACTTTGGCGTGTAGACTAACCATGAGTATGTGTCGAACCAAGTTTTTACTTTAAAATCTTAAAAAGGAGCCCACTTTATTTTTGCAGATTTAGAATCCTTATGAAAAATAAATCACATATATTCCAAACATTTTTAGAATTGTTGATAGATGGCGCAAATAAATCGCATTTTTCGATTATAGCGCCATCCGTCAACAATTCTAAAAAAAGTTTCGAATAAATGTTACTTATTTTTTGAGGAGGAAACTCAATCTGCAATAAAAAACGGGGGTTCCTATTTAAGATTTTAAAGTTAACTCTCACCCCACCTCCAGAGTGTGGAATGAAAAATCCTGTTTGATGTCATTCTATAGATTTTTGAAAAATATTAAACGCATGTTTTTTAGTTTTTCATTTCGAAGTATATTTCTCGAGATATTACACCGTTTCTATAATTCTGCTATGGTATCACGATATATAGTTTTTTTTTCGATTATAGCGCTATCTATCCACAATTCGCAAAATGGCTCGAATAAAATTTGCTTATTTTTACAAAGAAAATCCAAATCTGCAACAAAAATTAGGGGTTCCATTTAAGATTTTAAAGTTACCGCCCGCTCCACACCCAGAGGTTGAAGTGGTGGACTTGTTTAGTGTCATCGCATAGATTTTTGAGAAATATTTAACACATATTTTTCAGTTTTTCGATCCGATGTTCATTTCGCGAATTATTCGACCTTTTCGCTACTTTTGGGACACCCTGTATATAACACTCATTCGTCATGAAAGATCACCTGTTTTTCATTTAAATAAAATTGTTGTGTTCATCATAATGTACACTTTAAAAATAATCTACTTACTAAAAAATACTTTTGCAAACTAAAATTTGACTATGTTCAATAAATTTAAAAAATTATTTTTCAATATGAATTTATTTCTGCTTATGAAGATGGTTCTATTCGGTGTACACAAAACTTAATATTATAGAAAACAAATATATTCACAGATTTTACACTTTATCTTTAGTGCCAGTTCTCAAAGACGAATGGCTCATTAGTGATTATCGGTCAGAGATCGGATTTTTTGCTGATATGATTTTCTTTGCAGTATTATAAATGATTCATTTAATTTGTAATTTTGGGTGTCGGTTACAGTATATATTATGTTCCCACGTTTCTAATCTCTTTCAATGTTCTTGTTAATAGCATACCCTGACTGTGCGAAATGTGTATTATGCACATTCCATATAGACCGCTGTCGCAGACACACATATTTTCTGTTAAACTATTAATTACCCAATATGTGAATTATTTTATTAATAAATATGTTGTTTCCGATTTATCTCTCAAAATTATCCAATAATTTTGACAAAAATACGTTTATGTAATATAAATTTAATGTTTGTTCTTTCCCGAAAAGCCCGGCCCGCACGGCCCCCCCTGCCCGTGTGTATGGGCGCCTATGATTGGAAGAGGGCGGCAAATATTAAGTTGCACACGGGTGGCCAATACCTTAGCGGCGGCCCTGGATACGATATGTCAAAGCATCAGGCAAATCCAAATCCGTAACTGAAATAAATCTGAAGCAAATTCTAAATTTTAACCTATTTAAGGACACACATGTTAATTATTCTGAAGTAAGTAGGTATTAATAGTAAAAGAGTAAAGTAATAAAGTAAAATGGTTTAAAATTAAATATTTACAGATACGCAATAAAAATGCGAAAAAATTGAGATAGTTTATACCATGTTTTTTTCATAGTGATGAAATATTATTCTTATTGTAAAATTTATAATTTCAAATTAAAATTGTGTAAATTGTGAGTTGATATTTTGTTTATATATACCATAAGTATATTGCAAATCTACTTATATAAAATATAAAAAATAAGTAATCCTAGCTATATTGAAAATAACTCAATATAATATACAACCTTTTAATAGTTGGGAATAAACGGGAAAAATAATTAACACTGAGAGTGTAAAATGGTTGTTAGGCGAGTTACAACCTTTTTCTACGAATACTCATGTTTAATCTCAAAGTTGTATCTCAATCAAACTCAAGATTTTCAATAGTTAATAAAATTACAAAACAGGGGCGTCATTTGAAATTTTGATTGGGGAGGGGGGCAAGCATTATACAGGGTGTCCCCGAAAATAGTGCCTTCCTTGAAGGTATGGATATAATGCACAATTTAGAACAAAAAAGTCCTATAACATTTTTTTTCTAAAGTTAACCGTTTCCAAGAAAAAAATTACATTGTTCGCCATATAAGGGAATTTTTATTTTCATAAATTTTAATGACCTGGCAACGTGGCGAAGAAGACCTTGTTTATAACTGGAAATTTAACCTAATTCAACCCCTTGTTTACTTACAATTAGTGTGATTTTTGGGGTTGTTGACACCTATATAGGTACGTACCTGCAACTCTTATCTATGAATTACACGAAATAGCCAACGTCAAATTTTTGGTTTGTTTGATGTGAGGGGACGACCATCCCTGCGGAAATGGATATTGGTTTGGTTGATATTTACATTATTTTACCTACAGTCCTTTTCATGACCATTTTTCAGTGCTTAACAGTTTTTCGATTTCTCTCTAATGCATTAAATTGTATGTGACAGAAAAAAACGCACGTCGCTGATTACAGACATTTATAACATTTATTCTAGTTATTCTAGTTGTCGATAGATGGCGCCATAATCAAAAAGAATTATTTATTAAATAAAATAATAATATTATCAATATAATCTGTACAATTTATAAGACTATACAAATCAAAGAAAATACCATTTTATAAATGCAATAGACACAATTGATTTGTTTTTATTCCAAATTGAAAATAAAATGTGACAACTGTCAGATGTAACTAAAATGTCATGTTAGAATAAATGTCATAAATGTGTATTATCACGGACTTACCTTTTTTTCTATAATTTGTGACGCACTGAAAAATGGTCATGAAAAGGAGAATACCACTAACTGACCTACAAACCTAGATACTATTTTTCTACCTTCAGATTTTTAAATTGTGCGTTGTTGCCAGACTCAATTTTCATATCAAAATGTATTTTCGTTTTTTGGTCAAACGGCTGAATTTAGAAAAAAAAATGTTATAAGACTTTGTGCTCTACATTGTTCCTTCTACCTATACCTTTAACGAACGCACTATTTTCGGGGACACCCTGTATATACAATACATATGTGATGTAATGATGAAATGCCCCCCGAGTAAGGGGGTGGGCAAATGCCCCCCGAGTCAGGGGGTGGGCAAATGCCCCCCGACCGTCAAATGACGCCCCTGTTACAAAACATACATCTCACAATAATTCCTTATTATGATCTACATATCATATAACATTAGTGTAAAAGAGTCTAATCATTTCGCTACAAATTTTTAAAAATTCATGTTTTCGTTTTTTGCCTCTCCTGTAAAATCGCTAAAAATGAGTTACAACCTTGTTCGATGGGGGTGTCGGCATGGTCAATTTTTATTTCGATGACATCCAGGGTTCTCCTAGTTTATACATAGAGAATCAAATCTCAAATATAATGGTTTAAAAAGATAGGTAAAAGACTTATTTACAATATGTTCAAGGTCTTCCGAACTTTGATAGTTAATATTTATTCAGTATGTTTTGCAACAACCTCTTGGATAGACATAGCGTAGGTATAAGCCCTTCTTCTCCACTGGGTACGTGCCCAGGGACCCACGATCGATTAGAGACCCCTAGTCTCTACTAGAATATATTGTGACGCCTCACAACCCGGCCTAGTTATTCTTGAATCTTCTCGGCGTTACGAGTAAAGGCCAGACCTTTCACGGCGATTCGAGACGACCGCTGTCAGAGTATTTAAGAACAGAAATTCGAGCACAGGCCAGTCAGTCAATGAACGAGCCGCGACGCGTGATATAATTGTATTCGAATCGGATTTAGTGAAATGTATTTATTAGTTATCGTAATTATTATGTTTAGTTAATTAAATCATAAATTTGAGTTTGTAAATAAATTAGATGTTAGTTGGTGTTATTTGTAATTATTAAAATAAATAAGTGATGTAAATAAAATAATATAAGTAAGTTTTCCTTTATTTAAATTAAACTTAGTGCCTAAAGATATAAATAAATAAAATAGTAGAGTCAATCGCGTAACAAAATGGTGTCAGAAGTGGGATACTTAAAAAATAAATAAAATATAAATCGTAATAAATAAAGTGTGTGATCATGTCTACCTTGTGTAAGCTAAAAATTGCAAACCTGAGACTTGAATTGGAAGAAAGGGATCCGAGTTCTACTGGGAAAAAGGCTGATCTGGTCGAACGTCTAAAGAACGCTCTTCAGGAAGAGGGTAAAGATCCAGAAACCTATTTGTTTGAAGACAAGCATGCTGCTGTGATCTCGTCGATTTCGAAGGTTTCGACAGACATTACATCGCTAGAGAACAAAGTTTCGACAGACATTACATCGTTAGAGAACAAAGTTTCTAGTGAAATCTCCCAAGTATCGACAGACATTACATCGTTAGAGAACAAAGTTTCGACAGACATTACATCGTTAGAGAACAAAGTTTCTAGTGAAATCTTCCAAGTTTCGACAGACATTACATCGTTAGAGAAAAAGGTTTCTAGTGAAATTTCCCAAGTTTCCTCGGATGTTTTGAAAGTTTCGACAGACATTGCATCGTTAGAGAAGAAAGTTTCGGGTGATATTTCATCCCTTGACAGCAAAATGGCTAACGAGATCTCTAGGGTCACTTCGGATTTTGACGACAAGATATCGTCCATAAAATCTACTTTTGAAGAAAAGATCAAGGAAATAGAAAAGAAAATGGAGGAAACGGAAAAAGTAGACAAAGGGATGGAACCCATCTTAACAGATATTAAAGATGATGAAACCAAATACAAATTGGAGCCACGGTCGATAGTTAAAGGGAGTGTAGGTCATGCTCGTGTTAAGGTGCCAAATTTCGACGGAAAGTCGTCATGGAACAGTTATAAGAAACAGTTTGAAACAGTTTCAAGAGCGAACGGATGGTCTGAAAAAGACAAAGCTGTAAATCTGGTTATTTCTCTTCGAGGAGAGGCTTTGGATGTACTCCAGACCATAGCTGTAGAGGAGACGAATGATTTTGAACAACTCATGAAGAGACTAAACATGCGTTATGGGCACGAACATTTGGAGTATGTCTATCAGGCGCGGCTTAAAAACCGACGACAAAAGAAAGATGAAGCTCTTCAAGAATATGAGCTAGATATTGCCAGGTTGGTACGATATGCATATCCAACAGCTCCCGAAGACATGATGGAAATATTGGCTGTTCAAACATTTATGGATGGTCTTCGTGATGTTGAAATGCAGAGAACACTGCGATTAGCTCGTCACAAGACGCTGGTCGATGTATTGTCCGCGGCCCTCGAGTTCGAATCAGCTACGCAGGCCTCTGGTGAGTACAGTGCAGTTCGAACTGTGAAAGAAGAAGAGGATGAAGACAAACTTGACCAGCTGGTAAATATGGTGAAAGGTTTTACATCGAAGAAAACGAAGACCATGAATTGCTGCAATTGTGGTGAAAAGGGGTACGCACGGAGTTTAAGGAAGAACGCAAATCAAGAAACTCGCCAGCAGGAAATAAGAGAACGCACAGACCCTAGGGGGGCAGCCTCGACTCAGAACTCCTCTAAAGACCATCTAATACTAATAGCTTCTTTGAAATGTCGTGAAGATAATGTATATGTAGATGGAGAAATAAATGGTAAAAAGTATACATTGTTGGTGGATACCGGAGCGACCAGGACCATTATACGACCGTCAGTTATAAACAGTCGTAAGAAACTCTTACCAACGAGGTTGCGACTGCGGACTGCCACAGGTGAAAATGCCAACATCCACGGAGAAATCCAGATACAATTGGGGATTGGAGCAGAAAAGTTCGTCCATACTGTCATAGTTGCAGACATCGAAGAAGATGTTATATTAGGAATGGACGTAATGAATTTGCGTGGATTTCAATTGGATTTTAAGAACAGGGTAATAAAAGTTGGCAACGAGGAGGTATTTCTTCATCCACATGATGACAGCACTATGCTAGCAGCTATTAGAGAAGATACAGTTGTGCCTGCGAGGAGTGAAACGATCATCGTAGCGCGGCTACAGGGAATTGTAGAAGAAGGAACACCTGTTATGATGGAGCCATGGAACCACGACGAGGAGGTTGGCCGAGGAATCATAATTGGAAAGGAATTGGTTAATTCTGCTAAAGAAATTCCCGTGAGATTGATTAATGTCAATGACTACCCGGTGACCATCAAGAAGGAGACAAAAGTAGGAACTTGTGTACCCGTGACGTCCATAATCCGTCAGACGACAACATCAGATAATTCCAACGACAAGTTCGACCAAATGGTTGCAGTTGCAGGCCAATCTCTAAATCAAATGGAAAAAAGGAAATTAAGGGAATTTCTTAGGCAATATCGTGACATATTCGTACCAGAAGGAGGAAAGACAGGAAGAACGACAGTTGTCAAACATAAAATTGACACTGGTACCGCTAGGCCAATTCGTCAAACAGCTCGACGATTACCACAGGCGAAGAGAGAGGAAGCTGAAAGGATTGTTCAAGAAATGAAGAAACACGGGGTGATAGAAACTTCTACGAGCCCATGGGTCTCTCCGGTGGTCCTGGTCAAGAAGAAAGATGGAACTACGAGGTTCTGTGTGGACTACCGTTTGTTGAACAATGTTACCAAGAAAGATAGTTATCCTCTGCCTCGGATCGACGACACGTTGGACACATTGGCTGGAAGTAAATTGTTTTCTACGTTGGACTTGAAGTCTGGATATTGGCAGGTAGAAATGGATCCAGTGGACAAAGAGAAGACGGCCTTTACGACAGGATCTGGATTATGGGAATTCAACGTTATGCCGTTTGGACTCTGTAACGCTCCTGCGACATTTGAGAGGCTTATGGAAAATGTGTTGAGAGGGTTATCTTGGAAAACGTGCCTGGTGTATTTAGACGACATAATCGTTTTGGGAGAGACGTTTGAAGACCACCTGAAGAATTTAGAAGACGTTTTTAATCGACTTAAAGCTGCCCAGTTAATGTTAAACCCCAAGAAATGCCAGCTATTTCAAAGTAAAGTCAATTATCTAGGCCATATAGTCAGCAAAGAAGGAGTGGCCGTGGACAAAGGAAAAATCGACTCCATTAAGGAATGGCCGGAACCAACTGATAAACATCAAGTGAGAAGTTTTCTGGGACTATGTACTTACTACCGGAGATTCATTAAGAAGTTTGCAGATATCGCTAAGCCATTAACGCGACTTACAGAGGAAGCAAGGGATTATTGCTGGGATGGAGACTGCCAAACGGCCTTTGAAACTTTGAAGAGGCATTTAATTACAGCGCCAATATTAGGGTATCCACTGCCAGAAGGAGAGTTCATCTTAGATACGGATGCAAGCAATGTGGGAATTGGAGGAGTGCTGTCGCAGATCCAAGGAGGACAGGAACGAGTCCTTGGATATTTTAGTAAAGTGCTTTCAAAACCTGAACGAAATTATTGCGTCACGAGAAGAGAACTTCTAGCAGTAGTAAAATCAGTGGAACACTTCTATCAATACCTCTACGGAAGGAAGTTTCTAATCCGAACCGACCATGCCGCCCTTAAATGGTTAATGCAGTTTAAGAATCCAGAGGGTCAGATAGCCAGATGGATTGAACGACTTCAAGAATATGATTTCAAGATCGAGCATCGGGCCGGAGTTAGCCACAGGAACGCTGATTCTCTATCTAGAAGACCGTGTCCAGCAGAATGTTCCCATCGCAACAAAACAGAGTCAAATGAAGCAGCAGTACTAAGAACAACAGTGGTCAACGACGAGTGGACGCCTACCAAGATCAAGGAAGAACAAGAAAAAGATCCAGTTTTACAGAAGATTCGAAAATGGAAAGAAGAAAATCGTCGACCATCTTGGCAAGAAATATCAAGCCTAGGCTCAGTAGTTAAGACGTATTGGGCCCAGTGGGACTCATTTATCTTGGAAGACAGCTTGCTTAAACGAGTAATAGAAAATGATGATGGTTCGGTGAGGAGAACACAGTTGGTGATTACAAAGAGCAGAGTAGCCGAAGTACTTCGTCAGTTACACGACAGTCCATCAGGAGGGCATTTTGGTGTAAAGAAGACCCTTCAGAGAATTCGGGAACGATTTTATTGGATGAATAGTTCCGACGATGTGAAGGACTGGTGTAAGAAATGTACTACCTGTGCTACGAGTAACGGGCCCTACCAGAAAAGAAAGGCTCCTATGAGACAGTACAATGTTGGAAGTCCGTTTGAAAGAATAGCTTTGGATATTGCCGGGCCATTTCCAGAAAGTGACAATGGATGCAAATACATGTTGGTGGTAATGGATTACTTCACGAAGTGGGTGGAGATCTACACAATTCCAGACCAGAAGGCCGCCACTATTGCAGATGTGTTAATCAAAGACTGCATCAGCCGATTTGGAGTACCTCTGGAGATCCATAGTGACCAAGGAAGGAACTTTGAGAGCGATCTATTTCAAGGAATCTGTGATAAACTAGGCATGAAGAAGACAAGGACCACGGCCTAGCACCCGCAATCGGATGGAATGGTGGAGCGTATGAATAGGACAGTCGGCAAGTATTTGACAAAGATGGTGTCCAATCATCAACGAGACTGGGACCAGTACCTTCCGTTCTTCGCAATGGCCTATAGATCTGCTGTTAATGAATCAACTGGGCAAACACCAACAAAAGTCCTCTTTGGACGTGAGATGCGTCTACCCTGTGATCTAGAGTTTGGATGTCGACCTGGAGAAGATGTTGCTGGTGAGGATTACGTGAATGAATTACGAAGAAGAATGGACGATATACATGAGTTGGTCCGTTCTAATCTTCAGATCGCTAGCGACCGAATGAAGAAACGATACGATACCCAAGCCGAGAAGGGATGTTTCAAGGAGCACGACAAAGTCTGGCTTTATAATCCAAAGAAGCGAACAGGTTGTTCTCCCAAGTTGCAGCAGTTCTGGGAAGGTCCGTACCTCATTGTCAAGAAAATCAATGACGTTATCTACCGAATAAGCAAGATTCCTAGGGGAAAGCCGATGATAGTCCACCATAACCGGTTGGCGCCGTACGAGGGAGACCACGACGTAGATGAAGAAGTGGAAGTCAACCAAATTCGAGGAATACCTGACCTTACCTTTGAAGAGTTCATGGGTGCCTACGGAGGTACCGGTAAAGCAAGACATAGTGTTACCACTGAAGAAAAGCGAGATCTTCTCGCACTTCCCGATGACTATTCGCTGGCCCATACCATCCCGGCCAGTACCAAAGACGCACGAGGGTTGGCATCCGCCTTCCGAAGGAAGTTTGGTCGAGTTGCAGAACTTCAATGCCAACTGCCAGCTCCTGGCAAAGCATTGAAACTCCAAGATGCATCACGTTACCTATTCTATCTGGTAACAAAAGACACTGTCCGTGACCAACCTACCTACCAAGATGTATGGGATGCATTAATTCAATTGAGAGAGCACGTGTTGGAGTCCGACGTGCAAAAGTTAGTCATGCCAAAGTTAGAATGCAGCCAATTAGACTGGCGAGTTATCCGAAATATGGTAGAAGAAATTTTCCAAGACACCGAGGTTCAGGTGTTAGTCTGTTGCAATCCGCATAGTTACTGGTGCGGAGAGAAGACCGTCCCCTGTCACTTTTATACAACTGGGAGTTGTAAAAGAGGGTCCAGTTGCAGATACCAGCATCCAGTTCCAGTCCCGACAAGGTTCCAGGAGGAACCATCTTTTAAGGAGGGGGCAATGTGACGCCTCACAACCCGGCCTAGTTATTCTTGAATCTTCTCGGCGTTACGAGTAAAGGCCAGACCTTCCACGGCGATTCGAGACGACCGCTGTCAGAGTATTTAAGAACAGGAATTCGAGCACAGGCCAGTCAGTCAATGAACGAGCCGCGACGCGTGATATAATTGTATTCGAATCGGATTTAGTGAAATGTATTTATTAGTTATCGTAATTATTATGTTTAGTTAATTAAATCATAAATTTGAGTTTGTAAATAAATTAGATGTGTTAGTTGGTGTTATTTGTAATTATTAAAATAAATAAGTGATGTAAATAAAATAACATAAGTAAGTCTTCCTTTATTTAAATTAAACTTAGTGCCTAAAGATATAAATAAATAAAATAGTAGGGTCAATCGCGTAACAGTATAAATAACATAAGATACGCAGACGACACGGTGGTATTTGCTGACAGTTCTAAGCCCTCCAGGAGTTAATGAACAGAATCACAGAAGTCAGCCAGAGATACGGACTTTCACTAAACACTAAGAAAACAAACTTGTGTGATGATCTCTAAGAAGGAACAGCAATTTGGACAAATCAGTGTGAGCGGTCAACAAATAGAAAGAGTAAAAACATACATCTACCTTGGTACGAACGTCAATGAAAACTGGGACCATTCCGTAGAAATTAAATGTAGGATAGAGAAAGAAAGATCTGCATTTTAAAAAATGACTAATGCCTGGTTGCACCAACAGATCTTAAGCTCCAGCTTAGCTAAGCTCTACTTATAGATAGGGCCTCCTTGAGTATCGCTTACGTTGCACCATAATTTTAAATTCTTACCTTATTATCAATTATATGTATTATTATATTATGGTATTCTTATTGTAATATATTATAACTATATTATAATAATTCTTATGATATTCTCGACTTAAGCTTAAGATATGTTGGTGCAACCGGGCATAAGTTATTCAAATGTCATGATTTATCAATGCCCATAAAAGTCAGGTTACTACGATGTTATATCTTTCCTATACTGTTGTACGGAGTTGAGTCGTGGACTCTCACAGACGACACCTGCAAGAAAATTGAGGCTTTCGAGATGTGGCTTTATCGTCGAATTCTTAAGGTATCTTATACCGACCACGTTACTAATGAGGGTGTCTTGCTGAGAATGCAAAAAGACAAAGAGCTGTTAACCACAATAAAAGCAGCCAAAATCGAATACCTCGGTCACATCATGAGAAACAGCGAAAGATATGGACTACTGCAACTCATTTTGCAAGGAAAAGTGGAGAGAAAACGCGGACCAGGAAGGCGAAGTATTTCCTGGCTGAAGAATCTACGTACGTGGTTCAACACAACAACCACAAATCTTTTTGGAGCAGCAGTGTGCAAAGTAAAGATTGCCATGATGGTCGCCAGCATCCGAAACGGATAGGCACTACAAGAAGAAGTCTCTACTCGATTACTAAATGATATCCCAATTGGTTATCTAAATTAATCAAAGTAAAAAAGAAAGAACTAATACTGCCCTGCTAAGTAAAAACGTCCTAATTGGCAATATTAGACTTTTGAGAAAAATCAATATTTATGTTTAATACTGTGCCATCCTCATTTTAAAAAGCAAGCTTTCGCTTTTTTACACATAAGTAGTTAATTACGATTAATTTTTTTCGTTTTTCATTTAAAGGCCCCACTAAAACGACCCCAAGTATGACATTTAATAGATATGATAGGACTTTTTAACGTATTGTAACGTATATAAAGTATACGTATTTTAACGTATTGTAACGTATAAGTTGACTTGACTAGGTCAAATTAATAACAATAACGTACATATATTAATTGTTGTACTTTACAACAAGATGTTTTTCTAGATCGTCTACCAAAAAATTATGTTTTTTGTCAGATATGTATTTGTATTTAAAAAAAATGACCTTTCTACATCTACAGATGTTATTGGTGCTTACATCAGGGTACTAATTAACTCAGGATCTAATTTAATAATGACACTAAGATTACCATTTAAAATTTTTGCCACTTCTTAATAGGTATTTTTTAGTTTAAATATGAATATTATGTACTAATAGTATTTGCGAACTATAATAAAATGTAAAAAAACTCTTGTAGACAAAAATATTTATTCAGAAGTAATAAACATTTGGAGTAAAATAAATGTAAAATAAAAAGAAAGTAAATCTACCAGGCCATTTTTTATGAGAAGAGGTCTTGATATTTGCATATCAGGGCTTCAGTGTAAACTTGCATACATCCAGTTATTTTTTAATAAAAATGTATACCATTTTTATTCAGTTGCAATGCGAAGTCAAAACAATTTTACTTTTCAATTAGAATACGGAGCGCAGTCCAGTCCTCTGAATCGCGATTTTCGGCTCTTATTGGAGCCTCATCGGAAAGAACGTAGGCACTGTTCTCCATACCATAACTGACTAGCGCCGAGAGTTTTTCCCACCCATTGCAACCGAAGTGAAGGTATTAGGTGACCAGCGTCATCTGGCAATTGAAAGATGAAGTAGTTTTCAATCCTAATAGCAAAATTAATAATATTGAAAATATTAAAAATATTACTAAAAGATTTTTAAATTGAAAACTTATTGGTACATTTCCCTGGTGACACCTCCAAGGCTTCTACAATTTGCAAGCCAAATGGATGCTGCAGTGAAGACAAAGGGAAGGAATTCTACACTATGCAATTCACATCCCCCGTCTGCAGCTTGGTAAAGTTCCAACGGAAAATGCACCTGGTTATTCTTCGGAATAATACGACTATAAAATAAAAATCTATACCATTTTTATTCAGTTGCAATGCGAAGGCAAAACAATCTTACTTTTCAATTAGAATACGGAGCGCAGTCCAGTCCTCTGAATCGCGATTTTCGGCTCTTATTGGAGCCTCATCGGAAAGAACGTAGGCACTGTTCTCCATACCCTAACTGACTAGCGCCGAGAGTTTTTCCCACCCATTGCAACCGAAATGAAGGCTTGCAAATTGTAGAAGCCTTGGAGGTGTCACCAGGGAAATGTACCAATAAGTTTTTAATTTAAAAATCTTTTAGTAATATTTTTAATATTTTCAATATTATTAATTTTGCTATTAGGATTGAAAACTACTTCATCTTTCAATTGCCAGATGACGCTAGTCACCTAAAACCTTCATTTCGGTTGCAATAGGTGGGAAAAACTCTCGGCGCTAGTCAGTTAGGGTATGGAGAACAGTGCCTACGTTCTTTCCGATGAGGCTCCAATAAGAGCCGAAAATCGCGATTCAGAGGACTGGACTGCGCTCCGTATTCTAATTGAAAAGTAAGATTGTTTTGCCTTCGCATTGCAACTGAATAAAAATGGTATAGATTTTTATTTTATAGTCGTATTATTCCGAAGAATAACCAGGTGCATTTTCCGTTGGAACTTTACCAAGCTGCAGACGGGGGATGTGAATTGCATAGTGTAGAATTCCTTCCCTTTGTCTTCACTGCAGCATCCATTTGGCTTGCAAATTGTAGAAGCCTTGGAGGTGTCACCAGGGAAATGTACCAATAAGTTTTCAATTTAAAAATCTTTTAGTAATATTTTTAATATTTTCAATATTATTAATTTTGCTATTAGGATTGAAAACTACTTCATCTTTATTTTTTAATATGTATTGTCTTACATTATTTCAGCATGTCTGCTTGATCAAATTGCTCCACCTAAGATACAGTTTTTTCCAGAGTGCATTCTCACATGACTTTTCAAATAAATTGTTGTACTAAACTGCTTAAAACAAATTTCACACTTGAGTACTTAGGACGCTTCTAGAGTGTGTCTTCAAATGTGTTTTCAATTGACCTTTTTGTGAAAACTGCCTAAAACAAATTTCACACTTGTGAGGTTTTTCTCCAGTATGCAATCTTATATGTAGTTTCAAAGCACATGACTGAGAAAAGGGCTTCAAACAAATTTCACACTTGTGAGGTTTTTCCCCAGTGTGCACTCTTAAATGTTTTTTCAAAGTACTTCCCTCACTGAACAGCTTAAAACAAATTTGGCACTTATAACGTTTTTCTCCGGTGTGCACCATCGAATGTTTTTTCAAATTACTTGTATCACTGAACTGTTGAAAACAAATTTTACACTTGTAAGGTTTTTCTCCAGTGTGTATTCTCAAATGCCTTTTTAACCTTCCTGCTTGAATAAATTGCTTAGAACAAATTTCACAGTTGTGAGGTTTTTCCCCAGAGTGAATTTTCATATGTTCATTTAAATACCCTTTTTTAGCAAATTGCTTAGCACAAATTTCACATTTTAATGTTTTCCCTTCAGCTGGTCTATTCATAGGTTGTTTCTTATCGTTTGAATGTACATGTATCGTTTTTATAATTTCCAATGTGTTCACCTCTTGTGGAAATCCTACAATAAAATTTCTATAAGTAATAATTACCTATCATTAAACATCGCATGTAGTGCAGTCACTTAAAGTTTTCACCTCCGATTTCTTTGAACCTCCTTAAGTGACAGGATGCCAACTTGCGCGTTTACCCTGGAGGTGGATGCCACCCCTTCTCGGAGGTAAAAATTATTTTATTAAAAGTAACCCCCTAAATCGATAGAAGGACAAGTTGTAAGCACAATTTATTATACACTCACCGGCACGAAACACGGACACCTCAAAAAATGAGTCACTTTTGATGTCTTATCTCCTAAACCTGTTGTCCGATTTAAGTAATTTTTGCAACATTTTTATAGCCTTATTCTTTAAAAATATCGCTATAAAAATATTGTTGCTAGACAGATAAATTTTCATTTTATATCGGGTGTACCAACCAAACTGGGTTTTTTTCTCAATTTTTACAACACTCTGTGGAATATTCTAGCCTTTATAAAATATTGAAATTAAAACCCAACTATAGCACCAGGCTTTCTTAACATTCTGTTTTTTATTTATTCGCTTATGTTGGGGATTTTAACAACTAGCCCATGTTCTTTATCAATACAGGGTGTTTCTAAATAAGTGCGGCAAACTTTGATGGGTAATTTTGCATGAAATAGGTAATATGCGTGAAATAGTAATTTTGCATGTAATAGGTAATTTTGCATGAAAAAATAATGACCGTTTGCTTGATAAACCTATGTCCGCAACTGCTTCGTTTCCGAGAAACGGGATGTTGAATTTTTTCTTACAAACTAACGATTTATTTATTGCTCTAAAACCAGTTGAGATATGCAAATGAAATTTGGTAGGTTTTAAAAGGTAGTTATTGCGCATTTTTAAACGCTTTTATTTAGTTCAATAGTTTGTATCAAATCTTTAGACGTTAATTTGACTGCCTTATCTTCAATGCAAATGAATGAAAATTTGCAGACATATGCATTCTCGGGAACAATACACGAATAGTTAACAAACATTTTTTTATGTTTAGTAATTGTTTAAATAAAAAAAACGATTTTAATGGAAAATGCATAAATTCTCTTGTTTTTTACAATGAAGAAACTTAAAACTTTTACAGATTGTAGCTAATTATACATAATTTCACTTTTTACGTTAAGGTACTAGTACACTTTAGAAGACCAAAAATAAGCATTTTTTTCAAGATTTTTTTTCTCAGAACTCTTATTAAAAATGAACATAAAACTTTCTACATATTAATATCTAACTCTTAGAGAATACAAAATAAATATCTTTTTTCATTTATGCACGTACACTAATATTATAGAGGGCGCCAAAGTCGAAGCCTCGAATGTAGTTCCGATGGCGAACAGTTAATCTCAGGATTACGATCTCTGAAACAAAAAAATCGTACGTCATTTGAAAAAGGAAGGTCTCTTACGTGACAATTTACCACCGTTAGTGAAAAATTCCGAAAAAATAAGATTATACGGAAATTTCAAAAAATTCTGTGAAAAAATCGTCCGTTTTTCTTCAGTTTTTCGTGGTTAAATAGTATATTATTCAACGAGCATGTAATGATGGCTATTACTCACGATGATGAAGTTCGCGACACGAGCCGTAGGCGAGTGTCGTAATTCATCAGAGTGAGTAATAGCCATTACATGCGAGTAGAATACTATACTTTTTCTACGATCTTTTTATTTGGATTAGTAGAAAAATATAATTATCAACTACTAACATTATTTAAAATCCAAAGATTTTATTTTTCATAAGAAAACATATTTTATATAACTATGGCAACACTGTTAGAATCATAGAAATGCCATTAGTGTCATCGTAATGTCGGTGGCTTTTAAAAATAAGACATATTTTAAGGCAATTACATGAAAAAGAACGTTCGCTCCCAATGAAAATCTATTTTACAATCAACGGTAAGTAAAACAGAATTCATTGATATAAATTTCATATGCGTACACTCTTTTACGGAATTAGTACACTTTGTTTACCTTTTAATATAACGTCAATCTTTAAATGTCACATGTTGAAATTTAAACGTAAAAAATATACTACTATAACCATTGTTATAGTTAATAATCCTTTAAACATTTTTCGAAGTTAATTGTTTATATAAATATCAATGATTATTTTATATAAACAAATTTAAGTAATTTTATTTGCTAACAATAAGTAGGTATATTAAAAGTGCCATGCACCACTTCAATCTAACTTCATCCCGTGAGTAATAACCCGTGAGTAACTTCAGCCCGTGAGTAATGAACTATTACTCACGGGTAAAGTAATGGGTGTTATTATCTATTCAAAAACAGTGAGTAATGAGCATACTATTAAACGGTCGTAGAAAAAAATATTTATTTTTTTATTTTTTGGTCAAATTGTGGTAAATTGTCACGTAAGAAACCTTTCTTTTTCAAATGCAGTACGATTTTTTTGTTGCAGATATTCCAATCCCGAGATTAACTGTCCGCCATCATTTTTCGAGGCCTCGACTTTTGCGCCCTCTATAAAATTAGTGCACGTGCATAAATGAAAAAAGATATATTTTTTGTACTCTCTAAGAGTGAGAGTATTAATATGTAAAAAGTTTTAAGTTCATTTTTAATAAAGGTCATGAGAAAAAAATTCTTGAAAAAAATGATTATTTTTGGTCTTCTAAAGTGTACTAGTACCTTAATTGTTTACGTTATGCTTCATAAATAAACAATTAAAATGTGTTGCCTTTTTGCCGATTTCGACTACTTTTCATGTTTGTACATCATAATACATGTACATATTATGTTTTATACATATACATATTTTAATAACGCTGTGTCTAGGTACACGCTAACGTGTACGCAAATAAAAAAGTTACGTACACGCGAAACGTCATCAAGTCAGTGCCGTCACTATTTAGCGTGCACTGTTACTGGTTTTTTGCATACACGCTAACTTGATAAGTACTTGTATATACCACGAGTATCAGAGAGTCAGAGTATTAGAATTTGTCTAATCGCGTTGTTTTTACTATAAAGAGTTTTCTTATTTTTTATTTGTTTAGTGTTTTTTTTTAATTAACTATGGAATGTGGACAATTATTTAGTTCTTTTAATGAGTTTTATTTTAAAACAGTATGAAAAAGATAAAGAGACAAAAATTCGTGATTAAGGGTAGTAGAAATATTAAGATAAAATATACAGGGCGATTGCTTTGTTTGATAAAGCTTAGTAGATCCGCTATAGTAATATAAATATAGCAATAAAAATTAGTAACAAAAATTGTAACAAACTTTGAGCTTAATAATATTACAAAATTAGTTAGAATGTTACAGGGCGTTCGATAACATAGTGGCAGACCAAACTTATATATTTTTTAATGGAACATCCTATATTTTATGTTCGAAATCTTCTTAACTTTCTCATCAAAAAATATAAAGGTTTATTATGTTATAATATAGGGTATTTACAAAGTTATAACCAATTTTCTATGAAAATAGTAATAAGTTCAACTCCCTGTATAAATGGAAATAAACACAACAGCATTGGTTTATAAACTGGTATAATTAACTTACGTATAAAAATTATTTTAACAGTATATTTTGTACATGTCAACTAAATATTTATTTTGTTAACAAATGTAAAACATACCATACCAAAATAGCGTGCACCAAAATATAAAGTCACTGTGCACGCTAAATAATGACGTCACTGGCTTGATGAAGTTTAATTCGCGTGTACCAACTTTTTTTATTTGCGTACACGCTAGCGTGTACGTAGACACAGCGTTTTACTAAACATGACGATATATTTTAATATTTGAAAAATGTAAGGCTAAAAAGTGAAAAATAAAAAATATGAAAAAAAAATTTTACGAAACGCTTTCCTTTAATTACGAGTGACTAAAATTAAAAATAATATACAAAAAAAATCAAACAAAAAGCAAAAAAATAAAAAAAAATTGAAAAAGTCTAACATATTCGTTAAAGAAAAGCGTGGGGCGCGTCTTCATCGAATAAACGGTTTTCTCCCACGTTTTTCTTTAACGAATGTGGACTTTTTAAATTTTTTTAATTTTTTTGCTTTTTGGTTGATTTTTTTTATTATTTTTAATTTTAGTCACTCGTAATTAAAGAAAAGCGTTTCTTAAAAACCTTTTTCATATTTTTTTTTGACATACAATTAAAAATTTTATATTTACCATTGGCGTGCATGCGGATAATATGACCCATATGCACGCAAATGGTGAATATAAAATTTTTAATTGTATGTCAAAAAATGCGCAACCTCGTAAAACCTATCAAATTTCATTTGCATATCTCAACCGGTTTTAGAGCAATAAATAAATCGTTAGTTTGTAAGAAAAAATTCAACATCCCGTATCTCGGAAACGAAGCAGTTGAGGACATAGGTTTATCAAGCAAACGGTCATTATTTTTTTATGCAAAATTACCCCTCAAAGTTTGCCGCACTCATTTAGAAACACCCTGTATTGATAAAGAACATGGCTAGTTGTTAAAGTCACTAACTTTTTTATTATCCAACATAAGCAAATAAATAAAAAAAACAGAATGTTAAGAAAGCCTGGTGCTACAGTTGGGTTTTAATTTCAATATTTTATAAAGGCTAGAATATTCCACAGGGTGTTGTAAAAATTGAGAAAAAAAACCCAGTTTGATTGGTACACCTGGTATACAATGAAAATTTACCTGTCTAGTAACAATATTGTTACAGCGATATTGTTAAAGAACAAGGCTATAACATGTTAAAAAATTATTTAAATCGGACAACAGGTTTAGGAGATACGAGACATCATTTTTGGGGTGATGACCCATTTTTGGGGTGCCCGTTTTTCGTACCGGTGAGTGTATATAGTTATTAAAATAGATCAATACTTTTTGAGTTAATAAAGATCAAAGATTTTAATTTTTCTTGAAAAAAAAAGGCATTATTAAAAGAGGTTTTTATAAATTACACAAAAACTATTTAGTTTTCACAAAAGAGTTAGCATTACCAATATTGAAGCTAACAAAACATTGAATAAACTCCTTACCTACCTACTTGAAAAACCTATTATAACTAATTCAAAGTGAATTATAGGTAATAGGGAACTTGTACATTTTTTGTATTACATAATAATGTTCAGCTTTGTTTAAAAATGAGATTTCTAAAATATCACGCTTTAAAAACTCATGATGACTTAGAAGTACAAATTTAAAACCTTCTCTAAAAAAAAGTTCAAACGACCTGTGACGTCACATAGTTTAACTTTATGGTTATATTTAGGCATATTCTTCTTCTTCTTTAGTTTATTGGCCTCCACCTACTTGGGTATTTGGCCAGCTCATAAGGGAAAATTTATATTCTGATGACATTTATCGTATGTCACTGTAATAATATATACCAGTTTGTTGAGATTGGAGTTTGATACAGTTTTTGAAGAAAAGGAAAGAAGGTTTACTATGGAAAATAAAAGAAAACACTCTAAGTGTTGTTTAGTGCCATTTTGTAAAAGTACAAGTTTTCTATGGTTTTCAAATAGTACAAACGATCAAACGTATTTTCTACTGACGTTTATAATGTCTAATTTAAAATTATATACTTTGTTTACTTTGTAGGTGCAGAATGTAAATATAATCATATGACGTCACTACGCGTTTTGTGCTAGCTGCTTTAATTTGAATTTATAATCGTCTTTAGGGGCCAAATGGAACACAAAAATAACTTTTTTATCTTTGATACATGTTTTAAATTATGTTCTTTGTGATTTATTACATTTTTTTCGAATTTAAAATTTTATGCAAGTTCCCTATTGAATGTATATTTTTTTGGAGACTACTCAAATCTAAGTATTCAAGCTTACATAACGGGAAAACCATGTATTTTATCAAATATACCTACTACACACTTGTCAAGGTACTGAGGAATACCTATCAAATAAGCTCCAGAAGAAGTTGATAGCATCAAAATTAAGAAAGTTATAATGAAAATAAGGGAGACTTGGAATTTTTTAGGAAAAAGTGAAAAATACAATATACGCTATTTACACAAAAATTAAAATTTATTGTAATCATTATAAGATTTTCTTTATTTACAATGCATATTTAAAAAAAAAAGAAGAAAAATATTATTTAAAAAAATCAGTTTATTTCTAAGAAATCTTAACTACTGTAATTATATTGCTATTACCGTTCTGAAGATATTTCTTTGTGGAATTTATGTAATTTACTCTTCTAACTGGGAAATAATAAGCCACAATTTAACTTGAAAAATGATTTTTTGCACGATTGATCATTTTTGACTGTTTACCGTGACAGATTTTACGTCAGTAGGTGACATTTACTAGCAACTCGACGGTAAGTAATTCACTTACCGTCGAGTTAAAAAATCTCTTGTAACGTTACAAACGTCACATCTTTGATATTTTATTTTTAAATAATTATTTTACCTTATTTCCTTTAATATTTCATTAATAATTATCTTCTTCTATTTGGTTTACCCATTTCCCCCTTTAAAAATCGGTTGGCGCCCTCTTTTATTATCCTCTTTGATTATTCTCTTTGATTATCCTTTTTTAATACCCTCTTTTATTATCTTCTATTTAGTATATCTCTTTTCATTTAAATCATCATACTGAACGCACCCTGTATATACTCTCTAAATATCTGTATTTCAATACTGAACATACCTGCTACTTCATAGTACTTGGTCGTCGTTTCAAATGTCGTTTTCAATGACAGTGTCACTTCATCCGTCATCCCTACCCGCTGACACAAAATCCAAATGGAAGGGGAAAATAAATCTATTTAAAGAGATGAGCCCATAAGGCCCTATCTATTTCCATATCATTTCTCTTGGGGTGAGTTCTTATCATATTAATTACATTTCTACATCTTACAGTTTTTCTAATGTTTTTTTATCTAACCTAACTTTCAATGTCAGACCATGTGTTCTGATATTTTAGTTTTGAATATTATTTTTTTTTAATTTACATATATGCACGTTTAGTAATTAAAATTTTAACTATTCTCCTCATCTAAATTCGATCTAATTTACCATTGCCAATTACTATTTCTGAATACTATTTGGCAAAGGTACAATTTGGTTTTCTTCTTGATCGTTGATATGTGTTTACTCTTCTAGTTTTTGGAATAAGATCACCGTTCTCCCTCCGGGAGTTTCAACAACCCTCAAATCGCCGGCGATAGAACAACGAGGACATGGCATCCATACTGCAACCCCAACAACTACACTGCAACGACCAACACCTGTAGGCCTGGTGGAGTACAGCTTTTAGAACCCCAGAGCCCGTTGCAGAACCAGCAGCAGTACCATACGACATCAAGAAGTTACCATCGAGCCGAATACCAAAAGCCATTGTTTCTTTATGAACAATAAACATGATTAGTTAAATATTGTTGTTTTGTTTGCTTCCATTCCAATTTTCATAGTTCATATCTAAGGTTAGGACAAGACGAACACACACCTGAGTGACTGAGCTAAGCTAAGGGTGTAACGATGGCTATCTTGGTTAGTTGGGGTAATATTTTCAAATATTATTTCAATTGGCTGGGTAGTCCATCGCTTACTCGTTTCACTCTTAATTTTAATTTATTTTTTGAAAGAATAAAGAAAACTAACGAATTATTTATTAATATTGAAACTTATGGTACAATTTGTTAATTTTTCTCTTCAAATACGCGATCAAAGTTGAACACTTGGAAATATCAATGCCATCATAAAGAAAAACGGTGGATTTAATCATTGAATATTCTGCCCAGAGGCTTCCAGGAGCTTTCAACTGCATATGTCTTTGAACGAAATATGCCAATAGAGTCTTTTCTTCGATTCTTAAATTCTTGCCTTCGCACCATTTTTTAAAACTTTGGTAGGTATTTTGATAACGGATTTTGGATTTTTCGGGAATAATTGCGGAACACCCTTCTTACCAAACCCGTTCAATTTCTTCAAATTCACTTTCGCTCATATTTTAATTTATAATAATCAAAATTGTACTTAAAATTATTGACAACTAAATAAAAACTCAATTCTCCATTGTTGTTATGCACCCTAGTTACTACCTAACAACCAAAGTATCTATCTTGATAAAATGAATGAAACTAGTCAATATGACGAAAATGTTTAATTTTATAATTTATAATGGTATCAATCGTGCAAAAAACGTTATAAGCATGTCGAACGTTAAGGGTAACCGATCTCAGACAATAATTGGAGTCGTCACTCCGCTCCTCCTCCAAACAATTGTCTTCGATCGGTATAAAACCCTTACCGTTCTCCATACTTAATATACTATTATTGACGTTTTGACTTCCACTTCGTGCATTGTTATCAAAATATTAATATCAACATGTTCATTGGCACTAATTATTGGTTGGGTTCAACAAGGAGCCAATTCAATATCGCGCATAACAATAGTTTTCAACAGCGACCCTTTAAGAGTCAACGTCAGTAAAATCATTTTTCAAGGTAAATTGCGACTTATTTCCCAGTTAGAATAGTAAATTATATTGATTATTATAGAAATATACAATTCATAAGTAGTTTAGGAGAGTTTATTTCATTTTTTTTTTCGAAATTTTTCATTTTGGTCCTCATATGTCTCAGCCATGTGTTGTGTAACTTTATTTCTCTTGTTCCCTGGACGGTTAATGATATGTTTTCAAGACCTCTGAGATTGTTGGATTTTATTAATAGATTTTAACATGTAAGATACAGTTCCACTTTTATATTGTAACCTTGTTAGAACCACCTCATAATATGCCCCTTTGCTATACAAGCTTCATAGCCTGATCAAAGAACAATCTGACCAAAAAAAAAAATAAAGAAAGGATGAAAATTTGGGAATAGGTAGTTGAAATTGTCTATTTTTATACAGGGTGTTTGGTAAAGAATGGGCCATAGCTTAACCTTAGATTTCTGAGCTTAAAATAGGTCGATTTAAGCTAACTTACCTTA
The DNA here is from genome assembly GCF_917563875.1 of Diabrotica virgifera virgifera. Classification (NCBI taxonomy): domain Eukaryota; kingdom Metazoa; phylum Arthropoda; class Insecta; order Coleoptera; family Chrysomelidae; genus Diabrotica; species Diabrotica virgifera. The sequence continues at coordinate 49,939,754 of NC_065448.1, forward strand.
GTATGAAAGTTGATAGTAACCGAAATACAGGGTGTCAAAGTTAAACTTTTATTTTATTTATTTTTAAATATTTCCTGACAGGTATGGGATAATAACACGAAATTTGGTAAGCGGGGGTTTTTTGGGACAAGAAATCTAAATTCGCCACCAAAAATGATGTATTGTCCAGGAGGCGCCACATACGCCTTTCAACGCTCATTTAATAGGTTCAATGTTTTTTGTTACTCACTTTATATACTTTTTGAATGAAAAATTTTATTCTCTTAATATTTTTACTTAAAAAAGGTATACTAGATTGATCTCGCTAAACTCAACCGTTTTCGAGATAAACGGATTTTAAGTCTGCGAGGCACCATAATTTCCTGCATATCATTGTAGTTACACCCGAAAAATAACTTAAAACCATAATAATTGTGGTTCTCATATTTATGTCATTGCATCGCAAATTCCATTTAAAGAAATTTGCGATACATTTTTGGAAACTTTTAAGGTTTTAAGTTATTTTTCGGGTGTAACTACAATGATATTATGCAAAAAATGATGGTGCCTCGCAGACTTAAAATGCGTTTATCTCGAAAATGGTTGAGTTTAGCGAGATCAATCTAGTATACCTTTTTTTAAGTAGAAATATCAAGGGAATAAAAGTTCTCATTAAAAAAGTATATAGAGTGAGTAACAAAAAAAATTGAGCCTATTAAATGAGCGCTGAAAGGCGTATGTGGCGGCCCTCTGGACAATACATCATTTTTGCTGGCGAATTTAGATTTCGGGTCCCAAAAAACCCCCGCTTACCAAATGTCGTGTTATTATCCCATACCTGTCAGGAAATATTCAAGTATAAATAAAATAAATTTGACACCCTGTATTTCGGTTACTATCAACTTACATACTAAGGTAAGTTAGCTTAAATCGACCTATTTTAAGCTCAGGAATCTAAGGTTAAGCTATGGCCCATTCTTTACCAAACACCCTGTATAAGAGAAAGTTTACAATTCTACATCCCAGAATTTTTGTCATATTCTGTAATATCTTATCCCATCTACATACAAGATTTTTGTAAAATGGAGGGGAATACCCCCTTCTCGGGGGTGAAAATATATATTCAAAATAAGTCCTGAATTGGACAAAATCACTAATTCTATGCGAATTTTGTTCTATACAGTTTTTTCACTAAGTAAATACTTTTTGAGTTATTTGTGAGTGAATATGTTCATTTTTAACAAAGAAAAACATGTTTTTGGACGGTTTTTCGAAAATATGAACTCAAAAAGTAAGTATTTCATCGAAAAAATATTCTTAGCACAAATATAGCTTATAAAAAAGTGAAAAAAAATGGTGTATGCATGAAGTCTACGTCTGTAGACTCAGCAAAAACCGGACTAATGAAAAGTAAGTTCTTCCTCGTCAAATTTCAAATCAAATATTTCAACGTGAAATAACGTGAAATAATAATCGAATATTTCGGTGAAAACTCATTAAAACTTTTTTAAAGTGTTTAAAAAAATGTTCATTTTTGTTTTCTTAAAAAAGCTTCTACCATTAAAAGTAAATGAGTTCTCAAAATTCTCAAAATATTGTTAGTCCCTTTTATATTTTGGTAAAAATAATCACAAAAATCACCCCCTAATTAGCATCCACATAAAATTAATTATTACCGCTTCACAGGTTACTTTACGTAGATATATATTGTTTATATGATCTATAAGTTTCATCGGTTCAAAGTATGTACCCCTTTTAGAAAAAAATTGGTTTTGAAATAATTTTTTTTTATAATTTTGAAAAAAATTACAAATTTTTTTCAAAATAAGTTTTTCAAAAAACATACGCCTGTTTTGGATTACTTCGACAACGAATATTTTACTGTGCAACATAAGAAGTACAAAAGTAAATGGCGCTAATAATTAAATTCCAATAAACAACAATGTAATTTGCAATTTACTTTCGTTCTTCTTATTTTGCACAGTAAAATATTCGTTGTCCAAGTAATCCAAAACAGGCGTATGTTCGTGGAATGGCCCATAGTAACCCATTCAAGAAATTTTAACTACAGCCTTTTCAAAAAGAAGCACTTTGAACCGATGAAACTTACAGATCATATAAAGAATACATAAGCAAAGTAACTTGTGAAGCGGTAATGATTAATTTTATTTGGGATGCTAATTAAAGGGCGATTTTCACAAAATAGAAAGGACCAACAATATTTTGAGCGTAACTCACTTACTTTTAATGTTAGAAATTAAAAAAAAACAAAAATAAACCTTTTTTTAAACGCTTTAAAAAAGTTGTAATGAGTTTTCCCCGAAGAGTGCTTAGTTTTTTTGGTTTTTTCACGTTGAAATATTCAATTTGGAATTTGACAAAAAAGAACCTACTTTTCATTAGCTACAACTCTGCTTTTCACCACCGAGAAGGAGGTATTCCCCTCCATTTTACAAAAATGGAAGGAAATTTTTTGTAAAATGGAGGGGATGTAGAATTGTAAACTTTTTCTTATTTAATAATAAACAGTTTCAACTACATACTCCCAAATTTTCATCCTTCCTTTATTTTTTTGGAGGTTTTCGTAAAGTTTTGTATTCTTTGGTCGGGCTATCATCCTCAAAATCAAACAAGTACAATGGAAATTGTACATGTAATTGTATATGTAAATTGGACATTGATGTTAAGGGGATGGGTAGGTACATAGTTTCGGCTGTAACGCTATTTAAATAAGATTCATTTTTTTCAAATCCTGAGGAAACTAATAAGTATATTTGAAAAATTTAAACGCAGAATGAAAGATTACGTTCTTACCGAGTGCCGAAAGTCCCTGAAAACTTCTGTAATGTTTATTTTAAATAAGTTATAGGGGTGAATAACTAAGAGAAAATGTATTGTGATTTTTAATTTCAAATATTTCATTCAAAAGAAATTTTTTATTTATTCTAAGGGACTTTCCACCTACGAAGAATTGTCTGTATTTTCTGGCCAAACACCATCAGAAACAAAGATCTGCTACACCTGGCCCAACAAAAGAGGGTAGAAAATGAAATAAAATCCAGAAAGTGGGGGTGGATAGGTCACACACTCCGAAAAGATAGTTCCAGTATTGCAAAAACTGCCCTAGAGTGGAATCCCCAAGGAAAGAGAAAAAGAGGTCGCCCCACACAAACTTGGAGAAGATCCATCATGGACGAGATAAGAAGTCAAGGAAAGTCTTGGAATGAGGTGAAGGCCCTAGCGCAAAATAGAACCCAATGGTGCGTTTTCACTGAAGCTCTATGCTCCACTTAGGAGTTCAAGAACATTATATATACATATAAGGGACTTTCTGCCCTCGATAATAATTTAGTCTTTCATTCTGAGTTTAAATTTTTTTAAAATATTTATTAGTTTTTTCAAGATTTGACAAAAATGGACACCATGTCCCTGCTCCAGATTGAACATTAACTATCTTTGTGATACAACGCACTGAGTCAAATAGAATATGATGACAAGACAGGATTATCGGATTAATGGTGCGATATCAAGATTATAAATCAAGGCTTACATCATTTGAAAAATATGACTTAAGTACACCCCTTTAGTTTGAACCCATTTATTTATGGTTGGGACATGTCCAGAGACAAGATGATACGAAAACAACAAAAAGAAAATATTACAATGGAAGTCGGTAGGAAGGTGAAAGAAAAGAAGGCCCAGAACGAGATGGTTGGATGACCTGAAAACAATGAATATAAGACAATGGAGGAGAAGGGCACAAGAGAGATCTGAATGGAGGAACATAGCCATACAGACAAAGACCCATTCAGGGTTATGATACCAAAAGATAAGCACCGAATCTGATATTATGTTATAAAATAAGTACCATTATGGTTTGCTTACCTTTTTCATTTGTTTGTGTATGTTCATCTTGTCCTATTTCAATCTTCATGGGAGTTTTCTTCAAGTCTTCATAACCACATGTATCATGTATACTTTCCCTTTTGGGTTCTTCCTTTATTTCAATTTTACAGCTATCCAGAAGAGCATTATTCACTTCAGTATCTATTTCTATTTTATACGTCTCCTCACCAACTTCTTGTTTTACCTCCATTTCATTAACCTTTCGCTATTTCAATTTCAACTTTAAACTTAAACTCAAACTATCTACTGTCTCAAACTCAAAACTTGTGTAATTACGTAGGATGTAAAAGACGTGAGTAGCGATAAATACGTTTATTGATATAGACGAACACAAGGATATATTTCAATCCCGGGAGAACCGCCGAACACTGTAACTGATAAATGATACGCGATTAGCTGAAGACTGAATGAGAACTCTCTTTCTAGGCCCAAGAGCCTAGTTTTATAGAAGCTTAAATTGGGTCATAGGTGACGCTAGTCCCCCGTGATTTGTATATCTAATTAAGGTAAATAATTCTACTTTTGTCAGCAGTTTCGTGACATTTCCAAATTATATTGTTGATAATTGACCAATTTGTATCTAAACTAATTAATCTACGTGCGTGAATATAAAATAAATAAATTCGTGCGGTCTACTGGGTGATAAAATAATTCTGTTCAATATCGAATATGAATTCTGAATATTTATTATTGGACAAAACTCAATCAACTTGATTATCAAAAAGCCATGTCGTCAGCTGTCAAGTGTCAACTGTTGAATGAACTGTCAAAAATCATTTTTGTCTTTTCTTTAGCTTTGATCGCGCAGTACGTCCTGGGTATACCCAGAGGGAGAACGCCTGCGCATTACAAAATTGGGCGTTCGCGGAGTCCAAATCTTTCCCTCTGAACACCCTCCGGATTTTTAATTCGGTGTTCGCGCAGTACAGGAAAAAGATCCTGAACGTGTCCGGAATACCCTCTCGACGTTCGAGGATTTTGTTTCGGATTTTAAGTTCGCACAGGCGCACAAAATATTTGGGAAGAATTTCTTGACATTCTGTTCTTACTCCCTCCAATTCTTAACCTAAAATATTGTTTTGTTAAACAGCTTGTAGATGTAGATTCTGGTTTTTAAAGTTTTGGAAGTGTTGTATCATTTAAATATTCTTCAAACAAATTTTAATATTTTTTATATTAAAGCTTTTTTAGTTGTTTTTGTCAATGTTTTCCATTTCGTATGTTTATAAATAAGTAGGTACCTTTTCTAGTATTATTTTCATTCGATATTCGATAATTATCTATTACGGTAGTATGTATTACAATAAATTGTACTCTGTTTTTACTTAATTTCTTCTATCTAAATGAGCTTATAAGTATCTACATATTCTTGTGGTTTATTTTTCAGTTTAATTTATGAGTTAAATTAGTCTCTTATTGAATATAATGAAACATAAACAATACATCAAACTTATTCTGAAACTATTTCTTGTGTCTTGTTATATTTCATTATTTTTGTGGTGTAACAAACCACAACACAATGCCACAACCTATTAAATTCAATACATAGATATCAAAATTGGAAATGATTGTTTTACTAAATTATTCCTTCCTTCAGATAATGTTCAACCCCCATGAAGTTAAAGGTAATTTTTATATCTAAATATCAACAATCTTTTACTCTCTACAAGAATGTAAGCTGGATTTCAGAGTGGAAATAACCACATTATATTGTGGAAATAATAAAGAAAGACTCTAATCAAATTTCTACCTTCTAAGAAAGGCATTGAATTATTGAATAGAAAGTTAATCGTTTGCCTGTTGCCTTTATTCTCTTTCTCTTTGTTGAAATACAAATTTGTTGCATTTGCATTTTTTTGACATTTCGAAATAAGAAAGAGACAACAAAAGGCTTCCTTCTCTAACCTTAATGTATGCAACCCGTCATTACATTGCGAATCCGAAAATTGTTCGCGGAGCGAAAAATCCTGAGCATGTAAGTTTACGTTGACGCCTGCGCATTGGAAACTAATCCCGAACTTACTCTGGGTATGCTCGATTTGTACTGCGCGAACACTACTTTTGTTGAATGCTTTTTATGCTTTGTTTTTAAACTAGAAGGAATAAACTAAAAAGACAGATTCACACCTAAGATAGTCACTAGAAAAATCACCAAATAATCTTTCTCCCTGTGGAGATGTATCAAAAAATAAGTATTTTAATACATGTAGCGCCATCGGTTGATTACCAATGTAAACATATTGTATTGTATTGTAAGTTGCCTATGTGACGTATTGAAATAAAATAGTCGTTAAATTGACACCTTAGAGCATGGAAAATTTTTTCTCTCTCTGGAGATCTAACACGCAATCTGTTTTTCGAACGAAAGTGAATCCTTATTTTAATACGGTTGGTTCTCATTGAGATTTGACATCACTTGTTTTATTAGTGATTTTTGTGCGATTTCTGAGTGAAAACTAGAAATTTTTTTAACTCTTTATAGTGGTGATGTGTTCGGCTTACGGTTGTAAAAGCGACAGCAGCAGGAAATAAGTGCGAATTACATTTTACAGGTAAATAAATATTTCTGTTATGTGTGCGTAGATGAAAATTCAATAAATACTCCTATATTCTTAGATATTGCCTCTTAAATGGTTAATAATTTGAAAATTAACACTTCAATGTACCTTATTACATAATTAAAATTACATGGTTAAGTTACAAAATGAGAAAAATTTACGTGTAAAATTAAAAGTAACCTAAAAAATCACCATTTTACCAGTGGTGTAGGTACGAAACGGTACGAAATAAATGAAATTATAAAATATATTGTGGCAACTTCGAAAATGGAATTAATAGCATATATTGTTATTACATATTATTGACTTTTTTTGTTGTTAAACATTTTATTGCTTGATTTTATTTTGTTTATATGTAAAAAAATTATTTAAGAGCACAGGCGCAAATATTTTACGGCTATCTCTACTTTTTCTTTTTTTACACGGCAAATTATATGTAGTAAAGTTTTCACTGGTATGGATACGTACATAAACATTACTTGACAATGACATTGTCACCATTAACTTGAGATGACTTTTGAATGTTCTTGGATAACTGTTACTTGTATCATCGCTTTAATTATTAATTCAATTAATTAATATGATAATTTTTCACTAACTATGTATTCAGTGATTATAATAATTTATATACTATGCCATAAAAGATAATACTTAATCGAGAAAAGAGGAAAAGTGATTTTTTTAATATATTGTTACTATGGAACGCTTAGATAAATTTTGAATATCTTTAACAACAAAATGCTTATATCACAATATATATCCTGGTGTAGTCTCTGCTTGGGATCTTCCATAAATAATAAACAATAAATAACTTTTTATTAATGTCACGTCTTAAATTATTTAGCCAATACACTATCAATATTATTTAATAAACAACTCAAGATAACGAGCGATACACAATTATTGGATCAAAGCTAGCCATGCAAAAAATTACGTATGTCTTGTTTTAATCTGAATTTTTATCAATTAATTTTGATTAACGTTATAAAACATAAAAAATCAGTCAAAGCCTTTAACACACAACTTTAATCTAAAATAAAAAGAATTAACACAATTATAAGTAACAATAATAAATAAAATCAAACAGGATGCTGTATATGTCCACCACCAACATCTCTACATAACCTAACTTTTCTTGTTAAGTTGACGTGCACTGCAAAGTTGACGTAAACTGGAAAGTAGTATATCTGAATTAAGAACAGACATGCACTGTATATATCTATCTCTGTCGTTGACAGCCACCTATGGTGACAATAATTTTGGATCAAACGTTATTATTATTCCTAAAGCCGTGTCAAATATCTAAAATTGCCGCTGTCTTGTCAGCACATTCTGTTCGACTGAGTGCGTTGTACGACAAAGATAGCGAATATTCAATTTGGAAAATATTACCACTGACATGGTGTTCATTTTTTTCCAATAGGGCTTCTCATAGATTGTCATTTGTTTCGAGCTTCTGTCATGTGTCACATAATATTAATATATCTACGTCATACGTCTTTGGTTTGTATTATTGTTATATACCAATAAAGTATGTCGTAGATTTATTAATATTATGTGACACATGACAGAAGCTCGAAACAAATGACTGTGAATAAAAAGCCCTATAGGGCTTTTCATCGATTGCCATTTGTTTCGAGCTTCTGTCATGTGTCACATAATATTAATATATCTACGTCATACGTCTCTAGTTTGTATCATTGTTATATACCAATAACGTATGACGTAGATATATTAATATTATGTAACACACGACAGAAGCTCGAAACAAATGACTGTGAATGAAAAGCCCTATAGGGCTTTTCATCGATTGCCATTTGTTTTGAGCTTCTGTCATGTGTCACATAATATTAATATATCTACGTCATACGTCTCTAGTTTGTATCATTGTTATATACCAATAACGTATGACGTAAATATATTAATATTATGTAACACATGACAGAAGCTCGAAACAAATGACTGTGAATGAAAAGCCCTATACTGAAAAAAGTAATACTTTTGAAAAATTTAAACGCAGAATGAAAGACTAAATTATTACCGAGGGCTAAAAGTCCCTCAAAATAAATAAAAAGTTTCTTTTGAATGAGATCTTTGAAAATAAAAATCACACTAAATTGTCTCTTAGTTTTTCACCCCTGTAACTTTTTTCTCGGAATTCGAAAAAATAAATCCTATTTAAATATAGTATTGGAGCCGAAATTTTGCGACCTATGTGAAATAAAGATATCTATCATAAATCAATAATTCAAAAAGTTTGCTTTCGTCACATCCCCTAATTCCTAATCCTGTTTTATTTTGAGTGGGTATAAAAGTTCAACATACTAAAATACTGTTATTTGTTTCAATCTTTCTATGTAAGCCATGCATAATATTGTGTAATTAATAAAAATAGAAAATTGAACTAAACCTACGAGCAATATTATTTAATTATGTAGTTTTATATAGTTTCTTCTGGCCTACGCGATACGCCACTGGCACTCGTGTTTGGTTCTAACTTGGTTTTGGATTCAGTTTCGTTCTCGTTGCGGTCACTCCAGGGAGAGGGTAAAAAATTTTCCATACTCTAAGATTGACACCGAACAACCCGAAGGCCCGAAGGCACAGTCGACTCGCGGGAAGAGTTCGCCACAGATCACCTACCTCCTCTAGATGTTCCACGATAACGCTTTGGTTAACTATGAAAAACAGCGCTCCATGCCGCTTGTATCGGAACTACTCCAAGCAGGAATTTCAAAATGTAATTTTGGTTTGAAGAAAATGTTAGGTTAAAATATTTGTATAGTTGAAAAAAAAAATTTTGTTTTAAAATATGCAAATTATTTTTAATTTCAAATATACAAAATACCATTTGGGAAAAAATAAGACATGACAACGTATTTTTATTTATTTATTTAATACCAGCAAAACCACTTCGTATATACTTTTTTACAAATCGTATCTTTAGAAATGAAATTATTAATAGTTATCTTCCAAATTGAGTTCCAAATACTTCTACAAAAGGGTATCTCAAATGATTGAAACATGTGTGCATCTCTACTTGTTGAAGGACTTTCAACTAAAACAAAAAATTATTACAATTTATTTGATAATAACCATGATTCATTTCACGTAAAATAATGTTTATTAATTATATATTTCCAGTAGGGGTTACTTACTTGGTGTTACATTCATTTGCTTCCCTACACCACTAACTGTGTTACTTGTTCTCTAATAACAAATACTTGTTGAACTCACCATGCAAATGTAAGCTAGGAATTGGATCTTCCTAGGGATCTTCAAATCACATTCGTTTTGTTTCAAAAACTGTATTTGAATCAATTTTATCTAAATCAGGATTTTTTATTATTGCTAACAATCAGATAAACATTAAAATTTACTGACATAAACATAAAGGCATACTGACAATTGACAAATTATAATGACACTGACTCAGTGATATAGAAGAAATCTTCACTCCAGGTGCATGGCGACATCTCAAAAAACGTATCATTACTAAAAATGACATTTAGTTTAGTATGACCTTGAGATACCTGCGTGAAACATCTAAAGAGAGTTAAGTGATCTGTGGAGTTCGCGCATCTGGTTTGCGCACGGCCGGCGGCCATTTTTTCGGTCCACAGGTCCGCTGCTGACACGATCAATTTGTGATTGTTGTTGTCAGATCACGCTTGTCTCGGGGTTACTTTGATTTTGTGTTGTTCTGTTCGGTGATTTTGTTTTTGTGCATTGTGTAATAATAATTATGGATATGGACAAGAAGAAAGGCAGTTCGAATTCAATCTGTGCAGCGATCAACTGTAAAAACACGGTATTAAATTGCAGCTATAGTTTTTTCCGTTTTCCAAAAGACGAATCAATGTAAGTATTTTTAAATTCACAAATATTTTTATAAATGTGTATGTACTTGAATGTACTTAAATGGGTAGGTACTTGAAAATTTGGTGTTAACTATGAAACTTTATCTAATCAACTATTTTCAATGGGAAATAAGCCACAATTTTACCAAAAAATGATTTTATTAACGTTTCGGCACCCAAGTCGGGAGTCGTTATCAAAATACAAAATAATTCTTGTATTCAATCATTGAAAATATTTGATTATAAAAATGCCGCAAGGAAATAGCTTCAGAACAAAATATTGTTGAAAACGTACTTATAAATACTTTGTTATTGTAGAGCTTGGAACTCCTATTTTTTGTACAAAAAAAGAGATGATTTAGATTTAACAGGGTTTGTTGATGCTGATTGGGCCTCAAATAAGTTAGATAGAATATCTTACACAGGTTTTGCTTTTAAACTTTCGGGTGGTGCAATTTCTTGGAAGAGTGTTAAACAGAAATCAGTGGCTCTTTCTAGCACTGAAGCAGAGTATGTAGCTTTAGGGGAGGCTACTAAGGAAGCCATTTATTTGAGAAATTTGTTGTCGGAAATTCAAGGAACACTGGAATCAGTTGTTTTGTATAATGACAATCAAGGGGCTCAGAAGTTATGTATGAATCCAGTATTCCATGAAAAAACAAAACATATTGACATCCGTCACCATTTTATCAGAGAGGCTGTTCAAAATAATGTTTGTACTATCGGCACAATCTGGCAACCCTGTAAGTTGTGAAGTAAGGCACTAATACGCAGTGTTCCCAAACCTAACGAAAATTCGTTAGATCTAACGATTTCGCCCCTTTTCTACCGATCTAACGAAATGGATTGAAATTCTAACGAATTTTATATTCAGATAAAAAATTTTACTTATTCCTAAATCTGAGAAGAAATAAGACACAAACAATTTTTACTAGCGTGAAATGAACATGACAAAACGAATATGCACTAAAAGAAAATCTGGCAACAGAGTAATCTTGTATTTTCCCACTTCATTACTGTTACTTGTCAAGTTGTCAACAAGCCAGCAATGCCAACTTCTCATTTTCAGCATCATTAAATATTAGGTGCGTTCGCGGGTACAGTTGACAAATTGTCGCCGACAATTTCTAACCTCATTTAATATAAATAATATCGTTAAGAGATAAATAAACAAGGTATATTTACTTTTAATTAATATTAATAACTAATTATTAAATTATAATAGGTAAATATACCTTGTATATTTATCTATTAACGATATTATTTATATCATTTTAAAGTGCGCATGCGTTTTGCTGCTAATTTGTCGCCGACAGGCACCCGCGAACGCACTTATTATTAGCTTTGTTCGTGGAGACAGTCCATGATTGGTTTCTGACTGAAGCGCATGCGCAGTTCCGTTTTCAAGCGCTTGAAAACGGAACTGCGCATGCGCATGAGTCAAAAACCAGTCATGGACTGTGCGAACAAAGCTAATAATCAAATCTAACGATTTGGCTCCACAATCTAACGAATTTTTGACAGCATTTTACCGATTTTATTTTTTTTCGTTTGGGAACACTGCTAATACGTCAACGCGGATGGCCGATGGCAGATCTCATCTCTTCTACTGACTACTGACTGTATTGTATTGAGTTCAATAAACCTGAGAAAGTGCAAGAACCCTTTTACTTACTTAACAGAACATGGTGGCAGCTGGTGCACTTTTCCAGATTAACTTAATATTTCAAGTGAAGAGAGAGAAAAATGATTAGTGAAGTTTAACTTTTCCATGTGTAGTGTCTAGGTTATGTACGTTGTGTTGAAATCATACACAAAGCAAAATGGCAATGGCAAATACAGATTTAGACGTTAGTAGCGGCTCAACGACAATTAACATGCCTGTTCAGGTAAATCCACCGGAGAAATTTACGTTTTCACAGCCAAATATGTGGCCCCAGTGGCGCAAGAGGTTCCAGCGTTTCATGAGCGTGTCGGGACAAGATCAGAAGCCAGAGAAAGACAAAATTGACATTCTTATGTATATAATGGGAGATGAGGCCGAAGAAATCGTTCTACAGTTTCCGAAAATTCCAGCTACGTATTCGGAGATGTTACAGAGTTTTGAAAATCACTTTATTCCCCGTCGCAACGTAATATTCGAACGGTTTAAGTTTAACTCCCGAATTCAACAACCAGGAGAAGCTATAGAACACTTTATTACCAGTTTACATTCGTTGGCAGAATATTGTGACTACGGCACCCTTAAGGAAGAGCTAATTAGGGATCGCATAGTGGTAGGAATGTCAGATACAAAAACTAGCGAACGTTTGCAACTACAAGGTACTCTGACTTTGAAAGATTGTATTATTGCTGCAAAACAAGCAGAAATGCAGGCAAATCAGACTCGGGAATTGCGTAATGAAAACCGTTATCATCCAACTCAAGAAGTAGCAAAAGTGGGTGTCCAAAATAGAGAACGAGGCAATGTCACTGGATCATTTCAGAAGGCAGACAACATCAGAAGAAAGAATTTCCAGGGAGACACGTGTATGTTTTGTGGTCAGCAATCTCACTCTAGGGAGGTAGGTCCTGCTAGAAGGTCTCAGTGTAATAAGTGCAAAAAGTTTGGGCACTGGGCATCAGTTTGTTTATCTGGTAAAGGTCAAAGGGAAAATAAGGTTAGTACTGTAGAAATTGATAATTTTATGATAAATTCAGAGGGTAATAATTTGAATTTTGTCGGCTCTGTTTATATTAATAATATTGAGGCTCGAGAGTGGCTGATTTCTGTGCTTGTGTTTGAGCTGCAGACAAAATTTGAATTTTTAATTGACTCTGGAGCAGATGTTTCATGTATTCCTAGTTCTCTGATGCCTAAAGAGATATTAAAAACTTTATGTAAGCCTTATCAAAAAGTTACTGGTCCATCTGGCATTAAATTGGAGGTAGTAGGAACTCTTCCTGTTACCCTCTGTCATAATAATGACATTTCAAAAACTCAAATGTTTGTTATACAAAATTTATCTAAACCTATTTTAGGAAGGAAATCAATAATAGACTTAAAACTTCTACAATTTCATGAAAATATAAATAATGTATTTAATCCAGAGGCAGTTTTCAGAAAATTTTCAACAATATTTAATGATATAGGTACATTTAAAACAGAAATGGAAATTAAATTAAAAGACAACATTAAACCCTATGTACAATCAGTCCCTAGAACAGTTCCTATTCCATTACTCCAACCGTTAAAAGAAGAAATTGATAGATTATTAAATCTAAAAATAATTGAACCTGTTGATTATCCTACAGAGTGGGTCAGTCCCATTGTTGTGGTCCAAAAAGGCCAAAAAGTTCGACTCTGTATGGATTATACCCATTTAAACAAATCTGTTCTTCGTTCATATTTTCCTATAAACAAAGTTGAAAGTATTTTAGCCAGAATAAAAGATAGTAAATATTTCTCAAAACTTGATACTTCTTCTGGATTTTATCAGATTCGTTTAGACCCAGAGTCTCAATCCCTTACCACATTCATAACTCCCTTCGGTAGGTATCTATTCACTCGAGTTCCCTTCGGTATCACTTGTGCCCCCGAATATTTTTCTATATTGTTAAACAAAATATTAGCTGGTTTGGACGGTGTAATTAGTCACATAGATGATATCTTAATCCATGCTCCAACACTAGAAGAACACAACAAAATTCTGGATGAAGTATTATCCAGAATACAAGCTGAAGGTATAGCTCTAAATAAAGATAAATGTGTGATTGCTGTTCAAAAACTCCAGTATTTAGGTCACGAAATCTCAAATGAAGGAGTGTCAATTGCACCTGAAAGGATTTCAGCATTTGTTAACTTTCCAGAACCGACTAATAAAACAGAATTACTACAGTTTTTAGGTATGATAAATTTTTCATGTAGATTTATACCTAATCGCTCTGAAATCCTAGAGCCCCTTACGTCATTACTGAAAAAGAGTGTCACATTTATCTGGGACAGTCCGCAGAAACAAGCCTTTGTAAGAGTTAAGGAATTACTACAAAAAAGTCCATGTTTAGCTTACTTTGACCCTACCAAACAGATAGCAGTTTCAGCGGATGCCTCATCATTTGGATTGGGAGCATGTTTGATTCAGTTTAATGAGAGTAAAAAGGAAATTGTTGCCTATGCTTCTCGTTTGCTTTCTTCCACTGAAAAAAGATATGCCCAAATAGAGCGGGAAGCCCTAGCTCTGACATGGGCTGCTGATAAGTTTCAAGAATATATCACTGGGATACTGATTGTTTTAGAGACTGACCACAAACCGTTGGTCCAAGTACTAAAATCAAAACCGATCGATGAGCTCACACCTCGCTTGCAAAGACTCAGAATTAGATTGATGAGATATGATTATGAGGTTCATTATACTCCAGGCAAAGAGCTGGTTGTAGCGGATGCTCTTTCACGTCGGTTCGATGAGAATAGCAGTGACCCAATTGAAGACGAATTAGCAAGCGAAGTAGAAGCTCATGTTCATCTTATAGTTAGTTCGGTTCAAGTAAAGCCGTATTTTATTGAAGAAATTAAGGAAGAACAGAGAAAAGATCCCATTTGTTTAAAATTAAGAGAATATTGTACGTCGGGTTGGCCTGAACAAAATAAATTAGAGGAATGCTTAAAGCCTTATTATAATTATAGGTTGGAGTTGTCTTTTAGCGATAATCTATTATTGAGAAATTCCCGATTATTTATCCCTAGATGTCTACAATTTCGGTGTTTAGAATATCTCCACCAAGGTCATTTAGGGATTGTAAAATGTAGAGCGAGAGCAAAAGCTTCAATATGGTGGTTGGGTCTATCCACTCAGATCGAAAATTTAGTTAGAAATTGTCCTATATGTATAGAACATAGAACAAATCCGGTAGAGCCCCTTATAAGGGATCCTTTTCCTGAGCGCCCATGGCAGAAAGTTTCTTTGGACCTTTTTAAACATAACTGCTGGTACTTAATTGTTACTGACTATTATTCCCGTTTCTTTGAAATATTTAAATTAACCACTATGACTGAATTGGTAATAATATCCAAACTTAAAGAACTTTTTAGTCGGTATGGGATTCCAGAGATAGTGCGTTCAGATAATGGGCCTCAATTCAGTACTCAATTTAGAATATTTGCTTCTCAATATGATTTCAGACATATTACTAGTAGCCCTTATTTCCCTCAATCCAATGGATGCATAGAGGCTGCAGTTAAAATAGCAAAAAATCTCCTTAAGAAAAATGAAGACCTTAGTCTAGCTTTATTAGCTTATCGTACCACACCCCTTGAATGTGGATTTTCGCCTTCCGAACTACTAATGAATCGTAAATTGAGATCTCCCTTACCCGTAATTCCAGAATTGTTAAATAATCCCGTTAATACTGATTCGGTGGTAGAAAGAGAGAATAGAGCGAAAGAAAAATCAGCCTTCCAGTTTAATAAAAGACATAGGGCCAGGACTTTGTCAGATTTATCTATAGGAGACAGTGTTTGGGTAATTGATTTGAGGTTGTACGGAAAAATTTCATCCATTTTAAACGAACCAAGATCTTATATAGTAAAAACCAAGTCTGGAAATTACAGACGAAACCGTCATGACCTCATTCCAGCACCATACTACTTTGAACCTGAATTTACTCCAGCACTGCCTCTGCCCACTTCTGATTCTAATTTTAATAGTAAAGAAGGTAGGTGGGAAGATTGTGCTAGTCGGAAGGATTGTGCGGGAAACAGTGAGTTGTGTAATGATAACAATATTGTGCTAACAGTTCCAAATACAGAAAATAACTGTTCTAATATGGAACAGGATTCGTCTCGTCCGAAAAGGATATCTCGACGGCCAGCTTATCTGAAAGATTATTTAATTTCATGAAAATTTGTTTTTGTAAAGAGGGAGATGTACTATCGGCACAATCTGGCAACCCTGTAAGTTGTGAAGTAAGGCACTAATACGTCAACGCGGATGGCCGATGGCAGATCTCATCTCTTCTACTGACTGTATTGTATTGAGTTCAATAAACCTGAGAAAGTGCAAGAACCCTTTTACTTACTTAACAGAACAATGTTGTTGAATTGAAGTATTTATGTACTGATGAAATGTTGGCTGACATCCTTACTAAAGGGTTGAAGAATGTTAAAAATTCTAAATTTAGGCAAGGTTTAGGTTTGAAGGTTTAGATTTTTTGATAAGTGGGGGTGTTGAGATGTATTAAAAAATAAGTATTTTAATACATGTAGCGCCATCGGTTGATAACCAATGTAAACATATTGTATTGTATTGTAAGTTGCCTATGTGACGTATTGAAATAAAATAGTCGTTAATATTGAACAGAACATGGCGTGTCTCATTTCTAAGTAGGTACCCCAGATAATCCTTCCTTCCACATTCATTTCAAGAATGAGCATCTTTCAGTGCGTCACAGTTTTTCGATTTCTTTCTACGCATTAAATTGTATGTGACAGAAAAAAGGCACGTCTGTGATTACAGACATTTAGAACATTCATTTTAGTTATTCGATAGATGGCGCCACAATCAAAAAAAGAATTATATCGTAATTATATGATAATATTACGAATATAATCTGTACAATTTATAAGACTATACAAATCAAAGAAAATAATTTTATAAATGAAATAAACACAATTGATTTGTTTTTATGCCAAATGGACGGCCGGAGTGATGACGTAGAAGTGTCAATTTTTATTGACCTATATGTCAGATTTTTTAAAAACCTTATCAAACAAACGTTGTTTAGTGTGGCAAATTTGTATTTTTTATTATTTTTTCAGTTTTTACAGAAAATATTTCCGTTTTTTGCAATTTGTAAGTATTGTTATAGTTACTACAACAATTTTACAAGGTTGTGTAAATAATAAAACATGATGTTTTATATAAATAGCAATAAAATGTAGGTATGTGTGGGTAAAGTAACTTTAGAATTTATTTGATTTTTAGATTATGGCAACAAAAAATGTTGTTAGTTTTTCGAATATTGTAAAATTTTAACTTTATACTAATTAAAAAGTCTTGAGATTCGGTAAACCCTATCTTTTCAACATGTTTACAATAGGTTTGTTCTAGCAAACAGTCAGACTATTCAGAAACCCATCAAGCAAACAGTTGGTCAGTGAGAGAATATGCGCTCTGAGCTTCGCTGGTGTCGCTCCTGGCGGATTACTAATTCAACTTTCACCGGTAATTTTTAAATTTATTATTTAATTGTTATCGCTTAATATTTACAACGCAAAAAAGTAATTAAATTCTAATCGATTTTTTTAAGATTTTGCTAATCATGTTGACGTTCTATTGATAAAATATGAATTTCTTACTTCGGATACTTTCACAATTATCGTGTAGATGGCGCAGATTAATTTATAATTACATATTACGCAACATTAAAAAAACTTAAATTCAGCATTTAAAACGTAATTATATTTAAGGTAAAAATATATACCACAGCTTTGACCAACTAATATTTTTTATAATTAATGTTTTTAATTTTAATTGTAAATTAATCACTTTGACATTTATGTCAAATTTCCGGTAAACGTTTACAGACATGCCACTACTGGCGCTCGCGAATTTGTAAATATCCCCTCTACGTACGAGCTCACAGCGTATAATACAGTCATCAGTGCTATCCCCTCTGATGGTTTCAAACCGTTTGAAACTGATGCTAGAACAAACCTATTATTTGTTTGGAAAGTGATCATAACACTGAAGATAGCCGCAGTTCGCCGTGACGTAACACTCCGGCCGTTTATTGCAAATAAAATGTGACAACTGTTAGATTTAACTATAATGTCATGTTAGAATAAATGTCATAAATGTGTATTATCACGGACTTATACCTTTTTTCTATCATTTGTGACGCACTGAAAAATGCTCATGAAAAGAACCATAAAGACATCTTTTTTGGTTGATTATGTCGGCCTTCGACCGTGATCCATAAATGTTATATAGGGTGGAAGGCACTTATGGAATAAAATAATTATTTCTGTCCTTGTTTTAAAAAATAAAAAAAAGCTCGGTTTCATAATCATAATCGGATTATTTTAAAGGTTTCTTTTTTCACCCCCGAAAGGGGGTGAAACTCACCCCCAGGGTAAAAGTAGACATCGGCACAATATCACTTGTTTTGTTTGACATGTTATTAGCTACGTGTATGCCAAATTTCATGTCAATCCAAGTGGTTTTTTAAAATTTAGAGCAAAAACCGTGAGTGAACGTACTATTAAACCGTTATTTTTGCAATAATTTATTAATATCAAAGTCGGAACGTGGTTTAAGCTACCACGACTAGTGGCAATCGATTTAGCGTATAAAAATACTATGAAAAAGACTACAAACTTGCTGTAGATAACGCATTTCGAGCTTTTCGGCGAATAAACAATTATTTTGTTATTAACAAAATATGAACAAAATATTAACAAAACATATTTTGAGTAATCGCGACTAGTCGCATTCGATTCAGCGACCAAAAATACACCAAAGAAGACCGTAACACTATCAATTTATTTACAGGGCTTCTTATAATTCCTGAAAATACCCAATTTTACCATAATTTGTTAATAACAATTAAACGCACCACATTTGGGCTTCCAGACCACTTCCATTGCATTTAGCGACCCAAAAAACCTAAAATACCACCATCAAATAGCGGCGATCTAAAAGTGCCCACGGGACCCCCTTAACCCCTATGTTGCGACTAGAGTACTTCAGCTGGTCTACTCATACTTTGTTTCTTATCGTTTGAATCTACCGGGTGTCCCAATAAGAATGGCTCTCGGCCATATCTCAGGAACCGTTTATACTACAGCTTTGGGAAAAAAAATTTATAACAAAAGTTGCCTCGGAAAAGCCTGGAAATTATTTTCATAATTTTCATAATAAGCCCACCGCTAGAGGGCGTAACTAAATAACAAAAATTTAAAAATTAAAATTTTACAAAATTTGCCTAATGAAAGGGCACTGGAAATTAGATCATCGTATTCTTCATAAAATTCTGCGCATATTTGATTTCACAAGTTTAAGTCTGCCTTTGCAAATAAGAGGTGGGGGTGAGTGGGAACCTTCTTATGAAAAAATGGCTTTAAGTCCGGTTCTGCTAAATCGATTTTTGCAAACTTGGTCTCGTTGAAAACAGCTCTTTTTTGTCCATGTAAGAGTTATAATTTCGAAACAGCCTAATAAGAATATAATACTATAATAAGCTTATAATAATAAGCTTATATTCTTAGTAAAAGTAATATACCAGCTAGGAGGCGCTATTTATTTTTTTTTCAGAAATCTAGTTTTCTTTGGAAAATATTAAAAAATACAAGTATGCATTTTTAATCCTATATTACAAAATTAGACCAAATTAGCAACAGCATAGCGAAAACCGCATGTCGATACCTTTTTTCTATCTCGAGATATCTTACGAAACGTATAAAGTAGAAACATAACTGATACTGTTACCGGTAAACGAAGTTCAGGAAATCAAAATGGAGGCAAGTAGGGTGCTATGGAAAAAAATTAGAGCGTAGCACTTGCGGAGTGCCGACAGCAGTGAATATTTCCTATAGATTCGATCAGTGGCGAAGCGTCCATGTAACCACTGTTACCATTGGTAACAGTTACAAATCTTGCAAATAAATATTTTATGACTACTACGAAATAATTCCATTTATAAGACTAAGTTTTCACTCTAATGGCATATAAAACAACATAGAATATGGTTCGGCTGTGTTTTCGTTTTGCAACGAAATTGAAAATGGGTATTTATTTTTTATTTACATTTACTCTGTGTGGAGTATGAAGGGAACCATTCTCGTTGGAACTTTACCGCGCTGAGCAGATGGGACGTGAATTGTAAATTGTAGAATTTCCTCATCTTCCTTAGTCTCAGCATCCGTATGGCTTGCAAATTGTAGAAGCCTCGGAGGTGTAACCAGAGAAGGTTCCCATTGTTTTCATTCTGGTGGGATGTAGATATGTTGTTTTATAGCTAGCAGTTGCCGCTAGGGCATCTATGCCATTTCGTTCGTTGCAATCCGGGACTGCACGCTGGGGTTTGTTTTGGTTGGATCAGGGAGAGCAGCATATGTGCCTCCTGATGAGAGACTAATAAGTTTCGAAACCGGTAGGGGTGCTTGCAGCACTCTCTGATTGGACTAGAATATGGTTCGGCTGTGTTTTCGTTTTGCAACGAAATTGAAAATGGGTATTCATTTTTAATTCCATTTATATTTTTTACCAACAGAAATACTTGTTAATAGTACCTAATTCAGTAAATACCCAACTAGACGCACGAAAATATTGGCGAGATATGTGAATCCATGACATGTTATCATATGCCGTTACCAATACTGGCACTGGTAACGGTAACGCAGGAGAAACCTCTATCGCTCGGGACTAGCTCTGAAAATTTTGAAGGACCGACGGGTCTAGAGACGGCGCGCGGGCACGCGGTGCATATCAGTATTTTTTACATTTTGAAAATTGGTAAAAGTAAAACGTTGGTTTAGTACCTATTACAGATTACAGTGTGCGTGCATTTAAACATGGAAGAGTGTTGCTACGTATTGCGTAATTGATCAACTACTTGAAAAGTCATTCTACTTGTATATTTTTTTATATATTATTTTAAAGAAAAAAATGATATTATTGAAAATGGAAGAATTAAAATATAAACAATAGTTTTCAACATCTGTTCTTTTTTCTACTTGTTCATTTTTTTATGTTAATTTTATGGTAGAATATGTTTAGTTTGTTTATTGTTATACCTGTTACATAGACATAATTACATACATCATACATATAATTTGGGAATAGTGATTTGTTTAATTTTATCCCACAGGATTGAAAACAAAAACTTATACTTGGGAGGTTCAAAATATTTTTTTAAATAAGATTTTTTTACATCTGGTTTTGGTAACACTTTAGAAAAAGTCACGGTCGCCACTGGATTCGATTATATTCGGTTCGATTCCATTCAATTAGATTTAATTTTATTTAAGAATATATATGTATACCAATTATGCCTATAATTTACCAATTATGCCTATAATTTAAAATCTATACCCAATTTAATACACAATATGTATGATTTATCAAACGTAGCAAAGAGTTTGAAAATCTTACAATCAACATGAGGTTTTATGGCGATTGTGAGATTTTTAAACTCTGCTACGTTTGACAAACACATGTATTAACAACTTTAAAAAGGTTACTTTTGTATAAGGGCCCTACCCCTCCCCTTTAACGGGAGTACCTATTTAATAATAAACGAACTCTTCCATGCATTATTTACGATTCAAATTTACACGAAGTATTTACTATACGTCATGAGTAATTAAATTTTTCGCCAAATTGAAAAAAATATTGGTTACTTTATTAAGAAAAATAATTTACAGCTTTATGTAACTTTATATGTATTAATCCTAAAATTAACATGTCAAATCACTAGTATATATTATGTATTAAATTAGGTATATATTATGTATATGTATTAAATTGTAGGCATAAGACATATATTAAATAAAATTAAATCTAATCGAATGTAATCGAATTGAATCGAACCGAATATAATCGAATCTATAAGAAGTATTCACTTCTGTCGGCACTCCGCAAGTGCTATGCTCTATTTTTTCCCACAGCACACTACTTGCTGCCACTTTGATTTCCGGAACTTCGTTTACTGGTGACAGCATCAGTCATGTTTAAAATTTACACGTTTCTTAAAATATCTCGAGATAGAAAAAACATATCGACATGCGGTTTTCGATATTCTGTTGCTAATTTGGTCTAATTTTGTAATACAGGATTAAAAATGCATACTTGTATTTAATATTTTGCAAAGAAACCTAGATTTCTGAAAAAAATTTCTGAAAACTATTACATTAACGAAAAAGAGCTGTTTTCAACGAGACCAAGTTTGCAAAAATCTATTTAGCAGAACCGGACTTACAGCCATTTTTTCATAACAAGGTTCCCACTCACTCCCACCTCTTATTTGCAAAGGTAGACTTAAACTTGTAAAATGAAATATGCGCAGAATTTTATGAAGAATACGATGATCAAATTTTTAGTGCCCATTCATAAGGCAAATTTTGTAAAAATTTTATTTTTAAATTTTCTATATTCAGTTACGCCCTCTAGCGGTGGACTTACAATTATGAAAATAATTTCCAGGCTCTTCCCGTGGCAACTTTTGTTATAAAATTTTTTCCCCAAAGCTGTACCTACTATAAACGGTTCCTGAGATATTGCCGAGAGCCATTCTTATTGGGACACCCGGTACATATATCGTTTTCATCATTTCCAATGTGTTCATCTCTTGTGGAAACCCTATAATAAAATGTCTATGATAATCAATAAATCTCGCATGATCAATTTTTATTTCATCGACATCCAGGGTTGTCTTTGTTTATACACAGAAAGTCAAATCGCAAAAAATACACTCACCGGCACAAAATCCGCCACCCAAAATTTTTGATTAAGTTTGACAACCTATAACTTTATTATTTGTATTCCGATTTTCAAGATTCTTGCATCTGATGGGCTGATTTTGTTTTATACTTCCTTTGTACTATCCTGGAGGTATCACTAAGGTTTTGTTTTTTGAATTATCCGAATATCTATTTTCTTGTAAGAGCTGTAAATAAAAACACTGCTTTAAAGGTTTTTTAATTAAAAATATCAAACGCGCTAAAATTAACAAAACAAAATTAACAACAAAAAAATTCAATTGCGGGTATGTCCACCTCTTGCAGCAACGACTGTTCGCAATCTGTTTGGCATCAAATAAAGATGTGTTATCCTTACCTGGGGAATAGCCCGATATCTCTCTACGAGGGCCATAAATGTACCAAATTTTCTGGAGGCCTAGGATGACGGCGAATAGCTTTTTTAATTCATCCCATAAATACTCAATAGGATTGAGGTCTGGGCTGCATGCGGGCTACTCTAATATTATCAATCCAACCTCTATTTTATGAGTCAATAAGTGTTTTTATTTACAAAAAATGGTACAGCTCTTACAAAAAAGAGATATTCGGATAATTCAAAAAACAAAATTTTAGTGATGCCTCCGAGATAATATGACAGGAGTATGAAACAAAATCAGCTTTTCCATTTTTCCACAGAATGTTTTAAAGTTAGGAGAAAATACAACGTTTCCATTCACCCCTGTATTCAAGTAAATTTTTTTTGTTACCGGAATCATACCAAACGATATCAATACATGTACCTACAAAATGGTGCAAGAATCTTGAAAATCGGAGCACAAATAATCAAGTTATAAATTGTCAAACTTAATCAAAAATTTTGGGTGGCGGAATTTTGTGCCGGTGAGTGTATAATGGTTTAAAAAGATACGTAAAAAACTAGTTAATTTCTGTATCAATGCAATATCCTCCGATCACAATCAAGTTACTCTGTCGATGAGAGTGAAACTAAAGAATGTAAATGGCCCCAGATAAAAGAAACCGTGGGTACAAGGCGGCTCAAACAAGACAATGTTTTTGATTTTGAATAACTTTTTTATTTATGATCTTATTGTAACAATTTTTTAAAAAGGTTGAAGCAAAATTAATAATTAACACCGCAAGATAGAGGGGGTTGGAAACATAAGGAAAAGGCCTATATTCAGCAGTGGACTTTTGACGCTGAATAATGACAAGGGCGGATCCACAACCGATCTTCGGGAGGGACCATGAACTTTTTTGGGGAGGGGGGAAATTTTTAAAATTTAGGGTTACAATGGTGAGTTTTATGGCATTTTTCACACACTTTTGAGTTCCATAAAGATATTCAAAAGTTATCGTTATTAAAGTATTATTAAAGTCAGTACCAATTTCTTCGGATCCAAGTACAGTTCTTTCAACAAGTTTAATACTATTTTTCCCAATGCTTATCCTGTCAGGCCATGTTCTTCCCCTCTTTCTTGATATTCACTAATTGGTTTTTGGTTTTATGTTCTCATTAGCGTCAATGAACTTGACAAAAGTTTTCACGAATGTTGCTATTGTGTATGTATTTCAAATGTCGGCGTTTCGTCAAATATCACAGAGTAATAATTTGCACTTTGAACCGGATTCATTATTTGTTCAATTATTTCTTCACCACAACATGTTATCAATTTATTTTGACTGGTGTTACTAATGTATGTTGCTGCGGATAGGTATCGTTTACGCTGTGTCTAGGTACACGCTAACGTGTACGCAAATAAAAAAGTTAGGTACACGCGAATTAAACTTCATCAAGCCAGTGACGTCATTATTTAGCGTGCGCGGTGACTGTATATTTTGGTACACGCTATTTTGATATTTTTAGTGTTTGTTTGATAGAAAATATTTTTATTAAGGGAAGGGAAGGGAAGGGAAGCAAAACTATTCAGATGTTTCAAACTTAATTGTAATAAAACAATATGCATATAAAAGTATATAATATTCAGGTTAGCAAAATAAATATTAGTTAACATGACAGAGAGAGTCTGTAATTTGGAATAAATTCAATATCTCAAATACTAATTATTTTTTTGAAAAATGCTCAGACCCGTCGATTAGTATTTCAAATTGTCATTTTTGACATACAATAATAATGTATACAGGGTGTCCCAATTTAGAGATTTGACATCATCGTTGATTTTCTTAAATGGCAACACTGTCATTTTGATAGCTATTTTGATAGGGTGTGTAAAGTTATACACAACTGCAAAATTTCAAATTTTTATTCCCTACCATTTATAAGATAGTAAAAAATAACGAACTTATGAAAAACAAGTAATCAAATAATAATTGAATTTAATTATTTCAATTCAGCAAATGCTCATAACGTTGCCCATTGACAATTTGACAATAATTGAGGGCAACATTATGAGTTTTTGCTGAATTGAAATAATTAAATTCAATTATTATTTGATATTTTTTATTATCGTGTAAGTGGTACGGAATAAAAATTTATGACAATTTGAAATACTAATCGACGGGTCTGAGCATTTTTCGAAAAAAAAAAATTAGTATTTGAGATATTGAATTTATTCCAAATTACAGACTCTCTCTGTATACAAAATACTGCTAAAATAATTTTTATAGTACGTAAGTTAATTATACCAGTTTACATTGGTGTTTATTTTTATTTATACAGGGAGTTGAACTTGTTAC
Organism: Diabrotica virgifera virgifera; assembly: GCF_917563875.1. Taxonomy (NCBI): domain Eukaryota; kingdom Metazoa; phylum Arthropoda; class Insecta; order Coleoptera; family Chrysomelidae; genus Diabrotica; species Diabrotica virgifera. The sequence continues at coordinate 49,965,208 of NC_065448.1, forward strand.
GATTTTCATAGAAAATTTGTTATAACTTTGTAAATACCCTGTATAATATAATAAACCTTTATAATTTTGTGATATGGAAGTTAAGAAGATTTCGAACATAAAATAAAATATAGGGTGTTCCATTTAAAAAACATAAGTTTGGTCCGCCAGTATATTATCGAACGCCCTGTAACATTCTAACTAATTTTAGTAATTTTGTAATATGAAGCTCAAAGTTTGCTAAAATTTTTGATACCAACTTTTATTGCTATCTATTACTATATAGCGGATCTACTGAGCTTTATCACACTAATTAATCGCCCCGTATATTTTATCTTATTACTTCTGCTACCGTTAATCATGAATTTTTGTCTCTTATCTTTTTCATACTGTTTTAGAATGTTGTTAAACTCATTAAAAGAACTAAATAATTGTCCACACTCCATATAGTTAATTAAAAAAAACACTAAACAAGTAAAAAATAAGGAAACTCTTTACAAATCAATATTAAAATGTAAACATAACGCGATTAGACAAATTCTAACCACACTCTGACACTCGCGATACTTACAGATATCTATACTTATTAATACCACAGCATACACGCGGCTCAAATTAGCGTGTACCAAAAAACCCAGTCATAGTACACGCTAAATAATGACGTCACTGACTCGATGACGTTTAAGCGTGTACCTAACTTTTTTATTTGCGTACACGTTAGCGTGTACCTAGACACAGCGAATCAAATAATAATTGAATTTAATTATTTCAATTCAGCAAATGCTCATAACGTTGCCCATTGACAATTTGACAATAATTGAGGGCAACATTATGAGTTTTTGCTGAATTGAAATAATTAAATTCAATTATTATTTGATATTTTTTATTATCGTGTAAGTGGTACGGAATAAAAATTTATGACAATTTGAAATACTAATCGACGGGTCTGAGCATTTTTCGAAAAAAAAAAAAAATTAGTATTTGAGATATTGAATTTATTCCAAATTACAGACTCTCTCTGTATACAAAATACTGCTAAAATAATTTTTATAGTACGTAAGTTAATTATACCAGTTTACATTGGTGTTTATTTTGATTTATACAGGGAGTTGAACTTGTTACGATTTTCATAGAAAATTTGTTATAACTTTGTAAATACCCTGTATAATATAATAAACCAAAAATGAATAACCATTTTCAATTTCGTTGCAAAACGAAAATACAGCCGAACCATATTCCAGTCCAATCAGAGAGTGCTGCAAGCACCTCTACCGGTTTCGAAACTTATTAGTCTCTCATCAGGAGGCACATATGCTGCTCTCCCTGATCCAACCAAAACAAACCCCAGCGTGCAGTCGCGAATCGCAACGAACGAAATGGCATAGATGCCCTAGCGGCAACTGCTAGCAAAAGACTAAGTTTTCACTCTAATGGCATATAACATATCCCACCAGAATGAAAACAATGGGAACCTTCTCTGGTTACACCTCCGAGGCTTCTACAATTTGCAAGCCATACGGATGCTGAGACTAAGGAAGATGAGGGAATTCTACAATTTACAATTCACGTCACATCTGCTCAGCGCGGTAAAGTTCCAACGAGACTGGTTCCCTTCATACTCCACACAGAGTAAATGTAAATCAAAAATGAATAACCATTTTCAATTTCGTTGCAAAACGAAAATACAGCCGAACCATATTCCAGTCCAATCAGAGAGTGCTGCAAGCACCTCTACCGGTTTCGAAACTTATTAGTCTCTCATCAGGAGGCACATATGCTGCTCTCCCTGATCCAACCAAAACAAACCCCAGCGTGCAGTCCCGAATCGCAACGAACGAAATGGCATAGATGCCCTAGCGGCAACTGCTAGCAAAAGACTAAGTTTTCACTCTAATGGCATATAACATATCCCACCAGAATGAAAACAATGGGAACCTTCTCTGGTTACACCTCCGAGGCTTCTACAATTTGCAAGCCATACGGATGCTGAGACTAAGGAAGATGAGGGAATTCTACAATTTACAATTCACGTCACATCTGCTCAGCGCGGTAAAGTTCCAACGAGACTGGTTCCCTTCATACTCCACACAGAGTAAATGTAAATCAAAAATGAATAACCATTTTCAATTTCGTTGCAAAACGAAAATACAGCCGAACCATATTCCAGTCCAATCAGAGAGTGCTGCAAGCACCTCTACCGGTTTCGAAACTTATTAGTCTCTCATCAGGAGGCACATATGCTGCTCTCCCTGATCCAACCAAAACAAACCCCAGCGTGCAGTCCCGAATCGCAACGAACGAAATGGCATAGATGCCCTAGCGGCAACTGCTAGCAAAAGACTAAGTTTTCACTCTAATGGCATATAACATATCCCACCAGAATGAAAACAATGGGAACCTTCTCTGGTTACACCTCCGAGGCTTCTACAATTTGCAAGCCATACGGATGCTGAGACTAAGGAAGATGAGGGAATTCTACAATTTACAATTCACGTCACATCTGCTCAGCGCGGTAAAGTTCCAACGAGACTGGTTCCCTTCATACTCCACACAGAGTAAATGTAAATCAAAAATGAATAACCATTTTCAATTTCGTTGCAAAACGAAAATACAGCCGAACCATATTCCAGTCCAATCAGAGAGTGCTGCAAGCACCTCTACCGGTTTCGAAACTTATTAGTCTCTCATCAGGAGGCACATATGCTGCTCTCCCTGATCCAACCAAAACAAACCCCAGCGTGCAGTCCCGAATCGCAACGAACGAAATGGCATAGATGCCCTAGCGGCAACTGCTAGCAAAAGACTAAGTTTTCACTCTAATGGCATATAACATATCCCACCAGAATGAAAACAATGGGAACCTTCTCTGGTTACACCTCCGAGGCTTCTACAATTTGCAAGCCATACGGATGCTGAGACTAAGGAAGATGAGGGAATTCTACAATTTACAATTCACGTCACATCTGCTCAGCGCGGTAAAGTTCCAACGAGACTGGTTCCCTTCATACTCCACACAGAGTAAATGTAAATCAAAAATGAATAACCATTTTCAATTTCGTTGCAAAACGAAAATACAGCCGAACCATATTCCAGTCCAATCAGAGAGTGCTGCAAGCACCTCTACCGGTTTCGAAACTTATTAGTCTCTCATCAGGAGGCACATATGCTGCTCTCCCTGATCCAACCAAAACAAACCCCAGCGTGCAGTCCCGAATCGCAACGAACGAAATGGCATAGATGCCCTAGCGGCAACTGCTAGCAAAAGACTAAGTTTTCACTCTAATGGCATATAACATATCCCACCAGAATGAAAACAATGGGAACCTTCTCTGGTTACACCTCCGAGGCTTCTACAATTTGCAAGCCATACGGATGCTGAGACTAAGGAAGATGAGGGAATTCTACAATTTACAATTCACGTCACATCTGCTCAGCGCGGTAAAGTTCCAACGAGACTGGTTCCCTTCATACTCCACACAGAGTAAATGTAAATCAAAAATGAATAACCATTTTCAATTTCGTTGCAAAACGAAAATACAGCCGAACCATATTCCAGTCCAATCAGAGAGTGCTGCAAGCACCTCTACCGGTTTCGAAACTTATTAGTCTCTCATCAGGAGGCACATATGCTGCTCTCCCTGATCCAACCAAAACAAACCCCAGCGTGCAGTCCCGAATCGCAACGAACGAAATGGCATAGATGCCCTAGCGGCAACTGCTAGCAAAAGACTAAGTTTTCACTCTAATGGCATATAACATATCCCACCAGAATGAAAACAATGGGAACCTTCTCTGGTTACACCTCCGAGGCTTCTACAATTTGCAAGCCATACGGATGCTGAGACTAAGGAAGATGAGGGAATTCTACAATTTACAATTCACGTCACATCTGCTCAGCGCGGTAAAGTTCCAACGAGACTGGTTCCCTTCATACTCCACACAGAGTAAATGTAAATCAAAAATGAATAACCATTTTCAATTTCGTTGCAAAACGAAAATACAGCCGAACCATATTCCAGTCCAATCAGAGAGTGCTGCAAGCACCTCTACCGGTTTCGAAACTTATTAGTCTCTCATCAGGAGGCACATATGCTGCTCTCCCTGATCCAACCAAAACAAACCCCAGCGTGCAGTCCCGAATCGCAACGAACGAAATGGCATAGATGCCCTAGCGGCAACTGCTAGCAAAAGACTAAGTTTTCACTCTAATGGCATATAACATATCCCACCAGAATGAAAACAATGGGAACCTTCTCTGGTTACACCTCCGAGGCTTCTACAATTTGCAAGCCATACGGATGCTGAGACTAAGGAAGATGAGGGAATTCTACAATTTACAATTCACGTCACATCTGCTCAGCGCGGTAAAGTTCCAACGAGACTGGTTCCCTTCATACTCCACACAGAGTAAATGTAAATCAAAAATGAATAACCATTTTCAATTTCGTTGCAAAACGAAAATACAGCCGAACCATATTCCAGTCCAATCAGAGAGTGCTGCAAGCACCTCTACCGGTTTCGAAACTTATTAGTCTCTCATCAGGAGGCACATATGCTGCTCTCCCTGATCCAACCAAAACAAACCCCAGCGTGCAGTCCCGAATCGCAACGAACGAAATGGCATAGATGCCCTAGCGGCAACTGCTAGCAAAAGACTAAGTTTTCACTCTAATGGCATATAACATATCCCACCAGAATGAAAACAATGGGAACCTTCTCTGGTTACACCTCCGAGGCTTCTACAATTTGCAAGCCATACGGATGCTGAGACTAAGGAAGATGAGGGAATTCTACAATTTACAATTCACGTCACATCTGCTCAGCGCGGTAAAGTTCCAACGAGACTGGTTCCCTTCATACTCCACACAGAGTAAATGTAAATCAAAAATGAATAACCATTTTCAATTTCGTTGCAAAACGAAAATACAGCCGAACCATATTCCAGTCCAATCAGAGAGTGCTGCAAGCACCTCTACCGGTTTCGAAACTTATTAGTCTCTCATCAGGAGGCACATATGCTGCTCTCCCTGATCCAACCAAAACAAACCCCAGCGTGCAGTCCCGAATCGCAACGAACGAAATGGCATAGATGCCCTAGCGGCAACTGCTAGCAAAAGACTAAGTTTTCACTCTAATGGCATATAACATATCCCACCAGAATGAAAACAATGGGAACCTTCTCTGGTTACACCTCCGAGGCTTCTACAATTTGCAAGCCATACGGATGCTGAGACTAAGGAAGATGAGGGAATTCTACAATTTACAATTCACGTCACATCTGCTCAGCGCGGTAAAGTTCCAACGAGTTGGAAGTTGGAAGCGCGGCAAAGTTCATACGTGGAGTATGAAGGGAACCAGTCTCGTTGGAACTTTACCGCGCTGAGCAGATGTGACGTGAATTGTAAATTGTAGAATTCCCTCATCTTCCTTAGTCTCAGCATCCGTATGGCTTGCAAATTGTAGAAGCCTCGGAGGTGTAACCAGAGAAGGTTCCCATTGTTTTCATTCTGGTGGGATATGTTATATGCCATTAGAGTGAAAACTTAGTCTTTTGCTAGCAGTTGCCGCTAGGGCATCTATGCCATTTCGTTCGTTGCGATTCGGGACTGCACGCTGGGGTTTGTTTTGGTTGGATCAGGGAGAGCAGCATATGTGCCTCCTGATGAGAGACTAATAAGTTTCGAAACCGGTAGAGGTGCTTGCAGCACTCTCTGATTGGACTGGAATATGGTTCGGCTGTATTTTCGTTTTGCAACGAAATTGAAAATGGTTATTCATTTTTGATTTACATTTACTCTGTGTGGAGTATGAAGGGAACCAGTCTCGTTGGAACTTTACCGCGCTGAGCAGATGTGACGTGAATTGTAAATTGTAGAATTCCCTCATCTTCCTTAGTCTCAGCATCCGTATGGCTTGCAAATTGTAGAAGCCTCGGAGGTGTAACCAGAGAAGGTTCCCATTGTTTTCATTCTGGTGGGATATGTTATATGCCATTAGAGTGAAAACTTAGTCTTTTTTTTTAATATAATAAACCTTTATAATTTTGTGATATGGAAGTTAAGAAGATTTCGAACATAAAATAAAATATAGGGTGTTCCATTTAAAAAACATAAGTTTGGTCCGCCAGTATATTATCGAACGCCCTGTAACATTCTAACTAATTTTAGTAATTTTGTAATATGAAGCTCAAAGTTTGCTAAAATTTTTGATACCAACTTTTATTGCTATCTATTACTATATAGCGGATCTACTGAGCTTTATCACACTAATTAATCGCCCCGTATATTTTATCTTATTACTTCTGCTACCGTTAATCATGAATTTTTGTCTCTTATCTTTTTCATACTGTTTTAGAATGTTGTTAAACTCATTAAAAGAACTAAATAATTGTCCACACTCCATATAGTTAATTAAAAAAAAACACTAAACAAGTAAAAAATAAGGAAACTCTTTACAAATCAATATTAAAATGTAAACATAACGCGATTAGACAAATTCTAACCACACTCTGACACTCGCGATACTTACAGATATCTATACTTATTAATACCACAGCATACACGCGGCTCAAATTAGCGTGTACCAAAAAACCCAGTCATAGTACACGCTAAATAATGACGTCACTGACTCGATGACGTTTAAGCGTGTACCTAACTTTTTTATTTGCGTACACGTTAGCGTGTACCTAGACACAGCGTATCGTTTAAGGTACGATTCCGAAAGTGGCTGCATACTGCAGACCGCAAACCGCAGACTGCAGCGACAGTGTCGTCTGCGGTCAGACCAATTCCGAGCAGAACTGCACTTCATCTACATAATATCGACAACAGCATTGCACGATGGGAATTTATAATATGGTTCATTCCACCAACATACGACTGTTTTGGATTATCGCGACAACCAATATTTCAGTGTGCAACATAAGAAGTACGAAAGTAAATGGCTCTAATAATTATTCCAATAAACAGCAATGTAATTTGCAATTTATTTTCGTTCTTCATATTTTGCACAATAAAATATTCGTTGTCGAAATAATCCAACACAGTCGTATATTCGTGGAATAGAGTATAGCATAAGTAATATTAAAAATCGTATAAGTAGGATGTCAGACGCAATGAACAACGATGAATTAATGTTATATCTTTTAATGGAAGAAGAAGATGACGGCGATCTTTTACTTTTGCATTATAAAAGAAAAAGGAAGTCAACTAAATCTCTATTTAAAAATAAACAATTTGAAGGAAGCTTGCGCCGTAAATAACTGAATATCTTGTTAAACAATTAATTAATTGCTCTTCTTATTCATTTGAAATACTCATTTTCAAAAGAAATTCAATTCGTTTCACTTTTCAGTCAATTTGGAAACAGCAAAAATACGTGTTGTCGCTCTGCGGTCGGCGACACTACTGGTTCTGGTGCAGTACTGCGGTCTACGGTAGCGACGTTCTGCGTGCGGTGGCGACAGTACCGCTCTACTCGACATACAGCTCATAAGAAACCATATGAACCAGTAGGTCTGTCGCTGAGGTTTGCAGTTTGCGGTCTTGTTCGGAATCGTCCCTTTAAGAGTCTTATCTCCTGATGCGATTTTAAACCTTGACAATTGCCCCTGGACTCCTCATTGCTCTGTCCAGCATCTTCGTCCAGAAGCAGAAGGCCATCATCACGATGGCCTCTTAGACGAATATTTTGTCGACCTAAGAACACTATAGACTCTATTATTGGTCGTAGTCTTTCTTTATTTTCTTGTATCTGTTTAGACCTTTGAGAGTCTATCTGGTTAATGACTGACTTTTGTGGGTTGCGATAACTTTATAGAAAATCCACCTCAACCTCGACGCACTCCTTGTGGTATGATGTTTTTTCATGGGTTTGCATGGCTCCTCTTTGCCCATGAGTTTGGCGAAAGATATTAAACGTTTTGTGACAAGGCTTTGGGCTGTCATCCCTTTATTTTGACCATATTTTTCATTAGAAAAATAAAACGCAATACTTGTAAAACAATCCCTTTTGACTGTGCGAAAACACCAATCAACTCCTTTGTTCTAAGTTCTGGTGATCCAAGTAACGCTTCATTTCTTTTTTTATTCTTTGTGTGTATAGAATATGGAAACTGATACGATTTTGATTGCTGCCTAGGTCGTTCTAACAATAAGAACTTTGTAAAATTATCTACCATTTTGATTTATAAAACTAGTCCAGAAAACATATTTATCCCCTGTTTTGTACATATTATATGTGTTTAAAATTAAAAACATTATTGAATTGCAAATATTTAAATTTATATTTTTTTAAATTCTAGGAGGGGGCCATGGCCCTATGGCCCTCTCCCTGGATCCGCCCTTGAATAATGATGATAACACCGGTTTGTAGCGTCCTGTGCCTTCCGGTTCCTATTTTCCAGCCGCATCGATCTGTTTAATCTCCTGGTCGTAGATCTCTCTCTCTCAGACATTGTTTTTGGGATTCCAGTTATTCCAGGTAGTTTTCGGTCTGCCTCTTTTCCTTCTTTCCAGAAGAAACATTATCCTATATTACTTACTAATGAAGTAAAAACCTCACATGTAGGTAGGTGGTATATAATTTATTAAAAATTTTTTTCTAAAAATGATCCAAGATGGATAAAATCACAAACGTTTTCGGACCAATCAGTCCATCATCAGGTGGTAGAAACCTAAAATAAGCAAACCACTGTATTAAAAAAGCCAAGATGAAATTTGACTGTCTGAAAGTTAGGAAAATTACAACATGTGGTTACTTACTTCAGATCCAAAGTAGTTGGAACTAGCTACATAAATCCAACTACTTTGGATCTGAAGTAAGTAACCACATGTTGTAATTTTCCTAACTTTCAGACAGTCAAATTTCATCTTGGCTTTTTTAATACAGTGGTTTGCTTATTTTAGGTTTCTACCACCTGATGATGGACTGATTGGTCCGAAAACGTTTGTGATTTTATCTATCTTGGATCATTTTTAGAAAAAAAATTTTAATAAATTATATACCACCTACCTACATGTGAGGTTTTTACTTCATTAGTAAGTTTTTATTATGGTATACAGCCAATGAGAGGAATCTTTTCCTTTATATTATCCTATATTAGTTCAGCCACAGAATAAAGAACAAGCAGAAGGCCCACTCTCTTTGGCGGGAGAAGTACGCGCAACTCGTTTGCGTCTGAGGAATCGGCCATTTGTTGAGAGGAAGCAGTGCTGTTCAGTGGAATTTCACCTCGTGTGCATTGGAAAGTTCAGTGGTAGCGTGTATTGCGTATTCACTGTTATTAATTTGTGTTTGTTGTTATTGTGGAGTTATCGTGTGCTATACATAAATAAATATATTATATAAGTACATATATTATTAATAATATAATATAATTATTATTAATATTTATATTTTTAATAATAATTATAAATTGTTTATCTAATTTTAGGCAAAATGGGCAAGTCACATCTAGTATGTGCAGCAATAAATTGCGACAGCAAAGCATATAATTGCAATTTGTCTTTTTTCGGTTTTCCGAAAGACAAGGAATACTGAATATAATGGAGATGGCAATTTAAGTTGAATTATCAAATAATTATTATTAGATTGAAGTTTACTGCTGTAATTCTTAAATTATAAGATATATTATATAAATTATAAGTTTTAAATATATATTTCAACTTCGAAGATCTGAATACTATATACTAAAATCACAATAAAGATCCACTAGAAATAAACCAACCAAAATACATTGAATGTTACAAGGAGCACTCCCAAAACATGATTTACAATGTACATACATTGTAAATCCCAAATAATGATTCGGGAGTGCTCCTCGTAACATTCAACGTGTCTTGGTTTGTTTATTTCTAGTTCATTTTTATTGTGATTTTATTATAATTGTTAATTTTCTCACCTTTCTGGATCCATAGAAAAAGTAAAAAACTTTCATTACATTTCAAACGGGTCTTTTTACAATTTTTAACAGCACATAATATGCGTCCACCCCTTTTTTCCACTTATATTCACTTTACTTCTAAAATAGTAAAAAAACTTGCAATAGGGCTTTTCAACGATTCTCATTTGTTTCGAGCTTCTGTCGAGTGTCGTATGCCCAATAAATGACCGCTTGGGAGTGCAATTTCCAGGGGCAACTCCGAATTGCATGAAAATTTGGATTTAGGTTCTACTTACCCTTCACTTCAAAGTTGAATTTGTACCGTTGGTTGCTTTTACTTAGGGGGTGACATTTACCCCTTCTCGGGGAGTGAAAAACGCGTGTTTAAAATAAGTCCGGAAATGGATAAATTGACTTATTTTAAGCACATTTCGTTCTATAAAGATTTTTTACGTAAGTCAATACTTTTCGAGTTATTCGTGATTTAAAATGTTGATTTTTCGACAAAAAAACTACGTTTTCAAACCGTTTTTCCCAAATAACTCAAAAAGTAAATATTATATCGAAAAAAATATTTTTAGCAAAAATGTAGCCTATAAAAAAACGAAAAAAATGGTGTACCAGTAAAGTCTACAAATTGAGTAGGAGCAAAGTTATAGCTCATGAAAAATACGTTCTTATTCGTCTAATTTCAAATCGAATAATTCAACGAGAAATCACCGAAGAAAGAAGCGTTTTTCGGGAAAACCTTATTAACATTTTTTAAGTATCGAAAAAAAGCTTATTATTTGTTTTTTACAAAAGTTAACAGCATCAAAACTAAACGAGTTACACTGAAAAAAAAAAGTTGGCCCCTTTTTTTTGTAAAAAAATCGTGAAAACCTCCCTCTATTTAGCACCCTAAATGAAATTAATGGTTTGGCTTTACCATCTATTTTAACTGTGTGTGTATTGTTTATATGATCTGTAAGTTTGATTGGTTTGAAGTGCTTATTTTTGAAAACATTTGGTTTTATATTAAAAAAAATTTCTAAAAATTTTTGAAAAATTTCATTTTTTCAAAATAACTTAAAAAGTATTAGTGATAAGAAAAATCTTAAAGAGTAAAAAAATGTAGGTTTTGCTATTATAAATATGATAGTTTCATTTTGTTTCTCCGTAAGACAAAAATTGGTTAAGATATGGCTGTTCAAAATTTGCATACACTCGTGATTAGTGACCCATTCCAGCTTTCTCAATTATAACCCTTTCAAAAATAAACACTTTAAACCGGTGAGACTGACAGATCATATAAAAAATAGATAGGTAAGTAAATTGTTTGTAAAGCGGTAGCGAATAATTTCATTTGGGGAGCTAAACACGGCGAGATTTTCATGATTTTTTACAAAAAAAAAGAGGACCAACTTTATTTTGAGCGTAACTCGCTTATTTTTAATGCTAAAACTTTTGTTAACAATTAAAACAAAGCTTTTTATAAACATTTTTAAACAAGTTTAAATGGGGTTTTCCCGAAAAGTGCTAAATTTTTTGGTGATTAAAAACTCTATAGCACAAAAGTTGCTTAAAATCAGTCAATTTATCCATTTCCTGTCTTATCTTGAACATGTTTTTTCACCCCCTAGAAGGGGTGACTGTCACCCCCCAAGTTAAAGCAACCAACGGCACAATTTCAACTTTGAAGTGGAGAGAACCTAAATCCAAATTTTCATGCAATTCGGAGTTGCGCCTGAAAATTACACGGTATCGCCGAATTTCCCGTTCATTTAATGGGCTATTTGTATTTATTTATTACCTAATTATGTGAAAATTTAAAATTAAAATAAACAATTTATGAATGTCATTTGTCATTTTTATTTATACTAATTTTCCACTCAATTAATAAATTCAATTATCAGTTGTTTATTAACGGGATAACAAAATGTTTTATTGTATTATTTATTATATTTTAATTCAGTACATTTCAATTATATGTTTATCCAGGAATAGAAAAATTAACCAAAATTGATTCAAATTAAATTTGTTTACGGCAACCATAGACATAATAATATACAATATTTCATGTCCTACTTTTACTTGAAGAATACACATGAAATTATTTCAAATTTACTAAATTAAGGTCTGAATATTTAAATTACGGTTCTGTCGTAGCTTGTCACAAATTTCTCAATCCGAACCTGTGCTTTTCCTCAATACAAATGGCGGGCGCGTACTCGCAAACATCAAAGGCGGCATCCGAGAGTGGGCCTTCTGCTTGTTTTCTATTCTGTGGTTCAGCTATAGAGGCGAACTAGCTTATAACCCTTTCTCCAGAATAAACTTATACATATCGTGGGTTTGGTGCAATAACTCACAAGTCAAAATTTACATGTTTTGAGATCTTTACATATTTATGTTAATCTGTCAGATAAACTTCCCAATAACTAGTTATTTAGTTATCCGCAGGTGAAAAAACCGGGCCTTATTAAAATATGTAAAGATCTCATAACATGTAAATTTTCACTTAGTGAGTTGTTATAGCCAAGCCAGTGATATATCCAGTTACATTCCACTTCCAATCAAATTTCACACCTTAAAATATTTCTTCAATGTGCAATTTCTTACGTTATTTCTTCCAGAGTACATTCTCACATGAATTTTCATATACATTGTTGTATTAAATTTCACACTTGTAAGACGTTTTCGAGTGTGTCATCAAATGTGTTTTCAATTGACATTTTTGTGAAAACTGATTGAAACAAATTTCGCACTTGTAAGGCTTTTCTCCAGTATGCAATCTTATACAGGGTGAGTCATGAGCAACTGTACATACTCCTACCTCGTATAGAGTCGCCTATGGGGAATAACAAATGACCATTAAAAAGTGTCTGCTCCCATTGTTTAATAATATACAGAGCGAGTTTCGCATTTTGACAGAAAGTTGTATTCGTCATAATTTTTGAACGGTCAGATCGATGTGTCTCTTATTTTGGTCAATCGTTACACTTTTACCACCTAATCAATTGATCTATTCAAACAAGAAAAAAATCAGATCCGTCTTTAAAAAATTAGTTCGTTTGGGTCTTAGAAAAAATTTCACCCTGTATACGCTTTTTGAAAACTCTAATATGAATTTTACAAATTAGACAAATAGGCAATTAAAATGGCATATTTATTTTTTTCCGCACACGATTACTTAATTTTTTATAAAAAAATCAAATTTGACTATGAATTTAAAGTTTGGTAAAGTGAACCATAGATTTAAAAAAATTAACTTTTATTACAAAAATTAATTTTTTTTGAACAAATATTTAATTTATGTTACCACCCAATCAATTGATTTATTCAAACTAGAAAAAAATCAGGCCCGGCTTTAAAAAATTAGTTCGTTTGGGTCTTAAAAAAAATTTCACCCTGTATACGCTTTTTGAATACTCTAATATGAATTTTACAAATTAGACAAATGAGCAATTAAAATGGCTTATTTATTTTTTCCCCACCCAATTACTTAATTTTTTATTAAAAAATTAAATTTGTCAAAATCGGAATTTTAACCTAAAAATGAAAAAAAAAATTAAATCACGGTTTAACTCGCTACAACTATGTTCCATTTAATTTTTTTTTTTTTGAAATTTTTACAGCACATATCTCTTACCATTGTGAAGACTATGAAAATTGTTGTAGACGTTCCGTCTTCTTCTCGTAAAAGTTATGAATTTTTAAAAATAAAAGGTGCAGATTCGTGAATTGCAAAGTTAAATCGCAAATATTAAGTGAAAAAGTTTAAAATTTATCTATTTGTTCAGGTCTATGTTAAACTATAGAGTCCAAAGAGAAGTGCTCTGGGGAGTTTTAGATCTAGACGTGTTATAAAAAAAATAGTGAATAAAACCATAAAAATAAAAAAAAATTAAACAACGTTTTTCTTAAAATTTAAAGTTTCACCATTTTTTTTCTATTAACACGTCTAGATCTAAAACTCCTCATAACACTTCTCTTTGGACTCTATAGTTTAACATAGACGTGATCAAATAGATAAATTTTAAATTTTTTCACTTAATTTTTGCGATTTATCTTTGCAATTCACGAATCTGCACCTTTTATTTTTAAAAATTCATAACTTTTACGAGAAGAAGACTTGAAAGTCTACAACAGTTTTCATAGTCTTCACAATGATAAGAGATATGTGCTGTAAAACTTTCAAAAAAAAATATTAAAATGGAACAGAGTTGTAGTGAGTTAAACCGTGATTTCATTTTTTTTTCATTTTTAGGTTAAAATTCCGATTTTGACAAATTTGATTTTTTAATAAAAAATTAAGTATTCGTGTGGGGAATAAAAATAAATATGCCATTTTAATTGCCTATTTGTCTAATTTGTAAAATTCATATCAGAGTTTTCAAAAAGCGTATACAGGGTAAAATTTTTTCTAAGACCAAAACGAACTATTTTTTTTTAATCAAGGGCTGATTTTTTTCTAGTTTGAATAAATCAGTTGATTGGGTGGTAACATAAATTAAATATTTGTTCAAAAAAACATTGATTTTTGTAATAAAAGTTATTTTTTTTAAATCTATGGTTCACTTTACCAAACTTTTAATTATTATTCATAGTCAAATTTGATCTTTTTATAAAAAATGAAGTAATCGTGTGGGGAAAAAATAAATATGCCATTTTAATTGCTTATTTGTCTAATTTGTAAAATTCATATTAGAGTTTTCAAAAAGCGTATACAGGGTGAAATTTTCTCTAAGACCAAAACGAACTAATTTTTTAAATCCGGGCCTGATTTTTTTCTAGTTTGAATAAATCAGTTGATTGGGTGGTAACATAAATTACATATTTGTTAAAAAAAATTAATTTTTGTAATAAAAGTTAATTTTTTTAAATCTATGGTTCACTTTACCAAACTTTTAATAATTATTCATAGTCAAATTTGATTTTTTTATAAAAAATTAAGTAATCGTGTGGGGAAAAAATAAATATGCCATTTTAATTGCCTATTTGTCTAATTTGTAAAATTCATATTTGTTGTTCTGAAGCTATTTTCTTGTGGCATTTTTACAATTTTAACTATTTAGAATGGGAAATAAGCCACAATATTATTAAAAAATGATTTTTATTAACGTTTCGACGCCCAAATCGGGTGCCGTTGTCAAAATACAAAATACTATTAATATAAACAAAAATGTTGTTGCTTAGTAAAAAAATTCTTCTAATAATTTATTTAATTTGACTCATTTATATCGGTAATTCAGATACCTACATATGATACATTTTAAAGTAGAAGACTTTAAAATGATATTGCCAATATTTATGAGTTGCGTTCCTGGGACGACTTTACTGTATTTAGTATCACGAGGTTTTTCCTGGTTTTCCCTCGTGATTTACTATGAGATCTCTAACGCGAGAATTTTAATGTCACCGTTGCATGTGGTTGTCTTTTTAAAGGCAGATCACATGCTATGAATTTTTTTTGTGACGGATATTCTTGAGTTGGGGTTGATTTCATGTAATCGAATGAACTATCTTTCAGTAAAGTCGTCCCAGGACTGCAACTCATAAATATTGGCAATATCATTTTAAAGTCTTCTACTTTAAAATGTATCATATGTAGGTATCTGAATTACCGATATAAATGAGTCAAATTAAATAAATTATTAGAAGAATTTTTTTACTAAGCAACAACATTTTTGTTTATATTAATAGTATTTTGTATTTTGACAACGGCACCCGATTTGGGCGTCGAAACGTTAATAAAAATCATTTTTTAATAATATTGTGGCTTATTTCCCATTCTAAATAGTTAAAATTCATATTTGAGTTAAGAACTAATTTTTTAAAGCCAGACCTGATTTTTTTCTAGTTTGAATAAATCAGTTGATTAGGTGGTAATAGTGTAACGATTGACCAAAATAAGAGACACATCGATCTGACCGTTCAAAAATGGTGACGAATACAAATTTCTGTCAAAATGCGAAACTCGTCCTGTATATTATTAAACAATGGGAGCAGACACTTTTTAATGGTCATTTGTTATTCCCCATAGGAGCCTCTATACGAGGTAGGAGTATGTACAGTTCCTCATGACTCACCCTGTATGTAGTTTCAAAGCACTTGACTGAGAAAACTGCTTAAAACAAATTTCACACTTGTAACCTTTTTTTCCAGTATGCAATGTCATATGTTGATTCATGTGACCTTGTTGGGAAAACTGTTTAAGACAAATTTCACACTTGTATGGTTTTTCTCCAATGTGTACTCTCAAATGTATTTTCAAAAGGGATGCTGTACTAAACAGCTTGCAACAAATTTCACATTTATGAGGCTTTTCCCCAGTGTGAACTTTTATGTGTGCAGTTAAACAAAATTTTCGAGCAAACTGCTTCAAATAAATTTCACACTTGTGAGGTTTTTCTCCAGAGTGAATTTTCATATGTACCTTTAAATAGTTTTTTTTAGCAAATTTTTTAGCACAAATTTCACATTTTAATGTTTTTTCTTCAGCAAATTGACACATAGGTTGCTTCTTATCATTTGAATGTACATGAATCGTTTTCATAATTTCCAATCTCTTGTGGAAATTCTAAAATAAAATGTCTATTATAAGCAATTACCTATCATTAAACATCGCATGTAGTGCAGTCAGTGAAGGTTTTCACCTCCGATTTCTTTGAACATCCATCGGTTTTCATGAAAAATGGTGAGTACTTAGAAGATATTTCAAGAAACAAAAGTAAGAGGATGCCAACTTGCGCTTTTACTCTGGATGTGGAGATCCAGGATTCTCTTAGCTTATACAATGAAAGTCAAATGGCAAATATAATGGTTTAAAAAGATACTGTAACAAAAGAGAAATCTTGGCCGACCGCCGTATAACAGTAAACACCTCGAGAATGACGTCATCGAATGATCTAGGCCTCGGCGGAAAGGAGGAGGAACTTCTCGAACATACGACCGGTAGGCGGAACGCGCTGATAGCTAGAGATGGGCGTCGATTGTTCCAGAATAACAACTGGGTATAAATACGGGCATATTTGTAAATACAGTTTAGTCTTAAGCTAAAGTTGTAAAGTAAACTTGTATAAATAAATAATAAAGTCGTAAATAAATACGAACCGCTAGTTTTATTGTAATTATAAGTAATTACAATAGTTTTGTTACAGTTGGTGTCGGTGTTCGGTTAACTTAGTGCGATATAAATAAGTGAATTACAGAGAGACTTTAAAAGACTTTTGAATTTTATTCGTCGGGAATAACCGGAGTGCGTTAATTGTTCGGTATTCGGAAAGACTTTAAAAGACTTTTGGACTTTATTCGTCGGGAATAGTTAAAGTGCGTTGATTGTTCGGTATTCGGAAAGACTGTTAAAAGACATTTTGGAAAGTACGTGTGTGCCGACCAAAGATGTTGCTACAAGAACTTACAGTAAAACAGCTCCGTGAACAGCTAGAGGAACGGGATCTGGACAGCAGTGGGCTCAAGATAGTCCTACAAGCACGACTCGAGGATGTCCTCACGAAGAACGGAGAAGACCCAAAGACGTTCCACTTCCAGTCAGCAGAACAAGTAATCTTATCGAAATTAAAAACTGTTTCTGAAACGATCGATGAAACTTCTAGAAGAAGCAACGAGAAACTTGAAGAAGTTAGTAGACAGAACAACGAGAAATTTGAAAGTGTTTCTCAAAAGATCGATGAAACTTCTAGAAAAAGCGACGAGAAATTTGAAAGTGTTTCTCAAGTAATTAAAGACGTTTGTAGACAGAATGACGAGAAATTTGAAGAAGTTTCTAGAACATTCGATAAGATGCAGAAAAGTGTAGAGACCGTAGAAGAAAACATCAAACAACTAGAGAGCATGATAACCGATACAAAAGTACAACCATCAGTTAATGCAGCAGCGTTAGATCCTGTAGTGAAAGATGAACTACCGAGAGACGAAACGTCGCATAATATGAGATTCAAATTACCACCATTCGATGGAAAGTCCTCTTGGTCCATATATCTTAGACAATTTGAAGCTATTGCGACCGCCAATCATTGGACCGAACAGGAAAAGGCTGTTTCCTTGACTGCTGCTTTGCGAGGTGATGCTGCAGATATATTAAGATCAATTCCTAAGGGTCAAGAAAATTGTTACCAGACCTTGTTCACTCGTCTAGAAAAACGCTATGGAGATGCCCATCTACAACAAGTATACAAAGCACAACTGCGAAGTAGAAGTCAACGAGCAAGTGAGAATCTGCAAGAATTTGAAGCAGATGTGGCTCGTGTGGTGCGGTTGGCTTATCCAGAGGTGCCAGACAGCGTTTTGGAAGAAATTGCAGTAGATACCTTCGTCAATGGGCTGAAAGATAATGAACTACAGAAAGCTTTACGACTAGCAAGGCCGAAAGTTTTAGATGAAGCACTTGCTATTGCCTTGGAACACGAAGCAGCTAGCCAAGCTTCACGAAACAATCGAGTAATAGCCGTGGAAAAAGGCGATAAGAGAAAAGATGAACGTTTGGTGGAAATGGTACGGAGGGTGATTCGTGACACGATGCCGAAGAGACGCGTGAAGAGGGCTGGAAGAGTTCGTTCAAATACAGATGCTTCCTCGATACGGCCATGCGGTGAAAGTTGTAATCACCGGCTTAAAGTAGAGGAACAGCGTTGCCCTGTGAGACGAACTACCGTAGTTAATGAACAATGGCAGCCCCAACAGCTACAACACGCCCAAGAAGATGATCCATGTATAAAAAGAGTATTGGATTGGATGCAGCAAGGTGAGAGACCTAGTTGGCAGAACATTAGTGCATGTAGTCCAGAAGTCAAGGCCTACTGGAGCCAATGGAATTGCCTGGTACTAAAAGATGATCTTCTGTACAGAACCTTTGAGAACGATGATGGTACAGAATCTAAGCTGCAGTTGATTGTACCTAAAAGTAAAGTGTCAGAAGTATTGCGTCAGTTGCATGACGGTACATCAGGTGGACACTTTGGTATTACGAAGACTCTGCAAAAGGTTCGAGAACGGTTCTATTGGGTGAACTGTAAAGATGATGTAAGAAGATGGTGCCGGAAATGTGAACTGTGTGCATCCGGTAATGGTCCAGTTGGTAAAAAGAGAGCACCCATGAGACAGTACAATGTTGGAAGTCCTATGGAAAGAGTAGCAATCGACATTGCAGGTCCATTTCCAGAAACCGATGCTGGAAATAAATACATTCTGGTAGCCATGGATTATTTTACGAAATGGACCGAGGCCTATGCATTACCGAATCAAGAAGCTGCTACCGTTGCAGAGGTACTTGTTAAAGAATTCTTCAGCCGATTTGGTGTTCCCTTGGAGATCCACTCCGACCAAGGGCGAAACTTTGAGTCAGCTCTTTTCCAAAACGTTTGTAAATTGATTGGTGCCAATAAGACCAGAACAACACCCCTGCATCCTCAATCAGATGGAATGGTCGAGAGGATGAACCGAACGATGGGTAAACACTTGTCCAAAGTTGTATCTGAACATCAGCGAGATTGGGACCAACACATTCATTTATTCCTGATGGCCTACCGCTCGACCGTGAATGAAACTACAGGTCAAACACCAACCTGCCTGATGTTGGGTCGTGAAGTTCGTTTGCCCTGCGACCTAGAGTTTGGCTGCAGACCTTCCGAGGAATATGTTGCAGGCGAAGAATACGTAGACCGCCTGAAGTTAGGAATGAACAACATTCATGAACTTGCCCGACAACACATCCAGATAGCCAGTGACAGAATGAAAGATCAATATGATTCTCGCTGCAAGAATGAAAGCTTCGAAGTAGGTGATCTTGTCTGGCTTTATAATCCACAACGTCGTCGAGGCCTGTGTCCTAAACTGCAAAGACAATGGGAATCATGAGGAGGCCTGTGTCCTAAACTGCAAAATAAATGACGTAATATACAGAATTAAGAAGTTACCAAACGGTAAACCAAAAGTTATTCACATAAATCGTCTTGCACCATATGCTGGCTCAAATGAAGCAGAGGAAGCCCGAGTCCTCCAACAGGAGATAAAAGATGCACCACAGCCAAGTTTTAAGGAATTTATGTCAAATTACGCAGAAAGAAAGAGTGCTAGATTCGGCGTGACCACAGAAGTTCAGCAAGATCTGTTTGGTGTTCCAGAAAACGTCTCTCTAGCCCACTGTGTTGCCCAAGACCTCGAGATGACTAAAGGAATCTCGTCCGTATTCAATAGAAAGTTCGGCCGCCTGGACGAGTTAAGGAATCAACAACCTAAAATTGGAAGAGTATTGCGATTGGAAGATGGTCCTCGATCTTTGCTGTATATAGTGACCAGGAAGTCTTATACGGACACGCCAAGCTACGAGAACATATGGCGTGCTCTAACTAATTTGAAGAAAATCGTGTGTAATTATGACATCAAAGATTTGGCTATACCAAAAATAGGCCATGCAGTAGAAAATCTGGATTGGAAGATTGTGAGAAGCATGCTTGAAGTAATCTTCAGAGAAACTGGCGTACGAATTACTGTGTGTTGCATGAACCCGAAGATCTCATACCCTTCAAAGACAGTAGACTGCTATTTCTTCTTGAAGGGTGTATGCAGAGCTGGAGAGTCGTGTAGATTCCATAGGCGTAACCAGGGGGGGGTTTTGGGGGTTATAACCCCCCCCATTGGGATGTACTTTGAGCTCTATACACTTAACACCATAGCCCTCAGAGACCTTCCAGTAGTTGTAACCCCCCCCTTTCAGGTAGTTGTAACCCCCCCCCCTTAGGATCATCCTGGTTACGCCTATGGTAGATTCCGCCATCCTGGGCCTTCATCTAGAGTTGCTGATCGGGACGCTCAGATCTTAAGAGGGGAGCAGTGTAACAAAAGAGAAATCTTGGCCGACCGCCGTATAACAGTAAACACCTCGAGAATGACGTCATCGAATGATCTAGGCCTCGGCGGAAAGGAGGAGGAACTTCTCGAACATACGACCGGTAGGCGGAACGCGCTGATAGCTAGAGATGGGCGTCGATTGTTCCAGAATAACAACTGGGTATAAATACGGGCATATTTGTAAATACAGTTTAGTCTTAAGCTAAAGTTTGTAAAGTAAACTTGTATAAATAAATAATAAAGTCGTAAATAAATACCCGAACGCTCGTTTTTGTTACAATACGTAAAAAACTAGTTAATTTCTGTATCAATGCAATATCCTCCGACCACAACCAAGTTACTCTGTCGATGAGAGTGAAACTAAAAAATGTAACTGGCCCCAGATAAAAAAACTCGTAGATACAAGGCGGTTAAAACAAGGCAATATTTTTTATTTTAAACAACTTTTTTATTTATGATCCTATTGTAACAATTTTTTGAACAGGTGGAAGCAGAATTAATAATTAACACCGCAAGATAGACGGGGTTGGAAACATGAGGAAAAGGCCTATATTCAGCAGTGGACTTTTGAGGCTAAATGATGATGATAACAACGGTTTGTAACGTCCTGCGCCTTCTGGTTCCTATTTTCCGGCCGCATCGATCTGTCCAATCTCCTGGTCGTAAATCTCCCTCAGACATTGTTTTTGGGATTCCAGTTATCCAGGTAGTTTTCGGTCTGCCCCTTTTCCTTTTTTCCACAAGCGACATTATTCTATATTAAATACATGTATAGAGGTGAAGTAGTTTATATCCCTCTCTTCAGAGTAAACTTGCATATATCCAGTTACATTCCATTTCCAATCAAATTTAACACATTAAAATATTTGTTCACTATGTAATTTCTTACGTTGTTTCAGAATGTCTGCTTGAGAAAAATGATTCACCGAAGATACGGATTTTATCCCAGTGTGCATATTCAAAAATATTAATTTTTGAAAGATTAAAAAAAATTTGGACCTCTTTTCGCAAGGGTGAACCTTATTATGGGGTGTCTCATGAATGTAATATGCAAAAGAATCTCATGGGAATATTTTTTCCAACGAACCCTCCGTTTCCGCCTTGTCTATATACTTGTTTACACCTAGTAGTGTAAACTAAAGCATATTTTTTATACTTATGGTTTCTTCTCCTACAGGTGCCATCTCCGCTACGGAGGTTGGCAATCATCACAGCTATTTTAATTTTTGAGGCAGTAACTCTAATTAGTTGTTTTGAGTTGCATCCAAACCATTCTCTCAGGTTCTCCAGCCATTAAATTCGTCTTCTACCGATGCTTCTTCTGCCATCTATCTTTCCTTGCCTTACGAGTTGGAGATTGCCTTACGTCTCGCCCCGCATCACATATCCGAGATACTGTAGCTTTCTTTCTTTAATTGTAAGTTCAACTTCCTTCTCTTTAACTATAACCCGGTCTATATAGATATTTGAAATAACAAAAATTGCCGGAAAGCCAAATGTTGGTGCAGAGCTAGGGCATACCATAACAAATAAAGTATTAAAAGTCCCCATCGATCCCATGTGTGCACCAAAAGTTATTCGGGGTCAAAGGTCAAAATTTGAGATTTTTTAATTTTTTTTCGAAAACGGTAAGTTTTATCAAAAAAGAACCTAAAACCAAAGTTGTAGATCTTTAAATTCTCTACAAAAATAGTCCTTACTATTTTTTTCCTAAGAGTTGCCATTCCTGAGATATCACGATTCTAAGAGTCACAATATACATGATATGCACACGTTTTCACACCACCTGTGAGGTAGTGTACTCGGCGCGTTTTTTTTTACCTTGGTTTCCCCTGTAGGCCTACTCCACTAACCGTTTTGACAATTTTAGGATAATTTAAGGAAACAATACCGGTCAAGTTCTAGATATTACCTTATTATTGATATTGATCATTGATATTGCTATTGATTATTAGGTTAACTATTGTTTTGATTTCTTTAGATATTTTAATCAGATTCATATTCTTGAAAGTCTACTTCAACAGTCAAGTCTTCTGCGATTTCATCTTCTTCCTCTTCCTCTTGCTGGATGTTCAAATATCGTTCAAATATGACTGGGTCATTGGTCTCTTCATTAAAATCACAGGAGTCTTCCTCTGTTGTACTAAACTGAACATTTGAGCAAGACTGACCTTGGCAGTTGGTACCTACACGCTAGAGAACACAGCAACCCGACTTTTTTACATCCACATTTGGCGATGCAACCTTTTTTGCAATTGCAAAAAATAGTGTTAAGGAGTTTTTCTGGAGCAGGTGGGAGTAAGGTTTTAATCGGTTCCAGAGTATTATCTATTAATTTCCAACCCCAGTTTTCTGGATTCAGTTCAGCCATGAACTTGATAATATACTCGATACAAATGTTGAAAAGCAGATGCTGATGTTGGAGGAAGACATGCTAGTTGTACTTGTTTCTTGTTTCGCGTATTTTTTACAAAAGTTAAGTATCGGTATTTATCAAGACAACTAATTTTTTTGGAGCTCCATAAACCGCAAGAAGAAAGAGAATTCCTTCCGTAATTATTGTTTGAGGTGTGGAATCAAGTTCTGTAAAAACTTTACAGCAGTCAGTAAAATCTTTTTTTTTCGAATAATTTAAGTACTGACATTTTGCCCCTTCTGTACATTGCTGACGTAGTGTCGCAGCCGGTTATCGCATGTACAAATAAAATGTACTTTTGGCATTTGGGATAAGCCGATAAAGTCCTTGCAGTAAGCAGTACTAACAAATCAACATCTTCACCAACTACAATTGTTGTGTTTGTTGCCATAAATTTTTCAATTGCTGTCTCAATTGTAAGGATATCTACGTCATTTTTAGCTTGTTTCACTTCAATATTCGCAGCTGTTGATTTGTCAGTAAACATGGAAATGAAACGAGATTTATTATTAATGCTAGCGAATAATTGTTGTTGATTCGCTGAAACTGTTATTTATTTTCATCAAAGATAATCTCGGGACCCGATAATGTTTTTGTAGTTCGACGACGTTGTTCTGCAGCTTTAATATTCTTTGTCGAGTCGCTGTAGCCGTCAAATACCACTGTCACTGTAAGCCCGTAAAGTCTGCTAAATGGTAGACGCTTGTAATAAGCACTTATATTCACTTGAACTGAACCTTTAGCACTAAAAGAAACAAATAATATGAACAAGACCTACCAAGACGGACAATACTGTAGCCATTGTTTACAATAGACAATCTGTTCTTTTTTTAAACAATGGTATAGCCAAATGTTTTTCAAGGCCACGTGGATAGAGGAAATTCAGTTGGGACTGATTATCTTTTGAAGAAATATTTTCATAATAGTGTAATATATTATATAAAAGAGACACAAATAGGCATTTATACTTGTCTTAAGTGCCACATTATGCATATACGTGGCTTATACGTGCATAAAATGTATAAAGTAACTTTTAAAATCGCGATATCTCAGGAATGGTAACTCTTGGGAAAAAAATTGTAAGGACTATTTTTGTAGAGAATGTTAAGATCTACAACTTTGGTTTGATGTTTTTTTTTTGATAACACTTACGGTTTTCGAGAAAAATCCAAAAAATGTCAAATTTTGACCTTTGACCTCGAATAACTTTTGTTGCACACATGGGATCGAAGGGGACATTTGAAATTTTATTTGTTATGGTAAACTCTAATTCTCCACCAAAATTTGGCTCTCCGGCAATTTTTGTTATTTGCCAACTATTTTGATGTCTAAGTTGACCGGATTACTATTCGTCTCAGTACTTCATTGTTCGTAACTCTATCTACCCAGGAAACCCTCATAAATTCATCTATAGGTTCACATTTCAAAGGCGTTAAGTCTTCTCATTGTCTCCACATTTAACGTCCATGGTCCATAACTTAAGGTTTAGAATAATAAAATTCTTGTACTGAATAAAATATTTTTAGTAATTATTTTTTATTTTTTAATTTGAAATTTTCGATAACTCCCATTGTTCATTTTTATTTACATCCTTGAAAAAGATAAAAGTTTCAAGTAACTTTTTGTTGCTTTCTGATTGCAATTTATAACGACATTTAAATGCTGCATTTATAATGAATAATATATAATATATTTAAATATTTAATGCCTACAGTTTTTTAAAATAATCTAATATAAATAAATTTCCAAATTATTGGATATTTCATAGTACTTGTAATTATATATACATATACATATTGCGAGTTTTTGGCAGTGATTTTCGTTATTTGCCAATTTTGCCCATTTTGCCAATGAGTTTCGCTTAAGAGTTTTTTTTATACCTTTATATTTCAGAATATTCCAATTATAAGGATATACTTCTATATTGCAACATATTTTTAATGCTGAATAACTTGTCTCCGGAGCGAAATTTATAATTTTTTGATATACCTCGTATAAAGTTTATAAAATTTATGATAACTGCATCTTAGGTTTTAGACAATTCAAAGCTCTTTATGAACAATTGAACAATTTTCGCAAAATGAAAATGAAGTATGGAATCTAATTTCAGGAAAATTTGCAAATTTTTTGCACACTAAAACATATTTTTTGATTATTAATACCTTTTCATAATAACAATTTTCGATTTGTGAAAAATTAAGGCCAAAGTCACTCTTGACCGAACCGAAATTAACATTTTTTGGCATAAAAATAAGAAAAATAATATAAGATTGACAAAATTTGATATCTGATGGTTGAATCATAAGATTTACATCATGCAGAACTTTTTATAAAGAATGACTTTTTTTCGTAAAATTAGTAATAACGAAGTTTTACATATGTTCAATTATCCATAAGTAGACGCTGAAAAATTTTAAAAATTAGGCAACCCTCATTTAGAACAGGCTTTTTACAGGCAACCCTATATCATCGTATTTGCAATTAAAGAGTGCTTATTTTTAGGTTTGGTTGATGGATTAAACAAGTAGGTGCAAATACCTATGAACTAGACACTAGACACCTGTTTAGACCTGGTAACCTAATCGTTGAACAGGATAAAAATAGGCACCCCTATGTTTACATATCCCATAGGCTTTGCACTTCCGATAGTGTTAATTTTTTTTGTTAAACACGTCTGTCAAATTTATAGAAAAAAGTCATTTTTTAATTATTATTTAATTATAGTTAGAACAGGATTACATTAGGCACCCCTTGTTTTTTATAATGTTTATCATACTAATTTACATATAAAATAATTTTTTTCCATTAAACAGATCGGTGCAGTTCGACCTTATATCGGATCTTAGACTAATAGTTTGCGAGTCTATAAGGAACATACATACATACATACATACAAACATTAATTTTTATTTATACAGGGTGAGTCATGAGGAACTGTACATACTCCTACCTCGTATAGAGGCTCCTATGGGGAATAACAAATGACCATTAAAAAGTGTCTGCTCCCATTGTTTAATAATATACAGGGCGAGTTTCGCATTTTGACAGAAAATTGTATTCGTCATAATTTTTGAACGGTCAGATCGATGTGTCTCTTATTTTGGTCAATCGTTACACTATTGCCACCTAATCAACTGATTTATTCAAACTAGAAAAAAATCAGGTCCGGCTTTAAAAAAATTAGTTCGTTTGGGTCTTAGAAAAAATTTCGCCCTGTATAAGCTTTTTGAAAACTATAATATGAATTTTACAAACTAAACAAATAGGCAATTAAAATAACATATTTATTTTTTTCCGCACACGATTGCTTAATTTTTTATAAAATATCAAATTTGATTATGAATTAAAAGTTTGGTAAAGTGAACCATAGATTTAACAAAATTAACTTTTATTACCAAAATTAATTTTTTTTAACAAATATTTAATTTATGTTACCACCAATCAACTGATTTATTCAAACAAGAAAAAAATCAGGTCCGGGTTTAAAAAATAAGTTCGTTTTGGTCTTAGAAAAAATTTCACCCTGTATACGCTTTTTGAAAACTCTAATATGATTTTTACAAATTAGACAAATAGGCAATTAAAATGGCATATTTATTTTTTTCTCCACAAGATTACTTAATTTTTTATAAAAAAAAAAATCAAATTTGACTATGAATAATTAAAAGTTTGGTAAAGTGAACCATAGATTAAAAAAAATAACTTTTATTACAAAAATGAAAATTTTTTTTGAACAAATATTTAATTTATGTTATCACCTAATCAACTGATTTATTCAAACTAGAAAAAAATCAGGCCCGGATTTAAAAAATTAGTTTGTTTGGGTCTTTGAAAAAATTTCACCTTGTACACGTTTTTTGAAAACTCTAATATGAATTTTACAAATAAGACAAATAGGCCATTAAAATGGCATATTTCTTTTTTCCCCACACGATTACTTATTTTTTTATTAAAAAATCAAATTTGACTATGCATAAAAAGTTTGGCAAAGTTTTTGCATAGATTTAAAAAAATTACCTTTTTTTACAAAAATTAATTTACAAAAACAACGTTTTTCTTACAATTAAAAGTTTTACCATTTTTTTTCTATAACACGTCTAGATCTAAAACTTCCCATAACACTTCTTTTGGACTCTATAGTTTAACATAGACGTGATCAAATTGATAAATTTTAAATTTTTCCACCTAATTTTTGCGATTTACAAGTTTGCAACATTTACAAGAAGAAGACTGAAAGTCTACAACAATTTTCATAGTCTTCACAATGGTAAGATGTATGTGCTGTAAAAATTTCAGAAAAAAATATTAAAATGTAACAGAGCTGTAGCGAGTTAAACCGTGAGTTCATTTTTTTTTTTTTCATTTTTAGGTTAAAATTCCGATTTTGACAAATTTGATTTTTTAATAAAAAATTAAGTTATCGTGTGGGGAAAAAATAAATATGCCATTTTAATTGCCTATTTGTCTTATTTGTAAAATTCATATTAGAGTTTTCAAAAAGCGTATACAGGGTGAAATTTTTTCTAAGACCAAAACGAACTAATTTTTTTAATCCGGACCTGATTTTTCTCTAGTTTGAATAAATCAGTTGATTGGATGGTAACATAAATTACTTATTTGTGCAAAAAAAATTAATTTTTGTAATAAAAGTTATTTTTTTTTAAATATATGGTTCACTTTACGAAACTTTTCATTCATAGTGAAATTTGATTTTTTTTATAAAAAATTAAGTATTCGTGTGCGGAAAAAAATAAATATGCCATTTTAATTGCCTATTTGTCTAATTTGTAAAATTCATATTAGAGTTTTCAAAAAGCGTATACAGGGTGAAATTTTTTCTAAGAGCCAAACGAACTAATTTTTTTAAAGCCGGACCTGCTTTTTTTTTGTTTGAATAAATTAGTTGATTAGGTGGTAATAGTGTAACGATTGGCCAAAATAAGAGACACATCGATCTGACCGTTCAAAAATTATGACGAATACAAATTTCTGTCAAAATGCGAAACTCGCCCTGTATATTATTAAACAATGGGAGCAGACACTTTTTAATGGTCATTTGTTATTCCCCATAGGAGCCTCTATACGAGGTAGGAGTATGTACAGTTCCTCATGACTCACCCTGTATAGATCAATTTACCTATATAGACGAACTAGTTTCTAACCCTTTCTTTAGTGTAAACTTGCATATACCCAATTAAATTCCAATCATACTTCTATTTCACAGCTTAAAATATTTTTTCAATACCTATGTAATATCTCACATTATTTCAGCAGATCTGCTTGTGAAAATTGCTTCACCTAAAATAAGTTTTTTTCAGATGGCACTCTCAAATGACTTAAAATAACTTATACTAAAGTGCTTAAAACAAATTTTACACTAAGGCGCTTCTTGAGTGTGTTTCATCAAATGTGTCTTCAACTGATCTTTTCGTAAAAATTGCTTGAGACACATTTCGCATTTGTAAAGTTTTTCTCCAGTATGCAATCTTACATGTAGTTTCAAAGCACTTGACTGAGAAAACTGCTTAAAACAAATGTCACACTTGTAAGGTTTTTCTCCAGTGTGCACTCTCAAATGTGTTTTCAAAGTACCTGCTTGAGTAAACTGCTTAAAACAAATTTCACACTTGTAACCTTTTTCTCCAGTATGCAATATCATATGTTGATTCATGTGACCTTGTTGAGAAAACTGTTTAAAACAAATTTCACACTTGTAAGGTTTTTCTCCAGTGTGTACTCTCAAATGTATTTTCAAAAGGGACGCCGTATTAAATGGCTTGAAACAAATTTCACATTTATGAGGCTTTTCCCCAGTGTGAACTTTCATGTGTGAAGTTAAACAAAATTTTCGAGCAAACTGTTTCAAACAAATTTCACAATTGTAAACTTTTTCTCCAGTATGCAATGTCATATGTTCATTCATGTGACCTTGTTGAGAAAACTGTTTAAGACAAATTTCACACTTGTAAGGCTTTTCTCCAGTGTGTACTCTCAAATGCCTTTTCAAATCCTTTGCTATACCAAATTGCTTAAAACAAAGTTCACATTTATGAGGCTTTTCCCCAGTGTGAACTTTCATGTGTGTAGTTAAACAAAATTTTCGAGTAAACTGTTTCAAACAAATTTCACACTTGTAACTTTTTTCTCGAGTATGCAACGTCATATGTTCATTCACGTGACCTTGTTGAGAAAACTGCTTAAAACAAATTTCACACTTGTAAGGCTTTTCTCCAGTGTGTACTCTCAAATGCCTTTTTAACCCTCCTGCTTCACTAAATTGCTTAGAACAAATTTCACACTTGTGTGGTCTTTCCCCAGAGTGAATTTTCATATTATGTACATTTAAATAGTTTCTTTTAGCAAATTTTTTAGCACAAATTTCACATTTTATTGTTTTTTCTTCAGCTGGCCTACTCATAGGTTGTTTCTTATCATTTGAATGTACATGGACCCTTTTCATAATTTCTAATGTGTTCACCTCTTGTGGAAGCCCTAAAATAAAATGTCTATTATAAGCAATTACCTATCATTAAACATCGCATGGTCAATTTTTATTTCAATGACATCCAGGGTTTTCTTAGTTTATACACAGAAAGTAAAATGGCAAATATAATGGTTTAAAAATATACGTAAAAAACTTATTTACAACCCGTTTAATAGATTAATATTTATTTTTAACTAAGTAATAATAATGTACACCCATACCTCGCTTTACTGTCTAGATAAGTTCTGCGAAACATGGCCGCAAAGCGAAATTCCATATAACGAATCAATTATTCCAATACAAATTCATACAAATTTGTTAAATATGTGACATGGTTTGTCGTTAAAAATGCATTTTATCTGTTTATTTTATTTAAATCAAAAATACATACAAAAAAGCGGGTCTACCCCAAAATCCCGATGGCCAAAATCCCGACACGCTAGAATCCCGACAGGCCAAAATCCCGACAGGCCAGATAAGTTTCTTTTTAACATAGTTCTTGTTTTTTGTTTATGGCCATCTGTTTTTTAATTTTTGTTACTAAACAAAATGTAGTGGTCGGAATTTTTACTTATGCGAAGATTGTTGCATGTCGGGATTTTGGTCTGTCGGGATTCTGGCGTGTCGGTGTGTTGGCCGTCGGGATTTTGGGCGGCACCGAAAAAAAGCACATACACTGCTATATAAAATAATAATAGGTTCCAAAAACCAAAAATAATCTACAAACTTCAAGCTTTCTTGTTGGATCTCCATATTATAACGACGGGTAAATGGTTTTTATTTAGTCCTGTAATAGGTCTTGAATTTTCGGAAAAATATTTTAGAAGTGGTTTTAGCTTAAAATCATCAGTGGCATTTGCACCAAGTAGCAAAGTTAATCGTTCTTTAGACCATTTATAACCAGGCGCAGATTGTTCGGTTTTTGAAATGTACGTGCGATCAAGCATTTGCTTCCAATAAAGTCCTGTTTGTCAACATTAAACACTTGTTCAGGTTTATAACCACCTTTTTCAATAATTCCCTTTAAAATGCTGAGATATTCCTTTGACGCGGCCTCATCTTATTTTATTTTCAAATTATGCATAAGTGGAAACAGAAAAGAGTGTGCACCGAGTTTGCGTTTGCTCGAGAATCACATGGGGCCGTTATAGCGAAACATTTTATGCCGTAAATCGAAACCGTGCCGAAATTGAACATTGCGTTATATGTAGCGAAATGCCGTATATAGAGCGGACGTATAGCGAGGTATGGGTGTTAAAGTTATTTAGAAATACATTTTAATTTTTTAGATAGGGCTTTTTTAGTTTAAATATGAATGGCAATTAAAATTTTACGGCGTTACCAACAGTATGCGGTCTACCTCGAGAGTAAGATCTATCTGAAGGATTTGCACAAAATAATGAAAAATATAAAAAAGTCTTGTAGAAAAAATATTTATTCACAAGTAATAAACATTTGGAGCAAAATAAATGTAAACTAAAAAAAATTAAAGTAAATCTAGCAGGCCATTTTATATGAAAAGAGGGCTTGATATTTGTATATCAGGGCTTCAGTGTAAACTTGCATATATCCAGTTATTATTTTTTCAATATATATGTATGTAATGTCATACATTATTTCAGTATGTCTGTTTGAAAAAATTACTTTATCCAAGATCCGGTTCTTTTAAGGGTGCATTCTCAAATGACTTCAAATAAATTGTTGTACTAGGCTGATCAAAACAAATTTCACACTTGTAAGACGCTTTTCGAGTGTGTTATCAAATGTTTTTTCAATTGACCTTTTTGTGAAAACTGCTTGAAACAAATTTCACACTTGTAAGGTTTTTCTCCAGTATGCAATGTTATATGTAGTTTCAAAGCACTTGACTGAGAAAACTGCTTAAAACAAATTTCACATTTATGAGGCTTTTCTCCAGTGTGAGCTTTCATGTGTTCAGTTAAATGACCTTTTCGAGTAAACCGCTTAAAACAAATTTCACACTTGTGAGATTTTTCTCCAGTATGCAATTTTATATGTAGTTTCAAAGCACTTGACCGAGAAAACTGCTTAAAACAAATTTCACATTTATGAGGCTTTTCCCCAGTGTGAACTTTCATGTGTTCAGTCAAACAAAATTTTCGAGCAAACTGCTTCAAACAAATTTCACACTTGTAACTTTTTTCTCCAGTATGCAAGATTTTCAAACTCAAGATTTTCAATAGTTAATAAAATTACAAAACAGGGGCGTCATTTGAAATTTTGATTGGGGAGGGGGGTAAGCATATATATACAATACATTATATGTGATGTAATGATGAAAATTGATGTATTTTTTGTAAATTTCAGTCATTTTCAGTCAAATGACGCCCCTGTTACAAAACATATATCTCACAGTAATTCCTTATTATGTTCTAAATATCATATAACATTAGTGTAAAAGAGTCTAATCATTTCGCTACAAATTTTTAAAAATTCATGTTTTCGTTTTTTGCCTCTCCTGTAAAATCGCTAAAAATGAGTTACAACCTTGTTCGATGGGGGTGTCGGCATGGTCAATTTTTATTTCGATGACATCCAGGGTTCTCCTAGTTTATACATAGAGAGTCAAATCTCAAATATAATGGTTTAAAAAGATAGGTAAAAGACTTATTTACAATCTGTTCAAGGTCTTCCGAACTTTGATAGTTAATGTTTATCCAGTATGTTTTGCAACAACCTCTTGGATGAACATAGCGTAGGTATAAGCCCTTCTTCTCCACTGGGTACGTGCCCAGGGGCCCACGATCGATTAGAGACCCCTAGTCTCTACTAGAATGTTTCAATAACATAAGATACGCAGACGACACGGTGGTATTTGCTGACAGTTCTGAAGCTCTCCAGGAGTTAATGAACAGAATCACAGAAGTCAGCCAGAGATACGGACTTTCACTAAACACTAAGAAAACAAACTTGTGTGATGATCTCTAAGAAGGAACAGCAATTTGGACAAATCAGTGTGAGCGGTCAACAAATAGAACGAGTAAAAACATACATCTACCTTGGTACGAACGTCAATGAAAACTGGGACCATTCCGTAGAAATTAAATGTAGGATAGAGAAAGAAAGATCTGCATTTTAAAAAATGACTAGTTATTCAAATGTCATGATTTATCAATGCCCATAAAAGTCAGGTTACTACGATGTTATATCTTTCCTATACTGTTGTACGGAGTTGAGTCGTGGACTCTCACAGAAGACACCTGCAAAAAAATTGAGGCTTTCGAGATGTGGCTTTATCGTCGAATCCTGAAGGTATCTTATACCGACCACGTTACTAATGAGGGTGTTTTGCTGAGAATGCAAAAAGACAAAGAGCTGTTAACCACAATAAAAGCAGCCAAAATCGAATACCTCGGTCACAGCATGAGGAACGGCGAAAGATATGGACTATTGCAACTAATCTTGCAAGGAAAAGTGGAGGGAAAACGCGGACCAGGAAGGCGAAGTATTTCCTGGCTGAAGAATCTACGCACATGATTCAACACAACAACCACAAATCTTTTTAGAGCAGCAGTGTGCAAAGTACAGATTGCCATGATGGTCGCCAACATCCGAAACGGATATACACTACAAGAAGAAGTCTCTACTCGATTACTAAATGATAACCCAATTGGTTATCTAAATTAATCAAAGTAAAAATGAAAGAACTAATACTGCCCTGCTAAGTAAAAACGTCCTAATTGGCAATATTAGACTTTTGAGAAAAATCAATATTTATGTTTAATACTGTGCCATCCTCATTTTAAAAAGCAAACTTTCGCTTGTTTACACATAAGTAGTTAATTACGATTCATTTTTTTTGTTTTTCATTTAAAGGCAATCACTAAAACAACCCCAAGTATCCCCCGATAGGGGCTTCACGACCTTGACGTTGGTTCGGGGGCTTAAGCTGACTGTTCAGATAGGGCCGTAGTCTGGCGCAGAAAGTGGATCAAGTATGTGTGTACGAATGCATGGGATCTCCCTAATAAGTAGCTCTCCGATGAAAGAAGGCATCCCCTATAAACGGGCAAGGCCTAATGCATGGTAAGTATGAAAGGATGTGAAACAACCTCGCCAGACCGGTTCCTGTCACGACTTAGCTCTCTGGAGTATTTGGGAATCTTTCCTAGGTACTCGAGAGACTAGGAATGTATGAACTGCTTCAGCGACCAAGAAGTAGCCCGCCCTAAGTTAACCCACCCATGTCTGGTTGTACCACTCCCCTGGCGTAAATTTAAGTAGAAGACCCTCTGGTCTTCACTGCCACATCTCCATTCTACGGCACTGTTCACATCGCCAATATATAGTCAACCGACCCGATATTATCTACCAGCTGTATCTATCCTACACTCCGAGTACAACCAGAAAATGCTATCCCCCCTTCATCCTTTTTCCCACTAAACCTACACCCCCAACACACAAGGTAAAGGTGTAATTGTACCGTGCCCAGGCCTGCATGGCAGTTGTGTGTCTAAATTGAACTGTCTCAAACGGTCGACTGGGGGAACCAGGCCACACCCCCTTTCATTTAAGGCCTTGTACCGGCACAGGGAGCGCTGCTGGTATGGACAGTTTATTTCTCCCATACTCGTGGGATCAATATGGAACCATGGAAAAATTTAAAAGATTTAACCCTAGGGGTCTCGCAGGAGAACCCAACAAACAATCAAACTTCCACTGAGACTGTTCGGCAGAATCTGGAAGAAAATAATCCCATCACATCGGGTAATAAAAATACTGAGGACGCAATGCGGACTCATTTAAAAGATGCTGAGGATGAGGTTTCTCGGCCAAAAATATCTGGGGCACAGAGAAGAAAGCTTCGGAAAATGAGAGAACAGGGAATTGACACTTCTAAGGTCAAATTACCTCCTAGACCTCAAAATAAAACTCCTGGAAATGCCGAAATCACACAAGCTGTCAAGCGGACTGTGTCTGATAGAAGCACTCCTGAGGAGAAATTAATAAAAAAGAGCAGAACTGCTGCTGCCTCTTTCAAAAAGCTCAGCAGCAACTACAAAGCAGCTCTTACGGGAATAAAGACGGCAATAATTCCCAAAGAATACCCAGACATATCTGTAACGGAAAAAGACGTTGGGGCAATAAAAGAGGCCCTAATTAAACTTATCGATGAGGTTCCTTGCGCACCTCGTTACGAAGGTAATCGGCTCATGGATGGATACTATGGGTTGATATGTGCTGACGAGGAGTCCTTTAAGATCACAAAGGATTTCTTGGAAGAAAATACGGAGTGGAAGGTCGTTAAGGCTGAGGAACTCCCAAAATCGAAGCGTGTACTGATGTACCTTCCAGAGACTAAAAATGAGGATCTGAAAGTGCCACTGGCACGAATTGAAAAACAAAATCCTGAACTAAGGACCAGTCGTTGGGCAATTCTGAGTTCCAAACCAGCAACTGACGGAGGACTGCATGTGAGTCTCCGAATTGATAAGGAGTCAGAGGCACAGCTCGAAAGGCTTCAATGGAAGCCTTATTACCTTCTACAGCGAGCAAGTATTATACCGTTGGAAGAGGGTAAAGCAAGACAGGCTGGGAACATTGGGGAACCAAAACCTGCAACGATTACTTCCGAACTGCAGGAGGCCGAAGGGGAATCTATGCAGGTGGAAGAAATTACAAGAGGGCCTGTTAGAGACCCCAAAAATGAATAAACTGCAACATTAAGATCATACAGATCAATTTGCAGCACAAAAAAACAGCTTCGGCACTTTTGTGCCAGGAAGTAGCTGAGAAAAACATTGATATGGTGCTTATTCAAGAACCGTGGATAAATGAAGGTAAGATACGGGGATTAAATGTTAAGGGATTGGAACTAATTTTGGGAGTACCTGACAATAAAATCAGAACTTGTATATTTTGTAGATCTGACCTTAACCTGGTACCAGTTATGGAGCTCTGTACGGGAGACATGACAGCTGCCAGAATTAAACTGAATTGCAATGGGTTGGTTACAGAGTTGATTGTTGCGTCTCTTTACCTTCCTATTGACAGTAAAGAACAACTTCCAGGGACTAACATAGAGAACCTTCTAGAATACACCAATGATAAGCATACAGAACTTATCATTGGAGTCGACTCCAACGCCCACCACATCATTTGGGGAAGCAGAGATACAAACAATAGAGGTAAGTTACTTTTTGAGTACCTTTGCACTACTGAACTTGATCTTCTGAACAGGGGTAATAAGCCCACCTTCAGGACATCAAGAGCAGAATCACTAATCGACCTAAGCCTATGCTCTATGGGGATTGGGAACATAATATCTGACTGGCATGTGTCGGATGCGTTATCCTTATCGGATCATGCATACATATGCTTTGAGATAAACTCAGTCAAACCGGAACCAAGGTTCTATAGAGACCCTAAGGTGACCGATTGGGAATCCTTTAAGAGGGATCTTGGAACAAGGGTACGGAATTATCCTAAAAGGCCAAAAAACAATGTTGAGGTTGAGATGGCAGTAGACTGGTTGCAGCATGCAATAGTCGTCTCATATGAGGAAAACTGCCCGTTAAAAGAAAGTCGCCCTCCCAGGCAAGTAACTTGGTGGAATAAGGAGCTGTCTGATCTCAAAAGAGAAACAAGACGGCTCTTCAATAGGGCGAAGAAATCAGGTGATTGGGAAGCATATAAGGCTAAACTGAAAACCTATAATAAGAAAATCCAATCCGCTAAGGAAAGATCCTGGAGAGAATTCTGTGAAAACATTGAAAGTGTACCTGAAAGCGCCAGGGTTAACAGAATCCTCAAAAGAGATAACATTAACAAACCCAAGTCAATGAAATTGCCCAATGGGAAGTATACGGACACAGAGAAGGAGGCTGTAGAGCATCTTTTAAGTGTTCACTTTCCAGGGTCGACGCAATTGACTGCTAATAACAATCATCAAGCAAACAATAGCCCAACCAAAAGGGACTGGCTGACCTCTGACGAGATCTTTGGTTCTCACAAGGTCAGATGGGCTATTGAAACTTTTGAACCTTATAAAACTGCGGGACCGGATGGTATATTTCCTAAGCTTCTCCAGGAGGGTCTGGAAATAATCATGGGTCCCCTGATCACAATATTTAGAGCTAGCCATGCTCTGGGATACATTCCCAAAGCTTGGAGAAGGGCAAGGGTGGCGTTTATTCCCAAACCAGGAAAAACAGATTACACCTTAGCAAAATCCTACAGGCCTATAAGTCTGACCTCATTCATGTTAAAAACCATGGAAAAAATCTTGAACGAACACATCAAGAAAAACAATTTAAATGAAAATCCACTGCACCAACGGCAATGGGCGTATCAGGCAGGGAAATCAGGTGAAGCCGCCCTGCACAATCTAGTGTCGGAACTCGAAAGGAGTCTGCATCAGAAAGAAGTCGCCCTTGCTGCATTTTTAGATATAGAAGGTGCATTTGATAATACCTCAATCGAGTCTATACAAAGCGCACTGGTGAGGAAGAAAATCAACAACACAACATGCAAGTGGATTATTCAGATGCTTCAGAGCAGAATAATATCCACAGATACGCATGAAGATACCATAAATCTGAGGGCAACTAAGGGATGCCCTCAAGGCGGTGTATTGTCACCGTCATTATGGAACATAGTTGTCGATGATCTGATTCATGGGCTAAGCGCCCAAGGAATCTGGGTCCAGGGTTTCGCAGATGATATCGTGATAGTAACTAGGGGAAAATTTCCCAGCACTGTTGCGTATCAGATGCGATATGCCCTTCACTACATAGAGAACTGGTGTCTGAAAGAGAACCTCTCCGTGAACCCTTCTAAAACTAAACTGGTAGCCTTTACAAATAAGAGGAAGCTTACTGGACTGAGTGAGCTGAAATTATTTGGAGAGGTACTGGAAAGAACCAATGAGGTTAAGTATCTAGGGGTAACCCTGGATTCGAAACTCAATTGGAATACTCATATTACCAATATAACCAATAGGGCTAAGCGACTTTTCTGGAACTGCAGACGAGTTGTAGGTAAAACCTGGGGATTGAAACCAAAGGTGATATGTTGGTTGTACACATCAGTGATACGACCGACAGTTACTTATGGGTCAGTACTCTGGTGGAGAAAGACGGCTTTGCAATCTTGTGTGACCACTCTCACCACCCTACAAAGACAAGCGCTTCTAAATATAACAGGAGCCTTGAATAGTACAGGAACGGCTTCATTAGAGGCTATCACAGGTCTCCCTCCGCTGGAATTGTAAATTTCGGCGGTAGCCTTTATGACCATCCTGAGGCTCAAAGCAAACAATACTTGGAGGCCAAATTATGTATTGAATAGCCACACAAACATTACTGGGACTATACTTGAGGAATACATCTTTATGATGAACTTAGATATGATGACACCAGAACTAATCTTCACTGAGAAGATTAACACAATTATACCATCTAGAGAACAAAAAGTCCCAAACATTAATGGAGACTTAATATGGTTCACTGATGGATCTAAAACTGCCCATGGTACTGGATCAGGAGTCTTTGGGCAAACATGTAACTATAATAAATCTTACAGCCTAGGTCAACATACAACGGTGTTCCAGGCTGAAGTTTTTGCTT
Source organism: Diabrotica virgifera virgifera (assembly GCF_917563875.1). Classification (NCBI taxonomy): domain Eukaryota; kingdom Metazoa; phylum Arthropoda; class Insecta; order Coleoptera; family Chrysomelidae; genus Diabrotica; species Diabrotica virgifera. The sequence continues at coordinate 50,003,409 of NC_065448.1, forward strand.
TGGTGGCCTGCATTGATGAAATAATTGATGAGGACCCTAAAGCTAAGAGAATCAACATTTACACGGATAGCCAATCGGCTATTCTGGCTGTAAAGAACCCTCTCACCAAATCAAAACTGGTGAGAAACTGCAAAGCTCTCCTCAATAACCTGGCAAAAGACAACAAAGTGTCTTTAATATGGGTGCCGGGTCATGAAGGGGTGCATGGGAACGAACGAGCAGATATGTTAGCGAAACAAGGCTCGAAAAAAACTTTTGAAGGCCCAGAACCTTTCTGTGGCATCACTAAAGATGCTATGAAAAACGAGGTTCAGAAATGGCTGATAAAGAATCATCAAAATAAATGGAGAACCACTCAAGGGCAAATCCAGACTAAAAAAATAATCAAGAATATTGATAAAAAACTCTCGAACAGTTTGATGAACCTCAATAAACGAGAGATCAAAACGGTCACTGAAATGGTGACTGGACATTGTCGTTTAAGAAATCACCTATACAAACTAGGTAAGGTGAATGAACCATGGTGCAGAAAGTGCGAAATGGAAGAAGAAACTGCCATACACATACTATGCTATTGCAGTGTGCTAGATGATGTAAGGCAGAACTTCACTGGTCAAATGAGGTTTGAACCAGAAGAGATCTTAAAACTACCAATAAGAAAACTGTTGGCCTTCGTTGAGGCCACAGGACTTATTAAAGTTTAAGGAGAAGAACAGGGTTTGGTACAAAGGTCTTATGACCAAGTGCCAGAGACTAACGATTCTCGCCTGAGTTAAGAAGAAGAAGAAGAAGAACCCCAAGTATGACATTTAATAGATATGATAGAACTTTTTAACGTATTGTAACGTACCTATATTAAGTATACGTATTTTAACGTATAAGTTGACTTGACTAGGTCAAATTAATAACAATAACGTACATATATTAATTGTTATACTTTACAACAAGATGTTTTTCTAGATCGTCTACCAAAAAATTATGTTTTTTGTCAGATATGTATTTATATTTAAAAAAAATGACCTTTCTAAATCTACAGATGTTATTGGTGCTTACATCAGGGTACTAATTAACTCAGGATCTAATTTAATAATGACACTAAGATTACCATTTAAAAATTTTGCCACTTCTTAATAGGTCTTTTTTAGTTTAAATATGAATACTACTAATAGTGTTTGCGAAATATAATAAAATGTAAGAAAACTCTTATAGAAAAAAATATTTATTCACAAGTAATAAACATTTGGAGCAAAATAAATGTAAAACAAAAAGAAAGTAAATCTACCAGACCATTTTTTATGAAAAGGTCTTGATATTTGCATATCAGGGCTTCAGTGTAAACTTGCATATATCAAGTTATTTTTTCAATATGTATTGTCTTACATTCTTTCAGTATGCCTGCTTGAGAAAATTGCTCGGTTTTTCAAAAAAAAGATACAGTTTTTTCCATAGTGCATTCTCACATGACTTTTCAAATAAATTGTTGTACTAAATTGCTTAAAACAAATTTCACACTTGTAAGACGTTTCTCGAGTGTGTCTTCAAATGTGTTTTCAATTGACCTTTTTGTGAAAACTGCTTAAAACAAATTTCGCACTTGTAAGGCTTTTCTCCAGTGTGCAATCTTGTATGTAGTATCAAAGCACTTGACTGAGAAAACTGTTTCAAACAAATTTCACACTTGTGAGGTTTTTCTCCAGTATGCAATCTTGTATGTAGTTTCAAAGCACTTGACTGAGAAAAGTGCTTCAAACAAATTTCACACTTGTGAGGTTTTTCCCCAGTGTGCGTTCTTAAATGTAGTTTCAAATTACTTGCCTCACTGTACCGCTTAAAACAAATTTGGCACTTATAACGTTTTTCTCCGGTGTGCACCATCGAATGTTTTTTCAAATTACTTGCATCAGTGAACTGCTTAAAACAAATTTCACACTTATAAGGCTTTTCTCCAGTGTGTACTCTCAAATGCCTTTTTAACCTTCCTGCTTCACTAAATTGCTTAGAACAAATTTCACACTTGTATGGTTTTTCCCCAGAGTGAATTTTCATATGTGCATTTAAATAGCTTTTTTTAGCAAATTGCTTAGCACAAATTTCACATTTTAATGTTTTTTCTTCAGCTGGTCTACTCATGGGTTGTTTCTTATCGTTTGAATGTACATGTATCGTTTTCATAATTTCCAATGTGTTCACTTCTTGTGGAAACCCTACAATAAAATTTCTATTATAAGTAATTAGGTACCTATCATTAAACATCGCATTTAGTGCAGTCACTGAAGGTTTTCACCTCAGATTTCTTTGAACCTACATCGGTTTTCATGAAAATTGGTGAGTACTTAGAAGATACTTCAAGAAACAAAAGTGACAGGATGCCAACTTGCGCTTTTACCCTGGAGGTGGATGCCACCCGTTCTCGGAGGTTAAAATTATTTTACTAAAAGTAACCCCATAAATCGATAGAAGGACAATTTGTAAGTAAAATTTATTATATAAAGTTATTAAAATAAATCAATACTTTTTGAGTTAATAAAACTCAAAGATTTTAATTTTTCTTGAAAAAACAGCATAATATAAAGCTGTTTTTCACAAATAACGCAAAAAAAAATAAGTTTTCACAAAAGAGTTAGGTACATATCATTACCGATATTGAAGCTAACAAAAAATTGAATAAACTCCTTACCTATATACTTGAAAAACCTATTATTATTAATTTAGACTGAATTATAAGTAATTGAATCTATATTTTTTCGGCGAGTACTTAAATCTAAGTATTCAGCTTAAATAACGAAAAAACCATGTGTTTTATAAAATATACTTACTACACACTTGTCAAGATACTGGGGAATACCTATCAAATAAGCTCCAGAAGAAGTTGATAGCATCAAAATTAAGCACTTATGATAAAAGAAGAGAGCCTTTTGGATTTTTTTAGGAAAAAGTGAAAAATACAATATACGCCATTTACACAAAAATTAAAATTTATTGTAATCATTATAAGAATTTCTTTATTTTAGCATAAGTAATGCATATTTTTGAAAAAAAAAGAAAAATATGATTTAAAAAAATCAGTTAAAAAAATTAGAAATCTTAAATACTGTAATTATATCGCTATTACTGTTCTGATATTGTATCTGCTATTTCTTTGTGGCATTTATGTAATTTACTCTTCAACTAGCCACAATTTAACTTGAAAAATGATTTTATTGGCGTTTTGACTTCCATCAAAATACAACATATTAATATTAACACCATTGCCACCAGTGGCGGCTAGTCAGGGTCGGCAGTGCCGACCCACACATTTATGGACACATTATAGATTTTTTAAATATATAAGTTAATCAGAGTTGATGATATTCGTTTCTGTGAAATAAAAAAATATCTGTGAGATAATACAGACTAAATTTTATTCGTTGTTTTTAAAAGAATTCGAACGATCTGATACATTAAGTGATCCATGTGCGCTGTGCGTAAGAGACTTTTCAAATTAAGGATCCTAGCCAGCCATACACCCGACTGCGATTGTGTGAATTTGACAGTTGAGCATTTGCTTGTAATAAGACGCTATGGAATATTAGCCGATAGGCAACCAATTATACATTCCCCGTATTTATTTGAATGACAAGTACGGCAGAAAAACAATCTGCCGAGCACAGCGGTGAGCTGCAAACGGCAACAAAACACGTACTTGGACGTTGAGATTTAATTTGGACGTTGAGAGGTGACTCATATTTGTTTGCAGAAATTGCTTGAAAATAACTCATATAATAATATTTGAATTATCCTCCCACTCAAAAAGGTCCGGAACATTGTTTAAATAATCAAAATGTTAAAAAATAAAGGAAAAATTCGATTGTTTTCTTCATTTTTTGATTATAACTTTAAAAGTATTCATTTTCGAGAAAAGTTGCACTGACATAAAAGTTGCGTAATTAAATTTTCTACAATAAAGGATTAGCTAAAATTTTTAAAAATTGTCACCCTTGTTGCAAAATAGCAATAAATGCGAAAAAATCATAAAAAACAAGTATTCGCATTTTACGTTTTTCAACCGTTTATGCTACACTTAAGACCTTCATAATTTTACCCAGAAAAACTATATTATATAATAAAAAAATACTGTGAATTTTATCAATAGATTTTGCAATCCAGCTTTCGCAAAAAAATTAATTTTTTCGAAATGTTGCAGAACTGAAAATAAAGCAGACAGCAAGTTGAATTTATTTTTACGTATAGAAGAATACTGTAGGTACCTTTCTTCTATATGTAAAAAAATTCAACTTGCTATCTGCTTTATTGTCAGTACTGCAACATTTTGAAAAAATTAATTTTTTTTTGCAAAAGCTAGATTGCAAAATTTATTTTGCAAAATGTTTTGAATCGATCTTAATGAAATTTACAGTATTGTTTTATTATATCATAAAGGTTTTCTGGTTAAAATATGAAGGTCGTAAGTGTTAGCATAAATGGTTGAAAAACGTAAAATGCGAGTACTTATTTTTTATGTTTTTTTCGCAATAATTATTGCTGTATTGCAACAAGGATGACACTTTTTAAAATTTTTTAACCAATCCTATATTGTAGGAAATTTAGTTACCCAACTTTTATGTCAGTGTAACTTTTCTCAGAAGTGAATACTTTGAAAGTTAAAATCAAAAAACGAAGAAAAAATCGAAGTTTTTCTTAATTTTTTGACATTACTTAAACGCATTGACGTTATTTAAACAATGTTTCGGACCTTTTTGAGCGGAAGGATAACTCAATTATTATTTACAAGGAATTTTCAAAATATCTATTAGACAAGTTCATTAAAAATTATCCATCATTCTTTATTCAAATAAAATAAGAAAATGGATTAACAGTTTTATATGCTGATCTAAATATTTTCGGAAGGTGGGATAAGTTACAAAATATGTTTAATTTTATATACTGCAATTCATTAGGTACAACCAACTGTTCCCGAATTTAATAAATTATTGTGCTCAAATGTGGGCAAATTTTGCCTCAAATGAACGGGATTTCTCTTGTCTCAAAAAAGTCAAAACGTATTGTCGAAACACCATGAAACAAGAGAGAATGTCAAACTTGTCTCAAATGTCAATAGAAAAAAACTTTTAAAACCTCTCCAAAACAATAATAAATTTTACAATGACGTTATAACCCATTTTGCTACTTCGAAACAACATAGACTAGAGTTAATTTATAAACAGGTTTACAAAAAAAAAATAAAAAAAAACAAAAACCAAAAATCTTCTATGAAATGGAAGCCTTTTAATTAGATGGCATACCTATCTGAGGAGAAAAAACCTTGCCGACCCTGTCCCTAAAGCCACGAGCCGCCACTGATTGCCACGAATTTTCGGTTGGTTTCAACAAGGAGCCAATTCAAAATCCCGAATAACAAGTTTTCAATAGCGGCCCTTTTAAGAGTCAACAAATTATGGCTTGTTTCCCAGTTAGAATAGTAAATTATAATATTGCTATTTTATGCTACTATTATAGAAATATACAATGCATAAAAGTAGTCTAGAAAAATTTATTTCATTTTTATTTTTTTTTTCGAAATTATTCATTTTGGTCCTCATAGGTCTCACCCATGTGTTGTGTAATTTTACTTCTCCTGTTCGCTGGACGGTTAATGACATGTTTTCAAGACCTCTGAGATTATTGGATTTTATTAAGAGATTTTAAGTGTTTAATAAAGTTTTTCTCAAAAAAAAAAATATTTTGATTAAGTTTTTTTCCAAAAAGTACATAATTTAAAATTTTCTTAATATTCCTTCAAATACATAGTACAGTTGTTAATAACATAAAAATTTTATCATGGGATGGTGATGGGTTCAACATAAAAAAATTAATTTCACACATACAGTATGGTGCAAATGAAAGGAATAAATTCGTAATTTCACAAGCTGCCGCCTTTAAGGAAAAATCCCGAAACAGGTCAATTTTTATTTTGAAATTGTAATTTTTTGGCATATATCATACTAGTGACGTCATCCATCTGGGAGTGATGACGTAATAAATGATTTTTTTAATGAGACTAGGGGTCATGTGCTAGCTTATTTGAAAGGTTATTCAATTCTCTATTCAGTAATATAAACATTAATATAATTGTTGTAATGGGTGGCAAAAAAAGTTATTTTAATTAAATTATTTGATAAAAAAAGAAGAATGTATGATGTAATTTATTTAATTTAAAATAGATTTATAAATATATAAATAAGTTTTAATCTAAATAAATTACATAGGTACATTCTTGTGAAGCGGTAACGATTAATTTCATTTAAGTTGCTAGTTGGGAGTGATATTCTTGATTTTTTTTTGCCAAAACAAAAGGAACCAACTTTATTTTGAGCGTAACTTGCTTACATTTGGTGCTAGAAAATTTTTTTATAGAAACAGAAATAAAGCTTTTTTTAAACACTTTAAAAAAGTTGTAACGTGTTTTCCCCAAGAATGCTTCATTATTGGGATATTTCACATAGAATTATTTTATTTGGAATTTTTCGAATATGAACCTATTTTTCATTAGCTATAACTCTGCTTTTGCAGGGTATATAGACCTAATATACACACCATTTTTTTCATTTTTTATAGGCTATAGTTTTGCTAAGAATATTTTTTTCGACAAAATGCTTACGTTTTGAGTTATTTGCGAAAAACCGCCTAAAAACGTGGTTATTTTGTTGAAAAATGAAGATATTCACTTGCAAATAACTCGAAAAGTATTGATTTGGCGAAAAAACTCTATGGAACAAAAGTTACTTAAAATTAGTCAGTTTATCCATTTCAGGACTTATCTTGGACATATATTTTTTCACCCCCGAGATGGGGTGAAAGTCACCCCCAGGGCAAAAGCACACATCGGCACCATATCGCTTTTTTTATTTGACATGTTAGCTATGCGTATGCCAAATGTCATGTCAATCCAAGCGGTACTTTAAAATTTACAGCAAAAACCGTGAAAGAATATACTATTATAGAAAATATATAATTCAAAAAGTTAGCAAACAGTACCTATATTTGTAAAATTATTAATATTGCTAAAATTATTATATTATAAATTAATATTGCAGTTAATTGTTAAAATTAAATAAGATTGTTTCATTCGGGGGGAAAAGTACAGGTCACAACAAAAAAAAAGGTGAATTAAGAAGACATTATAAGTAAAAGAACAAGCAAAATAACGTGAACTGTAGCAGTAATAGGCTACGGTACTGAAAAATAAAAATATTAAGAATACAACAATACTTTGGAAAGAAAGATACTGGGACTCATTTACGGCAATGGTATATGGAGAATAAGGTTCAACCACGAGGTACACCATACCAATATTACAAAGAACGCTTTATAGCAAATTATGCAAAAATATAAAGATTGCCTGATCAGGACTTATAAGAATGGATAACGACAGAATACCTAGTAAAACACTTACCGGCACTATGGTGGGACGTCTATCTGTTTGGGAGCTATGAAATCAACTCCAAATAAAGCTTTACATGTAGAAGCTTCTTTAGAAATTCCACTCAATTATAGAAGGAAATATCTTAGCCAGAAATTTTTAATGAAAATTCGTTACCTAAATATCGGTCTTTACCTAAATGTTAACAAGCTGAATGTAGCGGATTTAACTAATAAATACTGGAAACTAAAGAACTCGCCTCCACTTTGCGAGGCTTTTCGAGATCTGTCAAATTTTGACTGTGATTGATAGCTTTGGACTTGAAGATATTCATTATTTTTTACATACAGTTAAACTAGTAAAACCAAGTTACCATGAAAACAGTGATATTAGCTCTAACATCTTAAGAACATTATTAGATAATTGGCCAGACTCTGTAAATATATATACAGATGCATCTAAGACGTTAGTTGGCACTGGATGTGCCTTTTACATACCTGCTACTAAAACAGAAAAAATGTTTTTAAGCCATGATTTTTCTATCTTCAGTGCTGAAGCCATAGCAATTTATGAGGCCCTGCAATATTTTAAAGAATCTGAAGATATATCTGCAACAATTATTTCCGATTCAATCTCTGTTCTTCTTGCTATTCAAACTATAGATTTTCCCAATAACAATTCAAATATTTATATTCTACTAATTAAGAAAATCCTTTTTTAAATTCATAAAAATAAAAGAAGAATGAACTTTTTATGGGTTAAGGTTCATATAGGACTAACGCATAATGAATAATAATAATAATAATGATGTTTATTTAGGAATAACAATAAAGAATTACAAAAAAAAATAAAAAGCATAATGAGTACTACCTAAATAACTCACTGAAGTTGAGCTACCCTGTATATATATTACTAATATATATACAAAAGTAGCACCCCTTGTGCGTGAGACTTAAAAATATAATATACTAATTTACAAATATAAATAAACACAAAAAATATTTAACAAATGTATACAGTTATATGAAAATTTATAAAAATACTAAAAACTCTAATATTAATCAAGAAAAAATAAAAATATAATAATTTTAATACAATTTGTGATATAAATGTGGCCATCAATAATTCAAGAAATGTCGCAGTTGATAATAAAAATCTATTTAGATACAATTTTTATTTTCGATATAATTTTTTATTTCTTATTTAAGTTTATTTATTACAATTATTGTCCATTGATAATTTCTTCGCAGAATTTTGTTGATTTGTTCCCAATCCATTGTTTAATTTCATATTTATATCTATGTTTTTTATAATTTTTAAATTGTTTTAAATTATCCGGTAGCAAATTGTACAATTTGGGCCCTATGTAACCAACATATCTTTGAAGGATGGATTTATTACATTTTGGTAGAATTGTATTATGTTTTATATATCTAGTTTGGTGGGCATGACTATTAAAATTTAATATTATCTTTTTTTCATGTATATGTATAAGGGCTTTATAACAGAATAATTTACGTACATTTAAAAATTTACTTTCGTTATATAACAGCTCACTAGAATATGTTAAATTTTTCCCGTATATAATTCTAATTAGCCATTTCTGAATAATATTTATAGAATGTAAGTAATTATTGCGTTTTCCACCCCATCCTACAAGGCCATATGTAAGTTGAGATTGTATAAGTGCATAATAAAGAATTCGCAAATGAGTTATTCCTAAAAATTGTTTTAAAAATTTAAATCTTGATAAGAGTCCTCTTAATTTATTTACTATATTATTTGATTGGGTGTTCCATCGTAAATGTTTATCAATTATTATACCTAGATATTTAATCTCGTATGTATGTGGAATTTCATTTTTTGCATCAATTTTTAATGAGCCAAGATTTGGGAGGTTATTAACATATGATGTAAATGGTATATATTTTGTTTTTTCTATATTTAAGGTAAGTTTATTAAACTGAAACCATTTCTGAATTGTAGCAAAATCTGTTTCAGCTTTTTGTTTTAAATTATTCCATGTATTTGCATCATAGAAAATAGCTGTGTCATCTGCAAAACTTATGATTTTACCTGTTACATTCAGTCTGAATAGATCATTGATATAAATATTGAAGAGAATTGGTCCCAAGACTGTTCCCTGTGGTACTCCGTAAGATATAATTCTTCCTTTACTGATTTCTCCATCTATAGAAACATGTTGTTGTCTATTTAGTAGATAACTTTCTAGGATGTTATATGCAAGTCCTCTTATACCATATTTTTGAAGTTTATTTAGCAGTATTTTATGTGAAACTGTATCAAATGCCTTTGCTAAATCTACAAATATACAAAGAGATGGTTTTGCATTATCAAGAGCTTTGTAGATGTTAGCTGTTAGAGCACAGATTGCATCTTCGGTTGATTTTCCCTCTTGAAACCCATATTGACATTCAGATAGTATATTAAATTTTTTAAAAAAAATGTGAGTCTTATTTTAATTATTTTTTCGAATATTTTGCCTATATTTGAGATTAGGGTTATAGGCCTATAATTTTGACAATATGTTTCTTCGCCAGATTTGAATAGTGGTTTAATAGTTCCAATTTTTAATATATCTGGAAAAATGCCTAAATTAAGACATGAATTTATTATGTATGTTAAGGGATTTGAAATCTGTTTTTTGTTATTTATGTTGATAGTTTGGCTAAAAAAGCTATTGAGTATGGTACTTCAAATGATCGTATGTTTTGCACATCTGATTTAGTTATAGTCTGTTCGCTAAACTCAGACGCAGCTGGCTAGATATTTTAGTCGGTAATTTTGCCAATTTTAGTAAAATTGGCAAAAAATAATTACTAAATAGTTAATAATTACTAAATAGTCAGTAATTTTGCCAATTTTTGCAAAATTGACAAAAAAACAAAAAAATTACCGACTAAAATATCTAGCAAGTTGCGTCTGAGTTTAGCGAACCGACTATAACACTATTAAGCATCGAGTTAAAAATCAATGGAGCCAATCATGGCGAGATCTTTGTAAACAATCCAAATCTCAGTATTCACTGATTCAACCTTCTGTTCCAAATATATGTTGGTTTAACAATTATGTAGCACCTCTAAGATATATAACAACATTAATCAGAATGAAGTTTGGACATGCATGTTTCCCTCTACATCTAGCAAGAATTAAAGTTTTTGATTCAAGTCTTTGTACTGAATGTCAGAAGGTGGGTGATTTGAATCCCTCTTTCTTTCAGTGCACAAAATACATTCGATACACCTATAATTTAATCGAAGATTTAATAAAATGTAATGTTTTTCCACCTTTTAATATACCCTATCTATTGTCTCTGAATAGCAAAAATATATATGATTGTTTAATGAAATTTATCTGTGAAACTAAAATTAACCTCTAAATTTATTAATCGTTAATTTGATATATTATGTACATATGAAAAAAGAAGAAGAAGATGTATAATGGAGAAATGTGGTGAGCAACTTGGATAGTCCATAGCGGCCACCTGCAGCTTTTGAACTGAGTAGAGAGCTGTGGAAGAGTTTGCTATGGAACTCTAAGGACCTCATTGCCTTCTTTATGTATGAATAGAAAACAAAAAAGTTGTGACTGGCTAATTGACACCCAAGTCTATGCCATAAAACAAAAAAAAATGGTGCGACGTCGGCCAGTAGGAAGACCAAGGAAGATAGATAGATAGATAGATTTATTTAACTACTTTACAAAAAAATTGTTTGTAGCAAGTCAAAATTACAAGGAATATAAAATTTACAAGGTATATAAAATCACAAGGTATATAAAACAGAAATAAAAAACACAACTTATAAATATGTATCACAAACTAGCTGACCCGGCAGACTTCGTTCTGCCTCAATAGATAAAAACAAACTTTTGTAAACAATAAACTTAAAATAAACAAAAGGAATTCGTAATTAATAAACAAAACATGCTCGATGTGAATGAGTTTTTATTATTATTTTTAATGAATTACACAGGATGTTTGAAGTAATAAAGTTTAGTTAGAAGTAACAAAATAAAGTTTGCAGTGCAACAGTTGCAACCTTAAATTTGTTTATCTTATAATGAATATAACAGCTTTATTTTATTTACATTCAAAACAACCCTGTATTTATAATTGGGTTCGGGGTTGTCCAACAATATAGGTGTTGATTAATCAAAATAAAATAAAATTAAAAATCATTAAATAAAATGAAACAAAATTTCATAAAATTGAATAAAAGTTAATAAAAATAAATAAAACTGAATAAACTTAAATAAAAATAATAAATAAATTTAAAAAAAGAATAAACAGAATCTAATAAAAATAATTAAAATTTAATAAAATGAAATAAAATAAAATAAACGAAAATAAATAAAATACTTAAATTAAATAAAATTAAATAAAATGAAACAAAATTAATTAAAATTAAATAAAATTTTATAATTTGCTGCTTGTTCTTTTCGTGTGCTCAGAACTTTTCTCCTGCTTGCCGTTCGTCAGAAAAGTCCGGTAGAGATATTTTTTGAAAGTTTCGAAAAATTAAGAAATTCATATTTTGCCCAATTTAAGTCCAAAAGTTAAACAGCTGGACTTTTCTTCGATGAAATTTGTTGCTCGTTCTTCTTCTGTCCTCAGAATATTTCTACGGCTTAAGATATTGTATTTTGGACACCGATTCCGCTAGAGAAAAAATTTTAGTACGGATCTGTTCGGAATAGCAAGGAGTACACTTACTTAATTTCGTGTTTTTCACATCATTATTCTGAGAGTTATGACGTCATACGTAACCCCCTTATGACGTAGAGGTATGAAATATAGATATAAACCTACTCCCAGTCAGACCAAACATAACTACCAAACTTCATAAAAATCGGTAAAGTCATTTCGGAGGAGTATGGCAACAAACACTGTAATAAGAGCATTTTATACATATAGCTGTAAAAATTTTGGTGGCTACTAAAATGACAATATAAAACCGTATAAACCTTCCCTGAACTTCCACAAAAAATTCAACATCAAAATTAGCCAAATCGGTCCAGCCATTCTCGAGTTTTAGCGAGACTAACGCACAGCAATTGATTTTTATATATAAGAAGATGCAAAACTTTAGATGGCTATTAAAAAATAACGGTCGAAGATAGAAAAGTGAAAATTTAGGGTTGTATTTACCTTTGCCTTCCACATCACACAAAATTAAGAAAAAACAGTTTGACCAAAAAGATAAAAAAATATATTAGGGGGGCAGCCCCCGTTAAGACGTACGAATATGAAAAATACACAACAACCTATTCTCGGTCCGGTCGAATATACGTGGAAAATTTCATAAAAATCTATTCAGTCGTTCTCGAGTTATGTGTTGGTAACTGTCACGACTTTCTTTTGTTTATATAGATGTAAAATATTTAAATGGCCATTAAAAAATAACAGTTAGTGATAGAAAAGTGAAAATTTAGAGTTGTATGTATCTTTACGTTCCACATAATATAAAATTAAAAAAAAAGAGATTGTCCGAAAAAATAGAAATAACTATCAGGGGGGCAACCCCCCTTAAGACGCACGGGTATGAAATATAGATAATAACCTATTCCCAGTCCGGTCGAGTATACTTGCAAAAATTCATAAAAATCGGTAAAGTCGTTTCGGAGGAGTATGGCAACAAACACTGTAAAATAGCATTTTATACATATAGCTGTAAAAATTTTGGTGGCTACTAAAATGACAATATAAAACCGTATAAACCTTCCCTGAACTTCCACAAAAAATTCAACATCAAAATTAGCCAAATCGGTCCAGCCATTCTCGAGTTTTAGCGAGACTAACGCACAGCAATTGATTTTTATATATAAGACAAGAATATAGATTAACAAAAAATATTTTGTGTCACGGTAAGCATTTCAGTAGATGTTCTGCAATGAGCCATATATTCTTCCGAGCAATAAAAGCAATGTTTCAACAGATACCTTTTTATGACTTTTTTAAAACTGTTACAGCTTAGCTGTTTAATATCTTTTGGTAAAATATTGTAGTAGTTATAATTAAGACAATTTTTATCTGAAACACGTAATCTAGAGCGATTTGTTCGTAAATAGTGAGAGTTTCGCGTATTGTGAACGTGAACATCAGACTGCTTTGTTAAATGGGACCTTTTTCTGTGAATTTCAGTCAGAACTTGATATATCAACAGAGTAGGTAGCGGCATAATTTTTAATTTGATGAAGAGAGGTCGGCAATGTTCCAGATAACTAACCCCTGCTAAAATCCGGATAGCTTTCTTTTGCATCCTGAAAATTTGAAGAGCATTTGTTGAATTGCCCCATAAGATTAATCCATAGCTTAGGTGTGAGTGAAATAAAGAAAAATATGTCACTTTCAATGTCTCAAAGTTGACAACCCTTGCTACTTGCTAGTTGACGAATAGGAAACAATGAACTAGACAGTAGGGTGCATCGAAAAAGCCGAAAAAATTTTTTTTTTTGCGATAGAAAAGTAATACCTCACAAAAGTTGCCCAATCAACTGTTAAGTATTTTGGTAAAAATTTTTCGAAATTGGAAAATATCTTCTGCCCCCCCAAGACAGTTAAAAATTTTGAAAAAATGTTACCAGACGAAAAAAATTTTTTTTGCGATGGAAAAGTAATACCTCACAAAAGTTGCCCAATCAACTGTTAAGTATTTTGATAAAATTTTTTCGAAATTGGAAAATATCTTCTGCCCCCCTCGCTCCCCCAAGACAGTTAAAAATTTTGAAAAAATGTTAACAGACGAAAAAAAATTTTATTTCGAAACGAACATTTAATAGCTCACAAAAGTTGCCTAACACACTATTTAGTATTTTAGTAAAATTGCGTTGAAACAAAAAAATATTTTCTGCCCCCCACGGCAACTAAAAATTAGAAAAAATACATTAATATGAGAATTTCTTTTGTGAGGGAAATGTAATGCCTTATAGAACTTGAATAAATAAATTCGGTTTAAATTGGAAAATATTTTCTGGTTTCACAAGGCAATTAAAAAAATTTTACTTAAGAAAAATATACTAAAACATTCTTTTTATAACAAATTAGCCTAACTTATCCGTCTCTCTGACGTCACTAAAGTTTTTTAATACTAAAATAAATATAAAGCAAAGTACAAAATTAGGTATATAAATATTACAAAAAAATATGGTAAAAGCATTCTATTCGAAGATGTTTTCCGATTTAGCATTAAAGTGAGGCATAGTTTTTCTGGAATCAATTTTTCTCGAATACGCTCCACAAACTGATAGAGAAGCTTGTGTCACAAGCTTGACACATCGTTCTATTGTTTGTGGCAGTGATATTTCTCAATCTCAATGTTAAAAGGGTCTAAGTTGAGATTCTTAATAAAATCTTGCAGATTGTCACTCGAAAATCTAGAGAATATGAATAGAGGTGGTTCTGTAAGGTGATATTCTTGTTAGTTAATTAACTCAAAGTAGTGGTTTGAATCAAAATTTTTATAGGAGAAAGTTTGAAGACCCTCACGTTTTTTGATTTGGTCACTGGCAAACTTCTTTTGATGTCCAAGGGGTAGATCATTTGAATGTCGCAGACATACAAACCACTGAAGCGGTTTTTAAAGATGTTCTCCTAACAGCCGTATTATATCACCCTTAACGCCAGTATTTACGTCTGTTTCGTCACATGCAATAGCTGGATTTGATACTTTCTGATATACCAGACAGCGGATACCCATATCCGAAATATTTGCACCCTGGCTCATGCACAAATGTTATGTGTTCTTCCACGATCGATTGACCATAAAACTTGGTACTGTTTTTTACTTGAGCTAAAGTTTTGTCTTTGCGTCGGTAACTTTCTTCTTTTACCGTTGTTCTCTCTGATTATATTTGTTTTTGTTTTCCCTATCAATCGAGCTTATTACCATTTTTCTGGCACCTCTTTGATCTAATAGAAATTCTCGCTCATCCAGAGGCACTTTTTGAGATTTGCTACAAAGACAATTAATCAGTGTCACATTTGCATGCTGCAAGATCGTAACGTGTAGTTTTACTTTTGTTCTTAAAGCATTGAATTTTATTTTTGTAAAATTCACTGTTCCCACATAACAATGATGTTCGCATCACGTTCTAAGCATATCCTACCAACATTCGTCGAAGTATATCCTTTTTAGTATATGCGTAGTACAAGCATAGCATGTACCATAAAAAACATTCTAAATTTCATGTTCTTTGCATGTGCTTCGAAGAATATTCTTGCACCGAATATACTGAGCACATTCGTGTACGTAGTATCTCGGAATGTTCGTAAAAGTTTATTCTTAGAATATACCTTAATCGAATATTCTTATTATATGCGTAAGTATATGCAAAAGTATATGCTTAACACATACTTGTATATACTTTTAAAATATCTTAAAAAGAATATACTGTATGTACCTATAGGAAGAAGAATAATGTTAGCCTATAGATTATCAACTTCGCGTTAAGAATAATTAATAAATTTTAGGTATTTTGGTAGGTACTACTGAACTATCTAATTCATTTTTTTTAACCGTTTTAATTGTATGGTAAAAAAGTTTAAAACTTAATTCTATTGAAGAAAAATGAGAAATTCTCGTTTCGTTTTCAATTGAAATGAATATAATACCATTTTGATTTGAGTTTTTTTTTACCTATAATTTTCTGGAATCCGGAAACGGCTATTCATTGTCATTCTGACCCCTTGCATTGCATATTTTATACCTGCACAAGGGAAGGGGGTAGGTAACAAAAGGGCAAAATATGAAAATAGTTTCCGAGTACAGGTAGGCATTTATGGTTACGCTGTTAGGACGAAGCGAAGACGAAATATTTCTAGCTACAAGGACTAAAACATTTTTAAGAACATAAAAAGCAGCTTGAAAATAATAACTTCATATTGGTACTTCAATATTTCCTAAATACCTAGTAAGTAAAAGTATGTATAATGTATATAGATACCTATAAATTTTAGTAATTTACATACATATTATATATATTTGGCTATTATATAATTATATAAGCAGCATTTTTATTTTGATGTGCACATAATAACTAAATATATTACTTATATTTTATATATAGACTACTTACCCATATAATATTTATTATACATAGGTACCTATATAACATAACTAAAGTTTATATATTTTATACTTACTTTTTACGTAATATTGTAGAATGTAATAACTACATTCTCATATGCAATTAGAATATGTAAATAATATTAGTAGAACCCAGGATGAGATTGGGGGGTCTAGGACATTTCGGCGTCGCCGTTTCGGCGTGGCCATTTCGGCGTGGCCGTTTGGGCGTAGAGCCGTTTCGGCGTAGGCCGTTTCGGCGTCGGCCATTTCGGCGTCAGAGATTTTATTTTAGTTGACTAAATACCTACATTGGAGTCTATTAGTAAGACATTAGATTATACCTACGTTACTTTTTTAGAAATTTAAGAGGCTCTTGATTTATATCTATACCACACTAAAAAAATATATTAAATGTTATTTTTTCCAACTTTTGTAAATGTAAGCTATTTAATTGCACATAATTAATTAAAAAATTAATATATTATATATATTATATATTATACAGTACAATTTTCAAAGGAGGAAGACCTAACCCTTCGGTCCAAACCTAACTTTCGGGTATTATTTTACATCTTCTAAAATTAAAATGTCGAAAATTGTTCTCCTGACTCTACATTTTTTGTTAAAGAAAATTTCAGACTATCATACATTAACAACTATTTTTTTTCTCTCTCACTTTGCCAAAGTATCTGTCGCCGAATCAGCCGGCGCCGAATCGGCGGGCGCCGAATCGGCGGGCGCCGAATCGGCGGGCGCCGAACCGGCAGGCGCCGAAATGGCCGACGCCGAAACGGCCTACGCCGAAACGGCCTACGCCGAAACGGCTCTACGCCCAAACGGCCACGCCGAAATGGCCACGCCGAAACGGCGACGCCGAAACGTCCCATTCCGTGAGATTGGGTGATGTTGAAAACATACCTTCTGAGAAATACTTCCATCTTTGGAATATTCTTCCCATATACTAAAAATATGTGCGATAGTACATTCTAAGTATATACATAGAAGGTATATAGCACTGCCTTGGAATATTCTTCCCATATACTAAAAATATGTGCGATAGTACATTCTAAGTATATAACTAGAAGGTATATAGCACTTCCTTGGAATATTCTTCCCATATACTAAAAATATGTGCGATAGTACATTCTAAGTATATAAATAGAAGGTTTATAGCACCTCCTTAGAATTTTCTAAAAAGTATGTTCTTGGTATATACTGAAAAGAAGTGCGGTAGTACATTCTAAGTATATACATAGAACGTTTAAGTACTGTAATGTAGTATATACTCAGTATATGCTCTGCACATTCTCAATGGTAATTACGCATATTCTAAGTATATACTTTTTCTGAAAAGTATGTTCTATGAATCTACTAAGAACATGAAATTGTTATGCGGGTTTTGCTTGTTCTTAAATGGTTTCATAACTTTCATATTTATATTTGTCATGATAGGCTTTTAAAAGCTGAATAATTCTTGTACGTGGGCGGTCCGATAAGTCCTTAGCCTTCAAAAGAAAAACGGAAATTTTGGAAAAGTGGCGATTGATTTCTGAACGTAGTCTCCTTTTAGCTCCATACACTTGAACCAGCGATGCTCCACCTTCTTTAACCCGTCTGAAGAATACCTTTTCTCGAGGTCTGCAAAGTAGGCTGCCGTGGCGGTGATGAACTCCTTATTCGATTTAAATTTCTGTCCGGCGAGTGACTTTTTTAAATTTGGAAACACAAAGAAGTCGCACAGGCCCAAATCTGGAGAAAATGTTGGATGGAACAGCAGTTTGTAGCCCAATTCGACCAATTTATCGATGGCGATGGCGGAGGTGTGAGCCGGACGTTGTCTTGGTGGAAGAGTTTTTTTCTTCCACAATTGGGACTGTTTTCTTCTGAAATTCAGCGTGGTATCGGGTCCATTGTGCGGCATAGTAAAGCCCTGAGATCATTTTGCCCTTTTCCAGGAAGTGGATATAGATCACACATTGTGAATCTCAGAAAATGGTGGCCATCTATTTTCCGGCCGATTGGACAGTGTTCGCCCTCCTCGGAGCACGTTCACGGGGTGACGTCCACTGTAACGACTGTTCCTTGGTCTCTGGTGTATATCAGTGGAACCATTTTTAGTCGACGGTTACGAAGCAACATAGAAACTCATTTGGATTACGCTTAAACAGCATAAGACACTGCTCTGAAGTGGTCTCATGGTTGCGTTTATTGTTCATGCGGCAGCCATCGCGCCGACAGCTTTTTTATGCCCAAAATTTTATGCAGGATATGATCAACGACATCTTTTGAGATGCCTATTGTCTCAGCTATCTCACGAAGCTTCAGTTCGCGGTACACCAATACGAGATCGTGGACTTCTTTCACGTCATCCTCAGTGGTAGCCGTTTTCGGGGCAACTGGGAGTGACTTATCAAAAACCGACGAAACACCACGTTGAAACTCGTTAAACCAATTTTTGATGGTTTGCATATAAGGAGAAGAGTTGCCGTTTACAGAATTCAAGCACTTTTTGATTTGGCTGCGGGATTTCCCATCTAAAAAGAAGAGTCGAATCACCGACTGATATTGCTCTTTTGTCATTTTTCTAAAATCCCCAAACACGCCCGCTTATACACGCGGTCAAAACAAAACTACAAGTCGGATTTGGCTGATATTTTTCCATAGGCCGTCTACAAGAATGTATTACACGATGGTACATTTCTCTTGGGACAATGGCGCCATATGGCGGAGAGGCTAAGTACTTATCGGACCACCCTAGTATGTTAAATTATTGGAATTAAAGCCTTTTTCCATATTTCATCCAATTTAATTGCAACGTGTTCGGCAATACCAGAAAATTCTGGCTCTTTCTTGCTAAGTTTTTTATCCTCTTGCAACCACAAAACTTCATCGCTTGTTTGTATTTCGGTAAAACATTTTCAGGTATATTTATTGGTTGCCAAAAAATGGGGCGGTCCACAGCACATCTTGATTTTATTTCCCATGATCCTGGTTTATCTATTTTAAAAATCTTTAATTTACAAACAACAATAATAACAAAGTAACGCACCGCACCAAACATAAGCGAAAATCACACGCACGGACACACGAAGCGGGACATTTCAAAGGGGCTCGGGAGACTGAAAAAACAAATAAAACTTTAAATATCGTTTAAATTTGTAATTGACAACATTTTTAGTTTTCTTTAATTGATCTTAGATCGACTTAGCTCATATTTTATTCAAAATGATATAAATTGAAATTTCCTTAAAAATCAGACATTTAGTAAAATTCAAGGTCGTTGGGGGAGGGGAGGGGGTAGAAAATACTAATATGCTGAAAAATAACACTAGCAACTTTTTCACGCTATTAGATATAATATTTCCAAATTTTATTTTTTCGATGCACCCTACTAGACAGCTTCCCCTTTACTTGTGAAATATGAGCCGACCAGTTCAATCGATTGTCTATGGTTATTCCTAATAGTTTAGCAGTGTCTTTGTCATCTGGATCGTCATGTAAACCACTTGCAGATATAATCAAGTCCTGCGTTTTAGTTTGTTCGCATCAAACCATGTGCTAGATTTATCAGAGACTTCCTCGTAAGCCATTTTTAAATCCTCATTTTTATTACCTGATATTATGTATGTCGTATCATCCGCAAATTGTACTGATTTGTACGGAGATATGAAATGAGGCAAATCGTTGACATATATAATGAATAAAAGAGGTCCCAAGACCGAACCTTGTGGGACTCCATGTTTTACGGGTCGAAAATCGGAGAGATAACCTTTAGACACTACAGCCTGGTGTCTACCACATAGGTAACAAGAGATAAGCTTAAGAGGGATACCTCTGATTCCATAATAGTTTAATTTGTGGAGCAAAATGTCATGTGAAATTGCTATGCGATTGCCACGCTCAAGCCCCTCAATCACCTCGCTCACAATATTATATACCGCGTTTGTAGTAGAACGAGCACTTCTGAATCCATATTGCGAGTTGCTAAAATAACTTTTAGACTCAAAATAAGAATATAATTGTTGTTTGATCACCTTTTCAATCACTTTCCCGAATGTAGAAACAATGCTTATGGGTCTGTAATTGTTAAAGAGATATTGAGGGTGGATAACTGGAGAAGAGCAGCCAGAGACAGAGATACTTATAGGCGGATGCAGGGCCCGACTTGGTCTGTAGCGCCATAGAAGAGAGAGAGAGAGAAAAAACGTCAGTGTCATGTCTTAATTTGGATAAAGTTGGATTAGTAATTAACATTTACACTCACTCCACTCCATACTGGTAATAAATCTCATATTTAAACACTCACTCTTCTAGCTTTTTTGGCTGCAAAATCTTTAACCAAATTTTTAAAGTCTAAGGCTTGAAAAAACTCAGCATTTGAAACAAAACTAGCCAAACTAGACAATCTAGAATCTTTGTCAGAAGTTGAGTTCCTAAAGTAGTTTTTAATTTTTTTGTCAACATGCTGAATGATCTTTCTCCAGATGCATTAAATGTCATCATGCATAGTAGAATGACCAAAACCTTGTCCATATTCAGAAATAATGTTGTTACTTAACTGTTTTTCACGAATGAGTTTCAGATACATTCCTGGAACTTTCCACATTCCACCTGCAATCTGTAGCCTCCTATAGACTGGCAAGCGTTAATATTTATTTTTAATATGGATTTTGCTTATTTTAATTAGATTGTATTGTTTATATACAAAAGTAGTGTACTCGATTTATAGTAGCGGTAATTATTAATTAATTTTGGAAAAATTAAAATTCAATTTTTTTACCAAAAGTCTTCTTTTACAAAACGCTGCGGCCCCCTTTTGCTTGCAGTGGCCTAGTGGTAAACTTGGCATTGTCGGAAACCAGCGTGCACTATGGACGCACCCTTGTTCAATAAACATTATTTTGTTAATGTAAATATCGAGCGTAGTAGTAACGTTTATAATTGCAAGTTTTTGTGAGTTTTCGGAATAAACTTATGAGTGTCCATGTCTCGTACATGGAAAATTAATCGCGCATTTAAAAACTGCCATTGTTTTATATTTACGCACCGCAAAAAAGGTTGATTAGAATGAATTAAATTTATACTTTTGTATTACATATTTTTAAATACTTTTTTGTTTTTCTGTTAATTTTTATTTATTAAACTTTGACAAATTATTTATTTATTTCTAACGGTACGAAGTTCGCCGGGTCAGCTAGTTTATTAAATAAAAAATTATGTCGAAAAAAAAATGACAATTCGCAAATTATTTTTTCTACGGCCGTGCTAAAAGAGCCACTTTCACGCACGCATTTCGTTTCCGAAAGTTGCACTTTCCCGCACGGCGTGCGTAAAAGTAAATTTTCCCGCACGGCGTGCGGTAAAGTAAAATACCTTGTAATATGGCAATATATTATAATACATGCAATAAACTAATATTTAGATATTATTTACTACTTTATTTGAAATTTATCTTATTGTGTTCATGTTTTAATGAAATTAGCGCGATTATTTCATTCATAGGAGATTCTGACCAATAGAAAGCTACAGAAATCTGAATTAAATCGATAATTTTTGATAATCTCCCGTCGTTAAGTATATTACGTCAGATGCCCTTCGTTGCTACGAAAAAATACATTCACATTAATGACAATTAATGTTTTAAAAATTATAAAAGTGATGACTTTCAATCGTCAAATATTTATAAAAACTGTGTGTTTAATGGTACTTACATAAATAAATTACAATAAAATTTTGGTTTTGAACAGTTTTATTCATGAAATAATCGCAACAAATTGCACTCGACCTCTGAAATTAATATAGAATTTCAGAGCTTTTGTGCAATTACTACTGATAATTCGACGAAATAAAATTATTTTTACATATATTTAAAAGTCAGATCAGTAGAAAATTACAATGGTTTTGAATCGTCGTCATGGAAACCAATATCGTCGTCATGGAAACCAATATCGTCGTCGTGGTAAGGGACCGTTCAAGTATTACGTAACGCAGGTGGGGGGGGGGTCAAAAATCTTCAAAAATTGCGTTACGCAATACATTAACTCCCATAAGAGTGCGTTACGTAGGGGGGTCAAAAATCGCGTTACGTAATACTTGAACGCTTCCTAACCCATTATATTGAAAGTTTGGTTTTGACCACCTTGTCAAAGAATTAATTTGAGTATTTTCACTTTAAATAAAAATTGATATCTCTATTTTTTGTGGCTTTTTTCCAAACGTATGGCCTTAGAAAAAATATTGTTCCTAACTCATGCGGAAAGTGTCTTCCCAGCACTCGACTGCTTGCCCGAACTTCGCTATCGCGTTATTCGGGTCAACGGCAGTTTCGTGCGTGAAAGTATCACTTTCCGCACTAGTTAGGAAAATAACTGGCGGTCAGATAATCTTAGGATCTCCTGATCAGATACACATTACAATGCCGATAAACGTTATCAAAAGGCAAATTACCAAAAATACACAAGGTCCTTCTCAGGACCCAACGACTAGAAAACTCGGACCGATGATCCGAATTTGTCACTTAAATGTAGAAGGCATAAGCTATTCAAAGAGCCAGTACTTATCAAAATTTTTAAAAGATAACGACATCGATCTGGTCGCTTTACAGGAAACACACTGCGAAACGGAAGAACAACTGCGAAAAAGGGGGAAAATACCTGGCTTCGAACTACTGGGTGCCACGTACCATCGATCATATGGCACAGCAACGTACGTTAAACAAAACGTAGAAAACGCCGTCCTTGTTTCCACGTGTACTAAGGATGAAATTCATAATATTGTTGTAAAAATTGGAAGCATCACCGTCACTAACACCTACAAACCACCAGCTATATCCTGGCCAGCTCAAGTCATTCTCACCCGTCAATATACGTGGAGGACTACAACAGTCACCATGAACAGTGGAAATATAAACAATGCAATAATAATGGGAACGCACTAGTAAAATGGGCGGAGGACGAACATCTCTTACTTAAGTTTGATGCTAAAGACCGACCTACATTTATGTCAGCAGCATGGAAAAAGGGGTACAACCCTGATTTATGTTTTGTCTCTACTAATAGGAGCGGGCAACCTCTATCAGTCTCACGAAAAGTAATGGACGACTTTCCACACAGTCAACACCGCCCAGTAATCATAGATGCAGGAACCCAAATTCCTATAATCACATCCATCCCTCGCCCACGGTGGAATCCGAAGAAAGCTAAGTGGAGTAGGTTTTCTACAGAACTGGACAAGACTCTAGGATTGATACCCCCTACCGGCAGAAATTACAAAAGATTCGCTGGAGCCGTAATAAGCACGGCCAAAAAGCATATACCAAGAGGCTATCGAAAAGAATACATTCCCGGTTGGTCCCATAATAGTGAACTGTACCAAAATTTCCTTGAAAGTGGCGATCAAGAAATAGCAGATGAACTGCTCCATAGCCTAGATGCGGCGAGACAACAAAAATGGACCGAAACTGTAGAAAGTCTTAATTTTCAAACATCAAGCAGGCAAACATTGACACTATTAAGAAAATTAGGAAGCGGAACTCCTATAACAAGGAACAAAAGAACAATTAACCCAAACACTATTGCCTCACATCTGGTATCAACATCTAGAGCACCGAAAGACAAGCCACATACAACCAAGGTAAAACGAGAGCTCAAAACTTTAAAATTCCAATATACAGACACCGAATACTCCCGCCCTTTCACTTCCGAAGAAGTCACTATTGCTCTCAAGGATGTAAAGCCAGGTAAAGCCTCAGGTTTTGACAATATTCATCCCGAATTCTTAATTAACTGCAGCAAATATGCGAGAGAATGGATAGCCCACTTTTTCACGGACATTATGAAGACCGGTATCATACCACAGGAACTCAAACGCTCGAAGGTCATTGCCATATTAAAACCAGGGAAACCAAATGATAACAACCCTAAGAATTACAGACCAATAGCCCTACTATCGGTTACGTTTAAGCTTCTAGAGCGCCTTATCTACAATAGAATTAGCACAAAGCTGCTTGAAACAATACCGGTTGATCAGGCAGGTTTCCGACCCAAAAGAAGCTGCGCAGATCAGGTTCTTTCACTTACCACATTTATCGAGGCAGGGTTCCAGCGAAAACTTAAAACTGCAGCCGCATTCATAGACCTAACAGCGGCCTACGATACAGTCTGGAGAGAAGGCATGATATACAAGCTCCTCCGTACAATCCCCTGTAAATCCACCGCTCGAATAATCAACAGCATGCTAGCCGACAGAACGATTCACGTGGTCATGGGATCTGACATCAGCACCCCAAGGAAATTGAAGAATGGACTGCCTCAGGGATCTGTCCTGGCTCCTCTTCTCTTTAGCATAACATCTCTGTTATACCAGAAACCAGATCAAGAAAGTTTGGTTACGCCGATGACTGGGTCCTTGCAACAAGGTGCAAGTCATTTGAAGAAACAGAAGAAATCCTCATGGCGGACTTACACATAGTGGGAAAATATTTCCGTAAATGGAGGCTAAAACCAAACGCTACGAAAACAGAGGTTTCCAGTTTCCACCTAAATAACAAGCTTGCAGGAAGAATACTCAATATTCAGTTTGAAAACACCACACTCGCCTACAATAAAACACCAAAGTACCTTGGAGTGACTCTTGACAGAACCCTATCATTCAAGCAACATCTGACAAAAACAGCGGAAAAACTTAAATCCAGAAACAACATCATCCAGAAGCTGTGCGGCACAACATGGGGAGCATCGGCTTCCACCTTGCGATCATCTGCCTTGGGCCTAGTCTTCTCAAATGCGGAATACTGCTCTTCAGCATGGCTTAACAGCCCACATATACACAAAGTAGATGTCCAATTGAATAATACAATGAGAATGATTGCTGGAGTTATCAAATCTACCCCTACGCAATGGCTCCCAGTACTGAGCCACATTCCACCACCCAAACTATGACGCATACACGCACTCACTAGTGAGTACAGAAAGGTAGTAGATAACGAGAACCTGCCAATCCATCAAGATATAGATGCCG
Source organism: Diabrotica virgifera virgifera (assembly GCF_917563875.1). Taxonomy (NCBI): domain Eukaryota; kingdom Metazoa; phylum Arthropoda; class Insecta; order Coleoptera; family Chrysomelidae; genus Diabrotica; species Diabrotica virgifera. The sequence continues at coordinate 50,028,915 of NC_065448.1, forward strand.
CCAGCGGTAACCGTCTACGCTCCAGACGACCACCAATAAAAACAGCAAAGGTTACTGTGGAGGGTGAGTTCAATTTAACGACAACATGGACTCGAGAATGGATGGAACAACAAAATAGCAACTTACCCTGCATCACACAAAAACCACCAGGCTTTGACTTACCACGCAACACATGGTCTATGCTGAACCGAATCAGAACCCAATACGGCAGATGTGGTTACATGATGCACAAATGGGGTAAACGACCATCCCCACTCTGTGACTGTGGACAACCACAAACCATCTATCACATCACAGAACAGTGTCCCACAAGATTATATCATGGCAGGTCAGAGGATTTCCTGATGGCGACTCCAGAGTCCATAGACTATGTAAATAAGTTAGATGTGCGTTTGTGAACCTATGTATTGTCTTATACAAAATATATGTAAATGTGTCAGGTGCCATACGCTAAATAAATAGGAAAATAACTATATCGGAGTTGACAGTTACTAAACTACATTGTAGGTCAGCAACACTAGATTATTGTTACGATGTCGAACTTAGTGCAAAAATGTATAGGGATTTACGTAAAATTGGCTACAAAATTAAGCATGACTTGAAAAACTTATAATTTTATTTCGTTTTATGGAATTTTAGAGCAAGCAAAACTTTTTATCCAGAATGACATTTTTCGCTAAAATTGAAAATAAAAATATTTTTCTCTTGGGCACCTCATCCGTGGACACACTGTATATCATTAAACATCGCATGGTAAACTTTTATTTCAACGACATCAGGGGTTCTCTTAGTTTATACACAGAAAGTAAAATATCAAATATTATAATGGTTTAAAAAGATACGTAAAAGACTAGTTGATTTCTGTGCAATCAATGTGTGATCAATGCAATATCCTCCGATCACAACCAAGTTATTCTGTCGATGAGAGGGAAACTAAAGAATGTAAATGGCCCCAGATAAAAAAAATCGTGGATACAAGGTGGCTAAAACAAGACAATATTTTTTATTTTAAATAACTGTTTTATTGATGATCCTATTGTAACAATTTTTTCCACAGGTGGAAGCAAAATGAATAATTGACACCGCAAGACAGACGGGGATGAAAACATGAGGAAAAGGTCTATGTGAAGCAGTGGACTTTTGAGACTGGATGATGATGATAACACTGGTTTTAGCGTACTGCTCCTTCCGGTCCCTATTTTCCAGCCGCGTCGACCTGTCGAATCTCCTGGTCATAGATCTCTCTCAGACATTGCTTTTTTATTCGACTTATCCATTATACAGAAAACAATAATTATTATAGTTTCTAACCCTTTCTTCAGTGTAAACTTGCATATATCCAGTTAAATTCCATTTCCAATCAAATTTCACACATTAAAATATGCTCTCAATATGTAATGTCTTACATTATTTCAGCATGTCTGCTTCACCTAAGATACGGTTTTTTTCCATTTTTCTCAAATTATTTTTCAAATAAACTGCTGTACTAAACTGTTTAAAATAAATTTCACACTTGTAAGACGCTTTTCGAGTATGTCTTCAATTGACCTTTTTGTGAAAACTGCTTGAAATAAGTTTCACACTTGTGAGGTTTTTCCCCAGTATGCAATCTTATATGTAGTTTCAAAGCACTTGAATGAGAAAACAGCTTAAAACAAATTTCACACTTGTAAGGTGCTTTTCGAGTGTGTCATCAAATGTGTTTTCAATTGACCTTTTTGTGAAAATTGCTTAAAACAAATTTCACACTTGTGAGGTTTTTCTCCAGTATGCAATCTTGTATGTAGTTTCAAAGCACTTGACTGAGAAAACAGCTTAAAACAAATTTCACACTTGTAACCTTTTTCTCCAGTATGCCATGTCATATGTTGATTCATGTGACCTTGTTGAGAAAACTGTTTAAAACAAATTTCACACTTGTACGGTTTTTCTCCAGTGTGTACTCTCAAATGGATTTTCAAAAGGGATGTTGTACTAAACGGCTTAAAACAAATTTCACATTTATGAGGTTTTTCCCCAGAGTGCACTCTCACATGTGTTTTCAAATGATATGCATGGCTGAATTGTTTAAAACAAATTTCACACTTGTAAGGTTTTTCTCCAGTGTGCACTCTCAAATGTTTTTTCAAATCACTTGCTTGAAAAAATTGCTTAAAACAAATTTCACACCTGTAAGGTTTTTCTCCAGTGTGTACTTTCAAATGTCTTTTTAAGTCACGTGCTGTACTAAATTGTTTAAAACAAATTTCACATTTATGAGGCTTTTCCCCAGTGTGAACTTTCATGTGTTCAGTTAAATGACGTTTTCGGGCAAACTTCTTCAAACAAATTTCACACTTGTAAGGTTTTTCTCCAGTATGCAATCTTGTATGTAGTTTCAAAGCACTTGACTGAGAAAACAGCTTAAAACAAATTTCACACTTGTAACCTTTTTCTCCAGTATGCCATGTCATATGTTGATTCATGTGACCTTGTTGAGAAAACTGTTTAAAACAAATTTCACACTTGTAAGGTTTTTCTCCAGTATGTATTTTCATATGACGTTTCAAAAGACTATTAATGGTAAAAGAGACAGAGCAAATGTCACATTGGTATGGTTTTTCTCCAGTGTGTATTCTATTATGTACTTTAAAATTATTTAGACGTGAAAATGATTTCGAACAAACTTCACATTGGTATGGTTTTTCCCCACTGTGTACTTTGATATGCGCTTTAAGAGTATGTAGATGAGAAAATGATTTGGAACAAATTTCACATGGGTATGGTTTTACTCCAGTGTGAACACTCAAATGTCTTTTCAACGTACTTGCTTGAATAAATTGCTTAAAACAAATTTCACACTTGTATGGTTTTTCCCCAGTGTGAATTTTCATATGTGCATTTAAATAGTTTTTTTTAGCAAATTGCTTAGCACAAATTTCACATTTTAATGTTTTTTCTTCAGCTGGCCTACTTATAGGTTGTTTCTTATCATTTGAATGTACATGGACTCTTTTCATAATTTCCAATGTGTTCATCTCTTGTGGAAACCCTAAAATAAAATGTCTATTATCAACAATTATATATCATTAAACATCGCATGGTCAATTTTTATTTCGATGACATCCAGGGTTCTCCTAGTTTATACACAGAGAGTCAAATCGCAAATATAATGGTTTAAAAAGATATGTAAAGGCGGGTTTACATTACTAGTGAATAACAAACGTGGTTCACACTAAAAACAAGTGTTATCTACGCTTCTGTGCAAAACGTTTCGTGAGAAACGTTTTTGTGTTTACATTGGGCACGAGAGTTTTATGTGTTAGTAGTGGACATGGCATCATCATTTGTATTAGAGGCTACTATTACAACCTGCGAAATAATAGCTGTTATTTCTCTAGTAGGTACATATTTCTCTAGTACGTTTTGCTATAAAATTTTCAATTTCAAGCTGAGCAACAATTCTTTCTACTGCTGTGTTTCGTGCGTCATAATCGTTCCAAAGTACAGGATCACTTTCGTACAATTCTACAAATCTAACATATAACGGTCTCCAGTTCATTCAGACGCTCCTTTTTGAGGGTAAAAGCACATTATGCTTAATCAAATACAAACTCTCTACGACTGTCTTTAGGGCGTGAAATATTTAACATGTATCTATCATGGCGAGGCGTAGACCATTCGTGAGACAATCGTGCTGCACGAACATCTGTTTATATTAGTCGTGTAGCACAGGCCAACTACGTAAGCGTGAGCCACGTTCGTTATTCACTAGTAATGTCAACCCGCCTTAAGACTTATTCACAATCTGTTATTCAGGGTGTTCCGGACTTTGATAGTTAATATTTATTCAGTCGGTTTTGCAACAACCTCTTGGATGGACATAGCGTACAATACATGCAAACAAGCCCTACTTCTCCACTGGGTACGTGCCCAGGGAACCACGATCGATTGGGGCCCCCTAGTCTCTACTCGATTACTACATGATAACCCAATTGGTTATTTTCAATCAAAGTAAAAATGAAGGAACTAATAGTGTTATATATAGAAATATAGCATATTTTAAAAGAGATCAAAATTGAAGACATCTTCCCTAACATACATAGAAATGGCACTGAGAATCTTTTTAAGCCTGATGGTAAAAAACTGCAGTGGGGAACGCTCCTTCTCCAAAGTAAAACGAATAAAAAATGAATTAAAAAGTTCAATGCTTCAAGGGAGATTAAACAGTTTGTCGGTAAGGTCGATAGAATTTGATATGCTTGAAACATATAATATTTTGAAGATGTGATTAACGATTTTGCTCAACTCAAATCTAGAAGGGTGCCTCTTCAATCAGCATAGATAGGTACTTATAAAGACTAATCGTGGATGCTAATTACTTTCTGTGTATTATTTTAATTATTCATTGATAATGCATAATATCTAATGTAAACAATTTATGGAATTTATGTAATCTTTTTTTTGTTTTTGTTTTTATGGCATGGACTCTATGTCAATCAGCCAGTCACAACATGACTACTATATCAATAAGATTAAATATTTAAAGACCGTAAGTCCATAAAATATCAATAACGAAGAAAAATTAGTTCAATTGCTGTTGAGAGGTAATTTATGTACTGAAATAAAGAGATGGTACTAAGCTAAGGTAAACTAATTATAGCCTCCTTTCAACATCATAGGTGTGTTCAAAAACGATCTACAAAAATTTAATAACAATAACAATAAGATAAGAATAACAATAAACAAGACGGTGAGGTCCTCAAATTATGTAACCAAATTTATGAAATCTAAAAGAATAAAAATAAAGCTGAAACTTTGCATATCTATCTATATTCTTTTTCTATTCAAACAATATAGCGGTTGATGGGGCACCATTTTCCTAACGTGCCCGAGGTCTCTAGACAAGCAAATGATAAATTTTTTTTATCAAAATAGGTGTTCCGTTTGGGCAACGCTCCTCTGGCTTCGTCCATTTTAAGGTCACCATATCAAGTGATATTCACAGTGTGGTTGATAGATTTGTGTCCACTCATTGAGTAAACAACCAACCAAACATTTCCGCTGTCCGTGAGAGTGTGAAGGAGAATCTGTGGCTGTCGATTTCACGTCTCTCGCAAGAACTCAGCCATTTATAGGTCGCAACTTGCACACAGAACTTTGGGCTGTACAAGATTCAACATTATAAGAATTATGCATTTAATGATAGAAGCATATAATTTGGACCACATATACTACACATATAAAGGTTCAAAAATTGATGTATAAGATCGAGGTCTTGAACCGGAAGAATAGGTTTACCAGAAGTTGTGTTTTTCCTGGTTTTTATGTAAAAATATGTTGTTTTTTTTTTCAATTCTTTCACCCTGTATGTATTAATTTTTCAAAAAGTTAATACGGCCATTAAAAAGAGCGTAAAAATATTTTTTAGGAAATATTTTGAACTTTTTAGTTATGTTAATTACCATTTAATAAATGCAAAACGTATCTTCACATGTACCTATATGCGGCAGATTCATGCAAATATTATAAGAATTATTGTGCATTTAATGGTAGAAGCATATAATTTGGACCACATATAGGGCTTACAATACCGAGTCAAAATCTCAATACCGGTATTTGGTATTTAAAATTTCAAATACCGGGATGCCGGTATTAAAACCGGTATTAGGAATAAAAAATATACACGTTATATTTATACTATCCTCAGTTCTTTTATCGACTTGTCATTAAATATGTACTATGAAACCTATTAAATTTTGTTTTCAAATGAGTAGATGTTGTTTATAATATTACATAGAGAGTAGGAATAGATAGATAGGTACAAAAAATGTGGAAATAGAAAAACTATATATTTGATTTTATGAAACTGAAATTTGCTATTTGTAAATTAATTTAACTTTAAAATATATTGGTACAAAGATTATGGTAGGGGAGCAAAGTATGCTAAATGTGCAGTCACTCGAGCGTTATGGGAATCTATTGGGTGGTGAAGAGTAGGTCCTAAAACCAAAAAAAGTTAAGTAAAGTTTTCCATTTCAGTGGGCGCTTACCATTTTTTAATTTAATTTTCCATTTCTAACATTGTTTTTTCCGATTATAACGCCATCTATGCATAATTCGAAAAAACGTTTCGAATAAAAGTTACTTATTTTTTCGTATGGAATCCAAATCTGCAATAAAAAATGGGGGCTCCTATTTAAGATTTTAAAGTAACTCCCCACCCCACCTCCGTGGGGGATTGTGTTTGGTGCAATTCGATAGAATTTTCAAAAATATTAAATAAGTGTATTTTACAGTTTTACGATCTGATGTTCATTTCGCGAAATATCGCGGCATTCGTATTTAAAATATTAAATTTACACCCCACTGCTCTCCGTGGGAAGTCGTATTTGGTATCATTCGATAGATTTTTAAAAAATATTGAGCACAAATTTTTTGGTTTTTCGATCTGTCGTTAATTTCGCGAAATATTCGCTTTTTTCTTGTGAAACTTTGGGACTCGCCCATTTCCTTACGCCCGGCTCAAATCGTCAAGTTTTTGAAATATACACTCTTTTGCATGTACTTAACTTACCTTACCTTAATCTGACAATTTCTAGTTTTTTTAAGGATAGATTTTTTTTTCGGACCCCCTTAACGAACTTCTCTGTGTTAAGAGCCAATATATGGTAGAGATACATCTGCAGGGTACCAGGTATCTCCCCATATGATTATCTGACGCGCTCGAGTAACTGCAAAAATCCCCGCTTGGGCTCCCCTACCATTAACTTCTGTGACATATTTAATATGTCACAGAATGTAGATGTATTTAGACTGCTATATATTGTTATATTTCTATTTGATAGGAGAATTAAAAATTTATAATTATAAGCAAAATTCAAATTAATATAAAAGATCTTCAATTTTCTCAACCACGGGCATGTAAATTTAGAACAACCTGTATACAACAAATTATTATATTTAGTTTTTAAGAAAGTGATTCGAAGAAGTGTACGAAACTCGGTAACAATGCGCCTAAGATAAACAAGTTTGAGTGACGCGGACCATTATAGAGTTCGCGGAAGATTCGATCATTAGCCTGCGCTAAATAAGACTCAGTGAAATAGATAATAGGTCATTAAGTTTTGTAAAAAGTAGAAAGTAAGTTTAAATTGGGAAATGATTATTTTTTCTTGAAATCCATTAAACATATTTAGAAAGATTAAAAGTTGGTATTGAGGAATACGGCGAATTAAAATTTGTGGTGGAATGTTGATTTTTGAATCTGGAAGGGATATTTAGAAAGTAGGGGAATGAATGAGAAGGATAGAGGAGAATGTTTTGAGGAGTCGACAGGTGAAGTCGAGTGGTAGACGGTGTGTACGAGGAGTGAAAAAGCCGGTGTAGTTCCGTGAGTGTTGAGTACCCATCGGAACGAGAGGTAGGCCGAGTTGAGAGAAAAGAATCTCCTTGAGCAAAGAGTGTCCCGGTAGCTGATTGAAGTGGTTCGAAAAAGGTAGAACACGGCATCACGAGAAAAGCAGGAACGAGAGCTATACGAGGTAGATTTCAAAGGAGAACATTACTGGAGGCCAGGACGAGTTTTTATCGCAACCAAGGGTAGGAGGAAACGGGTCTTGTGTGAGGACATTCGCAGCTCACCAGATAAAGGTCAGTCTCATTTGTCAGGACATGAATGTATGGGTTTTTGTATTAAATACCACATTAAAAATTGAAGAACATAATCGATAATATCAGAAGATTTTCATCAAACTTAAATCAATTTGTTGCTAATAAATCCTAATAGTTCATTATTAATAAAAATTTTAAATTGGAAACCAAAAGGAAATAAGATTCCCATTTTTAAATGTTTGTGTTAAATAAATATAAGATCTAACAAATATTAAGCAGTGATTGCCATTTATATAAAATAAACAAAATTTTGATTTATAATTGTAATCCATATGTGTGTATTATTTTATTTTTTTACCTATCCCGATTAGGAACCACTGAGAAATACTTAGAAGTCACGAAAGTAAGTAAGTAATTTTATAATTCGCCCTGAGATTGAAAACATATTGGTATGTGATCTGGTTGATTAATTAGATTATCATTAATGCATTAATTAAATTAAATTACATATAAGAATATCATCACATATAAATAAATAAGATCACAACAATATATTTTCAATTATTATAAATAATTCAGAAAATAAGTGAGCCTAATTTCTACACCACAATACACAAAAAAATGAAAATATGTATACCTAAAAATGTAAAAACAATTCTGATTGATAATCTTACGGCTCATTTATAAAATAAAGTACCTAGTCTTATTTTAAAAATTTAAGAATCTTTATATTAACTCATTTTCTGTATTTGTATAGACGAGATTTAATAATAATTTGGTTGTAGAAACTGATATAACCCTTCGCCTTAAATTAACGACATTCACTCTTTTAGAAAACGCTATACTTGATTTGTATGTGTAATAAACGTGTTTAATAAATATTTTTTACAATGATAATTGTTGTTCATCTTCAAAAATAATTTCTTGTAATAACAAAAAAATATTTTAGAAGAAAGCTTATTGTGCATCAATTCACTTTTTATAAATTAAGCTAATACCGAAATACCGGTATTTTTATTATAAATACCGGTATCGAATACCGGACAAAAATCGTCCGGCATTCCGGTATTGTAAGCCCTAACCACATATACTACACATATAGAGGTTCAAATTTAGATACGAGCCCATCTCAGTTTTTGTTCCTTTTACAAGGCCGGACTCAAACGACTCGTATAGGTACTTGGCGAATAATCGTCACTTGTGTATACTGTCAATGCTGTGAGGAGGTTACTAGTACAATTATTGTACTATTTGTCAAACACTAATAATAATAATGTTAATACATTTACTACTATTCATTGACAAAGAATTGTACTAGTAACCCTCCCAAAAGACATAGTAAGTAACACAAGTAACGATTATTCGCCAAGTACACGAGTCGTTTGAGCCCGGCGTAACTAATAGCACGATAACTTTTGAACGAGATAACAGATTTCAACCAAAATTGGTATATGGGTTCTTTTTTTGATGAATAATATCGAGGTGTTAAACCGGATAAATCGGTTTACCAGAATTTGTGTTTTTACTGTTTTTTTTTTTTATGTAAAAATATACTGTTTCTCTTTCAATTCTTTCACCCTGTATATGCTAATTTTTCAAAAAGGTAATACCGGCGTTGAAAAGAGCGTAAAAATATTTTTAAATCTTTAGTTACATTAATTACCATTTAATAAATGCATAACGTATCTTCACGTGTAGGTACCTATGTGCGACAGATTCGTGCAAATAATAATATAAGAATTATTGTGCATTTAAAGGTAGAATCTTATAATTTGGACCACACATACTACACATACAAAGATTCAAATTTAGATATGAGGCCATCTCAGATTTAGTCTTTTACAAAAATGGCGGGCATTCAAAATGAATCTGCCGCCCATGGGTACATGTGAACATACGTTATGCATTTATTAAATGGTAATTAACACAACTGAAAAGTTCAAAATATTTCCTAAAAAATATATTTACTCTTTTCAATGGCGATATTACCTTTTTGAAAAATTTATATATACAGGGTGAAAGAATTGAAAAAAAAACAACATATTTTTATATAAAAAAAAAACAGTAAAAACACAAATTCTGGTAAAATAACCTATATGCCAAATTTGGTTGAAATCTGAAGTCTCGTTCAAAAGTTATCGTGCTATTAGTCACATATGTTTAGTCGCCATTTTGAATCCCCGCCATTTTTGTAAAAGGCAAAATCTGAGATGGCCTCATATCTAAATTTGAACCTTTATATGTGCAGTATATGTGGTCCAAATTATATACTTCTATCATTAAATGCACAATTGTTTCACATATCGGCTGCACTACTTACGTAGGAGCTGAATGCAAACGACCACAGACAACGACTTGTTTCTCAATTAATATTTACAACGTAAAATAAATATAAATCAAGTATATGCACCCAATGAAGACAAGGATCAAGATACCATAGATGCCATCTATGAACAAAGGCTATAGCGGGATAAGATGGTCAAAATTGCACCAGGCTCGATTCAGTTTTGGGTTCAGCCATTCGAAAATGTATAATTGAAAACTCACTCAGCCAAATTTTCAAGTCCCTAGGTGCACCGGGGGGTCCGCTATGGAAAAAAATGTGTTTTTTCGAAAACATTTTTTTTCCAGACGCTGTATTGCTGCAAAAAATCTGAAAAAATTTATGAATACGTATCTTAATAACACAAAGCTGCCTGATTTTTTTCAGATTTTTGTCTTCAAAATTGAGCGCAGGAAAATTTTTTGAAATTTTCAAAAAAATTTTAGGTTATGTTGTAAATTTTTCGCCAACTTTAAAATATTGTTATTTTATGTATTTTTTTCCATTCTTTCGAATGGCATAGGCATCATTATCATTTTCGACGTGGAAAATACCTAAAAATCGAAAAAAAAACTGTTTTTTTGGCATTTTCTGAAGTTTTTGACTCATAAACTCAACAACATACAGCTACATTAATCATTATTTACATTTTTATATGTACTGTTACATTTACAATCAAAATCAGCTATTAGAACTTATTTTTTTCCTACAGCATGCTCAAAAACCCCGTTTTTCGGCGTTTTTACTAAATAGCCTCAGAAATCAGTAAAAAAAAATAATTCTTTGAACGTTTAAAAAATTAAAATTTTGTTGTTCTCGATAGAATGTAATACAACTAATACTTAAATAAATTATTTTTTTGTTTTGCACGATTGTTTGAATTTCATATATAATACTATCGTCCCATTAAGGGTACCCTGCCATAGGCTTATAAAAAAATCAATAGATTAATTTTTTTAACGTTTTAACGTTTAAAAAATAAAATTTTTGTAGTATTCGATAGAAAATGTTGCCCCTTTATAAAAATGCTTGTTGCGGTTGTGATTTTCAAACCGCGCTAAGGTTAAAAAAAGCTCGGCACTTTGGTGCCGTACGCAAGGAAGCGCTTCTAGCCACGTTTTTGGAATAAAACTCAGGATAAACCAGTTCTGAAGTACCCACCGTCGAAGCCACTAACTACTTACGTAATAAAAATATTTTTAAAATAATAAAATAAGAAAATCTACGGTTTCGTTTTGATTAAAAAATAACAGGATCCCCAGGAGCTAGGTGCTTTGGAAAAAAACGTGTTTTTTTGAAAAAAATTATTTTTAGACGCAGTATTACTGCAAAAAATCTGAAAAAATTAATGAAGGCGTATCTTAACAATACAAAGCAGCCTGATTTCTTTTCAGATTTTTAGCTTCAAAATTAAGCACAGGAAAATTTTTTGAAATTTTCAAAAAAATCTTAGGTTATATTGGAAATTTTTCGCCAACTTTAAAATATTGTTATTTTGTGAAGTTTTTTCCCTTCTTTCGAATGGCCTAGGCATCATTATCATTTTCGACGTGGAAAATACCTAAAAATCGAAAAAAACTGTTTTTTCTGAAATTTTTGACTCATAACCTCAACAACATACAGCTACATTAATCATAATTTACCTTTTTTATGTATTTTTATCTTTACCATCAAAATCATCTAATGAAACTTATTTTTTTTTACTAAATAGCCTCAAAAATCAGTCAAAAATTAATTTTTTCAACGTTTAAAAAATTAAAAGTTTGTTGTTATCGATAGAATGTAATACAATTAATACTTAAATAAGTGATTTATTTGCACGATTATTTGAATTTCATATATAATAATATCGTCCCATTAAGGGTATCCTGCCATATGCTTATAAAAAAATCAATAAATTAATGTTTTTAACGTTTAAAAAATAAAATGTTTGTGGTGTTCGATACAAAAAAAAACACTCCTCAAGTACTGCCGTCGAAGTCACTAACTACTTACGTAATAAAAATCGTGTTATTAAACGTTAATGAGGAATTATTATATAAATATATCACTAAAGTATTTGAATTATTTAATTGCTTAAATAGTGCAACCTAAAGAGTGCAGTGTTTAAAGGGATTAATAAATTAATTATTAATAAGTTACTAAGTACTCATGAAATTACAAAATTCAAATTCAAATTAATATACAGTATGATGCAAAGGAATGGAATAAATTCGTTATTTATTAAACTGTCGACTCTAAGGAAAAATCCCGAAAGAGGCCGATTTTTTAATTGTGATTTTTTGGCATATATATGATACTAGTAATGACGTCATCCATCCGGGCGCGATGACGTAATCCATGAATTTTTTTAATGAGAATTACGGTTATATGAAAAACCATAGTAGCAAAGAACTTTGGTTTGTATAATGGTATAAAATTTTATTAAAAAACTTTTAAAAAAAGCATCCAAGAACATCCAGAATGTTTTCGATCTAGTCAAATCATCTTCAGTGACATTCTGTGTAGTAATTGAAACTAGCCCACTAGTTGATATATAGTCTTTAAAATTACATAATTTTATTAAAATAAATTTTTTTATTAAAATTATACTTTTGGAATGACAAGTCAAGACGAGTCACACAGACCGAATTCTGTCTTGACTTCGAACTCGTTGTGACAAGTACCCCTTCAGTTTTTCGAGCAGGAAAGCCATGCTGCTTTTGAGCTTTAGTAAAATCCATTAATATCGACATTGTGCCGCATTTCAAAAGTATAATTTTAATGTTGTTCTGAAGCTATTTCCTTTGGCATTTTTATGATTAACTATTTATATGGGAAGTTTTAATAAATAATTATGTAATTTTGAAGACTACATAATAATATATGAACTAGCGGGCTATAGTTTTAGTAACTAAACAGAATGTCACTGAAGATGATCTGACTAGATAGAAAATGTTCTGATGTTTTTCTATAATCTACTTGGATGACTTTTTTAAAAGTTTTGTAATAGAATTTTATACCATTATACAAACCGAAGTTTTTTATTTCTGTGTAAGTTTTTTAACTATGGTACACAGCCAATCACTGGGACTTTACTATAATTTGGTTATTCGAAAGGTTTTTCAATTCTCTATTCAGTAGTATAAACATTACCATTATTAGAAAGGACTAAGTTTTCAATCTAATAGCACATAAAATAACATCAAAAATATTACTCTACATCCCACCTGATTGAAAACAATGGAAACATTACCCTTATTATTTATATATACAGAGTGACCAAATTTTTTTTAAATAAATTAATTTACAAAAAAAAATAATGTATGTAATTTATTTAATTCAAAATATATTTTACTTTCAGAAAACGGAAAAAAATATTTATTCGAAAAATAAACATTGCTTTTCGCTTAAATAAAATGTTCAAACTTCCAAGAGGCAGGTGGCTAGCAGGAGCTGGCTTGAACATTGAATTTAAGTGAAAAGCAATGTTTATATCTCAAAAATTTTCTTCTGTGTTCTAATAGAGGTAAAATATATTTTGAAGTAAATACATTACTTAAATTCTTCTTTTTATGTCAATTAATTTAATTCAATTTTTTTTGGTCACCCTGTATAAATAATATATCTGAATATCCTTTGAAATGAGTTGCCACACGACCCATATTCTCATTTAAAAAAATCATCGATTACGTCATCACGCCCAGATGGATGACGTCACTCGTATCACACTCGACCCGTTTCGGTATTTTTCCAAAAGTTGCCAGTTTACGAAATAACGACTTTATTCCTTTCTTTGCACCATGCTGTATATTAATTTGAATTTTGTAATTTCATGATTGTGTAGTAACTTTAATAATTAATTTATTAATCCCTTTAAACTCAATCAATTAAGTAATTCAAATAATTTAATAATTATTTATTTAAATAATAATTCCTCATTAACGTTTAATAAATTTTTTTTTCATTTATTTTTTTTATTTTTTAATCAAAACCGTAGATTTTCTTATTTTATTATTTTAAAAATAGTTTTATTACGTAAGTAGTTAGTGGCTTCGACGGCGGGTACTTGAGGACTGGTTTATCCTGAGTTTTTTCCAAAAACGTGGCTAGAAGCGCTTCCTTGCGTACGGCACCAAAGTGCCGAGCTTTCTTAACCTTAGCGCGCTTTGAAAATCACAACCGCAACAAGCATTTTTATAAAGTGGCAACATTTTCTATCGGATACTACAAAAAATTTATTTTTTAAACGTTAAAACGTTAAAAAACTTATTTTATTGATTTTTTTTATAAGCCTATGGCAGTGTACCCTTAATGGGACGATATTATTATATATGAAATTCAAACAATCGTGCAAAACAAAAAAATAATTTATTTAAGTAATAATTGTATTACATTCCATCGACAACAACAAAATTTTAATTCTTTAAACGTTAAAAGAATTATTTTTTTTTTACTGATTTCTGATGCTATTTAGTAAAAACGCCGAAAACGGGGTTTTTGAGCATGCTGTAGGAAAAAAAAATAAGTTCTAATAGCTGATTTTTTTGTAAATGTAACAATACATATAAAAATGTAAATGATGATTAATTTAGCTGTACGTTGTTGAGTTTATGAGTCAAAAACTTCAGAAAATGCCAAAAAAACAGTTTTTTCGATTTTTAGGTATTTTCCACGTCGAAAATGATAATGATGCCTATGCCATTCGAAAGAATGGAAAAAAAATACATAAAATAACAATATTTTAAAGTTGGCGAAAAATTTACAACATAACCTAAAAATTTTTTGAAAATTTCAAAAATTTTTCCTGCACTCAATTTTGAAGATAAAAATCTGAAAAAAATCAAGCAGCTTTGTGTTATTAAGATACGTATTCATTAATTTTTTCAGATTTTTTGCAGCACTATAGCGTCTGGAAAAAAATGTTTTCAAAAAAACACGTTTTTTTCCATAGCGGACCCCCCGGTGCACCTAGGGACTTGAAAATTTGGCTGAGTGAGTTTTCAATTATATATTTTCAAATGGCTAAACCCAAAACTGAATCGAGCCTGGTGCAATTTTGACCATCTTATCCCGCTATAGCCTTTGCAATGTCTTAAAGCTAATTAAAAGGCATGATATAAATAGTATAATCAGCTATTTAAACGCTAAAGTGGGCCAAGAAGTGAAGAATTGTGTGGAGCAATATGGACTCAGGGAGAGGAATGAACATTGCGATAGACTTTTTTTTGTGTGTGAGAGTGGGAATCTTCTAAAGACCGTACCAGGCGAATCGTACCTGGCGTGTGTTGGATTCAGAGTAAACGGAGTACATCCGAACGCAGTTCCCCTCCGGGGCCTTGCCACCGGATGCATCCGTGTTACAAAGCCTACCAACTAAACCCACTCTCCGCTTACGCGCGTGGCACGTCTTTCCAGACCGTTCTCTCGCGCGCGCAGCCTCCCTTTTTCTACTCTTTTCTTTTTCTATCTGTTGCTTATATCGCTTTTGTTTACCCCTGTTGTCTCTCTCTTTCTACAATCTCTTTTCTTTTAATGATTTTTGTCACAGCCTCTATCACTTCTTTACAACTCCCTTTCCCCCCTTGTCACTATGGCCATAAAATTGTTTGCCCTAAGTGCCTACTTTTGGATATAGCTCCGCTCTTTTGTCATTAAACTTTCTGCATTCAAACACGCAGTGTTCTGCTGTGTCGCTTACTCCACAATCTACGCAACTATCATCTATTGCCTTGTTTATCCTCTCAAAGTATGCTCTAAACGATCCGTGTCCTGTAAGGAATTGCATGAAGAAGTAGTTCGTACTTTTATATTTGCACTTCACCCACTCCTCCACGTCAGGGATCAGAGTCCTTGTCCATGCAGCCCTCCGCTCGCTTTCCTACTCTTCTTGCCACTTTGTAATGGTTTCTTTCCTTTCTTCTGTCTTCTCCTCGTCAGTCTTGCCGTATGTTTTGGCTCTCTCTTTTACCTGCAGGTGTATTGGTGATACCCCAGCTATAACTTGTAGGGCCACCGTCGAGGTCGTTTTGTAGGCGCACACGACCCTTAATAGGGCTTTTCTTTGGGCTTTCTCTAACATGTTTTTGTACTTTTTTTTGTTTATTACTTGATGCCACACCGGTGCCGCATATAGGCCCGGTACTTCATGTCTCGATTAACAGCCCGTTAGTTAACGGAGGTTTAATCGAGACCTCATTAGGGTCTCTTGCGTTGTAATAAATGCAATTACAAATTACAAGTATTATTATAATTATAAATAAGTATAATAATAATTATAACTGCATTTATTATAACGCAAGAGACCCTAATGAGGTCCCGATTAAACCTCCGTTAACTAACGGGCTGTTAATCGAGACATAAAGTACCGGGCCATAGGGTTGTGAAGTGTACCACTTCCATTAGGATCCCTCTTTTCCCCGTACCTGGGCCTTATATATTAGGCATGATTATTGCCAATGCTGTTGCTCTCTGTTCTGCCTTATGTGCAGCATATTTGACACGTTCGCCAAATATCTGCTTACTGTCCAGCATCACTCCCAAGTATCTAACCTTTTCGGTCGGCGTTATTCTTTCACCTTCGAGGGTGAAGGAGATGTGCTCTTTGTCTCTAGGTCCTTTTAATATCAAGGCTTCCGTTTTGTGCGTAGCAAGTGTCACCTCTCGATCATTCAGCCACATTTTCACCCTTTCCAGTGCAGCATTCGCCGTGTTCACTATGAGCCTGTTTTCGTTGTGCTCTACTAGAACGACCAGGCCATCCGCGTAAGCTATAGCCTGTGTCCCTTCTCCTAGATCTTCTTCTAGTATGTCATTGTAGAGGATGTTCCAGAGCAACGGTCCTAATACCGAGCCCTGTGGCACCCCGCCGATGTCAGCATAACATCTCCCCTCGCTATGTTAATATTTCTACTTGAGAAGTATTCCTTCACTATATTTTGTAGGTATGGGGATATTTCCAAATTCTCCAGTATTCCAGTTATTACTCTCCAGCTTGCACAGTTGAAGGCATTTTTTATGTCCAGAAAGAAGGCCACCAACCACCTGCTCCTACATGTGGCAGTTAATTGCGTGGACTTCCCTTTCCCAAACCCATATTGGCGTTCAGACAATCCCCCTTTCTTCATTACTTGTTTTTCTAATCTCGTCTTTAATAAGTATCTCAAAGACCTTGCCCATCGTGTTTAATTGGCATATCGGTCTGAAAGCTCCCGGTTCCCCAAGTTCTTTCCCAGGTTTGGGAATAAGTAAGAGGTTTACCGTTTTCCATGCCTCTGGGAATTTTTTCTTTCTGAGGAGGTCATTCATGATATCTTTTACCCATGGAGCTTTTTCCTCTATGATTATTTTAACAATTTCTGATAGAACTCTGTCGGGTCCAGGTGCTTTCCCTGGCTCCATCAACTCCTCCATAGTGAAGTCTTCTGCCGGCGTTTCTACATGCCAATTTGTGAATTCTATAATCTCTCTCTGTGGGAATAGCTCTTCTGCTATCTCTCTTCGATTTTGTGGATACTACTTCCTTTTAGATTTTTTGTCACTATCTTATATGCATCACCCCAGATGTCATTCTCGAGGTTATCGCACATTTCCAGCACCTTTTCGTTTCATTGTTGATTTCCTTTGAGAGTTCTTTCTTTAAAATTTTCAATCGCTCTATCTCTTCCTCCACCAGTTGGTTCTTCTTTTTATCTCTAGTGACTTTTCTTCTCAGTTCGATATATCCCCTTCTTATTCCTTCTATGTTGTCTGTCCACCAATATGGGCGGCTGCTTATTCTTCCACCCTCTGGGCAACACCTTCTGGCCAGCTCTTTTATTTTTTCGTATCCCTCTTCATAATTGTTGGGATATTCTTCCATTGCTCTGATTTCTTCCTTTAGCTTCTGTTTATCGATGTGTTTCGTTCTTCTGCCATCGTTAGTTTTCTTTACGTTCTCTCTCATCTTAAATAGAATGTGTCTATGGTGGGTAAATATTTCCCCTTCCAGAACATCCAATTCAGCCGTTTTCCTCCTCATCGTCGCAGTCGCTAGCGTGACATCTATGTGAGTCTGACTTTCTCCTCTAACAAAGGTTGGTTTGCCGTTATTAAGGGCCGAGAGGTTCATTGCTTGTATTATCTCGTTCCACATGTCGCCTCTGTGATCATTTTGTGGTGCTCCCCATACCACAGATTTAGCATATATGTCACCCGTAATAATCAGTCTCTTTTCCCTATCGCATGACTAGCTATGTCGTCAACTACTATCTTGTATTCCATGAGTATGATATTAGAAGAGATGTAGGTCGCCACCAGGACGAACATTCCAAGGTCCAGGACCACAAATCCCTCCTTCCTTAAGCATGTTCTTATTCCTATTTCTCTGTATCTAATATAGATTGCTACATCTTGCTTCTTGTCTACAATCCATCTCCCTTTAGCTGTAATCTTTTATTGGGCTCGATTACTATTACTAGATCCGCTCCCGTTTCTTCCCCTCTTAACGTGAGTATGCCATGTGCCGACCTACATCTCCCCAGGTTTGCTTATGCTATTGTTGGATTGAATTTATTGGCTGACTACCCCCCCCCCCACTTTGTGCTGTGGCTGTTCTATCTTCGTTAAAAAATTTCCTGTGCTCAGGACAGTCGTTTGTGTCCGTTCCCTTCGCTGTTACATATTCCGCAGTGGGTGTATATTGGCAGTTTTTCGCATCGTTACCTTCTTTCCAGCAGTTAGGCACTTGTCTCCCCCTTTTCTTTCTTTGCATGTACTTCTTGTGTGTCCAAAATGTAGGCAAGCATAACACCTCTTTGGCCTATATTTGGGCGCCTCAATTTTGCTTGTGGCCAACCCTATTCTGACTCACTTCTTATTTATTAGGGTTTGGGCTAATTTTACGTTTGCCGTAATTATTACTGTTTGCCCCCGCTATATCCCGCCTTTCTCTCCAGAATTGTTACTGTATCTCCTTCTCTCTGCCCCAAGTGATCCTTCAATGCTCCAATGACCTCTTCGTCATCCATAGTTTTATCTACGTCGTATATGATCAGCGTTTTGTCCGGGAGTTTCGAATTAACTTCTAGTCCCGTTTTGCGTGCTATCTCTTTAGTTAAGTCTTTTATTTTATTTATTTCTCCTCTTATTTCCAATTTAAGATCTCCCTTCGCCGTTTCCTTTAGAGTTTTAATTTCTACTCCGCAATTTGTAACATCAACGTTATTTCTTACTTGTTGTACAAGTTGTGCGTATGTTGTGTCACCGCGTTTTATTAAGATGTTTCCCCATTCTGTCTTTCCTTTTAGATATGGGACCACCATATTAATGGTCGGACATCTTGGATATTAGTGCACCCTAATATGTCTGTGTAGATTTTGGCATTGGATCCGACCATCACTTGTAACACCGTTGCCGTATCCTCTATTTTTTCATACTATCACGTTACAATTTTTTGTGATATACACGAGCGGGACACCCTCAAAAAAGCGCTTAGTTTTCGAGATACTGACCACGGAGGGGTGAATGGCTAATTTTATTCATACTTTATATTTTCGAGGGTGCTGAAAACGAAAATGAGGTTTATTTTGAATTGTATGTGGGGGAACATTGTCAAAATCGCAATTTTAACCTAAAAATAAAAAAAAAATGAAATCACGTTTTTTGCGTTTACCTCGCTACAACTCTGTTCCATTTTAATATTTTTTTCTGAAATTTTTACAGTATATAGCTCTAACATTTCTGAAGACAAAGGTACCTGCTTCAAGTTTTTATTCTTATCATGATAAAGGTTATGAATTTTTCAAAGAAAAAGGTGCGGATTTGTGCATTGCAAAGTTTAATCGCAAAAGTTGTGTGACGAAGTTTAAAATATAGCTTCTTAATCACGTTTATTTGAAAGTAGAGAGTACAAAGAAGTTTTCTGGTAAGTTTTAGATCAAAATGTTTTATAGAAAAAAAAAATCGTGCAACTTTTAATGTTGACATTAGAAATCCCCAATATAACGCTTATTTTTTGAGGGACAGACAATCTAGGTCTAATTTCTGACCTTTAGTACTATCCTTGGAGTATAAGCTTTCATTTGACACCTCATTTGTCATTGTCCCTAGTATAATGACGGAGAAGTAAACGTTCTTATTCTATTATTCTTGTAGGTACATTTAACATTGATTGAAATTATGAAAGAAATGGCATGGCAACACTGTGACGCACAAACAAGATTCAGCTGTGCGTTACATAGGGTGCACTAATATCCAAGATGTCCGTAATGGTCGTCCCCATATCCTTTAGGGAACATTCCAGGGCCTTTCTGTAGTTCTCCCATGCCATACCTTGTCCAATTATGCAGAACAAATTTTGGTTTTTGTTCTCTATCGCTTTAACTTCTTTTATGGCTTCAGCTAAATCTATTGCCGCGTCAAAACTCTCTGCCTCACCCTCCTCGATCAATGTCGCATATGCCACCTTCGTATTTAACTTGCTTCTTCCTCTCCTTGCTTCAGATGTACTAAGGACATAGTCCGTACTGCTTTTGCACTCCCTTATTATTCTGTCCAGACCGGTATGGCCTTGAACCCATTGCGTGGTGTAGTTGTCTATGTCACCTTTCTCCTTGTCTACTGTTATTATTATATCTTTGTCCCCAGTTGGTGCTATTTCTCTTCTTTCTACTATTTTGGTTATTCTGTATGCCGTTTCAGGCCATTCTTCTCCAGCATATCTTATAAATTCATCCTTTGTCATCCCTTTTTCTAGGGTGGCAATAATTTCTCCCTCAATTCTCTTTCTTCTTAAGTCCATATCTTTTTAGATGTCCCATTCATTCGCTTGCGTCCCCATTTCTGTCTTCTTCACTGGTGCTTGATTACTGGGTTTTTCTTTATATGACTGCATAGTGCCATGCATTCGCTTTGTTGTCTTGTACATCTTCTGAATCATTTTCTTTATTTCCACCTTTGTAGTTCCGTATTCTTTCGTCATGTCTAGCAATGTTTGTGATATTTTATACATTTCTTCCACATTCTCTCTCATCAACGTTAATTCTTCACTTTCCATATCATTTTCTTCTTGAGTAACCTATAATATTAAGACCTCCGCTTCTTCATTACCGCTTTGGTCGTCTAATACTTTCTCTGCGTCTGTTCTCGTTTCTATTGCCGTTTCCTCGGAGTTTGCGTCGTCAGATATGTCCGTTAGGTTGTTTATTGTTTCTTCTGTTTCCATTTCCGTCCCACGAGTTGGGAAGTTCTTTTCGTCCCGCTGGGCAGTGCTCCCTTACCCAGTTAAGGCTTTTGTTTTCCCCACGAGTTCGCCTTGTTCACGTGAACAAGACATTGCGATAGGCTAGTTGATTTCTGTATCAATGAGGAACTTATAATTGCAAATACCAGGAGCAGACATATCCTCCGATCACAACCAAGTTTTTCTGTCGATGAGAGGGAAACTTCTTCACGTGCCACTCCTAGCGGAGATTGGAAATCATCATGGCCACTGCGACTTTGTTAGCAGCGCGCCTAAAAAGTTCAATCGAACTACACCCGAACCATTCGCGTAGATTGCGAAGACACGATATTTGTCTTCTTCCCACACTTCTTTTGCCCTGCGTGATATTTCTTAAAAGTTCGGACTTTTCACTCCTCATAATGCTCCCCAAGTATTCCATCTTTCTAGTTTTTGTCTCATTTATAATTTCGCATCTTTTGCCTAAAGTTTGGAGTACTTGCGTGTTGTGTGTCGACTGTTTTCGTGTACAAGCCTCAACTCCATATAACAGGGTGAAAAAGACATAACACCGCAGCATTCGTATTCGTAACTTTATACTGATATCACGATTGCAAAAGAGTTTGCGCATTCTATTAAAGACTGATCTAGCAATTTCTATTCTGCATAGAGGGAAACTAAAGAATGTAAATGGCCATGGATAAAAAATCGTGGATACAAGACAGCTAAAATAAGACAATATTTTTGATTTTAAATAACTTTTTTATTTATGATGATATTGTAACAATTTTTTAAACAGGTTGAAGCAAAATTAATAATTAACACCGCAAGATAGACGGGGTTGAAAACATGAGAAAAGGCCTATGTTTAGCAGCGGGCTTTTGAGGCTGGATGATGATGATAACACCGGTTTGTAACGTCCTGCGCCTTCTGGTTCCTATTTTCCGGCCGCATCGATCTGTCCAATCTCCTGGTCGTAAATCTCTCTCAGACATTGTTTTTGGGATTCCAGTTATCCAGGTAGTTTTCGGTCTGCCCCTTTTCCTTTTTTCCGGAAGCAACATTATCCTATATTAAATGCATGTTTAGAGGCGAACTAGTTTATATCCCTCTCTTCAGAGTAAACTTGCATATATCCAGTTACATTCCATTTCCAATCAAATTTCACACATTAAAATATTTCTTCAATATGTAATTTCTTACGTTATTTCAGAATGTCTGCTTGAGAAAAATGATTCACCGAAGATACGGATTTTATCCCAGTGTGCATTCTCAAATGACTTCAAATAAATTATGTCGTACTAAACTGCTTAAAAAAATTTCACGCTAAGGCGCTTTTCGAGTGTGTCATCAAATGTGTTTTCAATTGACCTTTTTGTGAAAACTGCTTAAAACAAATTTCGCACTTGTAAGGTTTTTCTCCAGTATGCAATTTTATATGTAGTTTCAAAGCACTTGACTGGGAAAACTGCTTAGAACAAATTTCACACTTATGAGGTTTTTCTCCAGTATGCAATGTCATATGTTGATTCATGTGACCTTGTTGAGAAAACTGTTTAAGACAAATTTCACACTTGTAAGGTTTGTCTCCAGTGTGTACTCTCAAATGTACTTTCAAATTACCTGTTGTAGTAAACTGCTTTAAACAAATTTCACACGTGTGCGGTTTTTCTCCAGTATGCAATGTCATATGTTGATTCATGTGACCTTGTTGAGAAAACTGTTTAAGACAAATTTCACACTTGTAAGGTTTGTCTCCAGTGTGTACTCTCAAATGTACTTTCAAATGACTTATTGTAGTAAACTGCTTTAAACAAATTTCACACTTGTGCGGTTTTTCTCCAGTGTGCACAACTATAATATGAAGTTTCAAATGTTGTGCCGTACGAAACTTCTTAAAACAAATTTCGCACTTGTAAGGTTTTTCTCCAGTATGCAATTTTATATGTCGTTTCAAAGCAATTGACTGGGAAAACTGCTTAGAACAAATTTCACACTGATGAGGTTTTTCTCCAGTGTGAACTCTCAAATGTATTTTCAAATCATTAGCTATACTAAATTGCTTAAAACAAATTTCACATTTATGAGGCTTTTCCCCAGTGTGCACTCTCAAATGTACTTTCAAATGACTTGTTGAAATAAACTGCTTTAAACAAATTTCACACTTGTGAGGTTTTTCTCCAGTATTCAATTTTATATGTCGTTTCAAAGATCTTGACTGGGAAAACTGATTAGAACAAATTTCACACTTGTGAGGTTTTTCTCCAGTATGCAATTTTATATGTCGTTTCAAAGATCTTGACTGGGAAAACTGATTAGAACAAATTTCACACTTGTGAGGTTTTTCTCCAGTGTGCACTCTCAAATGTACTTTCAAATGACTTATTGAAATAAACTGCTTTAAACAAATTTCACACTTGTGAGGTTTTTCTCCAGTGTGCCTTGCTATATGCTGTTTCAAATGTTGTGCCGTACCAAACTTCTTATAACAAATTTCGCACTTAAAAGGCCTTTCTTGAGTGTGCGATATCAAATGTGTTTTCAAATTACTTGCTTGAATAAATTGCTTTAAACAGATTTCACACTTGTACGGTTTATCCCCTGTGTGCGTTGCTGTATGACGTTTCAAATGTTGTGCCGTACCAAACTTCTTACAACAAATTTCGCACTGGTACGGTTTTTCCCCAGAGTGAATTTTCATATGCGCATTTAAATACCCTTTTTTAGCAAATTGCTTAGCACAAATTTCACATTTTAATGTTTTTTCTTCAGCTGGTCTACTCATAGGTTGTTTCTTATCGTTTGAATGTACATGTATCGTTTTCATAATTTCCAATGTGTTCACCTCCTGTGGAAACCCTACAATAAAATTTCTATTATAAGTAATTACCTATCATTAACCCCTTAATGTACGCGCTCGACTCTGACACGAGCGACCATTCAATTTTAATCTTTCAATTTTTCAAGCACTTTCGAAGTTGGTATTTGTATAAAAGCCTATAAATATCTAAATAGTGGTAAAATCTTTTCTACATTTCTTTCTCTTCTTTTACATACTTTTACATACATTTTTATTGTCAAGACGGTTGTCATTGTAAAATGATATTTATTTATCTAATAACTTGCAGTAAGAACCATTTAGTGGAGTCACTGAAGGTTTTCACCTCCGATTTCGTTGAACCTTAATAGATTTTCATGAAAATTGGTGAGTAGTTAGAAGATACTTCAAGGAACAAAGGTGACATGATGCCAACTTGCGCTTTTACCCTGGGGGTGGATGCCACCCCTTCTCGGGGGTGAAATTATTTTTATTAAAAATAATACCAGATATCGATAGAGGGGCAATTTCTAAGCAAAATTTCTTATATAAAGTTATTAACATAAATCAATACTTTTTGAGTTATTAAATATCGAAGATTTTATTTTTTCTTAAAAAAATGCTTGTTTTAAAGCTGTTTTTCACGTATTACTCAAAAACTATAACCTTTTGTAAAAAAGCTATTATTACCAAAATTAAAGATAATAAAAAATTTAATACACTCCCAACTTAAAGAACTAAACTACCGGTATTCTAATAAGCGGGTTCGACTGTAATTGAATGTATATTTTTTTCGACGAGTACTCAAATCTAAGTATTCAAGCTTACATAACGGGAAACCGATGCATTTTATATAATATACTTGGTAAGTACTTGTCAAAGTACTTCGGAATACCTATCAAATGAGCTCCAGTAGAAGTTAATAGCATCATTATTAAGCAAGTTATGAGGAAAATAAGAGAACCCTTTAGATTTTTTTACGAAAAAGTGAAAAATAAAACATACCCCGTTTCCACAAAAATTAAAATTTGTAGTAATGATCACAAGAATTTCTTTAGGTTAACATAGTTAATGATTTCAACAATTTTGACCGGTTTAGAATGCATATTTTTGAAAAAAAAAAGAATTTAAAAAAATCAGAATTTTTTAAATTATCGTACTTTTCATTTTCTTTTGATAATAACTCCAAAAATACTCAATATACCTACGTAAAAAATCATATATAACTAAATTTTAGTTTTTTCTGTTCCAAATACTTTATCCATTTTACTATTTCCGTAGAGTAAAAAATAACCGAGATAGAAACGTTTAATATTTCAATTTTGCTGCGAGAACCATGTAACCGGGGGCATCTAAACATTCCGTATATGTATTTGGACCATAGGAGTTTTCTATTGGTTCGTTGCAGCACGCGGTAATATTTTAACCAATAGACGGCGAGGTTCCAGATGCATATACGAAATGTCAGTCGGTCCCAAATTCATATCTTCTTCTTAAGGTGCCGAGACCGCTTGTCAATCGTTGGCTCTCATGTTGCGCAGCATATTAACAATCATTGTCTTATTTACAGCCGCACGAAATAGTTCAGTGCTAGTTTTCCCAAACCATTGGCGTAGGTTTTTAAGCCAAGAAGTTGTACGGCGGCCCACACTTCTTTTTCCCATTATTTTACCTTGCATGACAAGGTGAAGTATGTCATATTTTTCTGGGTGACGCATTATATGACCAAAGTATTCCAATTTGCGCCTTTTAACCGTGTTCACTACTTCGCAACTTTTATTCAAACGTTGCAAAACCCTTTCGTTTGTGACTCTTTCTACCCAACTGATCTTCAGAATACGGCGGTAGACCCACATTTCAAATGCTTCTAGGTTTTTTAAAAGCGATTCTGTCAGTGTCCATGCTTCAACCCCGTAAATTCATATACGGAATGTTAAATATCGTACACCGAAAAAGATAAGTTTTTTTAGAGTCTTTTAAAAGGAGATTGATTTTAAAATACTTGTTACTGTATTATTAAATAAAAATAAAACAATTATAGTATTTCGAATGTTATTTGGTGCGAAATTCATATGCGGAATGTTAATTATTCGTAGACCAAAAAATGGGACTTTTTATTAATCAGTTAAAGGAGACTGATTTTAGAATACCTATTTTATTAATGTATTATTAAAGAAAAATAAAACAATGATTAGGTACCTATTTGGTGCGAAATTCATAAATGGGAGGGTATAGATTTGAGAGACATATTTCTTTATTTGACTAAGGTTTCGCTTTCTCAGAATTTTTAATGACTTGCACGTGTTTCATTCACAGTCATTTGTTTCTAGTTTCTGTCATGTGTCACATAATATTAATATGTACGACATACGTTATTGGTATATACAATAATACAAAACAAAAACGTATGACGTAGATATATTAATATTATGTGACACATGACAGAAGCTCGAAACAAATGACAATCGATGAAAAGCCCTATATATCAATTATGATGTCACTACCTGTATCATAATGAACTTTATTATGATATAGATTTCCATTAAGATACAGATTTTTAACTAATAGGGCTTTTCATCGATTGTCATTTGTTTCGAGCTTCTGTCATATGTTTTATAATCTTTGTAATATAATAAATATACACGGATTATACGACATATGACAGAAGCTCGAAACAACTGACTGTGAATGAAAAGCCCTATAGAATCGCGATATGACATTCGCGATAAAGGTGGCACACGCGCAGTAACCAATGGCGAGTCAAATACATACGCTTTGACAGTTCTCAATATGTAAACAAACTGTCAGACTGACAAACTACTTAATTTGTTTGCGTTACAAAATTAATAAATTTGAATATATTTTTTTTGTGAATGATCATAGAACAAAAATCGTGTATACAACTTGCATTTAATTATCATTATGACGCTCGTACTCTATACGAAACTCGTTTCGTATCCTTTATACTCGCTTCATAATGACCATCATTAAATGCTCGTTGCATAATATACTATTAAAAACCAGTCTCATTTTAACTGGGTTTAATAAAAATCGTCTTTTTGTTCTACGAATATTTAGCCGTAGAACAAAAAGACGATTTTTATTAAACCCAGTTAAAATGAGACTGGTTTTTAATAGTATATTATGCAACGAGCATTTAATGATGGTCATTATGAAGCGAGTATAAAGGATACGAAACGAGTTTCGTATAGAGTACGAGCGTCATAATGATAATTAAATGCAAGTTGTATACACGATTTTTGTTCTATGATCATTCACAAAAAAAATATATTCAAATTTATTAATTTTGTAACGCAAACAAATTAAGTAGTTTGTCAGTCTGACAGTTTGTTTACATATTGAGAACTGTCAAAGCGTATGTATTTGACTCGCCATTGGTTACTGCGCGTGTGCCACCTTTATCGCGAATGTCATATCGCGATTCTATAGGGCTTTTCATTCACAGTCAGTTGTTTCGAGCTTCTGTCATATGTCGTATAATCCGTGTATATTTATTATATTACAAAGATTATAAAACATATGACAGAAGCTCGAAACAAATGACAATCGATGAAAAGCCCTATTAGTTAAAAATCTGTATCTTAATGGAAATCTGTATCATAATAAAGTTCATTATGATACAGGTAGTGACATCATAATTGATATATAGGGCTTTTCATCGATTGTCATTTGTTTCGAGCTTCTGTCATGTGTCACATAATATTAATATATCTACGTCATACGTTTTTGTTTTGTATTATTGTATATACCAATAACGTATGTCGTACATATTATATTATGTGACTCATGACAGAAACTCGAAACAAATGACTGTGAATGAAACACGTGCAAGTCATTAAAAATTCTGAGAAAGCGAAACCTTAGTCAAATAAAGAAATATGTCTCTCAAATCTATACCCTCCCATTTATGAATTTCGCACCAAATAGGTACCTAATCATTGTTTTATTTTTCTTTAATAATACATTAATAAAATAGGTATTCTAAAATCAGTCTCCTTTAACTGATTAATAAAAAGTCCCATTTTTTGGTCTACGAATAATTAACATTCCGCATATGAATTTCGCACCAAATAACATTCGAAATACTATAATTGTTTTATTTTTATTTTATAATACAGTAACAAGTATTTTAAAATCAATCTCCTTTTAAAAGACTCTAAAAAAACTTATCTTTTTCGGTGTACGATATTTAACATTCCGTATATGAATTTGGGCCCGACTGACATTCCGTATATGCATCTGGAACCTCGCCGTCTATTGGTTAAAATATTACCGCGTGCTGCAACGAACCAATAGAAAACTCCTATGGTCCAAATACATATACGGAATGTTTAGATGCTAACCGGGGTCATTTAACCTTGTAATTTTAAAAAAGTAAGAGGTTTAAAAGACTAATTTTGACGTTTTTTAATAGCTCTTGGAATAAACTTTTAATTAGTTTTTAGTTGAACCTTATATCTTAAAAATTAACGGAGTTATTTGCAAAAAAACAATAACATTTTTTGGAAAAATTTTTAAGATACATTTTGAAACATTTTTGGTGCATAAATTTTAATGCTATCAACTTGTTCGAGGGCTTATTTGATAGATATTTCTATGAACTTTGACAAATGTTTAATTAGTTTATGTTATAAAATGCACCATTTTCCCGGTATTTAAGCTTGAATACTTAGATTTGGGTACTCGACGAAAGAAATATACATTCAATTACCTATAACTCACTTTTAGTTAACATTGAAAGGTTTTTCTAGTAAGGAGTTTATTTGATTTTTTATTAGCCTCAATTTTAATAATAACTTTTTTGCAAAAACTTATAGTTTTTGAGTTATTTATGAAAAATCGGTTAAAAACATACATTTTTCTCACGAAAAATTAAAATCTTTGATCTTTAATAACTCAAAAAGTTTTGATTTATTTTAATAAATTTATATAACAAATTTTGCTTATAATTTGTCCCTCTATCAATTGTGGGGTTATTTTTAATAAAATAATTTCACCCCGAGGAGGGGTGGCATCCACCCCAAGGGTAAAAGCGCAAGTTGGCACCATGTCACCTTTGTTTCTTGAGATATCTTCTAACCACTCACCAATTTTCATGCAAATCGATGGAGGTTCAACGAAATCGGAGGTAATAGCTCATATCCACCTTCAGTGACTGCACTAATTTACAATATTGATACATTGAATTTAGTTGAATTGTTCAAATTCTGTTTGTATTCGAAGCGTTAGTGTACTAAACAGCGTTACATAGATACCTTTTTTTATTGTCCAGCCAGTGTTAAGGCATTGTAAAATGAGATTTATTTTCTAATAACTTGCAGTCCGAACCATTGACAATCGACACGAATTGAATTTTGTAGAATTTTCAGTATTTTGTTTTTTATACAAAGCGTTAGTACATTTAAAGCAGTCTGAAGTGAATCGTGTTTTTTTATTCTTAGATCTATTTTATGCCTTAGATATAGAGATTTTATATAGATTATGTATTTGTATAATATGAAGAAAATATGAATTATCACTCGCCTCATCCCCAGGTAAAGTAAAGGTGCTACAACACTGAAAATACTTTTTTTCAGTTTAATTATAGATAAACAAACACAACTTTTCACTTTAAAAAAATTCGATCATTTCTTGACAGAAATTTCAATATTAATTTGTACATTAAGGGGTTAAACATTGCATGTAGTGTAGTCACTAAAGGGTTTCACCTCCGATTTCTTTGAACCTACATCGGTTTTCAAGAAAATTGGTGAGTACTTATAAGATGCTTTCAGAAACAAAAGTGACTGGATGCCAACTTGCGCTTAGACCCTGGAGTGGCCTGGACGTAGATGCCACTCCTTTTCAGAGGTAAAAAATAATTTTATTAAAAGTAACCGCATAAATCGATAGAACAAATTGTAAGAACAATTTATTATATAAAGTTATTAAAATAAATCAATACTTTTTGCGTTAATATTTTGGGGTTGCTCATCTCATTTTGAACGGGCATTTATAGCTCAAAAGAAAGTTTTAAGAAGTATGTATGGCGTTCCATTTTCGGATAGTTGCAAGCCACTATTTAAGAAGTAATTTTAAGAATATTCAAGAATATTTTAACACTACCTAGCCTTTTAATTTTCCAATTAATATTGCACATTGAGGAAAACAAGCTCAAGTTTGACAGAAATGAGGACATTCACTCACATGATAACTAGAGGTAAATCAAATTTTCGACAACCTTTTTCTAGATTAGGTGTATCCCAACATGCACCTGAATATATTGGAATAAAATGTTACAATAAAATAGTCAATATATTAACTCTCAGTAATTCGTCACATAAAGGTTTTCGCCAAACCGTGTATTCATTTTTAATGGACAACACATTCTACAGTAATGATGGGTTTTTAAATTTTTAACATTTTTGCAACAATAGTTCTCAATTTTTATTTGTAACTTTTATTTCTTATTTATTTTATTGTAATCACTGTTTTATTTTAATCATGTGTACTTTTACTATATATTGTACTCTATTGTACTAAAATTTTGACTAGTTCGATAAGATTTATACATTTTTTTTTTGTAAGAATTGTGTAAACTTTGTGGATGAATTAATTCTATCTACCAAAAGTAACTATTACTAAACGAAGAGGCAAACCGTTACTTTGATTACTTCGTACCAATCGTATCAGAGCGAGTACCTATTTGAGTATTGTATCTACATACGGTTGATATCAGAATCGGACCGGTATTCCACTAGTGACGATGAGTGTTATCGGTATACAGAGGACACAGTAGTCACCCTTGCCCTAGATGTTCAGCAGAAAATTTTATGCTGACCTTAAGATTTTGGGACTAATGTACCTGAACTACTTACAAACTAAATAAAAATTAGGTATATTTAAAAATCTTAAAACAGCAGAATGTAACTTATTTTGCTCTTTTTAACTTCATTATTTTATACTTACTGAAATCTTAGTGTTTCGAGATAATTAAAGAACATCAAAAAATTTTCTCTTTATCAAAATTAATTGCTTCAATATCCGAAATAACAATTTTATATCCAAATTTGGTTAAAGGGTACAGAAGAAATTAAATCCTTTTCAGATGAATCTGTACCGTTTTCGATAGATCTTCAAAATTTAAAATTAGGAGATGGAATACAAATGTTCAAAACTAACTAACACCTTTTGTGTTTAACCAGCTTTGTATTCAGCATTCGTCAGCCAATGTCGAAAGAATTTTTTCTGCTATAATCAAGCTTATGAAAAGATCAAAACCAATATGATTTTGTAATAGAAAACGACCACTTTAGGCTGGAAAAGATGTGGAAATGATAATGTTTCTACACTATAGGTACCTAATCAAAACCTTTAATTTTACATGCATGATATTGTTTTTATTTATTTTATTGTTTCATTATATTATTCCTCTTAAAGTGCCTTCTCCTCAATGGATGTTGGCTACTACAATATGTTGCAAATGTTGTCTGTCTCATTAGCTGTTCAAAATTTAACCCTGTTCATTGTCAGATGATTCTTAGTCACAATAGTCTTCTCCTTCATATGCCTCTCTTTCTCTTGATCTTTCCTTTCACTAATAGTTGAACATATTGGTACGTATTGTTTCTCAGTATGTGGCCTAGGTATGATGTTTTTCTAAATCTAGATCTAAAATCCTAATACATACATAGATATCTGCACGGGCCGAAAAAAGTTTAGTAGAATTTATAAATAAGTCATGTTTTGTTTTTTATCATTTTTAAACGCTTTTATTTAGTTCAATATTTTGCGTCAAATCTTTACACGTTAATGCCTTTTCTCCAATACAAATAAGTGAAAATTTGCAGACATGCATTAACGGGAACAATACACGAATAGTCAATAAAAATTTTTTTTTTATGTTTATTAATTGTTTAGATAAAAAACGATTAATGGAAAATGCTTAAATTCTCTAGTTTTTTACAATGTAGAAACTTGAAACTTTTACCGATTGTAGCTAATGATATGAACTATACATAATTTCACTTTTTACGTTAATTGTTTACGTTAGGCTTCATAAATAAACAATAAAGTTTCAAATTTTTTGCCGATTCCGACTACTGTTCATGTTAGTACATCATATATGTTTTATACATATTTTAATAAACATGACGATATATTCTAATGTTTGAAAAGTGTAAGACTAAAAAGTAAAAATATGAAAAATTTTTTTAAGAAACTCTTTTCTTTAGTTACGAGTGTCTAAAATTAAAAAATTATAATTAAAAAAATAATCAAAAAAGATAATTATAAAAAAATCAACTGAAAAGCAAAAAATAAAAAAAAATTGAAAAATCTAACACATTTGTTAAAGAAAAGCGTGGGGCAAAAACCGTTTATTCGATGAAGACGCGCCACACTTTTCTTTGACGAATGTGTTATGATTTTTTTAATTTTTTTTTATTTTTTGCTTTTCAGTTGATTTTTGTATAATTATCTTTGTTGATTATTTTTTTAATTATAATTTTTAATATCCAGCCAATATCCAGACAAGCGGCACGATTCTTAACAGAAGACAACAGTGTATAGGTTTTGCAGATGACTTGGTGTTTCTGACGCGTTCAAGAATAGAACTTCAAAAAATGTTCAAGCAATTTGAAGAAGAAGCAAAAAACTATGGCCTGACTATAAACCAAGGAAAAACCAAGTATATGGAAATGATAGGAGAAAATGCTGAAGAAAATAAGTGGATTACTCTAAGGACAAATGACAAAGATTATAAATTTGAGAAGGTAACTGAATTTGAGTACCTTGGAGTCACAGTTACAAATAGAGGAGACGAAGAGAGAGAGATAGATAAACGGTTGTTAAAAGGTAGCAAAGCAGTAGGTTCATTAAACGCACTGTTGAAGGCAAAAAACGTGTCCAGGGCAGCCAAGATCCGAGCGTATGAAGCAATAGTGAGACCAGCGGTGCTGTATGCACGTGAAACTTGGACAATGAACCAGAAAGTAGAAAAAAAGCTAGAGATTTGGGAGAGAAAAATATTGAGAAAAGTTTTTGGTGGTATAAAGGAGAATAACGGGGAATGGCGCAGAAGAACAAACCAGGAGCTAATGGAGATGTATAAGAAACCTAAAATAACTCAGAAAATCAAGGCACAGAGAGTTAGATGGTTGGGCCATGTTTTACGAATGCCACAAGAAAGAAACGTCCTAAGAGTTTTATCAGCAGGAGAACAAGGGAAGAAAAGAAGAGGGAGACCACGAAGGAAGTGGTTTGCTGCCGTCCGGACTGACCTAGAAGAAATGGGTACAAGAGACTGGAGAGGACAAGTACAGGACCGCAAAAAGTGGAAGAAATTAGTCAAGACTATTGAAGCCAAGGGCCTCTAAGGCCTGTAGGGCTGTTATATATATTATAATTTTTAATTTTAGTCACTCCTAACTAAAGAAAAGCGTTTCTTTTAAAAAAAATTTTTTCATTTTTTTTTATTAACATAATAAATTTTATATATTCAAGCATTCAACCATCTCATATTTTACATATCAAACCATTTTTATCCCTTACAGATTGGTGAAGGTTGTTGTTATATCGAATCTTATATACCTACTAATACAAATACAAAATATGTACTGAGAAATGCGATTCTTGATATGATTACCGCCATTACCCGTACTCAAATACAAAAGTAATCATAGTAATCAGACTATATTACTAATACTAAGTAATACAAAATATGTACAGTGGAACCTCGTTAACTCGGATTAATCGGGACCGCGGCCGATCCGGGTTATCGAAAATCCGGGTTGGCCGGAGAAGATGGTAAAAATTAATAAAATACGGTATACTTACAGATAAACTCCGTTATAATTGAAATAACATGAAATATATATGCACAGTACACATCTGAATTACGTATCAATTACGCCTTTATCAATTATTCTACCTAATGCTTCTAGTTTCTTTTCCATTGCCACTACAACATTTTTACGTTTTGTTGCCATTACGTAAACAAACAACACGCAAACACAAAAATCTGAATATATTTACAAACGATTACAGAACAGAAGCGAACAATACGACTGTACTACACACAATACGGTCTCAATCGCAACGATGTTATGTTATTTAATAGCAGTGAAGACTAAGACCATTGTTTAAAAAATAATTTTTTAATAGTCTTTTAGTCTTTTTTACTACAGGTCCCTGTTGTTTCCGATAACACGACAATGAACATCGTGTGCCATGAGTCATTTTTACTATCGTATATAGTATATATAGTTCAAATTACACAAATACCCATTATCTCTCAAATATTATATTACATACATTTTATTGATGAAATGTTTGTCTGATAAAAATCGGTCCGGGTTAGCCGGACTTCCGAGTTATCGGGGGCCGACTTATCGAGGTTCCACTGTACTAAGAAATGCGATTCTCGATATGATTACCAGCACTCAAATACAAAAGTAATCAAAGTAACGAATACTGTAACTGATTACTTTATACAAAAGTAACGATTTGTAACCAATACTTGAAAGTAACTCTATACCGTGGAGGTAAACAGTCGTATATCCACAATGTATACATTTGCAAGAAAGCGCAAAACATACAGACTAGTCAATAAACTATAAAAAAAAAATTATTTCCATTACGTCAAATTCAACATTATTGGTATATTATAATATGTAAATGCAAATCTATTACTGGGTATTAGTATTGTTAAGAAATTATTTACCTGATGTATAATAATGGGAGTTACGACTTTTTACCTCTATGTCTTTAAACAGGTAATATGCAAAATAAAAATCGTAAGTGATTACAAAAATAGTATATAATAGATATAATAGATCTTTATTTTGAAGTAGCAAAAACCTAATATACATAAATTAAGACAAAAATTACAATATGATCATATATACATGATATTACAATATATTCCGTATTTAAAAATGCAAAAAAGAAATCACAATGTTTGGAACAAAAAAGAACTCTTGTTTTTCATTATCCCGTTTTAACACCCTCAAAATACCATTTAATATAAAAATGGAGCTACGATTGTTTAACACTACCGCATACGAAAGCATACTATCTAATATACGCACGTATTTATGCAGTAGCTATGGATATACTACTGTTTACCTCAACTGACTAATGGAGTTTCTATTGTTTCTAAACGCCTTATCTAGGCAACTAATAACGCCGGATGTACGATTTTTTGCCACAATATGCTATGAAAATCTGACAACAAGAGCGTGGTATTAACTCCATTTCAGCAAAAAGTGGAGTTATGACTGTTTACCTCCACGGTACAGAACTATAATCAACATCACTATTAAATACATCATTTCAAGAATATGACTTACACCACTTTTGTTTTAACCCATTCATATCGACGCTGTCAAGCCTAAACGGCATAAACGACATTAACTTGATTTTTCAGGAAACACAAAAAACTGATTATTTTTATTTTTACCAATTCTGGTTATCTGCACAGTGATTCAAAAAAATTGGGGATTTTTTTTTCAAATTTTAATATATTGTGAACATTAATGTGGCTGAAAATACTGTCTGAAATAAATTAAAAACTATAAAATGGCGCTTATGTCCAATCACGATATAACATTGGTGAATATGCCAAACTTACCTCTGGCGTTTGTGTCGATCGCATCATTGTAAGGTTAGTCAATATGGCGCTTAAAAGGAATATATGCCATTAATGAAAAAAGAAACGAAAATCAAAAATTGTCGTTTATGCCAACAAGAAAAATGATGAAATTACGAAGATTTTTGATAGGGTTTATTTTTTATTAATCAAAAATACATTCTAAGTTAAAAACAAAACCTTAAATTCTTTAAACATGTTTTGG
The DNA here is from genome assembly GCF_917563875.1 of Diabrotica virgifera virgifera. Taxonomy (NCBI): domain Eukaryota; kingdom Metazoa; phylum Arthropoda; class Insecta; order Coleoptera; family Chrysomelidae; genus Diabrotica; species Diabrotica virgifera. The sequence continues at coordinate 50,064,683 of NC_065448.1, forward strand.
TGCTAGGATGAAATACTTAAAAGTAAATATAAAATACTTAAAAGTGGATATCTAATAATAAGTAGTGGATTCTAATTCATAATCACTGTCAATATTTGGTTCAACATCCGTATTGATTTGATTGCTTGTATTTTCCTTATTTTGATCACTACTTATACCGGCATCCAAACCATTATCTGCTGCTAAGTTGAAACATGATGTGAGATCGTGACTAAATATTTCTTCTTCTACTGCAACGTCTGGTGGTTCCTCAAAGATGATAATGTCATTGCTAAAAGCTTCTGCAATGTTGGCATTATAAATGTCATAAACCTCTAAGGGAAATATAGGGGGATTATTGTCAGTATATCATTTTGTACTGATTCGGTATATGTTTTATTTTCATTTAGTAAGGCCATTATTTTTTTACTTCTGCTATTCATGTGCAACAAAAAAATGGCATAAACGCCAAAAATCGATCGCCATTTTTAGCTATATAAAATTGATTTGAACTCTATGCTGTAATACAAAATGAATTGTTCATCACACTAGTACAAAGTTACAATAGAATATTTTAAAATAAACTTTTTATTTGCGCAATTTTTAAATAAAAAACCTGCATAAGAATACCATTGAGGAATGGCATTTGTGTCAACCACGATGTAAATATGTGGTTTTGGCATAAATGCTTCATAGTTTTTAAAGAAATTCAGTGTGTTTACGCTTCAAATATCAATACAAATTGAAAATATTGCAAAGGTAGATAATACCATGTTACTTATCCATAAAAATCGTAAAAATACATACCTTTACTATTATTACTGGACCGAAATGTACACAATGATAATCTTACGGGCACTGGCGATTATGTCAATCGGTGTTCACGTCGGTGTTCACGTGCCTGACTAGACTGGCGTTTATAAAAATTTTAAACCTATATTACACCTATTTCACTTTTTCTGCGGTTATTCCGTGTTGACTGTCTGGTGCGAAAATTAAAATCCTATTTTTTAGTGCAGCTAACTAAAAAGTGGTCATTTTGGCGTTTATGCCGTTTTGGCTTGGCGGCGTCGATATATGGCTGGGAAATGTCCAGAGACAAGATCATACGAAAACAACAAAAAGAAAATATTACAATGGAAGTCGGTAGGAAAGCGAAAGAAAAGTAGGCCCAAAACGAGATGGTTGGATGATGACCTGAAAACAATGAATATAAGACAATGGAGGAGAAGGGCACAAGAAAGATCTGAATGGGGCGACATAGCCAAACAGGCAACGACCCATCCAGGGTTACGATACCAAAAGAAGAAGAGCCCCGACTCTGATGCTATGCTATAAAAAAGTACCATTATGGTTTACTTACCTTTTTCATTTGTTTGTTTTTGTTCCAATAAAAGAAGTTTATGTTCATCTTGGCTCATTTCAATCTTCAAGGGAATTTTCTTCAAGTCTTCAGAATCACATGTATCATGTATACTTTCCCTTTTGGGTTCTTCCTTTATTTCAATTTTAAAGCTATCCAGAAGGGCATTATTCACGTCAGTATCTATTTCTATTTTATACGTCTCCTCACCAACTTCTTGTTTTACCTCCATTTCATTAACCTTTTGCTATTTAAATTTCAACTCAATCAATATACTCAACTCAAACCAAGTTCATTTGTTAATTTGTTCATTTCTCAATCTCTTCTTCTTCTTCCTTTTTTTTTTGGGTTTCGATTTTTTTTTAATCATTTACCCAGTACATGTTATTGGTTATGCGCGTCTTGCTCAAGGCAATGCACAACCAGGTGTCCTGTCAACTTCAGATCTATTTTTTTTTTGGTCCTATGTGGCTTAGACAATTAGGCAATCCAAACCACGTGATTTTTAATGACAGGACGTATGGCAGGCAATTCAGCGTTGCCAGAGTTGTTAAAATTGTACCAATTTGATACAATTAACAACCAAACTTTTGATACTAAAGTCTCCTAAAGTAAAAACCTAAAATTTTGTGACATAAGAAATTTGCTTCAAATAATATTAAACGACGTTTTTTTAAGTTTTTGTACAAAATGTGTTGGTTTAGTAATTTGTGTCACTATTCCAGTCATTCCGGTGCATTTACAAAAATTTCTCTGGCAACACTGCACACAAGCGATTTTATTGGATACTTTATTTAAATTAAAATTTCAAATTTAAGATACAATGTGGTATTACTAAGTACCTAAAATAATAAAATATATATTACCCCGATGATTTTACCTAAAATCTATTTTAGGGATGCTCAATATTATTTTTTATTAAACTTATAAAACATAAAATTTGTTAACCTAGCTTTCTTCAATCTTCCAAATTACTTAGTTAAAACTTTTTAACTACTTATTAAAGTTTATTGACGTAAGCAATATTTGTTACTATGTCACAGAAGTATTTAGCAATACTTACATGGACATAAAATACGAAAATTACTTTAAAATACTAAAATAACACTATACTATCATATGCCTTCAATGTATTGCATGCCAATCGCCAGACATATTGGAATAGTTTGACAGATCGTTGGATTCCCTAATTGTCTAAGCTATGTGGTCCTTGTCCTTCTTCTTGTTTTTCATTTTCTGTAGATAGAGGGGGAAAAGTGTTACAACGAGAGATGAGGATTTTTGAAAACGTCACAGTTGACAGTTTTTAATTTTTGCTAAAAAAACCTCATCAAACCTAATTTAGTGTGAAAACAGTTGTTAATTCTTGTTAATTTTTTATTTATCGTTGATAAGAAGTCGAGGTCCGCTGGGATGAACAGCCTCGGCTTCTTTTCGCAGTGAATATCTGTTGTGAATTTTGTTGTGTTTGACATTTGATTTTTTGGAAGAAAACTTAAAAAAGACAAATCTGTGATTATCGTTCGAGGTGAACGGACGACTCATCCAAAGGGTAAGGGCCAAAACTATCTATATTTCCCTGTTAATTTCTAATTTGCATCGACTGGCATAGATTTTAAATTCGTCAATCTGCCGCATAAGATGGAGGAAGAAGTTCCTCCCGATCCTCCTCCACCACCTGACCCTCCTAATAAAATCAACCAACATGAATGTCAATCTCAACCTCCAATTATTCAGAAAAGTCTTAAAGGAAAAAAACAAATACTATTTTCGGAGACCGACATAGGTCCTTATGAAGTATTTGTCCAGGGTCAGGATAAAAATATTGGAGATTACCACGTGTTAAGTATAGCTAAATCTATTTCTGTTTTAAAAATTAAAGACATCACGAAAATCAGTAGAAAAGGTAAAAACAGGATAGGGGTATTATTTGCCACTAGAAAAGCAGCCAACGATTTCGTTGTGAGGAAAGATTGGGAAGCCCTAGGGTATGACGTGTTCATTCCATTTCATCAGATTTCTTGTAGGGGTATAGTAAGGGGAGTTAATAAAAGATTCACAGAGGAAGAAATAAAGGAGGCATCAGAAACCACCTTGGCTTTATGTAAGATATTAAGTGTAAAGCGAATGAACCGGAGAGTACAAGTGGATTCAAAGGTTGAATTTGTCTCCACGGGAACTATTAGCATAACTTTTTCAGGAAAAACTATTCCTAAAGAAATTTCCATATATCAACTACCAATGAGGGTCACACCATTCATCAGCCCTGTTCTTCAATGTGGAAATTGCTTACTTTATGGCCATTCTACGAACCAATGTAGAGGAAAAAAGAAATGTGCTAGATGCGGAACTTCTCATGAGGATTCTTCATCTAATACGTGTACAAAATATTGCATTTTCTGCAAATCTTCTGACCATGAATCAAATAGTCGTAATTGTAGAGAGAGAGTCAGACAAAAAGATATTAAGGATCTAATGTCCTTTTCTAATCTATCTTTCTATGAGGCAAGTCAGCAGGTTCCTAGGATCCATAATATTTCATCTTTAAACATAAACGATTTCCCCCCCCCCCCTTACATAGCGATCAGAATAATTCTAATGGCATCTTACCACAAGAGAGGAGGTCTGCAGCCTCAGCTCAATATTCAAAACCTTTTAGTCAAGTCACTCAATCTCCACCAAAAAGAAGAAGACCTTCAATACAAGAAAATACAGGTTATGATAAAATCTCCCACCAAAGACTACTTATTAATCCATCAGGTAGAAGAATAAATGAGCCTTCGACTTCAAAATTCAATCCTGCTCACTCTGATTCTCAAATCACTAACTCACAATCTTTATCCCAACTTCATTTGGATTTCAATCAGGCCATGTCTATGCTGAACCAATCTCACAGGGAGCTCGTCATGACCTTCATTGGGGACTTAATAAACTCAAAATCATACTCCATTCCTTACAATATGGCAGATCTAAAGACTAGCATAAACAAAAGTGTATCACCTTTCAATACAAATGTAAACCAGGGTCGGAGGGGAATAGAGGATCTCGAGCCTGAGGATTCGAGATCTTTTGACTCCTTGGTCTAGCAAACATACTCTTTATAATGAATCCTAACACTCCGATAACTATTATTCAGTGGAATATACGTTCGTATAACACTAATTCTGACAATCTAAAAATCCTTATAAAAAACCTTAACCCAGATATAATCCTTATTAGCGAATCTTGGCTCTCAAACCAACATGTTATAAGATGTAGAGGGTATCAAATAATCAGAAAAGATCGAGAGGATGGCTATGGCGGATTAATTACTCTTATCAAAAATAATATTGATTATAGGGAAATTCAAATTGCCAATCCAGGCTTCAATCATGATGTCCAATTCCAACTCACATTTCTCCCTAACTTTAATTTGAATATTCTTAATATATACTGTCCACAAGACAACTCTATCTCCAAATCCAACTGGTTTTCCCTTGTTAAATTACTTAATAAGCCATTTTTAATCATGGGTGATCTAAATTGTAATCATAAGGCATGGGGTAGTTCTAGAGACAGTCACAATGGTAGGATTATTTTTGATTCTTTGGAGGAACTTGAGCTAGTATTTCTCAATGATGGGTCCCCAACTAGACTGGTGGCCCCAGGAGGCAGTAAGTCGGTAGTAGATCTAACAATGGCATCAGTCGATGTGGCAGCCAGTGTGGGCAAGTGGTCCACTATTTCAGATACTGGAACTAGTGACCACTTCCCCATAATATGTCAGATAGGTGTATGTCCTCAATCTCCCCCGCATTCATGTAAAAGAAGAAATCTAAAGAAAGCTGATTGGTCTACTTATCATAACAATTTAAACAGCATTTTCTTAGCTTCTCCCAGGGAAGATTACGAATTTTTTACTAACTCCATATCATCGGTAGCTGATGAAACAATACCTTGGCTTCACCCTCCTAATAATTCCAAATACCACATTCCATGGTGGGATGACTCATGTGCTGAAGTCGTCTCTGCGAGAGTGTCTGCCTTAAAAAAATTTAAAAATATCCCCTCAATGGAAAACTATATCGAGGCTAAAAAGAATATAGCCAAATCAAGAAAATTCCTAAAATCAAAACGTAAAAATAGTTTCAGACTATTTTGCAGTAAATTAAATAGAAACACTCCTCTAAAAGTTGTGTGGGAGAAAATTAATAAGGTATCGGCTTCGAAACCTTCAATATATACACAATTGCCCTCTACTCCTATATCCCACGAAATTCTATGTTGCTTAACCCCCCTTTCTGCTGTCAATAAAGTATTGGTTAGATCTCCTCAAGCCCTAGAACCGCCATTTGCTCTCGACGAGTATCAGAACTCCCTCTCAATTAAATCTGACTCGGCTCCTGGTTTGGATCAGATTTCCTACTCAATGTTAAAAAATCTTCCCGTTGTTGGATCTTTGTTATTAATTCAACTTTTCAATGAAAGTCTTAGAACGGGTATAGTTCCTGTTCAGTGGAAACAATCAGTAATTTTACCTATAATCAAAATAGATAAAGATTGTAATAATCCGTTAAACTTTAGACCAATAGCTCTTTCTTCATGTGTAGGCAAAATGCTCGAAACTCTTATAAAGAATAGAATAGAGTGGATTGTGGAACATAATAAGATTTTTAATCCACTACAACTAGGATTTAGAAGGGGTAGAGGTTGTACGGAATGCCTTACATACCTCACCTCAACAATTCAAATAGGCTTCGCTCAAAATCAATACACTGTTGGCATATTTCTAGATATCTCTTCTGCTTATGATAATGTCAATATATCACTCTTGTATTCCAAATTATTAAAGTATAACATTCCAACCCAACTGGCTAATTTGATTTTCTGCCTTCTAAATGATAGAGAGCTATTTGTCAAAGACAAACTGGGACAAACCCATGGCCCAAGAAAATCAAGTCTGGGACTACCCCAAGGTTCCCCATTAAGCCCTATCCTCTTCAACCTATATTGTCTTTCCCTGTATAATTTAATCCCCTCTTCATGCAAACTAATTCAGTATGCAGACGATTTGGTTCTTCTGATTAGAGGGAGTGATATTAATGAATTGGTAATTAATGTAAATAAATTATTGATTCAGATGGAATCATGGTTGCTAGACCACAATTTAAATCTGTCTAAGAACAAATCTTCTGCAATATTATTTACAAAAGGAAACACGAAAATCTCTCCCCCTAACGTAATATTTTGTAACCAGAATATTGGTTGGGTGGATTCAGTCAAATACCTGGGGGTAAATATTCAAAAAAAATTAAAGTGGAATTCATATGTAAACTCAATAGAACTAAAAGTAAATCGTGGCCTGAATGTGATGAGAGCTCTTTGTGGGACTTATTGGGGAAGTGATCCAAAAACCTTACAAATTGTACACAATGGTCTGATTCAGAGCCATCTGGACTATGGCTGCCAGGTAATTTTCGATTGTCCAACTTCCTTAATTAAAAGATTGGAGAAACTAAAATACAAAAGTATCCGAATTATAACTGGATGCATGAAATCTACCCCTATTCATGCTCTCTTAAGTGAAAGTGGTCAGATCTCGCTTAAATCTAGATGGGAATGGCTTAGCTCTAAATTTATATTAAAAAATTTAATGTTAATTGGCAACCCAATTATTTCCGCTCTCGACCTGTTAGACTTGGCAATTCAAAGGAACCAAAATCATTGGAAAAACAGAAGTATTCCATTTCTAGTGCTTTTAAAAAACAAATTTAAAAGTACTTATCCCAACTTATATTTAAGTGACTTATACCCATGCCATAACTTTGAACTAGACCATCAATTATCAACAATTCCAATCATAAATATCCAATCTAATCGTTCAGATGAACTTGCCTCAGTTCAACTCCAAAAAATAATTCTAAATAAACCTAGTCACACCAAATTCTTCACGGACGGCTCGGTTGATGATGAAGGATCAGCAGGCTTTGGTGTCTTTAGCCGAGAGATCAACTATTCTTATACCAGTAAACTACCTAAGTATACCCAAATATGTACGGCTGAGATTGTCGCAATTAATCATGCCCTCCAAATTATTTTGAAAAATGGGATTAAACAAGCAATCATCTGCTCGGACTCTAAAAGTGCCTTACAGAAAATAGGCAGATCAACCTATTCTATGGAAACAGAACATTCATCGTTCATGACCAAGAGAGGCATCACTGAAGCGAAAGAAAATAACGTTAATATTAGTCTGGCATGGATTCCAGGACACTCGAATATTAAAGGGAACATGGTGGCTGATAAACTAGCTAATATAGGTAGAACCTTAAATGTAGCTGCTGATATCACTCTTCACTATTCCAACTTTCTACCAGACATCAAGCATTCCATCTGGAATCGGTGAAAGCAAGAATGGCAGGGGAAAAATCGAAATAATTCATTTTACTCTAAAATTGTAGGTCAGATAGATAACTCCCCTGGTACCACAATTTTGCATACCAAGACAGAAGACATATAACCACCATTATTAGAATGAGGACAGGTCATTGTGCTACTCCAGTTCACCTATTCAGGATAGGAGTAAAAGATGACCCATATTGTGACTGTGGCCGAGTTGGGTCCTTAAATCATCTGATTTTTGAGTGCCCTATAAATATGTCACCCAATTTTGACCTATATAAAGAATTAGCCAAGACAAATATCCCTACTCCCATTGAAATTTGCCTACTTATGTCCAACCTTAATCCACGTAGGATTAATCTGATCCTTAAATTCCTTAACTTAGCCAAACTTAATTTATAAATTAATCAATTCCCAAATTTGAATTAAAAAAATTAAGAAGATAAAGATATAAAAAGATATTGGACCTCCAAATGATAAAAGTCTTAACCCTTATGGTATAATATTGCCTTTCCTGTAGGGACTGTCTGGCCCTATACGAAGATGTTCCTGCTAATATATATTTAAAAAAAAAATTGAGGCTTTAACATATATATTTGGAAATATTCGACTGCCCAGAGCAAGACAAGAGTATTTCCCTGGTGTAAGCTGGGCGAATTATCCCGAGGGATATAACCCAATAAAGGAAGAAGAAGAAGAAGAAAGTGTTACAACATTTAAGGTTAACTTAAGACTTTTCTCGTTTGGGGGTAGCTTCCAAACATTTTCACATAGGTTTAGGGCTGGCTACCTTCGGTTAGGATTAAGGATTTTAAGGATACCAATATAATTTTTGACATTTTAGGAGATTCCCTGTATTTTCTGAAGTATTTATTTATTGTTATTGTTATTATTATTATTTTTTGAAAATTCTATAGATCTACTTGAAAAAATTTGATAAATTTATTGATTATCTTAATAACTTTATTCGAGGGTTTATATAAAATGCTCTGTAAAGATATTGGACTGTCTATTCCAGCTTTTATTAGTTCTAGATACAAATCCATATCTTTATGTTTATTTATGGGGCACTCAAAGATGATGTGTACCAATGTTCCCATAGTACCGCATTCGCATATCGGTGTTTCCGTTTTGCCTATTTTGTGGAGATAACAAGGAGTTTTGCAATGTCCACTTCGTAAACGATTAAGGTTAGTAATATTGTTCCTACCCAAATATCCACATTTGTTATACCAAGGTTTTATAGGGAAACTATCCTGCAGTCCATAATAGTCCGGATATTTACCTTTAATTTGGGAATACCAGTTATTGTAAAATTGAGTCAAGATGTTCTTTTTTGTAACACAAAAGATATCTGTGCTGATGTTTTTTACATCATATGGTACTCTTAATTCTCTCCCAATATTGGCCAAGCTATCTGCCACCTCGTTGCCTTTAATCCCCTGATGTCCCGGTACCCATTCTAATCCTATTGAAAATCCCATATTATTTGCATCTACCAGTAGTTTTTTGGTCATTATAGTTACATAATCCATTTGGTCCCATTTGTGACTAGATATTTTGGATAAGGCACTTTTTGAATCTACAAAGATCACTGCTTTCATGATTTCCTTTTCAATACATACCGACATGGCTTTGTATACCGCTATTATTTCAGTTGTGCAGATTTGTGTGTAGTTATGGAGTCGTGACGAATATTTATAATTGATGCTTGGGATGTAAATTCCAAATCCCGATTGATTTGTTTGTGGGTCTATTGATCCATCTGTATATACGTGGGTATGATTATTATATATTCCACCATATTTAGCTATGAACCTTTCGTTCGATTCAATTTCATATTTTTCAAATTCTAGACTTTTAATTGTAATGGGGTATAGAAGAGTTTTTCTTTCTACCTCATATATCGGATTGATTTTATATCTAATTATGTTTTTTGTTTTTTTGAGTATATTTGTATATGCTAGTGAGTAATCTAGTATGACCTTGTTCCTCCAGAATCTATTGTTTGCATTTATTGCTTCGTTTAGCTTATTTAGACTCTTTACTATGATATTGTTTTTTTCCGGCATTTGTTTGAGTATATATTTATGTGCTAGTATCTCCCTTCTAACTTGTAACGTTGTTACTGAACATTCTGCTTGCAATATTAAGATGGGTGTAGAACGTAGACAACCCGTTACGATTCTCAAGGCAACATTCTGTACTTGTTCCAACCTCATCATCAAACTTTTACTGCAGGGGTTTAAAAGATTGGCTGCGTAATCTAAATGAGATCTAACTATTCCTTTGTATAAACTCAAAAGAATGTTCGGGTCAGCTCCCCATTTTGTACCACAAATTGCTCTCATGACATTTATTCCTTTGTTTGCTTTAGTTATCATGTCGTTAATTTGAATTGTCATATTCAAATTGTACTGTAAATGAAATCCCAGATACTTTATTTCATTTTTCCATGGAATTTCCATATTTTGATATATCAAATGTGGGAAGTTATAAGCCTGACTTCTTTTTCTAAATATTATTGCTTTTGATTTGTGTGCTGAAATTTTAAAGTTGTGTTTCTCAAACCACTCCTGTAAATTTATTATATGGGTATTTAAGGAATTAATTAGCTTGTATATATCAGATCCTTGCACCAGAATTACAAAATCATCTGCATATTGAAAACACTCCATCTCATGGTTTATTAAATCATGTAGGGATCTAGTATAGAGATTAAATAATATTGGACTGAGTGGAGACCCTTGAGGCAATCCAGTGGATGCTTGCATTGGGCCTAATATATTATTTGATTTGTCTTTAACGTAGATATTTCTGTTGAGCAAAAATTGCAAGATCAAGTTTGCATAAGTTATTGGGATGTCATACTTTAATAAGTATTTATATAGCAAATATATATTGACTGTATCATATGCCCTACTGATATCCAAAAAAATTCCAATTGTATTTAAATTTTTACTAAATCCAGTTCTAATATAATTAATTGTTAAAGCTAAGTTATCGTTGCACCCTTTGTTTCTTCTGAAACCTAACTGCTTAGGGCTTGTATCGATTTTTTTTCCGTTATTTGTTCTATTCTTAATTTAATTATATTTTGCAAAATTTTGCCTACACATGACTCTAGAGCTATGTTTCTATAATTATCCTCACATAAAGGGTCTCTATTGGGTTTTAAAAAGGGAATGACAAGGGTGTTTTTCCATTCTTGTGGAAAACCTGTGTTTCTTTTAACTATTTGATTAAATATTTTTGACAATGCATCTAGCGCCACCAGGGGAAGTCTGTTTATCATGCTATATGTTACAAGATCTAAGCCAGTAGCCTTATCCTTTTTATTTATGGCACTTATTATTTCTTGCCTTGAAATGTCCTCCACATCCTCGTTAGTTAGGGTAACCGTGAACTCAGGATCTGTTATGTCAATTGCCAAATTATTTAATATGTTCTGAGCTATGTTTTTGTTGGGAAGTTTAGCAGGGATTACAGCATTTTGATATGTGGAGAATAGCTTAACTGTTCGCCATATTTCAGATAGAGGAGTGTCCCTTGTCAATCCATTGCAAAAGCTTTTGAAGCTATTTCTTTTTTTTGTTTTAAATATTTTTTTACTGTATGCAAATATTTTTTTGATTTCAATATAATTTTCATTGCTTGCTTCTTCCTTATATTTTTTAATTTTTTCTTTTCTTGTTTTTATTAAATTAGAGCATTCCTTATCCCACCAGGGAGGGCTTTTCTTTTTTCTTATAGATTTTTCTGTTTTCAAGAGAGGTATTTCCTCATCACTCACCATTTCCATAATTTGTGTAAATGAATTATAGTCTTCACACCCATTCTTCATCAAGTCTTCCATTTTTGAAGCATAATTCTCCCAATTGACATTCTTTGTATTTCTTTTATGACTTTTTTGTGTTACTATATTTTCATTTACAATTGCGATTTTGCAAGAAGTTGGAAAATGATCACTGCCTCCAGAATCCTCTAACACATCCCATTGGCATATATTTGCAATTTCCGAGGAAATTAGTGTTAGGTCTACCGCTGAGGCATTCTGTCCAGGTAGGGTAATCCGCGTGGGTCTCCCATCATTGCAGCAAACTAGATCCAAATCCTCTAAGGATTCAGCAATTATTCTTCCATTAACATTAACAGACACTTGACTTCCCCAAAGTGCATTATGTGCATTCATATCCCCCATTAAAATTTTATTTCCCCTGATTTTATTTATGCGTCCAACCCAACTATTTAAATTTATTTTTGCCCTAGGATGGATATAAATGTTAATAACTGTAATGTCCCAATCTATTATTTTTATTGCTAAAATTTGAATTTTACTAACATTATTATTATACCTATATACTATTTTGTGATCCAGACTATTATGAACCACAGTAGCTAGGCCACCATAACCATCCCCTCGATCCAACCTATGTATTTCATATCCTCTTAGATAGAAGTGATGATTATTTTTTAGCCAAGTTTCATTTAATAGAATTAATTTGGGTCTATGTTCGCTTATGAAATATTTCAGACTGTTATAGTTACTGCTTAAACTTTTTATGTTCCATTGGATAATAAGTGGATTCTTGATATCCATCTAAATCTAGCAACTTTTGATTCGATGAGCTTTCATGTATAAATAGCTGGTTCAAGTAATTGATTATATGTTCCTTATGTTTCCAATCTAGTTTTTTTAATATCGCATTCAGTGTTTTTTCTGTGTCCCTCTCTAGTTGCTCTGTACGGGAACATCCAGGAGTCTCATTGTTTACTGCACGAGCTCTCTCTTCGCTTCTCCCATTTGGAGATAATAAATATTGATTGTGTACTTCTTTATTGTATGTCTTATTTGTTTCATTAGCCTTTCTTTTATTTTTGTTTGAGTTATTCTCAATTTTTCTACTAAACAGGTGTTCAGGGTTACTCTTTACATTTTCTATCCATCGCATATTGATGGGAATTGTCTCTAAATTATTTGTTTGAGTTTTATGTAATGTTGGGAATTCCTCCTGGCTCATTCTGAATATATTATTCTCTTGCGATTTTCTAGTAGAAACATAAGGAAATCTCTCGCATGCCTCGTAGTATGAAAGATTGTCCAGAGACATGACAGCCTTAATATTCCGCTGTCTCACATACTCTGGACACTCCTCATAGGTACTTATATGAAAGCTGCTATTACAATGTAAACATTTCATCGAACAATCCCCTTCATGTATTTTTTCCGCGCAGTTTTTGCATTTTTCTCCCCCTCTACAAAGATTTTTTGTGTGTCCAAAAAGAAAACACCGATAACATTGAACCACTGGTATCATGTATGGTTTTACCCTAAAAGGGATCCCATATATATTCACTTCCTTCGGGATTACTTTTCCCGAAAAGGTAAATGCGACCGTTTCTGTATCAATATATTTCTCCGTGTCATATTTAGACTTCCGTTTAAATCGTCTTATTTCTAGTACTTTAATGTTGGCCGAAGCCAATCCCGAAAATTTGATTAGATCTGCATCCGATATACTAGTATCTACATTATTAACGACTCCCCTACATGTTACGTTATTTGCCGGAATAAACAATTCATATCCATCATTTCTGACCACGTCATTTAAAACAAATTTATTAGCATCCTCCCATTTCTTGAAAGCAACGCTAATTCGGTTTTTTCCTTTTTTGCTAAGTTTAAGTACATTCTCGATTTTTTTGTCATTTATGTATTTTGCTAATTTCAAAAAACTATAATTACCGACGTTATCGCCTTTTGACTCCATAAATACCTCAAAGGGACCGGTATCAGTGTACTGATAATAGAAATGTTTTTTTCCTTTTTTTATTTCATTGTTATTATTAGTGATTGAATTAGCATTGCTATCAAGTAATGGTGTATTATTTAAACTACTATTCTTTTCAGTGTTTTCTATATTATCTAACATCTCCTCATCACCGGGGGGGTTAGCCTTCCCGGTAGTATCCCCCATAATTAACCGTGTAATGCAAAGCTGTCTCTTTTTTACCTAACTAGATAATGTATAATTTATTTTATTCAAAGAAAGTACAGGAAATTTAGGAATTCAACAGATAGGAAATTTGTTAGTTACCTCTATTATGTAGTTCCTATTTTGTTTTTGCCGCCTGCGTTTTTTTTGAATTATCACTTCCACACTGAACTGTCACACAACCGAACGTTACGAAAGCTCATACCATTTCTCAATCTCAAACCTCGAAACCGAAACTTCAACAAACTCAAAAACGAGAAGCTTTAACCAACGTTGCCAAGTCGCTAAAATCTCGAACTTTGACACCAATTTGACAATTGACAGTAATAGAGCGCGATAGTCGTGCGTGACGTCAAAACGTCAAAAAAAGTTTTCCTAACACGTTGTGTCTAGGTACACGCTAAAATGTACGCAAATAAAGAAGTTAAACTTCATCAAGCTAGTGACTATTTAGCGTGGGCAGTGACTGTATATTTTGATACACGCTATTTTGATATGTTTAGTGTTTGTTTGATAGAAAAATATTTGTTATGACCTTTAATTCTACCCATTCTACCTAACTTTTTTATTTGCGTACACGTTAGCGTATACCCTAGACACAGCGTGTTTGGAAAATTTTTGACGTTTTGACGTCACACTATCACGGTCCGTAAATATAAATAAACATCACCTTCTATTCATAGAGGTATATATTAACATAGAGGGAGCCTACCTTCCGCGCTTCCTGGCGACAGGATCTCATGGACTGGTTTGCTGCATCTCTTTCTAACACATTGTATCGAAAATCTATGATGACATTCAGTGTGAATATAGGCACGGAAGAGGAGGATAACTGTAGCAGCTTTACTATGCGTAAGAGTGAAACAGCACTAATCCAAATAAAAAAGATGGTGTCGTCACTTCGCTCTGAATGACACTCTCTCTATGCTAATATATAACTCTATGCTTCTATTTTATATTCATATATTCTAAGAAATAAATCAAATCCAAATCATAAATCATATATCCTAACAACAATAACTAAGGCCCGTATTCATAGTCGGTACTCAAGTCTGAGTCGATGCTTAAGGTCGACCTTGAACAAATTCTTATACAAATTTGTATACAAATTTTTTCAAGGTCGACCTTAAGCATCGACTCATACTTGAGTACCGACTATGAATACGGGGCTAAGTCGGGAACGGGAACGATGGATAAAAGCCAAAAAAGAAGAACAGATCTAAAATTAAAATATGAAAGAGTATGCAGTGAATATTGTACAAGTGGTAAGTTTAATGTAATTTAATTAATAAGGTTTTTAAATGTCTTCAAATAATGATAAATATGTAATAATTCAAACCTAATTATTAGGAAAGCCAGCCACTTTAGAGGATCTAAATAATGAAGATTGGATTCCAAACCAAAACATAGTGTACCAAAGCCAGGCAAGAAAAATAAATGTTGATCTAGAACGCAAGGAAATAGCTGATAAAAGAAATAAAAGTGAAGAAAATAATGCTGAGACTTCTCTCGACCATGTACTGTCCTCAAATTTTCTTCTTCTAATAGCGCTACAACCTTTTGTGGTTTTGTGCTACCCTGTCAGATACTCCTTCGACACTATCTGATGTGCATGGTGTTAAGATCTCCCTCTATGTCATCTATCTATCTTTTATAGGGCCTCCTCTTGGCCTATTTCTTTGGGGCTTCCATCTTTGGATTACTTTCATAGCTCGATTATCTGGCATTTTTTCTCTAAGTGATCAAGCCAGTTTAGTCTTTGAGATTTTACAAATCTAACAATATATGTACTCTGCATTAGTTATACAGCTCGTGTTTCATTTTAATTCTCTATGAACCATCGCTGTAATGTGTTGGACCAAATATCTTCCTTAGTATTTTGCGCTCAAGTATGTATTCTCAGTTGATTTTCATCAGTCTTTGAGAGGGTCCAAGTTTCACATCCATATGTGACCACTGGTCTAATTACCGTTTTGTATTAGACTCACGATTCAGTAACTTAATTTTCATTAAGTTTTTGTATGCATAAAAAAGACCGTCGGTCTTGACGGTCCAGTTAGCTGGGGCTCAGTCGATCGACTAGTTTAGTGGATTTGCGATTTGCGGTCGCTGGTTCGAGCCTCAGCTAGGTCATGAAATTTATAAAAGGCCAACGCCGTAGTATAAAACTCAATAGAGTCTACGGCTTGGTCTGGAATAAACTGGCGTCTGATCGGCCTATGGAGGAGCGGTACGGGAAGGGATAAGGGCTTCCGGCTTGGTGATACTCCTCCATAGATCCCTACCGAAGGGCGTTGACGCCTAAGAACGGTGTATACATACATGCATAAAAACACTTATTACTGCTGCATTTATTATTGAGCCTAGGTAGTGAAAATTGGAGGCATATTTGTAGGTATTCTGCGGTGCTAAGCCCAAAGGCGGTAACTGATTTTGTATCGAAAATGACATTTTTGTATTTCTAGGTAGGTTTCATTATATTATAATGCTTCTACAACTCCAAAGACTTTGTAAATATATTCTAGATACCCATTATAATAGTTATACAACTCTAAGGACTTGGTAAAAATATTCTAAATACCTATAACCTACGTAGAAATACAACAATCTCATTTTCGATAAAAAATCAGTTACCGCCTTTGGGCTTAGCACGGCAGTATTGTTGTCTACCTTCAGAATGTCATGTTGATTCAACTATGTGCACTCCATATATTTTGTTTTAAATTAATTTATATATTAGACCAAACATAGCAACTTCCTGTTTCAGCTCTATTTTGCTTAATACCTTTTTGTTGTGTCTTATTATGGCAACTGTTCTTAAATAATATTAAAATATTCTTGTATGATTTTTTATGGTACACAATGTAGAGTTTTTATTGATGTATTTATTTTTAGGAACAAACACCACTAACACCAGATATTTTAAATGTAGGAAAAGGAGAAACTGCTGAAACTTAACACAA
This sequence comes from Diabrotica virgifera virgifera, assembly GCF_917563875.1. Lineage (NCBI taxonomy): Eukaryota > Metazoa > Arthropoda > Insecta > Coleoptera > Chrysomelidae > Diabrotica > Diabrotica virgifera. The sequence goes on from NC_065448.1 coordinate 50,081,365, forward strand.
AGGGGTTTGGCTAGTGAAGATTTGGATAAACAAAAGGAATTACTTTGGGCTATAGCTACATGCAGGTTTATTTCCTTGTGGCTTCCTATGTATATTCTTATGAACTATACACTTTGATATGTTTTTAGTCTCATTAAGATTTTATAATTTATTATTTTATGTATATTGTTATATTTATTATGAATAAACATTATTATTATTACGGTAATTTCCGTAATAAAGTTTAAATAAATTAACTGTAACCAATAAACCGTTTTTAATGTTAATAAATTATCAATAATGATTCCCAGATATTTTATTTGTTTGACAACTTCTATGGGTCGATTGTTGAATCATGGACCTTGAACGAAGATATGTGCCAAAAATTGGAAGCATTTGAGATGTGGCTATATCGGAGAATTCTTAAAAGCCCATGGACTGATCGGGCCACAACTGAGGAGGTCCTTAAAATAATGGGTAAGAACCGGGAGGTACTAACCACCATGGATCCAGATATGCCCTCCTAGAAGCCATTCTACAAGGAAAAATATTTGGAAAGCGAGGTATAAGAAGAAGAAGAACAACCTGGTTAAAGAACCTCAGAACTTTAGGTTTAACTGTTGCTCGAAAGTACTGCCCTGAATCATTTTCAATACAAATATTTGATCTATGGTGGATCTGCCTTTTTTGAATCCTCCCTGGTATTCACCAACCTGTCCATTTAAGTGCCTTTCCAATCTGCTTCTTATGACTGGCGAGTACCTTATGTTACGTCTAACATGAAATTCACACTGGGATTGCAGTACGGTTAAGATAGGAATGCAATTGAACACAACATCTGTGCAGCTTTTTGGCATTGCTGCAGATAAAGTGAAGATTACCATGATGATCGCCAACATTCGTTACGGATAGGCACAGCAGAAAGAAGATTGTGAGATTAATATTGATCATATTAATCTTTTGTATTAATAATCAATACTTGGGTCTAACAAATAGACAACTTATAATAGAAATATATTTTATTGTCATGGAAAATTGTACAATTTGATGGACAAAGCTTACTAAAGAGTTATAAAAAATACAAATAACAACGTTTAACTTGAACCGGTGCTCTACAAGGTTGTAATTGAGTGAAAAACACTTTAAAACCCAATGATAACGAAAACTTTCCATAGAAGGCCATAATTTTTAAATCAATCATATTTTCTTTTAATTTACTGTAAACGGCCATTATCGATCGCTTATTTTTTTTTGTTATAACAGCCTGTATATTAGCATTTATTCAAGTATTTCTATACTTTGTATCATGATACTATAAATAAAGAGATAGTATTTTCCCGTAGCTCAAATACGTCCGAGTTCGCGCATTGATTACGTAACTGGAGACCGGAAGTTAAATTTGAATTATTGTTAAAGTTAAATAGGATTTGTATGCATTATGTGATGAAATTATTCAATTAGCAAAATAACATTAAACTTCAATGTATTCGAAAAGAATTTAGTGTCGAGATTCCAGTAAAAATAACTGTCAAAGATAAAATATAAAATACAACCGCGAACAATTCAAAGTAATCGGACATTACGAATGATTACGAACCATTACGAACTTGCCGGTCTCCAGTTACGTCACGACATCCGGATGTGCAATATATTATCTTGTTATTTATAGTATCATGCTTTGTATTAGAGGTATTTTTTTAATGTGTAATAATTGTTTGATTGCTCTTGACCAACCTCATGTTTTCAAAATAAATTAATGAGTAGGTACTTTTACGACTATATAGTTCGTTTTATTGTATTCTTTAAGCCTTAGATATTACATTTGACAAACTGACAAACACTATTTTTTATCACTACGCAAATACAATTTCAATCTTATATAAACTTTTACTTTTTGTACATATCGCCTAACAGCTTAAACTTATGTTTTGAACTTTATATTGACTTTAAGATTGACTAGAACTTTATATTACTACCTTTAATAATTAAATTATTATATTACTTCATATTTATCATTAATTTCATGTTTGTGTGCTGGCACCATACATCACAAACCATACATACTCATAGACCCATACATCGTCTGGGGTCTGGGACGCGTACAAATGGCAACGTTGGTTAAAGTGTGATGTGATGTCAGATGTCAGTGTCAGTGTCAGATTGTGATTGTGTCAGTCGTCAGGTGGATTAAATAAATAATTCATGAAGGTTAAAAATACGTGTATTATTATTTCAAGCTGTTGGTAAATCAAAATCAAAATAGTAATAATTATTCTGAATAATGATCGTGTCCAGTTGGTATTGATGACAAGTAAAAAGTGGCATAAGGATTTTTCTAGAATCATAAATAAAAAATTACATCAGGTGATCTAAAAACGAGATGACCATTATTGAGGGGATAGGCGACGAAGTTACACATTTTTTTATTGCATTGTTTGTTATTGTCATAGGTAAGTAAAATAATAATAATAAATAATTTGCCTCAATACTTTTTTAATTTACTTCAATTATTTGATTTTTCGGATTCTGTAATTATGGCTGGAAATAATGATATATGAATATGATACGTTTTTCGTTATGAACTTATGAATATTTGCGACTATTGTGCAATATATAAATGCATATCCTGGTTTAGTTAAGTTTTATTTGTGGTTATAAGGACGGAACAGTATGATAGCCTTGATATTCTTTTTATGTCCAATGAGCCTCAGGATATAAAATAAATGAGATTGCTATAGGAAGTTTTTGTATCAAGTACTTTATTGTTGTTATGTTATTGAAAACAATGTTAAATACAATGTAACAATAAATAAGTGGTTTGATTGTACATATTTTTAATATTTAATCAATGTCACAGCTCATGTCATGTCATTAAATTTTATGTGTATACCTAATATATAATTTGTGATAAACTTATATTTTAAGAGAAAGTGCTTGCAACACATCTCAAATCTCTCAGTTCAATACAAACGACCTCCTTACGTATAGTTAGGTGCATTTGGATCTAGCCCTGCCGAAAGCATGTGCATTGAAGTGTTGGAACCTCCCCTTTTGAAATGACATCAGCTTTTACTCTCTTCTTATTTCACTAGAGTTTCTGCTAATCCAAAAAACCAAGTAATCAAACTCATCAATCAAGTTCCTGAAAATAATAGAGACAGATCTGTTTACCGTTTTTCACAATTAGCAAATCCTCCGTTAGCAAGTATGGACCTGAATATAACTACCCCCCCCCCCCACCTCTAATATTCCTACATGGACCAAAACACTACCTGCTTTCAATACTAGCCTAACTCGACACAAAAAAGAAGAAACTCCTAGCCATCTTCTTAGAAAATTATTTCAAGAAGCAGTAAATGCCAAACAATACAACCAAGTTCTGTATATAGATGCCTCAAAAGATTAAAAGAGTACTGGCTGTGCTGTCTATACTGAAAACATAACCTTAGCTCTATATCAGTTACCAATCAATTGTAGTATCCACACTGCAGAATTAGGTATACAGAATCTTTAAAGCTATTGAAAGGCTTTCTCCTAATACGAAATCCCTAGCAATATGCACTGATTCTCTTTCTTCAATTCAGTCCATTGCCAATATAATACATATACTCATTAAATCCGATATTCCAAAAATTCAACATATCTGTCACCAACACCACATCAAAGGAACATCAATAACCATCCTTTGGACCCCTCTCGTGTGGGGATCAGTGGAAATGAGTCTGCAGATATCGCAGCAAGAAAAGCATGTTGTTCTGACTTGCCTAGAAAAAATTCAACTTCATCAAGATCTAGGAGCAACTATGAAACAAAACACTATTAAAATCTGGCAAATTCATTGGAATGGACAAAACACAAAACTGCATATAATCCAACGCACTGTTCACTCATTTAAGATACCTACAATGACCAGAAGGGACAAACTCATCATTCAAAGACTCCAAATAGGACACACCCGCTTCACTCACGGATACCTGATGACTTCTGAAAATCCACCTGCTTGTGAACATTGTGATTCTAACTGCCTTACAGTAGAACACTTATGGTTGATTGTAGTTATTATAGACATAGACTGTATAGACTAGTACATAATATAAACTCAAGCAGATACTTAGTTCGCAGAATGTGTACAGTGCCCTAATCGATTTTTTAAAAGATTGCAGATTATCTCATCGTATATAAAAAAATATTGTAACATTGTTTGTTAAAAAAAAAACAAAGATTGTAACACTGTAGTTTTACCAAACCTTAAGTAACTTACTGTATTTATCTTAAATAATGTAATACTCCATACGTTCTTGTGCCTGTGTCAATGGCCATAGCTGTCGAGACATGATAATTTCAATAAAAACAATTATTTATTTATACGGGCAAGCCCAATTCGGTAATACATTAATAAGATATTGATAATTACAGTGTTGAATATATAAGAATAAAATGAGAGAGTACAAAACATTTAAAAAGACATGACAAAGTAAAATAATTACAAAACATTAATTACTAACAAATAACAAGGTTATGACATTGCTAAATATTTAATTTGGTTAAATGGTTCTTAAAAACATCAACAGAGTTACCAAAAAGTAAAAGGTCACCTAGGGAGTTAGCAAGTCTTAGTGTTCTAGGAACAAAAGTAAAATATGAGTAATTATATCTATGAAAAGAAATATGAAAGGTTTGAATTTGTCTTGTTGATCGTGGTGGAACAAACAACAATATTTTAGCAAGGAGTTCAGGGCAGTAATATATGCCATTGATAATATTAAACAATACTGTAAGATCTTTACGCTTCCTACGGACATCCAGAGAAGAGATATTCAAAAATCGTTCCATATCTGTATAATTATAATTGATGTGTTTTTTGAACCCAATATATCTAAGAAAATTATGTTGAACACTATCAAGTTTGTTCTTGAGGTGTAAATAATGTGGGGACCAAACTGGAGAACAGTAGACAAGGTGCGTCTTGACTAAAGAACAATAGAGCATTTTAATAGCGAACACGTTCGTGAAATCACGAGTTGTCCTTTTAACAAAGCCAAGCATTTTCATGGATCTTTGAGTAATATTGTTGATGTGATGGTTAAAGCTCAGAGAGGAATCAAGAACAACACCTAAATCTTTAATTGAGTCTACCGTATCCAATAATTGATCATTTATGGTATAATTAAATACTGATAAATGATGATTCCGACAAAACTGGATAATGTGACACTTGTTGACATTCAAATCCATCCCATTATCAAGACACCAGTTGGCTAAATCTGATTGCAATGATATTGCATCATCTTGATTATTAATGATTTGATAACATTTAAGATCATCAGCGAATAAGAGAGCAGAAGTGTTAGAGAAGCAGGTGACGATGTCATTAATATACAGGTTAAACAAAAGTGGACCCAAATGAGAGCCCTGAGGTACACCAGAGGTTACTAGAAAAGTGTTGGAGTAATGATGATTAACCCTAACGTGCTGTGCTCTATTTGTTAGGTAACTGCCCAACCACTTCAACACAGAACCTTCTATGCCATATAATTTGAGCTTATGTAACAAAAGATCATGGTTCACCCTATCAAAAGCCTTGGAGAAGTCAGTATACACTGCATCAATCTGCAACCCTCTCTCCAAAGCTTCAGACAAGGTATCAGCATAAAGCAACAAACTAAGTTCTGCTGATTTACCACAAGAAAATCCGAACTGTTGAGAATTTAGTATCCAAGAGCAGTCATAATTAAGGTAATCAGTAACAATACTCTCAAATACCTTGGGAATTGTGCCGAGAATAGAAATAGGACGATAATTCGTTATGTCAGCTTTATTACCTGCTTTGTAAATTGGAGTGACAGGATAGTTTCCAAAAGTCAGGAAATTCCCCCAACTGAAGGGATTTATTAAAAATATGATAAAGCGGCCGAGACAGAATAAAAGAGAATCGTTTAAGAAAAATGGGAGAAATACCATCTGGCCTAGTCCCTTATTGACATTAAGAGTTGAAAGTTTTTCGTATATTTTTGAAATTGGTATAATATAGGAAGATACACAGACCTTAGACTGTATTAAATTGTCATTATGCTTAAGAGTTTTATTACTAAAAACTGAAGAGAAATGGCTAGCAAATAAATTTGCAATATCGTTGCCATTAGAGGCTAGTGTATTGTTGAGTGACATTGAGACAGGCATACTATTATTTTCTTTCTTACTGTTTACAAATTTCCAAAAATTTTTTGGATTAGCTTGGATCGAAATCTCAGTTGAATGTATATAATTAGCATAACAATTTTTTGATAAAATTTTGCACTGAGCTCTAAGTTGACTAAAACCTGCGTAACTCTCAGGAGACCTGTTACTCTTGTAAATTAAATGGGCAGTCTTTTTGTCACGTATTAATTGTGTAAGTTCACTAGAATACCAACCAGGAAATTTCTTTGTACAAACTTTTTTCAATGGAACATACATATTAAGCACACAGTAAAGAATATCATAGAAAGTACCTATCATCTCGGAAAGTTCTTTATCACTTATAAGACTTAAAATCCTTTATAAAAGGTATATTTGTTAAAATAAAAAGGTATATTTTAACAAATATACCTTTTATAAAGTATTTTATGTTTTTGTAATGGTATACAGCCAACTACAGGAAATTTTTCCTCGTGGACTTATAAGACTGTCCCAATCAATTGCTTCTAAGTATTGATAAATGCAAGGAAGATTAGCTTTATAAAAATCATAATAGTATTCACCATCACCTGCAGTAGTGTTTTGATCAAAGTGTAGCTGTAAGATAGTTTCAAGTGGATGATGATATAAGTCTGGAGGAATCAATATATCAACTGCCGAGGTTATCACAAGCTCTTCTGATGAGAGAACAAGGTCTAGAATAGCGCCTCTAGAATTTGAGATAACACCAATCGCCTCCGTTTCTGCAAACGATGTATTAGGTTTAGCAGTTGCAGATGAGCAAAAGTCTTCAAGTTCCCAATCAGCTGATGGCAGGTTGTAGTCACCAAAGAGGTATAATTTAGAATTTGAATATTGTTCACCTATACTAATAAGCTGATCGAAGTGCACTTGGTACTTGTTAGGTGTAGACTTTGGTGGAATATACAATGCTCCCAAGATAAACTTACCACACAAGTGAACAAAAAGTTGCTCAATGAAGGAATCTGACGGAATAATTTTTACGGAAAATTTCTTCTTAGTGGCTATTAAAACTCCTCCCCCTCTTACAAATTTGCTAGATTCAGGTGTACGATCTTGTCTGAAAATGTTGTAATTTGTCAATCCAAGTTCAGCATCATTGAAATCGGCAGTAAGCCAAGTTAGGTATATTAAAGTAAATAAAGTGATTAATTTTAAAGTGAACTTAAAACTTACTTGTGCATTATGGTTATGTTTGTGAGAAGAAAATTAACAATTATGTAAATAAGTTATGATAAAGATAAATATATACAGGGTGATTGATTAGTGTGAGGAAGCTCAGTAGATCTGTTATAGTAAAAATTACAAAAAAAAGTTATTGACAAAAATTGTAGGCAGCTTTAAACTCCACATTTTAAAATTAGTTACAATCTTACAGGGTGTTCCATAAGATAATGGCAGACCAAACTTATGTTGTTTTAAATGGAACACCCTGTGTTTTATTTTAAATTTGAAATCTGCTTCACTTCCACATCACAACAATATAAAGTTTTATTATGTTATACCGGGCATTTAAAAAGTTGTAGCCAATATTACCTGAAAATCGTATCAAGGTTAACTCCCTGTTTAATTAAAAAGGAGTATAGGAACATTGATCTATTGCAACCATAGTTTTTTAATAATTGTTAAAAATTATAAAACATATTGGTTTTCATAATATTCTTAAATCAAATACAGGGTAAGTCAAAATGCAAGTACATTATTTTCTTGGTAATTTTAAATAGAACACCCTGTATTTTATATCACTATCGAAAAGTACTAATATCGTACTTCAAATTTTATGAAGTACTCCCTATACCTAAAGTTATCAGTTTTCTAGTTATTTTTATTTTTCCATCAAAGTATTAATTTGGTAGATATTTTAACGTTTACCAATAATTATTGTGAGTTGGCCATGATTGATTTGTCAGAAAGTGACAGTTTGAGATTATTGTTTATTAATTCAGTAACGAAATAACAACACAAAAAAGAAAACAATTTATTTCAAATAAAATTTATAAAAAATAACCGACGGAAAATTAAAAAAAAATAACAACACAAAAAAATAAAAAAGAGTAATTTTAACTTATCTTACTTAAGTAAGGTGTTCAAAATGACCTCCCAAAACATCTATGCATACTTGAAAGCGGTAATTGAAAGAGTTGCTTACATTACTAAGCATTTGTAAAGAAATATTTTGAAATGCAATTCGGATTCTATTTTTCATATCATCCCTTGTTGTTGGAGGTATTTTATATACTTCGTTCTTAACGTAACCCCAAAAAAATGAGTCCATTTTATTGAACCCTGGTGATCTTGGGGGCCACCTTACCGGTCCATCTCTTCCGATCCATCTTTCACCAAACTGATCATTAAGTTCACCACGTACTAATTCGTTGTGGAGCGCAGGAGCACCGCCATGTAGAAACCACATTTCGCTCGCTGATAACATTAGTGACGTAACTCAAAAAATACCAATTGTGACTTAATCTATTAAACATACTCCTAATATTGAACTTGATATTATGCTTTAATGACAGAAGTCTCGATACGTCAGTAATACTCTTTGACTTTTAGTTCCACTTCTGCATGCATTAGTGACGCAAGTCACTTTACTACAAACTACGTTTTTGAAGTCACTTTACTACAAAATGTTTTTGAAGTTACGTCACTAATGTTCTCACCAAGCGATTTGTTCACGTATATTAAGTGGAACCTCTTCTAATAATATAGGTAACTGATTTACGATAAAATCTAAATAAATCTCACCATTTAAGTTATCTTCAAAAAAATATGGTCCTACTACATGGTTACCGACGATACCTCCCCACACATTTAGAGACCATCTTGTTTGACTATGTGTTACTATGTGGTATGGATTACTTGTTGAATAGTAGTGAAAGTTATGCCTATTAACAGAACCGTTTCGATGGAATGTAGTTTCATCACCAAATAGGACATAATCAAAAAAATCTCTCTGCTCATTAATTTTTTCTAAGGCCCATTCACAAAATACTATTCGTTTCTGAAAATCATCATTATTTATTTCTTGGTGCTTTTGAATATGATAAGGGTGCATCTTGTTTTTACATAGAATGTTTTGAACAGAGTAGTAACTAAGTTCTTGTTCATTGGAAATACTCCTTATACTTGTGTGTGGGTTTTCTGTAACTGCCATCAACACACTCATTTCGTTTTCCTCTGTCACACTAGTTTTTTTTCGTTCATGTTTTTCATAATTCACTGAACCAGTGCGGTTAAATCGATCTTTTAATTTTTCAAATGTATCTTGTCTAGGTTGCCGCCTATCTGGAAACCGTTCTTGATAAATTCTAGCTGATAGTAATGAATTTTTATTGCATTCCCCCAAAATCCAGATCATATCTACCATTTCATCAGTAGTAAAATTCATTATTGCTAATTTAAATTGAATTAATTACTGAATTACTAAATAATAATTGTTGCTAATTTACGGTGTACCCCAATATTGAATTAATAAACAATAATGTCAAATTGTCAGTTTCTGACAAATCAATCATGGCCAACTCACAATTATTGGTAAACGTTAAAATATCTACCAAATTAATACTTTGATGGAAAAATAAAAATATCTAGAAAACTGATAACTTTAGGTATAGGGAGTACTTCATAAAATTTGAAGTACGATAGTAGTACTTTTGATAGAGATATAAAATACAGGGTGTTCTATTTAAAATTACCAAGAAAATAATGTACTTGCATTTTGACTTACCCTGTATTTGATTTAACGAATATTATGAAAACGAATATGTTTTATAATTTTTAACAATTATTAAACAACTATGGTTGCAATAGATCAATGTTCCTATGCTCTTTTTAATTATACAGGGAGTTAAACTTAATTCGATTTTCAGGTAATATTGGTTATAACTTTTTAAATATCCGGTATAACATAATAAAACTTAACATTGTTGTGATGTGGAAGTAAAGCAGATTTCAAATTTAAAATAAAATACAGGGTGTTCCATTTAAAAAAACGTAAGTTTGGTCTGCCACCATCTTATGGAACACCCTGTAAGATTGTAGCTAATTTTAAAATGTGGAGTTTAAAGCTGCCTACAATTTTTGTCAATAACTTTTTTTTTAATTTTTACTAAAACAGATATACTGAGCTTCCTCACACTAATCAATCACCCTGTATATTATTTTACACTAGAAATTTTTTCTTGATTAAGTTTTTTAGACTATGGCACAGTATAAAGAGGGGCAGTAAAACCTCTTCCATGTCGTCACTTTGATCTGAAGAAGTAATACTAGCAGTACGAAATTGGTAATTCACCGGTGGTGGATGCGGGTTTTCCCTGTTAAAACTCATTACGTTTCTACGCGACTAGCAATGCGAGAGTTGGGCAAAAGCGACTGGGAACATTGCGTGGTCGGCATGCGCAACTAAAGATTTTACTTCCAATTTTTCGGAGAGTGGTTCTACTGTCCCTCTTTATACTGTGACTATGGTATACAGCCAACCACTGGAATTTTCCCTTATATTAGAGGTATATTTTTGTAATATGCAATCATTTATTTGCATTGTAGCTCAGGCCTACATGGTCTGTTGAGCATTAAAAATACATTCTACATACATGCCCATAATAGCATGAGAGCTGTGAGACATTTTTGAGTAGGTATTTTAGGCAATCTGAAAATTTTTCAGGTAACTTTTCCATGACAGCCTAATACAAAAATGTCGGTCTGGCTGGAGGATAGCAGTTATTTTCCCCAAAAATCACCCCCAAATTAAAAAAAAACGCTGGACGGAAGGGCCGCCCGAGAACTTTATCGTGCCGATCTATTATCGTTATGGTACTAGATATTGGCATTCTGTAAAAATAACAAAGTTACTCGTTATTTTGATATTTTAGAAACACCTACTGTACTTAAAAGTATTTTATGGTTCTACGCATCATTAATTCCTGCATTTGAGAAAATGTTCGATGCCATACTTCGGGGACACACTATAGATGTGTAGATTATTGCATAAATCAATAGAATATTATAGTCATACTTTCATTTCAAATTAGTTCATTTTTCTGAGAAATTAATAGTTTACAATATTTGCATTTCATTCTATTTCGATTACGCCAGTCAATGCGCGAGATTAAGAACAAGATATTATCTCCAAATTCTATCCTACTGCATGAATTTTAATGAAATTTTGGGAGTAGCCCAATCTCCTAATTCAAAGTCTATCCTATATACTATGGCGCTTTTATCATGGGGGAAGTTCCCACCACTTCTCAGGGGTGAAATATTTTTATTTTCAAATTACATGGAGAAAAAGGAAGATTTTTAAGAAAATTTAAAAATTCATTCTATAATTTGATCACATTTTTTAAAAAAACCATTCATTTTAAACCCGTTTAACTTTTTGAAAGTAGAAATAACACTATATTAAAAGGTATTGAGAAGAAAAACAATGCATTTAAATTATGGTGGATGGGGAGTTAAATGTATATACTTTTCATTTTTCCTTAAAGTACATTAGTCATTATATTTTTTGCACCATATCTCGCTTAGTTTGTAAGTAACCGACATTTAATGGTGCTCGTTTTAAAGGCCTTTTCAAACACTACAAAAGGTGTTGGTAGCATTATACACCTAAAACCTACCGTTCCTCTGTTATTTCAAGTTGAATACACCAATTTGAGCATGCACCAAAAAACAAACTATTTTCACCTACCATATCTCTTTTTGTATTATAAATAGAACATTTACGAAGGAACGAATCTCTTTATTATTTATAATCTAAAAAATGTTTTATATAGAGTTTTTAGTTCGATGCGTAGTTTTTAAGGTATTCACAAAAAATCCGTCCGAAAAGGTGTCATTTTTGTTCAACTACGCATAACTCAAAAAGTATTGAGTTCTCAAAAAAAAGTATAGACCAGTTTTTGCTTAGAAATAGGTTCTTCAGCCACTTCCGTGCTTATTTTGACCAACAAATTTTCCACCCCCTTGAAGAAGTGGGAACCGCCCCAAGATAAAAGCGCCATAGTATATAGGGTAGATTTTGTTTCTTGAGCTATTCCCTACTTACTGTGAAAATATCAAGTACATCAATGTAGTAGGATGGAATTCGGAGCCAAATACCCTCATTGACTGCTCTACAATAATGCTCTGCTATGAACGCGTGAGAGAGGACACACATAAGATTATAGCAAAATTTCTATTTACCGTAACTTTTCGAGTTTTTAAGCTACAGCAATAAATTTTATGTCATTGGAAAGGTAATTTTGCATTCTTTCAAAATGTGTTAAAATATATAGGGCGTATCAAAAAAATTAAGATTTTTTATTCATTTCCGGTTCAACCGGAAGCCATGTTTTTGGTAAAATTTATTGTGATAATAGATAATAAAATACCATATATGTCTGCAAAATTTCAAATTTTAGTTTCTATTAAGAAGGAAGTTACGGGCACTCGAATATTTTTTTATAAAAAATTCATAACTCCCCTCCTATGGGGAGTTAAGATATATGACTAATGTCACTCAATTTACCGATAGGATATCAAAAATATATCAAAAAATAAAAAAATTCCTTGGAGCCATTTTTGAGAAAATCTAGTTCAAATTTATGTCAAAATTTGACCCCTTAAATATAGGCAACCCGTAACTTTTTCTGAAAAACGATAACATCTTTCTTATAGCCCCATCTTTAGGCTATATAACGACTTTTTCAAATTAAACTTATCTTCAAAAACTTTTTAGATAGATAGGGAAATGTGTCGGGGGGGCGGTCGGCCATGTTGGCCGCCATTTTGAATTTGGAAATGTCAAATTCCGTACTTTTATTTACCTATCGATGAGCTTACTTTGAGTTGAATTTCATTTATTTCTGTCAAAATTTGCAAAAATGGGCCCTAAATAACCCCCCTATTTCGGCCCCCCTTTGAGAGATTTTTTTTAAAAGCTTAGTTTCTCGACAAAATTCTCTTAAACTTACTCATACCGAATTTCATCAAAATCGGTCCAGTAGTTTTTGCTGGGCGGTGGCGACATACGTACGTACGTACGTACGTACGTACATACTTCCGACATGTTTTTTTTATTTGCTTTTTAGACTCAGGGGGACTCAAAACGTCGAAAAAAAGTGAAATCTGAAAAAATTTTTTTTGCACGATCCTATAACTTTATCTATTATACTATACTACGTATATAGTACGATAAAGTAAAAAAGGGTAAAAATTGTTGTTACAAAAAATATCATTGACGTGACTTGTAAGTAAATATAAATATCCAAATATAAAGAAAATAAAGAGACCAGGCGATTTGTGAAGATTTTAACTCTGCAAGATGCTTGCATGGGCGCCCCAGGATTATTTTCAGGGGGTGCATCTGAACTCCAGAAGATTGCATCTAAATCTGTATATACTATTAACCAGTATAAAATATACAACTATACATGCATAGCTTTGTCTTTCTTTCTGGACTCTCTCTCTCTCTCTCCTGTCGTTTCCCCATGACTGAGGATCGTGATTTCTTCCAATATTCCTAACAATGTTTCTCCATTGGCTACACATTCCATCTTCACTTACCAAAATTGTCATCGTTATGGGAAGACATTCTCTTGGGAAAATAGTGCAGTGGTTTCCCTTTGCCTTCTGCACCGCTGTATATGTGCCGTTTCTGTGGGTATCATTCTCGCCGCATGGTCAGTTTTGTAACAGCCAGCTACCACTGTCCAACCTATCACCATGTCTGGCTACTCTCACTTAGTTTAGCCTGCAGACCAATGCAGTTGCCCGGGATGTGGCATGGGGAGCCATAAGTCAGAGTTGAGTACCAGTTATCAAAAACAATCTCCCGTCTATGACGTTTGATGTGGTCGTTCCAATAAAAGGTGCTACCTCTATAACACACTCGTACACCCCAAAATTCTTTCTGGACAGGTGGGTGCAATTGTTATTTTGACAGGGTGTTTTTTAATATTAATATTCTAAAAAAGGTAAGTTTTTTTTTGGTGAAATTTTCCAACTGCCAGGTGATCAAACAAACTACGCGTGCATGTGATTGAAAAGCGTTTAGGTAAGCAGCAGTGTGAGAAGGAGCGTATTATCGATAGCTGTTTACGTCCTCGTTCGCAGCGAATCCATTTGCTCCGGCAAAATCACATGACCTGACGATACCCATGTTGTGCCTTAAAATGTTAAAGTAATTATTATATAGTCTAGATTTCTTAGATATCTTTTTTTTAATTAAAGGAATATAATATATCGCCGCCGCCTACGAAAAGTATAACTTCGAAAAATGCCGTTAAGAGTAGAACTTTCAATGAACGCCGCGAAAAATATTATTTTCGATTATAATATGATTGTGAACATTATAATCCCTAATAAGGTGTTAGCGAAAAAATTTATTTTTTGAGGAGAATCAGCAAAAAACATCATTTCTGTTTTTGGGTCCACGAAAATTATAATTACTAAGAAGTTCTCAAAAATAATTGTTTTTGCCGGCACAAACAGAAACAGAAAAGGAAATAATTGTTTTCGTCGGCATCAATTATTAATGAACTAAATCTTTTCGGTATAAATATTTTGGGAGTTATAATCTTCGCGGACATGCATATAAAAAACAATTGTATCGCCAACACTTATCACTGTTATTTTTTTCACTGGAAATGTATTAGTAATCACATTAATCATAGGTAATACCAGCGATATACTCTAAAATAAATTTTGCAAATATGGTAGAAAAAGATAAATTTATTATTATAAATATATAGGTATAAAAGTACAACAATATAAATTAAATTAAATCTGTGTCCGTATCTTGTACTTTTTTTTAACTTTTCATTTTCTTTGCTAGAAAATTCATTTTCTTTTTCGTTAGACTCCCTTCAAGACTCGTATTTCTCTACAAGATCTATAAATAGTTATGTGTTTATTGAATAAATTCATTCTTCTTCGTGTGCCTCATCATTTCATGACGATGGCGATCATCACGGCCCATTTTATTGTGTCTAAAACGGTTCTGAAGGGTTTTATTTTTGTTTTTACATTCCACTGCTTTAAAATTTTCAACCAGGATATGCGTAGTCTTCCCGGTTCTCTTCTTTCTTCCACTTTTCCTTGTTTAACTAATCGCATCAACTCATGTTTTTCATTTCTTAGTACGTGATCAAAATAGCTCATTTTTCTTTCCTTCATAGTGTTGAGTATTTATTTTTTCCTTTTTGTTAATGTTTGTTACGTGGTGTGTTCATGATATTTTTTACATTCTTCGAAAACACCACATCTCAAAAATTACAAGTATTTTTCACTTGCGTCCGTGATTGTCCACGCTTCGACTCCATATAAGATGACGAAAAATACGTAGTAACTCAATTAATTCATTTATTATTGTGTAATTAATTCAATAAACCCATATGACTATTTATAGATCATATAGAATATAGAAGACCGAGTCTCGAGGAGTGTCCGACGAAGAAGAAGAAGATAATGAATATTTTAGTTTAGATGAAGAGTTTGAAGAGGAAGTACGAGATTCGGACACAGAATTAATTTAGTTTATATTTTTATACTTTCCTACCTATATATTTATAATTATAAATTTATCTTTTTCTACCATATTTGCAAAATCTATTGTATAGTACAAATTATTTTCCTTTAATTAATAAGAAGTTACTTAAAAATCTAAAATATACACTCAGGTGCAAAAAATCGATCCACTTAAAAATTTGGTCATTTGTGATATCTTGAATTTCCTAAACCTGTTAACCGATTTAAGTGATTTTTTACCATGTTATATAGCCTTATTCATTAACAATATCGCTGTAATAATATTGTTGCTAGACAGGTAAAGTGTCATTGTATACCGGGTGTACGAATCAAACTGTGTTTTTTCTCAAAGTTCGCATCACCCTGTGGACTATTCTAGCGTTTATAAAATACTGAAATTAAAACTCAACTATAGCCTCAGGTTTTCTTAACATTCTGTTTTTAGATTCATTCGCTTATGTTGGATAATAAAAAAGTTAGGTACTTTAACAACTGGCAATGTACCTCAACAGTACAGGGTGTTTCTAAATAAGTGCGACACACTTTAAGGGGTAATTTTACATGAGAAAAAAATGACAGTTTGCTTTATAATCATATATCCGCAAACGCTTCGTTTCCGAGATACGGGATGTTCACTTTTTTTACAACCTGACGATTTATTTATTGCTTTAAAACTAGTTGCGATATGCAAATCAAATTTGGTGGGTTTTAAGACGTAGTTATTGCACATTTTTTGACTTACAATTAAGAATTTTATATGCACCATTGGCGTGCATGTTTGTGCCCGTTTGCGCGCCAATGGTGAATATTAAATTCTTAATTATATGCCAAAAAATGTCCAATAACTACGTCTTAAAACCTACCAAATTTGATTTGCATATCTCATCTGGTTTTAAAGCAATAAATAAATCGTCAGTTTGTAAAAAAAATTGAACATCCCGTATCTCGGAAACAAAGCGTTTGCGGACATATGATTATAAAGCAAACTGTCATTTTTTTTCTCATGTAAAATTACTCCTTAAAGTTTGTCGCACTTATTTAGAAAGATCCTGTACTGATGACGAACATGGCCAGTTGTTAAAGTATTTAACTTTTTTGTTATCCAACATAAGCGAATAAATCTAAAAACAGAATGTTAAGAAAACCTGCGGCTATAGTTGGGTTTTAATTTCAGTATTTTATAAATGCTAGAATAGTCCACAGGGTGATGCGAACTTTGAGAAAAAAACAGTTTAATTCGTACACCCGGTATACAATGACAGTTTACCTGTCTAGCAACAATATTATTACAGCGATATTGATAATGAATAACGCTAAAGCATGGTAAAAAAATCACCTAAATCGGACAACAGGTTTAGGAAATTCGAGACATCAAAAATGACCAAATTTTTAAGTGGATCGATTTTTTTGCACCTGAGTGTATAATAATTACTCTAACATTTTAAGGCACAACAACATGGGTATCGCCAGGTTACGTGATTTTGCTTGAGCGAACGGACTCGCTGCGATAGAGGACGCAAAAAGCTATCGGTATACGCTCTTTCGCACACTGCAGCTTACCTATAGCACTTTTCATTTAAATGCACGCGTAATTTGTTTGATCACCAAATGGCAATTAGAAAATTTCACCAAAAAAAACTTTTCTTTTTTAGAATATTTATTTTTAATATTAATTGCAAAATAACAATTGCACCCCCTGTCCGGAAATAAAGTACATAGCTATGCGTGTATTAGGTCTGGATCCCGCATATGAAAAAAAAGTTAATTAATAGCAAGCTGAAAATTTGTTAATAGCTTAAGGGTGTCTAGTCGGACAAACTTTGATATATGGGAACACTGGAATAGAGGAAGTTTGTGGAACAGGTTAAAAATTTGGAACGGTCAGACCACGAAAACGGCACATGTATTTTGTCCGACAGAACAGACTTAAACTCTCCGAATAGAGATTAAACTCTCATGCAAAAATCAGACTGCTATTTATCACCAAATGGGCGTTTTAATGAGTGGAACATGTAGAATATGTCAAATGACAGGAATTATGACAGGTGATAAATAGCAGTCTGATTTTTGCATGAGAGTTTAATCTCTGTTCGAAGAGTTTAAGTCTATTCTGTCGCACAAAATAAATGTGCCGTTTTCGTGGTTTGACCGTACCAAATTTTTAACCTGTTCCACAATTAAAACTGCACTTGTTGCAGTGTTCCCATATATCAAAGTTTATCCGACTAGACACCCTTAAGCTATTAACAAATTTTCAGCTTGCTATTAATCAACTTTTTTTTCATACGCGGGATCCAGACAGTTGTATATTTTATACTGGTTAATAGTATGTACAGATTTAGATGCAATCTTCTGGAGTTCAGATGCACCCCCTGAAAATAATCCTGGGGTGCCCATGCAAGCACCTTGCAGAGTTAAAATCTCTCGCAAATCGCCTGGGCCTCGATTTTTGACCCTTCGCTTCGTTATCGAACGTATTCGCTTCGTATCTGTTTAGTGTACAGATAGCGAATGATCGATAACGAAGCGAATGGTCAAAAATCGAGGTCCAGGACTTAGATTTTTGACCCTTTGCTTCGTTATCGAACGTATTCGCTTCGTATCTGTTTAGTGTACAGATAGCGAATGATCGATAACGAAGCGAAGGGTCAAAAATCGAGGTCCTGACTTCTTTATTTTCTTTATATTTAAATATTTAAATTTATTTTAAAGTCACGTCAATGATATTTTTTGTAACAACAATTGTTACCCTTTTTTAACTTTGGAGGGGGGGGGGGCAATTTAGGGGAAAATAACCGCTACCCTCCAGCCAGACCGGCATTTTTGTATTAGGCTAGCTTTCAGATTGCCTAAAATATCTACTCAAAAATTTCTAACACCTCTCGGACCATAAAATAGCAGACAAGAAAGCAGACAATGTTTCAACAAAATATGCACATTAAATTATACTTAAGTATTTTGATAAAAACTTGGTATTTGTTGTTCAAATTAGCATACATTTGATTATAACAATTTATTTCAGGAACTGTTGCTTGGTGGACTACTAACATATCTGAACAAAGGTATATTAGGACTGTAGTGTTACTAGAAAGAAGAAGACATAGAGCCCATCGGCGATTAACAAACCATACTGAATCTGTTACTATTACTGAAGGTAAGTACTTTCGTTAGACATAATTTATAAAATTGGCGGTAATTTAGAATTTTTAGAAGGCATTCCAAGAGATCAAATATAATTTTAACTTTAAAAAGGATAAACCCTGTAGTTAGTTGGCTGTATACCTTTGTTCTGTTGTATATAGGTATGTGAATTTATTAAAATTCTTAAAATTTGTCCACGAGGGAGTAGAAGTACAAAACGTTTTCGGTCAAACTGACCATCATCAGTGTAAACCTGGAAATAAGGGAACCACTTAAATTAAAAAGCAAAAGGGTGAAATTTTGACAGTTGAAAAAATAGAAAATGCGGTTACTTACCTCCAGTGTACAAGCAGTTGTAACTAGTCACTTCAGTAGGTGTAAAAACCTCTAAGTTACATTATTGTTACATTATATATTAAAAAGTAGTGGACATTAAGTCGATGTCTTAAGATTTTAAGAACTTTTTCCACATTTTCTATTTTTTCAACTGTTAAAATTTCACCCTTTTGCTTTTTAATTTAAGTGGTTCGCTTATTTCCAGGTTTACACTGATGATGGTCAGTTTGACCGAAGACGTTTTGTACTTGAACTCCCTCGTGGATAAATTTTAAGAATTTCAATAAATTCATATATGTACCTATATAAAACAGAAGTGTTTACTTCATTCCACGTTGAAATATAATTTTGACCAATCTTTTCATTTTGTACTGTATATAATACTACAAGAATAAAAAACCGCTAAACGCCGTAAAATGAGTGGCGCATACAATATTCCAGCTACAAAAGATCTGATATGCAAATTATGTGGCGCGAAAATGTATTTTCATTTTGATGCAAAACAAAATTCTAGTTTTATTTTAAAAGATTTTTCCATAATATTTGCTAAATTTGAGAAGTAAACGCGCCACAGCAGACCATTTTTTGAGTAGTATGGACATCTATCATAATAACCTATATCGCCGCCGCCTACGAAAAGTATAACTCCGAAAAATGCCGTTAAGAGTATAACTTTCAATGAACGCCGCGAAAAATATTATTTTCGATTATATGATCATGAAAATTATAATACTCCAGGCTGTGGGTGAAAAATAGGTCGATTTCAGGATATAATTCAGGAATTTTTGAAACCAGGTGAAATCAGGTGTTGTAAAGGACGATGCCAGGAATAACTTCTACTAAAATGTGACCAAAAATATTGTGAGCTTTTTTTTATTGCGATTTTCATTTGTTAAATTTGCAATTTTTAAAGATTTTTAATTTTGCAGCTTAGGATATTGATTCTAGAGAAAAACTTTTTAATAGAAAGTTGTAGTGAATTAAAAAACCTACAATTTGAGCTATGGTAAGTTTAATTTCGTTTATTGGTTATTGCAAAACAGCCTGCGAAAGGTCCAAAATGGCCGTTATTAACAATTGCGTATTTATTGTACAAATATTTTTTTTTATTATTTTTTAAAGCTTTAAAATGAAGATCTTTCAATTCCAAACATAAAAAAAATTTGTAAGGCCGGATTAACGAATTTGTTGCTTAGATATTATAAATAGTTTATCCCAAGAGGTCAAATGTCGAAGGCTATAACTTTTTGAAAAAAAATCGTAGAGAGTTGGTGAAACATCCAATCTCCTTCTAAAGAGTTATATTTTCATATTCTGATGTAAATAAATGCGTAAAAAATTTTTAAACCTCTAATTTTTGGGTTTGAAAATAAGGGGGCAAATATCGTTATAAATATTTAGAGCTGAAGCGGTACTGTACCGGGTGTCCCAATAAGAATGGCTCTCGGCCATATCTCAGGAACCGTTTATAGTAGAGCTTTGAAATAAAAATTTTTATAACAAAAGTTGCCTCAGGAAAAGCCTGGAAATTATTTTCATAATTGTGGGACCACCGCTAGAGGGCGTAATTGAATATCAAAAATTAAAAAATCTAAATTTTACAAAATTTTCCTAATGAAGGGGCACTGGAAATCCGATCGTCGTATTCTTCATAAAATTCTACGCATATTTGATTTGACAAGTTTAGGTCTACCTTTGGAAATAAGAGGTGGGGGTGAGTGGGAACCTTGTTATGAAAAACGGGCTGTGAGTTCGGTTCTGCTTAATCAAATTTTGCAAACTTGGTCTTGTTGAAGACAGATCTTTTTCGTCAATGTAAAAGTTATGATTTCCAACCAACTTACTGAGTAATATGCCAGCTAGAAGGCGTTATTTAATTTTTTTCAGAAATCTAGTGTTCCTTGGAAAATATTAAATACAAACATGCATTTTTAATACCATATTACAAAATAAGACAAAATTAGCAACAGAATAGCGAAAACTGCATGTTAATACCTTTTTTCTATCTCGAGATATCTTACCAAACGTGTAAATTTAAAAACATAACTGTTACTGTCACCGGTAAACGAAATTAATTAAAAGTAGTGTGCTATGGAAACAACAAAGAAACATTTTCCAGCTGTCAACGTATATTAGGTCAACGTAGAATGAAGTAAACACTTCTGTTGTATATAGGTATATTATAAATTTATTAAAAAATTTTAAAATTCATCCACAAGGGAGTGGTTGTACAAAACGTTTTCGGTCAAACTGACCATCCTCAGTGTAAACCTGGAAATAAGTGAACCACTTAGATTGAAATGCAAAAGGGTGAAATTTTGACAGTTAAAAAAGAAAATGTGGTTACTTACGTCCAGTGTACAAGTAATTGAAACTAGCCACTTGAATAGGTGTAAAACCTCAAAATAACATTATTGCTACATTATGAGCTGTATAGTAATCGACAATAAGTCGATGTCTTAAGATTAAAAATGTATCACATGTGGATGTATGTCATCCTTGCTCGGAATTAGCACAAGGTTGTGATCAGGTGAGAGGTTAACAACCAACTGATTAGACAGATTGGTGCCTGAAAATTCATGACAAGATGTCAAAGAAGATAGGTGGATTTCTCAAATGTCAACCGAAAAATTTTTGACAATGTGCATTAATATTTAACTTAATTATTCAATTGTGAATATGCAACTATTAAATTTGTTTGATATGAATTCTAAATTGTAAATAAAGGTTAATAAGCTATAATGATATATTCATTAGTGCACCGTAAACAAAAGCAAAATTCTACTCATATGCTGTGACGTCATAGACTGTTTGTCTACTGTATAGGACTGATAATAATTATATTAATTTGAGCAAAGTTATAATGAATGAATATTATTGAAAATTATATAGAAAATTTTTAAAATTTTTTTATCAAAATATGATATTTTAATAGAGTAGCAGCTGTAGAATTGGAAGTAATGCCAATAGTGAATGGTCGGTTGCATATGTTTCAGGGAACCAACGAATATAATGAGAAAATACCAATCTATAGATCTGTAATGTGAATTATTGGAGGTATTAAAGGAAATGATATTAAAAAAGGGAAGTGGAATTGAAAAAATGTATGTACATATCTTAATCAAGAAATCTTCTCTAAAAATATTTTGTTATGACTGAATGTAAAGAGTTTGTCCCATATAGAACTATTGAAAATCTAAATTTAGAAAAATTATTAAAAAGGTGATAAGGTAAGTTGCCTATGTTCAGTGGACAAATAAATGAAATATAATTACTGTTTTGAAATTAAATTGTGTGAATTGTTAAATGGATAAAGACTGATATTAAATTAGGAAAACTGCGCTGAAAGAAATGTACATGTTTTGATCAAAGAAGAAAATTAATTTTGATTGTAAGCTCTAAATGTAAAAAGAATATGTCACATATTAAACTATTGAAATTCTAGATTGAATATTGTATTGACCAAAGTTGATATTAAGTAAATTTATTAAATGTTGATAGCTGAGATTTATTTTTTATTTTAATCTAAATGAAAAATAGAGTGAATCAATTAAAATGTTGGAAATTCAACAAAATTTTTGGTTATTGTCTATATTAGAATGTCATATCCGAAAAGATCATTTCCTTTAATACCTCCAATAATTCACATTACAGATCTATAGATTGGTATTTTCTCATTATATTCGTTGGTTCCCTGAAACATATGCAACCGACCATTCACTATTGGCATTACTTCCAATTCTACAGCTGCTACTCTATTAAAATATCATATTTTGATAAAAAAATTTTAAAAATTTTCTATATAATTTTCAATAATATTCATTCATTATAACTTTGCTCAAATTAATATAATTATTATCAGTCCTATACAGTAGACAAACAGTCTATGACGTCACAGCATATGAGTAGAATTTTGCTTTTGTTTACGGTGCACTAATGAATATATCATTATAGCTTATTAACCTTTATTTACAATTTAGAATTCATATCAAACAAATTTAATAGTTGCATATTCACAATTGAATAATTAAGTTAAATATTAATGCACATTGTCAAAAATTTTTCGGTTGACATTTGAGAAATCCACCTATCTTCTTTGACATCTTGTCATGAATTTTCAGGCACCAATCTGTCTAATCAGTTGGTTGTTAACCTCTCACCTGATCACAACCTTGTGCTAATTCCGAGCAAGGATGACATACATCCACATGTGATACATTTTTAATCTTAAGACATCGACTTATTGTCGATTACTATACAGCTCATAATGTAGCAATAATGTTATTTTGAGGTTTTACACCTATTCAAGTGGCTAGTTTCAATTACTTGTACACTGGACGTAAGTAACCACATTTTCTTTTTTAACTGTCAAAATTTCACCCTTTTGCATTTCAATCTAAGTGGTTCACTTATTTCCAGGTTTACACTGAGGATGGTCAGTTTGACCGAAAACGTTTTGTACAACCACTCCCTTGTGGATGAATTTTAAAATTTTTTAATAAATTTATAATATACCTATATACAACAGAAGTGTTTACTTCATTCTACGTTGTCTTAACAAAGGTATACAGCCAACTACAGGGTTTACCCTTTTAATGTTTTGTATATTAGGTCTTTTCAACGCTTCTCATTTGTTTCGAGCCTCGTTCATATCTCGTATATTAATATTATACACGGATTATACGGCATATGACAGAGGTTCGAAACAAATGAGAAGCGTTGAAAAGCCCTATTACAAAGAAATAAAAACAACTATTTAGTGATGACATAAACGTTCAAATTTTTGCCCATCATTTTCGTTGCAAACATTTACTCTTTCAAGAGTAGATTGAACAGCAGTCTCAATTTCTGCTTTCGATATGCTTTGAATGGCATTTAGTATTCTCTGAATAATGTATCCTAGAGTAGTGTATGATGGGCAACAATTTGAATATTTAGGTCGTCACTAAGTAGTTCTTTTTGTTCTGTGTTATATTTAATTTTAATAGTATTGTCTCTCTTTATATTGTTGTTTTAATTAATTATATTTTTATACGTTGACATCTGGAAAATGTTATTTTGTTTTTTCCCACATCACACTACTTTTCATTAACTTAGGTTACCGGTGATAGTAACAGTTATGTATAAAATTTACACGTTTCTCGAGATATCTTGAGATAGAAAAAAGGTATCGACATGCGGTTTTCGCTATTCTATTGCTAATTTAATCTAATTTTATAAAGTATGATTAAAAATGCATAGTTGTATTTAATATTTTCCAAAGAAAACTAGATTTCTGAAAAAAATTAAATAACGCCTCCCAGCTGGCTTATTACTTATTAGGATGGTTCAAAGTTATCACGCTTACATTGAAAAAAAAAAGATCTGTCTTCAACAAGACCCACTTTTCAAAATTTGATTTAGCAGAACCGGACTTTAAGCCATTTTTTCATAACAAGGTTTCCACTCACCCCCACCTCTTATTTACAAAGGTAGAGTTAAACTTGTTAAATTAAATATGCGCAGAATTTGATGAAGAATGCAATCATCGGATTTCCAGTGCCCCTTCATTAGGAAAATTTTGTAAAATTTTGATTTTTTTATTTTTGATATTCAATTACGCCCTCTAGCGGTGGACCCACAATTATGAAAATAATTTCCAGGCTTTTCCTGAGGCAACTTTTGTTATAAAAATTTTTATTTCAAAGCTCTACTATAAACGGTTCCCGAGATATGGCCGAGAGCCATTCTTATTGGGACACCCGGTACATCCTATGAGTTTTTAACTTACAGATTATTGTTGCTTAAGACGAAACGAAGATTTATAAAAAAATTAAAATTTTCTACAACCAACTGAAGCCGAGATAATTGTTTCTTTTTTCTTAAATCGTAGTGCCTTTATTTATAACAATTAAGAAATTATTTTACAGTCCTTGACTAAAGAAAAACTTATATTATCTTAAAATAAAAATTATTATAAAATATAGTTACATTTAATTATTAAAAATTATTTTTAAAATCGGTGCTTTTGCGAGCGGCCGAATTTTGCAAATCACCCGGCTCGCTTCAAATTCGCGCGTACGGAAAATTTTTACGTAACTTGTATTAAATTTTGACCGAAAACAATTTAATAATATTCTTCTTCTTCACGTGCCATCTCCGCGACGGAGGTTGGCAATCATCATGGCTATTCTGATCTTAGATGCTGCTGCTCTAAACAGTTCGGTTGATGTGCATCCGTACCATTCCCTCAAGTTACGCAACCACGAATTTCGTCTCCTTCCTACACTTCTCTTGCCCTGGATTTTCCCCTGTATAATCAACTTAATAATATTAATAATATTACCATTATAATATACAGTCTATTTACCACTGTATTTGTTTTTCTTGATAAACTTTTATATGTGAAATCTCATTTCTGAAGAAATAATATTACAAAAATGATACATATACCTATATGAAATATATAACTATATTTTTAATTTTTTTATTGTTAAATAAATATAATAATAATAATGTTTTCTTCTTGTAGTGATTATCCGTTTTGAATGTTGGCGACCATCATGGCAATCTGTACTTGCACACTAAATCAGTACTGCTGCTCTAAAAAGATTTGTAGTTGTTGTGTTAAACGACGTACGTAAATTTTCTAGCAAGGTAATCCTTCGCCTTTCTGGTTCTCAGTTTCCAAATGGGGTTTACCAAATTGCCATGATGGTCGCCAACATCCAAAACGGATAGTCACTACAAGAAGAAAAAGTTTTATATTGTATAGTAAGAAGTAAAATAGTATTATTATTATTATATTTATATAACAATGAAAAAATTAAAAATATAGTTATATTTCATATATATGTATCATTTTTGTAATATTATTTCTTCAGAAATGAGATTTCACATATAAAAGTTTATCAAGAAAAACAAATACAGTGGTAAATAGACTGTATATTATAATGTTAATATTATTAAATTGTTTTCGGTCAAAATTTAATACAAGTTACGTAAAAATTTTCCGAGCGCGCGGATTTGAAGCGAGCCGGGCGATTTGCAAAATTCGGCCGTTCGCAAAAGCACCAATTTTAAAAATAATTTTTAATAATTAAATGTAACTTTATTTTATAATAATTTTTATTTTAAGATAATATAAGTCTTTCTTTAGTCAATGACTGTAAAATAATTTCTTAACTGTTATAAATAAAGGCACTACGATTTAAGAAAAAAGAAACAATTATCTCGGCTTCAGTTGGTTGTAACATTTTTTTATTTTTTTATAAATCTTCGTTTCGTCTTCAGCAACAATAATCTGTAAGTTAGAAACTCATAGGATGTACAGGGCCGCTTCAGCTCTAAATGTTTATAACGAAATTGCCCCCTTATTTTCAAACCCAACGTTTAGCTCGGCTTCAGTTGGTCTTAGAAATTTTTTATTTTTTTATAAATCTTCGTTTCGTCTTCAGTAACAATAATCTGTAAGATAAAAACTCATAGGATGTACAGGGCCGCTTCAGCTCTAAATGTTTATAACGAAATTTGCCCTTTATTTTCAAACCCAAAAATTAGAGGTTTAAAAATGTTTTACGCATTTATTTACATCAGAATATTGAAATATAACTCTTTAGAAGGAGATTGGATGTTTCACCAACTCACTCTCTACGATTTTTTTTTTCAAAAAGTTATATCCTTCGACATTTGACCTCTTGGGATAAACAATTTATAATATCTAAGCAAAAAATTCGTTAATCCGGCCTTACAATTTTTTTTATGTTTGGAATTGAAAGATCTTCATTTTAAAGCTTTAAAAAATAAAAAAAAATTATTTGTACAATAAATAACGCAATTGTAAAAAACCGCCATTTTGGACCTTTCGCAGGCTGTTTTGCAATAACCAATAAACGAAATTAAACTTACCATAGCTCAAATTGTAGGCTTTTTAATTTACTACAACTTTCTATTAAAAAGTTTTTCTCTAGAATCAATATCCTAAGCTGCAAAATTAAAAATCTTTAAAAATTGCAAATTTAACAAATGAAAATCGCAATAAAAAAAAGCTCACAATATTTTTGGTCACATTTTAGTAGAAGTTATTCCTGACATCGTCCTTTACAACACCTGATAGGTTTCAAAAATTCCTGAATTATATCACGTTTTTTCACCCACAGCCTGGGGTATAATCCCTAATAAAGTGTTAGCGAAAAAAAATATTTTTTTAGGAGTATCAGCAAAAAACAACAATTCTATTTGTGGGTCCACGAAAATTTTAATTACTAAAAAGTTCTCATTCAAAATAATTATTCTTCGATCAATAACATTGAAAAAATTATTTCTAATTCTGTATTCATGAATATTATAACTCCTAACAATGCGCGGTGAAAAATATGATCCTGAATGAGAGCGAAATAGTATTTTCCTAACAAGTGCAGAAAGTCATTCTTTTCCGCACGCGACTGCAGTTTGCCGAACGACGCGAAGCGGGAGTTCGGCAAGCAGTCGAGTGCGGAAAAGAGACTTTCTGCAAGAGTTAGGAACAATATTTTTTCTAAGAGTCTTTAAAAAATTACCAAATCTTAATCAATTAATTTAATTAATATGAAAATTCCACACCTGTAATTTTGAACCAATCAAAATACGTTATTTTGACAGATCACCATGGCAACGGAGGTATTTTATCGGAAATTTTTTGCTCGTGGGGTACCCAACAGCGAATTATAGTGGAAATTTTTTGACGTTTACAATAACAGAACATTTTTGACAGACTGGTTTTTATTTGTTTACATAATTTAGTTTTGATTCATTTTAGTTACAAAGCTAAGATGTTTTCTATATTCTTCGGACACCTCCTCTCTTCTTAATGGCGAAAATGCAGGACTTTGAATGTTTTCAATTAAGTTTCTATGTCTAATAAAATATATATAATATTTAGACACTAATTTATTTACCTTTTTCCCATTCAGTACTTTCAATTTTGCGTAGTTTAGACGCAAATATTCGTGGACAATTTGGAACAGATTTTCTTTCTTCAAGTTGAAGCCACAATCTCTATTAATTCAAATAAATAAGCCATGGTACGATGATTGATCTTTACATCAGATAATTTCACGCATATTTTGCATATTGTATGATTTTCAAATCGATTCATTTTTTAAACAAAGAATTTTATTGGTTTTACTGACTGTGCAATATTATTTATTGTAACAAAACGCGAGTTTTTTTTTGATGTTTTGAAGTGTCAAAATATAATGATCACAGCCTCCTATGATTGATGCTTCCTGACGCTGGTTATGAATTCCATACCATTAAAACGCGCATAACGCACGTTAAGAAAAACGCCAAAAAATAATTTTCTATCACTTGTAGTTACTCAAAACTTATGTAAAATTGAAGAATATACTATTTTCTATCTTGAAATGGTATTCCCATGCAACTACAATGAGTAGAAATTACGAATTTGAAAGCCTAAATAATTGCTGACAAAGCTATGGCGCGCTATTAATCTGTTCATGCAGCTTCCCGAAAAACCTCTAAAATTATAATTTTCTACCACTTGTCCTAAGCTCAAGTAACTATAAAATAAAATAATATTATATTTTTTGTCCCTAAATGGCACTTTTGAGCTACTACAATCAGTGGTAATCAATAGTTTAATAGGCTAAGAGTCCATTGGTGTGAAAACAAACTGAATATTATTATGTAATCTGTTCCTGTAGGTATGTAACCGTAAAAGAAAATAATTTGCATTGTTGAAATAAATTTTAAAAATATTTGATTTCCCACCACAATTTGGTGTGGAATTTTCTTACCGAATACCACGCGAAGTCAAATTAATATCCGGAAATTTTTTTTTGATCATGAATATTTTTAGAAAATTTCACTCGTCTGCGACTCGGGAAATTTTCAAAATATTCATGATCTCAAAAAAATTTCCGGAAATAATTTGACCTCTAGTGGTATTACTAGTGAAAATACATACACAAATTAATTCTTTGACAAGGTTGTCAAAACCAAACTTTCAATATAATTAGTTAGCATGACGACGATCTTGGTTTTCATGACGATGATTCAAAACGACTGTTATTGTCTACCGATTTGACTTTCGAATATTATGTCAAAATAATTTTATTTCATCGAATTGTCGCGTTAATTTTATTAAAACAGGAACACAATAAGATACATTTGAAATAAATTAGTTAATAATATCTAAATATTAGTTTATTGCATGTATTATAATTACTTTAAGGCCATATTAACATATCTAAATGAGCACGCGTGCGGAAAAGTAAAAACCGCGTGCGGAAAAGTAACACGCGTGCGGAAAAGTGAAACTTTCTAAACTAAAATGCGTGCGCGAAAGTAGACATTTTTGCACGCTCGTATAAAAAATATTTTTTCTGTTCTATACTTTCGAAGACCATAACTTCTAGTACGGTGCGGTGAAAAGAAAAAGTTCACAATAATTACCTGTAAAAAGAATTATTTCTGATTATGTTTCCACGAAAATTAATATTACTAAAAGTTTCTCGGCCCAAATAATTACTCTTCGATGAATGACAGCAAAAAAAATCATTTCTATTTCTATGTTTGTGAAGATTATGAATCCTAATAATGCGCGACGAAAAGAATAATCCTAAATAAGCGACGGAAAATTTTATTTTCGTAGCTACTCTACTGGAAAATAATTTTTGTTTAATGCAAATCTTAGAGTAGTTATTTTTTCCGCAAGAACAGAAACGTAAATAATTATATTCGTCGTCATATATTAAGGTGAAACAGTAGCGATCAACAGGTAGCGAAAACGCGTTCCAAGATTGCGGCTGTAATTTTGAATATTTTTCGAGATATTAGGTTATGTTTTAGGCACTAAAGAATATTTGAATGGTACTAGGTCACTTTAATTTTCAGTTATTAACTTGTTTATATTATTTTCGATTAGGTTAGGTTTGCTCAGGTTGGTTTTAGTCATTTTAAAGCATATTTTAAAGATAATATGTCACTAAAATGTTCAGTTATTAACTTTTTTATATTATTTTCGATGACGCTAGGTTAGGTTTGGTCAGGTTATGTTTTAGTCACTAAAAAATATTGAGAACTTAAGAATTATTTAAAATTAGTATTTCACATTTTTCTATATTATTACTTCAAATATAAATTTTTTTACATGTTCACTCCATAAAAGCGATTGTAGATGTGGCAACAGTGTGAATGTATATAAAGTTGCATATCTTAATCCGTGCGTTTATAATCAATTTTGATCTGAATTTTATAGTGAAGTATTCTATATTTTAGTATAATCTGGGGGCAATACGTAATCTGTTTCAACAAAATGGTTATTGCAGATACGTGCATTTATTCTAGGCACATATTTATCCCTACTTATTGCTACAATCCACTTGTTTCTCATCAGAATATCTTTGGGAAACCTGTGTCCTAATGTTCTCGATGAGCACAAATGCACAGCACAACATTGAGGGATTTTATTTTCTCAAGTTTAATTCACACAGCGAAACAAATATGCAATATTTACTTGGAAATAGATTGATTTGAAGTATTGACGTAAGTTGACCTGACCTCCAACTACACGAGCGCCACCTACGTTGAGCTTTCCAGATTAGCTGCCATTGCTCGAAAATCAATTACTCGACATGAAATACAAAATATAGACATAAGAATGATTCTTGAATTAGGACAAATTATGTGATAATATGTTTCATATATAATAGTATATTAATTTATGCTGAAAAAGTATTTATTACAAATCTAAACTATCTTTGAACTTTTAAAATAATAAGAAAAATAACGGTTTTGATTTTCTCTCATTATGATAATTAGGTATTATAATAATTTCCAGGTATTATAGTCGGAGAGATAGAAGCGGATTTTGTGCGTGATAAGTAATATGAAAAAACTATACGGGAATATGTTGAATTAGTTGTGTACATGACTTTCACCAACGGCCGGAAACCAGAGTTGGGGCCGAGGGTAGTTATAAGGGGTAAAATTCGCGGATTTTATTATTTTTTTATGATGCTCATGATCGAGATAGTGCACCAAAATTTGGGAATAAGTAGGTCATGACGTAACTAAGTAAAATCTCTAGGGGCGGAACGCTGCGTGGCCGACAAAGGGGTGGGGGTAGGGGTGAATATAAAAAATATAAAGGCTTTTTTGCGACGTTCTTGATTGAGATAGTGGACCAAAATTTGGGAATAAGTAGA
This sequence comes from Diabrotica virgifera virgifera, assembly GCF_917563875.1. Classification (NCBI taxonomy): domain Eukaryota; kingdom Metazoa; phylum Arthropoda; class Insecta; order Coleoptera; family Chrysomelidae; genus Diabrotica; species Diabrotica virgifera. Next base: position 50,112,720 of record NC_065448.1, read on the forward strand.
TCATGACATTACTAAGTAAAATCCCCAGAGCCGGAAACCAGAGTTGGGGATGAGGGTAGTTATAAGGGATCAAAGTCGCCGTTTTTATTATTTTTTTTTGTGACGCTCATGATCGAGAGAGTGCACCAAAATTTGGGAATCAGTAGGTCATGACGTAACTAAGTAAAATCTCCAGGGGTGGCACGCTGCGTGGCCGACAAAGGGGTGGGGCAGGGGAGAATACAAAAAATATAAGGGGTTTTTTTGCGACGTTCGTGATTGAGGGAGTACACCAAAATTTGGAAATAAGTAGACCATGACATAACTAAGTAAAATCCTCAGAGCCGGAAACCAGAGTTGGGCATGAGGGTAGTTATAAGGGGTCAAAATCCGTTTTTATTATTTTTTTGTGACGCTCATGATCGAGATAGTGCACAAAAATTTGGGAATAAGTAGGTCATGAGGTAACTAAGTACAATCTCCAGGGGTGGAATGCTGCGTAACCGATAAAGGGGTGGGGGTAGGTGTGAATATAAAATATATAAGGGGTTTTTTGAGACGTGCTAGATTGAGATAGTGCACCAAAATTTGGGAATAAGTAGACCATGACTTAGCTAAGTAAAATCCCCAGAGCCGGAAACCAGAGTTGCGGATGAGGGTAGTTTTAAGGGGTCAAAGTCGCAGTGTGTATTATTTTTTTGTGATCCGGCACAACATTTGTCCCCCACGCAGCGTTCCGCCCTGGAGATTTTACTTAGTAATGTCATGATCTACTTATTCCCAAATTTTGGTGCACTATCTCGATCACGAACGGCAAAAAAACCCCCATATATTTTTATACTCACCCCTGCCTACCACCCCTTTGTACCCCAAGCAGCGTTCCGCCCCTAAAGATTTTACTTAGTTACGTCATAACCTACTTACTCCCAAATTTTGGTGCACTATCTCCATCATGAGCGCCACAAAAAAAATAATAAAAACCGCTAATTTTACCCCTTATAACTACCCTCGTCCGCCACTCTGGTTTCCGCCTCTGGGGATATTACTTAGTTATGTCATGGTCTACTTATTCCCAAATTTTGGTGCACTATCTCAATCACGAAGGTCGCAAAAAACCGCTTACATGTTTTTATATTCACCCCTGGCCCACCCCTTTGTCGGCCACGCAGCGTTCCACTCATGGAGATTTTACTTAGTTACGTCATGACCTACTTATTCCCAAATTTCGGCGCGCTATCTCGATCATGAGCGTCAAAAAAAGAAATAATAAATAACGGAAATTTGACCCCTTATAACAACTACCTTCCTTCCCCACTCTGGTTTCCGGCCCTGGGGATTTTAATTATTTATGTCATGGTCTACTTATACCCAAATTTTGGTGCACTATCTCTACCACGAACATCGCAAAAAACCCCTTATATTTTTTATATTCACCCCTACCCCCACCTCTTTGTCGGCAACGCAGCGTTGAGCCCCTAGAGATTTTACTTAAGTACGTCATGACCTACTTATTCCCAAATTTTGGTGCACTATCTCGATCATGAGCGTCATAAAAAAAAATAATAAATTCCGCGACTTTGACCCCTTATAACTACCCTCGGCCCCAACTCTGGTTTCCGGCCGTTGGTGAAAGTCATGTACACAACTAATTCAACATATCCCCGTATAGTTTTTCCATACTACTTATCACGCACAAAATCCGCTCCCAGCTCTTAGACTATTAGGGAAAGATTAAAATCATTAAATACCCATTAACATGCTTACCCATTACCAATGTTTCTTTATTGGGTATGTATTGGATTTTTGTGGATATTTTGTGGATTATTGTAAATAAATATTTTAGATATATACTTCTCTTTTTTATTTTATTTTTTTTTATTTTATTCGAGCAATTTTCATGTCGAGCAATTGATTTTCGAGCAATTGCATTCGAGCAATTGACCTAGAACCAGTAGCGCTTGTCTGTTGTCTGTGCAGATTATTATAGTTATATTTTCCTTTTCATGAGGACTTTTCAGTGCGTAACAAATGATAGGAAAAAGGGTAAGTCCGTGATAATACACATTTATGACATTTATTCTAACATGACATTTTAGTTAAATCTGACAGTTGTCACATTTTATTTTCAATTTGGAATAAAAACAAATCAAATGTGTTTCTTGCATTTATAAAATGGTACTTTCTTTGATTTGTATAGTCTTATAAATTATTCAGATTATATTTGTAATATTATTATCTAATTAAAAAAAATTATTTTTTTTATTATGGCGCCATCTATCGACAACTGGAATAACTAGAATACATGTTGTAAATGTCTGTAATCACGGACGTGCCTTTTTTTCTCTCACATACAATTTAATGCGTTAGAAAGAAATCGAAAAACTGTGACGCACTGAAAGATGATCATGAGAAAAAGAATACCAGCTATACCTTTCCGGGTTATCTCTTTTTCTACTATGGAGTTATCAGCTAGTTCAGTCTGAATTACGCTGGCATTTTCGTCCATACCCCATTTTCTACTAAGACGAATAGGGTCTTTTTTTGTTTATTTTTGTGGTGGAATAGTTCAATTGAACTACCCTGAGTTGTTTAGTTTTTTGAAAACAGTTTAGTCAGGGACATGTTTCACATTTTTGTAGATGTTCTTTTCTATATTCATTTCTCTCACCCTCACTCTTCCTCCATTAAATCTTGCCATTTTTTCCACGTGATCGTTATTTTATAAAAATGTTTTAAAATAATACTATTATACGAGTATGCATTCATTTTCAATTGAAAAACAGCATTTACAGAAAGAATAGATTTTTTTTGTTATGCTTTATTTAACAATCAGAATACATTAGCATCCTATAAGTTAAAGTGTTGGCTTGGGAGCTGGGCCCCTCATTGGCGTGAAGGGACTTCCTCCAATGAAGGAGTCCTAGATAGTCTTCATGTCAGCTGGCCATAATCTCTTCAACCTTCTGGCAATTGGAGCTTGTACTAGCGGCTGTATTACTGCTTTGGGGTGTGTTTCCATTTTCTCGTGGTGTTTGTTGTACCTGTCTTTAATGACATCTGTGATTAATGGAACCTTCAGATCTTCGTGTAATGTTAAATTCGACACGAACCAAGGTGAATTTGTGATCATGCGTAGTATTTTTGACTGGCTCCTTTGGATGATAGCAATATTATATTTGCTTGCACATCCCCAGACTTCGATACCATACATCCATATTGGTTTGATTATGGTGTTGTATATCAGCAGTTTATTTTCCAAACTTAGTTTTGATTTTCTATCTATCAACCAGTAGAGTTCTTTGACTTTCATGTCTATTTGTTTTCTCTTCTTTGTTATGTGCACTTTCCAAGTAAGTTTAGAGTCTAGATGTATGCCGAGGTATTTGGCAGAGTTGTTTTAGCAATAATTTTGTTATTTATGTATAGTGATGGACACTGATGTTTTCTTGTAGTAAAGTTGACATGGACGGATTTAGCCTCATTTATCTTAATTTTCCATTTTTTACCCAATTTTCTAGGTTTGCTAAGTCATTTTGTAGGATGTTGGAAGCTTCTACTGGATCTTGGTGAATTGCTATGATGACGGTGTTATCCGCAAAGGTTCCTATGACAGTGTGTGGAGACGTAGGAATATCTGATGTGAATAATACATATAGAATGGGACCCAGGACACTGCCTTGCGGAACTCCGGCCTTGATTGGGAATTTTTGCGAATATTCATCATTCACTTTTACAAGAAACTGTCTGTCATGAAGATATGATTCGAGCAGTCGATAGAAGGATAGTGGAAAGATTTTAGATATTTTGTATAATAGTCCATCATGCCAAACCTTGTCAAAGGCTTGGCTAACATCCAAGAATACTGAGGGACAATATTGTTTTTGTTCTATTGCTAAATGTATTGAATGTTTTATTCTGTGTACATGCTGAACTGTTGAGTGGCCTTGTCGAAAACCAAATTGGTGTGATGGAATCCAATCCTCAGGGAGTACTTCCTTATTTATTCTTTGAAGTACGAGTCTTTCTAGTAGTTTTGACATAACTGGCAATAAGCTGATTGGCCGATAAGATGAAACTTCCTTTGGATTTTTGCCTGGCTTCAGTATTAAAATTATTTCTGCGGTTTTGAGTTACGTCGGCCAGTAGTTTAGTCTCAGGATAGCATTGAAAATGTACATCATGGGTATGACTCCTCTGCGTGGCAGTTCTTTTAACATTTTGGAGGTTACTTTATCGATCCCTGGAGATTTTCTTGGATTTAGGAAGTTTAGTTCATTTTGAACTTCCTTTACAGAAAGTTGTTTGGTTGCGGGTATGTTTGGGATATTTGAGAGATGTCTAGCTATTTCGTCATCAACTACATCACAGTTCGGTGTGAATACATTGGATAAGTATGCACCAAATATTGAAGCCTTTTCTTTATCGCTTCTTGCCCATATAGCTGCAGGATTTCTGGAGTCACGTACAGGAGAATTCTGCATTTGAGGCTTGTTTTTGAATTTGCATGGTTTCCAGATGGAGTTATCACTTCGGTTAAGACCCTTCAAATATTCATTAAATGAACTTTCACGCAGTTCTTTAATTTTTGCTTTTAGTCGACTACTGGCTCGGTTGTACGCTGTTCTGTCAACAGGGGCTTGCGTGCGTTGTAATCTAGCTTTTGCTTTTCGTTTTAGAGCTATGAGTTCCTTCACTTCTTTAGGTACAGAAATGTCTTTCTTTTGGATGGTGGGACGAGGAGTGGCTTGTTGTACTGATTCTATTAGGAGGTCATTAAAAGTTGTGATCGCCCCTTCGACTTCATTGGGTTCCTTTAGTCTGATGTCGAGTTTTACTTTTTCTTCAATTCTGGTACGATATTCTTCCTATTTGGTTTTCTTATTATGTAGTCTTGTGGGAGTTTTTCTATGTAACGCTGTTGTTCCTATTGAAGCTATTATCGGAGAGTGGTCAGAAGAAAGATCATAGCTTGGTATTACGTCTAAGTAAGGAGCTGGTAACCCATTTGTCACAAAAAAGTCAAGCAAATCAGGAGTTTTAGCAGGATCAGTTGGCCAGTAAGTTGGAGTTCCTGTTGACAGGTATGCGTAATGCTTCTCTTGAATCACTGATGCCAATTCTCTACCTTTGGTTGTTGTAAGCCTAGACCCCCATAAAATGTGTTTGCTATTGTAATCACCGCCCGCAATAAATTTGGATCCTAGTGTATCGAAAAAATCACTGAAATTATTATATTATTTTGATTATTAGGGCGTCTCATTATGTTGTGATAGTAGCTACAACCTTTATAGCTGGCTGTATGGGCACCTCCACAAAGTGCACATATTGCTGGAGTGTTCCTTGTTTTTGTGCAGGTTGATGTACTATGGGCTCCCCCGCACTTAACGCAGACAAAAGGTTTATAACAGTAACCCTTGGTGTGTCCATATTGTTGGCATCGCGTGCATTGAGCTGGTCCATAGTTAGGTTTTGGAGGTTCTACCTGTATGATTAAATTTTGCATTTTTTGTATTTTATATACGTCTTTGTTATTTACCGCAGGCTCTAAATCCACAAAGAACAGATTAAGAGGCTCCTTAGTTCTTTTGTCCTTGGCATTGAGGATATTTCTTACTTGATGGCCTTTTGCATTGAGTTCTTTCACTATTTCTTTTGTATCCATAGTGTGGTGAAGGTGTCTGATCACTACTCGGAATGCACGTTCTTCTTTGAGTTGGTATGTGCGGTGTACAATTTTTTTCTCACGCATATACGTTACTAGTTGCCTGTAAGACTCAACAGTATCACTAATTATTTTAATTTTATTATCTGCAAGTGTTTTTGTACTGTAGTGCTCATCATCAATGGCATCTCTTAAACTTAGTATCATTTTCTGGTAATCTATTAATCCGTACACAAATATTGGAGGAGGTTTTATAGTTTTAGCTTCGGTGATATCTATTTGTTGGTCTGTTTGACTCTCTTCTACAGTTTCTTCTACAGGAAGCTGACTATATCTATTGCTTATATCTATGTCGGTATTGCTTATATCTCTGATCTTCCTTCTTTTTGTATTCGTTACTTGTTGCCATTCGTTCTCGTTGGCTGCGTGTTGTTCTAGCTCCTCATCGTCACTTGTAGAGGACAATCTGTGATAATATTTCTGACTGGTTGATGGTATATGTTGTGATTTTTGGATCATTGGTACCTGATGTATGTAATTTTGTTGATTAACTGGTACCTGCTTAGTATAATTTGCTTGAGAAGCATCAAAATGTTGTTGAGATAAACAAGAATTATTATTATTCAATGCTGCTTGAGTTATTGGTTGAGAATTAATAAATTGTTGTACTTGCATATTTGTATCTGCTACACCCTGTATGTTGGTTTGCGAAACTGGCTGGCTATAAGAATCTCCAGGTCCATTACTAGCTGGTAACACATTCATGTTTTTATTTCACTTAAATTAGCATTGGGTTCAAAAACTCATTAAATTTCAATGTAAATGAAAATAAATATTTCATTAATTGTTTTTAAATTGTAGGTATCGGTTTTTAACAAAAATTCCGGTTCGAAATTTTTATCGTGGTGTACGTTGCTTGATGATTAAGGCAATACATCCGCACAGCACGAGAGGCCATTGGGTACTAAGAAAGAATAGATGACTCAAAAATTTTGGAATGGTTATTATTTTTTCAATGTTAGAATCGTAAATATGAAATAATAAACTACATACACCGGCAAAATTAGCCGAACACCTTAAAAATGGGACATGTTTGATGTCTCGAATTTCCTAAACCTGTTGTCCGATTTGAGTAATTCTTTTAGTATGTTATAGCTTTATTAGTTAAGAATATCGGTGTAATAATATTGTTGCTAGACAGGTAAATGTCATTTTATACCGGGTGTTACAATCATACTGTGTTTTTTTCTTAAAGTTCGGAACACCCTGTGGAATATTCTAGCACATATAAAAGATTAAAATTAAAACTCGATTGTAGACTTAGGCTTTCTTAACATTTTCTTTTTTGATTCATTTGCTTGTGTTGGAAAATAAATAAGTTATGTGCTTTAACAACTAGCCATGCTTTTTATCAACAAATCCTCCTAGTAGGGGAGGAAAGTATGCTAAATTTGCAGTTACTCGAGCGTTATGGGGACCTATTGGATTGTGAAGAGTGGGTGCTAAAACCAAAAAAAGTTAAGTTAAGTTTTCCATAAAGTGTGGGACTCTCCATTTTTTAATTTAATTTTTTTCCGATTATAGCACCATCTATCCATAATTGGAAAAAATGTTGCGAATAAAAGTTTCTTATTTTTACGTCAAGTATCCAAATCTGCAATAAAAATTGGGGGCCCCTATTTAAGATTTTAAAGTAACCCCCCACCCCACCTCCGTGGGTGGTCGTGTTTGGTGCCATTCGGTAGATTTTTGAAAAATAATGAATAGGTGTATTTTGCACTTTTACGATCTGATGTTCATTTCGCGAAATATCGCAGGGTTCGTATTTAAAATTTTTAATTTACCCCCCACCTGTCACGAGCCCCCCACGGAGGTGGGGTGGGGATTTAATTTAAAATCTTAAATAGGAGCCCCCAATTTTTATTGCAGATTTGGATTCTTTACGTAAAAATAAGCAACTTTTATTCGACACATTTTTTCGAATTATGGATAGATAGCGCTATAATCGGAGAAAAATTATTGTTTCAAATGAAAAATTAAATTAAAAAATGAAAAGTCCCCCACCTTACGGAAAACTTAACTTAACCTTTTTCTGATTTTAGCACATACTCTTCACAATTAAATAGGTCTTCATAACGCTCGAGTAACTGCAAATTTAGTATACTTTCCTCCCCTACTATGAGGATTTATTGATGAAAAACATGGATAGTTGTTAACGCACGCACATAACTTTTTTATTATCTCACATAAGTAAATGAATCAAAAAGGAAAATGTTAAGAAAGCCTAAGTCTACAATCAAGTATTAATTTTAATATTTTTCATATGCTAGAATATTCCACAGGGTGTTCCAAACTTTAAGAAAAAAACACAGTATGATTGATACACCCGGTATAAAATGTTATTTACCTGTCTAGCAACAATATTATTACAACGATATTCTTAAATAATAAGGCTATAACATACTAAAAGAATCACTCAAATCGCACCAGTGGTTTAGGAAATCAAGACATTAAACATGTCCCATTTTTAAGGTGTTCGGCTAATTTTGCCGGTGTGTGTATATATTTAATTCAACGAGCAAATTCCAAGTAGGTAAACAATGTTTACCTCGTGATTGTCTGCGTTATCGTCGTAATTTAATAATAATTAGTAATTGTTTATTGTGTCGTGTTAGTTTTAGGATTTATGTATTGATTAAGTACCATTCCATAGTCCTTGACGGGTCTAGGACGTTTCATCGCCGCCAGTTCATCACCGCCGTTTCGATGCCGCCAGTTCATCGCCGGCCGATTCATCGCCGGCCGTTTCGATGCCGCCGGTTCATCGCCAGTCAGTTAATCGCTAACTGATATATTTCCTAATTTTCGACCAATTTTCGACAGTTACATTTATTATTTATTTTTAGTATTAATTAGGAATTCTAGGAAATGCGAGATATGACCATTCCCGTTGCCATACTTAATCTTTTAATAGACTTTTAAACTTTTATAATATAAAATATAATTTAACACTACAAATTTAATACTGTTTAGTATCAAATTTAGGGGAAGTAGAAATAGAACAGTAAATTAATATAATAATATTTTTTATCTATTTATTTGTCATAAGTTTTGAACTGAATTTTAACGTCGTGTCGTGTCATTTCCCATAATACAAAATCAACTGACTAACTGGCGATGAAACGGACGGCGATGAAATGGACTGGCGATGAACCGGCGGCATCGAAACGGCGACGATGAACCGGCGGCGATGAAACGTCCCATTCCGTCCTTGACTATGTATTTTCTAGTATATATCGCGTCATATACCTAATGAATTGAAAACCAAAAAAAGCTGAAAAATTATAATTTTTACGAATTATAAATTTAAACAATTTGATTGTTTATGATAAATTCCCGTCAATGTATGTATTATATTTTATTATGTAGTATACAGTATACCAAACAATAAAAAATGTTTACAAAATACATGAAAATCATAAATACTATAAATTTACACACTGCTTTGTTATGATTAGACAGCAGGTGCAAATAATTTAGATAAATAAACACTCATATGTTTAAAACCGCTTATTTCCACATATTCTAATGATGGGTCCATTGGAACCGCGTGGTAAGTGATGATATAAATTAAAAAATCCCCCGAATATTAAAAAATAAATTCAATTTAACTAATTATTTAAGTATGTTCATACAGAGATGTTTCTATATAAAATCATTGAAATCTAAAAACAATTATTCAATTTTCATGGTAAATAATCTCTTAGGAAAATAATTTGTATTTCCATACTGATAACATGTTTCGCTCTGGGTATTTTTATAATACATCACAAACATATTGACAAAAATAGTTTAAAAACAAACTGATATGGAAATAGATTTGTTTATTTGTTTGTTTAGATTCACGAACTCGCAAAACATGGTGGCATCAATAATACGTTATATAAAGAGTGTCCCATAATTTATAGAATATTTGAATTTATAGAAAACACTTTCTTTCTTTAGGTTGTAATTTTTTTATTGAATCACACGTAGAATCATGAGTACATATACACGAGCGGGACACCCTCAAAAAAGCGCTTAGTTTTCGATAAGCATCAAGTTAGCTAAACACCTATCACAAATCGATTCGAAAGTAGGTGGATAATTTGCCGCTAATTAGTCGTTAATTAGTTGTGAAAATACCGATTTTGTCGTTTCTTTATTTTTTTTATTTTTTTAGGTGCTTTGCTAACTTGATATAAAGTTAGCAAAGCACACCTCCGAAAAATGACTTTAGAGCGTTCGTAGGAGAATCGGAATAGGATTAGTTTTTGCCGCTAATTAGTCGCTAATTAGTTGTGAAAAAATTAATTTTCTAAATTAATTTTTTTTTTGTTTTTTTGGGTGCTTTGCTAACTTGATATAAAGTTGGCAAAGCACGCTTCCATAAAATGATTTTAGGGATTTCGTAAAAGAATGAAAATAGAATGAGAATTTGCCGCTAATTAGTCGCTAATTAGTTGTGAAGAAATGAATTTTCTAAATTAATTTTTGTTTTGTTTTTTTGGGTGCTTTGCTAACTCGATATAAAGTTGGCGAAGCACGCCGCTATAAAATGATTTCAGAGTTTTCGTAAGGGAATGAGAATAAAATGAGAATTTGCCGCTAATTAGTCGCTAATTATTTGTAAAGGAATTTTATTCACAAAAAATTTTTTTTTGTTTTTCACGGTGCTCCGCTTACTCGATATAAAGTTGGCAAAGCACGACTCCATACAATCATTCTAGGGTTTCCGGAGAAGAATAGCAATGGAATAAGAATTCTTTGCTAATTAGTCGTGCATTAGTTGTGAACACACCAATTTTGTCGTTTTTTTGTTTTTGACGGTTCTTTGCTGACTTGATATAAAGTTCGCAAAGCACGCATCCATAAAATGTAGAATCATATTCTCCACTCTTCAGCACAACAGAAAACTTGACGCGTGTTGCAAATTTTATATCTTCTAATTTATACAACATTCAAACTGTTATTCATAATACGAGTATCGCGATTATGACAGGATAGCGTTTCGAAAATTCATAAATGGCTGTTAAGATGTTCGATATGAATTGGAACCTATACAAGATTCACCGTCTTGGTATCTTTTTGGTGGACAATGTAGTAATGTGTAGAAGACTTATGCTGAATAACCGAACATTTTTTTTCTCAGTGTGCTTCAGGCACAAAAAGCGTGATTTTTGTACGTGTGCGTAACGCAAAATCACGTTTTTTGAGCCTTCAACATGAAAAACTATGTTCGTACGTATGAGCAATCGTCGATTTAGGCTCAGACGATTTTACGGCTTGGCTTCGCCTCGCCTCAAAAATCACGTCTTCGCCAAAATCGACTTCTTGCTCACACGTACGAAAATAGCTATTTTCCCTCAAGTGAATATTTCCTTCGCAAGAAATTTTTTTTCCCCAAGGAATGAAAATAACTATTTTTTATCAAAGCGGTCCAAAAAGCCTCCTTTTTTGCCCGCTTAGTGGACAAAAATCGGCTTTTTCTCCCATTATGATTAAAAAATCGTTTGCACCATGGAAAATGTACTTTTTAATCGTGATTGATTTGTAATGTCACACGTAATAATATAAAAGGATTCATTTTGCAGGACACTTTGAAAACACGGAAAGAAATAAATTGTCGAACTCTGTGAAATCAGACTCACAGCTAGGCCTTTGACGAAGCAAACTGTCTCAAGGAAACGATGCGACTAAGAAGAATGCATTCTTCTTAGGTGCAACCAATGGTTAGCTTTTCCGGCTTGGTCCTCAGGGAGCAGCGGGCTCACTGGGTCGTTGACCATGCATTTTCAGAGATACATACAAAAGAATAATCCAGAATTTCCGTTCGGGATAGTCAGATATAATCCTACACGTAAAATAGTTCAGAGAATCATCCATTCGTGTTCTTCCAAGGACTCGTATGACTACTATATTGAGTAGAGACAATGTCTACAACTTTATTTTGTTGTAAACAACTATTTTCTTATACTAAACATCAGTCAACTAAAATTTTTTTTGAACCATTTCGTGTTTTTTTAAAAAATACAACACAATATCAGAGAAAATAAAAGTTTTTAACTTTTTATTGTCAAAAATGGTAAATTGTTTATAATGAAATACGTTCCACTAAATTTCATTTATAACTATTTTGTTATTTTACTCTTTGTTTTTCCTTGGGACTTTGAGATTAGATTGGAAATTACACATAATAAGAATTTGGTGGTCGATGACCATCGAAGTCAAAATCTATTCATTTTTAAAAATTACTACTGTAGAATAACTTTTATATATGAGTGGTAAAAAGGCGGGCGGTCGGGCAAACTTTATATGAAGTCAGCAAAGAACCGTAAAAAACAAAAAAACAACGACAAAATTGGTATTCTCACAACTATTGCACGACTAATTAGCGACAAATTCTTATTCTATTCATATTCTTTTACGAAAACCCTGAAAAGATTGTATCAGGGCGTGCTTTACCAACTTTATATCGAGTAACGAAGCACCGTAAAAAACAAAACAAAAAATGTTCTGAATGAAGTTCCTTCGCAACTAATTAGCGGCAAAATCTCATTCTATTCTCATTTTTTTACGAAAACCCTTAAATAATTTTATTGAGGCGTGCTTTGCCAACTTTATATCAAGTTAGCAAAACACCCAAAAAAAAAATTCATTTAGAAAATTCATTCCTTCACAACTAATTAGCGACTAATTAGCGGCAAATTCTCATTCTATTTTTATTCTTTTACAAAATACCTAAAATCATTTTATGGAAGCGTGCTTTGCCAACTTTATATCAAGTTAGCAAAGCACCCGAAAAAACAAAAAAAAAATTAATTTAGAAAATTAATTTTTTCACAACTAATTAGCGACTAATTAGCGGCAAAAACTAATCCTATTCCCATTCTCCTACGAACGCTCTGAAGTCATTTTTTGAACGTGTACTTTACTAACTTTACATCGAGTTAGCGGAGAACCTGAAACAACAAAAATAATATCAAAAAAATTGCTAAAAAAATTCGTCCACAACTAATTAGCGACTAATAAGCGACAAATTCTCATCCTATTTCCATGCTTTTACGAAAAAACTTAAATCATTTTAAAGATGCGTGCTTTGCCTACTTAATGTTGAGTAATCGAAGCACCGTAAAAACCAAAAAAAAAAACAGAATTTATGGATGAAATACCTTCACAACTAATTAGCGATTAATTAGCGGCAAATTCTGATTCTATTTTCATTCTTTTACGAAAACACTAAAATCATTTTAGGGAGGCGTGCTTCGCCAACTTTATATCAAGTTAGCGAAGCACCCAAAAAAACAAAAAAAAATTAATTTAGAAAATTCATTTCTTCACAACTAAGTAGCGACTAATTAGCGGCAAATTCATATTATATTTTCATTCTTTTACGAAACCCATAAAATCATTTTATGGGGGCGTGCTTTGCCAACTTTATATCAAGTTAGCAAAGCATCCAAAAAAACGAAAAAAAAATTCATTTAGAAAATTCATTTTTTCACAACTAATTAGCGACTAATTAGCGGCAAATTCTCATTCTATTCTCATTTTTTTACGAAAACCCTTAAATCATTTGATTGAGGCGTGCTTTGCCAACTTTATGTCAAGTTAGCAAAACACCCAAAAAAACAAAAAAAAAATTAATTAAAAAAATTATTTTTTTCAGAACTAATTAGCGACTAATTAGCGGCAAATTCTCATTCTATTCCCATTCTTCTACGAACGCTCGAAAGTCATTTTTTGCAGGTGTGCTTTGCTAACCTTATATCAAGTTAGCAAAGCACCTAAAAATAAAAAATAAAAAATAAACGACAAAATCGGTATTCTCACAACTAATTCACGACTAATTAGCGGCAAATTTTTTTTCTATTCCTATTCTTCTACGAAAACCCTAAAATGATTTTTCGGAGGTGTGCTTGCCAACTTTATATCAAGTTAGCAAAGAACCCGAAAAAACAAAAAAAAATTAATTTAGAAAATTAATTTCTTCACAACTAATTAGCGACTAATTAGCGGCAAATTCTCATTCTATTTTCATTCTTTTACGAAATCCCTAAAATCATTTTATGGAAGCGTGCTTTGCCAACTTTATATCAAGTTAGCAAAGCACCCAAAAAAACAAAAAAAAAATTAATTTAGAAAATTAATTTTTTCACAACTAATTAGCGACTAATTAGCGGCAAAAACTAATCCTATTCCGATTCTCCTACGAACGCTCTAAAGTAATTTTTCGGAGGTGTGCTTTGCTAACTTTATATCAAGTTAGCAAAGCACCTAAAAAAAATAAAAAAAAAACAGAAACGACAAAATCGGTATTTTCACAACTAATTAACGACTAATTAGCGGCAAATTATCCACCTACTTTCGAATCGATTTGTGATAGGTGTTTAGCTAACTTGATGCTCATTAGTTTTCGAGATACTGACCACGGAGTGGTGAATGGCTAATTTTATTCATACTTTATATTTTCGAGGGTGCTGAAAACGAAAATGAGGTTTATTTTGAATTTCATGTGGGGGAACGTTGTCAAAATCGCAATTTTACCCCAAAAATAAAAAAAATAAAATCACGTTTTTTGCCTTTACCTAGCTACAACCCTGTTGTTCCATTTTAACATTTTTTCTAAAATTTTTTACAGTGTATAGCTCTAACATTTCCGAAGACAACGGTACCTGTTTCAAGCTTTTATTCTTATTCTGATAAAGGTTATGAATTTTTCAAAGGAAAGGGTGCGGATTTGTGCATTGCAAAATTTAATCGCAAAAGTTGTGTGACAAAGTTTAAAAGTTAGCTTCTTATTTACGTTTATCTTAAAATAGAGAGTACAAAGAAGTTTTCTTCAAGAAATTTCATTTTCTTCAGATCAAGATGTTGTGCAACTTTTAATGTGGACATTAGAAATCCCCAATATACCGCTTGTTTTTCGAGATACTGACAGTGGGTGGTGAATGGCTAATTTTGGCCTTAGATTATGTTTTTGACCCTGATGAAAACGAAAATAAAATTTATTTTAAATTTTAGGTGGGGGAATATTGTCAAAATTGCAATTGTACCCCAAAAATAAAAAAAAAATGAAATCACGTTTTTTTGCGTTTAGCTCGCTACAACTCTGGTCCGTTTTAATATATTTTCTAAAGTTTATACACTATATATATCGCTCACTTTTTGAAGACAATGGTTTCTGCTTTAAGCTTTTAGTCTTATTCTAGTAAAAGTTATGCATCTTTTAAAGTACAAGGTGCAGATTCGTGAATTACAAAATTTGACTGACAAAATTTGAAATATAGATCTTAAATTAAATTATTTTTAAAACATGAGTACAAAGAAGTTTTCTGGAAAGTTTTGTATCAAAATGTTTTATAGAAAACAAATGGTGCAACTTTTAACATCGACGTTATAAATCCCCCAAATAACACTAATTTTTCGAGATACTGATCATTGGTGGTGAATTGCTAATTTTGATCTTACTTTATGTTTTTGATGGTGCTGAAAACGAAAATCAAGTTTATTTTGAATTCTAGGTGGGAGAACATTGTCAAAATCGCAATTTTGCCCTAAAAATAAAAAAAATTAAACCACGTTTTCTTAAAATTAAAAGTTGCACCATATTTCTTCTATAACACATCTAGATCTAAAACTCCCCATAAAACTTCTTTGGACTCTATGGTTTAACATAAACGTAGTCAAATAAATGAATTTTAAATGTTGTCACTTAATTTTTGCCATTTAACTTTGCAATTCACGAATCTGCACCTTTGATTTTTTTAAATTCATAACTTTTATGAAGAAAAGATTAAAAGGCTACAGTTGCTTTTATACTCTTCACAAAGGTGAGAAATATACGCTGTAGAAATTTCAGAAAAAAATATTAAAATAGAACAGAGTTGTAGTGAGTTAACGTAAAAATTCGTGACTTCATTATTTTTTTCATTTTTAGGTTAAAATTGCGATATTGACAATGTTCCGTCACATAAAATTCAAAATAAACCTCTTTTTCATTGTCAGCACCATCGAAACATAAAATAAGACCAAAATTAGCCATTTACCGCCCATGGTCAGTATCTCGAAATATAAGCGTTATTTTTGGGATGTATAACGTCTATATTAAAAGTTGCGCCATTTTTTTTTTCTATAAAACATTTGTAACTAAAACTTTCCAGAAAACTTCTTTGTACTCTATGTTTTAACATAAACCTAATTAATAAGATAAATTTCAAATTTTGCCACTCAACTTTTGTGATTAATCTTTGCAATTCATGAATCTGCACCTTGTACTTTAAAAAATTCATAACTTTTACCAGAATAATACTAAAAGCTTAATATAGATACCACTGTCTTCAAAGAAGTGAGCAACATATAGTGTACAAACCTTAGAAAAAATATTAAAATAAACCAGAGTTGTAGCGAGTAAAACGCAAAAAAACGTTATTTACCTTTTTTTATTTTTAAGGTGATACAGTAGCGATCAACAGGTAGCCAAAACGCGTTCTAAGATTACGGCTGTAATTTTGAATATTTTTTCGAGATATTTGGCACACGTATTCGTAATATAATAAAAAATGGCGGTACAGAGCCCAATTTGAAAAATATATTAATATGTGGAAATTACTCTGTAATTAAATACAATATTAAAAAAACGAGCCTGTACCGCCATTAAGGAGAACAAAAAAATACACTTTCTTCAAATAAACTTTTTTATCCGATGCCTAGATTTTGTGTCATTTTGGAACTACTAATGAAATAAAAAATTTTAGTAGTTCCAAAATGACACAAAATCTAGGCATCGGATAAAAAAGTTTATTTGAAGAAAATGTATTTTTTTGTTCTTCTTAATGGCGGTACAGGCTCGTTTTTTTAATATTGTATTTAATTACAGAGTAATTTCCACATATTAATATATTTTTCAAATTGGCTCTGTACCGCCATTCTTTATTATATTACGAATACGTGTGCCAAATATCTCGAAAAAATATTCAAAATTACAGCCGTAATCTTGGAACGCGTTTTGGCTACCTGTTGATCGCTACTGTTTCCTCTTAAGGTAAAATTGCGATTTTGACAATATTTCTTCACTTAAAATTCAAAATTAACCTAATTTTCGTATTCAGTACCATCAAAAACATAAAGTAAGATTAAGATTAACTATTCACCACCGATAGTCACTATGGTCAGTATCTCGAAAAATAAGCTATATTTTAGAGATGAGATTTATAACGTTGATATTAAAAGTTGCACAATTTTTTTTTCAATAAAACATTTTGATCTAAAACTTTCCAAAAAACTTCTTTGCACTCTATACTTTAACATACACGTGATTAAAAAGCTAAATTTCAAACTTCGTCTCTCAATTTTTGCGATTGAACTTTGCAATTCAGAAATTTGCACCTTTCACTTTAAAAAATTCAGAACTTTTATTAAAATAAGACTGAAAGCTTGAAGTAAGTACCATTCTCTTAAGAAAGGTGAGAAATATACACTGTAAAAATTTCAGAAAAAAGTGTTAAAATGTAGCGAGGTAAACGCAAAAAAACGTGATTTCTTTTTTTTTATTTTTAGGTTAAAATTGCGATTTTGACAATGTTCCCCCACATAAAATTTAAAATAAACCTCATTTTCGTTTTCAGCACCTTCAAAAATATAAAGTATGAATAAAATTAGAAATTCACCTCTCCGTGGTCAGTACCTGGTCATTTTAGGGGTATCTCCCGCTCGCCTAATAGGATAGGGTTATGTATAATAACACATCAGGCAAATGACCTCCAGTCCGCCACAGCTTGACTGGCACATACGACTCTTGTCAAAATTTTCCATGACTATTTTACATAAAAAGCTGAATTTCATTGATGCAACGTTGCATTTCCTCCTTCAATGCACGGCTGGTTGTAGGCTTGTTGACATATACCTTTGACTTCAAATAACACTGATCACCGAAATGAGAGTATACACGTCTAGGAAATGTCTCATTCAGTAGTAATTTAATTTCAGAGGATGGCAAGAGACTCGAATTGAATCAAAAACGAAACGATTATTTTCTTTTAGTAATTTAATTGTTTCACTTAGTTTATGGCATGTGACACCGTCTTGTTGAAACCACATGTGGTTCACATCAATATCATCCAATTGGCAGCAAGAACTCTCACCAGTAAGAATAACTGCTTCACCAGCCTCATTTTCAAAGAAGTATGGTCCAATGACCATATATTAAATATCAAAGACAAATTTTGTCTTAAAAGAAATACAAGACTACCCGTTACGAACATAAGTACTATATGCTTTGTTCATCGACTTTAAGCACGACACAGTAAACAGACAGCAGATGCACGAACTGATGAAAGAATTGGAGATATCAAGTAAAATGCTCAGGATGATAAAGATGACGATGGAAACACTTCCTCAAAAACTCTTTCTCTTTTGAAATTGAAGAGTCTCAGATGCAGAATTCACCATTAAAATGGTAAATAGTTATTTAAATCTGAGACTTTTCGTGTTGAAAGTTCTTTCTGGTACATCCTTAATCTGCTACTTTTACAATTTATAAGACCGCAGACGACGAATATAGAAAACAAAAAGGATTCCTTGCAATCATATTCCGTTTTCATTCGTCTCGGAAAAGGACAGAAGAGGAACTTTCTAGTACTCAAATCTGAGTAAAGATAGAAAAGTAAAAGATGGTTTTGCTTGTTTTTGATCCAGAGGGATGCACAATCGCTGGACAGCTGTTTCCACCATTTCAGGCTTTTTCAACAGCACTAGCGTCTTACTCTTTTCTTTAAGAGATGTCGCTACAGCGTCCCAAAAATTGGATTTTAAACTAGTGATGAATTTAAACTATTTTTGAAATTCCACTTAAATAGACAGTTTGGTTTCGTTTTGGTTCAGAGGTGTGCACGCAGTTCCACAAAGGACGTCGTAAGACAGAAACAAGTGTCTGGATATTGTCTGTCGCCTCTGAGTCGGAAGGAAACATAAACTGTCTTTCATTTTCACTTTTATCTTTACTCAGAGTTTGAGTATTAGGAACTTTCTTTCGGACCTTTTTGTTACCGGAAAGGGGTTGGTTACTTCGATTTAATGGACTGTAGTAATCGCAAAAATAATACTTTATTAAATCAAATTTACTTGAATACATAAAATCAAACATTTAGTTTTTACAATGCACATAGCTTCGTCTTTCTTTGGTGAAGGTTAAATCAGAGAGTGAATCTTCTTTTTCGTTGCACTGCACGTTGCACGTCAATTCGCGAGAGACAGAGTTGCCAGAGCTCGAATCTTATGATTGTATATATTAATAATATTGGTATGCACACTCCGCAGATAGTGTGCTACTTTTTTTATAAACAAAATGGCGGCCGAAAATCGTGTTTATTTCAGTTTTTGCTCTATAACTCCAAAGATTTTAACTTTACACCAAAAACACCCAAATAAAAATTCACCGTAATGAAATTCTGCATAGAGATTGATGCGTTTTTCACTATTTTATAATTCCAGAAGCCGATGGAAGTTAAATTAACAGTTTAACAGCAATTGAATTGTTAATTAAAAACTTACGGTCGCTATAATAACCACAATAATTATGATGCACAAGATTAACTATGATTTTTGTATAAAAATACACTATATCTATCTAATGTATTTTATAGAATTGAAATTGGACTACATATTTAAGTGGCCTCAGGAATATTTTAAAATTATAAACAATATTTTGGCTCATAAACAAATAGAATATATCGGGAAATATTAAATTAAATTAAATCATGAAAACGATATTGAAACAAAAAGCGGAGAACTCTTCTTTTAAAAGAAAAAAACGTTTAATTGCGATGAGTGGTTCCTAAGATACAACCGGTCAAAGTTGACCGGCATGTACGGCAAAGACATAAACAATAGGTTCATAATTATACCAGTTTGGTCTTACGGAATAGAACTATGGGGCTGCAGTAAACCTTCAAATACGAAGATACTCCAAACATTCCAATCCAAAATTCTCCGTATGATAAGTAAAGCTCCATGGTATGTATCCAACCAGACACTCCACAATGATCTGGACATCCCACTAATCAAGGACTTAATAAAAAATCGTTCAATAAAATATCAAAATCGCACTGACCACACCAACGACTTGATAAACAATTTATTCACCCAACCACTTGCTGAAAGAAGACTAAAGAGAATATGGTCAGACGACCTACCACAATAAAGAATAAGACTTAGAGAACCGTCACTGGATGGTACCTAACTCACGTTAATTTACTTTCAGACTATTTACTTATTACTTTATGTTTAGAGTAGATTGTAAAAATGCAGTGTACCAAAAAAAAACAATTTTTGAACTATCACATTTTTATTTCGGTCCTCTTTCTCCACACCAATTTTCATATCTTTAAAATACTCAACATATATTATTATAATAAAAACTATCGATATTACGAGTGAAAATTACCAAAAAGAGCAAAATTCCAATCAAAAATTAGGTTGGAGAAAATGGAATCTCAAAGTTCAAAATCGGTATACGTTAAAAAAATGCATTTTCTCGGCTTCCCATGGAGCAATTTTCTTCATTCTTTTTTTGTTCTCAAGTAACTCTAGTAGAGCCATTTAACTAACGCATTATTAAAGGTCAAAGTTGCTTTTGTTTTGTTTTAAAAAATTAATTTATTTATTATAACAAAAATGTTTAATTTGTTTAAATAAAGATTGTTTAAATAATTATACAGCTTTCAAATGAGAATATTTGTATTTTTAAAGTTAAAAAGTATCCTTGTAGTAAGTTTATCTAAAAAAAGTCTACAACTGGAAAAAATATGTAGTTTTCTTTTCTTATAAATAAATTAATCTATTATAACAAAACAAAAGCAACTTTGACATTTAGTAATGCGTTATTTAGATGGCTCTACTCGAGTTACTTGGGAACAAAAAAAGAATGAAGAAAATTGCTACATTGGAATCCGAGAAAATGCATTTTTTAACGTATGTAGACTTTGACCTTTGAGATTCCATTTTCTCCAACTTAATTTTTGATTGGATTTTTGCTATTTTTGGCAATTTTCACTTGTACTATCGATAGTTTTTATTATAATAATATATGTTATGAGTATTTGAAAGATATGAAAATTGGTGTGGAGGAAGAGGACCGAAATAAAAAGGTGATGGTTCGAAAATTATGGTCCTATTATTTATATCTTTGCCGTAAATGCCGGTCAACTTTGACCGGTTGTATTTGTATCTCTGGAACCACTCATCACAATTAAACTTTTTTTCTTTTAAAAGAAGCGCTCTTCCGTTTTTTTCTTTTCATGATTTAACTTAATTTAGTTTTTCCCGAGATATTCTATGTGTTTATAAGCCAAAAAATTGTTAATAATTTTAAAATATTCCCGAGGCCACTTAAATAGTCCAATTTCAATTCTGTAAAGTACATTAGACATATATTGTGTCTTTTTGTATAAAAATGATAGTTATTCTTATGCATCATAATTATTGTGCTTATTATAGCGACCGTAAATGTTTAATTAACAATTCAATTGTTGCTAAACTGTTAGTTCAATTTCCATCGGCTTCTGGAATTATAATCTATACGAAAACAGCTTTGATATTACCAAGTTATTTAATTATTGATAAACAATTACTTACCTAAAATTTTAGTTGAAAATTAAAGATTTTGTTGGAAAAACCCGCATTTTTCGGGGAAAATTTTCGTCGAAGTAAATCGGAAAAAACATGTCTCTATGCAGAATTTAATTACGGTGAATTTTTATTTGGGTGTTTTTGGTGTAAAGTTAAAATCTTTGGAGTTATAGAGCAAAAATTGAAAAAAACACGATTTTCGGGCGCCATTTTGTTTATAACAAAAGGAGCACACTATCTGCGAACTTTGCATGCCTATATTATTAATATATAGAATCACAAGATTCGATTCCAGTAATAAAATTGCTGGTAAATAACTTTTCCCAAAAATGGCCTATTCTCTGATAATCTGCCCAGACTATAATGAATTTTGTATCTGGGACTTTTTTCTTTTCTATAAAATTAACTATTTTTTATTTAGCAACTATATGATATTTATTTATGTTGTAGGATCAAGTAGTACCTCTCAGACTGAAGAAAGTACACCTGACCTTTCTGCTGAAACCGATGCAGCATTAGAACGAGCTCGAGCTCCAAATGGCAATAAACCCCCTGAGCCTAGATCAGAAGAAGATTTAATCGCTCCCGATATTCCCAGTACTATATTAGAAGATAGTCGAGGCGAAGAAGAAGAAAGTATAATTGAAACCATGGATGCTGATGCTAATATCGTTAGGCAAAGAAGATTAGCTTTTTATACTGGTTTTTCAAATGAAAATCAAGGTAAATACGTTATAGTAGTTTTTCAAAAGTTTAGTAAAACTATGGTAATGGATGTACAAATGTATTAGGAGCTAGAGCTCTTTGAAGATGGCGTCTTGTAATTAGTTTTTTAATACCTCCAGGCCGCTTCTATTTAGAAAATCGAAAACTGGTACGTCTATTTATCTTCTATGGTTTGTTTTTTAACCAAGAGGAGTGATTCAAATTTACCGCGCTGTATTGTTTGTTTGTAATTGATCCAACCGCAGGCAAGTTCACTCCACTGATATAAAATTTTGACACTAATGACATTTATCAAATTTTGACACTAGTGACATTTCATAGGTTAATTACGTTATATCGTCGATTTTTGTATTTTCTGTTTTATTCCTTTAATTTTTACATTATAGGGTTTTTCATTCACAGTCATTTGTTTCGAGCTTCTGTCATATTTATTATAATCTGTGTATATTAATATTATAGACAGTTTATACAACATCTGACAGAAGCTCGAAACAAATGACAATCGATGAAAAGCCCTATTAGTCTGCTTTTATATAAAAAGCAGTTCTTTTTGGAACTCTTTAGCGACGTATTAATTTAATATAATATTTATGGATTACCGTTGAGGGCCGACTAGATATACCAAAAAAGAAGATGTATTTGGTTATTATTCTAGTGACTTTCTTGGGTGTGAATCTGTCTTTTTTAGTTTACTACTCCTGGTTAAAAAATAAACCATAGAGATAAATCAATTAGATCAATTTCGAATTTCTAGTACCAGTTAGGAGTCCGTTTTGCTTAGGGCAACTGTTAATTTATCGCATAATTTTTTTTATCTTTAACTTTTAAGCATTTTTGACACTGGATTATTAAATTGTAGGCTATTGATTATGTATTTTAGAAAGGAACTACAACGTTAACGGGGTTTTATTGTTTCATATACCGTAAAATGGGGTTACTTTGACCGCTGGGGTGAATTTGACCGAAAACATAGAAAAATATCTATTGTGATATGCTTCAGCCACCCTGTATAATTTTTAAAATTATTTTTAACGATTCAAATTTATAAATATGTAAGAATTCATTTTTAATTAAAAAAAAGAATTAATATTCCAATGGTTGTTAAATCCACCGATATAACGAATTAAGAAAAAATGGTTAACGGTCAAATTAACCCCACTTACAAGAAAAATAATTTTACAGGCAAAATGCATATACGGTCAACTTCCCCCCAGATGGGGTGAACTTGACCAAAGGCATTTTTTATTTTTTTTTATAAGTCATGATTATTTTCTTGTAATTATAATCTAAGCTACTGAAAGTAGACGCCTAAACCCATAACATATTTGCATATAGAAAAATGTAGCAAAATTTAAAATATGATTTTTATAGGATTAAAGTACAAAATCGGTCAAAGTCACCCCATTTTACGGTAGTCAATGGATCTCTAAATATGAAAAACCCGCGGAGTGCTACCAGGGCCTATTTTACCACTAGGCCCATGAGGCACCTGCCTCGGGCCCGCATTCTTAAGGGGCCCGGAAAGATCACTAAAAAAAATTTTATTGCAATAACAAAATAAATTTTCAAAATTCTTTCATTCCATTCATTTAAAATTGCGTTGGGCCAATTAAGCGGAGATTCAAACCAAAAAGGACGTCAGTAGAAGCAAATGATTTTTCAGGGAAAATGAATACGTTAGAGTTAGAGTCTATTCTTATGACGACGATTTGGGATAAAATTTGGGACCGAGTAAATGCAACCATAAAAAGTTACAGTAGTGTGTGAACTTTATAATAGCTTAATCAAATTATGTATAAAGAAAAGACAGAAATTTTCAGAAATTGAAAATAATGCTAAAAAATTGTAGTCGGTACCTAAGCCTTTTATATAAAGATGAGCTTTCCTGAGGACGGAAAACAATTTTTCCGTCCGAGGAAAAGTTCTCGAAACGATTTTTTTAAAAGGACTTGAAAATTTTAAAATAAATATTTGTTTACCTATTTGTGATACTTTAGTTATGCAACTATCTATAAGAAAAAATGCTTATAATTCTGGAAACGATATTTTAAACATCTTGTTCACAGACAATAGTGAAACAGTAAACTTAAAAACTATTAGCGAATATTAGGTATGAGAATTATATCGATGTTACGATGTTGATGCTTTGGTGGAAGAAGTCTCACATTTTAAAGAACTTTGCAGCACATCTAATATCTTACAAAATCCGCAAAGTATGATGATCTATTTTATTGAAAATAACATCATATCAACGTTTACAAATGAGGAAACGTTGCTTACAATGTATTTAAATATAGATACCCATAATAGCAACGCTTCAGATGAAAGATCTTTATCGGTACTGAAAAGAGTAAAGTCGTATTTAAGAAATTCTCTAAATCAACAAAGTCTGTAGTTTTTGGCTATTTTAAATATAGAAAATGATGTATTACAAAAAATGATACAAATAGTAGGAAAGCCTTGGTTGCTAAATTTGCGGTTACTAAAGCGTTATGGGGACCTGTTGGGTTGTGAAGATTAGGTTCTAAAAAAAAAGTTAAGTTAAGTTAAGTTTTCCATTTTAGTGGGATTTTCCATTTTTTAATTTAATTTTCTATTTCCAAAAATCGTTCTTTCCGATTATAGCGCCATTTATCCATAATTCGAAAAAATGTCTCGAATAAGTTACTTATTTTTTTGTAAGGAATCCAAATCTGAAAAATAAAAAATGGGGGTTCCTATTTCATATTTTAAAGTAACTCGTGTCGTGTTTGGTGCCATTCGATAGATTTTTAAAAAATATTGAACACGCATTTTTCAGTTTTTCGATCTTATGTTCATTTCGTCCATTTCGTTTTATTTCGTTTATAGGTATTTAGGGGCCCGAAAATTGTGTAGTGTCTCGGGCCTGATTTGAAGTGAAATAGGCTCTGAGTGCTACCATTTAAAGGGGTGCGTTTTTGAGAAAGGGGTGAATTAGTCCCTAGGCACAGGGCGAATTAGGGTGAGTTCTATGCACTTTTGGTACAAACACGTCTACAGGAAAATTATCCAGGTTAAATTTACTATGAAAGCATCACATTTTAAACTCAAAAATATTTTTTTTTACAAAAATATATTCTAGAGAAAAGCAAGAAAAAAACACGAAAGACGGCAATTTTGTTTTTTGCCCCTTTTAACTTTTTTTTACAAGGATATAGGTACAAACATTGCTTCTCAGGAAAAAAACTTTCATTCTTCATCTTTAAAATGGCGTTAGGTATAAGTCTCTATGATTTATAGTTTCCAAAATATGATTTTTCAAAGTTCGCCACTCACAGCGATTTTGGCCCATTTTCCTTGTTACTTCTCAAACATTGTTCTGTAACTTTTTTCTATGTAGATTTAGGTATATGCAATGTTACATTTAATAGGAAGAAATATTACCTTTACAATGGTCTACTGTAGAAGGCTGTGTGACTATTTTTTAAGCCAGATATGGTTGTTCAAACTTTTATGCTTTTAATGATTTTTTTATATATTTTACGATTATTTTTAAATTTCCCATTATAACTTTTTTTATTGTATATTTAGGTATATACATTGTACAATAGAAAATAAATCTTATTTTCTTTACTTTAAAATGGTGTATTGTAAAAAAGTCTAGGACTACTTTTAAACAAGATATGCTTTTTCAAAATGTGACATATACACATGCGATAGGTCCCACTAAGTTGGAACCATATGGAAAACTTTTTTATTATTAACTTTATGAAAAAAAAAATTATTCTTCATAAAATGTACGAGGTATGCTAAAAATATGAATTTCGCTCAAGAGTAAAGTACCTTTATATTTCACAATATCAAAAAGTGTGTTTAAGAAAAGTTATTTGTAATTAAAAATTATGTTATAATATGCAATTACATTCTAAAAAAAATTCAAAATTTTTCTCAAATTACGGATACCCTTGGATATCCTACAGATATCTTGTTTAAAAATAGTCCTAGAATTTTTTTGCAATACACCATTTTAAAGTAAAGAAAATAACCTTTTTTATTCCACAATGTATATACCTAAATGTATATAAATCATTAAAAGTATAAAACCTTAAAAAAGCATAGCTTGTTTAAAAAGAGCCGTATAGACTTATGCAAAAGACCATTTTAAAGGTAATTGACTTCTCTTTCTACTAATAGTACCATTGCATATACCTAGAAATGCGCAGAAAAAAGTTACAGAACAATGTGTGCAAAATAATAGAGAAAATGGCCCAAAAATTCTGTGAGTGGCGAACTTTTGAAAAATCATATTTCGGAAACTGTAAATCCTAGAGACTTTTGCGAAACTTCATTTTAAATAGGAAGGATGGAACTTATTTTTCGCTGAAGCAATGCCTATACCTATATCCCCGTGGAAAAAAGTTATGGGACAAAAAACAAAATTGCTTTCTTTCGTTTTTTTCTTGCTTTTCTTTTGAATATGTTTTGTAAAATAAAATATGTTTGACTTTAAAATGTGATATTTCGATAGTAAATTAACCTGGAACAATTTTCCTGTAGACGTGTTTGTACCAAAAGTGTTTAGAACTCACCCTAATTCACCCTGTGCCTAGGGACTAATTCACCCCTTTCTCAAAAACGCACCCATTTAAATTGTAGTTTCCGCGGTTTCTTCAAATTTAGATGTCCATTGACCATATGAGATAATAAAATTCTGTTAACGTTGTAGTTCCTTTTATCTCTCTTATTTTGAACATAATCAATAGCCTATTGTGAGGTATTCTAGTACTAAAAGCTACTCTTGCTTTAAGTCGGTAGGATACACCATTTTCTGGAAAACAGAATGAAAATTTTTCATATTATTATTAATTTGAAACAAAAAATAAAAAAATACTTATTTAGAAAAACAAAAACTGGTACGTATATTTATCTTCCAGAGATGAATCGATTTCACCAATTGCGAATTTCTAGTACCGGTCATATGCGTCCATTTTGGGTAGGTCAAGGATTATTGTATCACATTGTTTATTGCGTCTTTAGTTTTTAAGCATTTTTGACACCAAATTATTAAATTATGAGGTAATCTAGTACAAAAAGTTACTCATGCTTTAAGTCGGTAATATACCTACTTGGTTTTTTTTGAAAATTTTTTTCAGATATTCAAAAAGGGATAATTTTTAAATCGATTTTTTTAGAAAACGGTGTAGCCTACCGACTTTTAGTAAAAGTATCTTTTAGTACTAGAATATCTCACAATTTAATAATTCAGGGTCAAAAATGCTTAAAAGACAAAAAGTTATACGTTAAAATAATCGTTGGTCTACCCAAAAGGGACGCCTATAACTCGCACTAGACATTGGCAATTTATGGAATCGATTTATCACTCGAAGATAAATAAGCGTACCAGTTTGCGTTTTTCTAAATATGAGCGTTCTGGAGGTATTAAAAAAAAAACTAATTACAAGACCCCATCTTCAAAGAGCTCAAGCTCACTTAGAAAGCATTTTCGGACTAGGTGATTTGGGTTAGAACTTAATATTTTGAGCCCAGGACTCTACAGTTAAAATATTTCCAATTATCAATGAAACACCCTGTATACAGGGTAATCAACTTTCGTGATCAAAGTTCGTTACATCTGCTATTTTAGGAGGTACAAAGTTTTACAAAAATAGGGAGTAGCTGTAAGTTTAACATTTTAAAATTAGTTACAAATATACAGGGTCTTCCATAACACTGTACCAATGAAAAAAACATTAAAATACTTTTTTTGTTTTTATTTTAAATTTAAGATCCGTTTCACTTTCTCATTACAAGAATACATAGTTGTTTTTTGTGATATTCGCGGTGTGCAAGTACTTGGAAGGGAAACGAGAAACGACCGTGCGCGAGTTGCGGAGAAATATTGTCTTAAAAATATACATCTTAAATAATAAATAATTCATATTGTCAATTGAAATTGTCAAATTTACGTATATTTCATACCTTCTGTCATTGAAGCAGAAAAATTATATATTGCTCCACAATATTGATATGATATGCAATTATTATATAAAGGTAAATTTAATTAATTGTATTTTGCTTGCAGTACTGCATTTTAATAACTAATTTTATTTACTACATACAATTGTTTACATTTGCATAACATAACCTGCATATTATTTTTTCTTCTTATTATTTTTTTGGACTATGGCCTTGACAATTATCCAGCAACCAGGACTAATTTAATTGGCCAATTTAATTAAAAGTGCGAATAAAAGTACAGAGCGTAGAAATAGAGGTCGCTTTGCCGAACTTGCACGGTCCCAATAGGAGGGTACTTAAAAGCTATAACCAAACAAAGAATAACCAGACAATCGTAACAAATTCAGCTCCCTGTATAATTGAAAAGGGGCACAAATGCAACGACCTGTTGTAACTGTAGTTTTTAAATGATTGTCAAAATTCATAAAAATAATTTATCTTCCTACTGCTCTTTAAATCCAATTAGGGGCATATCAAAACACAAATTTATTATTTGGTCAGTATTTTTAAATGTATCGGCCTACTTTTTACATTACCATCATCATCTAAAATCCATGTAGTTTAATGTGTCTGAAGTATTTCCTATGCCTTTACAATCCGACAAGTGAGTGCTGGCGGGTTGCGCGTAGAAGAAATTGAAAAGTGGAAGGGATTGCTCATTTCTATTGCTGTCGGCTAGGAGTTCACATCGTAGTGAATAATATCTACTAACGTAATTTTCAGATCCCAAATAAATTTTTTATACGGCAATCACGCATTTGTGACACCCGCGATTAAGGTCATCCGCCAGCTCTCGCTTGTCGGATTGTACAGTAGAGCGTCGATTATCCGAACGTCGATCAACCGAACGACCGGTTATCCGAACTCGCGACTCCCGCGCCCGCACTCGAGTACCCAGCAAGCGTTAGTAATTAACGCTTAAAATATCTTCAATTTTCTTCAATATTGTATTCAAAAATATGTTGTTGCAAAGACTGCACTTTTTTGTTTAATTGCTATTTGTCATTATCAAGATATAAATAAATATGTAGGTATATAAATATGGCTTTTATCCACTTGAGGATAAATATGTATGACTATATCAATATAGTTCGATTATCCGAACAAATCGGTTTTCCGAACACCCATGTCCCCCAATTAGTTCGGATAATCGACTCTCTACTGTACTTAATAAAAGTATCTTTAATATCTCACAAACTTTTGACACTTGGTAGTCAACGCTGGCCGAAGATGGTTGATTGAGTTTCGTGGTAGAGTTTCAACATGTTCCCGGAGGTTATATCTTTTAACATCGGCGTTTAGCCTGTTCAATATTACTACAACATAATGTAGATTGAATTATAATTTCAACCATTGTTTGGTTCTGGGGCTATAACAAGTATTTGAATTCACTGATGATGGACTGGTGGGTCCGAAAACGTTCTGAATTGGACACATTTTTTCAATCCATTGGGATTTTTAAGATTTTTAATAAATATACCAATTACATAGAAGTGGTTTTTACTTCATGTTACAGTTTTTAACTGTATGATATACAGCCAACCTAGGGAACTACCCTTTTTAGTTTATATTAAGGGCAAATCAAAACACAAATTTATTATTTGCTCAGTATGTATTTTTAAATGTATCGGCCTATTTTTTACATTACCATCATCATCTAAAATGCATGTAGTTTAAAGTATTTCCTATGCCTTTACTTAATAAAAGTACCTTAAATCAACGCACAAAAAAAATAGAAAACAATACAAATGGTTATAGACCTGGATCCCGCGTGAGAAAAAAAAGTTGATTAATAGCAAGCTGAAAATTTGTGAATAGCTTAACGGTGTCTAGTCGGACAAACATTGATGCACGTGAACACTGAAACAGGGGAAGTTTTAATGGTGGAGCATGATAAACGTGTCGTCCTGACAAGTTTATGATGGTGAAAAATAGCAAGTTGTTTTTAAGTTTATTCAATAGCCAACGTTATATAATATATGAAAAAATGTTTGTCCGACAAAAAGGTTGGGCATTTTAACGAGTCCGACACGTAGAACATGTCACATCACAGGAACTATGTTGGTGATAAATAGCAGTCTGATTTTTGCATGAGAGTTTAATGAAAGGTTAAAAAAGCAATTGGAAGTTCTGTCGGACAAAATGAATGGGAAATTTTCCTAGTCGGACATTCTAAACATGTAAGATATAGACAAAAATGTTGGTGATAAATAGCAAGCTAATTTTGATTTGTTTATGTAGAAATTATATTTTGTAACGCAAAAAGTTATATGTCGGACAAAAAGTTTGGGCAAATCGACGGAAATAAATAAAAAACATTTTTTCAGAATGACTTAGTCACATATTGATAAAGCTATTTTAGTTGTACATTATTATTTATATTCACATATTTGCATATGCATATATATACATGCACACTCCAAAAACAGTAAGCTAAGTATCAATGCATGTATATATTGCAAAAGAATTATTTTTTTGGGTGGAGTTTGTTCTAGATATTCTCAAAATGACAATAAAAAATGTCAAAGAACATGTGAAAGCAATCTCTTAGGCTTTTCTAATTGGGCGCATCAGAAAGTACGGAAAATTTCCTACAAAAAACGTTGTATACATTTTTTTCCATACTCAAATCTTAACCCTGTAAACGACATTGAAAAATGTGAAGAGTCTAAAACTTCGGTGCTTATAAGAATAGACGTAAATTGACACATTATGCTTAGAAGTATGTATTAGAAGGCTGCATTTGTCAGTGTGACACTTTGTGCTATACAAAGTAGTTTTTGAAAGTACATGGTCTCTGAGTTTCTGTTTGCCACGTGTGTTGGCAATTAAAATTTATATTAACTATGGAGTGTTTTTGTGTCTATTTTTGAGTGTCAACAGTTTAAATTTTAAGTCGCCAGATCAAAAGTGAAACCATTCAACGGAACATTTTTGAGTAATTTTCGAACATTTTACAAAGTTAGTAAAATACTTGGTCATCAATTCAATGAGGTTCAGTTGCCAGATAATTGTGAAAGTTCTATTGAATATCATTCTTCGTGCTATAATGCTTTGCCTGATTGAAAAAGGGTACCTAAATAAATTATTACTAAAATTGTATAACGTAATTTTTCTCAACTTTCTACAAATGAAATAATGTAATTAATATGTCACATGACAAGAAATAATTTGCTGCCAAAATAAATCGATTAGTTTAAATTTGAAGTTACGATTGCAATTTAATTATGAATTATTGTCAAAAGTGACAGTTTTTCTTAAATGGAAATGTATTCATAGACATAAGGGTAGACAGGGAATACAGTGCAAAAAGTCGATAGGTGATCTATATATCTCTTTTAACCAAGCGATCCCGCGCATGTGGCAGACAAAGATAGCTAGACCACTCAATCCATAATATAATTTGCCTGATCTACTATAAATGTATTACAGTGAGGTATCTAAATGATGTTGAGATAAATCGAAAGATATCGATTGTAATTGATTGCAGGTACTTTTGACATAGAATAATCACCCCTTATTGAAATTTCAAAAATTATTTTTTTAAATTGTCCGACTACAAAATCTACCCCTTATTTTTTTCCGACAACAGTCATTCTTGGTAACGAATAATTTACTTAATTAAATTTCATCTTTGTCGGAAAGCTATTTATCACCAGAATTTTTGTCTATATCTTACCTGTTTAGAATGTCCGACTACAAAAACTTCCCATTAATTTTGTCGGACAGAACCTCCAATTGCTTTTTTAACCTTTCATTAAACTCTCATGCAAAAATCAGACTGCTATTCATCACCAACATAATTCCTGTGATGTGACATGTTCTACGTGTCGGACTCGTTAAAATGCCCAACATTTTTGTCGGACAAACATTTTCGCATATATTACATAACGTTGGCTATCGAATAAACTTAAAAACAACTTGCTATTTTTCACAATCATAAACTTGTCAGGACGACACGTTTATCATGCTCCACAATTAAAACTTCCCTTTTCCAGTGTTCCCGTGCATCAAAGTTTGTCCGACTAGACACCGTTAAGCTATTAACAAATTTTCAGCTTGCTATTAATCAACTTTTCTTTCTTACGCTGGATCCAGGCCTATTATTTTCATTGTCGAATGTGTCCGAAATACTTCTGCGTTATTCCTTTAATTTTTATATTTGTAGTTTGCTTTTATATACAGGGTGAGTTTTTAGTGCAGGATTGGTCGATAATTCCATAATGGTATAGAATATCGAAAAAAGTTATTAAGAAAAAATGTAGGCAATGATATTCTCCAGGCTTGGAAAATATGTCCATTTCTACAGGGTGATCAGTAACTGCGTGGTATATCAAACATATAATTTTTTAAATGGGACACCCTATATATTTTTTCATATTTATATTTCTCTCATAATTCTTGTTCATATAATATAGGGTTTTGCATTACTATACAGAGTATTTAACAAGTTATGACCATTTTTATTTCGAAATCCCTATGAGATAACACCATGTATATAAAGAAGTAATTCATAAACAATAATTTGTTTTATATAATGAGATAAACAATATACTGTAGTTTTTAAATTAAGTTTAATTGAAATCATTGACGAATATTTGTATACAGGGTGAACTACAAAACCAAATTACGATTTTCTCAATTTTTGTTAAATGGATCACCCTATATTTTATTTTTTAAAAACATTATATTTATGATACTATTTCATTTTTATATATACCCTATACTTAAACTCATTACTTTTCGAGATATTTTTAGTTTTCTCCAAATATCGGGAATACATTCAATTTTTCTAGTAGAAATAAGTTAGTATTGAGCGATAATTATACAAAATTATTTTTATTCGATAAATAACTAACACAAATTATAAACCATAACAATATGCAGTAAATGTACCAATAAATGTGATATTAAGAAATTATCGTATTTCCCTAATATACAAGAATCGTAAAATTCCTACAAAAAAAATATGTCTTGTGTATAATAATATAACATGATTATTTTTATTTAATAAACAGCTCACACAAAACATAAATCAAAACAATATACAACTGATGTAATAGTTTTTAGATTGTTATATCAACAGTATTCTAAGCCAAGAAGTTTTTAGTAACACATTCCTAATTGTAGATTGTGGCGCGCAGTTATTAATAATATAATTCTCATACTATTTTCCATTACTATGCATCAAGAAATCCCTACTTGGTTAACACTCATAGTCAAACTAGGTGATTTATAAATGTTGTAAGATGCTATTGTTGGCGATTATGTGATTGGCCCACATTTTTTTGACAGTTGAGGTTTTTACACGACAACGGTGCTCAAGTTCTTCCAAAATTGATTTTTTCATCTGGGGCTATATAAAAAATCTTGTATACCAGAAGCATCCAACAACGCCTGATGATATGAAAAAAAGAATAGGTGGAGCTTTTAATAATATTGACTTACAAAAATGGTAAAAAATGTGGCTCGGCCATTTGAATATCGGTTACAAAATTGCATAGACGTTGAAGATGGGCATTTTCAACATTTACTTTAGACTTATATCTTTAACATCACATTAATTGGTACATTCATTAAACATTGTTATGGTTTATATATTTTGTTAGTTATTTATTGAATGCAAATATTTGTTATTTTATTACACAATACTTATTTGTTAAATTATTTCTACT
Source organism: Diabrotica virgifera virgifera (assembly GCF_917563875.1). NCBI lineage: Eukaryota > Metazoa > Arthropoda > Insecta > Coleoptera > Chrysomelidae > Diabrotica > Diabrotica virgifera. Next base: position 50,146,407 of record NC_065448.1, read on the forward strand.
TATAAAAATTGAATGTATTCCCGGCAAATAAAGAAAACTAAAAATATCTCAGAAACTAATAAGTTTAAGTATAGGAGATGCTATATAAAAATGAAAGAGCATCATAAATACAACATTCCTAACAAATAAACTATAGGCTAATTTATGTAAAAAAAACATGAGAAAATCGTAATTTTTTTGTAGTTTAAAAGTGCTTATAAAATTGAATGTTTCACTAAACACTTCTTGGCTTAGAAGACTGAACTGTTACATCAGTTGTATATTGTTTTGATTTATGTTTTGTTTAAGTTATTTATTGAATAAAAATAATCTCGTTATAGTATTATATACAAAATAAATTTTTATTTGTATGAATTTTACGATTCTTGTATATTAGGGAAATATGATAATTTCTTAATATCAAATTTATTGGTACATTTACTGCATATTGTTATGGTTTATATTTTGTGTTAGTTATTTATTGAATAAAAATAATTTTGTATAATTATCGCTCAATACTAACTTATTTCTACTAGAAAAATTGAATGTACAGTGGAACCTCGATAAGTCGGCCCCCGATAACCCGGAAGTCCGGCTAACCCGGACCGATTTTCATCGGACAAACATTTCAACAATAAAAATGTATGTATTATGTTAAAACATTTTATCTGCAGCCGCTTCTGGAATGTCTTAAAAATATCGAATTTCATTGATAAAAGTTCAGTCATAATATAATATTGGAGAGATAATGGGTATATGTGTAATTTGAACTATATGATAGTAAAAATGACTCGTGCACACGGCGGCGGCAGAGCGACATTCATTATCGCAAACAACAGGCACCTGTTATTCCTTTATTGATTTTCAACTGTCTTTTAAAAAATTGTTTTTTAAACAATGGTCTTTTAAACAATGAAAGAGTCACTGTTCTTAAATTACAAAACATCGTTCCGATGGCAGACCAGACGAAATTGACATAACCAAACTGACTGAGTTTTTTTACCTAGAAATGAATAATACTCTATATTGTCTATACTAAACTCTATACAACTATAGGTAACTGTGCATATATAGTTCATATTATTTTGCTTATAAGGGACTTTATCTATAAGTATACCATATTTTATTAATTTTTACCATGCTCTCCGGCTAACCCGGATTTTCGATAACCCGGATCGGCCGCGGTCCCGATTAATCCGAGTTATCGAGGTTCCACTGTATTCCCGATATTTGAAGAAAACTAAAAATATCTCGAAAAGTAATGAGTTTAAGTATAGGGAATGCTATATAAAAATGAAATAGTATCAAAAATATAATGTTTTGAGAAAATAAAATATAGGGTGATCCATTTAAAAAAATTGAGAAAATCGTCATTTGGTTTTGTAGTTTACCCTGTATACAAATATTCGTCAATGATTACAAATAAACTTAATTTAAAAGCTACAGTATATTGTTTATCTCTACATGGTGTTAATCTCATAGGGATTTCGAAATAAAAATGGTCATAACTTGTTAAATACTCTGTATAGTAATGCAAAACCCTATATTATATGAACAAGAATTATGAGAACAATATAAATATGAAAAAATATATAGGGTGTCCCATTTAAAAAAAAGAATGTGTGTGTACTTTGTACGCACGTAAGAAGTTATACTTCTATTATATGATTTAAACGAAATTAATATACTTTTTATTTATATTTTGTTTAAATATTAAACTAATTTATACTTACTACTTCTCAAACATTTTTATTAGAACAGTGCCAAAAATTAAAATAATAAAAGAATAAAACACACACAAACACATTAAACAAGCCACAAATGATGTCTGAACATTAATTGTCGAAATTTTTTTTAACTAAATACGTATTTTCTGAAAATACAATTATATAATAAATATACTTACAATCATAAAATGTATTAAAAAAAACAAAAAAGAAAGTTTCTATTGGGACTCGAACCAGCGCTGATAAGCGCGGTTGGTATTGGAATTCATTCGCCTTCAACGCTTAGCCACGGACACTATGTGTCATTATTTACGAAGATCGACTAACTAAACGGATTAAACTTGTGATATTTTGATATTTTGAAAATTGATCAAATTATTTTAATTTTGAATTGAAATGATTTAGAATTGAAAAAATACAACAAAACATAGAGTAAGAAAACAATATATTAGGTGAATATTGATAGAAATTTTGATGGTAATCAAATTATATAAATAAAAGTATTACATACTATGTATTTTGGCAGATCAAATAGGTAAGTTTATACCCATGATACATTAACAATTATTACGTACCTGTTGCTTTTAAAAACTATTTAAAAGTCACTACAATATTATAAACTTTTTTGTTTCTGTCCTCACAACAATAAAACTAATATATTATACATTTGTTTACCTTTACCTTTACCTCCAAACCACAGCGGTCCTACAGCTGCCATATCGGATAATTTTTGACATGTCATTTGAACATCCAATCAGAACAAAGTTATTATGCGCATGCGCCGGGCTGATAGGTTTTAACATATAAAAATTCACCCTCTATCGCCGGTAAAGAAGTATAACTTCAAAAATTATATGTTTGATATACCACGCAGTTCTTGATCACCCTGTAGAAATGAACATATTTTCGAAGCCTGGAGAATATCATTGCCTACATTTTTTCTCAATAACTTTTTTCGATATTATATACCATTATGGAATTATTGACCGATCCCGCACTAAAAACTCACTCTGTATATAAAAAAAACAATTTTTATAACTGTTTAGTGAAGTATTAGTATAATATAATATTTATGGATTACTTTCCCAAGGCCGATATGATCAACCAAAAGAGAAGATGTATTTGGTGATTTTTCTAGTGACATTATTGGGTGTGAATCTGTCTTCTGAGTTTACTCTCCTGGTTTAAAAACAGGGTATAATATAATTACGTTTACCTGCAATAAAATTTTGATAATTTTAAGTTAAACTGACAAATTTTCTTTATTATGGTTATTAAAGTGAGGTTAACTTGTCAGTTTATTAGGGAATCCATCGACCTGTCAAAGTTAAATCACGTGATCTTTGGTTGGCACACAAAACTGTTCTTAACCTAAACTCAATGTAATTATTGATTTTTCTTATTTGTTTTTTGTCGTGATTTTGAGGTAGTATAGTATTTAAAGACATTCATTAGATTAATTATTTTATAAACTTTACGTTTTTGGTGATTTTGAGTGCTGACAACATGCCTGTGACTTGTATATTAGTGAACTGTGGAAGTCCAACTGATCGGGATAATGTTAATTTTAATTTGTTTTTTGTCCTGATTTTGAGCTAATATAGTATTTAAAGACATTCATTAGATTAATTATTTTATAAACTTTACGTTCTTGGTGGTTTTGAGTGCTGACAACATGCCTGTCACTTGTATAATAGTGAACTGTGCAAGTCCAACTGATCAGAATAATGTTAATTTTAATTTGTTTTTTGTCGTGATTTTGAGCTTAATATAGTATTTAAAGACATTCATTAGATTAATTATTTTATAAACTTTACGTTTTTGGTGATTTTGAGTGCTGACAACATGCCTGTGACTTGTATAGTAGTGAACTGTGGAAGTCCAACTTATCAGAATAATGTTAATTTTAATTTGTTTTTTGTCGTGATTTTGAGCTTAATATAGTATTTAAAGACATTCATTAGATTGATTATTTTATAAACTTTTCGTTTGTGGTGATTTTAAGTGCTGAAAACATGCCTGTAATCTGTATAGTAGTGAACTGTGGAAGTCGAGCTGATTGGATAATGTTAATTTTTTTCGTGTTCCCTCTATAGGGCTTTTCATTCACAGTCATTTGTTTTGAGCTTCTGTCATATGTCGTATAATCCGTGTATAGTAATCGATGAAAAGCCGTATTAGAAACGCATTTATGTTTCCTCACCTAACTAAATTGTCAAATAACAGTACGCACTCATGCTAGGAATTATGGTTTTTATTAATATTATTACAATTATGTATTTATATGTGACACTAACGTAACTAGTGACATTCATTTTTAGGCCAATGTGACAAACTTTATTAATAGTACTAAATTTTAACATTTATCCCCTATTTTGTTAAAACAATATTATTTTGTTTTTCATTCTATTCAAAATAAATGCAGTTTTGACAGGGAATTTGTTTTGTTATTTATTTATTCCATATAGACCTGGATCCCGCGTACCAAAAAAAAGTTGATTAATAGCAAGCTGAAAATTTATTAATAGCTTAATGGTGTCTAGTCCGACAAACTTTGATGTACGGGAACACTGGAAGTTTTAACTGTGGAACAGGTTAAAAATTTGGAACGTCAAACTACGAAAATGTTTATGTAATTTGTCAGATAAAACTTCCAATTGATTTGCTACCAATTCATTAAACTCTCATGCAAAAACCAGACTGGTGAAAAAATCACCAACTGGGCATTTTAATGATAGAACACGAAGACCATGTCAAACTACAGGAATCATGTTGGTTAGTAATAGCAGTCTGATTTTTGCATGAGAATTTAATGAAAGGATAACAGATCAATTGGATGTTCTGTCCGACAAAATATATGGGATGTTTTTGTAATCTGATGTTCCAAATCTGAGTTTCCAAACTGTTTCACAATTAAAACTACCCCTGTTCCAGTGTCACAATACATCAAAGTTTGTCCAACTGGACACTGTTAAGCTATTAACAAATTTTCAGCTTGCTATTAATCAATTTTTTTGGTACACGGGATCCAGACCTAATAGGTTTGTTCATAGTACGACACAAACGATTAGCAACTGCTGCCAACCATCAGATGCATGAGCAGTTAACAGTTAGCGTTGTGCAGTTAATAGTTAGCATTCATAGACTACGAATGCACATGTGTCTGATGGTTGGCAAGAGTTGCTGATCGTTCTACGAACAAACCTATCAGTAAGCACAATTTGTGATATCCATGAGTAGTTACTAACAGAAAGAGGCAGGATTCGATTTTTAAAACATTTATTTTAGATCAAACAAATGAAATAGAGAATGTGGAAAAATCCCCTTACGAACAATTCACATATCCACCATTTCAGGTTGGGAAATTTCTTGAATAGAATCAAAGATCCAAACACCTGTTCTTAGAAATGTGTTTCGCCCTCTTCTAAGAACAGGTGTTTGGATCTTTGATTCTATTCAAGAAATTTCCCAACCTGAAATGGTGGATATGTGAATTGTTCGTAAGGGGATTTTTCCACATTCTCTATTTCATTTGTTTGATTTAGTTACGTTTGGTCGGTAAACCAATAACTTAGATCTTTTGATCACTGAGTGTGTTTCAAAGATTTACATCTTTTGTTTTTTTTTGTTTTTCAAACATTTATTTTAGAGTCAAAACATAGTCATACCTTAAACGATAAATGTATATTATCATTACAAGTTGATACTAATTACAAAAATAAATACACATTTAAAAGACCAATACATAATTACTCATGATGAAGAAGAACATTATAATTAAAAAAAAATAACCATTTTCATATCGCTGCAACACAATGCCAAAGCCATCTTATATTTCAATTCGTTTAGTGAGCGCAACAAGCACTCTGACTGAACAGTTTCAAAACTCATTAGTTTTTCATCAGAGAATGCATATGTTGCTATCTCCAAACCATGTAGCTGTAACATATGTACATACATTGGGTTCTTCTTCGTCTGTCTTGCCCTGAGCATACTAAGCTAAAAATAGGATTGCTGCAATATGGCTGCAGACTTCACTATTACCGGCCATACGCATACAATGTAAATTTGCTATGTCATCAGAACTGGCTATCACCCCACCCAAGCATTTAGTCGTTTAGCATTAGATTTTTGGAAATGCTTCACCTAAAAAAAATATTTTATTTTTTTGGAAATTCTTCAACTACAAAAATTTATTTTTATTAGAGTATTTGCGTTCTTTACAATGATTGAGAATATTTTATTTAAAATCAGACATTCATATAATATAATTTTAGAACAATCATGACAGTAATTCAAATATATGGCAGTAATAAATCATTTTCAGAGAATTATGGAGTTCGCAGTTTACAGATTAGGACGATGATATGTCTGGTTTCATACAGATATATAAACGTAAATAAATCTAATATTTAAAACCAATTTATCCAAAAGACACTAATACTGTTATCCATATATTTCTTAATGGTGAATAAATAAAATAAAGGCATACCTTTCCGACAATAATATGGAAATCAGGAAATCATTAACAATTTTTACTCCATTCAAAACAAATCCAGCTGTAAAATATTTATGTGCCTGAAGGCTTTTGTATGCTTTCATCTGCTGCTTAGAGTAGCAACTGTGACATATCAGATTCCACCAGATATGTATAAATATCTATAATAGTAACTTGATGGACTGCACTTTACTGTAAAATCCAATTCTGACTGAATTGCGTATGGATCTAAATCCCCAATTATTTTCAGCTTCAATAAATATCTAGAACAATAAAAGAAATAATGTTATTGCTTGCAAAATTCATCATTATTGATAAATATCGGGGCAAAATGAACAGTAAAAAAAATTGTTTCGCCTACCTTTCTCGCAACATCTGGAGTTTCCAATAATAATTTCCTTAAATAATCAGTTTGCATTGTGGTAAAGTTTATAAAGTTCACAAAAACAGGAAACGAAATCCAAATGAATCCAAAATACGACGATAAACAATGAAAAATCATTGAAAAATAGATGCAAACATAACCTCTTTGTTAGTTTGTGTGCCAACCAGAGGTCACGTGGTTTGGATTGCCTAATTCGAAGAATAAATATTTATTGGACCGATAAAGAAGGAATAACTTATTTTGAGTTTATTCATAGAATAAGCGTTGATTGATAAATATAGAGGGGAATAAGTATTATTTGACGTGAGTGAAACATAAATTTGTCTGTTTTATTGGTCAAATAAATTTATTCATCGACTATACTAAAGATGCACTAGAAATAAACAAACCGAGATATGTTGAAAGGAGCACTCCAGAATCGTGATTTGCAATGTATAAACTTTGTAAATCATGATTTGGGATTTACAATGTACACTTGAGAGCAAAATAATCGACTCACTTGCTGAATAATTGTACACGTGGAATTTCCTAAACCTGTTGTCCGATTTGAGTGATTTTTGTACTATGTTATAGCCTTATTATTTTAGAAAATCGATATAATATTATTATTGCTAGACAGGTAAAGGTCATTTTATACCGGGTGTAACAATCATACTGTGTTTTTTCTTACAGTTCGGAACACTCTGTGGAGTATTCTAGCATATAAAAAATATTTAAATTAAAATTCAATTGTAGGCTTAGGCTTTATTAACATTTTCTTTTTTGACTCATTTGCTTATGTTGGATAATAAAAAAGTTGGGTACGTTTAAGAAAAAAAACACCCTATAATTGTTACACCCGGTATAAAATGACCTTTACCTGTCTAGCAATAATAATATTACATCGATTTTCTTAAATAATAAGGCTGTAACATGCTAAAAAAATCACTCAAATCGGACAACAGGTTTAGGAAATTCGAGACTTCTAACGTGTACAATTCAGCAAGTGAGTCGATTATTTTGCTCTCAAGTGTATATGTTATAGTCAAAGCCCGAATTGCAGGCACTCCTAGGTTTGACTAGGCAATCCTCAGGTCTGACTGACCGTCTTAGTCAAAGCCCGAAATAAATTACAGTTTCGGCCTTTGACTAGTCAAACCTAGGAGAGACTAAGTTGGTCAGGCAAAGGTCGAAATTAAATTTTATGAAATCGGGGTGTGACTAGTCAAACCCCGGTCAGCTATTAAAATGTCGTAATTTGTTAGATTAGGTTTAATAAAATGTAATTTTTTAATTTTATTGGTTATTATTTTTATATTGTCGTAATTAAAATAAATAAATTAGTGTTTATTCTCACATGTTGAGGCATTATGGCATTTAATTTTTCTTAAATATCCCCAGAACACTTCTATTTAGAAAAACGAAAACTGGTTCTAGTACAGGTCATAGGCGTCCGTTTTGAGTAGGGCAATGGTTATTTTATCGCATAACTTTTTTGTCTTTAACTTCTAAGCATTTTTGACACTGGATTATTAAATTTTGAGGCATTCTAATACTAAAAGTTACTCTTTAAGTCTATAAAATGCACCGTTTTCTAGAAAAATCGATTTGAAAATTTTTAGTTTTTTGAATTTGGAAAAAAATTTCAGTAGTAACTGCATGAGAGCTCTAAAATTATCAATTTGTTTCCTGAGTCGCCCTACCCAAAACGCATATGACCTGTACTACAATTTCGCAAAAAACGTACCAGTTTTCGTTTTTCTAAATAGTTTTTTTTTTGTTTTTTCAAATTAAAAAAAAAAACGAAAAATTTTCAAATCGACTTTTCTAGAAACGGTGCATCCTACCGACTTAGAGCAAAAGTACCTTTTAATACTATAATACCTCACAATTTAATAATCCAGTATTTTCTATGGGAAATAAGCCACAATTTTACTAAAAAATGAATTTATTAACATTTCGTTATTTATTTTCCATAGAAAATACTTAATTATAAAAATGCCACAAGGAAATAACTTCAGAACAACCTTAATAATCCAGTGTCAAAAGTGCTTAGAAGTCAATGACAAAAAAGTTATGAGATAAAATATCCGTTGCCCTACCCAAAACAGACGCCTATGAGCGGTACTAGAAATTTGTAATTAATGGAATCGATTTATATCTGGGAGATAAATAAACGTACCAGTTTTCGTTTTTCTAAATAGAAGTGTTCTGGGGATACTTAAGAAAAACTAAATGTCATAATGCCTCAACATGTGAGAATCAACACTATTTTTTTTATTTTAATGACGACATAATAAAAATAATAAACATTAAAATTAAAAAATGGCGTTTTATTAAACCTAATCTAACAAATTACGACATTTTAATAGCTGATCGGGGTTTGACTAGTCACACCCCGATTTAATAAAATTAAATTTCGACCTTTGCCTGACCAACGTAGTCTCTCCTAGGTTTGACTAGTCAAAGGCCGAAACTGTAATTTATTTCGGGCTTTGACTAAGACCGTCAGTCAGACCTGAGGATTGCCTAGTCAAACCTAGGAGTGCCTGAAATTCGGGCTTTGACTATAACATATATACAACAAAGTAAATTATGATTCGGAAGTGCTCCTCGTAACAGTCAACGTGTCTTGGTTTGTCATTGGTGAAACCGGCCATTAGTACAGTGCCGGCAAAAAAAATCTTGCCACGTTCGACTGCAACGTTTCAGTTGATAAATAGCCCCTCTTGAAGCACCAATGTCACGTGGTACGGTAATTACAGAGTCTAATTTCTCCAGTAATGGTAAAGCACGAACCTTCTCCTCTTTTGTGAGTCTCTTTTGACACATATTTGTCAGTTCAATTTAGAATTTGACGATCTCAAACTTTACGCGGTAGATGAGAAGAAGCTTAACACTGACTACCCCCACAAAGCCAACTGTTTACAGTGCAAACGCGCAGAATACCCTAAATAAGCCAAGCGGTCCCTAAACTACAGATAATTTCCGTTGCAAGTACGCTATCCCCCCTCCCCTACCCTCCCCTCCAAGCGCAGACAGAACGCATGCAAATTGTCTTCAAATTTGGTGATTTATTTGGCAATGCAAAGATTTTTTTTTTCCGGTACTGTATCTTTATTTTATTTCTTATTAAATCTTCATATTATTATACTTCCCGATTAACTAAAAAAATGTTTCAGAGCCAACTAGTTCCCACACAGAATCGTTTAGACAAAATACTAGTTCGCCACAAGACTCTAGTACTTCTTCAGAAGATGTAGAGCCTAGTGCCCCTCCAACAGAAGAAAGTGTGCCTCCCAAAAATGAAGATACTACTAGTAATAGAATAACAGTGAAATTAAAATACATAAACGACGATCTGAAATTAGTGGAAGGAAATTTAAATGAATCCCTTGGAGAATTTAAAAAGTAAGTGACTAGTAGAACATGAAAAAATTCTAATAGAGCAAGAGCCCGTGGTCGCTAGGCATTCCATATTTAATGATAGTGCAGTCACTGAAGGTTTTCACCTCTGATTTCGTTGACCCTCCATCGATTTTCATGAAAATTGGTGAGTAATTAGAGGATACCTCAAGGAACAAAGGTGACATGATGCCAACTTGCGCTTTTACCCTGGGGGTGGATGCCACCCCTTCTCGGGGGTGAAAGTTATTTTATTAAAATTAATACCATAGTCGATAGACGGACAAATTATAAGCAAAATTTGTTATATTAAGTTACTTAACATATACTTTTTGAGTTATTAAAGACAAAAGATTTTATTTTTTTCGTAAAAAAATGCATGTTTTAAATCGGTTTTTCAAGTATAAATCAAAAACTATAAGCTTTTACAAAAAAGTTGTTATTACTGAAATTGAAGATAATAAAAAATTGAATACATTCCTCACATAAAGAACTAAACTAATGTTATCTTAAAGTGAGTTATTGGAAAATAAAAGAACCGTTTCGAATTTTTTAGGAAAAAGTGAAAAATAAAACATACGCCATTTCCACAAAAATTAAAATTTATAGTAATCGTTACAAGAACTTCTTTATATTAGCATAAGTAATGTTTTCGATAATTTTGACCGGCTTAGAATGCATATTTTAGAAAAAACGATATAATTTAAAAAAATCATAATTTTTGAAATTATTGTAATTCTCATATTCTTTTGATAATACTCCAAAAATACTCAATATACGTAAAAAATTATATATAAGCAAATTTTAGTTTTTTCTGTGCCAAAAATTTTACCTGTTTTACTATTTCTATAGGGTAAAAAATAACCGAGATACAAACGTTTAAATCTTAAATTTTGCTGTGGGAACCATGCAACCGGGGCCATTTAACCTTTTATTTTTAAAAAAGTAAGGGGTTTAAAAGATTAGGTTCATCGAGCTTAAATAGCACTTGGAATTAACTTTCAAACAGTTTTTAGATGAACCTGATATCGTAAACACGAACGGAGTTATTAAAAAAAAACAATAACATTTTTTGGAAAAATTTTTAAAAGATAAATTTTGAAAGAATTTTGGAGCATAAATTTTAACGCTATCAACATGTTCGGGGGCTCATTTGATTAAGTACTTTGACAAATGTTTAATAAGTTTATGTTATAAAATGCATCAATGTCCCGTTATTTCAGCTTGAATACTTAGAATTTTTTACTCGCCGAAAAAGATATACATTAAATTACCTATAACTCACTTTTAGTTAACATTAAAAGGTTTTTCTAGTAAGAGGTTTATTTCATTTTTTATTAGCTTCAATTTTGATAATAATAACTTTTTTGTAAAAACTTACACTTTTTGAGTTATTGATGAAAAATTGGTTAAAAACATGCATTTTTCTCAAGAAAAATTAAAATCTTTATATAACAAATTTTGCTTGAAATTTGTCCCTCTATCGAATTATGGGGTTATTTTTAATAAAATAATTTTCACCCCCCATTAGGGGTGGCATCCATCCCAGGGTAAAAACGCAAGTTGACACCATGTCACCTTTGTTCCTTGAGATATCCTCTAACCACTCACCAATTTTCATGCAAATCGATGGAGGTTCAACGAAATCGAAGGCAATAGCTCATATCCACCTTCAGTGACTCCACTATAAAAGCTGAAAGTTTCTCAGCGCATGTCCTCAACAAAGATAAAAACGATCAGCGAGTATGGACTTTAGATCGTGGTTACTTGTGGTAGGGGAGCAAAGTATGCTAAATGTGCAGTCACTCGAGCGCTTTGGGGACCTATTGGGTTGTGAAGAGTAGGTCCTAAAACCAAAAAAAGTTAAGTAAAGTTTTCCATTTTAGTGGGCGCTTGCCATTATTTAATTTAATTTTCCTTTTCCAACAAGCGTTTTTTCCGATTATAACGCCATCTATCCATAATTCGAAAAAATGTTTCGAATGAAAGTTACTTATTTTTACGTAATGAATCCAAATCTGCAATAAAAAATGAGGTCTCCTATTTAAGATTTTAAAGTAACCCCCCACCCCACATCCATGAGGGGTCGTGTTTGATGCCATTCGATAGATTTTTCAAAAATATTGAATAAGTGTATTTTACAGTTTTTCGATCTGATGTTCATTTCGCGAAATATCGCGGGATTCGTGTTTAAAATATTAAATTTACCCCCACCCCTCTCCGTGGCAAGTCGTGTTTGGTATCATTCGATAGATTTTTAAAAAATATTGGTCACATATTTTTTAGTTTTTCGATCTGTCGTTCATTTCGCGAAATATTCGCTTTTTTCTTGTGAAATTTTGGGACTCACCCATTTCCTTACGCCCGGCTCAAATCGTCAGATTTTTTAAATATACACTTGTTTGCATGTATGTACTTAACTTACCTTATCTTAATCTGACAATTTCAAGTTTTTTTTAAGGAGAGTTTTTTTTTCGGGCCTCCTTTAACGAACTCCCCTGTGTTAAGAGCCAATATATGGTAGAGGTACATTTGCAGGGTACCAGGTTTCTCCCCATATCCTAATCTGACGCGCTCGAGTAACTGCAAAAATCCCCGCTTGGGCTCCCCTACCATTGAGTAGGTAACAGGTAGCAAAGGTGTGTAAAATATTACATTACTTACCTTAAAGTATAAAAGCTGAATTTTATATAATATGTTATTACTTGGACTGCTATCAAAAGATGATATCTCAGTAGCCGGACAGTTTCAATGGGTTCTTCACCTTTCCGGACACATTGAAAGTCTACTGTAGATACGAGCGCAAGATAAATATGTACTCGAGTGTATACGAACGAGTATGATAGTGAGTTCCGTCTACGGCCATCATCAGTCGTATTATTTATACACTGCGGTGCAAAAAAATCGATCCAGTAAAAATTTGGTCATTTTTGATGTTTCGAATTTCCTAAACCTGTTGTCTGATTTAAGCGATTTTTACCACTTTATAGCCTTATTCATTGACAATATCGCTGTAATAATATTATTGCTATACAGTCAAAATGTCATTGTATACCGGATGTACGAATCAAACTGTGCTTTTTTCTCAAAGTTCGCATCACCCTGTGGATTATTCTATCATTTATAAAATACTGAAATTAAAACCCAACTATAGCCTCAGATTTTCTTAACATTTTGTCTTTCGATTCATTCGCTTCTGTTGGATAATAAAAAAGTTAGGTACCTTAACAACTGGCCATGTTCGTCATCAGTACAGGGTGTTTTCTAAATAAGTGCGACAAACTTTAAGGGGTAATTTTACATGAGAAAATAATGACAATTTGCTTTATAATCATATGTCCGCAAACGCTTCATTTCCGAGATACGGGATGTTCAATTTTTTTACAAACTGATGACTTATTTATTGCTTTAAAACCAGTTAAGATATGCAAATGAAATTTGGTGGGTTTTAAGACGTAGTTATCGCACATTTTTTGACATACAATTAAGAATTTAATATTCACCATTGGCGCGCAAACGGGTATTATGACCGATAATATTACCCGTACGCACGCCAATGGTGAATATACTATTTTTAATTGTATGTTAAAAAATGTGCCATAACTACGTCTTAAAACCCACCAAATTCCATTTGGTTTTAAAGCAATAAATAAATCGTCAGTTTGTAAAAAAAAATTGAACATCTCGTATCTCGGAAACGAAGAGTTTGTTGGACATATGATTATAAAGCAAATTGTCATTATTTTCTCATCTAAAATTATCCTTAAAGTTTGTCGCACTTATTTAGAAAACACCAGTTGTTAAAGTACCTAACTTTTTTATTATCCAACATAAGCGAATGAATCGAAAGACAAAATGTTAAGAAAACCTGAGGTTATAGTTGGGTTTTAATTTCAGTATTTTATAAATGATAAAATAATCCACAGGGTGATGCGAACTTTGAGAAAAAAGCACAGTTTGATTCGTACACCCGATATACAATGACAGTTTGACTGTATAGCAATAATATTATTACAGAGATATTGTCAATGAATAAGGCTTTAACGTGGTAAAAAATCGCTTAAATCGGACAGGTTTAGGAAATTCGAAACATCAAAAATGACCAAATTTATAGTGGATCGAGTTTTTTGCACCACAGTGTATTTATATATTATATATTATAATACAGGGTGTCCCAATAGTAGCGGGACCGTCGAATATTTCGCGAAATAAACATCCGATCGAAAAACTGAAAAATACGTTATCAATATTTTTCAAAAATCTCTTGAATGACACCAAACACGACACCCCCTTTCACACCCTGGAGGTGGGGTGGGGGTAACTTTAGAATTTTAACTAGGAACCCACATTTTTTATTGCAGATTTGAATACCTCATAAAAAAGTAAGTAACATTTATTCGATTTATTGACACATTTTTTGGATTTATTGATAGATGGCGCTAATAAATTATATTTTTCCAATTACAGCGCCATTTATCAACAATTCTAAAAAAATGTCTCGAATAAATATTCCTTATTTTTTCATGAGTAATCCAAATCTGCAATAAAAAACGGGAATTTATATTTAAAATTTTAAAGTTAACCTCACCCCACCTCCCGGGGGTGTAGGGTGCCATGTTTGGTATCATTCGATAGACTTTTGAAAACTATTGAACAAGTATTTTTCAGTTTTTCGATCGGATGTTCATTTCGCGAAAACTTCGACCGTCCCGCTACTTTTCGGACACGCTGTAGTAATAATATATAGGTAATATACAGGGTGAGTCACCACTAACGCAACGGAAGATTACAGCGAAATGGTAAAAGATTTGAAATATACAGGGTGTCCCAATAAATGGCGGAGTATCAAAGTTATATTTTTCTTATGGAACACCCTATATTTTATTGCATTTTTTAATTGTCCGCAAAAAATAAGGTATAGTTTCATAAGGCTTCCCTATACCTATGTACAGAGTGTTCTGAGTTATGGTGACTTTTCTTAAATTTGTAAAGTTTTAAAAGAAGGCTTGTTCTCAAGTTATTTAAGAAATTATAAAAAAAATACTTTTACATCTAAATATTTGGATATTGGTTGAATGTATTTCAAGATTAATTGTTACACATTTATTTACAGGGTGTTCAAAATTTACAGTTTTATTATTGGATTATTCAATGTGTCATATGATTCTTATTTTAAATGGAACACCATGTATATTAATAAATAATTATACTAAACAAATCTACCTCTTTCGAATGGTATATGGATGTCCTATACATAGGTATCAATAGTTTTTGCGTAATTTACAATTATTAAAATTCTTAATCTGTAAATCGATTTTAAAACAAAAGATGTAGTTCATTAATGGCATTGTATGACATTGTCATTTTATGACAGTACGGTCTGGTAATTATTTTATGATTAATGTATTCCATGATTGATTATTACACATTTATTTACAGGGTGCTCAAAATTTACAGTTTCATTATTGGATTATTTAATGTGTCATATGATGCTTATTTTAAATAAAACACAATATATGTTAATAAATTATTATACTAAACACAGGTTCCTCTTTCGAATGGTATAGGGATGTTAAATTATTACTTATTATATATTATGTTAAATTATTACGTAAACGGTAAATTGATTTTAAAAATAATATTTATACACTCTCGATTTTTAAACTGTACGAAATAAATGTTTGTTTACTGTATCATAATGAAATGAAAATTATGTCTATTTTCTAGACCATTATTATGAAAAGTAGGTAGATTGGTCTGTATACAATACATTAATAAAAATCAGGATCTGCTCCAAAGTCTAAAGTCCATAAACGATAAGTTAAATATTTATCATAATCCTGTTCGGTATATTATTGGTGTAGCTGAGTTTTATACGGATAATAGTGGTTTCTCTTAAGTATTCTAACAGTCGCTTGACTGATTTACCCGAAATTTTTTCTTTCTTTACTAGTATTTGGGTTTTCCCTAACAGAAAGCAGGACATCAAGTTCCTTGACGTGATCACAAATAACTGGTTTATTTTTATTTAACTTTCCGAAATTTCTCAAAGACGTCCTTTTTTGGGTGTCTTCTATCAGGATACCTACTTTTGAGCGTAAACTTTAGAAAGTAAGATACAATTTTGCAAACACTCCCCAATGCAAAGTACCATGTCTACTCTTTCGTAGATAACGTGGTTATTCATTTTTAAGAACAATTAAATTTGAATATCATACATGGATGTTTAAATTTTTGATAATTACCAGACCGGACTGTCACAAAATGACGATGTCATACAATGAGATACATCTTTTGTTTTAAAATCGATTTACAGATTAAGAATTTAAATAATTGTAAATTACGTAAAAACTATTTGACCTAGGTATAGGACATCCATATACCAATCAAAAGAGGTGACTTCATTTAATATAATTAATATACATGGTGTTCCATTTAAAATAAGCATCATATGACACATTTAATAATCATAATTAAATGTGTAATAATCGATTATGGAATACATTCAACCAATATCCAACTATTTAGATGTAAAAGTATTTTTTTTATAATTTCTTAAATAACTTGAGAATAAGCCTTCTTTTAAAACTTCACACTTTCAAAAGTCAACATAACTCAGAACACTCTGTACATAGGTATAGGGAAGCCTTATGAAACTATACCTTATTTTTTACGGACAATTAAAAAATGCAATAAAATACAGGGTGTTTCATAAGAAAAAATATAACTTTGATACGCCGCCATTTATTGGGTCACCGTGTATATTTCAATATAATTTTAAAATGTAGATTTTATCAACTTACAAACCACTAATTAAATTTTTTTTTAAATCTTTTACCATTTCGCTGTAATCTTCCGTCGCGTTAGTGGTGAGTCACCCTGTATAAATATAAATAATACGACTGATAGTGCGCAGTAAAAGATCGCAGTAGACGGAACTCACTATCTCACTCGTTCATATACACGTATTATTGTCTCGCGCTCGTACCTACAGTAGACTTTCAATGTGTCCGACAAGAAGGTGAAAAAACCATTGAAACTGTCCGGCTATTGAGATATTATCTTTTAATAGTAGTCCAAGTAACATATATAAAATTCAGCTTTTATACTTTAAGGTAAGTAATGCAATATTTTACACACCATTGCTTCCTGTTGCTTACCTGCCCAAGTAACCACGATCCGAAGCCCGCCTCGCTGATCGTTTTTACCTACAGTAGGAAAAATGAAAGAATACCCATGGACGAACATATAAAACACGCTGTATTTTCCTGTCACCGTGTCACACAAAAAATTGGCCAACGCAAGTACATGTAATAATTATTGTTACATGTACTTGCACTGGACAATTTTCTTTGTGACACGGTGACAGGAAAATACAGCGTGTTTTATATGTTCGTTCATGGGTATTCTTTCATTTTTCCGACTGTATGTTGGGGACATGCGCAGAGAAACTTTCAGCTTTTATTAAATATGGAATGCCTAGCGGTCACGGGCTCGTGAGCTATAATTAAATTTCAAGTAAAACTAATAAAATGATAACTTTAACCTGATATAACTTTGTGATCATGTTAGTTTTGCCTAAAAGCAGTTATTGCACCCATTGTGAACATAGAGCATTGAGATCTGCATGTATACTTAATTTCCTTTGCAGTCCGTTGCAAGTCATGAATTATTTCTTTTCCTTTTTGTTCGGTGCCGTTTTCCTTCTGTTTTCTTGATTATTACCAAGATTCATCTTCTCGAACATCACTTGTCACCTTCGTTATCTTTCATTATTCAGCCTTGTTCTTCTTTTTCCTCAGCTTTTCGCTTTTCAGGGGTCCCTGTTCCTTACTCTTCTTCGCCTCTTATTTTTCTCTATCATGCCATTTAATTCTTTCTAAGTCTTCTGCCATCTTGTCCTCCGTTTTCATTTACTTTTGTTTCCCTCAACTTCTAACACTTTATCCTTTGCCCCGCATAGTTCTCATTTCTACATCTAACGTGACCAAACCGTGTCAGTCCTTGTTCTTCAACCTTTATTGGGACTAAAGTCACCTCGACTCTTTCCCTAATTACATAGTTCCTGATTTTGTCTCTTCTTGTTTTACCTAATATTTCACCGTAACATTTTTATTTCAGCTACCTCCATCTTCTTTTCCTGAACCCTCTTTTCAGGCAACACAGTTAAACCAACCAGCCTGTATCTTGTGGAAAATTTGTCGAACTAGTCTCCCATTTTTTAGCCACTAAAAGCCTATTTAAAGGGGGGGCATGGTTTGACATATTTAAACTTTTTTATTATTTTAAATAAACGAGCATAACTTCAAGAATACTCTCTGAAAATTTCAGATTGATCGGAATAAAATTACTAGGATACTAGGATATAAATTACTAGGATAATATTCCTATTCGACTCGCTTTCGAGAAACGTTCAACAACTGTTCGCCATCTCGTTTGTAAATTATTCCACGATTCAAAAAACATAAAATATTCCGTTTTCCATCACTGTACGATTGGACAGACAAATAAGAAGATGAAGATTAAGTTGTCAAAACTTTAAACGCGTTTTTCTCAAAACTGTTTTTCAAAGGCGGTTGACATCGTAACTCAAAAACTACTTGACCGATTCACCTGAAATTTTTCATATCTTTTCTTTAGACATGTCGTGAGCTAACACTGTCGAGATATATTTGTTTTTATTGCTTATTTTTTGTTTAGAAATAATAAATATATTGATTTTCACTCTTTTGTTACAAGGAATTTCGTTTTTTTTATCTCCAAGTGATACCAAGAATTCAAAAATCGTTGAATTTAAAAAACTCAACAGCTTTACCTCGAGAAACTCGTAGGGCCGGTTGTTCGAACGCTAATCAACAATGATCACTATCAAATATTTAATTACTGTCACCAACTGTCAATGTCAACTTTGGGGTTTTATATAATAATTATGTTTTCAGCAACCCAATCAAAGTTGACATTGACAGTTGTGACAGTAATTAAATATTTGATAATGATCATTTTTGACTAGCGTTCGAACAACCGGCCCTTAGGCTAATAGAATCGTTTTGAATTTTTTGTTTCATATAATCCAGTGACAAGTTCTGATGTCCACCTTAAAATCCATTTTTTAAGCTGTCTCTAAAAATTTGCCACTGTTGGCTTATTTTTCAATATTTTTCCTTGAATTTTTTTTGATTAATCTGTGAATTATACTTGGTATGCATATTTAATTTAAAACTAAAATAATTGTACCATAGTTTCAAAAAAGAAATCACAAAAATGTTCTTGAAATGTTGATTTCAAACCATACCCCCCATTAACCCATTAATTCCCACCGTATTTTATGTAATACGCAAGACACTGTTACATATTTCGTCATCTAATTATCAGAAAAAAAGTAAACAATAGTTGTTGTCCTAATATACGGCACAGAGTAGATGTTAGAAGGTAACTGTTTATCGTATTATTAAAAATTTATTATCGTTTGGCGGTAAAGCGTGATTAGATTTGTGCTAAGCTTTCTTAGGTTACATTATAGTGCACCAGTTGCATGTCAAATGAGTTTGTATGACTTTTTCGACTTATTTTGAGAAAACTTTTGTAATACTCAACTAGTAAGGCTTCTAAATATCGAATAGTGATATAAATATTGTTGAAATTTATACCGGTGAGTATTTTGAAGATTATTGATTTTTGCGTATGATATAACGCTGGGCACTCGTGGTAACTAATCAACATTGTTTCGATTTTAGAAAAAAATGACGAAAAAGTATGATCCTAACAATTACAAGGATGTGTTGAATTGTTGAAAATGTAGTTTAATGTAGAATGTAATGTAGAAATGAGTTTAATAGATGACGATACTTTGGAACAGAAAATTTACCAGTGTAACGAAGTTCAACTCCCTTTGCATTGTCCAAACGGAAATCTAAATTAAAATTTTCGTTATTACCTCCAGTAGTGACTGGAAGTTGTTCAGTAGAAGAAGCGATGGAGCCGTATTATGGACATAATTTAACGCAGCGGTCTACTCGGGGAAAACCCATCCATTATGGATATAAATTCCGGTGTATTGCAACCAGTAAAGGTTACCTTGCACAATTGCATCCCTATACTGAAAGTGGAGATTAACTACAGGGTAACTCGTTAGGAAGTTTCGTCTCAGAAAAGCTGCGTAGGCTTTTTATTATACCACAGGAATCTGTTATCTACATAGGTATTTTTTAATTTTTTTACATCTTTACTTTTACTGACAAGTTTGAGGGATCAAGAGATTCAATGTACCGGCAAAATTAGATAAGACAGGATTGGAAGAACCCCACTCAAAGAGATAAAAAATTCGTGGAACTTTTCATGCTCTACACATACCGAAAAACAATAGCTCACTTTTATTCGCTGGAATGATAAGTAATAATGAAGTTACTATGGCAACTAATATTTCAATTTCAGAAATATGTATTTACTATAGGAAGCTGTAACCGATGAAATGGTCCAGAGACAGATGGTGGTTCCTCAACCAAACGTTGTGCAAATATATAACAAGAGAATGGGTGGTGTAGATTTATTCGATAAGTTAAAATATATTGGGCGACATTCCGATTTTGATTGAATGGGGCAATACTGAATATATGGCTTCTTTACCGCAAAATAACGCAATTTATTTCAGGGGCGGCCCGTCGGGGTAGGCAAGGTAGGCGCCGCCTACCCTCTTCAAATGTAGTACAATAATATAAATTATTAATATAAATTACTTGTTTCAAAATTGTAATTTATAAATTTTGACACAATATCTACAATAAAATAGCAGAAATTATCCAAATTATTTTTAAAAATATCCAAAAATTTTTCTCCGTAGTTATAATTATTGTACGCTCCTTGTAGTATCAGTAGTACTGTATAGATTCTATATTCTCCTTGGTCAGGCACTCGGGAACGTAGCCTGAAATAGAACGACGCCAACACCGAATTGACGTGCGATCTCTCTCTGTTTACGCGAGCAGGCCTGCTGCAGGTCTGCTCGTAGCGACCATATTCTACGATTTTGAACGGGCGGATAGGCACAGAGTCTTATAGCCGGACCTACAAAATTTTATCAGTTGCTTCTCTTGTGTCTTGTGAAACTGTTTTAAAATAATTGTTTTTTGATTTTGGCTGTTATTAGTAGGTTAAGTATTGAATAAAACTAGGTAGGACAATTTAAATTTGTTTATGAAAACTGAATAATGTGTTATTAGATTATATAGATAATTAAAAATTTAAATCGAGGTTAATTGTTAACTTATCAATTTATTCGAATAGTAAATTATTATTTGATACATAAATAAAATAAGTAATATTTGACGTTGTTGAAACGTAGGTGTGTTAGTTTTATTGGTGGAAAAACTTTAGTCATCGAATATGAATATTTTAAACGATGTAATATGCAGTTTGATCGAGACGCCTTTTTCAAGACGCCAAAATCAAGAAAGATTAGTAATTATTTCAATGGGCCGGCCTTTACAAAATTTAACAATTTTATCCACAGATAAGACAAAAGACA
Organism: Diabrotica virgifera virgifera; assembly: GCF_917563875.1. NCBI lineage: Eukaryota > Metazoa > Arthropoda > Insecta > Coleoptera > Chrysomelidae > Diabrotica > Diabrotica virgifera. Next base: position 50,167,901 of record NC_065448.1, read on the forward strand.
ATCAACCATTTTCGAGATCGTTTAAAACAATATGGTATGAACATCATAAATGGCTAAGCGGAAGTTATTTTAAAAATTCACTTTTCTGTTGGCCTTGTCTGTTGCTCTCAAATTTGAAGCAAAATGTTTGGGTGAGTCAGGGATATTCAGATTTGAAAAATTTATCAGCTAGTGTAAAAAAACATGAATCTTCGAAAGAACATTTAAACAATTGCTTAGATTTAAAATGGTTAGAAAAAAATAAACAAACTACTGACAGTGCTTTCGCTGGACATATTTCTCTATCTAATAAGATATATAATGAAGAAGTTGAAAAAGATTGAAGAAGTTGAAGAAATTGATGTTTCAATTCTTTTAGCAAAACAAGAACTTACATTTCGCGGTCGTGATGAGAGCCATAATTCTTCAAACATGGGTAATTTTAAAGAAATTTTTAATTTAGTAGTTAAACGCGATCAGGAAATCCAGGATCATGTTAAAAAATAGAAGGGGTGTTCACGGGTTTGTCAAAAACAATACAAAATGATTTAATAGATTGTCTTGCCGATTACGTAAAAAATGAAATTTCAACAGAAATTAATGAAAGTCAATTTTTTTCTATACTAGCTGACGATACTACTGATATAACCGAAAAATCACAGTGTACTTTAACAATCCGTTTTGTTAACAAAGTTGGTCAGCTAACAGAAAGATATTTAGGGTTTTTTGATGTTAGCGATAATAGATCTGCAGACGCTCTATATAGTTTAATTTCAAACGTGCTTGAGCCATATGATTACAAAAATAAATTAATTGCTCAATTTTACGATGGTGCAAGTGTAATGGCTGGCTCTTTAAACGGATTACAATCAAAAATTAAAGTAGATGCTCCAAAAGCAATTTTTACACATTGTTGCGCTCATAGATTACATTTAGTATTGCAAGACGGCTCAAAATGTATTACAAACTGTAGGATATTTTTTGTCGCCTACCCGAAGTATATGTGTAGCCTACCCGCATACTGAGGTCATGAGCCGCCACTGATTTATTTATTAGAATTTTCCCAGAGAATTGTGGAGGCCCTGCTGACAACTTCAGATCATATATTCCAAATTCCAACGCTACGTGGTGAACGTCAAAACTCCTCAAAACATGTTGGTGGGGAAATTCGCTTGGATAATATGGGTCATTTGGTGGATAAAATTGAAAAACAACGAAGGTGCGGCAAATGTGGCAAGTGTACCAAATATCGGTGCATTAAATGTAATGTAGGACTTCATCCCGAGCAATGTTTCGTTAAATATCACAAGTTGTAAAAACTTTAAAATAAATTAATGCCTTATGATATTTTGTTTCCTTCGTTGCCCAGCGTATGATATATCATACGTCAAAAAAAGACAGTTACAAAGAAAAAAAAGTAAATTTTACACATTGCTATTAAAAACAACCTCTCTTTATTTCATTCTGAAGTTTTGTTTTCATTTTGATAAAATTTTAATTTTGGGCATTAATAGGTTAAAGCCTACATTTAGCAACTTTATAAATTACTCCTACCATTTTTGCTTCCTCCTTTCTTTGTCCTTAGAATGCCTTTTACCAGATGTTTTTCCTACTCTCTCACTCGTACTACAACGTTGCTGTTACCTTCCCAACAGTCATTAACCATATCTTTTTCCTCAAGCTCTTTCAACACTTTACTCTTAGAAACCCTTGCCAAATCCTTATCCCTTAACTTCCATCTATCGACTTATCTTATCAGATTATCAGTAGTATGTGTTGACTAGCTACGCACTCACCCTTTATCACTTTACAGTTGGTAACCTTTTTTAGCTGACTTCTTCTACACACCACAAAGTCTATCTGACTTTCCCTTCCCCAGCTACTATAGACAAACCACAGACAAATCCCAAGCCACTGCAAAGTCAATCACACTATGTCCTTCAATATTTCTCATTCCCATCACAAAACTTCCACGAACTTTTCCTATTCCCGCTCTTTCTCTACTAATATTTCTATCTAAATCACCTTCAATAAAACACTTTTCGTCTTCAGGAGTCTCGAGCATCTCGCAATCATGGTCACTCCAAAATTCCTCCTTTTTCTGTTCTTGACATCCTACCTGTGTGGCGTAGGCACAAATGATGTTCACGTTGGTGTTGCCTGCATTCAGATGGACGCTCATTATCCTATTATTTCTGGTTACCCTTACAAGATGTTCCTTCCACTGTTTCAAAATAATACCTACTCCATTTCTACAATGATCGTTCGAACTACTAAATATATTAACTCGCATCCATCTCCAAGATCTCTCGACTTATTACCTTTGCAAAGTAAACCAATCCTTCTCCGCACGAAATTGACGAGCTCTCTTTCTTTGCCTGTTAGACTTCCGACATTTAGCGTTGCAATTCTTAGGACTAGCTTCTTTAGCCCCTTCCGTCCTCTAAGGGGTATTTTCTTTGTCTTCTTCTTCTTATACTTGTTGTACATCTTGTACAGGATTTATATTAGCATAAAAAAATAAGAGTAATCCATATTGATTTAATTAATTAATCGTCTTAAACAAACATTGTCTACATGCATTGTTTACATTACATAAATAGGTGACATTGATGTTGCAATGTAGGCCACTCGTTTTGAAAACTCCAAAGTCAGCGATTCTAATATTATTAGTAATTCACGGTCACATTCGGGTGTCGTCAATCATAACAAAACAATTACGATTTATTTATAGATACGGAGAAAGTAAAGAAGGGATTGATTCATTATTCAGACATGGACGGGGTTAGATCATAGACTTTGTCCACCAACTAGTTACTGGCGTATCTAGTGTTCCAAATAAATATATGTCTGGTAAATAGTGTTTTCAACTTAATCAACCCCATCATCGGGGGTAACAACCCCCAGTATCAAGATAATCTGTCGATCTCTTAATTCCAACGTTGAAGTATTTCTTGAGAGGTAGACTGCCAGTTATGTCTACATCTTTTTGGTGGTCTCCCCGGTGGACGCTTACCAGCTGGTGTTCCTGCTAGCGTAATTCTTGGTAGTCTGTGCTCCTCCATTCTTTTTACATGGCTGAACCATTCTCTTCATCTTTGCCTACCCCATCTTACTACATCTTGCACGCCACATTGTTCCCTGATGATGTTGTTTCGTATTCTCTTCTTGTCTTCCCTGCAATTGCTCTTAGTGTCTTCATTTCGGTTGTTCGTGGCATGTTTTTGGTTTTATTGGTGTCTTCTCTTGATTCAATACATAACTCACTGGTCATAACAGGTCTGATGCAAGTTTTATAAATTCTAACTTTGCTGTCCATTCTCATACATGGGTTATTCCAGACCACATCTCTCAAACATCCGAACATGACTGCGGCATTGTTTATTTGTTTAAAATTACAAGGTATTTTCTTTGTGATTTTCTAAATTAATAAAATTATGAATTTTAGGAGAAATTTCGTGCCAGAATTATCCTCCAACAAATTGATACGGTTGATATTCAACGGGCAGGTCCTTCAACCAGACACGCAAACCCTGAAAAATTGTGGACTGTTTGACAATTGTGTCGTCCACTGTTTGATACACCAGAAGAGGTCTCAACCGAATCGGTCTAGTGGTACCGAAAGCAGAAGGGAAGGTTATTCTTTCCCAAACACAAATGGTTCGGCCAACAATAACAATAATCAAAATAGGGATTGGGACTTAGGGAATTTCCTGTTTGGCTTTATTAGTATTATACTCTTAGCGGCTTGGTATTTTAGGTAAGTTTAATTATTAATAGATTTTCGGACAAATTAATGCACTTTAACTTTAGTTCTGCTTGATTGGAAGAGTTAAAACTTCTGCTTCTGCTAGTACTTTTTTAGATAGATAGTTCTTTTATGTAGTTTCCTTCAATCCATATTATTTTTGTGCCCCTCAGTTTATTACTTATAGAATATTTCAGGAATTTATTACTATTTATCGTTAATATGGAAATAAAATCAGGGGTTCCTGAATATTACATTAAAATGCCCCTCTAAAGATGTTGCCACACACGGTATATTCGCTATAAAAATTGTGGGCTGTGAAACGGCAATAGTAGACAAGGCAAAAACGGCGGGTTCGTTGGAAGAAATATTCCCATGAGATTTTTTTGCATAATCACCCCAGAAGTGGTCCAATTTTTTTTAACATTTTTTTTTAATCAGATTGCAAAAATCGATATTTTCGGCCCGTACAATTTTTTTTTTGATTCTTCGTACCATTCTGGACAGAAAAGGTCTCTCGTAATTTTTCTCTAAAGTTAATCGTGTTCGAGATATAAGCAATTTAAAATTTGAAAAACGCGAAAATGGGCATTTTTAAGACTTAATAACTCGGTTAAAGATTATTATTATGAAAGTCAGAAAGTGACTAAATCAAATTTAAAGCCCTCCCCCTTCATGATCCTAAAGAAATTTGTGTCATTAGTTTATTACTAAGCTGTTATTTTTATTTATTAATAATGAGCGGTAAGGTCGTATTGACGCGGCTGTAAATGTGAGTGCGAGTGTGATGCGCCATTGGACTGCCTGAATGGCATCTTTTTAGCACTCATCATGGACGGCCGCCTAATACGTGCATGGCGCTCATTATTTTTACTTAAAAAATAACAGCTTAGTAATCAAATAATGACAAAAATTTCTTCAGGATCTTGTAGGGGGGGGGGAGGGGCTGTAAACTTTGATTTAGTCACGATTTTCATAGTAACTTTTAACCGAGAAGTTTTAACCTTAAAAATCGCCATTTTTCGTTTTTTCCAATTTTAAAATGCTTTTACCTCGAAAACTATTAACTTTAGAGAAAAATTATAAGAGACCCTTTTTATCCAGTATAGACCAAAAAACGTAAAAAAAGTTTGTCCGGGCCAAAGTATTTATTTTTGCAATTAGATTAAAAAAAATTGTGAAAAAAATTTGGACCGCTTTTCGCGTGGGTGACCTTGAATCTTATTCTGGAATATCTCACGAATGTGAATATGCAAAAAAATCTCATGGGAGTATTTTCTCCAAAGAACCCGCCGTTTTCGCCTTGTCTGTAGAGGGGTCGACAAATAACAGATGACTATCGTTAATATGTATCCCTATTGAAATAAAAAATCGACTTGTTTTTCCCCATTTTCACAAAACCTAATGAATATTGCCAAATATCATGGTACACTGTTTTCAGTGGTCCACTCTATATAAATATCTACAGTATTGATGACATTTAGACCCTATTCTAAATAATATATTATGTGTTGATGACCTATTTATATTTTAGCTTAAATTATAAAAATATAAATGTTCTAAATGAGTTAGAGTGCTTTAAGTTTGTCAGGAATACTATTAGAAATGATTTAAAAAGTTTGTCTGAAAATAAAAAATAAGTAAATAAATTGGCAAAATAACTTTCCTTAGCACTCATATAAAGTTAACCTTTCTATCGACTTTTCCCCGTCGAAATTTCTGTACCAAATATTCTTTAGGTACTACGTAACCAATCACGTCGTAGCTATTAGACAATTAGTATGTCATCCCCGAAACAACTAAGACACAGCCTTTTACCTGACTGCCTTGCCTCACATGTCTCAGTGATTATATGTAAATCGACTGGTTTCTTGATTGAACCAAATAAATAATACAAAAGCACAATTCCTTACACTCTCTGCACATGAGGGTTCCCGTTTCCATAAATATTCCCGTTTTCAGCTTCGTCCTGCCAGCTCTTAACCTATAGTAACTTTATAGAGGGAGAGGCAGCGCTGAAAAATCTCTTTGAATTTACTTTAATTTTTCATAGTTGATTACTGTGATTGTGTAGAGAAACATACTACGGTCGGTCAAGCGAAACGTAGAACAGGGGTTACTGAGAGGGTATCAAAGTTGCTTTCCTACGAAGGTAATTAAATCCATTTACTAAGGCTGAAAATCAGTACACACATTCTAAATTTAATATAAATAAAAGTTATTATAGTCGGTCAGCTGTATGACGGGACAGAGCCGGTCGGTCGGCCCCAATGAATGTACAGGATTATTCACTATATTTTGACCCCCTTGTAAACTGCTTTATTTACAGAATTAGAAAAAAATGTAAAATACAAAAGTTATTCGATTTTTTAATCATGATTTTTTGACATATATATCATACTAGTGACGTCATCCATCTGGGAGTGATGACGTAATCGACTATTTTTTTTAATGAGAATAGGTGTCGTGTGCTAGCTCATTTAAAAGGTTATTCAATTCTCTATACAGTACTATAAACATTAAGATCATTATTTATACAGGGTGTCCAAAAAAATTTTTTTTTGAAATATTAATTACACAATTAATTTAATTTAAAAAAAATTTTTGGACACCCTGTATAATTAATCGTGTTAATGTTTATATTAGAAGAATGAATAAAGAAAAGGAAGTCATATTTACGATCAAAAAACGAAAACTGCAATACTTGGGACACATTACAAGAGGCGAAAGATATGAACTGCTTCGAATAATTATGCAGGGGAAGATAGCAGGAAAAAGGTCCATAGGAAGAAGACGAAACTCCTGGCTAAAGAATCTACGGGAATGGTATAGCTGTAGCAACAACGAATTGTTTCGGTCAGCAGTTTCGAAAATACGTATAGCCCTGATGATCGCCAACCTTCGGAACGAAGATGGCACTTGAAGAAGAAGAAGAATGTTTATATTACTGAATAGAGAATTGAATAACCTTTCAAATGAGCTAGCACTCGACCCCTATTACCATTTAAAAAAATAGTCGAGACGTTATCACGCCCAAATGGATGACGTCACTAGTACGATATATGTCAAAAAATCATAATTTAAAAATCGAATAACTTTTGTATTTTACATTTTTTTCTAATTCTGTAAATAAAGCAGAGCACAAGGGGGTCAAAATATAGTGAATAACCCTTGTACATTCACTGGGGCCGACCGACCGGCTCTGTCCCGTCATACAACTGACCGACTATAATAACTTTTATATTTAATTTAGAATGTGTGTACTGATTTTCAGCCTTAGTAAATGGATTTAATTACCTTCGTAGGAAAGCAACTTTGATACCCTCTCAGTAACCCCTGTTCTACGTTTCGCTTGACCGACCGCAGTATGTTTCTCTACACAATCACAGTAATTAACTGTGAAAAATCTAGCTTTAGTAAATTCAAAGAGATTTTTCAGCGCTGCCTCTTGGACTATTAGGTCTACCTCTATTAACGTTAGACATTTGGTTTTTGGTATTTCGTTTCTTATCTTTTCTGTCAATGTTCTGCTTCATTCTTTCGTACCACTTTGTATTGCCGAAATTTTCCATGTGACCCTACCTCACATTTTTTAGACCTGTCATTTTACTCCCCTGTACCTGCACTTTCTGTTCTGTTAGATGTAGATAGAGGGGATCAGGAAAAATGCGAGTGAAGTAATAAGAAATAGTGGCGCAAAATCGACAGGTATGGAAAGTAATGCTTAGTAAACGCGCAAAGACTCGAGGGTTGTAACGACATTCGCGATAATGATTTTCCATCAAGATCCATAATTCGCAGTAATAAAACGTAACCAGCGTTATCACTGAGGTGTATAATATTACCTTATTTACTTACATACTTTAGTTTTCTTAGACACACCTTTTGATATAAAACTCTTGATAATTTCTCGAATTCCCTTCATACTTCTGTAATTTTTATTAATTTAGCTTTGTATGTCCATATTACTCTGTTTTTTGCAGAGTTTGCTATCAAAAGATATTGTTCACTATTTGTTTCGGCTCTTCTGTATCTTACTCAATTTATTCCACATACCTATTAATATATTCGTGTGTGTTCGCGGACACAGTCAGGGACTAATCCACGACAAGTGGAGCATGCGCACTTTAAAATAACATAATAATACCGTTGATAGATAAATATACAAGGTATATTTACTGTTAATTAATATTATTAATTAGTTATTAATTATTAATATACTGGTATATTTATCAATAAACGATAATACATTAAATAAATATAATATGGAATTAAAGTGCGCATGCGTTGTCGTGGACTAAAAGTCACCGACAGGGTCCGTGAACGAACATATCGTCGGCCTCATATGAAAAGTGCCTAAGTCCCAAAATAAGCAAAAATGAGATTTTTGCGCCATCTAATTAATATGTATGGTACGCATGCATAGCAACACAAAAAAGTTTTAAAAAGTCAATAGATGTCGCTAGAACCTCAAAAAAGAATTCTACAAACTCATTCTTTTAATGGTTATTGAAATCAGTTTTTTGCGTCTCCTGTAAAATTTGTTAATTTGGATTTGGGCATTTTTCATATGAGGCCGACGATATTACCTTTTTTCGTTTCTTCCTCCTGCTGATAACTATCTCCAACTTAATTTTCTCTCTGGGTTACTGTTGGTAATCTGCTCACTTATTGCGCTGCTTAAAGGGAGTTAAGGAACTCCTGTCTTTCCTCTTACGGTTTTCCACTGTAATCACTAATCTATACCACAACAATACCCTGGTAACCACGGTTTTCTTGTTTTCTCTACCTTTTCTAACACTCCGACAATATTTTAAATTCTTACATGGATTCTCTTTAGTCTGTACATTTATAAGCGTATCAGTATAAGCTTAACTCTCTTTCTTTTTTTCTTTCTTTCTCCCCTTTCTTGTACCCTATCAGGGTGTCGGATTTGGGATCGCTATTTTAATTTACATTCACCCATCTCTTCCATTCTTTTCTGTTTTCCGCCATTATTTTTAATTCCTCGAGTGATTTTCCTTTAACTTTTCCCGCCTCTACTATTTGCTGTATCCATTTTTTCCTTGGTCTGCCTCTTTTTCTTTTTGCAATGTTCCTTGCTTCGTGGATTCTTCTCGTAATTCTGTTGGGTTGCATCCTCATCAAATGCCCATACCAATTCATTTGTCTCTTTTTTAGTTTATTCATTATTGGTTCTGGGTTGGCCATTCTCCTAATAGTCTCGTTGCTTAATCTATCCCATTTTGTCTTTCCAACTATCCTTCTTAAATGTCTCATCTCCATTGCATTTATTCTGCTCTTATTTTTTTCCAGAATTGTCCAGTTTTCACTTGCGTAGAGCACAGTCGGTATCACTATTGTGTTATATATGATTATTTTTGTCTCTCTTGCAAGTTCTCTTTTCCCCAGTATTGGGGCTAAGGCATAGTATAGCTTGTTTGATTTCTTTGCTCTATTTGTTATTTCCCAGTCTATTTTTCCGTCGTTAGTAATGATACTTCCCAGGTATTCGTAAGTTGTAACTATTTCCAGTTCTGAGTTTTTGCATTTTATCTTTATTTCATTATCTTCTTTGCCGTTGATTATCATTATCTTACTTTTTTCCTCGTTTATTTCCATTTTTAGCTCTTCTATTTTCTCTACCCATATATCCATTAGTTTCTGCATTTTGTTCTCGGAATCTGCTATTAGTACTATGTCGTCCGCATACATTAAGGACTCTATTGTTACCGGTTGTAATCTATGGTATCCGATTATTGTCTGTAGTTGGTTGGTTCTTGCTCTAGTTTTTCTTATTACATAATTCATTCATTACGATTATGAATAGCAAAGGGCTGAGACTATCTCCTTGTTTAATACCTCTATTCCAATTAAATTCATCTGATCGTTCCCCTGCTATTTGTACTCTTCCTTTTACCTCTTTGTAAGTACTTTCTATAATTTTTATCAATCCGTTTGGTACATTTATTTTCCTCAAGCATTCCCCTATAATTTGTCTTTCTATCGTGTCAAATGCTGCTCTTAGGTCTATGAATGCTAATACCAGTTTTCCCCCCGTGTCTAAGCATCTTTCGATTAGGTTCCTGATGGTATATATGTTGTCATTTGTTTATCTTCCTGTTCTAAAGGCCGCTTGTTCATCTCCCAATTTCATTTCTACTTCGTGCCTTAGTCTTTTCTCTATTATTTTCGTATACATTTTAAAGCATACCGATGACAGATATATAGCTCTGTAGTTTTCGCAGTTTATATGTTCTCCTTTTTTGTATATTGGTACAATTATGTTATTCTGCCAGTCTCTAGGGATTGTTTGTTTTTCCTACGCCTCTTTATATATTGTCCATAGCCAGTTTATTCCCTCTTCTCCCATGTATTTTACCATTTCCGGTTCAATTTCATCATCTCCTCCTGCCTTGTCTATTTTTATGTTTGATATTCCTTCTATTACTTCTTCTCTACTTATTTGGTCTATCTCTGTGTTTTCTTGGCCTTCATTTATTACATTGTCAACCTGTGTTACTTCGTATCAAATTTTTCCTCATAATATTCTTTCCATATCCTAGCTATTTGTTCTGGGTTTATTTGAATTTGCGTTGATGTATCTCTTACTGCATTTATCTCCTTTCGTTTTCCCCCCTTCATGTGTCGTATTGTCGTCCAAAAGTTTCTATTATTTGTTATATATCCTTCTTGTAGTTTTTCTCCAAATTCTTTCCATGATTTTGCTTTTGCTTGTGTGACTGTCTTTTTTACCATTCGTCTCTGCTTGTAATATTCTTCTTTATCTTCTTCTAATCCCGTTTCGATGTATTTTTTCCATTCCATTTTCTTCTTTTTTATTTCTGTTTTCACTTCTTTATTCCACCATCTTGTCCTTTTCAATTGATTATTACATTTTTTGATTCCACATACTTCAGCTGCTGTTTTCTTTAATACTTCCCTGTAAGTTTTCCATCTTTCTTCCATTGTCCATGTTTCTTTTTGGCACTCTATCTGCCTCAATCTTTTATGGGTTTCCTTGTTGTAAAGTTCTCGCACTCGTTCTATCTTTAGTTTGTTTACTTTTACTTTCTTGTACTCTTTTCTTTCCACCTCCTCTATTTTTTCATCCTTCAGTTTTGCAGTGACAAGCCTGTGTTGTGTGGACAGCTCCGGCTCTTTTTCCGTTAAGATATTTTGTATTTTTTGTTCCAAATTTCTCGTATATACTATATAGTCGATTAAACTCTTTGCATTTCTCTCTTCAGCCACAAATGTATATTTGTCTTCAATGGTTTGTTCACTGAATGTGTTTCCTATTATCAGGTCATTCGTTTGGCAGAATTCTAGCATTTTAATTCCGTTTCTATTTAATGTTTCTTCCCCATATTGTCCAATACATCCTAATCCCCTATTAACGTCCTTACGTACTCTAGAATTCCAATCTCCTAAAATTATTATTTTTTCTCCTGTCTCTCTTAACTTATCTAATGTATATTGGAGTTCGTTGTAGAATTCTATCATAGCCTCTTCTTCACTACCTTCTGTTGGTCCGTATATTTGTATTATCCCCATCTTATCTTTTAGTTCTATTTGGGCTGTAATTATTCTAGATGATACTGCTTCGTAATTTGTTATCCTTGATTCTTTTCTTTTATTCACCATTATACCAACTTCTTCGTTTGCTCTTTGTCCCTGCAGTACTAGGGAATATAGGCTATATTTCTCGTTGATATCTATATGTCCTCTGCCTATCTTTTTTGTTTCGCTTATTCCCAATATTTGTACATCCATTTTTTCCATTTCTTCTGTAGCTTCTATTTCCTTGCCTGTTAGAGATGTCACATTCCATGTCGCTATTCCTATATGATTTGTCTCGTTATGATGTATTTCCTCATTACCGTTTTCTTCTTCTCCATTACTAGTATTATCGTTGATTTCATGCTCCCTGAACCTTTTCTAACACTCCGGCAACATTATTTTAAATTCTTGCATGGATCCTTTTTAGTCTGTACATTTATAAGCGTATCAGTATAAGCTTAACTCATATCTTTATTACTAATTGTTTTGTTTTAAATTATTTTCCAGTTTTATGCGTGGTTTAACATCTCAGTAGTTAGTTTGTATTACATCACATTAGAACTCTCAACGTTTGAATGTATTTGTAGACTTTTATTCTTGCCTATTTAGTAAATTAGTAGATTTGATTTTTCAGGCTGATGTTTTAAATTAAATCGATACTTTTTTCTAATTGAAATGTTTGTCTTTAGTTTCTATTTTATGGATGGCCCTTCGTTATGACCTTTGAAAATGCATCATTTATTTGTACTGATGATGAATAGTTTAAAAAAATCTGAACAATTTAAGATTTCTTTTTAAGTACTAAATGATGCTATTATAAGGATGCTATATATGGATAAAGGGTAAGGTCTCATGTTATTTCTACTACGAGTGGAATGGTACAACTACATTATTGTTCGCAACATAAACGCAATACATAGCATATGCTAGTGTGATGTCACGTAGTAAATTTTGGTAACTTGATTCTAAACAAACTGAATTATATTATGCTATTTCCACGTCAGTTTATTTTGGAATCTTCAGAAAAGAAAAAAATATTTTCACTTTTATAATTTTTTATTTTCTTTTAAAAAATTATGTAGCTTTTGTTATGTGTTGTGTAACAAAAAGATTCTAATGAAAGTGTACCAACGAATATGCCGACACTGTGACGAGTATTGTAACAAAAAAGGATATTAAAAATGGATATATCAGGGAAGTCTCGGGATAGCACCACATAGCGTGAATGAGGGAGCATACGTTAAGAGGGTTATGGCACGTTCAACTTGAGATACTAATCACCCAATACAAAGAATTGCAGAGATGTAAGTTCCTGGAAGCAGCAGGAGAAAAATACCTAGAGGAGACGCTTAGGCAGGAGATGTTATTAAAATTGATATTGATATTAGCCAAGATAGAAGATTATGGAGAAATGTAATTAGGGAAGCCGACCCCACATACAGGGTGGGGCATTAGTGTGACAAAGTCTAATTACTCGTTTGTCGTAAGAGATATGAAAAAAAAATGATTTAGATAAAAGTTGGGGCACAGATAGGACCATAATTTAAAAATATTTTCAAATATACAGGGGCGTGCGTATTGACAGGGTGACACAAACTTATGTTTTTTTAAATGGAACACCCTGTATATTTTTACATTTTTGGATTCTCCCCAATGTTTTTTTATTTAAAATATAGGGTTTTGTAATATTATACGAGGTAGTTTAAAAGATAATTACGTTTTTTTGTTAATTTCGTAGCAATATTTACACCCTGTAGAATTGTAGTGATTTGACATCAAATTTTTATTTTATGTTCAAACGATTTTTAATATAGTCTACCGTTGTTAAACATTAACAGTATAGTGAAATGTTTAATTTTAGTATACAGGGTTGGCCGAAACTCGGAATGGGTACTTTCTGAGTTTTTTTAATGAAACACCCTGTATTTTAGTATTGTAATTTCTTAAACATTCTCTATACCTAAGTGCTTTAATTTGTAAGTTATTCGTGATTCTTTAAGCCAAACATTAATTGCAACAAAAATTACGTGACATTTTATTAGGTGGCCGTGAAAATATCCAATCAAAAATAGTTTTTCGAAAAAAAAAATACATAATAATCTAGCTTGATCCGTAATTGATTAATATTGGATGAGATATCCAAATACATTCGTAGTTAAGTTTGTTGGTGCGCAAAATATTAATAAAAACATACAAAATTCTCCCTAGTTGGCTATGACACAAAATTTGCTTAAAAATTTGACATTATACTATTTTTATAGTTCCAGTTGCTTTGTTACCATTACTAATATGAATTTCTCTAATCAGGAACTGATTAATAAGATTTTTGTGCTAGTGGAGTATAACAAAATTGTGCTACTAGCAATAAGAATTTTTCATCAGAAATTCGCTGATAGACGACAACCAAGAAGAGAAACGTTTGAAAATATACTAGAACGGTTTTAACGGACTGGACACTTAGATTATGATAAATCTGATAGAACAAAAACTATTGTAAATGAAGAAAACAGGAATTAAATGTAATCCTTAGTGTCACTGAGAATCTGCATATTAGTACAACCGTTCTTACAATCTAAGTAGCTAGTCTGTTGAGGCCGTTTTAGTATACTTGCAAAAGTTTCTCTTCGTGGTTGTCGTCTATCAGGGAATTGCTGATGATAAATTTTTATTGCAAGTAGTTCATTTTTGTTATACTCTCCTAACACAAAGCCATTTTAATCAGTTCCTCATTAGAAAAATTAATATAAGTAATGATAATAAATCAACTGAAACTATATAAATAGTATAATGTCAAATGTTTAAGCAAATTTTGTGTCATAGCGAACTAGGGAGAATTTTGTATGTTTGATTAATATTTTAAGCACCAACAAATTTAACTACGAATGCATTTGGATATCTCATCCAATATTAATAAATTAAGGATCAGGCTAGATTATTATGTATTTTTTTTTCGAAAAATTATTTTTGATTGGATATTTTCACGGCCACCTAATAAAATTTCGCGTAATTTTTGTTGCAATTAATGTTTGGCTTAAAGAATCACGAATAACATACAAATTAAAGCACTTAGGTATAGGGAATGCTTAAGAAATAAAAAAGTACCATAAAATATCATTTCATTACAATACTAAAATACAGGGTGTTCCATTTAAGAAAACTCAGAAAATACTCATTCCGAGTTTCAACCCATCCTGTATACTAAAATTAAACATTTTGCTGTACTGTTAATGTTTAACAATAGTAGACTATATTAAAAATCGTTTAAACATAAAATAAATATTTTATGTCGAATCACTACAATTCTACGGGGTGGGGTGTAAATATTGCTACGAAATTAACAGAAAAACGTAAGTATCTTTTAAACTAGCTCGTATAATATTACAAAACCCTATATTTTAAGAAAGGAAACATTGAGGAGAATTCAAAAATGTAAAAATATACAGGGTGTTCCATTTAAAAAAACATAATATTGTGTCACCCTGTCAATACGGACGCCCCTGTATATTTGAAAGTATTTTTAAATTATGGTACTATATGTGCCCCAACTTTTACCTAAATAACTTTTTTCGTATCTCTTACGACAAACGAGTAATTGGACTTTGTCACACTAATGTACAAAGAGAATGGTGAAGATGTTTTGAAAAAATGTCAATAATCTATCATCTATCGAGTTCATTTTTGCTGCATTTATGCTACTTTCGTGTCTTTTATTTGTATCCAAATCTAACTTGCATTAATTGTGTTGGTACTGGGATTGTGTTATATGCACGCAACTTGTACGCCAGTCAATGGGAGCAAGAATAGGATATTACCTCCGAATTCTATCCTACTGCATGGATTTTAATAAAATTTTGGGCCTAGCGTCTACTTATCTCCTAATTCAAAGTCTACCCTATGCCTATGTGTTCTTTTATCTTGGGGTGGTTCCCACCCCTTCTTAGGGGTAGAAAATTTTTTGGTTAAAATTACCACGGAATTCGCTAGAGAACCTAATTCTAAGCAAAAACTGTTCTATATATTTTTTTGAAAACTCAATACTTTTGAGATATTCGTGGTTGAAAATTGGCCATTTTCATTGAAACATAATACCTTTTCGAACGGTTTTTTGCGAATACCTTAAAAACTATGCATCTAACTAAAAAAACTATATTAAACATTTTTGTAGGTTAAAAAAAACAAAGAGACACTTGCCTTCATAAATCTTCTAGTTATAATACAAAAAGAGATGGTGAAAATAGTTTGTTTTTTGGTACATTCTCAAATTGGTGTATTCAACTTGAAATAACAGAGAAACGGCCGATTTTAGGTGTATAATGCTACTAATGCATTTTGTAGTGCTTGAAAAGACCTTTAAAATGAACTATATGAAAGGTCCATTTCATTAAAACTAGCGAGATATGCTGCAAACAAAATTGATAACTAATGTATTTTAAGAAAAAATGAGAAGTAATTTTAACCCCCATCCACCAAAATGTAAATGCATGGTTTTCCTTCTACAATACCTTTTAATATAGTGTTATTTCTATGTATGTTCAAAAAGTTGGACGGGTTTAAAATGAATGGTTTTTGAAAAAAAAAAGATCAAATTATAGACCGCATTTTTAAATTTTCTTAAAAATCTTCCTTTTTCTCCATGTAACTTGAAAATGATAAGAGATACAGTAATGAAAAATAAAAAAGAAATTTTTATCTGAAAAAGTCCTACATTTTTGTATGGTATCTTTTTTTCGTATCTCTTATCTTTTTCGAGTTACATGGAGGAAAAGAAGATTTTTAAGAAAATTTAAAAATGCGCTCTATAATTTGATCTTATTTTTTTCAAAAACCATTCATTTTAATTCAGCCCAACTTTTTGAAAATAGAAATAACACTATAATAAAAAGTATTGTAGAAGGAAAACGATGTATTTAAATTCTGATGGATGATGGGTTAAATATATTTCTCATTTCTTCTTAAAATACATTAGTCATTAACTTTTTTGCAGAATATCTCGCTTAGTTTGCATGTGATCGACAATTAGTATTGCTCATTTTAAAAGATCTTTTCAAGCACTACAAAAGTTATCAGTATCATTGAACACCTAAAATCGACAGTTTCTCTGTTATTTCAAGTTGAATACACCGATTTGAGCATTCAGCAAAAATACAAACTTTTCTTACCTACCATATCCCTCTTTGTATTTTAACTAGAAGATTTATGAAGGAACGAATCTCTTTGTTTTTTTACAACCTAGAGAAATATTTTATATAGCTTTTTTGTTAGATGCATAGTTTTTAAGGTATTCGCAAAAATTTGTCCGAAAAGGTGTTATTTTTCAATAAAAATGGCCAATTTTCAACCACGAATAACTCAAACACATTGAGTTTTCAAAAAATAATCATAGATCAGTTTTTGCTTAAAATTAGGTTCTCTAGCCTTTTCCGTGGCTATTTTAACCAAAACATTTTTACCCCCGAGAAGGGGTGGGAACCACCCCCAAGATAAAAGCGCACATCGGCAATGGGTAGACTTTGTTTCTTGAGCTATTCCCTACTTACTGTGAAAATATCAAGTAAATCGATGTAGTAGGATGGAATTCGGAGCCAAATACCCTCATTGACTGCCCTATTAGTTTTTGGTTGATTTTCTTTTTATTTCTCGATCCTTTTTTTGTACTATTTGCAATTTCTAAGTCTAGCTTTCCATCGTTTTATAAAATGTTACCCAGATACTCGTAGGCTCTTGTCACCATCTCTAATTCTTGTCTTTTACATAACACTCTGGGTTTCATCTCCAATATTCTTTTCCTGGTGACCCTTTGTCATAGTCTTGCATTTGTTAATGTTTATTTCTAACTTCACTGTTTTCTATTTCTTCATTCCATATATCAATTATTAGTCGCTGCATCATTCTCTGGTTATCCGTTATGAGTACCAACAAGTGCCAGGTCGTGTGCATGCAATAATCCTTAGATGAACTTTGATGTGATGCAAGGGAAAATGTGAATTATTAAAAATCAACTTTAATTACAACATTTTATATTCTGACAGAAAATTATAACCTAACCTAACTTATCCGTTGACAATCGACATAATTCTTTTCTTCTTCTTTTATAATATACTACAATACCTCCCCACTACAAGTTTAAACGCACAGGAGGTTTTATATTTCTTTTTGGCCTACTCGGAACTTCTGCCACACTTCCTTTGGTCTCTGGTTTCACATTACCCTCACTAACCACTGTTTCACTTGCTACTGCATTACCAGACTCTTCAAAATTTCTCGCTTCCATATCACTTTGTTTTAACACTTCCCCTTCTGTTAAAGCTGCGAAGGGTTCAACACTGCTACTAATTCTATTATTATTATTAGTTACATCAGTTACAATGGTTTCATTAAGACTCTCATAGTTAGAATCAGAACCCTTATCTCTCAAAATCTGGTCTAAATGTC
Source organism: Diabrotica virgifera virgifera (assembly GCF_917563875.1). Classification (NCBI taxonomy): domain Eukaryota; kingdom Metazoa; phylum Arthropoda; class Insecta; order Coleoptera; family Chrysomelidae; genus Diabrotica; species Diabrotica virgifera. The sequence continues at coordinate 50,185,623 of NC_065448.1, forward strand.
TTTTCCAAATTAAACCCTCGTGTGTTAACTTACACAAATATATCCTGTCACCTACAATTTCATCTATTATTGCTTTTGCCCATGTTTTACGATTAGGATAACGATAATCTCTACAAAGAACTTTATCCCCCACTTGAAAAGTTTCAATTCGTCTATTACTGTTTAATTTATTACTATCTATTGATTTAGAACTCTGATTCCCACTACCTGTCCACAACAAATCTAATCGAGTTTTAACTTTATGTTTAAATGCAAGACTGGAGGGTGATACACCTGTAGTACAGTGTACTGAATTTCTATAATGGAACAAAAATTTACTGATTACAGTTTGTAATGAATTATTACAGTTGTCATCATCCTTCAATCCCTTCAAAACAGCATTTTTAAATGTCTTAACAAAATTCTCTGCAAACCCATTTGTTGCTGGATGATATGGTGGTGACGTAGAGTGTTTGATACCGTTATTATGTAAAAACCGTGAAAACTCACCTGATGAAAATTGAGGGCCATTGTCTGTAACAACTACTTTAGGTAACCCAAACCGAGCAAAACAATCTCTAAATTTTTCAATAGTCTCCGCAGCAGTTAAATTATTCATAATATATGCTTCTGGCCATTTTGTAAAAGTATCGATGATTATCAAAATCATTTTATTTCTTATGGGACCTAGAAAATCAGCATGCACCCTCTCAAACATACATGTTCCCTTTTCACATGATATAAGCTTAGCTTTACTTGGTTCTGATCTCAAACCTAAACAAATTTTGCAACTATTTACATAAGATTCAATATCTGTATCTAAAGTTGGCCACCAAAAATAAGCTCGTGCATTTGCTTTCATCTTGGAAATTCCTTCATGTGTATTGTGTAACTCTAACAGCAATTGTTTTCGTAACTTTGTTGGCACAACTACTCGAAATCCCCACATAATCACCCCCTTCTCCACAGATAGTTCCTCTTTTCTATTAAAAAACGGTTTCATTATCTCATCTGTTGTCTCTGGGAATCCATACCTAATATGGTTAAACAAACGACCCAACACCGGATCAGTCCTGGTTTCTGCCCTTACCTTGAGGGTATCGATTGGAGCTAACCCTTCTATAAAATGTAGATAATCAACATCTTCCTCTTTTTCTCTTACTGTCTTCTCTAGAGGAAGTCGACTCAACGCATCTGCCTGCACATTGTCAGCTCCTTTAATAAATTTAAAAACATAATCAAATCCTGATAGAAACAATGACCAACGTTGTAATCTTGCTGAGGCCATTTTGGGGACACCTTTAAACTCGCCAAAAAGTGCCTGCAGGGGTTTATGGTCACTCAAAATTTCAAACTTTCTACCTGCTAAATAATGATAAAACTTCTGTACTGCCCAAACAACTGCTAAGGCTTCTTTATGGACCATTGCATAATTTCTCTCTGCCTTATTTAGGACCCTCGATATAAAACAAACTGGGCGTTGTGATCCATCTGGCAACACATGCAATAATGCCGCACCTAATCCATATTCTGAACTGTCACAAACTAGTCTAATAGGTTTATTTTGATCAAAATGCATTAAAACCTGACTCGAAGTTATCTCCTTCTTAATAGCATCAAATGATTTTTGACAATTATCTGTCCATAAATATTTGCTATTTTTTTCTAAAAGTTTATACAATGGATTCACCCTATCTGCTAAATTTGGAATAAATTTAGAATAATAATTTATCATACCAAGAAATGATCTTAACTCTGTCAAATTCTTTGGTTTTGGCAATTTCACAATTGCTTCTACCTTATTATTATCTGTTTCCAGCCCCCTATTTGAAATTTTATGTCCTAAATGAAAAATGCAATATTTAGCAAATTCGCATTTACTCAAATTTAATCTATATCCTGCTTTTAAAAGTCTCTCAAAAACCTCGGCCAAGTTCTCTAAATGTTCTTTGTTATCTTTCCCTGTAACTACTACATCATCTAAATAATTGACTGTACCCCTACATCCCTGCGAAACTTTCTCCACTATACACTGAAAAATAGAACAAGCTGGTTTTGTTCCATAAGGGAGTCTTTTAACTCTAAAAATTCCGTAAGGTGTGCTCCAAGATAGTAAATGTGATGTTTCAATATCTAATTCTAACTGATTATACGCATTTTTGAAATCTAGTTTAGTAAACTTTTCTCCACCTTTCAATGCCGCAAAAATATCTTCTATTAAAGGTAGTGTTTTATGCCTTTTTTCATTCTAAATTCTCATGATCTTGTGCCTCCCCACATATCTCTGCGGTACGTACTTTATATCACCTGTACTAGTTTTCCTGCTACTACTAGCTCCTACATTGTGTTTCACATTACTTTCCTGTTTCAGAAATACAACAAACACGCTATCAAAAATCTAAATTCCAACGTCCAATGTGGGAATCAACCAGTCTTTCGTCATATTGGGCTTCTTTGTTGAATTTATTGTATATTAGGAAGACATGCGGCTTAATTTCATGGTTTTAACTGATATGATTACAAAGGAGACATAATCTTAAGGGGCTATCCTAGTGTAAAATTTAGAAATTCATATACTTTTTTGGGAATTTTTAAAATAAAAAGTACTGTACCAATTATTTTGAAAATTTGCGTGAGCATTTACTATAAAAATAAGTACATATAAAACAATTTTCATAAAAAAAATATTGAAAATTAAACGATTTATGCGCCATCTACTGGCACCGTGAAAATAAAAACATAGCTCCACTGCTGCAGTGATTGGGACTAATAGAGACCCTGAAACATAAAATTTCAAAGTTATTATTGAAATATAAGTTATTTTCTATACTATCAACTGGGGGTTTTTTGATCGGATAAAAAATGTCAATTTGCCGGTTTTAGAAACTGAAAATGTTTTAGCTAATTGCTATAGTATAAGGTATAGGATATGGTATAGGAAATAACTTATATTTCAATAACCACTTTGAAATTTTATGTTTCAGTATCTCTATTAGTCCCAATCATGGCAGCAGTGGGGCCATGTTTTTATTTTCACGGTGTCAGTAGATGGCGCATAAATCGTTTAATTTTCAATATTTTTTATGAAAATTGTTTTACATGTACTTCTTTTTATCATAAATGCTCATGCAAGTTTTCAAAACAATTGGTATAGTACTTTTTATTTTAGAAATTCTCAAAAAAAGTATATGAATTTCGTACTTTTACACTAGGATAGCCCCTTAAAATGAATTCGTGGATAATTCCGCACATGTGCAAAGGACCAAGAGAGTATATTATGTTTGTTTAGAATTAAATATCAAATACATTCTGGCGCCTTAACCTCACCACTAACGTGGCGATTCATTTAAAATACAAAAGACATGGCAGTTTTATTTAATTACTTTTATTTTTGTATGTGTATTGCTATCGATACCATTTTTGGGACAATGCGTGCTTTTGCAGTTAAAACGTTAACATCATTTGTTTTACAAGAGACTCGCAGAATCATTCACTGCCATTGAAGAATTGACTCTTGATTTTTCACTACAATATTTTGAGATCTTTGACAATAGATTAAAAATAGCATAGGAATGTTAAAATCATAATAAATTATATGAATAAAAAAATATTAAGGTGGTATGACACAATGTTAAAATTTATATAGTTTTTAGGTACAGTTACCGTCACTATTTCAAAACCAATCTTCAACTTAGTGGTATGTACGTGAACTGTAGACTTTCTATTTGAATAGTATCTAGTTAAAATTTCCAAAGAAAGTAGTATATTTTTTATAACTGTACTTAAAGGAGTCGATGTCATAACTTAGTTAGTAACTTGTTGTAAAAATTCGTTTTGCATAATAATTTTTGAACTTGGGTAGAAAATAACTATCAGAAACGATTAACTATGCAAAAAGCTTTATTTTAAACAAAATTTCATTGTCCGTACTGCTATAATTTTTAAATTAACTGTACCTAAAGGTAAAAATTATTGTTAAAAGCTGCAATCTGGGGATTTTGTTCATATTACAGCAATAAGTTGGCATTTTTCTAGTGATAAATTAGTTCCGCTGTCACTTAATAGATGAGAAGACGAGTTCACGTGTCATTTAGTAGATAGCAGCAGTGATGTATTAAATGGCGACAGATGCGCGTTTGCCGGATTTTAAGAAAATCTGCAAACAATTGAAAACGAGTTTTGTAACCACGGAAATACGATGAATCACGCGGTTTTGTTTAGAAAAGTGGCCCCACCCCCTCCCAGTACACATTTTGGGCCTTGTTTGACTTTCAATCATGATTGTATAACGTCACAGTGTCTTTACAATACAAATATACATATTTTATGCTTGAAACCGTGACGTTATACAAATGGTTGAAAGTTAAACTAGGCTCAAAATGTCTTAAAGTGTTTACTGGGGGATTATACTAGTTTTGACATAATACATAGATAACCTAAGCTCTAGTATGTTATGTGGGGCGTATCTAAAAATAATTTAAGTTTTATTCACTTTCTGGCAAATTTAATTTTTATAATAACGCAAATAATGCATTGTTGGGATACAATTAGCTTTTTGTAAAGACGATGACATCGACATTTTTACACACATTACACATGCCAATGGCCATTAGTATTTGTTGAGGCATTATCCTAATAAAAAAATTGTAGACAAAACAATATTATATAATCATTGATTAATTTATGTCAAATATTTCCGTAAGTGAAAAAAAAATATTGAAATTTACTGAAGTAATAATTAGATAAACCGATATGCAGACGATACAGTTGTGGTTGCTGGCAGTATTGATGAACTTCAGCATCTTATGGACAGGGTACCTACAAAGAGCGAGTGAAAAAAGAGAATTTAACCTTCAACATAAATAAAACAAAAATAGACAATGGTGAGCAAAACTCAAAAACCTGCCAGACAATTGAAAATAAAAAACCAATTCAACACGTAGAATTATATGTATACCTTGGAACAGTCGTCAACTCGAAATGGGATCAAAAAACCGAAATACGATGTAGAATTGAAAAGGCCAGAGCTACATTTAACATGAGAAATATATTCAATCATTGCGACATATCTGTCCCACTAAAAATGTGGCTGCTAAAATGCTATGTATTTCCAGTCTTGTTGTATGGAGCAGAGACCTGGACAATAACGGAAACATTATCGAAAAGGCTAGAGGTATTCGAAATGTGGGTGTACCGACGTATCCTCAAAATATTCTGGACGACTCACACCACCAACGAATAGGTATTGCGCCGAATGGGAAAGCAAAAAGAAATATCTTTCACAATTAAAAAACGAAAACGTGAACACCTCGGTCATATATTATGAGACATGATAAATATCGTATACTGCAGCTGATAATATAGGGTAAAATAGAGAGTAAACGTGGACCCGGAAGAAGAAGACACTCATGGCTTCAAAACTTACGCCAATGGTTTGGACTAACATCGATCGAGTTATGACACGCTGTAAACAAAATTAAAATTGCTATGATGATAGCCAACTTCCACAACGGACAAGGCACATGAAGAACAAGAATTAGAAATGAGATGAAAATGTAAAATTTTCCGAGGAAAAAAACTTCCCGTGTTGACATTCCAACATACAAATCAATGGTATCACCCTTCAGAGTTCCCAAAGCTTCATATACCTGGGCACAGAGCTAAACAGTCAGCTAGACCACTCAAAAAAATTAGAAGACGCATTGAAATAGCAAGATATGGCTTCATGAACATGCTTAAAATGCTCTGTAACCCCAAGCAATCAGTCACAATAAGATTGAGGACACTAAAGTGTTATGTGTGGTGTCTATTACTATATGGCTGTGAGACCTGGACATTAAAACAGTATGATGTCAACAAACTGAATTCATTCGAAATGTGGATGTACCGCCGAATGCTAAGAATAAGCTGGACCACCAAAACTACAAATGAAGAAGTACTGGAAATAATGAACACACGTCCTCAACTGGTCAATACAATCAAAATTAGAAAGACGGCATATCTAGGACACATAATGCGCCATAGGGAATTTGAGTAGCTTCAGGTAATATTAGAAGGCAAAATCGAAGGTAAAGGGGGCATAGGAAGAAAGAAAAAATCTTGGCTCCGAAACATCAGAGATTGGACCCACACAACAGAGAATGACTTAATACATCAAGCCCAGAACAGAGAGAAATTTGCCATATTGATCGCCATCCTCAATAGAGAAGGCACTTAGGAGGAGGAGGAGGCACTCTTGCGTTGCAAGAGACCCTAAGAGGTAGTTTTCTGTCCCGATTAAACCCCGATTAGCTAACCAGGACATAAAATACCGGTCCTAAGGCTCAAAGATAGATAGAAAGTAGCTTGTGAAGTGGTTACGATTGATTTGATTTAAGATGATAATTAGGGGGTGATTTTCCCGAGGTTTTTGACCAAAAAAAAAGGGACCAACTATATTTTGAGCATTTGCTTAGTTTTGATGCTTCAAACTAAAAAAAAAAAAACAAATAAATATTTTTTAAACACTTTAAAAAAGTTGTAATGACTTTTCCCCAAAAAAGTGCATCATTTTTTGGTTATTTCACGTTGAAATGTTCACTTTGAAATGGAATTTGGCGGATATGAAACTATTTTTTGTTAGCTACAACTTTGTTTCAACTGGGTCCATAAAGTTCATAATATATAGACCTGGATCCCGCGTATCTAAAAAAAGTTGATTAATAGCAAGCTCAAAATTTGTTAATAGCTTAACGGTGTCTAGTCGGACAAACTTTGATGTATGGTAACACTGGAACAGGGGAAGTTTTATTTGTGGAACAGCTTAAAAATTTGGAACGTCAGACTACGAAAACGTTCCATGTATTTTGTCGGACAGAACTTCCAATTGATTTGTTAGCATTTCATTAAACTTTCATGTAAAAATCAGACTGGTGTTTATCACCAACTGTGTATTTTAATGAGTGGAACACGAAGAACATGTCAAATGACAGTAATCAAGTCGGTTAGTAATAGCAGTCTGATGTTTGCATGAGAGTTCAATGAAAGGGTAACAAATCAATTGGATGTTCTGTCCGACAAAATACCTGAGACGTTTTCGTAACCCCCTGTTACGAAGTTCCCCTGTTCCAGTGTTCCCTCCCATACATCAAAGTTTGTCCGACTAGACACCATTAAGCTATTAACAAATTTTCAGCTTGCTATTAATCAACTTTTTTTTGGAACGCGGGATCCAGGTCTAATACACCATTTTTTTATACTTTTTTAGAAGCTACATATTTTTGTTAAGAATGTTTTTTTCGGATAAAATACTTACTTTTTGAGTTATTTGTAAAAGCCGCCTAAAAACGTGTTTTTTACTCGCAAATAACTCGAATATTAATTTAGTGAAAAAATCCTATAGAACAAAAGTTGCTTAGAATTAGTCAGTTTATCTATTTTCAGACTTATTTTGAACGTATATTTTTTCACCCCCGAGATGGGGTAAAACTCACCCTCAGGGCAAAATCTTACATCGGCACACTATCACTTTTCTTGGTTGACATGTTACCTATGTGTATGCCATATTTCATGTTAATCCAAGCGATTATTTAAAATTTAGAGCAAAAACTGTGATTCAATGTATATATTTACTACTTGTATTTCAAACAATTTCAAAATTCTTTATCAGTTTAAAATAGCTATTTGTATAACAAGGGAGGAAAGTGCTACTTTTCCTCCCGAGAATGAAGTTTACTGCCCGACGCGTAGCGGAGGGCAGTAATCATTCAAGGGAGGAAAAGGCACTTTACTCCCATGTTATACATATGGTTTTTCCACCTTCCTCAAATAACAAGTCATTTTTTTATTTTTACTTAATTTATTTATGTAACTAACCAACAAAATTTATTAGAACTAAAACTAGCAAGTAGGTACAATATAACTGTCAACTGTCAAATATAAGTCAAATTATTAATGTAAACATTGTTAAATCAAAATAACAATTTACTGTTTTTTACCATTCTGCAAAATAATTCTGTTTTATAAATAAACGTTAAATGTATAGATACTTACGTAATAGAAAATAGATATTGTACAGGGCGTCAATAAGTTATATTTCATGAATGACGTCACTTTTACTTTTCCTCCCTAGGGAGGAAAAATATTTTCCTCCCTAGGGAGGAAAAGTACAACTTTGCTCCCTACAATCAGGTCCGGAAAAGTATACTTTCGGTAGAGGTAGGTGGAAATAAATATTTTTGACCAGGTAAAGAATTAATAATTGTCACAAAATTACAAATCACATTATTACAAATATAATCTAAATACAATAAGTGATACAATATTTCCAAACGAAACGTTTTGTATCTATTAGCATTGTTTAAAAAAAAGATAAAAATTTGTCTAGTTATACAATGCTATCTATTAATAGTAAGAATTTACCATTTCCAGGTAAAGAATTAAACACCCTCATCTGTAAATACAATAAAAGTACGATTGAAGGCGAACGGTACCGATCGATCGGTAACGATCATAAGTTCTATTTAGTACTTGGCAATGGCAACAGCGCCGTCGTTAATAGAATTAAAATTCGTCGTTATTAAAATGTTCGAATATATATACGTGCTGCCATCTACTGAAAGAATTGTTAAACGTTTAGTTCCTTTGATCACCAACCATTTTGACTGTGGCGTTTACATACCCCCTTAAGATAGAAAAGTAAGCCCAACGTTTTTTTTTATTGTATCCCTATGAGCATTCGAGAATCTGGTCAAATTTGGAGCGCTGTAAAACCTAGATAAATAAATAGAATTAAACAACTTTACAGTGGAAATTGTTCGCTGAAAAACCCTCTACAAAATTGCTTTGTTATTTTAACGTAAAATGAACTGAAAAAAAGTTATAACCTCCAAAAGGAAACCTATTAAAAAATTTTTACTTATTTTTGTTTATATCTTTTTTGTTGGCCACTTGACGATAAAAAGTAATAGAAACAAAATTGTAGAAAATTTAATTTGCTACATTTTATGTGTTATTAGATTTTCCGTAAGGTTTGTAGTTTACGAGATATAGCGCAAAACCCCTTTGCACCCCTTTTCCAAGATGGTGGCCGGGGGACAAAGGTGGCGACCCCAAAAACTTAAACTTAAGCTTCTACTGATCCCCCCTACACATTAAAAAAAAATAAAATTGACTCCTCTAACGAATGCAAGGAATGGCCTAAAAAAATGTAACATTTCAATGGACTATTAATCCTATACCTATAATTCTTATGATTTTACCACTATTATTGCTTGGATCTTTTCCAAATTCTTCCTTTTAGAACATAAATGCTATTCCGCAGTGTACTTTTTGGACTAGTATTGTTATAAGTATTGTCATAGTATTATTTATTTAGTGTAGATGTAACGTACTTTAGGAATTCATGCACAATTTGGTCTTCTCAAATAAATAATTATAAACATAATTACAACAGCAACTTGATTATAATTACTAATTTGACTTGCCAACTCGCTTTGTAGTAATATTTTTATTACGGTAATGGATTAGATGAAACACCAAATACTACTATTTTCTAAATTTTCACAAATATTATTCTTAGTTTACATCCCTGTACCTGCTTCCACGCATAAAAAGCTCCACAATCTTGTTTATCTGCATCAACAATTAGAACATAAAATATGCAGATAACATAGAACTATGATATCGCAATTACATATAAATGGATAGCTTTTTATAGGATCGACCAGTAATCTAAACAAGTACAAATACATAACAAATAATAAAGGAAAATAAAAATAAATGATTTCGTTTTGATTCAATTTTGATTCAATTCGAGTCTCTTGCCATCCCCTGACACGTGACACGTGTTTCTAGATTTACCCGTTACCAAAGAGGCTTATTGCAAGAAGACTGAAATCATCTATATAAATAAAAATGAATGTTTGTATGTATGTATGTATGTACCTTATAGACTCGCAAACTATGCATTTCATCATATGATGACCTTAATCAAAGTTGTTGTACATGATCCCGGGAAGGTTTCTGAGTTGGTACGACCAACCTAAGTGAAAGGGGGCTTCCCACCCCCATAATTATTTTTTATTTTTTTGGACAAACTGTTTTTTCTTAATTTTGTATGATGTAAAACCAAAATATACATTCAACCCTAAATTTTCACTTTTCTGTCTCCAACCGTTATTTCTTAATAGCTATCTAAATATTGCCTCTTCTATTTAAATAAAAATGAATGTTTGTATGTATGTATGTACCTTATAAACTCGCAAACAATGCATTTCATCATATGATGACCTAAGCAAATTTTACGTTTCCCGGAGTTGAATTAAATAAATTGTGCGATATTGTAAGATTTGTGAAAAGTAAAGACGATTATAGCTGGGGTATACCTAGAGACAAGAAGATACAAAGACAATAACGAAAATATTACGATAGAAGTTAACAGGCAGCCGAAAAAAAGGAAGGTCCAGATCGAGATGGTTGTTTGACGTAGAAGACGACTTGAAAACTATGAATGTAAAACAATAGATAAAAAGGACAAAAGGAAGGTTTAAATGGAAGACAGGCAAAGACCCATCCATGGTTATGATGTCAAAAGAAGAAGAATAATTAAAAATACATACACTACTTAATTTTCTCACTTTTATCACCTACCCCCATTTTTTAATAGTCATATTAGTAATTTAATAATTTTTAACCGTGTTCGATAATTGACCAATTATGACTAGACCAGTAATCCCCACCAGGCGTCTACCGGTGTCACTTCTTACTCAGTAAACAGCAATATATTTGTTTATGTATGTATCGAGCGTAGTAGTGACGTTTTTAAAAGTTTTTTGGGAATTTACAATAATGCTATGGTCTACTTTAGTCTACTATATGATCCTACTGATCATGGAGATCAGAACCCAAGATCCGGTAATAAATCACGGGGTTTCCAAATTCGTCAACAATCAAAATCTTTGTGAAAAAATCAATCACAATCACATTTTGGTATACAGTTGAAGCATGGACGTTAAAAAATCAGACTTACATAGCTCGTATTACAAATGAAGAAGTGATGGAAAGATTGAACAAAGAATAGGAAATAGTACAATGAGGTGGAAAAGAAAGAAACGAGTTTTTTCGTTAATATCACCCTGTATAATAAATGATGTGAAAATTTAGAAAGCAATAGCTGGAAGTGTTTGATTTTTAAAATAAACTTTAATTGCATGTTGTTTTAGTATACCCCCAATTAATCGAAACATTTTTTAGGTACGTCTATGCTCACTTGTACACAGTAACAGCTACAGTAGGCTTGATTTTAATAACTGGTATTTTTACCATAGTTTTAGTAGGAATGTACTTTCCAGACACTGAACAGTTCCCAAATCCTGCGTTTCACATAAGGGAGAGAACGACGCCACAAACGGAGTAAAAAATAATGTGCTTAAGTTGTTTTTTTTTCTATTTAATATTTCACTTTTTACTTTGTGATCAGGAACATGTTGAGTTTATATTATAAACTTTGTATAATATTATTTAAGTTGAAATTTTATATTTTAGTTACTTATAAAATAAATTATTTATTAATTATTACTTTTTTATTACTATTTATTGCTTTTGTTTTGTAGGTTATGTTTCTATTTACAACAATAACTAAAAATAGGAGAAATTATTTTCTTCTATTCTGTATTAGTTCTAAATGCTGTAACATGCCCCAAAAGAGGGTGACATTTGTATAACATGAAAAGGGAATAGAATTTTGACAAGATGTTGTAATGTCATATTAGGGGATGTTACACAATGAAGGAGATCTACTAGTTGTTCAGAATCGTAAGAGATGTGGGGTGGATTTTTAAGGGATGTTGTTAGCTTAGAAATGAAAAAACATAGAAAAATCAAAGTAAGGATGTCAAAAAAAAAATAAAATATTGGGCGCCACTGGTTACCTTATGGGAACCAAAAATATACAAAAAATAGAAATATTAAAAGAAAGATAGCTAAATCAAAATAAAACAAAAACATAGTCAAAATAAAAAAATATGTAAAATATTTTTATATGAAAACAAATATGGTGTGAAAACAAATATATCGTGACTTACCTTATCTACTCTATACTCAGCCAATTCTTTATTGTTCTTACGATACAAGAGAGAAGGAAAAGAGAAATAATAAGATTGTATTTTGAAAATCAAACCTTATTTATTAGAACAAAAAAAATGAATTTATGAATTTGTGATCTCATGGTGTTACAAATTGAGATCGAGATTACCTGACAAAAAAAAATGAAAGAAAGTTCTACATAACAAAAAATTATACCTTGTGTTACAATCATTGTCCTGGTTCTTCTTGGTGGTTGTTAAATCCAAGGCGCGATTTCACTTCACTTTATAAATGATTGATACAGCAACAGTACATAATTAATGAAACCATAGTTCATAGAAAAATTCAGCATTGTATGCATTCTGCATTCTCAAAAACAAATTAGTTCTACTCGAACAAAAATATTAAAAGTGGTTTGTTTTATAGTTCATTTAACTGAATCAAAAAATATTAGAATGGAAGCAAACTTCATGCTTTAACTAGGGTGTTGAATCTAGTAACACAAAACGAAAACTTCTTCTGCATAATTCCTGGATCTGACTGCATGTAAAAAAAATGATACCAAAAGTGGTAAACAATATCGACAATCGCCTAATAGCAGCTAAAATTGCCGAAGTTCCGTTGTCACGCAATGCATCGCCGGGCTGAGTTCTATCAGCCGGCCGAAGAACTTGTAACTACATTTTACTTTTACTAAGCTGGAACTGACTGCAACTCCAAACTAAACTTCACTTGATGACGACTATAGCAGAACTCCCTGCCAAACAAAACTTAATTCCATGACGGCCCTAACAGAACTGAACTTGAAGACGGGCCTAACAGAACTTAATCTTCTCTCCTCAGACTCTAACCAAAACGCTCTATCCAAAATCATTACACGATCTTTCCCATCGACAATCCAACGACCAATTAGAGATTCAAAACACTTAATCAATTAAATCTTTGCCAATAAGAAGTTGCAATTTACGCTTCAAGTTGAACCCTCTGGCGTATACCAAAACAGCTCGACCAATCACAAAAAAACAAACAAGCAGATCTCAATATTTCGTACCGCCTATTCTTCCCATGAAAAATGCTTAAGTCAGCTCTAACGACGATTGTCGACTCAAAACACTTGACAAACTTTATCGCTGATCCACTTATCTCTTAGATAAACATTTCCCACAGTCCCAAAGTAGGTAGCGGCAGTAATCTGAGTCTAATGGGTACTACTTATCAACAAACTCTAGACTTTCGTCTCGGGAAACCATTAAACTTCTTTGATAACTCGCCGAAGATAAACAAGAAAAATCGAATGATCCACAACTATGAAGAACGAAAAATACATTGCAATGTAAAAAGAATTACGCAATATCATACGTCTGTGAGAAACTTAAAAATATTCATGTAAACATCCTACTTCAGATATAAATTATGAGACAATTCGCGGCTTCGGAATACGAAACTATTAGACAAAATGCCTATACCGGGGTCGTAATATAAATATTGTCTCAACACAAAAAAATTAAGGGGTGGTCATTGACCTTCGCACCGTTACAACGCAATGTAGAATTGATAAAATATTAAACATAAGAATGCCCGATACAAAAAAATCTTCAAATCTAAAATCAAAGGATACTGTTTCATTATCAGGTTATCATCTAATCGCTTATGCAGATGATATAGCGATAATAACACAAACACGAAAAATCATGAAATAATTATTAATGGAGATTGAAGAAGAGGGAAAGAAGATGGGACTAAGAATTAATGAAAAGAAAACAAAATTAATGAGACTCGGGAAAGCAGAACAAAACAGAGAGATAAGGATAAGAAATAAAAAATTCGAGGAGGTACAGAAATTTAAATACCTGAGCGTTATGATAAACAACAAAGGGGAAAGAAAAACGGAGATCAAAGAAAGAATAACTGCGACAAACCGGGTATACCAAACAAATAGAAAACTACTTTAGAGTAAAATATTAACCAAACAAACAAAAATGAATATATACAGTGATGAGCGCGCTAATAACCGGCAAAATAACACAAAAGATGGAAAACGTATTAAGTTGTGAGATAAAAAGAAAAGAAACTAGTCGAGCTGGGAAATTTAGCGATATTAACCAATTAATTTACATAATATTGATTGTTTCCCACCTTTAGACGTATCGCACGAGCTTGGCAATTACCACTGTCACAGAGTCACAGTGACAGTTTTAATTGACATACTCCTCTGATACGTCTAAAGGTGGGAAACAATATTATCTAAATTAATTGGTTAATATCTCTAAATTTCCCAACTCGACTAGTTTCGTTTCTTTTTATCTCACAACTTAATACATTTTCCATCTTTTGTGCTATTTTGCCGGTTATTAGCGCTCTCATCACTTTATATAAAACAATAATAAGACCAATAACGATGTACGCAGCAGAAACGATGACCATGACAAAAAAATAAGAAGACAAATTAAGGATAAATGAACGAAAGATAATAAGAACAATAGTGGGTCCGGTGAGAATCGAAGAACAAGAGTAAGTATGAGGAGAACGAATAAAGAAATTTTAGAAGAATTAAATGGAGAAGATTTAGTAAAGAAAATAAAAGTACAAAGAACCAAGTGGCGGGTCATATATGGAGACAAGGACCAAAATCAGTATCAAAAGCTATAATATGGCAACCAGGAGGAAAAAAGAGACGTGGTCGACCTAGATCGAAATAATTAACTGCAGTAGAGGAGGACCTAATGGACCAACGTTGGAAAAAAAATCATTTTAAGACGGCTGATTCTTTCATATATTGTTCCCTATGCTTCCTCGAACACCGTACCGGCCATCTGGCTACTGATACAGGTTGCGTTCATTACTGCGCAGTACACTTGTACAGGTAAACATGTCGAATTTAAAATTATTATGAGACGAAAAATATTTTGTCATTACTTTTAAACATTATTAGAAATATGAACTGTAATAGGGAACTTACACATTTTTTTATTACATAATAATGTTCAGTTTTGTATAAAAATGAGATTTCCAAAATTTCACGCTTCAAAAACTCATAATAACTTAGAAGTACAAATTTAAAGTCTTCGGTATCTTAAAATAGGTCAAACGGCCCGTGACGTCACTCAGTTTAACTATATGGTTCCGTTTATGGTTATAACTAGGTATATTCTTCTTCTTCTTTAGTTTATTGGCCTCCACCTATTTTGGTATACCTCGTCGCGAAATAAAGGAAAAATATTTATATTCTATTAACATTTATCGTATGTCATTGTAATAATATATACCAGTTTGTTGACATTGGAGTTTGATATAGTTATTGAAGGAAAGGAAAGACGGTTTACTACGGAAAATAAAACCATTTTGTAAAAGTACAGTTTTCTATGAATAGTTCAAACGATCAAAACACTTGTAACGTCAAATAAATGTATTTTCTACTGACGTTTATAACGTCTAATTTAAAATTCTGTTTACTTTGTTGGAAAAATGTAAATGTACAAACAAATGACGTCACGACACGTTTTAGGCCACCTGTTTAATTTGAATTTTTAATCGCCCTTGGGGGCCAAACGAAAGACCTACAAAAATTTTTTATCTTTGATACATGTTTTAAATTATGTTCTGTTGTGATTTATAACATTTTTTTCGAATTTAAAACTTTATGCAAGTTCTCTATTGCCAGACATTTCTGTGGTTTAAAAAGTAATGACAAAAAAATTTTTCGTCCTAAAATAATTTCAATATACCTACAGGGTGATTGCTGAGAGTGATAAAGCTCAGTAGATCCGCTATAGTAATAGATAGATATAGCAATAAAAGTTAATAATAATAATTGTGGCCAACTTTCACCTTCACATTACGAAATTAGTTGGATTGTTACAGGGTGTTCGATAACATAGTGGCAGACCAAACTTATGTTTTTTTAAATGGAACACCCTATATTTTATTTTATATTCGAAATCCTCTTAACTTCTCCATCACAAAAATATAAAGGTTTGTTATGTTATATAAGGGCTTTTACAAAGTTATAACCAATTTTTTATGAAAATCGTAAAAAGTTCAGCTCCCTGTATAAATAAAAAAAGCACAACAGCGATGGTTTATTGGTGCCATATTTTTTTGTTGATTGTGAAAATTTTTAAGAATTGTTGATATTGCTAATTTTCCTTATATCGAATACAGGGTGAGTCAAAACGCAAGTACATTCTTTTCTCAGAAGTTTTAACTGGAACACCCTGTATTTTATATTACTATCGAAAAATATCATTACCGTACTTTAATTTTTGTATAATATTCTCTATGCCTAAATTTGTCAGGTTTCGAGATATTTTCATTTTTCATAGCAAGTTATTAATTAGGGTGTTCTATTTAAAATTACTGTGAAAATAATGTACTTGCGTTTTGACTCACCCTGTATTCTATATAAAGAAAATTAGCAATATCAACCATTTTTATAAATTTTGACAATCAACAAAAAATATGGCACCAATAAACTATTGCTGTTGTGCTTATATTTTTAATTATACAGGGAGCTGAACTTATTACGATTTTCATAGAACATTGGTTATAACTTAAATACCCTGTATAACATAACAAACCTTTATATTTTTGTGATGGGGAAGTTAAGAAGATTTCGAATATAAAATAAAATATGGGGTGTTTCATTTAAAAAAACAAAAGTTTGGTCTGCCACTATGTTATCGAACACCCTGTAACATTCTAACTAATTTTGTAATGTGAAGCTCAAAGTTAGCTACAATTTTTGTTATTAACTTTTATTGCTATCTATTACTATAGCAGATCTACTAAGCTTTTTCACACTAATCAATCACCCTGATTTTGTGTTTACCTGTACAGGTGTGCTGCGCAGTAATGAACGCAACCTGTATCAGCAGCCAGATGGCCGATACGGTGTTCTAGGAAGCATAGGGAACAATATATGAACGAATCAGCCGTCTTAAAATGATTTCTCGAAAACGTTGCTAGCTCTTAGACCATAAGAGAGGCAGGAATTACAAAATGGAACGAGAAGGGAATAGACCGGAAGAAATGGAGACATATTAGTGAACAAATACAATGATCATGGGAACTGATCCACCCCGTAAAATGAATCTAGAAAGCGAAAACGGCGAAACCCCACATGAGTTGTTAAGCCATGTACTGTATTTTTTCATTACAAACAGCCATTGTAGTTAAAGTGACACAAAAAAATCTTGTTGTTCAGTGATATCTGGGTAGTGACATAATAGAAATAATCAAACACAAGAACATTAAATAAAATAAGAACCTCAGACAAAAAACAGAAGATAGGATATGAAATCGGCTCTGATCATTATTTAGTAGAAGGAAAACTTTACCTTCAATATATTTAAGACAACACTCCTTTAGGAGACATAGAAAAAGAAAATAGCAGATACAAGTTCCTAATATAAAAGCGTACAAATTGTTGAACTTGGATATCAGGAGAAAATATACAGATAGACTTACAGAGAAGCTAGAGAGCATAAATTGAAACGAACATACAGATATCAAGAACGAACAGAAAGTGTTAATAACAAAAAATGTACAGCATAGTGGAATAACCAAATAAAAATGAAAGTACAGTTAAAGAAACCTCGAAAACCTTTCTAGGACAACGAAATAATTTAGTGAAATAGTTATGAGAAGTATAAAAAGCAAAAAAGAGTAGTTAGTGAGACAATAAAAAATGCAAAGACTGAAAGGTTTGTCTAATAGATATTTTAAAAATTCTTTGGTGTAACTTTTAAATTTTGAATCGTCAAAGAGGTCAATGACTTATTACAGTGAGTAAATAATAGTTTTCCTGGTGCAATAGTTTTAACTTTTACCTGGAGACCATACAATTCACCGGACATCAAGGCAGCGCCGTCATAAATTTGCCTTACCAATTTATTTTTGATATCAAAAAATTTTAATACGTCCTTTAAAACACCAAAAATATATTCTGTCTTATGGCTTCTACTCACGTCTGAAAACCTAAAAACCTCTCATAAATATTAGACGTAACGCGTATCGAAGAATAATTGATACTTGTGAATGACATGTTACCTCTATCAGTAGTTTCGTCTACTACTGAAAAGCATCAAAATGTAACTACTAATTGATTCTTTCATTCTGTGCTGTTTTAGGTACGCCGCTAAATGTCTTCGAGTCAGAAAGCGAAAAAAGGAAAATTTGTTAAACAATTTTATTTGTTCTCTACAATTAACTTGATGTAACGAATCCTCCGATTCATCCTGTCACCCAAATGATAATTCCTAACAACTTAAAAAAATTACAATATCAATCATTAAACGACGTAAAACTACCTACTTACCTATTTCATAATTTTATCCCGGGCGCGATAGCAAGGTACGTGGCTAGATACGCGCCTTGCTACCGTTTGCAGATCACCGCTCGGCAGATTGGTTTCTGCCGTACTTGCCATTCAAATAGATACGGGAAATGTATAATTGGTTGCCTATCGCCTAATATTCCATAGCTTCTTATTACAAGCAAATCTTCAATCTGGGGATGGCTTGCCGAAAACACACAATCGCAATCGGGTGCATGGCTACAGGATCATTTTTGAAAAGTCTCTTACGCACAGCGCACAGGGATCACTTAACGTATGGGATCGATCGAATTCTTTTAAAAACAATGAATAAAATTTAGTCTGTATTATCTCAGATTTTTTTTTATTTCACAGAAACGAATATCATCAACTCTGATTAAATTAAATATTTAAAAAAATCTATAATGTGTCCATAAATGTGTGGGTCGGCACTGCCGACCCTGACTAGCCGCCACTGCCTTAATACAAATGTGTACATCAAAAAAGTTACAACCCTTTGAAATTACAAAATGAAAATCTATTTTTCCAATATATCGAAATCGAAAACTGTTAGAGATTGTATATTGAAAATGGATATGTGGCTTTCTTATGGCAGGAGCATCTTAAAAAAAGTAACAGTGAAATTTAGAACCAAGGTACGTGCCAATAACTCCCATAAAAATCTTCTGGGAGTTTTGTTCCGTTAAGCCCCTCCAAATATTTATGTACGTTCCAATTAAATTATTATGGTACCATTAGTTAAACACAATGTTTTTAAAACTTTTTGCCACTTCGTACTTTTTCGATAAGCCAGTTTTTATCGAGATATTTTGAACATTTGTAAAATCTACCACTTATTTGTAAATGGTTAAGTAAGATTGTAGAATATTATTACCAGGCCTCTATAATCTTCAATATTCAAAATATTTCGATAAAAACTGGCTTATCGAAAAAGTACTAAGAGTCAAGAGGCCAAAAAGTTTTAAAAACATTGTGTTTAATGGTACCCCAATAATAATTTAACTGGTACTTACACAAAAAATTTGAGGGGGGGGGGAGGGTTAAGAGAACAAATTTATGGAAAACATTAAAAAGTTCACTGTTATTGTTTTTTAATGTTCTTGCCATGAGAAAGCCATATGTCCATTTTCAATATAAAATCTGTATGTTTTTTTAAACCAGGAGGAGTAAACCAAAGAGACAGATTCACATCCAAGAAAGTCACTAGAGAAACCACCAAATACATCTTATTTTTTGGTTAATCATATCTGCTTTCGACAGTAATCCACAAATAATTATAATATACTACATTATAGGTACACGTGGCTAAACACTGTCGTACAACAGCTGCTTTTTATAAAAAGCACACTAAAAATCTAAGAGTAAAGGAATAACGCAAAAAAAATCGCTGATACATATATCTTAATTAACCTATGAAATGCCAAGTGTTAAAATTTCATAAATATCATTAGTGTCAAAATTTCATAACAGTGGAGTAAACTTGCCTACGGTTGGACCAATTATAAACAAGCATTACGGTGCGGTAAATTTGAATTCCTCCTCCTGGTTTAAAAACAAACCATAACAGTTTTTGTCATATTGGAAAAAATAAAACACTGAAAACGTTTGTTTTCTATACTTCCACAAAATTTATTACAACTAAGTGACTACAGCTGTTTCGGCAGAGTGCCTTTCTCAAGTGATAGGTATAGTTTACAATGTGTTTGCCTTTTTAAGTCTTTAACTGAAGAGGTTGAGGAGTGGGGAGCTGTTTGTCTCGAGTTGGTATTCAGAATTATATCTGTATTTTTCAATTTATTAATTTCCATAGATTCTAAAAAGATAGCTTAAGGCCTTTATTTTGAATATGCAGAATTTGAAACTCTTCATTGAAAGAATGATTATGATCTAGAAGGTGAAGTGCGTATTTAGAAGTGTCTGTTTTTCTATTGTTGAAAGCCCTTTTGTGTTCTGCTATCCGTTTGTCAAAGGTTCTGCCAGTTTGACCGATGTAAGTTTTCGGACAGTCACCACAAGTTAGTTTGTACACACCACTCTGTAGTTGCTTTCTCTTTCGGCTTTTATTGTTCTTAATATATTTGCTTAAGTTGTTGTTAGTTCTGAAAGCTGGTGTTATTCCTTTCCTTTTTATGTATCTGGCTATTTTTGTTGTTATCTTGCCAGTATATGTGAGAGAGCAGAAGGTACTGGGTTCTTTCTGTGGTGGTGGATACACTAATATCAGGGCTTTCTTATGGAGTTTTTGGTTTAAAATTTTGTTAACTATGTTTGTTCGTTATAGCCATTGTTTACTGTTTAGTTCTATCTCGAAGTTATTTTTTGTCATGGAATTTCTGTCTGTCGAGATAGAACTAAACATCATGAAGCAAATAGCAATGATATACAGACAAAAAAGAAGGAATTGAAATTTAAATTTTTATCATTTACGAAATATTCACACCATAGGAAAAAATTTTGAACCCATAAGTGCATCAATTAGGCTGTTTTATTTTCAATTCCTAGCAGTAAAAATTCTATTTCCATTCTTATTGTAAGGATGTGGCATAAGAAACGTGACCGTCTAGACTACACAAAAATTTAGAAAACCCTGTAGTCGGGAATGTTGATGTTTAAAAATAAAAACAAAAAATGACACGTGTGAAATATTTCCAACTTTTCAGAATATAAATTACGAGGAGAGTTTTAAAAATGGTATGTAAATATAAAATTAACATTAATTTTGAGAACGATTTCCGAAGTG
Organism: Diabrotica virgifera virgifera; assembly: GCF_917563875.1. Classification (NCBI taxonomy): domain Eukaryota; kingdom Metazoa; phylum Arthropoda; class Insecta; order Coleoptera; family Chrysomelidae; genus Diabrotica; species Diabrotica virgifera. The sequence continues at coordinate 50,206,739 of NC_065448.1, forward strand.
GAAATGGAAACGTCAAACTTAATTTTAAAGTAAAATTCTGGCTTATTCCCACAAAAATTCTAATAGACGAAGCAACGAAGCACTAAAAAGCGCAAAACCTAAGAATTTTGTGCAGTAAGATGAATCGTCATGCAACTTTTTGAATTCAATTTGAGAGAGTGTCAGGCAATTTTGTGAACTAAATTGATCTCCGGCAAAAAATTTTCTGCATGAGAAAATGCATTTTCAAAGTGCATCTCGAATAGATGGAAAATGAAAAATTTAGAACTCAGGAAATATTGACGGAAATAAGTTCGATTTTTATATTTGGGGGTTTTGGAGGGCAGTGAACACAAATTTCATGACGGCGATGGCCTCCGTGGTACCTGGTGCCCAGGGTGGAGCTCGTCGGCTGGGACGATCGAATAATTCGCGAAATGAAGATTGGATCGAAAAACTGAAAAATACGCGTTTAATATTTTTCAAAAATCTATCGAATGACACTAAAGACGACCCCCACTCCATCCCCTGGAGGTGGGGTGGGGGTAACTTTAAAATCTTAAACGGAAACGCCCATTTTTTATTACAGATTTGGATTGCTTACGTAAAAATAAGCAACTTTATTCGAGAAATTTTTTCGAATTGTGGATAGATATAATCGGAAAAAACGATTTATCGTGATACTATAGGTAAATTATAGAAACGGTCTAATATCTCGAGAAATACACTTCCAAATAAAAGACCAAAAAATACGTATTTAATATTTTTCAAGAACCTATCGAATAACATCAAACACGACTCTCCACTCCACCCACCCCCTGGAGGTGGGGTGGGGGTTAGCTTTAAAATCTTAAATTGGAAGTCCCATGTTTTACTGCAGATTTGGATTCCTCATGAAAAAATAAGTAATATTTATTCGAAACATTTTTTAGAATTGTTAATAGATGGCGCTAATAAATAGTGTTTTTCCGATTATAGCGCCATCTATCCATAATTCGAAAAAATGTCTCGAATAAAAGTTACTTATTTTTACGTAAGAAATCCAAATCTGCAATAAAAAATGGGGGCTCCTATTTAAAATTTTAAAGTTACACCCCACACCACCTCCAAGGGGTGGAGTGGAGGGTCGTGTTTTATGTTATTCGATAGGTTCTTAAAAAATATAAAAGACGTATTTTTTGGTTTTGTTATTTGGAAGTGTATTTCTCGATATATTAGACCGTTTCTATAATTTACCTATGGTACCTATCCACAATTCTAAAAAATGTCTCGAATGAGAGTTACATACTTTTACGTAAGCAATCCAAATCTGCAATAATAAATGGGGTTTCCATTTAAGATTTTAAAGTTTCCCCCACCCCACCTCCAGGGGGTGGAGTGGGGTGGTCGTGTTTAGTGTCATTCGATAGATTTTTGAAAAATAGGAAACAAATATTTTTCAATTTTTCGATCCAATCTTCGTTCCGCGAATTATTAGATCGTCCCGCGAATTATTCGGTAGTCCAAGGCGACGAGTTCCACCCTGGGAACCAGGTACCTCGGAGACCATCGCCGTCATGAAATTCGTATTCAGTGATCCTTGGAACCAACGTAAATACAAAGTGGGAACAAGTCACAGAAATTAAGGCGAGAATAGAACGAGCTAGAGTAGCATTTCACAATACGAAAAAGCTCATCATAAACAAGGATTTGTCTTTTCGCTTTCGCCTCAAACTACGTCTAGCTAAATGCTACATTTTTCCGATCCTGCTATATGGTGCGGCGGCCTGGACGCTGATGACGCTCATGAAAAAACTGGAACCATTCGAAATGTGGGTGTAACGACCATAGATATAATAACACATAGATTAGGCAAGGTCCGAAAAATAGCGTAACGCGGAGCAGTTTGGGTCGGTGGTCTATCTATCTCTCTCTACCGGCGCTTAGCTTTCTCTGTAGTAGCATATTATGGCCTCTGTGTCTGTGTCGTTCTATTACTCCCGCCTCTTGGTAGATACGCTCACACTCGTACGGCAGACAAATATAGCTAGACCACAGTACTTGATATTGGCGTTACACCCCGATGCATTGAGTGGCATATCCCTAGCCTGGTCTATTGTTATGGTAACGACTCTATTATGGTCGGTTATGTCTCGGTTATGGTCTATGGTAACGACTCTTTCTTTGTATAGCCTGCACCGGATATGTCAGCAACATACTAAAATCACAATTAAGATTATAGAAATAAACAAACCAAGACACGTTGAATGTTACGAGAAGCACTCCCAAATTATGATTTACAATGTATATTAATATATACAGGGTGTCCAGAAACTCTACCGACAAACGAAGATAGGAGATTCCTCAGGTAATTTTAAGACAATTTAACCCAATTCACCTAGTCCGAAAATGATTCCTAAGGGAGCTAGAGCTCTTTGAAGATGGCATCATGTAATTAGTTTTTCTTAAATATCCCCAGAACGCTTCTTAGTCCGTTCTTTAACGGTAAAATATTGCAAAACCTCTAAATTTTAAAGAACCGCTTGGATTGACATGAAATTTGGCATACACATAGCTAACAAGTCAAAGAAAAAAAGTGATATTGTGCCGATATGTGCTTTTGCCCTGGGGGTGGTTTTCACCCCCTCTTGGGGGTGAAAAAATATTCTTCCAAAGTAAGTCGGGAAATGGATAAACTGGCTAATTTTAAGTAACTTTTGTTCTATAGAGTTTTTTCACTACGTCAATACTTTTGGAGTTATTTGGCAGTGAATATGTTCATTTTTTCAACAAAATAACCACGCTTTTAGACGGTTTTTCGCAAATAACTCAAATAGTAAGTATTTTGTCGAAAAAACATTCTTAGCAAAAATATAGCCTGTAAAAAATTTAAAAAAATGGTGTATATATCACGTCTCTATACCTAGTAGAAGCAGATTTATAGCTAATGAAAAATAGGTTCATATTCGTCAAATTCCAAATGGAATACTTTAACGTGAAATAACCAAAAATGAAGCACATTTGGGAAAAAACTCATTATAACTTATTTAAAGTGTTTAAAAAAGCTTCATTTTTGTTTTATAAAAAAAATTTCTAGCATCAAAAGTAAACAAGTTACGCTCAAAATAAAGTTAGTCCCTTTTGGTTTTGGTAAAAAAATCGAGAAAATCGCCCCCTAATTAGTATCTTAAATGAACTTAATCGTTACGACTTCACAAGTTTCTTGACGCGTGTATGTATTGTTTATAAGATCTGTATGTTTCATCGGTTCAAAGTCCTTATTTTTGAAAGGGCTGTAGTTAAAAGGGGTTTAACGAGTCGCTGATCACGAATGTATGCAAATTTGGAAAGATCAAATCTTAATCAATTTTTGTCTAACAGAAAAACAAAAAAGTACATGATATTCAGAAAAGCAATACTGATTTTTTTGTTTTACGAGATTTTTGGTACCTCTAAGAATTTTTAAGTTATTTTGAAAAAAAGCATATTTTTCAAAATTAACATTTTTAAAAATTTTACTTTGAAACCAAATTTTTTCAAAAATAAGCACTTTGAATCGATAAAACTTACAGATCATATAAACACAACATAAAAGTAAAATAATTTGTGGAGCGGTAATTATTAATTTCATTTAAGTTGCTAATTAGGGGGTGGTTTTCCCGATTTTTTTTTGCCAAAACAAAAGGGACCAACTTTATTTTGAGCGTAACTCGCTTAAATTTAATGCTAGAAACTTTTTGTAAAAACATAAATAAAGCTTTTTTTAAACACTTTAAAAAAGTTATAATGGGTTTTCCCCAAAAAGTGCTTAATTTTTTGGATATTTCACGTCGAAATATTCTATTTGAAATTTGGTGAATATGAATCTATTTTTCATTAGCTATAACTCTGGTTCTACGAGATCCAGAGACCTAACGCGTACACCATTTTTTGTAATTTTATATAGGCTATATTTTTGGTAAGAACGTTTTTTCGACAAAGTACTTACTTTTTGAGTTATTTGCGAAAAACCGTCCAAAAATGTGGTTATTTTGTTGAAAAATGAACATATTCACTAGCAAATAACTCGAGAAGTGTTGACTTGGCGAAAAAGCTCTATATGTAGAACAAAAGTTACTTAAAATTAGTCAGTTTACCCATTTCCGGACTTAATTAGGACATATATTTTTTCACCCCCAAGAGCGGGTGAAAGTCAGCCCCAGGGCAAAAGCACACATCGGCACAATATCACTTTTTTTCTTTGACATGCAAGCTATACGTATGCCAAATTTCATGTCAATCCAAGCGGTTCTTTAAAATTTAGAGCAAATACCGTGAAAGAATGGACTATCTATTTAGAAAAACAAAAATTGGTATGCTTCTTTACTTTCATAAAATGAATCGATTCCATCTATTGCGAATTTCTAGTACCGATCATAGACGTCCGTTTTGGGTAGGTCAACAGTTATTTTATAGCATAACTTTATTGTCTTTAATTTTTAAGTATTTTCAACACTAGATTACTCAATTATGAGATATTCGAGTACTAAAAGTTACTCTTGTTTTAAGTTGGTAAAATACATCGTTTTCTTTTTTCAAATTTTTTTCAATTTTTCTTTCAAATTCCCAAAACTAAAAACATAAGATTTTTCTAGTAAACGGTGTGTCCTACCGACTTAAAGTAAGAGTATCTTTTAGTACTAGAATACCTCACAATTTAATAATACAGTATCAAAAATGCTTAAAAGTTAAAGACAAAAAAGTTATGCGATAAAATAACCGTTGCTCTACCCAAAACGGACGCCTATGACCGGTACTAGAAATCTGCAATGGGTGGAATCGATTCATTTGTAGAAAGTAAATATGTATACCAATTTTCGTTTTTTGAGGAATCTCCTGTCTTCGTTTGACGGTAGAGTTTCTGGACACCCTGTATAATAATATTATAAATCCCAAAACATGAGTTACAATGTTTGTTTAAACATTGTATATAAATCATGGTTTCGTAGGAGTGCTCCTATTAAATCATGAAATCGGGAGTGCTCCTAATAACATTCGACGTGTCTTGGTTTGTTTATTTCTAGTGTATTTCTTGTCTTCCAATCCACATAATCGGGAAAGGTAAAGACACCGTGAGCACAATTAAATAAAGAAAACTTGAATATCTATGCTACATATTGAGACACGATAAGTACCGTTAACTGTAATTGATTGTCCAGGGGAATATATATGTAGTAAGTGAGGGCCAGGCACGGGAAGACACTCGTGGCTCCAAAATCTGCTAAAATGGTTCGGGCTCACATCGGTCGAACTATTCAGAAGTTCAGCAAGATTAGAATTGCTATTGTAGCAAAAGAATGAATCACCGGCCGCAGGTAGCAGCTCCAAACGGTTCCATCTTCACATTCTGGCGGAAGCATGATATACGTGGAATGGACCATGATAGTGTGACGTCAAAACGTCAAAATTTTTCCAAACACGTTGTGTCTAGGGTATACGCTACCGTGTACGCAAATAAAAAAGTTAGGTAGAATTAAATTAATTAAACATCATAACAAATATTTTTCTATCAAACAAACACTAAACATATCAAAATAGCGTGTATCAAAATATACAGTCACTGCCCACGCTAAATAGTCACTAGCTTGATGAAGTTTAACTTTTTTATTTGCGTACATTTTAGCGTGTACCTAGACACAACGTGTTTGGAAAACTTTTTTTGACGTTTTGACGTCACGACTATCACGGTCTTTGTGGAAGGTCACACAATAGCTAGAGGTGGCGAAGTCTGGAATGATCGAGAATAACGTTATTTGTTATTTAAGCGGAGCGCGCATTTATTTGAGTTTAGTTTAAGCTAGAGATTTGCAAAGAAAACTTGTATAAATAAATTAATAAAGTCGTATATAAATACGAAATCGCTCGTTTTATTACACTATATTAATAGCCAAAGTTCGCAACGGATAGGGCACTTGGACCATGAACCAAAGAAAAGAAGTCAGAAACAAAGATAAAAACAAATACAAGAGGAGCCACGCTATATTCAGGTGGCGTAGGTAAGACACGCGAAAACACAATTTCGTAGTAAAGAATGTAATGAAATTGAATACTATTTAAAAAACACGATTCACTTTATCTACATAAGAAATTAAAAGGAATCGCCTAGAAACAAATAGAAACAACTATCCCAAAGCATAGAAGACAAAAACGGATACATAATATTAGACAGATTGAACAGTTAAAAAGTTAAAAGAATGGAAAAACTGTCTTTGTGAATTATTTGAAGATGAAAGAGTAGAACACTATATGTACTTATGTACACCGATTACTATAACAGGTTCATCTACATATAATAGAAAAAGAGATTACAAGGGCAATACAATCGGCAAAAATGAAAAACCACTTGGTCTCGATGAAGTACGTGCTGGAATACTATATAAAGTTTTTGGGAGAAAATTGAATTAAAGCACTATGTGATCTCTTTAATTTAACCAGAATTTATGATACTGGTCGACCTTTGTCACACTACCAAAGAAACATCGTGCAAAAGTATACAGTATGCAGTGGTTATCGGACAATATGTCTGATGAGTTGCGTTTTGAAGATGATCTTATTAAATATTGAAGCTTCTGCGAGCAATATACTTATAGCAATCTTATAGTAGACTAATTTATCGATCTGTATAAGGATATTTACAGCTGTCGCCGCCTTACTTCTTTCAGCCAACGTCTCCATTGGTCTCCAACGTCATTTCTGTTCTGCAATTCTCCATCTCTAAGGTCTCGTCTTTCCATGGACTCGTCCACTACATCCCTCCATAATCTTCGGGGTCTATCTCTTCTTCTCTTTTCTATTGGGCTCCAATCCGAAATCTTTGATATCCACCTTGTACGATCTGTTCTTCTCGCATGTCCATACCAAATTAAACGTTTTTCTTCGATGTAGCTGAATGTCTTGTTCTACTGCCATTCTTCGTTTTATCTCCTCATTTCTAATGCGATCTATTCTTTTCCCTCTGCAACTTCTTCTCATGAACTCCATTTCAATTGCTGTAATTCTGGACCTGTTTCTTTTGTTTATTACCCAATTCTACACTCCATAGATCATTACACTATACGTACCAAGTTGTTGTAGGTATATTCTTTTCTTTGTAGTTCTGGTAATCTGTCTATCCCACAATACCCCGTTCATTTGTTTAATACATTTTCTTGTCTGTGCAAATCTACTGGTTATCTCTTGCTCGCTGGTTCCATTCTTTGAGAGTATATAAATCCTAAGTACTTATTTGAATTTTTCGGTGCCGTTAATTTCCATATAATCGTCCATAGGCGTAACCAGGGGGGGTTTTGGGGGTTATAACCCCCCATTGGGATGGACTTTGAGCTCTATACGCTTAACACCATACCCCTCAGAGACCTTCCAGTAGTTGTAACCCCCCCCCCCTTTCCAGTAGTTGTAACCCCCCTTAGGATCATCCTGGTTACGCCTATGTAATCGTCCATTTACAAGTTTCTCACTGGTTCTTGTTCTGTTGTTAAGTATTCGGTCTTTTCTCGGTTTATTTCCAGTCCATTTTTTGTGTACTTATTGCTTTTCTACTTCTAATTTTCGGAGCATATAGGACAGATCATCTTCTTCTTGAGCCGTTACCACTTGGTCATAGCAGACTATATACACGATATTAGAAGAGAGAATTACAAATACACACTCAATTCGGCTTTATGAATAACTTGGATACAAGAGAGGCCCTGTTAAGTATCCAAGTACTAATTGAAGAGACATAATGGTACGGGAGCAAAGTATGCTAAATTTGCAGTCACTCGAGCGTTATGGGAACCTATTGGGTTGTGATTGTTAGGTCCTAAAACCAAAAAAAGTTAAGTAAAATTTTCCATTTTAATGAGGACTTTCCATTTTTTAATTTAATTTTCCATTTCCAGCAATCGTTTTTTCCTATTATAGCGCTATCTATCCATAATTCGAAAAATGTCTCGAATAAAAGTTGCTTATTTTTACTTAAAGAATCCAAATCTGCAATAAAAATGTGGGGCTCCCATTTAAGATTTTAAAGTAACCCCCCACCCCACCTTCGTGGGGTGTCGTGTTCGGTACCATTCCATAGATTTTTCAGAAACATCTGAAAGTGTGTTCTGCAGTTTTTCGATCAGATGTTCATTTTGCGAAATATAGCGGGGTTTGTATTTAAAATTTAAAATTTACCTCCCACCCTTCTTCGTGGGGTGTCACGTTTAGTACCATTCGATAGATTTTTGAAAAATATTGAAGACGTTTTTTTTAGTTTTTCGATCCGACGTTCGTTTCGCGAAATATTCGCTTTTTTTGTGAAACTTTTTGACTCACCCATTTCCTTACGCCCCGCTCAAATCGTCAGATTTTTCAAATATAATACACTCTTTTGCATGTACTTAACCTTATCTTAATCTGACAATTTCGAGTATTTTTAAGGATAAATTTTTTTTCGGCCCATCTTAACGAACTTCCCTGTGGTAAGGGTACCAGGTTTCTCTCCATAGATAATCTGACGCGCTCGAGTAACTGCAAAAATCCTCGCTTGGGCTCCCCTACCAAAATGAAAATGTATACTTCTGGACAATCGATGGTATGACATAAAAATTACAAATCTATAAGTTTTTCGATCAGATGTTCGTTTTGCGAAATATCGCGGGGTTTGTATTTTTACTACAAAAGCGATATTACGTAGGTCAAAATTTTTGACGTAAGAGAACTGCCAAAACATTAGAATGTGACTTTTCATGATTGCCATGTTTATTATAAACATGGTAATAATGAAAAGTCACAATCTAATGTTTTGCCAGTTCTCTTACGTCAAAAATTTTGACCTATAGTATTTTTATTACAAAAACGTTATTACGTAGGTCAAAATTTTTGACGTAAGAGAACTGTCAAAACATTAGAATGTGACTTTTAATTATTGCCATGTTTATTATAAACATGGCAATAATGAAAAGTCACATTCTAATGTTTTGACAGTTCTCTTACGTCAAAAATTTTGACCTACGTAATAACGTTTTTGTAGTAAAAATACTATATACCTCGTCCAATTTACTTACCGTTGCACGTCATCCGCGCCATAGCCTGTGATACGATACCAACACGAAATATTTAGGCGGTGGGTGTGTTCTTTTTTAGAATCAAAATGATTCTAAAGGGGAACACACCTACCGCCTAGATATTTCGTGTTGGTATCGTGTCACAGGCTATGGCGCGGATGACGTGCAACGGTAAGTAAATTGGACGAGGTATACGTAATATCGCTTTTGTAGTAAAAATCATAGAGGTATATATTAACATAGAGGGAGCCTACCTTCCGCGCTTCCTGACGACAAGATCTCATGGACTGGTTTGCTGCATCTCTTTCTAACACATTGTATCGAAAATCTATGATGACATTCAGTGTGAATATAGGCACGGAAGAGGAGGACAACTGTAGCAGCTTTACTATGCATAAGAGTGAAACAGCACTAATCCAAATAAAAAAGATGGTGTGGTCACTTCGCTCTAAATGACACTCTCTCTATGCTAATATATAACTCTATGGTAAAAATAATATATTTAAAATTTCCGGTATCAATTGCGGACGATTTCCGAATTGAAAATCGAAACGTCAAACAAATTTAACGTTAAAGTAAAATTTGGTGTCAGTGAAACCAAATAATATGGACTATATAAATATATATAGTATTTTTACTACAAAAGCGATATTACGTAGGTCAAAATTTTTGACGTAAAAGAACTGTCAAAACATTAGAATGTGACTTTTCATTATTGCCATGTTTATAATTAACATGGCAATAATGAAAAGTCACAATCTAATGTTTTGACAGTTCTCTTACGTCAAAAATTTTGACCTACGTAATATCGCTTTTGTAGTAAAAATACTATAGTCAATAGTATTTGGTGAAACCATCTAGATATTTTCAAAAATATTCAGATCGACTCAGCATGAATAAACTCATGCATCAGTACCTTGGATAAAAAATACTGCCCCGTTATCTGCCTTGTTAAACATAATGCCTAATAAATGGCAGAGTATTCTTCTCTAATACTAAACTACACTAGCGATATAACTGGACATTAATTTATTATTTTCAAAGAAATCAAAATTTTGAACTACACTTATCAACTATTTATTCTACCCCCGTAAAATGCTTTCTTAACAATCGATTCACTTCAATTCGAATGATTAATGTTTGTGTTCCATGTCATTTGTCTTGTCATTCGAGGTTCTTCTGAGCCATAGAGGTATATATTGACATAGAGAGAGTGTCATTCGGAGCGAAGTGACGACACCATCTTTTTTCTTTGGATTAGTGCTACTTCACTCTTACACATAGTAAAGCTGCGACAGTATGATAAACGTCATTTTTAAGTTAGGAGAAGTACGAAGTTAGCTGATGTCTTTCCTGTTATTTTTATTTAGTCACTGACGTCACTGTTTACATTGACATTTATTTGTAAATGTTTTTAGACGAATATTCTGTTTGGTTTTGTTTTTTATTGTTAATTGTGCAGCGAAATTGTGATAGTAAATTAAATATAAAGTTGTTTATAGCCTACAGAACTGAATTATCCCATAGTAATTATCAGTTTGTGTCAATTTGTTTGTGTGTAAAAAAGAAAAAACACTTTTCCTTGTGTTTGACCGACTTGTAGCAAGGGCTTTCTTGAGAAGCCTGTAAATTGCGGGAATAGGACAGACAGGGATAAAATCCTCACTTTTTACTGTTCCCAAGGCTATACATTTCCCCCATGCAATACATTTAAATGAATTTTATCCAAACAAAGGCAGGAACATTGGATAAAAGCAATAAAGAGAACAGACCACAAATTAAAATATGACAGTATGCAGTAAACATTTAATAAGTGGTAAGTTTAAAGTAATTCAACTAAGTAATAAGTTCTTAAAATGTCTACAATAATAATATATATGTACTTACCAATTCGGTTCTAGTTTAGAACAAGGGTTATGTAAAGAAAATCATGCTTGACCATGTAAGATATAGTGTATTACAATATGGTTAAATGCAAAGCTTAATAATGCCTTAATGCATATAGCCTGCCTAAACTGTCCTTAAATCTTCTTCTTCTAATGACACTACAACCATTTGTAAATCTTTGCCTGCTTAACAGCATTCTTCTATTCTGCCCTGTCGGCTACTTTCCTGCACCACTGCCTGATATTCATGGTTTTAAGATCCTTCTCTACATCGTCTATCCATCTGTTACAGGGCCTTCCTCTTGTTATATTTCCTTGGGGCTTCCCATCTCTGACATCACAGCTCGATTATCTGACATTTTTTCTAAGCGACCAAGAAAGTTTGATCTTTGAGACTTTACAAATCTAACAATATCTGCGCTCTGCATTAGTTCATTCAGCTTGTGGTTCATTTTAATTCTCCATGAACCATCTCTACAATGTGTTGGTCCAAATATGTTCCTTAGTATTTTACGCTCAAATATTCTCAGTTGATTTTCATTAGTGGTTGAGATGGTCCACATTTCACATCCATATGTGACCACTGGTGTAATTACTGTTTTGTAGATTCTAAGCTTATACTCACGATTCAGTAACAGTAACTTACTTTTCATTACGTCTTTGTATGCATAAAAACACTTCTTATTACCGATAAGAATCCGTTGTTATATTTCTTGACAGGTGTTGTTGTCATTTTTTATGATTGAGTCTAGGTAGGGAAAAGTGGAGGCATATTCGTAGGTATGGTTGTCTACCTTCAGATTCTCATGTGGATTTGACTTTGTGCACTCCATTTATGTATTTTTTTTTACTTTCATTAATATATAGACCAAACATAGCAACTTCCTGTTTCAGCTCTATAGCTTTTTCGCTTAATACATTTTTGTTGTGGCTTATTATGGCAATTGTCCTTAAATAATGTTAAAATACTCTTGTGATATTTTGTCATATTTGTATGATATTTTTATGGTATACAATTTAGAGTTTTTATTTATGTATTTGTTGTTTTTAGGAATAAACACCAGCTATTTTAAATGTAGGAAAAGGAGAAACTGCTGGAACCTAATTTTACACAAATGTTTTTGACTATTGAAGATTTGGATAAACAACAGAAGTTACTTTGGGCTATAGCTATGTGCAGATTTATTTCCTTGTGGATTACTATGTTTATTCTTTTTAACTATACTTCCTATATTGTTTGTGAGATTAATATTATATTTAATTGATTATATTAATATTTTGTAATAATAATCAATGCTTTGGTTTAACAAAATAGACAACTTAGAATAGAACAATGCTTTATTGTCATGGAAAATTGTACAATTTATACACAAAACTTACAGAGTCATAAAAAACAATAATAAACACAATAAAACAATAATAAACTAAAACAATAACAAAAAAATGTTAGGATATAAAGAGACTAACGCTCATAATCCTCATAATCGTATTGAAGGTTTTTATATCCTCTTTAAATCCTAACATTTACACAATGTGCTCATACCAGCAACAAGTTTTTATACTTGTGTAATATGAGTCCTATTTGAGAGTACCAGTAGTAATGCAATAGGTCTATAATTGCAGGCATTAGATTTTTCACCACCCTTATGAAGAGGAATAATGATGGCTGTCTTTAGGCAGCTCTAGAAATTTACCTTTCTGAAGGGGCTATCCTAGTGTAAAAGTATGAAATTCATATACTTTTTTGGGAATTTCTAAAATAAAAAGTACTGTACCAATTATTTTGAAAATTTGCATGAACATTTGTTATAAAAAGTACATGTGAAACAATTTTCATAAAAAAATATTGAAAATTAAATGATTTATTCGCCATCTACTAGCACTGTGAAAATAAAAACATAGCTCCACTGCTGCAGTGATTGGGAATAAAAGAGATCCTGAAACATAAAATATCAAAGTTATTATTGAAATATAGGTTATTTTCTATACCATCAAATAGGGATTTTTTTAATCGGATAAAAAATGTCAATTTGGAGGTTTTTGAAACTGAAAATGTTCTAGCTAATTTAAAAAAATTTCAACACTTCGTCATTTTTCCAAAAATCCTAATTGATGGTATAGGAAATAACTTATATTTCAATAATCAATATGTATTTGCAATTTTATAATTCAGGATCTCTATTACTCCCAATCGCTGCAGCAGTGGAGCCATGTTTTTTATTTTCACTGTGCCAGTAGATAGGGCATAAATCGTTAAATTTTCATTATTTTTTTTTATGAAAATTGTTTTACTTGTATGTACTTCTTTTTATAATAAATAGTCATGCAAATTTTCAAAACAATTGGTACAGTACTTTTTATTTTAGATATTCCCAAAAAAGTATGTGAATTTCGTTCTTTTACACTAGGATAGCCCCTTAAAAGAGTCATTAGTGGGATGAGGACTCCCAACACATTTTCTGGGAGATTTGAGACAATTTTTATGGATAGTCCATCAGTACTACAGGAAGATTTGCTTTTGATACTATTGATTGTTTGGATCAGTTCAGATTAATCAACTCTTATAAATAATGAATTTGAGACCTTTCTTGAATTAGGGAGATAGGAAATCGGATCTTAACAAAATTGATCTCTTGTGACAAAATAGTTGATGTTATAATTTTACTCACATTAATAAAGTATTCATGGTCTGGAAGGGAAAATGTTTGAGCTTTGTGAGTTTGATTTTGAAGAAGATTGTTTATTATGGACCAAATTTCTTTTGCAACACTTTTAAAGCTTCTCAGATGATTTTGATAGTATAATTTTTTAGCTGATTTTTTAAGTTTTAAATAGATTGCCCTGTACTTAGTGATATATTCAGTAACAGAGACGTTGGTAGTAAATTTCTTGATGTACAGGGTTATTCACTTATATTTTGACCCCCCCCCCATATATATTTTTGACATACAGTAGAACCCCGCAAATCCGAACTAACGGAAAGTGAAATTTTTTTTAAAAATTCAAGACAAAAACTTAAATACATGTTTATTAGGGGAGATATGCCTGAGACGGCATACTTTTTTTTTTAATATTTTGTAATCGATAATCGATAGAGTTAGACATGTAATAAAAATCAAAGTCAGTGCTAGGAACATTTACATAAATATAACATTATTTTTTAACAAGGTACATATTATAGTTTTTTTCTGAGAAAATAAATTATAAAGTATTACATGTGCCATCTCACCCACATACATGTGGGTAAGATGGCATACCCTTGAAATAAAGGCACTAATCTCGACTCATAAGTCACAAATAATTTTTTTTGTAGTCTTGGGTACACCGGCACATTCGGAATATGACCACTTGCCACAAATTTGGCAAGGTTAGTCATTTGGCACATCTTCGTCAGGTTTTTCGAGAACGAGATAATGAAAAGAGGCCAATACAAAAAATGCAAGCAGCATCTTCCTCGTCACTTGTCTCAATATCGACGGAATCGATTTTGTTGGTTCGAATTCCTCTTAAAACGATCCATAACTGTAACGACAAACTTCAATCATATAACAAAATTAATGCAGTGTAAAAACGCATAAGGGTGAGATGGAATACCTATGCCATCTTATCCACCTGCTTACTATGCCATCTCAGGCAACATTGCAATCATACCGTTTTTTTAACCTAATTTTTCTTAAGCACATTTTTAAGATATAAATCGATACAGGCGTGATAGGCATGCATAAGGTAAAGGAACATCACAAAATTTAAAAACTTAACTCAGGTGTAAAGACTCGCGAATTATAATGTGATACAAAAAAGTCAATAAATATTTTGTCCTACTTAATTAACATTCCAAAGGCTACTGCTGTCAAAATAAAACTAACATGCATAAGTTCAACAATGTCGACAAATTTTAACTTGAGGAACTGAAAACTGTCATACTAGGCACCAAATTTGGAATAGTTTACGAAAAACACGTGATATGCCATCTCAGCCAGTATGCCGTCTCGGGCATACTTCCCCTATACAGAGTATAACCAGAAAATTGAACAATATTGGATTAGTAGGACTTCATTTAAAATTTCTTAAAAATAAATACGTAGGTACTTTATATGTAGTGCTTATAAAGGTTAAACATAAATTTACTTCGGTTTTCTCATAGTCAGGTTACCAGTTTTGCAGGAGAGCTTTGAATTACTGGTTAGGCTGAATTTCGAATAATCCGAACTTTTCAGAATCCGAACAGGCTGCCCCCCCAATTAGTTCGGATTTTCGGGGTTCTACTGTATACAACATACTAGTGACGTCATCCATCTGGGCGTGATGACGTAATCAAATATTTTTTTAAATGAGAATAGCGATCGTGTGCTAGCTCATTCTTCTTTTTGTGTCAATTAATTTAATTTAAAAAAAATTCTTTGGACACTCTGTATAATTAATCATGTTAATGTTTATATTACTGAATAGGGAATTGAATAACCTTTTAAATGAGCTAGCACTCGACCCCTATTCCAATTTAAAAAAAATAGTAGATTACGTCGTCACATCCAAATGGATGACGTCACTAGTACGATAACAGGGTGTTTGGTAAAGAATGGGCGATAGCTTACCCTTAGATTCCTGGGGTTAAAATAGTTCGATTTAAGCTAACTTACCTTAGTACGAAAGTTGATAATAACCGAGATACAGGGTGTCAAAGTTAAACTTTTATTTTATTTATTCTTGAATATTTCCTAACGGCATGAGATAATAACACTAAATTTGGTAAGCGGGGGTTTTTTGGGACGAGAAATCTAAATTCGCCACCAAAAATGATATATAGCAAGATATGTTCTTGGAATTAGAAGATAGAAGTAGTCGATCTAAAAATATACTAATCTATAATGTTGATGAGAGCCAATCTAAGGTTACTAATGAGAGAATAGATCATGACAAGGCAAATACTCGAGAAGTACTAACGAAACTGGAGGTTGGAGCAACTGAGTTTAAGGTTTTGAGGGTATGACGTGGTAATAGCAGTAGTGACAGGCCAAGACCACTTAAGGTAATTTTTCAAAATAATACCACAGTGATTGCATGTCTTAAAAACAAACATAAGTTGAAGCCATCGAGCATATTGATTAAATCAGATCTTACTCAAATGCAACGAAATCATCTCAAGAAATTATATGAAGAACTTGATAGGCGTAGAAGAAATGGTGAATCAAACTTGGCAATACGATACAAGAATGGTAACCCGTTTATTTCAAAGGTAAAAGAACAAAACCACCAGAATCCAAAAAACTCCCAAATGCGAACATAAGTATGAATAGTATATCACTTTACTACCAAAATGTGCGTGGTCTGCGTACGAAGCTAAAGGACATATATTTGACATCCTGTTCAGCTATATATGACGTTATTTTCCTAACAGAGAGTTGGCTTGGTCCTGAAATTAAAAGTAATGAAGTTTTCTGTGATTTATATACCGTATACCGTCGGGACCGTGATCATATTTCCAGCGAGAAATCAAAAGGAAGTGGAGTGTTAATTGCAGTTAGAAGTGATATCAGTTCTTGTCTAGTGGAAATTGCCAGTTCAAATGTAGAACAGGTTTTTGCTGGAATTACTATTAATTGCATTAAATATGTTTTTGGCTGTGTCTACATTCCGCCCAGATCTAGATTGGATGTTTATTCCAATCACATTGATACTGTAAAACTAATTATGAATAAGTATAAAGATTCTAAACTAGTATTATTTGGGGATTATAATCTACCAAATCTGATATGGGACGGTGAGACGACTGCTAACAATATAAGTATGATACTGAAATTTTGTTTTATGACGAATTCAATTTTTTTAGGATTAGGTCAATATAATTATTTTAAAAACCAGTATGACTCAATTCTTGATCTGTGTTTCTCTGATACTTATTTAAATCTAAAAAAAGCGGAAGCTTTAATGACGTGTGACAGGTATCATCCCTCACTTGAAGCATTAATATTATTTGATAATCAATATATCAGTTTGGAAACTAATATTTATTATAACTTTCACAAGGCGGATTATTGTGCCTTGAATAATTATTTGCTTCAGATCAATTGGATTGAGTTGTACTGTTTAGAGGATGTAAATGACATTTTAGATGCTTTTTATTCCATTATTTGGAACGCAATTGAACTTTTTGTACCAAAGATATCTATAAAAAGATCGAATTTTCCTGTTTGGTTCTCATCTGAACTTGAGAGTAAAGTCATTGCCAAAAAGATTGCGCATAAAAAATATAAAACTACAAATAAGTATCACCACTATATTGAATTTAAAAATTTGAGAGATGAATGCTCATCACTCACTGAGCAGTCTTACTATGCTTACGTTTCAAATATGGAAGTGAGAATAAATGAGAACGCTGGTGAATTTTGGAAGTTCATCAAAAATAAAACCAACGGACATGGTGCTCTCCCTGGCTCTATGTTTCTAGGTGAGGAAAGTGAGAATGACAAACAAAAAATAACAGAGTTGTTTGCGAAACATTTTGGTACTGTATACAGCACTTTTAATGGTAAATCTCTGGATAACCTGGAGAGTAATGAAATTTTCTCACAACAGATGGAGGTGGAAATTAGTAACCTCGAAGTCACTTTTGACAATTTACTGAATGTGTTGTTGTCATTAAATGTCAATAAAGGGGCTGGCCCTGATTTGATACCGAATTTGTTCCTAAGAGAAAGTGCAGTGTCCTTGTGTGAACCATTAGTATATGTTCTTAATAAATCTCTCCAGACGGGAATTTTCCCGAACAGATGGAAACATTCCTTTGTGTGTCCTATTTTCAAGGCAGGAGATCATAGTGATATCAAAAATTATCGGCCAGTTTGTATTCAGTCAGCCTTATCTAAAGTATTTGAAAAAATGGTTTTGCCAAGTTTGGATAATTGTTTTAGGAACTTTATTACGGACAACCAACGTGGATTTGTAGGCAGACGTTCTACTCTCACTAACCTCTTTTTTGTATATCGATAGTATAGGTACAGCAATGGATGAGGGTTACGAGGTGCACTCTATATACACCGATTTCAGTAAGGCCTTTGACCTACTAGATCATAATGTCTTAATTACAAAGCTGAGAAACTCTGGTATCACTGGTTCTTTATTAGCTTGGTTTACTTCGTATTTGCAAGGAAGAACATTGCAAGTAAGATCAGCAGGATGTGTTTCTAATGGATTTGAAACCATGTCAGGGGTTCCCATTTGGGTCCTAAGCTTTTTCTGTTGTTGGTAAATGATATTGGTAGGAACTTTAAATCTGAATACCTGATATTTTCAGACAACTTAAAGATATTTAAATGCATTAGGTCAGAATCTGATTGTGAGGGTTTGCAGAGAGACTTGGATTCTTTAGTACATTGGTGCCAGGAAAATAATCTTAGATTGAATGCTTCGAAACGCTCATATATTATTTTTTCACGTAATAAGACCACCAGTGATTTTAAATACAAGATCGGAGATGTGGATTTATCTAGGGTTCAGGTAATTAAGGATTTAGGTGTGTTACTGGATAGTAAGCTAAGTTTCGTGGACCATTATGATGCCACTATTGCACGTGCTAATCGGACATTAGGGTTAGTCATCAGAATGTCATATGATTTTAATAATTTGTTTGTAATTGTGAGATTGTTTTTGAGTTATGTTCGTTCATTACTAGAGTATTGTTCAGTGATTTGGAGTCCAAGTTATGAGAATCACAAATATCGAATTGAATCGATTCAAAATAAATTCGTTATATATCTGCGGTATAGATTAGGAACTAGAGGAATGCAATTGAATTCCAGTCAGGTCATGCAGATGTTTCATTTGCACCGTCTAGAGGATCGCAGGCGATACTTTGACCTTAATTTCATATTTAAGGTGTTAAATGGTATTATTGTTGCACCTGGCATTCTGGGTCGAATAGATTTTTATGTTCCAGCTAGGAATTTGAGAAGATGTCCCTTGCTATCCGCTAGATCGTGCAATACACGTCATGCAGAAAATATGCCTTTAAATAGAATTGTTTCTAGTGTAAATGAGTTTCCAAATATAGACTTTATGGGAGTCACACTAAATGCTTTTAAAAGGACTATTTCACGTGAATTATTTTAATTTGGTTTTAATTTTTTGATGTCGTTAGTTTAATTGTAAGTAATGTAAGTTAACTTGTGTTCAATGTTTAATTTTGACTTTTAATTTTAATTGTAAAATGGAGTTTTCTGTCAATAAATATTAATTTAATATTTCCCAAAAGGAGCTACATACGTCTTTCAGCACTCATTTAATACATTCAATTTTTTGAATCAAAATTTTTATTATGTTCATATTTTTATTCAAAAAAGTATACTACATTCATCTCGCTAAACTTAACTGTGTTTGAGATAAACGCATTTTAAGTCTGTGATACATCATTTTTTTCAAAAACGAAAATTATAAACGTCAGATGGAAGTTGATTTAAAAAACGCGTATCATCAAATACCAATTCATGAATCTGACAAACCATGTACAGCTTTTGAGGAAAGTGGATGCCTTTACCAATTTTGTCGTATTCCTCTTGGGGTGACCAATGGATTATCATATTTTCAGAGAGCCATTGATTCTATCAATAAAAAAGAAAATCTACAAGGGGTTTACGCTTATTTAGATGACATAACAGTTAGTGGTGAGGATCAAGATAGCTATGATTTGAATTTACAGAAGTTTTTAAATGCCGTTAAAAAATATGGGTTAACTTTAAATCAAAATAAATGTCACTACAATCAAAAGTTATAAATATTTTGGGATATACAATATTGCACTTCTATGGACAGTAATTAATGAAAAATAAATTCTCATTGTTGAAACAGATACATGAATGAATTTGCTATTTCTATCATGCTGAGTCAATCTGGAAGACCCGTTACTTTTTTCTCACGTATCCTCACAGATTCTGAACAAAAAAAAAAATTGATGAATTTTCAAGATTTCCATGCTAAGATACGTCCAGTCAGACCGGGGGACTAGCTTGACTTACCAAGAATTTATTAATTACCTACACTCTAAAGGAATATCTTCAAGTAGAACAACACCATATTGAAGGAAATGGTTAAGTTAAAAGATACAATCTTAGACAAGGAAAAAAGAGAGGACGGGTAACACCCATTTAACACACACGTTCCAAAAGTGAAGCCAGTTTTTGGTTTGTTTGTCACCAGAAACATGGCGGTCACGTCAAAAATAACAATGGGTTGCCAGTGGTGGGTGTTCGTTGAAGGTTAAAATTTCATAAAAAATAAAGTAAATCATCATCTAAAATTCGTAATAAAAACATATGTATGTATTGAAACATATGTACGTAATATGAGCAACTTAATAAAACATTTACCGTACACAAATTCTTCATTTTAAATACATTTCATGTTTTTATTTTAAATACTCAATGCATAACAATACCCCAAAGATACGTCGATGATCAAAATCCCCGGTGTCAGTTTGGCTTCACTTTTGGTCATAGGATTACTCGTCCTCTCTCTTTCCTTGTCTAAGGATACAATGGAGTTATATGGAAAGCAGTGAATCTAGCATTGAAAACCAGAAATTTAGACATCACTAAATGGAAAAATGTTCTATATACCAGATGCTCTGCACTCTATATGAAGTTTACTGTCTACAGCAACCAATTGTACACATCATGAACATGTGTTTACTTTTCAATGAAGATCAACTAGCAGAAATTCTATTTCTTCATGAAGGATTCAGACAAAGTATTACTAAGAAAATTTGTATGAATGAGTAAGTTTGATCCTTTAGTTGAAGAGGATTATCTTTTAGAAGCCAATGCAGATTATGCCTTAATGCAGTATCCAAACAGAAAGAAAAGTACAGTTGCAACGAAGTACTCAGCTCCTAAAAGTGACCTAAAATTATTGAATCACAATAGTGATTAAGATGAAAATGAAAGTCCAAATAATACACTAAAGAATTCCACTACCAAATCAATATCAGATGAGACAAAAAATTTACCTGTTTAAGAACCGAATCAAGTCTCTGATGATAATCATGAACCAATATTAGAAAATTCAGATTTTCAATCTAGCCGTAAATAAGCTAGAACTAAAAATAAACTAAGATATTTCCAACATTTTGTTCAAAAATAGAAATAGGGCCGCATTAAATTATTTGGGTTATGTTGTCTTGTCATTTGTCATAATAATTAAAGAAAAAAGAAGAATAAAGTAATTCTCCTTATTTCAGTTGCCGTCCCGTACCCCCACTTAGTTTCATGTTATGTTTCTCGATACATTGTGCTAGAAAGAGATACCGCAAACCAGTCGAAGAGATCTTGTCGTCAGTGGTGGCGGAGTGAGGGCTCACTCTATGTTAATATATACCTCTATGTTCTGAGCTGAGTCTATTTTCTACTTCTAGTTTTCTGATCTAACTGATTATTTAGTGATTAAAATACTCGCCTATCTGTAGTAGAGTTGTAAAAAAAGTGTGTAAAGACGCATTTGTTGAGTTTTTCAAAGAATTTACATACAATTTGATTATTTTGTATGAAGATTATGACTTACTAGTGTTTATCTAACGAAAAGTGAAAATGTTCTTTATCATTTCCATTTGTTATTTTTTACTTTCTTGACCTGGGTTAAGTTGTTGTCCATGTTTGATTTCAACAAAAATAATAAGACACTTTTTCTTTAAATTTCTATTATGGGAAGAAACATGAACTGCGACATGATTTCCATGCCGAAGACCCTTTTGAATACATGCTTGGCATATTTGGTCCTGTTATTAATACAAAAAGGTATGTGATTTTACATAGGTCATCACTTTGTTTTAACTTAACATGGTTTAATTTTAACGTAAATTAAGAAAACTGTAGCATCTTTGGGTACATAAACTTAAACATTCTCTTACTATTATCATAAGATTTCATTTCTAAGCAGTTTCAAAATGTTATTACACTGTTGCTTTTGCTTGTTTTGATTACAAAGTTGTATTGTCAAATTCTCCTCATTCTTCTATTTACCTACATTAGGGTATCTGAAAGATTAATTATTCTGCTATTAAATTGATATGGAGCTTTCAAAGTTTTTACAGAGATTTTAAAGAAATAACAAAGCTACAACATGAACATGTTTCAAATATGAAACAATATTTCAAGAATTAAGTAGTGTGTGTGTGTGTGTGTGTGTGTGTGAACAAATGGCTTGGATGCGAGTCCGTTAGCCACAGATTTTTATTTTATTTTTACCTCAATTTACTAGTTTTGTTATATTTATACGTATTTCACTTAAATGATTATATTTGTTTCTTTCAAGTAGTTTATGAGTAATTTAAATATTTCCATTTTATGACAACTTAGTAGATATTCTATACTAATTGGAAAATGAACTTGTGTTTGTCGTAAATTGTAATATAATTGATTTATATATCTCTCGTTAATTTTGCATTCCAAAAAATATGGTTTAAATCTCTAATTGAAACATTATCACAAAAACATACTGATGAATTAATTATTCCTAATTTGTGCAGATGTGCCTCATATTTCCCGTGTCGAGTTTTTAATCTGACGATAGTAGAAATATCTTGCTTTGGCAGGTTATATTTAAATATGTATTCAGGTGGCGGAGGAAGTTCTTGATGTAAAGAAAAATATAAATTTTTTGACATGCTTGTAATATTTTTCCATTCTTTTTTCCATATTTTATTAAGTATTTAATTTATTTAATTTATTTTATTTAATTAAGTAGTATTTGTTGAACTAGTAAGTTAACACTACTTAGTATGTATCCCGTATTATTTTAACAATATATCTCAGTTGGTAATATTTCTATGAATGCTAATAGGGTGAGAGTGAGCTATATTTTAAACACATTCATAAGAAAAGATTCCAGTTTTTCAACAAAAGTTTTGAATATCATTTACAAACTAGTATTACTAATATGCAACTGTGAGTCATGGACTTTAAATGGCACAATAAAAACTAATATTTAAGCCATGGAAGTTGTACTCCTTCCACTTAGCTGTATCACTTTCATGAGTTAAGATTGATACTCATGACTTAAGAGTGATGCCACATGAAGTCAAAAGAAATCGTAAGATCAAGAGAAATAAATCATAAGAAATTGTGAGATTCCGCTACAGTTGAATTCTGAAAGGAACCGGGCTTTTTTAATGATAAATAATTATACAAAACTATTTTGTATACAATTTTATATATCTCAAAAATGATATTCATAAAAATAATACATTTTTTCTGTAAATTTCTATTATGGGAAGAAACCACTGGCGAAGCGTCCATGTAGCCACTGTTACCATTGGTAACAGTTAAAAATCTTGCAAATAAATATTTTATGACGATGAATAATTCTATTTACCAATATTTTTACCAATAGAAATATATTATTATATTATGTGGTAATAGTACCTAACTCAGTAAATATCTCACTAAATAGCCAACTACTCGTAGACACGAAAATATTGGCGAGTTTATGTGACTCCGTTGCACTTTATTATACTCTGTTACCAGACTCATTTCTGGTGATAATGGTTATATACGCACGCTGGCGCTCGGGACGGGTAGTGACTGAAAATTTTGAAGAAGCGACGGCATAAGCCTGCTGTGTATCAGTAGGGCTGTTACCAAATTTAAAATTGGTGACAGTACCTATAAAAAGTGTGCGTGTAGTTAAAAATAGATGAGTGTCACACTTCTTAATCGATCAACTACTTGAAAAGTAATTCTCCTTGTATAATTTTGAAGAAAAAAATGAGATTATTAAAAATGAAAGACCTATTTTAAACAATTTAAAAAAGGAATCAACAAAAGTAGTTCGATATTTTAAATTTAGTTGGTACAGTGAAAATCCTTGGTTATATTATCGTTGCAAGAAAAATATACTGTATTGCTGGGCATGTCTTCTGATTTCTACAGAAAAATGGGTGGACCAGGTTCACGATTTAAATGGTGTTAGATTTTTGAAAAGGAGACATGAAATTTCTCCGTTACCTACATGTAAGATGTATACCCAATTTGATTCAGTTTGGCCAAACAAAAATCAAAAGTTCTCTTAACCAAGCTTTTAAAGCAAATATTGCTAAACATAATGAGTTTGTTCAAAAATAGATAGGTATATGGTATATCCTTAGCACACTTATAAGAGATACTGTATGTTTTTGGGCCAAACAAGAACTAGCGTTGTGTGATCATTTTGAGTGCGACAACTCTGACAATCGAGGCAATTACAGGGAATTGTTAACATTAATTGCCAAAAAAGATCAAAAATTTTGTCAACATCTAGAAACATCTGTTTTTTTGAGAGTTTCAAGTCATATACAAAATGATATTATTGAAGCTACACTCACCGGCACAAAATTCCGCCACCCAAAATTTTTGATTAAGTTTGACAATTTATAACTTTATTATTTGTGCTCCGATTTTCAAGATTCTTGCACCAGTTTGTAGGTACATGTATGCATATTGTTTGGTATTATTCCGGTAACAAAAATTTTTGCTTGCATGTCATTGTACAGGGGTGAAAGGAAGCGTTGTATTTTCTCCTAATTTTAAAAAATTCTGTGGAAAAATGGAATAGCTGAATTTGTTTCATAGTCCTGTCATATTTTCCCGGAGGCATCACCAACATTTTGTTTTTTGAATCATCCGAATATCTTTTTTCTTGTAAGAGCTGTACCATTTTTTGTAAATAAAAACACTGATTGATTCATACAATTGAGGTTGGATTGATAAGATTAGAATGGCCCGCATGCAGCCCAGATCTCAATCATATTGAGCATTTTTGGGATGAATAAAAAAGCTATCTGCAGTCATCCTAGGCCTCCAGAAAAGTTGGTACATTTATGGCCCTTGTAGAGGAATATTGGGCTATTCCCCAAGCAAGGAAAACACATCTTTATTAGATGCTAAACAGATTGCGAGCAGTCGTTGCTGCAAGAGGTGGACATAACCGCTATTGAATTGTTTTGTTTTCTTGTTAAATTTGTTTTGTTTTGTTAATTTTAGTGCGTTTGATATTTTCAATTAAATAAACCTTCAAAGCAGTGTTTTTAATTACAGCTCTTACAAGAAAAGAGATTCAGATAATTCAAAAAACAAGACCTTAGTGATACCTCCAGGATAATACAAAAAGGGTATGAAACAAAATCAGCCCTCCAATTTTTCCACAGAATTTTTTAAAGTTAGGAGAAAAAACAACGCTTACATTCACTCCCATATAATGCCATCTAAGCAAAAAATTTTTGTTACCGGAATAATAGCAATTGACATCAATACATGTACCTACAAACTCGTGCAAGAATCTTGAAAATCGAAGTACAAATAATAAAGTTATAGATAGATTGTCAAACTTAATCAAAAATTTTGGGTGGCGGAATTTTGTGCCGGTGAGTGTATATATACATTTAGCCATATCTTCATTTTTTTAAATAAGATTTTTTGCATCTGGTTTTGGTAACACTTCAGAAAAAGTCATGTGTCGCCACTGGAAGAAACAAAAACTACAGCATGCTTTCAATGCCAAAGACTCTTTTGAATACATGCTTGACATATTTATTCCTGTTATTAATACAAAAAGGTATGTGATTTTACATAGGTCATCACTTTGTTTTAACTTAACATTAACATGGTATCATTTTACTGTAAATTAATAAAACTGTAGCATGTTTTGGTATATACATTTAAACATACTCTTACTATCATTATAAGATTTCATTTTTAAGCAGCTTCAAATTGATATTACACTGTTGCTTTTGCTTGTTTTGATTACAAAGTTGGATGTATTATCAAATTTTGCTCATTCTTCTATTTACTTACATCTTAGGGTATCAGAAAGGTAATTAAATACTTCAGTTATTAAATTAATATAGAGATTTCAAAGTCTTTACAGAGATTTTAAGGATATAAGCCACAACATAAGAATGCATTATATGAAACAATATTTCAAGAATTAGTATTTTTGAACTAGGTAGTTAATACAGTAGCATTATTTTAACAAAATATCCCAGTTAGTGATATTTCTGTGAATGCCAATAGGGTGAGCTATATTTTAAACACATTAGCATTAGAGAAGATTCCAGTTTTGAAACAAAAGTTTTGAATATCATTTAAGTACATACTAGTATTAGTATTACTAATATACAACTGTGAGTCATGGACTTTAAATGACACAATACAAAGTAATTAAGCCACAAAAGTTTTACTCCTATACTAAAATCACAATTAAGATGCACTAGAAATAAGCCCAGACACTTGAATGTTACCAGGAGCACTCCCGAATCATGATTTGGGATTTATACAATGTATGTACATTGTAAATCATGATTTGGGAGTGCTCCTTGTAACATTCAACGTGTCTTGTTTTGTTTATTTCTAGGGCATCTTGATTGTGATTTTAGTATAGGTGTATCACTTCAGATATATCTTAGTAATTTAAGATTGTTAATAACAGCAAATCACAAATTATACATGTTGTCCTAAGCTAGAAACTGAGCGTAAGGCTAGATATAATCAAGGGAAGTTGAATGGACACTAAATCTTAAAAGATATAGAAAATGTTGACAAAACTTCGGTATTTTAAACAATATAATATTTAAATTATAAGTTTTTAATTTAAAAATCTTTTAGTAATATTTTTCAATATTATTTTTCGATTTTTCTAGAAAACCGTGTGTCCTACTAACTTAAAGCAAGAGTACCTTTTAGTACTAGAATACCTCACGATTTAATAATCCAGTGTCAAACATGCTTAAAAGTTAAAGACAAAAAAGTTATGTGATAAAATAACCATTGCCCTACCAAAAACGGACGCCTATGATCGGTACTAGAAATGCACAGTAAATGGAATCGATTTATCTCTGGAAGATAAATATACGCACTGATTTTCGTTTTTCTAAATTGAAGCGTTCTGGAGGTATTTAAGAAAAACTAATTACAAGACGCCATTTTCAAAGAGCTCTAGCTCCCTTAGGAAGTATTTTCGGACTAGGTGAATTCAGCTAAATTGTCTTAAAATAATCTGGAGTCTCCTGTCTTCATTTGTCGGTAGAGTTTCTGGACACCCTGTATATTCTGGAAGTGCCCAACAGAGGCCTATTAGAGAGGTGGCAGAGCCTGGTAGAGTAAATTAATATGGAGATTTTAAAGTTTACAGAGATTTTAAATACCGGGTGTTCACTTATATTTTCCCCCATTTTAACTGCCTATAACTTCTAAAAGGCTCAATATAGAAATATGCGGTTTTCGCTGAAATGTTTTATTTTAGTAAAAGTTTTGTCTGAATGGATTGAACTTTTTATATCGCTTTCAAATACGAAAACAAAAATGGCGGATTTTTGAAAAAAACTTTGTTGATTTTTTTAATGGAACACCCAGTATATTTTTTTGTAAATTGAAAGAAGGGTCCTTCACCTATCCAGCGATATAAAGTTTTTCAAAATCGGTTGTCAAATCACTGAGTAATTAATTTTTAAAATGAGAGGTATAACATGAATACCACATAACATAATATCAATTTATGTGATTTCCACATTGCATCTCTCATTTTAAAAATTAATTGCTCAGTCATTTGACAACCGATTTTAAAATTTTTTATATCGCTGGATAGGTAAATAAACGTTTTTTCAAGTTTTTAGGTAAATGACCATTTTTTATAACTCTTTTAAATAAAAAATTGCGGATTTTTGAAAAAAAAACCGTTGTTGACTTTTTTTATTAAAACACCCAGTATACTTTTTTGTAACTTGAAAAAATCGTCATTTACCTATCCAGCGATATAAAAAATTTTAAAATCGGTTGTCAAATGACTGAGCAATTAATTTTTAAAATGAGAGATGCAATGTGGAAATCACATAACATAATATCAATTTGCTTAGTCATGTTATTTAGGTATGTAATATCCATGTTGCACCCCTCATTTTAAAAATTAATTACTCAGTGAGTTGACAACCGATTTTGAAAAACTTCATATCGCTGGATAGGTGAATGACCTTTCTTTCAATTTACAGAAAAATATAGTGGGTGTTCCATTAAAAAAAAGTCAACAACGTTTTTTTTCAAAGATCCGCCATTTTTTTTTTTCGTATTTGAAAGCGATATAAAAAATTTAATCCATTCAGACAAAACTTTTGCTAAAATAAAACATTTCAGCGAAAACCGCATATTTTTATCTTGAGCCGTTTAGAAGTTATAGGCAGTTAAAATGGGGGAAAATACAAGTGGACACCCGGTATATAAAAAATCCACAACATGAAAATGCATTATGTAACACAATATCCCAAGAATTAGTATTTTTTAAACTACTAGTAAGTTAATACATTACATTAATACAATATTATTTTAACAAAATATTTCAGTTGGTGATATTTGTGTGAATGCCAATAGGGTGTGCTATATTTTAAACACACTCATAAGAAAAGATTTCAGCTTTGAAACAAAAGTTTTGAATATCATTTACTTACATACCTACTAGTATTACTAATATACAACTCTGAGTCATGGACTTTAAATGACACATTAAAAATTAATATCTAACCCAGGAAAGTTGTTCTCCTTACTCTTGGGTGTATGACTTTCGTGACACAAGACTGATACTAAAAGCATATTTCTATTATGGGAAGAAACATGGACTATGACATGATTTCAATGCTAAAGGTTTTTTTGAATACATGCTTTCCATATTTGGTCCTGTTAGTAATACAAAAAGGTGTGATTTTACATAGGTCATCACTTTGTTTTAAGTTAACATGGTATCATTTTATCATAAATTAAGAAAACTACAGCATCTTTTGGTACATAAATTTAAACATATCCTTACTATTATTATAAGATTTCATTTTTAAGCAGTTTCAAAATGTTATTACACTGTTGCTTTTGCTTGTTTTGATTACACAGTTGTATTGTCAAATTTTGGTCATTCTTGTATTCACCTACATCTTAGGGTATCAGAAAGATTAAATACATACTTCAGCTATTAATTTAATATAGAGATTTCAAAGTCTTTACAGAGATTTTAAGGATATAAACTAAGTCACAACATGAAAATGCCTTATATGAAACAATATTTCAAGAATCAGTATTTTTTGAAGGATGAAGTTAATACAGTAGCATTATTTTAACATAATATTTCAGTTGGTGATATTTCTGTGAATGCCAATAGGGTCTGCTATATTTTAAACACACTCATAAGAAAAGATTCCAGTTTTGAAACAAAAGTTTTGACTATTATTTACATACTAGTATTACTAATATACAACTGTGAGTCATGGACTTTAAATGACACATTAATATCTAGCCCACTAAAGTTGTAGCCTTGTACTTCTTCCTCTTAGGTGTATTACTTCCGTGACTAAAGATTGATACTCAATGATGCCACATGAAGTCAAAGAGAAATCATAAGATGGAGAGAAATAAATCATGAGATTTCACTGCAGTTGAATGTTAGAATAGAATAGAAATATGCTTTATTGCCATGAAAAAATTTACAATTTTATCGACAAAGCTTATAAATACAGTACAACCTGCCATATCCGGACCTGTCATATCCGGACCTCCCCATATCCGGACAGTTCTGCGCCAGATCTACGGAAATCTGCCGAGAAAGGCAGTCCTGCTGTTGGACAACGCACTAAAAGAAGAACTAAAAGATGGCGAAATAATGTATTATAGAATCTATAAATATAAAACGTGTCTATCGACGAAAGTTATCGACGGCGTTGATTACTGGAATGTATGAAGGAGAAAACGTTTCAGAGACTATAAAAGAAGTAGTGGTCTTGATATTCGGATTTTTTCGTATCCGGATCGGTCTGTCGCCACATTGATCCGGTTATGGCAGGTTTGACTGTAGTCAAAAAAACAAAACAGTAACAATCCAATTTACTAAAATTACATAAATCGTCAATAGTCAATAGTTAGGGATTTTTAAATGATAAATAATTATACCAAACTATTTTAATTACATTATATTGTCATATATTATATAATATATAAGTATGTACATATTTAAAAATGAGTGTTTAAAATATTTTTTGTTATATATCTACCTAGAAATATATTTATATTTTAGGGGAACCACCAGTATCAGATATAATTTTAGGGAATTACCTACCTACTAGGGGAACTTTTACAATATATGTATGCAAGCTATGGATTTATCCATTCAATATTAAGCAGTGATTATAAACATTCTTTATAGTTTAAACATCAAGGAAAATTATCAACATCAGTCAAAGACATATTATGATATGAGGTATTTTACCCAAGAACATAGTAATAATATAGTTGTTCCATTTTAACTTTACCCATGCCTCATGATTAATTTTCAAACAAATTAAATCAAAACATAAAGTGAAACAAACGTACGTCGATGTCTATAGTATACACAATATACACAATGTATATATGTTACAGTTCAAGTTGATTATCCAGTTGGAGTTGACTTTTCCTAGTTCGAGTCGACTCAAACGGCTGGTTTTAGTAAAAGTTGATTATAAATATAAAATGAAGATTTTTATTCAACATTTACTAGTAAAAGTAGACTCCAACTAGTTAAAGTATACTCTTCCCAATGCCATTTAGTAAAAGTTGATTCACACAAACAACCGATTCTAGAAATTAAATGTACTGTATATAATTATGTTCAAATCGTGATATTTATAGTCCAGGCTGTATCGTCGCCCCGATAGGTAAATTATTCCAGTTCGATTTTTTTGCACAAACTTACTCAAAAAGAGGTCCTTATAACGAATCCACAGGCTGTCAGGTGGCACCGTAATCGAAAAATTGTTTAAAAAATTTTTTTTAAACAAATTCACAAAAAAAATTCACTTCTGACATTTTTTTACATCATTAATTTGGGTCATTCGGAGCAAAGGAGGTCTTCTATGATTTTTCTGTAAAATTTATTGTTGTCGAGTTATACGCGACTTAAAATTTGAAACATGCGAAAATGACCATTTTCAAGGCTTAATAACTCAGTTAAAAATTATTATTATGAAAGTCAGAAAGTCACCAAATCAAATTTTAACGACCCCCCCCCCCCTACAAGGTACTGAAGAAATATTTGTCATTATTGTATTACTAAGCTGTTAGTTTTAATTATTAACAATGAGCGCTAGGAGCGTATTGAGGCGGCTGTCAATGTGAGTGCGACTGAGATGCACCATTGGACGGTCGGAATGGAGAATCTTACTCGCACTCACATTGACGGCCGCCTCAATACGCTTTTAGCGCTCATTGTTGATAATTAAAAATAACAGCTTAGTAATAAAATAATGACAAAAATTTCTTCAGAATCTGGTAGGGGGGGCTTTAAACTTTGATTAGGTGACTTTCTGACTTTCATAATAGTTTATAATCGAGTTATTAAACCTTAAAAATGGTCATTTCGCATTTTTCAAATTTTAAATCGCGTATAACTCGAAAACTATCAATTTTAGAGAAAATTCACAAGAGACCTTTTTTGCTCCGAATGACCAAAATAATCTAAAAAAAATTGTCCGGAGTGAAATACTTAGTTATTTATAAAACAGTTTGTGAAGTATGCTTTTTGCGCACGCACGCGATGTTTAGAGCACGAGCGGGCCGAGTGCTATACATCGCCTAAGTGCGCAAAAAGTACTTCACGCACAGTTTCATACAATATTTTATCTACCAAAAAACAAATAAAAAAACTGCAACTCTTCGTCACTGGAATACATTCCTATTTTAAAATTTTTTAGAACTTTGACATTTAAAAATTCAAACTTCTGTCAAACCACAAAACTGTCAAAACTTTTTTTGTAATTTATTGCTCGCATGTCATCACCATGACAAGGCGAAAGTTAAGGATATTTGATTATATGAAAGTGTGCTAAAAAACAGTCCGAAAAAGTAAATCCCATTTAAAATACATTATTACTTCAGGCACACTTTAAACCCTTCATGTACTGATATCTATATTTACAATTTTCACACAATAAAAACTTATACATAATATGAGGTAGAGTAGATAAGAATTATTTTTGTGAATTTGGTAACAAAAATTGGTTAAACAATTTTTCGACCGCGGTACCGCCTGACACTGTGTATTTATTATAAGGATGTATTTGTTTGAGTAAGTTTGTGCAAAAAAATCGAATCAGAATAATTTACCTAACGGGGGCGACGTTACAGGCTGGACTAATAAGTAGTTGAAACGGTCAAAACAAAGAGATGCACACTCATCAAAAATGCACGTGAGATTATACTCGTATAAATTGTATAATCTACTTTTACTAACAAGAGTTAGGAAGAGTCAACTTCAACTAGTAAAAGTTGATTTAAATTTTTCAAATCAACTTTTACTGCTCGTTTCAGTTGGAGTTGACTCCTTGGAGTCAACTCTAACTGAGAATCAACTTGAACTGTAACATATACACATCGACATACGTTTCACTTTATATTTTGACTTAACTTTTTTGAAAATAAATCGTGGCGCATGGGCAAAGATAAAATGGAACAACAATATAATGGGTATACATAAAGCTAATTTTATTTTCTAACGATTTAACATTTTCTCCCCACTTGTTGGATTTCAAAGTTATTGAAGATGAAATACAAGTCATTATTATTTATATTTATGAAATTGCTGATTTGTTTCATATTATTATTCTGAAGCTATTTCCTTGTACCTCTTACATAATTTACTATTTTATTAAAATTAAATTATTAGATTTTTTTAAAGCAACAAAAACAACATTTGTTAACAATTTCAGAAGTGGAAGTCAAAACTTAAATTATTGTCCCTTATTTCCAAACAAAATAGTAAATTGATTTATATTTTATCTCAAACACACACTGAAATCAATATGTTTTTACTAGATCTGTTTGTACCTCCTTTTAACTAACACAAAATTTGGTCTGTCTAATTCTTCATATTTATCAAAGACAGTAAGCATAAAATTGAGTTGTTTATGGACCAATATTTTAATTTACACTTTTAAAGCAATAAATAACCTTTTAAGCCTTGTTTATATTATTTTGTGTATATTAATTGAGTCAATTGTAGGTGCAGATATAAAAGTACAGTTGATTTATGAATATTTCAAGGGGACAATCTAAGAGCACTTAAATAAATGCTGATTTTCTCTCATACATTTTATAGTAGGGGATCCAAATAGGAGATCAAAATGTGCCCATTTGCTTGCCGGATGAAACATTTTTTTGAAGTTATACTTCTTTAGGCGCTATTGAGAGTAAAATTTCATAATTCTGCGCGCATGCGCACACAGACAGTATGGTATAAACGTTATACCGGATCTGATTGGGTGTTAAAATCATCTGTCAATAATTGTTCAATATGGAGATTTTGGATAAACAAATTAATGTTGTGTATATTAGTTTTTATTGTTGTGATGACAGAGAAAAATGCAAGTTTATAATATTGTAGTGACTTTTTAAATAGTTTTTTAAAGCGACAGGTACTTAATAATTGTAAATGTTTCAGTTTCCTAATAAAAAATTTCATAGGTAGGACCTACCTATTTGGAAAATTTAAAAAGAACCTACTAAAAGAGTATGTAATGCTTTGATTTACATAATTTGATTACCATCAAAATTTCTATCAATATTCACCTAATATATTGTTTTCTTACTCTATGTTTTGTTGTATTCTAATATTTCTTCCAATTCTAAATAATTTCAATTCAAAATCAAAATAATTTGGTTAAATTCAGAACCGTCAAAAGTTTAATCCGTTTAGTTAGTTGATCTTCGCACATGATGACACATGGTCTCCGTGGGTAAAAGTTTAAGGTGAATGAATTTCAATACTAACTGTGCTGATAAGCGGGTTCGAACGCCAATGGAAACTTTTATTTTTTTATACATTTTATGATTATAAGTTTATTATATAATTTTTTTGTCAGAAAATACGTATTTAGTTAAAATTTTTTCCTACATTGTTCAGAAATTATTTGTGGCATTTTTCAATGTGTTTGTTTGTGTGTGTTTTATTCTTTTATTATTTTAATTCTTGGCACTGTTGTAATAAAAATTTTTGAGAAGTAGTAAGTATTAAAATTAGTTTAATATTTAAATAAAATATAAATAAACTGTTTAAAGTATATTAGTTTCGTTGAAATCATATAATAGAAGTATAACTTCTTACGTGCGTACAAAGTACACACACATTCTTTTTTTATTAAATTTCATACATAGACAAACACGACCAGCATGGGTGGTTGCCTATCGAAATCGTGTTATAGCGTTCTTTAAGGGGGTGGGGCGTAGGGGTTGAAATCAATATTTTTCTGAATTTTTTTTGAAAGAATAAGAGCATAATTTTATTTTTAAATTAAATAAGCATATTTTACGTATAATTCAAAGAATATTAAAAAAAAATTTAAGAAAAAATATTGAAAAATAAGCCAACGGTGGCAAATTTTTAAAGACACCTCAAAAAAACAATGAATTTTGCGGTGGACATCAGAATTTATCATTGAATCATGGTAGATAAAAAATTAAAAAAGATTTTATTAGCTTATGAGTTTCTAGAGGTAACGCTGTCAAGTTACTTTTAGTTTTAATGGTCTTTGACTTTTTAGTATCACTCAGAAGTCAAAACAACGAAGTTTTTTACAGAAAAAAGGGTGAAAATCAACATATTTATTATTGTTAAACGAAATATAAGCATAAAACAAAAAATATCTCGACAGTGTTTCCTCAAGGAATGTCTAAAGAAAATATGTACAAAATTCCAGGTGAGTTGGTCAAGTAGTTTTTGAGTTACAATGTCTACAGGCTTTGAAAAAAGCAATTTTGAGAAAAACGCTTTTAAAGTATTGTCAACTTTTATTTTCAATTTTTTTGGTCTGTCAAATCTTAAAGTGATGCACACCGGAATATGTTTTTGAATCGCGAGGTAATTTACAAAAGACAAAGGCACTACGCTCAAGCGCGCTGGCGCGAAGATGCTGCAAAGCGAGTCGAAGGTAGGGAGATAGTGTTGAATATCCCTATCTTCGACTCTCTTTGCAACAGGTTCGCGTCAGCACGCTTGAACGTAATGAACAACGGTCAACAGCTGTTCTCATTTTCTTTTTTAAATTACTCCGCGTTTCGAAAAGATATTCCGGTGTGCATCACTTTACGATTTGACAGACAAAAAAAGAATGTGTGTGTACTTTGAACGCACGTAAGAAGTTATACTTCTATTATATGATTTCAACGAAATAAATATACTTTCGAACAGTTTATTTATATTTTATTTAAATATTAACCTAATTTTAATACTTACTACTTTTCAAACATTTTTATTAAAACAATAGCAAAAATAAAAAAAAAAATAGAAAACACCCGGATTCGAACCGGGGAGCTCTAGATCTCCAGTCGAACCTCTACCACCGAGCTAT
Source organism: Diabrotica virgifera virgifera (assembly GCF_917563875.1). Lineage (NCBI taxonomy): Eukaryota > Metazoa > Arthropoda > Insecta > Coleoptera > Chrysomelidae > Diabrotica > Diabrotica virgifera. The sequence continues at coordinate 50,242,021 of NC_065448.1, forward strand.
ACTTCTTTTGTTTGTGCATGTGCGGACTACAAGATTTCTCAGACATTGTGTCAAATAGACCAAGTGAAGTATAAAAATATTTTAAATATTATTACTTATTATCTTATTTCCGAGGTAGACAGATCCAAAGATACAAAAATTATAATAAATATATTTACTAAAAACACTAATATATTATTTCCACACCTTTTTTGGACTAATACATACATAACTTAAAACATTTAGTAACTAACTCCATACTGTCTGAGTGCCCATGCGCGCAGAATAATAAAAATTCACTCTCAATCGCGCCCAAAGAAGTATAACTTCAAAAAGAAATTGAAAATAAAAGTTGACAATACCGTAAACGCCTTTTTCCTCAAAACTGCTTTTTTCAAAAGCTGTAGGCATTGTAACTCAAAAACTACTTGACCGACCCACCTGGAATTTTGTATATATTTTCTTTAGACATTCTTTGAGGTAACGCTGTCGATATATTTTCTGTTTTATGCTTATTTTTTATTTAACAATAATAAATATGTTGATTTTCGCCCGTTTTTGTGCAAAACATTTCGTTGTTTTGATTTCTGAGTGATAGAATAGAATAGAATAGAAATATGCTTTATTGTCACTGAAAATTTTTACAATTTTATGGACAAAGCTTACATACAGTCAAAAGAAAAACATAATATAAATAACAAATAAAAACTACAATTTACTAAAATTAGATAAATCGTCAATAATGTACAGTATAAGATATAAAAGCCAAGACAAAAACAATTTATTGCAAAATATATATAAATTTCAAATTGAACATACAACAAATAAAATAAAATAGGTACAACATAAGGAACTGACAAGTTTATGCTACTGCGTATGGAACCCAATTTTCTTAGTTATTCATTAAGAAATTCTTCTATTGAATAATATGGTCTTTTGGATAGATAAGCTTTTATCATTTTACGGAACTTTGGGAAATATGTTGCAGATTTAAGTTGTAACGGAAGATGATTGTACAGTTTCTTTGCGGAATATAATATAGATTTCTTTACTAACTCAGCGGATGGAATCGGTAAATAAATATCAAAGATTGAATTTCTGGTGTAGTAAAGATGATTGGGCCTTGATGGAAAGACATGAAGGTGTTTACGAATTAAACAAACCGTTTCTAGAATATATAAAGATGGAAGTGTTAAAATTTCGTGATCTCTGAAGTCACTTCTGCAATGTGTAGATCTTCTGAGGCCAAACAGATATCTTATTGCTCTTTTTTGCAATCTAAAAATGACATCAAATTGAGCAGCTGTACTAGAACTCCAAAAAGGAAGACCATATCGAAGATGAGACTCGAACAACGAAAAATATGTTATTTTAGAAGATGCTAAATTGAGTTCCCTTGAGACAGATCGTATTGCATAGCAAGCTGAGGCGAGTTTCTTACTTAACGAATTGATATGAAGGGACCATTTGAGGTTGCTGTCTAAAAAAATACCAAGAAATTTTACAGAATCAACGGTACTGATCTGGCTGTTATTAAGAGGCAAAAGTTGAAGAGCTCCTTTATAGGATAATGCTACTGTTTTATTTACGTTAAAAGAGAGTAAATTAGAGTCAGACCAGGTCTTTATTGTCAGCAGATCCGAAGTTATAGTTTCATGAAGAGATGCAATAGTTGAGTTGCTCCAAGTGATACTGGTATCATCAGCAAAAAGAAAAATTTTCCCATTGATTTTTAAATTAGTGATGTCATTTATAAAGATAAGGAACAGTATAGGACCCAATACTGAACCTTGTGGTACTCCACATACGATGTTTTTGAGACTAGAGTCAGTATCATTTGCTCTAACTAGTTGTTTCCGATTATTCAAGTAGGATTGGAACCAATTCAAAGAAATACCTCGAATTCCATAGAAATTTAGTTTTGTAATCAAGATGTCGTGATTTACACAATCAAAAGCTTTGGCATAGTCGCAGAAAACAGTGGCGGTATAAAGATTATTGTTTAGTGCTTGGTAAACCTCATGTAGTACAGAAAACATGGCATCAGTGGTACATTTATTTGTTAAAAAGCCGAACTGATTTTGTGATAAAATGTTGTTATCAACGATAAAGGACATAAGTCGAGTTTTAATGAGTCTCTCAATAATTTTGGAGAGTACCGGTAGTAAGGCAATAGGTCTATAGTTGCAGGCATCAGATTTTTCGCCACCCTTATGAAGAGGAATAATAATGGCTGTCTTTAGGCACTCTGGAAATTTACCTTTTTCGAAGGAATCATTAATTAGTGAGAGAAGAATTTCCAACACATTTTCTGTGAGATTAGAGAAAATTTTTATAGATAGTCCATCAGTACTACAGGATGATTTGCTTTTGATACTATTGATTGTTTGGATCAGTTCAGAGTTATCGACTGGTCGTAAAAAGAATGAATTCGAGACCTGTCTTGAATTAGGAAGATAGGAAATGGGATCTTGTTGCGGCAAAATTGTTGATGTTATATTTTACTCACATTAACGACGTAGTCGTTTAGACTTTCAGGATTTGGAAGGGAAAATGATTGAGCTGTGTGAGTTTTATTTCGAAGATCGTTTATTATAGACCAAGTTTCTTTTGCAACACTTTTAGAGCTTCCCAGACGATTTTGATAATAGGCTTTTTTAGCTGACCTGACAAGTTTTAGATATGTTGTCCTGTACTTCATGATATATTCAGTGACAGCAACATTGGTAGTAAATTTCTTGATGTATAGTAGTGAACGCATATTCTTAGCTGATATGCGAATACCTTTCGTAACCCAAGGTTTCCGATGTTTTGGCTTAATAGGAATTAAAGGAAATGCCTTATTGAAGATGTGGAGAAGCTTATCTAGAAAAACACTGAAATTATAGTCCACGTCTATAGAAGGAAATTGCCACTCAGAAGTTAAGCATAAATTTTGGAATTTACGAAAATTCTGGACGGAAAAAATCCTACCTAAACGTCGGGTTAACGTGGGATACCAAAAAGTCAAAAATCGTTATATCTAAAAAAACTCGACAGAGTTATCTCGATAAACATATAAGCTAATAACATCTTTTTGAATTTTTTGTTTACCATGATCCAATGATAAGTTCGGATGTCCACCGCAAAATCCATTTTTTTTTCTAGGTGTCTTTAGATTTGCCACTAATGGCTTATTTTTCAATATTTTTTCTTGATTTTTTTGAGTATTCTTTGAATTATACTGAATACTCTTATTTAATTTAAAAATAAAATAAATTTATCATACTTTCAAAAAAAAATTCACAAAAATGTGCTTGAAATATTGATTTCAACCCCTACGGCCCCCCTTAAGGATAGCTATGACACGATTTTGATAGGCAACCCATGCTGATCGTGTTTGTCTATGTATGAAATTTAATAAAAAAAATGTTTCATCCGGCAAGCAGATGGGTACATTTCGTCCTCCTATTCGGATCTTAGATTATCTATTACTAGCTACCCATTTTAGTATTCGATGATATTTAAAAAATCATAAGGCCAATCCTGAGATCTGAGATCTCATGATAAATCCTGACGAGTGGCATCACTGTTGATACTAGGAGCAAATGACAAATATTATACATGCCCTAAGCTTAGAAATTGGGTGTTAGGCTAGGTATAATCCACAGGACAGTTAAATCAATTTGGTCAGTACTACCCAAAAAGTCAGTTTAAAAAAAATTGAAAAACTGAAAATAGTCAGTTAAAAACCACAGTCAAATTTAATCATCTTATGATAAGCTAAATCAAGCGATATGAAATGATAACAGTTAATTTAAATCCAGTTAGTCCAGTAATTTACCAAATAATCTGGAAATTGATAAGTAACTTTCTTGTTATTATTTTTAAGAGATTAAATATTAGAAGTAAATAAATACTTTCATTTTTAGAACAATTTTTAATCAAATATGTACTTAGAAAATACAGAAATGCATTTTTTGGTGAACAATACTTAAATTATTATAAATTAAGGTTGTAAAAGAAATACTAAATAAATAATGTTTAAAGTTTTTTTGCTTTTTCTTTGATACATCTTCTTTGTCCTCAAGCAGTATTTTTTACTATACTCAAATAATTCAATATACCAAGGAACTGATATTGTTGATTTGTCTTTAGATGCCCTTTATCTCGTCTATCTTTATTTTGCATCCATTGAAATATAGCTGGGTGGGGGTTGTATGACTCCAAATGAGGTACTTACATTAAAATACATATACATGTATACATTTTCTGGTTTCACGGAAAAAGAATTTCTATCACTAGATTTTAAAATATTACAACTGATTAGTATTCAATATCTGCACTATGTGGTTCTATATCTGTTATTAGTGCAAATATTCTAACCAATGTTGGATAATTATTAGCAGAGATAAGAATTTAATAATATATGAAATTTCTTCTTCTTAAAGTTCCATCTCCTAGCGGAGGTTGGATATCATAATGGCTATGGTCACTTTGTTGGCTGCTGCTCTGAACAGTTGTAATGAACTACAGTTAAACCATTCTGTAAGGTTCCTCAGCCAGGAGATGCGTCTTCTTCCTATGCTTCTTTTTCCTTGGATCCTTCCTTCCATTCCGTATAGTAATATAGAAAATATGTAGCATCTTAGAGCCCTCAATCTGAGATGCAACTGAAGGTCTTTGTTTGTAAGCAGTGTCTTCATTTTTATAAATGCTTGCCTTGCAGTTTCAATTCGGACTTTAATTTCTTTGCTTTGGTCATTTTTGTCATCAACCCAGGTTCCCAGATATTTGTATGTCTTTACTTTACTTTATATGAAATTGATAAACCTTTTTTCACCATTAAAGATTATATTTCTGCCTAGTTTGCCAAAACTTTTGTATCTTAAACAATGTAAATTATTAAATTTTTCTCCATTGTGTTTCTATATAAAAAACAAATGTTCTTGACAGAATTTTTTACATATCTTAACCCATTCGCAGACACGACTGCACATGCAGACAGTGATTTCCTTTTGTAAGTGCATATGCAGTCCGCGATGGGTTACAATACAAAAAATTCACTGATTAAAAAATAAATGTGCATTTTTATGTTATATCCCATTTCTTTTTTAACTAAATTTTAATAAATCAAATTTGATAATTTTAACCATCAACATTGACATTCACTTCTCTCCAAATGCAGATTTGAGAGCAGATGTGTAACCAGGATGATCCTAAGGGAGGGGGTTACATCTACTTGAAGGTCTCTGGGGGTTATGGAATAATAATGGTGTTAAGCGTGTAGAGCACAAAGTACATACATCCAAAAGGGGGGGGGTTATAACCCCCAAAACCACCCCCTGGTTACGCCTATGGATTTGAGATCGGTAATGATACATGTATCGCAAGATCATGGATGACTCAAATCAGTGCTGTTTTTGTAACAATATAGGTTCCGGTACGCAATGTTCCGGGGGGTCTAGGGTGTGTTCATATAGGGGGTCCACCCCCGGGAAAACTTTTTAAATTTAGCCTCAATAAGGGGGCGTTTTAAAGCTGTTTGGAATCACGGCAAAAATTAATTAATATGTCTATAATTTTGTTGTTTTTTTATCTTTTTCCCAAAAGGTCCCGGTACGGCGTACCGGCGCGTACCGTCACAAAAACAGCACTGACTCAAATTATCTAATTTGCACTTTGAGTTCCATAAACATTGATACAATTTCATTACAAAGGTATCATACTCCGGTCAACTTACGCATCCGAAGCTACAAAAATTACCATCAAGCTGAAAATTGGCAGGATTGTTCAAAATACCATCATAAATGAAATCTAAAAAGTCCTCATAAATCCGACCCGTGCTAAAAATTTTACGCGGGGTCAAAGGTCACCAAATATGGTTTTTAGCGATTTTCAGCGAAACGGTAAGTTTTATCGTAAAATTAGGTCTAACAAAAAATGTAGATTAGATAATTATCTATAAAAAATGCCATATTACTTTTTTTCCTGAGAGCCACCGTTTTTGAGATATAACGATTCAAAAATTGGTAATCGTCATAATATGCGCACACGTTTCCACACCACCTTTGAGGTAGTGTACTTAGCACGTTATTTTAACGTGGCTTCCCCAGTAGGCCTATTCCACGGATCTGTTATGATTCTGTTTAATTTAAAGCTATTTAATAATTGATATTGGCAAGGGTTAAAATGATAACAGTTATATAAAGCGGTATAAATTAAAAAAAGGGAAATTTATCAAACTGGTTCATAATTTTCTAATACTTCTGCTTCCCTTGTTCTTTTTCTCATTGTTCTTCTTCCTCTTCTTCATCTTCTTGTTCTTCTTCTTCTTGTTCATCTTCTTGTTCATACTGGGTGCAAGTAAATTGTCCCAATAATGACACATCGCATGGCTCCTCGATAGAATCAAATGAATCCTCAATTGTTGGTGATTCAACATTGGAGCACGACCGGTTTTGACAATTAGTGCATGCTACCGAACAAAACAGTCCAAACTTTTTTGCAACCACATTTTTACAGTTGCAAAAAATTGTGTTCAGGAGTTTTTCCGGCGCAGGGGGGAGTAAAGTTTGAATTGGTTCTAATGAACTGTCGACTAATTTCCATCCCCAGTCTTTTGGATCTAGCTGATAACCAAGCCACACTTGAACTTGGTAAAATACCCGAAAAAGATGTTGATGAGCAGCCGCTGAGGTTGGAGGAAGACAAGATAACTGCACTTGTTTTTTGTTTCGAGTACTTTTAAAAAAACATGCATATCGAAACTTATCTAAGCACGTAGTTTTCTTAGGCGCTCCATACATAGAGAGAAGAAAGCTAATTCCGTTGGAAATAACTTCTTGTGTAGTTGAATTAGTTTTTTCAGCACATTCAAGTAAATCTTGTTTTTCAAACATTTTAAAAACAGTCGTTTTACCTCTCCTGAAAATGCAGATATCGTATCACAGCCAGTTATTGCGTGTAAAAATAGTATATGATTTTGACATTTTGCAAAAGTAGATAAACTTTTCGATGAATATATTTTATTTCCGATTGGTGTTGAGCTTTTCCAGGTTTTAAAAAAAAGATAGTTTTTTCGATTGGAGTTCTACCAGTGAGTAATACGAGCAAGTCTACATGTTCACCTACAACAATAGTTGTATTTGTTAAATTGAATTGCTCTATGGCTGTTTCAATTATCATTACGTCAGCATCATTATTAGCTTGTTTTACCGATATATTTTCAGCATTAAACTTATCTTTCAGCATTGAAATGAACCGAGATTTTCTTGTGAGTATTTGCAAGAAATTTCTGTTGAGTGGTAGATACTGTCATAGATTGATCAAATAAAATATTAGAAGATGAATCAGCTCTTTCAGTACTTGCATTGATTAATGTTTTTATACCACGTTCAACGGTAACAATTTAACCTTCAGTCAAAATTTTAGCGCAAATAAAACAATATTCTGACATTTTTGTTATAACAATGAAAATAACACGAAATAGGTTAAAAAATATAGGTTTAACACTTATTTTCACTCCGGAGTAGTACTCAAGACTAATTAATACCTCGAGGGTGTCATCTACCTGAAGGATTTCGCCACCCAGGAAGATTACGGTGTAATTTGCATAAGTATTTATTAGTAGTTAGCAATAAACATTTTGCCTAGAAAGTTGTCTTTCATTATTATGTTCAAACCCTTCTGAGAAAAGAATAGGTAGGGTGATTAGATTAGCCGACGAACGTGTTTATTCCGACAAAACCCATCTTTACAATAAATTGAACTAAGGCGCATAAATAAACATAATTATTATAAGTTAATACTTTGTCATATCAATTTACTATTTTTGTTGGGATTAAGCCGCAAAATTCAAATAATTCTTATTATTTTCGCGTTACATTCACTTTGTATTTTTTTGTTGGCACTGTAATATAATACAGCTTATACATTGCATCCCTCGGTAGACCGCGCAAGCTGTATAGTAGAAACATCATATTTATAATCTTATATTATTATGTGTAATATAAGTTAAGTTGACCGATAGAATATTATGTTTACTTGTATTACAGCTTCAGTGCAGTGATGTATATACCTGGTGTACTAATACATACATATATTATGACGATTAGAAGTATTTCAACTCTTTGAATCGTTGTATCTCAAAAGCAGTGGCTCTTAGGAAAAAAACTATTAAGATATTTTTTATAGATAATTATCTAACCTACATTTTTTGTTAGAGCTAATTTTACGATAAAACTTACCGTTTCGCTGAAAATCGCTAAAAACCATATTTTTTGACCTTTGACCCCGCGTAAATTTTTTACCACGGGTCGGATTTATGAGGACTTTTTAGATTTCATTTATGATGGTATTTTGAACAGTCCTGCCAATTTTCAGCTTGATGGTAATTATTGTAGTCTCACTCCTATTTTTGAGTCTAAGTAGACCGGTCTATCACTACAGTGATACAAACGACGATACCTTCTGATACTGATACAGCGATACTGAGACAGCCAAATACACTATGAGATTTGTATCGCGATACTGATACTTGCAACATGTATCGATACTGATTTCAACGTGAATGGGACCCTTTAGTGACTGATTTTTTACATTTCTGTAGTATACACTTTAATTAAAGGGCATAAGTACAAATTTAATGTTTTTAGTAAAATTAAATCAAAATTTCACAATATTCTGTGAAATTATTGTAGTTTGTATAAAATTAATCAGGCTATTGATGACAATTTAGTATTAGTACTATTATTTGATAAAAATACATTACAATAAAAAATATATATTTTTTTTCTAGCCAGATATATGTATATGGTACTTATTTATGACCTTTTGACAAATAAGTTCTTAGTAATGATTAAGTGAATTATTTATTGAATTTAAACGCATTTGTGACATTCTCTTATAAAGGAATAAATCCACTTATATTTCATTGCAATAATTAATTAAAATCAATCAAAAGGGAATCAGTCTACTTATACCTAATGAAAAATACCCACTGTTAACTAAAGTGTGTTGACCATGTTTGATAGTATCTAAACATACCTAATAGGTTTTTTTTATTTATTTATTTATTGCTAATTTACAATCTACTTCAATACAGTAATAAGTAAATATGATGTATAGTCTTGGCTTGTGGCAGGTGTCGTTCATTGACGACTCTCTGGAATATACCTAGCAGCTAGGTCTTCTGGCCAAAGTGTTTTTCTGGCGTCTATCAACCAGTGGGGGGTTGAATAGTTCGTCTATGAGATGGTTTGGATGGTCTGCGCTGCGATGCATGTATCTTCTGGAGTGTCAGCAATCACATATTGATCAAGGGGATGTTGAGGTCTGCATGAAGGGTTTGGTTTGACAGGTACCATGGGGCTTTAGCTAACATACGAATAGTTTTTGACTGGAATGTCTGTAGTATTTTGGTGTTGGATGGTTTGCATACCTAATAGGTATGCTCAATTTATTAATTACCAAGAAACAAATCATTAGGAAATTAATAGATACCTAAATTCATTCCAGGATTGACCAAGCAAGATCAGAAACTAGACAATTACACGGACTGTTATAGGTTAATAAAATAAAAGAAGATAAAAACACATAATATAAAACAATAGTAGAAAAGATTGGGTTGTATGTGTATGGCACCGAACTCTGGAAAATAAAGCAAAGAAACAAATAAAAAATTAAGGCCAAGGAAATGAACTATTGGCGATGACTTTGCCAGCTCACTAGATTTGATAGAGTGAGGAACGAAGATATTTTGAGAGAAATGGAAATTGATCTAGACACAACTGAAACCAAGAGATTAAACTGGCATGGACACCTGCAGAGAATGCCTGTAAATAAGTATATGACCAAAGATGATAGAAAAGTCGACTCAGCCAATTAGAAAAAAAAGAAAATAAAAGAAAAAGAAAGATGGTCCTGCAGAGAAGATATCAAAGATGCAATGACCGCCAGATATTTAAAAGCTAAAGATTGCTTCGACATAAAAGGCTGGAAATTAGGATGAGAGAAACGGCAAGAAAGACTCACGTATTAAGAGGATCGGTACGTATTTTCGGCTGCAATGCTATTCAAATGGGGATTCATTTTTTTCGAATCCTGAGAAAACTAATAAGTATTTTTGAAAAATTTAAACGCAGAATGAAAGATCACGTTATTAGCGAGGGCCGAAAGTCCCTGAGAACTTCTATAATGTTTATTTTAATAAGTTACAGGGGTGAAAAACTAAGAGAAAATTGAGTGTGATTTTTAATTTCAAATATATCATTCAAAATAAACTTTTTATTTATTCTAAGGGACTTTCGGCCCTCGGTAATAATTTAGTCTTTCATTCTTCGTTTAAATTTTTCAAAAATATTTATTGGTTTTTTCAGGATTCGAAAAAAATAAACACAATGCCGTGGTAATATTTTCCAAATCTATCTTTGTCTTACAACGCACTCAGCCGAATATAATATTGTCAGCATATATTGTCAGTCAGACACTGACAATCAGTGACAATTTTAAATATTTGACATTGCATCGGGAATATGTTGAGTTATTGATTAAATATTATTGAAATACATATAGTGTATTTGACAATGAACTGTCAACACCCATGGAATGGGCAAGAAGTGAATTTAGTGACGCCAGGATGAGATAGCGCTAGTCAGGGAAGGAGGGAAGATAATGGCCATCTTTCGTAAACAAAAAATTTATAGTGCTAGTCAGCGTTGCCAGCTTGGGGTATCTTTCCATAATTTTGGAGTAATTTGAAAGCGTCTAGAGGAATTTTTCTAAGCAGAAATGGTTGGGGAGGGACAATTATGAGATATTTTAAGGGGTCATGGTAAATTAAATTTGCGTATATACGTAGAACTGTATAATTATACTCTCATATAATCGAAGACGATAGGACCTATGAATTATTTCCAGGGCCTTCTGTTGATAAGTAGTATAATTTTGGTTTACTGTTCTCTACATTTGACTACTAATTTATTAAAATGCGGCAAAAATTTTAATTTAAGGGGTTTGAGCTTCAATTTGAGGGAATTTCAGTTTCTAAGTGGGGGATTTATAAAATCACATCTGGCAACTCTGGTCATTATGATAATATCCAACCAATGAAGAAGTCAAATTTTCCCTGACAAGCTCTGTCTCTCTCTAGGACCTCTCACTTGTATGTTGGCCGCAATCTCGCTTCACTGTTTGAATGGGATGGGGCCATTCCATCCGTGTTGACAGTTCATTGGTATTTGATAAATAATTGATTTAAAATGTGAACTTAATAAAAAGTTATTTATTGTGTATTATTTGTGGAAGATCCAAGCAGAGAATACATCAGGATAATATATTCTGTGATCCAAGTATTTTGTTGTTAAATATGTTCAAAATTGTAAGCGTTCCATAACAATATATTATTAAAAAATCACTTTAACACTTTTCTCCTTTTCTCGATTGAGTATTAGTCTTTGTTGTACAAATAAATTATTACAATCACTGAATACATAGTTAGTGAAAAAATTATCACATTTATTATTAAATGAATTAATAATTTGCAATTATAAAAATAACAGTTATCCAAGAACATTCAAAAGCCATCTCTTTAAATTAATGATGACATTTTCAAGTAGAATGACATTCTAGTAATGTTTACATATCCATACCAGTGTGAATTTTACTACACGTAATTTGCCGTGTAAAGACAGAAAAAGTAGGAATACACGTAAAATATTTGCGAATTATGTACCCATAGTCTTAAATATAAATAATTTATAACGGGTGTCCGTATTTCTAAGTGACATTAGAGATATCCTGTTGTATCCCAATGTAATGGTTTCTGTCCATCCTTATGTCGTTGACTATTTGCTTGGTTCATCATCCTTTGAGTTCGATTTGTCAGTCTGATGACAATAGAGTTCCTTTCACTTACCAGCTTTTCCAGCCGAAGCCTGGTGTAGAAACGTCACAAGAAATATTTCTAGGCTACAACCTATAAATCCCGAAAACGGTGAACTCTATTATAAAATTATAAAACACTGACTGCAAAATAAATCAATAAATGTCTTTTATTTTTAAGGCATATTTTTGATAGTTTTTTTAATGTATCCTTTTTAGTACAATTTATCTAGGTCAATTTCTAATGATTGTTTACTTGCGATACTTACGAATTGTTTATGTTGGGCCTTGTTGTTTTTCAGCAACCAATTTAACTTTTTAATCTTTCACTAGACTAAATTGGAGCTTCTTTTGGAGTACACAAATAAATAGAGATGCAAATAGCTATAGATACAGAGATAAAAAACGAATTATTAACAAATATTGTTTAGATCACTGATCTTGTTGGAATGAAATTTTAGTCAAATAAAAAATTTAAGAAAACTTTGACTTAAATTAAAACAACATCTACCTGTAACATTACTTAGTATCATATAAATACTGTCTCTTTAAATTTTACTTAAAATTTTATTAAGAAATTCGAAATACACTACTCCAAGAAATTAACGCACCACTTTAAAAATAGGTCATTTTTGATGTCTCGAATTTTCTAAACCTGTTGTCTGATTTAAGTGCCTTAAGTGATTTTTTACTGTAATTTTTTCTCAAAGTTAACCACAACCTGTGGAATATTCTAGCATTTATAAAATACTGAAATTAAAACTCAACTATAGCCTCAGGTTTTCTTAACATTCTGTTTTTGATTCATTCGCTTATGTTGGATAATAAAAAAGTTAGGTACTTTATCAACTAGCCATGTTCTTCAACAATACAGGGTGTTTCTTAAATAAGTGCAACAAACTTTAACGGGTAATTGCATGACAAAATAATGACAGTTTGCTTTATAAATATATGTCCGCTAATGCTTCGTTTCCGAGATACGGGATGTTGAAATTTTTCTTACAAACTGACGATTTATTTATTGCTCTAAAACCGGTTGAGATATGCAAATGAAATTTGGTATGTTTTAAGAGGTAGTTATTGCGCATTTTTTGACGTACAATTAAGAATTTTATATTCTCCATTGGCGCGCATACGGGACATATTACCCGTATGCACGCCAATAGTGAATATAAAATTCTTAATTTTGTGTTAAAAATGCGCAGTAACTACCACCGCAATAATTAAAACCCACCAAATTTGATTTGCATATCTCAACCGGTTTTAGAGCAATAAATAAATCGTCAGTTTGTAAGAAAAATTTCAACACCCCGTATCTCGGAAACGAAGCGTTTGCAGACATACGTTTATGAAGCAAACTGTCATTTCTTTTTCACGCAGAATTACCCTTTCATGTTTGTCTCACTGTATTGATGAAAAACATTTTTTTCGAATCCTAAGCCAAGCCGCACACCAAAGAAACATGAAACGAAATACATGAAACATGAAACGAAAAACATGTCTCATGAAAAGAAAACACTGCTAAACAAATCTCGAAGTCCGCCTACCAATGAAACGAGTGTGATTCATGCTCATGACACATTTTTATTTTCGGAGCGGACATATATTTGTTTAGCAGTGGTTTATTCCCATGAAACGTAATTTACGTTTCATGTTTCTTTGATGTGCGGCCTGCCTAAGAAAACTAATAAGTATTTTTGAAAAATTTAAACCCAGAATCAAATATTTCATTATTACCGAGGGTCGAAAGTCCCTGAAAACTTCTATAATGTTTATTTTTTAGTAAGTTACAGCGGTGAAAAACCAAGAGAAAATTTAGTATGATTTTTAATTTCAAATATCTCATTCAAAAGAAACTTTTTATTTATTCTAAAGTCTGTGTTAGACTATAACATAAAATGATATAAGAAAATGGTATAACAAAAACTTATATGAATACATTGTCACATTTTGGTATCAAAATATGTTATGTGATTCTGCGCATTACATCCTAAAAAGTACTTTGTTATATTTTTGTGATGGTACATGTACTGTTAACCTCAATTTTCTTCTTCTTATTTTCTTTTAAGAATATTTTAACCTCATTTTCTCAACATTTAACTAGTTAGTTTTACCTTTGATATTTTATATTACAAAGATATATTTTATATGATGGATAAGAAAACTCTATTATTATCAGCTGCTTCCATTGCAACATTTCTTAAAAGAAAAGTTAACCTTAAAAGAACCAATGTGACAGTATAACGAAAATAACCTAACTGCGCATGCCTGTGTACTAAAAATTGTTATCAAATAGGACATGTTCTAATTTGTATAACATTTTCTGTTAACAGATTTTGTTTCCTGTTTTACATTGTGACAAAATTTAGTATACCATTTTCTTATATCATTTTATGTTATAGACACACTTTAACAGACTTGGGACTTTCGGCCCTCGGTAATAATTTAGTCTTTCATTCTGCGTTTAAATTTTTCCAAAAACATTTATTAGTTTTTTCAGGATTCGAAAAAAAATGAACACCATTTCCGTGGTAATATTTTCCAAATCGAACATTCGCTATCTTTGTCCTCAGTTGCACATAGTCGAACAGAATGTGCTGACAAGACAATGACAATTTTAGATATTTGACACGGCTTCAGAAATATTTTGAGTTTATTAAATAATTTTGATAGTGTATTTGATAAATAATTGATTTAAGACGTGAAATTAATAAAAGGTATTTATTGTTTATTAATTATGGAAGATCCCAAGCAGAGAATACACGAGGATATACAGTGATGAGCGCGCTAATAACCGGCAAAATAGCGCAAAATATAGAAAACATAATACATTGCGAACCAAAAAAGGGATGAAACTAGTGGAGATGGAAATGATCGTTATAAACATATAAATTAACATTACATTACATTCCCGTTTCCCACCTTTAGACGTATCAGAGGAGTATGACAACTGTCTCTGTGACAGTAGAATTTTATAAAATACTCCTGTCCAGACGTCTAAAGGTGGGAAATTATGTAATGTAATGTTAATTTATACGTCTATAACGATCATTTCCACCTCCACTAGTTTCATCTCTTTTTGTTTCGTAATGCTTTATGTTTTCCATCTTTTGCGCTATTTTGCCGGTTATTAGCGAGCTAATCACTGTATTCTGTGATCCAAGTATGTATTTTGTTGTTAAAGCTGTTCAACATTTAATCTAAGCGTTCCATTCCATAGTAACAATATATTATTAAAAAAATCACTTTTCCTCTTTTCTCAATTAAGTATTAGTACTGATTGCATAGTATGTATATAAATTAATAAAATCATTGAGTACATAGTGAAAAAAAAATAGCATATTAATTAACTGAATTAATAATTTAGCGATTATACAAGTAACAGTTATCCAAGAACATTCAAAAGTCATCTATAAGGTAATGGCGACAATGTCATTGTCAAGTAATGTTTATATACATATATCCATACCAGTGAGAATTTTACTATACGTAGTTTGCCGTGTAAAGAAAGAAAAAGTAGGGATAGACGTAAAATATTTGCGCCTGCGCTCTTAATGAAAGAGCTAAAATCAAATTCGCAGTAGTGGATCTTTATAGAATTTACTGGTGGACAATGAGGGCCCCCTATACGCACTAGGAATGGCTGATTAGAGGTAAAACATAAATAAAAATATTCGGTAACACTACAGTAAAAATACTTAACATGCTTTTCTCGAAATTACATTTTTCAAAACTGGGAGACGTTTTATCTCTTACTAAATTTTGTTTGATACTTTAGATATACGACTACTAAGTAAATCCCCAAAAAGTTAAAAAAAAACCCATCTTTTTAGTACAGGAGTAATTTCACCTCCAAAACAGACGTTTTTAGAACTATTAATAAAATCGCGTATAAAGGCCATACAACTATGAAAAATTAACTTTTTATCTTTATTAGTTTTAAGTCTCATAAATTGAATCCCGTTGGAATTAAAAAATTGTTATTAAATGTGTAATGTTAAATGTTTGTGTAAAAATTAAAGGGCGCCCGAAGTCCCATTTAACGACAATGTTAACTTTATGTCACATAGCTCTGTTACCAAAGCACTTAGAGACCTAATTTTTTTTTATTTTAAAACTAGATGTATTTTTTAGTGCCGCGTAGATTTTTGAGTGAATAAAACATTTATTTTAAAATTTTTAAAATACTGTTACAAAAAAACCCAAAAAAGTTTAGATTTTATTTTTTATCTTACTTGTTTTTGTACATTTTTCAATAAAACTTTACGTGGAACTTGATATTGTCTATCTAAACTACTGTAAAAATTTGGACCTTCTATCATCTAAGGACCCAGAGATATTTGACATCAAAAGTTAAAAAACCTAGTATTCGGGAAATCGTAAAAACATAAAACACTCTAGTAGGCTTTAAACAAAGCTACCGGTACCAGTGGCGTAACCAGGAAGGGTTTTGGGGGTTTTAACCCCCATTGGGTTGTACTTTGAGCTTAATCCGTACCCCCAGAGACCCTCCAGTAGTTGTAACCTCGTCCCCCTTAGTTGACCGGTACACGGTAAGTTGAATGCGGATATTCAAAAAACAAATAATTTTGTAACCATGGATATTTTCTACTATAATGTGTTATATATCGTTGGAAAGAGAAGATTTCAGATTAAAAAATTCAATTTTTGGACTTTGGCTGCCCTTAAGGCAAAAAAGTGTCTCCCAAATTAAACTTCATCTTTTAGAAGTCGGCAATGGTGAACAACAACTAAAAGTTCCAAAATGTATACCTCGAAAATACCTCGAAACCTTAACAATGTATAAAAAATTATAGCCATAAATAAATATAATAGTTTTTTCTTTAAAAATTGCCTTTTTTTCCAATTTCGAAAGTAAAATCCCCTTGTAATTATTTGTTGTTTTAGAAATTAAAATTTATTAAAATAAAAAATTTAAAAACATTTTATTGTTTTAGAATTGTTCTTGGTAAATGCTGCTGTTGTACCAAATTCCTCGTCTGCCTTACATTGTGAGTATTACAATAATACTTTCAAAGACAAGCCTGCAGATGCTGCTGTAACTGAAGAAATATGCCCTGTAGATGACCAGAAACATAATTGTTATGTTTTGTGGTCCATTTCAGAAAATGGAACAGTTAATGTTTCTTTAAAGGTACAGTATTTATTCATATGGCTTTAGTATTTATATTCATTAGCTTTAATTTCAGTTGACTTTCGATAATGTGAAACTCAATGAATCAGAGACAAATTTTAAATTACAAGAGCTTAAATAGCCACGAGGGAGGGAGGAAAAAATTCAAATACAAAAGAATTTGATTAACATTCGTGATTTAGTATATGAAGCATTTGTACAGTTTATTATATATAAGAATGTTTATTTTGTATAAGAATGTTTTGTATAAGGTGTAAAAGAATGTTTATTCTGAAAAGAAGTTCGTACTTTTTATTTGAACAGCTACTTTCATCTATCAGTTGTTACGTTCTATAAAACGTAACAGCTTCTTTATGTTACATTTCCCTAATTTTCTATCAATTATTCTCTTTTTCTATTTTTAAATAATTTAATACATATAATAATCCTTTATTTTTGTTAATTGTTTTGTCTTTATCCTAAAAACCAAAATAATTTTCGCTCAACTTTTTATTTTATTTTTGGTCTGCTAACTTTTCGATACCGCTGGTATAGTCGATTCGCTAATCTGAGACACAACTGTCTACACTACAATCACAACAAAAATGCACTATATAGGGTGAGGCAGATAAAGGGCCTATTAGAAATATCTCGAGAACTAAAGGTAAGAGAATCATGAAAATTGGAATACAGGGGTTTTGAGGTATGAACTATTTAATGAAAATATTTTGGTCTCTTCGCTACTTCCGGTTATACCGGAAGTTGATTGTAACTTCGTTTTTTTTTAATGGGACACCCTGTATATTTTTACATTTTTGGATTTTGCTCGATGCCTTCTTTCTTAAAATATGAGGTTTTGTAATATTATACAGAGCAGTTTAAAAGATAATTAAGGTTTTTTATAAATTTTGTAGCAAACTTCACACCCTGTAGAATTGTACTGATTTGATGTGAACAACTCCATTTATGTTCAAGTGATTTTTAATATAGTCTGTTGTTATTAAAAATTATTAATATAGCGAAATGTTTAATTTTAGTATACAGGATGGGTCGAAACTCGGAATGATCATTTTCTGAGTTTTCTTAAATAGAACACCCTGTCTTTTAGTAGTGTAATGAAATGATATTTTATAGTACTTTTTTATTTCTTAAGCATTCCCTATACCTAACTGCTTTAATTTGTAAGTTATTCGTAGTTCTTTAAGCCAAACATTAATTGTAACAAAAATTACGTGAAATTTTGTTAGGCTTGCCGTGAAAATATTCAATCATAAATACTTTTTTGAAAATAAATACATGTTAATCTAGAATGATCCTTAAATCATTAAAAACAAACCATAGACACTTAGATTACGAGAACGTTCATACTAATATGCAGATTCTCAGTGGCACTAACATTTAATTTATTTTAATCATTTACAGTAGTTTTTGTTCGATCAGATTTCTCGTAATCTAAATGTCCAGTTCGTTGAAACCACTCTAGTAAATTTTGAAAAGTTTCTCTTTTTGGTTGTCATCTATCATGGAATTGCTGATGATAAATTCTTATTGCTAGTAGCACATTTTTATCTGTTCTACTATCTTAGAACAAAAAAACATCTGAATCAGTTCCTCATTAGAAAAATTCATATTAGTAATGGTAGCAAAGCAACTGGAACTTCAAAAATAGTAGAATGTTTAAGCAAAGCTTATTTCAGTTTAAGCATAAGTATTTAGTGTCAAAGTCATAGCCAACTAGATATAATATTGTATGTATTTATTAATATTCAACACACCAACAATCTTAAATACGTAGGTACTTTGATATATCAACCAGTATTAATAAATTAAGGGTCAGTCGAGATTAATATGTGTTTATTTTCGAAAAATTATTTATGATTAAATATTTTCACGGCAAACTTAATAAAATTTCACGTAATTTTTGTTGCAATTAATGTTTGGCGTAAAGAACTACGAATAACTTACAAATTAAAGCAGTTAGGTATAGGGAATGCTTAAGAAATAGAAAAGTGCTATAAAATATCATTTCATTACAATACAAAAATACAGGGTGTTCCATTTAAGAAAACTCAGAAAATACTCATTCGGAGTTTCAACCAACCCTGTATACTAAAATTAAACATTTCGCTATATTATTAGTTTTTAATAATAATAGACTATATTAAAAATCACTTGAACATAAATGGAGTTTTTCATATCAAATCAGTACAATTCTACAGGGTGTGAAGTTTGCTACAAAATTTATAAAAAACCTTAATTATCTTTTAAACTACCCTGTATAATAATATAAAACCTCATATTTTAAGGAAGAAGACATCGAGCAGAATCTAAAAATGTAAAAATATACAGGGTGTCCCGTTTAAAAAATCGAAGTTATAATCAACTTCCGGTATAACCGGAAGTAACAAAGAGACCAAAATATTTTCATTAAATAGTTCATACCTCAAAACCCCTGTATTCCAATTTTCATGATTCTCTTACCTTTAGTTCTCGAGATATTTCTAATAGGCCTCACCCTGTATAGAAATAAACAAACCAAGACACGTTGAATGTTCGAGGAGCACTCCCGAATCATGATTTGGGAGTGCTCCTCGGGCTTGTTTATTTCTAGTGCATCTTTATTGTGATTGTAGTGTAGACAGTTGTGTCTCAGATTAGCAAATCGACCATATCTCGATATTTCAATATCCATAATTTATATAGTGTTCTTGAACTCCTAAGTGGAGCATAGAGTAAGACTTTCATTGACCTCTTATCTCGTCCATGATGTATCTTCTCCAGGTTTGCGCTGGGCGACCTCTTTTTCTTTTTTCCTTGGGGATTCCACTCTAGGGCAGTATTTGCAATTTTGGAATTATCTTTCTGGACTTTATTTCATTTTCTACCCTCTTTTGTTGGCTCAGGTGTAGTAGATCTTCGTTTCTGATGATGTTTGGCCAGACAATACGAACAATTTATTCTTCGTAGACATTTGTTAACAAAGACCTGCAGTTTGTCTGTAAGGATTTTTGTCACTTTCCTGGTTTCACATCCGTAGAGTAGAACAGACATGACGTTTTACTGGAATATTTGGATCTTTGTCCTTGTAGTATACTCGCCATACCTCCAAACAGGGTTGAGCATGCTGAATGCTTGTGGAGCTTATCCTCATACGAATATCGCCTTCTGTACCTCCGCTTTCTGTTATGACACTTCCAAGATACGTAAAGTTTTCCACATTTTCAATCTGCGTGTTGTCGATAGTAAATAGCGTGTTGTTCCTTGCATTTATTCTCATGGATTTGGTTTTACTAATATTGATTTTCAAATCTATTTTATTGGCTTCAGTGGAAAGTGTTTCCAATTGGTCAGCCACATCTTGGAACCTTTGCCCTAATAGGCAGATATCCTCGGCGTATTCTAGATCGCTTGGGCATGTGGTCTATAGATATGTCAAATATCATATAAACATAGTCTATAGATATGTCAAAAACAAACGGAGAAAGCACGCATCCCTCTCTGACTCCAGTAAGTACGTCAAATTCGTCACTGTTGATCCCATTGTGTGCCACGCTGCATTTCGCCTCAGTGTACAGTGACTTTATAATGGAAATTATTTTATTTTGTGCTCCCCATAATCCGAAGAGTGTGGGGGAAAACCGCATTCCAGCAGGCTGGAAAAAAGTAAGATTATTAAGCTTCCAAAAAAGGACAATCTCACACTGTGCAAAAATTGGAGAGGAATAACCTTGCTTACCTCCATAAAAAATTTTCACGACCATCATACTTAAAAGATTAACGAACAAAGTTGAATTTCGAGCTAATCAAGCAGGTTTTAGTCCAGAATCCTGCATAGACCACATTAATATTGTGAGGGTAATAATGTAACGGTTGAATGGAACACATCCCTGTACATGGTTTTTGTTGATTTCTAACGTGCCTTTGACAGCTTATCTCATGCTGCTACAGCTACAGCTATTATCGTCGAAAATTATGTGGCCGATAATCTTGAACGCGAGGTTTCGGGAATGGTAGGTAGGTAAACGGAACGGAAAGTGGGCATATACTATATTATTTGTATTTAATAATATTTTATGTAAACAGAAATCCACGGATATGGAGAGTAAACGGAATGTATAGTGAGAATCGACCTTAACTCACTTTCGTTGGAAAGTTAAAGGAAGACTAGACTGTGAACAGCTAACTAACTCATTATCTCATTAATTTCACCCCCAATTTTAATTTAAGTCAGAGCGCATCATATATGCGTACGCACTTCGCCCTGCCTGAGGGTGAGGGTTGAAAACACAGTATTCATCCGACTACACAATAGTTCACATCGTACATGTTGTCGCTAGTAAATTGCAATAAATACATAGCATTTATAGTGTCTTTCAATTTCAATTCAGTATATACAGAACATTTCAAGCGTAAGCTACAATAGGTCTGTACAAGTTTATATTTCGCAAACAAACGACAGTTGAAATTATAGAGCGTCATATCTCATTAACCCATTTTAGCCCAGCGTTGTATAGATGTTGAAAAAGTATCTATTCGTTACAAAGTACTCGTTACTTACGAATACCGAAAGTAACGATTACTATACAGAGAGGCAAATCGTTACTTTGATTACTCTGATTACTTCGTACCAATCGTATCAGAGCGAGTAACGACTATTGTATCTACTTTGATTACTTTGATTTCTTCGTTACTTCGTACCAATCGTATCAGAGCGAGTAACGACTATTGTATCTACTTTGATTACTTTGATTACTTCCGTTACTTCGTACCAATCGTATCAGAGAGAGTAACGACTATTCTATCTACAACCAGTACACTTGATTACTTTCTACCAATCGTATCCCAGCGAGTAAAAACAGATCGGTGACGGTCGTTGTTATATTGGAATACCTATACAAAATACCTACTTACTGAGAAATACGATTCTCGATATGATTACCGGTACATAAATACAAAAGTAACAAAAGTAATCACAGTAATCAAATCATTTTTATCCCTTAAACAGATCGGTGAAGGTCGTTGTTATATCGGAATACCTATACAAAATACCTACCTACTGAGAAATACGATTCTCGATACGATTACCGGTACTCAAATACAAAAGTAATCATAGTAATCAAAGTAACGAATACTGTATTATTGTTTGTATGTACAAAAGTAACGATTTGTAACGAATACTCGAAAGTAACTATAATCAACATCGCTACAGCGTTGCCATATGGCATCGCGAATCGGGTGTCTATAAAAATATTCCTAGTGTATAAAATTTGTCTTTTTAACACACATGGTGCTGAAGGTCGCTTCAGTAAGATTGTCCGAACACGTGTTTTCTAATCTAGTTGTTTATTGTGAATCTACACGTTGGCAAAAGACGTTTGTAAACAGCGAATTTTTGTGTGTTACGTTCAAAATGGACATTCATTTCAAGTAAGTAATACTGTTTGGTTAAGTTATAACTTTTTCGCGTAATTTCGTAATAAATATTAAGCAAACAGATGAAACTTTAGTAATAATGTTGTAAAATACATAAAATTATTATTTGAGGTGCATTTATAGTGACTGTGATCTCAGTGTTGCCATGTGGCAACGCTAGGTCAATACGCTACTATTATTTAATTATTTCTATATATTTTTTCAGACGGGTTTTCACTTTGAGACTCCAAGAAACATATGAGGATGATTTAGATGTGAATCAGATATTCATTGAACCTTCTGAGATTATTTGTCTTCGATTGAAAGAAATAATGGCATTATATTCATAAGGTGGTTGGACAACAATGCAGTGACAGTTGCTTCGAACGCCTTTGTCTCAAAAAAGATTCTATAGCCGAACACAAACATATTCGAGTACCACGACCTTTTTCCATTAGCCAGTATAATAGTGGAACGGGTGGAACTGACATAATGGACGGAGATGTCAGTCAATATAGGATTGCAATACGTTCGAAAAAATGGTTGTGGCTAGATATGGAATTGCGCCTCAAAGGAGTGGAAGATCCGCTACATCAAGAAATAATATTTCCTTGAACAGAATTAGTGATGATTTCAGGTATGATGGAAGAGATCACCTTTTGGTAACCACTTCAGAGAAAAAAGAAGAGATGTACAGGTGAAGGATGTTCGTCAAATATTTGTACAATGTGCAAAAAATGTAATGTCGTTACGTTTAGAATGTAATTTTATATTTCATCAACATTGAGTAACAAAGCTGAATAAATGGTTTTAACATGCATGTGTAGTAATTTTCTGAAATAGTCTGTGCGATCTCATAAAGATCTAGCGTTGCCATATGGTAACGTGCATTTTTGAAAAAACTACGAAACTTTTTTTGAAAATAATAAATATTTTGGTTTAATTTAACTCATTGTGGATTAACTTTAGCAAAATACCGACAATTTTCGAAAATTAATAATTCGGCCTTTAATGGGTTAATGTAAACAATCGACAAGTCTGTACAATGTTTCGCAAACAAACGACAGTGCAAATTCTAGAGGGTCATATCTCATTAATGTAAACAATCGACAGATCTGTACATGTTATATGTATGTATTTACATGTCTGTAAACAAACAAACGAGTTCAAATTATCGAATAAAGAACCTCCAATTTCAAATTATTGAATGCCGGCGGGTAAAGGACGATACACATCTGTTCGTTGAAAATATATTTACAGCGAACTTATCGCAATCTCATCACGATCCATGGAAAGGGACGAACCAACTACAAACCAACACTTGTGCGAAGTTACTTGTGCGCATTTAATGTCTAGTTTGGGTATTGATTACATTGTGTTTCTCACGTTTGTTATATCTAGGAACACGTCATTCATACAATATCGATGCGACGACACGAACAGACAATATCGCTGCGTTACGCCGTCCAAATTGAACTGCGAATATCCTTTGTGTTCGTCCCCAAAAAGCGACAGGCCGTGGTTCGAGACGAGCGAAGAACGAACAGCTCGCAAGCGGTTCGTCCCGCCGTACAAATTAGCGTTCGCAAACAGTTCGGCTTGCATATATGTGCACCAACCTTTGTGAACCAGATATCGTTCTTCAACTTCAAATTATGTACCGAGGGTACCAATTAATATTGATTTTATTCCATTTATTGATTATTTTTCAAAGAATCGGCAAAAACTTGAAATTATTCAGCGATTCAAATTAACTAGTGTCACCTTATCGAGAGTCAACTGTATTTCAAATTAAATGTTATGGACGCAAAAATTCAAAGAAAATTATTTTTAAATAGCTTTTAAAAATATTTCTGATAGTTGGGGAGGCAAGTATGCTAAATTTGCAGTTACTCGAGCGTTATGGGAACCTATTGGGTTGTGAAGATTAGATCCTAACACCAAAAAAAAAATGTTAAATAAGTTTTCCATTTTAGTGGGGACTTTCCCATTTTTTAATTTAATTTTCCATTTTAAATCGTTTTTCTCGATTGTGGCGCCATCTAACTATAACTCGAAAAATTATCTCTAATAAAAGCTACTTATTTTTACGTAAGGAACCCAAATCTGCAATAGGGAGTTTTTGTGCACACAAATACGTAAACGAAACGTATCTTTTAGACATATACGCATGCGCATTAATGGTTGAACTAACGCATCGAGATACGTATTACCTATCGTAACGCTCTGATACGTACGTTCAGACGCATCCCTATCGAGACGAAAGTTACCGAATGCACAAGGGGATCTTGCCCAATTATCAAATCAACATTTCGTCAGCGCACCGCCCGTGTATGGCGTGTATAAACATTTAACATTTAAGGCTATATTGGTTTAGTCTATTTGAGTAAAATTATTCTTTGCTTGTTACTGGAAAGTGGAACTTCATAGTAGATTTAAAATTTGCTTGTTTTTTAAGTTGTCTATTAATAAAGCGAAACAAACAAATCTTGTATTTAACAGATAGTGATCACCACTCACCGCAATAACTAGATAAACAAATGTCCTAATTTCAGTAAAATTTTCAAATAAATGTGAACCAACTCTTTACATTATACTGGAATTCTGATGTAGGTACAATAATTTACAACTAAAAAGTGGGTATAAACAAAAATAAAAAATTTAAAAGCAAGGAAAAATAATATTTTTACATTTAAATAGGGCAATTAAAACCATACAATTTCATCATTCACATTTATCTTTTTTTTTACATTTTTGTATATGAATTGTATATTGTGTGAATATTGTTTTATTTTTTTAATGTCAACAGAATTTAAAAATGACTTTACGTTACGTTAGGCAGTTACAAAAACTCCCTATTAGCGTTCATCATTCTTACGATACGTAAGTGCTTTACATATAGGGAGATACGTTACGTTAGGTAGTTACAAAAACTCCCTATTAAACAATGGGGGCTCCTATTTAAGATTTTACAGTCACCCCATACCCACCTCCGTGGTCGTGTGTGATATCATTCGATAGATTTTAAAAAAATATTGAACACGTATTTTTCAGTTTTTTGATCTGATGTTCATTTCGCTAAATATCGCCGGGTTGATATTTAAAATTTTAAAGTTACCTACCACGGTCATGTTTGATATCATTCGATAGATTTTTGAAAAATATTGAATACGTATTTTTTTTGTTTTTCGATCTGACGTTCCTTTCATATTCGTTTTTTTTTTCTGTGAAACTTTGTGACTCTCCCATTTCCTTACGCATCGCTCAAATTAATCATCATATTTTTGAAATATACACTGTTATGCATGTCTTACCTTATCTTAATCTGACGATTTCGAGTTTTTCTAAGGATATGTAGTCTTTTTTTTTTCGACCCCCTTAACGAATTCCCCTGTATTCTTTTGAAAAATACTAAACCCGTATTTTTTAGTTTTTCGATCAGACGTTCCTTTCATATTCGTTTTTTTTTCTGTGAAACTTTGTGACTCTCCCATTTCCTTAGCCCCGCTCAAATTAATCATCATATTTTTGAAATATACACTGTTCTGCATGTCTTACCTTATCTTAATCTGACGATTTCGAGTTTTTCTAAAGATAGGTAGTCTTTTTTTTTTCGACCCCCTTAAGGTGATACAGTAGCGATCAACAAGTAGCCAAAACGCGTTCCAAGATTGCGGCTATAATTTTGAATATTTTTTCGAGATATTTGGCACACGTATTCGTAATATACTAAAGAATGGCGGTACAGAGCCCAATTTGAAAAATATATTAATATGTGGAAATTACTCTGTAATTAAATACAATATTAAAAAAACGAGCATGTACCGCCATTAAGAAGATCAAAAAAATACACTTCCTTCAAATAAATTTTTTTATCCGATGCCTAAATTTTGTGTCATTTTGGAACTACTAAAAGTTTTTATTTCATTAGTAGTTCCAAAATGACACAAAATTTAGGCATCGGATAAAAAAGTTTATTTGAAGAAAGTGTATTTTTTTGTTCTTCTTAATGGCGGTACAGACTCGTTTTTTTAATATTGTATTTAATTATAGAGTAATTTCCACATATAAATATATTTTTCAAATTGGGCTCTGTACCGCCATTCTTTATTATATTACGAATACGTGTGCCAAATATCTCGAAAAAATATTCAAAATTATAGCCGCAATCTTGGAACGCGTTTTGGCTACCTGTTGATCGCTACTGTTTCCTCTTAACGAATTCCCTGTATTTTTTTGAAAAATATTGAACACGTATTTTTTAGTTTTTCGATCTGACGTTCCTTTCATATTCGTTTTTTTTCTGTGAAACTTTGTGACTCTCCCATTTCCTTACGCCCCGCTCAAATTAATCATCATATTTTTGAAATATACACTGTTCTGCATGTCTTACCTTATCTTAATCTGACGATTTCGCGTTTTTCTAAGGATAAGTAGTCTTTTTTTTTCCGACCCCCTTAACGAATTCCCCTGTATTAAGAGTCCATATATGGTAGGGGTCATGGGCGCCCATATAAAAATTTTTAGGGGGGGCAGACGTGAAGATTTTGCACATTACATTTTGTCTTCTTTGGATCATGATACTATAAATAACAAGATAGTATCTTCCCGTAGCGCAAATACGTCCGAATTCGCGCATCGCATGACGTAACTGGAGACCGGAATTTGAATTCTTGTTGTTAGCTTATAGTCCAGGCTGTATCGTTGCCCCTGTTAGGTAACATATTCCGATTTGATTTTGTTGCACAAACTCACTTAAAAAGAGTTCCTTATAACAAATATACCCAGGGCCGGGAGGTGTCGCGGTCGGAAAATTGTTTAAACAATTTTTTTAAACAAATTCAAAAAATCAATTTTTTCACTTCAAAAAAATCAATTTTTTCACTTCATATATTTTTTTTTGATTCGTTGGGTCATTATGAGCCAAAAAAGTATCTTGTAATTTTTCTCTAAAATTGACTGTTGTTGAGTTATATTCGATTTAAAATTTACGGTAAGCGGTATTTTTGGTAAGCGGATCCCGCTTACCAAAAAAAAGTTGATTAATATCAAGCTGAAAATTTGTTAATAGCTTAACGGTGTCTAGTCGGACAAAATTTGATGTATGGGAACAGGGGAAGTTTTAATTGTGGAACAGTTTAAAAATTTGGAACGACAGATTACGAAAACGTTCCATGTGTTTTGTCGGATAGAACTTCCAATTGATTTGTTACCATTTCATTAAACCCTCATGCAAAAATCAAACTGGTGTTTATCACCAACTGGGCATTTTAATGAGTGGAACACGAAGAACATGTCAAATGACAGAAATCATGTTGGTTAGTAATAGCAGTCTGATTTTTGCAAGAGAGTTTAATGAAAGGGTAACAAATCAATTGGATGTTCTGTCCGACAAAATACATGAGACGTTTTCGTAATCTGACGTTCCAAATTTTTAAACTGTTCCACAATTAAAACTTCCCCTGTTCCAGTACATCAAAGTTTGTCCGACTAGACACCGTTAAGCTATTAACAGATTTTCAGCTTGCTATTAATCAACTTTTTTTGATACGCGGGATCCAGGTCTATTATAATGATCCAAAAAATCTAAGAAAATTGAACAAATCGAAAAAATTAATGTTTTGAATTTGTTTAAAAAAATTGTTTAAACAATTTTCTGACCGCGGCACCTCCGGCACCCTTCGGATTTGTTATAAGGAACTCTTTTTTAGTAAGGTTGTGCAAAAAAATCGAATCGGAATAATTTACCTAACGGGGGCGACCATACATCCTGGACTATACAACCGCGAGCAATTCAAACTAATCAGAAATCATTCGGTCATTACGAACTTGGGTCTCCAGTTACGTCACGACTCCCTTCTCTTCGAGATGCGCAATATATTATCTTGTTATTTATAGTATCATGCTTTGGATGACAATATATATTTTAAAGCACCCGAAAAGATAGGGGGCAACGCCCCCACCCTGCCCATGGGTATGGGCGCCTGTGGTAGGGGTACATGTACAGGGTACAAGGTTTCTCCCCATGTAATTTTCTGACGTGCTCGAGTAACTGTAAAATTCCCCTGTTGGGCTCCCTACCATGGGCATTCATAGTAAGCTTGTATTGAGTTGTTCAAACATAGTACTTTTATTTTCTCAGGGTTGTTTCGTAAATGGAGCTGATTGCGTTAACCAGACAAGATGTGTGGCTACTTCTGTAGCTCCCAAAAATAACCTACTCTTCTGCTGCTGTGAGGGACATATGTGTAATAGGAACTTCACTTGGGAACCTAGGCCAACTGAAGCTGCCCCACCAAGTAGTAAGTACCTACTGCTACAAGTTGATATTTAATACACATAAGAATTTAATTAACAGTACTGTCACACTTTTTAATAATTTTTTACATGTTTTTATACCATCAGATCTTCATCTCTCAAGTATAGTCCAGGAACCGAAACTTTTCACCTCGCAATTTTTACAGAATGGATCGATTTGCTTGAAAATTTGAGAATAAGTAGTGGATAGTCCAATGATCAAAATCTATATGATGCCGAAAGGCGCTTTTACCATGGGGATGGTTGCCACCCCATTTCGGCGGTGGAAATTTTTTATTATAAACTGCGCGTCATAGAAAACGGGCACCCTAAAAAATGGGTCATTTTTGATGTCGCGTATCTCCTAAACCTGTTCTCCGATTTAAGTGATTTTTTGAATATGTTATAGCCCTATTCTTTGTCAATATCACTGTATTAATATTTTTGCAAAACAGGTAAATTTTCATTATATACCGGGTGTACGAATCAAACTGTGTTTTTTTCTCAAAGTTCGCAACACCCTGTGGCATATTCTAGCATTTATAAAATACTGAAATTAAAACCCAACTATAGCCTCAGGTTTTCTTAACATTCTGTTTTTTGATTCATTCATTTATGATGGATAATACAAAAGTTATGTACTTTAACAACTAGGCATGCTCTTTATCAGTACAGGGTGTTTCTAAAGAAGTACGACAAACTTGAAGGGGTAATTCTGCATGAAAACATAATGACCGGTTGCTTTATAAACATATGTCCGCAAATGCTTCCGACATACAGGATGTTGAATTTTTTCTTAAAAACTGACGATTTATTTATTGCCCTAAAACCGGTTGAGATATGCAAATGAAATTTGGTGGGTTTTAAGACGTAATTTTTGAACATTTTTTGATATACAATTAAGAATTTTTTATTCACCATTGGCGTACATACGAATAATATGTTCGGTCATATTACCCGTATGCGCTCCAATAGTGAATATAAAATTCTTAGTTGAATGTCAAAAAATGCGCAATAACCATCTCTTAAAATCTACCAAATTTCATTTGCATATCTCAACCGGTTTTAAAGCAATAAATAAATCATCAGTTTGTAAGAAAAAATTTAACATCCCGTATCTCGGAAACGAAGCTTTTGCGGATATATGATTATAAAGCAAACTGTCATTATTTTTAATGCAGAATTATCCCTTAAAGTTTGTCGAACTTATTTAGTCCCTAAAACACTTTAGACTTATAACACCCTGTACTGATGAAGAACATGGCTAGTTGTTAAAGTACATAACTTTTGTATTATCCAACATAAGCGAATGAATCAAAAAACAGAATGTTAAGAAAACCTGAGGCTATAGTTGAATTTTAATTTCAGTATTTTATAAATGCCAGAATAATCCACAGGGTGTTGCGAACTTTGAGAAAAAAAACACAGTTTGATTCGTACACTCGGTATACAATGAAAATTTACCTGTTTTGCAAAAATATTATTACAAAGATATTGACAAAGAATAGGGCTATAACATATTCAAAAAACCACTTAAATCGGACAACAGGTTTAGGAGATACGCGACATCAAAAATGACCCATTTTTTAGGGTGCCCGTTTTCTATGACGCGCAGTTTATTTTGACCGCAAAAGTTGGTAAAAACTTTCATTCTAAACAAAAAACATTCTGTACATTGTTTTGATAAAATTAATAGTTTTCGATTTATTCGCTATCGAAAGTGTTAGTTTTATATCGAAAAAATCAATGTTTTTAATTATTTTTCTGCTAATAACTCCAAAAGTTTTCGTTTTATCAAAACAACTTTACTTAACAAAATGTACCTTTTGAAAAAATAAACAAAACAGTTTTTCTTAATTTTCTTTAAGAGCAATAATAATCGAGCTATACTTTATTATATGTTAGCTCTTCTTCGTCAAATGCTATATTGTAGTTTCAAAGTCAAAAGACGGGAGGGAAAACTATGCATTTTTCGAGGATAACTTGTTCAAACTAATTTAAATTATTTAAAAATATCTATCTCTAGAAATAAAACAAAGGTTTCTAGCTCAAAAATTAAGTGACTTATAATGAAAAGAATGTCAGTCCCTATTTTTTTCAGCGAAAAAGTGATCGGAAGCAACCGCCTAATCACCACCGTAATTAAAATTCGTCATTGACCTTATTTGGTCTTCTTTTTTTATGTATTATTAATAGTCTCTAGAAGTTCGACCGGCTTACAATGATTAGTTTTTAAAACAATTGAGTTAAAAGCGAATAACGAATTTTTGTAGTTTAGAAAAAAATGGCCTTTTCTTCAGCATATAAAGATTCGAATCAGAGATACAAAAAAATGTTTAAATATGAAACTGTAGCTTATTTAATTCCCAAGAACCTGATTTGCAAAAATTTGCAAAAAAGTCACCTCTTTTTGCGACTCAGGATTTTTTTTTTATTTTGAGAAATGGCTTTGGCAGAGCCAATTAGCCAGACTTGTTTGTGATTGATTGCAGATTCATAGTCATAAATTTCTTATAAACATAAGTACATTCTACAATATTATTTTTATAGATACATTGGTACATTGTGTAGCTTTTTTTTTGTTTTGTTTTTTTTTAATTATTTTACTGTTTTTTTAATTTTTTTTAATTTTTTCAAACCACATTAACAAATTATGCCTATTATATTACGTTTACAACTTGTATTTACATAATTTAACATAATGACTCAGGATTTTAAAAAAATTTAATATCAATAGGCTTAATGATCTTGCAAAAAACTACAAAATTCTTTTTTACCAAAATTTGTAAGATAAAAAATAAAAAAAAGTTACGGTTAAAAAATCAATATATTTTTTTGAAAA
Source organism: Diabrotica virgifera virgifera (assembly GCF_917563875.1). Classification (NCBI taxonomy): domain Eukaryota; kingdom Metazoa; phylum Arthropoda; class Insecta; order Coleoptera; family Chrysomelidae; genus Diabrotica; species Diabrotica virgifera. The sequence goes on from NC_065448.1 coordinate 50,273,547, forward strand.
AAAAAAAAGGAGAAATCCAATTGGAAGAGATACGAAAGAATGCTTAAATATGAAATTGTAGCGTATTTCATTTCCAAGAAGCTGGTTTGAAAAATTTTTTGCTACGTCAAAAATTGAGTGAATCGTAAATGAGCCTATATCGAAGAACATTGATTTTTTCGATATAAAACGTAACACTTTCGGATAGCGAATAAATCGAAAACTATAAATTTTATCAAAAAAATGTATAGAACATTTTTTGCTTAGAATGAATGTTTTTATCAACTTTTGCGGTCAAAATATAATATGAAATTTCCACCCCCCGAGACGGGGTGGCAACCACCCCCATGGTAAAAGCGCCTTTCGGAAACATAGATTTTGATCTTTGGACTATCCACTAATATTCTCAAATTTTCAAGCAAATCGATCCATTCTGTTAAAATTGCGAGGTTTTGTCCTATATTAAGCTTCATTACTTGGACTAGTATGTCATTTTATACAAGGTGAAACCGGCGGGTTCGTTGGAAAAAATCTCCCCATGAGATTTTTTTGCATAATCATATTCGTGAGACATCCCAGAATAAGGTTCAAGAAGTCGCCCACGGGAAAAGTGGTCAAAATTTTTTTTTCATTTTTTTTTAATCAAATTGCAAAAATCAACATTTTGGTCACGGAAACATTTTTTGTAGGTTTTTTGGATCATTCTGAACAAAAAAGATCTCTTATAATTTTTCTCCGAAGTTGCTCGTTTTGGAGTTATAAGCAATTTAAAATTAAAAAAAAAAAACGAAAAGTTGCGATTTTTAAGGCTAATAACTCGTTAAAAGTTATTATTATGAAAGTCAGGAAGTGATCAAATAAAAGTTTAAAGCCCGCCCTACAAGATCCTGAAGAAATTTTTGTCATTATTTTATCACTAAGCTGTTATTTTTAAGTAAAAATAATGAGCGCCACACACGTATTAGGCGGCCGGCAATGATGAGTGCGAGAGAGATGCCATTCCGGCAGTCAATGGTGCATCTTACTCGCACTCACATTTACAGCCGTGTCAATACGATCTTACGGCTCATTATTAATAATTAAAAATAACAGTTTAGTAATAAATTCATGACACAAATTTCTTCAGGATCATGTAGTGGAGGCCTTAACCTTCCGATGACCAACCTTTTTTTGTTACACGGATGACCAAGGGGGGGGGGGGAAATGACCCCAGGTCAAAAATGTCAAAAATGACAACAAAAAAATGAAGTTTTTTTATGGCATGGACTTTATGTCATTCAGCCAGTCACAACTTGAGTATTAGTGTCATGTGTAGTGTGTATGTTGAGTAAGTGTCTTGTTACTTTGCAAAGTTGACGTCATTAGCGTAAAACTACTTGGAATTACACATAATAGACGGTATTTTACTAAATTTCAACTTCAGAATATATGTTTTATTCGTAAAATATAGGGAATTTTTTTTATTTCAAAATATGAGGATATCTAGAATGAATGAAATAAAAAAATAATGAGTTAAAAATTGAAAATACTTTTGAATTTATTAAAGAAAAACATACGCTGGGGTCACAATTTCCCCCGCTTGGTCATCCGAAGGTTAATCATTGATTTGGTCACTTTCTAAATTTCATAATAATAATTTTTAACCAAGTTATTGAGTTTAAATGGCCATATTCGCGTTTTTCAAATTTTAAATTGCTTATAACTCTAAAACGACCAACTTTAGAGAAAAATTACAAGAGACCCTTTTTATCCAGAATGGCCCAAAAAACCTAAAAAAATTGTCTAGACCGAAAATATTAATTTTTACAATTTTATTAAAAAAAATTGTTAAAAAATTTGGACCAGTTTTCGCGTGGGCGACTTCTTGAACCTCATTCTGGGGTGTCTCACAAATGTGATTATGCAAAAAAATCTCATGGGAATATTTTTTCCAACGAACCCGCCCTTTTCGCCTTGTCTATTTCGTTTATCTGCGTTTGGTGCATACACCTGAATAATATTAACGTTAAAGGGAGAATCCCTTGTTTTGTAACAACATTGCTCTGTCTGAGAGCGATCCAAAATTTGAAACTGAAACGTTTTCATAACTTTTGTAGTTACTGTGTTAGGTACTTCACTCAAACCTCGAAAGTCTATATTTAGTCTGTTCATTTCTTGTCACACATTTGCTTACTTTCCTGCTTCATACAGACTTATGATGTTCCAAGTTTTATTGTGTTCCTCCCTGAGATCCTTAACTCCTTCTAGACAAGGCGAAACCGGCGGGTTCGTTGGAGAAAATATTCCCATGAGATTTGTTTGCATAATCATATTCGTGAGACATCCCAGAATAAGGTTCAAGAAGTCGCCCACGTGAAAAGTGGTCCAAATTTTTTTTCAATTTTTTTTTAATCAAATTGCAAAAATCAGTATTTTCGGCCCGGACACATTTTTTTTAGGTTTTTGGTCCATTCTGGACAAAAAAAAGGTCTCTTATAATTTTTCTCTAAAATTGCTCGTTTTCGACTTATAAGCAATTTAAAATTGAAAAAAACGAAAAATGGCGATTTTTAAGGCTAATAACTCGTTAAAAGTTATTATTATGAAAGTCAGAAAGTGATCAAATAAAAGTTTAAAGCCCGCCCTACAAGATCCTGAAGAGATTTTTGTCAATATTTTATCACTAAGCTGTTATTTTTAAGTAAAAATAATGAGCGCCATGCACGTATTAGGCAGCCGGCAATGATGAGTGCGAGAGAGATGCCATTCCGGCAGTCAATGGTGCATCTTACTCGCACTCACATTTACAGCCGCGTCAATACGATCTTACGGCTCATTATTAATAATTAAAAATAACAGCTTAGTAATAAATTAATGAAACAAATTTCTTCAGTTCCCAGTCGCTTTTGCCCCACTCTCGCATTGCTAGTCGCATAGAAACGTACGGGTTTTAACAGGGAAAACCCGCATTCACCACTGGTGAATTACAAATTGCGTACTGCCAGTATTACTTCTTGAGATCAAAGTGCCGACATGGAAGAGGTTTTACCACAGTATAAAGAGGGACACTAGAACCACTCTCCGAAAAATTGGAAGTAAAATCTTTAGTCGTGCATGGCGACCGCGCAATGTTCCTAGTCGCTTTTGCCCCACTCTCGCATTGCTAGACGCATAGAAACGTATGGGTTTTAACAGGGAAAACCCGCATCCACCACTGGTGAATTACCAATTTCGTACTGCTGGTATTACTTCTTGAGATCAAAGTGCCGACATGGAAGAGGTTTTACTGTCCCTCTTTATACTGTGGTTTTACTGTCCCTCTTTATACTGTTCCCAAACTTTTAGCAAGATTATTGTTAATATTTATGTTCCACGTTTAAAGCGTTTTATTTTTCATAAAAAACATCGAATTTGTCGTTTCTGTAAATATTTAAATTAACGAAACACAAAAAGTACAAAATGAAATTGTTAACAATGTTCTTCTTTTATTATAGCATCAGTGCCAATGCATGAAAATTCGGGCTACAATTTCTACTATGGTATTTGGATTAGCGTCGGTCTAGTAGCTTTCGGCGTGATTGCTGCTTTAGCATATTACTGGACCAGGAGGAATAAGCATTACTTCAATGGGGTAAGTACCAGCTCAAACTCTCTTTTCAAAAATTATGTAAATCTGAATCTGCATTAAAAATTGTATAATCAGAATGTCTTTAGTAGTGCAACGGAATGTAATACATGAAGAGAATTTTAAACACTTTGTTCGCAATAAATATACAACTGAATTTAAATATATCTCACCCCGACTTCATTAGTGCCATAACACTGTGGTTCCAAATGCCGAAAAGATGGTCATGGAACTTTAAAAGCGTATATTGTTCTACATAAATCTGACATTATTTTTTTTTAACAAAATGGCGGATCCAACATGGTGGAAAGAAATTGAAAATATCAATCAAAACGCAAAATTGTTTATCAAATTTAGTAGTTTAAGGTCCCTGATTACAAATCTAACATTATTTTTTGAAAAACAAAATGGCGGACCATATGACCGAAAGAAGTTCAAAAATGTTATTTTAAACGCACATTTTTTTGAAATTTTATATTACAAGGGACTTTTAAAATTGATAATTATCAATACGTTTTCTCTTTGAAGTACAATATTCAGATCTTATTACTTATGTACAACCGCCCATACATACGCAACAATCGCCAGATCATGTAATATGCGTCATTTCACACTTTTGTATTAAAAAAAACTGTCAGCAATGCAAAAGCAGCTAAACCAATGTCATTATGTATCTTCTGACTACATTTTGAGATTGATAAACATCAATCGCAGAATTATGTACTTTTTGAATGTATTTTTACGAAATTTTGATTATTTCAAGTATATATTTACTGTTTATTCATTAACAAATGTTATGCATTTATTGTTATCAGATCTTTAGTCAACTTTTATCTTACATTAATACATACTTGAAAAAGAAGAATCTGCTTTACAGCAATAAAATTGATAAACCGCAAAACGTTTTACAGCGTTTTCAATATAGGTACGCGTCTTTTGACTTTCACTGCCGGCCAAAGTAGGGTCGTACATGGCTCACTTGTCCCGCAGTTATGAATAAGAATAGATTCGGCCTGATCCTTATACCTGTGAATTATGACTCTACGATAGTATGAGTAAACAACTGTAAACAGGAAAATCCCTAAATAGGGAGTTTTTATTTTACCTGATGACCACGTTTTCAGCGTTTGGAACCACTGTGCATAACCCTGAAATCGCAAACTTTTCTCTTTTTCTCTTTTTTCTCTGCAACTTCCTTATCTAAGTTAATTAAATTCTGTACTCGTGTTGATTATTCTTCTTCTTCTTCTTTTTATATAGACATTACTCTGTCTGTTTTTCAATGTGCCTCCAGTAAGTTGTCATTCCATCTTTTTCATGGTCTTCCCACTGATCGTCTTCCTATTGGGGAACCGTCTCTCGCCGTCCTTACTACTCTATTTGCTGTCATTCGGCTTATGTGGTCGTTCCATTCTACTCTTCTGCTTTTCACCCAGTTATTAATGTTGTCCATCTTGCATCTCCTTCGTATATGTGCACTTCTAGCTCTATCCCACAGCGTCTTACCATCGATTTTTCGCAATGTTTTCATCTCTGCTGTTTCTAGCATTCTTTTTGTTCTTTCTGTATCAGGTCGTGTTTCTGCAGCGTATGTCATTATTGGTCTGATGACTGTTTTGTAAATTCTGCCTTTCACTTCTTTTCCGATGTTTTTATTTCTCCACATTGTTTGATTCAGGCAACCTGCGGCTCTGTTTGCTTTATTCACCTGATCTTCCACTTCTGTTTCGAGCTTTCCGTAGCTGCATAGTGTGATGCCTAGATATTTAAACTCCATGACTTGTTCTATTATTTGACCCTCCATCTCTAATTTACACCTTATAAGATCTGCTGTTATAACCATGCATTTAGTCTTTTTTGGGGAAATTAACATGTTAAATTTTCTAGCGGTTATATTAAATTCGTGCAGCATACGTTGTAAATCATCTTCACTTTAAGAGACTAGTATTGCGTCGTCTGCAGAGCAGATTATTTTAAGTTGTTTTTCTCCCATTTGGTATCCTTTTTTTGTTCTTACTTTTTTTATTATTTCGTCCATGATCAGGTTGAACAACAGAGGACTCAGGGAATCTCCCTGTCTTATCCCATTGCCAGCTTCAATTGGGTCAGTTAGTTCTTCATCTATTTTTACTTTTATTGTGTTGTTCTGGTAGATATTTTCGATCGTTTTAATTATTCCTAGAGGTACCTCTCTTGCGTACAATAAATGGATAACGTCCTTTAATTTGACCCTGTCAAATGCCTTCTTAAGGTTCACGAAACATAAGTATGCCGGTTTGTTGTATTCTAACGATTTTTCTTGAATCTGCCTCATTATAAATATAGCGTCGGTGCATGATCTTCCCGACCTAAAACCTTGTTGTTCTTCTGCTAATGTTATAATTTTATTTAGTTTGTTTGTTATCACTTTTGGTCGTTAATTTTAGTGTTGTTTTTAATAAATTAATTCCTCTGTAATTCTCCGGGTCCGATTTTTCTCCCTTTTTGAAGAGAGGTATTAGGATGCTTGATCTCCATTCTTGTGGTATTCTGTTTTGTTCTATTATTTTTTGGATTAGTTTTAATAATTGTTTGGTCAGGTTTTGTCCTCCATACTTTAGGCGTTCATGGTGATTTTCTATTTTTTAATTTCCTTAATGCTTCCGTTACCTCTGCTTCTTCAATATTTATTTCTTCGTTTATTGTCACTTCAGGTGTTGGTGGTTCGTTATCGTTATCTTTAGCAAACAGAGATCGAAAATCGTCTGCCCAAGTTTCCTTCTGAATGTGTTTCGTTTTTATTAGTTCGTTCATGTCTTTTCTTTGTCCTCTGATCATTCTCCATATTTCCTTTTGTGTTCCGTAGAAGTCGTGTTCCATCTGTTTTGAGAAACTCTCCCAGTGTTCTCTTTTTATTTGTCTGCTAAAGTGTTTGTTTCGTTTCTAATTCTTTTATAGTGGTTGTATGCCTGTTGTGTTTGTTGTGCTCTGTATTGTAAAAAGGCTTTCTTCTTTTCTTCACATTTTATCTTCACTTCCTCTCGAAACCATGGGGTTATCTTTTTTGATATATTGGTATTCGTTACTTTCCTCTCTCCAAGTGATTCTGTTGCTGCGTTAATTATGTTACTTTTGAGTTTTTCCCAGCTTTCCTCTTTTCAATCTTCTCTGATATTCTTTTTCTATATAAGTACTCCGTGGATTCCGTACTTAGTCCTTCGACTTTGATTTTTGTTTGTGTTGGTGCCACTCTCTTAGGTGTGTTGATTATTTGTGTAGCTATCTAATGCTAGTATTTATTTTTAGTTATTGACATTGCTTTACTCTGAAATTCACCCTTAAAATATGATAAGGCGCTATTGCTAAAGCACCCATATTTAAAATTCGAGGCTTAGAGCATATCAATCTGGAATATCACAGGTTATGGCACGAGATAAGTTTTACTTGAGTAATTTTTCTTGGCTAACAAATGCATTATCACATCTTAGGACAGTATTTAAAAATGAATGGTATTTATCACGCATCTCGACCACAGCGTATCGCAAACTGCCTTGTGGCGTGCTTGCTAATTCCCAGAGCGCCATAACCGAAAATGGTAGTAACGACACAGGCGTACTATGCAGATTCTAATATAACTAAATTATATGACATTATTCCACAATGAAGGCAACGTCTAAAGAAAGGTGTTAGGCCAAAAAACCATTTTTTTAGGGTTATGGCACTAACTTAACGTCGGGTGCGATATAGATCTTTATGTACTAAAAATGGAGTAAGGCAAGGTTGTATACTAGGGTGGGCCGAAACTGGACTTCAGAAAAAAAACGAATCAAACAGGAACGCAATACCCGTAAAAAGATGCGTATATGTGTAAAAAATACTTGTGATTTTTTGTTTTATTTTGAAAAAATGTCTTCAGCCCTCTACCAGCCCTTAAGTGACCTTGAAAAATAAATAAATAAATTAGGAACACAATACCGCTCAAAGTTTGTCTTTTACCGTGTATAAATCTTTTGTTTTTTTCTTATTATTTTAAAATGATTTTATCAGCCCTCTACCACCCTCTAACTAAAATAAAATCTCAATTTTCCAACTTTTTCCAAACACAAAATGTAAAATTAACTCCGTATAACTTTAAAGCATAAAAAGTATAATAATATAATATAAAAGTATTTAATACTGATGGTCTTGGTCGTGAAGCCTCGGATACAATCGAACAGTCCCGGCTGAGATGGATCGTCGAGAGTTATGGTACTTGTCGTCGCTTATCTTCTTAGTGCGAAATAAGCTTTCGGGTGAAACGCATGTTTATTGTTTATTTGTTGAAAGCCAAGACGAATAGATTGTGTTTGTTGTATTTGCGTGAATACCTAGCACGACCATAAATATGGCTGCTTTAAAATTAAATATTACAAGAAGTAAAGTAGAATGTCCAATTTTCGGTAACCCAGTCGACTTAAACTGTCATGTTTTACCAACGATAGAACATGTGCTTCGATGTTATTTGTTTATTCGTTATGAACTGAAGTTTACTAAATATTTTGGAAAGGAACCAAGTTTTAATGAAGTTTGTGAAGTGCTTGTGCCAAAAATCAAAAGTATATGGGAATCAGCGTCAATTCCAACCGTGTCAAAGGACCGCATCATGCAATTATTACGTAAATATCATAATAAATATTTAAACCTTATCAGATATCCAAAAAGCAAAAGAAATGTTCAATATGAGTTAAAGATTACCAGCTTCAAAGAGGAAACAAGGGATAAGTTGTTCGACATTGCTGCCTGTAAGTGTGATTTTTCTGCATGCAAGTGTGATAAATCAAGAAAAGTACCAAAGCAGGAACAGGAATTTCTTTTGGATCAACGGTCCACTAGAGATATGGCTATAGGAACTGTTGATCGTGAAACAACTAAAAAGTTGAATGTAAGGACGGAGAGACAAACAAAAGAAACAGAACGAGTACAAAAATTCAAATCTGAATTTCACAATATTTCTATGCCCAGCTGTTCTACTGAGGTCACTAGGTTATCAACAGACTCTGACAATTCTTCTTCATCTGAAGCCTCACCTAGTGTTGCAAATATTGATTTACCGTCGAAACCATCCTGTAGTCAATTGAGGATAAAGTTGCCCACATTAGGTACCATATGTGACAAATATGGAATTTCTGACAGGTCAGCAGCTGCTGTTGCCACAGCTGTATTAAAAGATGTGGGAATTATTTGCGATAGTGATACCTCAAAAGTAATCGATAAAAATAAAGTTAGAAGAGCTCGTCAAAAGAACAGAAATATCCTTAGTAATGAGTTTCAGTCTACAAATAAACCCATTAAGAGTATTTACTTTGATGGCAGGAAGGACAAAACCTTAGTGCAGGAAAAGAAAGGTGAGAGATATCATAAAAGAACTATTGCAGAAGAACATGTGTCATTGATAGAAGAACCGAATTCTGTTTATTTGGGGCACGTTACCCCATCTGCAGGCTCAGCCAAGTCAATTGGAAAGGCAATAATAGACTTTCTCATTTCAAATAACTTCTGTTTGGATAATTTAGTGGCGATTGGTTGTGACGGAACCATAGTGAATACTGGACATAAAAATGGAGTTATAACATATATCGAAAATGAACTTAAGCGACCTTTGCAATGGTTTGTGTGTGCCTTACATGCTAATGAGTTGCCATTGAGACATTTATTTCAACGTTTGGATGGAGCTACTACTGGACCTCGTCAATTCTCTGGAGTGATCGGGAAATTATTGGAAAAATGCGAACACCTTCCAATCGTAGATTTTGAAATAATTGAAAGTGATCTCCCAGAACTAACAATACCATCTAAAGAATTAAGCTCAGACCAGTCATATCTGTACGACATATGCCAAGCAATATCAAATGGCAACGTCTATGAAAATTTAGCAAATCGTAGCCCTGGAAAGTTAGCTCATTCCAGATGGCTGACAATGGCAAATAGAGTTCTCCGCCTCTACGTTGGAACCGAACATCCTACATCAAGATTGAAAGATCTTGTTCAATTTATAATTAAAGTCTATGCACCAATGTGGTTTTTTATAAAGCTTAATCCAAGTTGCACACAAGCCAGTTTGCATGTTTTCAAATCCATTACACTATCAAGATATTTAAGAGATGATCTTAAAAATATTATAGATGCAGTTATCCAACGAAACTCCTATTATATTCATCCGGAGAATCTTCTCTTATGTATGTTAACAGATAATCGTCAATGGGTACGAGAATTAGCTTTACGGAGAATTATTAAAGCCAGAAAAGAGAAAAAAGTCGGAATAAGGCAGTTTAAAATACCAGAAATAAACTTTAATGCTGCGGAGTATTTTGAGTTAATAAACTGGAGTGAATGTGAAGTAACGGCCCCACCAATGTTAGCTGACATACCAGATGATGAGCTGAAACAGTTAATTGATAGCTCTATAATTGCAGACTTTGACTTTCCAAAATATCCATGCCACACGCAAGCTGTGGAGAGATGTGTGAAATTGGTTTCGGAATCATCTTTGCTAGTTACAGGGCCAGAACGCAGAGACGGATTTATTCGATCTAAAATAAAATCAAAAGACTTTCTTGTAACTTACGATAACAAAGCACAATTTAAAATTGAATGAACGCATTTTTCTATTGATTTTTATTTCGCATTTTAGTGTGTTTAAAAATAGGATATTTATATTTTTGTTTGTTTTCGGTTTCCAATAAACTTTTAGTTCAGTTCAAATTTTGTTTTATTTCCCAACACCCTATAAAATGTGCAGTAGTTTCCCATATTTACACACAATTTTTCAGAAATAATTGTGAATTTATTATTTTTATTTTTGATTCAAGATCATTATCTGTTGGTAGAGGGTAGAATATCTTATTCTAAATGTATAAAAAAAATAACATGAACTCTTTGCATATAATTGAAACTTTTTACAGGTATTGCTAATTAAATTAAATAATTTTGATTTAGGGTTCACTTTAGGGGTGGTAGAGGGCTGAAGATGTTTTTTTAAAAATCCTAAAAAAAATACAGTGATTATACTTACCAAAAGGCATCTTTTTGGGGGTATTGTGTATTAAAACTAAACAAATAATTTTTTCGGCCCACCCTATTGTATACCCTCTCCAATGTTGTTTAACTTATACGTAGATAAATCCTTCGCAGAAGCAGTGGCAGACACTAATAAGGGCATTAAAGTGAACGACATATTTATTAACAACGTTAGGTATGCCGACGACACAGATATAGTGGCAGATAATATCGAATATCTTCAACGCCTTTTAAATGATCTAGGTATTAGATTTTTTTTTGGAAAAACTACATGTTTTACTTTTAACACTACAGCAGGTTCAACAACTTAATTGTGTAACTAAATTTGATAAAATGTTTAATGCAAATGAAATAGTGAGTGAATCTGAATAATTTATTTCTTAATTTTTCATGCTGCTTTCCTCCAGTGGGGTGTAAGTGGCTATTACCTATTTAAGGTAGTTGCTAGTTTTATAATAAATCTGGGAGACTGTATATAGTTTGATTTGACTTGCTTTATGTCTGAGAAAGCTAATTTACTTCATAAACTTTTATAAGTACATACAGTAAAACCCATTTATTAGCAAACGCAAGGAAAAGACACGACAGACGTTTGTTTATGCGGTGCAAGTGAACTTGAGGGTTTCAGTTAAATCTGTTCAGTTATAACAGACCTAATAAATGACAGCTTGGTACTTTGAGTCGCTAGTTTTATTTTTACTTAGGCATATTTTACAGCCTTTTTTACGGTATTAAAAACTAGCGCTGATACAGCGTCACCTTGCTTCAGTCCACTGTTTATTTTAAAGCAGCTGCTGTATTCATCGAAATAACTGTAACTACGGCATTCTTCTTGGTTTAAACGATTTTTTGTTCAATTTGAGTTTTTAGGTCTATGTTTAAATAAACGAAACTTGATTTGAAATGTTTTGCAATTTTTTACAAAATCCTTCAATGATCAACACCTTGAAACATTCTTGAACTAGGAACTAGTAAACTAGAGTGGTACCTCGACATACGAGGGTAATTCGTTCCGTAACCTTGCTCGTATGTCAAATTGTTCGTATGTCAAAGCAATTTTCCCCATTGAAATTAACTGAAATGTTATTAATCCGTTCCAGTCCCAAAAAAATCACCTTGTTGTTGTGTTTTTAAATAAGAAAAATGTTTTTACAAGAAGAAACATTTATTTATAAATAACAAAAAATACATACATATTCTGTAAAAACATAAGAAAAAGTGAGGTGCTTGCGGAAGCGCTAATTTTCGTTAGTTGTCTTCACTATTTTCGTCACACTTTGCTCATTTTCATCTGCAGTTCGTTTAAAAAACTGTCCAAATAGGTTTGTTTCTTCCTCCCTTTCATAAATCGCTCGTGCCTTCTCACATATGATGCTTTGTGTTAAGGTTCCTCCTTAAAGCTGCTTCTCTGTCACCCACACCATCAGTAGTTTCTCCATCTTTTCATAGAGAGAGGTCCGGAGCTTGGAAATTATTGTAACGCCCTTAGCTGGCATTATACCATTTATCACCTTCAAGTTAGAAATAGGTAGTCAAAAAGAGGCACGAATTTTAATAAAAGCTGTTCCTCGTATCTCAAATTTTGCTCTTATCTCAAAGCAAAACATCGCTTGCTCGGCGGCTCGTATCTCAAAACACTCGTATATTAGGGCGCTCGTATATCGAGGTACAGTTGAGTCCGGGAATCTTTACCCGTGCGTCATCACTTAAAGCATACGAAATAAGTCGATGATAAGTCGGAAATTGAAATTTACTAAACGCAACAGCAAGTCACTTACTGTCACTTGCTGTTGCGTTTAGTATATTTCAATTTCCGACTTATCATCGACTTATTGCGTATGCTTTAAAGATGACGCACGGGTAAAAATTCCCGGACTCAACTGTACCACTGTGTATAGTTCATCATCATTCTTCTTCTAGTGCTGCCTCCACTAGTGAAGGTTGGCTATATCCATTGCAAATTCGTCTGTATCTTGTTTTTCTTAAAAGCGTCTGTGGGTTTAACCCGGTCCAGTCGCGAATGTTTTTCAGCCAGGATATTTGTCGTCTACCATAGTCCATTCATTAACGGTAAAATATTGCAAAACCTTTAAATTTTAAAGAACCTCTTGGATTGACATGAAATTTGGCATACACACAGCTAACAAGTCAAAGAAAAAAAGTGATATTGTGCCGATATGTGCTTTTGCCCTGGGGGTGGTTTTCACCCCCTCTTGGGGGTTAAAAAATATTCGTCCAAACAAAGTCAGGAAATGGATAAACTGGCTAATTTAAAGTAACTTTTGTTCTATAGAGTTTTTTCACTAAGTCAATACTTTTCGAGTTATTTGGCAGTGAATATGTTCATTTTTTCAACAAAATAACCACGCCTTTAGACGGTTTTTCGCAAATAACTCAAATTGTAAGTATTTTGTCGATAAAGCATTCTTAGCAAAAATATAGCCTATAAAAAATTTAAAAAAATAGTGAATATATCACGTTTTTTTATTTAGTAGAAGCAGAGTTATAGCTAATGAAATATAGGTTCATATTCATCAAATTCCAAGTGGAATACTTTAACGTGAAATAACCAAAAATGAAGCACATTTCGGGGAAAACTCATTTAAACTTATTTAAAGTGTTTAAAAAAAGCTTCATTTTTGTTTAATAAAAAAAATTTCTAGCATCAAAATTAAACAAGTTACGCTCAAAATAAAGTTAGTCCCTTTTGGTTTTGGTAAAAAAATCGAGAAAATCATCCCCTAATTAGTATCTTAAATGAACTTAATCGTAACGACTTCACAAGTTTCTTGACTCGTGTATATATTGTTTATATGATCTGTAAGTTTCATCGGTTCAAAGTCCTTATTATTGAAACAGCTGTAGTTAAAAGCGGTTGAACGAGTCACTGATCACGAATGTATGCAAATTTAGAAACACCAAATCTTGATCAATTTTTGTCTAACAGAAAAACAAAAAAATACATGATATTCAGAAAAGCAAATCTGACTTTTTTTGTATTTCGAGACTTTTGGTATCTCTATTTGGTAACAATTTTTAAGTTATTTTGAAAAAAAGGATATTTTTCAAAATTTAAATTTTTAAAAATTTTACTTTGAAACCAAATTTTTTCAAAAATAAACACTTTGAATCGATGAAACTTACAGATCATATAAACACAATATAAGTAAAATAATTTATGGAGCGGCAACGATTAATTTCATTTAAGTTGCTAATTAGGGGGTGGTCTTCCCGATTTTTTTTTTTGCAAAAACAAAAGGGACCAACTTTATTTTGAGCGTAACTTGCTTAAATTTAATGCTAGAAACTTTTCGTAAAAACAGAAATAAAGCTTTTTTTAAACACTTTAAAAAAGTTAAAATGGGTTTTCCCCAAAAAGTGCTTAATTTTTTGGATATTTCACGTCGAAATATTCTATTTGAAATTTGGTGAATATGAATCTATATTTCATTGGCTATAACTCTGGTTCTACGAGATGCAGAGACCTAACGCGTACACCATTTTTTTACTTTTTTATAGGCTATATTTTTGCTAAGAACGGTTTTTTCGACAAAATACTTACTTTTTGAGTTATTTGCGAAAAACCGTCTAAAAATGTGGTTATTTTGTTGAAAAAATGCACATATTCACTCGCAAATACATAACTCGAAATGTATTGTTGACTTGGCGAAAAAGCTCTATAGAACAAAAGTTACTTAAAATTAGTCAGTTTACCCATTTCCGGAGTTGTTTTGGACATATATTTTTTCACCCCCAAGAGGGGGTGAAAGTCACCCCCAGGGCAAAAGCACACGTCGGCACAATATCACTTTTTTCTTTGACATGTAAGCTATGCGTATGCCAAATTTCATGTCAATCCAAGCGGTTCTTTAAAATTTAGAGCAAAAACCGTGAAAGAATGGACTACCAGGACCCCTTTTTCCTTCGATCTTACCCTTTATAATCAACTGCAACAACTCAACTGGTACTTATCATTTATAAGTATGTGCCCCAAATATGCTATCTTTCGCCTTTTAATTGTGGTCAAAAGTTCTCTGTCTCTTCACCATTCAGTGCAACTCCATTTCGTTCATAATAAATATGATCCGTCCATTGTATTTTCAAAGTCTTCTAAAAAGCAATTTCTCAAAAGCTTCCAGCTTTCTTATTAAGTCAACATTAACAGTACTGGCTTCGACACCATAAAGAAGGATAGAGTGGATATAACATTTTACCATCCGATATCGGATTTGCAGATTGAGTCTTTAAATACTCAGAAATTTCCTTATCTTCAAAAAGGCTGCTCTTGATTGCTCTATTCTTGATCGAATTTCTGATTTCGGATTTAGATCTTCCGCAATGCAGACTTCTAAGTATTCCATTTTGTCCACTTGTTCAATATCTTCATTTTATCTGGATCCTCTAATAACTTTGCCCCTCTTATTGATAACCATGTTTTTTTCTTTATGTTTATTGTTAAACCAAACTGTTCCCCAGTATTACAAATTGCGTTTAGTAGAGTCTGCAGGTCTTTCTCACACTTTCAGCGATAATGACTGTATCGTCAACATAACCAATGTTATTATTTACATTTTCACCATTTATCTTGATCCCTTGTCTACAGTTTTAGTGCTTGAGTAAATAACTCTTCGGAGTATGTATACGATTGGGAATTTTCTCATGGTTGGTATGCGCATTTAATGAGAGCGACAGAGAGACATGTATTTATTATACATTTAAAACGGGCTAGAAGATATACGCCGGCAAAGCGAGGTAGCGCGAACAACCCACTTCATGTCGTAGGTAGGGCTATCTCAGCACAGCGTTGCCAAAGTAGATTTAAAAAAGAAAATAACAAAGTAGAAACAGTTATGCATAATATTTAACTTATTGTAAACGAATATAATAAACAAACTATTTAAAAGAAAAAAACTTAAGTAAAAAATATTGTTTTCATCCATTTTAAAAAAATGTGAAAACGTTGAAATATAATTCAACCTTTTTCACTCACTTTTTTTTTAAAATGGGTGAAAACAATATTTTTTTACTTAGTTTTTTTCTTTTAAATAATTTGTTTATTATATTCCTTTACAATAAGTTAAATATTATAATTTTTTCTACTTAGTTATTTTCTTTTTTAAATCTACTTTGGCAACGCTGTGCTGAGATAGCCCTACCTACGACATGAAGTGGGTTGTTCGCGCTACCTCGCTTTGCCGGCGTATATCTTCTAGCCCGTTTTAAAGGTATAATAAATACATGTCTCTTTGTCGCTCTCATTAAAGGCGCTTACCAACCATGAGAAAATTCCCAATCGGTATATTCAATAGTATTGGTGAAAATTCACAGCCCTGTCTCACTCCTCTACTTATCTGTTGTGCATCCGTGCTATTTCCATCTAATGTTACCAGAACATGTTGGTTCCAATACAGATTTCTCACTATAGTTTAACCCAAACCCTTTTTTCAGTGCTCATTAATTTTGACGTCATATAAGATTTAAGAATGTCGCGAATCGCTGCATGACATTTTAGTTAAATCTGACAGTTGTCAGAATATTATTTATATTTATGTTTATATAAATATCAATATTTATATAAATATTTGCCAGGAATATTAATATTTAAAATATTTTAAGGAAAAAATAAATAAATATGGAATTCAGCTTCACTATACAATGTCCAAATATACCAATGACAAAATATTTTTATATTTACGTCGTTGACAAATTGCTAACCTAGAATTACAATTGTCATTTTATCCGTTAACATTGTGAAACCACTGTCACGATAGATTACTTTTGTTTCAAATAGGGAACTTGCATAAAATTTTAAATTCGAACATAATTTAGAACAGAACATAATTTAGAACCTGTATCAAAAATAAAAAAGTTTTGTTTGTCTTTCGTTTGGCCCCTAAAGACGACTAAAAATTCAACTTATATCAGCCACTCCAAAACGCGTCGTGACGTCACACCGTTGTACGTTTACATTCTACACCAATTGTATATATAATTTTAAATTAGACATTATAAACGTCAGTAGAAAATACAGTTATATGACGTTACAAATGTTTTTGGTCGTTTGAACTATTCATAGAAAATTTGTACTTTTACAAAACTGTTTTATTTTCAATAGTAAACCTTCTTTCATTTCCTTCAAAAACTGTATCAAACTGCAATCTCAACAGACTGGTATATTTTATTACAATGACATACGATAAATGTCATTAGAATATAAATATTTTTCCTTTATTCCCTGACGAGGATCTGGCTAAATACCCAAGTAGGTGGAGGCCAATAAACTAAAGAAGAAGAAGAAGAATATACGTACATATAACCCTTAGACAAGGAAAAAAGAGAGGACGAGTAATCCCTATGACCAAAAGTGAAGCCGAACTGACACCAGAGATTTTGATCAGCGACGTATCTTTATGGTATTGTTATGGATTGAGTATTTAAAATGAAAAAATGAAATGTATATAAAATGAAAAATTTGTGTACAGTAAATGTTTTATTAAGTTGCTCATATTACGTACATATGTTTCAATACGTACATATGTTTTTATTACGAATTTTAGATGAGGATTTACTTTATTTTTTATGACATTTTAACCCTCAACGAACACCCACCACTGGTAACTCATTGTTATATTTGATGTGACCGCCATGTTTTTGGTGCCAAACAAACTCAAAACTGGCTTCACTTTTTGAATGTGTATTAAACGAGTGTTACCCGTCCTCTCTTTTTTCCTTGTCTAAGATATAACCATAAACTGAACCACATAGTTAAACTCTGTGACGTCACGGGTCGTTTGAACTATTTTAAGATAAAGAAGACTTTAAATTTGTACTTCTAAGTTATTATGAGTTTTTGAAGCGTGAAATTTTGGAAATCTCATTTTTATACAAAACTGAACATTATTATGTAATAGGTAAAAAAAATGTGCAAGTTTCCTATTATCTTGATTCGGATCATGGATTGGTTATCTATTTAGAGTATTGTAAGTGTCAACCAACTATACATTTAAAAGTTTAAGTCGCTTTAATATGGAAATACCCTTCAACGAATACATAATTTTCGGAGTTCTATGTATAATAATTATAGAAGTACGTTTTTTCTGTCACTTCGAGCTTAAGAGGAAACAGTAGCGATCAACAGGTAGCAAAAACGCGTTCCAAGATTGCGGCTGTAATTTTGAATGTTTTTTCGAGATATTTGGCACACGTATTCGTAATGTAATAAAGAATGGAGGTACAGAGCCCAATTTGAAAAATATATTAATATGTGGAAATTACTCTGTAATTAAATACAATATTAAAAAAACGAGTCTGTACCGTCATTAAGAAGAACAAAAAAATACAATTTCTTCAAATAAACTTTTTTATCCGATGACTAGATTTTGTGTCATTTTGGAACTACTAATGAAATAAAAAATTTTAGTAGTTCCAAAATGACACAAAATCTAGGCATCGGATAAAAAAGTTTATTTGAAGAAAGTGTATTTTTTTGTTCTTCTTAATGGCGGTACAGGCTCGTTTTTTTAATATTGTATTTAATTACAGAGTAATTTCCACATATTATTATACTTTTCAAATTGGGCTCTGTACCGCCATTCTTTATTATATTACGAATGCGTGTGCCAAATATCTCGAAAAAATATTCAAAATTACAGCCGCAATCTTGGAACGCGGTTTCGCTACCTGTTGATCGCTACTGTTTCACCTTAATGCGTTAGAGCGAATTCGACAAACTATGACGGCATGACGCCCTGAAAAAAGAATAAACTGTATGTTAATATCGTTTTTGTAAAGTACATACTTTGAGCTTTAGACATTCCATGAGAATGTTATGTTATCATAGTTAGAATGTTATCATAGAATGTTATCATGGAAAGTATTAACTTTCTATTTCAGCTGACGTCTATGATAATTTAAACGTTCTTAAATTACCAATGATTAAAAATGTAAATCTGTTTTCTTACAAAATTCACGTCACAAAAATCAGTTCCATACCATACCATGTTTTGCAACCAGAGTATGTTTAGTTATTTTTTTGTCGTTTTATGTGTATTATCTAAATTCTGACGATGTTGCATTCTGCATTAACATAAACCATAGATAATTTGAGATCATAACAATAACAAAGTGTTTTTTATTTGAAATATAAAACGTACACACCTTCAAATAGTGTGATAGCATTAGCAAAAATGAAAACCATAAACAGTCTTCCAGTAGTTTTTTAATAAACTATATAGCATTTATCATTATGCATTTATTTTAATATACATTTTCGTTATAATAGAATATAATATTGTAATAATTGATATGTTGTATGCGCCCTTATCCAAAATTATTCGACCTGCGTGTGAACGTTCTAGCGTTCTTTGTAGGCTACGAGCATAAACAGTTAAGGCAGAAACGCATTAGAGTGAGAGTCGCGGACGCGACTCGTCGCGAACAAGACTGTGGAAGACTTGAGATTCTCATTAAAAATTGAATCAAGTCCTCGTCGCCTCCGCGACTTCCAAATGCGTTCATGAAGATTAATCCTTTTCTTAGCAAACCAAAATAAAAATGTGAAAAGTGTGTTTTCTTTCTATTAACACTAGAAGCACCAACATTTTTGCATACCTAGAAGCACCGGAGCGGTCAAGATGACGGATATTAGAATTTTCTATCGCCAGCCGTTTTCGTATCGTTTTTTAATTGAAAAAAAAACCTATATTAAGAGGATCAGTACGTATTTTCGGCTGCAATGCTATTCAAATGGGGATTCATTTTTTTCGAATCCTGAGAAAACTAATAAGTATTTTTGAAAAATTTAAACGCAGAATGAAAAATTACATTATTAGCGAGGGCCGAAAGTCCCTGAGAACTTCTATAATGTTTATTTTAATAAGTTACAGGGGTGAAAAACTAAGCGAAAATTTAGTGTGATTTTTAATTTCAAATATCTCATTCAAAATAAACTTTTTATTTATTAGTCCTGTCGCCAGGGGGGGTACAACGGCCTCCTTAATTCAGATGGAGTTACCCAAGTTTTTTTTATTTATTTTGACCCGTAGAATATGAATTTTTTGGGTAACAGTTGATCCGGATGTCGATAAGATTGTTATAGACAAAGAACTTGAGGAATTACATAACAGTGATTTCTCGCAAAACAAAACATCTTTTTGTATTTTTTGGGTCATTGTAGGCAAAAAATGCTCTGACAAGTTTTTTCGTAGGATGCATAGTTTTCGAGATAACCGCGGTTGAACTTTCAAAAAATCGAAAAATTGCAATTTTTGAACCCGAATAACTTTTGATTAAAAAATAAAGTCGCAATTCTGCTTACCGCATTTGAAAGTTTAAGTCAAATTATATCGGTTTTGATTATTTGCATTGCTAAAAATGTATTATTTTATTGGTAAACAAAGCTATAAACACCTAGTGCGTGAGTGATGTTTTCAATGATTTCTCATTTAAAATCTAACGAGTAGGTAGAGTAGCTACAAGTGCAAGCGAGGCAATTTCTACGTAGCATGCGTTAAAACGCATGTATTAGGCACGGGAAACACTATGTGTTTATAGCTTTGTTCAGCAGTAAAAAAATTAATTTTTAGCAATGCAAATAATCAAAACCGATATAATTTGACTCAAACTTTCAAATGCGGTAAGCAGAATTGCTACTTTATTTTTTAATCAAAAGTTATTCGGGTTCAAAAATTGCCATTTTTCGATTTTTTGAAAGTTCAACCGCGGTTATCTCGAAAACTATGCATTCTACGAAAAAACTTGTAGGAATATTTTTTGTTTAAAATGACCCAAAAAATACAAAAATATGTTTTGTTTTGCGACAAATCGCTGTTATGTAATTCCTCAAGTTCTTTGTCTATAACAATCTTATCGACATCCGGATCAACTGTTACTCAAAAAATTCGTGTTCTACGGGTCAAAATACATAAAATAAACTTGGGTAAGTCCATCTGAATTAAGGAGGCCGTTGTACCCCCCCTGGCGACAGGACTATATTCTAAGAGACTTTCGGCCCTCGGTAATAATTTAATCTTTCATTCTGCGTTTAAATTTTTCAAAAATATTTATTGGTTTTTTCAGGATTCGAAAAAAATGAACTAAATGCCGTAGTAATATTTTCCAAATCTATCTTTGTCTTACAACGCACTCAGCCGAATATAATATTGTCAGCATATATTGTCAGTCAGACACTGAGAATCAGTGACAATTTTAAATATTTGACATTGCATCGGGAATATTTTAAGTTATTGATTAAATATTATTGATATATTATAGTGTATTTGATAAATAATTGATTTAAGACGTGAACTTAATAAAAAGTTATTTATTGTGTATTATTTGTGGAAGACCCAAGCAGAGAATACATGAGGATAATATATTCTGTGATCCAAGTATTTTGTTGTTAAAGATGTTCAAAATTGTAAGCGTTCCATAACAATATATTATTGAAAAATCACTTTAACACTTTTCCTCTTTTCTCGATTGAGTATTAGTTTTTGTTGTACAAATAAATTATTACAATCACTGAATACATAGTTAGTGAAAAAATTATCACATTTATTATTAAATGAATTAATAATTTGCAATTATAAAAATAACAGTTATCCAAGAACATTCAAAAGCCATATCTTTAAATTAATGATGACATTTTCAAGTAGAATGACATTCTAGTAATGTTTACATATCCATACCAGTGTGAATTTTACTACACGTAATTTGCCGTGTAAAGACAGAAAAAGTAGGGATACATGTAAAATATTTGCGAATTATGTACCCATAGCCTTAAGTTAATACCTACTAACAAACGACATTTAGTTAATTTAAATAAATTATTTAATTATAAGCAAAATTTATGTAGTAGCAAAGTTTTTTAATTTTGTTGTACAAGACCTACACACACATTTTTTACATAGGTACCTATATGACTTCCACATGTTTTATTTTAGTTTTTTAGTTCCCAGTTTTCCACTTCTTCTTCTTCAGGTGCTATCTCTGCTACGGAGGTTGGCAATCGTCATAGCTATTTTAATTTTTGAGTCAGTAGCTCTGAATAGTTGTTTTGAGCTCCATCCAAACTATTCCCTCGGGTTACTCAGCCATGAAATTCGTCTTCTTCCGATGCTTCTTCTGCTATCTACCCCTCCTTGCATTATGAGTCATAGGATGCCATACTTCTCGCTCCGCATCACATGTCCGAGATATTGTAGCTTTTGTCACTGCCTACGTTTATTATTTTGATTGAGGTGTTGTATCTCTGATTTGCTTCCGTTGATGTTGTCCTGCCCTTAGTCAGATGACCTTGTCGGAATTCTTCTGCTAACTGAAGTAGGAAAGTTTGCCCAGATATTTGACAACCAGTAACTTCCTTATACAGAATCCAAGCATTTATTCCTACCCTATCTAAGATTAATAAAAAAAATCCTGCAACGGCCATCTTCTTGAAGCTGATTTGGTTGAGCACTGTATGGCCATCTGATCTACAACGTCTACTCCGTATTTTGTATGGTTGTAGTAGGTAATGGTTTTAGGTTTCTTCTTTTTGTATATGCCTATTTCAATATTGTTTGAGTATAGAGAATTCAGCGCTAGAACATTTTTGATCATTTTTCTCTGGTACACCTGGTTTCCCTGGTTAGCTCAAGTCTTCGTGTATGAAAATTTTTGATTTGTATAATTCCATCTTTTCGTTTTTTATTGACGGAGAAATATCCTTTCTTGCTCGATTTATTGTTCCAGTACTGCTGGTAGCCTTCTTTCGTAATACTTTTTATGTGTTGTGACATTTCTTCCCTTATTCATAAATGGGCCCATTAGGCGGCTAATTACATGTTCCTCTAGAAGTTGATTGTCTGGTCGTTGTTCATCTTTTCGTAGGTAAGGAAATTCGTGCAATAAATATTTGGACTAGAAATTAGCTGTAAGCGAGAATTTGATTCCAAACTTATCGGGTTTATACGCCATGTACTGGGTGAAGTGACATCTTGCCTTTGTGGGAAAAAACTGTTCGTCGATAGATATATTTTAGCCAGTTGTAGGTGTAGCAAAATATACAATTCTCTACAGAGTGTCCCGAAAATATTGGTCATAAATTATACCACACATTCTGGGGTCAAAAATAGTTCGATTGAACCTAACTTACCTTAAGCCGGGTTGACACGATCCAAGTTGCATCCAAGTGTACTTAGTCCAAGTCAACTTGGACGCTGCGCGCGCTACTTGGAAGCTACTTTGATCGTGTAAATTACTTGGATGTCAAATAAAAGTAACAAATAAACATTGCAAAGATGGCGAAAGTGATTATGGATGATATTCAAGTGGTTGCTGACTGCTGATATGTTATACATGAGCTTGAGATCCAGAAAAAAGAAATTAAAAAGAAAAAAAGGAAAATTTGGATTCTTAATTGGATACGTGAGGCGTTTGGAGCTTCGTCTAATTTTCTAAGTGAAGTAGTAAAAATGAAGATTAAGATACATTTAAAAACTATTTAAAAATAACTACCGAATAATTTGAACAACTATTGCAAATGGTCAATCCAAAAATTTAAAAAGTTGATACAAATATGAGAGAAAAAAAATTGTATGAACATGTGCATAAACCATTCAATTATCATGTAGCGTAACTCATGTAATGTAACGTCAAGTAACGGATATTTGTACGTACATAACAATACCCAAAGTATAAATAGACCAGGCCATTTAGCACTAAAAACACCCGAATAAATAGATTTTTAAATACAGCACCTAGAGACTTGCAGTTTTTTAAATTATGTTCAGGATGATGCAGGTCAGAAAAAAGTCTACTATTCAAAAATGGGTGGAAATGCATAATTGCACTGTAAAGTGCATAAAATCCATCCAAAATTGCATAAATATAAAAATAAAGTCAAAATCAGTATACTAAGGAACACAATTTATTATAATTTCGAGGTTTTTGGGGTCACTGAATACGATTACGCCATCAAAATTGACCACCGGAGTACCTGGTGCCCAGGGTCACGACAAAGGCACGTCATCGTCTGGAGCTTTAATGGATTTCGGCACTAAATTGATGTAACTGGATTAGTCGGGGGTTTTTTGAGGTGGTTAAATACGAAGATGCCATCAGGACAGACCTGAGGATCACCTGGTGCCCAAGGTCAGTGTAAGGGACGTCATCTTCTGGAGTTTCGAGGGCTTTCGGTATCAAATTGAAGCAAACGGATTACTTACGGGTTCTTGAATTCGCTAAACATGAATATGCCATCAAACCCGACTCTCTGTGCACCTAGAGCCCAAAGGTCACTGCAAGGCGGTCCTCTTCTGGAGTTCGAGATATTTCGGCATTAAACTGATAAAAATGGATTACTCGGGGGTTTTTAAGTCGTTAAACACGAATATACCATCAGGACAGACCACCGGATTACCTGGTGCCCAAAGCCACTGCAAGGGTCGTCATCTTCTGGAGTTTCGAGGGGTTTCGGTATTAAATTGATACAAACGTATTACTTGGGTTTTTGGGGTCGCTAATCACGAATATGTCATCAGAATTTAATTTCGGAGCACCTGTTGTCCTTGATCGCTACTAAGGCACGTCATCTTCTGGATTTTTGGCATAAAATGGATTACTCGGTGGTTTTTGAGGTCGCCAAATACGAATATGCCATTAGAACAGACCCGCAGAGCACCTGGTGACCACGGCCACTGCAAGGGACGTCATCTTCTGGAGTTTCGAGGGATCTCGGCATTAAATTGATGAAAATGGATTACTGGAGGATTTTTGGAATGGCTGAACGCGAATACGTCATCAGATCTGACCCACGGAGCACCTGGTGCCTAAGGCAGCTCATCTTCTGGAGTTTCGGAGGGTTTCGGCATTAAATTGATGCAAACGGATTACTCATGGGTTCTTGGGGTTGTTGAACACGAATGCACCACCAGAATAGACACCAGGGCACCTGGAACCTAGGGCAGGTAATCTTCTGGAGTTTCGAGGGTTTTCGGTACTAAGTTGATGCAAACGGGTTACTAACGGGTTCTTGGGGTGGATGAACACAAGTACGCCATCAAAAGAGACATCTGAGTACCTATAAGCCTAAGGCACGTTATCGTCTGGATTTTCGAGAGTTTTCGATCGAAAACACATTTTGAATACGAATACATCATTAGAACAGACACCAGAGCACCTGGTGGCTAAGGTATATCATCTTATAGAATTTCGAGAAATTTCGGTGCTAAATTGATGCAAACAAATTGCTCATAGGTTTTTGGGTTTGCTGAACACGAATATCAAATCAGAACCGAACCTCACTTTCCTAGTGGCCAGAGTGGCTGCTTTGCACATCATGTTTTAGAATTTTGAGGCATTCCGACACTAAATTGGTACACACCGAGTACTCGGATGTTTTTTGAGTTGCTGTTCAAAGAAAACGTTCAAATTGGTAACATTTTTTTTGGACTTTATTTTACTTAGACTGTTTATTAAAATAACTATGTTGTACTATACAATTTTTTAATTCTTTATAAATATAAACTCAATTTATATCTGACAGCGTTTTTCCTTAATTTATTTCGGAGATCAATTCTGATCGCATATTCGTTTCTAGCGACCTTAAAAACCCATGAGTAATCCGTTCACATCAATTTAGTGCCAAAAATCCTCAAAATTTCAGAAGACGACGCCCTTGCAGTGACCTTGGGCACCAGATGATCCGTGGGTCGGTTTTGAGGCGTACCCGTGTTCAGTGGCCCAAAAAACCCCCGAATAACAAAATTTGCTCCTTAGTATACTGATTTTGACATGTTGATGCACTTTGGATGCATTTTATGCACTTTAAAGTGCAAATATGCATTTCCATCCATTTTTGATTAGTAGACTTTCTTTCTGACGTCATCCTGAACATAAAGCAAAAAACTGCAAGTCTCTAGGTGCTGTATTTAACTATAATATATTCTTCTATTTGTACTTATATCCCGTTTTATATTTTCCGATGCCACGCCATTGTAACTATACTTTGATGCTACTTGGAAGAAAGTTGGCCACCGTCCTACTAGACTTGGATAGACCCTGTTGATGGAAATATACTTGACGAGGGTGGTGACACGGTCAAAGAAGCTTCCAAGCGTTGCGCGCGCAGCGTCCAAGTAGACTAGGAGGGTGGACTTGGATGAAGATGAAAAACACTTGGAACGTGTCAACCCCCTCATGCGATCAAAGTAGCATCCAAGTATTGCGCGCGCTGCATCCAAGTGGACTTGGACCAAGTACACTTGGATTGTGTCAACCCGCCTTTAACAAATGTGCTCATAAAAAGAGTTACAGCCCTTTGAAGTTACAAAATGAAAATCGATTTTTTTCAATATATCGAAAACTATTAGAGATTTTGTATTGAAATTGGACATGTATTAATCTTATGGCTGGAGCATCTTAAAAAAAAATTATAGTGAAATTTGCCCTCCCCATAAAAAAGTATGGGGGTTTTGTTCCCATAAACCCCCCCAAACTTTTGTGTACGTTCCAATTTAACTATTATTGTGGTACCATTAGTTAAAAACAATATTTTTAAAACTTTTTGTCTCTTAGTATTTTTTTGATAAGCCAGTTTTTATCGAGATGCGGCTTCCTTTTTAACATATTTACATAAAAATTGTATGGGTATTTGGTTCCTTTAAACCCTCCAAATGTTTGTGTACGTTCCAATTAAACTAATATTGTGGTACCATTAGTTAAACACAGTGTTTTTAAAACTTTTTTGCCTCTTAATCTTTTTTTGATAAGTCGTCTTTATCGAGATGTGGCTTCTTTCTCAAAATATACCTATTAATGTAAGTTATAAAAATTTTTTCAGATTATTAACAGGTCTCTACAGTGCGTCCATAAAGTAACGCATAAATTCATTATTTCGTAAACCGGCGACTTTAAAGAAAAATTCCGAAACAGGTCGATTTTTATTTTTAATTTCCGATTTTTTGGCATATATATCATACAAGTGACGTCATCCATCTGGGCATGATGACGTAATAGTTGATTTTTTTTTAATGAGAATAGGGGTCATTCCCTAATATAAACATTAACAACATTATTTATACAAGGTGTTCAAAAAACATTTTTTTAATTAAAATAATTCAAACAAAAAGAAGAATGTACGTAATTTATCTAATTCAAAATACGTTTTTATGTTGTCAGAAAACAGGAAAAAATGTTTATTTGACAAATAAATATTGTTTTTCGTTTAAATTCAATGTTAAAGCTGCCACCCACCTGCCTGTTGCCAGTTTGAACATTTCGTTCAAGCGAAAATCTTTTGTCAAATAATTTTTTTTCTGTTTACTGACCGTAAGAAAACGCATTTTGAATTAAATAAATTATATACATTCTTCTTTTTGTCTCAATTATTTCAATTAAAAAAATATTTCTTTTAACACCCTGTATAAATAATTATGTTAATGTTTACATTAGTGAATAGAGAATCGAATACCCTTTCAAATGAGCTATCACATGACCCCTATTCTCATTTAAAAAATCATCGATTACGTCATCACGCCCAGATGGATGACGTCACTACTATGATATATACATATGCCAACAAATCAGAAATTAAAAATTAAAATCGATCTGTTTTGGGATTTTTCTTTAAAGTCGCCGGTTTACGAAATAATGAATTTATGCGTTACTTTATGGACGCACTGTATAATCGAACTTAACCATATATGTAAAAATATGTGGTGGATTCGAAAAATTATCAAAATATCTCGATTAAAAGTGTCTTCTCGAAAAAGTACTAAGAGACAAAAAAGTTTTAAAAACAATGTGTTTAACTAATGGTGCCACAATAATAGTTTAATTGGAAGGTACACAAAAGTTTGGGGGGGTTTAAGGGAACAAAACTCCCATAAAATTTTTATGGGGTGCACAAATTTCACTTTAATTTTTTTTTAAGATGTTACTGCCATAAGAATGCCACATGTCCATTTTCAATCAAAAATCTCTAAGAGTTTGGGATATATGAAAAAAAATCGATTTTCATTTTTTAACTTAAAAGAGCTGTAACTTTTTTTGTGTGCACTATTGTATATAGGTAAGTGAAGTTCAATCAACCTATTTTTGACCCCAGAATCTGTGGTATAATTTATGACCAATCTTTTCGGGACACCCTATATAAATAGGTTCCATATTGCCGACGCAAGTGCAAATTTATCTGTTGATCATAGCTCAGATCTGGTACTTCTCCTCCGTAATAAGGACCGCATTTTTTCTAGGTAATCAACATATTCAAAAAGTAATTACAATAAGTACCTACCTGCAAAAGAGACCTTGTAATCCTTAAATAGATGTAGCAAAGTCCTAAATTTGTAAGTTTCTAGAATAACTATGAATAAGTAGTAATACAGAGGGTCAAAAATAGAAAGCAGTCAAAAAGACCGCCCTGGTGCTTCTAGGTATATATTAACACATCTCAAAAAGTAATTACACTAAGTACCTGTAAAGGAGGAATTATAATCCTCAAGTAGATCTAGGAAAGTCCTAAATTATCAACTTTCCAAAACAACTAGGAATAAGTGATACAGAGATTCAAAAATAGAAAGCAGTCAAAATGACCGCTCTGGTGCTTCTAGATTAATTTAAAAATTCATGAAATAGGAAATAGAAATTTTACCTTTAATTTATTGCTAAGTACCAAATTTGAATTTATTACAAATTTGTTACATTTCTAAATATGCGACGATTTTTTATAATTCAATAAACTAAAAACAACTAAAATGTACACTTTCTATTTATAGGATAATTGCACAATAAAAAACAATCACCAAAATAAAAAAAACACACTATTTCTTACAAAAAATTAAAAAAGTTACTAAAAGCAGTCGAGGACCTTCTTAAAAATTTATCAAATATATCCAACAAATGACAGATGGCATCAATTAGAAATAATCAGAAATCGGTAATAATAAAAATATAAGCCAACTATTGCCATTTAGGGATAGTTTCATATTATTAGTACAACATATGACTAACAAAATATACCTCAAGTTACCTAGAACTCACCTAGGAGCTAAAATGAAAATGCTACAAATTTGTTACATTGCCAAGAAGAGGGTTAAAAACAACGTAAAGAATCTGGAGCTAGACTAGTACGCGACGAGTTGAGTCGCGTCTGCGACTAATGGTACTTTTGGACGGTCAGGTCAGTTCTCCGTTCAATGTCAGTTTCAGTACAGTTGTCAGTTCAGTTTGGGTTGTTAGACGATCAGTTTAGTTGTCAGTTGTCATTTGTCTTGCACAGTTCAGTGATGGACGAAGATACCCTAATTGCGATCGCGTTGTGCTTAGCACTAAAAAAACCACCAAAAAGGAGAAGTAGATGGAGTAAAAAGTTGGCTCCTGAAAAGAAATACACTAGCATTTCAATTTATTAAAGGAACTTCATAAAGCGAGGAGTATGACAAAGAGACACCGTCTCTCCAAAGCTATTAATGACGTTTTTAGAACATACTTGTAAGAGAAGGCAGATCTAAACAGTATGGTCTCAACATAAATGGAGAAAAGTTCAGGCATGTGAAATACGCAGATGACATCTTCCTAATAGCCGATCATATGGATGATGCAATAATAATGTTGGAAACATATCACGCTTCCTTAGAGGTCGGACTAAAGATTAACACGGACAAGACGCAAAAATGACTATTCTGGTGCTGAATCGTAACATTGCTGTTGATGCAAGAGATATTGAGCAGACTGCATCGTACAAGTACTTAGGACATGTAATTCGGTTGGGCAGAGATAACCATATGCACAAAAAAGTTAGAGAAGCTGCAGGCTTATACAAACCTAGAAGAGTTGGGTGTTTGGCAGATAATCAAGGCAAACCACTGTTAAGTGTGGAAGAAAAACTAGACACGTGGAAGAAATATGTGGAAGTAACTTTTGCAGATGAATGGCTGAATACCATTGAAGACACTGAATGCCAAACAGGACCCCCGATTACCATTGAAGAAGTCACGTCAGCTATTAAAACAACTAAAGATGGTAAAGGTGTAGGGCCTGATCAGTTTTATGTAGAATTCCTAAAACTTATGGATGAACAAGGAATAGAATGGATAACAACTGTATTCAAAAAATATACGTAACTGGAAAAATACCCCAACGCTGGTTAAAGTCGACCTTCCTAACTTTACCCAAAAAAGTAAATGCCAAAACATGTGAAGACTACAGAACAATTAGCCTTATGATCCACTTACTCAAAACGTTTCTGAAAGTGATACACGGCAGAATATATAAAAAATGCGAAGAACAGGTATCATGGACGCAGTTTGGATTCCGCGATGCCAAGAGGCTCTATTCGCTGTCCAAGTGCTTATGCAAAGATGCAGGGATGTTAACTGTGACGTGTATATTTGTTTTATCGACTACAAAAAGGCGTTTGATAGAGTAAAACATGATAAACTCATAAACATCTTGAAAGAAGCGGGAGTAGGTGATAGAGACTTGAGAATCATATATAATTTGTATTACAACCAAACTGCCAATATTAAAGTGGATGACCAATTGACAGAGGCACTCTCCATAGATAGAGGAGTGAGGCAAGGATGCATCCTGTCCCCGGTGCTGTTTAATATATACTCTGAATGCATCTTCAAACAAGCGCTGGGAGAACTACAGGAAGGCGTATTAGTCAATGGAGTGCGTCTGAACAACATTAGATATGCCGACGACGCTGTAGTTTTTGCAGACAGTCTAGATGGTTTGCAAAGAATAATGTCGGTAATATCAGATATAAGCAGAGAATACGGGCTTGATCTCAATACGAAAAAAACAAAAAACATGGTGGTCAGTAAGCGCGAAATATTAAATACACAGCTTTTGGTTAACCAACAACTGATTGACAGGGTCGACAGCTACACATACCTTGGTACCAACATAAACAGCCAGTGGGACCACTCAAGTGAAATAAAACAACGCATAGGAAAAGCGAGATCAGCGTTCATAATGATGAAGTCTCTTTTCAGAAGCCACGATTTACCTCTTGCTACCAAAATCTCTATCATCAGATGCTATGTATTTTCTACGTTGTTGTACGGAGTAGAGACCTGGACACTTTCCGAGGCTTCTTTGAGAAAACTCGAGGCATTCAAGATGTGGTGTTACAGGCGCATTTTAAGAATTTCGTGGGTGCATCGTGTGACTAATGTTGAGGTTCTACGTAGAATAAGCAAGGAATGCGAGATTATTAACACAATCAAAGAGCGCTACTGATGATGATGAAAGAGCGCAAACTGGAATATCTTGGCCATGTTATGAGGAATGAACAGAGATATGGCTTGTTGCAACTCATTCTTCAGGGCAAGGTATTTGGAAAGAGGGGACCAGGGAGAAGAAGAATATCTTTTCTTCAAAACCTGAGAAAGTGGTTTAATACATCGACAACCGGACTATTCAGAATAGCAGCAAGCAAAGTTGCTGATCGCCAACATCCGAAACGGATAGGCACCTTAAGAAGAAGAAGAAGAGATAACCAGACATGTGAGCTATCACGTCGCATAGGATTAGTCTTGGCAGCGTTTGGTAAATTAAACTATGTATTGAAATCGGACTATCCATAGGCCTCAAAAGGAAAAGGCCTCTTTCATTAGTGTGTGTTACCTGTACTCACTTATGGAGGGAAAACATTAACACTCACAAAAAAGGCAATGGACAATATTGACGTGACTCAGAGGGCTATGGAGCGCCAGATGTTGGGTGTCTCTCTGAGAGGCCTAATCCCAAACCAAGAAATACGCCGTATAACAAAAACAGCAGCCGTATATCAAAAAAATCGCTTCGTTAAAATGAAATTGGGCAGGACAAGTCGCTAGATTATGCGACAACCGAAGAACAGAACGTATTGTCGAGTGGAGGCCAAGACAAGAACCACTACGGAGCAGAGGACGCCCACCAACTAGATGGACTTACGACCTCAAGTGCGTTAGCATTAAGTGGATGCAAGCCGCGCAAGACAGAGACAGATAGAAAGAGCTGAGGGAGGCCTATGTCCAGCAATGGACGCGTACAGATGAACCGATTTTCAGACAGTTCATGCCCGAATGCTTCTTCTATCGGTATCATGTCTACGAACACACTACAAGTGCAACGAGAGTGAAATATTACCTCGCACAAACTGATATTTTACTTTACATGTCAGGATTCGTACTATACTGGGATTGTTAAAAATTTATTGATTGAATATTGAATAATAAAAATTATTTATTCCTTTGAGTTAATTTGCATGTACCTAATATAGTTCAAACACCACGCGCACGCGCATATTTAAGAACTAAATAATGATAGCACACCAAACTTTTAATGCATGCATATTATTAAATTTGACCATTTTTGCTAACGTTTTACAATGTTTAAAGTTACCGACGTCTGAGCCCCATCCTTTACCACCTTCTACACCAATTTTGGATAACAGACCAATCAAGCTGATCGAGATCAAAGCTAGAGGACGTTTTGGTGCAGTCTGGAAAGCACAGTTTAAGGGAGAGGAAGTTGCTGTCAAGATATTTCCCATTCAGGTAAGATTCTCTCTAAAGGCTATGGCGGGATAATATGCTAAAATCTGCACTCTACTCGATTCTTATTTGAGACTGGGCACTCGAAAGTACATAATTATTTAAAAGTCCTCTTGGCCAAATTTTTAGCTCCCTAGGTGGACTCAGCGGTCCCCTATCCCAAGAAATGTATTTTTTCAAAAAAAAAAAAAAGATTCCTGATCGATCCTTTGCTTTAAAAATCAATGAACATAAATTTTCATGCCCACAAACACTCTGAATGTTGCAAAAAAATTTTAGGTTTTGTAGGTAATTTTTGGATGTCGATCGGAGGAGTTCACGATTCCTCACAAGTACATAACGCAATTCAAAGAGCAGAAGTCTCCACATCTGAGTCCCCTCAGAGATACTGCTCCTTACCTTATTTTCCACTTACCTTATTTAACTGATTTACGAAATTGTTTAAACCGTTATCCACCAAAATAGGTATCAAGAATTGTAAAACAGTCGGAAATCTTTTTTCTCGTACCAAAACACCGATAGATATTTGGGAGAAATCTAATGTAGTTTATACCATTCCACGAAAAGACTGTTATTTGAAATATGTTGGTCAAACAAAAAGTACCATAAAAGGGCGTGTGATTTCCCACAAACGTGATATTATATGTAATAAGCATTCTTGTGCCCTCAGCTCACATTCCATCGCACTTATTATGAAAATGGATTTTGATAACATTAAAACCTTAGTCTCAGAATCTAATTTCTATAAGAGATCCTTCCAGAAAATGTGCCACTTCATATCACTTCATACTTTTAAACAATCCTTGAATTCATTTAGTTATCAAATTTCAAATTTATTTTTCATATATTAATCCATGACCGGCATATTAATCCATGGCAATTCAAGGCATGGCCTAAATTCATTCGTTTTTACCTTCATTCAAAAAGTTCCCAACTTACTAATCACCAATACTTGGTTTAGTTAGTATGAAAGTTAATATAATTTTATGTCAACCCAGCTCCTTTCTTTCAACATGGCTTAACAACTCAAGGTCTGGAGATTTGTATCCATTAATCATGAGGGAAGTAAATCAGTCTTCTGTATGATTAATTTATAACTAAAGTCGACTTTACACTACATGATTTATCATGTGATTTGTCATATGATTTTTTCCATGACGAGCCGCATGACAATGCTTATGACAAAACGAGCCGTATAAACAATGCAAAATCATATGACAAATCACACAGTGTAAACATGTAAATTTCACTCCATGACCAAATCATATGACAAATCACATGATAAATCATGTAATGTAAAGTCGACTTAATCCACACCTATTTCTAGGTTCCTGGATTTTAACTACTAACTATTATCAGCAACCCTAAATAGTATGGTATAGTTAGACCCAAACCCAGACATCCAAAGTGAAAGTTATCCTCCAACACCAAATTGTTCTATATGGTCCACATAATGTTCAGAAAAAAGTCACACCATTTTGAGCGTCGGGTTTGGGGGGGGGGGAAGAGGGGGGAGAAATCTTCAAATTCGTAGTTTTTTAGGTTTTTCGTCAATATTTCTAAAACTAAGCGGTTTACCATGATCAACTCTCTAAACAAAATTGTTCTACATTAAATTTGAAATAAAAAAGGCCCTATGCATAACCCTTCTAAAATGAATGGTTGCAAAGTTACGGAGGTAATATAGTATAATTGGTCCAAAAAAAGGCCTAACCCAGACATCCAAAGTAAAAGTTTTCCTTTAACACCAAATTGTTCTATATGGTCCACATATTGTTAAGTAAAAAGTTACATCATTTTGAGCGTCCGGTTTGGGGGGGGGGGGGGAGATGGGGGGGAGAAGTCGGTAAATTAGTAGTTTTTTTACGTTTTTCGTTAATATTTCTAAAACTATGCTTTAGCGTAAGGAATGTTCTATAGAAAAATGTTCTACATAAAATTTAAAACAAAAAAGGTTTTGTACATAATTGTTATAAAATCAACGGTTCCAGAGTTACGGAGGGTGAAAAGTTAAGGTTTTCGATACTTTTTATATTTACCGATTTCTCCCCCCTCTCCCCCCCAAACCCGACGCTCAAAATGGTGTGACTTTTTTCTGAACATTATGTGGACCATATAGAACAATTTGGTGTTGGGAGGATAACTTTCACTTTGGATGTCTGGGTTTTTGGTATAGTTATATCATAAATATTGCCCAAAAAATATAAAAAGTATCGAAAACCTCGACTTTTCACCCTCCGTAACTCTGGAACCGTTGATTTTATAACAATTATGTATAGAACATTTTTTGTTTTAAATTTCATGTAGAACATTTTTGTATATAACATTGTTTACGTTAAAGCATAGTTTTAAAAATATTGACGAAAAACTTAAAAATACTACTAATTTACCGGCTTCTCTCCCATCTCCCTCCCAAACCAGACGCTCAAAATGGTGTAACTTTTTACTGAACAATATGTGGACCACATAGAACATTTTAGTGTTGGAGAAAAACTTTTACTTTGGATGTTTGGGTTAGGCCTTTTTTTGGACCCAGTTATACTATACCACCTCCGTAACTTTGGAACCATTCATTTTAGAAAGATTATGCATAGGGCCTTTTTTATATTTTAAATTTAATGTAGAACAATTTTGTATAGAGGGTTGTTCATGCTAAACCGCATAGTTTTAGAAATATTGGCGAAAAACTTAAAAAACTACGAATTTACCGATTTCTCCCCCCTATCCCCCCCAAACCCGACGCTCAAAATGGTGTGACTTTTTTCTGGACATTGTGTGGACCATATAGAACAATTTGGTGTTGAAGGATAACTTTCACTTTGGATGTCTGGGTTATGCCATCTTTTGGATCAACTATACTATACTAAACATCAATTGCATTTTTCGTAGTTAAATTAAAATCAGATATAATTCAAGCGGTATCGTCAACCTATCAACCGGGTTTTCATTTGAGAGAGAAGACTATGGCCGAGAGAAGACAGGAAAGAGAAAGGTCAATTGAAAGATGGCAGCAAGAATGGAACAACATGGAGCGTGTGGCACAGTGGACAAAGATGTTGCTTCCTAACTTAAAAGTTTGGATGGACTGTGGTCACAGGCGACTGGACTATTTCCTGACGCAGGTGCTCACAGGACACGGGTGTTTTAGAGTCTAGGTTTGGAAAGGCTGACACTGATGAATGTCTATACTGCAGACACCCGGACACTGTTACACATACGATGCTAGAGTGCAACAGATGGATAGTAGAAAGAAATAGAATGGAAAGAGACAGGTGTGAATTTTGTGACAGTGCGAGAAATGATTGAGAGAATGATTGAAAATAAAACTGGTTGGACTAGCATACACAACTATATCCGTGTAGTGATCAAGAAGAAAGAAGAGGAGGAAAAACAGCTGTACCAACGATAGGGGTGAGAGGGAAATATATGGTGAGTAGAAGGCAGAGGGAGTAAGTTTTGACGAGAGGCGAATAAGTGAGATATATTGTATGAGACAGACTGTGGGAAAAAAGCTCTAACTAAAAAAAAAAGCCCAATCTTGGGACCAAAAAAGGGGGGAACGGGGAAAATGAAGGGCCTCCTTGCTTACAGTCTGTGGATAAATGAAGGTAAAGTGCTTCGGAAGCGATGTCGACCTTGCAGCGGCCATTCCGTTTTCGGAGCGCTGGATGACAGAGGAGGGGCTGTTTTAGCAGGTAGGCATTCGGCGTAGCCTCGGCGACGAGAGAGCGTTTTTAAAGCACCTTGGGAACTATCGCTGGTACTACGAAGAATGAATCCTGCACTAAGGTCAGTCAGGCGGCGTTCTGGACTGAGGTGTCTTTTGAAGATTCCAGACCCACCCTCTTTAAAGACGAAAAAAAAAGGGTTTTCATTTGAAGGCTTTTTTGTAATAACATCATACTTTGCTACCATTTTCGTGGCGTTCTGATTATATCCTTAATTTTGTTTATCTTTAGTGTGTCCCAAGAAGGTTTTTTGATAAAACTAGGTTTTTAGTAATTTTCATTAATTTGGTTTAAATTTTCACATCTATTTTTCAAAAAATCCTGTAATTTTTAGACAACTAACAGATGTTTTTTGCCTAGGTTTTTGTGTTTTTTGTTTAGAACAAGAATCTTATTGAAAATAATTCTTTTTACTTTAACAAAATATTTCGTCTCCTGGCCTCATGTTTCAGATAAATTGTATGAGCTTTTTAACTTAGGATTTTTACCCCTAAATATCTTTGTGACATTTTTTGCGTTTTTATAATATTTATAGCATAAGAAATCTCAGCATGAGAAATCTTTATGTATCTTTACAATCAGTAGAACTGATGAAGTGCAGCCATACTGCACGAAACGTATTCTATTAAAAGATTCAAATAGTTTTTTTAATTCTGTATTTCTTCTTGACTGATAACCTCACTTACAGTGAGATTTTCTTCTCACGTACTTTTGTAAGTTTGCTCAAATATTTTTCATGAGCTCAATTTTGATAAAAAATAACAAGGGTATTTTGTGAGCATGAAAATGTATCTTCTTAATTTTTGTCAGATTTTTTTTAACCCGGAACAGTTGCGCTCTCTTCTGTCACGTAAGCAGTCGCGCGATAGATTAAATAAGCTGGCTACACATTATGCGTGATTCGCGATTCGTAACAACAATACGAATTTAAAACCAATTTCTATTTTATATTTTTATTTACTTGTTATGTTAAAAATATCTATTTCTAACAATTTTAAAGCTAATTGTTTCTCACCAAAGCTATAAATTCCACAAAAAAAATTTAAATATTTTTTTTTATTAAAAAAATACCTAAGCATTACTACAATCTTCCTCGAGGCACTTACAAGCAGAAAATTATGTTGCAAAATTTTTCATTATGTTATCACGGAAAATGGATAAAAGGTTAGATTTTTTCTAACGGCGCAACTGCTCCCGGGTTAAGGCTGATTTATGTTACAACGGGGCTTTCACGATACGTGCCGTAGAACAAAAGAAAGCGCACCTCCACGCCCCGTTGTCGCTCCGTCCCGTTGTAGCATAAACTAGCCAATGCTTTTCATATGAGACGATCTTCAACGTGCTCCGTAAGACAGCCGTGTCGTCCACGTCCCCGTCCTAACATAAATCCGGCTTTAGAGGAAGGGATCGAGCAGGAAATTCTTTTTGTCGAAAAAACACATGTTTTGCGATAGGGGATCCTTGGGGCCATCTATGGAGCTAAAAATTCGGATAAGGAGTTTTTTAAATATGTACTTTTGAGTGCCCAATCCCAAATAAGAATCCAATCGAGTGCATATTTCACCATATCCTGCTACAGTCGACTCGCGTTAATTCAAACCTGCGATAATTCGAATCTCTCTATAATTCAAAGTTATCACGAGTTCCCTACAAAATCTCTTTATATTTCGAACTAAATCAATACATTTTTATACACTTGGTAATTCGAACGAAAAATATCATTACTACATAACAAACCGACGCGTTAATTCGAACTCATCGGCGTCCAACACTCGACAATTCAAGTTACAAAAATTGTGACAAGCAGCTAACTGCAAATATCACGGTTCTGACAGCTATTTTACTGATTGACAAAGCATGGAGAGGTGTAACACTCATAACTATTCTCAACTGCTTAAAAAAATCCGGTTTCTTAAAAGAAGATCAGGAAGATCTTCCACTACTTATGGATGATGACGAACCAGCAATAGAACCATAAGTTGACATCAGCGGTGTGATTTTCTGACTTTGTTCAAGTGGATGAAGATGTTGCTGTCTCAGGTTCACTAACCGACGGCGAAATTTTATCTGCGACATATACGAATGAAAAAAGTCACGATGAAGATGAGTACGATACATCAGAAGCTTTGGCAGAGATGTCAGTTAAGGTGATACAGTAGCGATCAACAGGTAGCCAAAACGCGTTCCAAGATTGCGGCTATAATTTTGAATATTTTTTCGAGATATTTGGCACACGTATTCGTAATATAATAAAGAATGGCGGTACAGAGCCCAATTTGAAAAATATATTAATATGTGGAAATTACTCTGTAATTAAATACAATATTAAAAAAACGAGCTTGTACCGCCATTAAGAAGAACAAAAAAATACACTTTCTTCAAATAAACTTTTTTATCCGATGCCTAGATTTTGTGTCATTTTGGAACTACTAATGAAATAAAAAATTTTAGTAGTTCTAAAATGACACAAAATCTAGGCATCGAATAAAAAAGTTTATTTGAAGAAAGTGTATTTTTTTGTTCTTCTTAATGGCGGTACAGGCTCGTTTTTTTAATATTGTATTTAATTACAGAGTAATTTCCACATATTAATATATTTTTCAAATTGGGCTCTGTACCGCCATTCTTTATTATATTACGAATGCGTGTGCCAAATATCTCGAAAAAATATTCAAAATTACAGCCGCAATCTTGGAACGCGTTTTCGCTACCTGTTGATCGCTACTGTTTCCTCTTAAGGAAGCAAGATCCTCATTCGATACCTTAGAAACCTTCTGTCTACAAAACGAAAGTGATAAAAAAGCATTTTAGGCACTTTTTATCTTAAAAAAAAATATTGAGCAGTCTGAGCAGCAGCAATGTGTTTGAAGCAAACCCGTATAATACAGTTCTTTCCAAAGATTGATTAAATCACATTAGGAATACATACATGTATGTATGTACACGAACGTACCTCTAAATTTTTGTCATCGTTATAAAATATGTAGCAGATAATAAATAATCAACACTTAATAATTCGAAGTGTTATTTATTTTCTCTCACAAATTTCGAACCATTTGATATTTCAAACACTCAATAATTCGTAATATTTTAAGAGTCCCTAGAGTTTCGAATTAACGAGAGTCGACTGTATAACCTTTCTAAAGCAATTACCAGATTGTACAAATTGGTATGTTTTAGGACAAGCAATCATGGTTGACCGAACAAGATATATTTAAATTACCTCACATGGATCATCCGAACATTCTACAATTTATAGGAGTCGAGAAACACGGTGATAACTTGCAAACCGAATTTTGGTTGATTACTGCATACCATGAAAGAGGATCCCTGTGTGATTTTCTTAAGGCTCATACACTTACCTGGAGTGAACTTTGCAGAGTTGCAGAAACACTGTCTAAAGGTATGTACAGATGAGTTAAATTAGTTAATTTTGAATGTATTATTATTATTTAGAGTATTTTATACAACGTCAGGTTCTAACAGGTGCGGCAAAAGTATTCACCCAATTTCGAAGACGCTACAGAATTTTTGCAAATGGCTCATACTGTTAATTCAGTTTTGACATTTGCACGCATAATACAAATAGACAAGCCATGAATCGGTTTACTCTGCAGGAACGCGAAATAATTGTTACCATTTTTTGCGCATCATTCCGTCGGTTGGGTTGGCGCAGCCCGAATTTCGTTGCAGGGTCAATCCAAGCCAAGTGGTCCAAAGGTGGTTGCTTGACTATTTTTAATATTTTTTATTTTTCTACCTTTTAAACTGCAGTCTATAGAGTACAAAATTGCATTTATTTTATTTTTAAAAAATTTAGTTTGCCGGTGACGGCCATTTTTGTTAAAGCGTGTCGATCATTTTCACGGAAAACATGGCTTCGCTCTTTAGCCAATATTTTTTCTGAGGTTTGTCCCAGAACAATAAATCAAAAACCAAACTTTTTAGAAAAGTATGCTCTAAAAAACAGCCTGTAGCATTATCTAATTTCAAACTACCCTTAAGGCCTTAAATGAACCTCAAAGTTTGAATAGGTAAACTGATAAAATTCCATTTTCAGCATTTTTTTAACAGCATAGGGCAAGCCGATATTGGTTTGTATTTTTTTTCTGGAAAAGACATACGTACATACTTTAAATAAAAAAAGTTTGAGACTTGAGTAAATGTTTTCAAAAAAAATCTCAAAAACGTAATTTTTTGAAAAATCTCAAAGTTTGACCCCTTATATCTCTGATGGGCACGGATGAAAAAATTTGAAATTTGGCTGAATGTTAGCCCCTAGCAAGTAGAATAAGGAGTAAAAATTTGCAGACTTACGTCATATAGGAGTTACAGTCCTGAAAAAATGGTCAAAAATCAAAATGGTCAAAATTTGAGCGTTTGCGGGCAGGGTAATTAAAATTCAAATAAACTGTCTAATGAAATAAAAATTAATCTATTTTCACCAGATTTCACAATGAATACAAATTTATACAGGGTGGGCCAAAGAAAAGAGTCCACCTCGATATTTGGCAATAGTTACCTATTAGATTTTAAGGAAATTCCGAAATAGGTCCATTTTTATTTTTATTATATTGCAACTTTTTGGGATATATTTCATACTACGTGACGTCATCCATCAGAGCGTGATGGCGTAATCGATAATTTTTTTAAATGGGAATAGGAGTCTTGTGGCAACTAAAAATAAATTGTACTCCTGTCAGAAAATAGAAAAAATGTTTATTTCACAAATAAACATTTCTTTTCGCTTAAATTAAATCACAAACAGCCTCCCACGTACCTCTTGACAGTTTGAACATTTAATTTAAGCGAAAAGCAATGTTTATTTGTGAAATAAACATTTTTTCTATTTTCTGACAGCAATAAAATGTATTTTGAGTTAAATAAATTACATACATTCTACTTTTTGTGTCAATTAATTTAATTCAAAAATTATTTTTTGGCCACCCTGTATAAATAATAATTATATTATTGTTTATACTATTGAACAGAGAATTGAACACTCTTTCAAATGAGATAACATACGACCCCTATTACCATTAAAACAATAATCGATTACGTCATCACGCCCAGATGGATGACGTCCCTGACGATGACGTCATGGAGAAGTATGAAATATATACATAAAAAAATTGTAATTTAAAAATAAAAATCGACCTGTGTCGGCATTCCCTTAAAATCTAATAACTGCCAAATATGAAGGTGAACTCTTTTCTTTGGCCCACCCTGTATAAATTTGTATTCGTTGTGAAATCTGGTGAAAATAGATTTCAGCTGTAGTCACTTAGTTGTAAATAATAAATTTTGTGGAAGTATAGAAAACAAAAGTTTTCAGTGTTTTATTGTGAGATAAAATAAACTTCCATCAAGTAACGGTCGAATCCATCAATTAATAAGTTTTGTTATACAAGTATTTTTCACACTGCAGAAAAATAATATAAAAAATTATATATTAAACAAAGTTAATAAAATAATGATAGATAAGATAATATATTTTGATGTGTGTACAGAACAGTATATGAAGACAAATTTTAGTATATTAGCGCCTTCAACAAAGATCTGCCCATAAATTTATATTGAGCCATAGGCGTAGGCGTTATGAAGTATCGTTTGAAATTATGTAGTTTATCTAATTTACAATCGTATATATACTGCGGTATTACGGTTTAGAATATGTACATAGTTACATCCGATATGTATCAGCATCATAAAATTTGATATTTTGTTAGTAGGGCAGTATCAGTCTTAAGTTGTTTTCTGCTGCTGTGAGTCACAAACATTTTTAAGATAGCAGTAATATTATCTTTATTTATTCAGTTTCTTTGTCAGTCAGCTTAACTAAATTATTATAATTTGTCTCAATGACCAGGTATTGTGTTGTATCGTAGGTAATTTACAGATCCCATTTTTTATAGGTATTCTTAATTATTGTTGTGTCATTGACATATCTATAGCCAGTTGCACCAACAAATAAACGATTGATGTTTTGATTTGGATTGCCCGTTT
Source organism: Diabrotica virgifera virgifera (assembly GCF_917563875.1). Taxonomy (NCBI): domain Eukaryota; kingdom Metazoa; phylum Arthropoda; class Insecta; order Coleoptera; family Chrysomelidae; genus Diabrotica; species Diabrotica virgifera. The sequence continues at coordinate 50,315,426 of NC_065448.1, forward strand.
ATTTCAAAATGCCTTGCACCGACCATTACTCGATTAAAACCGACAGTTTTTGATGTGTCAAAATTAACCATCCGATTTTCTGCGGTTATTTAAAAAATCGACTGTTTTTTACCTGACATTTGACGTTTATTGTGGTTATGTTGTTAAAGTGTTCTTATTTTATAATTATCTAATAAAGTATTTATCATAGTATCATCATAGATTATAATTTATAAAAATGGATTTATCATCATCGTCGTCGTCGAGTTCATCTTCTGACGATTTGGAAGATATAATGCATATGCTACCAAATATAAGATCTGTAAGAGATCGCAATGATTTGTATAACAAGTATAATGAAGATGAATTTAAAGGAAGGTATATACCATTATTTATTTGAATGACTAGAAATGCATTTTTAATTATTTTTAGATATCGACTAAGCAAGAAAACAGTGTTGATCCTCTTAGAACGGTTTCATGAACATTTAGGTTATAGGACAGAAAGGAATAATCCCGTGTCTCCATTAACACAAATTTTAATAACCTTACGGTATTATGCAGCTAGTTGCTTTCAACAAGTTATTGGTGATCTTGTAGAGATACATAAAAGTACAGTCTGTAGAATTGTGCATCGAGTTGGTCATCATATAGCACTTCTTCGTGAAGAGTATATAACTATGCCAAAAATCCCAGAGATGTAACTATGGCAAAGCAAGGATTTTATGCAGTGGCAAACTTTCCAGGAGTAATAGGAGCTATAGATTGTACACACATACGAATTAATTCTCCTGGTGGAGAAAACTCGGAACTCTATCGTAACAGAAAGGGGTGGTTCTCCATGAATGTACAAATTGTTTGTGATTCCAAGTTACGTATCATGGACGTAGTTGCTAGATGGCCAGGTAGTGTACATGATAGTACCATATATAACTCAAGTTTATTGAGAGTCCAATTTGAAGCTGGTGAATATCCAAATTGCTATTTACTTGGTGATAGTGGTTACACCTGCACAAATTTTTGATTGACTCCACTTAGTCGAACTAATTCTGAAGCTGAAGAACGCTACCAAAATGCCCACATAAAAACCAGAAATGTTATAGAAAGGTTGAATGGTGTTCTAAAAAGAAGATTTCCAGTTTTAGCTACAGGAATGCAAATCGATCTTAATAATGTAGGCAGAGTCATTGTTGCAACATCTGTGTTACATAATATTGCTATTGCAGAAGGAGATGAATGGGAGGAAGAAGCTCTTGAAGAAATCATTGAAAATGAAATTCCTGTAGGAGGCAATGCAGAAAATGTTGTTAGAAGACATTTAATACAACATATTTTTAATTAAAAACAATCTTATTATTTGTTAACACTGATTTGAATAAAAAGTTTGTAAAATAAATTTCTTAAAGAATTATGTGAATTTTATAATGAAAACATGCATGACATTGTGCTTAAACCCCACTAAATAAGAAATAAAATGAGGTATTAAATGGTTAAATTTATTTATTAAACAAAAATAATATAGTTGATTCGCTAATCTGAGACACAACTGTCTACACTACAAACACAATAAAAATGCACTATACAGAAATAAACAAACCAAGACACGTTGAATGTTCGAGGAGCACTCCCAAATCATGATTTGGGAGTGTTCCTTGTGCTTGTTTATTTCTAGTGCACCTTTATTGTGATTGTAGTGTAAACAGTTGTGTCTCAGATTAGCAAATCGACTATAGGAAAAATATAAAATTAAACATCAAATTCTTTTCCAAAACGGAGTCTGTAGTCTTCCAATTTGGTTGCCAGTTCAACTTGTTTAATCTTTTTTTCTAATTTCACTACTTCTAAAGCTTCTTTCTTTATTGCTTCATCTAGCTCAAATAAAGTTTTGTCCTTTATATAGTCCTCCTTTAGCTTCATTTTATTTTTTTTGTTGTTGTAAGAGACGAAATGTCTTCATACATATCACAAAGTTTTCGTTTGCTTGCTAAAATTATAAATTGTATTCTAATTACATATTAATTAAAATTAATTAATTAACAGTAAGTTTCACCAACGACAAATAGTAGTTTATTCTATAAATAAAGTTATTCAACCAATAAACTGACATTCAAATAGCCAACACAGAAGCAACTGTAAATGTTGAAATCGAAGGGAAAAAATCAAGCAAGTAGACCTCTTTAAGTATTTGGGAATAATGTTAAACAACAAAGGTACACAAGAAGATGAAATTGGAAACAGAATAAAATTGGCAATAAATTATATCCTTCAAAAATCAAAGTTGATTGGGATTTCTGTTGTAATCTAATGACCACAATTATGTAAATATAATATTATACTCTACATTTTAAAAAAGTATAAATATTGCATTACAAAATAAGTACTTTTAGTATCATCATCATCAACTGATATTTGTGTTGTAATCTAATAGTCAAAATTATGCTAATATAGGTATCAATGTACTCATTATATACATTTTAAAAAAGTATAAATATTGGATTAGAAAATAAGTAATTTTAGTTAAAGAATCCCAAATACAGATTCTAGAGTTACAGTATCTGCTATCAAAACATTAAAAAAATACATGTCATATGGCCTTGGTAAGACCATAACATTATATTAGTGATAAATATTATTCTAAAATTTTAGTATTGAAATAATAAAATTTTTCTTTTTGATGATGTTCAAATGGTTTTTAATCATAGATAACATTGATATTTTCGTGCATTATCATTAACCAACATAGACCATACATCAGCTCACTTATATACAGAAAGGACTCTTCAAATGTTAATAAATGTTTGAATATCACTTACTAGCAAGCAAGAAATACTGGGAAAATAAATTTCCAGTTCTAGGAAACCTGATACACATAATAAACTTCAATCAGTTAAAATATCCAGAACACATTCATGGCCATCTTCATACTGACTGGAATTTATGAAGCAACTCTCTGCATGAGAGTTTAATGAAAGGGTAACAAATCAATTGGATGTTCTGTCTGACAAAATACATGGGACGTTTTCATAATCTGACCTTCCAAATTTTTAAACTGTTCCACAATTAAAACTTCACCTGTCCAGTGTTACCGTACATCAAAGTTTGTCCGATTAGACACTGTTAAGCTATTAACGAATTTTCAGCGTGCTATTAATCAACTTTTTTTGGTACGTGTGATCCACGTCTTTTGACTCTTTCAATAAATTGGTATATTAATCTCGCTGTAAATATCTATGAGAAAGTAAATTGTTCAGTTTAACTTTAAATTATCAAAATTATATTGAAACGAAATAAAAATATAAATGTCTAATCAATTTAATTCGACGAATAACTATTCAATGATTTATTTGTTATTGGTGAAACCGGATCTAAATTAATTAAAATTGAAATAAAATCTATTATAAATATAAATAATCCTCAGGTCAAATGAAATTACCTAATTTTTTTTCTTTTTGCATTTTTGTTTTATTAGTACTGGGACCTGGGGTATCTAGTACTGGCACTGGAGCAATAATATGTGCATCACCAGCAGTTGAAGTTTGTAACTGGCTTGCACTGTGAACCATTTGCGAACAGTTTTGAGATTCTGCTGAGTTACTCATATTTATTTCAGAGTCGTCTAAAATAAATTTGTATTAATTTTTGAATTTTTGCTTCAATCTGAATATGCAGAAATATATTCTCAGATATGGGTCGTTAAACGAATATATGACTCTTAAATTATCTCGACAACGAATATTTTACTGTGCAACATAAGAAGTGTGAAAGTAGATGGCTCTAATAATTGTTCCAATAAACAACAATGTAATTTTCAATTTACTTTCGTTCTTCATATTTTGCACAGTAAAATATTCATTGTCGAGATAGCCCATAAGTCATATATTCGTTGAATGACCCATAGCTACGTGTAGTACTTAATTACCTAAATGTTCTACTATTTCTATATCTTCAATAGAAACTCCAAAAAAATTAATGTTATTTGTAGATCTTAAAAAAAATTATTATGAGTATATTGTAATGTAAACAAAATTTTACCACCTGCCTTCATAAAATGAAGTACTGGAATCATACACATTTTGGCCAGGTTTAAATTGTTCCTTCAGTGCTCCTACTAATCTTTCCTCACCAGGTAATAAAACAGTTGTAGTTTCTTCTGGACCACCTCCTGTCTTGTATTTTTCTACCTACACAAATTTTATTGCATCTATTAAAAACTATTTAAAATGATTGTTGTATTGTTACCTTTTCTATTGCTTGTTTCTTTTTAATTTTTCTTTTGATGTTTTCATAAAAGGTCTTAATTTGTTTCGAGGTTCGGTGTGTATTCACGTTCATGGCATTAAATTCTTTGCTAATATTTTCCCATGCAATGGCTTTTTGTTTATTTGTAACTCCATCTGTTTGTTTATTTTCTATTATACATTTATATTTAATAGCTAAATCTAAAATGATATCTTTCTCTAAACTAGAGAAGTGGCTTCCTTTATTTTCCATCGCAAGTATGATACTTAAGTATAATACAAACAGAATTGCAAGAAAACAATGTACTTCAAATTCAAATTTCAATTGACATAACCTTACAAAACTTTCTTTGACAATCTTGTTTACAGACGACACTCGGATTCGAATGAAATAATCGAATGAAGTACGATGTTGCCACTTATATATTGTCGGTTTGTAAACCAACAGTTTTTTTGAATGGTGCAACCCGTTTGAAAAAAAACCATTGATCATTGATTTAAATCGTCGAATGGACGGTTAGCAAATCAGTTGATTTACAGTCTGTTGGTGCAACTGGGCACTAATTTTGTTAATAAATATGCGCTTTACTTTAATATACTTGTTAGAGTCTGCCATTGCTTCGGCGAAGTTCTTTTCTATGTATACGTTAAACAACATCGGAGAAAATATACAACACTCGATTCTAGATCCCGACCCACTATTTTGCGCCGTGTAATTTGGGTTGCCTACTGCGAACTTTTTACATGTCTTCTTAAACCATGTTTACGTGTTTACACTTTTCCGCATTCCACGCACTTATTAATTCTTTCCACACCGAACATTTTCGTTGTCAAGAAAATGAAATATCTACTCACAAAGCAAACACAGAACTGTGAACAGTAGAAATGATTGAATCGGAAAATTTATCTAACAGCTATTCTATTTATCTATTCAATTGGTAATTATACAAAGAGTTTACATTCTACCACATCCAATACTATTTTAATATTAAATATCGTGTAACTGCAGTAAATATCGATTTTTATTATCACTAAATAGTCTTTTCAGTGTTTTTCTAAAAACAATTTTAACGGTCACATATATAATCATTCACACATGACATAATTAGCAAATCACACATGATTCATTGAATGCGCTTCGCAATTAAAATCTAGAGTTTAAACAACTAATTAAATTTCGTCAGCCCTAACTTTTCACCGACCTTCAAGTGACTTTACATCAATTGATTTTGAATTTTGAGTCTATACTTTCCCAAATTTAACATTTGTGATTTTTTATTTTATCTAATCGTTGTTTTATTTAAGCCAAGCATGGCCACAGATCAATCTTTATAGTAATAACTTTTTCAGTTTCATTTTTAAGTACATACATCTAAATAGGTACTACCTACATAATTTAATTTATTCATGCCTTACAATGTGAATTTTTAAAGTGGTTGGGTAATATAGCAAAATTTTATTATTTATAAAATTCTTTCACACAGCATGACTTGCTCGAAAACCATTTTTAGATACCTTCTCTTTGCAATATCTATAAATTAATAATTTTCCCATTTCTATTTTATTCCAATTTCTATTTGTATGTAATATTTTTTAAATAACTCGAAGGCCCATTTCGCCGATTCAAGTTCATATAGGCAACCCAAATTACACGGCGCAAAGTAGTGGGTCAGGATTTAGACATAATCTATACAACTATGCCTTATTCTCTTTTTACTGAGAAATCATCCGTTTCAATGAAATTTTGAAGACGTACTTTTGCTCTCTGGTTCCAATAGATTGGCGATAACTCTTATATTCTTGGCTTCCAATTCCAACTCTTGCAGATATTTTATCATTAGTTTGTGTTTTATGATGTAGAATGTTTTTTCGTAATCAAACTGAAACAGAGAAAAACGTCTTTTCTTTGATCTAGACAATTCTGTATTAATGTTTGCTTACTAAAGGTCGCCTCTCTCGTGCCAAGTCCACTCTTGAAACCAAACTGACTCGAGCCACTTACTCCAGGTAAATAAGGCAAAAATATACCATGTTCGGGACACTTGAGCAGCCAGGTTGCAAATGGGTTTTTTGGGTACTATATACCTAATACATTATACATACAAAAATGCCCGTCACAGTTCGGACGATAAATTTAGTTATTAACAAATAAGTGTCAAAAATGGCAGTTTTTTCGTTTAAATCGCTACGGGTAAAAATAGGGTAAAATATCTTATTTATACTGTTATTCTTTTAGTAGATGAGCCAATGTTTAAAATGGCAGTTTTTGAATTTCGGTTCGATCATTTGTTGCCTCAGAAATTGCAAAATAAGACTAAAATTTCAAAAATAAAAAAATTGCTATAACTTTTGTGAAAATTACCTTAAGACTTTCATATTGCAAGAAAAGTTGAGACAAACAGTCCATATAATGCACAAAAAAATTTAAGACGATTCGTCAATTAGTTTAAATTTTATTCAATTTGTTTATCCCAATGAACCTTTTCTTCGCAATATTGTTGTTCAGAAAATAGTAATGTAATAGCAATTCTGTGAAAACCATATGAAAGAAAAAAAGTCGTGTTTTCAAAGTATTTTAAAAAAATCATTAAAAAATCATTTTTATCATTCCGAAAAAATTTTACTAAAGTAGGGTCATTTTTAGTTCATAAACAATTTGAATAACTTTGTTAATATTCACTGTAGATTAAAACTACTTTGGGATTTGAAAAGCTGGTATTTTTATACGAATTTTCAAAAAAAAAACACTTTTTGCCTAGGTTAATTACAGTCAAAGTTAGCCACTTTTTTATTTAATTGACAGCTACTTTGTTTATAACAATTAAGCAACCCAACTAGCGCCATTTCGAAGTTGAAGGTATATAGTTTATGTGTAAAAGTTTGAGTAAACTTTAAACTTCAACAGAGTTGTTAATAAAGCTTTAAAGGTAACGTGCTAACGAAATCGATTTGTGGTCGGTGGAAATGAATTATTAAAATCCGTGCACTCAAAAAATGAAACTGATTCTTTAAACATATGCTGCGATTAATATCTCCAGAGCTTGTTGATGGATTTTGATCATAATTTTTTTAAATTGTATGTACTCGTAGTCTTGTAGAGTACGTTATGTACGTAAATCCCCACCTAACATTTCGAAATGTTAGGGGGAGTTCCCCTTATCACTCAGGGATATAAAAAATAGATTACGACCGATTCTAAGACCTACCGAATATACATATATAATTTCATAAAAATCGGTCAAGCTGTCTCGGAGGAATATGACAACTAACACTGCGACAGGAGAATTTTATAGATGTAAATATATAGATGGGTATTAACAAATAGGGGTTGGTGATGAAAAAGTGTAAATTAAGGGTTGTATGTATTTTTTAATCCTACATTATATAAAATTGAGATAGACAATTTTGTCCAAAAAAATTTAAAAAAATGTCAGGGGACAACCCCCCTTAAAACTTATGGGTATGAAAAATAGATTAAAACCTATTCTCAGTCCCATAGGATATACTTGTAAAATTTCATAAAAATCGGCCAAGCCGTTTCGGAGTAGTATGGTAACTAACACTGTTACAGGAGAATTTTATGTATATTGAAGTAACTGTGAATTAAATAATAAAAGTGGCTAACTTTGACCGTAAATAACATAGGCAAAACGTTTTTTTTTTGAAAATTTGTGTAAAAATGCCAGCTTTTGAAATTCGAAGGTAAATTTACTCTACAGTCAATATTAACAAAGCTATTTCAATTGTTTTCAAGCCAAAAATGACTCTACTTTAGTAACATGTTTTCGTAGTGACAAAAATTACTTTTTAAAGATTTTCTTCAATAATTTTAAAACAAGACTATTGTTCTTTCATGTGGTTTTCACAGAATTTCTATATAATTATTATTTTCTGAACAATAACATTACAAAAAAAAGCTCTTTGGGATAAACAAATTGAATAAAATTTAAATCAATTGACGAATCGTCTTAAATTTTTTTGTGCAGTATATGGACTCTTTGACTCAACTTTTTGTTAAATATAAAAATCGTAAGGTCACTTTCGCGAAAGTTATAGCAAATTTTTTATTTTAGAAATTTTAGTTTTATTTTGCAATTTTCGAAGCAACAAATGATCGGACCAAAATTAAAAAACTGCCGTTTTAAACATTGGCTCATCTACTAAAATAAGAATACTATAAATAAGATAATTAATTATCCTATCTTTACCTGTAGCTGTTTAAACGAAAAAGCTGCATTTTTGACACTTATTTGTTAATAACTAAAATTCTCGTCAGAACTGTGACGGGCATTTTTGTATGTATAATGTATTAGGTATATAGTACCCAAAAAACCTATTTGCAACCTGGCTGCTGAAGTGTCCCGACAAAAACCTTATTTCCCTGCAGTAACTGACCTCTTCACATTTCTAGTGAAATTTCACATAAAGGGCCTAGCCGGGTAAGATGATGAAAACTACCCCCAACTCGATTCGAATTCCATATGGGTCACCGTTTAGCATATACATATTATAGTGAAACTCACTTTCTGAAATTTTTAGCCCCCTAAGTGGTCATGTGATCCATCTAGAGCCTAATTAGGGTTTTTATATTTTTATTTTTTATCTCAGCCGCATCGAGAACTAGCGAAAAACTTTAAATAAAAAAGTTGAAAGCTTTAAAAAGTTCTGTCCGAATTTTTTTTAATTTTTGGCGGGAAATTTAAATTTTAGAACGATTTTAAAATTTTAAATGAGTATACAAAAATAACTAAGACATTCGTTTTCCCAAAAATAATATATAACGTGTATTTTTGCATAATATTTCATCCTGAATTTTTTCAAATTTTTAAAATTGGTGAAACGCACCTTTAAAAATAAAAAACCGCATTTTTTCGTTTTTTTTTTTTCGTTTTTTGATACAATTTTATACATGTTTTTCAAAAAAGATAACACCGTCACTAGAATAGGTAAAAAACTAAAAAATAATTGGAGTTTGCTTAATAAAAATTTTTTGTAATGCCATCCATTTTCAAGATACAACATGGTTGAAGAAAACCAAATTTTACACATTTTTTACGATTTTGCCGAAACTACTGGCAACATTGTAATAAAATTTGGTGAGTTTTAAGAGGTAGTTGTTGTGCATTTTTTGACATACAATTAAGAATTTTATATTTATCATTGACGCGCATAGGGGTAATGGTCTGAACTTTTTAAAGAAAAAAGATAGTACGCCACTAACATATTTCAAATTAACAATCGTTTTTGAATTCCTCGTTCAATTTGTGACAAAAAAATTCCTATTTTTTCATACGACGCGCCGTTTTTATTCAAAAAATAAAACATCTTAACCCCTACAAAGTATTCGAACTTCTAGTAGTTTCTACATCTACATAAACTCGTATATCCATTATAAAAACTAATTCGAATACTTTGGAAGCGTTACGATATTTTATTTTTTGCAGCAAAACGGCGCGTCGTATGAAAAAATGAGAAGATAGCTTTTTTATCGCAAATTGAACGAGGAATTCAAAAATGATTGTTAATTTGAAATATGTCACTGGCGTACTATCTTTTTTTCTTTGAAAAGTTCAGACCATTACCCCTATGCGCGCCAATGATGAATATCAAATCCTTTATTGTATGTCAAAACATGCACAATAACTACCTCTTAAAACCCGCCAAGTTTTATTACAATGTTGCCAGTAGTTTCGACAAAATCGTAAAAAATGTGTAAAATTTTGTTTTCTTCAACGCCCTGTATCTTGAAAATGGATGGCGTTACAAAAAATTTTTATTAAACAAACCCCAATTATTTTTCAGTTTTTTAACTATTCTAGTGACGGTGTTACCTTTTTTGAAAAATATGTATAAAATTATATCAAACAACGAAAAAAAAAATACCGAAAAAATACGGTTTTTTATTTTTAAAGGTGCGTGGTGCGTTTCACCAATTTTAAAAATTTGAAAAATTCTGGGTGAAACATGAAAAATTACACGTTATATATTTTTTTCGTGAAAACGAATGTCTTAAGGCGGCTGCACGATTGCCTGGGAACGGGAACGAGAACGGAAACGGGAACGGGAAAAAAGTTAACCTCTGCGTAAATTAATGTTGTAGATGCACAATAACCGAGAACGAGAAGCTGTCCGGTAACGGGGACGGGAAAGTTGACCATGTTTTAACTTTTTCGTTCCCGTTGTATTCCCGGAACCAATCAGAAGGCAGTATTAAAAATACTGTCGAATGCCCAATAAAAATTTGTTATTAGAAGTGTGTGACCAAGTTTTAGTGACAATTTTTATACATTTTGCATTAAAATAAATGACGAACGATTGATTTCTTTATTGGAAAAATGTCCTCATCCGTATGATTGATGTAGATCATAGTACGTAGGTACTTATATATATATATATATATATATATATATATATATATATATATATATATATATATATATATATATATATATATATGGTAATTAGATACAATAATAATATAAATATTTGAATGTGCTTTTTATCTTTATGCTGACAAACCTTTGCGATTGCACACATATTGTGTAAATTAGTTCCAAGATCATAAAAAACGAAAATATTAAAAGCTCGTCATCAAATAAATCCATATTTTTAGAGTTAACAGACATATTTTTTTAATAAAATTAGAAAAAGATCGTTCCACAAAATTTATTTTGAGAAGAAAAATAATTAATAGCAATTTAAAGTTTTTCGCTAGTTCTCGATGTGGCTGAGATAAAAAATAAAAACATAAAAACCCTAATTAGGCTCTAGGTGGGTCACATGACCACTTAGGGGGCTAAAAATTTCAGAAAGTGAGTTTCACTATAATACAGGGTGTAACAAAAATACAGGTCATAAATGTAATCACATATTCTGGGACCAAAAATAGTTCGATTGAACCTAACTTACCTTAGTACAAATGTGCACATAAAAAAGTTACAGCCCTTTTAAGTTACAAAATGAAAATCGATTTTTTCCAATATATCGAAAACTATTAAATATCTTTTATTGAAAATAGACATGTGGCATTCTTATGGTAGTAGTATCTTAAGAAAAAATTATAGTGAAATTTGGACACCTCATAAAAATTTTATGGGGGTTTTGTTCCTTTAAACCCCCCCAAACTTTTGTGTACGTTCCAATTTAATTATTATTTTAGTACTATTAGTTAAACACGATATTTTAAAAACTTTTTTGCCTCTTATTACTTTTTCGAAAAGTCAGTTTTTATCGAGATATTTCGAATATTTGTCAAATCCACCACATATTTGTATATGGCTAAGTACGATTATGTAGACTTGGTAATAATATGAAAATTTATTTATGATTTACATTTTTAGGTATATTTTGAACCATATTAAAAAAAAAGTAATATCTCGATAAAAAGTGCCTTCTCGAAAAAATACAAAGAGGCAAAAAAGTTTTAAAAACACTGTGTTTAACTAATGGTACCGCAGTAAAAGTTTAATTGGAACATACACAAACATTTGGGGGTTTGAAGGAACAAAACCCCCATAAAATTTTTATGTAAACATATTAAAAAAGAAGCCGCAACTCGATAAAAACTGCCTTATCGAAAAAATACTAAGAGGCAAAAAAGTTTTAGAAATATTGAATTTAACTAATGGTACCACAATAATAATTTCATTGGAACGTACACAAAAGTTTGGGGGGGTTTAAGCGAACAAAACCCCCATAAAATTTTTATGGGGTGCACAAATTCCACTATAATTCTTTTTAAGATGTTCCTGCCATAAGAATGCCACATGTCCATTTTGAATAAAAAATCTCTAATAGTTTTCGATATATTCGAAAAAATCGATTTTTATTTTGTAACTTCAAAGGGCTGTAACTTTTTTTGTGTGCATATTCGTACTAAGGTAAATTAGGTTCATTCGAACTATTTTTGGTGTCAGAATATGTGATTTAATTTATGACCTGTATTTTCGTTACACCCTGTATATGTATATGCTAAACGGTGACCTATATGGAATTCGAATCGAGTTGGGGGCAGTTTTCATCATCTTACTCGGCTAGGCCCTTTCTAGTTACTTCCTTTATCTCTGCCTTTTACAGTTTATAAAACGAATAAAGAAGACGAAAAGGACAATATGCAGTAACATTTCGTCTACTCTTCTAGGAAAAATTCCAGCGAAAGTTGATTCCGTGTACTCACAATATGAGTAAACTGGGAAAAGACAGCTTATGTTTCGTTTCGATTCAGAGGTCATCACGTAGCCCTCTGATGAGGTCTGGGGAGACTGAAACATACGTAAGGGGATGACTGATCATCTCTGAACCGAAATGAAACATAAGCTATCTTTCTCAGTGTACTCATATTGTGAGTACAACGAACCAATTTTCATTGTAATTGTTTCCTAGATATGTATTCCTATAGTACGGAATATGACTGAATATTTTAGAGTTCCTTTTGTCTCCGTTATTCGTCGTCTCCTTGCCGTATGAATTGTAAAAAGCAGAGACAAAGGAAGTAACTAGAAATTGGTCCCACGAGAAGTTTCAGATTTACGCACCTGGGACTTCTCATGTTTTTAAATATATGTCGCTACAGGGTCAGATGCACGAATTATTTTTATAATTCGGCTTAAACAGAAAGCTTTGTTTCGTTTCGGTTCAGAGGTGGTCATGTAGCCCCTCTGATGAGGTCTGGGGAGACTGAAACATACGTAAGGGGATGATTGATCATCTCTGAATGAAATGAAACATAAGCTATCTTTCTCAGTTTACTCATACTGTGAGTACAGCGAACCAATTTTCATTGGACAAACTGGAACATGAAGTAAAAACCACTTCTATGTAAAAGGTATATTTACTAAAAATTTTTAGAATCCCAATGGATTCAATAGAATGAGTTCATCAGAACGTTTTCAAACCTATCGGTCCATCATCAGTGAATCTAAAATCAAATAAGTAATCCCACTATTAAAATTGAAAAGATGGTTGAAATTGTGAAAGTTAAAAAATGTGGTTATGATTACTTACTTGAATACTTGCAAAATAGCCCCAGAACCAAACAATGGTTGTGATTATAAATAAATCTACATTATGTTGAAATAAATTTAAAATGGCTAAACGCCGATGTTCAGGGATTAAACCTCTGGGAACATGGTGAAACTCTACCCGAGGACCCAATCAACCATCTTCAGTCAACGATGACTACTAAGTGTCAAAGCTATGTAAGGAAATGCTTGATGTGACATTGACAGTTGAGGAAGAAGGTAGTCGATTTTCAAGGCAAATTAAAAAACAAAGTCATGATCCAAGACGAAGATATGGTAAAGATTTTAATATCTGAAAATGTCTGTTAATTAAATCTATTGTTTTTTAAAATTAAAAGAAAATGTGTTTTACAAAATAAAAATTATTTTAACTGTAGGTAACTACAAATTGACTGTATCAAATAAAATAAACCTGATCAAAAAATTTCAATATGATAAAGTGAGCTGATTAGTAGTAATGACAGAAATAAAATTAAATAAGTGGTGATATAGAAGAAGTTTTAAATTTTGAAAAGGGATATTATTATATCAAGAAATTTATATGTCCACAGTATGTGTATTGATGGTTGTATAGGTAGAAGGGAAATTATTATTTGGATGTAGGTGAAAATTAAAAAACTTAAATAGATTAGAGTTAAGATATAGTCAATCTGATAGTAGAAAGTATGATTCAGGAATGCAATTATTATGGAACAATTTTTATGAAATTGAGAAAATTCTTGTGACAAACTGGTGAATATGTAAAATTGATAATAAATAATTGTAGGATAATAGGTTGCCCAGTTGATACAAACTAAAATTTAATTAGTATAGAAAACAATAGGTGTAATGAATAAAATAGAATTAATAAAACAAAATTAAGAGAATGAATATTGTTATAATTTGATTAAAGAATGACTGAGTTTAACTGTGATAACTGAAATAAAGTGATGAAATGTTAGATGTGGAGATAAAATTTCATTGGATTTTTTTCCTAGATGAATGTACGGAATATGACTGCATATTGTAGAGTTCCTTTTGTCTCCATTATTCGTCGTCTCCTTGCCGTACTAATTGTAAAAGGCAGAGACAAAAGAAGTGACTAGACATTGGTCCCACGAGAGGTTTCAGATTTACGCATCTGGGACTTCTGATTTATTTAAATAGATATCGCTACATCGTGCGATGCACGAGCTATTTTTGTAATTCGGCATAAACAAACAGTTTGGTTTCGTTTCGATTCAGAGGTGACCATGTAGCCCCTCTGATGACGTCTGGGGAGACTGAAACATACGTAAGGGGTACACGACAATTAGACCGAAAGCAGTAGACCGAACTCATTGGACTGAAAAGCACTTTACCGAAACCTCACTAGACCGAACAGCATTAGACCGAAATGGTACATAAATTAAAACATATTGCAGTAAATTATTCTAAGATTTTGTATATGTGTCTTTTTGTTTATTATATTCTTTTTGTATTATTTTATATACAGTGATGAGCGCACTAATAACCGGCAAAATAGCGTAAAAGATGGAAAACATAATACATTGCGAAACAAAAAGAGATGAAACTAGTGGAGATGGAAATTATCGTTATAAACGTATAAATTAACATTACATTACATAGTTTCCCATCTTTAGACGTATTAGAGGACTATGACAACTGTCACTGTGACACTAGAATTTTATAAAATACTCCTGTCACAGACGTCTAAAGGTGGGAAACTATGTAATGTAATGTTAATTTATACGTTTATAACGATCATTTCCACCTCCAGTAGTTTCATCTCTTTTTGTTTCGAAATGTATTGTTTTCCATCTTTTGCGCTATTTTGCCGATTATTAGCGCGCTCATCACTGTATATAGGGTGAGGCAGATAAAGGGCCTATTAGAAATATCTCGAGAACTAAAGGCAACAGAATCATGAAAATTGGAATGTAGGGGTTTTGAAGACTGATCTATTTAATGAAAATATGTTCATCTATTTGGTACTTCCGGTTATACCGAAAGTTGCTTATAACTTTGTTTTTTTTTTAAATGGGACACCCTATATATTTTTACATTTTTGGTACTCCTTGATTTCTTCTTTCTTAAAATATGAGGTTTTCTAATATTATACAGGGTAGTTTATAAGATAATTACGTTTTTTATCCATTTCGTAGCCACTTTCACACCCTGTAGAATTGTAGTAGTTTGAGATCAAAATCTCTATTTATGTTCAAACGATTTTTAATATAGTCTGCTATTGTTAAGAATTATTAGTATAGCTAAATTTTTAATTTTAGTATACAGGGTGGGTCGAAACTCGGAATGAGTATTTTTTTTCTGAGTTTTCTTAAATGGAACACCCTATATTTTAGTATTGTAATGAAATTATATTTTATGGCACTTTCTTACCTATACCTAATTGCTTTAATTTGTGCTTAATTGTTAATCGCACCAACAATCTTAACTACGTAGGTATTTTGATAGCTCAACCATTATTGGCAATTTTAAGTATCAGTCTAGATTAATATGTATTTATTTCCAAAAAATTATTAGTGATTGAATATTTTCACGGCCAACCTAATAAAATTTCACGTATTTTGTGTTGCAATTAATGTTTGGCTTTAATCACCAATAACTCACAAACTAAAGCAGTTAGGTATAGGGAATGCTTAAGAAATTAAAAACTACCATAAAATAACATTTCATTACGTGTGTTTCATTTAAGAAAACTCATTCCGAGTTTCGACCAACCCTGTATACTAAAATGAAAAATTTAACTATACCAATAATTTTTAACAATAGTAGACTACATTGAAAATCATTTGAACATAAATAGAGTTTATTATTTCAAACTATTACAATTCTACCGGGTGTGAATGTTGCTACGAAATTAATAAGGAAACGTAATTATCGTTTAAACTACCTTGTATAATATTATAAAACCTTATATTTTAAGAAAGAAGAAATCAAGAAGAATCCAAAAATGTAAAAATATACAGGGTGTCCCATTAAAAAAAACGAAGTTACAATCAACTTCCGGTATAACCGGAAGTAGCAAAGAGTCCAAAATATATTCATTAAATAGTTCACACCTCAAAACCCCTGTATTCCAATTTTCATGATTCTCTTACCTTTAGTTTTAAAGATATTTATAATGGCCCCTTTATCTGCCTCACCCTGTACACTGTGTACATTGTTACTCTGTACAGTCTGATATGAAATAACTTTCATCCATTAATTAGTGAAGATAAAAATATGCTAACAGATTCAAACGCCCCGTCGGTAACTTTGATATTCATGGTAACATACTCGATTACTTAAGGGGGATTGCCATAACTTTATAACAAAAAAAAAAAAATAAACAAAAAATAAAACAAAAAAATCTCTAAACTATTTTTATTAAATATTTAATTTTGATAAAAATAATAAACTTAAAGATAAAACCCATAACTAAATTAAAATTCATGGTGACGTTTCAATTATTACTTTAATCATCGTCAGAATAATAAGCTTCTTGAGCGGATGCTTTTAAATAATTTTAAAGGAACAAACATAATTAATGAAAACGTAAAAAATGACATTGACAATCATTGGGTTAAGTTAATAATTTCAAACACGCCATGTCTTGTTGCGTGTTTAAGGGTGGCTTCAAAAGAAATATGGATAATGCCTCCTTGATGCTGAGTTCTGTTGGAGAACTTGCATGACCAATGATTGAGAAGTCCTTACGACTAATAGGGTGGTCAGAATCAGTCATATGTTGGAATACTGCTGAATTTGGAACTGTTCTTGATCGTCTTCCTAAGTGAGGAGTGATACCTAAGTGTTCGCAACATCTGACATTAAAGTGACGTCGAGTCTTCCCGACGTACGTAGCTACACAGCTACTACATTTGAATTTATATATAATGTTAGATGCGAGATCACTAGGAATCATGTCTTTCACATGGAAACGAGATCCTATCCTTTCCAAAGTCGTGAAAGCAAATCTTAATTCTATAGAGGGAAATGCTTTTTTAATTATTCTACGGATGTTGCGTCGGATTTGTAAGCTGTGGTAACCAGTATATGGATCTGACGCAACATCCGTAGAATAATTAAAAAAGCATTTCCCTCTATAGAATTAAGATTTGCTATCACGACTTTGGAAAGGATAGGATCTCGTTTCCATGTGAAAGACATGATTCCTAGTGATCTCGCATCTAACATTATATATAAATTCAAATGTAGTAGCTGTGCAGCTACGTACGTCGGGAAGACTCGACGTCACTTTAATGTCAGATGTTGCGAACACTTAGGTATCACTCCTCACTTAGGAAGACGATCAACAACAGTTCCAAATTCAGCAGTATTCCAACATATGACTGATTCTGACCACCCTATTAGTCGTAAGGACTTCTCAATCATTGGTCATGCAAGTTCTCCAACAGAACTCAGCATCAAGGAGGCATTATCCATATTTCTTTTGAAGCCACCCTTAAACACGCAACAAGACATGACGTGTTTGAAATTATTAACTTAACCCAATGATTGTCAATGTCATTTTTTACGTTTTCATTAATTATGTTTGTTCCTTTAAAATTATTTAAAAGCATCCGCTCAAGAAGCTTATTATTCTGACGATGATTAAAGTAATAATTGAAACGTCACCATGAATTTTAATTTAGTTATGGGTTTTATCTTTAAGTTTATTATTTTTATCAAGTTTAAGGGTGTGTCCTTATCTACATAAAATATTTAATTTCTAGAATTGTACATAATAACTAAAAAAATAAACCAAAAACAAATAAAAACGGAAAAATCAACAAAAAACAAAGGTAAAAACAATCTCTAAACTATTTTTAGTATTTAATTTTTAGTATTGTACACAATAAATAAAAAATAAACCGAAAACAAATAAAAACAAAAAAAATAAACAAAAAAAACCTCTAACTCGCTAGTACTTTGTGCTGCCAGTCCTAAGCTTGGATAAAGGGTGAAGGGAGGTTGATATTCATGGTTAGCTCTTGCTCAGATTACAAACCTGTTTGAGCACCCAGTATTTTGTACCTACCTAATGCTTTTCTGTCTCCTACTGTTCGGTCTAGTGAGGTTTCGGTAAAGTGCTTTTCGGTCTAATGAGTTCGGTCTAATGATTTCGGCCTTTTTACAGTAAACCACGTAAGGGGATGATTGATCATCTCTGAACCGAAATGAAACATAAGTTATCTTTCTCAGTTTACTCATATTGTGAATACAGAGAACCAACTTTCATTGGAATTTATTTCCTAGAAGAGTGGACGGAATATGACGGCATATTGTAGAGTTCTTTTTCTATCTTTGAGTAAAGTTTTTTATCTCTGTCTTTCATTTTCACTATTTTCTATAATCTGGCGCAAAATAAAGATTGGTCTATTGTTGACATTCCCGGTTAGAAGCCATACTGGTAATCACCTATAATTTTTAGTGGATATATGAAATTCCCATTTTTTAATTTCCTAAAAAATAGTAAATGGATTAAATCAACCGCCACTGATTGTAATAATATTGATAATGACACTAGCATTAAGTAATCAACTAAGCACTAATTGTCCACTCTGTATAAATACCCACTGTGAGTTTTATCTCCTAATCTACATATCGTAGAAAAATGTAGTAGTTATAATTATTTCATTTATAATATGTGTAAGTCATGCAAAGTCTTAATAATTTATTGTTCACCACTCACTTGAGTAATTCATGATGTTGATTTTAAGTGTAATATTGTTGTTCATTACAAAAACAGAATTAGAACTATTACCTTTTTCTACAGAGAAAATAAATATGCGTATATCGCTCTCTCAATGTGTTGTGTCTGCAACAAATAGTTTTCTTATAGATAACTATCAAACTGTCTACTATTCTCTACCGTTAGTCGACACTAATGATATAGTTAGTTTAGAAACATACGCATTGCCAAGTTTACATGCGTTGCAAAATGTTACATTACTAATAAAAAGTTTTGAATCTCATACCAAAGGACTCAAAGATAAAACTATATTCAAAAATTTCATTTTACACTTCAGAACCCGAGTTCATTTGCACCAGCAGCTAGACAGTTTGAAAAAAAGAAAATTGTTCAACCCTCATGCCAAATTTCTCTTAGTTTCATCCACGATATTTAAAGATCCAGCAGATCTCGCACTCTATGTTTCCAAATATATGTTTTATGAGAACGTTGTGCATTCTGTGATAATGACTGTTGATCCAAGAGAATTGACAACTTTTCATGTGTATAGTTGGGGTCCCTATAAAAGTGGACAATGTGGTGACAATTTTCAAGTTGCAGCGAAAGCCGTTGATTCGTGCTCATTTGGAAAGTACAAGTATGAGATTAATTGGTTTGAACACAGAATACCTAAAACATTTAATAAGTGTCCGGTTAGAGTCAAGTATGCTCATGCTCCTCCTTTAATATACCAGGAAGAAAACCAGTTAAAAGGTTTAGAAATTGAGCTATTGTCAGTAATAGCTCATCAATTAAGCTTAACTATGGTATACGAAGAAACCTCGGTTGATGAAATAGGCCACGTTAATTCTGACGGAGAAGTGATGGGCGCTTTTAAAAATTTAGAGAACAAAACGGCTGATATTATCATTGGTGGATATCCCAAAGAGTATTTGTGGAGTATACTTTTTGATGCAAGCCATTCCTACACTCAAGATGCAGTTATTTGGTGTGCTCCAAGTGTACCACTGTTGGATGATTTTCAAAATTTATTTGAACTAATGGAAATCAGATGCATATTTTTAATGGCGTTGGCTCACTTATTGCTTTCATTATCTATCTGGTGGTCCAGTTTAAACTACAGCGAAGAACACCACATTTACAAGAATTTTGTAAATACTTTTGTGCATAGCTTTGCGTTTTTCCTTGGCAGTGCCATGCCCGTAGCTGCAAGAACTCATAAAGTTAGATATTTCTTGCTGCTCTTTATCTTTTTTGGATTTTTCTCTGTTGTGACGCTCAACACTCATCTGATAAGTTTTAGTTCAAGAACCTATTTCCAGCCAAAGTATTCTAAAGTCGAGGATATATACGACAATAATTTAAAAGCTTACAGTTTTGCCCAAGAAAAACTTTTTGCAAACCTCATCGACGATCAAACTTTTGTTAAAATGAAACCTAGAATAAAAACTTGTGTTGACTTGAAGATGTGTCTTAAGTATGTAAGTGTAGACCAAGATTCTGCCCTATGCACTACCAATTTTTATAAAAATTATATTATCAAGAATGGTACTATCAAGAATATTTACTGTCTAAATAAGGAGAGACTTCCTTTTTCCGTAAATTTTATAATGAGGAAAGGTTTTCCACTATATGAAATAATCAATGACTTATTAGTTCAAATAATAAGTAGTGGTTTTATTGCTAAATGGGAAAATGATATTCACAAGTATGCACATAGCATTGACACTACTGCAACTGCTACATTAAAGAACATCATACCTCTGTTTCAGTTATGTGGAATTATATGGGCGGTAGCTTTTTTAATCTTTCTGGTGGAACTTTACGTAGGTCATCGTAGAAGTATGTTACGATGATTTCATAAGTTTTATAAAGTATAATAATAAACGTTATTTTTAGAGTGGTTCTCTGTTCTACAGTACTTTTAACTGTTCTTCACTCTTTATTTTAGATACTCTACCCGTCTATGCGCGTCTTATGGATCCTTGGAGCTCAGTGTTGCCGGTTTTATTATTTTTAAGTAACTCATAGATACTGTGAAATGTATTTATAGGATATTAACCATATAGCATTTGAATATTATAATTAGCCTGTGATTAATATTTAACTAAATATCCATTTTCTAATTTTCTTGACGGCAGTGAAAGTAAACTGTAAAAAAATTTAATTGAATGCAGCATATTATGAGTAATTTAAATTAAATTTAACTTAATATAATTTGGTTTTGGCGACAACGTTATTCTTAAAATGTATAACGTAGATTATATGTTTGTAATTACATACATAATACATACATACATTCATATTTACAATAATTCTACCTTATTTTCTATAATTATTAGGTCCACAGTTAATTATTTTTCGTGGACACCTTTATCATTTTTTTATTGTTCTAAGATAACTTTATTTTCTAACAATTTATTATTTAATCTATTTTAAACTTAAATTAAATGAGTGTTTAAAATGTTCGAGTATCGCTGATAAGCTAAATGTAGGTAAAGTGTTGTACAAGCGTAGAACAGGCAACACTGTTCGTCATAAGAGACTGTTCTGCAAAGTCACCGCGAAACGAAGTACCTATAGTAGTCCAGGGTAATAAGGTTTTTCCCATGACACTCGAGCAGCCAGGGTCACAGTATATAGAGGTTCCACAGTAAAATCACTCGTCTGTCGGCGCTTTAATCTCTGAAAGTAATACCGGCAAAGTACGAAATTGGTAATTCACCAGTGGTGAATGCAGGCGGAGGCCGCACGCTCCTTTGGTTAACCTTACAGAGCCGTACTAAAACTTTCTGGGCCTACTACTATTATTATTTATTAAAATAAAAAATGCGGTTTCCCATATTTAACTGTCCAGATGTTCTTACTAAATGTTAATATTACAAAACTAAAGGGTTTAATAAATGAAAAACAATATTACAATTCAATGTTTATATTTCAACGGTATTTAAAATATCAACGGTATTGCGCAAGTTTTATATCGCAATGGTTTTTAATATATTGTACACGTCATATAAATGTCAAATAAAAAGTAGGTTAATCTCGAAGCTCTCACGGCATTACTATACTCTGTTTTTAAACCAGGAGGAGTAATTCAAATTTACCGCGTCGTAACGCTTGTTTGTAATTCGTCCAACGGCAGGCAAGTTTACTCCACTGTTATGAAATTTTGACACTATTGACATTTATGAAATTTTGTCACTATTGGCATTTCATAGGTTAATTTGGTTATATCGGAGATTTTTGTGTTTTCTGCATTATTCGTTTAGTTTCAGTTGTAGTCTGCAAAATATTAATTAAATTTTGCAATAGTCCTACTTTTCATCAAATCAATCGCGTAATGTGCAAGAGTATATTATCAATTAAAATTCAAACTGCTAAAAAGTTAACCATTTATTCTATATATTATGTAAAAGTTTTACATGGTTTTACAGTAAAACCAAATCTTAAAATCACAGTAAATGAACGGAAAAAGTTTTTTAATAGTCTCGAGAAGCCTTTTATAATTTATGATGGTGATTTTTAGCCACAAATTTAAATAAAAAAATTTCTCTTCGTCTTTCTTATTTTTAACAATTTCAACAATTTTTTTAATGAATTAAACGAATATCAACTATTCTAATTGGGAAATAAGCCACAATTTGACTTGAAAAAATAATTTTTTTAACGTTTCGACTTCCAATTCAAACGTCGTTTTCAAAATACAAAAATAAATTAATATTTTGTATTTTGACAACGACGTCCGAATTGGAAGTCGAAACGTTAATAAAATTATTTTTTTTAAGTTAATTGTGGCCCAGTTAAGGACCTGAGGAGTCAGATCAACAAAGCATCTGCATTGTCAGGATGTCTGCGGGACATAGTCTAGTCAAATCCATTTTTAAACCACAAGTAAATCCAGTGACCAAAGGAGAATTGGTTGATGCGTTTTTAAGAAAATTATGTCCAGTGTTATCCACTACACAATATTATCCACTTTCAGTGCCATTTAGTTTGTATGAATTAAAAATAAGTCTTAAGAATAAGAAAAATACTTCGCCAGGAATAGGAATATACCTTATATTATGTTGGCAAATTTATATCAAAATAAAAAAAAACACTATTAAATTTTTTATTCAAATATGGCTATCAGAAGATATTTCAGATAGTTGGAGAGAGTACCGGGTGATTCCTATTCTCCCCCTAAAAAAATGAGGAACTTAAACAATATATTGCAAAATAGCTTTTGAATTAAGTATAGAGCTGCAGAAAAATTTATTATATAATATTATAGAAGAAGTAATTATCAAAAAATACATTTTAAAACTAAATTATGAATTACTTAACTAACTAAATTATCAAAAAAATATAAAAAGGATTACTTATTAGAAATTAATGTTAGTATTAGTTTACGGATAAAATTGTATGCGAAACATGACTAATAAGTAAAAAAAAATTAAAATTTGCGAATGGATTTAGTGTCCGCAGTCATATAAACCCAAACAAACAACAAGTTTTAAAGCTAATTATGTTTCCAAATTATTAATTTCCTATGTCCTTTTGTCTTAAATACTTTAAAATTTCTATTAATTTTTTTTAATGTGTAATATATTCTTATTCTAGCATATAATCTAATGAGATAACCCTTTGGAAAATTGCTGCAAGGATGCGTATATGGTATTTTTTCGAATAAACTAACGTAGTTTTGTAAGATTTTCGGTTGATGACTAAAAATTTGAAAATTTTCTTGAAAAATAATTTCCAAATCTGTAATATACTGCACAAAATTTTGGCTCGGCATATAGAGCTTGCCAAAAACGTTTGTTTCATTACCACTGTAGGCTTTAACGTAACAAAACAGAGACGAATCGTCTAGTTCATCGTACTCTCTTCCATATGCTTCACAGATTTGACAAACATGTTTCCTAAGACACTTTTTTATTAAATAACCGCATATATATCTTGTGAAGTTTTTCTGTAATTTATCTGATGTTTGATATTCTTGGTCATCCAAAGTGTTTTCAGGAACCAAAGCAGGGGTTTCGGGCAGTGATTCGTCGTTACATATATCGGTTAAATTTAACAAAATATTGCCGGCATCTCTTTCGCAATTTTCTGTACCGGAATGCATCGTGTTTAAACAAAAATATCTTTTGAATGCTGCGGTAAATTGTACCGGAGTAGGGTTAACACAATTGCCACCTTGCTGCCTGATTGAACCAAAAAAGTTTTCTAGAAAATCTTGATTCATCCGCCTTGTGAAAAAATAATCCATTCCGTGTGACTGTAGTAGATTCCACAAATGAATCACTCCATTAATGGTTATTTTCCAACCATTAACACATTTTATTCTTGGTGTTACATTTTCACCTTTAAAATTAATTACCTGTAAATTATTAAACAATCGGAAACACGTATTAAGAAATTCTTGCTGAGTATCGGTTCCTCTATACGGTCTTTGGTACTCAGTTGCTCCTCTTAATGAAGAAGAATTGAGCATATCAAATAAATTATTAATGTTCCTAATAAATGTTTCGGTTGTTGTTGCTTCCTCGACGAATACATTAAATCTAATATACAGATGCAGACCGGCAGCAACAGTGTTACTAAATATCTGAGAAGCATATTTCACTTTCATTTTTTCAAAATTGTTAGGAGATATATGTGATTCGGTCAATTTTGGCGCTGCACGTATAGGATATTGTTTATCATGTTCGTAAAATTTTTTAATGAATTCCCAAGAAGCGATAATATCATCAATAACAAATTTGTGTCTTAGGAAGTTATTGCGGAGTGCTTTTAATAAATGAGGTGTATCAAAAGAAAAGACAATTTTATTATTTTCATGATAAAAATATGGTCTATCGGCAGATATATTTAACAAATTTGAAAGTTTAAGATTATTAGAGCCCATATCACATACTACTCCTACCACTTTTAAAGAAATATTTTGTAATTTTGCAATAATATCTAAAATTATATTTTGTAGCTTTTCCGCAGGGCAAGTTGAATTAACAAGGTAGTAAGCTATTGGTTGCTTCCAGTTGGTTTTTACGCCTCTTATCATTATTACTGTTGCGGATAATGCTGGTTTAAAACTAGTATTTTCATCTCCAAAGTCTTCAAAACCTATTTTCCTATCTTTTTTAATACTATAAAATAAATGTGCCTTAATACTCATTTCGTCAAAACAAAGAATACATAATTTATCGAGATCAGAAACATTATTCATTTTTTTTTAAGTATATCAAAAATGAAATCATTTATTCCAGGTTTGACAGATATATGTGTGACAAATTTGTGTAATGTTGTAACACTGGGCAAGCAAAATTCTTTAACTAATTTTTTCCTATACAGTTTTGGACCGTTAAAATATAATTGTAAACAAAAGTTTTTGTATTCGTTTGAGTATCTCCGACCGTTCTTTTTTTTCAGATTTTGTTCAATTTGAATATTAATAAAATTAGCTAAATTTTTATTGGCAGAACAAAATTTATCCGTTAGTGATTTATAATTTTCCAATGTAATGTTTTTAAGATAATCGGGTTTTCCAGAACCTTGTAGTTTTTGCAATTTTTTTTTAATCGAAAATTCTTGTTTTGCAATTCCTTTATAGTCTTTCTTAGCTTGTTTTTTCTAGGGCTATAGGTCGATACACTTTCCAAAGTTTGAGTTTGTTGATTTTTTTGTAGAACAACTTCGCTGTCGTCCTCTCCACCTAGCAGTACGGTAGCTAATTCTTCCCGTTGTTCCTCATCTTCCTCATTTACTGGATCAAAACTGTTTTCATCATCTACAACAGAAGTTTATAGGTTGCCTTATATGAAGAACGTGTCGTATTACACATAAAATATCTACAATCTACAACATTTAATTTTTTATTACCAAGCTGAATTATTTTTTTAAAGTACAAGGAAGCCTTTTGTTATTTGGAATCAAAAATATTTAACAAATGCAAATCCAACAAATTTGTATTCTAACAATAGAAATAGCAAAGAGAATAGCAGGAAATGGATTATAATTTCTTAGAAAGTTGCGTACCGTCTTTTATTTCGACAATATATGGTATTTCCCCAGTATATCGAGGGAATTTCCCTCTATATACTGTGGTATTTCCACGTCAAAATTCCGCTTAAATATTTTTGTATAGAGCAGACAGATTGCAAGGGGCAGCTTGGTATTTCCAGATCACAAATTACCTTTAATTTCGAGGGGATTTAAAATGAGTTGAGTGAAGGAATAATGTGGTCACACAAACAATTCCGATTTTAATGTTGATAATATTGAATTTCATAATTTGTGGTTTATTACACCAAAAACTAATAAACTATAACATGACACAAGAAATAGTTTCAAAATAAGTTTGATATGTTTTGAATAACAAATAGTAAAGTTGTTTACATAGTAAACAAGCTATAATTTATTGCAATACTACAATGCAACAAATTTGTACGTCAACAATATAAATAGCAGAAGATTCTTGGGTTTACATAGAAATTGCAGCTTTCAAACATATAAACTCACCTTGATCAACATTTGAATGTTGGTTTGGACTCTCTTCCATTGAAGGAAATAAACGTGGTACTGCGTTTTTACATAACCTGTTCCGAGTTTTATTTGAAAACATAGTATTTTCAAAATGAACACTGCATAATCTGTTCAAATTTAAGTTTTTTTTCTTTAACAAATCTTCTCTCTGGCACAACATTGCCCAATTTCGTGCTCTGAAAATAAATTAAATTTACTTACTATTTAGACAACACTAAATTTTCCGACTATTATTAACTTTCATAAATATATAATATAATATGCAGATGAATGTAGAAAAAACACAATATTTATGCTTAGGTGAAGATTCAACTAATATGATATTGGACAATATAATCAGAAAATCACTAGCTGTGATAAATGTAAGTATTTGGGAATTAATTTCAGCAAAGAAGATACGGAAGATGCAGAAATTAAGAGCAGAGTAAATAAAGAAAGAACGATAATTAGAGATATAATTAAATCATTGAACGGAGTTTTGTGGGGTACCAAGATAGGGAAACAAAGAAAAATGAGAATATACAACACCATGATTAAGAGCACATTGGTATAGGGATCAGAAACATGGAGAGTAAAGGAACACCAAAAAAGTAAAATAGAAGCTACCGAGATGGACATCCTAAGAAGAGCAAGTAGAACATCGAGATTGGACCGGGTTAGAAATGAGTAAGTAAAGCGAAGAATTAGTTTACAGGAAACGGTCATAGATGTATTGAGAAGAAACAATTAACATGGTACGGACATGTTCAGAGAATGGGAGAGGAGAGACTCCCAAAATTATGAAATGTATACCTACAGACATTAGGAAAAGAGGAAGGCCAAGAACGACGTGGATACAAGGAGTAAGACGATCAATGAGTGTACGAGAATTAGAAGATGAAAATTGCAATGATAGAAGATATTGGCAACAAGGCATCGGACAACATCGGAGGACGTTTTGAACCCGAATTTATATATATAAACATATAATATATATCAAAAATCTTTAGAAAATATTTCCTCTTTGTAAACATAATTATTGTATCATAAGTATTTAAAAAACTGCACGTAACATTTTACTATTTCCAATATTAATGATGCTATTCTGTTAAGGTGGTTAAATAAGCAAATTCAAAATTATATACGTACCTATCAGCTTCCTTGGGAAATCGGAAAAAACTGTAGTTACAATTTTTTGAATTGTTCGTGCACATTTTCGCTGAACACCGACTAATACCACTTCGAACTTTACTCATGTTCAACTTCACAATACCAACAATTATTCACAAAACTAACTCAATTTAAGCAAAATACGGCACTGTTAACCCGTACGTTTCTACTCGACTGGCAAGGGAAGAATGGTTCTCGCGCGGCCAGGAAATATGCGCAGCCGCCCTGCGCGTTGAAACATTTTACTTCCAATTTTTCGGAGAGTGGTTCTACTGTGGAACCTATTTATACTGTGCCAGGGTACTGAAGCGTTTTTTCGACAGGTAATACCTATAAGAGCAAATTGTAACAATTTCGTGCGTAGGATCTGGCGGCCATTTTTATTTATAAACAATTAAGTGTCAAAAAATGGCATTTTCCGTTTTTTTTCAAATCAATGGAAAACAGTGAAACTTATGGGGAATTGCAAAAAAAATATAATTTCGCAATATCTATTGTAAAAATTAGTGTACAGCTTTGAAATTATTGTCATATAAGGGTTCTTTGGTGCTTAATATGTGATAAAAATTTCAAATCGATTCATTCAATTGTTTGAATTTTATTCAAATTGTTTATCCCATAGCGCATTTTTTTTGCAATAACATAAGTCAGAAAAAAATGATGTTAGAACCATTCCACAGATGTCAAATAAAAGAGCATGAGCTATATTTTAAGCTTGGTTTAAAAAAGTGAATAAAAAATGCATTTATTAGTAATAAATAATTATGCAAAAGTATCGTAAATTTTTCCTTATAAACTTTTTATTTTGTTATATAAGAAATTATAAAAATAAATAAGCAAAATCATTGGCTAATACTCGTAAAGTGAATGCGAATTTAGTTTTTTGTTTATTTTGCTTATTTATTTTTATATTTGTACTCGATTATCCAAGATCATTTTATTTAAGAAATTATATATATTTATTACAATTTTTTATCAATTATGATATAAATAACATTACTTGGTAGTTGTGCACTTATAACAGGGTAAAAAAGTTAATTTTTTTGGAAAAAGTTATCCAAAAAGTGTATAAGGAAAGATTTACGATACTTTTGCATAATTATTTCTTACTAATAAATGCATTTTTTATTCACTTTTTTTTAAACCAAGTTGAAAATATAGCTCATGCTCTTTCATTTGACACCTGTGGAATGGTTTTAACGTCATTTTTTTCTGACTTATGTTATTGCAAAAAGAATGCTCTCTGAGATAAACATTTCGAATAAAATTTAAACAATTGAATGAATCGCTTTGAAATTTTTATCACATATTAAGCACCAAAGAACCCTCATTTGACAAAAATTTCAAACCTGTACACTAATTTTTACAACAGTTATTGCGAAAATAATTTTTTTTTCAATTCCGACCTTTTTTCGCAATTATATTAACAATAAATGAGTATATCAAACTTTGTAATATGTCATTTTAAAGCTTTTTACATAATCTCAAAGATATTTGTATTAAAAAAATCATAAGTTTCACTGTTTTCCATTGATTTGAAAAAATAGGGAAAAATGACATTTTTTGACAGTTAATTGTTTATAAATAAAAATGGCCGCCAGATCCTACGCAGGAAATAGTTACAATTTGTTCGTATACGCTGTGAGCTCGTACGTAGAGGGGATATTTACAACTTCGCGAGAGCCAGTAGTGGCAAGTCTGTAAACGTTTACCGAAAATTTGATATAAATGTCAAAGTGATTAATTTAAAATTAAAATTAAAAACATTAATTATAAAAAATATTAGTTGGTCAAAGCTGTGGTATATATTTTTACCTTAAATATACTTACGTTTTAAATACTGAATTTAAGTTTTTTTACTGTTCCGTAATATGTAATTATAAATTATTCTAATAATCTTAGCGCCATCTACATGATAAATGTGGAAGTATCCGAAGTATGAAATTCATATTTTATCAATAGAACGTCAAAATGATTAGCAAAATCTTAAAAAAATCGATTACAATTTAATTACTTTTTTGCGTTGTAAATATTAAGCGATAACAATTAAATAATAAATTTAAAAATTACCGGTGAAATTTGAATTAGTAATCCGCTAGGAGCGCCACCAGCGAAGCTCAGAGCGTATAGGTATTACTTGTCGAAAAAACGCTTCAGTACCCTGGCTGCTGAAGTGTCACGAACAGGGTATATTTTTGTCTTTTTACACTGACCTATAGTACGTTATTGTTGAGTTTATTTGATATTTCTAGATCTTCGCTATATAATTCATCTTCCGATTTATTTTATATTCTCACTAACTGTCCAGTTTGTTTTTCATAGTAGTCATATCAATATTATCTCCCAGCATGTCTTCTTTGGCTTTTTTCCTATTGCTTTCAGTAGTTATGTTAGAAGAGAATATTCTCGAGAACGAGAATATTCTCGGCCAGAAAATTCTCTCGAGAATATTCTCGGCTAAACTTTTTCTATATTTTCTAAAAAAACCGAAACAAAAATAAAAATTAGATACGGGTCAAATTAGTATAATTTAAAAAATATGTAGGTATATTGTTTTTGCCAATCCCATGAACCACTAGCAAGGGTGTTTACAGTGTGAATATTTATTGTTTTGGTGCAATATTAACGTGCAAATATTTAGAATGGTGTTCATTTAAGCAGAGAAGAACAAGTTGAGGAAACTGAGTTTGTAGATAATTTATCAACTTTAAAGGTGATGAGTCGGCTGAAATAATGGCAGGTTTGGCACTTTATTGGTCTAAGGAGGGATTTTTTGGAAAACCATACGTTGTAAAATCAATTGAAAAACTAGACTTAATCATATGGTGAAAAGGTACATGTTTCGGAACAAAATTAACTAAAATAGTAGTTGATATATTAAGCATGCCTTCATCCAGTGCAGCGACTGAAAAAAGTTTCAGTACTTATGGTTTTTGAAGTTATACTTCTTTACGCGCGATATGACGGTGAATTTTTATATGTTAAAACCTACGATCCCGGCGCATGCGCATTATAACTTTGTTTGTGGTTTGGACGGTTGACGGTTTGGTTATGTATGGTTGTTGCGTTTTAAAATTTGTGGGAAAAGAAACAACAAAGGTTAGTTAATAGTTATACTGCCTTTTTAAATAGTTTTCATATTATATTTTTGAAGTTATACTTCAAAATGTTTTAATTTATGTATGTATCAGTCCAGAAAAGGTGTGGAAAGAATATATTAGTGTTTTTAAATATATTTTTCTACAAACGTGTTAAAAATGCAATTTTTAGGACTCCATAGGAGCGTTAAAAATGCTACTTTAAGGCACTAGGGCTTTAAAAATTTTAAGGCACTGCAGTTAAAAGTGAATTGTCAAATTGTGAAACGTCAAAATATGTATATTTCATTTATTAACATTAATATTAATAATACAACTTGCGCAATTTGAAAAAGGTGGTTTAAAAGGTTTTTTATTATAATTTTGTGTCTTTGGATTTGTCTTCCTTGTGCGTAAAATAATAAAACATCTATTTTTATATTTCACTTGTCACCGTGATGTATAATTATGTATATCTGAAAGGTAACTAGCATGCGGCTTGATGGCCTTGTTGGTAGAGCGTTGGACCAGAGATAAAAAAATCGCGAGCTTGCGGGTTCAAATCCCGGACGATTCATATTTTTTCTTTTTTGTTTTTTTTTTTTAATATTTGGCATTGTTAAGTTTTGGTTCATTTTTGGTAATTATTGTTAATTTTTTGTATTGTAACTGTTAAGTAGGTATATTTATTTTGTTGAAATTATATTATAATAGAAGTATAACTTCTTACGTGCGTACAAAGTACACACACACACATTCTTTTTTTTATCCACTCCTCTAAAAGAAACCGGCTCACTGCTGAACGGGCTCGTAAGGTAACTTTTATTGCTCACAATTGTTGGACGTATACCAATCCATGACTGAGCTGGCCACTCGTGAAAAACAAAATCCCACAACTCATCAGTACATTGAAATGTAGATTGTAGATGACTAGGATGAGCTAATGATAGAAATAGATTCTGAATCTGAGGTCTCATCTTTTATCATACCACATCGATTATTTGCTGTTAAGAAGAAAATTTAATTTTTTTATCAAAGAAATTTTGTGTTTTCTGTTGTGTTTGTATTTTTTTTTTATATACAAAGAACACTGTTGTTTCGTCTCATAATTTTGTATATAAGATCATGATTTTTTAAAACATTATTTTTCATCTTCTCAATATTCAACAATATTCTTAAGTGCCTCATGGGGTTATTCTCAGAAAATTCTCCATATCGAGAATATTCTCCGATTTTTCATTCTCGAGAATTTTCCAACACTACCTTTCAGGGACTTTATACATATAGTCGGTTCGCTAAACTCAGACACAACTGGCTAGTGATTTTAGTAGGTAATTTTTTTGTTTTTGGCCAATTTTGCCAAAATTTGCAAAATTACTAACTATTTAGTAATTATTAACTACACTCGGGTGCAAAAAAATCGATCCACTTAAAAATTTGGTCATTTTTGATGCTCGAATTTCCTAAACCTATTGTCCGATTTAAGTAATTTTTTTACCATGTTATAGCCTTATTCATTAACAATATCGCTGTAAAAATATTGTTGTTAGACAGGTAAACTGTCATGTATATAGTTCAAGCAATCTATATAGTGTAATGGGTAAGATTTTTGTAGCTTTGGGTTGTTCTTCTTTAATATTAGGCCGGCAGCTGGTGTATTCTGGTAATTAAATATGTAGTTAAAAATATTTATTTATACTTAGGTAAATACCGTTAAAGCAGGACATAATATTGTAAGTGTTAAAATTAATTTTATCAATTTTTTAATAACATTTAACCTCACAGGGTCCTCCCTCTTACCGCATGCTTGCATTAATAACTGATGTAGAATAGCTTTTATAATTAATCTTGTTATTGTTAGAATTACTGATACTAAAAGAACTTTATAAAAACACAGTTAGATCTAAAATTACTTTAGGTATACAGCTCAAAACTTTTAAAATTCAGCACAAAATGCAAGCATGTCCCCGCTCTTTTTTATTAAAAATACAAAATCTAAAAATATTTTTTTAACCGAGTCTTTTCATTAGTACACTTATGCTTGGAAAATGAATTGCACAACACAACAATTAAAATACTGATACACTTAACTCATTTTCTCCTTCTTCCGTATTTTCTTCGTCACTATCATCGCCCAATTCAATAATAAATTTATTTCCACCATTAATGTGGAAGTGCCCAATCTTCTTATAATATTCTTCTACTTTGATCACTTTGGCGATTCTTTTCTGCCAGTCTACTTTGGTAATATTGGCTACTTCTTTTTTAATTATCTCAATTACCTTTTTGTCAAATTTAGGAAATGTATTTGAACGCCTTATACTTGGTTTTAATTGTCCCCAAATTAACTCAATAGGATTGAAAACACAAAAGTAGGGGGGAAGTCTCAATATAGTGTGTCCATGCTTTTCGGCAATACTCTCTAGAGCGTATAATTTTCTAAATTGCTTCGTGTGTAGAACTTCAATTAGTTGTTTTTTTGTGTAAAAATCTTCGAAATACAAATCATTTTCCATTAAAAAATTTTGCAGGTCAGCTTTCTTTGAAGATGTATTTGGTATTTTAGTGAGCTGTCGGGAATGATAGGAAGCGTTGTCAAGCACTATTACGCTGTTTTTCTCCAAGTTTGGGATCAGCGAGTTTTCAAACCAATCTTCAAAAATGTCAGCTTCCATATTCTTGTGGTAGTCAACGTTAAAATCTTCCATTTTTTTCCACATAATTTTAAAGCATTCGGAACCCATCCCTCACTTCCTCCGTAATGTACAATAATTAGCTGCGAGCCTTTATTTGCAGGCATTTCTGGTATGCACATGCTTGAACCATCTGTCCATCCTTTCTTTACTGTATCGTGGGTATCATAGCAAGTTTCATCTAAATAGTAAATTCTCCTATTTTCTTGCCTATATTTAGTAATTTCTTCTAGGTACATATTACGTCTGTTAACTATTCTTTGACTTTCCATAATTGCTTGACGTTTATTTATTTTTTTGAACTTAAAGCCCATTTTTTTATCCAATTTTGAAGAGTTTTCTCACAGAAGATCATATTTCGACCGGTTGTTTCCAATTTCTTTCTTATTATTTCTATTGTAGGTATTTCATTGCTTTCGTAGCAGTCGTATATTGTGGTTTTCAATAGTTTTACGAGTGAAGGATTTAAAGATCTTGAAAATTTGTAGTCACATCGTTTCTTGCGATGATAGGGTTCATTTTTAACTATTTTATATACAATAGAAAGTGGAATTTCTGTTAAATCAGAGGTGGCTTGTGCCAATAGTGTTTCATCGAAGCCGAACTTCGTACGTAGATTTTTGTATACATTCAAACATACTTGCTGTGTTTCTGCATCTAAATGCATTCGAATCTTCTTTACGAGCTCTTTTTTTTAGTAATTACATTCACACTAGCACTGGCAATTTCTACAATATCAGCGTTATCGTACGCGATATTTACATTATCCCACGGGCGCCACATCACTATTCACATTAATTAAATTACAATAATTAACACTTGACACTCTCCAAACGAAATACTAAACCAATATTCAAAATAATTACAGCAAACAAAACACTCGTATCACTTAACACACGTACACTCCAGTACTAACACACTGCTAGCTACCGAACTAAAACTAAGGTTTTGCACGAAACTTGTGAATAGATATGCCGTAAAAACACAGATGCTTTCAAAGGGCCGCTTCTTAAACGTTTGACCTATTATCTATATTTGAAGAGTATCATATTTCACCGGCTTAAAGCTATTCCACAGTATTTTTTACTTGGACAATACTAGGTGTACGAATCAAACTGTGTTTTTTTCTCAAAGTTCGCATCACCCTGTGGACTATTCTAGCATTTATAAAGTATTGAATTTAAAACCCAACTATAGCCTCAGGTCTTCTTAACATTCTGTTTTTAGATTCATTCGCTTATGTTGGATAATAAAAAAGTTAGGTCCTTTAACAACTGGCCATGTTCGTCATCAGTACAGGCTGTTTCTAAATAAGTGCGACAAACTTTAAGGGGTAATTTTACATGAGAAAATAAGGACAGTTTGCTTTATAATCATATGTCCGCAAACGCTTCGTTTCCGAGATACGGGATGTTCATTTTTTTTACAAACTGACGATTTATTTATTGCTTTAAAACCAGTTGAGATATGCAAATCAAATTTGGTGGGTTTTAATACGTAGTTATTGCACATTTTTTGACATACGTTTGCGCGGGTAATATGCAAGTAATACTGGCATTAAACATTATTTTTTATAAAAATATGCAGATATAATAAAAAGAAATCTTTTTTAAAAATAAAAATAAAAAAAGTTTTACAAAGTCTTCATGGAAATCCATGGAAATGAATCGATCACATAAAATGTGTAATTAGTTATTGTATTGATATTTCAATATCATTAAATTATACTCAATAATTTGTGTTTATTTCTAATTTCCTGCAGGCACGATTTTGAGAGATAAAGAGATAAATTTCAACGAAAGTGTTTAATTTCCTGCAGTAATTTTAATAATTGTACTAATTTTAGTACATATTTATATTGATAATGTTCATGTGATAAACAATTTTATGCAAACAATGTTTAACTTCATTTATTAGAAAATCGATAAAATAATCGAAAAATTGAAAATGTTATCGTGTATGGTGTTACAATTATTGTAATTAATATTATACGGGGTGATGCTTGCGAGTTCCGTATAGACGTTTTACAGAAACTTACATAATTAATATCTGAACATTTAGGATGAGTGGTTTTTAGATTTGCTTAATTATTGTAAAATATTTAGAGCTTCCTACCACTTTTGGTTATACTGGGAGCTGTCTAAAACTTTAACGACCCATATATCGATGGTATAGTGCACAAATGTGGTAAGTACAACTTTTTTAGAAAATTAGTTAAGTACACATAGTACATTATTTTGACTCGAAAGTTTATTGCGCACAAATGTGGTAAGCAAATAATGAAACGTGTAAGAAATACAAGTTGACGTAATGTGGTAACTGCTAAATATAAGAAAAATTAAATAAGCCAAATGTTGTATGTGCCCTTACCACAAATGATTTCTCTTCACTGTTCTAATATTATGATAATTCTGATGATGAATAAATATTTGTATAGTATCCTCCTCTATTTATAGTAGTTGTTATGTTATGTTATATATATATAGTTATGCCAGTTCATATTTTATTAGTTGTCAAAATATATTTATCGAAATGTTCTACTTATTCAATCTGAAGACACTTTTTTATCTTTAACCGTTATTTTTTAATAGCCATTTAAATATTTTACATCTATATAAATAAAAATGAATGTTTGTATGTATGTATGTAGACTCTATAGACTCACAAACTATGCATTTGATCGTAAAATGACCTTAATCAAAGTTGTTGTGCATCAACCCGGGATGGTTTCTGAAGTGGTACGATCTACCTAAGTGAGAAGGGGGCTTGCCCCCCCGAAATTTTTAAAAATTTTTTTGAACAAACTCTTTTTTCTTAATTTTATACGATGTAGAACCAAAATATTCGAAAATTTTAATGAACAAAAAGAAAAATTCACAATGTACATAGAACGTTTCGAAAACTACCTTAAAATCAAACACGTTTTCGATGACAAGAAATTTGCTTTAGACTTGCTATTGAATTCTATTGGCTCTGCAACTTTTTCAATGCTTTCATCCTTAGTTGCACCTCACAAAATTAGAGATTTTGATTACAGCACCATTGTAAAGAAACTTGATAATCGCCTGAATCCAAAGAAAAATATTCTTGTGTTGCAGCATAAATTTCTTTCCTTATATCAACAAGAAAATCAGTCAATTTCCGAATATACTACTGCTCTAAAGCAAGCTACTTTTGAATGTGAATTTATCTCTACGTGCAAATGCCAGGCAAACATTTCTGAACATTTTTTACGAGCTCAGTTTATTCGAGGCATCAAAGATAACTTAATTAGATAACGTCTGCTGGAATCCAATGAAAAATCATTTGAAAAATTAGAAGAAAAGGCTTTAATCTCAGAATCTTCAATTATCGACAGTAAAGAATTTTCATCAAGTAACAATTCTTTAAATATCAACCAAATCAATCAATCTAGACAGAGACCAAATTCAGCGTCTTATAATAGGAAGCGTTTCCAGTCTAGATCAAGAATCAATTTTCAAGAATTGGGGATAGACAATCGATGTTTACGATGTGGTCAGCAACATCTTGTTAAAAACTGTAAAATCAATCCTAAACGACTTCTTTGCAAAGGTTGTAAAAAATATGGTCACGTCATTTCAGTCTGTATTTCAACGCTTTTAACAAACAAAGATAAAACTAACTCGACCCATCATCTAATTAATGAATATCAACCATCAACCAGCGAAACAGAACCAGAGGATACTTTTGGCATTAATAAAATTGTAGATATTTATGAAAATCAATCTTACACGGATGCTCAAAAGTTTTATGTAACAGTCCTTATTAAAAACAAACCGGCAACATTTGAAGTTGATTCTGTAGCAGGATTTACACTCATCTCAGAATCAAAATTTAAAGAACTAGATCTTGATTTACCACTTCAAAAATCCGATATTGCTTTTAGATCATATACAAAAAACGTATTTTATCCCCTAGGGAAAGCAAAAACATCAATACAATATCAAAATAAAATTTCAACAGAAGAATTTTACGTAGTTCCTGATGAATTAGACTCCTTATTAGGGCGTGTATGGATAAGACATTTAAACATTAACCTTCAAGACATCGATAGCTCAACAGGAATCAGACAAATCAAAAATATACCGGCTAATGAAGAAGAATTTGTTCAAAAATATTCAGACATATTTGAAGAATCAATTGGACTTGTATCAAATTTTAAAGTAAATTTGCAATTGCGTAAAAATGCCAAGCCAGTCTATTTTAAAGAACGAGATGTACCGTATGCACTTAGGGAGAAAGTTGAGAAAGAACTTGACAACTTAGAAGCTCAAGGAATTATATCGAAAGTCAACCATAGTGATTGGGGTTCACCACTGGTTGTTATTCCAAAAGCTGATGGAAGTGTGAGACTTTGTGTAGATTACAAAATTGGTGTTAATGAGAGAATTGTGTCCGCAAACTATCCAATCAGAAAAATCGAAGATATATTGAACAGCTTAAAAAATTCACGATATTTTTGTCGATTGGATCTGTTCAAAGCATACTTCATCTAGCAGTAGACGAAGAGAGCAATATTATCCAAACTATATCAACACATCGAGGAACATATCGAATGCATCGACTGTCTTTTGGAATTAAAACTGCCCCTTCAGAGTTCAATCGAATTATTGATCAAATTCTATCCGGTCTATCAAAAACTCACTCATACTTTGATGACATAATTGTTCATGGATCCAGTAAACAAGAATGTCGACAAAATCTTGACGCATGCCTTCAACGACTAAAAATGTTCAATCTACACCTTAATCGCAAAAAGTGTGCTTTTTTCGAAACCAGTACAGAATATCTTGGTCATCTTATCAAGCACAACGAAATTTTAAAGTCTCCAAAAAAGATTCAAGCTATTCTCGACATGCCACGACCTATAGATGTGGATGGAGTTCGAAGGTTTCTTGGTATGGTAATGTATTATACCCGATTCATTCCTAATGCTTCAACTAAAACGTACCCTCTACGGAAACTTCTACAGAAAAGAGCAAAATTTATTTGGAATAATTCATGTGAAACAGCTTTCAACAAATTAAAAGAGGAAATTGCGAGTGATCAAGTTTTAATTCCATATGATCCAAGTTTGCCCGTAGTATTAGCTTGTGATGCAAGTCCAACCGGTGTTGCAGGGGTACTATCTCATGTTATTGATGGAATCGAAAGGCCTATCGCATTTGCTTCAAGATCTCTTACCAAATGTGAACAAAATTATAGTCAGTTAGACAGAGAAGCACTTGCAATTATGTTTTCAGTAAATCACTTCTTCATGTATCTTTTTGGGCGTAAGTTTAAACTCATCACTGATAACAGCCCTCTAACGAGAATTTTTCATCAAAATTCAAAATTACCTTCAATGACTTCTGCTAGACTACTTCGATATGCATCATTTTTATCAGGATTTGATTACGAAGTCGAATACAGAAAATCTTCTGATCACGTTAACGTCGACTGTTTTTCTAGAGCTTCTATCAATCAACCTTCATCTTCTTTAGAAAAAATTCTCAACGAAGAAATTAAATCTATCTGTCATGAGTCAATAAAAGAAATTTCAACATACGATCTAACCTATCAAAATATCAAATATGCCACAGACAAAGATCCCATTTTATCAAGAATTAAATCTGATTTAAAATCACAAAATCAAAATGAACATGATTTCACTTTAGAAGACGAGATCCTTTTTAAAGGTCAGAGAATTGTTATTCCAACTCAACTCCAACGACTGGTCCTATCAGAACTCCACAGAATTCACATAGGCATTACAGAGATGAAACAACTTGCAAGAAAGTATTGCTATTGGAAAAACATAGACAAAGACATTGAAATTATGGTCAAGTCATGTCAACCTTGCGCTGAAATTCGAAAATCACCTTCAAAAGCTCCACTACACCACTGGGATATTCCAACAGAAAATTGGGACCGCATCCATATTGATTATGCGGGTCCATTCCAAGGTTTTTATTTTGTTGTTGTGGTTGACGCTAAATCACGATGGGCTGAAATCAAAGTTCTTAGGGATGCGCCAACATCAGAAAAAACCATCGATCTTCTGTTGAGAGATATGTTCTACTCACGGATATCCTCAAGTTATGGTGTCAGACAACGCTACAATTTTTGTAAGTGATCAATTTAAAAATTTTTCAAAAACTCATGGTATTTTTCAAAAGTTTATTGCTCCTGGCCATCCTGCTACAAACGGCTTAGCTGAACGAAAAGTTCAAACCCTAAAAATGAGACTAAAAGCTATGTCTACTGATCGTTTACCCATGAGTAAGAAAGTACAAGAAATTCTTTTAAAATATAGAGCGACACCACTTTCCTGTGGAAAATCACCACCTGAAATGTACCTAAACAGATGTTTAAGAATCAAACTCGACGCACTACGTCCACCAAAACTTAGCAGATCAGAAAATCAACCCAATGGTGCAAGACAATTAAATTTGGGGGAGAGAGTACAAGTACGGTATTACCAAGGTAACCAGGAACTTTGGAAATTTGGCACAATTGTTAAAAAGTATGGATTGTTACATTACCAAGTCAAACTTGATGATGGCTATTGTTTAAAACGTCACATTGACCAAATTCGTAAAACCATGGTACCTAAAAAGAATGTAACCTTTGTAAACGAACCAGAAGTAATTCATTATCAGCCACAGTATAAAGAACCCCCCCTGCATCTTCTGCCATCTATCCAACCTCCAGTCCATTTACATCCAAATCTTATCAACGAAAATGTAGATCCAATGATAGAACCTGATCATCCTGATAATGAACTGGTAGCCATTAATGAACCTGCTGTTGAAGAACGTAATTATCTTCCACAGTTAAGAAGATCTGAACGGATTCCACTTTTCAAGTCGACTTTAGATTTAGGTTTTAAATTCTTTTCTATTTTTTTAAGTTCAAAGTAGCGTGGGAGAATATAGTATCCTCCTCTATTTATAGTAGTTGTTATGTTATGTTATATATAGTTATGTCAGTTCATATTTTATTAGGTGTCAAAATATATTATCGAAATGTCCTACTTATTCAATCTGCAGATATAATAATTTGTATTCATTCTTTTTGCGAATTACACAATTTTTACTTGATATTTGTTATTTAATTTCATTTAGAAGCTTGTAGTATATACCTGTCAAATGGGTTATGTACAATATTAGAAACTCCACACGTGGTAAGTACATACCTATAACTTTCAAATGGCTGTACTGTAAAATGTTAGTTTTTGCACTTACCACAATTGTGCACTATGCCATCGATATAATATTAGGGATTTCTATAGAAGATAGGAGTCCTTGAAAATTCTCTAAATATAAGGGGTTAAGAAATTTTTAAGTAGGTACTGTTAGTTTACCTAGTGATATATAGGGTGAGGCAGATAACTGGCCTATTAGAAATATCTCGAGAACTAAAGGCAACAGAATCATGAAAATTGGAATAAAGGGATTTTGAGAGATGATCTATTAAATGAAAATATTTTCATCTCTTTGCAACTTCCGGTTATACCGGAAGTTGCTTATAACTTGGTTTTTTTAAATGGGACACCCTGTATATTTTTACATTTTTGGATTCTCCTCAATATCTTCTTTCTTAAAATATGAGTTTTTGTAATATTATACAGGGTATTTTAAAATATATTTATGTTTTTTTTATTAATTTCGTAGCAACATTCACACCCTGTAGAATTGTAATATTTTTGACATTAAAAACTCTGTTTACGTTCAAGTGATTTTTAATATAGTCTATTATTGTTAAGAATCATTAGTATAGCTAATTTTAGTATACAGGGTTGGTCGAAACTCGGAATGAATATTTTCTGAGTTTTCTTAAATAGAACACCCTGTATTTTAGTATTGTAATGGAATGATATTTCATAGTACTTTTTTATTTTATAAGTATTCCCTATACCTAACTGCTTTAATTTGTGAGTTATTGGTGATTCAAGCTAAACATTAATTGCAACAAAAAATACGTAAAATTTTATTAGGTTGGCCGTGAAAATATTCAATCACAAATAATTTTTCAGAAATAAATACATATTAATCCAGACTGATCCTTAAAATTTTTTTTTTTTTTTTTTTTTTTCCTGGAAGCCGTCTGTTGTGAACCGGTTGTACTGCAGCCACTTGGCTTATTGTACATCTTCCATTCGTTTATGAAACCCATTCCAGAATTCTGGAACCCTGTACCAGCTTGTACAGGTCTAGTGGGTGGGTGCCATATAAATTTGGAGTCATTTCGATGTCTCCGAAAAGTGTTTGCCGCCTCCGATCCAATGCCTCACAGTCATGCAAAATATGGTTGACTGTTTCAGGTTCTCTGTTACAGAGTCTGCAGCTCAAGTCTCCATGAAACAGCCCCATTGTATGCAGGTGACCCTTAACTGGCGCATGTCCAGTGAGGAAACCTGTTATGACTCTGAGCTGATTCCTGCTTGTTTTCAGCAGTAACTCAGCTCTACTAGCACATGTCCGTCCGATATACATCTTGCCATGTGTGTGACCGGGTACACTCTCCCAGTGTGAGTTGTGTTGGCTTCGAATCCAGGCTTTTTTTCGTTCACGGACGGTGCTTTTTGGCACTCCCACGGCCGGCTCTGGACCCAGGTATTTTGTAGTTGATGCTCTCTTGGCAAGTGCATCAGCTCTTTCATTGCCGTATATGCCCCGATGACCTGGAACCCATACCAGTATAACACTGTTATGTTGTGCCAGTCTATCAAGTTCTTGTCGACATTCCCACACCAGCCTAGAGTTCACCTTAGGGCTTATAAGAGCCCCAATGGCTGCTTGGCTATCTGTGCATATGTTAACCCGCTGCAGTTCGAATGCCCTCAGGTTGTTTTCTCTTGCACACTGCAAGATTGCAAAAATCTCTGCCTGAAATACGGAGGTACATTCTCCCAGTGGAATAGAAATGTTGAAATTTCCACCACTACAGAATATTCCTGCGCCCGAACCGTCTGCAGTTTTAGACCCGTCCGTATACCAGGTGCAACCCCGCAGTCTGGGTCGAGAGTTTCCTCTGTCCCATTCATCTCGTGGGCAAATGTCCACTTGAAAAGGTACTTCAGGCATATATCTTGATGTCATATGGTCAGAAATCATCATCCATTCGGCATCATTAGTTTCATTCGTTATTTTACTATGTCCTGATTTAACTGGTACGTTGCTCAGGTTTTCTCGCAGTATATAATAGCCCATTCTCGCCTCACCTCTTATTGTTATATGTAAAGGAGGGAGATCCAGTAGTGCCTCCATAGCTGCCGTAGGTGTGCCCCTCATAGCCCCCGTGATCCCGAGACAAGCAAGTCTTTGCACCTTGCTTAATTTGATGATGGCACTTTTTTGCTGCACTTTTGGCCACCATACCACTGATGCATATGTAATTGTGGGTTTTACCACCGTGTTATAAGTCCAATATACCATGTCTGGTCTCAAACCCCACATTTTTCCATGAGTACGTCTGGCTACCATTAACGTAGATACCGCCCTCTTCGTTATTCTTTCTATCTGCTGATTCCAAGTAAGTCTTGAGTCTAATATTATCCCGAGATACTTTACTTCACTCACCAGATTTAAATGTACACCATTTAGACTTAGAGGACCCAATTCCTCTGAATTCCTTCTTTTAGTAAATTTCATGATTTTGGACTTTAGAGGACTGATGTTAAGCCCTACATTTGAAGTCCATTCTGTAACTACGGTCAGAGCCTGTTGCATTCGATCTCTGACTGTACCATTAAATTTTCCGTGGGCTAAGATGACTAGGTCATCCGCATAGCCCAGGACGTGATGCCTATCGTTGTCGAGTCTAGCGATCAGGCCATCCATGACCAGATTCCACAATAGAGGAGATAAGACTCCCCCCTGTGGGCAGCCTCTGGCTACCTGAGCTGACACTGTATCCCCTA
This sequence comes from Diabrotica virgifera virgifera, assembly GCF_917563875.1. Taxonomy (NCBI): domain Eukaryota; kingdom Metazoa; phylum Arthropoda; class Insecta; order Coleoptera; family Chrysomelidae; genus Diabrotica; species Diabrotica virgifera. Next base: position 50,358,710 of record NC_065448.1, read on the forward strand.
GCAACGTAGCATATATCACACGGCTTCTCAGCATGCAGTCTATCCATCTACAGCTTGTTTCGTCTATTCCTTTTAGACGGATCGCCCTTGTGATCGCTTCGTAGGAGGTGTTGTCAAATGCTCCCTCAATATCGAGAAATGCACCCAACATCACCTCTTGGTTTTCTAGAACGTACTCCACTCTCTGTACAAGATGGTGCAGTGCCGTTTCTGTGGAGACTCCCGCTCGATATGCATATTGTCCCTGATGTATCGGACTTTCAACCAATACACCGTCCCTGATATGCCTATCGAGCAGTTTTTCTAAGGTCTTTAGTACGAATGACATCAGACTTAATGGCCGCAGAGATTTGGCCCTTTCCTGTCCGATTTTGCCAGGTTTGGGTATAAAAGCCACCCTTATCAGCCTCCATGCTTTTGGTATGTACCCCAGCCCTAAACTAGCCTGCAGTATCTTACACAATTTTTTGAAAAGAAGGTCGTTTCCCTTCTGTAGAAGTATTGGATAAATCCCGTCCGAACCCGGTGATTTATATGGCTCGAATGAGTTTATTGCCCATTTGATTTTGTCCTGGTTTATAACTTCTTTTGCCACATGCCAGTTTTCCCTAGAACCATAATTCATGATATCCAGTCCGGTTTGCCATGTGTCTAGTGGTATCAGTTTTGTCTCAGACTCAGGAAAGTGCACCCTGAAAAGCTCTTTCAGGGTGTCTTCACCATTCTGAGTGTATTCACCTGACTCTTTTTGGAGCGAGGGAATACTTATCTGAGGGTCCTTTGAGAGAACTTTATGGAGCCTTGCCATTTCTGAAGTCCCTTCTATCTCTTCACAATGCCTTCTCCACGATTCTCTTTTTGCCCTTCTCAGTTCCTTATTGTAGTCAGTCAGAGCTTTGCGATAATCGCCCCACTCGCCTGACCTTTTGGCGAAATTAAATTTTCGTCTAACCTCTGTCCTTTGATTTGCAAGATTATGATTCCACCAGGGAACTTTCCTGTTGGAATTCCTCACTATCTCCGGACAGTTGTCTTCGAACGCTGACGTGACAATCTCTTGAAATTGTTCGGCAGCCATGTCTAGGTCCAATGTATGCCTTATCTTCCCGTTAATCCTGCCTAAGCTATATTCTATGTCTGCTTGATATGCTTCCCAGTTTGTTTTACGAGGATTACGATAAGTTTCCTTGATAAGCTCATTGCCTGTCATTTCAAAACAAATGTGTCGATGGTCTGAAAAGGACACCTCATCTGAGACATGCCAGTTTTTCACAGTTCTAGCCACGTTAGTCGTGGCAACTGTTATGTCAATCACCTCCTTCCGTCGTGAAGTCACGAAGGTTGGTTTGTTTCCTACGTTTAATATGTCTAAATTATGTTGCATTATAAACTGTAGTACTGACTCACCTCTTGCATTGGTGTTTGTACTGCCCCAAGTCAGATGGTGCGCATTCGCATCACAGCCAATGATCAATTGCAATCCATTTTTCCTGCAATCTCTCACTAGCTGCTCCAATTCCCTTGATGGTGGTTGTTCGGGATCATCATATGGGAGGTATGCTGATCCGAAAACTATCTGCTTCACCCCTCCTCCATCCATGATCTTCATCTTTACCGTGGTTAAATCCCTGGAACAGTGATTTAACAACGGCAGTGTTTTGATGTTTCGTTTGACTATTATGCAAGTTCTCGGGACATCGGCAGATCGGCTATATATAAGCTCCCCACCAATACCCGATAGACCTCTTATTTTTCCCTTGTAAACCCAGGGTTCTTGTATCAAGGCTACATCAAACCTTGTCATGGCGACAGTAAGTTCTGCCGAAGCTGACTTACTGTGCTGGAGATTCGCTTGCAGGATTCTGATTGGAGCCATCAATGCCTCTGATGGTTTTGAAGGATATCTTTTCAAGTCTGTAATACGTCTTGAAATTAGCAGCCTTCAATGTTTTATAGGAGAGCTCGTCGATCGTGTATACCAGGATTTGCATGTCCTCTCCGACCTTCCGATTTTTCAACAACCAGTCTTCCGTCTTAAGGTCTTCATTTTGCCTCTCTAAACGGGTTCTGACTGTTGATTCTTCAGCCTCTTTCTCGGGGATGCGGGCGAGGACCATAGGGCGTTTGGGCATGTGGCTGGGATCGACCACATTTAAGTTGACTCCTTCCCACAGGCCCTCCATAGTCCTTACCACCTCAGTGGTCCATTTTTTGGTATGTTCGTTAGCACAGTTTACCCACAGAGTACCTGCGCTAAACGATGTTTTATGGAACTGTAGCAGTTGATTTTGACTTCCAACAGGAGCCTCATCCACTGCTAGCTTTAGTTTGTTGATGATCAGGTCTGCGTGAGCCTGATCTAGTTGAGTATCCGGATGGTGTCTGTGTGCCACCGCTATCCTGAATACTTTTGTGACATTGCTGTATGACCTAGTCTGCTCATGAGAGCTCCTTGGTCTCTTAGCAACCCTTTGTTGCGGGGGGGTAATGGTATTCTCCCGCGGTCTCTTTTTACCCTCGGGTTTTACCAGTACTCCCGTTTTGTTTTTATGGGGATTTGCTGTGGTCCATGTCCCAGCAGCCATTTTTGCCTCTTTCGTCATCTTTCTTTTTTGAGCTCCAGAAAGGCGTTTTTTACTACTTTGTGCAGAGTCTGTTCCGCTTGGAACAACTTCTGGCTCAGTATTTGGGACAGATACAGAATCCACGACTGAAGTCGCCTCTGTGTCCGTTCCCGTTTTTGTGTTTGTTTTTTCAATCTCGTTCTCCATATTTGTTCCCACGAGTTGGGACGAAATGCTGTCAGGCACGGCAGTGCGCCCTTACCATGCTAAGGCTATAATCCCCCAGAGTTCGCCATCTCTCTAGGGCATCGCTTTAGATACACTTTACTCCCTGTACCATGCATCCCGTCGGCACGATGGTGTTACACCTTAGGATTGGGAGGATGGATCATTTGGCGTTACCCAGGGTGCACCACGTGGAGGCGATCCATCGCTACACCCCCAGACTGATCCTTAAAATTACCAATAATGGTTTAGCTATCAAAATACCTACGTAGTTAAGATTGTTGGTGCGACTAACAATTAAGCACAAATTAAAGCAGTTAGGTATAGACAATGCTTTAGAATGAAAAAGTACCATAAAATATCATTTCATTACAATACTAAAATACAGGGAGTTCCATTTAAGAAAACTCAGAAAATACTCATTCCGAGTTTCGACCAACCCTGTATACTAAAATTAAAAATTTAGCTATACTAATGATTCTTAACAATAGTAGACTATATTAAAAATCATTTAAACGTAAGTAGAGTTTTAGTTGTCAAACTACTACAATTCTACAGGGTGTGAATATTGCTACGAAATTAATAAAAAAAACGTAATTATCTTTTAAAATACCCTGTATAACATTACAAATCCTTATATTTTAAGAAAGAAGACATCGAAGAGAATCCTAAAATGTAAAAATATACAGGGTGTCCCATTAAAAAAACGAAGTTATAAGCAACTTCCGGTATAACCGGAAGTTGCAAAGAGATGAAAATATTTTCATTTAATAGATCATCCTTCAAAACCCCTGTATGACAATTTTCATGATTCTGTTGCCTTTAGTTCTGGAGATATTTCTAATAGGCCAGTTATCTGCCTCACCCTGTACACTTGAGAGCAAAATAATCGACTCACTTGCTGAATTGTACACGTTAGAAGTCTCGAATTTCCTAAACCTGTTGTCCGATTTGAGTGATTTTTTTAGTATGTTATTGTTATAGCCTTATTATTTAAGAAAATCAATGTATTATTGTTGCTGTACAGGTAAAGGTCATTTTATACCGGGTGTAATAATCATACTGTGTTTTTTTTTAAGTTCGGAACACCCTGTAGAATATTCTAGCATATAAAAAATATTTAAATTAAAATTCAACTGTAGCCTTAGGCTTTATTAACATTTTCTTTTTTGATTCATTTGCTTATGTTGGTTAATAAAAAAGTTACGTACGTTAACAACTAGCGATGCTTTTCCTCAATAAATCCTCATTTTATGCTTGGTTTAATAAGCAAGCCTAAAGTAGGCTATGAGAAATTACCAATTTAATGGACGTCAAATGGTTAACAGTCAAAAAGTGTCTAGTTTTTGTGAAAATTGGTAGATTTATTATTTAAACTTTCAATTAAGTCCGTAGTTTTTTTTTGTTATTTGGTGGAAATGGAACGCGCTACAAGAAATTTGACCCGCGAGGGGTGTGTTAAAGTAGTGATCTTACGTAGCGAAAGACTTAGCTACCATGCTATCGGCTCCTTATATTGGTAACAATTTTTTGCTGATGCACGATAATGCAAGACCACGTTCACGAAATGTAACCGAATATTTACAACAGGTAAATCTTCGGACTTTGCATTGGCCATCGCATAGTCCAGATCTTAACCTGAACGAAAATTTGTGGGACATAATTGGCAGAAGACTACGACAGCGTTTGCCACCTCCTAGAACCTCACAAGACGTAGAAACAGTAGCTCTCGAGATTTGGAATGATATTGATCAAGACCAAATAGCATACCTCATTTGTAATATAAAAGTACAAATCTCTTTTATTATCGAACATAAGCGAATGACTGAAAAAAACAAGATGTTAAGAAAGCCTAAGGCTACAATTGAGTTTTAATTTAAATATTTTATATATGCTAGAATATTACACAGGGTGTTCAGAACTTTAAGAAAAAAAACACCATATGATTGTTACACCCGGTATAAAATGGCCTTTACATGTCTAGCAACAATAATATTACATCGATTTTCTTAAATAATAAGGCTGTAACATACTAAAAAAATCACTCGAATCGGACAACAGGTTTAGGAAATTTGAGACTTCTAACGTGTGCAGTTCAGCAAGTGAGTCGATTATTTTGCTCTCAAGTGTAGATTATGAAGGAAGAATCAAACTTAGAACACTGAACACTATGCTCGAAGCCACCGTTGCTCAGTCCTGATAGATTATGGGTGAGGTCATTCATAGAGGTGCGAAACACGAGAAAGAATAGGTACAAAATAACAAAAAGGAACAGGGAAAAGAACAACCCATTGAAAATAAAAGGGCGCCACTTATTTTAGATAAAAAAAAAAACAGAAAGGAGATATTCACACAATCAAGAGAAGAAAGCGAATATCATTAGATAAATATTAAGTTATGTTAATATGGGATTAGCCACAGTTGGTTGTAACAACAATTACATTTTGACCTAAAAATTTGAAGTTTTGATTTCAGCTCCGGAAATAGATTTCAAAAAATATTAGAGAGAAAATAAATTGTGTTTTGTGTTTGTGAAACACTGTCATACTATATCAGGGGTGGCCAAGCTCCTTGATAGTCCGAGCCATTTTTCAAAATTTGAAATTTTTCGGGAGCCGCAACTAAACAATTAATTAAAAAAAGAATGTGTGTGTACTTTGTACGCACGTAAGAAGTTATACCTACTTCTATTATATGATTTAAACGAAATTAATATACTTTTTATTTGTATTTTATTTAAATATTAAACTAATTTATACTTACTACTTCTCAAACATTTTTATTAAAACAGTGCCAAAAATTAAAATAATACAAGAATAAAAACTAAAAAGGGGTAGTTCCCTGGGTTGGCTGTATACCTTATAGTTAAACAAGCTGGAACATGAAGTAAAAAACCACTTCTATGTAAAAGGTATATTTACTAAAAATTTTTTGGAATCCCAATGGATTCAATAAAATGAGTTCATCAGAACGTTTTCAAACCTATCGGTCCATCATCAGTGAATTTGAATACTTGCAAAATAGCCCCAGAACCAAACAATGGTTGTGATTATAAATAAATCTACATTATGTTAAAATAAATTTAAAATGGCTAAACGCCGATGTTCAGGGATTAAACCTCTGGGAACATGGTGAAACTCTACCCGAGGACCCAATCAACCATCTTCGGTCAACGATGACTACTAAGTCATCGTAGACTTAGTAGTCATCGTTGACTTAGTAGTCATAAGTAGTCGTAAGACTTAGTAGTCATCGTTGACCGAAGAGGGTTGATTGGGTCCTCGGGTAGAGTTTCACCATGTTCCCAGAGGTTTAATCCCTGAACATCGGCGTTTAGCCATTTTAAATTTATTTTAACATAATGTAGATTTATTTATAATCACAACCATTGTTTGGTTCTGGGGCTATTTTGTAAGTATTCAAATTCACTGATGATGGACCGATAGGTTTGAAAACGTTCTGATGAACTCATTTTATTGAATCCATTGGGATTCCAAAAAATTTTTAGTAAATATACCTTTTACATCGAAGTGGTTTTTTACTTCATGTTCCAGTTTGTACAAGAATAAAACACACAGAAACACATTAAAAATGCCACAAATGATTTCTGAACATTAATTGTCGGAAATTTTTTTAACTAAATACGTATTTTCTGAAAATAAAATTATACAGGGTGCCCCGAAAAGATTGGTCATAAATTATACCACACATTCTACGGTCAAAAATAGTTCGATTGAACCTAACTTACCTTAGTACAAATGTGCTCATAAAAAAAGTTACAGGCCCTGTGAAGTTACAAAATGAAAATCTATTTTTTTCAATATATCGAAAACTATTAGAGATTTTTTTATTGAAAATTGACATATATCATTCTTATGACAGTATCATCTTAAAACAAAATTATAGTGAAGTTTGTCCACCCCATAAAAATTTTATGGGGGTTTGTTCCTTTAAACCCCCCCGTACGTTTGTATACGTTCCAGTTAATTCATTATTGTGGTATCATTAGTTAAACACAACGTTTTTAAACCTTTTTTGCCTCTTAGTATTTTTTCAATAAGCAAGTTTTTATCGAGATGCGGCTTCTTTTTTAATATATTTACATAAAAATTTTATGGGGGTTTTGTTCCTTTAAACCCCCCAAATGTTTGTGTACGTTCCAATTACACTATTATTGTGATACCATTAGTTAAACACAGTGTTTTTAAAACTTTTTTGCCTCCTAGTCTTTTTTTGACAAATCACCTTTTATCGAGATATGGCTTCTTTTTCAAAATATACCTAAAAATGTAAATAATTTACATTTACAAATACATTTTCAGATTATTAACAGGTCTCTATAATCGTACTTAACCATGTACAAATATATGGTGGATTCGACAAATATTCAAAATAGCTCGATAAACACTGGATTATCAAAAAAGTACTAAGAGGCAAAGAAGTTTTAAAAATATTTTGTTCAACTAATGGTGTCACAATAATAATTTAATTGGAACGTACACAAAAGTTTGGGGGGTTTAAAGGAACAAAACCCCCTTAAAAATTTTAAGGGGTGCACAAATTTCACTTTAATTTTTTTTTAAGATGTTGCTACCATAAGAATGCCACATCTCCATTTTCAATGAAAAATCTCGAAGGGTTTTCGATATATGAAAAAAAATCGATTTTCATTTTGCAACTTCAAAGGGCTGTAACTTTTTTTGTGTGCACTATTGTATGTAGGTAAGTGAGGTTCAATCAACATATTTTTGACCCCAGAATCTGTGGTATAATTTATGACCATTCTTTTCGGGACAGTATATAAATATACTTACAATCATAAAATGTATAAAAAAAATAAAAGTTTCCATTGGGATTCGAACCAGCTTTTATCAGTGCGGTTGGTATTGGGGTTCATTCGCCTTGAACGCTTCGCCACGGAGGCAATGCGTCATTATTTGCGAAGATCGACTAACTAAACGGATTAAACTTTTGACATTTTGAATTAGGTAAATCAAATTATTTTGATTTTGAATTGAAATGATTTAGAATTGAAAAAATACAACAAAACATAGAGTAAGAAAACAATATATTAGGTGAATATTGATAGAATTTTTGATGGTAATCAAATTATGTAAATAAAAGTATTACATACTAATCATAGATACTATGTATTTTGGTAGGTTCAAATAGGTATAGGTACCTACCTATGGAATTTTTTATTAGGATACTGATACATTTAACAATTATTATTACGTACCTGTTGCTTTTAAAAACTATTTAAAAGTCACTACAGTTATAAAACTTTTTTGTTTCTGTCCTCACAACAATAAAACTAATATATTATACAACATTTGTTTACCTCCATATTGAACAATTATTTATTATTGACAGATCATTTCAACATCCAATCAGAGCCCGTATAACGACTAATACAATACCATACTGTCGGTGTGCGCATGCGCGCGGATCAACAATAAATTCATCCTCAATCTCAATCGCGCCTAAAGAAGTATAACTTCAAAAGTGCAAAAAGGTATCAAATTTTTTTCACTGTTTGGATTTCACGAAATTTAAAGTGAAATAAAATGGTTCACATCGTTGTTTCAAATAATGCTATAAGCCGCCTTTACTAATTCAGGGTACTTCGATTCTTCATCATCCTTCCATCTTTTTCTGGGACTGGGACAGCCTACTGATCTACCGAAATCAAAAGACACTGATCTTCAAAAAACACTGTATTTAACACTCTGTCTTCCTCTGATCTTACTACATGACCAGTCCATGTTATCTAAGCTTTTATATGTCTGACAATGTTTTCAGTACCATACAGAGTCACCAATTCAGTTGGATTTCGTCTTCTCTTCATTTATTCGAAGGCTCAGACTCTACCTGTTTCTTCCTCGAGTTGTGAAAACACCTCTCTCACGTCTATTGTAGAATGGGGGACTGCATCTAGATCATCATCAAATTCCAGCAATTTGATCCTCGATTCGCAAGTCAGTGACGAATGTTGGCGATCATCATGGCAATCTTTATTTTATCTGCAGAAACTCGAAAAAGCTGCACAGATGTTGTGTTGAACCAGATTCTGAGGTTCTTTAACCAGGATGTTCTTCTTCTTCTTCTTAATCCTGGACCTCGCATTCCAAATATTTTTCCTTGCCGGATGGCTTGTAGGAGGAATATCTGGATTCATTTCGCATATGTCCAAAGTATTCCAACTTTCGAGATTTGATGGTGATTAGTACCCCTCGGTTCTTCCCCATTTTTCTAAGAATCTCCTCATTTGTGACCCGGTAAGTCCACGGGATAGATGATATTTTACTTATTACATATTCTAAGGCCAAATTGAATAGCAACGGTGAAGTGGTCTCCTTGTCTAAGTCCTAATGTTACAGTTAGATATTTAAATTTGTTGTTAGTAACTTAAGACATTTTGAAACACAAAAATTGAAAGTAATTCAGGATATTATTTATTGAGAGCCACAAATAATCCTTCAAAGAGCCACATGTGGCTCGCGAGCCACAGTTTGGCCACCCCTGTACTATATCATAAGAGATTTTATAGCCTAGATATGATTTATGTCTTTTCAAAACTTGACAGATTTGGCCTAGATCTTATGACACTTGTAAGTGTGTGCTTTAAAAATTGTTTGAAGGTGATGTTATTACATACCCCGGGTCCTAGGGGTATCAAATTCTGAATGTTTTTCTGTGTTACGAGTATGAAATCAGTATTGTGAAGTAAGTATCATAGATCTGGTTATATAAATAAGTTTTTCTGTACATGAAGTGTGTTTGTGTATTGTGGGCTGCATATGTATTGTGTATAAAATTATTGAGATCTGCTCTTCGATTTCTGTTACTCCGCTATCCTTGGTATGTTCTTGTTGTGGACTTCTTCTTTTAGTATTGCCAATCAATACCTGCTGCATTCTGCTGATGGGTTTACTACACATTTTTCTTCATCAAGTAGGAATAGGGCTGATTCTTTGACTTTTCTCTTTTTCATGTCTGTTTCTCTCATGATTATTGATGCATCTTTCCATTGTACTTTATGCTGGTTGTCCCAGGCATTTTTACATATCTGGGATTTTTGAAGTCTCTGTTCTTGATGTATGTTTCATGCTCGTTTACCTTAACAGTTTCTCTTACGTAAAAATTGTTTCATTCACAGGAGGAACGATTTCTGGAGTGGAAATCGATACGTCAAACATTTAGTGAATTAAAAATGTAATTTTTATTAAACCAATAATTGTGGTTCAATCCCATATGAACATAATACTTATGTGGCGACACGCTTTAATTACTATTTTTGCTAATTTTAATTTTTAATAACTTTTCTCAAAACGAAATAATGTGGGTCATATAAATTCACATTTAATATACAAACCAGGTGCTAAGAAGGGCCCGTTAAGTTTTACGAAACGAAATGTATCCCTAACCAGATGTTTTTGGTGTGTTCAGTTTAACAAACTGAATTCCCCATAAATTAATTACCTTATCAGACCTTGCATATAAATGCATTCGAAGACGTTTCTTAACACTGCAGAAATGTTTCAACTTTTAAACGCCAGATCTAAATAATTTATCGCCTTTCTGGTTTGTGGTTTTTTTCAGCCACAGGCAGTCGATATACAACCACGGGTCGGTTCACACACCTCCCAGCAGGCTTCGGTCGGTCAGACGCACCCTCGCTGCCCTCAAACAATAACAAACCCTTTTACGAGATGAATAAGCACGCCTTTTAACCAAAATAAAATAAATATATTATTGTTCGTTGTTTACACTTATTTCAATTTAAGTTAACCGTTCCCAAACCACCATCGGAACACTTAAATTAGACGTGCAATAAGAAAACAGTTTCCGAACCTAGGTATGTTGTCGATATCATCTGAATATCCGATAATTTGTACAGATTTGTTGAATATAGTGACATTCATTGCAGGGGGAGCCGTGGCCCCCCCTGGCTTTTCGGGTGCTTTAAATTATATATGGCTATCCAAAGTATACAAAATATAATGTGCAACATCTTCACGTCTGCCCTCCTCCCCCCTAAAAATATTTATATGGGCGCCCGTGGTGCCATTTGTGTTAATCTGGGAATCTCGAAATACCTTGTCTAAAGTAAGGTTAAATAAAAGACACGATAGTCCACTACACTGTATTAGTCTATTTTGCAATATAAGGGTCTTGAAATTTGGTTCTTGATTCTGATCATACTCTCTGCTCCTGTGGATGTAAGTTCAGTTAGTTGAATAAAACGAAGCAGTATTTGAAATTCTACCATAGCCAGGAGAAATTTATATATATTAAAGTATAAGGTATAAGGCAACATTTTCTTTAAATTCAGCTATCAATCGCTGGTGATACGTGAAGAATTCCCATGTTACAATAAAGACTCCTCACCAATATTCATTTAAAACCAACAACGATGTATTTAAAGAAATTGATGAAACCAAGATTGAGTTGTGGACAGAGAGTGAAAAAGATGAGCCAGTTTTTCAACTTTTCAGCAGCGTGGATATTGTCGAACTAGTTTTGAATCAACCCGGTAAATCACAACCTAATTCACCCTGATGCATTTCTACTAATAGACTATTTTGAGCAAGGAGAACCTTCGCACTTTCTCGACACTTTGAATTTTGCGCAGAATACGCTAGAATAGCAGATTAAAAAATCGAAGACTTTTAACATAGGCCAAAGTGATTGACTTTTTAAAAAGCATATAGCTACCTAAAATATATAAATAACATCTTTATGTAAATGTCTGTTTATATATATTATGTACGTATGCACATATGTGGACAGTTTGATGTAAATATAAGGATCGAATTGTTTTCTAATGCCCCTTTGTCCGATTCTTCTCGATCGACGATGGTAAATAAATGTTTGAGTGTGGAGTAAAAATATGGTTTTATTAACAGCTACTGATAATTACACTATAGATATTGTTCAAGTAACTTTCTATAATAGACTGCGACCCAAAATAGTCCCTTTGGCTAATTTATAATCTCGTCAAAATATACAATTCATCAATAACTTGCATGACAACAGCAACGAACTTTTGAAAGCTTACAACTACAGTTTATTGAGGAAACTATTGCAACATGTACTAGGAAGTACAATTGGAAATACCACGATTTGGCGATTTATTTAGGTTGCAAAAGGTTCACTGGACTCTAATAATTAAAGTATTACTCGATATATTTTCCCAATGTTTCAATTATACACGGTGAAACTATAAAAGTTTAAGAAGTTAAAAATAATGTGAGATTACAAATTAAGGGATTAATTTGAGATTGAACATATGCATAAAAAATGTTTAGGTACGGATTATCCGTGCTTTTCAATTATCCGTGCCACGTCTGGTCCCGTGGTGCACGGATAATCGTGGTTTACAGTAGTTATTATTGTTACGCTAGTTACAAAACATATTATTTTTTGTGTATTTGATGTTTCCAAAATAAATGTATGTACATGCATCCGTTACATATTAAAATTGCAAAATCGGAAACTTTAAGAAACGGAAAGGTTATCATGTTTCTATTAAACTGGAGAGGTTAATGTTAGTTATTGAAATGAACAAAATAAAATAAATTTATTAACACATTAACGCCCAAATTATTTTTTTTTTCAAATTTAAAAATTTTACTTACTCATAATTATCAGTAATATTGTTCTTAATATGGAAATATTCATGGAATTGTTTTATATTTTTGCAATTTTGGAATTTGACCCGTCTTATAAATGGATCACTGTTCCTTAGTGTTATTATAATTGCAATTATGTATGAACGAGTTAAAAATAGTTATGGGAATTACAATTTTTATTTGCATCTAATAAAAATAAGTTTTGAAATTATATAGGGTGAGGCAGATAAAGGGCCTATTAGAAATATCTCGAGAACTAAAGGTAAGAGAATCATGAAAATTGGAATGCAGGGGTTTTGAGGTATGAACTATTTAATGAAAATATTTTGGTCTCTTTGCTACTTCCGGTTATACCGGAAGTTGATTATAACTTCGTTTTTTTAAATGGGACACCCTGTAGATTTTTACATTTTAATATTCTGCTCGATGTCTTCTTTCTTAAAATATGAGGTTTTGTATTATTATACAAGGTAGTTTAAAAGATAATTACAGTTTTTTATAAATTTTGTAGCAAACTTCACATCCTGTAGAATTGTACTGATTTGCTATTAAAAACTCCATTTATGTTCAAATGATTTTTAATATATTCTAGTATTATCAAGAATTAAAAATATAGCGAAATGTTTAATTTTAGTATACAGGGTGGGTCGAAACTAGGAATGATCATTTTCTGAGTTTTCTTAAATGGAACACCCTGTATTTTAGTATTGTAATGAAATGATATTTTATAGTACTTTTTTATTTCTTAAGCATTCCCTATACCTAACTGCTTTAATTTGTAAGTTATTCGTAGTTCTTTAAGCCAAACATTAATTGCAACAAAAATTACGTGAAATTTTATTAGGATTGCCGTGAAAATATCCAATCATAAGTAATTTTTTGAAAATAAATACATGTTAATCTAGAATGATCCTTAAATCATTAAAAATAAACCATAGACACTTAGATTATGAGAACGTTCATACTAATATGCAGATTCTCAGTGACACTAACATTTAATTCATTTAAATCATTTACAATAGTTTTTGTTCGATCAGATTTCTCGTAATCTAAATGTCCAGTTCGTTGAAATCGCTCTAGTAAATTTTGAATAGTTTCTCTTTTTGGTTGTCATCTATCATGGAATTGCTGATGATAAATTATTATTGCTAGTAGCACATTTTTATTTATTCTACTATCCTTGAACAAAAAAACATCTGAATCAGTTCCTCATTAGAAAAATTCATATTAGTAATGGTAGCAAAGCAACTGGAAATTCAAAACTAGTAGAATGTTTAAGCAAAGCCTATTTTAGTTTAAGCATATTTAGTGTCAGAGTCATAGCCAACTAGATAGAATATTGTATGTTTTTATTAATATTAAACACACCAATAATCTTAACTACGTAGGTATTTTGATAATATATCAACCAGAATTAATAAATTAAGGGTCAGTCGAGATTAATATGTGTTTATTTTCAAAAAATTATTTATGATTAAACATTTTCACGGCAAACTTAATAAAATTTCACGCAATTTTTGTTGCAATTAATGTTTGGCTTAAAGAACTACGAATAACTTAGAAATTAAAGCAGTTAGGTATAGGGAATGCTTAAGAAATAAAAAAGTACTATAAAATATCATTTCATTACAATACAAAAATACAGGGTGTTCCATTTAAGAAAACTCAGAAAATACTCATTCCGAGTTTCGACCAACCCTGTATACTAAAATTAAAAATTTCGCTGTGTTATTAATTTTTAATAATAATAGACTATATTAAGAATCACTTGAACATAAATGGAGTTTTTCATACCAAATCAGTACAATTCTACAGGGTGTGAAGTTTGCTACAAAATTTATAATAAATCTTAATTATCTTTTAAACTACCCTGTATAATATTACAAAACCTCATATTTTAAGAAAGAAGACATCGAGCAGAATCTAAAAATGTAAAAATCTACAGGGTGTCCCATTTAAAAAAACGAAGTTATAATCAACTTCCGGTATAACCGGAAGTAGCAAAGAGACCAAAATATTTTCATTAAATAGTTCATACCTCAAAACCCCTGTATTCCAATTTTCATGATTCTCTTACCTTTAGTTCTCGAGATATTTCTAATAGGCCCTTTATCTGCCTCACCCTGTATAGTCCGTTCCCAGGCCCATTTTCACCATTTATTATTAACATGCTAATTTTTTGTGAGTAGCTTCATTTTGACGAGACGCCCAACTTTTTTCCTTACAACAATTTCCGTTTGTGGTAGCTAACAAGGGTAGCAGGGATGAAATATGTTGATTTGACGATTCTCAAAAATTTATTACTAATTGTTTTTGTTTTGTTAATTTTCAGGTTGATTATCTAAATTAGCCGAAAAAATATTTGTCGTACAAAATTCAAGATTTTATCAAAGAGTTTGTACCCTTTCCAACATGTATCATTATCGAGGTCATGAAAAATTATTATTAACCACATGATTTTTTTTGTAGGTTAGTTAATATTTTTATATCATTTAACACCCATATTGTCCTACAAATTGTGTGGTAAGTTGTTCTGGTCATACGTTCAAAAGTTGTTAATAACACAAGACCATTTTTTTTATTAGTAAGTGTAGGACAAATGTATCACGTGATAGGTAAGTGTATTTTTCATCCACATAAAACAATGTCCTACAAGAAAACAGGTATGTACTGCTAGTTTGACAAGAATTGTCATGCGCACAAAAAACGTGATGAAAAGGCCTATGCGTCTATATTCTTTGCTAACACACTGTAAACAACGCAGTGCGCATGCGTACCTGTACCAGTGTGACTCAGCTCTAATAGCAGAAAATAAATTGATTTTTAATTTCATGAATTCAGGAACGGAATAACGGACCATGCAGTTTGTAGGACAACGTCGATGTTAAATTATATAAATATTAACTAACCAAGAGAAAAAAAAAACAAGTGGTTGGTAATTATTTTTCGTGACCTCGTTCATGATACATGTTAGAAAAGGGTAGACTCTTTAACAAAACCTTGCTTTTGTAAGACACATATTTTTTCGGCTAATTTAGATAATTATCTGGAGAATTAACAAAAAAAGCGCAGTTAGTAATAAATTTTTGAGAATCGTAAAATCAACATATTTCACCCCTGCTACCCTTGTTAGCTACCACAAAAAAAATTATTGTAAAAACAAAAGGGCGTCTTGTCAAAATTAAGCTACTCACGAAAAATTGGCTTAGTAATAAATGGTGAAAATGGGCCTGGGATCCTGGACTAATAATATTTTATAAAACAATTTTGATATAATGTTACAGAACATTTTCCATGATCTGTTACTGGTTTGGCTTAACAATTTTCTCCTGGACGTCGTCTCTGCTCTTCGCCTTCTGAAGTGTTCTTGTCCATCATAGGCGTAACCAGGATGATCCTAAGGGGGGGTTACAACTACTGGAAGGTCTCTGAGGGTTATGGTGTTAAGCGTATAGAGCTCAAAGTAGATCCCAATGGGGGGGTTATAACCTCCAAAACCTTCCCTGGTTACGCCTATGTTGTCCATCGAATTTTGTGTCCCTAAATAATTTCGATGTTTATGTTCTCAATCTTTTGACTATACTTCTTGTACTAAGAGGTTTAGGTAGGGAACTACTACATATCGACGAAAATCTAATAACGTAATATTTGACTTATTGGACTTTTTAGAGAAGCTATGAATTTACTAATGCCATATCAATCAGTCGTGTGAATATTGGCCAATATCACTTCTTAGCTCTGATTTTAGTGGCATATTTTCCAACACATGAGTAGTGTTGACTCTGCCTTCTATGCATGTACCGGGTGTCCACTTATATTTTCCCCCCATTTTAACTGCCTATAACTTCTGAACAGCTAAAGATAGAAATATGCGGTTTTCGCTGAAATGTTTCATTTTAGTAAAAGTTTTGTCTGAATGAATTGAATTTTTTTATCGCTTTCAAATACAAAAATAAAAATGGCGGATTTTTGAAAAAAACGTTGTTGACTTTTTTTTAATGGAACACCCAGTATATTTTTCTGTAAATTGAAAGAAAGGTCATTCACCTATCCAGCGACATAAAGTTTTTCAAAATCGGTTGGAAAATCACTGAGTAATTAATTTTTAAGATGAGCGGTGCAACGTGGATATCACATACCTAAATAACATAATTAAGCAAAATGATATTATTTTCTGTGATTTCCACATTGCATCTCTCATTTTAAAAATTATTTGCTCAGTCACTTGACAGCCGATTTTTAAAAATTTTATTTCGATGGATAGGTTTTTTGACCGTTTTTTCAAGCTACAAAAAAATATACTGGGTGTTTCAATGAAAAAAGTCAACAACGTTTTTTTATTAAAAAATCCACCATTTTTTATTTAAAAGTGATATAAAAAATAGTAATTTATCCAAAAACTTGAAAAAACGGTCATTTACCTATCCAACGATATAAAAATTTAAAAAATCGGTTGTCAAATGACTGAGAAATTAATTTTTAAAATGAGTTATGCAATGTGGAAATCACATACATAATATCAATTTGCTTAGTTATGTTATTTAGGTATGTGATATCCACGTTGCATCTCTCAATTTAAAAATTAATTTGTGATTTGACAACCGATTTTGAAAAACTTTATTATATCGCTTGATAGGTGAATGACTTTTCTTTCAATTTACAAAAAAATATACTGGGTGTTCCATTAAAAAAAGTCAACAATGTTTTTTTCAAAAATCCGCCATTTTTCTTTTCGTATTTGAAAGCGATATAAAAAATTCAATCCATTCGGACAAAACTTTTACTAAAATAAAACATTTCAGCGAAAACCGCATATTTCTATCTTGAGCCGTTTAGAAGTTATACGCAGTTAAAATGGGGGAAAATATAAGTGGACACCCGGTATTATACAGCATGGTGCAAATGTTTGGAATAAATTATTTCGTAAGCCAGCTACTTTAATGAAAAATCCTGAAACAGGTTGATTTTTATTTTAAATTATGATTTTTTGACATATATATCATACTAGTGACGTCATCCGCCTGGGCGTGATGACGTCATCGATGAATTTTTTACATGATAATAGGGTCGTGTGCTAGCTCATTTGAAAGGTTATCTAATTCTCTATTCACTAATATAAACATTAACATAATTATTTATACAGGGTGTCCAAGAAAAAATTTTTTGAAATAAATTATTTGACACAGAAAGAAGAATGTATGTAATTTATTTAATTGAAAATACATTTTGCTGCTGTCAGAAACCAGGAAAAAATGTTTTTTGATAAATAAACATTGCTTTTCGCCTAATTTAAATGTTCAAGCCTCAAGCTGCTACCCATCTACCTCTTGACAGTTTAAACATTTAACTAAAGCAAAAAACAATGTTTATTTGTGAAATAAACATTTTTTCTGTTTTCTGAGAGCAGTAGAATGTATTTTGAATTAAATAAACTACATACATTCTTCTTTTTGTATCAATTAATTTAGTTCGAAATCATTTTTCTTGGACATCCTATATAAACAATTATGTATGTCAATGTTTATATTACTGAAAAGAGAATTGACCCCACATGACCCCTATTCTCATTTAAAAAAATCATCGATTACGTCATCACGCCCACGTGGATGACGTCACTAGTACGATATATATACAAAAAATCATAATTTAAAAATAAAAATCGACCTGTCTCAGGATTTTTCCTAAAGTCGATGGCTTACGAAATAACGAATTTATTCCAAACATTTGCACCATACTGTATACTTGCGATTAAGAAATAAATGTTCTCCTTTGAACTTGTTTTTTCTGATACTAGCTTGTGAGGTTCTACATTTTCAAAATTAGGTGCTATAGTAACAAACTTATTATCGTTGCTTCTCCAAAAGTATCTATTTCTCCATGTACATCAAATCGAAAATCATATGATCCACGAGTTTCTTTTTCAAGAGTTTTTGTATCTTTTATAGGACACAATCACTCTATAAGTTTCTATCTTGATATTGCTCTGAAGCTACTTCTTTGTGGCATTTATGTAATTTACTATTCTAATTGGGAAATAAGCCACAATGTAACTAGAAAATTGATTTTATTGACGTTTCGACTTCCACCTCGGACATCGTTATCAAAATACAAAATATTAATAAATTAAACAAAAATGTTGCTTAGTAAAAAAAATCTTCTAATAATTTAATTTAATCTGACTCATTGATATCAGTAATTCAGACATATATTATCAATTTTAAAGTCGAAGACTTTAAAATGATATTGTCCATATTTATGAGTTGCGTTCCTGGGACGACTTTATTGAAAGATAGTTCATTCAATTTTCGATTACCTGAAATCAACTTTAACTCAACGATATCCATAATAAAAACATCATAGCATGTGTGTGATCTGTCTTTAAAAAGACAACCACATGCAATGGTGACAGTGAAATTCTCGTGTTAGTGATTCCATAGGAAATCACGAGGAAAAACCAGGAAAAAACCCATGATACGACATTGGTCTTTCATTCAGTTTACTCTCAAAACTAACACTAAATTCTGATTTTATATGTATGTTATTTTAAATTATAAATAATATTAATAATACATAAATATATAAATAATACTAAAATATAAATTATGTACTATCCTCGACACGTTATTGACTTACTAATCATGGTATTTTCTTTCTATTGACTTCCTCTTTCAGTGTGGGTACCTAACTACATCCTACTACATTCTACCGAGGAATTTGCGACACAATTGGTGTCATTTAGCGTAATTAGAGCCGTTGCGCTTCTTTGAATCTTCTCTTTTTACTATCTGTTTCTTTCAGGGCTATACTTGAATCTTTCTGTTTTTGAATCTCTTGTTTTTCTTCTAAAAATGAATTTTCGTTAGAACAAGTAATTTTGGCTCTATCATTTAAGGATTTAATGATTTTCTTTTTGACGTTGATGTTGTGATTTGAATTATAATTTAAATAGCTGTGTTGGTGTGTGTTGGTTTTCTATACACTTGAGTTTGATATCCAGTATCCGACGTGGAAGTCGAAAAGTCAATAAAATCATTTTTCTAGTTAAATTGCGGCTTATTTCCGGCACAGCAATCGTGGCAGTAAAATTAACTTATAATTGGTAACTCATAGAATAGAATAGAATAGAAATATGCTTTATTGCCATGAAAATTTTTACAATTTTATCGACAAAGCTTATAAATAGTCAAAAAAACAAAACAGTAACAATCCAATTTACTAAAATTACATAAATCGTCAATATATTTAAATAATAATAGTAATGAAGTTAAAACAGAAATAATCAATTGCAAAAATTTAAATAAATTGCAAATGCATAGTGTACCTAATAATTAATAAAAAAGGTTTAAAAGTTAAAAAGTTAAAAAGTTAAGCTGCTGCATATGACACCCAAATATAGATAAAAAAATAATAAAAATACTACTTGTGCAAATAGGGCACTGTAATTTCTTAGTTGACTAAAAAAATCTTCTACTGAATAATATGGTCTTTCAGACAGGTAGGCTTTTGTCAGTTTACGGAATTTGTGGAAAGATGGTGCCGATTTTAGTTGTAGGGGGAGATGGTTGTACATTTTTTTTGCGGAATATAATATCGATTTCTTTACTAACTCCGAGGATGCGGTCGGCAAATAGACGTCAAACGTAGAATTTTTCGTGAAGTAGTCATGATTAGGTCTTGGTGGAAAGACATGTAGATGTTTACGAATTAAGCAAACAGTTTCTAAAATATACAAAGATGGGAGGGTTAAAATTCCGTGATCTTTTAAATAACTTCTGCAATGTGTTGTTCTTCTGAGGCCAAACAGATATCTTATTGCTCTTTTTTGTAATTTGAAAATAACATCGAATTGGGCAGCTGTACCAGAACCCCAAAAAGGAAGACCATAACGAAGATGTGACTCGAACAAAGAAAAATATGTTATTTTGGAAGATGCTAAATTGAGTTCATTCGAAACAGATCTTATAGCATAGCAAGCTGAAGAGAGTTTCTTCCGTAACAAATCGATATGGAGGGACCATTTAAGGTTGCTGTCTAAAAAAATACCAAGAAATTTTACAGAATCAACGGTACTGATCTGGCTGTTATTAAGAGGTAAGGGTTGAAGAGCTCCTTTATAAGACAATGCTACTGTTTTATCTACGTTAAACGAGAGTAAATTTGAGTCAGACCAGGTTTTTATTGTAAGTAGATCAGAAGTTATAGTAGCATGAAGAGTTGCAATATTTGAGTTGCTCAAAGTGATACTGGTATCATCAGCAAAAAGAAAGATTTTTCCATCGATTTTTAAATTAGTGATGTCATTAATAAAGATAAGGAAAAGTAGAGGACCCAATACTGAACCTTGAGGTACCCCACATACAATGTTTTTGAGACTAGAGTCTGTATCATTTGCTCTAACCAGTTGTTTCCTATCATCCAAGTAAGATTGGAACCAATCTAAAGAAATGCCTCGAATTCCGTAGAAATTTAGTTTTTTTATCAAAATGTTGTGATTTACACAATCAAAAGCTTTGGCGTAGTCACAAAAAATGGTGGCAGTGTGAAGATTATTGTTCAGTGCTTGATAAACCTCATGTAGTACAGAAAACATGGCATCAGTGGTGCATTTATTATTTAAAAAGGATACGAATATTTAAAAAGAACTCCGATACTATCTCTACGTAGTGAGGATTCGCTCTTATATTGAGTTTACTCTCAATATTGAGAGATTTTATCTGATATTTTTCACTGTAAGATGAATCAAACATTAATATTCAGAAATCAATGTGGTGATTGTAGATAGACACATCAATAATCAACAAGTATCAACAAGTGTTTTGTTATGTTACAGGTTTGATGCGTCTTCATGAAGCCATTCCAGGAAGAATTCTCGGAGAACTGTCTAAACCTGCAATTGCTCATAGAGATTTCAAAAGCAAAAACGTTCTCCTAAAAAGCGATCTGACTGCGTGCATAGCTGACTTCGGTTTGGCCATTACTTTTGAATCTGGTAAATCTTGTGGGGATACACATGGTCAAGTTGGTACTAGGAGGTAAGTTATTTATTAGTTTAATGTTGATTAGTGGGTGAACACAGAGTTATACAAATCAAGAAAAAAAGATGACAATGCGCAACCTCCAATTACAGTAAAAACTGAGGTATTAAATCAAGGATCGGATTTAATGCCCGATATAACAAAATCAGAAATCAAAGAGGCTCTGAAGAAAATGAAAAATAATCGAACCCCAGGTGAAGATGGAATAGTATCAGAAGCACTAAAAATTGGAGGAAATATACTACTTGAAAAAATTAAACAACTTTTCAATATCTGCCTTCACAACGCCAATATTCCAACAGACTGGAACAACGCTACTATGATTCTATTACACAAAGCAGGAGACAAAGCCAATTTAGAGAATTACAGACCGATTAGCCTCCTCAGCCATTTATATAAGTTATTTACGCGAATAATAGTTAAGAGAATGGAAAGAAAGTTAGAGCCTTATCAACCAAGAGAACAGGCAGGATTCCGAAAAAATTACGGAACAAATGACCATCTACAAAGTATAAAAACCCTGATAGAGAAAGTAGTGGAATACAATAAACCCCTAGTTCTAGTTTTTATCGATTTTCATAAAGCCTTTGACACAGTTGAACTTAGCAAAATATTACAGGCGCTTAAAGAATGCAGGCTAGATTATAGGTATACAAAATTATTACACAAAATATACTTACAGGCAAAAACCACTGTCAAGTTACATACTAACAGTAATCGCATAAAAATAGAACGGGGGGTTAGACAAGGAGACCCAATGTCACCTAAACTTTTTAATACGGTCTTAGAACATGCTTTCAAGAGTTTGGATTGGATGACAAAGGGAATAAAAATAGATGGAGAATACCTAAACAACTTACGTTTCGCCGATGATATAGTCATAGTAGCTGAGGATCTAGGTATGGCAAGAGAGATGGTACAAGAACTCGTTGTAGCTACAGAAAATGTAGGTTTAAATATAAACATCTCAAAAACAAAAATAATGACAAATTTGGTACCCAACCAGAACATCAGTATTGGTGGGAAGGAAATAGAACTCGTAGATAGATATAAATACCTGGGACATGAAATTACGATTGGCAGGGATAACCAGACTCATGAGCTGAAGAGAAGAATCGGTCTTGGGTGGGCAGCATTTGGAAAACTGAGAGAAACTTTTAAAAGTGAGTTACCCACATGTCTAAAGAGAAAGGTATTCGATCAGTGCGTCCTCCCAGTCTTGACGTACGGATCAGAAACACTTACCTTAACTAAAGCCTCGGCTACCAAACTAAGAGTCACGCAGAGAAGAATGGAGCGGTCAATGTTAGGAATAACTCTGCGAGACAAAATCAGAAACGAAGAAATCAGGAGAAGAACAAAGGTGACTGACGTCATCGAGAGGATAGCCAGGTTGAAGTGGAGATGGGCAGGACACGTAGCCAGAATGACAGATGGGCGATGGACGAAGAGGTTATTGGAATGGAGGCCAAGAGAAGACAAGAGAAGCGTCGGTCGACCGCCTACAAGATGGACTGACGACTTAAGAAAGGTAAATAAAAACTGGATGAGGGCGGCGCAGGATAGATGGGGTTGGAAACGAGGGGAGGAGGCCTATGTTCAGCAGTGGACTTTTGAGGCTGGATGATGAGTGGGTGAATGTGTGAAGGATATAACTAGAAGAAGAGAAGGCATGGTACGAATGATAGCTGAAGGCAACGTAGCGGACAAAAGATCCAGAGGAAGAGCTCCAGGAGGATGGTCGGACCAAATAATTGACTGCATCACGTAACGCTACAACCCTGGGTGGGTCTTGGCTGACTGTGCAGCTTTTTTCCAATTTTCGCGGTCTTTCATCAACCTAGGGTCAAATGGAATGTTCATTTTCTGGAGATCTGCTTGGATGTTATTTCTCCATCTCATTCTGGGACGTTCGAATGGTCTTTTGCCTGGAATCTGCTCCCATACCAGTCTTACAAGTCTCTCGTTATGAAGTCTGTGCACGTCGCCTGCCCATCTTAGTAGCTGTGATTTAATTTCTTGGACGTTATCGGCGTCCTTGTAAAGTGCTTTTAATTCGATATTGGTTCTGATTCCATACTGGTTTGTGGTGATGTCTGATGTCGTGGTAAGGTCCGAAAATGTTTCCAAGTATCTTTCGTTCAAAACTTCTGAGCTTTTCTTCGTTTGCTTTGGTCATGGTCCACGTTTCGCATCCATATGTTAGTACGGGTCTGACTATGGATTCATAGATTTTGATCTTTGAACTTCTTGTAAGATTTTTTGATTTTATAAGCTTATCCAGTGCGAATAGACAGCGATTTGCTGATTGGATTCTGTCTCTTATTTCTTAAGTAACATCGTTGTCAGCTGTGATTACGGCCCTCAGATACTTAAAACGTTGTACTCTTTCGAAATTGAACGTGTTGACCGTCACATTTTGTCCCATCCTGTCTCTTCGTGTCGTTCTGTTTATACACATATATTTCGTCTTCTTTTCAATAATCTTCAGCCCTACTTCACTTGTTGCTCTTTCCACCTCGTTGAAAATGTCTTTTATGGATAGGATGGAGTCTCCAACGAGATCAATGTCATCTGCATATGCTAGTAATAGCTTGGGATCTTGAATCGATAGCAATTCTGTTTTTATTTCGGCCGACCTCATGGCTTTCTCTAGTACTTGTTTAGAGTTTAAAAAGTCCTTGAGTCCTTTATTGTTCAACCTGATCATGGACGAAATAATAGAAAAAGTAAGAACTAAAAAAGGATACCAAATGGGAGAAAAACAACTTAAAATAATCTGCTATGCGGACGATGCAATACTAATCTCTCAAAGTGAAGATGATTTACAACGTATGCCGCACCAATTCAACATAATCGCCAGAAAATTTAACATGTTAATTTCCTCAAAAAAGACAAAATGCATGGTTATAACAGCAGATCCAATAAGATGTAAATTGGAGCTGGAAGGTCAAATAATAGAACAAGTGATGGAGTTTAAGTATCTAGGCATCACACTATCTAGCTACGGAAGACTCGAAACAGAAGTGGAAGATCAAGTGAATAGAGCAAACAGAGTCGCAGGTTGTCTGAATGACACAATATGGAGAAATAAAAATATCGGAAAAGAAATGAAAGACAGAATTTACAAAACAGTCATCAGACCAATAATGACATACGCGGCAGAAACACGACCCGACACAGAGAGGACAAAAAGATTGCTCGAAACAGCGGAGATGAAAACCCTTCGAAAAATCGATGGTAAGACTCTATGGGACAGAGCTAGAAGTACAGATATACGACGGAGATGCAAGGTGGATAACATTAATAACTGGGTAAGAAACAGAAGAATAGAATGGAATGACCACATAAGCCGAATGACAACAAATAATAAGTCAGGACAGCGAGAGACGGTTCCCCAATAGGAAGACGATCAGTGGGAAGACCACGAAAACGATGGAACGACAACTTACTAGAGGCACATTGAAAAAACAGACAGTCATGTCTATACAAAAAGAAGAAGAAGAAGGTTAAAAAGTAGTGGAGATAACGCATCACCCTGCTTGAGTCCACTGTTGATTTCAAAGCTGCCAGAGAGTGTATTATTTACACGTACTTTAGATATTCCACCCTCCATATACAGGGTGTTTGGTAAAGAATGGGCCATAGCTTAACCTCAGGTTCCTGAGGTTAAAATAGGCCGATTTAAGCTAACTTACTTTAGTACAAAGTTTATAATAACCGAGATACAGGGTGTCAAAGTTAAACTTTTTTTTTTATTTATTATTGAATATTTCCTGACAGGTATGAGATAACAACATGAAATTTGGTATGTGGGGGTTTTTTGGGTCGAGAAAACTAAATTTCCTACCAAAAATGATGTATTGCCCAGAGGGCGCCACATACGCCTTTCAGCACTCATTTATTACGTTCAATTTTTTTATCCCTCACTCTGTATAATTTCGACATTAAAATTTTTATTCTCCTATTAGTTTTACTTAAAAAAGGTATACTTTTTTCATCTCCCTAAACTCAACCGTTTTCGAGATAAACGCATTTTAAATCTGCGATACACCATCATTTTTAGCATAATATCATTGTATGTAGTTCCACCCGAAAAATAACTTAAAAACCATAATAATTGTGCCAGTTCTCAAATTTATGTCATTGCATCGCAAATTCCATTTGAAGAAATTTGCGATACATTTTTGGATAATTTTATGGTTTTAAGTTATTTTTCGGGTGTAACTACAATGATATTATGCTAAAAATGATGGTGTATCGCAGATTTAAAATGCGTTTATCTCGAAAACGGTTGAGTTTAGGGAGATGAAAGAAGTATACCTTTTTTAAGTAAAACTAATAGGAGAATAAAAATTTTAATGTCAAAATTATACAGAGTGAGGGATAAAAAAATTGAACGTAATAAATGAGTGCTGAAAGGCGTATGTGGCGTCCTCTGGGCAATACATCATTTTTGGTAGGGAATTTAGTTTTCTCGGCCCAAAAAACCCCCACATACCAAATTTCATGTTGTTATCTCATACCTGTCAGGAAATATTCAATAATAAATAAAAAAAAAGTTTAACTTTGACACCCTGTATATCGGTTATTATAAACTTTGTACTAAGGTAAGTTAGCTTAAATCGGCCTATTTTAACGTCAGGAACCTGGGGTTAAGCTATGGCCCATTCTTTACCAAACACCCTGTAGACTTTGGTCATCCGAATGAGTTTTTTTTGGTATTGTGAACTCCGCCATGGCATTCCATACTTGGCTTCTTTCTATGCTATCATATGCCTGTCAAAAGTCTATGAAGAGATTTCGTATGGGTCTGTTATACTCCTATCCCTTTTCTAGAACATGTCTCAGCGTAAATAGTTGATCTATTGTTGATCTGTTTGCCCTAAAACCGACTTGATATTCTCCTAGGATATTTTCAGCACAAGTGGTTAGTCTACTAATATGTTTGAGAGGATTTTATATGCCGTGTTTAGGAGTGAAATTCCTATATACTTCACGTATTTTGTTTTGTCACCTGGTTAATGGTTAAGTACTCAATCTCCGAAGCAAAACAACACTCACAGGAAAGAGGTAATTGGACAGAAGTGGTCAAACACATTATATTACGCCACTACACCCTTATGAAGGAGAAAATATAGAGGAGGAGGTGATAGAAGCATCAACTCAAAACATTTAAATTGCGCAGTTTATCGCAATTCGGTTTCTCATATGGCTGGATGTAATGGCTCTTTAAAATCTATTATAATCGTATTTTGTTTACTAGGTACATGGCTCCTGAAGTCTTGGAAGGTGCTATAAATTTCACTCAAGACGCCTTCCTAAGAATCGATATGTACGCTTGTGGTCTAGTTCTCTGGGAGTTGGTCTCAAGGTGTACAGCACAGGACGGACCTATACCAGAATACAGACTACCATTCGAAGAAGAAGTGGGCCAACATCCGTCTCTTGAGGATATGCAAGAATCTGTTGTTCAACAAAAAGTTCGACCTTTGATTCAAGAACATTGGAGGCATCATCCGGTAATATAATATTTTTCAATAAATTATTAACACGATTTATAAGTATTCTAATACAGTCTGGACCAAAATTAACCGCCCACCATAAAAATGGGTCATTTTTGGTATCTCGAATTCCTAAACATGTTGTATGATTTAAGTGATTTTTTAATGTGTTATATAGCCTTATTCTTTAACAATGTCGCTGTAATAATATTTTTTCTCAAAGTTCGTATCAGCCTGTGGAATATTCTAGCAATTGTAAAATACTGAAATTACAACCCAACTATAGCCTCATGTTTTCTCAACATTCTGTTTTTTGATTCATTCGCCTATGTTGAAACATAAAAAAGTTAGATACCTACTTTAACAACTAGCCATGTTTTTTATCAAAAAATAGTGACGGTTTGCTTTAAAAACGTATATCTGAAAATATTTCTTTTCCATGATAAGGGGTGTTAAAAATTTTCTTAGACACTGGTGATTTATTTATTGCTTTAAAACCGGTTGAAATATGCAAATGAAATTTGGTGGGTTTTAAGATATAGTTGTTGTGCATTTTTTCAGATACAACTAAGAATTTTATATTCACCATTGGCGCGCATACGCGTCATATTACCAAGTCATATCACCCGTATGCGCGCCAATGGTGAATATATAATTCTTAATTGTATGTCAAAAATGTACGGTTTAAAACCCACCAAATTTCATTTGTATATCTTAACCGGTTTTAAAGCAATAAATAAATCGTCAGTTTGTAAGAAACATTTCAACACTTCTATCTCGGAAACGAAGCATTTGCGGGCATATGTTTATAAAGCAAACTGTCATTATTTTTTCATGCAGAATTACCCCTTAAAGTTTGCCATACTTATTTAAAAAACACCCTATATTGATAAAAAACATGACTAGTTCTTAAAGTACCTAACTTATTTATAGTCCAACATAAGCGAATGAATCAATAAATAGAATATTGAGAAAACATAAGGCTATAGTTGGGTTTGAGAAAAACTTTGAGAAAAAAAAACAGTTGGATTGGTACACCCGGTATGCAATGAAAATTTACCCGATGAGCAACAATATTATTACAACGATATTGTTAAAGAATAAGGCTACAACACATTAAAAAAATCACTTAAATCGGACAAAAGGTTTAGGAAATTTGAGACATAAAAATTGACCTATTTTAAAAGGTGAGCGGTTAATTTTGGCCCAGAGTGTAATTAGCGAGAGGCCGAAAAAATCAATTAGATTTTATCTAGTCTTATTTAATTCCGTTAATGTATAAATGACATTTTACTCCATGGTTATTTTCATGGATAACTATAGGGAGAGATGTGTATAGGGATATGGGATTAAGCGACAATTGACTGTAATGAAAATTATTAACTAATATTTGACGTTTCGATTTCAACTCCAGAAATCGTTTTGTTTGATTACAAAACTTTTATTTTGTTATTACAATCAATCAATATTTAACTTAGACATGCGACAAGAAAACAGTTTCAGAATTTTTTTAATATAAGTACCTATAGGGCAGTCAATGAGGGTATTTGGCTCCGAATTCCATCCTACTACATCGATTTACTTTATTATTTATACATATATTTTCACAGTAAGTAGGGAATAGCTCAGGAAACAAAGTCTACCCTATGCCGATGTGCGCTTTTATCTTGAGGGTGGTTCCCACCCCTTCTCGGGGGTTAAAAATGTTTTGGTTAAAATAGCCACGGAAAAGGCTAAAGAACCTAATTTTAAGCAAAAACTGTTCTATAATTATTTTTAAATTGCGCAGTACTTTTTGAGTTATTCGTGGTTGAAAATTGGCCATTTTCATTGACAAATGACACCTTTTCGGACGGATTTTTGCGAATACCTTAAAAACCATGCATCTAACAAAAAAACTATATAAAATATTTCTGTAGGTTATAAAAAAACAAAGGGATTCGTTCATTCATAAATCTTCTAGTTAAAATACAAAGGGGTATGGTACGTAAGAAGAGTGTTTTTTTGCTGCATGCTCAAATCGGTGTATTCAACTAGAAATAACAGAAAAACTGTCGATTTTAGGTGTATAATGATAGTAGTATCATTTGTAGTGCTTAAAAAGACCTTTAAAATGAGCAATACTAAATGTCGATTAAATTCAAACTAAGCGAGATATTCTGCAGTCTAATGTATTTTAAGAAGAAATGAGAAGTACATTTAACCCCTCATCCATCAGGAATTTAAATACATCGTTTTCCTTCTGCAATACTTTTTATCATAGTGTTATTTCTAGGTTCAAAAAGTTGGACTGGATTAAAATGAATGGTTTTTGAAAAAAATAAGATCAAATTATAGAGCGCATTTTTAAATTTTCTTAAAAATCTTCCCTTTCCTCCATGTAACTCGAAAAAAATAAGAGATACGAAAAAAGATACCGAACAAAAATGTAGGGCTTCTTCAGATAAAAATTTCCTTGTTATTTTTCATTGCTGTATCTCATATTATTTTCAAGTTACATAGAGAAAAGGAAAATTTTTAAGAAAATTTAAAAATGCTCTCTACAATTGGATCTTTTTTTTTCAAAAACCATTCATTTTAAACCCGTACCACTTTTTGAACATAGAAATAACACTATTATAAAAGGTATTGTGGAAGGAAAACGATGCATTTACATTTTGATGGATGGGGTTTAAAATTACCTCTCATTTTTTCTTAAAATACATTAGTTATCAATTTTGTTTGCAGCATATCTCGCTTAGTTTTAATGTAATGGACCTTTAATATAGCTCATTTTAGAGGTCGTTTCAAGCACTACAAAAGGTATTAGTAGCATTATACACCTAAAATCGACCGTTTCTCTGTTATTTCAAGTTGAATACACCAATTTGAGAATGTACCAAAAAACAAACTATTTTTACCTACCATATCTCTTTTTGTATTATAACTAGAAGATTTATGAAGCCAAGTTCTGTTTGCTTTTTTATAACCTACAAAAATGTTTAATATAGTTTTTTTAGTTTTTTAGTATAGTTTTTTTAGTTAGTTGCATAGTTTTTAAGGTATTCGCAAAAAATCGAGTTTTAAAAAAAATTATAGAACAGTTTTTGCTTAGAATTAGGTTCTGTAGCGAATTCCGTGGTAATTTTAACCAAAAATTTTTCCACCCCTAAGAAGGGGTGGGAACCACCCCCAAGATAAAAACACACATCGGCATAGGGTAGACTTTGAATTAAGAGATAAGTAGAGGCTAGGCCCAAAATTTCATTAAAATCCATGCAGTAGGATAGAATTCGGAGGTAATATCAAAGAATACTCCATCCAACAAGAAGCGAAAGCACCTGTCGGCTCCTTTGATATTCAGGGGACAGAAATATCGGTCGGAGAATGGTAGGGGTAATACTTCACCCTACACTAAGAAAAGTAATGAGGAATTCGTTCAAAACAGTAGGAAATTTGAGTTACACTGAGAAACAAAGTAATAATTAAAACTATAGTGTTTTTAAGTTGATCTATTTAATATGAATTGTATTTTTTTCTGTAAAATTTAATGTAACCCATATATCAATTTTGTACTTATAAGTAAATAGGTTTTAAGTTAAAAATATCGATTTTGACTAAGTTTTGTAAACTTATGTAAACATAATGGATTTTTAATACTTAGTTGAATTTAATTAATAGTTAATTTCAAAATAGAGATTCAAATTTCTATTACTTTTTTTCGTACTAAAACTTGTTAAAATAGATATTTTTGACCCACGACCGTTTTACTTAGTACAGAATTGGACTTTCAAATTTTCTATTAACTTTGTCTTAGGTTGATAACTTTTTTGTTTCCTTTTGAGAAATTTTTTTAAATGTATATTGACCTCCAGTGCCACCATATTCTCGATGCACGAGGAAACTCTGCGGCTGAGGCTAGAATGACTTTATTTACCTTCGATTTCTTTCTGTGCATCTGAGGTTTCTGGAAACTTTGGTTGTACTGTACCAAATTCAACTCGCCTGGATATATAACAATTATCCCATCACATCTAGCATCTAATACCTGAGAATTAATTTATCAGCTGACAACAATATCGAAGAAGAGGTAAAAGAACAAATAATTAAAGCCAGTAGAACGGCTCGATGCCTAAACGACACAATTTGGAAAAACAAACACGTAAGAGTGGAAACAAAGGCCCGAATATATAAGTCAGTTATTAGGCCAGTTATGACTTATACGGCCGAAACAAGACCAGATACAAGCAAAACACAAAAACCAACCAAAGAAACCAACGAAATGAAGATCTTAAGAAGGATTGCTGGAAAAGGACTACAGGATAGGGTAAGAAGTGAGGAAATCAGACGCATATGTGGGGTGGACAATATAAATACCTGGGTAAAGAACAGAAAAAGAAGAGTGGACTCAACATATAAGCAGGATGTTTGAATCAAGGATAGTAAGAATAGCCCGGGACAAGTCACTATTAGGCAGGAGAAGTATAGGACGCCCAAGAAAAAGCTGTAATGACAATTTAGGGACAGAATGAAATGCACTGTTGAAGAAAAACAGGCAGTACTGCCTATATAAAAGAAAGAAGATATCAGATCTAGCATCCAGCCACCTTAACCTGTTTCTTATTTTGTTTCCAATAGGATCCACACCCAATTTTTTCGTATATACTGATTCCTAACATTATCTTTTCTAGTTATTCGCTAGTTCTAGTTATTAATAACTACGGGTTTAATACGGAACTTAACCTAACCCTAATCTAAGCTCTGCTTTCACACAAAATTTTCCAGTTTCAGCTGCATTCGCTATCTAATTGTTACCGTCTGATATATCTCTAATACCACTCTCACATATTCAGCCGGCACTCCTTTCCTACTTAGTACCAATAGTTTTCTGGTAACTTTGCTATATGCCTTCTCAAGATTAATAAACACTATGTGCAAGTCTTTCTTCCACTCATAAGTTTTTCCCTCAGCTGTCGTAAAATAAAAATTGATGTTGTGGACCTGCCTTGTATAAATTCAAAATGACTTTTATTTCTAGAACCGTACACTAAATTTTGTAGATTTCAAATGTATTACGATAACGAAAACTTGGCTAGACGAAGAAGAAGAAGAACGAAAACTTATTTTGAATAGGGTACTAAGACTTAATGATCTGAACAAAATTAAGCAAATGTTTGTTTACTGGAGATAAAATAATACTATTGCAAATTAAATAAATCACTAAATAGCTACGTTTAAATTGTTTTTATTCTTTATTCAAAATATGGAAATAATAGTACATTGTTTACCGGGTAGGAAAAGCTTAACATTCCTGGACGACTGTGAAGATTGCTAAGTCGAGGCGCAAGCCGAGACTTAGCAACACAGAGTCCAGGAATGTGGCTTTTCCTACGAGGTAAACATACTATTTTTCCGCAAATCGTTTAAAATTCGACAGATATTGATTGATTTAAAAAAAACGCGATAATTTTATTCCCAAATAAATGGTGCTTTGAAATTCCTAATAAAATTACTTGGGTTACTATGGAAACGTATTGAGGTTGAATTGTCAAACTTGACGCTTATAAATTTAATTGCTGGTGTTCTCGAAAGTAAAATGATAAGTGATGATGAAATTTCCATTCCTGGGACTCCTCCAGAGCTGGTTGAGGCAGTGAATGCTGCTTCATTAGAATTATTGCCAAAGAAATCAAGAGAAAAGTACGAAAATGCATACAGACGTTTTATGGATTATCGCATGAGTAAAAATACGAGTTCTTTCTCAGAAAATGTTGTAATGGCATACTTCCTAGACCTTTGTTTAAAGATGAAATCTTCAACATTATGGGCCAATTATTCAATGCTGAAGTCAACCCTTGCACTTAAACACAATGTAGATATATCTACATACTCAAAACTTCGTTCTTTATTGAAACGGC
Organism: Diabrotica virgifera virgifera; assembly: GCF_917563875.1. NCBI lineage: Eukaryota > Metazoa > Arthropoda > Insecta > Coleoptera > Chrysomelidae > Diabrotica > Diabrotica virgifera. The sequence continues at coordinate 50,391,570 of NC_065448.1, forward strand.
AAGCTCAAGGTTATAGGGCAAAGAAATCTAAGATTTTAACGAAGGAAGAAATTGAAAAATTTATCCAGGAAGCTCCAGATAAAGAAAATTTAATGATTAAGGTAATTTACAAGGTTTTAATAGCAATGTGTTTTCTATCATTTATGTAGAACACTAACAACTGTACGGAAATATCATTTCCTTACAGTAAGGAAATGACATTTCCTTACAGTAAGGAAGTCCTGACTTTTTCTTCAAGAAATTTTGACAGGAATGTCAAAATTTCCTGGCGATTTGCGGAAAATAATTTTAATAGATAGGTACGTATATGGAATCACATAAATGTTTGAAAATGAATGAAAATGAATAACATATGTAAATGTTTAAAAGGAACTTCTCTCATTGCCCTACTATCGTTTACCTGCTACAATTTCTCGGTACTGAAAAGAGAATTATTTGTTCACGATCTAGTGGGGCATCCCAGTACGAACCACACAAGAAAATCCACCTTTGCGTGGAGCCATCACAATGAGAGTTTATTTTAACAATAGATCTTTAATAGCATTATCCTTTCTTCTACAATTAGAAAAGATTAAACAACACAATAATTTTAGAAATAAATTTAAATTATTTGTTCAACAGGTTCAACAAACAGTTGTTAGGGGTTAGGCTGAGAAATAATAAATAATACATGAAACATGGCGGATCGTACATGCGCAAAGAAATTTGGATCGTGAAATAGTCGATGCTTTCGCTTCTTGTTGGATGGAGTATTCTTTGGTAATATCCTATTCTTGTTCCCATTGACTGGCGTACTATTGAATGTTAACCAATTTTTTAATTTTTGTGAGAGGCTATAATATTGTCTTGATGAAAAATTAGTTTGTTCTTTTTTAAATCACGTCTTTTGTCACGAATTTGTATATCCAGTATTACTATAAACAAAAGTTTACAGTAATAATCTGACTTGTTCGATTTTTACAAGATTTAAGCAAAATTTATTTTACGTCGCAAAAACTAATGCTTACTGAATATAACTTGCTTATGGTAGGGGAGCAAAGTATGCTAAATGTGCAGTAACTCGAGCGTTATGGGGACCTATTGGGTTGTGAAGAGTAGGTCCTAAAACCAAAAAAAGTTAAGTAAAGTTTTCCATTTTAGTGGGTACTTGTCCATTTTTAATTAAATTTTCCATTTCCAACAATCGTTTTTTTAGATTATAGCGCCATCTATTCATAATTCGAAAAAATGTTTCGAATAAGAGTTACTTATTTTTACGTAAGGAATTAAAATCTGCAATAAAAATTGGGGGCCCCCATTTTAGAATTTAAAGTAACCCCCCACCCCACCTTCATGGGGGTCGTGTTTGGTGCCATTCGATAGTTTTTTCAAGAATATTGAAGAAGTGTATTTTTCAGTTTTTCGATCTGATGTCCATTTCGCGAAATAACGCGGGATTCGTATTTAAAATTTTAAATAATTTACCCCCCACCCCTCTCCGTGGGAAGTTGTGTTTGGGTATCATTCGATAGATTTTTAAAAAATATTGAGCACGTATTTTTTAGTTTTTCGATCTGTCATTCATTTCGCGAAATATTCGCTTTTTTCTTGTGAAACTTTGGAACTCACCCATTTCCTTACGCCCGGCTCAAATCGTCAGATTTTTGAAATGTAGACTGTTTTGCATGTACTTGACTTACCTTATCTTAATCTGACGATTTCGAATTTTTCTAAGGATATATTTTTTTTTCGTCCCCCCCTTAACGAACTCCCCTGCATTAAGAGCCAATATATGGTAGAGCTACATTTTCAGGGTACAAGTTTTCTCCTCATGTAATAATCTGACGCGCTCGAGTAACTACAAAAATCCCCGCTTAGGCTCCCCTACCATTAGGAGGCAAAGTACCAGGTTCAAACTACTTAGCATTCAAACTCTGTTGCTCTTTTGTTTTAGGATCATGATATACCCAAATTTTATCGATAGTGATAAAACGGTGCAGAAATCCTATTTATGCTCTCTACAACATCTTCTAAAAGTCAAATTCTCGTGTGTTTGTGTTCAAATGTTTGAACGGTATATTTTGGGCATATAGCTTTTGACTAATATTCTATGTTTTCCTTTGTCATTCAGTCAGTTTCGATGGATTTCTTGATCCGACAAATACATAGTGCTATCCTACTCCTCCCAGGAACCTTAAGTCCAGCAATTCTTCGTGTTGGGTGCTGAGCATCTCGACATTAAACATGTCTAATCATCTTAACCAATGCTCTCTCAATTTGGTAATAATTGTTGCTACCCTTCTTCTTCTTCTTCTTCTTCAAGTGCCGTCTCCTAATCGGAGGTTGGATATCATCGTCACTATCTTTACTCTATCCACCGCTGCTCTAAAGAGTTCTATAGAACTGCATCTAAACCAGTCCCTTAAATTCTTTAACCATGACACTCTCCTTCTTCCTATACTCCTTCCGCCTCTTATCTTTCCCTGCATTATCAGTCTTAGCATTTCATATCGCGGTCCCCTCATTACGTGTCCCAGATATTGTAACTTTCTTATTTTTATTGTGTTTATTATTTCGCATTCTTTACCCATTTCTCGCAGTACTTCCGTGTTCGTTTTCCTCTGTGTCCATGCTATTCTAAGCATTCTTCTGTAACACCACATTTCAAATGACTGTAGCTTATTTATGTGTTCTTGCTTTAATGTCCAGCTTTCAAGTCCATATTGTAGTATCGAGAACACGTAGCATCTCAAAGCTCTTGCTCTCAGTTCTAAGCTAAGGTCTTTGTTGCAGAGAACTGTTTTCATTTTTACAATTGTTGCTACCCTAGACTTTCCCTAATATATCCAGTATTTATTCCTTTTTGTCACTACACTCATTCATTCTTCATCATTCATCCATTATTCACTCCACATGCATCCTCTGTTTCTCTTTCTTTTTAGTTGTTCAACATTCAGTTCCGTACATCGTGGGGTCTTATGACAGTCTTATAGAATTTTCCTTAGTTATCTTCCTTTCCTTATTCCAAAGTTATCTTATTTGTAGCAGTAACTCAATCTTTAAATAAACCTTTCAAATACTCTGTTTTTGTCTTACTAATGCCCGGTTGCACCAACAGATCTTAGGCTTAAGTCGAGAATATCATAAGAATTAATATAATATAATTATAATATATTACAATAAGAATACGATAATATAATAATAGATATAATTGATAATAAGGTAAGAATCTAAAATTATGGTGCAACCATAAGCTGGAGCTTAAGATCTGTTGGTGCAACCAGGCATAAGTTAATTTAAATCTTTTTGTTCAAAAACTTGTCTCTACTGTTTCCGTTTTTGTTCCAAATCCCTTTTAGCATATACCACTAAACTACATCATCAGCATACATAAAGCACCAGGATGTCACCCTGTAGTTTATCTGTTATATAATCCAATACTAATGAGAATAAATAAGGATCAAGTACCGAGTCCGGATGCAATCCTATTTTCAAGTCAAATTTATTAGTCTCTCCTGCACCTGTCTTAGATTAGATTGTGTGAGGTCGTTAAGGCTATGCGCTATGCAGCCTCTCCGCAGTTGTAGTTGATTGAGTTCCCAGGTCCGGAGTTCCTCTCTGATGTGGCTTTTTGATAGTCCACAGAAGGGTTCTGGACCTTGGCATGGGGTTTTAGTCCCTTTTTTGCCAGGCTATCAGCTTTCTCACTTCCTGCAATTCCAAACCAACTTTGTCTCACAAGTAAATGACTAGAGCTTTAAGGCAGCCTGGCTGTCTGATAAAATAAAGACTTGCCCTACGAGGTCTCGGTTGAGAGATTCTTGGGCACTAATGTCTATGACATGTATTTCTGCCTGAATGATAGTTGGGGCGTTTCCAAGAGATTTTGATCTTCTTCTTCCTCTTTATAAGCAATTCTACTTGTTCATTGGCGGATTGATACCTCTATGGAAGGTTGTCACTCCATCTTTTGCGCGTCGGCCGATACTTCTTCTACCGATTGGTGATTTATCTCGTGCTATTTTGATCACACGTGTCTCCCCCATTCTGGTTATGTGGTTGTTCCATTCTTTTTTTCTATTTAGTGTCCATTCGTTTATACACTGTACGTTACATTGTCTTCTAATATCTTCGCTCATCTTTCAATCTCTCAGTGTATCTCCTGTAAGTCTTCTCAGTACTCTCATCTCTGCCGTTTCCAGTAGTCTTTGTGTTGTGGCTGTATCGGGTCTTGTTTCTGATGCATATGTCATTATTGGTCTTACACTGGCTTTATAAATTCTTGACTTCATCTCAGTGTTAATATGTCGGTTTCGCCATATAGTGTTATTAAGGCATCCTGCCAATCTATTTGCTTTTTGTACTTGATTTCTCACTTCTTTGTCTAGGTCTCCGTAACTTGACAATGTAATTCCAAGGTATTTTACTTCCATTACTTGTTCAGTACTGATACCATCAATTTCTATTTTGCATCTGATTGGTTCTTTACTGATTACTAGTGTTTTGGTTTTCTGAGATGAAATAATTGTCATATTGAATTCTTTTGCTTTTATGTTAAATCTGTGGACTAATCTTTGCAAACTATCTTCATCTTGGGCTATCAATGTTGCGTCGTCTGTGTAGCAGAGCATTTTTACTTCTTTGTTTCCCATTCTATATCCTCTTCCTTTGTTGACGTTTTTGATGATTTCATCCATGATTAAATTGAAAAGCATAGGACTCAATGAGTCTCCCTGTCTTATTCCGCTGCCTATATCTAGCCTGAAATTGGGTCCAGTAACTCCTACTCTTGCCCTTACATCTATGTTAGATCCACCCGTATACCATACGAGTGAACCTTCTTCCAGTTCGGTTCAACTTCTTCACCCATTTGGTGGTTTTTTATGACCACTTTAAAGGGTGTCTCTAAGTGGAATTTGACTGGAATGTCACAGCATTCTATTGTGCATTCCAACTTGTAATGGGTAATTGCCAACTTTTACATTTGTTTTTTGGATCAAATAAATTTTTTATCACTTGTATTATTCGATTATAAACTCCGGAGTTTTGAGTATTTCAATTAACTTGGCATAATCGATCATGTCATCACGCCCAAATGGATGACGTCACTAGTACGATATATGTCTCAAAAATCATAATTTAAAAGTAAAAATCGACCTGTTTCAGGACTTTTCCTTAAAGTCGGTGGCTTACGAAATAACGAATTTATTCCAAACATGCATCATACTGTACGTAATTGCATAAGATGCCACAAAGAAATAGATTCAGAAGAATATTTACTTTATTTTGTTAGAAAACTAGAAAATACCTGTCAAAACATACATGATAATTTAATAATTACATAGATCTTAGATTTAACTTTTACGTAATTACTTACCTACCTGTTTATATAAATAATAAATAATTAAAATATTATTTTGGTACGCCACTGCAAAGCTGACAAGAGAACTATTGGTGACTCGTTTTAAGTGCGATGTTGCCAATGAAACACCTTCAATTAAAAATAGTTGAAGATTCGTATTGAATAACTAAATTGTTTCTAGGGTCTGGCAGTAATTTGTGACACCATGGAAGAATGTTGGGATCACGATGCCGAAGCAAGATTGTCAGCGTCTTGTGTAATGGAAAGAATAATCTCGCAGGCGAAATACCAACAACAATCCGCCGGATGGAGAATCGATATTTTAAAAGAGAATAGTATGTAGGGCTCAGGTAAGTTCTTTTAATAATCTCTCAAAATATCAAATATAATAAATGCATTCAAAAGTGTACATTTCACATTATTTACATGCTGTAATTAAGATGTCAAATGTACACCAAGAAGTACATAACTATAAATACTTTTCGTACTTTATAGTTTGTTTTGTGTTTTTTGTTTTTCAGTACATATGCAATATTTTTATAAAAACAAACTTTTTTTATAGAAAAATACCTGATTTCAGTTTGTTTATGATTTAAATTTGCCAAATGTGCCTAATCATCAATTTTACTGTAAGTTCTAAATCTACCAATCTTTCTCTCCGATTTTTCCTCACACTTAAACAATTTCGAAGGTTTAACATAATCAATTTTAATATCTCGGTAAATATCCTTGTTACTACAGCGTCATAGAGCTCCAATTATTCTGTCGTACGTTATTTTGAAATTTGTATTTTTATGTAATCCGATTTAGCTTCTCCTCACCTCAGATGTGGTGACCATAGTTGACTTACACCGGTATTATAAAAATATTTGCTTTTCTTCTTCTTAATGTGCCTACCCGTTCCGGTTGCTTGCGATCAGCATGACTATCCTAACTATGTTTGCTGTTATTCGGAATAGTCCCGGTGTAGATGTATTGAACCAGTTTCTCAGGTTTTAAAGCCTTAAAGATAAGTTCTCCTTGGCCCTCTTTCCAAATACCTTGCCCTGAAGAATGAGTCGCAACAAGCCATATCTCTGTTCATTGCTCATAGCATGGCCAAGCTATTCTAGTTTGAGCTCTTTGATTGTGTTAATAATCTCGCATTCCTTGCCCATTCTAGTTAGTTTCTACAGTAGTCATATGATCCACCCATGAAATTGTTACAGTGCGTCTGTAACACCACATCTCAAATGTTGGAGTTTTCTTAAATAGGCTTCGAAAAGTAGTGTCCAGGCCTCTGCTCCATATAATAACGCAGACAATAAATAGCATCTGATGATAAAGATATTGGTACCAAGTGCTAAATCGTGACTTCTGAAGAGACTCTATTACATCTTGCTTTTCATATGCGTTTTTTATTTCAGTAGAGTGTTCCCATTGGTTGTTTATGTTGGTACCAAGGTGTGTGTAGCTGTCCACCCTGTCAATTGGTTGTTGGTTAAACAAAAGCCGTGTATTTAATATTTCGCGCTTACTGACTACCATGTATTACTTGGTGTTTTTCGTATCGAGATCAAGTCAATGTTCTCTATTTATTTGTGATATGCGCGATATTATTCTTTGCAAATCATCTATCTAAGCCGTATACAAAAAGTACTGCATTGTCGGCAAATCTAACGTTATTTAGACGCACTCCGTTGACTAATACGCCTTCATGTAGTTCTCATATGTTTAGAGTACATCTTAAATAACACCAGGAACAGAATCAATCCTTGTCTCACTCCTCTATCTATGGAGACTGCCTCTGTCAACTGGTCATCCACTTTAATGTTGGCAGTTTGGTTGCATTTTTGCTTATGTGTCGCCAATTGGAAAGTTTCCTCTCACACACCAGTATGTTTTTTTACTTTTTTTTACTAATATGATTGTAGCAAGATGTAACCAGCAGATTACCAGAAATACAAAGAGGAGGATGTATTATAACACCTTGATATGTAGTGTTATGACTTAGGAGCAAAGAATTGGGTTACAAACAAACGAAATAGATTTAAGATTGCAGCAACCGACACACAGTGGTTCCAAATGCCGAAAACGTGGTCATGAACATTTAAAAACGTATATTGTTTATACACTTCGGAATTAATTTCGTTCTTAGAGGTTTTTAGCATCGCTGATTACGAATCTGAGATTACTTTTTCTGAAAAACAAAATGGCGGATCCAACATGGCGGAAAGAAATTGAAAATATCAATCAAACCGCAAATTTTTTGTCAAATTTTGTAGTTGAAGGTCGCTGATTACAAATCTAACATTACTTTTTGTTAAAACAAAATGGCGGATCCAATATGACAGAAAGGAATTCGAAAATTTTATTTTAAACGCATATATGTTTAAAATTTTATATTATAAGGGACTTTTGAAATTGCTGATTACAAATACATTTTCTTTATGAAGTACAATATTCAGAACCTATTACTTATGTACAACCGCCCATACATACTCAACAATGGCCAGAATCAGGTAATATGCGTCATTTCTCACTTTTGCATTCAAACAAGAGCCAGAAACGCATAGGCAGTTATAGGCAGCTAAACCAAAGTTATTCTGTATCTTAATACTATACAATTTAAGATAAATAATCATTAGTCGCAGAATTATGCAGAATTTTGTACTTTTTGGATGTATCTTTAGAAAATTTTGATTATTTCAAGTACATTTTCACTATTTATGTATTAACAAATTTAAGGCGTTTATTGTTACTAAATCTTAAGTTAAAATACACCTTACATTACTACATACTTAAAAAAAGAAGAATCTGCTTTACAGCAATAACATTGATAAACTACAAAACGTTTTACAGCGTTTGAAATATACGCGTTCTTTTTCACTTTCTCTGCCTGCCAAAATAACCTTGGACCGGGCTCACTTGTTCCTGAGTTATGAACCAGAATACATCCAGTTCGATCATTATACCTGCGTATTACGACTCTACGATAGTATGAGAAAAACAACTATAACTGTGAAAATCCCTAAATAGAGACTTTTTTTTTCGCCTTATGGCCACGTTTTCAGCATTTGGAACCACTGTGCGACATGGAGAAGAATAAGAAGCTGGAGAGTAACAGGGTAGTATTAGAAATTAGGAGGTAAAAAGAAGAATGCTAGTCTCACAATAAAACACTGAAAAACGTTTGTTTTTCTATACTTCCACAAAATTTATTACAACTATGTTATTACTACAGCTGTTTCGGCAAAGTGCCTTTCTCAAGTGATATATTTTACAATGTGTTTGCCTTTTTAAGTCTTTAACTGAAGAGGTTGAGGAGTGGGGAGCTGTTTGTCTCGAGTTGGTCATTCAGAATTATATCTGTATTTTTCAATTTATTAATTTCCATTGATTCTAAAAGTGATAGCTTAAGGCCTTTATTTTGAATATGTAGAATTTGAAACTCTTCATTGAAAGAATGATTATGATCTAGAAGGTGAAGTGCGTATGTAGAAGTGTCTGTTTTTCTATTGTTGAAAGCCCTTTTGTGTTCTGCTATCCGTTTGTCAAAAGTTCTGCCAGTTTGACCGATGTAAGTTTTCGGACAGTCACCACAAGTTAGTTTGTACACACCACTCTGTAGTTGCTTTCTCTTTCGGCTTTTATTGTTTTTAATATGTTTGCTTAAGTTGTTGTTAGTTCTGAAAGCTGGTGTTATTCCTTTCTTTTTTATGTATCTGGCTATTTTTGTTGTTATTTTGCCAGTATATGTGAGAGAGCAGAAGGTGTTGAGATAATACCTATCACAACATGACAATAGGACGTCATAAAGATCGTCCTAACAAAGAGAGAGAGACTGTACTACTAAAGAGGTGCTGGTTCTAAATGTAATGTATGAGGTTATCTACCTGTACCTGTAATAAAGGGGGTGAGAGAGGGATATTTAAACACTAAGGTTTAAAGGAGCTTTTACCATGAGTACTAACATTTTATTAAGAGGAAATATATACAAAATAGAGTAAGCAAACCTAGGAGAGAAAGAGAACAAAACATACATAAAACATAAATGCGTGGATGCAACACTAGCGTTGATCCAGAGAAAACAAAATACCTACTACAAAACTACTTACGAGCTACCAATGAGTCCTTCAGTCCGTGTACGCACTATATTGTCTGTCCAAAAGTCACTTGTTCCACGATCCAGTCTGGAGACGATGTGGGTGAAGGCAACAGAGTGTTGCGTCTTCTTCTTTCTAGTTGAGAAACAGGTGAGTCCCTACCGGACCTATTGAATCCACTTTTACGTGGATTGAGGGAGCAAAACAGCGTGTTGCAACCACCTCGAACTGGAACACAACTTACACTTTTGAGAGTCGAGTCTGGCAACGGTGTGTTGCTGAGATCTCGTACTGAGACACTGTACAATTTCTTGAGGGAGCGACAGGCATGTCCCATGGACCCCAGCTTGTGACACACACTGCCATAAAAAGGCGATTTTGCCCTGGTCCATCAATGGGACCAAGAGGGAAGCGGGGGTGACACTTGAGGTCTCGAAGAGAAAGTCTTCCCGAACCATATGTCTTTTGAGCTGAGTGCTGAGGCACACACATAACACTAAATTGTCCTTACATTTACACTGTTGACAGTGTTGCATTTCAAAGATGGACTTATTTATAAAAATATTTTCAATCTTTTTACATGGTCGAATAATTGTTCGAACATACTCCCGGCCAACGGGAAAAAGGCTAAACATGCCAAGGAGTAAAGAGAAAGGAGAAAAGAGTAACTGAGCAGGAGTCCATAACAGAGAAATGCACAAGAGAGTGATACCAAATATGAGAGTGACTAATGACTATAGTGAAGTTATTCTAAAGTATGTAGACTTATCCTAAACTTAATCCAATAGGTATAATTAGAATACAAACTAAAGTAGCAGTAATGTAACATTACATCAGAGAGAGAATCTCTTTCACATATCTATTAAATGTGTAGAGTGTAGAGATAGAGGCTGAGTTGAAAGCATCGGACCACATATGCCGTAAATAGCCGTTGAGACACGCCACTGTTTGCAGGGGTAGTAAAAGAGCAGGTTGGGCGACTTTTGACAAGTCAGAGGTGACAGTAGCTGTCGATAACTGTAATAAGTTCAAGAGAGAATAATCAAAATTAATAAATCTGTTGCAGGGCTCGTATGCTACAAGCAGATAAGCATATGTCGCTGCGAGAGAGCTTTTACAGGTGTGGAGTTGAATTTCTATAATTCTTTCATCTAAAACTAAACACATAAGGGTGAACTTTAAACGGTGAATCGATTGAAACACATTAAGTGAGACGTTCCAATGAGGTGACCATTCTGGATCAGGGATAGGTTCATCCCAACTAAGCTTGGCTTGCCATAAACGTAGCACGAGCAATTTTGAAGAGGCAGTGAGAAAATCTGCTAAATTCATTTGCCGCAAAGTAGATTTAAAAACACTTAGGACCTTTCTCTGGGTGATTAACTGGCCTGTATTAAAGTGTGGTGGTGAGAATGAGAACGAATCTGAAAATTGATTCGAGTTGATTCTGAGTACTTTCGGAGGAGGTTCACCAAAATTAAGAGTTGAGTGGGTAGAAGAGTGAAGACTGTGTCTTTGTAAGAACTCTTCATTGTTCGAAAAACTTTTGTAGAAAATGAAACCGTGCTTATCTAAGACGATCTCAAGTTGAGATAACGAAAGTGCTGGAGGAAGATCATCTGTATTATTGTCCGCAACGTGGACCTTAGTGGAGAGAAATGATGACAACTTTTCTAATTGGAGATACCGAGCCTTAGCTGCCGGTAAAAAACTTGATGAACTAAGAGAAGAAGAATTCTGAGCATCAGAATTGGAGCTATCATTAAGAGATTTTGTTGTTTGAGAGTGAGAAGCTTCTGAACTATGGGTAGCAAAATTCCGAGCGAAACCGATACTACCAGTAAGCAACCTTAACGGTTGCGAGAGAGAAGAAGCTTCAGAGCTATAGGCAGCAACTTTTTCAGAGTCAGAAATTTGACTGCCAGTGAGAAACCGTAATGGTTTCGAGAGAGACGAAGCAGCTTCAGAGCTATAGGCAGCAACTTTTCGAGGAACAAACCCGAAACTACCAGTGAACAACCTTGACGGTTGCGAGAGAGAAGAAGAAGCTTCAGAGCTATGGGCCGCAACATTTTCAGAGTGAGAAATGTAACTGCCAGTGAGAAACCTTGATGGTTTCGAGAGAGACGAAGCAGCTTCAGAGCTATAAGTAGCAACTTTTCGAGGAACGAAAACGACACTACCAATGAGCAACCTTGACGGTTGTGAGAGAAAAGAAGAAGAATCTTCAGAGCTATAGGCAGCCACATTCTCAAGGGCAGAGCTATGGCTACCTGTGAGCAACCCTGATGGTTGTGAGAGAGAAGAAGAAGAATCTTCAGAACTATAGGCAGCCACATTCTCAAGAGCAGAGGTTTGGCTACCTGTGAGCAACCTTGACGGTTGCGAGAGAGAAGAAGAAGAATCTTCAGATCTATGGCCAGCAACAATCTCCGGAGCAGAGCTTTTGCTACCGGTGAACAACTTTGGCGGTTGCGAGAGAGACGAAGAAGAATCTTCAGAGCTATAGCTAGCAATAACAATCTCCGGAGAGCTGTTGCTACCTTCTGACCTACTAAGTTTAAGCAAATTAAACTCCAAGGTGGTGAGCATATTTAAATAAAGATCATCAATGATATCTGTGTCTTCATTATCTGCAATTTCCGAGAATTCTATTTCATCTTGGGCTTTCCAATAAAAATTATAGACCTTTTTCAAATGTTTCAAACGATCTAAAGTTGAGTAAACGCTTAGATTAGTCAAATTATTTTTAAGATAATTATGCAAATTATGTAACTTTGTCTTTGCCAAAGATCTATTTCTATAAAATAAATCCATCTTTGATTGTTAAAATACAAACAAATATAACAAACAATTAGAGAATAAAAAATCAATTTCTTACAAATTAATATATTCCTTTCAGAATACGACAATATTTAAAACTCAAGTATGTATTCAAAAAAGGTAAATTATTAGAGAGCGATTATATCCCATAAACATTATCCCCTACAATGAATAATAGCCACACAACACAAATAGCTAAAAAAGTGAGAGTGAAAGTGGTTGTATTGTGCAAAATACCCCTACAATACAAAAAAATTTACTTAAACCATTCAAAAGGCAAGTACCGATAACAAGTGAATTATCAACCCAAATTTGTAAAAAGATATAAAGAGGCTGTAACCATCTGTTTTGCATCACAGGCTACTAGTGTCGTCCAAGACGCCGAGAGGGTGGTCTTTGCAAAAGACTTTTGAGAACAATGGACACAGGACAGATGGCATACAAAAATCAGATCAGGTCGAAAATACCTCAAAACTATGTTTGGTGAACTAGATATTGCGACGTTGTCGATTTTTTGTGAGAATTTCGAGATCTGCAGAAAATCTAAAAATGTGCGAAAAATTACGGGAAAAGAATTTAAGATATTTTTGTGAGACTTTAACTAAAGTGATAAAAGCGATTACAGGTAGATACGCCTCGAGAGAACTAAATCGAAGGACCACTCGAGAGAGAGAGAGAGAGAGAGAGAGAGAGAGAGAGAGAGAGAGAAAGAGAGAGGTTTGGCTCTAAAAGATATACCAGTTGCTGCGCAACAGAGAGGCTGCGAGAAAGAAGAAGAGGATCCGGCTCGAAGTGAACACTTGTTGAGATAATACCTATCACAACATGACAATAGGACGTCATAAAGATCGTCCTAACAAAGAGAGAGAGACTGTACTACTAAAGAGGTGCTGGTTCTAAATGTAATGTATGAGGTTATCTACCTGTACCTGTAATAAAGGGGGTGAGAGAGGGATATTTAAACACTAAGGTTTAAAGGAGCTTTTACCATGAGTACTAACATTTTATTAAGAGGAAATATATACAAAATAGAGTAAGCAAACCTAGGAGAGAAAGAGAACAAAACATACATAAAACATAAATGCGTGGATGCAACACTAGCGTTGATCCAGAGAAAACAAAATACCTACTACAAAACTACTTACGAGCTACCAATGAGTCCTTCAGTCCGTGTACGCACTATATTGTCTGTCCAAAAGTCACTTGTTCCACGATCCAGTCTGGAGACGATGTGGGTGAAGGCAACAGAGTGTTGCGTCTTCTTCTTTCTAGTTGAGAAACAGGTGAGTCCCTACCGGACCTATTGAATCCACTTTTACGTGGATTGAGGGAGCAAAACAGCGTGTTGCAACCACCTCGAACTGGAACACAACTTACACTTTTGAGAGTCGAGTCTGGCAACGGTGTGTTGCTGAGATCTCGTACTGAGACACTGTACAATTTCTTGAGGGAGCGACAGGCATGTCCCATGGACCCCAGCTTGTGACACACACTGCCATAAAAAGGCGATTTTGCCCTGGTCCATCAATGGGACCAAGAGGGAAGCGGGGGTGACACTTGAGGTCTCGAAGAGAAAGTCTTCCCGAACCATATGTCTTTTGAGCTGAGTGCTGTGGCACACACATAACACTAAATTGTCCTTACATTTACACTGTTGACAGTGTTGCATTTCAAAGATGGACTTATTTATAAAAATATTTTCAATCTTTTTACATGGTCGAATAATTTTTCGAACAGAAGGTACTGGGTTCTTTCTGTGGTGGTGGATACACTAATTTCAAGGCTTTCTTATGGAGTTTTTGGTTTAAAATGTTGTTAACTGTTTGTTCGTTATAGCCATTGTTTACTGCTATTTGTCTAATGATATTTAGTTCTGTCTCGAAGTTATTTTTTGTCATAGGAATTTCTGTCAGTCTATGTATCATGCTATGGTAGGCTGCTAATTTGTGTTGTGTAGGATGGGATGATGAATTGTGTATAGTTGTGTCAGTATGGGTAGGTTTATGATATACGGAGAACTCATGTTTGTTGTGTAGTCTGGTAATCGTTACATCTAGAAAGTTTATGGAATTATTCTGTTCTGTTTCTATTGTGAACTCAATATTACTATGAAGTGAATTAATGTATGATAGAAATTGGTCAAGTTGTCTGTTAGTTCCTGTCACTTCATAGTAATATTGAGTTCACAATAGAAACAGAACAGAATAATTCCATAAACTTTCTAGATGTAACGATTACCAGACTACACAACAAACATGAGTTCTCCGTATATCATAAACCTACCCATACTGACACAACTATACACAATTCATCATCCCATCCTACACAACACAAATTAGCAGCCTACCATAGCATGATACATAGACTGACAGAAATTCCTATGACAAAAAATAACTTCGAGACAGAACTAAATATCATTAGACAAATAGCAGTAAACAATGGCTATAACGAACAAACAGTTAACAACATTTTAAACCAAAAACTCCATAAGAAAGCCTTGAATTAGTGTATCCACCACCACAGAAAGAACCCAGTACCTTCTGCTCTCTCACATATACTGGCAAGATAACAACAAAAATAGCCAGATACATAAAAAAGAAAGGAATAACACCAGCTTTCAGAACTAACAACAACTTAAGCAAACATATTAAAAACAATAAAAGCCGAAAGAGAAAGCAACTACAGAGTGGTGTGTACAAACTAACTTGTGGTGACTGTCCGAAAACTTACATCGGTCAAACTGGCAGAACTTTTGACAAACGGATAGCAGAACACAAAAGGGCTTTCAACAATAGAAAAACAGACACTTCTACATACGCACTTCACCTTCTAGATCATAATCATTCTTTCAATGAAGAGTTTCAAATTCTACATATTCAAAATAAAGGCCTTAAGCTATCACTTTTAGAATCAATGGAAATTAATAAATTGAAAAATACAGATATAATTCTGAATGACCAACTCGAGACAAACAGCTCCCCATTCCTCAACCTCTTCAGTTAAAGACTTTTAAAAAGGCAAACCCATAGTAATCTAAATCACTTGAGAAAGGCACTCTGCCTAAACAGCTGTAGTCACATAGTTGTAATAAATTTTGTGGAAGTATAGAAAACAAACGTTTTCAATGTTTTATTGTGAGATAAAATGAACTTCCATCAAGTAACGGTCGAATCCATCAATTATTTAAAGAATGCTAGTATTTGACATTTTCTATTTCTGGTAAATTGAAATCGTTGAAATCTCATAAATTAACGAACACAGTTTTATGGTTCAGGAAATATTTTGGAGGGTTACTTTATGTGTGCCCTGTATGTGTAAGCAAATTCTTCGAGAAATTAATAAAATATTTATTGCATATGTACATACATATTTTTGATCTAACCTTAATTCTGCAATATTAAAAATGTTCTTTGATAAAAATGTTTTAATAAATCTATTTAATTTATTAATCTATTTTCAGTAGGATTCGGAATTTTGAACGAACCGTACCTGCATAACTAAAGTACCTGCGCCTGCAGCCTGTTACCACACTTGCCTACTTTAACATAGCTTAAGTTAAATAGCAGATTACAGTATTGTCCAAAAAGAAACATAGTCAATAACTTCCAGCGAAAATATTTGTACGTTTTTAGGAGTATTTTTCCTCTCCACCTTGACTAAGTTTCTTTTTTAATTACAAGGTGATTCCTGATAGTGAATACTCTGCGGTAACAGCGTAAAATACAGAATACTGTGTTGCAAATTTTATATTTTATCTTTTTAAATATCTTCTATTCTACATATACAATATGTATAATAAAGCATATATTTTTAATCGAATTTTTTAAATATGTAATTATAATCGTTAAAATCGGATGTTGAGGTAAATAACATATTTATTTCAAATTCTAAAACAAACAGAAGCTTCAAATAATAAGACACCAAAAATATTTTTTTGGTAGATTTTGGGAATCATAAAAACCTGGGAACCGTCGGTTGAAACCTCAGAAATTATGTCGATCTTAGTATAAAGTGAAATAAAATCGCAACTGTGCCAAAGTCAGAAAACTTAAGACAATCCCAAGATAGATTAAACACCTCAATGATTGATTTGTAGACATATATTTAAAAGGACAACTCGAAAACACTTGTTTTAGAGAACTGTGTAAGTATATTTTGTAAGAATTTTAGTATGAAGCCATTATCAACTGTAAAGAGCTTAACAGGATCCACGGCGAAAACAAATCTAATGTGTAGCCAACTACTACAATTGTCAAGATTTTCAGTTTTTCATTGTTATACTTTTCCCGAAAATGTAGAATGCTATATTATAGTTTAAAAATTGTAGGCACTAAATTTTCAGAAATATGAAATGACATTTTAATCAGTTAGTCTAGGCGCCAGAGGGGTCACCGTGTCATATTCAATTCTGATGGACAAACTCAACGGTTTCTTATGGATTTTTGGCTGCTGATTACGAATTTCGAGGGGGGATTTCGATCCGAGTGGTCAAAAAATTGTTATAAACAATTTAATTGTTTATAAATTGTTTATAAGTCTCTGGCTCATAAACTAAAAGAGATAAAAAAAATGTTTCAAATAAAATTTGTTCCTTAATAAAAAACGAAGAAAAAACCGTTTACTAAACTTAAATCTAACAATTAGAACTCAAGATATTGTAAAATTAGTGCACAATGCAAATTGCAAATTGCAAAATAAGTATTTTTCGAAGCTTTATCGATCGTAACTCGGCTTCTGCGCATGCAAATAAGTCTTAGAAGATGTCGTTTTAAAGCTTAATTAACAGGCTTCCAAACAAAGTTTGCTAAATTACTTGATCTTCATTTGTTTTAAAGTTATACCCGTTTGAATTTACAATTTTCTTAAAAATATTGTACATTCATTTGTTTATAAGGGTTTCAAGCACATTTGAGCTATAAACATTTATACTTTAATGAACAATAATGATAGAAAAACTGAAAAGGAACAATTTGAGGTTATGAAAATGTTCATAAGTATATTTTTGGCCAAGATGTAGATATTTTAATGGCGCGCGCTATGAGGCGCAAGATCGGCTCACCGTGTAAAGGTTCACGCGCTAACTTCTCGATGCAAATTATAATTTCTATGTATACATACGTTATCTTCATTTTTCATTTTTGAAGATCCTAATAAAATTTTATCATATAATTCTTATAATTAAATCATCATACTGTACCTCGTATCACCTTTCATTCTATTTACATTGTCTGTTATTTTTTGCACTAAATGAGAAGAGAACATTAAAAACTAATATTTCAGAAGTATAACTAAGAAGTAAGTTGATATTATTTATTAATACTATTTTTACAAACATTTTTTTCATGCATCTGCAAATCTGCATAGAGATATACAGGGAATATCAGCTTTTTTACATCTGCATAAGTTCTTAGCGAAATTTTAACAGTTACATGGTGGTACAAGTCTGTTCTTGTAGGCAGTAAAACTAAAACTTTTTGAGGCTTCAGAGTCTAATTATCTATATGATATCCATATAAAGTGGATCTAGTTCTTTTGCAGCATCATCAAGGCCCGTCAATTGTGTGTATGCCGCCACATCATAAATGCTCGTTTTATTTGCAATGATGATGTTGCAAAAGAACTGGATCCATTTTTATATGGATATCACATATTGGCTCATTTTCATGAGTAGAAGCCGAGTTACGATCGATAAAGCGTCGAAGAATACATACTTACTTGACTGTGAGCCAATCTTGCGCCTCATAGCGCGCCATTAAAATATCGACATCTTAGCCAAAAATAAACTTACGAACATTTTCGTAAGCTTAAATTGTTCCTTTTGAGTTGTTTTATCATTATTGTTAATTAAAGTATAAATGTTTATAGCTCAAGTTTGCTTGAAACCTTTATAAACAAATTAATGTACAATTTTTTAAAGAAAATTATAACTTCAAACGGGTATAACTTTAAAACAAATGAAGATCAAATAATTTAACAAACTTTGTTTGGAAGCCTCTTAATTAAGCTTTAAAAGGACACCTTATAAGGCTCATTTGCATGTGTAGAAGCCGAGTTACGATCGGTAAAGCTTCAAAAAATACTTATTTTGCAATTTGCATTGTGCACTAATTTTACAATATCTTGAGTTCTAATTGTCGGATTTAAGTTTAGTAAACGGTTGTTTCCTCGTTTTTTATTAGGGAACAAATTTTATTTGAAACATTTTTTTTTATCTCTTTTAGTTTATGAGCCAGAGCCTTATAAACAATTAAATTGGTTCTAACAATTTTTTGACCACTCGGATCGAAATCCCTCCTCGAAATTCGTAATCAGCAGCCCAAAATCCATAAGAAACCGTTGAGTTTGTCCATCAGAATTGAAAATGACACGGTGACCAGCACATACTGCGTACATCGTGGTTCTTATGACAAGTAGAAAAAGACAGCAGAACAACGTTAGATAGATACGTCATAACAAAAAATGTGACATCAGATGCGTTATGTCTCATTGTACGCAAAGTTTCATGAATATCATTTGTTTCGTTTGAAATACTTGGTTCCATGTTCCATTTTACCAACTCTTTATTTTATTGTAGTAAATTGTAAATTGTAGTCTTTATTTTATATTCATCTGCGTTTCAATAATGATCGCAAATAATAATGTCAATAATCCTTTTTAATTTGCATACTTTATCATAACGTCATCATTTCTGAGAAGTGAGCGTCTATATGGAGACTACTTTACTGTTGTTTTCGAAAGAGGCTGCTACATTTGGTTGCACGATATCATTTAACTTTCGGCCGGGCGCGCGTTAAAAAATTACAACTTCGGGCGCGCAGCGCAATCAGCTGCCATGTAGTTCCTTATTATTTTCGACACTTTTTTTCTTATCGATTAACAACTGTATCGTTATTTATTTTGCCAAAAAATAAAAAAGCTTTATTAAACTAATTTTAATAAATTGAACAAAATAACTTGAATTTATTTGATCATTACGATTTGTTCATACAATATTAGATTTAGAATGTCGTTTATAAGTGAATGCCTTACATTTTGTACATTTCATAGACGTATACGACTTAATTTGAATTGTAGGAACTGTTTGAACAGAACAGAATTTGTTCCTGAACAGAAACTCCGTTATATCACGTGGAAGTATGCACTATTCACTACAAAGTGCGATAACTAACTAATTGTACTTGAATTTCACGAGACGATGATGGGTACCCACTGAAGATTAGCCAATAAAGGAATTTTAAAAAGATCACTTACATAGCATATCCCGTTAACACTTTAGGTGTTAAAACTACATAAACTGATCATTACCCTTTGTCACATTGATAACCACACAATACAATCGTATTTTATCACTACTATAGAAAGTAAATTTCAATTACATACAAATTATCTTCTTATAAAAATACACAAGTGACTTAAACAGTTTTATTTCTTGATCGTTTGGTAGTATACCCCATTCCACGAATATACGACCCTCTTGGATTATCGCGACAACGAATATTTTACTGTGCAAAATATGAAGAACGAAAGTAAATTGCAAATTATATTGTTGTTTATTGGAGTAATTATTAGAGCAAAAGACTTTCGTATTTCTTATGTTGCACACTAAAATATTCGTTGTCGCGATAATCCAAAACAGTCGTATATTCGTGGAATACACCATACAAACTTAACTGCGTCCTCAAATTTAATGTATATCTACAGTTTTTTACGATAAGAATGGAATGGCGTCACACAGTGGTCAGGTGCGTCGTTGTCAAACTATTTTTCCATTTCCGATATTCTTCTTAACCTTTAACTACCCGGGCATCAAATTATAACATAACTACACGCGTGGTGTACTTTATACGCCACAAGAAAATACACTTAAAAACAGCGGATTTGTTTGATTTTTTTTTTAAATACACTTAGTTGTTTGTTATAAACCTTATTCGGCATCAGTGAATACTTGGAGTTCCTTCTCAGTAAGCCAATTGGGATTTATAACTGGAATCATGGAATAACTGGATTCCATGATAAATAAAATTACTAATAAAATGTTTTTTGAAATGTGATTTTTACAGGAGAAAATGTATTGTTTATAAAGAAAAAATAAATTTTGTGCCATAATGACTAAAAAACAATTGAAATATGTACTTATATTACTACTTATATTAATATAATCGTGACGTATATTGTCCACCACCGCAAACAACAAATAATAAACTGTAAATTACGATCTTCCCAGAACGTCGATTATAACGAAACTAACACCAAATTGTAAAGCACATTCCAGTGATAGGTTAGAGAGATAAACAAGGTCAAAAATGAAATTTTTAAATATATTTGCAGTAGAATTCTTATATCTGGCGTACAAAATACGCCAGCGCGTGTAGTTAAAGGTTAAACATACATAACCTAACTTTTCGTTTTCTTCTTTTAAAAACCATTTTCTGAGTACAACTTCCTAAAGCTGTTAGCATTTTTGAAAATTTATTAAGATTTATTAGTTTTCTTCAAAATAAATTTTTTAGTTTAATTTGGCAGCAAAAATTGAAATGACAAAGTAAATAACCAATACGACCTAACCTCCAATTCACACAAACACAATAACAAAAAGCCGTGAGAAATGTACTGGCAATAGGGCTTTTCATTCACAGTCATTTGTTTCGAGCTGCTGTCATATGTCGTATAATCCGTATATATTAATATTATACACAGATTATATAACACATGACAGAAGCTCGAAACAAATGACAGTCGATGAAAAGCCCTATACTGCAATATTTTGCCAACTGATAATTCACTAAGTCACTAGATTATCAGAATCTATGCATAGGGAGTTTGTGTATGGTTGGGCATGTAAAAGTTACTAAAATGACTCATTTCATTCTTATCGTAAAAAACTATATCTATCTATCTAATCAGCCTTAAACGCCCATTTCTGGGCCTAGGTCTCTCCTGTTAATTTCCATTGATCTCTATTCTGGGCGATCTGCATCCAGTCCTTTTCTGCCGTTCTCTTAAGGTTGTCCGTCCATCTCATCTGTGGTCTTCCTCCTTTTCTTTTCTGTTCTCATAGAATTCGCTTATTCCATTTTTCATCTTTTTGCCGCAGAGTATGACCGGCGCAGAGTTCCATTTAAGTTTTGCAACCTGTCTTTAAGACCGTAAGAGCACAAGAACAGGCAGGCTTCGTGAAGGGTAAAGGCACAAGGGATCAAATTCGTAATATGCGTCAACTCATTGAGAAAGCACGAGAATTCAAAATTCCGATGATCATCTGCTTTCTGGATTATCAGAAGGCATTTGACTGTGTAGACTGGACAGTTTTGTGGAAATTTCTACGTGAGATGGGGGTTCCTGATCATCTGTCAGCTCTGGTGAAAAGCCTATATGAGAACAGTGAAACCAGAATAAGAATTGAAAACCATAAGTCCGATCCTTTCAAAATAAGTAGAGGAGTCCGACAAGGATGTATTCTATCTCCAAGTCTTTTTAATTTCTATGGGGAATATATAATGAGAAAAGCACTCGACAAATGGAATGCCGGTATTTCTATCGCAGGAAAGAAGATCTCAAATCTCAGATATGCAGATGATACAACATTAATAACTGCATCCAAAGAAGGAATGTCCAGCCTGCTGCAGTGGAAGCCGAAAGCAATAGATGTGATCTCAAGATCAATAAACAAAAAATAAAAATTATGATAGTAGATTATCCAAATTCACTTCAGACAACAGGAGCCTTAGACCAGTTTGAAGTGGTTAACGAGTTCAATTATCTAGGATCCTACATCAGTAATACAGGATCTTGTGAAACAGAAATACGTAGGAGAATAGGCATGACCAAAAACGCTATGAGTCGATTATCGAAAATCTGGAAAGATCGCTCCTTGTCGAAGAACACCAAAATAAGATTAGTGCCTTAATTGTTCCCATATTTAATTACGGATCCGAAACATGGACAATGAAATCGGACGACACAAAAAGAATTGACGCCTTTGAAATGTGGTGCTGGAGAAGAATCCTTCGGATCTCATGGACGGAACACAGAACAAATCACTCAATCCTCCAAGAGCTTAATATTCAGACTCGACTTTCCTCTATTTGCCTCTCCACCGTCTTAAAATTTTTCGGCCATATTGCAAGAAGTGATGATAATCTTGAGAGACTTATAATTTTGGGAAACGTTGAAGGGCGCAGAAGTAGAGGTCGCTCACCTACTCGATGGACGGATCAAGTACAGAAAGCCAGTGGAAAAACATTTTCTGAATCCATGAGGGAAGCTCAGGACAGAAGCCGATGGAAAGAGATAGTTGCTCGTATTATAGGGAATCACGACACTCAGCAATGAGGAAACGACTGAGGAGGAGGAGGAAGACCGTTAATTCCAAATCTAATGTATTCCTCATTTTTCCAATATAGGCCGAACGAATCAAAACCGTGCTCCATGTTATTGTCTATTTCATTCTGTAAAACATCTCTTGTAAACACTTTTATAATACTAAGAGCTGTAATGGGGCAGTGAATATATACCTGGAAATTTTCTGATATGTTGAGGATATAAAGCTTTATGCTTCTTAATTTGTGTTCGTCTTTCTCTGCTGCAACGATTTCTGTTGGTCTAGTCATAGCAAATCTTGCAATGGGCGGGGCTGCATCAATATTAGCAATAGGAGCCCTTGTACTATTCATCATGCTTAGCATTAATAGGTTTGTTGTTCCCACTAACATCTTTGATTCTAGGTGTTCTTATATCCAATACTCTTTCTACAAATTCGTCGAGTTCATTATCATTTCTTCGGGTAAAGTTGGATTTGTAACTATTGTCTTTACATATTTGTACCATTAATATGTAAGGCTCAAAGAAATATTTTCCGATGTTAGGTAACAATGTTAGCTTCCTGAACAGGTTAGATTCCAATATGGTGGTTTTAACTAGGTTTTGATTATATTCTAATGTATTTAACTAGACAGATATGCTTTTACTTGTCCATACATATTCCGTAATTCATTTTTGTCTAGTTGAAATACATGAAAACTAAAACCAATTAAGTCGTTTTATATTGGTTACATTATTTTTAACAATCATCCAGCCTTCTGCGTCCAAAGTTAAACATCATTTCTTCCTGTTTTATTGGTCTTGAACTTCCTGCAGCAAATTTCAAGCGATTTTTGTGACGTTGTCCCTCTCCATCTTGTACATATTTTACTTTGGTGTAGACATAAGTTGAACAATTCCTTTATCTTCTGTAAAAATCTGTCTCCTCCAATCTTTGCGGCTTGTATCACGATATGATCTTCTCCCGGAGCTTTATTTCTTATCATTTTCTTTAGTGTGTTCCTATTTCCTCTGTTGATATATCAGACATCAATTTCGATTCCTGGTTGACTAATCTTTTTTATGAAGTTTCAAATTTTCTGTCAGTTGCTCATCATGGTTTTTTGACTTCCTAACCTCAGTAACTCATCTCTGTTGGTGATGATATTTCCATCGTTATTCTTTAGGTTTTGGAGTTGGATTTATGGTGACAGAAAAAATAAGTAAATTAGTTATAGACTTCCAAGCAATATCAGATAGAATATGTTATTTAAGAATAAGAGGAAAGTACAGAAAAATTAGCATCATTAATGCACATGCCCCCACTGAAGAAAAAGACCTAGAAACCAAGACAGAGTTCTATGAGAAGCTAAGTAATTTGATGGATAAAATTCAGAAATATGACATAAAGATAATCGTAGGAGATATGAATGCCAAAATAGGAAGAGAAGAGATTTACAGAAGTATAACGGGTGGAAAAAGTTTGCATAAGGAATCAAATGAAAATGGGAAAAAATTAATTGAATTTGCAACAGAAAATAAAATGAAAATTGTAAGCACAATATTTGACCATAAGGATATTCATAAGATAACTTGGATATCTCCAGATGGAAGGACAAAAAACCAGATAGACCACGTATTAATAGAAAGTAAACATATCAGAGCAATTACCGATTCCAGAAGCTACAGAGGGGCAGATACCAATAGCGATCATATTCTAACGATAGCCAAACTTAAACAAGAGCTGCCAAGAAACCCAAGAACAGCAAAAGAAAGATTAACATACAAGATAGAATTACTTAAAGAAGAAAAAACGGCAAACAGATTTGTGGCAGAGATAAATAAAAGACTTCGTTACCCCACCGCAGAAGATATTGATGAAGAATGAAGGAATATACAGATAGCGATGACAAAAGCAACGGAACTATGTCTAGGAAAAGTACAAGCAGAGAAACGAAGAGACTGGTTTGACGAGGATTGTAAAATAGCATTGATACGTAGAAATAAAGCAAAAATAGAAAAAGACAAAAATAATACACAGGATACTACAGAAAAATATAAAATGGCAAGAAGAGAAGTAAAACAAATCTGCAGAAAAAAGAAAAGAGAACATCTTGACAAACAGTTGAAAACAATAGAAGAATCATACATAAACAAGGAAATAAGAAATTTCTACCAAGAAGTAAAAAAATCCCGAGGAACTGCAAAGAACAAGTTATTGTAGAGGTAAAGACGGTGTGCTTTTAGGAGAAACAACAGAAAAATTGAACAGATGGGCGGAGTATTTTGAAGAACTATTAAATGCAAATAAACAAGCAGAACCCCAGGAAATAAAACAACATGAACAGGATAACACAGAACAACAACGTGAAGAAGAACCTACACTACAAGAAGTAAAAGAAGCAATATTGAAGCAAAAAAATAACAAAAGCGCAGGAGAAAGCGGAATTCCGGCAGAGATTTTTAAAGCAGGAGGAGAAAAGCTGCAAGAAAAAATTTTCCGACTAATATTAACAGTCTGGCAAAAAGAGGAAATGCCGCAACAATGGAACAATGCACTCATCTTTCCAATCTACAAAAAAGGTGATGAAACAAGTTTCGAAAATTATAGAGGAATATCGCTATTAGAAGTGGCCTATAAAATACTTGCAAAAATCATCCGAAATAGATTGCAAAAGGAGGTAAATAAGATCATTGGAGAATACCAAGGAGGTTTTAGACCAGGAAGATCAACAACAGATCAAATATGTTTATTAAAACTAATACAGAACAACAGCTACGAACAAAATTTGGGACTACACATGTTGTTCATTGACTTTAAACAGGCTTACGACTCAGTAGACCGAGATATGCTATATGAAGCAATGAGATCCTTGGGTATTTCAGGAAAGCTGGTTAAATTAATGAGAATGACGCTCAACAATACAAAAAACAGGATAACACTGGAAGGAAATTTTTCAAAACAATTTACAGTGAATAAAGGACTGAAACAGGGTGACCCTCTATCTACAGACTTATTTAACTTGGTACTAGAGCACATAGTAAGAAGGATAAAAATTAGTACAAGCGGTATTATATTTAACAACAGACAACAGTTTATAGCTTACGCTGATGATCTAGTCATCCTAACAAGAACAAAGGAACATCTCCAAAAAATATTCCAAAAGTTCGAAGCGGAAGCAAAAAGGTATGGATTAAGAATCAACCAAGGAAAAACACAATACATGGTAATGAAAGGAGATATAAATAAAGAGGATAACTATATAAAAATGAAAGGAGAAGGAGATGAATATAAATTTAAGGAAGTAGCAGAATTCGAATACCTGGGAGTGACTGTAACCAGTACTGGAAGGGAAGAAAAAGAAATAGATAAAAGATTATTGAAGGGAAGTCGAGTTGTGGGTGCCTTAAACACGATATTAAAAGCAAAAAATGTATCAATAAACGCAAAAATCAGAATGTATGAAACGATAAAAAGGCCCACAGTGTTGTATGCGAGCGAAACGTGGGTAATGAATCAACAAGAGGAGAAGAAGATGCAGATATGGGAAAGGAAGGTCCTGAGAAAAATTTTTGGAGGTATACAGATAGCGGAGAAAACCTGGAGGAGACGAACAAATGAAGAAGTAATGAGGATGTATGGGAGACCAAAAATAACGACAAAAATACGAGCCCAAAGAGTTAGATGGCTGGGACATATTACTCGAATGCCAGAAACTAGAAACGTCAAACGAATATTGAATGACAGAGCATTGGGAAAAAGGAGACGAGGTCGCCCAAGGAAGAGATGGTTAGAGGCTGCAGAGAGGGATTTGGAAGAAATCGGGGTGAAGGACTGGAGAAAGAGTGCAGAGGACCGAAAAGAATGGAGAAATATTATCCAGAATTTAGAAGCCGTAGGCCTATAAGGCCTGTTAGCGCTGTTATATATATATATATATATATATATATATATATATATATATATATATATATATATATTCTTTAAGTTCATTATTTCTTTTTTACTATTTGTTGATTTTATCCTTAGAACTTTGAGGCTCTTGTTCTAGGCTCTAGAGGTTCTTGGGGTTGTCTCTATTCTTATTGCTTTCAAGGATGCTGTTGTTATGTTCTTCAAAAGTATATTATTAGGCTCTGTTCAAATAGGTGTAGACTTCTTTTTGATCATAAGAAATTTCTCTTTTCCAAGATCAATTTCTATTGAGGCTTTTAACATTCTGTATCGCTACCTGTTGAAAATTGGTTTAGTGCTATAACATGTCTAAAGATGAGCCTCTACAAATACATACTTTTATAAAAACAATCGTTACAATGTGACAAAGAGTAGCGATTAGTTTAGCTCCCATGTGCACCACCCATGGGCACAGTAAGTTTTCTGTCCAACCCATGTGGCCACTGGTGGCTTACAACTTGTTCTTGTTCATTTTATTGTGTATCTCACGGGTCCAAGGCCGGCCCCACATTTTTAGGGATAGCAAAATTTAGACAACAGCCAATTTTTATCTAGGGAGGGGGGCAGGCGCGGTCGCCGAACTTTCCCAGGGTGTCAAAAAAATCAAATTATGGCCTGGGAGTTAAATTGTTAAGTGTTAACGTGTAACTAATGTAGCAGCCTCTTTCGAAACTTAAAACGAAAACGGTAAAGTAATTTCGATTCTCAGAAATGATGACGTTTCGGAGTTATTATGAGTCTAACAATGACGTACGAAAATCTTTAGGCGTAAGGAATATCTACATATATGTATGTCTTTAAGAAACCAAAATACAGTGTGTTTACTTTTAAATTAGATAAAGGAGTACATCCAATACATGGCAACACTGCTTTCCCGCTTCCCACAATCATCGACAACATCTGCACTCCAGACCGGGTGAGCCATCCGTGTCCACTTTTATTGCTATATAAATGAAATACAATTGACTACATTTCAGTGGAAATTATATTGTTGGTTATTTAAAGGCTAATATTTGATAATTTAAGTAAAATTAATTTCCGTCAGCAGATCTCATAAAAAAATGTCATGACGGGGCTGAACGTTTTAAGAAAACAAAATACAATGTGTTTACTTTTAAATTAGATATAGGAGTACACCCAATACATGGCAACACTGCTTCCCCGCTTCCCACGCCCGAGCCACGCGGATTTATTCAGTCAATCGTCAATTGTACAGTGGCAATGCAACTCATTCTCATAAGCAATGTTGCCGATTTTAGCGTTTCCTTCAGTCGCGTATCTCTAATCAAAAACTAAACTGGTATAAAATATTTAATTGAATTTCGTTTTCATGTACCATTAGATTCAGATGTTTTCTTAAGGCGCATTTAAATCAAAGCGAACACGAAGGAACGAACGAAGGAACGAATTCGTAGGTGTTCGCTTGGTCATTCGTTCGCTACAAAGTAGGGCCATTTACTTTGAAGCGAACGTTCGCATTCGTTGATGATCGGGAGTGCATATTGCCCGCAGATGTTTTTAAGATGGGCCAGTGCCAGTCACACATTGTGTTTAAGTTTATTTTCGTGTATCTTGCTGGGTAAATTTTAATACAATAATAGCTTACAAAAATAGCAGGTATTATACGCTGTTTGAGGGAGCTTAGAAAATAACATAATAAAGAACCAGCTTTCTTAAAATTCTTCCTCGAAAAAGTTACTTGCTCTTGATATTATGACTATATTATGTTCAAATAATAAATTGTAAAATTGGTGTATCAAAATAAATTTGCTTTTAATTCATTTTAGCAATTAATTTGATTTGGTTACCTCATTAGTGTTTCTGGGTTGAAATTTATCCAATAAAAACATTAGGCTTTTAAAAGCAAACCACTTCGAACCCTCTTTTTGTCTTTCTCGTCTAAATGATGCCAGAAGCTAATTCATTTTTTTAGTTCAGAGACATCACAACCCATTCCTATAGAAATGTTAAAACAAGCATTAGTTTTTCTGTTTATTATTTTATATAGCTTCGATTTTGGGTTTCATAGGCATATTCCATATTGCAAAATTATGTTTTCACAACTACACAATAAACAACCCTCTCAAACTAATGTTTGTAAATAAATTAAATCAGTACTTCTAAACGAATTCGTTCGCTACCGTCTATCCACTGTCCACATTGAACAACGATCATCCTTTGATGATTCGCTCACTTACCGACATCGGTTGGAACATGTGCGAATGCGAACGAATTTGTTCGGTCGTGCTCGATTCGCTGTACAAATACAATAAAGTTAACGAACGAATTCGCTCGTTCGTTCGTGTTCGCTTTGATTTAAATGCGCCTTTAGAAGAACTAATTAGAAAATTTGATGAACTAGACAAGATGAATTAAGGAATATGGACGGACAAGTAAAAGCGTATCTGTCTAGTTACATACACTATAGAATATAATCAAAACCTAGTTAAAACAACCATATTGGTATCCAACCTGTTCATAAAGCTAATATTGTTACCTAACATCCGAAAATATTTCTTTGAGCGTTACATATTAATGGTACAAATATTTACTCTTGTAAAGACAAAGAGTTACAAATCCAACTTTACCCCCCAAAGAAATGATAATGAACACGACGAATTTGTAAAAAGAGTATTGGATATAAGAACACCTAGAATCAAAGATGTTAGTGGGAACAGCAAACCTATTAATGCTAAGCATGCTGAATAGTACAAGGGCTCCTATTGCTAATATTGATGCAGCTCCGCCCATTGAAGATTTGCTATGACCATTACAACAGAAATCGTTGCAGCAGAGAAAGACGAACACAAATTAAGAAGCATAAAGCTTTGTTTGCTCAACATAGCAGAAAATTTCCAGGTGTATATTCACTGCCAGATTACAGCTCTTAGTATTATAAATGTGTTTATAAGAGATGTTTTACAGAATGAAATAGGCAATGACATGAAGCACTTATTGGATTCTTTCAGCCTGCATCGGAAAGCTGAAGAATTCGCTAAATGTGAGGAAGCAGTTCAGTTTTTACCACCAAACGATATAGTAATAAAATTTTTTAAGCTACTTGTGTATTTTTTGTATGAAACTAATTTATGCAAGTGAAATTTATTTTCTAAACCAGGGATCTCCGCGAAAGGTATCTGCGAGACTTCCCAAAACGTTTGGCGACCGTGATAGCACTTATATACGGGTGTGCTTAAAAGTTGTTTTCATTGTTATTGCTTGAAAATAAAGCCTGTTTTCGATATCTCAAAAAAGGTCATTCATGAAATGTCATCAATATCCCATGCTGTTTCGATGTGTCGTGATTTGCCTATTAATAAATAAAATTGATACATATACCATAGGCACCTATTAGCTACTCGGAATAATATAGAACTGAGGATCAGAGGCTTGCTAATTTGAACAGTACACAGGTTTTTTTGCAAACTCTGTGAATAACTATACGAAGTGCACATGATACTATACAAGTAAGGTCACTTATTGACACTGGATCGCAGAGAACATGTATTTTACAGCGTACCACGCAAGAAATGGGGTTTTCTGCTAAGAGAAGGGAAAAATGCCATGATTTGGCCATATAAGCACTTCCAAACAACGAAATAAATTGTACGGGGTAACTGCGAGTGAAGGCGCTTTCTCTTGTTCTTTTGATGCCTTAGATCAACCAACAATTTGTGCAGATATCCCTCCTGTTTGTGACGACCCTTGGGTTGAGGAACTCAGTGCAATTTTATACAGGAATGAAATACCAGTTGCAGTGTGGTCTTGGAGCAGTTCTAGAAAGTAATATTTTTAATTCAAATTTATTTTCTATTATTTTCGAACCAGATAACTCTGCGGAAGGTATATCTGTAAGTCTTCCCAAATATAATAGGAGGTTTAATTTACACAAATTATATCAAAAAAGATAATTTTTTCTTTAAAATCATAAAATTTGCAATACAAACAATATAGAATATTTTAACTTAAATTATGTACAAAACAGT
The DNA here is from genome assembly GCF_917563875.1 of Diabrotica virgifera virgifera. Classification (NCBI taxonomy): domain Eukaryota; kingdom Metazoa; phylum Arthropoda; class Insecta; order Coleoptera; family Chrysomelidae; genus Diabrotica; species Diabrotica virgifera. Next base: position 50,422,059 of record NC_065448.1, read on the forward strand.
TGTTGTTACCGAAAACGAATATTTTGCTATAAGAGTATCCCTATATGGAATCACCGAAATAACAATTGTGCCAATAGAAGACAAATGGAAATTATTTTGTTTTATACCGAGATTTTTATACAGAATCTATTGCTCCAGATGTTCTTACTTTATTAACTTGTGTGGTGACATTGAAATTTTTTAAATTATGGTGTGAAAAACTTTTGATGTCTAACCTTATTGTCGTTTTAAGGTTATTTGTATATTTTACCTTCCAGATTAGTTTGTCTTTAATTCTATACATAAGCTTTTTATGTTCGATGTGATTTTTTGGTGAAGAGTTTGACCTTTGGTCCTGACAATCGAACCTGATATAAGATTGCTTTTGTCAATCAGTTGTTGAATGACAAACAAAAAAAAATGTACAAAATTAATATCTAACTAAAAAAACTTAAAATATTAAATCACTATCTGCAAAAAAATGAATATGTATTTCCATTATAGTAATTTTTAAATATCGTGTATCGGCGGCACATATCTACAACTTGTAGCCTGTGCCTGTGTAGCCTGTGAATGTATGCCTGCGTAATTTTCCAAACATACGTAACAGTGTATCAGATGATAATACCATCATATTATGCACAATTAAGAAATCGTTTATTGGAACAATAATTGTTACTGTACGTGCCAGTTATGAACAACAAACGCAGATTTTCGTTTTCATTTCATTGATGACATGCCAGCAGACCCTATATTAAGAAAATCACATGAAACTTGCTTATCGCAACATTCGGAAATAATAGAGATTCGCTGTGTTGATTCTTCCTTCGTTTTCTTCAAGTACCATCTACACGATGGAGGTCGGCAATCATCATTGCTATTCGGGCTTAAGGGACGGCTGCTCTGAAAAGCTCATTCATTTGATGCACATCCGTACCATTCTTCTACATCTTCCTAAGCTTCTCTTTCCTTGAATCGAGAAAACATAGCACCTAGCCAACCTAACTCTTAGCTCCAACTTCAGATCTCTTGTGCAGAGCATTCCTCTCATCTTGTTAAAATCTGCCCTAGACTTTTCTATTCTGATTTGAATTTGTTGGAAGTAATCATTTGTGGAGTTGATCATTGTTGAAAGATATACATATTGGTCCACTCATTCGACAGTGGTTCCGTTTATGAGAAGATTCTCGTTATTTCTTTAAGTTTTCGATATTTTCATGAATTTTGTCTTCTTTAACGTTCATTGTTAGACCGTATTCTTGTCCATACTCAGCTATTCTAGTCACAAATCTCTGAAGATCTTAATATGTTCGGCTAAGATGACTGTATTATCCGCATATCTAATGTTGTTAATGGGAACTCCATTTACCTTTCTTTTTAGCATCTCTTGCGAATAGGCATTAAAAAGAATTGGCGACAATACGCATCCCTGTCTCACCCTACGTCTAATTTCAATTTCCTTTGACAAATGTTCGATAACACGTACTTTTGCTCCCTGCTTACAGTACAAAGGTCATTGTAGTCTATCTTCTTTAATTTCATGACATTCATTAATTGTCCATGTCGCACTTTATCGAATGCTTTATTATAATCAATAAAACACGCATTTATATCTTGATGGACGTCCAGGCACCTTTGTATTAGTATATTAAGTGAAAAAAGAGCTTCACGCGTTCCTAGGCGTTTCTGATTATTTATAGCTGGCGATTATTATATTGATACTGTAGTAATCATGAATATTTTGCTGGAGTACATCTGGGGTCGACTTCAAAATTACTTTGGGAGAGCTACAACGCAAATAGTAACTAAATGGAACGGTTTTAGATAAAAGAGGAGATACATTTTATTGGAATAATTTATGGCGAAGTTGTAGAATTGTGTAGAGATTTGGGGATTTGCAAAATCTTTAAGTGTTCAATATATTTGAAAATGAAAACAACTTGGTTATGTGTACAGCTATAGCAAAAAATAGTTTTCAGTCTGAATCCATGAAAAATAAAAAACAATAACAAACAAAATGCGGAAATCCATATAATAAACATTATTTAAAAAAAGATGAAATTTCACCAAACAATCACATCGCTTTAAATTATTTACGTTTCAATTTTTTTTATGTGGACCTTCTTTATTTTCTAAATATTTATATTTGAAAACGGTGTATGTAACGACTCCTATTGAAATGTTTAAAAAATACGAATATAACAGAAACGTTCTGTAACGTAGAATATTAGATAACGTGTTGGTCGTAAAACGTTCGTTAGCAATTAGTAAATCTTGTACAATTAAAAGGTATACATTAATGCCTGGTTGCACCAACAAATCTTAAGCTCCAGCTTAGCCCAGCTCAGCTTATAGATAGGCTTTAAGTCTCACTTACGTTGTATCATAATTTTCGATTCCTATCTAAGCATGTCCTAACTGAGACGAAATTTAAGATGCAATCCACGTGGGAAACCATTATGGCAAGCTGAAAGTTGATCTAAGACTCGCAAAAATCTAAGACTCATGGTGCAACGTTTAAGATCCGTTGGTGCAACCAGGTATATATATTTCTTCGAGAGGTTCGTGGTTCAAATAGCGCTGTCAAATGTTTCGAAATGGGACACCCTGTATTTAAGTTTAATTTGAAAGTAGGCATTCAAAAAATCCTAGTGCAATAAATGGCCTGTTTCCTTCAACAAATTGCTCATTAAAATAACATATCTTGTGTCGGTGGTAACAGTTTAAAAGAATAAACCTAGAATATTTACCACCATTTACAACCATTTACCAAGGAAAACAAAGAAGCAGCAGCTTTCTTTGTTTTCCTTGGGGACTTTTCTGCTTTTCTGCAGCTTCCTCTTTGTTTTCTTAGCAAGCTTTGGCTCTTCTTCTTCTAGTGCATCAGATTCCTCTGGTTCTGCAACTTCTTCTGGAACAGGAGATTCCCCTTTTTTTGCTCCCTGTTTGTTGGGAGTACGTTTGGATCTCTCAGGTTTGGCTTTCTTAACTACAGCTTCGTTTTTGACTGGTTTCTTTGACCTTCCTTTTGGGGACCGTTTGGAAACTTCATCCTGACGTTCCAGAACTACGGAAATATTATCATCATCTACAGTTCCATTAGTTTTCTTAGCTCTTTCATTACGTTTTTATAGTTCAGGAACTTCATCCTGGTTTTCATCATCTACACTGTCATTAGCTATTACTTTTTCTAGGTTAGCTTTCCTTCCTCTCTTCTGTTTAACATGCTTTGCCTGTGAAGATTGAGTTGCAGCATCCACTTCCACTTTGACTACTTTTCTGTTAGGTGGCATGTTAATAAAAAAAGTGGCAGATCTGCCCACATCAAACAAGTTGACACTGCACTAAATGAGACATGCAACATAGTAATGGGGTGCATGAAACCAACGTCACTCTCAAATCTATATAAAGCAGCGGGTTTTGCAGAACCCTCAACACGCAGAGGAGTAGCAGAGCACATAGAGGATATTAAACAGATCGTGGATTTTTGCTTCTCATTCTTTAGCTTTTTATTGGCTTGTGTTTCGATTTATTTGCCATTCTTTACTTTTTCCTTTAAGATTATTAATCTCTTCATGTTCTCTATGATGAGTAGTTCTTTGTAGTTATACTTTTCTTGTTGACCACTCAACTGTTGAATAAGGCCATTCATTTTTTTCAATTCACTCTCATTTGTAGCAAGTAGTTCATCTTTTTTCGGCGTCTCCCAGAGCTGCAAAAATATACTGCCTCCTCTTACTGTAGCACTACCGCTAAGAGTACCAGATGGTTCGATAACATTACCATCTAGAGTCCCACATTTTCTCCTGATTTTGTCGTGGAAAGAGATCTACTTTTTCTTCCTCATGTGCCATCTCCTCTAAGAACGTCGCCAACCATCATGTCAATTCGCACTTTCGATGCCACTGCTCTAAAGAGATCAGCAGAAGCGCAGTTAAACCAAGCTTTCAAATTGTTTAACCGGGAGATGCGCCTTCTTCCACGACTTCTTCTACCCTGTATTCTTCCTTGTATTACTCATTGCAACAAGTTGTAACGCCCGTCCCTCATGACATGGCCCAGATATTACAGTTTTCTAACTTTAATTGAATTTAAAACCTCTCTTTTCCCATTCTTCTCAACGCCTCAACATTCGTGACTCTATCCACCCAACTTATTCTTAATATCCTTCTGTAGGCCCATCACTCGAAGACTTCTAGATCTGCTGGGCAATACTTAAATCTCTACAGATAAAAACATTGCCGAAGAAGAACTACATTGCGCTCTGGAGTTCTCTGTCATACTCTATTGGTGACATGGCTGGTTTACAATTGACCATTCCAAATCACGTGATATAATATGGCCGGAGGAGGGCAAAAATTTAATAATATAGGGCAGGGTTTACATAAGTTTTTGTAAAGAATATCCTGTTTGGTTTTGTTTTTTATTGTTAATTGTGCAGCGAAATTGTGATAGCAAATAAATATAAAGTAGTTTATCGTCTACAGAACTGAATTATCCCATAGTAGTTATTGGCACAAACTGGTAACTACTATGGGATAATTCAGTTCTGTAGGCGATAAACCACTTCATATTTAATTTGTTATCACAATTTCGCAGATTTCCCTACACAATTAACAAAAAAAAAAACAACCAAACAGGATTTTCTTTACAAATTAATGTCGATGTAAACATTAGATTTTGCCCTCCTCCGGCCATGTTTGACAGTTCATTGGAATGCCTAATTGTCAGCACCAACCAATTTTTGTGGTACCAACTATTGAAAGTCACTACGTTGACATAAATGTGTTACCAACTATTGAAAAAAAATTGTGAAAAACATCGGTTTAAATGTGAATTGATTTATGTTCATTAAATCACTTTTAAAAGAGTGATTTTTTAAATTATAATAGTAAAGTAGTGCTCTTTACTATTTTCATTTATGACAGATGAATAGGAATTTCTGAATTACCCGTGGTGTATATTTTGACAGTTTTAAAGATTTACTGATAGCTCTAATGGACGTTGGTTAAATATGTTCTATTTTACATACTTATTGTGAAAGTCACTAAATAATATACTAAGGAAGGTGGGACCTAAATGAAAATATTTGGAAATATTAAAAATTAAAATAAAATTTTAAATTGTAAAGCAAAAACAAATTGATCTTTAAAAAATGGATCTTACTCAACAAGGTATATTATTGTAACTGTTTCATAATTTTTGTAGTTGTAAATCGTAGCAGATAATTGTGCCATAGAAAATCTATTTTGTGCACTTTTAATGAATTTTCTCTTTAAGGTTATATTTGTGCAATTAAGTGTTAAGTTTGGAAAAAAAGGAGAAAAAAAAACAATTATATATTTTTAATAACCATATCTGTTTAGAGAGAAAACTTAGAAAGAGAAAATTGTACAGTTTTTCTATTTGTTAAGGTTAATCTGGTGATATTTTCCATTCATTGTAAATAATTTTTATCGAAACATATTTTACTACTTAGTTTTTTAAAGGATTGATTGACATGAAAAAGTATTTCTACTAGATGCATTTAATTTGCTGATTTTATCAGGCTTCCATGAAATTACAATAATATTATCAATGAGTAAACAATCAGTAAGAAACACAAGGTAAACAAGAAGACCTGGCTGGAGGGTAGTGGAGGTTTATCAACCCTAGACCCAAAGTTGCAATTTGTTTGTTAAAAAGTGTTTTTGATGCATTATGAAATTTTTAAAATCTATTAATTTACAGAGTTCTGAATAGTTTTATGAAATATAATGATCCATTTTCAAAAAGATCTTATTGAATATTTTTGGTTTAAAGGAAAAATCTTAGGAGTTACAGAGCACTAATTGAAAAAAAAAAAGAAGATTTAGGAGTGCTAATTTGTTTATAAATAAAATAACACACTTTCTGCGGACTTATAATAAAATAGCTGGTAAATATCTTTTCCCAAAAATGACATTTTTTCGATAATTTGCTCGAGACTATCAACTAACGTTGCGGTGGTTGCATAGCCAATAAATCCAATAAACAGGAGGACCAACCCAAATTCCGAGCAGTGTCAAAATGATAACGTTAATAGTTGGAACTAATATAGAAATGAATAAGAATCACTCTAAAATGGCGACTGTCATGGCGGAGTCGAAATTAAATTGCGACCTCGAAATGAATTAGAATCAGGCCCCTGGCATCTTCCGACTGATCTTTTGCCCTGTACTTTACTTGCCAATATGATTTGGAGGAATTCCTATCTTTCACCTATAAACACATGCTTCAAGTATTGTATTTTCCTCTCTGATTATTCTTAGTAATTATTTTGTTTACTCATGCGCCGAAGTATCTCATTGCTAGTAACTTTGTGTGCCCATTCAAAAAGAGAGGTCATCTTAGTTTTAATGAAACTTTACACTTATCACTGAGTATGTTTGGGTAGGTGTAGACCGTACTGCGCTACTATTGGCTCTCACAAGGCTACGTACAGCTCTAGGAAACTTTATAAAATCATTGAAAAACAAAATTATCATCTGTAGCTCACAGCCTACAAAGTGCTGTAGAGTAACGTTGACTATTAATTTGGTGTGTCATCTAGTATTGCTATATCTAAGGTAAACACCACCAATAGACTTCGTAAAAGAAATAAAACTCAAAATAAATTATGAAACTCTTCAAAGGGTTTAAATACCACACATATATTAGGAAGAATGAATAAAATCCCATAAAAAATATACAACTTGATACATTTTGTCTGCAACATAGATGCATTATAATGTTATGTTCACAATCGCAGAATGTCCACAAGGAAGAATTTCCTGTAGCTGGCTGTATACTATTAATTACAAGTAAATTTAATGAAAAATTTGTCTTGGTAAAAGGTATATTTATTTAAAAAGCCCATAAAAGGGCTACAAATTAAAACAAAACGTTTTCGCTCTGTAACAAGACCATCATCAGTGTTACAGGAACATGCTGAGCCACCCAAAAATACTAAGGTTAAAACCTTTTAAAATTAGACAAAATTTCTTATATACATAGATACATAATAAAATCCAAAGGATGGAATATAATCTCTATGGATATGGCCTTAGGGCAACATATGACTCCCACACGTGGGTTGCTAGGTATTAATTAATTAGGTCATTACGTTGAAATTAGGTCTTTCACATGGGAAATGAGACGAGTAGACAGATGAAACTTAACAATGGCCTTCCACAGAGTTCTGTCCTTGCTCCTTTTCTTTTCAGCCTCTATATTGCTGACATGCCTGAAACCGAATCTCGAAAGTTTGGATATTCTGACGACTGGACCCTTACAACAAGCCACCAATCTTTAGAAACTACAGAAATCACTCTCACGAATGACTTATCCAGCGAATACCTTAAGAAATGGAGACCACAACCAAGTACGACAAAAACTGAAGTATCAGCTTTTCATCTCAACAACAAGCTGGCAAACCGAGAATTGCGAGTGTATTTTAATAACAAGCTGTTGAAACACAATAAATACCCGAAATACCTTGGAGTTACTCTAGACAGAACGCTCACATTCAGAGAACACCTGACAAAAACAGTAGCAAAATTGAAAACACGCAACAATATAATACAGAAACTCTGCGGCACTACATGAGGGTCCACAGCATCAACTTTAAGATCCTCTGCTGTTGGCCTGATATTATATCCGGTGGCAGAATACTGTGACCAGTGTGGCAAAATAGCAGGCACACCCACCTGGTCGACACCCAACTAAACCGTGCTATGGGTATGATAACAGGCACAATTAAGCTCACTCCTACAATATGGCTACCTGCCCTTAGTAATATAGCACCACCCAACCTATGCCGCGAACATGCATTGGTTAAAGAATATAACAAAATAATTGACAGTCGCCAGCTTCTAGTCCACAACGACATCCCCGATATTATTGTAAACCGTCTCCGATCCAGGTTATACCCCCTCTACAATCTGCTCAAGCGCTGCAGCAATCCAACTTTGACATAAATACCCGATGGAGAGAAGATTAGGAAAGTAAGACAAATCCGTATTACCATAGCAAGGGCGGATCCAGGGAGGGGGCCATGGCCCCCTCCGAGAATTTAAAAAAATATAAATTTAAATATTGGCAGTTTAAATGTTCTTCAGTTTCAAACATAGTTTCAAACACATATAATATCTATAAAACAGGTGATAAATATGTTTTCTGGACTAGAATTGAACAAAAGCAGTAACAGAAGCTTCAAGAATGACATAGGATGTCTTATAAATCAAAATATAGATAAGTGGCAATTGTTAGAACGATCTTGGCAGCCATCAAAATCCTATCGATTTCCATATTCTATACACACAAAGAATAAAAATGAAATGAAGCGTTACTTGGATCACCAGAACTTACAACAAAGGAGTTGGTTGGTATTTTCGAATAGGTCAAAAGGGATTGTTTTATAAGTATTGAATTTTATTTTTCTAATGAAAAATATGGTCATAATAAAGGGATGACAGCCGAAAGCCTTTTCATGAAACCTTTAACATCTTTCGCCAAACTCATGGGCAAAGACGGAGCCATACTAATCCATGAAAAAACATCATATCACAAGGAGTGCGTTGAAATTTAGGTGGATTTTCTACAAAGTTATCACAACCCGCAAAAGTCAGTCAAACCAGAAAGACTCTCAAAGGTCTAAACAGATACAATACAATAAAATAAAGAAAGACTATATTATAATAGTAGAGTCTATAGTGTTCTTAGGTCGACAAAATATTCCTCTAAGAGGCTGTCGTGATGATGGCCTTCTGCTTCTGGACGAAGATGCTGGACCTAGCAATGAGGGGAATTGTTAAGATTTAAAATCTCATCAGGAGATAAGACTATTCAACGACACCTATCCGCAGCAACATACATTAGTAACATCAGTCAAAATAAATAATTAATAACATGTTGTGGTGAAGAAATAATTGAACAAGACATGAATCAGGTTCAAAATGCAAATTATTACTCTGTCACATTTGACGAAATAACCGACGTATCCCACGTAGAACAGCTTTATCTAAATTTGAAATACATACACAATAACAACATTCGTGAAAACTTTGTCAAGTTAATTGACGCGTATGAGAACATAAAAACAATTATTAGTGAAAATCAAGAAAGAGGGGAAGAACAAGGCCTGACAGAGTGACAGGAGAAGCATTGGAAAAAATAGTATAAAACTTGTTGAAAGAACTGCACTTGGATTCGAAGAAATGTGGATGTATCGGTAACAACTTTAATAATACTTTAATAACGATAACTTTTTATTGTCTTTATAGAACTCAAAAGTGTGTAAAAAGTGCGTTAAAACTCACCATTTTAACGGTAATTTTTAAAAATTACCCCCTGTCCCCCGGTACACCTCCCCAAAAAAAGTTCATAGCCCCTCCCGAAAATCGGTCCTGGATCCGCCCTTGTATAGTCTACCGGACATCATAGGAAAACCCAGCCCTTAATCGAATTAGAACAAACTGTGGAAGATGCGCCGACTCCCTCTACAGATGGGGTAAACTTCCCTCGCCTTCTTGTGACTGCGGCGCTGCAAGACAGACGATCAGTCACCTTGTTCAGGACTGCCCACGCAGAGCATACACAGGCGACCCTATAGACTTTGTAATGGCAACCGAAGGGTCAATCGAATATATAAAAAACTGGACATCTGTTTGTGATGCATTGTATAATGCATAAATCTAAATATATTCTGTGATGTACTTAGCCATACGCTAAATAAAATAAATAGGTCTTTCATCTCTTTCAACGTAATGACCTAATTAATTAATACCTAACAACCCACGTGTGGGAGTCATATGTTGCCCTAAAAGGCCATATCCATATGAATTATGTCTATCCATCCTTTGGATTTTATTATGTATCTATTTATATAAGACATTTAGTCTATTTTTAAAAGGTTTTAACCTTAGTATTTTTGGGTGGCTCACCATGTTCTTGTAACACTGATGATGCTCTTGTTACTGAGCGAAAACGTTTTGTTTTAATTTGTAGCCTTTTTATGGGCTTTTTAAATAAATACACCTTTTACCAAGACAAATTTTTCATTAAATTTAATGGCAGAATGAGTCAGAGCTGCGACAAACAACTACATAGTTATGATGCTAAGCCAGAAACATTTTCATAAGAACTGGTTTTGTTGTGATTTAACGAAATTTCTAAATTACCTTCTCAAAACCAACATTTAGAAAAATGCGGGAATTGGTGAATGTTATATATAGGTTCTCTATAGTTAGAAAATGTTGAAAATAATAATTGCCAATTGTACACTGATCAATTGATCAGTACAATTGGCATTAATATAAGAAGTATTTACATCTGAGAAAGAGCTAGTTGAAGCGGTAACAATAAAATTGGCATCTCAAGTATCTTTTTATAGTTTGATGACTGATGTGTCGTTTTATTGTTATACAATTGGCGCCCAACACATGTCACAGATGAAACATGAAACGTAAAACACGTTTCATGAAAATAAAACACGGCTAAACAAATCTTGAAGTCCGCCTACCAATGAAACGAGTGTGATTCATGCTCATAAAACATTTTTATTTTCGGAGAGTTTCATAAATGGCCGGACGTTTATTTATTTAGCAGTGTTTTATTTCCATGAAACGTGATTTACGTTTCATGTTTCTTTGATGTGCGGCCTGCTTAGGGCTCTTCCGATTCGTTTGTCGCGGTGAATCAATCCGCATTAACATTTTCGTTTTAAAATTGGTTGTGGACTTGGCATCTTCTACAATTTTCCTCCACTCGTTCCTGTTTTGCTTCTGGTTACCCATTCTCTGACTCCCATCTTCTTAAGGTCCTCCACTATCTGGTTCTCCCATCTAGTTTTGGGTCTTCCTCGTTCCTCGTGCCTAATACAGGTCTCCATTTGTAAATTTTCTTGGTAACGGCGTCTAGATTCCTCTTTTCTATATGTCCCATCCATCTGAGTCTCTGTGCCTTGATAAATCTGACGATGTCGTCTCCTTTCAGAAGTTCTCTTACTTCGTGGTTCATGAGTTTTCTAAATTAATTATTACCTAAGTTTAGTGATCCTGCTATCCTCCGAATGATTTTCCTTTCTAGGATCCTCAATCTTTCTTCCTCTTTCTGTGTCGGACACATTACTTCAGCACCATATGTGATTACTAGTCTAATTGCTGCTTTGTAAATTTTCAGTTTTGTATTCTGAGTAAGCTTCTTATCTTTGAGGAAGTTACTGTATTTCCAGTAGGTTCTGTGTCCTGCCTGGTTTCTTTCATTAATTTCGATACTTCTATCATTAGTTCCATTAACTGAGACTCCAAGATATTTAAAATATTCTACCTTTTCAAATTCATATTCACCAATATTTAAGCTTATCATATTAACTGGGTTTTTTCTTGAGCATATTAGGTATTTTGTTTTGTTTTGATTTATTTCTAAACCCCTTTTGGATGCTTCTTTGCATAACTTCTTAAATTCTTACTTTAAACTGTTTATGTTTCTGCTAATTAATGCTATGTCGTCAGCATACGCCACAAGTTGCGACGCGCGACGTCGATGTTATAATGGTACCTTTTATTTCTGTAGCTCTTATTGTTCCCTCTATAGCGACATTAAATAGTGACGTTGATAGAGAGTCGCCTTGTCGTACTCCACTTGCTATTTCTATATTTTTGGTGATTCCGTTATCTATAATTATTGCTGCAGTCGATCCTTTCATTGTCATTTTCGTAAGCTTTATAAGTTTCATTGGTATATCTAGGGTTTTCATGTCTTCTATTAGGTCGGGGCTTGAAGTCTATGAAAAGGATGTGTAAGTCTATATCATGTTCGTAACATTTCTCAATTGACTGTGTGACACCACAAAATGTAACAACTGTAGAGGAGTAACACTGTTACACAGCTGCTACAAAATATTGACATCATTAATCAGACAAAAACTCTCAAAACACATTGAAACTAAAATGGGAGACTACCAGCACGGATTTAGGGAGGGAAGGTATGATAATAATTTACATAAATATAAGAAGACGGATGCTGAAGTTGCCTTGGTTTATATTTTTACTTTCTCAGGTTAAAATCGATGTCTCACAGATATTACAAAATATCAAATTTCGTAATATGTTTCGTAAATTTTAAGATTTATTTTTAAGTATACTTGCCTTACATTATTGCATTTATATATTGGTCGTTAGTAGAATACTTTTTCATGTCTCTCGATCTAGTCCACTTTTCTACATTGAGTCGAAGAATATACGTAACTTTGATTAGGAAACTAAAAATATGAAGTAAAGGAATTTTTAAGACTGAAATTCGGACATATAGGGTTCAGTAACCCGCAAGAAATTTAAATTTAAAAGAGAAAAAGAAAACGATTGGCTTCTAAAGCATAGTTTTAAAAATTTTATCAACTTGAATACATTTCGGAACTTCCAAATTGAATTTTTTGAAAAGGTCGTTTAAAATATTTTTGATCTAGAAATTTTATTAGTAGTAAGGCAGCTAATAAGCTAGGTTCACTCATTTCACAACTGATGATGGTAAGGATATTTTTAATTTTATATGTGATTTGTTGCAGAACCAAGATTAGTAAAGTAAAGGGCCGAAGTATCATATATATTTTCTTCCAACTAGAATCTTGAAAGTGTATAATAGTTTGCATAACTCATTGGTGTTAGCAAGAAGGAGGGAGAATACTTCACATACATCTTCTCCCTATGTAATTTACTATTTGGGAATAAGCCACAATTTTACAGAAAATAAGTTTATTTTAATGTAAAATTGTGACTTATTACCAATAAAAATAGTCAATTGTATTATGATGTCACAAAAAATTAGATTTAGAACAATATTCTTCTTAACTACCTATATTATTTTTGAAACTTATCTAACTTTCTCAGAACATTACTACCGTTATAAATCTTTAAGCATCTATTGCAGTTTTGCTGCTCTATAAAAATAAAAATAAAAATGATATTTTAACATTGAATCAGCTCCATTAACACTACAGCGTTTTCCGTTGTAATAAAAGTTGATTAAGATTTTGATTAGGTTTGCCGATAAAATGTTCACAAAATGTTGACAAATTAAGTATTTCTCGAAACATCTATACATTATAAAATTCTTTAGAATCATTTGCATGCATGGTATACGTATCTGCAGAGATATTAACATGGTCTATACAGATATTAAACATATTTCTCTGTTTTAGCCCTTTACTTATCTGGAAGGGATCTGTCAATTGGTTTTGGATTCGTATTTACGCTTCTGTATGAATCATAAATAATTTTACTAATTTATTAAATATACCAAATTCTCGCATAATTAAGCATATTTTATATCTCTGTTTATCGTTTCTTCTGCTTGTCGAAAATCTACAGAGATTTGGTAGATATCTATGTCGTGCTTCCAGGATTTAGCTAATATTTGGTTAACGCTGAATAGTTGGTAAATAGTAGACCGTTCTGAGGTGGGATTACGATGAGTAGAATTCTATTTTGCTGACGTCACGTTGCCTAGAAACCGTCGATTCTCCCATTGTAAGATTCGTTTTGTGACGTCAGCAAAATAGAATTCTATCGATCGTGATCCCACCTCAGGGGCTAGATTCCGTGCACTGTAGATATCTACAGTCGCTTTCTATCGATGTCAATTGTCATGAAAATATTTGAATTTTTAGCTTTAATTGAATTATTTTCTAGTTTTGCTAGGTTATACTCTAATTGATGCTGAAGTGACACTTAGTAAAACAAGAAAATATTTGAATTAAAACTAAAAATTCAAATATTTTCATGACAATTGCCATCGATAGAAAGCGACTGTAGATATCTCCGCGGAGTGCACGGAATCTAGGCCCAGGTCTGAATCCGGCCTGGTATTCCCCTATGATTTGCTCTGTGAAGTGACTCAGTCACCTCTTTACAATCAACGTAAACTCTTGCAGCTCACACAGAGTGAGGATATGCATTTGTAGTCTTTGGAGCTGAGTTTGTCTCCTTTTTTGTGGATTGGTAATTGCTTTTATCCAGTCTCCAGTGTGTTCTTCAATTTTGAGGTACTAAAAGGGGGCGACTACGAACTCCCCCACGCTACCTAGATTTTAATGGGTTCAGTTTTATAGTAGGATTAAAAGCGACTACGAACTGCCCCAAGCTACCTAGGTACTTAATAGATAATATTTTTGTGAACATATATAGTTTTTATTTTACTTTATTGTATTCAAAAAGGAACCCAATTCCCAAAGCATGAGCGAAAATTATTAAATAATGAAACTATAACAATATAATCGAATAAAGTTTATTTATAAATCTACATTAACTTATATACAATAACAAAAACTACAGTTAAACAATAACAATGCTTAATTCTAATGTCTGATTAGTGATTAAAATAAGTAAGAGTGAACACTATATTTTAGATTTTAAAAGTTAGCTGCATAATAATTGCAAACTTAATGAAGTCTAATTTAGTAATGTTTTGATTAACGTAATATTCATTTAGCCTATTTTCAATAAAATCAACTTTTTGCCGTTTTATCAAGTTTTTTTTTTCGAATCTAAGCGCAGTTCTAATTTTCACATATACTTCTGCTTGAAAATTTAACAAAATGTCTGTAAATTTAAATATGTCAGGATGTGATTTATAAAAAAACATTCGTTAAATTTCGAGTGAAATGATTCACATGCGTTTGTAGTAAATATAAGAGATGATGAATTTGAAGCCCACATGTAAGGTGGAAATTTTATATCTTCCGTTAAATAATAATTATCAACTAGGTAATCACAAAATTGCAAAACTCTGTCATCTTCTGGCATAATATTAAAAAGTACATCAGAAAAAAAAGTCACCAACATCATTTGGATCTAAATAAGGAATGCTGAAAAACAATTTTAAATATTTTCCAATAACAGTTTGATTTTTATATTCCGAGGACAAACCTAAATTTTGAATTTTTCGGTACCAATTTTGTGGTAAATTTTAATAAGGAAATTTGGAACAAAAAATAATAATGTCCGGCCATATTAACTTGGCTGCATACTAGAGGAACAAAAAACATTTTTGTAGCCATGTATAGTAAACATCTGACAAAAATATTTAGAACAGTATTGAAAAGTTCCGTCTACAAAGAATCTACAGTACACAAAAAGTAAAGATTTGTGAAACAACTAAAAATTGCGGAATTATTTTTCGTAGATAATAAAAAGTTTTCACCTGTATTTGTTTTTAAATTTAAGTTCACTAACACTTGTAGAACTTCTTCCTGTGACTTGGGCAATGATGGTGTGGATTTTCTTCTTGCAGCATAGATATTTCTTCGAACGCAAGAAATGTCTTCCGTCGTCAGCGGTAAATTGCTGAAATTTTCCTTCCTCAATTCCTCGTGGACAATCTTTAAAGGTATTACACATATATCTTCTACAGCTTTCCTCTTTGTAGAATTACTAAAAATTTGCCGGTCAACGTGGATATCTGGAGCATGATTATGCACCACCGATGCTTTTTCAAGAATAACGTAATTTTCATCACCTTCCTTTGTGTACACTTTTTGTTGACACCCTTTTTTGATGCATCGCCATCTAACTTTTCCATCTTTGGAGACATGGGCCTTTGAATATTTATATTCATTATCCACAAGGAAAGAAAATTTTTCCTGTAGTTGGCTGTATACCATCAATAATAAAAAAAAAAACAGTAAAGTTGCCGTAAAGTCATCGAAATGTAAACAACTCAATTTTTTGTATCCCACATGTTGGGAAGTTAAATACCTTACCTTAGGGCATTATTCATGTTGCCATTTGCCCATCACAAGGTATTTTATGTAAATATGCATCTATAAAGCATAAATTTTATATTTAAAGGGTTATTACCCCGATATTTCTTTGGTGGCTCAGCTAGCATCCAGACTGTCTTACACTGATGATGATTTTTTAATAAAATCGAAAACGTTTTGTTCTGATGTAGCCCTTTAGGGATTTTAATAAAATTTTATACCTTTACAAAGGATTTATTCCAATTTTTATATTCATTAATTATTAATAAAAGTTCTCCCCTTTGACTAAACATAGTCGTTGGATTCGCCATTTAAAAGTTAAACACTAACGGACAAAACCGGACACTATACCGTAATACTTGCAACTGAAGTGAATAATTGAAAATATTTATATTCTTACTTTCAACTACAGTAAAACTTGGATAATTCGAATCTCAGGGGACTGTTAAAAAAATTCGAATTATCCAAAAATTCGAATTAAAAAAGAAATCTACAAAAACAAGGATTACCTACAAAAACATCTGCATATGATAAAATATCAGTAGTTGATCAGCAAAAAAACAGTAGTTGATCATTTTTATCGCTTGGAAATATTTTTGTTCCTATGCTTGCCCGAGTTTTGTCAACCTAAAAAAATGGGCTAAAAAAATTCGGCCAAAAATACCAACTAAAACATTTGCAAGCTATAAAAAAGACCGACTTTATTTTTTTCAAAGAGATCCGAAATTTTTAGCTATTTTTTAGAATTTAGCTTCTCAGTAATGACAAAAGATTCTAAGATATTCAGAAAAGATAGCAGAAAGTTCGAATTATCCAAAATATAATTCGAATTATTCACGACTTTTTACCATTATTTATATAGGAAATGCTAGGGACCAGAATAAAAATTCGAATTAAAGCAGATTTCGAATTATGGAAGTTCGAATTAAGCAGGTTCCACTGTATAATCAAATTTGGAATTTCCGGCCATTAAGACTTAATCCCCAACTTTCTCGGCGATGGGGCAGCAGGTACTTGGGATTAATGGGCCCAGGTAGTTCGTGGGGCAGTTAGATAACGCCGCTTAAAGGTAGTAAAGGTACTAAGAGGTAGTAAATGTGGAACATATACATACACTACTTACTTATTTCATTTTAATTTGCTTGATTTTTTAAATTTAAAAATCAGATTTAAAATAATAAAAGATAAAAAGTTAGGGATTTAAAAAATAAAACACGTTCTCACTGGTTGGGATTATAACTCATTCGCGGTCAACGTTAAAAATAAATAGACGCGAAGATAGCTGCAGTATTTAGTGACGTCAATCTAACGGGGTTTATTATAACTGTATATGTATATGAAAATATTACCGTATATGAAAACTGAAACTTTATTTATGAAAACTGTTGTTTTTAGCATTTTCTTTAAAGTTCCATCACATTTTCTCACCTTGGATTTCTACAAAATGTTTCAAATCGAAATTAGGTAAATCGGTTAAGTTATTCTGAAGGTGTTGTAGAAAAGGTATAACAAAAATAAAATAACGTTTATGCAACGTCATTTAATGTTTACATATCGACAAGTGTTCCGGACAGACTGTATGACTTGTCGCATCAGGCTTTTATAAGACTAGATAATTTTTTATCGCAATATATGTTGCTATTACTATTAATATTCTGTTGTTCTGCAGTAAAATCATTTATAATATGGAATATCCTTACTAATCTGTTTGTTGAATGATAAAATAATGTAGCCTGGAATTTATATTGAAAAATATTTGTTTGCTCACGATTTGTATACAGGGTGGCCACGTTCGTTTGTTTTGAATTCAAGACAGATTTTTTCTAAACAGGGTTCGAAAAAATGTCGGATTTATTTTTACAGGGTGTTTTTTTATAAACTAACTTTCGTCGCCATCCAGTAGTTTAATTGGTGTATTTTGCAATGATTTTTATCTTTTTCTTTACACCAGATAAAAAATAGACTTCCCTCAGGTTATCTAACAATACCCGATTATGTATATCTTGCCAATTTTTGAAATCCGTTTTTCGTAGTGTTAGTTGTTTTTATCCTACCGTGTACTACCTCTGTATTTTATATTATTTAATGTATTTTGGTGCTTCTTAACATATTGATGCAAAATATACACGTGTATACAAATACAGATTTTAATTTGGGCTGGGATTGTGCCAAAAGTGGGCAGCTCAA
Source organism: Diabrotica virgifera virgifera (assembly GCF_917563875.1). Classification (NCBI taxonomy): domain Eukaryota; kingdom Metazoa; phylum Arthropoda; class Insecta; order Coleoptera; family Chrysomelidae; genus Diabrotica; species Diabrotica virgifera. Next base: position 50,439,979 of record NC_065448.1, read on the forward strand.
TAAACTGAAATGATATCTCCAACCTATTTTATTTATTTCAACTTTATACATATAATAAAATGTTATGTAATAAACGTTATTAATATTGCAAAATTGTCTCCTATTGATTTTGTTCTTGACTAACCTTAAAATAATTTAGACTAGGTTCTTTTTTCTAATGTAATAAATGTGGAGAATGTGATGGCCTATATTGCTCTAAAATTTTGACATGTCCAGTTTTATACAATAACTCATAGTGTAGTTTTATCCTGTGACAGTTTTGTATATGTCAGCATGAAATGAGCAGGCTTTATTAGATGGCCTAGCGGGGTCCGGACAAATAATCCCGGACAAAAAATCTCGGGACAAAAAATCCCTGGACAAATAATCCCCGGACAAAAGATCCCCACAAAAAATCACGGAAAAATAATCCCCACAAATTTTTTTGGACAAAATATCCCCACAAAAAATCCCCAAGAAATATTTGCTGCCGAATAATTCTCTAAAAATGTTTCCGAAATTTTAACAAATTTCGAATTCCAATTTCATACTGAAAACTTTAAATTATACATGACAAAAAAGTGTGAGTTTTTTCAAAAATCGTGGAAGATATGGGGAATGAGCTAAGGCCCCGTTCTCATGACAGGCGCTTAACGCGAGTTTTGATAACGCGCGATTACAACTACATACATTTTACTGAAGACCGTTCACATGCTAACGCGCGTTTAGGTCATTAAGAGGCGCGTTGGCATGTGAACGGTCTTAAGTAAAATGTATGCAGTTGTAATCGCGCGTTAAGCACCTGTCATGAAAACGGGACCTTAGCTCATTCCCCATATTTTCCACGATTTTTGAAAAAACTCACACTTTTTTGTCATGTATAATTTAAAGTTTTCAGCATGAAATTGGAATTCAAAATTTCAGGAAAACTTTTAGAGAACTATTCGAGAGCAAATATTTCTTGGGGATTTTTTGTCCTGGATTTTTTGTGGGGATATTTTGTCCAAAAAAGTTTGTGGGGATTATTTGTCCGGGGATTTTTTGTCCGGGATTATTTGTCTGGGGATTATTTGTCCTAGCTTCGGTCTAGCTCAGCACTTTTACCTTCCCATGGACATGGAGTTTGTTTTCAAATAGGTAAGTGAATGTATTTCTTGTTTCGTTACTCCATAGCCTTCAATTTATGATTCTGCTACATACAAACCGTTCCAACAAAAGTGACAGCACTCGATTTTTTCGTACAATTTTTACAAAATATTTTAGTTTATGCTCTAAGTGGTAATTTTGAGATTGGAGAAACTCCAAAAAATACAAAACTGAAAACCTTTTTCTTTTTGAGGGGATAAAAAAAGTTGGAAAAGCGTCTTATTAAATGTATAGGAAGGAAGGAAAGAAAGACTTTGTTGAAAAATATTAATAGAACAATAACAAAATTCGTAGACCACGATGGTACGGAAATTAAAGATCAGCGTGAGGAACTATTAAAAGAAAAATAGTTCAAAAAAAGAGGGGAGGTTATTTTTGTATTGGAGCCACAATATATCAAAATATAAGACGAAAAGCCATGATTCTTATAAAAGGTAAGTGAAACAATAGCACGAAGTACAGAGGAAGAAGATTTGGTCTTCTAGACGTTGTAGTTTATCTTCATTTTATCCATCAAATCATATCCAATTCAAATAAGACCATTTTTGTTGTACAAGTAAGTTTGAAAAGCTGATATGAATGCCAAACCAGAAACAGAACAGCTCTATCCCCCTCTTAACGTTAATAGCTCCTTCTCCCTCTATCGCTCCCGCGAGTTTCAAAGCCCGATTTTGGGGACGACGTTTTGAAGCTTTGTGAACGGTTCCGTTGAAAGGCAATCCTTTTAGAATTTGGCACAATAAAACTTTAGTGTTCTTTCAAATATAAGCTAATTAAATGTCTTAATTTTGATAACAAAGCTGCTGTGAAGTAAAAAAAACTATATTCGTCCCAAATTGTCATAGAACAACTTTTCTTGTTTTAAAATTTGTGAAGAAATGTAAGCTTTCCAAATATGAACAAATAATTTGCCTGCAGACAATGGTTAATAAGTTATTTTAAATGTTTATAAGCAAAAAATCGACATCAAAATGATTTTGCAATACTTAAAATTGTTTTTCTTCATTTTTTTTTTTTAAATAATATTGATAGAATATCTTTTTCTTTCATAAGCTACCCGTAGCATTACTGTAAGTAACTTCATTATTTTCTGACTTATATTGTTGCAAACAAAATCAATTTGGGATAAACAAATAAAATAACTTTTAAATTATTTGATCGATCGCTTTGAAATTTTGAGCATATTTTAAGCACCACAAGACCCAACATTTCGTGTAATATGAAGGTTCTAAGTTCATTTAAAAAAAATTATTAACGTTTATAAAAACCGAAATTTCTGACTCATTTTACAATTTTCTAAGCAACAAATAAGGAAAGAAACATTTAAAAAACTCCAATTTTAAAGGGTTTTATATGACATATGTTTCTTACTCTTAAATTTGTAAATTTGTTTCAAATGCTTCACTTTTTGCTGACAGATAGAAAGCGAAAATTTACCATTTTTTGACCTTAATTTGTCAATAATCAAGTAAGTTCAAAAAATCGACTGCAGGAAATATATTATTCGCTGTGAGCCGATGAGTAGAGGGGATTAAATAGTTTTCGCCAGTGCTGTTAGTGGCAGTTTTGTGCATTTAACTTGAACAATTTTACAAGAAAAGTACAAGTTTCATACCGCGAAAGAGGGCTACCGGATAAACTCACGCCAGTAAAAACAGAGATAAGCTTTAAATTTCATATAAACTTCTTTTTCTCAATGACCTCTTGGGTAAGCAGTTATCCAGTCGCAGGAACTTATATACCGTGTGTTTACTTGGAAATTAGATATAGGACTACATCCAAACCATGGCAACACTGCTTCCCCGCTTCCCACACCCAAGTCGCGAGGATTTATTCAGTCATTCCTCGATTCTAAAGTGGTAATGCAGCTCATTCTCAATAGCAGCGTTGCCGATTTAGTGCTTTCTTTAGTCGCCAATATCAAATCGAAAACTAAACGTGTGGTATTAAATACTTAATGAATAAAATAAAAAAGCATTAATACTTTTACTATTAATTATGTGTATTTGTTCAGTTTACAGTTTACAATAATATTTCAGTTCATAATTTGTGTTTATCTAGATAAATATCTATTTTTCTTGTTTTGTAATATTTGACATACACCAATTTTACAAGAAAAGTATAAGTTTCAAACCGCAAGAGAGCGCTACCGGCGAAACTCACAGCGAATAGGTTCTTGTTGTAGAGGTCTATACTACTCATAACAAATGTCGTTTGTCTAGCCGTGCCAGTGTCACAAACAGTGTACTCTTTTGCTTATTTGTCTGAACTATATAAAATATATAGTCGTATCTATGTCGAGTTTGTGATATACAGAGTGGGCCAAATAAAAGTGTCCACCTCGATATTTGGCAGTATTTATTAGATTTTAAGAAAATGACGAAACAGGTCGATTTTTGATCAAAGGTGGACACATTTTTACGGTACATACATCTGTCATTTGTCAACCCCTCCCTTCCACATCCCCCACCCCTTATTTTTAAATAGGGAATAGGGGTCGTGTGCTAGCTCATTTGAAAGGTTATTCAATTCTCTATTCAGTAATATTAACATTGGCATAATTATTTGTACAGCTTGAACATTGAAATTAAGCAAAAAGCAATGTTTATTTATCAAAAACCATTTTTTTCTGTTTTGTGACAGCAGTAGAATGTATTTTGAATTAAATAAATTATATACATTCTTCTTTTTTATGTCAATTAATTTAATTCAATTTTTTTTTCTTGGGCACCCTGTATAAATATTTAGGTTAATGTTTGTATTACTGAATAGAGAATTGAATAACCTTTCAAATGTCTAACACACAACGCCTATTTCCTATTTAAAAATAAGGGGTGGGGATGTGGAAGGGAGGGGGTTGACAAATGCCTATGTACCGTAAAAATGTGTGTCCCTTAGATCAAAAATCGATCTGCTTCGTCATTTCCTTAAAATCTAATAAATACTGCCAAATATCGAGGTGGACGCTTTTATTTGGCCCACTCTGTATAAGTTTGTGTACATATTATGATCTTTAGGAACATTTTTAGTGTAGGTATGGGAAATTAGACTAATGGGACGATGATCTCTGCATTCTCTAGCGTTTTTCTTCTTAGGGAGACAAATAAAGGTCGAAGTCAAGAATTCAAGATATAGGATGTATATAGGAGGATATTGGTACGAAATTCAATGCGTAGAAATGAATACCGCCCACCCAAAAATTGATAGAACTTGTTAATTTAAAACTAAGCTTTGGATTAATAAAGCAACACTCTCCATAAGAAAACAATTTCTGTCATTTACACTGTATTTGTATACACACAATCAATTATATATTTTGTTTTGTATAAGTATTATGTAAGTAGGTAACAATCCTATTTTTAATATAAACATATCACTAACTTTTTTCCTTTATATTGTTCGTTTTGTGTAGGTTTTATTTTGTTTATTGTATGTAAAAAGTATGTAATTTCCGTTGTTGACAATGCATCCTTCAACCGATAAAATAGTACAAAATATTAAATGTTTGCAATAAGCCAACTATCGGCCATGGGCCACATTTTTTTTATAACATTGAGATATCTTTGGAAAGCTATTTCATCAAATTTATATCTTTAAATTATGAGTAAAATTTGCTTGTATAGCTTCTGTGATGTACAAACACATTTGAAGTTTTGGTATTTACTATTTTTGGTTCTTTTGCTGGAATTAAGCCACAATTTTACTTTACAATTAAGTTTATTTGACGTTTAGATTTCCACTTCGGACATCGTTTTCAAAATATTTCCGAAGTGCAAATCGAAATGTCAAATAAACTTAATATTGTAAAATAAAATTGTGGCTTATTCCTACCAAAAATAGTAAATTGCATTAAGATGCCACAATAAAATAGCTTCAGAACAATATGAAGTTTTGCTGCATAAACACTTGGAGGGTTACTAATTTTATATTACTGCATAATATAATCGGCTGTGGATCATAAATAAACTTCAACTTTTTAAAACACATTTTTTTTAAGTCCTATCTCCCAATCGAAGGGTTGGATATCGTCATCACTATCTTTACTCTATCTACCGCTACTTTGAAGAGTTCTACAGAATTGCATTTAAACCAGTCCGTTAAATTCTTCAACCAGGACACTCTTTTTCTTCCTATACTTCCTCCTCTATCTTTGCCTGTATTATCAGTCTTAGCAGTTCATATTGCTGTCCGCTGATTACGTGTCCCAGATATTGTAACTTTCTCATTTTTATTGTGTTTATTATTTCGTATTCTTTGCCCATTTCTCGCAATACTTCCGTGTTAGTTTTATTCCGTGTCCATGCTATTCTAAGCATCCTCCTATAACATCACATGTCAAAGGACTGTAGCTTATTTATGTGTTCTTGTTTCAATGCCCAGCTTTCAAGTCCGTATTGCAGTATCGAAAACACGTAGCATCTCAAAGCTCTTACCATCAGTTCTAATCTAAGATCTTTGTTGCAGAGAATTGTTTTCATTTTTACAAACACATTTCTTGCTATTTCTATCCGGGCCTTTATTTCTGTTGTTTGATCGTTATTGTCTGAAATTCGGGTTCCTAGGTATTTGTATTAATCAACACCCTTTTATCGCTACATTTCCCAAATCGTCGGTCTAATAAGCGAATTGCCTAAGTCCATTTTTTGCGAACATTGTTTTTTGGTGTCATCTAGTAGTAGACGGTAAAAGCTACCGTCTGACAATTCCCACAAACGCCATGATTATTTTTATTTCGCTCCAATTTCGCTAAACGAATTTTGCTGAAGTCCCACGTTTTGTTCACATTCATACGAATATTGCCTATGTCCATTGTTTAATCAGATGTTCGCTCGTACGTAACAGTGTTTCTTTTTTTTTTATATGTTTATTAGGCAATCTGTTATAACATATAACAATAGGCACATTTTATCTGAGAAATAATGACATGAAGAGATTGTGACCAGCGCCACACATCTCTATAGAGATAATATTAAATTACTGTATTACATATATTAACTTAGCTACTGTAAAAATATTAATGTCTGTGCGGTAAATCTAATGGTGTCTGTCTCTTTAACCGTTTTGTTTCCTGACTGTTGTCTAACAAATTAATTGCAAGCACATTCGCGTGGCTTTCAAGACGTACGATGTATTTTGCACTTAACTCCACTATCACTTCACTGACGGTTTTCGTTTCCAGATCATTGTAAATATCCCTGTTAGTAACAAACCACGGAGCATCGATTATTGAACGTAACATCTTGGACTGGAATCTCTCAATTATGGATACATTCGACTTGGATGCTGTTCCCCAGAGCTGCAGACCATATGCCCAGACTGATTTGAATATTGTGTTGTAGACTAGCAGTTTATTTCTTGTCGTGAGCTTAGACTTACGCGCTAGAAGCCAATAATGCTTACTTTTTATGTCAAGTTGTTTCCGTTTGTTCCATATATGGGTTGTCCAGGTTAATCCCCTGTCCAAGTGCATGCCCAGATATTTTACAGAGGTAACTGAGGGAATGACCTTATTATTTATTGTTACTGTAGGTGATTCACCGTGACATTTTGTAAAAACAATATGGTTTGATTTTTGTTCATTCAATTTAATTCTCCAATTTTGTGCCCATGTATTTATTTGATTTAATACTCTGGAGTTTTGCAGCAGCTTCGACGGGATTTTTGTGTACTGCTAGGATTGCAGTATCGTCTGCAAAGGTGGTGGTCGTTGTATCACGATTTGTGGGTAAGTCGGCTGTGTAAATCAGATACAGTTGTGGTCCCAGAACGCTTCCTTGCGGTACCCCTGATCTGATGGGATATAGTGTTGTATAGGCTGACTCAAACTTCACTCGAAAGTATCTTTCTGATAAATACGACTTAAGGAGTGTATATAGTTCCTCTGGTAAATTCTTTTTCAGTTTATACAACAGTCCTTGATGCCAAACTTTATCAAAAGCCTGGTTAACATCGAGGAATGCTGCTGAACAGTAACTTTTTTCTTCAAATGTTTGATTTATAACGTTGACCACTCTGTGAACTTGTTCGACGCACAGTGGTTCCAAATGCTGAAAATGTGGTCATGAGGCAAAAAAAGGAGTCCCTATTTAGGGATTTTCATGTTTACAGTTGTTTTCTCATACTATCGTAGAGTCCTAATATGCAGGTATGACGATTAGACTAGATGTATTCTGGTTCACAACTCAGGAAGGAACAAGTGGGTCATGTCCGGGGTTATTTTGGTCGGCAGAGAAAGTGAAAAAGAACGCTATATTGAAAACGCTGTAAAACGTTTTGTGGTTTATCAATTTTATCGTTGTAAATCAGATTCTTCTTTTTTAAGTATGTAGTAATGTAAGATGTAACTTAAATCAACATTTATTAACAATAAATGCCTTAAATTTGTTAATGCATAAATAGTGAAAATATATATAAATAATTAAAATTTTGCAAAGATGCATTCAAAAAGTACAAAATGCTGCATAATTCTGCGACTAATGTTTATTAATCTTAAAGTATATAGTACGGAGATACAGAATCACTTCTGTTTAACTGCCTATAACTGCCTATGCATTGCTGGCAGTTGTTTGAATACAAAAGTGGGAAATGACGCATATTACATAATTCTGGCGATTGTTGCGTATGTATGGGCAGTTGTACATAATTAATAGGTTCTGAATATTGTACTTCATAAATAAAATGTATTGGTAATCAGCAGTTTCAAAAGTCCCTTATAATATAAAATTTTAAACAAAAATGCGGCTAAAATAAAATATTCGAATTTCTTTCGTCAATATTGGATCCGCCATTTTGTTTAAAAAAAAAGTGACGTTAGATTTGTAATCAGCGACCTTAACCTACCAAATTTGGCAAAAAAATTTCCTTTTTGATTGATATTTTCAATTTCTTTCCGCCCTGTTGAATCCGCCATTTTGTTTTTCAGAAAAAATAATGCCAGATTCGTAATCAGCGATGCCAAAAACCCTTAAGAACGAAAGTAATTCCAAAATATATAAACAATATACGCTTTTAAAGGTTCATGACCACTTTTTCGGCGTTTGGAACCACTGTGCGACGGTACCATGCTCTTTCCTAAAGCAAAATTGCTGGTCGGGTATCATATTTCTGTCTGCTAGTATTTGTAGAAGTCTTTTTTCTATTATTTTTTCCATGATCTTAGACATTACACAACAGTGTTTCTGAAGTTGTTTTAATTGAAAATATTGTATATAAATAGAAAGTTTGTGTAAATATTTTGTTTAATTAATTTTGGTCACTTATGTATTGCTTGGAGTTAGGCAATTTTCTCTTTTAATACTTTTGTTGTCTGTTGGACATAGGCAAGCTCCAAAGTTTTTGCCTCTCCTGTAAAATCTTCAATATGTGACTTAAACAATTTGCTTATTAGACCGACGAAATGTGTGTTTGTTTGTATATTTGTTTTCGTTGTTATTATCATGTATTTGATTTTTTATATTCCTGTTTAGTCCATATTTTTCATGGAAACTGTTTGTTTTATTTAGCAGTAATTGGAGTTGTTCAGCAGAGCTTGCCATAATCACGGTGGCATCTGCATATCTTATGTTGTTAATAGATCTTCCGTTAATTATTATTGCTTCACTTTGAGATAGTAATGCTTCTTCAAAAATGATTTCACTATTATATGCATTAAATAGTAATGGAGGCATAATAAATTCCTGCCTAACTCCTCCCCTGATTTCAATTTCTGGACTGGGTTCCTTATCTCTTACAATTTGTGCTCTTTGATACCAGTAAAGGTTTGTTATTATTCGTAAGTCCCTTTTATCTTACACAGATACATTGTATTAATTACCGGAAAATTAGCTTTATTTGAAAAGTTGAATGACCTTGTGATTCTTTAGTGGATGCCTCTTTGTTGTGGATTTTTTCTTTATTCCAGGCGACCCATTTTGGCATCTGCTTCTTCGGGGCGTGTTTTTAGTAGTTGTAATGTAGGCTCTCGTATGTATTTGATTTCTAGCGTCGATAGCTGATGATTAGGCGCCTTGTGAAGGAGGTACGAAATGTTACGAAGATATGACATACTGTTTGTAAAACGGTTACATTTAGCTTTTGTTTATTGATATTTGTGTTGGTTTTTTGCGTGAGTCGCGTTAAGGGCAGCTATGGATTTTACCTCCGTTTGGGAAGGTATAATTATATAATGGGATCGTATTCGAAGAGTTATGCACTATTTATATTTCCATGACCGTTATCAATCGTTGTCAAATGTAAACACGGTAGCCGTGTCGGTGACACCTGATTGATAACAGTGTGAACACGGGAGCCGTGTCGGTGGACTTGAAAGTGTTAACGAATCTTCACTATGGAGATTTAAAATTAATCTTGAACAGATCCAAATCTCCACACCAAACACTTATTTGAAGTAGCTTACCAACGATAATCTTGTAATGGCCTCATTACTCAAATACAGTTCAAATTACAGTACAAGTTATCCATGGATTATAACAGCATTCCTTTTTATTTAATAATCGACATATTTATATAGTAAATTGTAAACGCAACTTTATGTATGAGTTTGAATCTTATTTTTGTTTTTTTTTGTGTAAAATATAAACTGATTTTAAGACATTTAAACTATTATTATATAATATTCAACCAAAAACATTTTTAATTTGATAAGAACTAATATTAGACTTAGTTTTAATGGTATGAAAATTTAATGTAATATGGTTAGTTTTTATTAAAGGTTTATTTATTCTTTTGTGTAGTAAGTCTCTCAATAATTTCTAACATGTTCCTTAACGCAGTACTTAAATTCTTCTGTTTGCTAAGTAATCGCTCATTATAGAAACAATCCCCATTATTGATAAAATAATCACCTATTAGCAGTTGTTATTTTTAGATTGTGCAGAATTTGTTAAAAGACTACATTTTGGGCCACTAGATGTTGTATACCATTAATATTTTTCATACTTTTAGAAATGAAATTACTAGATTGTGCAAATTTCCAAAACTTTTTTTTAAGTATCCGTCTATCAATTACTCTTTACCATATTTTCATGGTGTAAGTAGTTTTATAAACCCATAACCACATATTTCTGTGTACAAAAACAGGTTTCACAAACCTGTTTTTGGACACAGAAATAATACATCGGTTCGTCTGGTATTTTTAATCTACTTCCACAATTATATTGAAGAGATCTGTTAACCAATGGTCTCCACCATCCTGTCCTAAAGCTGTCCACATTTCCTCAGGAATATTATCTGGTCATACTGTTTTATTTATTTTTATTTTTTGAAGAGCTTGAGCAGCTTTTCCGTTTGTTATTTTGGTGACCATTGCTCTCTCCCTTAAGTCAACTAACTATACTTCACTGTTTCACGTTAAGAATAGAACGTTACGCTTATGGAGATCAGTGTTGCCAAACCTCTCGGGCACGGTTGGCTACTCGCCTGCCGATATACAATTCATTCTAATCAGTACGGCGTAGCATCGGCGCGCTTCTATCGTTCGTAAGAAATACATTGGGCTATCTCCGCAATGTTCTATTCTTAACGTGAAACGCTTTATAGTACTGTTCCCGTTAATTCAACTGGTTTTCTGTTAAATTCTTCGTTTTATAACATGTCTAAGTATTTTTTCCGTTTTTTCTCATCTTGTATATGTCTTGTTATTTTACCTAGATTTTGACTTATCTGCTCTTATGTAATTTTTGACATATAGTGTAAATAATAATCCGAATGACATGAAATTTTGACAGTATGCTTTTGAAGGATGACACTACCGAAATATCATGTGGATTACTAATTAGAGTCGCCATCTCATGGTTAGTCTCGGGACTTATTGACCGACGTAGTATGTTGATGTATTACAATTTTATTGACTATTGCCTTTAAGTCCTTACATTCAAGTATAAATTATTTTCTTGTCAAAAAATTAAAAAGTCGGATAATGATTTTGTTCACTGTTGTATATGATAAATTGACTTTTATTTTAAATGCTACATTTACAATCAAGATGCAATAGAAATAAACAAACACGTTAAATGCTACTCATAAATGCCGAATCATAATTTACAATGTATAAACTTTGGAAATCATGATTTGGGATTTACAATGTATATACATTGTAAATTATGATTCGGGAGTGCTCCTAGTAGCATTTAATGTGTCCTGGTTTGTTTATTTCTACTGCATCTTGATTGTGAATTTAGTATAGAATATCAGCACAATCTTTATATTTCATATTTAAGAATTGTTTTTATTATATGCCTAATTAAACATAATTAAAAATTTACGGTCTGATAACAGTAAAACAACGACAAGCAGAAGAATTTTAGTACCACATGCCAACTAAAATAACCTATTATTTGTTCTTCCAATCGATATTTTTCTTAGGTATAGGACAGATTATGGACTTGCTATAGTACTAATAATTAAGTTACTTGTGAATTTAAATAAACATTAATTTTTAAAAAAATATTAGTTTATTATCGACAATGAAACCTGTAATAGCAGTTGGTAGAATAAAAGTTGGTAGACTAATAGGAAAAGTACTTCAGAGGATGCTTGCGATTAATATAAAAGAATGTAGGTGGCCAGAACTTGAAAAATATTAACAAAGTTATTAATATAAAATCCTTAAAAAGTCTAATGGCGTTAGATCAGGAAGAACTTACTGACAATTCCATCTATCCTCGCCTTCCTGTCCAACGATTTGGAAGTATTCGGTTGAGGCACTGTCGAACATTGATTTGGTAATAGAGTGGTGCTCTATCTTGCTGAAACTATCGTCATATATCACTTGTGAGTCTTGCTGGATCAGGATATAAGTTTGTTAAAGTGAATATGACATTATTTTGGAGAAGTGCTAAATTATTTCATTGAAACTGTCATCAATCAAAATGGGACCTATGGTATGATATTCAACAATTGTAGCCCATACATTAATTTTTTCAGGATATTGTGTATTTTCTTCTCTCGTCCAGTGACGATTATCCTTAGACCAATAGTGGCAATTCTGACAATTAGCAGACCTGTAAAGACTGTTTGAAGAGGGTGGATCCCAATTCCTAAACTGTCATTAACTGCCTAACTTCACGCGCAACTTTGGTACGAGAATTATAAATAAAATATGCATTGAAATCCAGATCCCGTAATTTTTTGAGCATTATAAAGTGACTACAAAGACACATATTTTTTTTGTAATTTCATCTTCAATTTACCGTGCACTTCTCGTTGACTCTTAGAGTCCGTTCACGTGACAGGCGCTTAACGCGTGTTTTGATAACGCACGACTACAACTACATGCATTTTACTTGAGACCGTTCACACGCCGACGAGCGTTTTAATGACTTGAAACGTTCATTAGCATGTGAACAGTCTTAAGTAAAATGCATGTAGTTGTAATCGCGCGTTATCAAAACAGTCTGAGCATGTGAACAGTCTCAAGTAAAATGTATATGTAGTTGTAATCGCGCGTTATTAAAACGCGCGTTAAGCGCTTGCCATGAGAACGGGGCCTTACCGATAGCATCTAAACATTCCGTATATGTATTTGGCCCTAGGAGTTTTATATTGGTTCTTTGCAGCACGCGGTCATATTTCAACCAATACGCGACGAGGTGCCAATCGCATATACGGAATGTTATTCGGTGCGAAATTCATATACGAAATGTTAAATATTCGTAGACGGAAAAAGATAACTTTTTATTAGTCAGTTAAAAGGAGATTGATTTTAGAATGCTTGTTAATGTATTATTAAATAAAAATAAAACAAAATGTAGTAATGAAACACAGACTTACTCACAATCATTTAATTATACTTTGACGACCGGTTTCGATCTCTACATTATACAGATCATCTTCAGGTCGGCGTTACAAGTAGTTAAATGCTACAATTAAAGAAAACCAGAGTTAGAACATTATCTGGTTGCACAAGTGTTAACAGAAAGCCAAATTCGAAAAAATTTTTTTGAAATAAAGGTTTTCAACTGTTGACATTTCAGAATATTGATACCTACAAATGCACACCTATGAGTTAAAATGCTCATAAGCATATATGAGTAAATGGGTGCATGTAGTTTGTGAATATGTGTTGAAATTTAAATTATTAACAATTAAAAACAAATTAAACCATTAAGCAAACTTAAATATGCATCCAAACTCAAAATAATAATAACAAATAGATAGTAATATTGTTCAAACCTACTTACATGCCGTTACAAAGGATGCGTTGCCACTTAGTTGTTATCATATTAATTCGTCCAACTTATGCTAATTGGTTTGCTGGTAGGGTTATACGGTAAACAGACATGTTACGCAGGTCAAAACAAAGTAAATTTTTGAATTTGGAATGGATCCTGATATTTCCTCAGGATCCTCAATATTTAAAAATAAAACAATTATAGTATTTGGAATGTTATTTGGTGCGAAATTCATATGGGGAATGTTAAATATTCGTTGACTAAAAAGACGACTTTTTATTAAGTCAGTTAAAGAAGACTGATTTTAAAATATTTTGTTAATGTATATTAAAGAAAATAGAACAATAATTATATTACCTATATGGAATGTTATTTGAAGCGAAATTTATAAACGGAATGGTATAGATTTGAGAGACATTATTATTTTTGTATCTGACTAAGGTTTCGCTTTTTAATGGCTTGCACGTGTTGTTTAGTATGTTTAGATGTGTTTCAGCTATTTAATTCTGTTGAAGTTTAGGGCTGTGTGCTACCAGACGAAAATAGTCGTCTTTTTTTATCTACGGACATTTAACATTCCGTATATGAATTTCGCACCAAATAACAGTATATGCTATACTTACTTTATTTTTATTTAATAATACAATAACAAAATATTTTAAAATCAGTCTTCTTTAACTGACTTAATAAAAAGTCGTCTTTTTTAGTCTACGAATATTTAACATTCCACATATGAATTTCGCAGCAAATAACATTCCAAATACTATAATTGTTTTATTTTTATTTAATAATACATTAACAAGTATTTTAAAATCAATCTCCTTTTAACTGAATAATAAAAAGTTATTTTTTTCCGTCTACGAATATTTAACATTCCGTATATGAATTTCGCACCGAATAACATTCCGTATATGCGTTTGGCACCTCGCCGCGTATTGGTTGAAATATGACCGCGTGCCGCAAGGAACCAATAGAAAACTCCTAGATGCCAAATACATATACGGAATGTTTAGATGCTTACCGATAAGGTAGAGTCGTTAATTACCGATAAGGTAGCGTCGTTAATGAATCGGGCGGCGCCCGTTTGAAGGCATTTGGCTGTTCCACTCTGTATGTCTTATAAGTCCGGTATTTCGTTGCTAAAATTATGGAAAGACTTTAGGAAAACTGATCTAATTGATGAATTGAGCTACTCTATCCTTTTTCTTATCTAGGGTTGAACTAAGGTAAGGTAAGTTCAAGAAATGTAATTATTAATAACGTACTACACGTTCTCTATATTTTTACATAATATTTGTTCTTATATTGAAAACAATCTTAAAGTAAAAAATACAAACTTGAGCAAGAAGTTGCGTTTATATACATAAAGAAATATAATATATATTTTATTTTGAAAATTTGTCTCGTTATTCGATTATGTATATGACGAAACAAGTCTACATATGCAAGATATGACTCTTATTTATGTCTCTCAATTTTATCTAATACCCTTTTCATATACACTAAGCAGCAAAATTAACGCACTACCTTAAAAATTTTACATTCTTGATGTCTCGAATTTCCTAAACCTCTTATCCGATTAGTGATTTTTTTAATATGTTATAGCTTTATTATTTAACAATATACCTGTAATAATATTGTTGCTTTACAGGTAAGTTGCATTGTATACCGGGTGTACCGATCATACTGTGTTTTTTTCTAAAAGTTCGGAACACCCTGTTTAATATTGTAGCATTTATAAAATGTTGAAATTAAAACCTAATTGTAGCCTTAGGCTTTCTTAACAGTTTTTTTTTCGATTCATTCACTTATGTTCCATAATAAAAGAGATATGTCTTTTTATATTACAAATGCGGTTTGCTATTTGGTCTTCAACAATATCGTTCCAAATCTCGAGAGCTACTGTTTCTACCTTTTGTAGAGTTCTAGTAGGTGGCAAATAGACTAAGAGCCACTATAGGTGAAATTTCTTAATCATTTTAGGCACGATGGGACCCTATAACTTAAATAGTAGAACCTAAAAGAAAACGTTTGAACACTGTGCCGTCACTTTTCAGTGGCACATGCGTCGACAGTGGCGCATCAAACTTTCCACTTATGGACGGGATAAATAAATTAAAAGTTAACGGAACTTACTAACAGAATTAATTTTTTTTATTTTTTTAAGTTCTATGTGATTAACACATAGGATTCATCGTGATTTTAACCCACCACCCCCTTCCCCCTGCCCCCACCCCCTTCCCCCTGCCCCCACCATCAAAAACTTCATTTTTCGTTTTTATTATTTTTTTGGTGGGTTGCAATCAATTTTAAAATTTCAAAAAATTCACACGCATAGTTGAGGCTTTTATAAAACATGCCTATTTTTTATAGACCCATAGGTAGAGTGTACATAACCTCAAAAAATTAGAAAATTTTTTTTTTCAAAAAAGCGTATAACTTTTTTTGAGGAATAGCTGCAGCTCTAATTTTTTCTTAGTCTTGTGTGTTTTATCAAACACTATATTTTTAATTTTTTTCAGATTTTTCCGTAAGTCTCCCCACTTTCAAAAATCCGAAAAACTTTTTTGGGGGGTTTTGGGGGATTTTCCCTATTTTATAGACTTCATAATATATCAAATCAATTTTGTTTTTATAGGTTATATGTAACTTCAAGTAACTGAGTTCTTTAGAATATTTAAAAATCAGAAAAACACGTTCAAACCCCCCAAAACCCCCTTAAAAACAGTTTTTTGGATTTTTGAAGGTGACTAACGTTACAGAAAAATCTGAAAAAAATTAGAAATATAGTGTTTGATAAAATACACAAGACTAAGAAAAAATTAGATCTGCAGCTTTCCCCAAAAAAAAGTTTCCCAAATCCCCAAATACTTTTTTTCAAAAAAAAATTTTAAATTTTTTTTGAGGTTATGTACACTCAACCTACAGGTCTATAAAAAATAGACGTGTTTTATAAAAGCCTTAACTATGCGTGTAAATTTTTTGAAATTTTAAAATTGATTGCATCTCACAAAAAAAAATAAAATCGAAAAATAAAGTTTTTTATGGTGGGGGTAGGGAGAAGGGGGTGGTGGGTTAAAATTACGATGAATCTTATGTCTAAATCACATAAAACTTTAAAAAATGAAAAAAATTAAATTCTGGTAATGAGGGAGGGTATTTTTTAATTTATGTATCCCGTCCATAAGTGGAAAGTTTGATGCGCCACTGTAGACGCATGTGCCACTGAAAAGTGACGGCACAGTGCTCAAACGTTTTCTTTTAGGTTCTACTATTTAAGTTATAGGGTCCCGTCGTGCCTAAAATGATTAAGAATTTTTACCTATAGCGGCTCAGTCTAAAACGCTGTCGTAGTCTTCTGCCAATTATGTCCCACAAATGTTCGATTGGGTTAAGATCTGACTATGCGGTGGCCAATACAAAAGTACGAAGATTTACCTATTGTAAATTTTCGGTTACAGTTCGTGCAACGTGAGGTCTTGCAATCGTGCATTAGCAAAAAATTGTTACCAATGTAAGGAGCTGATAGCATGGTAGCTAAGTCCTTCGCTATGTAAGGTCACTGCTTGAACAAACTCATCGCTGGTCAAATTCCTTGTAGCGCGTTCCATTTCCATCATACATCAAAAAAAAATTACGGACTTAATAAATCTACTAATTTTTAAAACAAATCAGACACTTTTTGTCTGTTAAAATTTTTTTTTTATTTAAATTTATGTGTCTCGGCTGCAATAGCCATTGACACAAACAATATTGGTTATACAATAATTAATTACAATAAGGACTTAAAACTAATTATTATAACAGTTAATTTCTAAATCTTAAATAACATTAGGTAGAAATTATGAAGAAAAAAAATTGGATATACAATCATTGGATACTATAGAGACGTACAACAACTATTAATTAATACTTATAATGATTAATTATTAATCACTGAATTTTGAATAACAGGTAGAGATTATAAAGACAAAAGATCATAAATTGTGTTAAATATGTAATTGAATGTCTTTCAAGAAACTAATTACATAGGTTACGAAGTTGATCGGACGAGTTTAAAATATCTTTAATATTTGACAAGTTTATGTCGATTTCTCTGCGTCACATGCTGAGGACACTCAGTAAGGATGTGTTGCACGCTTAAAACACTAAAGCAAGTTTGACAATTAGGCTTCGGTTCAGACTTCATTAAGTATTCGTGTGTGTATCGGGTATGTCCAATTCTCAACCTTCTAATGACTGCTTTTTCTTTTTTAGTCATAGTTGGGAGTTCAAATATATTGGCAGTCTGCTGGATCTCGTGTAATGTGTTTTTGATTGTGTTCCAGTGGATTTGCCAAGAGATATGTTGTAGCTGCTTAAAAATTTGCTTCAAATCACTACGGATTTGAACATGTTCTTTTGAGTGCTGACCATTTAGGGTAGGCCAATTTGGCGACGTGATCTGCTTTTTCATTACCGGGGATACCGATATGGGATGGTATCCAGATGATAGTAACAACTACGCCTTGAGAAGCAAGTGTACTATAGATGTTATGGATTTCGTGAACTAAAGGATGTTGAACATATAAACTTTTTATGGATAAGAGTGATGATAAGGAATCTGTGCATATTGCTTGGTTTTTACTATCGATTTCTAAGGATTTAAAAGCCTCTAATATCGCGTATAATTCTCCAGTATATACGCTGCACAAATCTGGTAATAAAAATGATTTTATAGTCATATCAACTGTGGTAAGAGCACATCCAGTTCCTATTTCACTTTTGGAAGCATCTGTGTATAAAATTTTTTGGAATTGGTTGTTCTCTATGATTTCTTCAAAGTATTGTCTTATCACAATGCTCGGAGTTTCGTGTTTGTTGTAGGTCAACAAAGAAGTATTTAAATGTAGGATTGATCTGCTCCAAGGAGGGGTAGCTGGAATTGGATATGGAAGTGTTTTGGTAAGATCGATGGGATTTCTTAAAGTTGATTTCTGGATTCCAATAATTGATTGGATCGTTTTCGGTAAATCCGAGAGAGGTTTTGAATTTATTAGACGATAGACGGGGTTAGATGGATTTGCGGATACTGTAGCAAAGTAAGATTGTAGGAGATACTCTCGTCGAATCCAGAGGGGTGGTTCATTAGCCTCGCAATAAAGGCTCTCTACAAGACTGGATTTGAAGGCGCCTAAACAGAGACGAATGGAAGTATTATGCACAGAGTTGAGTAACTTTAAGTCAGACTTTGACGCAGACATGTAAATGAAACTACCGTAGTCCAGTTTGGAGCGAATTAAGGCTCTATAGACATTGAGTAAAATACTTTCCTCTGCACCCCAAGTATACTGTGACAATGCCTTGATTATATTAAGCCTCTTCATGGTATCTCCTTTTAGTTTGTTAATATGCTCTTTCCAAGTTAGTCTACTATCAAAAATGAAACCAAGTATTTTGTAGTGTATTACAGTTTGCAGTAGAATCTCGCTGAGATATACAATAGGATTTTGGCTACAAGGTCTTCTGCTAAATCGAATTAATTTTGATTTGGAAGGTGATAGTTAGTATTAATCTTGTCTTTTTAGCCCATTCGTTAAGTTGATTTACGGCGGTTTGCAGTACTTTACATGTGGCGGTTGTATTTTTTCCTTGACAATATAGAATAAGATCATCCGCATACATTACATATTTGACTGGTTGACAAGATGTCATTTATTTCGAGTATAAACAAGGTTGTACTGAGTACGGAACCTTGTGGGACTCCATTATTTTGCGGGTATGTTGCAGCTATTTCACCGTTTACTTTTACCTTGAAAGTTCTTTTTTTTTAAAAGTTTTGTATGAAGAAATAAATATTTCCTGTAATATTGTATTGAAGAAGCTTTTGAAGAATGGCTGGTCGTGAAATGTTATCGAAGGCTCCTTCTATATATCAAAAGCGGTAGCGATAACATCTTGTTTATTCGAAAAGACGGTAGTTATTTGTGTTTGCAATAACACTAAATTATCAAGTGTAGAACGGTGACGTCTGAAGCCAGATTGGGCTTCGTTAATTATAGCATATTTTTCTAGAAGCCAGGTTAATCTTGATAATCATTTTCTCGAGAAGTTTGCATGACGAGCAGGTCACTGAAATTGGCCTATTTGATTTTGGCAGATTGTAGGGTTGATCGGTTTTTTTATTGGTATGATGATTGATTCGGACCATATACGATGAAATTTCTTAGTAAGCCATATTTTATTGTACAGATTTAGAAGTTTTGCAAGGCTGTGGAGTTTTTACAAGACGCTAGAGCTACTGTTAATTCTTCTAGTGTAAAAGGGAGGTTGATAGCGGCTATATCGTGTCTACTAATTTGAGGAGTGTGAGAAGTTAACGAATTTTGCTCATTTAGACTTTGGTTATGCTCGAGTTCATATCTAAATTTCAGTGCGAAACTTTCAGCCATAATATGCGAAATTGTTTGGTTATCTGTAATTACTTTTCCTTCCTGTGTGATTGCTGGGATTTTTGGTGAAGATTTCTGTCCTTTCATTTGTCTTATTTTTGTCCACACTATAATGGGATTTATCTCATTATTTAGATCTTTTAGAAATCCTTAAATTAACTAAAGTATTCGTTAGATATTTATTTATAAAACAATAAATATTACGCCTATTTGTTATAATAATTGCAAAGTAGAACACCTTAGTTAAAGTCCACGTTTTGCTTACTCAACAAGGTTGGGATTATTCATTTTGACACACTAACGAGAATATACACAAACATATTTACAAAACGAAGTATTTGATAAATATGGGAACACGATAAGATTTGAGTCATTAGTGGGTCAGTCGAAGTAGTTAGTTAGGTTCGGGAGTTTGCTGCCGTTAGAGCAGAATTATGTAATCACCTATCAACTGAATACATTTATATGGTATTAGTTTAACCAAATAAAGGAGTTATGAGAACATAGTGCCTTCCTGTTAATCAATCCTCGATTACCACCATATGGCGACCTTTTGAGAGACGAACTAGGACTTCTGAAGCAGTAGAAAACAGGAAAGATGGCAAAGAACTGGAGGAAACGAAGAAAATTTGGGGTAAAGTACCAATCCTCACATTAATTGGTATCGTTAGATGGAGAATGGTGTAAGGAATGGGACGGACTATATGGAGCTGGAGAGGCCAACGAACGATAAGGCAGTCCAAATGGTAGACGTCGACATGGACGAAGGTTTGGAGACTTGGGACCACGCCCAAACGTCAAGAGGACAAATGGAAAGAAATGGACAATGCCTAGTGGACAAATGTGTACCTAATCGTGAGTAACTTTTTAGCTATTTTTTTTAAATTGCATATACAGTCTCACAGATATGAATTTTTTTATTAATATAATATAAATATAATCATTTAAGAAGAACTAGAATTATTAATTTTCACTTAAATATAAGTAAATTAGGTAAAATTTTTTTCGTATATTATTAAGTTTTAAAAGTATTTCACTAATTTAGAAGATTTTTTTTAAGAATTACATATATCATATATAGATAATCTTAATCGATAGTTTTATTTTAATAGAAATATAACAATTCTTATATTTTATATCGTAAGAAATAATATAATTATTTTTAACCATACGAGTACGTAAATAAGTTTATTTTGATTTTGATGTAATTTATACTTGATGAAAATGCACTTTTTGCATAAGGAAGTTATTTTGTTTATAACAGTATTTACTATTTTTAAACTAAGGACTTCGAGTATAATGTGTTTGACATTGAAAATTGAAACGAATGAACTACATAGGAATTCGCTAAAGCAACAAAATTTTACGAATACAGTTTATGATAAATAAAATTAGCCTGAAAAATATATTAGTATTCGAACAATATGTTTATAAGGAAAGTAAAGATAAAAGAAAATATTTTAAGATGTTGGAAAGAAATAGAAAAATCCAGCATAAAGGACTTATATTAGAGACGGAAATGTCTCGATCAATTGAAATTTTTGTTGAGAAATGCACGTAAATGCAAAGATTTTTACTTATGATAAATATGACAAGACAAAGAAACATATCCTATGAATTATTTATATTATTTATATTATTTATATACAATGATTTGTGACGAAAAGAAAGTCAGTTAAGAAATTATGATGAACTGATATAAGAAGAAAAATAAAGACAAAACAAGTTATAAAAATATGTTGAAGTAACGGAGTTTATAAAGGAAAAGAAAATCCCATCTGTGGAAAAAGACAAAAAAAGATTAAATATTATGACTTAAAAAGTTACCCTAGAGAAAGACAAGTACTAAGGATAATTTGAAGAAGATTAATGTCAAAAGATATGGAAAAATCGAATTGAAGAGAATTTTCTATCTACAGTACAAAAAGTTACAGCACCTACAGAAAAAATTACTATTTAAGAAGAATACTTTGTATTGCTTCAAGTAACATAATTATTAGGAAAATATATAAAATAACTTTAAATTTCTATAATATAGATATACTTATTTTATTCGAATGAGGTCATGTAAGACTGTATTTCAATTAGAGAAATAGAGATTATTTTTGTGACTTAAAAGTGACTATTCGCGTGAAGAAACTGAACTTCTATTTAACTAGTAACAAAAATTTAATTTAATTTAATTTAAATTTAGCTGTTGTAGGTTTTTCTCATTAGTAGTTTTTATGTAAATATTTTAATGGACGTCCAGACTTAATATTAATTACTCAGCAATTGCAAGCTGAAATTTTCTTTATGTATAGGAGATTTTCATGATATTTCAGGAGATTTTCATTAGTAGGAGATTTTCATGATATATTTTTTAACAGAATATGGTCTATTTTTATTCACACTTTCTTTCGATTTTTTTTTCATAATTGAATGCTGAATTTTTTTTTGATACCGACTTTTTATTTAAATTTTTTAAATATCGGTCGAATTTTAGTATAAATATTTTATAATAAAGTACAATTAAAGACAATTTAGACAATAAAAACCAACTCTTGTCAAGGAAAAGGCACAAAATGAAAATTAGAAGATATTAGCATACCCATTTCGTGTTTTGAAACTAACTGAATCTCACCTAGACTGAGTATATCAGATCAGACAGGAATTTAGGGATGCAAGATGTAGAAGATTTTTCAAGCGCACAACTATCCATTTTGTCTTTTTGGAACTAACCTTCTCACGACTAACGACGTGCAAAAGGACCGGAAGCAAATTCAAGGGTATAAAGTTGCGAAAAACTACCCGTCGAGTGAGTAAGGGTTAGAAAATGAAGAATTTATAAAGTAAATGATAAAGAAATAATGAAGAAATATGAAGAAGAAGAAGATTTTTGTTTAATAGTACACGATGAAGAAAGTACTAGGTATAAAGAAAATGAAGAAATATGTAGTTATTGTGAAGTACCAGACAAGAAGAAGAATAAGAAAAAGAGATAATTTCTAATAGAAGAATATTAAAAATTGAAGAACATCAAAAGATTTGTCTTAAGGGTCTAGTAAAGAAGTAGAATTAACAAGTAAGTTCAAATGAAGGAGTTGTAATTTTTTTTAAACCTCTGAAATTAAAGTAAAGTATAAAATACAATTTCTAAGTATAGATTTTCGCGAGTCACAAGAAAAGAATTAACTAAGAATAGACGATGTTTTATAATTAGTGAAATAAATTGTATATATTTGTAAATTTTGTTTATATATTTTTTTTGTAAAAATTTGTATAAATCTATACATATAACGTAGTCAGTTGATGATGATAATAAGAATATTTAATGATAAAATTGTGGCTTATTTCCCATAAAAAATACGTAATTATAAAAATGCCACAAGGAAATAGCTTCAGAACAACGATAATAAGAAAATTTTCTTCTCTTCGGGGAGGAAAAAGGAACCACGGTACATGGCTCAGAAAATTTTCTTTTCTAAGGGGGATGATATAATGGGATTTATCTCATTATTTAGATCTTTTAGAAATCCTTAAATTAACTAAAGTATTCGTTAGATATTTATTTATAAAACAATAAATATTACGCCTATTTGTTATAATAATTGCAAAGTAGAACACCTTAGTTAAAGTCCACGTTTTGCTTACTCAACAAGGTTGGGATTATTCATTTTGACACACTAACGAGAATACATATACACAAACATATTTACAAAACGAAGTATTTGATAAATATGGGAACACGATAAGATTTGAGTCATTAGTGGGTCAGTCGAAGTAGTTAGTTAGGTTCGGGAGTTTGCTGCCGTTAGAGCAGAATTATGTAATCACCTATCAACTGAATACATTTATATGGTATTAGTTTAACCAAATAAAGGAGTTATGAGAACATAGTGTATTCCTGATAGTCAACCCCATTCCAGTATAGTAAATATCCACTTACCACCATAACACTTGTGTTGGAGTAGTATCACTGGTAAGAGTCGAAACAAAATTTTGCCAGGAATATTTCTTACATTTTTTAACAACATATTTAGATTTAACTTTTAGTCTTTTGAAGCAAATCAGGTTTTCTTGACTTCTCTTTCTTCGATATCTGTTAAGAGCAGTTTTACATTCTTGTACTATTTGTTCGCATTCTGGATTCCACCATGGTACAGCCTTTTTAGAGGGGCATATTGATATTTTCTGGACATGAGTTTCTGCAGCCATGATAATACAATTATTAAAAAGAGTTATTGTCTCGTCAATATCTTCAGACTTTTGTACTAACGAGAGTAGGTTTTCGGCACTACTTTTGAAAATATTCCAGTCTGCTTTAGCAATATTCCACTTAGTGACGGTGCAATGTTTTTTATGACTATCGGGAAATGATTACTATCGTATAGGCTATCTAGCGCATACCATGAGAGTGAATCAGCTAACTTGGGATCACATATACTTAAGTCAATAGACGAGTAACTTCCTGATGCGATATTAAAATATGTGTTAGCTCCACTGTTCATCAAACAAACATTATTGCAATTCAATACGGTTTCTATGATTTTTCCTCTTCCGAATGTTTTCTTGGAGCCCCACATAGTATTATGGGCGTTGAAGTCTCCGACTAGTATAAATGGGCTAGGTAGTTGGCGGACTAAATCATCTAACTCGATTTCAGTGAGGTTATAGTTAGGTGGAATATAAATACTGCATAGGTATAGTTATTTTATCAGGACACCAGATAGTTACGGCTATAGCCTCCAAATTAGTGGTTAGAATATGATGTAAAGAAAATAAATCGTTAGACACGAAAATAGAGGTTCCTCCACTTGCTCTAGTAAATGTTGTTCGAAGAAAATGGTAATCTTCAAAGTTTTTAAGCTCTCGTTTATGAGAGTCTTTAAAATTAGTTTCTTGAAAGCAAATGATATCGGCTTCTGTATTGTTGATTAGCTGTTGTATGCGTTCTAAGCGAGGGTAAAACCCATCGCAATTCCACTTAACTAGCGTGAAAGTAATGGCTTTAGGTAGTTAAGGAAGAGTCTGAGAGATAATCGTTATCATTATTGGTTGATTGAGGATTGAGATGCTGTACTTTCTGTTTCTGTGTTTTCTATATATTTAACTGTTTTTTAATTTTCTTAGAGACTCTTGTGAATCTATTTTTCGCTGTTCTGTCTTCAAATGAGGGGTATATTTTTGACATATCGTCAAGGAGTGCCTGGACATTTTGAGTGAACTCCTGTGCTTCGTGCAAGGGGTTATCACTGCCGAATGTATTTTCAAGGAAGGCTAGGAAATTTTCAACAGGAAGGAAAAATGAGTCTGGATTTTCTTGAAAAAGATTTTGGATAGTGTGAATTGTGGAATTAGTTAATTTAGACTTATCGGGGGAGTCTTTCTTAGATCTTTTGGCTTTATGCTTAGTGGGAACAATTACATCTGATGTGGGCATTTCATTGATTTTAGTGGGTGTATTTTTAGAAGTTTGTGTTTCTAAAGAGCTTGTATCACTGATGTCAGAACGACTTCGTTTCTGACTGGTGGATGGGGGAAGAAAATCATTATTTGGGGTTATGGAAGTAATGGGAACATCGACTGTATTTATTTGTTGACTAAGATCTAGATTATTTGTTGGGTTTGAAAGTGTGTCATTATTTGATATTGGGGAAGTGGGATTGGGTTCAGTAGGGCACGATTGTTCATTTAGAGAAGGATTTCTAGGAGGATTTTGACAATTGTTTGCTATGTGACCTTGTTGTTTGCATAGAAAACAGACCATTTTATCCGTAGAGAGAAATATCCTGTGAGAGTTGTTGTCAAAAGGGATTATTATTGAAGTTTGGAGCTCAAAGTTTTCTGTGGATGGAGTAACATATACTTGTCTTCTGAAACTCATAATATGAGTAAATACATCACCGGGGATTCCAGCCTTTAGATATGAGACTGGTGACGCGAGTTGTAGACCTAGATTCTTGAGATGTTTTTCTATGATGTCGTGTGGGATTGATGGACAAACGCTGGAGATTATAAGCCTTTTAGCTGTGGTTACTAGTCTGCGTACTGGTAGTTCAACTGTATTTATTTTAATTGTAGGATGTTCAGTTATAATTTGATCGACGAGTTCAGAATTTGTGAGGTAGATACAGATTCTGTTATTGGAAATTCTTGAGGCGAAGCAGATGTTTTTCGGATTAACAATATTACCTATGGCCTTGCCATAGTCGAGTAGTACTAAATTTGGTTCTGCATGAATTAAAATTGCTTCGGTCTTCTTGGGATACTTCGGACGCGGTTTAGTAGCAGTTGCATATGAACTAGTAAGATTACTGGAAGAATTGGGTCCAGACATGGTGTTGCTAACAGTGGGGAAACATTGATTTAAATTGTTACTCATGTAGTCAAAGGTAACGTGAATTTGTTTATATTAACTTTGGATGTCTGGAAATAAGTGATAACCTTGGATACATCACTGCAATATTGGTTGCCTAACCGTTGGCGTCGTTTGATTCGGTATAGCAACAGTGAAAAACTATTGACAGTTTGACACTGAATGTGTTTAAGTTGAAAGATTATTAAGTAAAAAATCTCTTACTGAACGAAGTTACGGCTTGTTCTTGATGATTTACACGTACCACAATTGTTATTAGTCACTATTTGCGCGAAAACTAATTTTAATAACTAGTATTTACAGTAATAATTACAAAATTCGGCACCAATTTACAGATGGATACATACACGTTCTGACGTTAGTTTGACAGTCTGTTATCACACAACACTTTTTTCTATGAGTCTGTTAAAAATTTTATATTTATCAAATTGATAATTTATCATAGCTTACTTTAGGCTTGTTTATTAAACTAAGCAGAAAATAAGGATTTATTGACGAAAAACATGGCTAGTTGTGAAAGTACCTAACTTTTTTATTTTCTAATATAAACGAATGAATCAAAAAACAAGATGTTAAGAAAACCTGAGGCTATAGTTGGGTTTAAATTTCAGTATTTTATAAATGATAGAATATTCCACAGGATGTTGCGAACTTTGAGAAAAGAAAAACACAGTCTCATTGGTACACCCGGCGGTATACAGTGACGATTTACCTGTCTAGCAACAATATTACAGCCATATTGTTGCCAAATTAAAAAAATCACTTAAATCGGAAAACAGGTTTAGGAAATACGAGATAGCAAAAATATCCCATTTTTAAGGTGGTGCGTTAATTTTGCTGCTTAGTGTATTACTGGAATTTATAATTATTAAAATATTTGTTTACCTATTAATAAATATTTTTGAAAAAGATAAGTATGAAAACAATTATTAATCAACTGAAGCAGCGCTACAAAAATGTAAGAGTATAAAATAAATGCCAAAGAAGCGAACACGTCTTTGTGAAAAGTTGGATGTACATATACAATTCAGTTAGTTACTTAACAGAAATTTAGGCTAAGCATATAAATGTAAAACAATTTTTTTAATTTTCCATCTTTATAGCTCCATATTCTTGGCTTGAACTCTTAGCTCATTCTATAGAACTTTCTAGTTTCGTTTTGATTTCTTCGCCCTTCTATACTTTCTAATTGCTTTTTTCAAATTGCCTTTTTTTTAAGTTATACATCTTAGGCGCGATTAGGAGTAAATTTTTATTATTCTGCGCGCATGCGCACACATACACTATGGCGTGAGTTGCTAAATCTTTCAAGTTATGTATTTTTAAGTGCAAAAAAAGGTGTGAAAAGAATATATTCGTGTTTTTAGTAAATATATTCATTATAATTTTTGTGTCTTTGTAAGATAAGTATTAAACACATTTTTATATTTATTATACTTCACTTCGTCTGTTTGTTACCGTGAATTGTCATTATGTCGGAGAAACTATATAAACAGAGAGCTCGTGGCGTTATTGGTAGATCATTTGGCTACAGATCGAGAGGTCTTGGGTTCAAATCCGGACCATTCCTATTCTTTTTTTTGGAAGGTGATAAGCATTAAAATTAGTTTAATATTTAAATAAAATAAAAATAAACTGTTTAAAGTATATTTATTTCTTTGAAATCATATACATAATATAATTGTAACTTCTTACGTGCGTACAAAGTACACACACATTCTTTTTTTTCTTCTATGTAATATTTTTCTTCTCTTGTTCTGGTATTCCTTCTTTGCTCTAATTATGCATCCTGCTTGATTTGTCTTTAGGTATGCTCCATTTTTATAATGTGTGGCTTCTTGGCCCTCCTTATCAAACCATTCCAATTTTAATTGTTTTGGTTTTCCCCAATGTTTCGGTTGCCTTTGCAGTTATTATGTCGGCTATGACTAGGCCATTGATTAGGTCTTGACTGAATGATAAATTCTTATTTTCGTACTGCAGGAAACGTATTCAGATCATAAAGATTCATACAATTAATACCCTCACAGCTGATATTTGCAGGATTGTTGGATAAAAATATTTACCTACAATTAACTGGTACCTAATATTGTCCGACAAATTTACGAAAAAGTGTGCGCCCAAGTGCCCAAAACGTATTACCACGGAACCATGTCAAGTTGACGATTTTCAGTAGTAATAACCCAAGGACATTGATAATTGTTCGAAAAAATTTTATAACAGATTTCGAAAGCTTGTTGCTTGGAAATAGACCGACGCCGTAGGCGGAGGTCTGTTGCCTGTAAGCAACAAGCTTGAGAAAGTTGTTAAAAATTTTTTGAGCATTTATCAATGTTCGAGGGTTATTCGGATAGAAAATTTTTTACTGTAAACAGTATTCTTTGGTATATTTGATTGGATAATTTTATTAATATTCTCATCAGTATTACAACCAAATCGTGACATTTTGAAATATTGAATATTTGAAATGTCAAAATCGAAATGAAACGAAATGTAGGTATCCATAGCTACATGATTGAGTGAAAACAGCCCATGGGATCTGTTTTCAGTATAATGTTGGTTTTATTGGTTGTATTCAATCAGATGACCACAAATTACTTGATTTCATTGGATTTCTAATTGAGCAAAAAATTTTCTGTTAAATTAAACTGTGTATTCGTTTTTTGTTTTCTTGTTTTTCTAATACTGTAAACATCTGACTTTTCCATTACTTTCTTTCATTTTTGATGCTACTAAAGACAAGTTTATAGTATAAATACTGATACTACGTCTGAAAGTGACACACCATAAACTTGTTTTACCGAAATAATCTGATTAAAAATTCTTAAGAAACACTAAAAGAAAAACTGCACTGATAAACTTGGGAGACCAAAAATATTTTATGAAATTTTGGTCGCTATTGATTTTATAAATCATTTTTCATCTTTTTAATAGTAAGTTTATAGTTCTGTGAAGTTTGTAGTCGGACTTATGTACTAACTTTGTTATTTTTATCTTTGTAAAACATTAAAAGGAATAATAAATATATAGGTTGTAACTAAATATTAGTTGTTTACTTTATTATTATACCCACTTTTTGTCTTCTCCTTTTTACATCATATCATAATTATTCGAAGTTGGAGATAGTCACAGCGAAGGTTACAGAAAATTCTGTTGTAGGAAGAAGTTGCACAGTATTTCTTGTTTTCAGTGTTTTTGAGTGCAATAAACTTGCATTCTTCCTACACTTCTCACTTGAGAATCAGTTTCAGTATTCTTATTTATATCTATTTCCCCTCAATAAAATCATAAAACAAAGATATCGACTGTAGCTGAAATAAAAAAGGAAATTGTCTTCTCTTTTATTCGAAGGCTCAGACTAGCTGTTTCTTCCTCGAGTTGTTAAAACACCTCTCTCACATCTCTTGTATTGTAGAATGAGCGACTCAGGGCCGGACTGGCACATAAAAAAGGCGCCAACCCAAATCCTAAAAAAGGCACCAGACCCCCCCCCCCCCCTTCTTTACATCAAACTTTTTTCAAATCCTAACGCATGTATTTTCAAGTAACGCTATAAATATTACTTGTGATTTTTTTACGTTAATTTCAATTTAAATCCATAAAGTAAATTACTATTTTTATTGAAAATAATAAATTATATTAAGATGCCATAAAAATATAGCTTCAGTTTCCCAGTATCCCTTTTACTCCGTTACATTTTTTGGTGATCTCTGGAGATTTAAAACAAATTTTTGAAAAGTTTGAGTAAATGTTTCAACTGCTTCTACAGAGGAATCTACTGGTTCGAAAACAATTAACGAAAATCATGATTGGTGTTGAATATAAGTCACTTTTTGAATTTTTTCAAATTTTTAGAGCGCTCTAACACTCGATATAATAGAAGAGTAAACCTAGATAAAATATCCGCAACCACACGGTGTCAGGCGATCCGTGCCTGAGTGGTGAAGTGAATGACATAGATCAGGCAGCCGCAAACGGAGCCCTCAGAGAACTGACGAAACCCTTTGAAATTTGAAATTCAAGCCTTAACGTGGGTAAAGGCGCACTGCCTCGCCGGACAGTATAAATCGCCCCTACTCATGGGAACTATATGGATAAGTATTTAATCACGCAGGAAAAAATAAAACAAAACGAAGGGACAATGGAGCGAGTCACCGGTGGTGATGCAAGCTGGAACAAGCTATGAATGAGATGATAATATCGTGTTCATCAGTAGTGAAGGGAACAAAGGAAACTCGGCAAAAAAGAAAATAGGAAGGAGACTTGAGGAAAAGAGGAAGAAAAGGGGATCTGTTGAAAGAATTCCGGTCAGGGGTAGGGACCTGAACAAGACGGAGCTTCCAGCGGAGGCAACCTTGCAAAAGAGCTCCTCACTTAAGGAGAAAAGATCTAGAGAGAAGGAGTAGAGTTCCGAAATAACGGCTATGGTAAGAGCAATGCATAAACTTACCAGAGTTACAAATAATTTAGTGAAAGTAATGTCCGACCATAAGAACACGAAAGTCGAAATCAAGAATGAGGTAAAAACCTTAAAAGAGTCACCAAAGACACCTTCTTCTTTTTGTATAGACATGACTGTCTGTTTTTTCAATGTACCTCTAGTAAGTTGTCGTTCCATCGCTTTCGTGGTCTTTCCACTAATCGTCTTCCTATTGGAGAACCGTCTCGCGCTGTCCTTAAACTATCGAAGACCACTGTCCACCGAAGACATGGAGGGCACTTTCAGAGAAGTCGCCCTCGGCAGCATTGAGAACCGAAATATGATAGTGGAGAAAAGCGGTGAGGAAGGAACGACTAAGAGGCGGCAAGCGTGTCCACACAAATGGACTTCGAAGAGTTCTTTCCCGAATAACTTAGTGAAAGAAATATACAAATGATCGCAACGGTCCTGAACTCAAGGGAAAGAGGCTTTGAAAAAATTAACATTATAAATTAGAATAGGAAGATCACTTTACTTTACGGTCGTCAAACCGGGAAGAGGAAATAAACCTCCAGGCGACTTAGTAAAGGTCTTGGAACCTGGACTTCTAGGTGAAAGGGAAAGGTCCGACGACCTGACCAGGAAAAACCGAAACTGGTAGTAAGTGCAGCAGGTACATACAGACCAAGAGACCTCCCAATTAATTCTATTATCACAATTACAAGGTAGAGTTAGGAAAAAGAGAACCAGGGAAATCGTCAGACTATTTTCATGATCCCTGTAGAGAAAGGGGTGACGGAAATGGAAGGGGACAAGAGACTACTGGCAATTATCTCTAAATTATTGAGGGAAGACATAGATACACTGGAGACCAGAGAGGCGTCCCTAAGAGTATAGGGGGGCTACAGAGGTAGGAACGTCAGGAAGCTCCTCGAAGTCACCTTTATGGGCATGGACCTCCACCTCGCGCTGGAGGAGTATGAACGTGGTGACGCAGAAGGTGATCGTGAAGGGAGGTGGAAAATCCTACGCCGAGTTGCTAAAGCCAAACAAAGGCAGTGCAGACACGAGGAAGAGTCAAATTGGTGTCAAACGCGCTAGGAAGATTAGGTACAGGGACCTAAAGCTCGAAGTGGCATGGAAAGAACAGGCCGAACACCTGAAGAAGATAAGCGTGGCCCGCACGGAGGAAAACGTAGTAGAGAACGTCCGGGGCTATCAGGACCAGGTGCAGTGCCGGCGCTAGGGTATAAGGTGCCCGCCTGCAAAACTAGCACTGGCGCCCCACACACACACACATACACACAAATACTCGTACAACCCCAGCCTCAGGGACATTATGTGTGTTCTAATGGAACAGTGAAGTGAGGCCCACATGTCCGAAGATCAAACCGGTCACACTGCGTAACCTGGAGTGGTACCTATCTGACCGCCCATAACCTGGAGTGGTATCTATCTGACCCCCAAGCTATACCACCACCACTCCCCATCGCAGTACATAACGAATGAGGAGGATTTGTACTAAACGTTACCTTGGATGTCCTGGGTAAAGGGACATCCTGTGTATTACTCTATGTGGTTATACGTTATACCACCTGATTTTAGGGGTAGCTAGAAGAGCTTTTCTCCCCATTAATGGCTTAATTTTGGACTTTTGTTCTAAAAATGTGCGTGTCGGGCAACGAGGCACCGACTAAAGCCGGTGTCCCGCTATCCGCAAATATCCACGAAAAATAAAGTTCGGTTACAGTTTTATTGGGCCCATCATCTGACAAAACAACTTCACTTTAACTTTTTTAAGAAATTGGCTAAGAGAACTAAGCATGTTTTTTTTGTCATTTCTTCTTTTTTCGGCTTTTCTTTTTCGATTTGTACCCCAGATATTTTTTTGAATCCACTGTTATTTTTAACTAAATAAAAATAATAACTTTAAAACCTCAAGATTATGCTTCTGCAGTAATGTGAAACTGTAAATTAATAATAGTACTGACTGAGTAATTAACAAATAAAATTTTATATTAATTGAATACAACACTAGATTCTTTAACTGCAGAGTACAACTGACAAACTATTCGGTATTATAATCACATGAAATAATACCAAATCTAAAGAGCTCTAAACTAGATTTTTTGTAAAGCCCGCACTTCATTCTCGCCGAAGTCGATCGAGGTTCAACAAGTACGAGAGTGTAGACGGCCACCTTGTGTAACTTCGCTCTATTTCGTTCTACTTACATTCTCTGTCGGTCTGGTCAAAGGGATCTTTGTCGTAATCGCACCGCTCTTTGTCGGTATCGCATTTCGAACGAGTGTGTAGAGAGGGTACTTCGGACTTCGGTCAACTTTGGCGAAGTAACTTCGCCTAGAGTGTGGAGCCCGTTTGACCGACAGATTTCGGAAGTAGAACGAAATTAGGCAAAGTTACACAAGGTGGCCGTCTACACTCTCGTACTTGTTGAACCTCGATCGACTTCGGCGAGAGTGAAGTGCGGGCTTTAAATGTTTATTTTAAATATTATGTTTTTATATGGGATTAATACTTAACTTGGTACCTATTAATAGGTACATAATACTTAAACGTAAATTAGACAGGCCCCAAGAAAACAGTATTACAATCTTGTTTATTTTACTAGAAATCATTCATTTCCTCTCATAACTGCTGATACAAAACTAACAACTTGCAAGGAATTTGAAGAAAATAAACAAAGCATTCTCATTAAGAGCAACGTTGTTTGGTTGAAATATGATATATTTGACCAATAAATTATATTACTACCTAATAGTAAGAATTCTGTGCGGCATTGCACATTTTTGTATATTTTACATGTGTGATATGCAAAAATAAACAAACACAGATTAGGGTATTATGACGAATTTAAACCACATCTAAAAAATGAATTTTTCTATTAGGTATTTTGCATAACAGAAGCAGAAAAAAGCTTATTCTGGCGCCCCCCAAACAGGGGCGCCCGCCTGCAGTGCATCCCTTGCAGGCCCGTTATCGCCGGCCCTGACCAGGTGGATATATTTAATATAGACAGTGATGTCAGAAAGGAATTAATCCTGAGACAGGTTCGCAGGTATACCAGCAGCAGAAAATCTAACACATCAAACTCGTCTCTATAAGGGAAAAGAGAGAAGGCAACACAAACGTCACAGTCAGACTGATGCGCATCGCAGCCAAAAAAGCACTATAAAGAGAACATATTGGCTATAACTCGTGCAAGATACGAAAGAGAGACTGCATGTCCACCGATGCTTCAGATGCCTACAGTTCGGTCATGGTAAAACCGACTGCAAGGGAGAAAACAGAGCGACTCCTGCTACAGATGTGGCAAGGGAGGCCATCAGGCACGAGAGTCCAGTAGTGAGGCGACTTTTTGCCTCACTTCAGTGCCCGGAGTATAAATGGGATGTAAATGATTAATGGGATGATAGGATAATGCGTAGTAGAAAGGCATTCTGACAAACTTGCGTTTCTACTACGCCCACGGGCTTCATTATGGATTCTAGGGCGCAACAATCCTACATGTATAATGTAGTTATGGAGCGCTGAAGACTGCACTCCATATATGTTTTAGGCCAATTGTGAGATGTAACACTCTTATATTATAATAGAAAGAGCGGATATTGATACCTACGAAAGGCGCCTAAATCGTAAAATTGGTCTTCGAGGGCGCCGCGCGTCGCATCTAAGCCATTTGATTTTTTAATACCTGATACAAGTTGACAATTTGTATTTTGTTGTACCCAATGGCTTCATTATTTAGGATTCTGGGGCGCAACAATCTAATACCTGACAAAAGTTGACAAGTTGGCGCACAAAAGGCGCCCAAATCGTAAAAATTATCTTCGAGGGCGCCGCGCGTCGTATCTAAGCTATTTATTATAATAGAGACAGCGGATATTGATACCTACAAAAGGCAAAGGAATCTAAAAATGGTCTTCAAGGGTGCCGCGAGTCGTATCTAAGCTATTTATTATAACAGAAACAGCGAAAATTATTGATACCTACGAAAGGCACCCGAATCGTAAAAATTATCTTCGAGGGCGCCGCGCGTCGTATCTAAGCTACATATGTATTATAATAGAAACACCGGATATTGATACCTACGAAAGACGTCCGAATCGTAAAAATGGTCTTCGAGGGCGCCGCGCGTCGTATCTGTGCTATTTAATTATCTTACCTGGTAAAAGTTATACTTTGTTGTACCCACTGGCTTCATTATATAGGTTTCTATAGCAGTTTCTCTTTCTTCATTAAGTAAAAACAGTTTTTAGGGGAATGGTTGCCACCTAGTCTTTGTGTAAAGGTTAAAAAAATTTTTCAGCGTTTAATTTTTTTAATGGATATATACTAACGAAGGCAAAGTGGGCCGGCGGCCCAGTCCGGGCCTGGAGCGACTGCACCTAGATCATCAGCAAAGGCAAACAATAGTTTTGATCCTCGATTCGCAAATCGCCCTGTCAGCTAGATGATATTTTTCTTATTACATATTCTAAGGACAAATTGAATAGCAACAGCGATAAGGGGTCTCCTTGTATATGTTCTTTCTGATGTTACACTTGTTCTTTTATATTATTTGTTATCAGTAATTTACGACATTTTGAAACACAAAAATTAAAAGTCATTCAAGTATATTTATTGAGAGCTACAAATAATCCTTCAAAGAGCCACGTGTGGCTCGCGAGTGCGAGCCACAGTTTGGCCACCCCTAAGAGTGTGGCACCTTTTTAAATTGACACTCCGCATAAAATTTAATATGTATTATTAAATTATGAAATAAAATATTCAAACTATATTGATATGCTTTATTTATATACTATTAGTACACACTAAGTATACAAGGCCTCTCATTCCAAGTTATTAGAATTAATAATTAAAAATTACATAAGAAATCTAGTATAATTTTTGTTCAAATTTCTAAAAATCAACTCACAAAGTAAATAATCCCCTTTTGACAAATTAATTGGTTTACAAAAATGTTACCTTAATTTTCATTAAACGTTGGTATTGAGTGACTGATACCGAATATCAAGAATACTTTATTGATGGTACTATTTAAGATAAGTAGATCTGAAAGCTAACAGGTCATGATATTTGAAAACCTAGATATTCAAATAGAAAGGGGAATTTTCCAAATACAAACCAAATAACAAAACTGAAACCAAAATTTAAAAATATAATTTTTATAATTAATATCGAAAGAGTATAAAAGTAATATACGAATGAAACAAAATAAAATTGTCGCAGTTGAACAGTATAAGAAAAGTTGAGCAGTTGGAGATGGAATATTACGGATTAAT
Organism: Diabrotica virgifera virgifera; assembly: GCF_917563875.1. Classification (NCBI taxonomy): domain Eukaryota; kingdom Metazoa; phylum Arthropoda; class Insecta; order Coleoptera; family Chrysomelidae; genus Diabrotica; species Diabrotica virgifera. Next base: position 50,475,789 of record NC_065448.1, read on the forward strand.
GCGAGAAGTACAACGAAATAAGAATATAACGAAATTTTTTAATGTAGGTACTTCTAACACATTGATTTGTTGATGTATTTACCATCATATGTACTTTTTGAACATTCGAAACCACTGAACTACATTACTGTCTAGTTATTTTCTGCAGTAGTTTAGATATTGTCTTAATATTATAAATATACATTTTATTTTTCTTGCAATGTTGCAGTAAGTGATTACAATAAAACAAAGGATTATTTACTTCGTATCTTGAATTTAATAAATATAGTAGTTGTTCATTGGAGCTGTTTACAGTTCTTCAACAATTTTTCTCATTTTATTAGCTCGTACTGTGAGTTTATAGCAATTATCATAATATTTTCATAGTCATGAATGTGTAGATAAGTATTCTTGAAATTTACATTTCCATTTTACACATCTTTCAAATATACGCTGTGAGCTTCGCTGGTGTCGCTCCTGGCGGACTACTATTCAACTTTCACCGGTAATTTTTAAATTTATTATTTAATTGTTATCGCTTAATATTTACAACGCAAAAAAGTAATTAAATTGTAATGGATTTTTTTAAGATTTTGCTAATCATTTTGACGTTCTATTGACAAAATATGAATTTCTTACTTCGGATACTTTCACAATTATCGTGTAGATGGCGCTAAGATTAATGGATTAATAGATTAATAGAACATTAAAAAAACTTAAATTCAGTATTTAAAACGTAAGCATATTTAAGGTAAAAATATATACCACAGCTTTGACCAACTAAAGTTTTTTATAATTAATGTTTTTAATTTTAATTTTAAATTAATCACTTTGACATTTATGTCAAATTTCCGGTAAAGGTTTACAGACTTGTCACTACTGGCGTTCGCGAATTTGTAAATATCCCCTCTACGTACGAGCTAACAGCGTATAAGTCTAATCGAAAAAAAAAAAACACATCTCTTATAGAGACTCATAATAAATCATATAGGTAACTGGTAAACTAATTATTTTTCCTTTTTCTTAAGCTATTTTTTACCAAATAGCTTAAGGGTATTGAAAGCTAACTTTGCGATAAATTTTGAAACTAAGCGCCGGACTCCACTTGCGATTTTCTAGTCACGCGATTGTTTTATCGCGAAGATTGAATACATTGTTTCAAATACAAGTCAATTCACGATTATTTAGTCGCAAATGGATTGACCTGCATTTGAAACAATGTGTTCAATCTTCGCGACAAAACAATCGCGCGACTACAAATCGCAAGTGGAGTCCGGCGCTAAAGGGTGATTCAGTGAAACGGTACGATTTGACAACGCTGCTGACAACAAAATAGAGGAGCCACGGGCTTGCGACGTAAACGTTGTGAATCTAGAGAGTGGGAAGTTTAGTTATCATGGAGGCGTGGTCTTGTGAACAACGCGCATTTGCTGTGAAAGCTTATTACAAAAATAGTGAAAGTTTTGTGCGTGCACACCGAGCATTTCGTTTACACTACTATTTGCCTCCCCGTTCACAAGACCAAGTTACAAGACTTGGGTTAGGAACTTTGAAAGTAGTGGTTCAACATCACAAAAAAGAGGTGGCAGTGTCAGACCTGCTCACACACCACAGAATATTGAAGCGGTGCCAAATTAAGCTTTCATAGCAAATACGCGTTGTTCACCCGACTACGTCTCCATGATAACTAAACTTCCCACTTTCCCACCAGGGTGACCATAATATATTGTTTAGTGAATCTACCAACAGCCAGATCAAAAATCTACTAAAAACTATTACAAAAATGGTTTATTAATATGCTATCTGACGTGAGAACTCATATTAGCGCCCCCTATTACAAATTCGCGGTTAAATTGGTATTATAGATCATTAGATATCGTGAATGTTTATTCACGACATAAAATGTATTTTTACTAAGAAACCAGGAATTTTGACAATTTCTTTTGAAATCTAATCTGGAATTTACTCATAGATGTAACTACTCTGTAAAAACTACTAGAATCTACTAAAGATTTTTTCCCTATAAAAACTATTAATTTACATAGAAAAATCTACTAAAAAAGTAGTTTTCTATTAAATATGGTCACACTTCCCACTCTCTACATTCACAACGTTAACGTCACAAGCCCGCAGCTCCTCTATTTTATCGTCAGCAGCGTTGTCAAATCGTACCGTTTCACTGAATCACCTTGTATTTATGCTTTTTTGTTTATTCTAATGCCAATTCTAAATTGTATCATTTTTTTAAACTACGTATGCAAATTATATATAAGAATTTATTTAAAAATTTTAAAAAGAAGATTTTTTATTTAAATCTTTCACATTGTCTTGTCGGGTAAAATGTTAGATACTCAGGATCAAATTATTCTATTTTTAGCAGTATTGCGAAGCGTTTCATAACTGGACTCCAGTCCATTGACGAATTTTAACCAGCTATGACATCTTTTTACCTAGGCCTCTCTTACCGTCCATCTTTTCTTCTGGTACTAGTTAGTGAAAAGTGTATCGTTCTCCTCGTTATATGTGCCCTAAACATATAGTCTTTCTACTTTTTACATATTATTCAAAAAGTTCCTTATCTTGTAGGCCCACTCTCCTTAATACTTCCTAATTTCTCACTTTATTCTTCTATGATATTCTAAGCATTTGGCGCAGGGTACCACAATTCAGTACCACATATCACAACAGAGGAAATAAAATCAGCTCTCTCGGAGATGAAAAACAATAAATCACCTGGAGAAGATGGGATAGTCATTGAACACATCAAAGAAGGAGGAGAAACGTTAATAAATGTGTTGAAAAAGATGTTCCATGTTTGTTTGACAAGAGGCGTAACCCCCTCTCAGTGGCATAATGCAATAATAACCATAATGCATAAAAAAGGTGACATTTCAGATCTGAAGAACTACAGACCTATTAGTTTGCTCTCCCATACATACAAACTATTCATGAAGATAATAACAAAACGGCTTGTGAACAAACTGGATAGTTACCAACCTTGTGAACAGGCTGGGTTCCGCTCCAGATATGGAACAAACGATCATCTACAAGTTATAAAAACGCTAATAGAAAAGTGCACAGAGTATAACAAGCCTATCTTTCTTATATTCGTGGATTATGAAAAGGCGTTCGATACTATAGATCATCATAAAATGCTTCGAGCATTGGCGGACTGCCGCATTGACTACCGATATATCGCCTTGATTAAAAGTATCTACGAAACTGGTACAGCTTGTGTTCGACTTCATGAAGTACCAAGAAATTTAGAATAGAACGTGGAATTAGACAGGGTGATACTATCTCCCCGAAATTGTTTACAGCTGTTCTTGAATATATGTTCAAGCAAATGGAAGGAGAGGATAATATGGGAATCAATATAAACGGGGAGGATCTGAACCACCTAAGATTTGCCGTTGACACCGTTTTAATATCTGATAGAGTTGATAAAGCTACAAAAATGCTGCACACGCTCTATAAAGTGTCAAAAACAATTGGTCTTAAAATTAACACCTCAAAGACAAAATTTATGACCAACCTTGTAGTCAGCGATAAAATTCAGATTGAGAGTCATAGCATCGACCAAGTAATAGCTTACAAATATCTAGGGCATGAGATTCGCTTAGGCCGAGATAACCAGACAACTGAAATACAAAGAAGGATAGGTCTCACATGGGCTGCCTTCGGTAGATTAAATAACATTTTCAAGTCTAATATTCCAGTTTGTTTAAAAAGAAAGGTTTTTGACCAGTGTGTTTTGCCGGTTCTTACATATGGTGCAGAAACACTAACTCTGACAAAAAGAACAATAAATAAAATAAGAGTTACACAACGCGCTATGGAAAGATCAATGTTAGGTATTACCATCAGAGATAAAGTACCGAACCTAGAAATAAGAAGAAGAACAGGAGTCACGGAGGCAGTTGAAAGAATAGCCATGGCTAAATGTGCTTGGGCAGGACATGTTGCCAGACTGACGGATGACAGATGGACCAAAAAGATTCTGGAATGGCGACCAAGGCAGGATGACCGCCGACTAGATGGACGGATGATATCAAGCGCATCACCACAAATTGGATGTAAGAAGCTCAAGATAGAAATAGGTGGAAATTTTTACGGGAGGCCTACGTTCAGCAGTGGACAAATATAGGCTAGTTGATGATGACCACAATTCAAAAACTACGTTTTACTAAGTTTGTTAATAGATCTTCAAGCTTGCATTCCGTCTAAGAGAACATTTTTTTTATTATCCCGGTTATTTATAGCGTTCTTCGCCTTCCGGTTCCCAGTTTCCAGCTTCGTCGGTCGTTCCATTCGCCAAGGTGAAGATTCTTTTCCGAAATTGCCTTCTGAACGCGCCGCCTAGCCAGGATTGTTGCAGCCTCCCTCTCTTCCTTCTTTCCCTTGGCGTTCATTTTAGAATTTGTTTTGGCAGTCTGTCGTCGTCCATTCTTTCTACATAGCCATACCAAATCAGTTGACTCCTTTGAATTTCGTCTATGATGGTTGACTTGACTCCCATTATATTTCTGATTTGATTGATAGTCTTGATTTTTTAGCCGATCTTCTCCAGAAGTCCATTTCCAATGCAAGTAGGCGTCGTTCCAGGGATTTAGTAAGTTGCCATGTTTCGCATCCATAGAGCACTATACTTATAAAGATGGAGTTAAAGATAAGATGTTTTCTTTGATTAGATAGTTCTTTTGACCATAGCATCGGGTTTAGGCATCCGCAATCACCCTTTTTCCTTTCACGATCCTTTGCTCTATCTCTTTTTCGGTGCGCCCACTCTTGTTGATTGTTGTTCCCAAATATACGTATTCCTCACAGTTCTTGATTGTTTCTTGTTCGTTAACTATTAGATCTTCTACTTCAGTCCCGATGCATAAGTGTTGCGTTTTGTTTCTATTTACAGAAAGGCCCCACTCTTCATATGTTTGAAATAACCGTCTCGTCATGAATTCTAAATCTTCCTTATCCGCTGCTACTACGACTTGGTCATCCGCGAAATGTAGAGTATACAAAGTTGTATCATCGTCAAGTTGAATTCCCATCCCTGAACAAGATCCTCTCCAGTGTTTTAGTGCTTCATTTAAATAGATCTATATTAGTACTGGGGAGAGGCAACATCCTTGTCGTAATCCTTTTGTTACTGGAAATTCTTCTGATAAGGTGTTGTTTAGTTTGATTTTTGATGTGGCTTTATTGTATAGTTGTTTGACCGCGGCGATGATCGTGTTATTTAAGGAAGATCGTTCAAGAGACTGCCAACGTTTTCTCACAGGAATCGTGTCATATGCTTTTGTGAGATTCACAAATAAAAGATGTATTTCCTGGCTTCTTGCAACTTTTTTTTCGTTAAGTTTTGTTTGGGTAAATATGTGGTCTACTCAAGATCTTCCAGCTCTAAAACCTGCTTGCTGTTCAATTTCATGAGTTTCGTATTCTTTCTCAATCATGTTTTTTAAGATTTTACCAAACAGCCTGCTAAAAGTACTAGTGACCTAGATACACCTATAGTTTCCGCAGATATCTTTTGTACTTTTTTTGTGAATTGGAGTAGTCCATGCTTCTTTCCAACTATTCGAGATTTCTTCCCCATTCAAGTATCTTGTGAATAGCACTTTAAGATACCTTATTAGTTTTGGTGTTCCGTGTTTTAGAAGTTCTACTGGTATGTTCTCCGGCCCGAATGCTTTGTTGTTCTTCATGGATTTAAGTGCTTGTTTTATTTGTTCTTCTTCCACGTTTACATATTCGCCGTGTACTCGTATACGTTGGGGTGAATCAGTGTTATAGATATCTCTGTCTTCATTTAGTTCCCTTGCGTAATGCTCCTTCCATGCATCTATCTGGATGGGCTGTACTCGACTTTTGTTTGATGTGTTGGTTTTCAAGGTTTTTATTAATTTCCAAACCGCTGATTATCGCGCTCCTCCGATGTAACAGTCAACTTCTTTACATTTTGCATCCCATGTTTCGTTTTTGTTGTTCCTTGTCATTTCTTTAAATATTCTTTGTTGATATTTGTATATCACTTTATCTTCAGGGTTCTTAGTGTTCAGCCATCTTTTGTACGCTTCCTGTTTCTTATTTCTTTGCTCTTCCAACTGTGTATTCCAAGTGATTTTTCCCGCTGATCTGTGGACTGTACTGGTCTCTTCGCTTAGAGCTTCTTGGGCTGCGTTATGAATACATTCCGTTATATGTTCGTATAATTGGTTGGTTTCAGCAGTTAGGTATTCGTCGAGTAGTTTCTCGTTTAATCTGTTTTGGTATAAGATTTTAGTGCTATATTCTTGTAGGCTTCTGACTTGATATCTCTTCAGATTTATATCCTTTTTTTTTAGTATTGATGTTTTTAACATGCCGGTTAAATGGAATCAGAGTCTTAGCCGCAACCAAATAATGATCAGATCCACATTCCTGTGGAATATGGATAAGAAAACATGCCAAACGTAATACCTTGACATCTTGTATTTCAGGTTAAAATCCAACTAAGGATCAATCAGAAAACAACTTTCAAAAAAGTAGTAACTACCTTGTTCTGCTCATATATCTTTGCATTTGGGTAATTATTTCCGCCTATAATCATTGTTTTTGTCTTCTTGATATTTATTACCAAACCAAAAGCATCACTAGCAATAGTTGCAAGATCATTTAAAAGACATTGAAGATCTTCTATGTTATCTGCCACTTTCGCTGTATCATCTGCGTACCTAATGTTGTTAATAAATATTATTATTTTACCATTACCTTAATACCCTTAGTAGAAAGATGGCTTTTGCGAAAGCTTTTTCTACCTATTAGTTAAACAATATTGGGGAAAGTATACAGCCTTAAAAGTATACTCCCCTTTTTTATTGAGAAATTTTCCTTTTCGTTAAAATTTTGAAGACGTACTTTTGCTGGGTGGTTAGAATAGGTACATATTGACAATAACTATTATATCCTTGGCATCCAATCCCAACTCTTTCAGATATTTTATCATTAGTTCATATTTTACGTTATTGAATGCTTTCTCATAATCGGTAAAACGCATCCTTTTTTTTTATATATACACCGTTATTAGGCGTTAACGCCCTTCGGCAGGGATCTATGGAGGAGTATCACCAAGCCGCAAGCCCTTATCCCTTGCTGTACCGCTCCTCCATAGGCCGATAAGACACCAGTTTATTCCAGACCAAGTCATAGATTCTATTGAATTTTTTACTACGACGTTGGCCTTTTATTAATTTCAAATGACCTGGCTGAGGCTCGAACCTCGTTTGCAAATCCACTAAACTTATCGATCGACTGCGCCTCATCCAACTGAGCCGTCATGGCAGACGTCATACTTTTTTTGATCTAAACAATTCTCTATTAATGTTTGCATAATGAAGATCCCATTTCTCGTGTCAAGTCCATTTTTAAAATGAAAATGACACCAGCCACTTACCTTTTCACATTTCTTAAACAAGTAATTGGACTTCGTAAGTCCTAGGTTTTCACCCAAAGTAATCGAAAGTAGAACTGGAAGACGATATTTGAATTTTACGTGTAACTTTGCGTGGATTGATATACGAATTTACTAATGTTGAGTCATTCTTACTAAACTTTGACATTTGTCACCTCATTTGTGATTCTACCCGGTATAATGGCAGAGGAGTTACATTGGCGGTCCTATGGACCGACGAAAAGATTGCCCAGGTCAAATATCTCACCTTAGTACCATCCTTGGATTATCAGCTTTTATTTGACACCTCATTTGTCATTCTACCTGGTATAATGACGGAGAAGTTATATTCGCGGTCGTACGGACCGACGGAAAGACAGCCTAGGTCAAATATCTCACCTTTAGTACCATCCTTGGATTATAAGCTTTCATTTGACACCTCATTTATCATTCAAGCTGGTATAACGATGGAGGAGTTATATTCGCGGTCGGAGGGACCGACGTACAGACCGCCTAAGTTAAATATCTCACCTTTAGTACCAACCTTGGATTATCAGCTTTCATTTGACACCTCATTTGTCATTCTACCTGGTATAATGACGGAGGAGTTATATTCGCGGTCGGAGGGACTGACGCACAGACCGCCTAGGTCAAATATCTCACCTTTAGTACAATCCTAGGATTATCAGCTTTCATTTGACCTCATTTGTCATTCTACCTGGTATAATGACGGAGAAGTTATATTCGCGGTCGTACGGACCGACGCACAGACCGCCTAGGTCAAATATCTCTACCCTTAAGTACCATCCTTGGATTATAAGCTTTCATTTTACACCTCATTTGTCATTCTACCTGGTATAATGATGGAGGAGTTATATTCGCGGTCGTACAGACCGACGGACAGACCGCCAAGGTCAAATATCTCACCTTTAGTACCATCCTTGGATTATCAGCTTTCATTTGACACCTCATTTGTCATTCTAGCTGCTATATTGCCGGAGGAGTTGTGGTTACGGACAGACGGACAGACGGACGTGGATAATACAAAGATTTCACATTTTTTCAAAATGGGTGAAAACAATACATAATCTAGTGTGTAGTATTCTCAAGAAAAGTTTTAAAAAGTGACTCATTAGGCTTATTGGTCGGTGGTCCTTGCAGAAATTCGCACATGGTGTTTTGGGTAGAGCGATAAATGTAGAGCGAAACTAATCTTTTGGAGTCTGACCTGTATCGTAGATGTCGTTAAAGAGCTTCACAATGATGTCTATACTAAATTTACAATCAAGATGCAGTAGAAATTAACAAACCAAGCAAACCAAGACGTTAAATGCTACTAGGAGCACTCCCAAATCATAACTTACAATGTATATACATTGTAAATCCCAACTCATGATTTCCAAAGTTTACACATTGTAAATTATGATTCGGGAGTGCTCCTAGTAGCATTTAACGTGTCTTGGTTTGTTTATTTCTACTGCATCTTGAATGTAAATTTAGTATAAGTTTTCTTCATTGAGCAACTTGATTGTTTCTGCATACATATCATCTGGTCCTGGGGTTTCGTTACCTTTTAATAGTTTGAGAACGTAGTAGTTTGTTCAACCTCAGCTTTCAAAATACTTGGGCCATACAAATGGTCTCCCAGTTGTGGTAGATTTTGGGTTCCGTGATCGTTGAACAAATTGGCTCTCTACATTTTCCAGGTATTAAGTATATCGCTAGGGTCCGTTACTAGTTCATCTTGGTCATTATGTATACCACTGACTTGTTTTATCCTGAAGATACCAGCAATTTCCTTGAAAACATTGAAGCTGTTGCCGAGTTTATATAGGTTTTCAGCCACGGTGCAAAGTATAGTCATCCAGATGTTCTACTCTTTGATGGTATATCATAGTAACGCTTAATCCAAAAGCCAATGAATATCATTCTTGATTATCAACCTTTCAAATGCGTTTCTTAGATCTTTAGATTTTAAATTTTCTGTAGGTGCCGCTGTTCGAAGTCTTTTTGCTTGCTTTCTTATTGTATTGGAGATATTTAAAATCTAGAAACCGTTTAGAATTTCTGGTGAAAATTTGGTCATGTAAAATATCGTAAATTCGAAATTATTGAAAAACTTAAGACTCCTGCATGATTACTAGAAGGCTACTTTGTTATATACAGAATTCTATAAAAATATTACAAAATATACCTATGTTAGCAAAACGTCACAAATAAAAATGTCTTTACATTATATCATACGATACAAATAAAAATAATATGTATATAATTTCAAAGTAAACTGACAGCCAATATTCAAACTTCACTCTCTACAGATGAGCTTATATATATAAATATAAACTAAGAAGATTATAATGTATACGTTAATATTAAAATACTAAAATTTCTCATTTCTGGAATTATCTAATCATTTAAAGTTTGTTTACATAGAGCAAATTTATTTGAGCGACTTCCATCAATATATTTATATGGAAAAAAAGTATAAGTAGATTTTTCGTCAGAATAATGGTAAAGGTACAGTGTTGGTTAGGGAAATGTATATATAGTAATGATTTCCACAGTTTTCACTGTATTCTTTCACTAAACCGTTCTGTCCAGTTCTTTCTGTCTTGCCAGTCCCCTTCCTGTAGATTTCTTCTTTCCATTGCTTCGTCCACTTCATCTCTGAAAGATCTTCGGGGTCTGCCTCTCTTCCTTCTTCCAATCGGGCTCCACTCTTACTCTATTTATTCAACGATTTTGACTCTGCTCTTCTGACATGTCTGACCAGACCAGGTTAATATCTTCTGTTCGATATAGTCTATTATATCTGAGTTCATTCCCATTCTTTTCTTAATCGCTATGTTATTTATTCTATCTCTTATTGTTACTCTGCAGCTTCTCCTTAGGAATTCCATCTCTGTTGCTCTTATTTTGTTTTTGATTTTCTTATTTATTGTCCAATTTTCAGACCCATGGTGAAACGTGTGGCTTATAAATTCAAGATAAACACACAACAACCAGAAGCGTAACCCATATTCAAAACTTTCTGAAAAAGAAATATATTTATCTTCTGAAAGTTTATAGCTATACTCTTTAACGAATCTCCTGTTAATGAAATCTCCTGGCTTCAACTTTTTTTAATTTTCATTTTGTAATTAGATCATACAGTTGACAATTCAAAATATAGTTTAGTGTTCTCGCCTCTTCAAGTACAGTCCGTACAATATAGATATAGTCTGTTCGCTAAACTCAGACGCAACTTTCTAGATAATTTAGTCGGTAATTTTGCCAATTTTAGTAAAATTGGCAAAAAATAATTACTAAACAGTTAATAATCACTAAATAGTTAGTGATTTTGCCAATTTTTGCAAAATTGGCAAAAAACAAAAAAATTATCGACTAAAATATCTAGCCAGTTGCGTCTGAGTTTAGCGAACCGACTATACCGTTGCACGCCATTATCTACGTCAGAGATCTAAGTTGACATTGTTGCCCAGTTACAAAAAATTCTTGAATTCATTTCAAATCAAATATATCACACAATTATTGCGGATGATTATACAACAAAACAAATTAATATTCAATGTAAATAAATAAAAACATTAGATATAGAAAACAAGAATTAAGTTATAATCTTACGTTAAAGTAAATGATAAAAACAATACATATAATAAAACAATTACTTATAGTAAATAATAAAAACAAATCTGAAGTGTCAATGCCGCAACTGTCAAATAAATGTCAAATGTAATGTAATTTATGCCAAAATGTCTTCTTTGTTCGAATTCAGTTAGAGTGTAATCCGAACAAGTGTGCTTTATAAAAACGCTTTATATTCCACTTATACAAATTAAATGAAACAAGTTAGGGTATTACCTATATTTCTTTAAATTTACATTAACAGAAGTCTTCCAATAATATTTCTGTGCGTATATAATAAAATATGTTTAGTGGCTGTGATTCCAGTGCAGTCGGCTAAACGATTTTAAAAAGGAACAGACTTACCACTTAAATTATTTCGCGTTGGTATCAGGTGACGTCACGTGCTATGACGGGGATTACGTGCAACGGTATCTATATTGTACGGACTGTAAACTGGTTATACATGTATGCATTTTGCCCCATGGTTTGATATTCCTCTACTGATAAGTTCCTCCCAGTAGCCTAGTAAAATAGATATTTTAAACGTATCAATTTAATTTAAGTTTTACTTTGATATATAGTGTCCAACTTGCCCATCGTAGTATTTCATCTCTGGATTCTGGAAGTGAACTTTAGTAGATATTATTGTCTTAATACATCCCTTGTCTGTAAAAATATATGGCTCCATTCGTTCTTATCTATTGCAAGCGATTACAATTTGTAATACCCAGTTTCTTTAAGTCTTCCTCCGTCTTTTTCTACCTCATCCTTGGTCGAACTCTTCTTAGCTTTACTCCTTACGAAATAGTTATTTTGGTAACCTATTTAGTATATTCAAAGATATCTGTTTAAAAATAGTCAGTTTTTTGAAAATCGAATTTTTTGACATTTGTAAAGTGAGAGTACTTTTGCCTGACAATCTCAAATTGCCTAAAAAATTAAGTGACGGTAGTTCTAGATGTATACAACAATCTCTAATTATTGGATTTTGGCCCGAGCCTTTTTAACTATTTTTTTACCTCTAAAAAATTGAGCTTTTTTGTTTCATAAGTAAGCCAACATAGGTTATCGTTAATGATTTCTCTCATCTGTGTGATTATTCATCAATGTTAGAACTCGACAAATTATTAAAACAGATACCAAAACCTAAATTTTAAGCGTTTAAAGCAACCCTTTAGGTGGTTGAGAACCAAAGTTACGGCAGTTTTAATTTTAACTTTAATTTGACGTATCAAATATACGTGCATTTGTTATTGAAGCCTCCTACTTAATAAATTAAAATTATGCACTTCGCAAGAACTATGACAAAGCTAGAAATGCCAAAAATAAGAGATTTAGTATTAAATACCAACATATACATGTGTATACAAGGGACGAATACATTAATAAATACTCAGGCTAAATTACTCTTACGAAACTGGTATCATATAGTCATAAGGTATGCTACAATAATTACTTCGAACAAATAATTATTGGATTATTATATACAAAATTAATATATAAAGACGTACATAGCAGTCGTATTGAGATCGGAATCTAAAATTACTAATGTTGAAAAACAAACTAAGTATTCTAAACAAATTTTTGTAAGGATGTTATAATATTCTGTTATATTAAAGGTCTGTAAAGTATTACTATTAATTTTTTTTCCAAATATTTTAAACTTAGCTTAATTTTGATTATGTATACCTAAATGTGGCATGTAATACATAAGGTGGCGCAAGTTTTAGTTTCGGAACATTGTAAAAACAGGTTGAGAGTAATAATTTTCAAAATTTAACTGATGCAGACAGTAGACAGCTATTATGAAGCTATGTTATAATACATCAACAATCCTGGCAAATGAAGCACGGAAAAGAGGTCTAGAAATTATCGAAGGAAAAACAAACTACAATCGGAAAAATGAAAGAATACCCATGAACGATCAGATCACATCAATCACATATTTTGTATTGGCTGTTATTTTTCCATAAATATCAAACGAGAGAGATAGATTATTAATAATCTGAATAATATGTGATTGATGTGATCGTTCATGGGTATTCTTTCATTTTTCCGACTGTATCTACTTTGCTCTAGAAGAGAAGATAACAGGACGAGAGAAATAAAGATAGAAAACTACACTTTTGAAAGAGTTCAACAATTTAAATATTTGGGACCAATGGTGAATGACCAAAATAAAAGAAGTGAAGAAGTAACGGAGCGAATACTAGCAGGCAACAAAACATACTGGAGGTATCATAGCCTAATGAAGGACAAGAACTTATTCAGAAACATAAAACTGAAAATATACAGAGTTGCATTCCGACCAGTAGTTGCACGCAGCTGAGAGAATGTATCAATGAGATGAAGCAAAATTGAGAATATTCGAAAGGAAAATCCTTAGACGGATTATGGGTCCGATAAGAATGGACAACGGAGAAATGAGAAGAAGAATGAAACATGAACTAAGAGACATAATGAAGGGAGAATATATAGTTAGATTTGTTAAGAGAGAAGGAAGAACGACTTACTTATTAAGAAAATCACCAGATGGAAACCAGAAACTAAAAGACCAAGGGGAAGACCCAGAGAGAGATGGGAGGACCAGAATATGGGCACATATCGAAATGAGTCGAAGAACATTGTAACGAAATCCAAGTCACACAACAAACTTTAACAACACACAAGTGGAATGCCGAGTGATTCACCGAAATACGCGAATCAGAGAGCTCTAGATAAGAGCGGCCAACCTTCCATCCGGCTTGAAACAATCATACAGTACAACTTTAAATACCTGATGTAAGCTTCATTTCTAGTTTCATTTCAATTCATAATCTAAATTCAAGACGAGGACGTAGACACCGAATACAAACTATTATTCATCGAAATATTAAATAAACTAGCAAAAATTTAGGTAAAAAGTCTACATTTATTAAAATCTTATACTAATATGTTTACATTTGTATTAAATTTAATAAAATTGCCTTATATACTCTTTCTTCTATACCGTCTTTGGGTACTGACTATAGATCTTCCTTCATCAAATCCATCTGAACACCGCTAAGATATATCCGATCACAGTGTGGGTTATTGGAGAGGTTTTGTGGGTGGATAATAAAAAATCCTTCTTTCAACATAATTAGACATTACCCGAAACTAGAACTTTGTGGCATCTTATAGATTCATATGCCCTGATTTTTTAAACTCAATATTTTCCATAACGCAGTCTATTCTCGAAAAACATTAGTCTTAAAGTAACTATATTAAAGAAAACTAAGTCTAAGTTAAAACTAAGTATCAAAGATACGTAAATACTAAACATAAGATTCTACCAGCCCAAGTAAATTTGGACTCGCACATCGATAACAAGGATTTCATAAACTCATATTTATTTTTGCTAGTATAAAATCTGAAAACACGCATTAGGAAACTTTCTACGTCTGCATGCAGTGTTAAAATTGTTAAAAGTTGTATTATATTTGCAAACCCACTGCTATCAAAAGTTTATTGGATGGACTGCACAAATATAGAGGTAGATATATTTTATTAAGCTAAGAGTAAATTAATTGGTTAATATAATTGGCTAATATATAGTCAGTGTGTTAACAAATCACCTACACAAAAAATGTTTTCTAATAACCTCAATAATTCGAGATCTAGTAATCTCAACTGAGAAATAGACCAGGGCGCATCTGTAAAAATATTAGTACATTTGGATGTTGAGAGGTGACTCATATTTTTTTTGTAGAAATTGCTTGAAAATAACTCATGTAATAATATTTGAGCTATCCTCCCACTCAAAAAGGTCCGGAACATTGTTGAAATAATCAAAATGTCAAAAAATAAAGGAAAAATTCGATTTCTTTCTTGGTTTTTTGATTATAACTTTAAAATTATTCATTTTCGAAAAAAAGTTGCACCAACATAAAAGTTGCGTAATTAAATTTCCTACAATATAGGATTAACTGAAAATTTTAAAAATTGTCTCCCTTGTTGCACAATAGTAATAATTTCGAAAAAAAACCATAAAAAAACAAGTATTCGAATTTTACGTTTTTCAACCATTTATGCTGCAGTTAAGACCTTCATATTTTACCCAGAAAAACTTTATCATATGGTAAAACAATACTGTAAATTTTATTAAGATCGGTTTAATAGATTTTGCAAAATAAATTTTGCAATGCAGCTTTCGCAAAAAAAATCATTTTTTCAAAATGTTGCAGCACTGAAAATAAAGCAGACAGCAAGCTGATTTTTTTTTATATAAAAGAATACTGTACCTTTCATTTGCAATTTGCGAAATTAAAATCGGTTAACTACCACGGCGCGCGTCAGAAATTTTTTTAAATAAATATTAATTTTTGGTGCTACGCGCAGGACAGCGGATATGTTCGCTCTGATTGGGCATTCCAATGACCTTTGATAATGATTGATAAATTTAAATTTTTAGTACATTTCGAAATAAATAAATTTGTTTATTGAAAAATAAAAACACACACTCTTTCCTTTAAAATAACACTTTTTTTAGCAAAAACTTTCTTTGTTCATATATTTTAACTTAGAAAATAAAAGTGTATTATTTTTAAACATATGCAATTGTTTAAACAATTTTTCACAAACAATAATCAAATTAGTTTGATTTTTGTGGAATTAAAATATTAAAATACAACCAAATATAGAGTAAGAAAATAATATATTAGATAAAGATTGGAAGAAATTTTGGTGGAAATCAACTTGTGTGAATCGAACACCGCTGTCCTGCGCGTAGCACCCAAAATTAAAGTTTACTTAAAAGAAATCCTGACGCCGTGGTAGTCAACCGATTTTAATTTTGCAAATTGTATATGAAAGGTACAGTATTCTTCTATCTGTAAAAAGCTAAAAAAATTTAACTTGATATCTGCTTTATTTTCAGTTGTGCAACATTTTGAAAAAATGAATTCCTTTTGCGAAAGCTGGACTACAAAATCTATTAAACCGATCTTAACCAAATTTACAGTATTGTTTTATCATATCATAAAGTTTTTCTGGGTGAAATATGAAGGTCCTAACTTTAGCAGAAATGGTTGAAAAACGTAAAATGCGAATACTTGTTTTTTTTTATGTTTTTTTTGCAATTATTGCTATTTTTCAACAAGGGTAACAATTTTAAAAAATTTTAACCAATCTTATATTATAGGACATTTAATTTCGCAACTTTTATATTAGTACAACTTTTCTCGGAAGTGAATATTTTTAAAGTTATAATCAAAAAACGAAGAAAAAAATCGAATTTTTCCTTAATTTTTTGACATTTTTGATTGTTTAAACAATGTTCCGGACCTTTTTGAGTGGGAGGATAACTCAATTATTACTATATGGGTTAATTCCAAGCAATTTCTGCAAAAAAATAGAGTAACCTCTTAACGTCCATCTCAAAACAGATCCGCCCTGGACTAAAATAGACATACCCACTGCTTTACCCAACCTCTTTGGCAGCATCTCACATAGCACTAATATATCCATTTTTAGTCCTTTCTATCTTCACGTTTTTGTGAGACCATTAGGATTACAATTAGCGCGATTTATCTAGTGCCTTCATTTTTGTCTTGTTTATTTTACTATTTTTACGTATTATTTATTATTTGCATATTTTTTCCTCTTTGTTTTTTTTTTATTTTTTCTCAGTAGGTACATATGTAGGTAAACACAGACTTCAATAAAGCATACGATTGTATAAGGATATCTATATAGAACACTGATTTTGATTCATTTGACGTTCCGCAGAAATATATATGTTACCGTTAAAACCCGATTTCAGTTAAAACCCGAATTTACTAGGAAAAACTAGTTTTAACTAAGCGCTTTAGACAATTCTAGTTTTAACTAGTCAAAACTAGATTTGACTGCTAAATTCAGTTAAAACTAGAAATCGCGAACGGATTTCATTTAGAGTAGTTTATATGCGATTCTCTTGTGATTGCATATCGATCAAATCTACCTGACAGCGACAATTAATTTCTGAATGCAATATAGGTTTGGACACAAGACCTCTCTTCGTTTGTATATTTTTACTCTTCTTTCGTTGGTAGGTTTCACACATTTGTATAAAAGTATTGATCATATCAATAAAAAGTTATATTTGCCTAGTTTCTGGCGGTTTCAGTCTTGAACCTATCCCGATTTCCATGAAAAATAGCAACAAAATATTTTCGACATGTACACAATATTTGATGGGATCAATTTTAGAAGCTAACTTTTTTATTTCGCCAACTTCAACAATTGCAGACAGTTTTCTTGGCAGACAGTTCCGCATCTTGTACTTCGACCATTAATTTATTATATATGCTTTTGGTCACAACATTGTAGTGACTTTCTTTCTTCTCTGTCTCTTCCATTTGTAAAATCATTTCCAAAACACGTTCTTTTCACGTTCTTATATCTCTGCTCTCATTCTGATCTTCTATATTATCACTAATGGTGAATAATACACAGTGCTGTAATATTATAACCAATAAAAACGATGCAAAACAATCAACAGTCTCACACACTACTTTGCTACCGACCGGCCGCCTTCGTCATTAACACTACTCCGACCAAGCCGTAATTTTCTCTTGCAACAATAATTGTAACTGGTATTCGCCAGTAATTCCAAAAAAGCTATTTTGAACTATAGTTTATTTTTTAACCAGGAGGAGCAAACTAAAAAGACAGATTCATATCCAAGAAAGTCACTAGAAAAATAACCAAATACATCTTCTTTTTTGGTTGATCATGTCAGCCCTGAACGGTAATCCATAAATATTATATTATATTAATACGTCACTAAAGAGTTCTAAAAATACCTGCTTTTTATATCAAAGCAAACTAAAAATCTAAAAATTAAAGGAATAACACAGAAAATACAAAAAATCGCCGATATAACTTAATTAACCTATGAAATGTCAATTGTGTCAAAATGTGATAAATGTCAATAGTGTCAAAATTTTATATCAGTGGAGTACACTTGCCTGCGGTTGGACCAATTACAAACAAGCATTACAGCGCGGTAAATTTGAATCACTCCTCTTGGTTTAAAAACAAACCATAGTATAAACTACTCTAAATGAAATCCGTTCGGGATTTCTAGTTTTAACTGAATATAGCAGTCAAATCTAGTTTTGACTAGTTAAAACTAGAATTGTCTAAAGCTCATAGTTAAAACTAGTTTTTCCTAGTAAATTCGGGTTTTAACTGAAATCGGGTTTTAACGGTAACATATACATACAACTGGTCAAAATGACTCTTAAATGAGCAACCAGTAACATTTAAAATAAGAGAGAAAATCTCCGCTTCTATAAAAATAACCCCCAGTAAATCAGTTTGGAGGGGGGGGGGGGGGGTTATGGACTGAAAATTCTTCTTCTTCTTCTTCTTGTGTAGACATGACTCTGTTTTTCAATGTGTCTCCAGTAAGTTGTCGTTCCATTGTTTTCGTGGTCTTCCCACTGATCGTCTTCCTATTGGGAACCGTATCTTGCTATCCTTAGTACTCTATTTGTTTTCTTTCGGCTTATTGTTATTATATATGTAATTCGACTGAAATTTTCATTTGTTTATTATTTTAAACGAAGGTTTAAAGGAAGAGGAATACTCTCTGAAAATTTCAGATATATCGGAGTAAAATTACCAGAGATACAGCATGTTGAATATTCCTACCTTCAACTCGCTTTGCCACGGTTTCGCACCAACACGCTTGAGCATAGTGAGAAACGTTTAACAACTGTTCCCCTTCTCTTTTGTAGATTACTCCGCGATTCAAAAACATACTCCGATGTGTATCATTTTACGATTTGACAAAAACGAAGACAAAGCTTTTAAAACTTTAAAGGCGTTTTTCTCAAAACTGAACGGAGTAGTCATCAACAACTTAAGATATGCTCATGACACAGTTTTGCTAACAACGGATAAAGATGATTTATACAGGGTGTTTGGTAAAGAATGGGTCATAGCTTAACCTCAGGTTCCTGAGGTTAAAATAGGCCGATTTAAGCTAACTTACCTTAGTACAAAGTTTATAATAACCGAGATACTGGGTGTCAAAGTTAAACTTTTTTTTTATTTATTATTGAATATTTCCTGACAGGTATGAGATAACAACATGAAATTTGGTATGTGGGGGTTTTTTGGGTCGTGAAAAATAAATTCTCTACCAAAAGTTATTTATTGCCCAGAGGGCGCCACATACGCCTTTCAGCACTCATTTATTACGTTCAATTTTTTTATCCCTCACTCTGTATAATTTTGACATTAAAATTTTTATTCTCCTATTAGTTTTACTTAAAAAAGGTGTACTACTTTCATCTCCCTAAACTCAACCGTTTTCGAGATAAACGCATTTTAAATCTGCCATACACCATCATTTTTAGCATAATATCATTGTAGTTACACCCGAAAAATAACTTAAAACCATAAAATTATTGTATCGTATAACCATATAATTATTGAAAAATGTATCGCAAATTTCTTCAAATGGAATTTGCGATGCAATGACATAAATTTGAGAACTGGCACAATTATTATGGTTTTAAGTTATTTTTCGGGTGGAACTATAATGATATTATGCTAAAAATGATGGTGTATCGCAGATTTAAAATGCGTTTATTTAGTTTTCGTTTAGGGAATTTAGTTTTCTCGGCCCAAAAAACCCCCACATACTAAATTTCATGATGTTATCTCATACCTGTCAGGAAATATTCAATAATAAATAAAAAAAAAGTTTAACTTTGACACCCTGTATCTCGGTTATTATAAACTTTGTACGGTAAGTTAGCTTAAATCGGCCTATTTTAACCTCAGCAACCTGAGGTTAAGCTATGGCCCATTCTTTACCAAACACCCTGTATACATAGAAAATAATAGTTACAGAACAGTAGATAATTTATGCAAAATCGTTAGAAAAATATTTTTGCGGTTATTTTTGGTGTGGTGAATTGGTTAACACACTGTACATTGCAACTACACGGTCTGTATTTTGAATTTATTGCTTAGTGACACATTTTTGTAAAATTAAAAAGTTATTGTCTTAATAAATTTCTAATTTGTTTATAATAAAATATTGTGATAATCATTAAAAGATAAACAAATAATTAAATAAATATGTTTATGTTTAACCTGTCTTTAATCAATAGCATTTCAAACAACGTAAGTGTATAATGTGTCACTTTAATTTTTGTAATAAGTTAAATTTTTTTTACCTATTTAAAACAAAATTATTTAAAAACATGTTACTACTGGGTGATGCAAATATTTGACATATGGGTATTTAGATCAAGAAAGTTAAACTGAATAATTGTTTTATATGTATTATGTACCTAACTCTCTTCCATATGTTTCGATTCTTTAATGAAACTTGACAACTGACACACGGATACCCTTTTTTGTCTTTTGCTCATTTTATTAAAATCGAAGCACTTTCATACCATGACTATATTACTCCGAAAATATACATCAATCTTTACTGGCACATTTAGATTATCTGGGTTTACATAGTAATGAACATTGTTGACTTCTTCTTCTAAAGGTTACCTATCTTCTAGAGATGTTGGCGACCACATTGACCCATCTTATTCTATTTACAGCAGCTCGAAATATATGAGTTGCCATTAGACCAGTCCACTTCCTAAGATTGGCCAGCCAGGATACACTTCTACGTCCAGGGCCTTTCTTGCCCTCAATCTTGCTTTGTAGAATCAACTGTAGAAGTCGGTATTTATTATTACGCATTATATAGTCGAAACAAGCCAATTTTCTGTTCTTTAGGCCTATTTCATACTTTACGATTTCGGTCGTCACGACAAACGGTCGTAACGACAGTTAGTCGTACATTCCATCAGTCCAATACAGCAATGTACGGAGTCTTTCACACAGGACGACCACGACTAACTGTCGTGCCATTGCTCCTCGCCTGTCGTCCAATGTCACTGCAATGGACGACGATCGTGTCGTGCCGTGCTATCAGTGAACCACGGGCATAAATTAGTACTTCCATACTTAACGACAGGTAGTCGTGTAGTATCAGTGAATCCAGTCGCACGTACATAATGACAGAAAATATAGATGGGGAATTTTTAATTGCACTGGTACAAAGTAGACCAGTGTTGTTGGATAAAACTTTGGATATGTATAAAGACAAAAATGTGACAAGAAATGCATGGCGTGAAGTTTTAGTGGAGGTTAACCCTGATTTTGAAAACTTAGAGGACCAGGAGAAAACTAAGTTTGGTAAGTTGTACTTACTTTATTTTACATTTAAAGTATACTCGTAGATTACAAACCTGAATTTTTTAGCCCATTAATTTCCAACGTTATGTAAACGCAACATTTTTGATTGTATTATTTTTAATGTATCACTACTTGAATAATATTTTTATTGCTACATTTTATTTAAAACAGAACATAAAGTACAAATTTAATAAAATATTTTGAAATAATTATGGCATGTAATGTAATACGCATAAAGATAAAGACAAGAAGAAGAAGAAGACGTATTTTGATAACGATTTCCGAAGTGGAAATCGAAACGTCAAATAAACTTGATTATAAAATAAAATTGTGGCTTATTCCCAACTAAGTAAAATAGTAAATTTCATAAGAGACCACAAGAAAATAGCTTCAGAACAATTATTATTTTTTATGTTATTTAATTACAAAAGATTATAATTAGGATTTTTAGTAAAAACGCTTATTTTAAAGATATGTTGCTTATCTTTGTTGATTTTACTTCTTATGATAAACTATAGTGAAATTTCATGTTACTTCCTGTCTTAAGCAAAATTCTATGAAGTATACAGAGCTATAATAAAACTCTAATAATTCAATAAATCATAAGAATTTTAGTGCCATATAATAAACTAATATTTGTCTGCAGAAAGCCCAAATTTATTATATTGTTGTAAAATAGTACCGGCACATTTGTCTAAATTTAAATACGCACCAATCACATCTGCAGATGTTCAAAGAACTGTTTCTACGTATAAATAATATATTATGTATAAATAATAAATTTTTGCCCGATTCATTCTACGCCCTGTGCTCTCTACGACAATAAGGTGAATACTGTCGTAAAGTGTGAAAGTCCGATGAGCACGACAAACGGTCGTACGACCGTTTGTCGTGATGACCAAAGTCGTAAAGTATGAAAAAAGCCTTACGGTGTTAATAATTTCTTTGTCTTTTCTTAGCGTCTGGAGAATAGTTATGTTAGTTGTCTGGTGTATATATGAGGCTCTCAACATACGTCGGTAGCACCACATTTCAAGCGCCTCTAATCGTTTTATGGCAGCTTCTGTAAGACTCCAGCTTTTTACTCCGTAGAGGAGGACACTAAAGACGTAACATCTAAGAATTCTTATGCGCATATTGATACTTAAAGATAATTTGTACAGAATATTCCTAACACTGTTAAAAGAGCTTCTGGCTTTCTCAATATGAGTTTTTATTTCGTAGCTATGATTCCAAATATCCTTAATATTGCAGCCCAAATAGCAGATTTTCTTTAACTATTCTTTCTAACGGTGTATAATTTATTGTAATTTGGGCATTTATGTTGGTGTTCTTACTAACGATCATTATTTTTGTCTTGTTACAATTTAGTTTCAGGCCGTATTTGTTACATGTTTCTACAACATTATCAATCATCCTTTGGAGCCTCTGCGCACTATCTGCCAGCAATACTTTATTGTATACATATCTAATATTAAGTATTTTCTATGGGAAATAAGCCACAATTTTACTAAAAAATGAATTTATTAACGTTTCGAAGCCCAAATCGGGTTTTGTTATCAAAATACAAAATACTATTAAAATAAACAAAAATGTTGTTGCTAAGTAAAAAAAAATTCTTCTAATAATTTATTTAATCTGACTCATTTATATTGGCAATTCAGACGTATATTATAGAAGTAGATTTTAAAGTAGAAGACTTTAAAATGATTTATGAGTTGCGTTCCTGGGACGACTTTACTAATAGTTCATTCGATTACATGAAATCAATCCCAACTCAAGAATATCCATCGCAAAAAAATCATAGCATGTGATCTGTCTTTAAAAAGACAACCAAATGCAACGATGACAGTAAAATTCTCGCGTTAGAGATTCCATAGTAAATTTTTAGTAAAATTGTGGCTTATTTCCCATAGAAAATACTTAATTATAAAAATGCCACAAGGAAATAGCTTCAAAACAATATCTAATATTGTTTATACGTTGTCCATTTACTGCAATACTATCTTCTGATTCGTTCAAGGCTTCTCTAAAGATGTTTTCAGAGTATATGTTAAATAATGTTGGTGACAGTATGCAACCATGTTTAACTCCTTTTCTGACTGTGAAGGTTTCGGACAGTTCATATTCGAATAGAACTGTTGGAGATATAGGTAAGTTTGAGACTAGTCTTACATCCTTACCATCGAGTCCTAATGTTTGTAGGATATCGATTAGTTTCCTATGTATGACTTTATCAAATGCCTTCTTGAAATAAATAAAACATACAATATACAAGATACAATGTATAATATACTGTATATTAACAATAGCTACAAATAAAATGCATCACCCTGTACATAGTATATCAATGTTTAAGCACTAAAGTTGATAGATATGTTATAAAGATTTATATCGTCTAATCTACATATCAGAACATTCAGTCTTCACGCTATTACTGACTAAAATTCGGTAGGACTGAAATCTAGAAAGAAAGGAGTAACTGTCCATCTACAATGTTGGTCAATTATTCTTAAACCAGTCTACATACAAAAATTACAAAAATATATCGCTGACACTCCTCAAAAGGTTTCAACAAGATAGAATACCTATATACTACAATAAATGGTAATTTAAAACACTAAAATTCTATATATTTAGGCAGTTTCAAATCATTTTTTGTGTTAATATAGGTATTTACAAAATAAAGCCTAAAATATAATAAGCAACATATTTTTTATTGTTTATAAATAAGTAATTGCTCATAGGTATATTATGTGTTTCTTCAAATGGTGAAAAGAACAATTAAAATCACAATGAACTAATCGTAGGGAGCCCAAGCGGGGATTTTTGCAGTTACTCGAGCGCGTAAAATTAGCATATGGGGAGACACCTGGTACCCTGCAGATGTACCTCTATATTGGCTCTTAACACAGGGGATTTCGTTAAGGGGGGCCCGAAAAAAAGTATATCCTTAAACATACTCGAAATTGTCAGATTAAGATAAGGTAAGTTAAGTACTGTTCTTACGATGTCAGTTGGACCAGTATAAAAACAAAATTCGACACCGATTGTCGGCATCGTTTGTAAAACATAGGCGGCGCAATAGAAATTAATGAGTAAACTTTTATTTTTAAATTATGGTTCAATATTTGTTAAACAGTAATAATGTTGTTAATTGTTCACATTTCTTTATGAAATTGACACCAAAGATAATTAAAAATACATAATACAAATGAAATTTAAGGTGCTTATTAATTTGAGAACTAAAGAAATAAGACTACACTTTGAATATACACATAAAATACTTACATGAAAACGAACAATTCGTCTTCCAGTCGAATTGTCTTAATTCATGACTAATGGAGAGATCACTTTTACTACTGTACATGGGACATATTTTTGACAAGTTGAAATATATCACTATCCGTGTGTTCAGAACTTCATTCGACACTTGTTGTGTTTATAACTACCACACCAATATTGGAAAAGAAGTGAAAGGCGTAATTTACATAACAGTTATCAGACCAATAATGACATAAATACGCGGCAGAAACACGACTTGATACAGAAAGGACAGAAAGAATGCTAGAAACAGCAGAGATGAAAATACTTTGATCGATGGGATATGGGAAGAGCTAGAAGTGCAGATATACGACAGATATGCAAGGTGGACAACATTAATAACTGGGTAAAAAGCAGAAGAGTATAATGGAACAACTACATGAGCCAAATGACAAAATAACAAAATAGTAAGGACGGCGAGAGACGGTTCCCCAATAGAAAGACGATCAGTTAGGTCTGTATCCCGCGTATGAAAAGAAAAGTTGATTAATAGTAAGCTGAAAACTTGTTAATAGCTTAAACGGTGTCTAGTCGGATAAACTGTGGTATATGAGAACACTGTAACAGGGGCAGTTTTAATTGTGGAACAGGTTAAAAATTTGGAACGGTCAGACTTACGCCCGGTTTCCGAAAGGACGATCATCTCAAAAATTATATAATCGACGATTAACAATAGATTAAATGCGTCGGAAACGTCAACCAAACTAGTTTTAACAACAGTCGATCACCTGACATAAGATTAATCGTTAGTTAACAGTCGATCATGAGTTTTTTGAGTCTCCGAAAGGTCGATTAACCAGTTTCGCTTGTCAAACGGCGGTAAAAATGGACTGTTACCTAATCTGCGACTATCCGTCGATTAACGGGCTGTTAAGAGTTTTTTTAGTTTTTTAATTACTGTAATTAACAAATAATGGGAAAAAATTGTCAAACAACACATATATAAATGATATAAATCATATTATTCAATAAAAATAAGATTTTTTATGGAAGAAATAATTTAAAATATTTATTTAACTTGCAGAACATGGATATCTCGGACATTTTTTATATTTGATTATAAAATTTATATTTTTTTTTCTTTTAAAAATGTAAGATAACAAGGATGCTAGACTCATAGAACTATTTTTTGAGAGGCCAGAGCTCTAAAAAGCAGGACCTAAATGATTATAGCGATGTAAATAAGAGGGAAAACGTGTGAGAAATTATAGCAGCTAACTTTGAAGACAATCAAACAGCCGGTAAATAAATAAAAAATAAATATAAAAAGTAAATATATAGACCAAAAATAAAAATACGATTATAAAATATTATAGATCATAAATAAACTGTTTTATATCTCCAACTCTCGTCACATTACCTAGCCTCATTTTTAAAATGCTCTCGTTCAATTCTTGCCCCAAACAAAAGTGACAGTACGTAAGAGAGAATGCACCTTTAGAATCTAAAGATACAAGTTTGGATTTAGAGGTTAATATAATTAAAATTTTGAAGGATAACAGTCAATTGTGACAGTATTGCTACCAAATCGTATGTCAGATCATCGATTACATGATCTATGATCATGCAATTTTACAATAATTGGTGTTTGAGAAACCCATCACAGGTTAAGAGTTGATCAAATCTGACAGCCGATTAGATGATCGGAGATTTGAATAACGTTTCGGAAACCGGCTGTTAAACTCTCCGAACAGAGATTAAACTCTCATGCAAAAATCAGACTGCTATTTATCACCTGTCATAATTCCTGTCATTTGACATATTCTACATGTTCCACTCATTAAAACGCCCATTTGGTGATAAATAGTAGGCTGATTTTTGCATGAGAGTTTAATCTCTGTTCGGAGAGTTTAAGTCTGTTCTGTCGGACAAAATACATGTGCAGTTTTCGTGGTCTGGCCGTTCCAAATTTTTAACCTGTTCCACAATTAAAACTTCCCCTGTTCCAGTGTTCCCATATATCAAAGTTTCTCCAACTAGACACCCTTAAGCTATTAAAAAATTTTCAGCTTGCTATTAATCAACTTTTTTTTCATACGCGGGATCCAAACCTAAGTGGGAAGACCACGAAAACGATGGAATGACAACTTACTGGAGGCACATTGAAAAACAGACAGAGTCATGTCTACACAAGAAGAAGAAGAAGGAAAAGAAGAAGAAGACATTAATATTGGTGACAAAGCAAGATAATATTTTTATTTTACTTGAACATGAGCTACACAATTTTTCCAAATGTCACTTTTGACTTGTAAGTATATATATTGTATTAAAACAGAAAATAGTGAAGAATTACAAAGAATGATGGAAGCACTAGATAGTGAATCGACAAAGATGGGACTGAATATCGCTTACAGTAAAACAAAAGCCACGACCAATCAACAAGGAGAACCAATAATTACAGTGGCACAAACAAGAATAAAGCAAGTAAAAGAGATATTCTAGGACAAATCACTAAATTAAATAAAAAAATCAGACCGAAGAAATAAAAAAAAATAATAAGATTGGCCTGGGCATCACTCGGAAAACTGTCTTTTATTCTAAAGAAAAAAAAAATACCCCCAATACCTAAAATCAAGAGTCTTCAATCAATGTACACTCCCTCTCCTCATATATGGCTCTTAGACATGGACACATACAAAGGAAAATATGGAAAAAATAAAAATATGAAACATGAAAAATTCCATTAATTACATTATCCAATCAGCGGACTGAGCAAATTGACGTCATTAAATCTCGCATAATATATGGGACATCCTGTATAAACATTACAGTTATTAAAATTTAAAATTGATCATTAAAAGTATATAATACTTACAAATGCAATTTAATGTGCTTATTCATTTTTTAAGTACTAAAGAAATGAGACAAAAAATGTATTATAAAAATAAAATAATTGTAAGTTATGACGACGACACTGTTTATATAGTGTTTATATTGCTTGCCGCCTTTGAAACATGAGAAGGTATTTTGACCAGATAACGATATGATTTGAGCCTAAGCAATTCCGAACAATTTGACCAATTACTCTTCAGTACATGCAAAAGAGTGTATATTTCAAAAATCTGACGATTTGAGCCGGGGGTAAGGAAATGGGTGAGTCATAAAGTCTATAAAGTTTCACAAGAAAAATGCGAATATTTCGCGAAATAAATGACAGATAGAAAAACTAAAAAATATGTGCTCAATATTGTTTAAAAATCTATCGAATGATACCAAACACGACTTCCCACGGAGAGGGGTGGGGGGTAAATTTAATATTTTAAATACGAATCCCGCGATATTTCGGGAAATGAACATCAGATCGAAAAACTGTAAAATACACTTATTCAATACTTTTGAAAAATCTATCGAATGGCACCAAACACGACCCCCACGGAGGTGGGGTGGGGGGTTACTTTAAAATCTTAAATAGGAGCCCCCATTTTTATTGCAGATTTGGATTCCTTACGTAAAAATAAGTAACTTTTGTTCGAAACATTTTTTCGAATTATGGATAGATGACGTTATAATCGGAAAAAACGGTTGTTGGAAATGGAAAATTAAATTAAAAAATAGAAAGTCTCCTCTTAAATGGAAAACTACTTAACTTTTTTTGGTTTTAGGACCTACTCTTCACAACCCAATAGGTCCCCATAACGCTCGAGTGACTGCACATTTAGCATACTTTGCTCCCCTACTATAACAAAAATTAAATACCATAATATATCTCTCTATAGCCTCGAGGCCTGCAAAATTGAAGAGGAAACAGATAATTCTACCAAAAATTGTAAACTTTCCTAGACGAAATCGCTTATGAAGAATCATGAGTCCTTTTTGGGCGACTTTAATGAACGAATAGAAAAGAATTAGTTCCAAGAGTAACACAAAGATTCAATGTAGAGTACCTATGTCAACGCAAATGGAGAACTCATAACAATCTTTTACACTTAAAAGAGCTGAGAATAAATAATAGACTTTTTAATCATAAATCCTAACAGGAAAATTCACCCAACGCAGATATTAGATATTTGAACTTGAAGCTCAGCAGATGAGAAGTATCGGAGAATGAGAATAGCAGCGGAGCATAATCTAGATATTCCAGAAAGCCACTGCGCAACCGCTAGGAAAAATATTCTAATTCGGATTTTTTGCACAATCTTACTCAAAAAGGACTCCTTTTAACAAATTTGCATGTTGCCAGGACCAAAAGGTGGTAAAAAATTTTTTAAACGTTTTTTTTTTGTTTTTTTCCTAAAATTATTTTTTTTTATGCACTGAAAAAAGTTTTTTTAGGTTTTTTGGATCATTACAAACAGAAAAGGTCTTTAGTGACTTTTCTCTAAAAATGATAGTTTTTGGCATATAAGCGATTAAAAATTGAAAAATTGCGAAATCGGCCATTTTTAACCCTCAAAAACTATGTGAAAAACTGAAAATTAGAATGTTGCCAAGGCAGGTAGATATTCTTTAAACATCGATTGATGAAATCCCGAAGAGTTTTTTTGCAATACAATATTCAAAACTACTTTGTTTTTTAATTGCTAATCAAGCGTGCGCGACACTATTTTCCACCGACAGTATGGAGCAAACGAAAGGAATAAATTCGTTATTTCGTAAACCGGCGACTTTAAGGCAAAATCCTGAAACAGGTCGATTTTTATTTTTAAGTTATGATATTGTGGCATATATAGTATACTAGTGACGTCATCCATCTGGACGTGATGACATAATCGATGATTTTTTAAATCAGAATAGGGGTTGTGTGCTAGCTCATTTAAAAGGTTCTTCAATTCTCTATTCAGTAATATAAACATTTACATAATTATTTATACAGGGTGTCCAAAATTTTTTATTAAATTAAATTATTTGACAAAAAAAGGAGTAGAAGGACACCCTGTATAAATAATTATGTAAATGTTTACATTACTGAATAGAGAATTAAAAAACATTTCAAATAAGCTACCACACGACCCCTATTCTCATTTAAAAAAATCATCGATTACGTCATCACGCCCAGACGGATGACGTCACTAGTATACCATATATGCTAAAATATCATTACTTAAAAATAAAAATCGACGTTTCGGGATTTTTCCTTAAAGTCGCCGGTTTACGAAATAACGAATTTATTCCTTTCATTTGCACCATACTGTCGGTGAAAAATAGTGTCGCGCACGCTTGATTAGCAATTAAAAAACAAAGAAGTTTTGAAAATTATATTGCAAAAACGTTTTCGGGATTTTATCAATCGATGTTTAAAGAATATCTAGCTACCTTGGCAACATCCAAATTTTTAGTTTTTCACATAGTTTTTGAGGGTTAAAAATGGCCAATTTCGCAATTTTTCAATTTTTAATCGCTTATATGTCAAAAACTATCATTTTTAGAGAAAAGTCACTAAAGACCTTTTCTGTTTGGAATGATCCAAAAAACCTAAAAAAACTTTGTTCCATGCAAAAAAAATTATTTTAGGAAAAAAACAAAAAAAAACATTTAAAAAATTTTTGACCACTTTTTGGTCCTGGCAACATGCAAATTTGTTAAAAGGAGTCCTTTTTGAGTAAGATTGTGCAAAAAATCCGAATTAGAATATTTTTTCTAGCGGATGCGCAGTGGCTTTCTGGACTAAGAGAAAATCACTGAGGAATGAATCTACAAGAGAAATATATCAAAAAATACTGTGGCAGAAGATACAACTGAAACAAACAGATCCATCGACGATATAAATGAGAGCTGGGAAAAAATTGAACATTGAGGAGGCAAGAATCGAAGTTTTAGGAAAACGTATAGTCATAATCAACAAAAACGATAACTTACTATTTCTATTGGGAATTAATCACAATTTTAGTTTAAAATATGTTTATTTCGATGGCTCAGGAGACTGAGACCCCTTGATAAAGACTTCAGAGAGGACGTCTAAAGCTCGGCGTAGGCCAACTAAAAATTGACGCGATTTTAGCTTACTACCTAAGTTCAAATGATGGTGTTTTACATGAGTAAACTACTGATATATAGCTTCGTATAGCTTTTGTCTAAGCTAGGATTTACAATTTACTTAAATCGCCAGTCTTCTGAGTTCATGTTCCATATCTTCACTCCCGAAAACTACAGGAAGCTAAACCCAGAACAAAGTTATAGTTCTTTAGATTTATTAGTTTTTATAAAAGATATTCTCAACTATGCGATTTGCTATTTATTATGTTTATATTTTTATATATTTTTTATATTATTATCTCTATTTTAAAAGGTATTGCCATAAAAAATACCAAATATAGTATAATAAGACAATGATTTAAAACTGCCATTTTGGATATTATCCAACGTTCAGAATTACCTATACAATAATAATTATATTAGGATACATTATAAATCAATAGGGGTAAGATTAACATTTAGGCCACAATGAACTATGGTTTTATAAGAAAAAAAAGAGATGTAATGAGTATTGATTTAAAAAAAACCAATAAAATCCTTTAAAAGGTATATATTTAAATCATCAAGGAATCAGAGCTCAGATGGTACCTAGAGCGTATTACATGGAATATTTTAAACATCCATGCTCAAGTTCGCATATTTCATCGATGTTTCCTTGACGGATTACTTTTAAAGGGTTTTTACACACATATTTTTTGTAATATTTTATTTTAGTGGTTAGCATGTTTGATCACGTAAGCACTGATGATGATTGGTCAACCAATTGAAAACTAGTTCTGTGATGTAGCCCTTTTTAGGGATTTTTAATATATACCTTTTATAAAGGATTTTATTGGTTTTTTGTATTATATGGTATACAGCCAACTACAGGAAAACTTTTCCTTGTGAATTTTTATTGATTTTTAATTAAAGAAACGGAGCTCATTGTTTTTTTTAAGTACTTTTAGTGTATATGTTATAGTCAAAGCCCGAATTTCAGGCACTCCTAGGTTTGACTGGGCAATCCTCAGGTCTGACTGACGGTCTTAGTCAAAGCCCGAAATAAATTACAGTTTCGGCCTTTGACTAGTCAAACCTAGGAGAGACTAAATTGGTCAGGCAAAGGTCGAAATTCAATTTTATGAAAACGGGGTTTGACTAGTCCAACCCCGATCAGCTATTAAAATGTCGTAATTTGTTATATTAGGTTTAATAAAACGTCATTCTTTAATTTTAATGTTTATTATTTTTATATGGTCGTAATTAAAATAAAAAAATTAGTGTTTATTCTCACATGTTGAGGCATTATGGCATTTAGATTTGCACAATACGTTAGATCATTTACACTTGCATAGTTTTGAAGAGAATTTCTTATTGCAGTAGCAGTTTATAAAGCATTGTCCTCCAAATTTAGAAACTTTTGTACTAATTTCTCTTAGAGACAGTTTACCGTCTAGAATATCTTCGAAGTTAAGTAAAATCTCTTTGCATTCTCTTATTTGATTTCTTGAAAAAAGTGTGTTTATTTTTCCTTATTTCGTATCAAATCTATATAAACCGTCAATTGTTTTATCATCAACTGTGAAAGAAGATATTGCAATCGGAGAAAAAACTAAATATGTATCACCATAATACTAACGAAGCCCATGGACGGGCGTCACTAGGGGAGGAAGAAAATTGTCAAACAATTCAGATTACTTCTTTAGATATGGTTTGTTGTATTTGCCAAAAAGAGAGCTATGAAGCACATACGTGCATAATTTGTAGTCTGGTGGTACATGTTGTATACGCTGACAGCACACTTGTGAAGGTGCATACTATGAAGGTTTTGAAAGAAAAGTTACATGCATGCTTTTTGCACACGCAGGAAAGATTAAAATAAATAAAGGAAAGGCGATTGAAGGTCTTTATGCCCGGCTAATGCTATGGAACAATTAAGTGAAAAAAAAATCCTCTAATTTCGATCGGAAAAACTGTAACAATACCGATCCCTAGCTTTTATACAGCCAAAGGAGATGCCCAAATAATTTTGTGTATCATACAAGATAAAACAATAATAATTGATGGTTTATATAGAGTTGGTACGAAATACGGAACAATAAACACACTTTTTTCAAGAAATTAAATAAGAGAATTTTCTTAATTTCGAAGATGTTTCAGACGTTAAGTTGTCTCTAAGGCATATTTACACACCTAAACATCGTTTTACGATTCTCTAAGGCAGGTCAGGCCGCACATCAAAGAAACATGAAACGTAAATTAAGTTTCATGGAAATAAACCACTGCTAAACAAATATACGTCCGGCCATTTATTAAACTTCCCGAAAATAAAAATGTGTCATGAGCATGGATCACACTCGTTTCATTGGTAGGCGGACTTTGAGATTTGTTTAGCAGTGTTTTCTTTTCATGAAACATGTTTTTCGTTTCATGTTTCATGTTTTTCGCATGTTTCTTTGGTGTGCGGGTTGCCTAAGAGAAATTAGTACAAAACAGACTCTAAATTTGGATTACAAGGCTTTATAAACAGCTACTGCAATAAAAAAAAATGCTCTTCAAAGTTGTGCAAGTTTAAATCTAACGTATTGTACAACTTTAATGCCATAATGTCCCAGCATGTGAGAATAAACACTATTTTTTTTATTTAATTAGGACAATGTAAAAATAATAAACATTAAAATTAAAAAATGACGTTTTATTAAACCTAATCTAATAAATTACGACATTTTAAGTCTAGATCGGTCTAGATTGACTAGTCAAACCCCGATTTCATAAAATGAAATTTCGACCTTTGCCTAACCAACTCAGTCTCTCCTAGGTTTGACTAGTCAAAGGCCGAAACTGGAATTTATTTCGGACTTTGACTAAGACCGTCAGTCAGACCTGAGGATTGCCTAGTCAAACCTAGGAGTGCCTGAAATTCGGGCTTTGACTATAACATATACAAAAGGTTATTTTTCTACAAATAAGTATTTTTTTTTATTTATTGGATATAGTAATTAGATTTAAAATAATTGGATAAAAATCTGTACTTTACTTACGTAATTAAACAGTTAATATACCAATACAAATACACGCCATACGCGGATAGTCGTGTATAACCGCGTATAGCGGTACGTCTGTTATATGCTTTATATAATAAATAATGGATGCTGTCTCTTCTTGTACTACTGTACAAGTATACATACGACGTACGGCGTAACGCTATACTTAGCGTACCAAGAGCAATTGAATCGTGGCTTATTTACTTAATACGAAACCCAATGCACATTCACAGAATATACTTTTAAAAGGAAGTATAAAAGAAAAATAAATATTCTTTGATCTTTAACAAACTTTTGCTATACGAATGATGCTATTTGTATTAGCGAGAAGCGCTCGTTGAGCTAACTATTTTTACCGCAATAAACGTCAAATGGTTTTTACTTATCTATATAAAATATCCTGTTCCAATTTATGTTCATTTTATTAATTTGTTAACTCTGTGTTTTGTTTCACTATTTTTATTCTAAAAATAATTGACGCTTAACTTTTCTATCAACTAAATATTCTGTTTATAAACATAGATAATTCTTCATTTTAAATTTTCATTTATCTCGATTCTATTCTCACTTATTTTTTGTATACTCCCGTATTCAAATTCCGTATGCTATTAACTGATTAAAAAGTTATTTCTATATTGGTAGTTCGATTTCCGAGTTTTGTTATGTCAAGTTTAACAAAATGAAAAGTTTTTTTCTGTATCTTTTGTCTATTTAAAGTAGAGTTTCAGTTCATAAACCCATTCATATTATGGAGTTCTACAATGTTTTGTTAAATATAAAATTAGATTGAAAATTCCACACCTGTAATTTTGAACCAATCAAAATACGTTATTTTGACAGATCACCATGGCAACGGAGGTATTTTTTCGGAAATTTTTTGCTCGTGGGTACCCAACAGCGAATTATAGTGGAAATTTTTTGACGTTTACAATAACAGAACATTTTTGACAGACTGGTTTTTATTTGTTTACATAATTTAGTTTTGATTCATTTTCTATCACTTGTAGTTACTCAAAACTTATGTAAAATTGAAGAATATACTATTTTCTATCTTGAAATGGTATTCCCATGCAACTACAATGAGTAGAAATTACGAATTTGAAAGCCTAAATAATTGCTGACAAAGCTATGGCGCGCTATTAATCTGTTCATGCAGCTTTGGATTTTCAAATGCAAATTTGGTGTGGAATTTTCTTACCGAATACCACGCGAAGTCAAATTAATATCCGGAAATTTTTTTTTGATCATGAATATTTTTAGAAAATTTCCCTCGTCTGCGACTCGGGAAATTTTCAAAATATTCATGATCTCAAAAAAATTTCCGGAAATAATTTGACCTCTAGTGGTATTACTAGTGAAAACACTCTCCAGCCTAAGAAAATCAAGCGGATTCTCCGATTTAAATCTAACGAGCGAAGATTCCCCTTTTTTAAAAATAAAATAAATTTAAGGCAAATGATGACTTGCCAAGGGCTCTTAAGGTATCATTTTTATGGTCAGGCTATTAGTCCCACCTGATATATAGTAAGAGGACATAATGACGAAATTCCCTATTAAGAGAACATAAAAAGATAAATGATGATTCAGAATTACCGATACACCAAGATATTCCCGATTTGGTAAGGAACAGGCTGAAATCTAGAAACCCGCCTTTATTAACCTCCACGTCACTACCTACTAACGGTCAATTTTGAGATGAAAGCCTATTAGAAGAATATATGGGAACATAGCACATCTTCCTAGAGTACTTGATCTTGATCAGTTCGTCGCTGATCATCTAAATAGCAATATTTAGGCTGATAGGTGCCACTACATATAATCAGGTCTGGTTGTGGTAGATGTGCTGACATCCAAGAGAAATGGGAATAAGGTTCCATCTTCATCTTGTGACTAGGGTTATCTAAGACAAATCATACAACACTTTACCTCTGAAAGCCCTCTCCGACTATATCCAGGACGATGATGGCGGGACTTCCTTGAAGCAGCACCAAAGGCCACAAACTGGATAGGCAGTCTCGACATCAGCGTCTAATATCCATACGTGTTGTTTGTTTTTAATTCTCTATAAATACTTGTTTCTATGTAAAATATGGTTTTTGCTTGTTTTCGATTCAAAAGGATGCACAATCCCTGGACAGCTGTTTCTGCCTTACAGGCTTCCTCAGAAGAGCAGCGTGCACACCTCTGAAGCGAAAACCAGTTAGCCCATCTATGTAAGGGAAATTTCAAACATCATTGAAATCCCCATTGGGACACAATTCAGCGACATCTCTTAAACAAACTGAAGTCTCAGATGCAGAATTCACCATTATAACAAGAATTAAAATTTTAACTATTTAGAATGGGAAATAAGCCACAATATTATTAAAAAATGATTTTTATTAACGTTTCGACGCCCAAATCGGGTGCCGTTGTCAAAATACAAAATACTATTAATATAAACAAAAATGTTGTTGCTTAGTAAAAAATTCTTCTAATAATTTATTTAATTTGACTCATTTATATCGGCAATTCAGATATATAATATGATACATTTTAAAGTAGAAGACTTTAAAATGATATTGCCAATATTTATGAGTTGCGTTCCTGGGACGACTTTACTGAAAGTAAAGATTTTAAAGACTTTACTGGAATGCAGTAGGATGTGGATACCCATACTGAAAGAGGAAGTCAATAGAAAGAAAATACCACAATTAGTAAGTCAATAGTCGAGTTAGTACATATTTTATATTTTAGTATTACTTATATACCCATGTATTATTGCTATTATTTATAATTTAAACAAAATTTTAGTAAAGTCAGAATTTGGTATTAATTTTGAGAGTAAATTAAATGTAAGACCAAATACTTACGATGTCGGGATAGTATCACGAGGTTTTTCCTGGTTTTCCCTCGTGATTTACTATGAGATCTCTAACGCGAGAATTTTAATGTCACCGTTGCATGTGGTTGTCTTTTTAAAGACAGATCACATGCTATGATTTTTTTTTTTTTTTTTTTTTGTGACGGATATTCTTGAGTTGGGGTTGATTTCATGTAATCGAATGAACTATCTTTCAGTAAAGTCGTCCCAGGAACGCAACTCATAAATATTGGCAATATCATTTTAAAGTCTTCTACTTTAAAATGTATCATATTATGTATCTGAATTGCCGATATAAATGAGTCAAATTAAATAAATTATTAGAAGAATTTTTTACTAAGCAACAACATTTTTGTTTATATTAATAGTATTTTGTATTTTGACAACGGCACCCGATTTGGGCGTCGAAACGTTAATAAAAATCATTTTTTAATAATATTGTGGCTTATTTCCCATTCTAAATAGCTAAAATTGTAAAAATGCCACAAGAAAATAGCTTCAGAACAACATTAAGAATTAAAATGGTAAATAGTTATTCAAATCTAAAACTTTTCTTGTTGGAAGTTCTTTCTGGTACATCCTTAATCTGAGACTGTTACAATTTATAAGACAGCAGACAACGAATATAGAAAACAAAAAGGACTCTACTATATGCAGTCACATTCCGTTTTCATTTGTCTAGGAAAAGGACAGACAGAATCTTCCTAGTACTCAAATCTGAGTAAAGATAAAAAAGTAAAAGATGGCTTTTGCTTGTTTTCGATTCAGAGGGATGCAAAATCCCTGGAAAGCTATTTCTGCCTTATAGGCTTCCTCAGCAGAACAGTGTGCACACCTCTGAAACGAAAACCAGCTAGCCCATCTATTTAAGGGAAATTTCTTGTTTTTACTTTTTGTACTGACTTTATATTTTTGTTATTATTTTTTCTACGAGCGTGCAAAAATGTCTACTTTCGCGCACTCATTTTAGTTTAGAAAGTTTCACTTTTCCGCACGCGTGTTACTTTTCCGCACGCGTGTTACTTTTCCGCCTTAAAGTAATTATAATACATGCAATAAACTAATATTTAGATATTATTTACTAATTTATTTCAAATATATCTTATTGTGTTCGTGTTTTAATGAAATTAACGCGAAAATTCGATGAAATAAAATTATTTTGACATAATATTCGAAAGTCAAATCGGTGTAGACAATAACAGTCGTTTTGAATCATCGTCATGGAAACCAAGATCGTCGTCATGCTAACTAATTATATTGAAAATTCCACACCTGTAATTTTGAACCAATCAAAATACGTTATTTTGACAGATCACCATGGCAACGGAGGTATTTTATCGGAAATTTTTTGCTCGTGGGGTACCCAACAGCGAATTATAGTGGAAATTTTTTGACGTTTACAATAACAGAACATTTTTGACAGACTGGTTTTTATTTGTTTACATAATTTAGTTTTGATTCATTTTCTATCACTTGTAGTTACTCAAAACTTATGTAAAATTGAAGAATATACTATTTTCTATCTTGAAATGGTATTCCCATGCAACTACAATGAGTAGAAATTACGAATTTGAAAGCCTAAATAATTGCTGACAAAGCTATGGCGCGCTATTAATCTGTTCATGCAGCTTTGGATTTTCAAATGCAAATTTTGGTGTGGAATTTTCTTACCGAATACCACGCGAAGTCAAATTAATATCCGGAAATTTTTTTTGATCATGAATATTTTTAGAAAATTTCCCTCGTCTGCGACTCGGGAAATTTTCAAAATATTCATGATCTCAAAAAAATTTCCGGAAATAATTTGACCTCTAGTGGTATTACTAGTGAAAGTTTGGTTTTGACAACCTTGTCAAAGAATTAATTTGTGTATGTATTTTCATATTAATTAAATTAATTGATTAAGATTTGGTAATTTTTTAAAGACTCTTAGAAAAAATATGGTTCATAACTCTTGCAGAAAGTCTCTTTTCCGCACTCGACTGTTTGCCGAACTCCCGCTTCGCGTCGTTCGGCAAACTGCAGTCACGTGCGGAAAAGAATGACTTTCTGCACTTGTTAGGAAAATAACTATTACCAAACGCTAAATAAATACTTATATTTCGACTTCGATTGTGTAGTCTAGGCGCCAGAGGGGTCACCGTGTCCTTTTCAATTTTGATGGACAAACTCAACAGTTTCTTATGGATTTTTGGCTGCTGATTACGAATTTCGAGGGTGGATTTCGATCCGAGTACTCAAAAAATTGTTATAAACAATTTAAATTGTTTATAAATTGTTTATAAGAATCTGGCTCATAAACTAAGAGATAAAAAATAATGTTTTAAATAAAATTTGTTCGTTAATAAAAAACGAAGAAAAAAACGTTTACTAAACTTAAATCCAACAGTTAGAACTCAAGATATTTTAAAATTAGTGCACTACACTAAAATAATAATGATAGAAAAACTCAAAAGGAATATTTTGAGCTTTTTAAAATGTTCGTAAGTTTATTTTTGGTCAAGATATCGACATTTTAATGGCGCGCTAGAGGCGCAAAATCGGTTCACAGTCAAGTATGTAAGTATTTTTCGACGCTTTATCGATCGTAACTCGGCTTCTACGCATGAAAATGAGCCAATATGTAATATCTATATAAAAATGAATCGAGTTCTTTTATAGCATCATCATTGCATATAAGACGAGCATTTATGTTGTGGCGGCATACACACAATTGACGTGCCTTGATGATGTTGCGAAAGAACTAGATCCACTTTATATGGACATCAATATAGATAATTAGACTCTGAGGCCCCAGAAAGTTAAATAGAATTAAAGGTGATACTAGGTACAGTATGATGATTTAACTATAAGAATTATATGATAAAATTTTATAAGGATCTTCAAAAATGAAAAATGAACATAAAGTATATATACATAGATATTATAATTTGCATCGAGCAGTTAGCGCGTGAACCTTTACGAGGTGAGCCAATCTCGCGCCTCAGAGCGCGATATTAAAATATGGATATCTTGGCCAAAAATAAACATGAACTTTTTTTAAGCTCAAAATGTTCCTTTTGAGTTCTTCTATCATTATTATTAATTAAAGTATAAAGGTTTATAGCTCAAATTTGCTTGAAACCCTTATAAACAAATTAATGTACAATTTTTTTAAGAAAATTTTAATTTCAATCGGATATAACTTTAAAACAAATCAAGACAAAGTAATTTAGCAAACTTAGCTTGAAAGCATATTTATTAAACTTAAAAATAAGACCTTCTAAGGCTCATTTGCATGCGTAGAAGCCGAGTTACGATCGATAAAGCTTCGAAAAATACTTATTTTGTAATTTGAAATTTGCATTGTGCACTAATTTTACAATATCTTGAGTTCTAATTGTTGGAATTAAGTTTAGTGAACGTTTTTTTCTTCGTTTTTTATTAACGAACAAATTTTATTTAAAACATTATTTTTTATCTCTTTTAGTTTATGAGCCAGATCCTTATAAACAATTTATAAACAATTAAATTGCTTATAATAATTTTTTTACCACTCGGATCGAATTCCACCCTAGAAATTCATAATCAGCAGCTAAAAATCCATAAGAAACCGTTGAGTTTGTCCATCAGAATTGAAAAGGACACGGTGACCTCTATTTGGCGCCTAGACTAGTGTATTTATCATGAGATTGCTTATTAGAGAACCTATGTGATTGATAAGAAAAAACGTTTTATTGAAATAAAACCAAAAATTATACAGTACATCTAGTCAAACAATTAGGTTTTTCAGTAATGACTCCTTTACCGATTACCTATGTGCCAATGGATAAATAAAATACATAGATCATTTTAAGATATCATTTCTATTAGAAGATTCTTAGAAAAGAAAAAATAGAACTTGAATAAGACCGTCTAATTTATGAGTATGTAAAAATATATACTAAGATGTGTTAGACTAATGTTGTCAAATTTAAATAAAGTACACATTTTTATCCAAGATTTAAAACCAAAAAAGTATACAATATTCGTATTAAAAATTTATTAGTTGGAATTTCAACATCAATAAAATATTTTTCTCAAAAATCTCTATAATACAAAATGAAACCTTTTAGTGTAGGAAACAGTGGTTGAACCTTGCAAAATGGACACAAGTCCGGTTTTATTTTTTTTCTGGTAGATCAAGGGGTGCTTATTATAAGACTAACTTTTTCTGAAAAAATTTCGCCCCGGAACCCCCTTTTTCACCCCTTTAAAGGGGGTAATTTGTGGTTTTTGCGGAACCTAGCCATTCCTGTACCTTTTACAAAAAAATTTTTTTATAGAAATATGAAGATGACTATATTTTCTATGATTTATTACCCAACAGCATATGTCTATCATCCACCGTTTAGCGGGGGTGGCGCCCCAAAGTTGACAAGTTTTTAAAAAAGATGTTTTTAAAAAAAATATATTTTTCCCTAACTGTAACGGAAATTAAGAAAAAGTCCTGCGACAATTTTTCACAAATCAGTGACTGATTTTTTGGTATAGGTTTCACTTAAGGGTAATTGCCCTATTTTTAATTACAGGGTGTTACATTTTAAAAAACCCCTTTTTATACCATCTGAACCGTTTATGCTAGAGTAAAAAGACTTTCAGAGATTACCCACGTACTGGTGCTATTTACAAATTTGTATAATTCACCCCCATTTTTTCCTCGGAACCACCCCAAAGAAAAGAATAATTAATAAATAAAGCGATTTTCTTGAAATCCTTCACACACAATGCCCTTTATTAATATGCTTCATATATCATTTTGTGCACGTTATTATTACCCATGCATGGACATCAAAAGCGATTTCCTAGTGCAACCCCTGTAGCCAAAAAAAAATAAATAAAATGGGGGTTGAATATTTTTTTTTGTTTTTTGCTTTTTGATCCATATGGGCATATGCTTCATCAATTCTGCTTTTCAAAAATATATATGGATATTGCAACATTCCTGCGGAAACCACCCCTATCCTTGAAAATATACTGCAGAAACTACCCCTATCCCTTGGCGAGCATGTTTTTACGATTTTCTCATTACCTATGAATTATTTTTAAACAAAACTTATACAAGGTTAAAT
Source organism: Diabrotica virgifera virgifera (assembly GCF_917563875.1). Taxonomy (NCBI): domain Eukaryota; kingdom Metazoa; phylum Arthropoda; class Insecta; order Coleoptera; family Chrysomelidae; genus Diabrotica; species Diabrotica virgifera. Next base: position 50,517,264 of record NC_065448.1, read on the forward strand.
ATCACTATTAACTCTAAAAATTAGGTCCTATTCATTTTTTTCGTATAAGCAACCGTTACGGCACAGTGGCGCCGTAAACTTCGTGATATGCTTTGGCGGGCTCCAGTTTTTGTTTTTTATTTCGTCACTTGTTTGTTTTATTGATAAAGTACTTATGTAAAATAAAACAACACAGTGTAAGCTACAAATTATGACCTATAAACATTTTACATTCTTTGCCCCCCCAAAGCCACAGTGGTGGCCCAAAATCAATTTTTGCATATTTTCGCCACCTACACGCATTTTATTTCATTCATGCTACCTTAATAGCACAATATTCACCCTTAAGTGGTCGCTAAGCAGTGGCGGAACCAGGGAGGGGTGATGGGGGCGATCACCCCCCCTCTCACACCCAAAGTGATATTATATTTAAAGATTATAAAAATATTCATTTATTTTTATAGAAATTTAGCCAATTGGCACCCCCCTTAACGATGCTGGATCCGCCACTGTCGCTAAAACATAAAAAGTACGCCATCATTATAAAAATAATAATATAAGTATTTCTATAAAAATACATGAATAATTTTATAATCTTTAAATATAATATCACTTTTGGTTTGAGGGAGGGTGATCGCCCCCATCAACCCTCCCTGGATACGCCACTGCTTAGCGACCACTTAAGGGTAAATATTGTGCTATTAAGGTAGCATTAATGAAATAAAATGCGTGTAGGTGGCGAAAATATGCAAAAATTGATTTTGGGCCACCACTGTGGCTTTGGGGGGCAAATAATGTAAAATGTGTATAGGTCATAATTTGTAGCTTACACTGTGTTGTTCTATTTTACATAAGTACTTTATCATTAAAACAAACAAGTGGCGAAATAAAAAACAAAAACTGGAGCCCGCCAAAGCATATCACGAAGTTTACGGCGCCACTGTGCCGTAACGGTTGCTTATACGAAAAAAATGAATAGAACCTAATTTTTAGAGTAAATTGTGGTCTTTAATCTTGTATAAGTTTTGTTTAAAAAGAATGCATAAGTAATGAGGAAATCGTAAAAACATGCTCGCCAAGGGATAGGGGTAGTTTCTGCAGTATATTTTCAAGGATAGGGGTGGTTTCCGCAGGAATGTTGCAATAACGATATATATTTTTAAAAAGCACTATTGATGAAGCATATGCCCGTATGGATCAAAAAGCAAAAAACAAAAAAAAGTTTCAACCCCCATTTTATTTATTTATTTTTGGCTACAGGGGTTGCACTAGGAAATCGCTTTTGGTGTCCATGCATGAATAATAATAACGTGCACAAAATGATATATGAAGCATATTAATAAAAGGCATTGTGTGTGAAGGATTTCAAGAAAATCACTTTATTTATTAATTCTTCTTTTTTTGGGGTGGTTTCGAGGAAAAAATGGGGGTAAATTATACAAATTTGTAAATAGCACCAGTACGTGGGTAATCGCTGAAAGTCTTTTTACTCTAGCATAAACGGTTCAGATGGTATAAAAAGGAGTTTTTTAAAATGTAACACCCTGTAATTAAAAATAGGCTAATTATCCTTAAGTAAAACCTATACCAAAAAATCAGTCACTTATTTGTGAATACTTGTCGTAGGATTTCTTCCTGATTTCCGTTACAGTTAGGGAAAAATATATATTTTTTAAAAACATCTTTTTTAAAAACTTGTCAACTTTGGGGCGCCACCCCCGCTAAACGGTGGATGATAGACATATGCTGTCGGGAAATAAATCATAGAAAATCTAGTCCTCTTCATATTTCTATAAAAAAAATTTTTTGTAAAAGGTACAGGAAGGGCTACGTTCCGCAAAAACCACAAATTACCCCCTTTAAAGGGGTGAAAAAGGGGGTTCCGGGGCGAAATTTTTTCAGAAAAAGTTAGTCTTATAATAAGCACCCCTTGATCTACCAGAAAAAAAATAAAACCGGACTTGTGTCCATTTTGCAAGGTTCAACCTCTGTTTCCTACACTATTTATGGAATGGACAGAATAGGATGGGACAGGAAACAGAATATCATGCACGAAAACCCAATGAAAACCTCTACTTTATATTTTGCTTGGCACAACTCTAGCCCTGAGCATTGCAACGGTTTGTTGGCTGACTGGTTCTGTAGGAGACTCTGAATCGGAGCTGGTTCCGAAGGGGAACTGGCTTCCGGGAGTCGTATTCGCGTTTGTAGTTATGGTTGCCGTCTTTATTTTGGAATTTGACATTGCTGCCTTGTTTTGGAATGTCATGTTTGATGCCAGTTGAGTGTTATCTGAAATCAGAGAACACAGTATAAATATCTAGTCGGTATAAAAATAAATAAAAAATTTAAAACATTTTCTTCTCCTTTAAGAGAATTATCCTTCTAGAATGTAGACTATCAATTGCTGGAGTTTATCTAAAGGTGCATATAGTCCAGGAACCGAAGCTTTCACCTCGTAATTTTTACAGAATGGATCGATTTATTTGAAAATTTGAGAATAAGTGGTGGATAGTTCAAGGATCAAAATCTAGATGATACCGAAAGGCGCTTTTATCTTGGAGGTGGAAATATTTTATTATATTTTGACCGCAAAAGTTGATAAAAACATTCATTCTAAGCAAAAAACGTTCTATATATTTTTTTCATAAAATTAATAGTTTTCGATTTATTCGCTATCGAAAGTGTTAGTTTTATATTTAAAAAATCAATGTTTTTCGATGGTATTCTCATTTACGATTCACTCAATTTTTGCCGTAGAAAAATTTTTTTTACACCAATTTCTTGGGAATTAAATAGCCTACAATTTCATATTTAAACATTTTTTCGCATCTCTGATGCTAATCTTTCTATTCTGAAGAGAATGACATTTTTTACCAAATTCCATTTTTTTGAAAACTAATCATTCTAGACCAGTCAAGCTTCCAGAATCTATTAATAATACATAAATAAAGAAGAATGAATAAGGCCGATGACTAAAAATACCGCCAACTTGCATTATTATGCTTCCAATTGGATTTCTCCTTTTTTTCTCAAAAAATATGTTGATTTTTTAACCGTGACTTTTTATTTTTTATCTTAAGTTCGGTAAAAAAGAATTTTGTAGGTTTCTACAAGATCTATAAGGCTGTTAATATTAAATCATTTTGAAATTCTCAGTCACAGAAAGAGGTGACATTGAAAGGGTTGGTAAAGGTGATTTTTGCATGTTATTACAAGTTTTAATTGTCAATAGCTTACTCAATTTTGGCAGTAGAAAAATTTTTTGCAAATCAAGTTCTTGGGAATTAACTAAGCTACAATTCCATATTTAAATATTTTTCGTATCTGTGATGCTAATCTTTCTATTCTGAAGAAAATGCCATTTTTTTCCAAACCACAAAAATTCGTTATTCTCTTTTATCTCCATTTTTTTTAAAACTAATCATCCTAAGCCGGTCAAACTTCTAAAACCTATTAAAAATACATAAATAAAGAAGACCAAACAAGGTCAATGACTAATTTTAATTAGAGTGGTGATTAGGTGGTTGCTTCTGATCACTTGTTCGCTGAAAAAAATAGGGACTGACATTATTTTCATTATAAGTCACTTAATTTTTGAGCTAGAGACTTTTTTTTTATTTCTGGAGATAGATATTTTTAATTACTTTAAATTAGCTTTAATAAGTAGTTATCCTCGAAAAATGCATGGTGTTCCCGTCTTTTGACTTTGAAACTACAATATTTAGCATTCGACGAAGAAGAGCAAACATATAATAAAGTATAGCTCGATTACTCTTGGTCTTAGAGAAAATTAAAAAAAAAACGGCTTTGTTTATTTTTTTCTAAGGGTACATTTTTGTTAAGTAAAATTGTTTTTCTACGGCGTGCTGAAAGAGCCACTTTCACGCGCGCATTTCGTTTTCGAAAGTTGCACTTTCCCGCACGGCGTGCGTGAAAGTAAATTTTCCCGCACGGCGCGACGTGCGGGAAAGTAATATACCTTGTAATATGGCATTATAATATAATAAAATACTTGCAATAAACTAATATTAGATATTATTTACTAATTTATTTCAAATTTATCTTAAGTGTTCATGTTTTAATGAAATTGGCGCGATAATTCGATGAAATAAAATTATTTTGACATAATATTTAAAAGTCAGATCAGTAGGCAATTAAAATGGTTTTGAATCGTCGTCATCGAAACCAATATCGTCGTCGTGGTAACCCATTATATTGAAAGTTTGGTTTTGACAACCTTGTCAAAGAATTAATTTGTGTATTTTCACTTCTAAATAAAAATTGATATAACTCTATTTTTTGTGGCTTTTTTCCAAACGTACGGCCCTAGAAAAAATATTGTTCCTAACTCATGCGGAAATTGTCTTCCCTGCACTCGACTGCTTGCCCGAACTCCGCTATCGCGTCGTTCGGGTCAACGGCAGTCTCGTGCGTGAAAGTATCACTTTCCGCACTAGTTAGGAAAATAACTATTTGATAAAACGAAAACTTTTGGAGTTATTAGCAGAAAACTTATTAAAAACATGATTTTTTCGGTATAAAACTAACACTTTCGATAGCGAATAAATCGAAAACTGTTAGTTTTATCAAAAAAAATATATAGAAAGTTTTTTACTTAGAATGAATGTTTTTACCAACTTTGGCGGTCGAAATATAATAAAAAATTTCCACCCCCGAGATGGGGCGGCAACCACCCCCATGGTAATAGCGCCTTTCGGCATCATATAGATTTTGATGCTTGGACTATCTACTACTTACTCTCAAATTTTCAAGCAAATCGATCCATTCTGTAAAAATTGCGAGGCTTTGTCCTATTTTAAGCTTCATTACTTGGACTACTGCAATCGCCAGTTAACTTGGCGACAGCGAATACGCACAACGTCACAGAGACTGATGATCATCCCCTTATCCCCTAAGCCACTCTGCAATTTTGGGTTTGTGCGTCTCGCCAAGTTAACTGGCGATGACAGTGTGTAATACTGACTAAAGCATTTTCTCCCCAACGAACAGAACGACCTGAGCGCGTACAAACAAGGAAATCCTCAGGTTATTCGAAGGGTTCGTTCGATTCGCCGGGTTCCTACATTCTGCTCATTATTTCAGTGTTCTTTCGACTATGGAAGCAGAGAATCTGGTTATGTTGGAGTTTTTTTCTTACTTAATTTATTCATCATCATCATCTTGGTGCTACAGCACCAAGATGATGATGATTTACATTTGTTTATTATTATTTGTTTACATACACCATTTGTTTCTTTCAAGTAGTTTATGAGTTATATTTAAATTACTCATAAACTACTTGAAAGAAACAAATATAGTCATTTGAGTCAGATAGGTGGGAATATAACAAAACTAATAAATTGAGGTAAAAATATAATAAAAATCTGTGGCTAACGGACCCGCATCCAAGCCATTTTTTCACACACACACACCTACACACTTGGTGCTACAGCCCTTAGAGGACCTCGACCTTCTCAAGATTTCTACGCCATTCTGTTCTGTCCCTTGCTTGCATTTTCCGGTTGCCGACTCCCATCTTCTCGGCATCTTGTGTTACCCCATCCATCCACCTCAACTTTGGTCTACCCCTTCTTCTCATTCCCACGGGTTGAGCTGTTAGAATCTTTTTTATCATGTTCGATTCAGGGAACCGGGCTACATATCCTGCCCACTGCAGGCGGTTTCGCTTAATTAGAGTGATAATATCTTTTCCACCAAACGTATGCTTGTAGATATTCTCCAGTTCAAAGTTATATCTACGCCTCCATATTCCGTTCTCACAGACTGCTCCGAATATCTTGCGTAGCACCTTTCTTTCAAAAACCGATAAAGCTGATTCATCTGTTTTAGTTAGCGTCCATGCCTCTGATCCATGTGTGAAAACGGTGGCTATCAATGTTCTATACAGCCTTATACGAGTTTTTTGAGACAGACGTTTGTTAGATAAGTACTTCGATAGACCATGATAACACCTGTTTGCAATTATTATTTGCCTTTTTATTTCCTCAGATGCGTTATTATTGGGGTTAACCGATGTCCCTAGATATATGAACTCTTTAACCGCTTCGAAGTTTTGGCCATCGACCGACGATTAGATCTGCGTCAACATTTCCAGCTCTTGTGTTTGTGTTAGTCGCCATGAATTTGGTTTTATTTTGATTTATATGTAACCCTATTCGTTCTGCTGCTGCTACTAGCTCGGTTAGGATTTCCGCAGTTCTCGCCCTGGTTCTTGTTATAACGTCCACGTCGTCTGCATATGCTAGAACTTGGACTGATCTAATAAATATTGTTCCCCTGCTATCTAAAATGGCGTCTCGTACAACTTTTTCTAAGGCTACATTAAAAAGCTGACACGTCAGCGCATCTCCCTACTTTAACCTCCTATGGGAGTTTTTCAAATGAGGTTGACGAGTCGTTTTGAATTTTTTACTGCTGATAGCATCTTCGCTATTGTCATTTTTATGAAACATATGAGTTTTTTTGGAATTCCCAACTCATTCATAGCGTGGTAAGGACTTAATTTATTACCAATAGAAAAAATAAAAAAATCATCAAAAAGACATTGGTTGTTTGTAAGTCGTAACAAAACAGCGCTGTTGGGAGATATGGACTGTTTTCATTTGAAAATTTACTCGAATATCTGCAGAAGACTTTGAAAAACTAATACGTCTAGTACTAGTAGGTTATACAATTGCATGAAAATATACAACGTTTCGAAACGCTAGGCCTCTTCAAGATCGCTTACTTTGTGGTTTTTAGTGACAGGAGACTCATATAGACAGTTTACAATATTTGCTTAGATGTTACAAAAACGTTTTGGTGTCATTATTATAGAAACATATTAAGCATTAATTAAAGAACTGGAACATGAAATAAACGTAAATTTATTGTCCTGTATTCGCCGATTTGGCACTTTTTGCCTATTCTCTTCGTAAACTGGCAAGCAAATTATCAATCTTTTTCTAAGCTTCTTTGGAGGTAATAGCCTACTTCTTGAGTTATCAATATCCATGCACAATTTTTTTTATTTTATTATAATATTGCCCGTGTTTTGAATTACAAACACAAGACATACGGGTAATGGTCTCAAATGTTAAAAAAAAATAGTACGCCACTTTGATATTTCAAATTAAAAATTATTTTTGAATTTCTCTTCAAATTGTAACAAAAAAACTTTCTTTTTTCATACGACGCGCCGTTTTTATGCAAAAAAATATATCTTAACCCTTACAAAGTATTCGAATTAAGTTTCTATACATTCATTATAGAAATTTTGTCGAATACAAGATAAGCGGTAAGATGTTTTATTTTTACATAAAAAAGGAGCTTCGTATAAAAAAGGAGAAGATAGATTTTTTGTTACAAATTGAACGAGGAATACAAAAATGATTTTTATTTTGAAATATCATAAATTTTTTCCTTTAAACAAATTTCAGACCATTACCTGTATGCGCGCAAATGGTGAATACAAAATTGCGTAATAAGTACCTCTTAAAACCCACCAGATTTCCTTAGCTTATCTCAACTAGTTTTAGAGCAATAAATGAATCTTCAGTTTGCAAGAAAAAATTGAACCCCCGTATCTCGGAAACGAAGCATCTGCGGACATAATATGTTTATAGAGCAAACTGTCATTATTTTTTCATATAGAATTACCTTAATATTTATCAGGCTTATTTGTATACCTTGTATATTATATTTTACTCTGTGCGTAACAAGCTTTAATACTTCTAGGAATAGAAAACTGGTGTCAACTACATACCATTGACGTAAGTTTCTTAGCCATGACTTTTTTGTTATATAATATATAACACCGGTTTATAGCGTCCTTCGCCTTTCGGTTCCTATTCTCCAGCCGCGTCGATCTGTCCAATCTCCTGGTCGGAGATCTTTCAGACATGGTTTTCTGGATTCCACTTATCCAGGTTGTTTTCGGTCTGCCCCTTTTCCTTCTTTCCGGGGGGTTGCCATTCCATTATTAGCTTTGGGAGTCGATGTCCCTCCATTCTTTGTACATGGCCATATCAACATAGTTGTTTTTGTTGGACTTCTTCTATTATGTTTGTTTTTCTACTCATAATGTCTCGTTTCCGTTCATTCGTTATATGTGAGACTCTGGAGATGCAGGCTGATCTTTACCAGAGGTTAATTTCCAGTGCAAACAACTTCTGTTCTGTTCGCTTATTCAGTTGCTAGGTTTCACATCCATACAGTACCACGCTTTTAAGGATGCTATTATATAGCTGTGTTTTCTTTTCTTTTGATATGGTTTTTGACCAAAGTAATGAGTTCGAAGCTCCTAGTACCTTCTTTCCTTTCATAATTCTTTCCTCTATTTCGAATTCTGTCCTTCCACTTTGTTGAATTCTCGTTCCAAGGTATACATAATCAGAGCTTGGCTCGATAATCATATCATCCTCTAGTTGTAACTCATTTTTCTGTCCTTATATACACATATATTTGGGTTTCTCTATATTAATGTATAGGACCATTTTTTTGAATTCTCGAAACAGCCGGTTTGTTATAAATATTAGATCATCTTTATCCTGAGCAATCACCACCTGATCATCAGCAAAATGCAGTGTGTATAGTGTTGAGTCGTCGTTTAGCTGTATCCCCATTCCAGAACACGATTTCCGCCTCTTATTCAAGACCTCATTTATATAGCTTTTAAACAGTGTTGGAGATAAGCTGCATCCCTGTCGTAGTCCCTTATTCACCATGAAGCTATCGGATAATCTGTTGTTGATTTTTATGTTTGCATGTTTTTATGTTGTTATAGAATTTTTGCACTGCTTTTATTAAAGTTATATTAATAGGGAATTTTTCCAGGACGAATTATAATTATAATATAATAGAAATAATATTCACGAAGTGGTACGGTATCATATGCCTTAGTTAGATCGACGAATAGTAGATGTATTTCTCTGTCTCTGGCTACTTTTTTTTCGTTGAGTTGGTTGAGTGTGAAGATGTGGTCGATACAGGATCTTCCTGCTCGGAATCCTGCTTGTTGTTCGATCTCTAAAGGTGCATATTCATTTTCTATTAGAGTTTTTAAAGTTTTTCCATATAATCTGCTAAAGGTACTGGTTACAGTAATACAGCGATAGTTCTTGCAGTCTTCCTTGTTACCCTTTTTGTATATTGGGGTTATCCATCCTGTTTTCCAATTTTCTGGTATGTTTTCTCCATTTGTGTAGTTGTCGAAAATTAAGGTTATTAGTTTGATCAATTTTGCAGTTCCATTTTTTATAAGTTCTGCTGGGATTCCTACTGGACCACATGCTTTTTTATTTTTTTAGTGATTTACTCATTCTCTCAACGAATTCGTCATTTAATTCTACGACTTGCCAATTTAAATTGTAGTGCTTTGGTGATGTATTTATGTATTCCTGTCTATTTTCTTGAAGTTCTTCTTTGTAGTGGGTTTTCCATTTCTTTAAATCAATCATTTGAAGGTTTGTATTATTTCTGTTTTCATTTCTTAGATTTCGAATGAACCTCCAAGCTTCTGAGTATCTGTTCTTTTTTGTTCTGCCTTCAATTATGCATTCACTCTTATAGTTGTATTAGTTTATACATTTTATATCTCATAATTTTAAGAGGGACTGAATCCGTAATAAGAAAAAAACAACACCAAAAGTATAAAAATAGTACTAACTATAGACAATTCGAATGTACAGAGCATGTATAAAGTTATATAAATCGATGTATGCGTAATAGTTAACAAAGACGTATAGTAGTAACTTAGTTTGACCCATTTCGGATAGAATTGCAGTTTTTAAACTTCTTAGTTAGACGATAAACATGAACATAATGGCTTGCTAGACTTCAACCTCAACAAGTACTAATAACGGAATGTACAGCTGGTTTCAAATAAAGTGGCGAGAAGTTCTACGAAATATTTTATCACGTAGAAAATAGAAACAGCTATGCAGGGCCTCGATTTTTGACCCTTCGCTTCGTTATCGAACGCATTTGCTTCGTATCTGTTTAGTATACGAAGCGAGTAAGTTCGATAACGAAGCGAAGGGTCAAAAATCGAGGCCCAGTTGCGTTACAATACTAAACAATTTGAAAAGAATATTTTATATTCGAAACCGTAAAATATTGTATTTCATATCATTTGCAAATTAAATGTAAGTAGGTACATTGGAGACCACGCGAGCACAGTTATAGTAGAGGAAGACCACAAAACCGATGGCTAGACGACATCAAAGCAAAAGTGGGGAGAAATTGGCACCAAATAGCAAAAAACAGAAGAATGGAGAACTCATGGGGTGTCCTTTGTTCAGGAGTGAATGTAAACAGGCTGAAGAAGAAGAAGAAGAAAATATTATATCACTCACATAAACAGTAAGTGCAGTCACTGAAGGTTCTCACCTCCGATTTCGTTGAACCTCCATCGATTTTCATGAAAATTGGTGAGTAATTAGAGAATACCTCAAGGAACAAAGGTGACATGATGCCAACTTGCGCTTTTACCCTGGGGGTGGATGCCACCCCTTCTCGGGGGTGAAAATTATTTTATTAAAAATAATGCCATAAGTCCATAGAGGGACAAATTATAAGCAAAATTTGTTATATAAAGTTATTAAAATAAATCAACACTTTTTGAGTTATTAGAGACCAAAGATTTTATTTTTTCGTAAAAAAATGCATGTTTTAAATCGGTTTTTCACGTATAAATCAAAAAATATAAGCTTTTACAAAAAAGTTATTATTACTGAAATTGAAGATAATAAAACATTTAATACATTCATCCCATAAAGAACTAAACTAATGTTAGTTCAAAGTGAGTTATTGGCAATTGAATGTGTATTTTTTTCGACGAGTACTCAAATCTAAGTATTCAAACTTAAATAACGGGAAAACGATGCAATGTATAAAATATTCCTGCAAAACATTTGTCAAAGTACTTCGGAATACCTATCAAATGAGCTTCAGAACAAGGTAATAGCATCAAAATTAACCTTTAACTACACGCGCTGGCGTATTTTGTACGCCAGATATAAGAATTCTACTGCAAATATATTTAAACATTTAATTTTTGACCTTGTTTATCTCTCTAACCTATCACTGGAATGTGCTTTACAATTTGGTTTTAGTTTCGTTATAATCGGCGTTCTGGGAAGATCGTAATTTACAGTTTATTATTTGTTGTTTCCGGTGGTGGACAATATACACCACGATTATATTAATCTAAGTAGTAATATAAGTACATATTTCAATTGTTTTTTAGTCAATATGGCACAAAATATATTTTTCTTTATAAACAATACTTTTTCTCCTGTAAAAAATCACATTTCAAAAAATTTTTTATTAGTAATTTTATTTATCATGGAATCCAGCTATTCCATGATTCCAGTTACAAATCCCAATTGGCTTACTGAGAAGGAACTCCCAAGTAGTCACTGATGCCGAATAAGGTTTGTAACAAACAACTAAGTGTATTTAAAAAAAAATAAACAAATCCGCTGTTTTAAGTGTATTTTCTTGTGGCGTATAAAGTACGCCACGCGTGTAGTTATGTTATAACTTGATGCGTGGGTAGTTAAAGGTTAAGCAAGTTATAATGAAAATAAAAGAACCGTTTCGAATTTCTTAGGAAAAAGTGAAAAATAAAACATACGAAATTTCCACAAAAATTAAAATTTATAGTAATCCGTACAAGAACTTCTTTATATTAGCATAAATAATGTTTTCGATAATTTTGACCGGTTTTGAATGCATATTTTTGGAAAGAAAAGATATAATTTAAAAAAATCATAATTTTTAAAATTATTGTAATTCTCATTCTTTTGATAATAACTCCAAAAATACTCAATATACGTAAACAATTATACAGGGTGTCCAGAAACTCTACCGACAAACGAAGACAGGAGATTTTTCAGATAATTTTAAGACAATTTAACCCAATTCACCTAGTCCGAAAATAAATGCTTCTTAAGGGAGCTAGAGCACTTTGAAGATGGCGCCATGAAATTAGTTTTTCTTAAATACCTCCAGAACGCTTTTATTTAGAAAAACGAAAATTGGTATGCATATTTACTTTTCAGAGATGAATCGATTCCATCCATTGCACATTTCTAGTACCGGTCATAGGCGTCCGCTTTGGGTAGAGCAACGGGTATTTTATCGCATAACTTTTTTGTCCTTAACTTTTATGCATTTTTGACACCGGATTATTAAATTGTAAGGTATTCTAGTACTAAAAGGTCCTCTTATTTTAAGTCGGTAGGACACACCGTTTTCTAGAAAAATCGATTTGAAAGTTTTTCGTTTTTGGAATTTGAAAAAAAATTGAAAGATCTTTTCAACAAAAAAATAAGTATTTTACCAACATAAAGTAAGAGTAAGTTTTAGTACTCGAATACCTCATAATTTAATAATCTAGTGTCAAAAATGCTCAAAAATTCAAGACAAAAAAGTTATGCTATAAAATAACTGTTGACCTACCCAAAACGGACGCCTATGACCAGTAATAGAAATTCGCAATTAATGAAATCGATTTATCTCTGGAATATACATAAATGTACCAGTTTTCGTCTTTCTAAACAGTTTTTTTTTGAATTTTTTTTATTTAAAAAGCGAAAAATTTTTAAAATCGATTTTTCTAGAAAACGGTGTGTCCTACCGATTTAAAACAAGAGTATCTTTTAGTACTAGAATACTTCAGAATTTCATAATCCAGTGTCAGAAATGCATAAAAGTTAAAGATAAAAAGTTATGCGATAAAATATCCGTTGCCCTACCCAAAACGGACGCCTATGATAGGTACTAGAAATTTGCAATGGATGGATTAGATTTATATCTTGTAGATAAATACGCGTACTAATTTTTGTTTTTCTAAATAGAAGCGTTCTGGAGGTATTTAAGAAAAACTAATTACAAGACGCCATCTTCAAAGAGCTCTAGCTCCCTTAGGAAGCATTTTTGGACTAAGTGAATTGGGTTAAATTATCTTAAAATTATCTGAAGAATCTCCTGTCTTCATTTGTCGGTAGAGTTTCTGGACACCCTGTATATAACCAAATTTTAGTTTTTTCTGTGCCAAATATTTTACCTGTTTTACTATTTCTATAGGGTAAAAAATAACTGAGATAAAAACGTTTAAATCTTAAATTTTGCTGTGGGAACCATGCAACCGGGGTCATTTAACCTTTTATTTTTTTAAAAAGTTAGGGGTTTAGAAGATTGGGTTCATAGCTTCTTAAGCTCCAAGAGCTTAAATAGCACTTGGAATTAACTTTTAAATAGTTTTTAGATGAATCTGATATCGTACACACGAACGGAGTAAACACATAAAAGACGTAACGGAGTTATTAAAAAAAAACAATAACATTTTTTGGAAAAATTTTTAAAAGATAAATTTTGAAAAAAAATTTTGAGCATAAATTTTAACGCTATCAACATGTTAGGGGGCTCATTTGATAGATATTTTTAAGTACTTTGACAAATGTTTAATAAGTTTATGTTATAAAATGCATCCATTTCCCGTTATTTCAGCTTGAATACTTAGAGTTTTTTACTCGCCGAAAAAAATATACATTCAGTTACCTATAACTCACTTTTAGTTAACATTAAAAGGCTTTTCTAGTAAGGGATTTATTTAATTTTTTATTAGCTTTAATTTTGATAATAAACTTTTTTGTAAAAACTTACACTTTTTGAGTTATTGCTGAAAAATTGGTTAAAAACATGCATTTTCCTCAAGAAAAATTAAAATTTTTGATCTTTAATAACTCAAAAACTTTTGATTTATATTAATAACTTTATATAACAAATTTTGCTTGAAATTTGTCCCTCTATCGAATTATAGGGTTCTTTTTAATAAAACAATTTTCACCCCCGAGAAGGGGTGGCATCCACCCCCAGGGTAAAAGCGCAAATTGGCACCATGCCACCTTTGTTCCTTGAGACATCCTCTAACCACTCACCAATTTTCATGCAAATCGATGGAGGTTCAACGAAATCGGAGGTAATAGCTCATATCGACCTTCAGTGACTCCACTAATAAGGGGAATATGCTTTTACTAAGATTGTCTTTTGTTTAAAACCGTAACAAGAAATTATTATAGACTTGTTCGTTTTCACCCATCGTGATCGGAAGAAGAAGGAAGCTGACATTTGAACTCTTCGTGTAATTTTGGATGCTTGATATACGATTTCACTAATTTTTAGTAATTTTTGCAAAACTTTCAGTCTGTGACGATAATACAATTTTATCATCTGGAGTACGCCTTTGTATTACTTAAAACGTGTTTTATACCGTCTTTGAGAGTATAAAAGACGAATCGGAAATCCATTTGATTATTCTCTGTGTGCTGAACTGAGAATAACCAACCAGGTATAGTAAGTGAGTCAAACGTATCCCAACCATATTCCTAAATCTTCCGAACCCCATCGTCTTGGCGAGCTGAATTAATTCGACTGATCACAAACCGATCCAAAAATACACGAGCTGAGCGGAGATCCTTACATGTCTTATCTTCTGGCGAGTTGAGCTAGATTTCCTCTCCTCATATATCTATTTCTTATTCTTAACGTGCCCTATTAAGTCCCCTTGACGTTGGCGATTAACATTGCGACACTGTCTCTGTCTCGAGCTATTCTAAATAGTTGTTCTGCTTTCTTTATTCCTGTCCACTCTCGGATATTCTTCAACCAAGAGGCCTGCTTTCTACCAATTCCTCTGCATCCTTCGATTTTACCCATCATAATAAGTTGAAGAATATTATACCGGTCTCCCCTTACTACGTGTCCAAAATAGGCCATCTTTCTATATTTGATGTTATCAAGCAGCTCGCGGGCAGCATTTGCTCTCTTAAGGACTGCCACATTTGTCAGCATAACCGTCCATCGTATTTTTAGTGTACGTCTGTGCAGCCACATTTCAAAAGCCTTCAAACGATTAATGGTGGATATTTTTAATGTCAATGTTTTGACACCATACAAGAGGACTTACCAAATGTAACATTTAATCATGCGCTTTCGAAGTTGAAGTTGCAAGTTATCATTACAGAAGAATGACCTCATTTTTAAAAATGTCCGGGCTATCTCGATTCTACATTTTATCTCTTTATCTGGACCTAGTTGTTCAGTAATATGGCAACCAAGATATTTAAAACTGGGTACTCTTTGAATTATATGTCTATCAAATCAACATATAACCGTGAATCTTGATGGGCCAAACGGCTGAATACCATGTATTTTGTTTTTGAACAGTTTATGTTTAGGCCAAATTCTCTTCCCACTGTGTCAATGGCATTTAAAAGGTGTTGTAATCCATTCATATCATCACATAAAATAACTGTATCGTCTGCATATCTGATTGTACTTATCAGAATTCCATTAACTTTCACACCCCATTCCAAATTATTCAGCGCTTCCTTAAATATTCCATCTGAATATACATTGAATAACAGTGGGGACAGTATACAACCTCCCTGAGACCCCGTGTGGGATGCGGGCCGCCCAAGTAGAATTCACCCACAGTATCTACTGACTTGATCGTAAAAGGCGACTAATAGGAGCAGCATTCCGCTGTCCTCTTCCTTGAAATCCTGTCGACACCTAACCCTCAACGACCAAACCCCGATACCCACCTCCAACTCACCCCGCGTGAGATTGGAGTCCTTTTGTCCCTGGGTGAGTGGCAAGGGCCGTCTAGGCGTGGGGGAAGCGGGGCATGTATATGTCGCGCAACCTATCAAACTGCGTTCAGAACGTCCAAACCAGACACGCACTCCTAAAGGGGAAGACTGGTCTCCAGAGTCCTGAAAGACAACCAGTCTAAAGGAAGAATACCTTAAACAAAAAATTACCTGGTCCTCCAGGTTGGGGGTTGAGACGTCAAGTTGGTTCCCTGTCACTTGTAAAAAACCGCATTTACCAAAAAGCCTAAAAGTTGCCTCGGTTTCCAGAGTCCTGAAAGACAACCAGTATAAACGAAGAATACCTTAAACAAAGAATTACCTGGTCCTCCAGGTTGGGGGTTGAGACGTCAAGTTGGTTCCCTGTCACTTGTAAAAAAACCGCATTTACCAAAAAGCCTAAAAGTTGCCTCGGAGCTTCGGATGGATTAAACAGACAACGACAACAGCTACGAAAATGGACAATGAACATCGGCACTTGGAATGTACAGAGCATTAGCGGAAAGGTGGAAGAAGTCATCCAAGAAATTACCAAATTGAACATGGACATAGTTATCTTGACTGAAACAAAGAAGAAAGGATGTGGTATAGAGATATTGAAGAACTATGTACATATTTATATATAGTGGGGTTGAGAAACATCAGCGAGCAAAAAGAGGTGTATCCGTAATGATACATAAAAAACATCAACGCAAAATAACAGATTTTGAAGCCGTAGATGAAAATATCATAAGAATCAACATGGCAATTAACCAAAAACCTGTCACTATTCTCGGTATATATGCAGTCTCTGATGATCAGCCTTATGTTATTAAAGACGAACTCTTGGAAGTACTAGGGAAGTGATCATAGCAGGAGATCTGAATAGTAGAGTCGGACAGAAAGTAAACAACAAAGTGGTAGGTCCACATGGAGAAATAACCCAAAATGACAATGGTGAAAGATTAATTCAAATATGCGAAAACCATCAGCTAAAAATAACAAACGGTTTTTTTAAACACAAGGAGATACACAAATATACATGGATTCAGGTAACCAGAAATTTAAAATCGATCATAGATTACGTGATTACAAAACAAAATACAACATTACAAGTAATGGATACAAGAGTATATAGAGGAGTATCATGTGATTCGGATCACTTTATGGTAAAGTCCGAAATAGTTTTTCCGTTTAGATCCAAGAAAACAAAAGAACCACCTGAAGCCACAGAAATTTTTAACACAACAAATTACAACCTGGACAGCTTACAACATGAAAGTACGAGAACACTATATCAACGAAGACTAAATGAAAAATTAGAAGATATAATCCAAAATGTATCCGTGGAAGAAGTGTACGTAAATATAATAGACAGTATGCAAACAGCCGCAAAAGAAGCGCTTAGTTTAAAATCCGAGCGCCACAGTAAAAAGCTATGGTGGACCGAAGACATACAAAACCTAATAATGGAGAAAAAGAAAGCGTACGCACGGTGGCTAAGTACTAAACATCAAGTAGACAAAGACAAATATTTGGACCTACGCAGAACAACAAGAAGAGCAGTAACAGCGTCAAAAAAAAAGAAATGTGGGGTAGGAAATGCCAAGAGATCAACACTTACATAGGCGGAAGGAAGTGTTCAGACACATGGAAATTTTTAAACAAAATAAAGAACACAGAAAGAAATACTACTTCTGTTCAGTTAATATCAACAGAAAAATGGAAAGAATACTACGAGAGTTTGCTAACAGAAAGTAGAGCCGAATATACCACACAATCACCAACAGAAGTATTCGTTGAAGGCGAAGAGATAGTGGTGGGAGTTGATATGGTGAAGAAAGCTGTAAATGAACTAAAAAATGGTAGAGCTCCAGGGCCAGAAAATATTCCTGCCGAATTAATAAAATGTGGCACAGATAAACTCTTTCAAGTACTTACTTGGTGTATGAACAAATATATAAACGGTGTCACACCACCCAGTTTATGGAAAGTAGCTTATATTTCTTCCATTCATAAAAAAGGAAATAAGTTGGATTGCTCAAATGACAGAGGAATATCGATAACTAGTACACTAAGCCGGGTGTACGGGCGCATTCTTAGAAATCTCATTGAGATGGAGTATAGGGAACAAGAAGAAGAAGAACAGGCTGGTTTCCGCGCTGGAAGGACTTGCACAGATAATGTCTTCTGCCCAAAACAATTAATTGAAAAAAAAATCAGCAACCAATCAAGAGACCCATCTCATGTTTGTTGACCTCCGTAAAGCATACCACAGCGTTCCTGTCACTAAATTGTGAAAATCACTACAAGAAACTAACATCAGCTACACTCTAGTCAAAGCCTTAAAAAATCTATATGAAAATTCTACATCACAAGTAAAAATTGGCAACACACTATCTAAAAAGTTCATAGTTAACAAGGGTCTGCGCCAGGACTGCTGTATTTCACCAACTTTGTTCAAGATATATGTTGCAAAAGCACTAAACCAGTGGAAACGTAAATGCCACGGTATGGGTATAGACCTCGGAGAGGTTTGTTTACATACCTTACAATTTGCTGATGACCAAGTCATCATAGCTAATGATAAAGACGACCTACAGTATATGGCAAGAAAACTAAAGGAGGAATATGAACAGTGGGGCTTGGAAATTAATGTGGAAAAAACTAAATACCTACCCATAGGAGCTGAGCTATCCAATATCGAACTAGAGGACAATGAACAAATCACATCCTGTAGTGAATACACGTACCTGGGAGTAATCTTCGATAGAACGGAAAAAGACGATGAGGAAATAAAGAAAAGGGTAACACAAACTAGAAGAACAATTGGCTGCCTAAATGGAATACTTTGGAGCTCCGAAATAGGAATACAGCGAAAATACAATATCTATGAAACACTTATTAAAAGCAGCCTACTTTACGGAGCAGAAACTTGGAGAATAACCGAGAACAACAGGAAAAAATTAGAAGCTGTAGAAATGGATGTGTTTAGAAGATCGTTAGGTATATCCCGTAGGGAAACACTTCGAAATGAGGAAGTAAGACGACAAATTGGAATAGATGGTTACTTAACAACAGACATTGAGAGGAAACAGTTGATTTGGTATGGTCATGTTCAAAGAATGGAAGACACAAGATTGCCCAAAAAGATCATGCAGTGGGTACCACCAAACCGCACAAAACGAGGAAGACCCAAAAAGACATGGAAAGAAGGGGTAACCAAAGCAATGAGTACAAGGGATCTTAGAGATGGCATGGGATGATAGAAGGACGTGGAAGTTAGGCATCGGACAACGTCGAAAGACGTTCTAAAACCGATACATACATACATACAGTATACAACCCTGTCTGATACCTCTTTGTATTTTGCATATTTATGTTGATTTTCCATTTATGCAAGCTGTCGTTGTTTGACGCCAGTATAATTTTTCTATGATTCGTACTTCTTGACTATCAACTCCTTTATCCTTTAATATTTTAATTAATTTGTGATGTTGTACTCAATCAAAGGCCTTCTCATAGTCAATAAATACAGCAAAGACGTCTTTCCTTTGATCTCGGCATTTCTGCAATAACACATTTAGTGCAAAGAGTGCGTCCCGGGTTCCCAGTCTATTTCTGAAGCCATGTGGATGATACGTAGAAAGATTTTCAAAGTGTAGCTCAAAGGCTTATCATTCTATAATCGCTACAGTTTTTCGGACGTTGTTTTTTGGTAGGGTTATGAATTCGGACTTTAACCAATCTTCAGGGATATCACCAGTCGAATAAACATCATTGAAAAGTTTGACTAGTATTCCAATGTTTTCCTCATTTATGAGCTTTAACATTTCTGTAGGTATGTTGTCAGGACCACCGGATTTCTTGTTTTTTGCCAATTTTATAGCATTTCTGATTTTAGTATTTCTGGTCCTTCACCTTCATCTAAAGTCTCCAGTTCTTCGGGTCTATCATCATTATACAGCTCATTTATATAAATATACCAGGTAGTTCGAATTTCGTGTTCGTCTATTATCATTTTTCCCGACGAATCGGTTATAGTATGTGGAGTTTTCTTATGATCAAGACCAGCTACTTCTCTAACTTTTTTAAACATGTTAAACGTATCATGTTTTTCATTCAACTTTTCTAATTCCTTGCATTTATGCTCCATCCATTTTTCTTCAGCTACCTTTATTTTTTGTTTAATTAGTTTCTGTTTTTCTTTGTATTCTGTCTTGTTATCTTTCAGTTTTCTCCTCTGCTTCATTAATTCCAGGATTTCATCAGTCATCCATTGTTGTTTTTTGTGCCTCTGCATCGCTGTTGTATATTTTTCCGTTACTTTCCAGGTAAGATCTTTAAACGTGTTCCATATTTCTGTTTTGTTTTTATTTGTTGAATTCTTTAGCTGATTATTCAGGTCATTTTCTATTAGCGTTTTGTTGAATGCTGAGATATGTATGTAATTGTGGTGTTTTGTTGGATGCTGAGATATTTCTTCGACTTTTTTGAGCTTCACTTGGATGTCAGCTATTAGAGGGTTATGGTCTGAACCGATATCTTCATCAGACTATGTCGTTGATCTCTTGACACCATTCTTAAATCTCTTGTTTACTAGAATATAATCTATCTGATTTCTAATTACATGAAGTGAGTTACCTCCTGGTCCCATCCATGTGTATAATCTTCTTTTATGTAATTTGAACCATGTATTTGCGATTATCATGTCATTTTCTTGACAGAACTGGTATAGTCTATCGCCTCTTTCATTGCTCTCCCCTAGTCCATATTCACCTACCAGGTCAGATCTTCGTCCTTGACCAATTTTCTCGTTAAAATCTCCAATAATATAATGATTTCGTTCTTTTTTAGATTAAGTTTAATGGACTATAGATAGAGTGATTCAATATCATTGTCATATATCTATTTCACGTTTCACAAATAACTGCGATTCCTAATCCACTCGATCGTCGTTTAATATCATTATTCATGTCATTATCATTAAATATCGTCACGTCGACCTGAGATTTACGAAAGTCCGATATGTATATTGTAAATATGTTTTGATAATATTAATAAGTAATTATCTTATCTTTTGTATGTTTGGTTTTAAAATAAATGTCTTATAAAAACGAATCCTATCTTCGACTGAATTTATTACCCCAGATCAACACAAGTCATAACTTTTTAACCGGAAATGACATCAAGAACGGAACTAAATATGCGAGCACGACTTCTCAATACGCGTCAATTGTTATAGGTATCACATACACGATTTCTGCGACTATACCAAATTTACCGGCGGGCGGCGGCGGGTGTAATTTCCTCACCAAAATAATCTTATACCTGAGTTTGGAAGGGTATGTCATAATCCGACAGGTATTTTCCTCACCAAAACTGAAATGGTTTAGGTCTGGATCCCGCGTATGAAAAAAAAGTTGATTAATAGCAAGCTGAAAATTTGTTAATAGCTTAAGGATGTCTAGTCGGATAAACTTTGATATATGGGAACACTGGAACAGGGGCAGTTTTAATTGTGGAACAGGTTAAAAAGTTTGGAACGGTCACACCACGAAAACGGCACATTTATTTTGTCCGACAGAACATACTTAAACTCTCCGAACAGAGATTAAACTCTCATGCAAAAATCAGACTGCTATTTATCACCTGTCATAATTCCTGTCATTTGACATATTCTAAATGTTCCACTCATTAAAACGCCCATTTGGTGATAAATAGCAGTCTGATTTTTGCATGAGAGTTTAATCTCTGTTCGAAGAGTTTAAGTCTGTTCTGTCGGACAAAACAAATGTGCCGTTTTCGTGGTGTGACCGTTCCAAATTTTTAACCTGTTCCACAATTAAAACTGCCCCTGTTCCAGTGTTCCCATATATCAAAGTTTATCTTACTAGCCACCCTTAAGCTATTAACAAATTTTCAGCTTGCTATTAATCAACTTTTTTTTCATACGCGGGATCCAGACCTAGTTGTTTCAGGTAGATTTTACTAAAAGGCATTCAAGAAAATTATTTATCTACTATAAAATTACAGTAGGTACCTAAAATAATTAATTAATTAATTTTATAGTATTTTATTTTTAGTCATAATTGGAATTTTGACAAAAATGGCATGTTTAATACTTTTAATAGAAAGTAATCGCGGTATTTGAAAATTTTATTTTTTATAAGGTGAAAGTTTTAGAAAGTGAAGAAGTGTTCTGGAGGCAATAAAATAACTTTTAGTGCGAAATTGAATACTATTGGGGTAAATTTTACAATAACTAGAAGTAGACTACAACATAATCATGAACCAGATCTGCAGAAGATAGATCGAAAAATTGTTTCTAACTCTTGTAAACGTAAAGCCGAAGAGAATATACTGAAAAACCGCCAAAAATCATTCGCCAAGAGCTTGCAGCTAATTTGTCTGAAACAATTACTACGATTGATGTCTGTTACATAAAAAAATATATATATATACAATTATCGACGAAAATGATGCCTGGTGGACTTCCTTCCAATATTAATGAGGTTCAAGAATTTGTGAAGAGCTGTGCTCAAAAAACAACCAAGGAGGAAAATTTTCTCTTTATAAACTGTGTCAAAAGTAAGATAACTGTATTTAGTTGTGAATGTGAAACAAATATAAGATTTTTAGCAACATTGAATTTTATACAGAGAGGGGCAAAATTATGGAATATATTCATTTTCTCTAAAATGGACGATTTTGGACAAAAAACCCCGAACCACGTCGATTTTTATTTTTAAATCACAATTTTTTGGCATATCTATATTTCATATTAGTGACGTCATGAATCAATCAATAATTACGTTAATGTTTATATTACTGAATAGAGAATATAACACCCTTTCAAATAAGCCCACACGACCCCTATTCCCATTTAAAAAAATCATTGATTACGTGATCACGCACAGTTAGATGACGTTACTACTATGAAAATATAGGCCAAAAAATTGTAATTTAAAAATAAAAATCGACCTGTTTTGGGGTTTTTCTCCAAAATCGTCCGTTTTGGAGAAAATTTATTTATTCCATAATTTTGCCCCTCTCGTATATTATATGTATGGCAGAATTACCGTACCACATATTATTTGCAATTATTCACTATTCATGGGCCAATTAATGGGCATTATATTTCTTTATTATACTGTTTACTGTCAAACAAAAAAAAAACAGAAACTTAAAACAATATTTTCTATTTGTTAAAATTTTTAAAGCTCTCGAAATTGAGTTTAATCCTAGTAAAGTTTTTGTAGATTTTGAAAAGGCTATATTTATACATAATGCAATCATTCAAATGTGTCCAAACACTGAAATACATGATTGAAGATTTCACCTAAGTACACCAAATTTGGTATAGAAAATTCAGTCTCTTGATTTAACATCAGAATATACAGTTGAGTCCGCGAGTCTTTACACGTGCGTCATCATTTAAATCATACGAAATAAGTCAGAAATTTACTAAACGCAATAGCAAGTGACAGACTGTGAGCTCGTACGTAGAGGGGATATTTACAAATTCGCGAGCGCCAGTAGTGACAAGTCTGTAAACCTTTACTGGAAATTTGACATAAATGTCGAAGTGATTAATTTAAAATTAAAATTAAAAACATTAATTACAAAAATATTAGTTGGTCAAAGCTGTGGTATATATTTTTACCTTATTTATACTTACGTTTTAAATACTGAATTTAAGTTTTTTTACCGTTCCGTAATATTTAATTTTAAATTATTCTATTAATCTTAGCGCCATCTACACGATAAGTGTGAAAGTATCCGAAGTAAGAAATTCATATTTTATCAATAGAACGTCAAAATGATTAGCAAAATCTTAAAAAAATCGATTACAATTTAATTACTTTTTTGCGTTGTAAATATGAAGCGATAACAATTAAATAATAAATTTAAAAATTACCGGTGAAAGTTGAATTAGTAATCCGCTAGGAGCGCCACCAGCGAAGCTCAGAACGTATAGTATAGAATTTGACGTTATCAAATGAATAGAATGTCAAATTTAAGTTTTGTTTTAAAATTTTGGTGCATAATTTCAGCTACATTCGAAGTAGCTTAATAAATTATTTTATTATCATTGATTAATACATGAATAAACAATTTGTAAAAAAATTCAATGACATATTTTCTTTTTGTTATTTTATTCAGTTTGACGGAACATTTAACACAAGCATATCTTGTACGTTGTCAAAATTTATCGTAGAATAACATAAACTTATTTATCATAAAATTTCTAATTCCAATATAAAATTAGTTGTGAAAACAACTGATGATATGTTATAAAAAACTTCAAAATGCAAAAATTCGACAAAATAACAGCAAAAAGTTCAACAAACTGACGGCCACAAAAGTAAACAAACCAAAACGTCAGAAATTGTACTTAAAATAATATGTGAAAACATTCCCAATCGTCTTTCTTTATATCTGTCTCTTTTCAATGCACTGAGTCTAAATCGTTCATAAAAATAACATGTGTTTTTACTTAATAGCATGCGGCAGCTGGTTTGTCATTAGATTCATGCGTGGAAGAGAATGATGCTAGATAAAAAGTATGTGTTGTATCTCGCCAGGTAATAATGACGCACGGGTAAAGACTCGCGAACTCAACTGTACAAATGATTCTGAAGTAGGCTCAAACATACTTTTGGCCTTACATTATATAAAACCGGAAAACGTATCAGATTGTTTTGTGTTTGATTTAATGGCATGCAAACTATAAAATTAATTTTTTTATTACTGCAGTCTGCAAGTAAGCTGAGAAAAATGTAGAAAATTTACGTACGACTGGTCGATTATTTGACAAATAATGACATTATTTCGAAGCCTATTAAGTACGATATAACGCCAAAGGGGGTGTTATAGAAAAATAAATAACGAGTTAAATACAAAGTTGACAAATAAAACTCTAAGTAAAACTATGGTTACCACAATTACGTTACGACTATTTCTGGTAAATGTACTTATAGGTCTGGATCCCGCGTATGAAAAAAAAGTTGATTAATAGCAAGCTGAAAATTTGTAAATAACTTAAGGGTGTGTAGTCGGATAAACTTTGATATATGGGAACACTGGAACAGGGGCAGTTTTAATTGTGGAACAGGTTAAAAATTTGGAACGGTCAGACCACGAAAACGGCACATTTATTTTGTCCGACAGAATAGACACTCTCCGAACAGAGATTAAACTCTCATGCAAAAATCAGACTGGTATTTATCACCTGTCATAATTCCTGTCATTTGACATATTCTACATGTTACACTCATTAAAACGCCCATTTGGTGATAAATTTAATAGCAGTCTGATTTTTGCATGAGAGTTTAATCTTTGTTCGGAGAGTTTAAGTCTTTCTGTCGGACAAAATACATGTGCCGTTTTCGTGGTCTGACTGTTCCAAATTTTTAACCTATTCCACAATTAAAACTGCCCCTGTTCCAGTGTTCCCATATATCAAAGTTTATCCGACTGGACACCATTAAGCTATTAACAAATTTTCAGCTTGCTATTAATCAACTTTTCTTTCATACGCGGGACAGTAAACGTTGAAGGCATCGCGGGTATTATAATAATAAAATAATAACGCTTTCGGTCAACGTATATACCTCGGGCCGAAGGCCCTCGGTCTATACACTATTGACCTCAAGCGTTATTATCCTTATAATACCCTTGGTACCGTAATAACTATACTAAGTTATCAGTCTAATCAAATGACTATAATGAATTTTGTAAAGTGTGTTTTCACATTATCTATATTATATACCATTATTACAACGTAAGGAAATGAATGTCTTTTATTCGGATTTCATTCTTAAATTACATCTATATTTTTTATTTTATTACCTGAGTGAGTTGGTGAGGAAAATACCTATCGGATTAATACGAACCCTTAAACTTGGTGAGGAAAATACCTGTCGGATTATATGGTTCTACTGGTTGGTGAGGAATTTACCTCCAAATTTACAATCAAGATGCAGTAGTAATAAACAAACCAAGACACGTTAAATGCTACTAGGAGCACTCCCGATTCATAATTTACGATGAATATGCATTGTATACCCCAAATCATGATTTTCAAAGTTTATACATTGTAAATTATGATTCGGGAGTACTCCTAGTAGCATTTAACGTGTCATGGTTTGTTTATTGCTACTGCATCTTGGAATTTTCAATAAAAATTTGTTAACCCGAAGTGATATATAAAAACCGGAAGTAGACATTTGATCTTGTCTTGAAAGATGATCATGAAACAAATCCTTACATATTTTATTTCCGTTTCCAAGGTCGACGTTGTCAATTTGGTATCGAGCTGCAAGGGCTGCTAACTGATCTACAGCTTCAGGTTCGTCGTCTTCTAAACTAGAATAACTACCAGTAGTACCATCTCCTTCTGAAGATCCTTTGGACCTTTTATCCTCCCCTGCACCTGCTTCGATACCTTCTTCCTCTTCTTCTTCCTGCAAATGAATACAATAATTGTATTATACTACTATAATTATTATAGTTAATATATTATAAATATATCGGGGCAATATATAAATATATCACAGCACCTGCTCCGATACCAGTGTCGACGCCTGACTTTATCTAAAGTCTTACCAAAACCAGATGTAAAAAATCTTATTTAAAAAAATATTTTGAACCACCCAAATATAAGTTTTTGTTTTCAATCCTGTGGGATAAAATTAAACAAATCACTATTCCCAAATTATATGTATGTAATTATGTAGGTATATGTTGTAATAGGTATAACAATAAATAATAAACAAACTAAACAAATTATTCTACCATAAAATTAACATAAAAAAATGAACAAGTAGGAAAAAGATCATATTTTGGAAACTATTGTTTATATTTTTAATAAAAGTCTTCCATTTTCAATATTCTCATTTTTTTCTTCAAAATTATATATAAAAAAAAATATACATGGAGAATGACTTTTCAAGTAGTTGATCGATTAGGCAGCAACACTCTTCCATGTTTAAATGCACGCACACTGTAATCTGTAATAGGTACTAAACTAACGTTACCAAACAAAAAAATGGTAACAATACTGATATATACAGCGTGCCCAAGCCGTCGCTAGAGCCGCTGCTCCTTCAAAATTTTCAGAAACGAGCCAGTCCCGAGCGATAGCGAGGATCCTCCTGCGTTACCACAACCAAAAGTGGTAACAACGTATAATAACGTGCAACGGATTCACATAATCTCGCCAATATTTTCGTGCGTCTAGTTGGCTATTTACTGAATTAGGCACTATATTAACTAATATTTAATCTTAGAAAGCGAGTACTAAAATGTTATGTATTTTCTGTTCTTTTGTATGGTGTGGAGACATGGACTCTTAATAAACAATGTCTTAATAGATTGGAAGCATTTGAAATGTGGACATATCGAAGAATGCTGAGGATCAGAGAGGATTGTCTGTATGTAATGTAATAATCTGAACGGAATTTCCATCTACTATTTTTACTATTTTTTTATTATTATTAAGCAATATAAAATACAATTTACTGTAAAGAGGCCAGTGTAACAGTAAGATATCTCAGAAACTCTTTAGAACACTACAATAGTTCACACAGTTCTCAAAACAATCAATTTCGTGAAGCTTCGTTGATTCACAAATCATGTTTAGCGAATTTATTTATTCTGTTTGAACGCTCAGTCTAGCTTCTCAGTACACGCAATAATTCATTAAATTTAATTATCATAAAACAAATTAAAGAAACATGGAGAAATATACAAAAATATATAAAATTTCCCAAATTTTGTGGGTGGCCCGTTTCCTCTGAAGCGCAGTTTATTTTGGTATTAAAATAATGTGAAGATATATATCTACAACGGCTTATAAAATATCTAGAAGGGCCAAGACTTTTGGAGGTGTATGTAAAATCATAAAACACTAAGGAGGAAAGGCAAAAGCATGGAGAGGTATACATAAGTTGACCTAATTTTAAGATTGCCTCTACAAAGCGGGTCTTTGTAAATTATGCAGCGTCAAAAGCCTTAGTACTACGCTTTAGAAAATTTATACAAACCGCAACTTACGATCTTTGTTTCTTAACTTCCAAAAGAGAGTGATTTAGGAACTTGAAACATTCAGGGATGTATTAAGGAAAACGGAAATACACGGAAAAACTGTAAAACAATATGGCCAACAAAATTTTGCTAATTCCATAAATTATACTCTCAAATAACTAAGCCGAATAGAATTTTTGTTTTTGCTTGTTCTGTGCTCGTTTTTAAGATTTCTAAGCTGAATTTAAGGTTTAATGTAATATAGTTGTTCCATTATATCTTGGCACAAACGTCATGATTCATTTGCAAACAAGTTAAATCGAAACATTAAGTGAAACATACGTCGACATGTAATATCATTGATTATTTCATTCATAGGAGATTCTGACCAATAGAAAGCTACAGAAATAAAAATTAAAGTGATAATTTTTAATAATATCCCGTTTTCAAGTATATTACATCAGATGCACTTCGTTGCTACGAAAAAATACATTCAGTGACATTATTGACAATTAATGTTTTAAAAATTATAAAAGTGATGACTTTCAACCGTCAAATATTTATAACAACTGTATGTGTAATTGTACTAATTTGTACTTACATAAATAAATTACAATAAAATTTTGGTTTTAAACAGTTTTATTCTTGAAATAATCGCAGCCAATTGCACTCGATCTCTAAAATATTATCGAATTTTTGCCCTCGTGACACTTTGACATAATTTCACTCCCATTCGGGTCGTGAAATTAAAACTGTCAAAGTGCCACTCGGGAAAAATTCGATAATTTTAGAGCTCTTATGCAATTACTACTGATTATTTCATTCATTTTTTTTGTGATGATGAAATACAAAATTATTACACACAATATACTTACAGGCAACAACCACTGTCAAATTACATACTAACAGTAATCGCATAAAAATAGAACGGGGGGTTAGACAAGGAGACCCAATGTCACCTAAACTTTTTAATACGGTCTTAGAACATGCTTTCAAGAGTTTGGATTGGATGACAAAGGGAATAAAAATAGATGGAGAATACCTAAACAACTTACGTTTCGCCGATGATATAGTCATAGTAGCTGAGGATCTAGGTATGGCAAGAGAGATGGTACAAGAACTCGTTGTAGCTACAGAAAATGTTGGTTTAAATATAAACATCTCAAAAACAAAAATAATGACAAATTTGGTACCCAACCAGAACATCAGTATTGGTGGGAAGGAAATAGAACTCGTAGATAGATATAAATACCTGGGACATGAAATTACGATTGGCAGGGATAACCAGACTCATGAGCTGAAGAGAAGAATCGGTCTTGGGTGGGCAGCATTTGGAAAACTGAGAGAAACTTTTAAAAGTGAGTTACCCACATGTCTAAAGAGAAAGGTATTCGATCAGTGCGTCCTCCCAGTCTTGACGTACGGATCAGAAACACTTACCTTAACTAAAGCCTCGGCTACCAAACTAAGAGTCACGCAGAGAAGAATGGAGCGGTCAATGTTAGGAATAACTCTGCGAGACAAAATCAGAAACGAAGAAATCAGGAGAAGAACAAAGGTGACTGACGTCATCGAGAGGATAGCCAGGTTGAAGTGGAGATGGGCAGGACACGTAGCCAGAATGACAGATGGGCGATGGACGAAGAGGTTATTGGAATGGAGGCCAAGAGAAGACAAGAGAAGCGTCGGTCGACCGCCTACAAGATGGACTGACGACTTAAGAAAGGTAAATAAAAACTGGATGAGGGCGGCGCAGGATAGATGGGGTTGGAAACGAGGGGAGGAGGCCTATGTTCAGCAGTGGACTTTTGAGGCTGGATGATGATGATGATTTCATTCATGGGAGATTCTGACCAATAGAAAGCTACAGAAATAAACATTAAACTGATTATTTTTTGATGATTTTAACTTCCAATCGTATAGTAAGCTATTTGATCACGTGTTTAATTCTGTCCAATCAGATTAAAATTATACTGATTATTTCATTCATAGGAGATTCTGACCAATAGAAAACTACAGAAATCCTAAATTAAATTGATAATTTTTGATAATTGCCCGTCGTTAAGTATATTACGTCAGATGCCCTTCGTTGCTACGAAAAAATACATTCAGTGACATTAATGACAATTAATGTTTTAAAAATTATAAAAGTGATGACTTTCAATCGTCAAATACATATTTATAAAAACTTTATGTTTAATTGTACTAATTTGTACTTATATAAATAAATTACAATAAAATTTTGGTTTTGAACAGTTTTATTCATGAAATAATCGCAAAAAATTGCACTCGAACTCTAAAATTAATATAGAATTTTTGCCCTCGTGACACTTTGACATAATTTCACTCGCCTTTGGCTCGTGAAATTAAAACTGTCAAAGTGTCACTCGGCAAAAATTCAATAATTTTAGAGCTCTTGTGCAATTACTACTGAGAATTATCTACTGTAGAAAATTACCGATAGAATTTTTTTAAGTAGATTGTTTCTGTTTAATGGCAACCAGTTTCCTAGTTTTGACAACTGTCATATTTAAGAAAATATCCATAATATACGTATTAAAAAATAATCTTACGAATATCACACGACAGTAAGAATAAATAAGAAAATAATGCTTCATTTTTACTCAAATTTGTTGTCATTGGGCAATAGCCACTCGAGCCCTGCGGGTCGTGTCTATTGCCAGACAACAAATTTTCGAAAAACTGTCGCATTATTTTCAATTTATTCTCACTCTCTTGTGATATTATACCCGATTATTTCAAAAATAACTGTCAAAGTGTGGACACTAATTTTCATTCTCCGCATTTTAATAGTTTGATTTTAACGATACAAACGAGCAGTTCTAGGTGTATTGTGCGTTATTGTGTTAATTAGTGTTCCTTTTGTTAATTTTCTTTATTGTTTATAATAGGTAGGTTAGGTAAGTGATTAAAAAATATATATATATATAATGGATGACACATCGGGTGGCACTTCGCCACCCGAAAATAAGGACGTAGAGGAGGATATGTATGTAAATAATTTTATAGATTTAAATAATAGATATAGAACTGAGGATAAAGGTCCATATTTTGTATATATTGAGAGTACTGATAAGCATTTGGGAAGAATTTTCCCAATCCGGATTGGTCACGTTTTGTTGACTGAGAATTACATAAAATCCGATGTCATTGATATCAGATCATTCAATCAGTTGGTCTAAATCGCGTTAAAGTTATTTTTAAGTCGTATGAAAAAGCAAATTATCTAGTTAATACTAAAATCATTTCTAATAATAACTTAGTAGCTTATATACCCAAATTTTTCACACACAAGAAGGGTGTATTGAGGAATATTGACACATACTTTTCTGAGCAATATTTAAAAAATTCCATAATATCTAGTAAAGAGGTGGTTCAAGTACAACGTATGAAACGAAAGATAACAGATAAAGACGGTAATAAAATAATAAATGATGGTTTTGCTTGTTTTCGATTCAGAGGGTTGCACACCAGCTAGACAGGCTGTTTCTACCATTTCAGGCGTCTTCAGTAACTTTTGTTAGCGTGCACACCTCTGAATCGAAATAGTTCCACCATCATTTTAAAGGGAATCTGAAAAATAATTCAAACCCATTAGACGCGATACAGCGACATCTCATAACAAATTGAAGAGTCTCAGATGCAGAATACACCAATTTAATAAACATTAAAATGGTAAATAGTAGTTTAAACTGAGACTTTTCGTGTTGAAAGTTCTTACTGGTACATCCTTAATCTGCGACTTTTTCAATTAATAAGACAGCAGACGACGAATATAGAAAACGAAAGGGAAACGATCACATTCCGCCTTCATTCGTCTAGGAAAAGGACAGCAGAGGAACTTTCAGTACTCAAACCGAGTAAAGGAAATAAAATAATAAATGATGGTTTTGCTTGTTTTCGATTCAGAGGGTTGCACACCAGCTAGACAGGCTGTTTCTACCATTTCAGGCGTCTTCAGTAGCTTTTGTTAGCGTGCACACCTCTGAATCGAAAAATAGCTCCACCATCATTTTAAAGGGAATATGAAAAATTTTTCAACCCTCTGAATCGAAAACAAGCAAAACCATAATTTATTATTTTATTTCCTTTACTCGGTTTGAGTACTGAAAGTTCCTCTGCTGTCCTTTTCCTAGACGAATGAAGGCGGAATGTGATCGTTTCCCTTTCGTTTTCTATATTCATCGTCTGATGTCTTATTAATTGAAAAAGTCGCAGATTAAGGATGTACCAGTAAGAACTTTCAACGCGAAAAGTCTCAGGTTTAAACTACTATTTACCATTTTAATTTTTATTAAATTGGTGGATTCTGCATCTGAGACTCTTCAATTTGTTGTGAGATGTCGCTGTATCGCGTCTAATGGGAAATTTGAATTATTTTTCAGATTCCCTTAAAAATGATGGTGGAGCTATTTTTCGATTCAGAGGTGTGCACGCTAATAAAAGCTACTGAAGACGCCTGAAATTGTAGAAACAGCCTGTCTAGCTGGTGTGCAATCCTCTGAATCGAAAAGAAGCAAAACCATCATTTATTATTTTATTTCCTTTACTCGGTTTGAGTACTGAAAGTTCCTCTGCTGTCCTTTTCCTAGACGAATGAAGGCGGACTGTGATCGTTTCCCTTTCGTTTTCTATATTCGTCGTCTGCTGTCTTATTAATTGAAAAAGTCGCAGATTAAGGATGTACCAGTAAGAACTTTCAACGCGAAAAGTCTCAGGTTTTAACTACTATTTACCATTTTAATTTTTATTAAATTAGTGGATTCTGCATCTGAGACTCTTCAATTTGTTAAAGACGGTAATATCTCATATGTAAACAGACAAATGGTTATTGTTCAATTTGTAGGAAATGAACTTCCTCAAAATATACAAATTAATTTATGCAATTTCTCTGTAGAACCATATATATTCCCCGTTCTTCAATGTTTTAATTGCTTGCGATATGGACATTCTGCCAAGCAATGTAAAACCAAACCTTCTCACTGTCGAAATTGTTCTAGCCTAAATCATACGTCAGACTCTTCTTGCGAAAAATTCTGCATTTATTGCCAAAATAATGAACACTGCTCTACATCCAGAGATTGTCCAATATATAAGAAACAAAAAATATCAAACAACTCATGGCCAGGGAAAATATTACATTTAAAGAAGCTGAGATATTGCATGATAATCCATCTTATGCCAAGATTTCTACAAATAATAGATTTTCAGTTCTTAATAATTCCACTAATTTTCCCTCTCTGCCACTTCCTAGTACGTCCCAAACTCCAAATTCTAACTTTTTGCTACGTAAACACATTGTTCGAAATACTTCACCCAAAAGACAAGTGAAAAACGTAAACCATCTGCTCCGGAGTCTCCACCTATTTCTCAGTCTCTGCCTACTTCTTCCCATTTTCAATAAAAAAAACCCAAATCTTCACATAATCACATCATACCAAATCCTTACAGAGATGACTTTATCCAATATAAGGAAAAACTAACAAGTCAGATAATATCCGTAGTTAAACAAGTAGTAATTCAGATTCATCCAAAACACATTACAATATAGAAGAAAATATTGAAATATGGTCTCTTCTATATTAAGTCCTTCAAATCTAATTCCAGAAATCGATATTGAATCTTGTTCTGATGATTCAATCCATTAATAAGATAAGTACACTCAATAGTAAAAACATTAAAGTTATCCAATGGAATATTCGTTCTTTCTCTAAAAACCATCCAAGTTTACTAAATTTTTTACACAATAATCCTGTAGATATTATAGCTTTATCGGAAACCTTTAAAGAACCAAACCATTCTTTTAAACTTAAAGGGTATAAGATTATCCGACAGGATCGTGCAAATGGCTTTGGCGGTGTTGGGAATTGCAGTTCGCCAAGACATTAAATTTATAAATTTTCCTATTACTTTTGCATATAAAAAAGATTTAGAACTTTGCGCAGTTAAATTTCCATCCTTAAATATCATACTAGTATCGGTGTATAAACCACCTAAATTAAATGTTTCTAAATCAGATTGGTCAAATGTCTTTCGGCAATTTAATTCTCCTGTTATTTTCTGTGGCGATTTTAACAGCCATCATACACTTTGGGGATCTCACATTAATAAAGCTTGTGGTAATCAATTAGTAGAAGCCTTAGATGATAATAACTATGTTGTTCTCAATAATGGTAAACCAACTAGAATTTCTCGTCCAGAAGAGCTACCTTCGGCGGTAGACATTACATTTTGCTCTGCTAGTTTGGCTAATGATTGTTGTGTATGGGATGTCGTACCAGATGCATTAGGTTCAGATCATTGTTTAATCAAATTTGAAATTATTAGGGATAGAGTTATAATAAATAAAAATCCAGCATCTAAATGGAATGATAAATTAGCTGATTGGTCTGCATACTCCACTATACTGGAAAATTCGTTAATTAGTACAAACCAAAATCTAAACTCCAATGTACCAAGCTTCTCTATTTTCATGGAAAAGGTCTCAGAGGCAGCATCTGCAACTATTCCCCTAAAAAGAGCAAGACAACAAGTAACTCAACGTCCAATATGGTGGGATACCGAATGCTATGATATGTTTTGTCGCAGAAAAGACGTCCTGAACCAGTATAAACGTGTCTCAAACTATACAAACTATAGTGGAGGTGGTTTAAGTCTATTTTCAATCCCAAAAAACCAGGAAAGGTATGCAGCAATGTTGTTAAAATGTTTGATACATTATGTAAAATGATTTATACATTATTTTTTCTCAATAGAGAAGTTTGTTATGCATACATAATGGTAATCCTGCAGTATAGTGACACGAGTTTTGTTGTAATCATAAGACAGTGAGTACAAAGACATACAAGTGTTATGGTAAATTATAATAATGTACCATACCAAGCCGGCCCTGCATGCAACCTTTTTTTCAGCGCAACTATAATTTTGGTGATAAACATCAGAAATGAGTAAGACTTTTCTCAGTGTACTATTTACGTAACTGTCGAATGAATACTAAAATTCAGTACATGCTAACATCATAGGAAATGCATAGGAACCGACCAAGCTGTCGCTTCTTGTCGCTGGTGTATTCTGTAATATAACTTCCAATAAACACGATAAATGCGCTAAGGTCACTGTCACTAAAAATGACAAAACGTCAAAATTCGTAATAAACAAGGTATCAAAGACATGCCGTATTGTTTATCTTTGTTTAACTTATTTTGGCTTCTATGGAC
Source organism: Diabrotica virgifera virgifera (assembly GCF_917563875.1). Taxonomy (NCBI): domain Eukaryota; kingdom Metazoa; phylum Arthropoda; class Insecta; order Coleoptera; family Chrysomelidae; genus Diabrotica; species Diabrotica virgifera. The sequence continues at coordinate 50,552,155 of NC_065448.1, forward strand.
AAGCGGTTTAATTTTGTTTCTGTGAGTAAAAAGAGACCTAGTATAAAAAATAATCTCTAAATAATTTCATGCATGTGCAAAGATATAATGGAAGAACTATATCTCTAATAATGAGGATTTTCTTTAGTTTATAAATGGCGGCTCTGGCTTTTTTAATGCGTATTCTTTTTCTTCTTCTGCATTATTTCGTAGTTAACTAGTTATTTCGTAATCAGTTATCGTTAACATTGGCGCCCAAATAGATAATATTGTGGATCATTTCTAATTTTATTCTATACGCTCTGATGTTCAAACATTACATGTAAAAAAATTACGTGATCTTAACTTTCGATGTATAAAATGCTGCAGGAATTCGATTTTAACAAATAGTAACGAGGAAATAATATGACGACGTTATTAATTATCTAGAATAAATTCAGGAATATCGTGCGGCAAAAAGAAAGATTTATTGACTGGACGAGACTTGGGTTAACGGTGGACATACAGTTGGCAAAGTTTGGCAATATAAAACAGTAACACAAGCTTTTGTTAAAAATTTGTCGACAGAATTGGCAGGTAAGGTTCAGCGTCTAATTGTCGCCCATATTGGCAGCGACATTATTGGTTTTCTGTAAAATGGCGCATTGTATTTATAACATCAAAAGTAAATTTTTCAAACTGAAGTAATTTATCTTATAGCGATCGAATGACAAAAAAAATCATAACGGCTAAAAAATAATATCAGAACGATAATTATTATCATTGCCTGGACCAAAAGTAACTTGGTCATTGACTTAAACTTTGGCAAATTAGGAGAAAACAATGAAAATTTTGGACATTTTCTACAAACAAGGACATAATATTGTTCTGGAGCGAAATAAGTGTGGCTGAAACCGTTCAGTCCGCGCGCCGTCCAGTAAAAAAAGTATTAACAAAAATTTTTAATTTGTGTAAACAAAGATTGTTTAAATAAGACTAAGTTTTCAATCTAATAGCACATAAAACAATACCAAAAATATTACTCTACCCCCACCAGATTGAAAACAAAGGGAACCTTCTCTGGTTACACCTTCGAGGCTTCTAAAATTTGCAAGCCATAACGGATGCTGTGAGTAAAGAAGTTGAGGGAATTTTACAATTTATAATTCACGTTCCATCTGCTCAGCGTGGTAAAGTTCCAACGAGAATGGTTCCCTTCGTACTCCAATCAGAGTAAACATGTAAATCAAAAATGAATGACCATTTTCAGTTTCGTTGCAAGACGAAACTACAGCCGCATCATATTCTAGTTCAATCAGAGAGTGCACCTCTACCGGTTTCGAAACTTATTAGTCTCTTATCAGGAGGCACATATGCTGCTCTCTCTGATTGAACCAGGACAAACGAAACGTTTCGTGTTGCAACGAAACTGAAAATGGTTATTTATTTTTGATTTACGATTACTCTGATTTAAGTACGAAGGGAACCATTCTCGTTGGAACTTTAACGCGCTGAGCAGATGGAACGTGAATTATAAATTGTAAAATTCACTCATCTTCTTTAGTCTCAGCATCCCTTATGGCTTGCAAATTTTAGAAGCCTCGGAGATGTAACCAGAGAAGGTTACCATTGTTTTCAATCTGCTGTGTAGAGTGATATTTTTGGTGTTGTTTTATGTGCTATTAGATTGAAAACTTAGTCTTTTGCTAGCAGTTGCCGCTAGGGTATCCCTGCCATTTCGTTCGTTGCAATCCGTAACTGCACGCCGGGGTTTGTCCTGGTTGGGTTAGAGAGAGCAGCATATGAGCCTCCTGATGAGAGACTAATAAGTTTCGAAACCGGTAGAGGTGCTTGCTGCACTCTCTGATTGAACTAGAATATGATGCGGCTGTAGTTTCGTGTTGCAGCGAAACTGAAAATGGTCATTCATTTTTGATTTACATTGTTTAGATAATTATACAGGTGTAACAGGATTTAACTCATTATTCAGATCTTTTAAAAATACTTAAATTAACTAAAGCAATCCATTAGGTATTTATTTATAAAACAACAAATAACGGAGATTTACCGAAATTGAAGGTCATAGTTGATTTTTACCTTCAGTGACTGCACTATAGAAAAAAACTGGCAATTCAATAATTGAGATGCGTATATTTTGCGAGCTCATAAATTATTAAACGATATCTAGTCGCCAAATAATTAATTTAAATTATTTTAAGTACAACTCTCTCTTAAGCCGGGAATATGGGATGGTTTTCTTGCGAAGGGGTTGTAGCTCAATAATCGAAAGGCGCGTGATTTAAGAGTTTATTCTTAGAATATAAGCTATACGAATTAAACTACTATTAACTTTTTTGTAAAAACTTACAGTTTTTCAGTGATTTACGAAAAACCGCTTCAAAACATGCATTTTTTCACGAATAATTAAAATTTTTGATCTTTAATAACTTAAAAAGTATTGACTTATTTTAATAACTTTATATAATAAATTTTGCTTATAATTTGTTCTTTTATAGATTTGTGCAGTTATTTTTTATAAAATAATTTTCACCCCTGAGAAGGGGCGGTATCCACCCTCAGGGTAAAGGCGCAAGGTGGTACCATGTCACCTTTGTTTCTTGAGGTATCCTCTAACCACTGACCAATTTTCGTGAAAATCGATGAAGGTTCACCGAAATTGAAGGTAATCGTTGATTTTTACCTTCAGTGACTGCACTATACAAAATAAATTGCAATTTACTGATCTAAATGCGCGTAATTTGGAAGCTTATAAATTATTAAATGATATGTAGTCGCCAAATAATTAATTTAATGCATTTAAGTACAACTTTCTCTTAAGCCGGGAAGATAGGGTGGTTTTCTTGCGAAGGGGTTGTAGCTCAATAATCGAAATGCACGTGATTTAATAGTTTATTCTTAGAGTATATAAGCTATAGGAATTATATCCGCAATACGATATATTTTAAGTTTTGTCAGCATTTTTCTCTTAAGTTAAATCAATTAAAGGGTTGTTTGGGGGTGAAGGGGATGAGCTCAAAAATCGAAATTATATTATTTCAAGAGCTCATAAATAGCTCGTAATTCTGCCGCAAAAACCGATTTAGTATTCCTATTTTTAAGTAGTGGGGGGGGCCCACTAAAGTATTAAATTCCTGCTCAGTGGAACGAGCTCAAAATTTTTAGTTTGCGGAATATGAAAGCTCATAAATAGCTCATAAATCAGGGCTATTTGATTTTTAATTTTGGCAAGTGGGGGGGGGGGCAGCTCAACACGGGTCCCATCCCTCACCCATGATGATATAATATATGTACGTTATTCAGCTACTGTAAAAGCCACGCCGCGACCCACCTGAAATCCGCCCGCGACCCACTAGTGGGTCGCGACCCACCGGTTGGGAAACGCAGGTATAGAGTATATACTAAGTTGTCATGAAATAGAAATAATTAAAGTACTCATTAACTACTTAAAAGAAACAAATATAGTTATTTAAATTAAATAGGTATAAATATAACAAAACTAATAGACTAAGGTAAAAACAAATAAAAATATGTGGCTAACGGACCTGCATCCAAGCCATTTTCTCTCTCTCTCTCTCTCTCTCACACACACATACTTTAATGGTTTAAAGATTACCATCCTATTGTTTATAACTTCGTCGCAAATGCCGGTCAACTTTGACCGGTTATATCTCAGGAACCACTCCTTGCAATTCAACTTTTTTCTTTTAAAAGAAGCGTCTTGCCTAGTCCTTTTTCTTAATTTAATTTAATTTAATGATTACCAAGATACTCTATTTAACTTTAAAACATTCCTGAGGCCGCTCAAATTCAATTATGTAAAATACGTTAGATAGGTATACCTAGTGAGTGCTATTTTATACGAAAATCATAGTTATTCTCGTGTATCATAGTTATTCTGGTTATTATTGCGATCGTCAATTTTTAATGAACAATTTAATTGTTGCTACACTATTTGTTCGATTGTTGTTGACTTCTGGAAATATACCTAATCTACTACAAAAAAGCTTTTATGGCACCGAGTTATTTAATTATTGATAAATAATTACTTCCCGAAAATCTTAGTTGACATTAAAAGATTTTGTTGGGAAAACCCGGATTTTCCGAGAAAAATTTTCGTCGAAGGAAATCAGAAAAAAATATCTCTAGACAGTCTTAAATTACGGTGAATTTTAATTCGGGTATTTTCGGTTTGAAGTTAAAATCTTTGGAGTTACAGAGCAACAATTAAAAAAAAAAGAATATTTCGGAGCGCTAATTTGTTAATAAACAAAATAGCACACTTTCTGCGGATTTTGCAAACCGATATTACTAATATGCAATCTTAAGATTCGATTCCAGAAATAACTGCTAAACAACTTTTCCCAAAGATGGCCTTTTTTTTCTATAACTTGCCCAAACTATTAATGTAAAACTAATGTATTAATAAAACCGTCGCAGATTTATAAAACAGAGCTTGTATTTGAAAAAATATATACCTTTACATATTATTTATACACCATTTCAACAAAGGAAATATAACGATTACGGAATAAGTTTTTTCGTCTTTTACTCGGAAATATATCTGAGCCATAGTTATTTTCCAAACCATTGTAACTTTTTTTATTTTCTTCAAAGTTTAACAAAGGCAATCCGAAACCTTCCATGTTAAGCACCAAGTTTTATCCACATGGAAACTACGAAAGCTTTCACACAGAAACTCTCTGAACACGTTTTTATGCCGCAGCTTTTGGGATAGAAAATGTTAATGTGGAAAAAAGCGCATAAAGAAACATTCCAGTGTGGTTGTTTGAAACATCAAACGGAAAATTATACAAGAGAATAATTATTTATTGCAGAACATAATACAAGACAAGTTTGTGAAGTTTCCAGTAATTTATAATAATACTAATTTGCATTCCAAAGTACCTATACAGGGTAGTAGTCTGAGTTATAGATTCTAGACCTCAATATATTAAGATTTAACCCAAATCACTTAAATAAGATATGGCTCCTTACTGAGTTACAGGGTGTTTTATTTAAAAATTTAAAAACCATTTTTACCCAGTACTTCAAAACTATTTGACATATCCTTATCATGCTTGGCATAAAGTGCGACTACTATACACCCTACTAAATTATGATACATAAACGTTTCTACCTACTACCAGAGGCGTACTAGAGGGCATCGTGAATGGTTGACCCTTCTCAAATTCTACGCCACTGGGGGAATTACTACTTTAGTGCCATTTTTAGATTCTGCAATACTTTCTACGTCAATAATATTGTTTAGGCAATACGTAAAGTATCCTTAACAATAGTAACCTATACTTATTGTACGGTTATAGAGTATATTCCCATAGGTAAGCTGGTTAAGAGTAGATAACGATTTTTCATATGTAATTTAAAGTATTATCTGCATAAATGGCACAAAGAATATTTGCTACGAGAGGTATATGGTTCAAAATGCATACAGTATCACGACTAATAAGTTATGTTCACATACATGTAGAGTACTTACAGTTTTATTCCTTGATGACGTGTCACATCAGAGCTCTGATTGAATTCCATAATCCATTTGGTTCATTTGTAAGGCACTCACTAATACGCTAAATAAATCATCGTCGATAATACTGAGCAGATTGAATTATCTGAGCGGTATAAAACGATAGCAAAAAAAGCCGGTAAAATGCGGCCTTTTTACGAATAGCGGGAGCGTCGATAGATTAGAGATGATTCTCGTTAGGAAGCTTTTGACGATCTGCCCCGGCGAGGGGTTCAAATGCGAGTCTCGACAATAACCTGGAGTTTCCAGAAAGGTTACATAAATACTACTTGAATTTTAAGTAATCAGTAGTACAGGGGCGTAACTAATTATTTTAGTGAGCCGTGTATAATATATTTATTGTACATATTGCCGGGGGCGACAGGCGAGAGAGATGGCCTATATCACCTCGAAGAGAGGGGATTGGCAAAGATGTGCACAACGATAAGAAATGTTTGAAGAAATTAGAGTTTATATACACAAGGGGTAACAACGATAAAATGGAGGAAAACGATAAGTTTTCCCCCTAGGGATAGATTTTAATCTTCCAGGGGAATCACAGCGATTTTCGTAATACCACGAAGAAAATCACCGTGAGTAGTGTGAATCTTGACAGTACGAACTAGACCATCCTTACCAGGCAATACATCTATTACCCTGGCAGTTGGCCATAAGAGTGGAGGAGTACCATCCTCCTTCAACAGAACCAAATCCCCGATCTTGACAGGGTCAGTAGGGTCGGTCCATTTATTTCTTTGCTGCAGGAGGCAAAGATAGTCTTTTTTCCACAATTTCCAAAATTGCTGTTGAATTTTACTAATACGCTGAAAAAGATTCAACCTATTTTCAGGTATCTCTGAAACACTTGGTTCAGGGGGCGCGGTTAAACTTCTTTGAACTAAGAAGTGAGCTGGAGATAGGAAAGCGAAGTCATTGGCGTCAGACGACATCCTAGTGATGGGTCTCGAATTTAGAATAGCCTCGATTTGGCATAATACTGTGTTAAACACTTCAAAGGTGAAGTGGGAATTTCCTATAATTCGATAGAGGTGATACTTCACACTCTTTATTCCTACCTCATGGAGGCCGAATTGATGGGGGTTGCGGGGAACACCCATCTTGAAAGTTATGGAGTTTTGAGTACAGAATTCCTTAATCTGTTCCGAATTATTTTGATTTAAGAAAAAATCATAGAATTCGCGCATTTCATTTTTTGCCCCATGGAAATTTGTGGCATTGTCGCTCCAAATAATACTGGGCGTGGATCTTCTGGCAATAAACCTTTTCAGAGTAAGAATATAGGCTTCTGCGCTTAATCCTGTGACGAGTTCGATATGAACACATTTAGTGCTCATGCAAATGAAATAGGCTACGTATGCTTTGTAAAGCGGTGCCTTCCTCAAATGTGAGGACTTAATTAAGAAGAACCCCCCATAGTCCACTGAGACGACTTGGAAGGGTCTAGTGGGGAGTACACGATCGGGATGCATATCTGCCATCTGTTGAACAGAATTGGGTGTCATGAATCGGAAACAGTTTACACACTTACGAATTAAGCGTTTAATCTGTCTTAATCCGTCAATTGGCCAGTACTTCATTTTGACATACGAAAGTACTGTTTGCGCGCCTGAATGTAATAACTTATGATGAGCTTGAGTCAAGATTAGTTCTACAACTCGACATTTAGAAGGAAGTAGAATGGGGTGTTTTTGATTATACGATATGGGGGCGTGTCGGAGACGTCCTCCCACACGAATCAGCCCATCATTATGTTGTAGGAAGGGGTTGAGTTTACGAATGGCTTTATTGGTCACGAGTTTAGCATTTTTCAATTCAAGAATCTCTTTTTTAAAGTAGATACTTTGGATATACCTGATGATCGCGTGATCAGCGATCTCCATTTCGGGTGGCGTCAATATATCCGTATCTCGTGGAGAGTTATTTATTTTCTTTTTAATATTACTGATGAATCTAAAAAGATAAGCGACAATTCTTTGAATTTTACGAAAAGAAGAAGATTTAGCGAATAGATTTTCAAAGGTGTCGTTGAGTTCGTGATTTGTTGCTATGTTTGAGACAACTAACTTCCTTAATTCAGGAAGATCATCCTGAAAATGAGGAATTTGATGAAGAGAAAAATCGATGGGATTGTCTCTAATAAAGCTAGGTCCGCATAACCAGTCTTCGGTGGTCTGGGGATTATCAAAGACATTTATCCCTCTGGAAGCGGGGTCAGCGATGTTTTCGTGACTTCTGACGAAATGGAAATCACAAGGAAAAGTTTCCAACAAGGAATTGACCTTTTGAATTCTGTTTTGTACAAAAATGTTCCAAATGTGTTTTTTAGAAAGTATCCAAGACAAGGCAATTGTAGAGTCAGCAAAGAGATGAGATGAAGATATACTCAAATTTTTCTTGAAGATGTGAAAAAGTCTATGAGCCAGAGTGACTCCCAACACTATTCCACAAAGTTCCAATTTGGGGATGGTGAATTTATTTTTTAGCGGAGAAATTTTGTTTTTAGAAGCGATAAGCCGCGACGATACAGAAAAGTCTGAGTATGTCGCTTTGAGATACACACAAGTGCTGTATATTTTTTCCGATGCGTCGGTGAAAATAATTAATTGAACATCAACAACTTTCTTTTGTAAAAGTAAGCATCGAGGTACCTTGACCTCTTCTATAGTTTTGAATGTCGATAAGAGGTTTTGCCAATTTTTCATAATGATGGGTGAGTCAATGGGTTGATCCCAGTCCAATTTCTGGGACCATATTTCCTGTATCAAGAGCTTAGCGTTCACAAGGACAGGGGATAACCATCCTAGCGGGTCATACAAAGTAGCAATGTAGGAGAGAATAGTACGTTTAGTAACAACATTAGCCAATTTGAAGATAGGAGTTTTAAACGAAAAGTGGTCGCGTTCTGAATCCCAGAATATGCCTAAGACTTTATCAGATCCCGTGAAGTTAAGACTGACTTCAGAGACGGGATTTAAATTGTGTTGAGACAGAAATTCTGAAGAACTGCAGTTCCACTTGTGGAGGAGGAAACCATGGGTTTCTAGCAAAGAAGTTAATTGTTCGAAAAGACAACTTAATTCATGAAGACTGTCAGCACCGCTGATCAGGTCATCCATATAGATAGATTCTTGCAGAACACTAGTAGCAAGTTCGTGGGTATGTTTGTTGTTGTCAGCGATGTGCTTGATAACTCTTTGAGCGATAAATGGGCTACTTGGGAGCCCGAAGGGTAATCTTTGAAATTGATAGCACCGTAAAGGCTGCTGAATATTGTCCCTAAAGAGAAAATTTAACAGAAATGTTTCAGTGGGACAAATGGCGATTTGTAGGAACATAGCCTTGATGTCGCCTACTAGTGCGAATTTAAACTGACGAAACTTAGCGAGAATGTCAAAAAGTTCATGTTGGACGACATAACCTTTGTCTATGACGTCACTGAGGGAGATTCCCGTAGACGATTTATTGTTTGGATCGAAAACTATACGAGTGGAAGTAGTAGAGTTGGATTTGAAAACGGGAAAGTGAGGGAGAAAGTAATTAGGTTTACCTGAGTCATTTAGCATTTTTAACGGCACTTGAATTATTTGTCCGTTATTGAGATATTCCGATATAATGTCCTGATATTTTTCCAATAAATCAGGGTTGAGTTGAAAACGTTTCTCGAGACTGAGAAAACGTCTTTTTGCCGAGAGAAACGAATTTCCCATGTCTATATCTTCGATAGGGAGTTTGAGATTGAGTGTGGACTCATATCGTCCATTGGGGAGAACATTAACATGTTTTACAAAATTAATTTCAGCGGGGTGATCATTAATGAGATCGGTGTTCTGAGGAGCGGCTTCTTCCAGCTCCCAGAATTTTTGTAAATGATCGGATAGTTCCTCGTTGGACACTACCGGCTCATTTACGGCGGAAGGAGTGTTATGAGAACAACAAGTAACGAGAGAGTTTGAATAAAATTCCAAAGCCTTTTTAGTATTTTTCGACTTAAGAGCAAAGTCTGGAACTGACCCTGATATCGTGTACCCGAGTAGAGTGCGTTGAAGAACGGGAAGACCTTTTCCCAAACGAATTATTTCAGGTTGAATGATATCGTTATACAGGTCTGCACCGAGCAGGATACCAATTGGGGATGTTACATGGAACATCGGATCACCTAATGGTATCTCTGAGGGTATGTTTAGTTTGCTCGCCGAAATAGAAATTTGAGGAAGCGGATTTGTTATCTTTGGGAGTACAGAGCACGAGATGTCAAAAGGAACGTCGTTAGCGACAGCGAAAATTGTTGTATCTACAATAGATTGAGACGAGGATGAGGTGGAGTTAATTCCATTGATCCGTAATTTTCCATCTCTAGTGGTGAGTGACAGTTCCTTTACGAGGTCAGCACTAATAAATGAAACCTGTGAGGCCGAGTCTAAAAGTGCCTTTGCGAAGACCCTCTTGCCGCTAGGAGCGACAAGATAGACCTGGAGTGTGCTTAATAACACCAAATGATTATCAAGCGAGGCTGCAGATAGAGCCATTGAATGTGGAGTCGAATTTTGAAGATTAACTTCCGTTTCAGGAGCTCTAACATGTGAGGGCCCCTGTTGTGAATTACCCTGTGTATGGGAGTTATTTGAGATAGCGGTTTTATTATGATTATTTGAGTTGTGTTGGCCAACAGCCGCGGAAGGGTTACTATGACCCGTTTTGTCGAAATGGAGCAACGTGTGATGACGAGATTTACAAACTATGCAAGAGAATTTGGATTTACACTGATCGAGCATGTGAGACCCAAGACAATTAATACAAAATTTATTTTGTTTGACAAAACTAAAACGTTCTTTAGAATTCAACTGCTTGAACTGAGGACAAGAGTAGATCGAGTGAGAGTCGTTGCAATAGGAACATTTCTTAGGACCTAAGCGAGGCGAAAGGTTACTGGTAGAAGTGTCTGAGGCTAGGTGTAAAGAGTGTCTGGAAGTAGTAGTCGATTTTGGTTTTGATTGAGATTGAATATTCTCAAGATGAACAACGCGTGTCTCGATTTCCCCTAGAAAATGGACAAAATCAGGGGTAGCTTGGCTACCACCGGATTGGAACTCAAGAGCCCTAATGGTAGGTGCGTCGAGTTTCTGAGTAGCGATATGTATGAGAAGTAAATGCAAGAGATCTGAAGGGGGCCTATTCAAGTTCAATAGGGCCTTGAAATTATTTGACATGACCGTATGAAAATTTCTTAATTGTGAGTGATTTGCGTTTCCAGAAATAGGAGGCGCATCAAGAATTTGAGAGATGAGAGTTTTGATAAGCGATTTAGAGTTGGCGTACCTTTGTGTCAGGTTATCCCGGGCTATTTTGTAATTGTCACCTGTGAGTGGGATATGCTCGAGAAGCGTCAAAGGCTCGGAAGTTAGAAAACTTTTGAGGTAAATGAGTTTTTCCAGATCACTTAATGTAGTATCAGATCCTATTATTGTATCAAAGGTCTCAATGAATGAATTGTATTCAGTAACTAAGCCACTAAATGGTTTTAACTGAATACGAGGGAGGTTTACTGTTCGTTGCCTAGCCATAGACTGTGAGGTTAGAGAAGAATTAGGGTCAAATTGGAGGGAGGGGGTAGCAGTCACATTAGAACTTTCAATGACCTCTAACCTTTCTTCCAATAGAGAAATTGTATCCAAATATTTATCAAAAACCACAGAGGAATCAGTAGAGGGGGTAGGTTCCTCGGGGATCGTCTCCAGCACATTTTGAGCATCGCGGAAAAGTCCGTAAGAATGTTTGAGTTGTGAAATTATTTCACGAATTTTATATTTGTTTAGAGAATTAAGAGTTGTGGGAACCGAATCAGCCAACTTGGTTATATCAAGTTTTGCGGTGAGCCTCTGTCGGTTATATTTTGATCGGTCAGCCATGTTGCGAGAATGTGAGATTAGATAGATTATTTGCAAATGTCTAAACCTATAAATCGATGCGAAAATGAGAGAATATGTACAATATACTATATATTACACGTTTAATAGTGTGAGATTGGCTTAATAGTATCACCCTGTATGAGCGCAGATTAGTATATGAAATGCAAAACTATAAAATTTCAAAATATATGCAATTTTCCAAAATGGGTATTTTTCAGCAAGTGTGAGACACCCTTAACAAGTATTTAAATTAATTAAATTGAAGGAAAAAACAATTATTTATTTTCTATAGTTTTCTAGAAGTGTAAAATGAGCTTAAGCGAAGCTAAATGTAGCAAAAACTTACAATTTATGCAAGAAAACAAAATTATTTTTAATAATTTTTGTAACCTGTGAACCAGGCTTAATCGGATTCAAAATTATAAATTTAATTTAAATCAAAAGGTTGAACAAACAATGTTAAAATTATAACACCCGTACTATCAGCCAAGAAATGAGTACACTTTTTGTATACTATAAACAGAAAAATATATTTACGAAAATAAAATAATGTAATATATGCAAATATTTTTTCATACAAACAAAACGACTCCTTTATTTGAACAAAGCAAGTAGTTTCTGAAATTGCACGTGTAGACCGGGCTTAACAACCTACCAGCTATTGTAGAGACGTGCTGGGTTAAATACTGAGAATTTGAGTGCAGAAAGAGAGGAATATTTTATTTTTGTGCCGGGGCGGCGTGGCTTGGAAATTTCCAAATGCAACAGAAAGACACTATAAATGAAAAACCGTTATTCTCAGAATAGAGATTATCAAAATATGCAAATACGAAGGACCTTGAGGATTTAATTAATAAATAATTAATATGATACGGCTCGATGGAACAGAAATGTTTAGGCAATACGTAAAGTATCCTTAACAATAGTAACCTATACTTATTGTACGGTTATAGAGTATATTCCCATAGGTAAGCTGGTTAAGAGTAGATAACGATTTTTCATATGTAATTTAAAGTATTATCTGCATAAATGGCACAAAGAATATTTGCTACGAGAGGTATATGGTTCAAAATGCATACAGTATCACGACTAATAAGTTATGTTCACATACATGTAGAGTACTTACAGTTTTATTCCTTGATGACGTGTCACATCAGAGCTCTGATTGAATTCCATAATCCATTTGGTTCATTTGTAAGGCACTCACTAATACGCTAAATAAATCATCGTCGATAATACTGAGCAGATTGAATTATCTGAGCGGTATAAAACGATAGCAAAAAAAGCCGGTAAAATGCGGCCTTTTTACGAATAGCGGGAGCGTCGATAGATTAGAGATGATTCTCGTTAGGAAGCTTTTGACGATCTGCCCCGGCGAGGGGTTCAAATGCGAGTCTCGACAATAACCTGGAGTTTCCAGAAAGGTTACATAAATACTACTTGAATTTTAAGTAATCAGTAGTACAGGGGCGTAACTAATTATTTTAGTGAGCCGTGTATAATATATTTATTGTACAAATATACTTTTCATTGGTAACGATAAAGTCATTAGTTTTCGAGATATTTGAAATTAAATATGAAACGACACAGTTATTTTGATTAATATAATTTATGACGAGCGATCCACAATTATTGGGATCAAAGCTAGCCGTGCAAAAAATTACGTATGTCTTGTTTTAATCTGAATTTATATCATTGGTTTATTAATTAATTTTGATTAACATTATAAAACATAAAAAATCAGTCAAAACCTTTAACACAGAACTTTAATCAAAAATAAAAAGAATTAACAAAATTATAAGTAACAATACTAAATCAAATCAAACAAGATGCTGCATAATATGTCCACCACCAACATCTCTACATAACTTAACTTTTCTTGTTAAGTTGACGTACACTGCAAAGTTGACGTAAACTGGAAAGTATAATAGACATGCACTGTATCTCTGTCGTTCAGAGCCACCTATGGTGACAATAATTTTGGATCACACGTTATAATTCATATAATTAAAATTTAAAAACTATTTGTACCCAGTACTTTAAAACTATTTGGCGTATCTTTATCATACTTGGCAGAAAGTGTAGGTACTGTACACCCTACCAAATTAAGATAAATAAACGTTTCTAGCTACTACCAGAGGTGTACGACAAAGGATGGCTGGTTTACCCTTCCCAAATTCCACGCCACTGACGCAATTGTTACTTAATGTAATTTTTAGATTTTCCAATTAGACCAGTAAGGATTTGTTTTTAGGTGGATGTGAGAGTTGGCATTCAGATTTTTGCGGATAAAGTTAGGTGATAACTTCGTTAATAATAATTGATTTATGCTCCTTCTCAAATTTTCCCGGAACATTAATACAAAAATAAAATATTTAAAAATTTCAAAAAATTTGTTTTTTTTCTAATTTTTTTGCTTATAACTTAAAAACTATTCATTTTAGAACAAAGTCGTATAGGAATAAAACAAAGATAATTAAATTTTCTATCAGACGCGATTAGCTAAAAATGTCTTAATTTATCACCCTTGCTTCAAAATAGCAATAAATATAAAATAAGGGGGCAAAACAAGCCTGTCCTTATTCAATGATTTTCCATCACTTAGGTTACACTTGGAACCTTCCTAATTCGCTTAGAAAATTTTTGTAATATGCTAAAACCGTACACCAAATTTCATTAAAATTGACTTACTGGATTTTGAATAATAATTTTGCAATCTAAACTTTTTTTAAAAAATTAAAATTTTTTAAAATCTTGCACAACAAAAACTAGAACATAACAAAGATTTGTCAATTTGTTTACATATAAAGAAGTACTTTACCTATCTAATGCACTTTACAGAATTGAAATCGGATTATTTAAGCAGCCTCAGCAATGTTTTAAAGTTATAAACAATTTTTTGGCTTATAATCAAATTAGTGCTGTGGCCAGGAGGGGGTGCTACGGGCTCCTTTATTTAGATGGACTTACCCAAGTTTTTTATGTATTTTGACCCGTAGAACACGATTTTTTTGGGTAGCAGTTGATCCGGATGTCGATAAGACTGTTATAAACAAAGAACTTGAGGAATTACATAACATCGATTTTTCGCAAAAAATTTTTTTTTGTATTTCTTGGGTAATTCTAAGCAAAAAATGTTCTTACAAGTTTTTTCGTAGGATACATAGTTTTCGAGATAAACGCGGTGGAACTTTCAAAAAATCGAGAAATTGCAATTTTTGAACGCGAATAATGTTTGATTAAAAAATAAAATAGCAATTCTGCTGACAGCATTTGAAAGTTTAAGTCAAATTATACCGGTTTTAATTATTTGCATTGCTAAAAATTAATTTTTTTTATTAAACAAAGCTATTTGTTTATAAGCCAAAAAATTGTTTATAAATTTAAAACATTGCTGAGGCCCCTTAAATAATCCGATTTTAATTCTGTAAAGTGTATTAGATAGGTAGAGCACCTCTTTATATGTAAAAAAATTAGCCAATTTCTAAATGGTCTACTTTTTGTTCAGACAGATTTTAAAAAATTTGAACTTTTTTAAAAACATTTAGATTGCAAATTTATTATGCAAAATTTATTAGGTCGATTTTAATGAAATTTGGTACACGATTTAAGTATGTTACAAAGAATTTCCTAAGCGAATTACTAAGGTTCTAAGTGCCACCAAAGTGGTTAAAAATATTGAATAATAACAGACTTATTTTGCCCCCTTATTTTGTATTTATTGCTATATTGCAGAAAATTTAATACTTTAAGACATTTTTTACCAGTCGTATATCATACAAAATTCAATTATCTTTATTTTATTTCTGTGCGACTTTGTTCCAAAACGAATCGTTTTAAAGTTATAAGCAAAGAAAGCAGAAAAAAATCGACGTTTTTCGAAATTTTTAAATATTTTAATTTTTTTATTAATGTTCCGGGCTTATTTGAAAGGAGCATAAGTCAATTATTATTACTGAAGGTGTCACCTAACTTTATCTGCAAAAATCCAAATGCCACCTCTCACATCCAAAAATAGACGTTTTTTCGCAGATCCTTACTGGTCTAAATAATTTTTATGTTAATAATATACTCTTCATCCGTACCTAACGATAAAATGATTCGTTTTCGAGGTATTTGAAATTTAAAATGAAGCGACACAATACATTAATCAAAATAACCGGGTCGTTTCATTTTTAACTTCAAATATCTCGAAAACTAATGACTTTATCGTTACCAATGAAGAGTATATTATTTACGTAGCAAGTATTGGAAAAT
Organism: Diabrotica virgifera virgifera; assembly: GCF_917563875.1. Lineage (NCBI taxonomy): Eukaryota > Metazoa > Arthropoda > Insecta > Coleoptera > Chrysomelidae > Diabrotica > Diabrotica virgifera. The sequence continues at coordinate 50,567,839 of NC_065448.1, forward strand.
CGTAAGATTGCACTAAAATAGTAATTCCCCCAGCGGCGAAAAATTTAGGAAGGGTCAACCATTCACTATCCCCTGTCGTACGCCTCTGGTAGTAGCTAGAAACGTTTATGTATCATAATTTAGTAGGGTGTATAGTAGTCGCACTTTATACCAAGTATGAAAAGGGTATGTCAAATAGTTTTCAGAGATTGGACATTCTTAATGATAAAAATCCACAAGGAAAAATTTTCCTGTAGTTGGCTGTATACCATATAATACAAAAAACAGTAAAATCCTGTATAAAAGGTATATTTAAAATCCCTCAAAAGGGCCACATCAAAATCACAACATAACTAGTTTTCGACTGGTTTACCAGTCATCATCAGTGCTTACGTGCAATGTATATGCTAACCACCAAGATATTGCTTGACAAAAATATGTGGGTCAAAGCCCAGTAAAAGTTGTCCGTCAAGGTATAAATATTAAATTAAGCTAGGATGTTTAAAATATTTGGTTAATCTGCCCCAGGTAACATCTGAGCTATGGATATGACTTGTTCACATGTTAAAAGTATGACGGCAAGGCCCTTTTGAGGGATTTTAAATATACCTTTTATACAGGATTTTACTGTTTTTTTATTCTTAATGATACACCTTGTATATAAGGCGTGTAGAAGCCAAGGGATACAAGTGCATTTTTGGTACTTTTGAGAAAATCAAGTTTGAAGTTTAACACTTTTCCTAAATTATACCGCTTGTTTTTCAAAATAATTAGTGATTGGCTGGTCTTTTTAACTTTAAAAACTTTTATGTAATAGTATATTTATATCAGATTGAAAAAACTTAGCATTTTATAAGATATTCTAGAAAAAGAAACAGCACTTATACCCATTGTCTTCCAATTAAATACTTGGACTGTACTTGTACCTTTATTCCTTTAAATACAATTTAATTAACGAAACACCGAATTTTTGTAAAAAAGTGAACAATTGCCATATAAAATGTAAAAAGTAGGAAACACACTAGAAATACAATTAATTAGTCATCATCGCTTTCAAAGCAGTTATCTGGTTCGTCGGGTTCTTCCTGAATATGATCCTGAGTACCTTGACCTAGGATTTGTTGTCTTTCCCGTTGTTGGTAAGGCAAATTTCTGTGGAAGTTGTGATGGATGGGAGGCACAAACTACACTAATTCCATAATATTACCATATGTTGCCTGTTTTAATAATGGCTTTCGGCTTTCTAGTTTCACGTGGTAGATTATTTTGTAATATCTGAGGTTTTCCCCGACGATTCGGTTTCATGCTCAAATTTTCGAGAAGAGATTTAGTTCCTAGTTCCTACACTGTTCTTGAAAAACAATGTATCAGGATGATCTTTATATTATTATTAATCAACGTAAGATTTTTGTTATTTATGTTTGTTTACTCTTAATATTGGTTATGAACAAGTGTGCTTGGTTGTAGAGTAATTTCCATTCACGTCTAAAATGTAACTAAGTTCGCAAAAATATAATTACTAAAATTACTAGATATGTATAGACAATATTTAGTTTAGTGTTACTAGACAATTACTAACAAGTATTAAAGAGTTGGTTGCCAAACGATATAACTAACACTTGTTTGGAGGTCAAGGGATATAAGCGTACTCATATCCAATGGCTGCCAAATGATAAACAAACTATTTTCAAGATATAAGTGAAATATCCATAGATGTCACTACTGGTTTTTAAATTCACTTGTATCCTTTGACCACAACATTAAAATGGGCATTGACTATCTATTACTGTAATTATCTCCAACTTGACCAAAATTGCACTTATACCACTTGGCTTTTAGACACCTCATATGAAATAAAAGTATTCTTTGTTGTCTGCATTTTCTGAAAGTCAACCATTTAGGTACCTAAATTAGAAATATACCAGGTGCACTAAAATGTACAGATATTTCGGCACAATTATTAAAACATTTAGTACCCCAACTCTGGGGAAGAATGCAATATCTAATAACATATGAACCAAGGAGTAAATGCCAGAGGAATGGGCAGTTGGCTTTATATAGCCAATATATAAGATAGGAGATAAGAGGGAATGTCAGAATTACAGGCCACTTACTAAAATGTAGTATGTTACCTAAATGTAGTATGGGTACATTCCATGTCAAATCACTCAGGCAAAAACTTTTGGATCTCCGATTTTTCTGAAACTTGGTGTATAGCTTCTGCGGGACGTAAAAATAAGATATTTAAGGTCAAAAAGTCTTCTTCTTCTCTTTTTCTCAAAATGTTATTTTATGCGATTTTACAGTGATTTATTTAATTAAATTTGCATCTTCTATCGTAAACTATCAATGGAAAAACTAATATTTTAATAGAAGGGACTCAAAAATGTCATTATATGGCATTATAACAAGTTATTTTGATTCAAAACAAGTTTTTGGTCAAATTTTATAGTGTAGAATACCGTTTTTTACATTTTCCTCCATTCCCAAAATACATCATAATCGATTTGGCTGAAAATTTGTCCACAGACAGCCAAAACATAGCACTTAAGTGGTTAGAAGGATTTGAATTACATCTATTACAATACCAAAAAAGATACATGCAATAATATCAGACTCAAAAGTATATTAGTCCAGTCAGGATAGAATTTGACCTTGCATGCCGAGCTGCCCAAAATTTTATTTCTCTAATCTTTAGGTGGGTCAGTAGTAGCCTAAATTTAAAATTGCGAATGAATTCCCCCTTTACGTTAGCCGCCATCTTGATTTTAAAGGAGAACCGTTTTTGCTCAATATCTCCGCCATTTTTAACTTTTCGACAAAAATGGTAGGAACTGAAATTGTTCCAAATAAATTCTTTTTACAATTATTACAATTATTTCTATTTAACAATTTTTGTCGTAAGGTCGATATTTTCCGAGTTAATTGTACTTACAGTAGACGCCTATATTTTTGACTATTATATTAGACCAGTAAGAATCTGTGAAAAAACGTCTATTTTTGGATGTGAGAGGTGGCATTCGGATTTTTGCAGATAAAGTTAGGTGACACCTTCAGTAATAATAATTGACTTATGCTCCTTCTCAAATATGCCCGGAACATTAATAAAAAAATTAAAATATTTAAAAATTTCGAAAAACGTCGATTTTTTCTGCTTTCTTTGCTTATAACTTTAAAACGAGTCGTTTTGGAACAAAGTCGTACAGAAATAAAATAAAGATAATTGAATTTTGTATGATATACGACTGGTCAAAAATGTCTTAACGTATTAGCTTTTCTGCAATATAGCAATAAATACAAAATAAGGGGGCAAAATACGCCTGTTGTTATTCAATATTTTTAACCACTTTGGTGGCACTTAGAACCTTAGTAATTCGCTTAGAAAATTCGTTGTAACATACTTAAACCGTGTACCAAATTTCATTAAAATCGACCTAATAGATTTTGCATAATAAATTTGCAATCTAAATGTTTTTAAAAAAGTTCAAATTTTTAAAAATATTTCTGAACAAAAAGTAGACCATTTAGAAGTTGGCTAATTTTTTTAATAGAGGTGCTCTGCCTATTTAATACACTCTACAAAATTAAAATCGGATTATTTAAGGGGCCTCAGCAATGTTTTAAACTTATAAACAATTTTTTGGCTTATAAACAAATTGCTTTGTTTAATAATAAAAAATTAATTTTTAGCAATGCAAATAATTAAAACCGGTATAATTTGACTTAACCTTTCAAATGCTGTCAGCAGAATTGCTATTTTATTTTTTAATCAAAAGTTATTCGCGTTCAAAAATTGCAATTTTTCGATTTTTTGAAAGTTCCACTGCGTTTATCTCGAAAACTATGCATCCTACGAAAAAACTTGTAAGAACATTTTTTGCTTAGAATTACCCAAGAAATACAAAAAAATATATTATTTTGCGAAAAATCGATGTTATGTAATTCCTCAAGTTCTTTGTTTATAACAATCTTATCGACATCCGGATCAACTGTTATCCAAAAAAATCGTGTTCTACGGGTCAAAAAATACATAAAAATCTTGGGTAAGTCCATCTAAATAAAGGAGCCACCCTCCTGGCCACGGCACTAATTTGTTTATAAACCAAAAAATTGTTTATAACTTTAAAACATTGCTGAGGCTGCTTAAATAATCCGGTTTCAATTCTGTAAAATGTATTAGATAGGTGGAGTGCTTCTTTATATGTAAAAAAATTGACAAATCTTTGTATGTTCTAGTTTTTGTTGTGCAAGATTTTAAAAAATTTTAGTTTTTTAAAAAAGTTTAGATTGCAAAATTATTATTCAAAATCTAGTAAGTCAATTTTAATGAAATTTGGTGTACGGTTTTAGCACATTACAAAAATTTTCCAAGCGAATTAGGAAGGTTCCAAGTGTAACCTAAGTGATGGAAAATCATTGAATAATGGCAGACTTGTTTTGCCCCCTTATTTTATATTTATTGCTATTCTGCAGCAAGGGTGATAAATTAAGACATTTTTAACCAATCGGATCTGATAGAAAATTTATTTATCTTTGTTTTATTCCTAGACGACTTTGTTCCAAAATGAATCGTTTTAAAGTTATAAGCAAAAAAAGTAGAAAAAAAAAACGAAATGTTTTGAAATTTTTAAATATCTTATTTTTTTTATTAATGTTCCGGGCATATTTGAGAAGGAGCATAAATCAATTATTATTTATTACCGAAGTTATCACCTAACTTTATCCGCAAAAATCTGAATGCCACCTCTCACATCCACTTAAAATTATACTGGTCTATATTGCATGTAACTTTTTTGGTATTGTAATATAATTCAAATCCTTCTAACCACTTAAAGTCCTATGCTTTGGCTATCTGTGGGCAAATTTTCATCCAAATCGATTATGATGTATTTTGGAAATGGAGGAAAATGTAAAAAACGCTATTTTAACGATTTCTACACTATAAAATTTGATTAAAAAGTTGTTTTGAATCAAAATAACTTGTTATAATGCCGTACAATGATATTTTTGAATTGAGTCCCTTCTATTAAAATATTATGTTTTCCATTGATACTTTATGATAGAATATGCAAAATTGTTTAAATAAATACCAAATCACTGTAAAATCGCTTAAAATAACATTTTGAGAAAAAAAGAAGAAGACAATTCTACCTTAAATGTTTTATTTCTACATCCCGCAGATGCTATTATATACCAATTTTCAGACAAATCGGAGATCCAAAAGTTTTTTTGATCCAAAATTGAGTGATTTGAAATAAAATCACCCGTATAAAAAATTCTTTCTGGTATAAAATAGGTAATAATATGTATGTAATTAAGTATGAATATAGGTTATTGGTTAGGTAAATATCATTTTGTAATACGATGGTTATATAAACAGCTTAATAAAACAACAGTTCTACGAAACACTAGAAGAAAATGCCGAAAAAATCCCGGGAGAAGACATACTAATTATTATAGGCGATTTCAACGCACAAAAAGGCAAAGAAAAATGCTTTAGGGAGGTTGCAGGGGAAAACTCATTACATAGCCCAACAAACAATAATGGAGAAAGACTATGTAATTTAGCAGCGGCATTAAACATGGACATAAGTAGCACGAGATACAAACACAAAAACATACACAAGATAACATGGATGAGACCAGGCAGTCTGGAGGAGAATCAAATAGACCATGTACTTATTAAAAAGTCACACAAATAGTCGATAAATGACGTTAGGTCTCACAGAGGGGCCAACATCGATTCGGACCATATGCTAGTGATTGCAAAATGTAAAATAAAAACAACAAATAATGAAAGACGAAAAGCACAGGGAAGATGGGACGTAGATAAAAATTGAAAGAGAAAGGAGTAAAAAGAAGATTTGTAAAAGAAGTAAATGCAGAGATGCAGTTCAAGGAGAAACAAGAAATGGAGGAACACTGGAAAAAAATCAAACAAGGAATAAACAAAGCAGCAAAGAAAGTGGTTGGAAAAATGCAAAAAGAAAGAAGAAACAGTTGGTTTGACGAAGAGTGCAAACTAGCAGTGGACGAAAAGAATAAAAAAAGGTTGAAATGGCTAAGCACAGGCAAAGAAGAGAAACGAGAAAAATACCAAGATCAACGGAAAAAGACAAAGAAATTGTTTAAATCAAAGAAAAATAAAAAAGTAGACGAAATTATAGTAGATCGAGACTCGAGACAGAAAATAAAAGACACAATTCAAAACCACTGTACCAATACTTAAAGCTGGGTAGTAGAAAACGGACAGCTAATGTAGCCATAGAAGCAGAAACATGGCAGAGGTATTTCGAAGAAATGTATCAAGAAACGGATATAGAAGAAGAAAGAGAAACAATAATGAACCCGGAACAAGGTGAAGAAGAAGAATTGACCTATACAGAAGTAATAGATAAAATATGCAAAACTGAAAAACGGGAAAACAGCGGGAGATGACGGAATATGTGCAGAACTTATAAAATACGGGGGTGAGGCACTATACAGAAAGATTTATGAACTAATACAGAATATAATATGGAATAAGGAAACAATGCCCGAAGAATCGAAGAAAAATTATTGTGACAATCCCAAAATAAGGAGACTACAGGTATGTAAAAATGTATTATTAATAATATTTCATATTATTAATATTTTATTATTTAATAATTTTATTAACTTTTTTTTTCCTGGTTTTCCGTCGTGATTTACTATAGAATCTCTAACGCGAGAATTTTACTGTCATCGTTGCATTTGGTTGTCTTTTTAAAGACAGATCACATGCTATGATTTTTTTGTGATGGATATTCTTCGATTTTCGGAGTTGGGATTGATTTCATGTAATCGAATGAACCATCTTTTACTAAAGTCGTCCCAGGAACGCAACTCATAAATATTGGCGATATCATTTTAAAGTCTTCTACTTTAAAATGTATAATATACGTCTGAATTGCTTATATAAATGAGTAAGAAGAAATAAATTGTTAGAAGAATTTTTTTACTTAGCAACCAAATTTTTGTTTAATTTAGTAGTATTTTGTATTTTGACAACGACACCCAATTTGGGCATCGAAACGTTATAAAATGATTTTTTAAATTTAATTGTGGCTTATTTCTCATATCAATAGTTAATCATAAAAATGCCACAAGGAAATAGCTTCAGAACATTAAACTTTTATTTTATTTATTTTTGAATATTTCTTGACAGACATGGGACAACAACACGAAATTTGGTAAGTAGTGCTGGTACTATATACCCTACTAAATTATGTTAAACAAACGTTTCTGGCTACTATCAGAGGCGTACGACGGGGGAACGTAAATGGTTGACCCTTCCCAAATTCTACGCTACTAGCGGAATTGCTATTTTAGTGCAATTTTTTATTCTTCAATATTTTCTATGTAAAAAACATACTCGTCATTCGTAACGATAAAGCCATTAGTTTTCGAGATATTTGAAGCTAAAAACGAAGGAGCATAATACATTAATCAAAATAAGTATGCCTTTTCATTTTTAACTTCAAATATCTCGAAAACTAATGACTTCATCGTTACGAATGAAGAGTATATTATTTGCATAAAAAGTATTGGAAAATCTAAAAATTATGTTAAATAGTAGTTTCATCAGTGGCGTAGAATTTGGGAAGGGTCAACCATTCACTTTCCCCTGTCGTACGGTCTCGTATTAACCACAAACGATTATTTAACATAATTTAGTAGGGTGTACAGTGTACAGTACCTACAGTTTCTACCAAGTACCATAATAAGGATATGTCAAATAGTTTTATAGTACCGGGCACACATAGTTCTTAAAGCTTTAAATAGACAATAAATTAAAAAAAAATTAATACTTTAAAATAATTTGACAGATCCGTGGGATACTTGGCAGAAAGTGTAGGCACTGTACACCCTACTAAATTATGTTAATTAATCGTTTCTGGTTACTACCAGAGGCGTACGGCAGGGGGAAGTGAATGGTTGACCCTTCCCAAATTCTACGCCACTGATGAAATTGTCATTTTAGCATAATTTTTAGATTGTCCAATACTCTCTATGCAAATAATATACTCTTCATTCGGAACGATAAAGTCATTAGTTTTCGAGATATTTGAAGTTAAAAATGAAAAGGCACACTTATTTTGATTAATGTATTATGCTCCTTCGTTTTTAGCTTCAAATATCTCGAAAACTAATGGCTTTATCGTTACGAATAAAGAGTATGTTATTTACATAGAAAGTATTGGAGAATCACGTCACGTATTGGAGTCAACCATTCACGTTCGCCCGTCGTACGCCTCTGGTAGTAGCCAGAAACGTTTGTTTAACATAATTTAGTAGGATGTACAGTACTAGCACCACTTACCAAATTTCGTGTTGTTGTCCCATGCCTGTCAGGAATCAAAAAATATTCAAAAATAGTTATTATCAACTTTTGTACTAAGGTAAGTTAGCTTAAATCGACCTATTTTAACCTCAGGTATCTAAGGTTAAGCTATATCCCATTCTTTACCAAATACCCTGTATATAAGTGGTCTGGACATGTTGCGTGACAAGATGATACGAGGTGGACTAAACATATCGTAAAGAGGATACCTAAGAGAAGGGTGGATTGACCTCTAATAAGATGGCTGGACGATGTGAAAGAAAAGGCAGAAAGAGAAAAGCACCAGGTAGCAAAAGACAAATGAAAATGGAAACACCAAAAAGATTTCTCTTCAGGCTTGGTCAGTCAAGAGCTGTTAACAGAAGAAGACGAAGAAGCAAGATAATAAAAATTAAGATACACCACATTATTTATGACAAAAGTTATGAAACACACCGCTATTTTTTACATACCCTTTTTTGAAACGAACAAAGCTGTTTATAATAATTATTATGTAAATAATAGTTATTCATTAAATATACCAGCATACGAAACGAGACCCGCCTGTGGATTAAGCCGAGCTCAAACTGTAGTTGCTAGTTCTAAACCTGGATAAAGCAGGAGAGTTGGTTATAATAGTTTTCCAATCTCCGTAAAAATCCCATTTACTACAAAGACGGATTTTAAAATGACGTAAAATGTGACGGAAATTGTTAACGTATCTTGCACGGTGGAGTGTACGAGGTTTTCAAAAATAAATCGATATCATACATAATACTGTATGCCAAAAGGCTATCAAAATATGGTGCTTTATTAAACATGGCAAATTAAATAGACAAATTCAAATAAATACCCCCTCTGTGGCGCAGTGGTAAGAGCGCCTATTTAAATAAATTTTTCATTTATTATAAATTAATAAATGGAAAATAGTTTCTGTCCTTGTGGGATCGGTACTCACCGGAGGGACCGCAGACGTTCGGAAACAATTAGCGTCTCTTTGCAAAGACAATGACGTCGACTTTGCAAAGTAACAAGACACTTACTCAACACACACACTACACATTACTCCCCTGACTTAGTGATAAGTTATACAATTACGTGGCTAAAGGTTCTAGTTCTAAACCAAAGCCAGAATCAGAGGAAAAAAAATTCATATAATAAAATTTTCAGCCATAAAAGATTTTGTGTTCACCATTGAACCATCTTGTTAATTAAGCTTTATTTAAAGGGTGATTCATAATTATTGTGACAGACTAGGATCAGTTTATCGTCTTCTTCTTTACTACTGAGTTTTTTGTCTGTTCGGTTTTAACAAGTGTACTACAACCATGATTTTCGATGTCTTCGTAGATCTTCAGCACATTTTATACCAGTGTGACAGCCTGGAAAATATGTTGTTTTTCGTATTAAGGCGGGTTTATATTACTAGTGAACAACGAACGTGGTTCACACTAAAAAACAAGCGTTATCTACGCTTCTGTGCGTTACGTTCCATGAGAAACGTTATTGTGTTTACACTGGGCACGAGAGTTTTATGTGTTAGTAGTGGACATGGCATCATCATTATTAGAGGCTACTATGTATTACAACCTGCAAAATAATAGCTATTATTTCTTTAGTAGGTACATGTTTTGCTATAAAATTTTCAATTTCAAGCTGAGCAAAAATTCTTTCTACTGCTGCGTTTCGTGCGTCATTATTTTTATACCTTGCGTCAGAATTATTCCAGAGTACAGGATCACTTTCGTACAATTTTCACTAACATATATAGGTCTTTTATTCATTCAGATGCTCATTTTTGAGGGTAAAAGCAAGTGCTTAATCAAATACAAACTCTCTACGACTGTCTTTAGAGCGTGAAATATTTAACATGTTTAATGTCTATCGTGGCGTGGCGTAGACCATTCGTGAGACAATCGTGCTGCACGAACATCTGTTTACATTAGACGTATAGCACCGGCCAACTACGTAAGCGTGAGCCACGTTCGTTATTCACTAGTAATGTCAACCCGCCTTAAAGCGAAAAGGTGGTCTCAAAAATAAAATGAGGTATGGAGCGACAATTTCGAAAAAATACGATTACCATGTCAATTTAAAAAATACTTCATACTATACTACACTACTATATGAACCAAAAGACATTATGACGAAAGAATAGCAAGGCTGTTACGGGAAAAAGTTCCAATTGGAAAAAGAGCATGTGGGCGACCTCGACTCCGGTGGTGACATAATATAGCAGGAAACCTTAAAGCTGGGCGTGGAGAACTCGATGGTGATTGCTCAAGACAGAGAGGAATGGAGACATGTTGTCAAGTCGGCTGAACCCCACGAAGAATTGTATTGCCACGGAGTAAATAAGTATGTAACAGTAGTAGATACAAAACTACGTTGTCAACTTACCTGACCTTCACTACTTTCTTCTGACGTTGTATTGTCCGAATCACTGGAACTAGTACTTTCTTCACTTACTTCTTCTTCGTCACTATCGTTGTTACTACCAGGATCCTCATTGCTCACTAAAGAAATAATACCATGTTACTTCTCTGATAAATAAATAATTTGTATGTAAATATGATCACTACTTTAGGTATATATTTTTTATAATAGCAGTTCTTAAACTTTGAAGTCGACGGAAACCTAATTGTTAATGGAACCCTAAACTCTAAAGCTCTAAACTGAAATCACCAAATTAATTCCACCGCAAGGATTAAGCTCTTTTAGTCCATTCACATGCGGTAAAATATTGCAAATCCGCTTGGTTTCACATGAAATTTGCCATACTAGCTAACATGTCAAAGAAAAATAGTGATATTGTGCTGATGTGTACTTTTGTGCTAGGGGTGAGTACCACCCATTCTCGGGGGCGAAAAACATACGGTCAAAATAAGTCCAGAAGTGGATAAATTGACTACTTATAAGTAAGTAACTTTTGTTCTATAGAGTTATTTCACTAAGTCAATACTATTCGAGTTATTTGCGAGTGAATATGTTCATTTGTCAACAAAAATAAAAACCCTTTTAACTGGGTTTTCCACAAATAACTCAAAAATATAATGAACTTTTTCATTTGGAATTTGTGGATTACAATAAGCTATTCCGTTCCATGAAACTGAGGGCCGTATTAGAAGGAATGAATAACATAAGGATTGTTTCCAGATATTGAATACTTCTAAAATACATACAAGACAATGCAATTATGCATACAAATGTAGCAGAAGGTCTAACAACAAACAAAATAAGAACGAAGTAAGGAGTTAGAGAGGAAGACACTATCTCTCCAAAATTATTTACTCCTGCATTAGAAGATTGTTCAAAAGGTTAAACTTTTGCCACTAAAAAGTTAAAGAATGGCAGATTTTTAAGTCATCTAAGATTCGTCGATGACATAGTACTCATAAGCAACAATACACCGAATCTAATCTACATGCTAAAGGAACTTAAACAAGAATCTGAGAAAATCGGTATAAAAATGGATTTAAATAAAACTAATAAAAAAAAATAATATTGAAAAATATTAAAAATCACTAAAAGATTTTTAAATTGAAAACTTATTGGTACATTTTCACGGTAACACCTCCAAGACTTCTATAATTTGCAAGTCATATGGATGCTGCAGTGAAGACGAGAGGGAAGGAATTCTACACTTTGCAATTCACATCCCCCGTCTGCAGCCGGCAAAATTCCAACTGAAAGATGCACCTGGTTACTCTACGGAGTAATACGAAAATAAAATAAAAATGTGTACCATTTTTATTCGGTTGCGATGCGAAGGCAAACCAATCTTACTTTTTAATTAGAATACGGAGTGAAGTCCAGTTCCTTTAACCGCGATTTTCTGCTCTTATTGGAGCTTCATCAGAAGAAACGTAGGTACTGTTCTCCATAATCCAACTAAATTGCATCGAGAGGTTTTCCCACACATCGCAACCAAATGGATGATAATAGGTGGCTAGCGCCATCTGGCAATTGAAAGACGAAGCAAGTTTTCAATCCTAATAGTAAATTAATAATATTGAAAAATATTAAAAATCACTAAAAGATTTTTAAATTGAAAACTTATTGGTACATTTTCATGGTAACACCTCCAAGATTTCTATAATTTGCAAGTCATATGGATGCTGCAGTGAAGACGAGAGGGAAGGAATTCTACACTTTGCAATTCACATCCCCCGTCTGCAGCCGGCAAAATTCCAACTGAAAGATGCACCTGGTTACTCTACGGAAGAATACGAAAATAAAATAAAAATGTGTACCATTTTTATTCGGTTGCGATGCGAAGGCAAACCAATCTTACTTTTTAATTAGAATACGGAGTGCAGTCCAGTTCCTTTAACCGCGATTTTCTGCTCTTATTGGAGCTTCATCAGAAGAAACGTAGGTACTGTTCTCCATAATCCAACTAAATTGCATCGAGAGGTTTTCCCACACATCGCAACCAAATGGATGATAATAGGTGGCTAGCGCCATCTGGCAATTGAAAGACGAAGCAAGTTTTCAATCCTAATAGTAAATTAATAATATTGAAAAATATTAAAAATCACTAAAAGATTTTTAAATTGAAAACTTATTGGTACATTTTCATGGTAACACCTCCAAGACTTCTATAATTTGCAAGTCATATGGATGCTGCAGTGAAGACGAGAGGGAAGGAATTCTACACTTTGCAATTCACATCCCCCGTCTGCAGCCGGCAAAATTCCAACTGAAAGATGCACCTGGTTACTCTACGGAGTAATACGAAAATAAAATAAAAATGTGTACCATTTTTATTCGGTTGCGATGCGAAGGCAAACCAATCTTACTTTTTAATTAGAATACGGAGTGCAGTCCAGTTCCTTTAACCGCGATTTTCTACTCTTATTGGAGCTTCATCAGAAGAAACGTAGGTACTGTTCTCCATAATCCAACTAAATTGCATCGAGAGGTTTTCCCACACATCGCAAGCAAATGGATGATAATAGGTGGCTAGCGCCATCTGGCAATTGAAAGACGAAGCAAGTTTTCAATTCTAATAGTAAATTAATAATATTGAAAAATATTAAAAATCACTAAAAGATTTTTAAATTGAAAACTTATTGGTACATTTTCATGGTAACACCTCCAAGACTTCTATAATTTGCAAGTCATATGGATGCTGCAGTGAAGACGAGAGGGAAGGAATTCTACACTTTGCAATTCACATCCCCCGTCTGCAGCCGGCAAAATTCCAACTGAAAGATGCACCTGGTTACTCTACGGAGTAATACGAAAATAAAATAAAAATGTGTACCATTTTTATTCGGTTGCGATGCGAAGGCAAACCAATCTTACTTTTTAATTAGAATACGGAGTGCAGTCCAGTTCCTTTAACCGCGATTTTCTGCTCTTATTGGAGCTTCATCAGAAGAAACGTAGGTACTGTTCTCCATAATCCAACTAAATTGCATCGAGAGGTTTTCCCACACATCGCAACCAAATGGATGATAATAGGTGGCTAGGCCATCTGGCAATTGAAAGACGAAGCAAGTTTTCAATCCTAATAGTAAATTAATAATATTGAAAAATATTAAAAATCACTAAAAGATTTTTAAATTGAAAACTTATTGGTACATTTTCATGGTAACACCTCCAAGACTTCTATAATTTGCAAGTCATATGGATGCTGCAGTACAAAAAACAAAACAAAAGTATTGACAAATCAAAATGTCACAGTCGATTTAGATGGAAGTGCAATCGAAAGTGTCGAAGAGTATATACATAATTACATATATACCTATATACATACAGAGGTCACACGATCAAACTAGGCAAACAGAATCGAACGGCAGAGATAACTAGAAGAATACGAATGACTTGAGCAACAGTAGGAAGACTCAGTGATGTGTTGAAAAACAAAAATATATCAAATCTATCTAATGAAAAGAGTAAAAGGGCTAGGACAGTTCTGGCCATTTGGTGGAGGCGCCCCATGTTATTTCTTATGGGAAAACGAATAAAATCGCTAAGGTCCATTCTGGTCATTTTTGCCTCGTTTTGTGGTGGAGGCGCGACCGCTCGTCGGATCGTGACGTGTAAGGGCTCGTTGGAAAGGGGAGGGGGTAACGAATATGCTAACACAATAACAAAGATGGCGGTAGTGCCAAAACGGGATTACAGCATATCTCCGTTGTTATTGGTCCGATCGTCGCGCAAGTGTTCTCGTTGGAAAGAGGAGGGCTTAAATAATATGCTAACAAAAAATAAAAACAATCACAGAGATATTGCCAAAACGGCATTACAGCATATCTCCGTTGTTATTGGGCCTATTTTACCGTGTGAGGTGTCAAATTAATGGGGGATTAGATTTTGTCTATCACAGTTCATCAAATCGTCAAACAAATCGCCTTTGCATGATCCCTATCGATTACAACCTTTAACTATATCCAATCCATCCAGTACATATTTGTCATCGTAGAAAAAAACACTCCTTCAGTCTGCACTATTATTCTGAATATGCATATCATTTTTATGAAAATACTGAATAAATATTTTCGCATTTCGCAGCCGTCAATTCTTCTTCATTGTGTCGAGCCTTCTTTTTCTTCTTCTTCGTTTGTCATGTTGCTGTCAATTCTTCTTATACCTAGGCCACATACTGAGACAATATGCTCAACAGATTACGAAATAGCTCTTCGGCCTACCAGTCCTACAACAGTATACCACACATTGCTGTTACACTCTACTGTGATTGCCAAAAGGCTATTACATCGTATCTTCGCTGTTATCGGTTCGATTTTGACGTATGAGGCGAAATATTAGTAATTGTATATACGGGGTTGATCAAAAATTACTTATAGACGAAAGAATTAAAGTTCTTTCTAGAAAAGCGGACATTTATTTAAAAGAACAATAATGGGTAGCCACATGTCGAGTAGTGGACGGTGGGTTTGTGTATTTGACGCCTCATACGTCAAAATCGAACCGATAACAGCAACGATACGATGTAATAGCCTTGTTGTAGGAATGTTAGGCACGAAGAGCTTTTTCGTAATCTGTTGAGCATATTGTCTCAGTATGTGGCCTAGGTATAAGAAGAATTGACAGCAACATGACAAACGAAAAAGAAGAAGAAGAAGGCTCGACACAATGAAGAAGAATTGACGGCTGCGAAATGCGAAAATATTTATTCGGTAATTTTCATAAAAATGATATGCATATTCAGAATAATAGTGCAGACTGAAGGAGTGTTTTTTTCTACGATAACAGCTATGTGCTAGATGGATTGGACATAGTTGAAGGTTGTAATCGATAGGGAACATGAAAAGGCGATTTGTTTTACGATTTGATGAACTATGATAGACGAAATCTAATCCTCCATTAATTTGACACCTCACACGTTAAAATAGGTCCAATAACAACGGAGATATGCTGTAATGCCGTTTTGGCAATATCTTTGTGATCGTTTTTTGGTAGCATATTATTTAAGCCCCCCTCTTTCCAACGAGACCACTTGCGCGACTATCGGACCAATAACAACGGAGATATGCTGTAATGCAGTTTTGGACCTGCCGTCATCTTTGTTTTCTGTGTTAGCATATTTGTTACCCCCTCCGCTTTCCAACGAACCCTCACACGTCACGATCCGACGAGCGGTCACGCCTCCACCACAAAACAAGACAAAAATGACCAGAATGGACCTTAGCGATTTTATTCGTTTTTCCATAAGAAATAACATGGGGCACCTCCACCAAATGGCCAGAACTGTCCTAGCCCTTTTACTAAAAAGGGTAATGAACAGTTTCATTCTACCATTTATGACCTATGGAATGGAGACCGTGACACAGAGTTATCAGTCAATAGATTGTCACGACACAGAGGCACATCGAACATGCTGTGTTAGGAGTATCTCTGAGAGAACATACAGTATGGTCAGAGCCGTGCGGTACATCTTTTCAATATGATGCAAGTCATCGAAATGCCGCCCCTTACGTATGATTGAAACTTAACTTTTATTTTTATTAAATGAACCTACACAAAATGAAGGACAACTTATATTTTGAAGACAAAACCTACTTAAATTAAATGAAATATGTATTAACATTAAATAACATTTACAAAAATTACAATTTTGCCCTTCTTTAATGCCCTTCAAAATTAGGTTATTTTGGCACAAACAGTTCAAAATCTCCAAACCTTAAAAAAGTTTTCATGGACTACGGTATAGATAGAGATATATCACGCAATTTTTCTAGAATATTATTTGACTCTATATATGATTCTTATTCTTTTTATATTGAAAGTATCGAATGAAGATTCATACAATATTTTTCTAGTGTTTTATCATCTATATTCCTCCATTAAAAATAAAAATTTAAAATATTTATTTTAATTATGAGTTTCTAGAAGCGCAAATCGGCCATTCAAAGAATTAATGGCAATGTCTAAAATATAGATGAAACATTATTTATTTTAAATTTATCTTCCTCCGCTAAGAATTCATCCACAGATTTTTCGTAATCAAATTTGCGATTTTTTCTCCTGGCTCGAATTACATTTTCAGCTGGAAATTCGGAACTTATATCAAGATTTTCTGCAATTCCATTAACAATAATTTTCATTTGGTCTTAGCCAGATTGTCTGTAACTTTTCATTTTTTTTGTAGTTTCTGACAACATTTTTACACAATCTGACAAATTTATAGTTATATGTTACAACTCTTCGGGACTGAATTTATATGAAATAGCCAAGTGCCAAAGAACAACACCACATATAAATTTATAATTTTTGATTAAATATTTATAGAAATAAGCCACAATTAAAATGAAAAAAATGATTTTATTAACGTTTCGACGCCCAAATCGGGTGCCGTTGTCAAAATACAAAATATTACTAAAATAAACACAAGTGACTAAGTTTTCACTCTAATGGCATATAACATATCCCACCAGAATGAAAACAATGGGAACCTTCTCTGGTTACACCTCCGAGGCTTCTACAATTTGCAAGCCATACGGATGCTGAGACTAAGGAAGATGAGGGAATTCTACAATTTACAATTCACGTCACATCTGCTCAGCGCGGTAAAGTTCCAACGAGATTGGTTCCCTTCATACTCCACACAGAGTAAATGTAAATAAAAAAAAAAATGAATAACCATTTTCAATTTCGTTGCAAAACGAAAATACAGCCGAACCATATTCCAGTCCAATCAGAGAGTGCTGCAAGCACCTCTACCGGTTTCGAAACTTATTAGTCTCTCATCAGGAGGCACATATGCTGCTCTCCCTGATCCAACCAAAACAAACCCCAGCGTGCAGTCCCGAATTGCAACGAACGAAATGGCATAGATGCCCTAGCGGCAACTGCTAACAAAAGACTAAGTTTTCACTCTAATGGCATATAACATATCCCACCAGAATGAAAACAATGGGAACCTTCTCTGGTTACACCTCCGAGGCTTC
Organism: Diabrotica virgifera virgifera; assembly: GCF_917563875.1. NCBI lineage: Eukaryota > Metazoa > Arthropoda > Insecta > Coleoptera > Chrysomelidae > Diabrotica > Diabrotica virgifera. The sequence continues at coordinate 50,585,578 of NC_065448.1, forward strand.
TACAATTTGCAAGCCATACGGATGCTGAGACTAAGGAAGATGAGGGAATTCTACAATTTACAATTCACGTCACATCTGCTCAGCGCGGTAAAGTTCCAACGAGATTGGTTCCCTTCATACTCCACACAGAGTAAATGTAAATAAAAAAAAAAAATGAATAACCATTTTCAATTTCGTTGCAAAACGAAAATACAGCCGAACCATATTCCAGTCCAATCAGAGAGTGCTGCAAGCACCTCTACCGGTTTCGAAACTTATTAGTCTCTCATCAGGAGGCACATATGCTGCTCTCCCTGATCCAACCAAAACAAACCCCAGCGTGCAGTCCCGAATTGCAACGAACGAAATGGCATAGATGCCCTAGCGGCAACTGCTAACAAAAGACTAAGTTTTCACTCTAATGGCATATAACATATCCCACCAGAATGAAAACAATGGGAACCTTCTCTGGTTACACCTCCGAGGCTTCTACAATTTGCAAGCCATACGGATGCTGAGACTAAGGAAGATGAGGGAATTCTACAATTTACAATTCACGTCACATCTGCTCAGCGCGGTAAAGTTCCAACGAGATTGGTTCCCTTCATACTCCACACAGAGTAAATGTAAATAAAAAAAAAAAAATGAATAACCATTTTCAATTTCGTTGCAAAACGAAAATACAGCCGAACCATATTCCAGTCCAATCAGAGAGTGCTGCAAGCACCTCTACCGGTTTCGAAACTTATTAGTCTCTCATCAGGAGGCACATATGCTGCTCTCCCTGATCCAACCAAAACAAACCCCAGCGTGCAGTCCCGAATTGCAACGAACGAAATGGCATAGATGCCCTAGCGGCAACTGCTAACAAAAGACTAAGTTTTCACTCTAATGGCATATAACATATCCCACCAGAATGAAAACAATGGGAACCTTCTCTGGTTACACCTCCGAGGCTTCTACAATTTGCAAGCCATACGGATGCTGAGACTAAGGAAGATGAGGGAATTCTACAATTTACAATTCACGTCACATCTGCTCAGCGCGGTAAAGTTCCAACGAGATTGGTTCCCTTCATACTCCACACAGAGTAAATGTAAATAAAAAAAAAAAAAAAAAATGAATAACCATTTTCAATTTCGTTGCAAAACGAAAATACAGCCGAACCATATTCCAGTCCAATCAGAGAGTGCTGCAAGCACCTCTACCGGTTTCGAAACTTATTAGTCTCTCATCAGGAGGCACATATGCTGCTCTCCCTGATCCAACCAAAACAAACCCCAGCGTGCAGTCCCGAATTGCAACGAACGAAATGGCATAGATGCCCTAGCGGCAACTGCTAACAAAAGACTAAGTTTTCACTCTAATGGCATATAACATATCCCACCAGAATGAAAACAATGGGAACCTTCTCTGGTTACACCTCCGAGGCTTCTACAATTTGCAAGCCATACGGATGCTGAGACTAAGGAAGATGAGGGAATTCTACAATTTACAATTCACGTCACATCTGCTCAGCGCGGTAAAGTTCCAACGAGATTGGTTCCCTTCATACTCCACACAGAGTAAATGTAAATAAAAAAAAAAAAAAAAAAATGAATAACCATTTTCAATTTCGTTGCAAAACGAAAATACAGCCGAACCATATTCCAGTCCAATCAGAGAGTGCTGCAAGCACCTCTACCGGTTTCGAAACTTATTAGTCTCTCATCAGGAGGCACATATGCTGCTCTCCCTGATCCAACCAAAACAAACCCCAGCGTGCAGTCCCGAATTGCAACGAACGAAATGGCATAGATGCCCTAGCGGCAACTGCTAACAAAAGACTAAGTTTTCACTCTAATGGCATATAACATATCCCACCAGAATGAAAACAATGGGAACCTTCTCTGGTTACACCTCCGAGGCTTCTACAATTTGCAAGCCATACGGATGCTGAGACTAAGGAAGATGAGGGAATTCTACAATTTACAATTCACGTCACATCTGCTCAGCGCGGTAAAGTTCCAACGAGATTGGTTCCCTTCATACTCCACACAGAGTAAATGTAAATAAAAAAAAAAAAAAAAAAAAAAAAAATGAATAACCATTTTCAATTTCGTTGCAAAACGAAAATACAGCCGAACCATATTCCAGTCCAATCAGAGAGTGCTGCAAGCACCTCTACCGGTTTCGAAACTTATTAGTCTCTCATCAGGAGGCACATATGCTGCTCTCCCTGATCCAACCAAAACAAACCCCAGCGTGCAGTCCCGAATTGCAACGAACGAAATGGCATAGATGCCCTAGCGGCAACTGCTAACAAAAGACTAAGTTTTCACTCTAATGGCATATAACATATCCCACCAGAATGAAAACAATGGGAACCTTCTCTGGTTACACCTCCGAGGCTTCTACAATTTGCAAGCCATACGGATGCTGAGACTAAGGAAGATGAGGGAATTCTACAATTTACAATTCACGTCACATCTGCTCAGCGCGGTAAAGTTCCAACGAGATTGGTTCCCTTCATACTCCACACAGAGTAAATGTAAATAAAAAAAAAAAAAAAAAAAAAAATGAATAACCATTTTCAATTTCGTTGCAAAACGAAAATACAGCCGAACCATATTCCAGTCCAATCAGAGAGTGCTGCAAGCACCTCTACCGGTTTCGAAACTTATTAGTCTCTCATCAGGAGGCACATATGCTGCTCTCCCTGATCCAACCAAAACAAACCCCAGCGTGCAGTCCCGAATTGCAACGAACGAAATGGCATAGATGCCCTAGCGGCAACTGCTAACAAAAGACTAAGTTTTCACTCTAATGGCATATAACATATCCCACCAGAATGAAAACAATGGGAACCTTCTCTGGTTACACCTCCGAGGCTTCTACAATTTGCAAGCCATACGGATGCTGAGACTAAGGAAGATGAGGGAATTCTACAATTTACAATTCACGTCACATCTGCTCAGCGCGGTAAAGTTCCAACGAGATTGGTTCCCTTCATACTCCACACAGAGTAAATGTAAATAAAAAAAAAAAAAAAAAAATGAATAACCATTTTCAATTTCGTTGCAAAACGAAAATACAGCCGAACCATATTCCAGTCCAATCAGAGAGTGCTGCAAGCACCTCTACCGGTTTCGAAACTTATTAGTCTCTCATCAGGAGGCACATATGCTGCTCTCCCTGATCCAACCAAAACAAACCCCAGCGTGCAGTCCCGAATTGCAACGAACGAAATGGCATAGATGCCCTAGCGGCAACTGCTAACAAAAGACTAAGTTTTCACTCTAATGGCATATAACATATCCCACCAGAATGAAAACAATGGGAACCTTCTCTGGTTACACCTCCGAGGCTTCTACAATTTGCAAGCCATACGGATGCTGAGACTAAGGAAGATGAGGGAATTCTACAATTTACAATTCACGTCACATCTGCTCAGCGCGGTAAAGTTCCAACGAGATTGGTTCCCTTCATACTCCACACAGAGTAAATGTAAATAAAAAAAAAAAAAAAAAAAAAAAAATGAATAACCATTTTCAATTTCGTTGCAAAACGAAAATACAGCCGAACCATATTCCAGTCCAATCAGAGAGTGCTGCAAGCACCTCTACCGGTTTCGAAACTTATTAGTCTCTCATCAGGAGGCACATATGCTGCTCTCCCTGATCCAACCAAAACAAACCCCAGCGTGCAGTCCCGAATTGCAACGAACGAAATGGCATAGATGCCCTAGCGGCAACTGCTAACAAAAGACTAAGTTTTCACTCTAATGGCATATAACATATCCCACCAGAATGAAAACAATGGGAACCTTCTCTGGTTACACCTCCGAGGCTTCTACAATTTGCAAGCCATACGGATGCTGAGACTAAGGAAGATGAGGGAATTCTACAATTTACAATTCACGTCACATCTGCTCAGCGCGGTAAAGTTCCAACGAGATTGGTTCCCTTCATACTCCACACAGAGTAAATGTAAATAAAAAAAAAAAAAAAAAAAAATGAATAACCATTTTCAATTTCGTTGCAAAACGAAAATACAGCCGAACCATATTCCAGTCCAATCAGAGAGTGCTGCAAGCACCTCTACCGGTTTCGAAACTTATTAGTCTCTCATCAGGAGGCACATATGCTGCTCTCCCTGATCCAACCAAAACAAACCCCAGCGTGCAGTCCCGAATTGCAACGAACGAAATGGCATAGATGCCCTAGCGGCAACTGCTAACAAAAGACTAAGTTTTCACTCTAATGGCATATAACATATCCCACCAGAATGAAAACAATGGGAACCTTCTCTGGTTACACCTCCGAGGCTTCTACAATTTGCAAGCCATACGGATGCTGAGACTAAGGAAGATGAGGGAATTCTACAATTTACAATTCACGTCACATCTGCTCAGCGCGGTAAAGTTCCAACGAGATTGGTTCCCTTCATACTCCACACAGAGTAAATGTAAATAAAAAAAAAAAAATGAATAACCATTTTCAATTTCGTTGCAAAACGAAAATACAGCCGAACCATATTCCAGTCCAATCAGAGAGTGCTGCAAGCACCTCTACCGGTTTCGAAACTTATTAGTCTCTCATCAGGAGGCACATATGCTGCTCTCCCTGATCCAACCAAAACAAACCCCAGCGTGCAGTCCCGAATTGCAACGAACGAAATGGCATAGATGCCCTAGCGGCAACTGCTAACAAAAGACTAAGTTTTCACTCTAATGGCATATAACATATCCCACCAGAATGAAAACAATGGGAACCTTCTCTGGTTACACCTCCGAGGCTTCTACAATTTGCAAGCCATACGGATGCTGAGACTAAGGAAGATGAGGGAATTCTACAATTTACAATTCACGTCACATCTGCTCAGCGCGGTAAAGTTCCAACGAGATTGGTTCCCTTCATACTCCACACAGAGTAAATGTAAATAAAAAAAAAAAAAAAATGAATAACCATTTTCAATTTCGTTGCAAAACGAAAATACAGCCGAACCATATTCCAGTCCAATCAGAGAGTGCTGCAAGCACCTCTACCGGTTTCGAAACTTATTAGTCTCTCATTTTTTTATTTACATTTACTCTGTGTGGAGTATGAAGGGAACCAATCTCGTTGGAACTTTACCGCGCTGAGCAGATGTGACGTGAATTGTAAATTGTAGAATTCCCTCATCTTCCTTAGTCTCAGCATCCGTATGGCTTGCAAATTGTAGAAGCCTCGGAGGTGTAACCAGAGAAGGTTCCCATTGTTTTCATTCTGGTGGGATATGTTATATGCCATTAGAGTGAAAACTTAGTCTTTTGTTAGCAGTTGCCGCTAGGGCATCTATGCCATTTCGTTCGTTGCAATTCGGGACTGCACGCTGGGGTTTGTTTTGGTTGGATCAGGGAGAGCAGCATATGTGCCTCCTGATGAGAGACTAATAAGTTTCGAAACCGGTAGAGGTGCTTGCAGCACTCTCTGATTGGACTGGAATATGGTTCGGCTGTATTTTCGTTTTGCAACGAAATTGAAAATGGTTATTCATTTTTTTTTTTTTTTTTATTTACATTTACTCTGTGTGGAGTATGAAGGGAACCAATCTCGTTGGAACTTTACCGCGCTGAGCAGATGTGACGTGAATTGTAAATTGTAGAATTCCCTCATCTTCCTTAGTCTCAGCATCCGTATGGCTTGCAAATTGTAGAAGCCTCGGAGGTGTAACCAGAGAAGGTTCCCATTGTTTTCATTCTGGTGGGATATGTTATATGCCATTAGAGTGAAAACTTAGTCTTTTGTTAGCAGTTGCCGCTAGGGCATCTATGCCATTTCGTTCGTTGCAATTCGGGACTGCACGCTGGGGTTTGTTTTGGTTGGATCAGGGAGAGCAGCATATGTGCCTCCTGATGAGAGACTAATAAGTTTCGAAACCGGTAGAGGTGCTTGCAGCACTCTCTGATTGGACTGGAATATGGTTCGGCTGTATTTTCGTTTTGCAACGAAATTGAAAATGGTTATTCATTTTTTTTTTTTTTTTTTTTATTTACATTTACTCTGTGTGGAGTATGAAGGGAACCAATCTCGTTGGAACTTTACCGCGCTGAGCAGATGTGACGTGAATTGTAAATTGTAGAATTCCCTCATCTTCCTTAGTCTCAGCATCCGTATGGCTTGCAAATTGTAGAAGCCTCGGAGGTGTAACCAGAGAAGGTTCCCATTGTTTTCATTCTGGTGGGATATGTTATATGCCATTAGAGTGAAAACTTAGTCTTTTGTTAGCAGTTGCCGCTAGGGCATCTATGCCATTTCGTTCGTTGCAATTCGGGACTGCACGCTGGGGTTTGTTTTGGTTGGATCAGGGAGAGCAGCATATGTGCCTCCTGATGAGAGACTAATAAGTTTCGAAACCGGTAGAGGTGCTTGCAGCACTCTCTGATTGGACTGGAATATGGTTCGGCTGTATTTTCGTTTTGCAACGAAATTGAAAATGGTTATTCATTTTTTTTTTTTTTTTTTTTTTTATTTACATTTACTCTGTGTGGAGTATGAAGGGAACCAATCTCGTTGGAACTTTACCGCGCTGAGCAGATGTGACGTGAATTGTAAATTGTAGAATTCCCTCATCTTCCTTAGTCTCAGCATCCGTATGGCTTGCAAATTGTAGAAGCCTCGGAGGTGTAACCAGAGAAGGTTCCCATTGTTTTCATTCTGGTGGGATATGTTATATGCCATTAGAGTGAAAACTTAGTCTTTTGTTAGCAGTTGCCGCTAGGGCATCTATGCCATTTCGTTCGTTGCAATTCGGGACTGCACGCTGGGGTTTGTTTTGGTTGGATCAGGGAGAGCAGCATATGTGCCTCCTGATGAGAGACTAATAAGTTTCGAAACCGGTAGAGGTGCTTGCAGCACTCTCTGATTGGACTGGAATATGGTTCGGCTGTATTTTCGTTTTGCAACGAAATTGAAAATGGTTATTCATTTTTTTTTTTTTATTTACATTTACTCTGTGTGGAGTATGAAGGGAACCAATCTCGTTGGAACTTTACCGCGCTGAGCAGATGTGACGTGAATTGTAAATTGTAGAATTCCCTCATCTTCCTTAGTCTCAGCATCCGTATGGCTTGCAAATTGTAGAAGCCTCGGAGGTGTAACCAGAGAAGGTTCCCATTGTTTTCATTCTGGTGGGATATGTTATATGCCATTAGAGTGAAAACTTAGTCTTTTGTTAGCAGTTGCCGCTAGGGCATCTATGCCATTTCGTTCGTTGCAATTCGGGACTGCACGCTGGGGTTTGTTTTGGTTGGATCAGGGAGAGCAGCATATGTGCCTCCTGATGAGAGACTAATAAGTTTCGAAACCGGTAGAGGTGCTTGCAGCACTCTCTGATTGGACTGGAATATGGTTCGGCTGTATTTTCGTTTTGCAACGAAATTGAAAATGGTTATTCATTTTTTTTTTTTTTTTTTTTTTTTTATTTACATTTACTCTGTGTGGAGTATGAAGGGAACCAATCTCGTTGGAACTTTACCGCGCTGAGCAGATGTGACGTGAATTGTAAATTGTAGAATTCCCTCATCTTCCTTAGTCTCAGCATCCGTATGGCTTGCAAATTGTAGAAGCCTCGGAGGTGTAACCAGAGAAGGTTCCCATTGTTTTCATTCTGGTGGGATATGTTATATGCCATTAGAGTGAAAACTTAGTCTTTTGTTAGCAGTTGCCGCTAGGGCATCTATGCCATTTCGTTCGTTGCAATTCGGGACTGCACGCTGGGGTTTGTTTTGGTTGGATCAGGGAGAGCAGCATATGTGCCTCCTGATGAGAGACTAATAAGTTTCGAAACCGGTAGAGGTGCTTGCAGCACTCTCTGATTGGACTGGAATATGGTTCGGCTGTATTTTCGTTTTGCAACGAAATTGAAAATGGTTATTCATTTTTTTTTTTTTTTATTTACATTTACTCTGTGTGGAGTATGAAGGGAACCAATCTCGTTGGAACTTTACCGCGCTGAGCAGATGTGACGTGAATTGTAAATTGTAGAATTCCCTCATCTTCCTTAGTCTCAGCATCCGTATGGCTTGCAAATTGTAGAAGCCTCGGAGGTGTAACCAGAGAAGGTTCCCATTGTTTTCATTCTGGTGGGATATGTTATATGCCATTAGAGTGAAAACTTAGTCTTTTGTTAGCAGTTGCCGCTAGGGCATCTATGCCATTTCGTTCGTTGCAATTCGGGACTGCACGCTGGGGTTTGTTTTGGTTGGATCAGGGAGAGCAGCATATGTGCCTCCTGATGAGAGACTAATAAGTTTCGAAACCGGTAGAGGTGCTTGCAGCACTCTCTGATTGGACTGGAATATGGTTCGGCTGTATTTTCGTTTTGCAACGAAATTGAAAATGGTTATTCATTTTTTTTTTTTTTTTTATTTACATTTACTCTGTGTGGAGTATGAAGGGAACCAATCTCGTTGGAACTTTACCGCGCTGAGCAGATGTGACGTGAATTGTAAATTGTAGAATTCCCTCATCTTCCTTAGTCTCAGCATCCGTATGGCTTGCAAATTGTAGAAGCCTCGGAGGTGTAACCAGAGAAGGTTCCCATTGTTTTCATTCTGGTGGGATATGTTATATGCCATTAGAGTGAAAACTTAGTCTTTTGTTAGCAGTTGCCGCTAGGGCATCTATGCCATTTCGTTCGTTGCAATTCGGGACTGCACGCTGGGGTTTGTTTTGGTTGGATCAGGGAGAGCAGCATATGTGCCTCCTGATGAGAGACTAATAAGTTTCGAAACCGGTAGAGGTGCTTGCAGCACTCTCTGATTGGACTGGAATATGGTTCGGCTGTATTTTCGTTTTGCAACGAAATTGAAAATGGTTATTCATTTTTTTTTTTTTTTTTTTTTTTTTTTTTTTTTTTTTTTTTTTTTTTTTTTTTTTTTTTTTTTTTTATAAACACAAGTGTTGTTGCTAAGCAAAAAAATTCTTCTAATAATTTATTTAATCTCACTCATTTATATTGGCAATTCAGACATATATTATACATTTTAAAGTAGAAGACTTTAAAATGATATTGCCAATATTTATGAGTTGCGTTCCTGGGACGACTTACTGAAAGATAGTTCATTCGATTACATGAAATCAACCCCAACTCAAGAATATCCGTTATAAAAAATTATAGCATGTGATCTGTCTTTAAAAAGACAACCAAATGCAACGACAGTAAAATTCTCGCGTTAGAGACTTCATAGTAAATCACAAGGGAAAACCAGGAAAAACCCTGTGATACTATCCCGACATCGTAAGTATTTGGTCTTACATTAATTTACTCTCAAAAAATAATACCAAATTCTGACTTGTAACATGTTTAAATTATAAATAATATTAATAATACTAGATATATAAGTAATACTAAAATATAAAATATGTACTAGCTCGATATTATTGACTTACTAATCTTGGTATTTTCTTTCTATTGACTTCCTCTTTCAGTATGGGTAACCACATCCTACTGCATTCTACCGAGGAATTTGCGACACAATTGGTTTCATTTAGCACAATTAGAGCCGCTTCTTTGATTTTTCTCTTTTTACTATCTGATTCTTTCAGGACTATACTTGAATCTCTCCACTGAACTCTATGTTCATTATCCCATGCGTATTGACATATTTGAGATCTCTCAAATTCTCTATTTTTAATATAAGATTGATGTTCACTTATTCTAACGTCTAATGGTCTTGATGTCTCACCTAAATAAAATTGTTCGCATTCACAAGGTATTTTATAAATGCAATTCTTTGTTCTTTCTTGATCATTGTTAGGTTTAGTTTTAGATAGAATAGATCTCAATGTGTTTGTTGTTTTGAATGTTGTTGAAATGTTGAATTTATTTCCTATTGTTTTAAGTTTCTCGGATAGTCCTTTTATATATGGTATTGATATTTTTCCATCACAGGGTTTTTCCTGGTTTTCCCTTGTGATTTACTATGAAGTCTCTAACGCGAGAATTTTACTGTCGTTGCATTTGGTTGTCTTTTTAAAGACAGATCACATGCTATAATTTTTTATAACGGATATTCTTGAGTTGGGGTTGATTTCATGTAATCGAATGAACTATCTTTCAGTAAGTCGTCCCAGGAACGCAACTCATAAATATTGGCAATATCATTTTAAAGTCTTCTACTTTAAAATGTATAATATATGTCTGAATTGCCAATATAAATGAGTGAGATTAAATAAATTACTAGAAGAATTTTTTTGCTTAGCAACAACACTTTTGTTTATTTTAGTAATATTTTGTATTTTGACAACGGCACCCGATTTGGGCGTCGAAACGTTAATAAAATTATTTTTTTCATTTTAATTGTGGCTTATTTCCCATATAAATATTTAATCATAAAAATGCCACAAGGAAATAGCTTCAGAACAACATTTATAATTTTTAATAAGTAGCTTTTGCTAATCTTCTTGCTTTGACTTTAGTTTCTGGATCTTTGTTGATATCTTCTATTGTTTCGAATAGGGCATCATATATTTTACAAAATTTAAATCTTAAAGATTTCAATGCATCTATTCGACTTGACCATCTAGTAACACTCAATGGTTTTAGAGTTAGTTTGAAACAGGTTTTTTCAGAACTTTCCAACGCTTTGTAGAACCAGAAAAAAAGTGCACCTACAGTTCTTGTATATCTAATTGGCGAGGAACCGCAAAGTGGGCGACGCCTGGTGGCGAATTTGAAAAGCATCAACTCTAGGAAAACATTGACTTTGCCATTAAGTTGTGTACATATTTGCGGTCAGTTTATGTTGTAATTAACAATGATTGCGACTTAAAAAAAACTATGGCAGTGTTCCTCAGTATTCATTCCTATTATACTCTACGTAATGACCTCAACTAACCAATGCCAAATCACACATTTTGTTAATTTAACGTTGGTATTAAACGTAGTATTTTTTAATGTTTAAGCGACTGTAAAATTAAATAAATAAATAAAATGTAGTATATATTCTGTACATAGAATGTCCATTGTTATGCAAAATATTCCGACCACCTCGTAATTTCTAGAACACATTTATTATAAAATAAATTCACCTACTTAGTTTCCATTTTATTTAATTAAAAATTGTTATCTGTTGGTCTAAAATAAATTGTAGTGTACCTATTATTTAAATTAAAAACAAAATTAGAAATTCTAAGATAGATTAATAATTTTTAAAATGCTGTGTGATTATCGGGGGGCCAGATTTTTTTATGAAAAAAAGGTAAAAACATATCAGTAGTTAGCATCAAATTTTAATGAATAGATACAGATGAAACATAATTTTGAGTCGTCTTTAACTTATAAGATGTTTTAGTGGCAAAACTTAGTGGTTATTTTGGCAAAACACTCGTGTAAATGATTTTAATTTAACGTTTTAGAACTGTGAGGTCAAATAACAGAATGAATTGTTTTCCTAGAGTTATCGTCCATCTTTGAAATTTTAAGCGCACTCTGTCGGAATTTAATTTTGCGAATACAAAAAAGGTTCTCGTTTCTATAGAAAAAGACGCTGTGTCAATTATGACTAATTTTAAAGAGTGGCATGCGCATGGTACCTAAAGCGCCTCGGATATTTTTCAAGCAGGTATTCTATTTTGCACACCCTTTCTTATTCCTTTCATATCGGTCCCGTTATCATAGCTTTGTCCTCTAAACTCTAAGCCATTCTAACTCAAGACCTAAATTTTCCCAATTTGTCAAAACAACGGAACTTATTCACTGGTTGAATCACTAGCTTCAAAAAAACCAATAAAAATGTCCTTCGATATTATAGGTACCTATTTGTTCTGACAAGAATTAAAAGCGACTTAAAAACTCTTATCGTATCGTCAATGCGAGCTGTTCAATATGACTTACGTCTGGGATACAATCGGAGATTATCGAAAAATATTTGGCGATTTTTGTTATTTCGACAATTTTGTAAGATAATATTACCCATTAAACTTATCAATTCATCTTGCCTACTGTTAATTAAATAAGTCACAAACCATGTATCAGACTCGCTTTGAACTAGGCTGATATGTTCTTCCATTACTGGATCAAACTCAGAGAGCAATTTAATTATACTAACTTAAAAAAGTTTCCATTATTAGGTAGAAACAAATGATCAGTTGTACCACGAGAAACTAAACATTGTGAGGCCAAAAGTCTAATTCTTTTCAAAACTTCTCTCCAATAATGTTGCATTATCTATTATTATATTAGATTTTACTGATTATGCCGCCCCCCTTGTGATGCCGCCCCCTTGTGATGCCGCCCCCTTGTGATGCCGCCCCCCTTGTGATGCCGCCTGAGGCGGCTGCCTCACCGCATCATAGCACGGCACGGCCCTGAGTATGGTCAACAAATATACAGCTCCTAGAAGAAGCTTTTATATGAAACAGATGGTCACGTTTATAATCAGGCTTGTTGACGAGGGATGTTGCGGCCGCAGTGCGGACGCTGGTAGTCCGTAGTCGCTGTCAGGTCTATGCACCTCCATGGCACCTACTCAGTTGGAACGCAGAATCCTATGCTAAAACGTTACAGGCCGTACCTTTCTATCAGAGTATATATTCGTTGGTATGGTGCAAATGTTTGAAATAAATTCGGTATTTCGTAAGCCAGCTACTTTAAGGTAAAATCCTGAGAAAGGTCGATTTTTATTTTTAAATTATGATTTTTTGACATACATTATCATAGATACTAGTGATGTCATCCATCTGGGCGTGATGACGTTATCGATGATTTTTTAAATGAGAATAGAGGTCGTGTGCTAGCATATTTAAAAGGTTATTCAATTTTCTATTCAGTAATATAAACATTGACATCATTATTTATGTAGGGTGTCTAAGAAAAATGATTTCGAATTAAATTAAGTGACACAAAAAGAAGAATGTATGAATGTATTTAATTCAAAATATATTCTGCTGCTGTTAGAAAATAAAAAAAAATGTTTATTTTACAAATAAACATTGTTTTTCGCTTAAATTAAATGTTCAAACTGTCAAGAGACAGATGGGTGGCAGCTTGAACATTGAAATTAAGCGAAAAGCAATGTTTATTTATCAAAATACATTTTTTTGTTTTCCAACAGCAGTAGAATGTATTTTGAATTAAATAAAATTAGATACATTCTACTTTTTGTGTCAATTAATTTAATTCAAAATTTTTTTCTTGGACACTCTGTATAAAAAATTATGTTAATGTTTATATTACTGAATAACCTTTCAGATCAGCTAGCGCACGACTCCTATTCTCAATTAAAAAATACATTGATGACGTCATCACTCCCAGATGGATGACGTCACTAATAAGATAGATATTCCAAAAAAATCATAATTTAAAAATAAAAATCGACCCTGTTTCAGGATTTTTCAATAAAGGCTTACGAAATAACGAATTTAATCCAATCATTTGCACCATACTGTATACGAAATGAGGAAGTGGAAAAAGGTGGAAGATGTAATTGGGAGAATTGCGAACATGAAATTGAGCTGGGTAGGACACGTGGCACGACAAAACAACGACAGGTGGATGAGAAACATTGTACCTACATTGGAGGCCACGCGAGCACAGTCGTAGAACACTGTGCTCGCTCAAATAACACAAAACAGAGAAGAGTGGAGTACTCAGTCCTAAACTTTGTCCAAGAGACTTCAGTTCTGAATTTTGTCCAGTAGTGGATGCAAACAGGCTGAAGAAGAAGAAGATTATTTGGTAGTCGAGAGATTTCGCTGTTTTACGTCTCAAAGGTGGAATTATTGCTTCGCGGTGATTTCCCTTAAATGGGCAGGCTGTTGATATTTGGTTTAGAGTTGTGACTGAATAGCTCCACCGAGGACGCATGAGATGCGGAAATAGCTATCTCGAGATGGTGGTCTAACTCTGAATCAAATAAAAACAGAAACTGCATTTTCCTTTTTCATCTTAACAGATTCTATAATGTAATCTGTAATCTATACAGATTTGAGTACCTGAAACTGTCTTTCGGCCCTTTTTCTAGACGAAAAGAATGTTAATACGTGATCATGTCCTTTTTTGCTTTCTTCTACACACACCGGCAAAATTAGCCGAACACCTTAAAAATGGGACATGTTTGATGTCACGAATTTCCTAAACCAGTGGTCCGATTTGAATGATTCTTTTAGTATATTATAGCCTTATTATTTAAGAATATATTTGTAATAATATTGTTGCTAGACAGCTAAATATCATTTTATACCGGGTGTAACAATAATACTGTGTTTTTTTCTTAAAGTTTGGAAAACCCTATGGACTATTCTAGCATATATAAAATATTGAAATTAAAACTTAATTATAGCCTCAGGCTTTCTTAACATTTTATTTTTTGATTCATTTGCTTATGTTGGAAAATAAAAAGTTATGGGCTTTATCAACTAGCCATGTTTTTCATCGATAAATCCTCATAGTAGGGGAGGAAAGTATGCTAAATTTGCAGTTACTCGAGCGTTATGGGGACCTATTGGATTGTGAATAGTATGTGCTAAAACCAGAAAAAGGTTAAGTTAAGTTTTCCATATATTGGCGGACTTTTCATTTTTTAATTTATTTTCCATTTGAAACAATCGTTTTTTTCCGATTATAGCGCCATTTATCCATAATTTAAAAAAATGTTGCGAATAAAAGTTGCTTATCTTTACGTCAAGAATCCAAATCTTCAATAGAAATTGGGGGCTCCTATTTAAGATTTTAAAGTAACCCCCCACCCCACCTCCGTGGGGGGACGTGTTTGGTGCCATTCGATATATTTTTGAAAAATATTGAATACGTGTATTTTGCAGTTTTACGACCTGATGTTCATTTCGCGAAATATCGTATTTAAAATTTTTAATTTACCCCCCAAGAGAATAGATTTTTTAGATTTCTAAGAATATATTTTTTTCTCGGCCCCCCTTAATGAACTCCCCGGTGTTAAGAACCAATATATTGTATAGGTACATTTACAGGGTACAAGGTTTCTCCCCATGTAACTGAAAAAATCCCCGCTTGGGCTCCCCTACCATCGCATTATCTGCTTAGTTTAATAAACAAGCCTAAAGTAATTCAATAGATGTATTAAATAAATAAATTAATAAGCGATGTCACAATGACGACCTCCCGTGGATTTCAGCTGAACTAGCTGAACATCAGATCGAAAAACTGCAAAATACACGTATTCAATATTTTTGAAAAATCTATCGAATGGCACCAAACACGTCCCCCCACGAAGGTGGGGTGGGGGATTTAATTTAAAATCTTAAATAGAAGCCCCCAATTTTTATTGCAGATTTGGATTCTTTACGTAAAAATAAGCAACTTACACATTTTTTCGAATTATGGATGGATCGCGCTATAATCGAAAAAAAAAAAACGATTCTTTCAAATGGAAAATAAATTCAAAAATGAAAAGTCCCCCACTGTATGGAAAACTTAACTTAAATTTTTTCTGGTTTTGGAAAAACATGGCTAGTTGATAAAGCCCATAACTTTTTTATTTTCCAACATAAGCAAATAAATCAAAAAAGAAAATATTAAGAGCCTATGGCTATAATTGAGTTTAAATTTCAATATTTTATATATGCTATAATAGTCCACAGGGTGTTCCAAAATTTAAGAAAAAAACACAGTATTATTGTTACACCCGGTATAAAATAATATTTAGCTGTCAAGCAACAATATTATTACCACGATATTCTTAAATAATAAGGCTATAACATACTAAAAGGATCACTCAAATGGGACCACTGGTTTAGGAAATTCGTGACATCAAACATGTCCCATTTTTAAGGGGTTCGGCTAATTTTGCCGGTGTGTGTATATTCGTCGTCTCTGTGCTTATATATTGTAAAAGCCAGATATACAGGATGCAGCCAGAAAGCAGTTTCTTAACGAAAAGTCTTGGATTTAAAATAATATTGTTTATTATTTTTATTTCAGTTATTTTAATTGTAGTAAACTTTGTATCTAGGGCTTTTCGTCTTCCTCGTTTTACGAGAGATGTCGCTGTTTTGCGTCTCAAAAGATGGAATCATTGCTTCGCGGTGATTTCCCTTAAATAGGCAGGCTGTTGATATTTGGTTTAGAGTTGTGAATGCATAGCACCACCGAGGACGCATGAGTTGCAGAAATAGCTATACGGAGATGGTGGTCCAACTCTGAATCAAATAAAAACAGAAACTGCCTTTTCCTTTTTCCTATTTAGTAGTATTCTTCTCAAAAAAATTAAACTTCCACCAAAGGAACCTTCACCAAAATTTGAAATGTGAAACAATCCTTAACAATATTAGAGAGTTATTGCCGAGAGATATCGAAACCCTATTTAACATCGTCCTTTAATAAAAGATCCTTTATTTTGACATATACGCAAGCGCAGTATCACGTCCTTTATTTTTGTCCTGTAATAAAATACAGGCCGCCTGTATTTAAGGAAAAATAAAGGACAAAAATCTTTTAATAAAGGATCCTTTATTTTGACGTAACGTGTCAAAAATGTGACAAATTTGTCAAAAAAAGAAGAAACAAGAAAAGAAAGGCGTAAGGCGTCTAACTTCATTTATATTTATGTTTTTATCACATCCCACATCTTTGGATATTTTTGATCTAAGTTGAAGTTTTGTTTATTAAAAAGAACTCCTAAAGAAAGGGACAAAAGTTTATTCTCAGATATAGATTATTAATGTTTTGACCCAAATCAATATAAAAAAGAATATTTAAGAGCATTGAGTTATTACAAAAAGTTTGTAAACAGGAATTTAAATACATACCTATAATTTTTGTAAATAATTTTAAAGTGTTTAATAATTACAATAATCAGACATAGAATTTCTTTACAACTCATTTAAAGTCCAGACATTTTTGTATAGAAATAAATATTTTTAGTATAGATATAATATAATATATACCTACCTAATTTCAATTAGGTAATTTGAATGCACAAATATATCATCATACATGGTACTTGAGACATTGTGGAAAAGTTTAGGATTTGTTAACAGTTAACATTCTGCATTCAAAGGTTGAGTTCAATTCAACAGATATATAACATAAATGGTATTAAAATATAAACGGGTTCATACAATAAATCAAAGGTTTAAGCGGTTTAAGTATTTATTTTTGAAATTTTAATTCTTTATGTATTAGAATCTATAAAGTTTTGAACCAAAAATATTACACTTTCATTTTCGTGCCATCAGCTTTTGTTTATTTAAATATACTGTCAAAATAATTCATCCACCATAAAGCTAATTCCTCTATTATTTTTGTCCTTTAAAACACTTACTTTACTTTATCGTGTCCGGACATAGAATTTCAGCCCAGTTTTGGGTTTGGGCTATGTCTGTTCCATCTTTGTTGCCGAGCCACAAATCTTCGAGGGTACAAGGATAGTTGCTGCATGTAAGACAATGTTCCATATTCTGTATTTCTCCAGTCACAGTTCACATCATCTTGGTCTATTTTCCCCCATTTTAGAACGTTTGATTTTACTGGAGCGACCCCTGTTCTTATCCTATTCATAGTTTCCTTTGTTTTAAAGTCTAGGTCTAGAGATTGGCCGGTCCATTGAACCTAGGGAAGAGGAAAATACTCATCCTGCACTGTTCCAAGGAAGCTTTTCCTGGATTTTAGTCGCTTTTGTGGCATTCGAGCTTTGTATAGGGCATTCCACTCATCCACAATCTGTTTAATTTCCTTTATGTGCTCTGCAACGCATCTGTGTATCAACGGTTCTACAAAACCTGTTAAAACAATTTGTTTGTTCATATATTTTTGCTAGTTGTGGAAGTCCTTTTAACGGAAAGTGATAACATATTTTAACGGATACATAAAATCAAACACCAATATGTATTTATAAATTTATTAAAAAACTGCTAATAATAAAATACTTAAAATCAGACACCAATATTAAACTATATATACTATATTACTATACCTATTTATTTTTAACTTATTAGCAAACTGCAGTCCAATAAAAATAAAATTATCAACATTAACCATTTAAACTTGCCTTAAATTGAGAATAATTTTAACACAAACAAACACACACAAAATTTAGTTGCAGTTGCACTAGATTTGCTCCTGGTTGAAAATGTACTGCCACAGCTTGTTCGATTAAATCGCAGCACCTTCATATTTGTTAGTACATGTAAAACTGAAGAAGCTCGTATTATTCTTTGAATAAAAGGTAACTTGCATCTTATTTCACATATTAATATTTAAAATCTTCTCTTCAAAATACCAGATGTTCTTTCAATAACAATAATTCTTGAAGCAATTTGTGATTAATAGTTATACAGCACTTCAACTGCTGTCTGAAGATTTTGCAATGGTGTCATTAGGTGGTTGAGCACTGGATATACCCTAGCAAATACATTGTTCATAAATTCTCCATTTCATATATATGCAAAAGTATTTAACAACTAATATAGTATCTCTAATTTTTTCACTTCCATGTTGTACAATGAGTATTATGGGTTATGTTGTTCTTTAAATGACAAAATAATTAAATTCAACGATCTTATTTTAATTTTTATCTTTTATTTATAAGATCTTATTAAAGGAGGTAACAAATAGAATTTTATAGGTTATTTACGTTATTTTTACATTTACAAAATTATTTAATGTCATTTGTCAAAATAAAAGATTTCTTAAAGCTGCGTTTCGATAACTCTCATTGCACATGTCCTGTATTTGTCCTTTATTAAAAGATCCTGTAATAAAGGAACTTTTAACTCCGAGTTTCGATATCTCTCTATTGCCAACGTATTAAGTCGGCCTGTAATAAAAGATCCTTTATTTTGACATATAAGCATGCGACGTATTGCGTCTTTTATTTTTGTCCTTTAATAAAATAAAGGCCGCCTGTATTTAAGGAAAATTAGAGGACACCCTTCTTTTAATAAAAGTTCCTTTATTTTGACATAACGTGTCAAAAATGTGAAGAAAGGTCTAATTTCACTGGTATTTTGAATTTATCTTGTCACTTCTTTGGATTTTGGAATTGTATTGTGGAATTGATAATTATTTGATTTTGATTAAACTTTCATCATTAAAGTTGTATGTTGGGTTTTATTTACTAAAAAGAACTCTAAGTAATATTCTCAGATATAGATTATTGATGTTTTGACCCAAAGGAATATAAACAATAACATTTTATTGAAGCTTGAGTGATTACAAAAAGTTGTAAAAAGGAATATTATGTAAATAATTTTAAAGTGTTACTAATTACAATGATCAGACATAGAATATCATTAACTCATTTAAACTCAATATATTTTACATTTTTGTATAGAAATAAATATTTATTATAGATATAAGAGGTAATTTCAATAAATTTTAATGAAGGTTAGGATTTGTTAAAATTCTAGATTCAAAATAGAGTTCAATTCAACAGATAATATAACAACAGGTTAACAAAATAAAACAAAGGTTCAAGTATTTATTTTTGAAACTTTAATCTTTTATAGATTAGAATCTATAAAGTTTTTATTCAAAAATATTAATACACTTTCATTTTCATGCCATCTTCTTCTTTTGGTTCCTATCCGTTTCGAATGTTGGAAATCATATTAGCAATCATAACCTTGCTAGCTGCGATTCGAAACAGTTCCATTGATATTCTCCCTCTACTGGGTCTTCGCTTACCTTTGACTTTATCTTGCAATATGTACTGCAGCAGGGAGTAACAGTGCTGATTTCCCATATGTGTCCCAGATACTACAGTTTTATGCGTTTAATGGTGAACACAATATCCAATTCTGTCTTCATTCCTCCTAGAACCTCCGTGTTCGTGATCCATTTCATGCCATCAGTATTTGTTAATTTAAACACTGCCAAAAAAATTAATAAAAAACCACCATAAGTGGTTAATTCTTAATTTAATTCTTCTTAGCTTAATTCTTCTATTATATTTTTGTCTATCGGGAAGTTTATCTGACAGATTAGATATTAGAGGTCTTTTCATTTCCAGATAACTAATTATTGGGAAGTTTATATAACAGTTTCCTTAGTAGGTATCTGTCTTTTCAGCTCCGGATAACTAGTTAACGGGAAGTTTTTCTTTGTCAGATATCTATTAGTATCTAATCTGTCAGATAAACTTCCTGATAACTATGTAGTTATCCAGAGATGAAAAGAGAGGGCCATAATGGATCGTAATGAACATATATTTTAAACGATAAAAGATCAAACACCAATAGCATGTATATATTTATAAATTTATTATTTAAAACCTGCTAATGATCATAAAATACTTGAAATCAGTCACCAATATAATATTTATATTTATTTATAAATTTATTAACACACTGCAGTCCAATAAAAATAAAATTAGTTTAAGTTAAAATGTCGAACAATATTTTTAAACAAACATACACACAATGTAGTTGCATTAGATTAGCTCCTGGTTGAAAATGTACTGCCACAGCTTCTATATCAATATCAACAGCACACTCATTTGCCAGTATTTCAACGTTTTCTCTATTATCTACTAATCTACTGCAATATTATGTAAAACTGAACAAGCTGATATTATTCTTTGAACAAAAGGTAACTTGCATCTCATTACATGTTAAAATGGGAAATCTCTTTAAAATACCAAATGTTCTTTCAATACCAATTCTTGAAGGGATTTGTGATTGATTATAAAACACAACTTCTATCTGAATATTCTGCAATAATTGTGGCATTAGGTAGTTGTAGTTGAGGACTGGATATCCACTATTCCCTAATAATATATTCTCCAGAAATTCTTCATAGAAATTACCCATAATGCAAAAGTATTTACAAACTCCTAAAACAGTATTTCCAATTGCACTTCCATATTATTGAACGATTAGTATTATGGGATATATGTTGTTCTCTAAACATCTTTACATGATAAAATGATTAAATTTAACGTTTTACTCTTTTCAATTATCTTATTTTAATTTTTATCAACAAATGGAATTTTATAGGTTATTTTTATATTTACAAAAATATTTCATGTCGTTTGTCAAAATAAAAGATTCCTTAACTGCGTTTGCAATACCACTCTTTTAGAGCCGTCCTGTATTTGTCCTTTATTAAATTATCCTGTAATAAAGGATACTTTATTTGCCGGTGGCAATAACTCTCTATTATTACTACCTACATCTAATTTTGACATAAAATAAATATGAAATAAAAAATATATTTTAAAATTTAATTTATTTTTAATCCAGATATAGATATATGATTATCCTTAATAAAATCGCCAACGTAAAACCATAATTTCAAATTTTGCAAAGCTGGAATGATGCGAAGAAGAGATCCTCTTTAATTTGAAAGTATGAGGCTATCACCGCTTATCGTTCCACCATTTACTGCTTTCCAATATACCACCAAATTGCTCTTTTCATTAAACACTGATATTAGTGCTAGATTCACTGTGAAATTCCAGTGCGTTGAACAATTTCCGATATCATATCATTTACGTTTGGCTGTTTCCAAAAGTGTGATGGAAATAATAAAATCTTTTGTCAGATTAATTGCAGTTGTTTTTCTAGTAAAAGTGATCATTAGCGTGGGATTTATTATTCTAGGGGATATAAATAATAATCTACAAATTTACTAATCTACGAGACAGTAATAGAGGTAAAAAAGAGGAATACAAAGGATGGTTTGATAAATAATGTAAAATAGAACTAGGTGAACGAAATAAGTTAAGAATCAGAATGATGCAAATTAAAACACTGAGATGGAGAAAAAATACAACGAACAAAGAAAGCGAGCCAAAAGGATCAGACGATTAAAGAAAAGAAAATACCATGAAGATAAATTTTTTTTTTTTATTTAAATTAACGTGCATGTGACATCTATGGCCATTAGCACGAGTTACAGTTTACATGGTAATATTATAAATTACAAATTATAAATATATAGTTAACATTAGTAGTAGTTAACATAAGTAAAAAAAGATCAGTTAACAATAATTATATTTTGTTTAACAGTTGATTCTTCTCGAGGAATTTGATAACCTTGTTGATTTGGTCTGTACTGTTGAGGACATCTTTGAAGTTAGGACTAATACCAAGCTGTTGGCGTTACGGGTATGTCCTATACGCAGTCTTCGTAAGATTGCCATGTTTTTCCGAGATAAACTAGGGCAGGTAAATAGGTTCACTGAGGGCTTAATTTTATGCAGCACTGAAGTAATTTTATTCCAGTGAATTTGCCAGGTGGATAGAGTGTGCTTCTTCAGTCTGGCTTTTAGATCATTACAGATTTGTACATTAAGTATGGTATCCATCGATGATGCAGCTTTTTTGGCAAGGCAATCGGCTTTTTCGTTACCACTAATGCCAACATGGGATGGTACCCATAATAAAGTGACTTTTGTATTATTTTTAGAAAAGATCGGTATCATTGGTGTTGGAGGTACATGAATTATTGGATGAAAGGCTTGCAACTTCGTCAGCGTCTACGGGATTTAATGTGATCTTAAGCTTTTTAGATAATCTTGTAATTCGATTTTTAAGCGATCTATCAGATACAGCTTGATATATTTGCGTAAGGTCTTCTAAAAGAGACTTAATGTTGGTGGTAAAGTTATGAGCTTCTTTGAGAGGATCACTGCTATCAAAGGAATTTTCCAGGAAGGCAATAAGCTGTAATGCTGTCAAAGAAAATCTCTCTGGGTTAGCACTAATTAATTGTTCAATAGTTGATTGAGCAGAGGGAGTAATTTTACCAAGTTCTTTGTCATCAGTTTTTAATTTCTTTTTAGGAGCTGTTTTAGGAGTTGCAAAGGCTGTGGGAGATTTATCATTTATAGGGTTTAAGTCTGGGGGGTTATCAGTAACCGATAAAGTGGGTGATTCGAGACTTGTGTCGGTAGAATAAGTTCTTTTGATGCAAGGATTTGAAGGTAAGGACACTGACATTAGAGACTGTTCATTTGGAATTATTAAGTCGTTATTAGTTGGATTGATTTCTTCTTTTGAGGAGGAGGAAGGACGAGACATAGTAGAAGGAGTTTCAAATGGGATTAGGCTAGAAGTTGTATTTTGAGAAAGATTGGTAGATATTTCTTGAGGGTTAGAACAGGAGT
Organism: Diabrotica virgifera virgifera; assembly: GCF_917563875.1. Lineage (NCBI taxonomy): Eukaryota > Metazoa > Arthropoda > Insecta > Coleoptera > Chrysomelidae > Diabrotica > Diabrotica virgifera. The sequence goes on from NC_065448.1 coordinate 50,608,607, forward strand.
CTGCAGTGTGTCCAGATTGTTTACATAAGAAACATTCAAGTTTATCCGAAGTGATAAAGATTCTATTATTGTTATTTTCATGCGATATTAAAATTGAGGTATTTAATTCAAAGTTTTCTTTATCCGGTATAATATAGATAGAGCGTCGAAAACTGAAAATGTGAGCGTATTCGTCCTCAGGTGAGCCGCATAGGATAAAAGAGATAGGAGAAGCAAGTTGTAATCGAAGTTCTTCTTTAAGTGCTTGCTCTATGAGTGAATTCGGGATCGAAGGGCTCACGTTGGACAGTAGTAGCCTCTTTGCAGGTGTAATAAGTCTGCGAATAGATACTGTTTGATTTCTAACAGTAATGGTCGGATAATTTTGCAGAAGATTATCCACTACGGATAAGGAAGAAAGATATATGCATATACGCTGGTTAGAAATTCGTGAAGCAAAGGTTATTTCTTTAGGGGTAACAATTTCGCCGATTGCCTTGATGTATTCAAATAGCACGACGTCAGGAAGAGCGTTCATAACGATGGCGAAACTTCTACTGGGACATGATATTGCTGTTGTAGGTTTTTTTGGTGTGATTTTTGTTACTGCGGCGAAGCTGGGTTGTACTGTTTGTGATGATGTTTGAGATGATGTTGATGCCATAATTTGATTTTAATATTCTGGATGCCAAAATATTAAATATGTATGGCCAGTAAGAACTGGCCTAATTTTTTGGTTGTCGATATTTGCTGTTAATTAAAAATCGCCTTACCAGTATTTTTGTTGGTAAACACAGCACATTAACTAACTAGTTTTTATATGATACACTATTAGCAGAGACGATAAGCGAGGAGTACTTTACTCGTTGGCTTCTGAAATGGGAATGAAGATAAATTAAAATGCATACAAGATTAAAAATGGAGAAAATAAAACTTATATCCAGGAGTAAACAATGAGAAAAGGTGTTACCAAAAAAGCCTGTACATTATAAAAGCAAAAATGGAAGAAATTTAGTAAGCAACGAGGAAATACTGAACAAATGGAAAGATCACTTCGAAGAGCTTCTAAAAGAAATACCTACAACAGAATGTGAAGAAGAAGAAGAACAGGAAAGGATGAAGTAACAGCTAAAATGTTCAAATAAGGAGGACAAGCACTAATTTATCATTTGGAAAAATCACTTCTTCTGTTCACGTCTTTCTTTTCTGCCCATATCTCTCGCTTCATATATCTGTCTTACTATTTTTTCTTCTCCTCTTCTCAGTACATGTCCGAGCCATCTAAGTTGTCTTTGTTCGATTGCTGTTGTAACTGGGTGTATTTTCAGATTTTCTCTAAAGGTTTGATTTCTAATTTAATCTTTCCTTGTTTTTCCCTCTATTGTTCTCAAAAATCTCATTTCTGTTCTTATTAGTCCGTTCCTTTGCCTTTTTGTTAATGTTCAAGATCCACAGGCATAGGTTAGAGTGGGTTTCACAATCTTTTTTACTATTTCCGTTTTTATATTCTTAGGTATTTCTTTCTTTTTTAAAAAGTTACTCTTAATAATATTGTACAGCTCACCAGTATTTGCAATTCTTTCATTTATGTCAACTTCTAATTTTCCATCCTGGCTTATGATTACCCCCAAATACTTATATCTGTCTACCTGTTCAAGTTGCTTGCCATCTACTTCTATTTCATGTTTTCCTTTTTGTCTTCCAATTATCATTGTTTTTGATTTTTCTTTGTTTATTTTCATGTTTCTGATTTTTAGCTCTTCATACAATATGTTTATATTTTCTTGTAATTGTTTTTCTGACTCCTCAATGATCACTATGTCGTCTGCGTAGCATAGTTCTGTTATTTGTATCATTCTCAACTTCCAATATCCTACATATTTTCTCCATTTGTGTTTGCATTCTTTTATTACGTCATCTAGTACTAGGTTAAAGAGTAGTTTCTATTATTTGTCTTATTAGGAAAATCTGATCGTTCGTCCCTCTTTCTTTTCTGAAACCACTCTGGCTCTCCTCAAAGGTGTTTTCTAGTTTTTCTCTTAGCCTGTTTTCTAGTATACTAGCATAAAGTTTTCCTACTGTGCTTCCAAGTGTTATTCCTCTATAGTTTGAGCATTTTTTGCTATCTCGCTTTTTATACAATGGTGTTACAATGCCTATCTGCCGGTGGTACTTTCTTTTCTTTCTTAGCTTGGTTGATGATATTTAGTAATTCTTGTTGTCTTTCTTCATTCATGTATTTGACCATTTCTGCAGTTATATCGAAATGTCCCGGTGCTTTTCCCATCTTAATTTTATTGATTGTATTTCTTAATTCATTTTTTGTTTAATTTCTGTTCCTGTTGCTCTTGTGGGGCGTGTTGATTCTTGTTTTGTTCTATCTTATCTCTTTCTACCTGTTCCCCTTCCAAGAGTTCTTTAAAGTATTATTTCAACCTCTCCATAATATCATTCTTTTCTGTAAGTATGGTTCCATTCTTATCCTTCACGTTTTTCAATGTATTTGGTTTTGGTTTTATCATGCTCTTAAGAGTGTTATAGAACAATTTCTGGTTTTCACTAAATGCTTTTGTTAATTTATTTCCAAATTCTACCCACGTTCTGTCTCTGTTATTTTTAACCATCTTTTTAACTTCTGTTCTTTCTTCATTGTACTTGTCATAGCTTTCTTGATTTCTGTCTGTTAAGTATTTTTTCCACAGTTGTTTCTTTTCTTGTACTACTTTTTCTAAGTCTTTTGTCCACCATGCCCTGCTATTAATAAACTTTTTTTTGGTACGCGGGATCCTCTATTAATTTGAGTCCCCAAATTTGATTTTTTTGTACTTTTACCTGCAGAAGCCACACTGATATTTTCCGATTATCTTCTCTGTGTGCGGTTGTAGTCTTTGGTAAATTACATTTAATAATCTTAAATTAGCAGGACAATGCTTCACTAGTCATTACATTTCATTAAGTCTCCCTTTTGGAATATTGGGATTATAATAGCGAGACGCCATTCATTTGGTATTTGTGTTTAATTCCAGATTTCAGTTAAGCATTAAATTTTATTAATGTATATTCACAAATATAACACGTTGACTTATGTATAATTTTGGTACGCGGCAAACTAAGCGATAAACACAGAGGAGCTTTTAGAAGGAAAGGCTGCAGCTTTGAACTTTTTTAAAAGGGCCGTGCTAAGCCCAAAGACCGCACAAATTTTATACGAGATATCCAGATTTAAAGTTTACAGAGAGTTAAAAAAATTATTACTAATTTTTATAAAAAAGATGGGAACTTTGACGCCTTTCTGATATTTGCAGTGAATTTTCCACGACGGCTTCAACAGGAGCTTCTTCTATGTTATCGTTATAACAATTCATGCACCCCACATCGTAACAATATTTTAATAATACACAACTTCTAACAACCTGTTGACTCAAAGACTATTTTTTAACTGGTTGTTTTTCAATGATGAATCTATAAATACTAACTCCCTGAAGACCCCAAAATTATTAACCCTAGTAATATGATCGTGAAGATTATTAATTCTATGTACATAGTTTACAAAGTTCAAATTCCAGAATTTAAATCCTTTTAAAATTTCCAGAAATGTTTAATTATGATTTAAATTGATCCTGATAACTTACAAATTTACAACAATAAAATATTTGTATACCTACCCTTTTTACTAAAAAACACCCTTACGTCATTCATGATTTCTGACGTCAGAACATTAGATTATGGACTGGTTGTTCGAACGCTAATCAAAAAGTTGATTATAACCAAGTTCCCTTAACAACAGATGCACATGCACATGGCTCAGGATAGAGAAAGATGGAGGAGCGAAGGGGAGGCCTATGTCCAATATTGGATGTCGCAAGGCTAATAGATAGATAGACGATTAAAATATAAATAATATGAATAAAAATATTTTAATACAGTAGAATAATACGAATAAAAAGTATTTTTATTTCTATAACTACACTTTAGTATTTTTTTATTTTTTAGTGTTAGGTAAGGTTAGTTAAATATAGATAGCAGGGGAACAATATTCAATAGATCTGTCCAAATCCTAGCATATGCAGAGGACGTGGACATTATAACAAGAACCAGAGCGAGAACTGCGGAAATCCTAACCGAGCTAGTAGCAGCAGCAGAACAAATGGGGTTACATATAAATCGAAATAAAACAAAATTCATGGCGACTAACACAAACACAAGAGCTGGAAATATTGACGCAGATCTAATCATCAATGACCAAAACTTCGAAGCGGTCAAAAAATTTCATATATCTAGGGACATCGGTTAACCCCAATAAGAACACATCAGAGGAAATAAAAAGACGAATAATAATTGCAAACAGGTGTTATCATAGTCTATCAAAGTACTTAGCTAACAAACGTCTGTCTCAAAAAACTCGTATAAGGCTGTATAGAACATTGATAGTCCCCGTTCTCACATATGGATCAGAGGCATGGACGTTAACTAAAACAGATGAATCCGCTCTGTCGATTTTTGAAAGAAAGGTGCTACGTAAGATATTCGGAGCAGTCTGTGAGAACGGAATATGGAGGCGTAGATATAACTTTGAACTGCAGAATATCTACAAGCATACGTTTGGTGGAAAAGATATTATCACTATAATTAAGTGAAACCGCCTGCAGTGGGCAGGACATGTAGCCCGGGCCCCTGAATCGAACATGATAAAAAAGATTCTAACAGCGCAACACGTGGGAATGAGAAGACGGGGTAGACCAAAGCTGAGGTGGATGGACGGGGTAACACAGGATGCCGAGAAGATCGGAGTCGGCAACTGGAAAATGCAAGCAAGGGACAGAACAGAATGGCGTAGAAAGCTTGAGAAGGTCGAGGCCCTCTATGGGCTGTAGCACCAAGATGATGATGATGAAGGTTAGTTAAATAAAGAATAACACTAAAATTAATAGGTATAGTCGGTTCGCTAAACTCAGACACAACTGGCTAGTGATTTTAGTATGTAACTTTTTTGGTTTTGGCCAATTTTGCCAAAATTGGCAAAATTACTAACTATTTAATAATAATTACCTATTTAGTAATGATTTTTTTGCCAATTTGACTAAATTAGCAAAATTACTTACTAAAATCACTAACCAGTTGTGTCTGAAATTAGCGAACCGACTATACCTGTAAACACGTAATTGAGAAAAAAAAATTAAAAGCCTTAATTTCTTTGTAAACAACCTTGTGCTATACCTACAATATTTTACTCGTATTCTGCTATTATGCTACTACTACTATAATACTATTCGGTGCATGCACCTGTCATTTTTAACCTTAAAATAATAAATGATGTATTTTATTGGTTACGCACTATGATATTGTTGTTAATTAATATATTTTGGCAAGTAATGAAAATCCATTGACATCATTAATCAGAATTAGGAATTACAGTTATTATTTGTACTACAGTAAACAAAAACAAAGAAAATATCTCCGATAGAAAATAAATGATGCTTAGCTTCTTACTGTATAAGCATGGTCATGATAAAAAGTCATATTTTAATGTTTTGGCAATGCGCTGACGTCAGAAATCTTGAATGACGTAAGCGTGTTTTTGTAGTAAAAAGGGTATAAGTGGGGATTTCTTTATTACTTTATCATCATTTTTAAGAGGTTATTATGGTAATGAAATTATTTGTGAGCCTTCTAAAGAAAAACCATAGCATTACGACTATGCTTATACCGAGAATAGTATATTATAGATATATAATTCTAAAAACAACAATACACGATAGAGAATTGGAAAATGATTATTTTTATTTATTGATGCTTTCATATGAAAATAAACATTGATTTTTGTATTCACTCGTATTCTGTTCGTTTTGTTGGTTTAGAGTTTAGAGTGTAATCAACTATAAAATGCAATACTTACTCAACTGGAGCTTTTCGAGTATCAACGGGTAAAATTCCTTTGCTGTACTATTGTTGGGTTCGTACTGGAGAACTGCAAGAAAATTAATTAATATCAGCGGTAGCAGACGTGAAAATGGCTAATGTTCGTTTTGACGGGCGTATTAACAATGGGTAATTATTTTGGAAAGCATTTAATTAAAACGAATAAATGCATAGATTAGTATAAATCAGGTCATGAAAATACAGGACGGCCGGAAGAAAATGAAACAGAGGATTGTCAGAAACCGCGATAACATTTTTGAAAAACTCAGCGACAGGTTTTGATTAAAAGCCAACGCGTTTTTCCGGCATGTTCGATTATTTTACTTTCATCCTCAAGCAAGGATAAGAATCACTCCAAATATTTTTTAATATCAATGGAGGCAGTGCCGCGCCAGCACGTGTTAGCGCCTGTGTGCAAAACATTTAATGGCGCCCAAAAATACCCGTTGTATATAAACAATGTGAATAAAAATGAACAATTATTTATTGTAACCAAACAAAAATATCTAAAAATTTTCATACATGCAAAGGAAAAAGTTAAGATAATTAAGTAAAAATAAATCTTTGGCGTATCAACATAAAAAACCAAAGATACAGGTAAACATGAAAATAAATATCTATTTCAGAAAAAATTCACTTTTCGCGCCTTCAGTTCGAGAAATCTTTTTATAACATGGTGAATATCATCTAATATTGACGACTCTATAGAGATGATAGATACATTTGTCAACCGCTCTTATCTTGACTGACGGTCGATCTTTAATAATGTTTTATAAGTTTCAGTTTAGAAAGAAATCGTTCAGCAGTTGCAACAGATATGGGCAGAATGCGAATAGCTGTTGTTAAATTCGGGTAAAGTTAATTCAAGTATTATTCCAGTTCTCAATACAAGTAGGGGAGAGTTGGACAAAACGGGATACCATTCGTGTTTACTTTTACTACGGAAAATATGTTAAAAAAATTATCATAATATTATTTTTTATAGGTATAACATTTATTGCAGCACACAAAATACATATCTTTAGCTATTTTTAATAACTGGTAAATAGTAAAAAATATATTTATTAAAGTCATACACATCCCGTTTTATCCAACCAAGGTTGGATAAAACGGGATAGGTTTATAATATTTAATTTTTTGTATACAATTATCTAAAACTTAATTTATGTCTAAATTAAGTAGACATTAAACTGTATAGTAAAATTTACTCTTGAAATAATAATACCTTCAGTAGTCAGAAACTTAAAAATAGGCGTTTTTTATGTTTTATGGCAAAATGGGAAATAAGACCTTTTATTTAGGACTAGATACGTATATCAGAACAAAAGTCACATAAAAATATGTTGTTCTTCTCTGCGGTATGAGAAAACGCTTCATATCTCTATTTAAAAAATTAATAGGCCAACAAATAAATAGGTGGATAAAACGGGACATAAGAAACTGTATCCCATTTTATCCAACTTATAAGTGTCCCGTTTTGTCAAACTCAAACATTTTTCAAAACCAAAATGGCTGCTGCCTAAATGTGAAAGTAAAATTAGGTAGACTTCACATGAGAATATTCGTTAATGACTGCTTAATTAAATGTAATAGTCACCGGAATTATATTTTTATATATGTAGGCAGTATAATGTAGAAAACAACGTACTTAAAAGTACAAAGTATCAAAAAAATAGAGTCAAACAATTCTAAACACAACAACTTTTCATCAAATAGTGGCATCGAGGTAAAACGAACTGAGAATGTTAAACATATTGATAACAAGTTTTCGTCGTTGTTCGATTGATAGCACCACTAGTTGGGTCTCTAGACCAGGTATCCCGCTTTATCCAACTATCCCGTTTTATCCAACTCTCCCCTATCATTCCAGAGATGCAGAGACGTCAATTGTGACATATACGCATGTCGGTTGATTACGAGATAGCGTTTGATCGGGTACAGCACGCCAAAATAATGTAAATACTAAAAGAAGCACTAATTAACAACCAAGATCTGAAAATACATACATACATAATCGATGTTCCTCTTATACCGGTAGGTGTCGAGGTGTCTTCTTTACTCTTTATTATCTGCGAACTTACGCCACTTTTTTCTGTCGCTACCTAATTCTTTGGCTTCCTGCCACGATTTTCCTCTATTCGTCAATATTTCCATTACATTTGTATTCCAGGTTTTCCTTGGTTCCTATTTTTCCCTATCGGGCCTCGCTTCCCATGTCATTTTTACTAGTCTGTTGTCATTCATTCTAAATAGGTGTCCAGTCCATTTTAATTTCTTTTCATGAATTTATTCCTTTGTTGTTTTTACTTTGAATTCTCTTCTAATATCTTCGCTACGTCTTTTATCAGTTCTTCTAGCTCCCACGACTTTTCTTAAATACCTCATTTCCGAGGCTTTCAATCTTGTTTGTCGTTCAATACCCAATTTTCTGCTCCATATGTAGTGATAGGTACGTAAATCGTTAAACATATTACTATTTTGGCTTTCTTTGTTATTTCCTTTTAACAAAAGGAAAAGATCTGAAAATAATTAAAAACATTTACTGGAATCAGACTGCAAACCTCAGAGTTAATGGTGAACACACAACGAATACGTGAAAATCATGCGTGCATAATTATTTAACTCTTTTAACAAATGCTGAAGCTGTATAATTCATATATTTCTTCAAAAAAATCGTCCCCCTCCATACCTATCTAGATGATCATTAAATCTGTTTTTTTTCCAAATTTCTACACAGGAGTTTTATTGTGAGTTTTCTGTACTGTCGTTAAAATTATGTAAAAATTTGAAAGAATTAACATGATTTTCCAACATGAAAATCTTTCATTTACTGACATTAATGCTTGCGCGAGAACACAATAAAAGAAATTAACTTTGTATGACATTTTAGGCGGTGGCCTCAAATAGACGCTGTAGGCTGCGTACAGCGCCACGCCGTGGAAAAATTGTTCATTTTCGTTACTTTTAATAAACTTTGAAGGATAAAAACTATCTTACAACCGAAATAGTTAAAAAGAGTAATTCTAAAACAATTTCAAATTACGGGGTGAATTAAATTGAGCACAGACTTAGCCGGTTACCACCAGTAGACGCCATAGGCTGCGTACAGCGTGTATTATTATTATCCAGATTTAGCCATACGGCTCACACTCCCTCTAAGGGGAAAATTGACTCATCCCAGATACCTACGGTATCAAAAGGATTGAGCTCTGGTGGGACTCTTTCCGTGTTTTCGAGCCCTAGGTGACTTGGTATGCAGGTGTATCTCCCAGAAATTTTCGTACACATCTGGCCGTTGCGAGTGTTGCGTAAATTATTATTTCAGATTTAGCCATACGGCTCACACTCCCTCTAAGGGGAACATTGACTCATCCCAGATACCTACGGTATCAAAAGGATTGAGATTATTATTATCCAGATTTAGCCATACGGCTCACACTCCCTCTAAGGGGAAAATTGACTCATCCCAGATACCTACGGTATCAAAAGGATTGAGCTCTGGTGGGACTCTTTCCGTGTTATCGAGCCCTAGGTGACTTGGAATGCAGGTGTATCTCCCAAAAATTTTCGTACACTTCTGGCCGTCGCGAGTAGTACAGCTTTCTGCATGGTCTTATAAAGATGTTCATTCAGACCCAGCTTTTTTATGCTTTCGAGGAGGGTCTTCGGAATGACTCCAGTAGTAGACATGATAATCGGTATCGTCTGGGTACTTTGCATTCTCCATTGCCTTCGTATTTGAATTTCCAGATCTCTGTACTTGGCGATCTTTTCAGTAAATTTACTACGGAGATTATTGTTGTTAGGTATCGCCACATCAATTAGTGTTGTTTGTTTTGTTAATTTATTAACTAGTACGAGATCTGGTCTATTATGTGCCACTGTTTGGTCTGTGAGCACAGTGCGGTCCCAGTATAGCTTGTAGTTGCCATCCTCAAGCATACTCTCAGGGACGTATTGATAATACGGGAGATGGTCCGTTTGGAGAAGTCCCAGCTTGATAGCTATCTCCTGATGAAGGATTTTTCCCACTGCGTCATGCCGTTCCTTGTATTCAGTTGCAGCAAATGCCTGGCAGCCCCCTGTAATATGTTGGATGGTTTCTTGGGCTTGACATCCATATCGGCATCTGTCGTTTTGAACCTGAGGGTCTTTGACGATATATTTCAGGTAATTTCTGGTTGGTATAACCTGATCCTGAATGGCCAGTATTGATCCCTCCGTTTCAGGGAACATCTTTCCTGATGTCAACCAATAGTTCGACGCTGTATTGTCGACATAGTCTTGGCTGACCTCATTGGGATGTCGCCCGTGTAGAGGTTTACCCATCCAGGTGCGCAGTTTTTCGTCTTTAGTGAGGTGGTTTATGCGCATTTCTGGTTCCCTCAGTTTAATCGGTGTTGTGTCATCTACTGCGCAGTTAGCGCGATGTAGAGTAGATGTCTCAGCCTGCATCTGAAAATAAGTTCTAAAGTTAGCTGATTATCCAGATTATTATTATTATTATTATTATTATTACATAACAAGTAAGGGCAGAGGAGCAAGCTCCTATTATGCCCAAAAACAAAGAAAAATAACAATGTATAATAACTACTGACAGTTACATAAAATAAGAGATATTAGTAAAATATCCATAGAAAATTTAACATCGTGCAATTTTTATGTATGAAATATTGTCGTATCCAGTCTGTTTTTAAACGTATTCACTGTAGTTGCTGATATGGTGTCTCGATCTAAATTATTCCAAATATTAAATATCCTGTTAGGCAAGAAGTTTACTCTGGACCGTGCTATTGCCTGCTACTTCTTTAATTTGTATTGGTGGCCTCTTAATCTATCATCTCGGTTTATGGTAAACATGGTATTTAGGTTTCCAAAGTTGTATTTCAGAATTCGGAAGCACAAAATTAGATCACCTCGAAGACGTCGACGCTCGAAAGTCGTTAGATGAGCCATGGTGAGTCTATCTTCATAACAAGGTCTTACGCGGCCGAATGCGAGTCTTGTAGCTTTACGCTTCACATTTTCGATTAATACCTTGTCACGAGCGAGATCTGGATTCCAAACCGGTCCTGCAAACTCAAGAGTAGGTCTGACGTATATTGAATAAAGTCTGCACATGGAATTTAAAGAAATACGTGTAAAACACTTACGTATCAGAAATAGTTTCGAGTTTGCACGTTTACACACCGACACAATATGCTCCGACCAATTTAAGTCACTGTTAATTATCACTCCGAGGTCGTTGTGGGAGGTTACCGAGCTTAAGGGATGTCCATTTATAAAGTACGGTAGTGACGGGTTGTTCTTGCCAATGTGTAGTACAACGCATTTCTCAATGTTTAGAGGAAGTAACCATTCCAAGGACCACTTCAATATTGTATCGAGATCATGTTGAAGAACATGTTGGTTAACAATAGGATTAACGTACAACTTGGTATCATCAGCGTAAATGGAAAACTTACTAGATATAATGAGTGGAAGATCGCTTGTATAGACACAGAAGAGAAGTGGTCCAAGTACCGATCCTTGTGGAACTCCGCTCTTGACAGGTTTATCTGATGAATATGCTTCCCCAACACGAACTCGGAAATACCTATCAGATAGGAAATTCTGAATCCAAAGGTTTAACTTTCCGCGGATACCAAAGTGATCCAATTTAGCTAGTAGTCGACGCTTGGGAACACGGTCGAAAGCTTTGGAGAAGTCTAAGTAGACTACGTCAACAGGATGCCGATCGTTTAAAGATGACGACCAATCGTTAACACAATGGAGTAAATTCGTGATTGCTGAACGACCTTTAATAAAACCATGTTGTTGGTGAGAAATCACATTTTCGTGAAGGAGAAACTCAGACATAGCTTCGGAAATAATGGCTTCCATGATCTTGCTGACAATAGGTACTAGGCTGATTGGGCGATAATTATTGCAATCAAGTTTATTGCCTTTCTTAAAAATAGGAGTAACCGAAGCCAATTTCCACGATGAAGGGAGATAACCCTGATTAAAGGAAGTATTCATCATAAGGGATAGAGGGATTGCTACAGAATCTGCGCATTGTTTTAGGAAAAAGGAGGTTAGTCCGTCCAAACCAGGCGATGAATTGTTGCGTAGTTTCCGTAAATGTTGTTTAATTACCTCCGGTGTGAAAGAGATGTCATTAAGAGTTGCATGCAAACGTGGACACATTATTTGAGGAACGGCATCATTAGGTTCATCTGTAAAAACCTGAGTGAAAAACAGCGATAAAGCATCAGAGGATTCTTTATTCGAGGAACAATAAAGACACGTCGGCTTTTTGAAGCAATGGTGTGGAGACTTTAGATGATAAAGATGTGCGAATGTACCGGAAAATTTTCTTAGTATTATCACTTGCAATGATAGATTCTTCAAAATCTTTCCTTAGGTTTAGCAAAGATTGTTTTACTCTATTGGAAAATCTACGGTGAACAAGAAAATCATCAAGGGAACCTGTGCGTTTATAAGATTGCCAAAGCTTCCGTTTATGTCGAATTAAGCGTGTAGCGGCAAGGTTGATCCAAGGTTTTAATTGATTTCTAAACAGCTGACGTTCAGTTGTGTGAACTGAAATAGTTCTAGTTGTAGTGTCAAGAAAAGTGTCCCACATTGACGAGGGATCGATTAAGTTATGAAAAAGGTTATTCCAATTAAGTTGATGTAAAGCGGAATTAACTTTAAAGAAATCTGTAACTGTTATAGTCTTTGTATACATTTTGTTAAGACTTTTCGATAAGTTAAACTGAATGTGGAAAGTTATCACTGCGTGATCGGATTTTCCAATTGGAGAAGATATGTCTATCGTTGAAATTAATTGTTCTTCGTTTGTAATTACCAGGTCGACCGTTGATGGTTGATTATTAAGTCTAAATCTAGTAGGTTTGGTGATAAGTTGCGACAGGTTGGAATTTATAATAAAATTTTTAAATAAATTATGAGAGCTAACACCGTCAGATAACGAAATAGCTGGCCATGAGATATCGGGAAAGTTAAAGTCACCTACGATAACAAGATTGTCAAGAAGTGATATTTCCTCAAGTAATTCAATAAAAAGATTATCAGTTCCTGGTTGGGTATCAGGGGGACGATACAAGCAAATTAGATTCATGGTAAATGAATTTCTGGTGATAGTCAGGTGAAGAATATCTAATCCGGCAGTCTGAATATCTTTAGCACAAATAGAAAAGTTATTAGTAATTAACTCCGAAAGATAAATACAGACCCCACCTCCTACGCGATTTTGTCGGTCTTTACGATAAATAGTGTAACTAGGTATGGCAATTAAAGAGTCAGGAATATTATTATTCAACCAACTTTCAGCTATACAGATAATATGAGGTGTTATTAATTGAATATTACATACAAATTCAGTAAATTTAGCATTAAGTGAAGCAATGTTTGTATAAAGAAGTAGCCAATCGTTGAACATAGAGGAGTTTGGGTCAATGGCGAAATGTAGTAATTTTAGGAATGCCTTGGATGTACTTAATTGTCAAGTCCAGTTCACCATTGTTTTTTCTAGTTTCCAGTTCGCTTCGAAGGTCTTTCAGACGTTGTTGTTGAATTGGAGTTTTGTCGTCAATTATGGAGAAGGATTCAGTGTCTTTATCTTCTAGAAGCTTGAATTTGTTGCGTAGAATTTGTTTAGCAAAATAGTCGGAAGACATAACCACTTTTAACATACGAGGGAAACGTTGATTAGGTTTGCCAACCCTGTAAAAACTCAGCGGAGTTTCTTGACACCCAACAGAACTTAATACCGATGTAATAACATTATTGTCATGATCTTTTTTAGCCTGAGATGTAGAACCCACTTCGGGGACGCCTCTGATTAACACATTTTTGGCTCTTGTAATACGATCAACAGCTTCGTTAGCTATATTATCCGCAAATTCTACTGATTTAAGAGAGTCAATCTGCTTTAATTTTTCATTTAATTCGGCCAGTTTATTATCAAATGCATCCATTTTACTGTTAATATCTAATTTGAGATCAGATAAAAGATCCTTAATTTGAGAAATGTTAGCAACGTTTGTGTTACAAGAGTTGCACAGAATACAAATACCACGAACTTTCTGTCTGGTTACCCGATCGTCAAGTGAAACCTCTGTGCAGCCCATGTGAATTTGTCGTTTACATCCATCGCACTGAAGTTTTCGATCGTTGGCAGGTATCGGTTTTAAACAATTCCCACAATTAGGTGACGTAGGCATTGTAAAGTTTTTACTTTGAATATGCTGATAAGGTTTACGAATATGATAAAATGTACTCACAAAAACTGTTCCAAAAGGCACTTTAGATTGCAAATTTTACACTAACTAATTAGCACTTTTTGTAGAGTTTATTGCACTTAATAGGATAGTTTATGTCTAAGGAATTAATAATTAGTATATTATACAAAATCAAACGATTTGTTCGGAGCTACGAAATACGTGGCGATTGACTTGCCAGTAGCCGAAAAAGTTGAACAGCTATTGTACGCTACAGCCTAAGGATCCAAAATCGGTTCGTCTTTATGTTCGTAATCGAACTGTCAGCTTTTTTCCGAAGCCGTAACTGTGTGGCTGGTTGATAACTGGGCTCCACATCCAGTTTCTCTGCAGTTTCATTTGCTGTAGTAATAAAATCATTAAATTTGCTATCTGTCCGAAACTCGAGCAACAATTGTTTTATCAATCTCGTGTAAAGCATTTAAGGCCACCAGCGTATTCATTGATTTTAATTGAAACATTTTGCTAACGAAGTTAACTTTCATCAGAACTTTATACCATAGGTATGTAGACTGAGTAACTGAGCATATGAATGTAAATGTTGATATTTTATCTCCTAAACATCTAGATTGATATTTTGAATCACGATATTTATCCGAATGTGTTATATTACATAAAGCATAATTTTCTGGTAAAATTTGGTATAATGGCTTCAAAGCATCAATTCTGCTGGACCAGCGTGTATTAGATAAATGCTTTAAAGCCAGAATTGCAAAGTGTTGTTTTATGATATCCCAACGTTTGGTAGAAGCTGAAAAAAATGGGCAAATATTATTAGGTTTGTTCTAGCATCAGTTTCAAACGGTTTGAAACCATCAGCGAATACTCGACCAGCGCGACTAGAGGGAATAGTACTGGTGACTGTATTATGTTCTCTCACTGACCAACTGTTTGATGACGGTTTCTGACTAGTTTGACTGTTTGCTAGAACAAACCTATTATCACACGCCTAAAATTTTTGTGAAAACTCTAGTGGCGCCCCTTAATTGCTGGCGCCTGTGTGCGCCGCACACATTGCACACGTGGACGGCGAGGCATTGAGTGGGGGTCAATTAAGATAGCCCTTACAATTCCCTATACATTAGTCTTTAATTTTTTTTTAATTTGGTCCAATACTTTACTTTATTTATTTAAAAAGACCTTTAAACTTTAAATTGTATTCACTTGCTTAATTAATTTAGTACGCCATTGGTTTAGATTTTAATTTTGTCTTTGTATAGCTTTTGTTTTTTGTCACATGTGTCACACTAAGTAAATAATATGATCTAAACACATAAAAAACATGAAATTTGTAGTCTTTGAAAATTTATTACCATCGTTTATTCCATTCCGAAAAGGGTAGATATCGTTTCGCTGTATTTTATGAAAAATATGCCAATATAGGAGCTTAGTAATTTAATGAACGACATCAAGATAAACACGTAAGGAGGAAGTACGTTTTGGATTTAGTAAAAAAAAATTCAGGAAGCTGGTTATGTGGGTATTAAAAAATGAGAAACTGAAGGACCTGTAGTTAACGAATCTAGTGAAGTTACAGTATTAGAACATGTTCATAGATTCCATGTAAGAGACAAGGAGCAGCTATATCTGGAATCAAAGGAACCAGCCAGCGTCCAAACCATTCTAAAGAACAAATTCCATCCGTATAAAAACTTTTTATATAATTCCATCCGTATAAAACGTATTTTCGGCTGCAATGCTATTCAAATGGGGATTCATTTTTTTTAATCCTGAGAAAACTAATAAGTATTTTTGAAAAATTTATACGCAAAATGAAAGATTATGTTATTAGCGAGGGCTGAAAGTCCCTGAACACTTCTATAATGTTTATTTTAATAAGTTACAGGTGTGAAAAACTAAGAGAAAATTTAGTGTGATTTTTAATTTCAAATATCTCATTCAAAATAAACTTTTTATTTATTCTAAGGGACTTTCGGCCCCCTGTAATAATGTAGTCTTTCATTCTGCGTTTAAATTTTTCAAAAATATTTATTAGTTTTTCAGGATTCAAAAAAAATGAACGCAATTTCGGTGGTAGTATTTTCCAAATCTATCTTTGTCATACAACGCACTCAGTCGAATAGAATATTGTCAGCATATTGTCAGTCAGACAGTGACAATTTTAAGTATTTGACATGACATCGGGAATATTTTGAGTTGTTGATTAAATAATATTGATAGTGTATTTGATAAATAATTGATTTAAGACGTGAACTTAATAAAAAGTTATTTATTGTTTATTATTTATGGAAGGTCTAAGCAGAGAATACACTAGGATATATTCAGTGATCCAAGTATTTTGTTGTTAAATATGTTCAAAATTGTAAGCGTTTCATAGTAACAATATATTTTAAAAAAATCACTTTATCAGTTTTTCTCTTTTCTCGATTGATTATTAGTTTTTGTTGTACAGTAGATAAATTATTACAATCACTGAATGCATAGTTAGTGAAAAAATTATCATATTAATTAACTGAATTAATAATTAATGCAATTAATTATACAAGTAACAGTTATCCAAGAACATTCAAAAGCCATCTTTAAAGTTAATGATGACATTTGACATTGTCAAGTAAAGTTTACATATCCATACCAGTGAGAATTTTACTACACGTAATTTGCCTTGTAAAGACAGGAAAAGTAGGGATAGCCGTAAAATATTTAAGAATTATGTACCGGTGGCCTTAAATGCTCTGGTTTATTAACAAAGGAATTTAATGTAATTGAGAATGACGATGAATTATCTGAATCCACTTCACAGACACCTTTATCTTATTTAACTTTTGAAAAATGTAATATTGTTTTCACATACCTACATAGTAAAGGCGGGTTAACATTCCTAGTGAATAACGAACGTGGCTCACGCTTACTTAGATGGCTCTTGTTACACGACTAATAAATTGTAAACAGATGTTCATGCAGCAAGATTGTCTCACGCATGGTCTACGCCACGCCACGATAGACATTAAACAAGGCGGGTTGACATTACTAGTGAACAACGAACGTGGCTCACGCTTACGTAGTTTGCTCTTGTTACACGACTAATATAAACAGATGTTCGTGCAGCACGATTGTCTCACGAATGGTCTACGCCACGCCACGATAGACATTAAACATGTTAAATAGTTCACGCTCTAAAGACAGTCGTAGATAGTTTGTATTTGATTAAGCACGTGCTTTTACGGTAAAAGTTTTACCCTCAAAAATGAGTATGTGAATGAACGGGAGACCGTTATATGTTAGATTTGTAGAATTGTACGAAAGTGATCCTATAGGTACTTATGTACTCTGGAGTTTGGAATGATTCTGACGCAAGGTATAAAAAGATTGATGCACAAAACATAGCAGTAGAAAGACTTGTTGCTCAGCTTTGAAATTGAAAATTTTACAGCAAAACATGTAGGTATGTACTAGAGAAATAATAGCCATTATGTATTTCGCAGGTTGTAATAGTAGCCTCTAATACAAATGACGATGCCATGTCCACTACTAACAGATAAAACTCTCGTGGTCAGTGTAAACACAATAACATTGCACAGAAGCGTAGATAACGCTTGTTTTTTAGTGTGAACCACTTTCGTTGTTCACTAGTAATGTAAACCCGCCTTTATTTTGCAATACCGCAACATCATCCTTGTTGTCTATCTTTTCCCACTTGTTCGAGGAATTTCAATTTTAACTTTATTGCAAACAAAAAATCCTACAAACATTTCTGTATTCGACGTTCATACAATTCTGCACTGTCTCTTGCCTTTCAAAAAATCGAAATGTCGAATCGGTCGTCTAGATACTTCCTCCAAATTGCGTGTGCTATATAATACTCCTATAACTCGGTTTACGTATGCAAAATGCAATGTTGAAAGTACATCTACCAATGGAAGTCTAAAATTTCTGTCCTTTTCAATACTGTTTCGTGACGAACCACATTTTACTTGAAAAATATGCGGCAAAATATGTAAACGAATTATGTTGTTGCATTCCGTTTGTGAATGTTCAAATACTGGTATATTTTGGAAACAGTTAATATTAAATTTTATAAAAAATTAATATTTACCACTAACACCAGAAGTGACGACAAATGAAGGAAGAAGTATTGATAGGGACAGGTAAAGCAAGCATTAAGGAAACTAAAAAATAAAAAATCAACGGGGGGGTCACAATACCGAACGATCTAATGAAGTACGGAAAATCAGATCTAACTAAACAACTATTAAAACTAATTCAAATAGGTGCGAGTAATAGAACAAAATAGAATACCACAAGAATGGAAATCAAGCAGCCTAATTTTTTAAAATGAGAGAAAAATCGGACCCGAGGACTAAAGACAAATTAATTTATTAAACACAACATTAACAACCAAAGTGATAACAAATAAACTAAAATGAAAGTATAACGCTAGCAAGAGAACAAGGTTTTAGGTCAGGAAAATCATGCACCGATGCGAATTTTTAACTATGAGATTTTTGTCTTCCTTTCGGGTTTTACCCTCTACGGTAAGCCGAATTAGCCGATGCTATATTTATAATAAGACAAGTGAATACAAGAGAAATCAATGGAGCTATTTTCAGAAAAAATTTTAACTATGAGATTTTTGTCTTCCTTTCGGTTTTTTACCCTGTACGGTAAGCCGAATTAGGGCGGCATATTTCCCTCATTAAAAATGCCAACAGTTGCCTTAGGGCTTACAATAACGAACTAAAATCTGAATACCGGTATTTGATATTTGAAATTTGAAATATCGGGATACCGGTATTAAAACCGGTATTATTAATAAAAAATTTACTAGTTATATTATTACTATTAGTGTGTATAATGACATGGATTTTAAAACAAGCTGTTTAAAAATAAAATTTTATCCAAATTTTTGGGCGATAAACGATCTCTTCTTAGGTTTGTTAACTGCCAACACTTTGAAAATACTTTTTCGGAAGGTACTGATGTGACAGGTATTGGCAAAATTTGTCAATATTTAATATTTTATAGCCAAATAATAAAGCTCACGAAAAGTGTATTTGTATTTTTTCCAAAATTCCATCGGGTTTTTTTCTTGCGAAATGTGACATTTTGCAAGAAAATGTGGGACGTAAAACATAAAAAATCGTTTTATATTACAGACACCGCCGCTTCTCGATGGTGCGAAATTGTTTCTTGTAATTAATTTATATTATTTTAAATGAGATTTATATTGTGCATAAATTCAATTTTTATCAATTAATGTAATACCAAAATACCGGTATTTTAACATAAATACCGGTTTTTATTACCGGACAAAAATCGTCCGGGATTCTGGTATTCGGGATCCCGAAATCCCGGTATTGTAAGCCCTAGTTGCCTATTATACGTTCATATTTCAATCCTTCTTTATTTGATGTTATTTTCCATCTATTATTTTTTAATTTGTGATTAACGCATTTCCTTTTATTTATATTTTCTTGCCTACATTTTTGAAGTGAAAACTTCTTTAGACACGTTGTGCGATTTTTGGATAGGGAAAAAGCATTGAATTGGGGACCGTCATCGCGAGCGTCATTGCAACCGTCATCGCTTATGCTATATATTAGGTGTATGTATATATAAATTGTACAGAGGTATTTAAATTTAAAATAAATGTAAAACCTATTTTAGGATGGGGAAAAAGGATTGCTTTCGCGACCATCATCGCGACCGTCATCGCTTCGGCGAAATAAATTTTGTACATATATAGGTATATTATGTGTATGTATATATAAATTGTATAGAAGTATTTAAATTTAAAATAAATGTAAAACCTATTTTAGGATGGGAAAAGGATTTATTTCGCGACCGTCATCGCTTCGACGAAATAAATTTTGTACGTATATACGTATAATAATACTAATATTATTGAAGTGGAAACTTCTTTAGGGACGTTGTGCACTTTTTAGATGGGGAAAAAGTATTGAATTAGCGACCGTCATCGCTTCGGCGAAATAAATTTTTGAAGCGAAAAGTTCTTTAGGGACGTTGTGCACTTTTAGGATGGGGAAAAAGTATAAATTAGCGACCGTCATTGGTTCGACGAAATAAATTTTTGAAGCGAAAACTTTTTAGGGACGTTGTGCACTTTTTAGATGGAGAAAAATGTTGAATTAGCGACCGCCATTGCTTCTGCGAAATAAATTTTTGAAGTGAAAAGTTCTGTAGAAACGTTGTGCCCTTTTTAGATGGGGAAAAAGTATTGAATTAGCGACCGTCATCCCGACCGTCATTTCTTCGACGAAATAAATTTTTGAAGTGAAAAGTTCTGTAGAAACGTTGTGCCCTTTTTAGATGGGGAAAAGTATTGAATTAGCGACCGTCATCCCGACCGTCATTGCTTCGACGAAATAAATGTTTGAAGTGAAAACTTCTTTAGGGACGTTTTGCTCTTTTTGGATGGGGAAAAAGTATTGAATTAGCGACCGTTATTGGTTCGACGAATTAAATTTTTTTAGTCAAAGCTTTTTAGGGACGTTGTGCACTTTTTAAATGGGGAAAAGGTGTTAAATTAGCGACCCCCATAGGTTTGGCGAAATACATTTTTGAAGTGAAAACTTCTTTAGGGACGTTGTGCCCTTTTTAGATGGAGAAAAAGTATTGAATTATCGACCGTCATCGCGACCGTCATTGCTTCGACGAAATAAATTTTTGAAGTGAAAAGTTCTGTAAAAACGTTGTGCCCTTTTTAGATGGGGAAAAGTATTGAATTAGCGACCGTCATCCCGACCGTCATTGCTTCGACGAAATAAATTTTTGAACTGAAAACTTCTTTAGGGACGTTTTGCCCTTTTTAGATGGGGAAAAAGTATTGAATTAGCGACCGTCATCGCGACCGCCATCGCGACCGCCGCCATCACGACCGCCATTGCTTCGACGAAATACATTTTTGAAGTGAAAAGTTCTTTAGGGACGTTGTGCCCTTTTTAGATGGAGAAAAAGTATTAAATTATCGACCGTCATCGCGACCGTCATTGCTTCGACGAAATAAATTTTTGAAGCGAAAACTTTTTTAGGGACGTTATACACTTTTTAGATGGGGAAAAAGTGTTGAATTAGCGACCGTCATCGCTTCGGCGAAATACATTTTTGAAATGAAAGCTTCCTTAGGGACGTTGTGCACTTTTTGGATGGGGAAGAAATATTAAATTAGCGACCGTTATTGCTTCGATGAAATAAATTTTTGAAGTGAAAACTTCTTTAGGGACGTTGTGCACTTTTTAGATGGGGAAAAAGTATTGAGTTTGCGACCATCATCACTGTGCCGAACTAAATTTCGTACGTATATATATATATATATATATATATATATATATATATATATATATTATGTGTATGTATACATAAATAGCATAGAACGTACGCAACGCGTATATATTATAAGTATAGCACTTTTTTTTGGATGGGGAAAAGCATTGAACTCGTAATTTATATACTATAAGAAGATTTCACTTCTGTCGGCACACCCATAAGTGCTTTAAATTTTTTTTATAACCCGTTTACTTCGTTGTGTTCTCAATTTACTCAGATTTAATATAATTCAATATAATAATAATTATTATTGCCTCTGATTTTATCTTTTTAATATTTTCTTTCTTGTTTTACACTTCTTTCTCATTTTCAGTTTCTTATTTTCCTTCTTGCTTTAAAGTTTTAACATTTTTTCTACGTTTAGCAATACGGGATTATCAGTAGGTAATTAGTAATCATAGTTTTACTTATAACTTCATTAATCTTGTGTTGGTTATGTGAGCAAAACTTGGCAGGAATAGGAGCATAATATTTGGCATTATCATTACAAAAGAGGTAATAAATATAACATGCCTCGCCTGACTATCAAAAGTATAGTTGAGGGTAAAAGATGGATAGGCCGTAAAAAACTCTCATGGTTAAGATATTTGAACGGACAACCAGTAGACCAGTTGTTCCGTGTAGCAATTCAACGAAATTTTCATGTAGATAGCCGATGCCTGCAAACAGACATGGCACTGAAAGAAGAAGAATGCGCTAACAAGGCGCCATAAAAAGAAAAATTAAAATTTGGTTGCGACGAGCTAAAACATTTTTATTATTGAGATAAGGCGGCCTATATTAAGCAGATAATTTAAACAGCTCCATAATTCGTTTAAGACGTTGAATAAAAATCAACAATAAGACAACATAACATAGTGATTTTTAATGAACTATTTTGTATACTTACTTATTTTACAATATTTCAGTGCAGTTTCATAGTCCTTGAGCATCACAGACGAAAGGAACTGAAATAAATGAAACAATGTTATAACACACAAATTTTATGATGTACCTAAACATGCTAAAAAATGTTTGGACGCGTGGGCTGCGTGTAATATGACGTTCGTGTGGAATTCTCGGTTTGTTGACTTTTATAATAAATCACCATATTTTTTTCAGAAAGAGTCTAAAAGACTGCTTAAAGTTGAATGAATGTATTTATTGTCCTTTTCATGATCATTTTTCAGTGCGTAACAAATGATAGGAAAAAGGGTAAGTCCGTGATAATACACATTTATGACATTTATTCTAACATGACATTTTAGTTAAATCTGACAGTTGTCACATTTTATTTTCAATTTGGACTAAAAACAAATCAAATGTGTTTCTTGCATTTATAAAATGGTATTTTCTTTGATTTGTATAGTCTTATAAATTATACAGATTATATTTGTGATATTATTATCTAATTAAAAAAAATATTTTTTATTATGGCGCCATCTATCGACAACTAGAATAACTAGAATAAATGTTATAAAAATGTCACCGACGAAATGTAATCACCGACGTGCCTTTTTTCTGTCACATACAATTTAATGCGTTAGAAAGAAATCGAAAAACTGTGACGCACTGAAAGATGATCATGAGAAATACTGTAGTATAAAATAAATTTCCTTAATTAATAAATAATTTTTATTGTTTGTTTTTGATAAACTTTTACTATTATGTTCTCTAAACTTGTTATCCCGAGTTAGGTCGCTGAACACCAATATTACTTCGGCGATGCTGTACGATGTACCTGGTGCCCGAGATAGATACCGAGCACCAGGTACCTTGTACAGCATCAATGAAGCAATATTCGTGTTCAGCGACCTCAAAAATCTCGGAGAGGACGTGCATACAGGGATACCGGGCACCAGGTACCTCTTACAGCTTCGGCGACCACATATTTCTATTCAACGACCTCAAAATACTTTTCGAGTATGAAAATTTAACTCATTTCCATGATTATTTTCCGAATTATAAATTTTTATTTTTTGAAAATTTTGAGATGTATTTTGGAAAATGTATTTTCCGACTACAACAATGCAATTTTCATTTGTCCCTCATGCCAATTGTTCAAGAATTTTCATAAAGCTCTCCCGAATCGAATGCAAAAGATTTCATAACGATCCGTTTTACTTTAAAAATGATAATGCTTTATTTCCTCGCCTATTACTCTTATTACCAAAGAACGGCAGTTCTCGCCAGTGGAGCACACCCACACCTCCCTACACGCGACACTATATATACACGAACTTTTCGATTTTCTAAATCTGACTGAATTGAAAATTGGCCCAACTCCTATCTTAAAGTTTAGGAAAAGACTCAGCCATTCATATGTCAACCATCCATTTTGGTCCAAGGGTGTGGATTTTACGGCCCTTCCTATTTAGGGTCTGTTTTTCGTTCTCGTCCCCAAAACTCCCAAAAACTTTGAAAATTGAAGTCCGACCTTTGCGGCTTCTAATAGTACTGATCATTACATTTCCGACGCATGTCTAATTTTGAAAATTACCAGAGAACGGTAGTTCTCGCCAGTGGCGCACACCTACACCCCCTACACGCGACACTATATATACACGAAATTTTCGATTTTCTAAATCTGACTGAATTGAAAATTGGGCCAACTCCCATCTTAAAGTTCAGGAAAAGACTCATCCATTCATATGTCAACAATCCATTTTGGTCCAAGGGTGTGGATTTTACGGCCCTTCCTATTTAGGGCCTCTTTTTCGTTCTCGTCACCAAAACTCCCAAAAACTTCGAAAATTTAACTCCGGCTTCTAATAGAACGCATGTCTAATTTAGAAAATCGGTTATACCGTTCAAAAGTTACCGAGCTCAGAAATATGAGTCAATTTTTATTTAAAAAAGGGAAAATGTTTGTGGATATGTATGTATGTATGTGTGTGGGAAAGTTAAACCGATCTGAATTTTTTTCTGTGTTTGAAGAGGGGGTGAGGGCCGATTCAGAACCGGTGTAGTTTATGAGTTTTGACTACCCATAAGCCAGCTATAGGACTTGGTAGGTACAAAACGGCATATTTTTTGGCGGTATATATCTTCGGTTCAAGAAGAGACAGAAGAACAGTAAATACACCAAATCAATAGCGTTGAGTTAAGCTTTCAAATGGTGTACAAGCTGTCAGGATCAGACATACACACGGTTCAGTATAGCCGAAAAACTGAAAAACTAAACTTTGAAAATTTTGGTTTTTCGACAATTACATACTCAAAATTTCAACCTACGAATTACGCCAATAACTGAGCGTTTGTAGAAGGACTCTAGACGAATCTAACGGTGTATACCTTATATCCGGGAAAATTCGAGCTTCATAAGTATGATCCAATCTATTATCTATGAAAAAAAACGGTTTTTCAAGCTCAATAATTCCTGTATTCAGTTATCATACTTGACCTTAGATGCATCAGATACTATTTGTCAATACGTTTCAAACTTTGTTTAGTAATCAAAATCGGTTAAGCCGTTTAGAAGTTATTAAGCTACAAATGTATAATCCAATTAACGATTATCCCTGAAATGGTTTATGTAGTTGTAGTGGTTACGACGCTAAATTTAATCGGACAACGGGCAATCCGAGTTCATTTACCGGCCATCCCAATATTATTTTTCAATCTATTTCGAATAGAAAAAAAATCTAGTGTACATTCGATGGACACTAGATCATTTGGAAGGTAATGCGACAAAGGCGACCATTTATAAAGGTTAACGTGTAATCGAGAAACATTGCATTCAACTTCATACATTTAATTTATAAAGAACTTACCAGGAAAAACTCCTGATACAAGAATAAAAACCGCTAAACGCCGTAAAAATGAGTGGCGCATACAATAGTCCAGCTACAAAAGATCTGATATGAATATTACGTGGCGCGAAAATGTATTTTCATTTTGATGCAAAACAAAATTCTAGTTTTATTTTAAAAGATTTTTCCATAATATTTGCTAAATATGAAGTAAACGCGCCACAAAAGAGTTTCAAAATTCAAACTGTATCAAAGTTACTCTTTTGTGGCGCGTTTTACTTCAAGTAAAGCAAATATTATGGAAAAATCTTTTAAAATAAAACTAGAATTTTGTTTTGCATCAAAATGAAAATACATTTTCGCACCACGTAATATTTATATCAGATCTTTTGTAGCTGGACTATTGTATGCGCCACTTATTTTTACGGCGCCGGCGTTTAGCGGTTTTTTATTCTTGTACTATTATACTAATTTGTTTTACCAAAACGAATTTTTCAGAAGCTTATAATTAAAAAAAAATGTCTTAGCTGACAATAAACATTTTAGCATTTATCTCAAATGGGACGTCCAGTTAATGTTAGTTAATTATAATTAATTGTTTTTGCTTACCTCGGCAAGTATTTCGGTAGGTGCGGAAATACTCTCATCGGCATCGGTATACTCGCTTAGATCCTCAGTGCTACTCGAAGTAGGTTTCAATAGTCCAGCCATTATATTGCCGTTATCTTCTGCCGTCATCCTTTCAGGAAGGATTCCGAGACAGCTCGGTCCTCTCTATCGGTGCGTCTGAAACAAAAGACATAAATTCAGTTAGAGCTGCGATAGTTACAAAATAGTTTTGTGCTTCCAAACTTGTTACCAATTCGTTTCCATTAGATTGAGTAATTGCATTGACATTTTAGTCCAGGGCGCATCTGTTTTGAGATGGACGTTGAGAGGTGACTCAAATTTTTTTGCAGAGACTGCTTGAAAATAAATCAAATAATAATATTTGAGTTATCCTCCCTCTCAAAAAGGTCCGGAACATTGTTTAAATAATCAAAATGTAAAAAAATGAAGGAAAATTTCGATGTTTTTCTTCGTTTTTTGATTATAACTTTAAAAGTATTCATTTCCGAGAAAAGTTGTACTGACATATAAGTTGTGTAATTAAATTTCCTACAATACAAAATTGGTTGAAAATTTAAAAAATTGTCATCCTAGTTGCAAAATAGCAATAATTGCGAGAAAACCATACAAAAACAAGTATTCGCATTTTACGTTTTTCAACCATTTAGGCTACACTTAGAACCTTGATATTTCACCCAGAAAAACTTTATGATACACTAAAACAATACTGTAAATTTCGTTAAGATCGGTTCAATAAATTTTGCAAAATAATTTTGCAATCCAGCTTTCGCAAAAAATATTCATTTTTTCAAAATGTTACAGGACTGAAAATAACGCAGATAGCAAGTTGAAATTTTTTTTGCTTATAGAAGTATACCGTACTTTTCATTTGCAATTTGCAAAATTAAAATCGATTAATTACCACGGCGTCAGGAAATTTTGTAAATAAACATTAATTTTTGGTGCTACGCGCAGGACAGCGGTGTTCGATTCACACAAGTTGATTTCCACCAAAATTTCTTACAATTTTTATCTAATATATTATTTTCTTACTCTATATTTTGTTGTATTTTAATATTTTAATTCCACAAAAATCAAACTAATTTTATTATTCTTTGTTTAAACAAAAAACAAAAAAATATTGTTTAAACAATTGCATATGTTTAAAAATAATAAAGTTTTATTCTCTAAGTTAAAATATATGAACAAAGAAAGTTTTTGCTAATAAAAGTGTTATTTCAAATGACAAAATATGTGTTTTTATTTTGCAATAAACAAATTTATTTATTTATATCGAAATGTAATAAAAATTAAAATGTATCAATCATTATCAAAGGTCATTGGAATGCCCAATCAGAGCAAACTATCCGCTGTCCTACGCGTAGCACCAATAATTAATGTTTATTTAAAAAAATTCCTGACGCCGTGGTGTTAATTGATTTTAATTTTGCAAAATTGAAAATGAAAGGTACGCTACACTTCTATATGCAAAAAAAATTTCAACTTGCTATCTGCTTTATTTTCAGTCCTGTAACATTTTGAAAAAATGAATTTTTTTTGCGAAAGCTGGATTGCAAAATTTATTTTGCAAAATCTATTCAACCGATCTTAATGAAATTGACGGTGTTGTTTTAATGTATCATAAAGTTTTTTTGGGTGAAACATGAAGGTCCTAAGTGTAGCATAAATGGTTGAAAAACGTAAAATGCGAATACTTGTTTTTGTATGGTTTTTTCGCAATTATTGCTATTTTGCAACAAGGGTGACTATTTTTTAAACTTTTAACCAATTCGATATTGCAGGAAATTTAATTACGCAACTTTTATCTTAGTACAACTTTTCTCGAAAATGAACACTTTTAAAGTTATAATCAAAAAAACGAAGAAAAAAATCGAATTTTTGCTTAATTTTTTGACATTTTGATTATTTAAACAATGTTCCGGACCTTTTTGAGAGGGAGGATAACTCAAATATTATTATTTGATTTATTTCCAAGCATATTCTGCAAAAAAATTTGAGTCACCTCTCAACGTCCAAATGTACTAATATTTTTACAGATGGGCCCTGGTCTATTTAAATAAAATGGATTCTGCATATCCCGCGTTGTCCCATTTATCCGTGTGATTCTATTTACACCGGTAGAGTTTCCACTTGGATTAATTGTTGCTAAGTGGTATAAAACTGTATAATCGAAACGGAATTCCGCCATGATGGGCAACAAAGTGGCAGTATCAATGTTTGGTATATGCAATTCGATATGTTTAAGAAATTTTAGAAACCGCTTAAAGATAAGATATTTTAACATCTCATCAACCATTGTAAATTAGTTGATGGATATTAGTATAGTTAAAATAATGAGACAATAAAGATTTTTACAATTTATAAGACCGCAGACGACGAATGTAGAACACAAAAATAGTCCAAGTAATGAAGCTTAAAATAGGACAAAACCTCGCAATTTTTACAGAATGGATCGATTTGCTTGAAAAATTGAGAATAAGTAGTGGATAGTCCAAGGATCAAAAACTATATCATGCCGAAAGGCGCTTTTACCATGGAGGTGGTTGCCACCCCATCTCAGGGGTGTAAATTTTTTATTATATTTTAATCGCAAAAGTTGGTAAAAACGTTCATTCTTAGCAAAAAACATTCTATACATTTTTTTAATAAAATTGATAGTTTTCGATTTATTCGCTATCGAAAGTGTTGGTTTTATATCGAAAAAATCAATGTTTTTGATAAGTTTTCTGCTAATAACTCCAAAAGTTTTCGTTTTATCAAAACAACTTTACAAAACAAAAATGTACTTTTTGAAAAAATAAACAAAAACGTGTTTTTAGATTTCCATCTCCAGAAATAAAAAAAAGTCTCTACACTAGGTTCGCTTTCAAGATGCAGTAGAAATAAACAAACCAAGATACGTTAAATGCCACTAGGAGCACAACCGAATCATAATGTACAATGTATATACATTGTAAATCCCAAATCATGATTTTTAAAGTTTATACATTGTAAATTATGATTCGGGAGTGCTCCTAGTAGCATTTAACGTGTCTTGGTTTGTTTATTTCTACTGCATCTTGAAAGGGAACCTAGTGTAGCTCAAAAATTAAGTAACTTATAATGAAAAGAATGTCAGTCCCTATTTTTTTCAGCGAAAAGTGATTGGAAGCAACCTCCTAATCACCACTCTAATTAAAATTATTCATTGACCTTATTTGGTCTTTTTTTATTTATGTATTATTAATAGGTTCTAGAAGTTTGACCGGCTTAGAATGAATAGTTTTAAAAAATGGAGTTAAAGCAAATAACGAATTTTTGTAGTTTGGAAAAAATTGCCTTTTCTTCAGAATAGCAAGATTAGCATCAGAGATACGAAAAAATGTTTAAATATGAAATTGTAGCCGATTTAATTTCCAAAAACCTGGTTTGCAAAAATTTTTTCTACGGCAAAAATTGAGTGAGCTATCGACAATTAAAACTTGTACTAACATGCAAAAACCACCTTTACCAACCCTTTCAAAGTCACCTCTTTTTGCGACTGAGGATTTTAACAATAATTAATATTAATAGCCTTATAGACCTTATAAAAACCTACAAAATTCTTTTTTTCCAAACTTCTAGGATCAAAATTAAAAATGTTAGGGTTAAAAAATCAATGTATCTTTTTGAAAAAAAAAGGAGAAATCCAATTGGAAGCATAATAATGTAAGTTAGCGGTGTTTTTAGTCATTGGCCTTACTCATTCTTATTTATTTATGTAGTATTAATAGATTCTAGATGTTTGACTGGCTTAGAATGATTCGTTTTTAAAAACAGGAGTTGAAAGCGAATAACGAATTTTTATAGTTTGGTAAAAAATGCCATTTTCTTCAGAATATAAAGATTAGCATCGATGGCAAATAAATCGAAAACTGTTAATTTTATCAAAAAAATGTATAGAACATTTTTTGCTTAGAATGAATGTTTCTATCAACTTTTCCGGTCAAAATATAATAAAAAATTTACCACCCCCGAGATGGGGTGACAACCACCCCCATGATAAAAGCGCCTTTCCGCATCATATAGATTTTGATTCTTGGTCTATCTACTACTTATTTTTAAATTTTCAAGCAAATCTATCCATTCCGTAAAAATTGCGAGGTGAAAAGCTTCGGTTTCTGGCCTAAAAGGACTCCTTGCAATCACATTCCGTTTTCATTCGTCTAGGAAAAGGACAGAAAGAAACTTCCTATTACTCAAATCTGCGACTTATAAAAGTAAAAGAAAATAATCGTTTTCGTTTTGATTCAATTCGAGTCTCTTGCCATCCTCTGACACAGTGTTTCTGGGTCTCTACCCTTTATCGAAGAGGCTATTGCAAGTAGACTGAAGTCTGGAAAAGACTGAAGCCTCTTCGATAAAGGGTAGAGACCCAGAAACACTGTGTCAGAGGATGGCAAGAGACTCGAATTGAATCAAAACGAAAACGATTATTTTCTTTTTCTTTTTCATGCTTTACTCGGTTTAGAGTACAAAATGACCAAGTGTTCTTAAGGTATTCTGAGACGCATTGTTGGAGAAGCTCCTCCTAGCGGCGCCGCTTGATACTATCGTATCTCGGTTAACAGAATCCTGACTCTTGGTCGAAATTTATTTTATTTACTTATAAAAGTCTTGATCCAACTGAATCTCTCGTGGCTGCAACCTTTAACGATATTTCAGAGCCTTGTTTTTCATCTGGTAAGTTGGCACCAAACTTGGTGTACTTCAAAAACTATATTCTGGGTTTTATTTTTTCTTTCTTAATAATGTATCTAATTTTTTGGGGTATTAAGGGCTCAAATACGTTTTAATTGTTTTGTCAGATCAGAATTCGACATTTGTCATCAAACTTTTTAGAGGTAGCAGATATTAACTAAGGCTCTAAAATATCGTTAAGGGTTTCAGCAACGAGATTTTCAATTGGATCAGGACAAGGTTTTGTCAAATGCAGCTGCAACAGAAACTGTTCCACCAACAGATGCAAGTACAAGAAGGCAATGATACTCCGCAATCTACGTATTACCAAAGCACTCCATGGAAAAATAAATAATAATTTTTATAATTGAGGTATAATTATTGCTTTTATAAAAAAACATTTATTATCTATTATAATATAATTGTTTGTATTACCAATTATCCATTAGTTTTAACGATGAATTTATGGTTTTAATAAATATGATTATTTTCCCATTACAGAGTATTTTATTCAATATAGCTATTTATTTTGACTTTGTAGGTATACTGCAGTATCCGTATTAATATCAGGATAAACTAGCTTGGCCTAGGAAAAACTAGTTTATCCTATCGCGTTTAGGACAAACTAGTTTGGCCTAGGCCAAACTAGTTTATCCTGAAATCGGGTTTGGCCGGTAACGTAATAATATTATATAAACTAACAAAAAAAGTTAGAAACATTTAAGCTTGTTTGAATTATTCCGAAACAATGCATGTTTTCGTTCTATCTTCACTACCCTAATAACTAAATCATGAATTAAAAAAACAGTAATGCATTTTTGCATTTTATATTGAGTAATACCCAAGTATTTTCCAAAGGCGATTAATGCAACATTACAAACAAATAGTGCCTATAAATTGCTTCTTCCTTGTTCCTTCAACCGAATAAAGAATTTAGCTGATACCAGTTATATATTAGATAACGAATAGGCGCATTGAATGGAAATTATCTCCACGCAATCTGGAACACATGCAACTTTCTCATGATTTATTTTATGCCAGTGTGTCTGCTTTTTCCTTTCACTGTCATTGTAATTTTTAGTCCATTCGCTCACGGTAAAATATGGCAAAACCTCCAAATTTTAAACAACCGCTTGGATCGACATGGCATAGGTACACATAGTTAATATGTAAAAGAAAAAATTGTACTATGCGTTTTTGCCCTGGGGGTGAGTTACACTCCTTCTAGGGGGTGAAAAAACATACGTTCCAAATAAATCTGGAATTGGATAAACTGACTAATTCTAAGCAACTTTTGTTCGACAGAGTTTTTTCTTTAAGTAAATACTTTTCGATTTATTTGTAAGTTAAAATGTTCATTTTTCAACAAAAAAACAAGTTTTAGACGGTTTTTCGCAAATAACTCGGAAAGTAAGTATTTTATCGAAAAAAATCTCTCTCTCTCTTGGACCATCACTCCTAGTGGAGTATTGGGCGTATCTACGTTTCTTGGCCGATAGTGTAAGACGGCTGGTGGCCAGCTTAGCGCGTCTTCTTGTGTTTATTCTCTGGTTATTCTGCGTACCAGTTCCTTCCATTTTCCTCTAATTCTTGCTATGTTTTTCACTTCCCCCCAACTTAAGCCGATTCTGTTGTGTTCTCTGGATACTGGTTTCTTCCAAGTATTATCTGGTCGTCCCCTCTTCCTTGTTCCCTCAGGTTGATATTCGAGTGCTTGTCTTGTGATGTTACTAGGATCTTTTTTTAACGTATGGCCGATCCATTTCCATTTCTTCTGTCTGATTGTTGTTATTATACTGGTTTGTTTCGTTAGTTTCCATAGTTTTTCATTCGTTATTTTATTAGGCCAGTAAATTTTTAGGATCTTTCTTGAGGACCTATTTACAAAAGTCAGTAGCCTCTTTGTTGTGCTTTCGTCGTGCTTCCAAGTTTCTGCTCCGTAGAGTAATATTCTTTTTTACAAAAGTATTGAATATATTGATTTTGGTTGACTCTGTTATTTCACTTGTTTGCCAGATTTTATTTAACGCATTGAAGGCGAATCGTGCCTTCGTTATTCTTGCTTGTATGTCTTTCATGCATCCTCCTTTTCTTTCCATGATTGATCCCAAATAAGTGACTTTATCTACTTCTTCAATTTCTTTGTCTTTTATTTTCATTTTATTAATTTGCGGGTTATCATTTTTTAACATTTTTGTCTTCTCTGTATTTATCCGGAGACCAATCATGTCAGAGTACTGTGTTAGCTTATCGACTTTTGTTTGCATGTGAGATCTGTGTTCTGTTAACAGGCAGACGTCGTCAGCAAATTCAAGATCTTCAAGCTGATTAAAGAGGTTCCATCTAAGGCCTGTCCGATCATCCATTACTTTCCTCATAATCCAGTCTACCAAGATAAGGAACAAAGTAGGAGATAAGATACAACCTTGTTTAACACCGCTTTCAATAGCTATTTCTTCTGTGATCGCTCCCTCGTGTTCTAGTCTAGCGTTATATCCATGATAAAACAGTTTGATCAGGTTAATAATTGTTGTTGGTAGACCATACTGCCTTAAAATTTTCCACATTTGTTCCCTATTGACTCGGTCGAAAGCCTTTTCAAAGTCAATAAAACTTAAATTTATGTCTTTCTGCCATTCATTAGCTTATTCTAGGATGATTCTTACGGTGCATATGTGATCTATACTGGAGCGTTTAGCATGAAAGCCTGCTTGGTTACTTCTCAGTTTCTTGTCCAATTCTTCTTTCATTCTTTCGAGCAGAATTTTTGTTAGCACCTTGCATGAGGCGCTTAATAGAGTTATTGCACGCCAATTTTTACAGTTACTCAGATCTCTCTTCTTTGGCATTTTTATTATCAGTCTATCTTTCCAATCTTGTGGCAGTTCTTCGTTAGTCCATATTTTATTTAGAAGTTTATGTAGCATATCTATGGCTTGTTCGGTGTCTGCTTTTATCAGATCGATAGGTAAATTATCTGTTCCTACGAATTTGCCATTCTTTAATAATTTAAGTGCTTTGGCAATTTCTTCTCTTATAATTGCCCCAGTGTTAACCTCTAATACTTGTATTTCAATTTGATCATTCAATTCTTGGGCTCGGTCATGTTTGGCGTATATTTCTTCACAGTATTCTCTCCATCTCTGAGTTATTTCTTTCTCAGATTTAATTAATTTTCCTTGTTTATCTTTTATTTCTCTTACATTTCTTACTCGATTGCCTGTTAGGTTTCGTATAATTGTGTATTGTGTTCGTAGATCATTATCTTGTGCTGCTTTCTCTGCTGGCTGATTTTAGCATTTAGTTTATGTAATGCCTTAGGAATTACATAAGGAATTAATAAGGAAGAATAAGGTTAAGGAATCGATAAAAATACTCTTA
Source organism: Diabrotica virgifera virgifera (assembly GCF_917563875.1). Taxonomy (NCBI): domain Eukaryota; kingdom Metazoa; phylum Arthropoda; class Insecta; order Coleoptera; family Chrysomelidae; genus Diabrotica; species Diabrotica virgifera. The sequence goes on from NC_065448.1 coordinate 50,642,538, forward strand.
GCAAAAATATAGCTAGTAAAAAAGTAAAAAAGAACGGTGTACTAATGTATGAAGTCTGTAGACCCACTAGAAGCAGAGAAGCTAATGAAAAATAATAGGTTCTTATTCTTCAAATCCAAGTCGAATAGTTCAACGTGAAATAACCAAGAAAATAAACATTTTTCTGGGAAATCTAGTTACAACTTTAAAGTGTTTAAAAAAGCTTTTAGGGAGCTGGGATCAGGGATCCCAGGCATATTTTCACCATTTACTACTAACAAGTTAATTTTTTGTTAGTTCAGAGAAATAAGGAAAAAAAATAGCCTGTTGGTGACACAACCCCCTCCAGGCCGAAACCAAATTTTTTGAGTTTTGTGGACATCTATAATAATCACCTATATGTTTCCTGCAGCCGATTTTGATGATATACATAGTTATAAACAATTGAAGATCAAAAAACGCTAAATTTTCGCTTTTTTCGTTTATTGCCAAATGGCTAAGCATTCTAAACAAATTTGGAAGTAAGAAACTCAAAAACCATATAAAAAACTTTAATATGGCTCCCGCTGAATATGTCTATCCTTATTGGTTGCTTAGAAAATTGCAAAATAATTCATAAATTTTGAGTTTTTATAAATATTCATAACTTATGTAAAAATAAACTTAGAATCTTCTTATTACACGAAATGCTGATACTTCTGGTGCTTAAATTATACATTAAATTTCATAACAATTGGTCAAATAGTTTAAAAGTTATTTAATTTGTTTATCCCAAATTAATTTTTTTTGTAACACTATAAGTCAGAAAATTATGAAGTTACAGTAATACTTTTGATAGTTTATGAAAGAAGAAGATTTATACTAATAACTTAATTAAAAAGAATGACAAAAAATAATTCTAGGTATCGCAAAATTTATTTGCAAGAACATGTCGATTTTTTGCTTATAAACAATTAGAATAACTTTTTAACCATTACCCGTAAAAAAATAATTTTTTCAAATTTAGAAAGACTGAATTTTTATACAAATTTAAAAAAGAAAAAATTGTCCTAGGACAATTAGGGACGAAGTTGCCGCCCCCCATTTTTTAATTCACAGCAGCTTTCTTTATAATAATTACGAAATCAAATCAGTCACATTGGAAAGAACATACCTCAGAGTTTTAATGTACCAAATATAAAAAATATATACTTTCAAACAAATCGTCCACAAAGCTTTAAAATGTGACCCTTAAAATCGGCCGGCCTCGAAACTTGGGAGATCGATGAGAAGGGGGAAGGAAATGTTAGCTGTATCTCTTATTCTCGCCTATGAATTTCGACGTTTCTTTTTTTAATTTGTATATGTACTTTTCGCGTACAGTACGAGTATGCATTATTTAAATAAATTAATTGTTATATACACCATCAAATTTGTTTAAACAATTTTTTTAAATTTTTTTTAATAAAATTTGAAGTAATTTTAATCACAAAACATACATATTTATGAATAATATAATAATACATAGTTTTTATTAAACTTAAAGTAATAATTTAAAGTATGAAAAAACAAATTATCCCATTCGATGGTTTCTAAATTGGTAAATTGGTTTCTAAATTCGTATTGGTCTATGGAAATCAGAAAATCTCAAATAAACTAGGTTTTATTTTTTTTAGTAAACATGCTATTAGATGAATGAAAAACTGAAGTTACAGAACCACCAAAAAAGAGATAAACGTAATTGATTGGGGTTGGAAATTAAGCTAAGAACCTTTAGTGCCGATCCGATCAACAGATCTTCTTTATATCAGATATTTTATTAAAATAACTATCTGCTCTTGCAAAACTGGTTGCACCGAGTACTTGTTAGTACAGAGATATAAATAGTGTATGGACTTCGATTATCAAAACCTCAATCTTTCTCTATTATCTATTTTGGAGTTTCTTTTTTTAATCTGTATGTACTCTTTGCGTACGTTACGGATATGTTTTTTGTTAATAAAGTGGTTATTTAATTAACTATGTAAATTGTGTAAACAATTTTTGGAAATTCTTTTACGATATTTTTAGGGTGACTTGATGATATTGTAGAAAATTTCTGAAAATAATTTTGTTCTTTTTATCCTCTCTCTAATTTTGTTACATTTCATTTTTCGTTTATCTAGTAGCATGTTTATCAAGAAATAAATCCTAGATTATTTGAGATTTTTTATTTTCAGTTTAATATTATAAGCCAATTTTAGATTTAGGAATAATTGAATAGGATTAGTAATATAATAATTACAGGGTGTAACAAAAATACAGGTCATAAACTTAGTCGCATATTCTGAGACCAAAAATAGTTCGATTAAACCTAACTTACCTTAGTATAAATATGCACATAAAAAAAGTTACAGCCCTTTGAATTTACAAAATGAAAATCAATTTTGTCCAATATATAGAAGAGATTTTTTATTGAAAATAGACATGTGGTATTTTTATGACAGAGGCATCTTACAAAAAAATTATAGTAAAATTTTGACACCCCATAAAAATTTTATGGGGGTTTTGTTCCTTTAAACTCCCCCAAACTTTTGTGTTCGTTCCAATTAAATTATTAATGTGGTACTACAGAATGTTTTTAAAAATTTTTGCCTCTTAGTACTTTTTCGAAAAGTCAGTTTTTATTGAGATATTTTAAATATTCGTCAAATCCACCACATATTTGTATAATATGGTTAAGTACGATTATGAAGACTTGGTAATCGTATGAAAATTTATTATTTATAATTTACATTTTTAGGCATATTTTGAACCATATTAAAAAAGAAGCCACATCTTGATAAAAGGTGCCTTATCGAAAAAATACTAAGAGACAAAAAATGTTAGAAACATTGTGTTTAACTAATGGTACCGCAGTAATAGTTCAATTGGAACGTACACAAACATTTAAGGAGTGTAAAGTCAAGCGTCCACAGACCCGCATCGTACGCATCGTACGCAACGGATTTTAGTTTGACAATCGATAATGCGATCCGTACGATGCGGATCAGTGGACGCGGTTACATAAGTTTCTGTACAAGGCAAACTAAAATCCGTTGCGTACGATGCGTCCGATGCGTACGATGCGGGTCTGTGGACGCTTGCCTTAAAGGAACAAACCCCCATAAAATTTTTATGTAAACATATTAAAAAAGAAGCCGCAACTCGATAAAAACTGTCTTATCGAAAAAATACTAGGAGGCAAAAAAGTTTTAAAAACAGTGAGTTTAACTAATAGTACCACAATAATAATTTAATTGGGTTGTACACAAAAATTTGGGGGGTTTAAGGGAACAAAACCCCCATAAAATTTTTATGGGATGCAAAAATTTCACTACAATTTTTCTTTAAGATGTTCCTGTCATAAGAATGATACATGTCCATTTTCAATAAAAAATCTCTAATAGTTTTCGATATATTGAAAAAAATCGATTTTCATTTTGTAACTTCAAAGGGCTATAACTTCTTTTATGTGCACATTTGTATTAAGGTAAGTTAGGACCAATCGATCTATTTTTGGTCCCAGAATATGTGATTTAATTTATGACCTGTATTTTTGTTACACCCTGTTTAACTAATATGTACGTTTTACAATAAAAGTTACATCAAATATTATTAAAAAAATTGAAAATAAATTGTTTAAACAAATTTGATGTTGTATATAACAATTAGTTTATTTAAATAACGCATATTCGTAATGTACGTAAATAGTACATACAAATTAAAAAAAAGAAACAACGAAATAAATAATCGAGAACCAGAGATACAGTTAACAGCTCCTTCCCCCCTCTCATCGCTATCCCAAGTTTCAACGCCGGCCGATTTTAAGGGCCACATTTTTAAGCTTTGTGGACGATTTCCTTGAAAGGAAATCTTCTGTATACTTGGTACGTTAAAACTTTGAAGTATGTTCTTTCAAATGCGGCTAATTTTATTTCTTAATTGTTATAAACAAAGCTGCCGTGAATTAAAAAAAGAAGGGGGCTAACTTTGTCCCTAATTGTTGTAGGACAATTGTTTTTTTTTTCTAAATGTGTATAAAAATTTAGTCTTTCTAAATATGGAAAAATAATTTTTCTACGGGTAACGGTTAAAAAGTTATTCTAATTGTTTATAAGCAAAAAATCGACATGTTCTTGCAAAATAATTTTACACTATTTATAATTATTTTTTCTCATTTTTTTTAAATTAAGTTAATAGCATAAATCTTCTTCTTTCATAAACTGTTCGAAGTTTTACAGTAACCTCATCGTTTTCTGACTTATAGTGTTGCAAAAAAAATTAATTTGGGATAAACAAATTAAATAACTTTTAAACTATTTGACCAATTGCTTTGAAATTTAGAATATAATTTAAGCACCAGAAGTCTCAGTATTTCGTGTAATAATAAAGTTCTAACTTAATTTTTACATACGTTATGAACATTTATAAAATCTCAAAATTTATGATTTATTTTGCAATTTTCTAAGCAACAAATAAGGATAGACATATGCAGTGAACGGCATATTGAAGTTTTTTATATGATTTATCAGTTTCTTACTCTCAAATTTGTTTAAAATGCTTCACTTTTTAGTAATAGACGAAAAAAGCGAAAATTTAGCGTTTTTTGATTATCATTTGTTTATAGCTATGTATATCATCAAAATCGGCTGCAGGAAACATATAGGTTATTAATATAGATGTCCATACTACTCAAAAAATTTGGTTTCGGCCTGGAGGGGGATGTGTCACGAGAAAAATCTTATTTCTCTGGACTATGTTGAGTAGCTTCATTTTGACGGGACGCCCAACTTTTTCCTTACAACAATTTCTGTAGCAGGGATGAAATATGTTGATTTGACTATTCTCAAAAATTTATTACTAACTGTTTTTTTTTGTTAATTTTCAAGGTAATTATCTAAATTAGAGGAAAAAATATTTGCCCTAAAAATGCAAGGTTTTATAAAATAGTCTCACCTTTTCAACATGTATCACTAACGAGGTCATAAAAAATGATTACTAACCACCTGATTGTTTTAGTTGGTTAGTTAATCTTTATATAATTTAACACTCATAATGTCCTACAAATTGTGTGGTATGTTGTCCTGGTTCTACTTTCAAAAGTTGTTAATACCACAAGACCATTTTTTTTACTAGTAATAGTAGGACAAAGGTATCACCTGATAGGTTAGAGTTATTTGCGAAACTTCTTTTTTAGTTATTTGCAAATAACTCGAAATATATTGACTTAGTGAAACAACTCTGTAGAACAAAAAGCTGCTTATAATTAGTCATTTTATCCACTTCCGGACTTATTTTGAACGTATATTTTTTCAACCCCGAGAAGGGGTGAAACTCACCCCCAGGGCAAAAGCACACATCGACACAATATCACTTTTTTGACATGTTAGCTATGTGTAATGCCTTTCATGTCAATCCAAGCAGTTCTTTAAAATTCGAAGCAAAAACCGTGAGTAAATGGACTGTTTAGAAATAGCAAGAAGAGTATAACAACCCCGTATAGATCGATACAATATGCAGCTTTGTACGTTTTAAAATTTATGAAACTGCATAATTCGAACACAAAACGGCTTTTTAATCATACATAAAAAGAGAAATTTTCTAGTGACGTACTTTTTCAATATAAGTACGTAGTAATTAGTTTGTTTGCTAAAAGAAAACTTGTAAATGCAGTTATAATTTTCTATCGTGACTGGGGTTATTGTTATTTAAAAAAAAAAAACTTTAAGTTTTTTTTATAGCAAAGAAGGGAGAACAGAAATTAAAACTTCAGTATTCACTCGTTAAATAATAATTCGTAATTTTTATATCAAGTGAGAAAATGATGTAAGATGAGTCTTTAAAATCTTTTACTCTGTATTTAGTGACATTTACTCAACACACACACTCACACACACACACACACATACACACACACTACACATTACTCACCAGAGCCAATGATAAACTAACTATTAACTTATGTCTAGTCTAAAAAATCATTACAATCTTATCTAGGGGAGTGCATATAGATTTTCACTTCGGAAAAAATCAAACAAGATAGAACTTTTTGTAATTTCATTAAGAAATGGTTAATAAACAACATTAATGGTTAATAAACAACTTAAGAAAGCAAAAGAGGAATATAAACAAAAATAAGGGAAAGTATACCGGCCACTAGAGATTTGGAAAACAAAAATATCGATGAAATAAATCAGCTATTAACCGATACATTAGCAAAGGCGGGAAAAGAGGTAGCACAAACAAGAATAAAAAAGGAAAACTATATATCCCAGGAAACAAAAAACCTCATGAGCAAAAGAACAACATTAATAGAACAAGATAAGAGAAACGCAGTAGATTACAAAGAGGTAAACAAAGCTATCAGAAGAAACATCAAGGAAAGTCAAAGGAGAGTACAGGAAGAAAAAATAGAAAAAACCATTGAACAAAATAAAAATATGAAGTGCTTAAAACCACAGCTTGGAAGCATACAGATTAATAGTATAAAGAACAAAGAAGGCATAGAGACCAATAATATAGAAGAAATTATACAAATAACACCAGAATATTATAAAAACCTCTACAATACAAAACAGAAACCAACACAAGAAATCCTTAAGCAATTACAAATAAAAATGAAAAATGTCAATTCCGACTTACAACCAGAAATCAGTAAGAATGAGATAAAAAGAGCACTCAAGGAGATGAAGAATAATAAATCGCCAGGAAAAGACGGGATAACTGTAGAAATGCTAAAAAATGGTGGGAAAACAACTAGAGAAGTTTTGTACACACTTATGAATAAAATATTAATGACAAAACAAATACCCAACACTTGGAACGAAGCAGTAACATTGTTACTATTTAAGAAAGGAGATAAAAAGGATCTAAAGAATTACAGACCCATAACTTTACTAAATGTGATGTACAAACGATAAAAAGGATCTAAAGAATTACAGACCCATAACTTTACTAAATGTGATGTACAAACTATTAACCAAGATATTAACAAACAGATTAACAACTAAATTAGATGAATACCAGGCAAGAGAACAAGCCGGATTTAGAAAAAGCTTCAGTACAAGTGACCACCTTTTAACGATGAAGATATTAATCGAAAAAGCTAACGAATATCATATCCCGCTATACATGGCATTTATTGACTTCGAAAAAGCATTTGATAGTGTGGAACACTGGGCAGTAAAGAATTCCCTACAAAACAGCAGAATAGACTACAGATATACCGACTTAATTACAAATATATATGATAAGGCAACAACAACTATCAAGCTAATGAAACAAACGGAGCCTATTAAAATAAACCGAGGAGTAAGACAAGGAGATACCATCTCGCCCAAGCTATTCAACCAAGCGCTAGAAGATGTGTTCAAACAACTGCACTGGGATGGTTTGGGTATAAACATAAACGGGCAATATCTGAATCACTTACGATATGCTGATGATATTGTATTAATAGCAGAAAGAAGTGAAGAATTACAAAGAATGATGGAAGAACTAGATAGAGAATCGACAAAGATAGGACTGAAGATGAATTACAGTAAAACAAAAACCATGACCAATCAACAAGAAGAACTAGTAATTACAGTGGCACAAACAAGAATAGAACAAGTAAAAGAATATATATATATATATCTAGGACAAATCACTAGATTAAATAAAGAAAATCAGACCGAAGAAATAAAGAGAAGAATAAGGTTGGCCTGGGCATCATTCGGAAAACTGTCTTATATTCTAAAGAACAGAAAATACCCGCAATACCTAAAAACAAAAGTCTTCAATCAATGTATACTCCCTGTTTTAATATATGGCTCTCAGACATGGACGTTTACAAAAGAGAATATGGAAAAAATAGCAAAGACAGAAAGAGCCATGGAAAGACAAATGCTGAACATTAAATTATCAGACAGGAAAAGAAACGAATGGATCCGTAACAAAACAAAAGTGAAAGACGTCTCTACCCAAGTAGCAAAGCTTAAATGGAAGTTCGCCGGACACACCCTACGGCAGAAGGATGAAAGATGGACTAAGATGGTAATACATTGGAGACCATGGAACCACAAACGAAAAAGGGGAAGGCCACAGATGCGATGGTCAGATGACCTGAAGAAACACACTGGGTCAAAATGGATGCAAATTGCCCAAGATAGAGAGGCATGGAAGAAGGAAGAGGAGGCCTATATCCAAGGATGGATGTTTAGGACTGATTAGATAGATAATAAACAACATATCAAAAAGTTCTACTCGAGAAGTGGGTGCTTCATTTTTTATTAAACAAATGAACTGCGAAATTAGATGTTTTTTTAAATAACTCCGAAAATATAAATTTTAGAAAAAAACTGACTTGACCGTTGCAAAATTCAGAAAAGTTTACAAAAGACCTTATATAAAGATTTTCCTAAAATTAAATCTGTAGCTTATATAATTTTTTATTTTTAACGCTAAAGTCACATATGAATTTCACTCAAGAGTAAAGTACTTTTATAATTCACAATATCGAAAATTGTTATTAAAAAAAGTTGTTTGGAATTAAAACATGTTTCAATTTTCAATTACATCCTTCTAATTAAAATTTTGTGAATAAGAAAGGCACTTAACTCTTAAGAAAAATTCATATTATTCACATACCTCGTATAAAACTAAAAAAGTTTGATATCTGATGATTGTATCTTAGATTATAGACCAGGTAGAGCATTTTATGAAGAATAACTTTTTTTTGTAAAATTGACATTAAAAAAGTTTTCCATGTGGTACCTAGCTACGCAAACATACTGTATAAGAGCTTCTGTATAAAAATTTTTCGAATTGTAATGTCATATTCGGATTCAGCATGACCAAAAACAAAATAGAAACATATTTGGTCAAAGTAAAATGATGAATTCAACGATATTTTTAAAATTATTTATACAAAAAAATTGTTATTGATTAAACAATTAATAAACAAGTATCGGCCAAATCTGCGAGTAGAACTTTTTACTTTAACATGCATATAAACCAGTGGTTCCCAACCTTTTATGTCTGGCGACCCACCTCTTGATGTTTTTCATATTCGCGACCCATCCCTCACCCATGATGATAGAAAAAAATAAGGAACACGGTCACTATACGCTACACAGCTACTGTAAGAGCCACACCGTGACCCACCTGAAAACCGTCCGCGACCCACTAGTGGGTCGCGACTCACCGGTTGGGAAACGCTGATATAAACTAACAAAAACGTTTTAGAAAAATATAAGCTTGTTTGAATTTTTCCGAAACAATGCATGTTTTCGTTCTAATTGCACTCCCCTAATCAGCTTTCCTGAGAAAACTAATAAATATTTTTTAAAACTTTAAACGCAGAATGAATGAATATATTATTACCGAGGGCTGAAAGTCCCTGAAAACTACTATAATATTAATTTTAGTAAGTTACAGGGGTGAGAAAAAGAGAAAATTTAGCGTGATTTTTAATTTCAAATATTTCATTCAAAATAAACTTTTTGTTTATTCTAAGGGACTTTTGACTCTCGGAAATAATGTAATCTTTCATTCTGCGTATAAATATTTTAAAAATATTTATTAGTTTTTTCAGGATTCCAAAAAAATTAACACCATGTCCGTGGTGATATTTGCCAAATCGAACATTCGCTATCTTTGTGATACAACGCACTCAGTAGAAAAGAATGTGATGGCAATACAGTTACAAACAACGCTACTAAATATTTGACACGGCTTTAGGAATATTTTGAGTTGTTTATTAAATAATATTAATAGTGTATTTGATAAATACCTACCTAATTGGTTTAAGACGTGAAATTAATAAAAAGTTATTTTCTGTTTATTATTTATGGAAGATCAAAGCAGAGAATACACCAGGAAATATTCTGCGATTCAAGTATTTTGTTGTTAAAGATGTTTAAAATTTATCTGAGTGTTCCACAATAAAAATATAATTATTAAAATAACTTTATCACTTTTTCTCTGTATAGTACATAAATTATTGTAATCACTGAATACATAGTGAAAAAATGCTTTTTTAATTAACTGAATTAATAATTTATCCGATAATACAAGTAATGGTTATTCAAGAACATTCAATAGCCATCTCTATGTTAATGAAGACAATGTCATTGTCAACTAATGTTTACATCTCCATACCAGTGAGAATTTTACTACACGTAATTTGCCGTGTAGAGAAAGAAAAAGTAGGGATAGCCGTAAAATATTTGCGCCTACCCCCTTAATTATTAAATTGCGGGTCATTATTAAGTTAGCCATTAAGGATTTTAGCATAAGGTATATACCATATTTTTAAAAGCCTTTAATGGTGTTTTCTAATTACGTATTTTTTATGGGAAATAAGCCACAATTTTACTAAAAAATGAATTTATTAACGTTTCGAAGCCCAAATCGGGTTTCGTTGTCAAAATACAAAATACTATTAAAATAAACAAACATGTTGCTAAGTAAAAAAATTCTTCTATAATTTATTTAATCTGACTCATTTATATTGGCAATTCAGACGTATATTATACATTTTAAAGTAGAAGACTTTAAAATGATATCGTCAATATTTATGAGTTGCGTTCCTGGGACGACTTTACTAAAAGATAGTTCATTCGATTACATGAAATCAATCCCAACTCAAGAATATCCGTCGTAAAAAAATCATAGCATGTGATCTGTCTTTAAAAAGACAACCAAATGCAACGATGACAGTAAAATTCTCGCTTTAGAGATTCCATAGTAAATCACGAGGGAAAACCAGGAAAAAACCTCGTGATACTTTCCCGACATCGTAAGTAGTTGGTCTTACATTTAATCTACCTTCAAGAAAACTAATACCAAATTCTGATTTTAATATGTTTAAATTATAAATAATATTAATATTACATAGATATACAATAAGTAATACTAAAATATAAAATTTGTACTAACTCGATATGTTATTGACTTACTAATCGTGGTATTTTCTTTCTATTGACTTCCTCTTTCAGTATGGGTAACCACATCCTACTGCATTCTACCGAGGAATTTGCGATACAATTGGTTTCATTTAGCATAATTAGAGCCGCTTCTTTGATTTTTCTCTTTTTATTATCTGATTCTTTCAGGACTATACTTGAATCTCTCCACTGAACTCTATGTTTATTATCCCATGCGTGTTGACATATTTGAGATCTATCAAATTCTCTATTTTTAATATAAGATTGATGTTCACTTATTCTAACGTTTAATGGTCTTGATGTTTCACCTAAATAAAATTGTTCGCATTCACAAGGTATTCTATAAATGCAATTCTTTGTTCTTTCTTGTTCATTGTTAGGTTTAGTTTTAGATAGAATAGATCTCAATGTGTTTGTTGTTTTGAATGTTGTTGAAATGTTGAATTTATTTCCTATCGTTTTAAGTTTCTCTAAACAATACATTTATACATATAACTAATTGACTAATAAAATTACTTTATTAAAGTTGTCTTGTGACACTTTGGGGTTTCTTTTAAAAAAGTTTCCATTAAGCTTATAATGGCTGTAATAAACTCTAATCTAATAAAAAAACATTTAATCAAGTTAAGAAACTTTTAAAGTTTGAAAAGTTGAGCAGATACTGATGTTAAACTTCCCACAAAGTCGAGAGGACCTTATGACCATAATAATTTTTTGAAAAGTTCATGTTGTATATATAGGGTGAGGCAGATAAACGGCCTATTACAAATATCTCGAGAACTAAAGGCAACAGAATCACGAAAATTGGAATGAAGGGGTTTTGAACAGTGATCTATTTAATGAAAAATTTTCATCTATTTGCTACTTCCGGTTATACAGGAAGTTACTTATAGTTTCGTTTTTTTTAAATAGGACATCCTGTATATTTTAACATTTTTGGATTCTCCTCGATGTCTTTTTTCTTAAAATATGAGGTTTTTTAATGTTAAACAGAGTAGTCTAAAAGATAATTACGTTTTTCTTTCTTAATTCCGTGGCAATATTCACACCCTGTAGAATTGTAGTAGTTTGACATCAAAAACTCTATTCATGTTCAAATGATTTTTAATATAGTCTACTATTGTTAAGAATTGTTAGTATAGCTTAATTTTTAATTTTAATATACAGGGTTGCTCGAAACTCGGAATGAGTACTTTCTTAGTTTTCTTAAATGGAACACCCTGTGTTTTAGCATTGTAATGAAAGTATATTTTATGGTACTTTTTTATTTCTTAATCATTCCCTATACCTTTAATTCCCTAACTCCTTTAATTTGTGAGTTATTGGTGATTCAAACCAAACATTAATTGCAACAGAGAATACGTGAAATTTTATCAGGTTGGCCGTGAAAATATTCAATCACAAATATTTTTTCGTAGTAAGATTGTTGGTGCGATTAACAATTAAGCACAAATTAAATTAAAAAGTACCATAAAATATCATTTCATTGCAATACTAAAATACAGGGTGTTCCATTTAAGAAAACTCAGAATATACTCATTCCGAGTTTTGACCAACCCTGTATACTAAAATTCAACATTTAGCTATACTAATAATTTTCAACAATAGTAGACTATATAAAAATCATTTAAACATAAATAGTGTTTTTGATGTCAAACTGCTACAATTCTACAGGGTGTGAAAGTTGCTACGATATTAATAAAAAAACGTAATTATGTTTTAAACTACCCTGTATAACATTACAAAACCTCATATTTTAGGAAAGAAGACATCGAAGGGAATCCAAAAGTGTAAAAATATACAGGGTGTCCCATTAAAAACGAAGTTATGAGCAACTTCCGGTATAACCGGAAGTATCAAATAGATGAAAATATTTTCATTAAATAGATCACTTTTCCAAACCCCTTCTTTCCAATATTCATGATTCTGGTGCCTTTAGTTCTCAAGATATTTCTAATAGGCCGTTTATCTGCCACACCCTATATAGGGTGTAAATAACTTTATGATTTCCAGATAAAAAAATTCTAAGGAAATTGTACATATTGCAGTAATTATGCTATAATTTCTATTGAATGTTTACTATTATTGGAAATAATCCTCAATTTTAGTTTAAAATATGTTTATTTTCACGTTTCGATTTCCACCGATTCCGATTTCCGATATTTTCCGTCAAAATGTCGGAAAAAAATTTTGCAACTGTTTCTCAAATTATGGATAGGTACATCATTTTTATTTATTTCACATATTATTATGCCAACTTTTTTATGATAATTTTATCGAAAAAAAAGTTATTCTTAATAAAAAGCTTTATATAGTCTATATGTACCTAAGACGCAACCATCAGATATCAAATTTTATTAATTTGATACGAGATATGTCAAAAAATTACCTCGATACGAGGTATTAATTTCGCTCAAGAGTAAAGTACCTATATAGTTCAATATAAGTTATATTGATTTATATAATAGTTATACTAAAACATAATTTTTAATACTGAACAACTTTTCATATAATAATTTTCAATATGGTGAAAAATAAAGGTATATACTTTACTCTTGACAGAACTTTTTTTTGATATATCTCGTATAAAATTAATAAAATTTGATATCTGAGGGTTGTATCTTAGGTCTTAAAATATACTGAGATTTTTATAAAGAACAACTTTTTTTCGTAAAATTAATAATGAGAGAGTTATCATGTGTTTAATAAATAAAAACACTGTTGGGTATCCATGATTTGAGAATTTTTTTTAGAAACATGTAATTGCATATTTGACCATAATTTTCAATCTCAAACGACTTTTCATAAGAACAATTTTCGATATTGAGGAAAATAAAGGTACTTTAATCAACTATTCTAAATGGGAAATAAGCCACAATTTAACTAAAAAAATGATTTTATATTTAGAATAGGCAGTTGATTACAAAAATGCCACAAGGAAATAGTTTCAGAATAACATAAAGGTACTTTACTCTTAAACGAAATTCATATTTTTTGACATACCTCGTATATTGATAAAATTTTATATCTGATGGTTGAATGTTATGTTCTAGCTAGACCATGCAGAACTTTTTATGCAGAATAACTTTCTTTTCGTAAAATTGCTAATAAAAAAGTTTCCCATATGTCTCCAACTTAAGTAGACACACTGTATTATATACAGGGTCTTTCATTAAGAATTTTCATGATGTGATTGTAGAGTCTAGACCTCAAAATATTAAGATTTAACCTAAATCACTTAAATAAAATGTGGCTCCTTACTGAATATCGGTTTTTTTTAATTTAAAAATTATTTTTGCTCAGTATTTTAAAACTATTCAACTTATGCTTTTCATACTTAGCAGAAAGTGTAGTTACTATACACCCTACGAAATTACGTTAAATAAACGTTTCTGGATATTACCAGAGGCGTACGACAGGGGACAGTGAATGGTTGACCCTTCCCAAATTCTACGCCACTAGCGGAATTGCCATTTTACCGCAATTATTCGATTCTCCAGTACTCTCTATGTAAATAACATTATTATTAATTAATATTATATAATTAATGTATTGTGCCGCTTAATTTTAAACTTCAAATATCTCGAAAACCAATGATTGTATCGTTAAGACGGAAGAGTATATTATTCATTCGTAACGATAAAATAATTAGTTTTCGAGATATTTGAAATAAAAAATTACCTAAGCGATACAATACATTGATCAAAATATCTGTGCCATTACATGTTAACTTCAAATATCTCGAAAACTAATGACTTTATCGTTACGAGTAAGGAGTATGTTATTTACATAGAGAGTATTGGTGAATCGAAAAATTGCGCTAAAATGGCTATTCCGCCAGTGGCGTAGAATTTAGTAAGGTTAAACCATTCACTATCCCCTGTCGTACGCCTCTGGTAATAGCCAGAAACGTTTATTTATCTTAATTTAGTAGGGTGTACACTTGTACAGTACCTACACTTTCTGCCAAGTATGAAAGGATACGTCGATAAGTTTTAAAATACTGTGCAAAAATAGTTTTTAAATTTTTAAATAAAACAGTCGTGTAACTCGGTAACCGGTAAGGAGTCATATTATGTTAAGTGATTTTATTATTTTATTTTATTTTATTTGTCAACGGGCAAGCCCAATTACAATTAATGTTAAACTATAAACTCATAATACTGACTATATGTGCGGTTACAATACAAAAAGTTAATCTGTATTATGATACAATGCAATACAAAAGTTATCTATATCTATTACTCGAGCCAAGAGTACACAAAACCTGACGCAAGAATGAGCAAAAGGTTGCAAAGAAATCTATGTTGTCATATTGATTGGCTAGTATAGCAGTTCTTGTAATAAGTTGTTACATAGTTAGTGCGATGTATAGGGTAATGGAAACTAGCTATAGGTCTGGTAGGTCTAGATGGAACATGTATATTAATTTTATTGAGCAAAGAAGAAGCAGCAGCTCTACCATGCAGAATATTGTAAAAAGTAATAAAATCTCTCTTCTTATGACGCATAGAAATGGGTGGCATATTTATTGTAACAAGTAAATCTGCATCATTGTAGTTGTCCAAGATGTTTAATTTGAAAGCAATCTGTTTAAGAAATTTATGCTCAACACGACACAAGGTCTCAATATGCACACCATAAAAAGGTGACCATACACAGGACGCATACTCAAGATGGGGACGGACAAGAGAGCAATAAAGCGTTTTTAAGGCAGTAATCCCAGTAAAATCCTGTGTGCTTCTTCTGATAAAGCCAAGCATCTGAAATGCCTTGTTGACTACATTATTTAAGTGATCAGAAAGTTTTAGAGTTGCATCCAAAGTAACACCAAGATCCTTGATGAAAAGTAAAGTATCTAGGCAACGCTGTCCAATCTTGTATTCAAAATTGATTGGGGATCTAGAACGAGAAAACGTAATGGCTTTGCATTTAGATGGATTCAGACTCATCCCATTTCTTGTATCAGTCCAACAAATTAATTAACTAATATTGAAGTTTATCATAGTCATTGGGAGATTTAATCAGACAGCTCAATTTTAAGTCATCGGCAAACAGCAAAGAAAGGGAAAAAGACAAACATTCGTGAATATCGTTTGAAATCGTAAAAGTGTCGTGAAATATCGTGAAAATGTTAAAAACGATATTCACGAATGTTTTTCTTCTTCCCTTTTTTTGCTGTTTGCCGATGACTTAAAATTGAGCTGTTTGATTAAATCTTCCAATGACTGTGATAAACTTCAATATGAGTTAATCAATTTGTTGGAGTGGTGTACAAGAAATGGGATGAGTCTGAATCCATCTAAATGCAAAACCATTACGTTTTCTCGTTCTAGATCCCCAATAAATTTTGCTTAAATCTTAATATTTTGAGGTATATAATCTACAACTTAGAGATTGGACATACTTAATGAAACGCCCTGTATTTTATTTATTTAATAAGATTCCATTATAAAGGCCTAGAATTGTTAGATCTATTACTTCTCTATTGGGTCTTTATAAAAGGTTTTCAATTACCGGCTTACATGTACGGAAAATGAACGGATAAAGAATTGATCTCTATAACGTGAGCTGCAATATATTTCACATGTCAATGGAAAAATGAGAAATGGAACAGAATGATTTGTACAAGTTCGCAGAGTCAGGCACATCCTTTAAGAAATATAAAAGTTATTCATTGATTACAACAGAAGATGATAGGGCGAAAGTGATGTGTTACAAACAACGACTAAAAAAATATCAAATTAAGAAAGGCATTTTATTTGATAGGATTTTTGTGAAGATCTACTAACAAGTATAATTAATTACTTTTAATGAGAAATAAGCCACAATTTTACCAAAAAAATGATTTTATTAACGTTTCGAAGCCCTAATCGGGTTTCGTTGTCAAAATATAAAATACTACCAAAATAAACAAAAATGTTGTTGCTAAGTAAAAAAATTCTTCTAATAATTTATTTAATCTGACTCATTTATATTGGCAACTCAGACGTATATTAAACATTTGAAATAAATTTTAAATAAAATGTATATTATACGTCTGAATTGCCAATATAAATGAGTCAGATTAAATAAATTCTTAGAAGAATGTTTTTACTTAGCAACATTTTTGTTTATTTTAGTAGTATTTTGTATTTTGAAAACGAAACCCGATTTGGGCTTCGAAACGTTAATAAAATCAATTTTTTGGTAAAATTGTGGCTTATTTCCCATTAAAAGTAATTGATTATAAAAATGCCACAAGAAAATAGCTTCAGGACAACAACAAGAATAATTGATTTAATTAAATTGAATTCGAAAAATATTAAGTAATAGTAGGGGATGAAAGTATGCTAAATTTGCAGTTACTTGAGCGTTATGGGCACCTATTGGGTTGTGAAGAGTAGGGCCTAAAACCAAAAAAGTTAAATTTTCCATTAAGTGGGGACTTTCCATTTTTTAATTTAATTTTCCATTTCCAACAATCGGTTTTTCCGATTATAGCACCATCTATCCATAATTCTAAAAAATGTCTCGAATAAAAGATGCTTATTTTTACGAAAATAATTCAAATATGCAATAAAAATTGGGGGAGCCAATTTAAGATTTTGAAGTAATCGACCAAATACTCCCAACTCCGTGGGGGGTCGTGTTTGGTGTCATCAATAAATTTTTCAAAAATATTGAATACGTGTATTTTTCAGTTTTTCGATTTGTTGTTCATTTCGCAAAATATCTCAGGGTTCGTATTTAATATTTTAAATTTACCCCCACCCCTTTCTGTGGGAGGTTGTGTTTGGTATCATTCGATAGACTTTTGAAAAACATTGAACACGTATTTTTTAGATTTTCAATCTGACGTTTATTTCGTTAAATATTAGCCTTTTTTTGTGAGACTTTGTGACTCGCCCATTTCGTTACGCCCCGCTCAAATCGTCAGATTTTTTAAATATACACTCTCTTGCATGTTTTTAACTTACCTTATCTTAATCTGACAATTTCGAGTTTTTCTAAAGTTTTATTTTTTTTTTCGGCCCCCCTTAACAAACTCCACTGTATTAAGAGTTCATATATGTTAGAGGTACATTTACAGGGTACAAGGTTTTCCCCATGTGATAATCTGACGTGCTCGAGTAACTGCAAAAATCCCCTGTTGGGCTCCCCTACCATAATATTTTTATTTCTGACATTATTTTCCTCCCTACACTCCAATTCTATCTTGGGCAATTTGCATCCATTTTGACCTGGCGTGTTTCTTTAGGTCATCTGAGCATCAAATTTGTGGCCTTCTCCTTTTTCGTTGTGGTTCCAGGGTCTCCAATGTATTATCGTCTTAATCCAACTTTCATCCTTCTACCTTAGGGTGTGCTCGACGAACTTCCATTTTTAAGCTTTGCTACTTGGGTTGAGACATCTTTCACTTTTGTTTTTTTTATGGATCCATTCGTCTCTTTTCCTGTTTTGGCTACTGGCAGTAGCCAATTTAGCGAAAAAGCAGCAGAAAAATCCAGTTGTCAATAAATAAAATCCATAATTGTACTAAAAAATGGAAAATCAAATTTTCCGCAAAATACTTAGGTATCACACTTCGCTGGAAAGTATATATTAAAAGAAAAGAGAAGAACTAGAAGAAGAGTAAGAATTTCAGTGTTAGCATAGTAGAGTATTCTATTTTTTAATGCAACATTGCATAAAGAATAATATGGTTAGTTCCCGGGAAAGAGCTAAAAAGAACTTACACCTTTGCGAATGTCTAGTAAATCGTCCAAGCAATTTAATAAAAAGTATGTTTTATTTTATAATTCCTTATTAGTCCATTCTTTCACGGTTTTTGTTCTAAATTTTAAAGAACCGCTTGGATTGAAATGAAATTTGGCATACGCATAGCTTACATGTCAAAGGAAAAAAGTGATATTGTGCCGATGTGTGCTTTTGTCCTGGGGGTGACTTTCACCCCCGTTTGGGGGTGAAAAAATATAAGTCTAAAATGAGTCCGGAAATGGATAAACTGACTAATTTTAAGTAAGTTTTGCTCTATGGAGCTTTTTCGCCAAGTCAACACTTTTCGAGTTATTTGCGAGTGAATATGTTCATTTTTCAACAAAATAACTACATACGGTTTTTCGCAAATAACTCAAAAAGTAAGTATTTTGTCGAAAAAATTTTCTTAGCAAAAATATAGTCTGTAAAAAAGTAAAAAAAAATGGTGTACGCGTTAGGTCTCTGGACCTCGTAAAACCAGAGTTATAGCCAATGAAAAATAGATTCATATTCACCAAATTTCAAATAGAGTAATTCGAAGTGAAATATCCAAAAAATTAAGCACTTTTAGGGGAAAACCCATTTTAACTTCTTTAAAGTGTTTACAAGAAGCTTTATTTCTGTTTTTATAAAAAGTTTCTAGCATTAAATTTAAGCAAGTTACGCTCAAAATAAAGTTGGTCGCTTTTGTTTTGGCAAAGAAAATCGGGAAGACCACCCCCTAATTAGCAACTTAAATGAAATTAATCGTTCCCGCTCCACAAATTATTTTACTTATGTTGCGTTTATATGATTTGTAAGTTTCATCGATTCAAAGTGCTTATTTTGGAAAAAATTTGGTTTTAAAATAAAATTTTTAAAAATTTTAATTTTGAAAAATATGCTTTTTTTTTTTAACTTAAAAATTGTTAGAGATACCAAAAATCTCGAAAAACAAAAAAAGTCAGCATTGCTTTTCTGAATATCAGTTAGTTTTTGCTTTTCTGTTAGACAAAAATTGATTGAGATTTGGTGTTTCTAAATTTGCATACATTCGTGATGAGTGACTCATTCAACCCCTTTTAACTACAGCCCTTTCAAAAATAAGGACTTTGAACCGATGAAACTTACAGATCATATAAACAATACATACACGGGTCAAGAAACTTGTGAAGTCGTAACGATTAAGTTCATTTGAGATACTAATTAGGGGGTGATTTTCCCGATTTTTTTACCAAAAAAATGGGACTAACTTTATTTTGAGCGTAACTTGTTTACTTTTGATGCTAGAAATTTTTTTATAAAACAAAAATGAAGCTTTTTTAAACACTTTAAATAAGTTGTAATAAGTTTTCCCCGAAATGTCCTTGATTTTTGGTTATTTAACGTTAAATTATTCCATTTGGAATTTGACGAATATGAACCTATTTTTAATTAGCTATAACTCTGCTTCTACTAGGTATAGAAACGTGATATATACACCATTTTTTTTAAATTTTTTACAGACTATATTTTTGCTACGAATGTTTTTTCGACAAAATACGTACTATTTGAGTTATTTGCAAAAAACCGTCTAAAAGTGTGGTTATTTTGTTGAAAAAATGAACATATTCACTGGCAAATAACTCGAAAAGTATTGACTTAGTGAAAAAACTCTATAGAACAAAAGTTACTCAAAATTAGTGTGCTTATCAATTTCCGGACTTACTTTGGACGAATATTTTTTCACCCCAAGAGGGGGTGAAAAGCACCCCCGGGGCAAAAGCACATATAGGCACAATATCACTTTTTTTCTTTGACTTGCTAACTACGTGTATGCCAAATTTCATGTCAATCCAAGCGGTTCTTTAAAATTTACAGGTTTTGCAATATTTTACCGTTAAAGAACGGACTATATAACCAAATTTTACTACAGAACATGGAATACGTAACCAAAAAATTAAACATGACCAACTATTACTCAGTTTAAAAATACAACGTATTCACAAAATTGGTCTCTGCAATTTTATGTATTGGTAAAAAACTAGGTGTAATAACTTTTATACGCCATAACAAAAATCCGTTAAAGACAAAGCCTTCGAAAAAAGTTTATTACCGATATTTGATAAAATGTTTTTGTTTTTATACTCTGCAAAGTAATACTCCATAATATTGGCGATAAAAGTTTAGTACTGACGTTTTTATTCTGAGTTAGGCATAGAGGACTATATAATGTAGTTCGGTTGTAATTTTTTTATAGGGCGTTTTTATTGAGCTCGAAGATTAATTATTGAGCAAACAATTTAAGCAATAACATCTAAAAAATACAACGAAAAACTAGTTAATAATAGGTTATAAAATACGAAATTTCATTACGAGCTGGTAAACATTTTTAGGATCAACAGTTTAAACTCATAAAGTTCTAAATATGCACTAAACCCTATACTATCATAATATTATCTAGATAGAGCTGTCGAAAAAATGGTAAATTTCAAAATGAAATCACTTATTTATACAGTGATGAGCGCGCAATAACCTTCAAAATAACGCAAAAGATAGAAAATATGTTAAGGTGTGAGATAAAAAGAAATGAAACTAAGCGAGTTGGGAAAATTAGCGATAAAAACGTATAAATTGACATTCTATTTATTGCTTCCCACCTTTAAACGTATCAGAGGAGTATGTCAACTAAAATTGTCACTGTGACAGTGGCAGTTGCCAAACTCGTCCGATACGTCTAAAGGTGGGAAACAATAATTATAATGTAAATTTATAGGTATTTATGGCTAATTTTCCTACTCTACAAGTTGCATTTCTTTTTATCTCACAACTTAATATGTTTTCCATCTTTTGAGTTATTTTGCTGGTTATTACGCGCTCATCACTGTATAGCTTGTTGGTAGTTTAGTCTACACGCTGAATGAAGTGGGTTGATATTGTCAATAGTTTGCTTATGACTAGACTTAGGCAAATATGCAAATTGCATATTTTGCATATTATGCATAAAATATGCAAACATGTCAAATTTTGCATATTTCTATTAAAGTGTGCATAAAGTGCATATAACTTGAAATTTTAGGTGTATAGATATTCATCAAATAAATCAAGTGCATGGAAATCCGAATATTTAATTTTGTTTCAATATCTCTAGATATTTATTGTAGTTTTGTCCTTGAATAAGGGTTCCAAAATCTACTAGTTTATACCTCTAGGTAAAAACTTTTATTGGGATGGTGAGTTTTAGAAATCAATTATGTTGTAAAATTGGAACCGGTAACACCTGTCATTGTAATAATATTGGGAATTGCAATTTGAAACTACCGAAAATAAACACTGCTTCCAACTTCTATAAAACCTACATCTACCGATAAGGATAAAGTTTACTGCTCAATTTGTGGTAAAACTGGAAGTACTACATAATTGTGTGTTATATTTATATTTTATACGAGAATATTTTCTAATATGTGCTGACACAAGCCAAGTTCGCAATAAATCGATATATTTCTTATTTTCTCAGGCATTTTTTTAATTTCTTGTGATGAAAAAAATAGGATTTAAAAACTTCAAATCATATTAATTACTATAAATTATGAAGATATTTTAAATATGTTTGTAAATAAAACGGATAATACTTTCTGAGTTGTTTAAATATACATACTTATATTTATTTTTATATGCATATTTTCTAGATAAACATGCATATTTTTGTATAAAATACTGCATATTTATGCGCTTATTTCATATGTTTTTATTTGCATATTTGCCTAAGTCTACTTATGACACTATATTTTTATACTTATTTTTGGTTATAAACGTAAAATATTTCAAGATTTTTTAAGATTGGATTAAAACATGCTTTTCACGCAGTGTAGAACAGAATATACTATTAAAGAGTTGTTCCGCCATATTGCTTTCCACTTTTGTCTGTGAAATCGATCCCATCTAGTTCACCGCATATCATATCCACTCTCTCTCAATATGCGTATTGACAGCAATACGCATATTTTTTTTCCGGTCTGTTAAAATATGGACCGAAGAAAATTTAATATTATATTGGATTGAAATAATGATCTTATTCTTCTTCCTTCTCTTTATAAGCAATTCTGCTTGCTCATTGGCGGATTGATACCTCTATGGAAGGTTGTCACTCCATCTTTTGCGCGGTCGCCCGATACTTCTTCTACCGATTGGTGATTATCTCTTGTTATTTTGATCACACGTGTCTCCCCCATTCTGGTTATACGGTTATTCCATATTTTTTTTCTATTTAGTGTCCATCCGTTTATACACTGTACGTTACATTGTCTTCTAATATCTACACTCATCTTTCGATCTCTCAGCGTATTTCCTATAATTCTTCTCAGTACTCTCATCTCTGCTGTTTTCAGTAGTCTTTGTGTTGTGGCTGTATCTGGTCTTGTTTCTGATGCATATTTATGTCATTATTGGTCTTACACTGGCTTTATAAATTCCTGACTTCATATCAGTGTTAATATGTCGGTTTCGCCATATAGTCTTATTAAGGCATCCTGCCCCAGTCTATTTACTTTTTGTACTTGATTTCTCACTTCTTTGTCCAGGTCTCCGTGACTTGACAATGTAATTCCAAGCTATTTTACTTCAATACTGATACCATCAAGTTCTATTTAACATCTGATTGGTTCTTTACTGATTACTCTTGTTTTAGTAACTGGTTGCTATCCTCAGCAGATAGAAACTGGTTGCTATCCTCAGCAGTGGTTGCTCTCTACATTTATTCCCCTACCCAAAAAAGTCAATGCAAAAAGATGTGAGGATCACAGACTCATTAGCCTGATGAGTCACACTTTAAAAATATTCTTAAAAATACTACATCGAAGATTATACAAAAAATGTAAATGGGACATCAGTGATTCTCAGTTTGGGTTTAGGCAAGATTTGAAAACAAGAGAAGCAATAGTAGCAACACATGTGTTGGTCCAAAATTGTTACGATCAGAGGAAGGACGTATTCCTGTGCTTTCTAGACTACGAGAAAGCGTTTGATCGTGTCCAACATCACAAGTTAATGCAGATCCTCAAGAAGCTTGATATAGACCAAAAAGACATAAGATGCATTGAAAACTTGTACTGGTATCCGGCAGCACAATTAAAAATAGACAATTCTATATCCAAATCCATACATATAAGAAGGGATGTTCGGCAGGGTGTGTGCTTTCCCCTCTTTTATTTAACATTTATTCGGAAGCCATATTTCAAGAGTCTTTGGAAGATGCAGAGATGGGAATCAAAGTGAATGGAGTATTGATCAACAACATACGATATGCTGATGATGCTGTCTTAATTTTCGACAACATAGCAGATCTTCAACAACTTGTCACTATAATCGGAGAATACAGTAAGCGAATGGGATTAGAGATTAATACCAAAAAGACCATATTCATGATCATCTCCAGAAACTTGGATGCATTTGAAAACTCCACCATAACACTGAATACTAAGTCCATTGAGAGAGTGAGCAAATTCAAATACCTAGGAACGTGGCTTTTTGAAGACTGGGCATCGGACACGGAAGTAAAATGTCGCATTGAGCAAGCTCGACAAGCTTTCGTAAAATTCAGGAAGGTACTAACCTGCTCTGAGTTCGACCTTACACTGAGACTAAGGTTTACTAAATGCTACGTGTGGTCGGTGCTGCTATATGGCATAGAGGGCTGGACGCTCAAAACGAGGGATATAAACAGATTAGAAGCCTTCGAAATGTGGCTTTATCGCCGTATCCTAAAGATACCATGGACGGCGAAAGTCACAAATGTGGATGTCCTTAAAAGAATCAACCAAGAACGTCAGCTTTTCGAAAATATCAAGAAAATAAAAACGGCGTATTTGGGTCACATCATGCGAAACGAAAAATACCAGTTCCTTCAACTTATACTCCAGGGTAAAATTGAAGGCAAGAGAGGAATAGGACGCAAGAAAATGTCCTGGCTCCGAAACATAAGGCAATGGACAGGGATTAACGACATACAATCACTGATACACATTGCAAGAAACAGAGAGTTAATGGAAAATGTGATCGCCAACATCCATTAGTGGATTTGCATTTGAAGAAGAAGATTGTACATATGGCGAAACCGACATATTAACACTGCGATGAAATCAATAATTTATAAAGCAAGTGTACAACCAATAATGATATACTGCATCAGAAACAAGACCCGATACAGCCACAATACAAAGACTACTGGAAAGGAGACTACTAGAGATGAGAGTACTGAGAAGAATTACAGGAAATATGCTGAGAGATCGAAAGAGGAGTAAAGACATTAGAATAAAATGTAACGTACAATGTGTAAACAAATGGACATTAAATAAAAGAAAAAAGAACAACCACATAGCAGAAGAGAGGGACACGTGTGGTCAAAATAACAAGAAATAAATCACCAATTGGTAGAAGAAGCATCGGCCGACCAAGCAAAAGATGGAGTGATAATCTTCCATAGAGGTTATTAATCTGCCAATGAACAAGCAGAATTGCTTATAAAGAGGAATAAGAAGATATTGATATGAAGAAAATATTTTAATTCCTTGACAACAGCCGGCAAAATTATGTTGTCTTTAAATGTATTATCACTGTATTTTTTATGTTCAAAATTATAAAGGCATGCCAGACAAGTTTTATAAATTTTTGTCGTTCAAATTTATGTCAACAACTTCGACTGAACCACTATGTAAATATATTCCTCCTATCCATACCCTACCCTACCTGACAAGTCATACCTTGTCGCCGAAAAAATACGTGACTGATGACTGAACCGCGAGGTAATAGCAATATTCGGGTCTAGGAAAGTTGGTCGAGAACACTTCGTCGACGGAAAATTGGTCGACAACATTTGGTCGACAAACAGTTGGTCGAATGCACAATTCATCAAATGGACAATTAGTCGACGAACATTTGATCGAATGGATTTTTTGTCGACAAACTGTTATTTATCTTTAGGATAAAGGGATTAATGGTGACAAACGACGGGTTGTTGTTTTTATTTTGTTAACTGGAATATTGTATTAGGGTGATTCCATTTCAAATAACTCAATTTTGGATCAAAAAAACGTTTGGATTTCCGGTTTTTCTGAAACTTGGTGTATAGCTTCTGTGGGACGTAAAAATAAGATATTTAAGGTCAAAAAATCTTCTTCTTCTTTTTTCTCTCAAAATGTTATTTAATGCCCTACAACCCTTTAAACCCGAGTTAGCCACTTTTTTTCAAAAATTCACCGGGGCTTTGTTTGTAAATATTAGAAAATTTGAAAAGCAACATTGAAACGACTGAAAGATCATGTTTATACAAAAAAAAAAAATTAAAACGTTTCTTTTAAAAATGAGCCGTCCATGATGCGCCAAAAGTGAAGAGTTTAAAAGTAATGCGATTCTTACCCTCTTGATTTTATTATCAAAAACTTAATTCACAACTACACATTTATAAAAGGCGCAATACCTCCGGTTATTACCAACGAAAATTGATGTTCTTTTTGAAGTGAATACTTCTAATCGCTTGGTATGGAAATTTGACGCCAAATACTAAATTCGTATTTGGCGTCATTCAAAAGTCGTGACGCGAGTGCTAAGCTTGCGGTATACCGTACATATATAACACTTATTTTTTTCATAGTAAACCTGATCCTGAATTTTCTACTGTTTGACTGGTTTCAGGGTGACTTCAACTATAGATCCCGAATTTTAAATAATTAATTGGGATTGGGTCGTTTCAACCCTAGAGGATTGATGTATTAAATTTTTCTTAAAAATAAAGTGCGACACATGCTTTTATGGTAAAACTAAATATAGATTCCAAATTTTCTATGATCGGCTGTATTCGGGGTGGTTTCAACACTATAGGGGTAATTTGTAAAAATTTTTCAAAGATTATAGTAGATACGACACACACGTTTTTATAATAAATCACCCTGAAACCAGTCAAACAGTAGAAAATTCAGGATCATACTATGAAAGTTCAAATAAGTGTATATTACGGTGTAATATAAATATGTAATTACGGTATACCGCACGCTTACCAATCGCGTCACGATTTTTTTATAACGCCAAATACGAATTTAGTATTTGGCGACAAATTTCCATACCAAGCGATAAGAAGTATTCACTTCAAAATGAACATCGCTTTCCGTTGATTAGAACAGGACGTATTGCGACTTTTGTACTTAAATAATGTGTAGTTGTAAATTGTTTTTGATAATAAAATCAAGATGGTAAGAATCGCTTTACTTTTAAACCCTCCACTTTTGGCGCATCATGAATGGCTCATTTTTACAAGAATCGTCTTGAATTTTTTTTTGTATAAACATGATCTTTCAGTCATTTAAATTTTGCATTTTAAATTTTCTAATGTTTATAAAGAAAGCCCCGTTTAGAAAGAAAGTTTATTGCAGTCGAAAACATTGTACGGAAATGCCTCGATTCCCTAACAATTTATTTACCTCAGCATCTCGCATATTTCGTCTTGTCCGCAAGTGCCCCCAAATTTGACTTGTCCAGAAATGCTGCGTTCGCAAGTAGGGATGGACTCGAGCCGAGCCGAGCCGAGCTTTTGAAAAGCTTGTGCTCGGCTCGAAATTTCGAGCCGAGCTCGAGATAGAAGCTCGGCTTGAACTTCGAGCTTGCAGGTTGAGCTCGTGGCTCGTGCCGGCTCGGCTCGAATAGTTCGAGCCGAGCCGAGCCGAGCTCAAAAACATAATAATGAATGTAAAATATAACATTCGTAGTAATTTTTTTTACTTATAATAGTCAAATATAAGAAATAATAAGAAATTCACTAAATGCTTTTCACATAATAGCTACATACTCTGTCATAGTAACGTTAGGAGACAAGAAGAGTGAGATATTTTTTTTCTTAGATTAATGAACAAATAGGAGAAATTAAAAATGTTTATTTCACAGTTTGTCTTAATTTCTGTTTAAAAAGCTATGATAATGTATGATTTTAGTGTTCGTCCTGAAATAATGTCAGTCTTTTTAAAATAACCCGATTTAAAGGAAGCCAAGAAAATAGTTTTATCGCTGAGAAACTATATAGGTAGATATATTACGATAGTTTAATATAAATTTCAAATAGGATGGCATATTTGTATTAAGTATTATGACAAGATAGTGGATGAATTGTTTGATAACACCCGGATTTCGTATAATGTAGTGATAATAAATAATACAAATAACAATAAAAAGTAAAGTCTAATACGACCAGACTAATCCATAAATAATCGGAGTAGGAAAAAGCAGCATATTTTATGAAAACATTTTTTTAAATATCAATATTCATATGTACATACAGTGTGGCCAAGCCAAATGGAATAAATTTATTATTTCGTGAATAAGCGCTTTTGGAAAAAAATTCCGAAACAGGTCGGTTTTTATTTTTAAATTACAATTTTTTGGCATATACTCGTATATGATAGTAGCTCATTTGAACGGTTATGAAATTCTCTATTCAGTAATATAAATATTAACATAATATACAGGGTGTCCAATTTTTTTTTTAATTAAATTAATTGACACAAAAATGAGAATGTATATGTAATTTATTTAATTCAAAATACATTTTGCTACTGTCAGTAAACAGAAAGAATGTTCATTTGACAAATAAACATAGCTTTTCACTTAAATTCAATGTTCAAGATGCCACTCACCTGCCTCTTGGTAGTTTGAACATTTAATTTAAGCGAAAAGCTGTGTTTATTTGTCAAATAAACATTTTTTATGTTTTCTGACAGCAGTAAAATGTATTGTGAATTAAATAAATTACATACATTCTTCTTTTTGTGTTAATTAATTTAATTCGAGTTTTTTTTTGGACACACTGTATACATAATTATGTTAATATTGATATTACTGAATAGAGAATTTAATAACCTTTCAAATGAGCTAGCACATCACCCCTATTCCCATTTAAAAAAATAATCGATTACGTCATCACGCCCAGATGGATGGCGTCATTAGTATGATATATGTAGGTATTATATATGCCAAAAAATCGTAATTTAAAAATAAAAATCGACCTGTTTTGAAATATTTTTCCAAAATCGCTCATTCACGAAATAATGAATTTATTCCATTTGGCTTTGCCACACTGTATAATACTATTGGTAATATTGTAATGTAGTACCTACCACCTAAAAGGCCTGCATAAATAAATAAAAAATATAAATAAAAAGTATCAAGTATTTTATTGTCTTATATTACTAGATTCGCATAAAATAAATCTTTCACTAAACTTAATACAGATGAGTTGTAACTCTTTTTTTTTTTTAAATTTAAGTAACTAAAAAACCTGTGTCACCTGAAAAATATTTTTGTACACTTATAGTCAATTGTAAATAGGTACATAGTATCTCCATTAACATTTTATATCGGAGATACTATGTAAAAAAAAATTACATTGTTAATAAAAATCATTTACAAGAGGAAAGGAGGAAAGTGTAGGTATATATTTAAAAATAACATTATAACTCTATTCTTACCAAATTATACATATACGACTCTACTTCAACAATAAATAAAATTAAACCTAGAACTAATTTAAACGATAAAAATTAAAAAAAAAATTGTTTTACACATTTTTCAAAATTGGGTTTTCTACCCAAGAGTTTAGACATAAGAGGCACTTAGCCGATTCATTAGTCAATCTATTGCGTTGTTTTCGAATAATTAAGCCAGCTTTCGAAAACAATCGCTCAGATGGTACGGACGTAGCAGGAATACTTAGTAAGTCTCTGGCCATTTCAGCAAGAACAGGAAATCTTCCTTTATTTACCTGCCACCACTTTAAAATATCTTCGTTGCCAGTACTTTGCGGGAGTGCTATGTAGTCATAGAATTCAGTACTTAAGTCTTTTGGTTTTGTTATGACCTTTGATTGATAATAGCTTTCGAAATTGATTTCAAGCTCATCTTGTACTTCCATGACCACCGACGATTCAGATGTACTTTGCGTTATATTTTCTACAGCTTGCTGATTTCCTTCATACTTTTTTAACAGTTTTTTAAACACTGAATACGATTCGTTCTTTAAGTCCCTTCCCCAAAGTGAGTTATCAAATGCTTCAAGAATATGTCTTGGGTCTAAAATAAGTACTGCACAGTAAATCCAATTTGTTTGTCTGTAATGTTTTAAAATTTTATCTCTGGCCTTTTGAAATGCAGTTAAAAGTTGTTCATCTACACAGGAACGATTCGGTTTATCGTCAAGCAACTTTGATTGTAATTCGATTTTGTCTAACAGTATATTTAAACTGACTATCACTGATGGAAGCGTTGCGTATTTGTCTCCTCCAAGGTTTTCGCTTACTATTTTAAACATCTTTAAAAATTTACAGACGGAAGCTAACATCTGCCATTCGTTTTGGTGTAGTCGAAAATTGTTTAATTTATTGACACTGTCGCTTGCACATAGACAGTCGATCCCCTTTTTTAACTTTAATGCGACATCCAACATATCATGAGTGGAGTTCCATCTTGTTGGAACATCCAGAATAGGTAAAATCTGTGTAGATGCCCCAGCAGTTTGGCACGCACTTTTAAAACGGATCCGTAATTTTTCAGATTTTTTTATTTTCTTAAATATATAACGAATTTTATCCAAACAGTTAGTTGGTGTTTGAATATCTTCATCTAGAACATCGTTGTGTTCGAACTCAACCTCTTCATCTACGTTACTGCTTTCTTCATCTTCAGCCTCCCCTCCTACGTCTTCTTCTATTTTCAGAGATTTTAAGCAATCTTGAACAGCCAAGTTCAGAATATGTGCTACACATTTAAAATGTTGATTAACGTCATCAAAAGAAGGAATAAACTTTTTTAACTCCTGCATGAACGTTGTATTTGCTGCAGTGTTGTCAACAGTTATGCCTTGAATTTTCGATGTGATGCCATAGCTCTGCATAGATTCATAAAACAACTTGGCAATATCTCTCCCAGTATGAAGCCCATATGAAAGTGAGAAATCACTACAGGTGAAAAATAACTACAGACTGGAGTTGCCAATGGTCATCAATAAAGTGGGCGGTGATCCCATAATAAGATTTTCCATTAATTGCCGTCCAGCCATCAATGGTAAAAGATATTCTTGATGTGTTTTGTTGTAGTATATGCATAACTTTTTTTTTGATCCTGTTCAAAACGGGACACAACCATTCTCTTTAAAGCTTTTCGTCCAGGCAGGTTTATTCCAGGTTTGATTTGATCGAAGAAGTTCCTTGTTGCTTCGTCGTCAAAAAACGAAAAAGATAGGTATTTAGTGGCCACCCAATCAACGATAAAGTTTTCATCTTTAGGTTCATTCACGGATTTCTGCAATAAACATAAACGAGTGTAAATTACTTGATATTTGAATGTAAATTTGAATTATTTTTAAAATAAAGCTATTATTTTATTGTATTTATTTTGCTATTTATTATTTCCCAGCCAACATGAATTCACACTAAATTACCAGAGCCCGCTAATAGTTAAAATAGAATTGGAGGTCGTTGGGTAGGTACAATGAACTGCACACTAAAGGGATTACCGAATTGGGCGCTGAATTTTTTGAACTTTTTTTTTGGTTTTTCCATAAATAAACAAATTAAATTGACCTAGTCTTTTAGAAAATTATGAAATATAAAATATTTTAATTATAACTTTTATTTGTTCTTTAAGTCAATATCATTTACATTGTTAAAAAACTAAATCATTGAGAAAAGTAGTAATAGATAATGAGAAATTATCTAATTGTTTAGAATTATTATAGCAGCCCAGCGGGTAAACAAAATTATTTTTATCAACTTTACGGCAATTGAACAAACAAGAATATTAGCAAGAATAAGGAGACAATGGTTGTTAAGTGTTAAATGTTCTTTACGTGTTTTATATTTTAATTTTTGGTTCCTTTCAGACTTTTGTAAGCTTTGGTTTCAAACAACACAAAAATAGAAGTAATTAAAAACTAAATTATGGACGAAAACGGCAAGAATTACTTGTCGCAGACGGAAAAGTTTTATAAAAGTAAAATGAAAGTGATAAAACATGGTAAAAAACATAAAAGGGAGTTTGGGTGTGGTACCAATTATTAAAGATAAAATGAGATAAGTTTAAGGTGGTTATGGCGCGTACAATGCGCAAAGGTACCATTTCATCCAAAAAGCGAAAATGTGTGTCGCACCTGGAGCTAGTAAGAGAGGAAGAAGAAGCCGTTATGGTAAAGTTAGGAATGACATGGCGGTAAAGAATATTTATTCTGATGTTGTTCTGAAGCTATTTTCTTGTGGCATTTTTACAATTTTAACTATTTAGAATGGGAAATAAGCCACAATATTATTAAAAAATGATTTTTATTAACGTTTCGACGCCCAAATCGGGTGCCGTTGTCAAAATACAAAATACTATTAATATAAACAAAAATGTTGTTGCTTAGTAAAAAAATTCTTCTAATAATTTATTTAATTTGACTCATTTATATCGGCAATTCAGATACATATGATACATTTTAAAGTAGAAGACTTTAAAATGATATTGCCAATATTTATGAGTTGCGTTCCTGGGACGACTTTACTGAAAGATAGTTCATTCGATTACATGAAATCAACCCCAACTCAAGAATATCCGTCACAAAAAAAAAATCATAGCATGTGATCTGTCTTTAAAAAGACAACCACATGCAACGGTGACATTAAAATTCTCGCGTTAGAGATCTCATAGTAAATCACGAGGGAAAACCAGGAAAAACCTCGTGATACTATCCCGACATCGTAAGTATTTGGTCTTACATTTAATTTACTCTCAAAATTAATACCAAATTCTGACTTTACTATAATTTTGTTTAAATTATAAATAATATCAATAATACATGGGTATATAAGTAATACTAAAATATAAAATATATACTAACTCGACTATTGACTTACTAATTGTGGTATTTTCTTTCTATTGACTTCTAACAAAGAAGCGGCTCTAATTATGCTAAACGAAACCAATTGTGTCGCAAATTCCTCGGTGGAATGCAGTAGGATGTGGATACCCATACTGAAAGAGGAAGTCAATAGAAAGAAAATACCACAATTAGTAAGTCAATAGTCGAGTTAGTATATATTTTATATTTTAGTATTACTTATATACCCATGTATTATTGATATTATTTATAATTTAAACAAAATTATAGTAAAGTCAGAATTTGGTATTAATTTTGAGAGTAAATTAAATGTAAGACCAAATACTTACGATGTCGGGATAGTATCACGAGGTTTTTCCTGGTTTTCCCTCGTGATTTACTATGAGATCTCTAACGCGAGAATTTTAATGTCACCGTTGCATGTGGTTGTCTTTTTAAAGACAGATCACATGCTATGATTTTTTTTGTGACGGATATTCTTGAGTTGGGGTTGATTTCATGTAATCGAATGAACTATCTTTCAGTAAAGTCGTCCCAGGAACGCAACTCATAAATATTGGCAATATCATTTTAAAGTCTTCTACTTTAAAATGTATCATATGTATCTGAATTGCCGATATAAATGAGTCAAATTAAATAAATTATTAGAAGAATTTTTTTACTAAGCAACAACATTTTTGTTTATATTAATAGTATTTTGTATTTTGACTACGGCACCCGATTTGGGCGTCGAAACGTTAATAAAAATCATTTTTTAATAATATTGTGGCTTATTTCCCATTCTAAATAGTTAAAATTTATTCTGATGTGGCTCAAGACAAAAAAGGCAAATATGTATAATGATGATGATGTAATAGAAGAGAATATATTAGGCTATTGATTATGTTCAAAATAAGATGGCTAAAAGGAACTACAACGTTCACGGGGTTTTATTGTTTCTTGTTTCATATGGTCAATGGACCTCTAAATATGAAAAAACCGCGGAGTGCTTCCATTTACAGGGTTGCGTTTTTGAGAAAGGGGTGAATTAACCCCTATGAACTAAGGTGCATAGTATGAGTTCTATGCCCTTTTAGTACATACATTTCTACAGCAAAATTGTTCGAAATTAAATTTACTATTGAATTATCACCTTTTAAAGTTTGAAAGTGTTTTTTACAAAAATATATTAAAAAAATGCAAATTCATCCTTCCTCGTTAAAATGACGTTTGGCAGAGGTCATCGCTTATAACTCGACAACAACTAATTTTAGACAAATATCACAAGAGACCTTTTTTGCTCAGAATTATCCAAAGAATCTAAAAAGACCTTAATACTATCAATTTCTTTACAGGGCTTCTCATAAAGCCCTTATTTTACCATAATTTGTTAATAACAATTAAACGGACCATATTTGGGCTTCCAGACCACTTCCATTGGATTCAGCGACCCAAAAACTTATAATACCACCATTACATCACGGGGAGCTCGAACTTTCCCACGGGACCCCCTCTGTTGCGACTAGACAATGGATCTCGGATTTGCATTTTAGGTTAAGTAGGTATATCAATTTTCATTATAATTAATGCAATTGTTAGTACTGAAAACTAACAGCTTAAAATTTTATAATTTTACTCAGTTTGACAACATTGTTTAACGTTAAGCAATTATTTAATGCCAAATATTTATCAGATTATTACATCGACCAAAATTTTATTAAGAAAATTCCCAAAAAAACTGGTTATGAACAAAAAATTTTATTACACTTTTTTTTCCAACAATAATAAATAAAAACTGAAACATCATGCAAAAAAATAATAAAATATTATTTTTGAATATTTGCATTGTTTTGGCACATCGAAAACTTTGGCGTTAATACTTTGAATATTGACATTACAATAGTAAAATGTATTCTTACCTTAATTGTTAAGAAATTATGAAGTGGTCCAGCTTTGCTAGTTCCAGGTTGAGACAGCTTTGGAAAAATAGTACCATATTCCTTTGGATGTTTACTTAATAAGTGCCTTTTTAAAGTAGTTGTAACGGAAAGTTTTACTTTAAACTCACTTTTAATTTTTCGTTTGTTACATAATTTGCATGTCGCTAATTTGTTTATTTTGTCAATAATTTTAAACTCAAAAAAGCATGTAAACTTGCTCCGAAATGTCGAAGTTTCGTCAAGAGTATAATCGCCGCTAACGCTTTCAGTCGACTTAGTTGACACTTCACTATTTTCACTTGGACTTGGAGAAGGAAGATTTGTGTCCATAAAACTATCATCAGTATCGTAATTAAACATTTTAAAAACGCGAAAAATTTGGAATTAGGTTCCTAAACAGAAATGGACGAACAGCAACTTCAACTTCTTTCTCAAGACTGAAAAGATTGTAATAACTATTAGATTTCTTTCCTACTACCCGTAAAATACAAACGTGCTAGTTTTCTTAAAATCGGAATTATTTTCTTAATACCTACAGATTTAGCAAAGTTTATACTGAGAAATAAGTTACAATAAAACATTCAACTGTACAGATTAACAGTAAATTTCTATTGTTAAATTCATATCATTATGTCCAAAACCATTCAAGTATGGAGGTACGAGGTAGTAGTACCTTTCCTTTAATAAAATTATTATAGAGATTCAAATTTTTGGGTAGATTATATTACCCTATGAACATATTTTTTTGTTATGGTAAAATGTAAATATTCGCATTCCTAGAAGTTAGTCTTTTTGATAAACAAATTCTTAAGAAGGTTACAAGAGGCAGTTTAAGTTTATGGAGGATTATAAAATTGGGATTCTACCTACATTAAAATTTTTACCTCTTCCGAGTAACTATAGTAAAAATGAGAAGTACATAACTGCATTTTATAAATCCTATTCAAATATTTAGTGACGATATTAGGGATAATCGAAATGCAAGAATATTATTTAAAAAGGAATTTATACAGAGTGTCCGTAAAATATGTAATAAATTAGATACTTCCTTAATCCTTTTTAAAAATATCTGGAATTCGTGGAGTTTTAATTTTAATGTTCTACCTTCTACCATAAAATTTGATTATAAAGGGTGATATACATTAAGCTGATATGTATGAGGTAAATGTACACTCTGTACCTACGTTGTGACATTTTTAGATCGATAAAAATGAGCTGATGTTAAAAAGGTATGATACTTGGGGTCTAACGGACAGAATTTCAAAGATATGCGCTATGAAAATAAATTTTATTGATTTCAAATTATTAATCTAAGAATTTGAAAGTAATACAGTAATTGATACATGACTTTATCTTAAATTTTCACACTCCCACGTCTTCCAATCCACCTGTTCGGAAAAATTTCGTCTACGTACCTTGGAACATCTACAGCATAATGCGGAGGCGCAATATCCTGTTGAAACCATAAACTTTCATCAAAACCTCCAGGATTAATTCTACTGGGAAATAAATAAATTAAAGTAGGTGCGAGATACCCCGTTAAAGACTGATGTTATGCGACTCGTTTCAATTACCTTTGAAAAGTAGGGTCCGATAATTGTTAGCCCACATATTTACCTTTTGCAGGTATTGTGTATGAAGCTGTTATATTTACAAAAAATCCGATGGCGTCATCACCTTTATGTGTATCACTCTGTGTAATTAAATTTGGTTGTAAAATGTAGATCATTAAAATTAAAAATCGACGTGTTTTAGATTTTTTTCAAAAGACTTTTAGTTTAGGAAATATCCCATTTATTTAATACATTACGGACACACTGTATATTGCAAATACATATTTGTAGTCTAAATTACTTATTCTCAAACAAAAGTATCAGTGGTATCAAAAATAAATAGAAAAAATATTAGAGTATTAGCTAAAATATTGACAAGCTCGTTAAGGAAAGCTCGGCTCGTTTCCAATTCAGCTCGGCTCGGCTCGAAAAAAATTTGGCTCGGCTCGAAGCTCGGCTCGCAAGAAACAAACAGGCTTGAGCTCGAAGCTCGGCTCGTCAAACGAGCCGAGCCTCGAGCCGAGCCGAGCTAAGCTCGAGCTTGTGTCCATCCCTATTCGCAAGTACGCCGACACCAAAAAGAAGAACGGTACAACATCACTAATTAAAATATCGGTTTATATTTGCTGTCTACTCTCCCACCGCAGCCAACTTTTTCATTAAATTTAAAAATAATTAAGATTTAGAAAAAAAATTAATAAAACCTCAAAAAAAATAAAATGTATAATACAATATTCCAGTTAACAAAATAAAAACCAACAACCCGTCGTTTGTCACCATTAATCCCTTTATCCTAAAGATAAATAACAGTGTGTCGACGAAAAATCCATTCGATCAAATGTTCGTCGACGAATTGTCCATTCGATGAATTGTGCATGTGCATTCGACCAACTGTTTGTCGACCAAATGCTGTCGACCAATTTTCCGTCGACGAAGTGTTCTCGACCAACTTACCGACACCGCAATATTCACACTATCCATAGCGTACCTGAGACGTCGCCGAAAAATACGTGGCCAATATTGAACGCAAGGCTTCGGGAATGGTAGGTAAACGTAACGGAAAGTGGGCATATACTATATGATTTGTATTTAATAATATTTTATGGAAACGGAATGCCACGGATATGGAAAGTAAACGAAAGGTATAGTGAGAATCGACCTTATGTCTCCTGAAGCTCTTGTTTAAAAAGCGTGTCTCCTGAAGCGGGTCGCCGATGAACATCAATATAATATGAGATTATAATTTATAACATCACTACAAAACTAGTCAACAACAGATATGCTACTCACCAACCAATTTTTCATCACAAATTGACTCGCCAAACTGGCGGTCTTTTGCAGCATAAAAACCACCGGAAAGATATTAAATGAGTTTGGACAATGACAACATTAAAAAATATGCAAAACAATATGGAAATCACTCTATCACTCAGATGTTGTAGAGAATAATAAAGAAAATTGTTACATTCGTCAAACTTATAGAAGGGAGACTACAAAATTATTTTAAGCCATGTATGTAATACATAATATATATATTTTCGTCTGGAACGTTAGTATTTTTTTCAAATGGATTCATTCAGATTTTGCTTTCTATTTTAATCAAAGAATAGTCATTTTATAAATTATGTACTACTTTTATTAGATTGAAGATTACATTCTTTTTCTCAAGAGTTTTTCAAAGTTTGTGTTAAACCGTTTGTGTAATTTATACGGTTTATATATTTTATGAAATGGTTTCAAAAATACGACTTTATTCCAATTTCAGTATATTTAAAGGAAGTGACAAAATAGTACACCAAAGTGTAGAAGAAGAACTTCTTACACAATGTGATATACTATCTTTTCATTCATTTATTCATTCAAGTGTGTACAAATTTATGTCTTTCAACTGTGTATCATTTGTTTACTATCTGGTCAATTTTTTTGATTTGGAGTTACGTGGTGTCTGATGTATAATAATTTCCACCAATAACGGGCTATAATTTCTGTCATGGCCAGAAAAGCGTAATATTTTAAATAGGTGATAAAGTTCATTTTAGCTTTATAATTATGGAAAGTATTATTAATGTTCAATTAATTATTTATTCGTGCACATATATTTAATTAATTATTCAATGCTAATTAGTATAACTACAAATACCACTTTATTGTTGCATGGACAAAGCAATCAGCGTCGATAATTTGTTGGTTATGCATTTTTATTAAGTATAGTCAATAATACTCCACAATAATTTAGAATCATATTCCTAATTGTGATTGTTTATATCAAAGTAACAAAAATAACAAAATAATTTGAACAGTAAAATTAGAAATTTACATAGATAAGAGGCAAGGATGACTAAAAACAATAATAAGAATTTTCTGAATTTTTCAATGGTCAAGTCAGTTTTTTTCTAAAATTAATATTTTTTGAGTTATTTAAAAAAACATCTAATTTCGTAATTCATTTGTTTATTAAAAAATGAAGCACCCACTTCTCGAGTAGAACTTTTTGACATGTTGTTTATTAAACATTTCTTAATGAAATCACAAAAAGTTCTATCTTGTTTGATTTTTTCCGAAGTGAAAATCTATATGCACTCCCCTACAAGTTGAAAAACTAAAATCACAAGAGTAATGAGAATGACAAATAATCTGATTTAAGGTCTGTCTCTACTTCTCTTATTAGTTCTTGGTCGGTATTAAATGTTTCGCTCCGTCCAAACGATTGTTTTACATTTTTCTGTGTCCTGCCCAGTTCCGTTGTAAAATGGCAATCTTTTGGATTACATCTGTTACTATTGATCGTCTTGTTATGAGTATGAAACAATAGAATATTGCCATTGTGAGTTTGTTGCAGAGCTGGCACACAACGTTAATTTATGTTTTTAAGTGGCGAAAAAACCAATAAACTGTGGTAAGTTTCCATTTTAATAAATTTAACATGATGTAAAAGGAATATATTTCCATCCTTGCAGGTTTTTTTTGACACCAGTTTTGAGCCCTGGCCCTGCATAGCTATTTTCTACCGCTTTATACCTAAGGATTAATATGCTCTTATTTTTTGTCGACCTCTCATCGCTTACCCGTTTTTTTACTTTATCGTACTACATACGCAGTATGAGTATAATAGATAAAGTTATAGGATCGTGCAAAAAAATTTTTTTCAGATTTCACCTTTTTTCGACGTTTTGAGTCCCCCTGAGTCTAAAAAGCAAATAAAAAAAACATGTCGGAAGTATGTACGTACGTATGTACGTACGTATGTACGTACGTATGTCGCCACCGCCCAGCAAAAACTACTGGACCGATTTCGATGAAATTCGGTATGAGTAAGTTTAAGAGAATTTTGTCGAGAAACTAAGCTTTTAAAAAAAACCTCTCAAAGGGGGGCCGAAATAGGGGGGTTATTTGGGGCCCATTTTTGCAAATTTTGACCGAAACGAATGAAATTTAACTTAAAGTTAGCTCATCGATAGATAAATAGAAATACGGAATTTGACATTTCCAAATCCAAAATGGCGGCCAGCATGGCCGACCGCCCACCCGACACATTTCCCTACCAATCTAAAAATTTGTTTGATAAATTTAATTTGAAAAAACATTTATATAGCCTAAAGATGGGGCTATAACAAGAATATTATCGTTTTTCAGAAAAAGTTATGGGTTGCCTATATTTAAGGGGTCAAAATTTGACATAAATTTGAACTAAATTTTCTCAAAAATGACTCCAAGGAATTTGTTTATTTTTTGATATATTTTTGATATCCTATCGGTAAATTGAATAACATTGGTCAGGTTTCTTAACTCCTCATAGGAGGGGAGTTATGAATTTTTTATTAAAAAATATTCGAGTGCCCGTAACTACCTCTGTAATAGAAACTAAAATTTGAAATTTGGCAGACATATATAGTACTTTATTATCTATTAGCACAATAAATTTTACCCACAATATGGCTTCCGGTTTAACCGGAAATGAAAAATAAATCTTAATTTTTTACATACGCCCTGTATATTTTTACATATTTTGAAAGAATGTAAAATTATCTTTCCAATGACATAAAACTTGTTGCTGTAACTCAAAAACTCGAAAAGTTACAGAAAATTGAAATTTTGCTAGAATCTTGTGTGTGTCCTCTCACGCGATCATAGCAGAGCATTATTATAGGGCAGTCAATGAGGGTATTTGGCTCCGAATTCCATCCTACTACATCGATGTACTTGATATTTTCACAGTAAGTAGGGAATAGCTCAAGAAACAAAATCTACCCTATATACTATGGCGCTTTTATCTTGGGGCAATTCCCACCCCTTCAAGGGGGTGGAAAATTTATTGGTCAAAATAAGCATGGAAGTGGCTAGAGAACCTATTTTTAAGCAAAAACTGATCTATACTTTTTTTTGAGAACTCAATACTTTTTGAGTTATGCGCAGTTGAAAATTGGCCATTTTCATTTAAAAATGACACGTTTTAGGACGGTTTTTTGTGAATACCTTAAAAACTATGCATCAAACTAAAAACACTATATAATTTTTTTTTTAATTATAAATAACAAAGAGATTCGTTCCTTCGTAAATTTTCTATATATAATACAAAAAGAGATATGGTAGGTAAAAAGAGTTTGGTTTTTGGTGCATGCTCAAAATGCTCATGCTTTTGTAGTGTTTGAAAAGGCCTTTAAAATGAGCACTGTTAAATGTCGGTTACATTCAAACTAAGCGAGATATGGTGCAAAAAAATATATGACTAATGTACTTTAAGGAAAAATGAGAAGTACATACATTTAACCCCTCATTCACCAGAATTTAAATGCATTGTTTTTCTTTTGCAATAGTGTTATTTCTACTTTCAAAAAGTTGGACGGGTGAAAAAAATAAGATCAAATTATAGGGCGCATTTTTAAATTTTCTTAAAATTCTTCCTTTTGCTCCATGCAATTCGCAAATAAAAATGTTCTATCCCCGAGAAGTGGTGAGAACCATAGGCGTAACCAGGGGGGGTTTTGGGGGTTATAACCCCCCCCCATTGGGATGTACTTTGAGCTCTATACGCTTAACACCATACCCTTCAGAGACCTTCCAGTAGTTGTAACCCCCCCCTTTCGGGTAGTTGTAACCCCCCCTTAGGATCATCCTGGTTACGCCTATGGTGAGAACCGCCCCCACGATAAAAGCGCCATAGTATATAGGATAGACTTTGAATTAGGCGATTGGGCTTTGTGCTACTCCCAAAATTTCATTACAATCCATGCAGTAAAATGCAAATATTGTAAACTATTAATTTCTCAGAAAAATGGACTAATTTGAAATGAAAGTATGACTAATATTCTATTGATTTATGCAATAATCTATAGTGTGTCCCCGAACATTTTCTCAAATGCGGGAATTAATGATGCGTAGAACCATAAAATATTTTCAAGTATACAAGGTGTTTCTAAAATATCAAAATAACGAGTGACTTTGTTATTTTTATAGAATGGCAGTATCTAGTACGATAACGATAATAGATCGGTACGATAATAGATCGGTACGATAAAGTTCTCGGGCGGCCCTTCCGTCCAGCGTTTTATAACATATTTGGTAGAGTTCACCGACTTTAGAAGTATTAAGGCATCTTGTATGTATCGAGATAATATTATTACAGTAGAGCGTCGATTATCGGAACGTCGATCAACCGAACGACCGGTTATCCGAACTCCCGACTCCCGCTCCCCGCACTCGAGTACTGAGCAAGCGTTAGTAATTAACGCTTAAAATATCTTCAATTTTCTTCAATTGTGTATCCAAAAATATGTTGTTGCAAAGACTGCACTTGTTTGTTTAATTGCTATTTGTCATTATACTCATTATCAAGGTGTAAACAAATTTACAGTTATATAAATATGGTTTTTATTCACTTATAGATAAATATGTATGACAATCTCAATATAGTTCGATTATCCGAACAAATCGGTTTTCCGAACACCCATGTCCCCCCAATTAGTTCGGTTAATCGACGCTCTACTGTCTTTAATTCGTACTAATTCAAATCATTTAAATGTTAGGTTTTTTTTGAAAACTTTTGAGATTAATTTGTAATTTAGTGATAAGAGTAAGAAACTAATAAATTATATAAAAACCTTCAATATGACGTTCGCTGAACATGTCTATCCTTATTGGTTGTTTAGAAAATTGCAAAATAAATAATAAATTTTGAGTTTTTATAAATATTTATAACTTATGTAAAAATTAACTTAGAACCTTCTTATTACACGGAATGCTGCGACTTATGGTGCTTAAATCATACCCTAAATTTAAAAGCAATTCGTCAAATAGTTGAAAAGTTATTTAATTTGTTTATCCCAAATTAATTTTTTGCAACACTATAAGTCAGAAAATGATGAAGTTACAGTAATACTTTGGATAGTTTATGAAAGAAGAAGATTTACACTATTAATTTAATTTAAAAAAATGACAAAAAATAATTCTAAAGATTGCAAAATTATTTTGCAAGAACATGTGAATTAAAAAAAGGGGGCTAACTTCGTCCCTTATTGTCCTAGGGCAATTGTTTTTCTTTCTAAATGTGTATAAAAATTCAGTCTTTCTAAATATGAAAAAATAATTTTTCTCCGGGTAACGGTTAAAAAGTTATTCTAATTGTTTATAAGTAAGCAAAAAATCGACATGTTTTTGCAAAATAATTTTACACTGTTTAAAATTACTTTTTGTCGTCTTTTTTAATTAGTATAAGTTAATACTATAAATGTTCTTCTTTCATAAACTGTCCGAAGTATTACTGTAACCTCATAATTTTCTGACTTATAGTGTTGCAAAAAAAAAACGAATTTGTGATACTTAAACAAATTAAATAACTTTTAAACTATTTGACCAATTCCTGTAAAATTTAAAACATAATTTAAGCACAGGAAGTTTTTCGTGCAATTTCGTGTAAAAAGAAGGTTCTAACTTAATTTTTACATAAGTTATGAACATTTATAAAATCTCAAAATTTTTTTTTTGATATTTTTAAATTTGTTTAGAATGATTCACTTTTTGGTAATAAACGAAAAAAGCGAAAATTTACCGTTTTTGATCTTCATTTGTTTATAACTATGTATATCATCAAAATCGGCTGCAGGAAACATATATGATATTAATAATATAGATGTCCATATTACTCAAAAAATTTGGTTTCGGCCTGGAGGGGAATGTGCTACGAGAAAAATCTTATTTCTCTGGACTACTATTTATGTTTAGGTCTGGATCCCGCGTATGAAAAAAAAGTTGATTAATAGCAAGCTGAAAATTTGTTAATAGCTTAAGGGTGTCTAGTCGGATAAACTTTGATATATGGGAACACTGTAACAGGGGCAGTTTTAATTGTGGAACAGGTTAAAAATTTGGAACGGTCAGACCACGAAAACCGCACATTTATTTTGTCCGACAGAACAGACTTAAACTCTCCGAACAGAGATTAAACTCTCATGCAAAAATCAGACTGCTATTTATCACCTGTCATAATTCCTGTCATTTGACATATTCTACATGTTCCACTCATTAAAACGCCCATTTGGTGATAAATAGCAGTCTGATTTTTGCATGAGAGTTTAATCTCTGTTCGGAGAGTTTAAGTCTGTTCTGTCGGACAAAATACATGTGCCGTTTTCGTGGTCTGACCGTTCCAAATTTTTAACCTGTTCCACAATTAAAACTTCCCCTGGGAGGAGGAAACGACGAGAATTCTCTCTTTTCCTCCTCCTCCGTTGTTGTCTTGTTGAGAGAGAAGCTTGCTATTAATCAACTTTTTTTTCATACGCGGGATCCAGACCTAGTTGTTCTAATCAAGGACTGCAATCTAGTTAGTGATAAGATTATTCATGTTGTCTGTATGTTTATAGTATTGAATAAATACATTTTTTTAAGTTTTTTTTTGAGTAATGATTTAACGTAGTTTATTAGTTATGATTTTTATTTTCTTTATACAGACAAAAATATCAATTTAAGCAGTGATAAAGTTTTTATATTCCCATGTGCTATGCAAATGACTAGTATTAAGGGGATCGGAGCCAATTGCAAAATTTTAACGAATGTCAAAATTTTCAATGTGTTATAAATGTATTCATTTTGTTAATCCTAAAAAAACTAATAATTATTTTTGAAAAATTTAAACACAGAATGAAAAATTACATTATTACCAAGGGCCGAAAGTCCCTGAAAACTTCTATAATGTTTATTTTAATAAGTTTCAGGAGTAAAAATAAAAGAGAAAATTTAGCATGAATTTTAATTGCAATTATTTAATTCAAAAGAAACTTTTTATTTATTCTGAAGGACTTTCGGCCCTCTTTAATAAAGCAGTCTTTCATTCTGCGCTTAAATTTTTGAAAAATACTTATTAGTGTTGTCAGGATTCGAAAAAAAAAAATAATACATTTAAAACACATTAAAAATTTTGACCTGCGTCAAAATTTTGCATTTTGCTCCGTTCCCCTTAAGTTACCTTTCTACTTTAATGGTTCAAATTGATTCTCCTTCAATATTTAAAATAATTATGATTAAATATACTATT
The DNA here is from genome assembly GCF_917563875.1 of Diabrotica virgifera virgifera. NCBI lineage: Eukaryota > Metazoa > Arthropoda > Insecta > Coleoptera > Chrysomelidae > Diabrotica > Diabrotica virgifera. The sequence continues at coordinate 50,687,054 of NC_065448.1, forward strand.
ATATTTAAATTTATATAAATATAACTCTGATTTTTAGATTGAATGCTCATTTTAGGGCGAAAATAAGAAGTTTCTATGTCATACGTTTTTATTATAGACGCCGCCATTGAGCTTGCAGCCACTTAGTAGTTTATATGCTGCGTCGGACGCTTTGGTTGGCCGATTGCTACTACAGCAGTTTTAGTTATTTTATTATCTTGGAAAGCACCGGTTTCCCTATAGTTGGTGTATCTCACAAATAGTCTATTCTCCAACTTCTACAAAAGCATAAATCCTACGAATTTTTAATATTACTAAAATACCTACCCAATTATTTTATTGTTAAAAATAATAAATTTAGATTTAATATCATTAGCAATGGGAAACTAGGAATATGGCGCAATATCATTAATACCACTAATGATTATTATTATTAATAATATAATTAATATTGATACATTGTTCTACAAAAAATTGTGTCTTATCGGTTTTATGCATGATAACGTTATTTTGGGTGCTCTACTACATTTTTACAGTAAAAATACTATTTTTTCAGGTATAGGTCATGAAAGTTTTACTAAATCTATCTCAGTATGATAATAAAAAAGCTGTTTTGTAGATTTCTTCTTTTTCATTGCTTCAATTGGAGTTTCTCGATAAACTGGCTAACAAAAATACAAAAATATTTCCTATTTTAGCGTTTTTCAATGTAGGTACATTATTTAAAGCCTTTAATCGTACTAATTTGAGACGGCAACAACATTTTTAAGAAAAAAAGTGCAAATCTCAAAAATGAATTTTGAGCGGCATATTCTATCCTGGAGCTTTATAAGTAGAAATAAATAAGTTCTGAATTATGAGACTGCTTTATTTCTCTCTCTCTCTCTCTCTCTCTCTCTCTCTCTCTCTCTTTCTCTCTCTCTTTCTTTCTGCCTGTTTACCATCAAATTAAAAGCTACATACGTTTTGAGATACTGAAAGACTTTTTTCTACATTTCGAAGCATTTTGTAACGGGTAGTTCTTTCAATGAACGACAGTTTCAGTAAAACACAGGTTAAAAGTAAAGTTAATATATTTAAGATAATTATATACAGTTTAAAACAAATAAAATAAAATACAATTCCATCTTCTGCAAAGGAAAAACAATATTAAACTTTATTACAGTGATCCGATCATAATAGCAACATTAAAATAATACGATAAACAATATATACAATAACAATCTCGTTAAGTTAAATCAACGTAGCCTGGAGACACCGCATTTCACTGCAATGCAGTCTTTCGTTCCTCGCTACTACCGCCTACTGCGATAACGACCATGGCAAGACTCCACGTCACTACTGTGGCGTCCGCCTAGGCATAGTTCCACTTCACAAACGGTGCATCTTTGCCAAGCCAGCTAATGCTAGTTCAACCCGCTAGCAGGAGCTATCGAGCCATGGCTAGTTCAATACGCTAGCCACGACTGATTTTCTCATCCTTCTGACTTGCCTTAAATATGATCTCGCTGCCACTACTCCTTTGATTTCCCCCAGCGGTGCTATGCGCCAACACGGATGCTCCTCCGGTCGTCTGTGGTAGATCTGCTCATCGCTTGTCGTTGGTATCATATCATTACACCCCCTTCTCTTTGGAAAACAAAAAAATGTAGCATACATTTTTTTTGTGCCGTGTGTGCAACACGGTTTGGACTCATCAACGGTGTGGTCTTGGTTGGTTCTTCCTTACTTCGTAAACTGGTCCTGGATGGCTATCAAGAAGATGCTTCCCTCTGTAGCTCTTGAACGTGGTCCCCTTAAATCCATTGGAGCAGTGTGCCAAGGCGTTTCTACAGCAAATTGTCACATTATTCCTGCTGGCTGAATCTGCGACGGTTTACTCTTAAGGCATGTACTTTCTGTCGGTTTTCTTTTCGCAAACTGGTCTGGGATGATTGTCAAGAAGATGTTTCCTTCTGTAGATCTTGTTCGTGGTCCCCTCAAATCCATTGGAACAGTGTGCCAAGGCTTTTCTAGAGCAAATTGTCACATTATTCCTGCTGGCTGCATCTGCGACGGTTTACTCTTAAGGCATGTACTTTCTGTCGGTTTTCTTTTCGCAAACTGGTCTGGGATGATTGTCAAGAAGATGTTTCCTTCTGTAGATCTTGTTCGTGGTCCCCTCAAATCCATTGGGACAGTTTGCCAAGGTTTTGTCTACAGCAAATGGTCACATTTTTCTTGCTGGTTTCATCTTCGATGGTTCCATCAACAGTGTCGTCTTTTTAGGTGATTCGTAAATTGGTCTCGGATGACTGGCTAGAAGCCGCTTTCTTATGTAAATCTTGGGCGTGGTCACCTCAAATCCATTGGCACAGTGTGCCAAGGCTTTTCTACAGCAGATAGCCGCATCCTTCCTGCACGTTGCATCGGCGACGTTTATTTTCGGATCATTCTCGGTTCGGTTCATTTTCGGTTCCTTAAGAATCTGAAAACAAAGAAGCTTAATCAACTTTGAACGGGTTCTATTTATATATCCACGACGTGGACCTGTTACTGAGTCTGTGTCTTTATCTCTCGGCATTTTTGGTATTTTCCGGGCGTCGAGTAACGACGTTTACTTGCGTATATTCTAATTTTTGCTCGGGCGCCATTGTAACGGGTAGTTCTTTCAATGGACGACAGACTCAGTAAAACACAGGTTAAAAATAAATTAAATATATTTAAGATAATTATATACAGTTTAAAACAAATAAAATAAAATACAATTCCATCTTCTGCAAAGGAAAAACAATATTAAACTTTATTACAGTCATCCGATCATAATAGCAACATTAAAATAATACGATAAACAATATATACAATATCAATCTCGCTACGTTAAATCAACGTAGCCTGGAGGCACCGCATTTCACTGCAATGCAGTCATTCGTTCCTCGCTACTACCGCCTACTGCGATAACGACCATGACAAGACTCCACGTCACTACTGTGGCGTCCGCCTAGGCATAGTTCCACCTTACAAACGGTGCATTTTTGCCAAGCCAGCTAATGCTAGTTCAACCCGCTAGCAGCAGCTATCGAGCCATGGCTAGTTCAATACGCTAGCCACGACTGATTTTCTCATCCTTCTTGCTCGCCTTAAATATGCGCTCGCTGCCACTACTCCTTCGATTTCCCCCATCATCGCTTGTCGTTGGCATCATATCGTTACAATTTGCGGATTGATTCGTAAGCATTCTTTGACAATTAGTTGACGTAAATCTTCTAAAGATAACAGTGGTGTTCTAATGTATTTTACTTTTTACGCATCCCCAAAAAATTCAGGGGAGACAAACTTGAAACCGAGGAGGCGATTCGATGGTGCCTCTCCTCCCAATCCAATTGATCATTTTCAATAATATCAGTTAAATCAGGATTAATCACGTCTTTGAGTAACTATGCATACCTACATATCGCCAGTCAAATTGACAGGTAAAAAAATGGTCCCACCTGTCTACACCATAAATACTAGCCCATACATTTAATTTTTGCGGTTGCTGTGTATGCACCTCGTGGAAATTGTCCGAGAGGCAGCGCTGAAAAATCTCTTTAAATTTACTAATGCTGGATTTTTCACAGTTGATTATTGTGGTTGTGTAGAGAAACATACTGCGGTCGGTCAAGTGAAACATAGAACAGGGGTTACTGAGAGGGTATCAAAGTTGCTTTCCTACTAAGGCTGAAAATCAGTACACAAATTCTAAATTAAATATAAATAAAAGTTATTATAGTCGGTCAGCTGTCAGACGGGACAGAGCCGGTCGGTCGGCCCCAACAGTCGATTGAGGAAATGAAGCATTTTGGCTCGCACTTTTTTCGTCCAGCCTGGATTTACTTGAAATTTTCACAGAAGGTAGGGAATAGTCCAAGGTTCATTTTCTATATCATGCCGCTATCATACGCTAAAAACCTTGGGGGTGGTTGCCACCCCATCTCGGGGGTGGGAATTTTTTATTACATTTTAACCATGTAATTCGATGGAAAAAGATATTCTAAGAAAAAAAATGTTTTTAACATTTTCTTCGCAAACCAAATATTTTTCGAGTTATTCGCGCTTGAAAATATCAGTTTTTCGACGAAAAAATCGACTTCTTTAGAGGGTTTTTTGAGAATACCTCGAAAAATATGCATTTAATAAAAAAACTAAGAATATCAAAATTGTATATTTTAGTAACACAAACCAAATTCTTTTCCAAAAATATCTTTAAGACCAGTACTAACCGAGATACGGCATGTTAAAGGTTAGCTTTTTTCATCAAATGCATAATTTGAAATATTCAAAGCCAAATATTGGAAAAAATTTGCATTTCTCGAGGAAAACTTAAAAAATCTTTTTTCAAGTATACAATTAGACCTTTCAAAAAAAGTAATAAAAGTTTCTAGCGTGAAACAACTCAAAATATTCCCGATGGCATGTCAAATATTTTTTAAAATTGTCATTGATTGTCACTGTCTGACTGACAGTAGGCTGACAATATTCTATTCGACTGAGTGCGTTGTATGACAAAGATAAAATTGGAAATATGACCACGGACATTGTGTTCATTTTTTTCAAATCCTGAAAAAACCAATAAATATTTTTGAAAAATTTAAACGCAGCATGAAAGACTATATTATTACCGAGAGCCGAAAGTCCCTTAGAATAAATAAAAAGTTTATTTTGAATGAGATATTTTAAACTAAATATCACACTAATATTTCTCTTAGTTTTTCACCCCTGTAACTTATGAAAATAAACATTATAGAAGTTCTAAGGGACTTTCAGCCCTCGCCAATAATGTAATCTTTCATTCTGCGTTTAAATTTTTCAAAAATACTTATTAGTTTTCTCAGTATTCGAAAAAAATGAATCCCCATTTAAATAGCATTGCAGCCGAAAATACGTACCCATCCTCTTAAAGAAAAATTGATTTTTTGCAATTTGGTATTTTTCACCTTTTACTTAAAAATATCTCCGAAAATACTGAAGATACGAAAAAAATTATGAACTAGTAAATTATAGCTTTTTTAATGACTAAAATTACCCTGTGCCTAGATTTTCATTACAGTGAATAGTTAGCCAGATATAGCTGTTTAAAACCTCTATTTACCAGCAAACACCCCTTTATTCGAGCCCTTTAAACCCGCCCCAATTAAAAACTAAGGGATCTTACGGAATTTAATTTACACAGTCTTACAGCTCTTTAAAAATCCTACAAAATCATTTTTGAAGAAACTTTTGATCGCCAAAAATATATAGAATATTTTTCGAGGTATTCTCAAAAAACCCTCTAAAAAAGTCGATTTTTTCGTCCAAAAACTGTTATTTTCAAGCGTGAATAACTCGAAAAATATTAGTTTTAGGTAGAAAATGTGAAAAACATTTTTTTCCTAGAATCACTTTTTCCATCGAATTATATGGTTAAAATGTAAAAAAAATTCCCACCCTCGAGATGGGGTGGCAACCACCCCCAAGGTTTTAGCGTATGACAACGGCATGATATAAAAAATGATCCTTGGACTATTCCCTACCTTCTGTGAAAATTTCAAGTAAATCCATGCTGGACGTACAAATTGCGAACCAAAATGCTTCATTTCCTCAATCGATTATTGGGGCCGACCGACCCCGTCATACAGCTGACTGACTATAATAACTTTTATTTACATTTAATTTAGAATTTGTGTACTGATTTTCAGCCTCAGTAAATGGATTTAATTACCTTCGTACGAAAGCAATTTTGATACCCTCTCAGTAACCCCTGTTCTACGTTTCGCTTGACCGACCGCAGTATGTTTCTCTACACAATCACAGTAATCAACTGTGAAAAAGTAAAGACTTAGTAAATTCAAAGATATTTTTCAGCGCTGCCTCTTGGTCTACCAGCCTCCACACCATATAGTAAGATCGGAACAATGTATCATTTAACTAGACGTAGTTTTGGGGGAAGAGACAAATCCTTGCTGATGAGGAGTTTTTTCATATTTTTTAATGCTACTCTAGCTCGTTCTATGCTCGCCTTAATTTCTGTGGCCAGTTCCCATTTTGTATTTACGTTGGTGTCCAGAATATAATGTTAGAAATTGAAATGCACATACACATTCTAGCGATTTGTGGATTCTTGTATAAACTTTATGTAGGTAAATACCTTTACTGTAGTTTAAACCCGCTACTGAATAGCTATTTTGGCGAGAATTTATGTCCAGTGAAGATTAATTTTACTTTCCACACACTATTTCCACGTTTATTTCGTTTAATCTCAGCTAAATTTAGGCGATTTAAATTCACAACACGATTTAAATAGGTCTCCGCCGAACAGTTTACTTTTCCACAGGTATTTTTTCAATTATTTATTAACCTCACTTTTAGATACGGAGGTAATATATTGCTAATAGAAATTGAGGTTTAATAGATCTTTGGTAAATCATATTTTATGTATTCGTAGACATGGGAAGATAAAATTTATACGAATAAAAATATGATATATTATAATGAACAAGTGTGATTCAATAAAGCACCAGAGAAACAGAGTATCTTAGGCCTGGATCCCGCGTACCAAAAAAGGTTGATTAATAGCAAGTTTAAAATTTGATAATAGCTTAGTGTCTAGTCGGACAAACACCCCTGTCGAGCTGCCCCCCCCCACACTTGCAAAAATTAAAAACCAAATTGCGCTGATTTACCAGTTATTTATGAGCTTTCATATTCCGGGTCTGGCTAATAATCGAAATGCGCGTATTTTATGAGCTCATAAATTAGTAAACGATATTATGTAGTCGCAAAATAATTAATTAAATTAATTTTAAGTACAATTCCTCTTAAGCCGGGAAGATTGCCCTTTATTGCGAAGGGGTTGTAGCTCAATAATAATTGAAATGCGCGTATTTTTATGGATTATTAGATTTATAGATTTATAGATTTATTTTTAGAATTTATGGACTATATGAATTATATATTTTTTCCTTGAGATAAATCAATTAAAGGGTTGTTTCGGGGTTAAGGGGATGAGCTCAAAAATCGAACCTACTATGTAGCCCCCTGCTAATATTTTAAATTCCTACCCAGTGTAACAAGCTCAAAATTTTTAATTTCCGGAATATGAAAGCTCATAAATAGCTAGTAAATCAGCGCTATTTGTTTTTTAACTTTTGTAAGTGGGGGCAGCTCAACAAGGGACGGACAAACTTTGATGTATGGGAATACTGGAACAGGGGAAGTTTCAATTGTGGAACGTGATTTTAATTATGGAACGTGTCATCCTGACAAGTTTATGATTGTGAAAACTAGCAGGTTGTTTTTAAGTTTATTCAATGGCAACCTTTATATAATATATGAAAAAATGTTTGTCCGACAAATATGTTGGGCATCCCTGTGCCAGTGTTTCCATACATCAAAGTTTGTCCGACTAGACACCGTTAAGCTATTAACAAATTTTCAGCTTGCTATTAATAAACTTTTTTTGGTACGCGGGATCCAGGCCTACTACGAATTAAGGGGGTAGGCGCAAAATTGCGGCTCCAATGCTTTTTAAATTCATTCATTTCTTTTTCGAATCCTGAGAAAACTAAGTGTGAATTTTAATTTCAAATATCTCATTCAAAAGAATATTTTTGGTTATTCTAAGGGACTTTCGGCCCTCGGTAATAACGTAGTCTTTCATTCTGCGTTTAAATTTTTCAAAAATATTTATTAGTTTTCTCAGGATTCGAAAAAAAATGAATGCATTTGAAAAACATTGAAGCCGAAATTTTGCGCCTACGCCCTTAATTATGAAGAAATTACGATCAATTTCCCAAGTGATCATGGACTAGTTATAGAGGTGATAGAGCTACGAGAAAAATCCATATACAATCAAAATGTGGGGCTTTAAGAGCCAACAGTAGCGCGTCATCAATATGACTTCGGGAGATAGTAGCACACCTTTTTTCGAAAGTTCTGCAAAACTTTGGCAACAGTGCGTCGTCATTATTTGACATAACTAAGATGAAGGCTGAATATAATGACATTATACTCATAGGCGCGCTAAATGTAAGTAATAAAAAACAATTTTATTATAAGTAAATAAATATTTATAAAAATAAACCAAAATACGTGAAAATTTTATTAAAAGCGTGTATTTTTTTAAGTAAATTTAAATTTTAAACTATTGATGATATTTTTAGACTAAAAAATCCTCCTAAAACTTTATATACTCGCATTAGAATTCGAAATATTTTTACGTAAAATATACTTACCTATACCCAAAACTCACAATTAAAAATAATCTATTTTTTCAAATATTCCAAAAATTTAGTTCTATTACACAAAAATATAATAAATTAATAATAAATAAACACTACTTCCCTGTGGATCAACACTAACGAATTCTTAAAATAATACACTACTGCACTGAACAGATATCGATGTTACAGTTAAGTTGATTATCCAGTTGGAGTTGACTTTTCCTAGTTAGAGTCGACTCAAACGGCTGGTTTTAGTAAAAGTTGATTATAAATATAAAATGAAGATTTTTATTCAACATTTACTAGTAAAAGTAGACTCCAACTAGTTAAAGTATACTCTTCCCAATGCCATTTAGTAAAAGTTGATTCACACAAACAACCGATTCTAGAAATTAAATGTTACTGTATATTATGTTCAAATCGTGATATTTATAGTCCAGGATTTATCGTCGCCTCCGTTAGGTAAACTATTCCAGTTCGATTTTTTTTGCACAAACTTACTCAAAAAGTAGTGGTCCTTATAACGAATCCACAGGGTGTCAGCTGGTACCGTAATCGAAAAATTGTTTAAATAATTTTTTTAAACAAATTCACAAAAAAAATTCACTTCGGACATTTTTTTACATAACTAATTTGGGTCATTCGGAGCAAAAGAGGTCTTTTGTGATTTTTGTAAAATTTATTGTTCTCGAGTTATACGCGATTTAAAATTTGAAAAATGTGAAAATGACCATTTTCAAGGCTTAATAACTCAGTTAAAAATTATTATTATGAAAGTCAGAAAGTCGCCAAATCAAATTTTAACGACCCCGCCCTACAAGGTACTGAAGAAATATTTGTCATTATTGTATTACTAAGCTGTTATTTTTAATTATTAACAACGAGCGCTAGGAGCGTATTGAGGCGGCTGTCAATGTGAGTGCGACTGAGATGCACCATTGGACGGTCGGAATGTAGGATCTTACTCGCACTCACATTGACGGCCGCCTCAATACGCTTTTAGCGCTCATTGTTGATAATTAAAAATAACAGCTTAGTAATAAAATAATGACAAAAATTTCTTCAGGATCTTTTAGGGGGGGCTTTAAACTTTGATTAGGTGACTTTCTGACTTTCATAATAATAGTTTTTAATCGAGTTATTAAGCCTTAAAAATGGCCATTTCGCATTTTTCAAATTTTAAATCGCGTATAACTCGAAAACTATCAATTTTAGAGAAAAATCACAAGAGACCTTTTTTGCTCCGAATGACCAAAATAATCTAAAAAAATTTGTCCGGAGTGAAATACTTAGTTATTTATAAAACAGTTCGTGAAGTATGCTTTTTGCACACGCACGCGATGTTTAGAGCACGAGCGGGCCGAGTGCTATACATCGCCTAAGTGCGCAAAAAGTACTTCACGCACAGTTTCATACAATATTTTATCTCCAAAAAAACAAATAAAAAAACTGCAACTCTTCGTCACTGGAATACATTCCTATTTTACAATTTTTTAGAACTTTGACATTTAAAAATTCAAACTTCTGTCAAACCACAAAACTGTCAAAACTTTTTTTGTAATTTACTGCTCACATGTCATCACTATGACAAGGCGAAAGTTAAGGATATTTGATTATATGAAAGTGTGCTAAAAAACAGTGCGAAAAAGTAAATCCCATTTAAAATACATTATTACTTCAGGCACACTTTAAACCCTTCATGTACTGCTATCTATATTTACAATTTTCACACAATAAAAATTTATACATAATATGAGGTAGAGTAGATAAGAATTATTTTTGTGAATTTGGTTAACAAAAATTGGTTAAACAATTTTTCGACCGCGGTACCGCCTGACACTGTATTTGTTATAAGGATGTATTTGTTTGAGTAAGTTTGTGCAAAAAAATTGAATCGGAATAATTTACCTAACGGGGGCGACGTTACAGACTGGACTAATAAGTAGTTGAAACGATCAAAACAAAGAGACGCACACTCATCAAAAATGCACGTGAGATTATACTCGTATAAATTGTATAATCTACTTTTACTAACAAGGGTTAGGAAGAGTCAACTTCTACTAGTAAAAGTTGATTTAAATTTTTCAAATAAACTTTTACTGCTCGTTTCAGTTGGAGTTGACTCGAACTAGGAAAAGTCAACTCTAACTGAAAATCAACTTGAACTGTAACATCGATACAGATAGCAGAACAGATAACAGAATCGTGCTATTACACTTAGAAATCTAACGCATGGTTGTCAAAATGATAGTGACTATTTCTCTATGTTGCCTAATCAGTTATTAGTTACAATATGTTCGATTTCTTGTTAGAGATAAAAATTTTTAGTAGTTCCAATGTGACACAAAATCTAGGAATGGGATAAAAAAGTTTATTTGAAGAAAGTGTTTTTTTTTTGTTCTTCTTAATGGCGGTACAGGCTCGTATTTTTAATATTGTATTTAATTATAGAGCAATTTCCACATAGGTACTAACATATTTCTCAAATCGGGCTTTGTACTGCCATTCTTTACTATATTACGAATATGTGTGCCAAATACCTCGACAAAATACTCAAAATTAAAGCCGCATTCTTGGAAAGCGTTTTCCGTTTTTATGACACGCTACTCTAGCCTCTTAATAAATACATACTTCATACAACTGACGATGACGATTATACAACAGTGATAGTTTATATTGTACTTATAGAGTCATATCACTGTATTAAGGCGGGTTGACATTACTAGTGAATAACGAACGTGGCTCACGCTTACGTAGTTGGCCCGTACTACACTACACGACTAATGTAAACATATGTTCGTGCAGCACGATTGTCTCACGCCACGCCACGATAGACATAAAACATGTTAAATATTTCACGCTCTAAAGACAGTCGTAGAGAGTTTGTGTTTGAAAGCACGTGCTTTTACCCTCAAAAATGAGTGTCTGAATAAACGCGGTCATGTTAGATTAATAGAATTGTACGAAAGTGATCCTGTACTCTGGAATGATTCGGACCCAAGGTATAAAAATAATGACGCACGAAACGCAGTAGTAGAAAGAAATTGAAAATTTTACGGCAAAACATGTACTTAGCTATTATTTCGCAGGTTGTAATATTATCCTCTGTTACAAATGATAATGCCATGTCCACTACTAACAGATAAAACTCTCGTGCCCAGTGTAAACACAATAACGTTTCTCTCGAAACATTGCACATAAGTGTAGATCTTGTTTTTTAGTGTGAACCACGTTTATTATTCACTAGTAATGTAAACCCGTCTTTAAATATATTAAAGCTCAACTTCAAATTTTTAAATTTGAAGTTTTTAAAACTTCAAAGTTTTATTCAATTTTTGGCAATAAGGGGGTAGTTTTTACCCTTAAAAAAATATTAAGCGTATATCGGCATTGGGTAGACTTTGAATTAGGAGGTAAGTAGAGCCTGTTCCCAAAATTTCATTAAAATCCCTACATTAGAATAGAAATCGGAGGTAATAACCTATTTTGCTGTCATTGACTGGCGTAAAATGGCAATTAGAAGAAACATGGCGTACAACAGTTATTATTCCTACCGATATTATTTCAAATTTATGTAGGTATGTGTATACTAAGATCCAGATGGTCACGTAAAAAATTCCATCGTTTGCGTATACACCATCTATATCTTAGGAATGAAAACCATTTACACAAATCTAAACTGTCGTGTAATGGTATCTACACAGATTAGCCACCCTATGTCGAATGCATGACGAGAATGTTAATTTGGTGTTATGAAGTTAATCAACTGCTTTCGAATTCCATTGTTGTAATGTGATTATATTTTACTATACCAGTAATATATGTAGTTATGCGTTATACAGGGTGAGGCAAATAAAGGGCCTATTAGAAATATCTCGAGAACTAAAGGCAACAGAATCATGAAAATTGGAATAAAGGGGTTTTGAAGGATGATCTATTAAATGAAAATATTTTCATCTCTTTGCAACTTCCGGTTATACCGGAAGTTGCTTATAACTTCGTTTTTTTAAATGTGACACCCTGTATATTTTTACATTTTTGGATTCTCTTCGATGTCTTCTTTCTTAAAACATGAGGTTTTGTAATATTATACAGGGTATTTTAAAAGATAATTACGTTTTTTTATTAATTTCGTAGCAAAATTAACAACCTGTAGAATTGTAGTAGTTTGACATCTAAACTCTACTTACGTTCAAATGATTTTTAATATACTCTACTATTGTTGAGAATCATTAGTATAGCTAAATTTTTAAATTTAGTATACAGGGTTGGTCGAAACTCGGAATGAGTATGTTCTGAGTTTTCTTAAATGGAACACCCTGTATTTTAGTATTGTAATGAAATGATATTTTATGGTACTTTATTATTTCTTAAGCATTCCCTATACCTAACTGCTTTAATTTGTGCTTAATTGTTAATCGCACCAACAATCTTAACTAAGTAGGTATTTCGATAGCTAAACCATTATGGGTAATTTTAAGCACCAGTCTGGATTAATATGTATTTATTTCTGAAAAATTATTTGGGATTGAGTATTTTCACGGCCAACCTAATAAAATTTTACGTATTTTTTGTTGCAATTAATGTTTAGCTTGAATCACCAATAACTCACAAATTAAAGCAGTTAGGTATAGGGAATGCTTAAGAAATAAAAAAGTACTATAAAATATCATTTCACTGCAATACAAAAATACAGGGTGTTCCATTTAAGAAAACTCAGAAAATACTCATTCCGAGTTTCGACCGACCCTGTATACTAAAATTAAAAGTTTAGCTATAGTAATGATTCTTAACAATAGTAGAGTATATTAAAAATCATGTGAACGTAAGTAGAGTTTTAGATGTCAAACTACTACAATTCTACAGGGTGTGAATGTTGCTACGAAATTAATAAAAAAACGTAATTATCTTTTAAAATACCCTGTATAATATTACAAAACCTTATATTTTAAGAAAGAAGACATCGAAGAGAATCCAAAAATGTAAAAATATACAGGATGTCCCATTTAAAAAAACGAAGTTATAAGCAACTTCCGGTATAACGGGAAGTTGCAAAGAGATGAAAATATTTTCATTTAATAGATCATCCTTCAAAACCCCTTCATTCCAATTTTCATGATTCTGTTGCCTTTAGTTCTCGAGATATTTCTAATAGGCCAGTTATCTGCCTCACCCTATATATTATGTACTTATTCGAGTATCATATATTTACGTATTAATTTGTTTATAAAATCCACAAGGAGAATAATTTTCTGTAGCTGACTGTATTGTATACTTAGTGTGACCAACTCCAATTCAGTCGAATTCGGGACAAGGCTGAAAAAAATACCTGCAATTCGGGACATTTAAATGAAAATCGGGCAATTTTTTTTAATACAGTGTGGGCCAAAGAAAACAGTCCATTTCGATATTTGGCTATTAGATTTTAACGAAATAAAAAAACAAGTCAATTTTTGATCTAAGGGGGACACATTTTTACGGACATACATCTGTCATTTGTAAACCCCCTCCCTTCCATTTCCACCACCTCTTATAGGGGTCATGTTCTAGCTCATTTGAAAGTTTATTCAATTTTTTATTCAGTAATATTAACTTGACATAATTATTTATAAAGGGTGTCCCAGAGAAATTATTTTGAATTAAATTAATTGACACAAAAAGAAGAATGTATGTAATTTATTTAACTCAAAATACATTCTACTGCTGACATAAAACAGAAAAATTGTTTATTTCATAAATTAATATTGTTTAATGTTGTTCTGAAGCTATTTTCTTGTGGCATTTTTACAATTTTAACTATTTAGAATGGGAAATAAGCCACAATATTATTAAAAAATGATTTTTTATTAACGTTTCGACGCCCAAATCGGGTGCCGTTGTCAAAATACAAAATACTATAAATAGTATTTTGTATTTTGACAACGGCACCCGATTTGGGCGTCGAAACGTTAATAAAAAATCATTTTTTAATAATATTGTGGCGTATTTCCCATTCTAAATAGTTAAAATTAATATTGTTTGTTGCTTAAAATCAATATTCAACCTACCAAGAGACAGGGTGGCAGTTTGAACACTGAAATCAAGCGAAAGGCAATGTTTATTTATCAAAAAACATTTTCTTCTGTTTTGTGAAAGCAGTAGAATGTATTTTGATTTTGAATGAAATAAATTACATACCTTCTTCTTTTTGTGTTATTGAATTGAATTACAAATTTTTATTCTTGGGCACCCTGCATAAATAATTATGTTAAGATTTATATTACTGAATAGAGAATTAAATAACCTTTCAAATGAGCTAGCACATGACCCCTATTCCTTGTTTAAAAATTAGGGGTAGGAGAAGTGGAAGGGAGGGGGTCGATAAATGACAGATGTATTTACTGTAAAAATATGTCTCCCTTAAATCAAAAATCGACCTGTTTCGGTTTTTTAAAATCTAATAACTACTGCTAAATATCGAGGTGGACTGTTTTCTTTGGCACACACTGTATAGAACATTAATATCATCATTTTATTGATTAACTGATGTTGGACTTCCATGTAAATAGAACCTTAATTTAATATAAAAATATAATTATAAAAAAATTATAAAAATACATATTCGTGTTTTCGAATTGTCTTTTCAGAAGACAATAATTATTTATTAAAATACAGAAACGGGCAAAAGTCGAGAGCTTTAGTTTTCGTAGAACTATAATACCACGATATAAAATGCATGTGTTGTGGATGTGGTATTAGTATTACACTCTAGAAATTATCGACTTTTTGTCGTCCCACCAATTCAATTTGATGTGAATTTTAGAAGATTAACGTAGTCAAAATTTGAAAATAGAAGTTTACCAAAACGTTGAAAATTCGGATGGCCTGGAAGTCTTGTCCGGGACGCCGGGACACGACTTCGTAATTCGGGCTAGTTGGTCACACTATGTATACTATTAATTACAGAAGTTACTACTCGTCTCATCTGTCCTCATATTAAATAATAACTTGTTCTTTAGCTAAACTAAGCCTTTTATCATTCATCAATTCTGTTGGGTGTACTTTTACTTAAAAAACTCATAATGTCAATATCCACTTCCAATTCAACTAATAGCTTAGAATTATACACATATTACAATCTTTCCCGGTACCTACTAAATGCTAATTTTCAACATAAAGGACCTCAACATTATTTATTTTAGAAAAAGATACAAATATTAACTTATTCCTATTTGATTTTTACAATCATTGATAATTTCCACCTTTAATATTCAGGGTTCCATCTTTAATATTCAACCCCAACACATTGATGTTTGTGATTGTTACCTATATATAGTTTCAGTATCACTAATTTTTCAAATTTTTGGCTAGAGCAAAAATACATACATATATACATACTTCCCGTTGCATTGACGGTTTCTGACATCCTTCAAACTGCTATTCAAATCAGAGCCCTGATTCTAATTCAAATTTAGACTCAAAACAGGTCGCAATCAATATGACGGACGTTGAAATGCGACTTTGCGATCCTTGTGGATTTCAGTTAGGGCTTACAATACCGAACTAAAATCTGAATACCGGGATTTGATATTTGAAATTTGAAATATCGGGATACCGGTATTAAAACCGGTATAGTCTACCGGTATAGTCTATCTAATGTATAGTCTAATTTCTAAAAAATACTTAGGTTTGTTAACTGCCCAGACTTTGAAAATACTCTTTCGGAAGGTACTGATGTGGCAGGTATTGACAAATAATATTTTATAGCCAAATAGTAAAGCTCAGGAAAAGTGGATTTGTATTTTTTCCAAAATTCCACCGGGTTAATTTTTCTTGCACAATTTGGCATTTCGAAAGAAAATGGGGCATTGGGTAGTAGATGTAAAACATAAACAATCGCTTTATATTGCCGACACCGCCGCATCTCGATGGTGCCATACTCGGCTCGGTGTGTGTAATAAATATGCCTGATATAGATTTTAATACAACGAAATTGTTTGTTTATCTTCAAACTTGTAATTAATTAATATTATTTTAAATTAGATTTATATTGTACATAAATTCAATTTTTATCAACTAATGTAATACCAAAACACCGGTATTTTTAGATAAATACCGGTTTATAATACCGGACAAAAATCGTCCGAGATTCCGGTAGTCGGGATCCCAGAATCCCGGTATTGTAAGCCATAATTTCAGTTGAACTAACTAAAAGACGTCATTACCTTTCGATAGGTCGCAATTAATTTAGACTTCTCAAAAGTGGTTGAAATTATAATTTCGAGTCGAAATTATTGTGACACGGACATGAATGAATGGCCGAAAGCGAGGTTAGGTTTAGTTTAGGAGATGTGTTTTGTTTGTTTCTTGCAAGAAAAACTAAAGCAAAAAGTATTAATATGGCTGGGTTTTATGGAAATTTGTTGGTTTTGGAGGAATTGGATAGACACATGGAATGTCCACAACATTAATTATCAACTCAATGAAAGATGTAAGGTAATAATCTGGGAAAATTAGTATAAAACCAGGAAAATTATGTACCAGCTATTTTATTGCTGGACATTGGATATGCTGGAATCAAGTCTTAAGATTTCATATTATATTAGTAATATAGCTATCGAAGTCCGCAGAAAGTGTGCCATTTGGTTTATAAACAAATTAGCGGTCCGAAATCTTTTCTTCAATTATTGCTCTGTAACTCAGAAGATTTTAACGTTAAACCAAAAACACTCACAAAAAAATTCAGTGTAATTTAATTCTGCACATAGATATTTTTTCCGATTTGCTTCGGCGGAAATTTTCCTCGGAAAATTCGGGTTTTCCAAACACAATCTTTAATTTTCAACTAAAATTTTTGAGAAGTTTATTAATAATTAAATAACTTGGTGACATAAATATTTTTTGTTGTGAGTGTCTTGAAGATATGAAAATTTGTATGTACAAAGAGGAACGGAATAAAAAGGTAATGGTTCAAATATTGAAATCTTGTTGTCTATAACTCTGTCGCAAATGCCGGTCAAATTTGACCGGTTATACCTGAAACCACTCATCGCAATTAAATTTTTTTTCTTCGAAAATGGCACAGAAGCTGTGCCCTTTTCAATAGCTTTAACTTAATTTAATCTAATATTTTCTGAGGGGTTTCCATTTATTTATAAGCCAAAAAATTGTTTCTTTATAATATTCCTGAGACCGCGAGACCGCTCAAATAGTCCAATTTCAATTCTGTAAAGTACGTTGAATAGGTATAGTGCTTTATTATACGAAAATCGTAGTTATTCTGATGTATCATAAACTTTCTGGTTATTATTTCGACCGAAGTTTTTTAATTAACATTTTAATTATAGCTAAACTATTGGTTAGATTGTCGACCTCCTGATATATAATCTACTATAAAAAATTTTTCATGTCACCAATTTATTTAATTATTGATAAATAAGCACTTCCCTAAAATTTTATGAGCGCGCTAATAACCGGTAAAATAACGCAAAAGATGGAAAACATAATACATTGCGAAACAAAAAAAGAGATAAAACTAGTGGAGGTGAAAATTATCGTTATAAACGTATAAATTAACATTACATTACATAGTTTCCCACCTTTAGTAATATCAGAGGAGTTAGCCCAGTAAATGAACGGGAAATTCGGCGATACCGTATAATTTTCAGGGGCAACTCCGAATTGTATGAAAATTTGGATTTAGGTTCTACCAATTCAAAGTTGAAATTGTGTCGTTGGTTGCTTTTACTTGGGGGGTGACAGTCACCTCTTCTCGGGGGTGAAAAAACATACGTTCAAGATAAGACTCGGAAATGGATAAATTGACTGATTTTAAGCAACTTTTGTTCTATAGAGTTTTTTACTTAAGTCAATACTTTTCGAGTTATTTGCCATTGAAAATGTTGATTTTTCTACAAAAAAAACTACGTTTTCAGACGGTTTTTCGCAAATAACTCAAAAAGGAAATATTTTATCGAAAAAAAATAACCTTAGCAAAAGTGTAGCTTACAAAAAACCCAAAAAAATGGTGTATCAGTAAAGTCTATCAATCAAATAAAAACAAAGTTGTAGCTCACGAAAAATACGTTCTTATTCGTCTAATTCCAAATCGAATATTTCAAGGTGAAATCACCGAAAAATTAAGCACTTTTCGGGAAAAACCCATTTAAACTTTATTAAATTGTTTATAAAAAGCTTTGTTTTAATTGTTAACAAAAGTTTTAGCATTAAAAATAAGCGAGTTACGCTCAAAATAAAGTTGGCCTTCTTTTTTTTGTAAAAAATCATGAAAATCTCGAAGTGTTTAGTTCCCCAAATGAAATTAATTGCTACCGCTTTACAAACAATTTACTTACCTATCTATTTTTTATATTATCTGTCAGTCTCGCCGGTTTAAAGTGTTTATTTTTGAAAGGGTTATAATTGAGAAGGGTTGAATCGGTCACTAATCACGAGTGTATGCAAATTTTGAACAGCCATATCATAACCAATTTTTGTCTTACGGAGAAACAAAATGAAACTATCATATTTATAATAGCAAAACCTACATTTTTTCACTCTTTAAGAATTTTCTTATCACTAATACTTTTTAAGTTAATTTGAAAAAATGAAATTTTTCAAAAATTTGTAGTAAATTTCTTGTTACTAGAAAACCAAATGTTTTCAAAAATAAGCGCTTTAAACCAATCAAACTTACAGATCATATAAAAAATACACATACAGTTAAAATAGATGGTAAAGCCAAACGATTAATTTCATTTAGGGTGCTAAATAGAGGGAGGTTTTCACGATCTTTTTTACCAAAAAAAAAGGGGCCAACTTTTTTTCAGTGTAACTCGTTTATTTATGATGCTGTAAAGTTTTGTAAAAACCAAATAATAAGCTTTTTTTCGATACTTTAAAAATGTTAATAAGATTTTCCCGAAAAACGCTTCTTTCTTCGGTGATTTCGCGTTGAATTATTCGATTTGGAATTAGACGAATAAGAACGTATTTTTCATGAGCTACAACTTTGCTTCTTCTCAATTTGTAGACTTTACTGGTACACCACTTTTTTCGCTTTTTTATAGGCTACACTTTTGCTAAAAATATTTTTATTGATAAAATATTTACTTTTTGAGTTATTTGGGAAAAACGGTCTGAAAACGTAATTTATTTGTCGAAAAATCAACATTTTAAATCGCGAATAACTCGAAAAGTATTGACTTACGTAAAAAACTTTATAAAACAAAAGGTGCTTAAAATAAGTAAATTTATCCATTTCCTGCCTTATTTTAAACACGCGTTTTTCTCCCCCCCGGAAAGGGGTAAATGTCACCCCCCAAGCAACCAACGGCACAAATTCAACTTTGAAGTGGAGGGTAAGTAGAACCTAAATCCAAATTTTCATGCAATTCGGAGTTGCCCCTGGAAATTACACTCCAAAGCGGTCATTTATTGGGCTAAGTATGACAACTGTCACTGTGACATTAGAATTTAATAAAATACTTCTGTAACAGACGTCTAAAGGCGTAGTCTAGGCGCCAGAGGGGTCACCGTGTCATATTCAATTCTGATGGACAAACTCAACGGTTTCTTATGGATTTTTGAGGGGAGATTTCGATCCGAGTGGTCAAAAAATTGTTATAAACAATTTAATTGTTTATAAATTGTTTATAAGGCTCTGGCTCATAAACTAAAAGAGATAAAAAAAATATTTCAAATAAAATTTGTTCCTTAATAAAAAACGAAGAAAAAACCGTTTACTAAACTTAAATCTAACAATTAGAACTCAAGATATTGTAAAATTAGTGCACAATGCAAATTGCAAATTACAAAATAAGTATTTTTCGAAGCTTTATCGATCGTAACTCGGCTTCTACGCATGCAAATAAGTCTTAAAAGGTGTCGTTTTAAAGCTTAATTAACAGGCTTCCAAACAAAGTTTGTTAAATTAATTGATTCTCATTTGTTTTAAATTTATACCCGTTTGAAGTTACAATTTTCTTAAAAATATTGTACATTCATTTGTTTATAAGGGTTTCAAGCAAATTTGAGCTATAAACATTTATACTTTAATGAACAATAATGATAGAAAAACTCAAAAGGAACAATTTGAGGTTACGAAAATGTTCATAAGTTTATTTTTGTCCAAGATGTCGATATTTTAATGGCGCGCTATGAGGCGCAAGATCGGCTCACCGCGTAAAGGTTCACTCGCTAACTTCTCGATGCAAATTATAATTTCTATGTATACATACGTTATCTTCATTTTTCATTTTTGAAGATCCTAATAAAATTGTATCATATAATTCTTATAATTAAATCATCATACTGTACCTCGTATCACCTTTCATTCTATTTACATTGTCTTCTATTTTTTGCACTAAATGAGAAAAAAACATTAAAAACTAATATTTCAGAAGTGTAACTAAAAAGTAAGTTGATATTATTTATTAATACTATTTTTACAAACATTTTTTTCATGCATCTGCAAATCTGCATAGAGATATACAGGGAATATCAGCTTTTTTTACATCTGCATAAGTTCTTAGCGAAATTTTAACAGTTACATGGTGGTACAAGTCTGTTCTTGTAGGCAGTAAAACTAAAACTTTTTGAGGCTGCAGAGTCTAATTATCTATATAATATCCATATAAAGTGGATCTAGTTCTTTTGCAGCATCATCAAGGCCCGTCAATTTTGTGTATGCCGCCACATCATAAATGCTCGTTTTATATGCAATGATGATGATGCAAAAGAACTCGATCCATTTTTATATGGATATCACATATTGGCTCATTTTCATGCTTAGAAGCCGAGTTACTATCGATAAAGCATCGAAGAATACATACTTACTTGACTGTGAGCCAATCTTGCGCCTCATAGCGCGCCATTAAAATATCGACATCTTAGCCAAAAATAAACTTACGAACATTTTCGTAAGCTCAAATTGTTCCTTTTCAGTTGTTTTATCATTATTGTTAATTAAAGTATAAATGTTTATAGCTCAAGTTTGCTTGAAACCTTTATTATATAACCAATAAAGTTATAACTTCAAACGGGTATAACTTTAAAACAAATGAAGATCAAATAATTTAACAAACTTTGTTTGGAAACCTCTTAATTAAGCTTTAAAAGGACACTTTATAAGGCTCATTTGCATGCGTAGAAACCGAGTTACGATCGGTAAAGCTTCGAAAAATACTTATTTTGCAATTTTCAATTTACATTGTGCACTAATTTTACAATATCTTGAGTTCTAATTGTCGGATTTAAGTTTAGTAAACGGTTGTTTCCTCGTTTTTTATTAGGGAACAAATTTTATTTGAAACATTTTTTTATCTCTTTTAGTTTATGAGCCAGAGCTTTATAAACAATTTATAAACAATTAAATTGTTTATAACAATTTTTTGACCATTCGGATCGAAATCCCCCCTCGAAATTCGTAATCAGCAGCCCAAAATCCATAAGAAACAGTTAAGTTTGTCCATCAGAATTGAAAATGACACGGTGACCTCTATTTGGCGCCTAGACAAGTGGGAAACTAGGTAATGTAATGTTAATTATTTTTACGTTTATAACGATTATTTCATTCATAGGAGATTCTGACCAATAGAATGCTACAGAAATCTAAATTAAATCGATAATTTTTGATAATTGCCCGTTGTTAAGTATATTACGTCAGATGTCCTTCGTTGCTACGAAAAAATACATTCAGTGACATTAATGACAAATGTTTTAAAAATTATAAAAGTGATGACTTTCAACCGTCAAATACATATTTATAACAACTGTGTGTTTAATTGTACTAATTTGTACTTACATAAATAAATTTCAATAAAATTTTGGTTTTGAACAGTTTTATTCATGAAATAATCGCAACAAATTGCACTCGATCTCTAAAATTAATATAGAATTTTAGAGCTCTTGTGCAATTACTACTGATAATTTCTACCTCCACTAGTTTCATCTCATTTTTGCAATGTATTACCTATGGTTTCCATTTTTTGCGTTATTTTGCCAGTTATTAGCGCGCTCATCACTGTATAAATATATCTCCAAATCCTATTCTCTCCGTGCGTGACCATTGTGGGGATACACAAAACTATGCCAGCGTCCGTAGCGGCGAAATATAACAATATTGGCGACCACTGATTGAATAATAATTTTTTTCAATATACATTGACCCAGCTAATGTTGAAATCTGGTACTAATAATTCACACTGCCTAATTGCTTTCGATGTACACTTAATTAATGTTAACACCGACAACTAACCTACAGTCCGTCTAATATACTTACCGTTGCACGTCATTATCTACGTCGGAGATCTGAGTTGACATTGTTGCCCAATTACAAAAAATTCTTGAATTCATTTTAAATCAAATATATCACATAATTTTTGCGGAAGTGGATTATACAACAAAACAAATTAATATTCAATGTAAATAAATAAAAACTTTAGAAATAGAAAAGAAGAATCAAGTTATAATCTTACGTTTAAAAAAACAATAAATATAATAAAACAAATACTTATACGCTGTGAGCTCGTACGTAGAGGGGATATTTACAAAGTCGCGAGCGCCAGTAGTGACAAGTCTGTAAACGTTTACCGGAAATTTTGACATATATGTCAAAGTGATTAATTTAAAATTAAAATTAAAAACATTAATTATAAAAAATATTAGTTGGTCAAAGTTGTGGTATATATTTTTACCTTAAATATACTTACGTTTTAAATACTGAATTTGCGTTTTTTAATGTTCTGTAATATGTAATTATAAATTAATCTTGGCGCCATCTACATGATAATTGTGAAAGTATCCAAACTAAGAAATTCATATTTTATCAATAGAACGTCAAAATGATTAACAAAATCTTAAAAAAATCGATTACAATTTAATTACTTTTTTGCGTTGTAAATATCAAGCGATAACAATTAATTAATAAATTTAAAAATTACCGCTGAAAGTTGAATTAGTAACCGCTAGGAGCGACACCATCGAAGCTCACACCGTATAGTAAAGAATAAAAACAAATATGAAGTGTCATCACCACAACTGTCAAATAAATGTTACCAATTTATGCCAAAATAGGTATCACCTTCGTTCCATTACGGTTAGAGTGTGTTCCGAACAAATGTGCTTCATAAAAAAGCTTTATACGCTGTGAGCTCGTACACTTCGCGTCAAAAAAAACTGGTACAAGTCTTATAAACGAAAATCGTGTTTTTCTAGTTGTGTAAATTGGTCTTGTCACATATGTCATTCTTATTTCTAGGCAACGTTGCCAGTTCAACTAAAATATTATACCAAACCAGGTAAAAGCAGGGCTGTGCGGCAGACCGCAAGTTTTTAGTAGGTTTACTAAAAATTAAAACAACATCGAGCATTCTCGATTAGTCAGTCACATTTATTTAAACATGCACCCTAAAAAATTCTCTTATTAATTTTGTAATGTTCCATCATCTCAATTAAGTACCCATAAATTAATTCGTGTTCTATTATAATTTATGACAGATATGACATGAATGACAGATAATAACTCTAGACATGACATTAAATTATTATGTTTAATTTAAAATCGAGAAATGTCAAGGGTTTCTCGTAAAGTTGTGGGATACTAATAAATAAAACACACTGGAAAAATTAAAATTTGAAATTAATACAAAATGAATAACTTTTACAGTGAACAATTGTGAAACTTAAATATTATGTATTACAATAAAATTCGAAACTGCTGAAATATTAAGCACATAGGTGGAAAATGTCGCCTGTCAAAATGTTCGATGTGTTTTATTAAATGTATTCATTTTTTTTCGAATCATGAGAAATATAATAAGAATTTTTCACAGAAATACGCCAAAGTTAGGCTACACACATTACCATTATGTGTATCGGTTGCGTTCCGTCACAGTGAAGTTATTATAAATATTGACAATTTGAACTGTCAAAATTTTTATTTTATCATTTCTTGTTTAAAAAATAATAAAATTGATAAGATAGCCTCAGTTAAGGACAAAGTAATAATAATAAAGGTGTTTTATTCAGTCAATAGTGTGCGAACAATAAGCTAAATAATAACGTGGGCCTAACTTTTACACACATGCCTACTGTGGCAAATGTAGGTATTTTTCAAAATGTTGGAATGTGTTTAAATCCTAGAACAATTTTAGCTTTTGTTTTTAATAGATTTTAATCCCATACAAATAGCTTCTCATGATTTTTGTTGTAAAATGATTAGGGAAGCAGGAATTTAACAGTTTAGAATTTTACATTGAGTTACCTATGGCCCGTTTTACGATTCACCACCATGATTTTTGAACGTCATTTTTTGTATTTAGATTTAGTGCAATTCCATTATCTGTGCTGGCAACAACGCCGTGATTCACGAGCCATTGTGTCCAGTCTGAACACATGTTTACATTGGGAAAAAAAAGTGTACCAGTTTTTTTTGACGCGAAGTGTACGTAGAGGGGATATTTACAAATTCGCGAGCGCCAGTAGTGACAAGTCTGTAAACCTTTGCCGGAAATTTGACATAAATGTCAAAGTGTTTAATTGAAAATTAAAATTAAAAACATTAATTATAAAAAAAATTAGTTAATCAAAGTTTTGGTATATATTTTTACCTTAAATATACTTACGTTTTAAATACTGAATTTAAGTTTTTTTATTGTTCCGTAATATGTAATTAAAAATTATTCTATTAATCTTAGCGCCATCTACACGATAATTGTGAAAGTATCCGAAGTAAGAAATTCATATTTTATCAATAGAACGTCAAAATGATTAGCAAAATCTTAAAAAAATCGATTACAATTTAATTACTTTTTTGCGTTGTAAATATTAAGCGATAACAATTAAATAATAAATTTAAAAATTGCCGGTGAAAGTTGAATTAGTAATCCGCTAGGAGCTCCACCAGCGAAGCTCAGAGCGTATAATCCATATTTATACAAATTAATTGTGGCTTATTTCCCATCTAAATAGTTAATCATAAAAATGCCACAAGGAAATAGCTTCAGAACAACATTATACAAATTAAATGAAACATATTATTGTGTATTTCTTCAAGTTAACATTTATTCATAATTCCAGTGTACTCGAAAAAATGACTCTAAAAAAGAACACACCTCTCACCTAAATATTTCGTGTTGGTATCATGTGCCGTCACGGGCTATGCCGTGGATGACGTGCAACGGTAAGTATGCTAGACGAAGTATATAACGAAGAAGTGAAGAAAAACCCTTAAAATTGATATTTTCTTCAGAGAACTTCCAAATATCCGCTTTTTAATTTGACCTCTATTTGGCAGTCCAACTTATTGTTTGTAAATTCTATCAAAAATGATAAATAAATATTACATATTAACGTCAAATACGTCATATGTGTATCATATGTTTAACGTCAAATTGTGGTAGCTAAAAATTTCAGGCGACTACGCTAGGTGTCGCGTCAATCATGCACGAAGCGAATACAAACTTGTGTATAACCGTTTAGGATTAAAAACTTTTTAAGCATAACACTTTACAGTTCATCCTTGTTAAAATTTAAAACTGATAAAAAATTCAAAACGGCTTTCCAAGACGAGAGAATAATTACTGCTGACGATCCTCACATTCCTTAACAGGAATTATAATAGAATAGACTGACAGACATTTTAAACTTAAATCAAGGGAGACGTCAAAAAACCTTCTTTATATTTCATTTCACAGGGATTCTCCTTTCAACGTTACGATAACTTCAAAGAAGTGAAAATATTTTTTTGCCGGATAACTTCACTTCTATTTTAGTGGCGGTGATTTTTGATGCCATCAGCGATCAGTCGTATCGCTTGAGTCCCTTGTGGGTAGACTCTATTTCTGTTATCTCTAAGGACGTAACAGAAAATCAATATGTGGGTATTTTGAATTTTTATTATTTTAGAAACATTTCAGTTCCTTATCAAAAGAAGGTAAATACGTGGCCAAAGTGTCCTTTATTTGCTTTCTTCTATATTCGTCGTCTCTTGTGCTTATACAGTGAGCACGTAAAGGTTGGAATAAATTCATTTTCTCGACAATGGACGATCCCAAAACAGGTCAATTTTTATTTTTAAAATGCGACTTTTTGGCATATGTATCATACTAGTGACGTCACCCATCTGGGCGTGATGACGTCATCTTAAAAATTTTTAAATGAGAATTGGGGTCGTGTGATAGCTCATTTTAAAGGTAATTTAATTCTCTATTCAATAATATAAACATTAACATATTTGTTTATACAGAGTGTCCAAAAAAAATTTTTTTAATTAAATTTATTGACATAAAAAGAAGAATGTGTGTAATTTATTTAACTCACAATACATTTTACTGCTATCAGAAAACAGGAAGTAATGTTTATTTGCCAAATAAATATTGGCTTTTGCTTAAATTCAATATCAAAGCCGCCACCCACCTTCTTCTGGACAGTTTGAACATTTAGTTTAAGCAAAAAACAATGAATATTTTTCAAATAAACATTTTTTTTTTGGTTTCTGAGAGCAGTAAAATGTATTTTGGATTAAATAAATTACATGCATTCTTCTTTTTATGTCAATAAATTAAATTAAAAAAATGTTTTCTTGGACACCCTGTACAAATAATTATGTAAATGTTTATATTACTGAATAGAGAATTAAATTACCTTTCAAATGAGCTGTCACACGACCCCTATTTCCATTTAAAAAAATAATCGATGACGTCATCACGCCCAGATGGATGACGTCACTAGTATGATATGTATGCCAAAAAGTCGTAATTTAAAAATAAAAATTGACCTGTTTCGGGATTTTTCTCCAAAATCGTCCATTCTCGAGAAAATGAATTTATTCCAACCTTTACGTGCTCACTGTATATTGTAAAAGCCGAAGATACAGGATGCAGCCAGAAAGCAGTTTCTTAACGAAAATTCTTGGATTTAAAATATTGTTTATTATTTTTATTTCAATTATTCTAATTGTATAAAAGTAGTAAACTTTGTATCCAGGGCTTTTCGTCTTTCTCGTATTACGAGAGATGTCGCTGCTTTGCGTCTCAAAAGGTAGAAACATCGCATCGCGAAGTTTTCCCTTAAATAGACAGGATTGTTGATATTTGTTTCAGAGTTGTGACTGCACAGCTTCACTGAGGATGCATAGATGCTGAAACAGCTATATGGAGATGGTGGTTCAACTCTGAATCAAATAAAAACAAAAATTGCCTTCATCTCTATCTTTTTTATACAATATTAAATTGTGAAAGATTAAATGTTTTGTCCTTGATGAAAAGTGTTTTCCAAACTATATTTTCAGTAATAGTCCATTGAAATGTTACATTTGGGGTTGCATTTCTTAGAGGAGTCAATTTTATTTTTTTAACGTGTAGGGGGGTTCAGTAGAAGCCTAAGTTCAAGTTTTTGGGGTCGCCACCCTTGTTCCCCGGCCGCCATATTGGAAAAAGGGGTGCAAAGGGCTTTCTCGCTGTATCTCCTAAACTAGCAAACTAGCTACTTTTTATCGTCAAGTGACCAACAAAAAAGTTATAAACAAAAGTAAGAGACAATTTTGTAAGAAGTTTTCTTTTGGAGGTTATAACTTTTGTTCCGCTCATTTCACAATAAAATAACATCATAGCGATTTTGTAGAGGATTTTTCAATGAACAATTTTCACTATAAAGTTGTTTAATTTTATTTATTATCTAGGTTTTACAGCGCTCGAAACTTGACCAGATTCTCTAATTCTCATAGGAATACAATAAAAACAATACTTTTATATCGCAACCGTTATGCCGACCACGAAAATCAAATTGAAGGTGAATGACCAATTTTGGTCTATTTTTATGTTTTAGAGGTAGCTGAATTCGAATATGAAGTTTATTTTTATCTAGAGTTGGTGGAACATGTTCAAAAATAAAATTTTATACAAAAATGCCAAGAATCAATTCTGATGATTTTTCAAATTTACCTCGCTGTATCTTTGGTCGCTGTAAATATTTCCTTTTGAAGATTTTACAGTGTCATCTTTGAAGTATGTAGATAACAATGAAATTTGTCCAAAATGTTTAAACACATTAAAAAAAGGAGTTGGTAAATTTTAAACATTTTGTCATCATATTTCGTTAGTTTCATGTTTACTTAAAAAAGTTGAGTGACAAACTTTTTAGTTTAAAATTTTAACCAACACAACAATAAAATATAATTCATGAAGAAGTTTTCTGAAAAATTTCATAGACAATACTTCATAGACAAGCGGCACACCCCAAAAAACGCTTATATCTCGAGATCATGACCATGGTGTGGTGAATGGCTAATTTTGATCATACTTTATGGTTTTGATATCAAAAATCGTTTTTTTTTGCTCTTCTTAAGAATTTTGCATTTTGCGGTTGCGTCATTCTTCTTGTGAACCGGCGAATTTGTCCTCAAACAACTTCTTGGGCCTTTTCTATATATGCTTAGGGTTATAAGTTTTATAGTGGTGAGAAAGGTCAGAAACAGATTAATAATAGGATAGAAATGTTAAAATCATAATAAATTGTATGAATAAAAAATATATATAGATAGAAAAGTAAGCCTAACTTTTGTTTTTATTGTATCCCTATGAGCATTCGAGAATCTAGTCAAATTTGGAGCGCTGTAAAATCTATATAAATAATTATAATTAAACAACTTTATAGTGAAAATTGTTCGCTGAAACACCCTCTATAAAATTGCTAACATATTATTTTATTTTAAAATGAACTGAAAAAAAAGTTATAACCTCCAAAAGGAAACTTGTTAAAAAATTTTTACATATTTTTGTTTATATCTTTTTTGTTGGTCACTTGACGATTTGTTGTTGTTTATTTGGGTCTATATGACTGCGGACACTAAATCCATTCGCCAATTTTACTATTTTTTATTTTATTAGTCATTTTTTCGTATCTTATCCTAAAACTAATACTAATATTAATCTCTAATAAACAATTCTACTAATAAATAATTATTTTTGGATTTTTTTTAATAATTTTTTATATTATATTTTTTTTTTATTTATTTTTTTCTAAATGATGTTCTCAGAGTTCCACAGTAAAAACTGCAACATTCTTCTTTTCTTCTTTAGCCCTCTACTTCATTCGAAAGCTTTTTACTATGGACTGTACAAGTTCGTCATTCATTTTTTTTTATTATATATTTTTTTTATTATATATTTTTTTCTATTATTTTTTTTATATTTTTTTTATTTTTTTTTTTTCGTTTTTTTATTTTTTTTTTCTTTTATTTTTATTTTTTTTTCTTTTTTTTTATTTACATTTTTTTCTTTTCTTTTTTCTTTTAATATATAACAATTTGCAAGAAATACTTAAACTATATTTTACAATTACAACTTAAGTTTAATATCTAACATATGTTTATACAATAGTCGATATACCAACACATTATTTTCTAATGTTAATAAATAATTTAAATTAATGGGATGGTGGACATCAGACAAAGAATACAGTGAATTTAAAAACATATTAACTTTATTAGAAATAAGAGAACATGTCAAAATTGTGTGTTGTAGGTTACCAAACTGACCACAAATACATTGAGGGCTATCAGCTATATTAAGTTTAAATATATATGGGGGTGTAAGACAGTGGTTAAATCTCATTCTGCATATGGTTCTTGTCATATCCTTGACGATAAAAAGTAATAAAAACAAAATTATAGAAAATTTAATTTGCTACATTTTATGTTTAATTAGATTTTCCGTAGGGTTGGTAGTTTACGAGATATAGCGCGAAACCCCTTTGCACCCCATTTCCAAGATGGCGGCAGGGGGACAAGGGTGGCGACCCCAAAAACTTGAACTTAAGATTCTACTGATCCCCCCTACGCATTAAAGAAATAAAATTGACTCCTCTAACAAATGCAAGGTATGGCTTAAAAAATGTAAATTTTAATGGCCTATAAGGTATCTACTGATACTGTTTTCTTGTTACATGTCATTACAAGTTAAATCACAGTAAAATTAACTGATTCTTTGACATTAAACTGTAGTTAAATATTGTACTTATATGGGATTAGTGACAGTTAATTGTAATGACAATTACATTTTTACCTAAAAAATTTGACGTTTCGACTTCCACTCCAGAAATCGTTTTCAAAACAGATTATTAGGAAAATTGTGTTGAAAAAGTCTATATCCGCCAAGGTGTTAAGGAGGTTATATCTTGTCACAATTGCAGTTGACAGACTTGGCCATGGTGTTGTAGTCAACAGCCATGCTTTGGTTGAAAAGATCTGAGGGTGGATGTTTTATGCCCTATGACCCATGATGGTACAATACCTTCTGATTATTCTGTGTGTTTCTGCATTATTTCTATGTGCAGCATGTTCTATGGATGGATGGATAAAGATGGAGTTACTACAAATAAAATGTTATCTTTGGATGGTGAAATGATTGTGAAAAGTAATAGTTTTAAGTACCTAGGATCGGTATTACAGAGCAATGGAGAAATAGATGGAGATGCATACAGTAGGATTAGGGCTGGATGAATGAAGTGGAAAGAAGCGAGTGGTGTGTTGTGTGACAGAAAAATTCCAAGGAAGCTGAAGGGAAAATTCTATAAAACAGCCATAAGACCGGCTATGATGTACGGAACTGAATGTTGTGCAGTGAAAAAGAAAGAGGAACAACGAATGCATGTGGCGGAAATGAGAATGCTTAGATGGATGAGTGAAGTGACAAAGAAGGATAAAATTAGAAATGAGTGTATTAGGGGAAGTCTAGGTGTGGCACCAATTGATGCCAAAATGAGAGAGCATAGGTTAAGATGCTTTGGTCATGTTCAACGTCAAGACGTTAATCCTCCAATACGAAAAACAGCTGAAGTGCAGATTCCTGGAAGGAGTAGGAGAGGAAGACCAAAGAAGACCTGGGGGGAGACGATAAGGCAAGACATGCTGGTAAAGGGGATTAACATTAATATGACCCAAGATAGAATTGTGTGGAGAAATGCAATTAGGGAAGCCGATCCCGCTTAGGGATAATGCAAAGAGAATGATGATGATAATGATATTTACAAATTCGCGAGCGCCAGTAGTGGCAAGTCTGTAAACGTTTACCGGAAATTTGACATAAATGCCAAAGTGATTAATTTAAAATTAAAATTAAAAACAATAATTATAAAAAATATTAGTTGGTCAAAGCTGTGGTATATATTTTTACCTTAAATATACTTACGTTTTAAATGCTGAATTTAAGTTTTTTTAATGTTCCGTAATATGTAATTATAAATTAATCTGCGCCATCTACACGATAATTGTGAAAGTATCCGAAGTAAGAAATTCATATTTTATCAATAGAACGTCAAAATGATTAGCAAAATCTTAAAAAAATCGATTACAATTTAATTACTTTTTTGCGTTGTAAATATTAAGCGATAACAATTAAATAATAAATTTAAAAATTACCGGTGAAAGTTGAATTAGTAATCTGCCAGGAGCGACATCAGCGAAGCTCAGAGCGTATACAGTCAATGGGAAAGTCATGATGGGAACCAAAGCTAGCTCAATGTATCCTGCCGAAAATCCGAAAAATGCTGAGTTGAAGGGTACTAATGGAGGGATGTGGAGTGAAAACTGCAATTCCTTAAGGCCATCGGTACATAATTCGCAAATATTTTACGGCTATCCCTACTTTTTCAGTCTTTACAGGACAAATTACGTGTAGTAAAATTCATACTGATTTGGATATGTAAACAATACTAGAATGCCATTCTACTTGACAATGTCATCATTAACTTTAAAGATATGGCTTTTCAATGTTCTTGGATAACTGTTATTTGTATAATTGCAAATTATTAATTTAATTCATAAATGTGATATTTTTTTACTATGTATTCAGTGATTGTAATAATTTATATGTACAACAAAAACTAAAACTCAATCGAGAAAAGAGGAAAAGTGTTAAAGTGATTTTTTAATAATATGTATATTGTTACTATGGAACGCTTACAATTTTGAACATCTTGAACAAAAAATGCTTGGATCACAGAATATATCCTGATATATTCTCTTTGAATCTTCCATAAATTAATAATAAACAACAAATAACTTTTTATTAAGTTCACATCTTAAGTCAATTATTCATCAAATACACTTTTAATATTATTTAATCAAAAACCCAAAATATTCCCGATGTCATGTCAAATATTTAAAACTGTCATTGTCTTGTCATCATATTGTATTTGACTCAGTGCATTGTATGACAAAGATAGCGAATGTTCGATTTGGAAAATATCACCACGGACATGGTGTCCATTTTTTTTTTCGAATCCTGAAAAAATTATTAAATGTTTTTAAAAAATTTAACCTTTAACTACACGCGCTGGCGTACTTTGTACGCCAGATATAAGAATTCTACTGCAAATATATTTAAAAATTTAATTTTTGACCTTGTTTTTGTCTCTAACCTATCACTGGAATGTGCTTTATAATTTGGTTTTAGTTTCGTTATAATCGGCGTTCTGGGAAGATCGTAATTTTCAGTTTATTATTTGTTGTTTCCGGTGGTGCACAATATGCGCCACGATTATATTAATATAAGTAGTAATATAAGTACATATTTCAATTGTTTTTTAGTCATTATGGCACAAAATATATTTTTCTTTATAAACAATACTTTTTCTTCCGTAAAAAATCACATTTCAAAAAATTTTTAATTAGCAATTTTATTTATCATGGAATCCAGTTATTCCATAATTCCAGTTATAAATCCCAATTGGCTTAGAGAAGGAACTCCAAGTATTCACTGATGCCAAATAAGGTTTACAACAAACAACTATGTTTATTTTTTCAAAAAAAAAATAAACAAATCCGCTGTTATTGTGTATTTTCTTGTGGCGTATAAAGTACGCCACGCGTGTAGTTATGTCATAACTTGATGCGCGGGTAGTTAAAGGTTAAGCGCAGAACGAAAGACTAAATTATTATCGAGGGTCAAAAGTCCCTTAGAATAAACAAAAAGTTTCTTTCGAATGAGATGTTTGAAATTAAAAATCACACTACATTTTGTCTTAGTTTTTCACCCCTGTAACTTATCAAAATAAACATTATAGAAGTTTTCATGGACTTTTGGCCCTCGGCAATAACGTAATCTTTCATTCTGCGTTTAAATTTTCTAAAAATACTTTTTAGTTTTCTCAGGATTCGAAAAAAATGAATACCCATTTGAATAGCATTGCAGCCGAAAATACGTACACATCCCCTTAATTTCATACCTATAAGAAAAAAAAAATAGTTTTTTCTAGATCTTTATTTTACGCAAAATAATTTAATTGTCTCAGAAGAGCCTATGTAACAAAATTTCTATCGGAAAACTTAAAACAATCAAAAATCTATTTATTTCTTATCAGAAACTTGGAGCTAAAATGGTACATTTCAATTATTCAACAGTTTTGCATTTCCTTCGGTCGAGCAGGCACAGGTAGAATATATACGGCGAATTGAAATGAAAATGGTGAAAATTAAATTGCAAATTTCTAACGGAGTAGACACACCGTTGCTTTCAATTAGGATTATGAAGGAGCGGTTGAATTTACTCTTTGCCGCCCCTTATGTCGCTAAGAATATTACTTGGAAGCTTCACCTTTCTACTATATTAGTTCACGCAGGTTTTTATCAAAGCACATTGGTCTTTGTAATTATAATTGTAAAATGAATTTATAAAATTAAAAAATGAAAACAAGTACAAATTTTAATGGAAACAATGTTTTAAGGAAAAAATTTCAGGAAAATAATTTAAATATAAATTAGGAAGAAATGAGAAAATCTCAGAGAATATTCCATTTTTAGTAGATAGTAAACTTTTTTTTTTATTCACGCTCAGTAAATATTTTATCGACTCTTTTGAATGAAATAAGTATATTCTCTTCATAATAAAGAAAAGAAAACATAGCTATACAGGGTGTAACAAAAATACAGGTCATAAATTAAATCGCCTATTCTGGGACCAAAAATAGTTCGAATCAACCTAACTTACCTTAATACAAATTGCGCATAAAAAAAGTTACAGCCCTTTGAAGTTACAAAATGAAAATCGATTTTTTCGAATATATAGAAAACTATTAGATATTTTTTATTGAAAATGAACATGTGGCATTTTTATGGCAGGAATATCTTAAAGAAAAATTATAGTGAAATTTGTGTACCCCATAAAAATTTTATGGGGGTTTTGTTCCCTTAAACCCCCCCCAAATTCTTGTGTACGTTCCAATTAAATTATTATTGGGATACCATTAGTTAAATTCAATATTTTTAAAACTTTTTTGGCTCTCAGTATTTTTTCGACAAGGCAGTTTCTATCGAGTTGCGGCTTCTTTTCTAATATGTTTACATAAAGATTTTATGGGGGTTTTGTTCCTTTAAACCCCCCAAATGGTTGTGTACGTTCCAATTAAACTATTACTGCGATACCGTTAGTTAAACACAGTGTTTTTAAAACTTTTTTGCTTCTTTGTATTTTTTCGATAAGGCACTTTTTATCGAGATGTGGCTTCTTTTTTAATATGGTTCAAAATATACCTAAAAATGTAAATCATAAATAAATTTTCCTATTATTATCAAGTCTCCATAATCGTACTTAGCCATATACAAATGATGTATAACTATTTTTAAGCAAGATTTGGTTTTTCAAGGTTTTATACTTTTAATGATTTTTGATATATTTTACGATTATTTTTAAATTCCTCATTATAACTTTTTTATTGTATATTTAGGTATATACATTGTGCAACATAAAATAAAGTTTATTTTCTTTACTTTAAAGTGGTGTATTGTAAAAAATTTTAAGACTATTTGTAAACAAGGTATGCTTTTTCAAAATGTGACATATAAACATGCAATAGGTCCCACTAAGTTGGAACCATATGGAAAACTTTTTTATTAAGTTTATGAAAAAAAATTATTCTGTATAAAATACTCTGCATAGTCTAAAACCTAAGATGCAATCATCAGATATAACATTTTATCAATAGTGTACGAGGTATGTTAAAAAATATCAATTTCGCTCAAGAGTAAAGTACCTTTATATTTAACAATATCGGACAGTGTTATTAATAAAAGTTATTTGTAATTACAAATTATGTTATAATGTGCAGTTATATTCTTCCAATTAAAAAAAAAAATAAAATTTTTAAAATTTTTCCCAATTTATGGATACTCTTGGGTATTCTACGGGTATCTTGTTTAAAAAAAGTCCTAGAATTTTTTGCAATACACTATTTTGTAAAGAAAATATGCTTTTTTTTATTTCACAATGTATAATACCTAAATGTACAAAAAAAAGAGAGTCATAATGAAAAATTTAAAAAATAATCAAAAAATATCCAAAATCATTAAAAGTATAAATCCTTGAAAAAGCATAACTTGCTTAAAAATAGTCACACAGCATTATACAATAGACCATTTTAAAGGCAATTAACTTTTCTTCCTACTAAATATGCCAATGTATATACCTAAAAATACGTAGAAAAGAGTTACAGAACAATGTTTGCGAAATAATTGGGAAAATGGCCCAAAAATGATGTGAGCGGCGAACTTTGAAAAAGCCAGTTTCGAAAACTGTAAATCCTAGAGACTTTTACCCAAACGTCATTTTAAATAGGAAGGATGGAAGTTATTTTTCGCTGAAGCAATGCCTATACCTCTATCTCAGTGGAAAAAAGTTATGGGGCAAAAAACAAAATTTCTTTCTTTCGTGTTTTTTTCTTGCTCTTCTTTTGAGTATATTTTTGTAAAAAAAATATTTTGGAATTTAAGATGTGATATTTCGATAGTAAATTTAATTTGGAACAATTTTCCTATATACGTGTTTGTACCAAAAGTGCATAAAAGTCACCCTAATTCACCCTGTGCCTAGGGACTAATTCACCCCTTTCTCAAAAACCCACCCATTTAAATGGTAGCACTCCACGGTTTTTTCAAATATAGAGTTACATTGACCATATAAGACAATAAAATCCCGTTAACGTTGTAGTTTCTTTTAGCTCTCTTATTTTGAACATAATCAATAGCCTAAAGTGGAAGAACAACGTATGAACTTTATTAGTGAATTTGATGGCCTTGGCCGAGCCAATTAGCCAGACATTTTGTTATTTTAAAAACAAACAATTGATTTTTCAATCAGAGGAATTTTTTCTGTACATATTTCTAACTCTAAATACATAACAAACTAACATTATTATCTACAATTATTATCTATATAATACTCTGTTTTGGTTGTTCATTTTTTTTGTAAATTTTTATTTTTTTTTCTATTTTTTGTTGCATTTTTTTATATTGTTAATTTGTTTTTTTTTATTATTATTTTTTTTTGTTATTTTTTATAAATTGTTTTTTTTACTACGCTAAGACGTAAACCCGATTCAACCTCGCGGAAGTTTACATTTTCTTAGTTTTTTTTTTTCTTTTTTTTTGTTGCTTTTTTATTTTTTCTGTTTTTTTCTTTTCTTTTTCTCTTTTTTGTTTTTTTCTTTTTTCAATTATAATATACAATAATTACTTAAATCTAAGGGTTTAAAACAAAATAACAACAAAACAAACATGTTTGTTTTGTTTGAACAAACATGCCTGCTTTGTTTTAACAAAATTTCTTAAATACAGGGTAAATTTTATTGCTACAATCTATATTTACAGTTTTTGATATGTTCGCAAATTGTTTTTAATATATTAATATCTTCAGAAAATATCAAATTGTTCAGGTAGACGGGAAGTGGAATTTTTAATATATTAAGATTATCATAAAATTTGTTTATATTTACTGATTGATGTGAACATTCGAGGAGAATATGTAGTAGATCACCTTCTTTTCCACACTCACAGTTAGGTGACTCTGTGAGACCCAAACTGTACATATGAAGGGGGGTAAGAGCATGATTACATCTCAATCTATTTATAACTCTTATGAAATGGCGATTTGATACAGAATGAAACCATCTTTTAATGGGAATTTCAGGCTGCATTTGTTTGTAATTACTACCAGTTCTCGTGTTTCGATAATACCTTTTCCAATTTTCTTTTTGGTGTCGTCTACTAATAATATCAATATCCGAAATGGGTAGTAAGTTCATGGGAAGTTCTTCGCCTATTTTTAGTTCTTCTAAATATCATTGGAGCATAAATTTCCTAACTTTTTTACTTTTGTCCTATATTTCATCCAAAATAATCAAAAATTATCCACCACATTCGATTACATCAAACTTCATATTACCTGTATAAATCTAATGTGCATTATGAAAATATCAGGAGGTCCTATTTGCAGTAAAATTTAATGCAGAACGTCAATCTCTTTTAGAAAAGTTCACTGAAGCCTTAAAATAATCTCATTCGCTATTTAAGATAGAGGATTAACATTTAAAGGTCGTTAGAGATGTTAACTTTAAAAACTTTTGCAATTAACTACACTAGAAGAAATGACCTTAAAAATTAACGGAAGAACTACTAAATTTCTAACACTCGCTGTTAACATAAAATTAAAGTTGAAAATTCTGAACAACACTTTTTTAAAGTGTTTTTAATTATATTCTCCAGGCCTAAAGAATATACCGAATTCTACAGGGTCGTTAATAACTATGTGGTAGGTAAATGAAGCAAACATGACCTACAATAATTGTGTAAATTGAATATTCTGTATATTTTGTCATATTAACATTCCTCTCATAATTCCTGTTCTTAAAATATGAAGTTTAATGAATTGAAGATCTAACAGAAACCCACAGATTTAGATTCTAATAGAAACCTTCAAAAATAAAAATTTCAGCAATTATTTCATTCATAGAAGATTCTGGCCAAAAGACCCGTGTTGAGTTGCCCCCCCCCCCCCTTGCAAAAATTAAAATAACAAATAGCGCTGATTTATGAGCTATTTATGAGCTCTCATATTCCGCAAATTAAAAATTTTGAGCTCGTTACCCTGGGCAGGAATTTAATATTTTAGTGCGGGGTACTTAAAACTAGGGATATTGAATCAATCTTTGCGGCAGAATTACAAGCTATTTATGAGCTCTCTAAGTGACATAGTTTCGATTTTTGAGCTCATCCCTTTCACCCCCAAACAACCCTTTAATTGATTTAACTTAAAAGAAAGATGCTGAGAAAAATTAAATACATCCTATCGTGGATATAATTCGTATAGCTTATATTATATTCTAACAATAAACTTTTAAATCACGCGCATTTCGATTATTGAGCTACAACCCCTTCGCAAGAAAACCACCCCATCTTCCCGGCTTAAGAAAGAGTTCATTATTTGGCGACTAAATATCGTTAAATAATTTATAAGCACCCAAAATACACGCATTTAGATCAGTAAATTGTAATTTCTTTTGTATAGTGCAGTCACTGAAGGTAAAAATCAACTATTACCTTCAATTTCGGTGAACCTTCATCAATTTTCACGAAAATTGGTGAGTGGTTAGAGGATACCTCAAGAAATAAAGTTGACGTGGTGTCACCTTGCGCTTTTACCCTGAGAGTGGATACCACCCCTTCTCGGGGGTGAAAATTATTTTATTAAAAGTAACTTCACAAATTATAAGCAAAATTTGTTTTATAAAATTATTAAAACAAATCAATACTTTTTGACTTATTAAAGATCAAATATTTTTATTTTCGTAAAAAAAGCCCGTTTTAAAGCGATTTTTCGTAAATCACTTAAAAACTGTAAGCTTTCCCAAAAAAGTTTTCATTACCAAAATTGAAGCTAATAAAAATATAATAAATTTCTTACTTGAAAAACCTTTTAATAAAATAATTTTAACTAATATTTTATTGATATCTTCGTCTGAATATTTGCTAAAGTGCGCTGTTCACTTTGACAAGTTGAAAAATGTGTCTCACATTAATTAGGATAAATGTCACTGAATGTTTTTATACAAAGACTTGAATTTTGTATGTAAGTATTAATGGTAGGGGAGCAAAGTATGCTAAATTTGCAGTCACTCGAGCGTTATGGGGATCTACTGGGTTGTGATTATTAGGTCCTAAAACCAAAAAAAGTTAAGTAAAATTTTCCATTTTAGTGGATACTTTCCATTTTTTAATTTCCCTACCATAAAAATTTTCTGTCGAATACTACACGATAGTAAGAATAAATAGGAAAATAATGCTCCAATTTTTTTCTAAATCTTGTTTCCGTTCGGAAATAGTCACTTGAGCCCTGCGAGCTGTCGTGTCTATTGCCACACAACAAGATTTCGAAAAATGGTGGCATTATCGTCAATTTATTCTCACTTTCTTGTGATATTAATGTTGATAAGACCATAAAAACAATAATTATTATTGTGGTTTATTCTCAAATATTCAAAATTTCCATTTAGATCATTTCATTAATAGCCCAATCGGGATAGCATTTGACCTTGCATTAGGAGCTGCCCCAAATTTTATTTTTCTAATCTTTAGGGGGGCTCAATAGTAGAATAAATTTAAAATCTCGACTGAATTTGACCGTTGCGTTAGCCGCCATCTTGATTTTAAACGAGAACTGTTTTTGCTCAATATCTCCGCCATTTTCAACTTTTCGACAAAAAATATACAAACTGAAATTGTTGAAAATGCGATTTTCTAAAATTTCGTTTATTGTAATTTTTTTCGTGCGGTCCATATTTTCCGAGTTATGGGGAAAAACGGTGTCAGTTAAAGCATAATTATTGATTTATTGAATTATCTCATTGATTATTACTTTTACAACAAATTTTATTCTATACAAAAATGAAGAGAATTAAATTTTGTATAATTTTGATCTCTTTCATTTTTTTGACAAAATCAATATTTAAGGTAGTACGTATGCGGTAAAGGCGCGAGCGTAACACCCGATTGATTTTAAAGCAATTGTTTTTGTTCAATATCTTCCCCATTTTCAACTTTTCGACGAAAAGTATAAGGACTGAAATTGTTGCAATTACGATTTACTACAATTTTTCGAGAGAACCAGTGGCGGGTATAGAGGGGGGAATGGGAAAATTCCCCCCAACGGGGTCCAAAATTAAAAAAATAATTGTTGAAATATTAAAATATGTTAGCTGACATGAAACTTACTTATCGACAGACAAATTCAACCAATAAAACCCGCTGGTTAGTAAAATTAAGTGAACTTAATGCATATAAGTTATTATTTATGTCTTTTATGTACTTACTTTGGTTGGTGTTTCATTGGAAGTTTCAAAAATTGTATAAAATATTAATTCCCTTCATTTTTGTTTTGTTTAATTTACACTACTATTGACTCCCCCTAAAGATTAAAAAAATAAAATTTGGGGCAGCTCCTAATGTAAGGTTAGGCCTGTTATTCGTCTAACCCGACTGGACTATAATATTTATAAATTATACATAGTCTATTTCAGAAATATATTTAAATACAACCCCTACTTTTCATACAAAACTATCATACTTTGTCCGATTCAAAGAACAATTTAAATTTCCCTAACAATACAAGTAAAGAGAAGTGGAACGAAGTTATGAATTTATATTATTCAAAATTATTCATCCTGCAACATGTCTGAATGTACTTGTAAATATCTCAAGAAGTGCCAGATGCTGAAGTTTAAAACTACGACTACAATGAAAACGCGAATTTCACTTTATCAGACAGCAGCCGTCCTATTTAAATTATGACAAGTTTGCTAAGAAAAATAAATAAAAAATATTGAATGCGGCCAAAAAGGTTTTCTAAATAGATCCGTGATAATTATTGTTTTCTACTACTAATAAGAGCTCTTTATGAAAAATAAAAAATATACCTCAACATTTTTATTGCTTCTTCTTCTTTTTGTTCTTCTTCTAGTGCTGACTCCACTAATGAAAGTTGGCTATAACGATTGCAAATTCATCTCCATTTTTATTTATGCTTTTCCTAAATACTCTGGGCTAATTAGCAAAATACAAGGAAAAGTTATGTACCAGCAATTTTATTGCTGAAATCGAATCTTATGATGGTATATATTAATAATAGAGGTATGTAATTGTAAAGTCCGCAGATAGTGTGCTACTTTTTTTATAAACAAAATGGCGCCCGAAAATCGTGTTTTTTTTTCAATTTTTGCTCTATAACTCCAAAGATTTTAACTTTACACCAAAAACACTCAAATAAAAATTCACCGTAATTAAATTCTGCATAGAGACTGGTTTTTCCCGATTTACTTCGACGAAAATGTTCCCTGGAAAATGCGGGTTTTTCCAACAAAATCTTTCATTTTCAACTAAAATTTTAGATAAGTTTATCAATAATTAAATAACTTGGTAACGTAAAAGCTCTTTTTGTATATTATAGTTCCAGACGCCGATGGAAATTGAATGAACAGTTTAGCAACAATTGAATTGTTAATTAAAAATTTACGGTCACTTTAATAACCACAATAATTATGATACATAAATATAGCTATGATTTTTGTATAAAAAGACACTGCACCTATCTAATTTACTTTACAGAATTAAAATTGGACTATAGTTCAGAGAAATAAGGGAAAAAAATATCCTGTTGGTGACACAACCCCCTCCAGGCCGAAACCAAATTTTTTGAGTAGTATGGACATCTATAATAATAACCTATATGTTTCCTGCAGCCGATTCTGATGATATACATAGTTATAAACAAATGAAGATCAAAAAACGGTAAATTTTCGCTTTTTTCGTCTATAACCAAAAAGTTAGGCATTTTAAACACATTTTGAGAGTAAGAAACTCATAAACCGTCTAAAAAATTTCAATATGGCTTTCGCTGAATATGTCTATCCTTATTGGTTGCTTATAAAATTGCAAAATAAATCATAAATTTTGAGTTTTTATAAATATTCATAACCTATGTAAAAATTAACTTAGAACCTTCTTATTACACGGAATTCTGAGACTTCTGGTGCTTAAATCATACCCTAAATTTCAACGCATTTGGTCAAAAAGTTTAAAAGTTATTTAATTTGTTTATCCCAAATTAATTTTTTTTGCAACACTTTAAGTCAGAAAATGATAAAGTTACAGTAATACTTTGGATAGTTTATTAAAGAAGAAGATTTACACTATTAACTTAATTTAAAAAAAATGACAAAAAATAATTCTAAATATTGCAAAATTATTTTGCAAGAACATGTGAATTAAAAAGGGGGGGGGCTAACTTCGTCCCTAATTTTAATAGGACAAATGTTTTTCTTTCTAAATGTGTATAAAAATTCAGTCTTTCTAAATATGAAAAAAATAATGTTTCTACGGGTAACGGTTAAAAAGTTATTCTAATTGTTTATAAGTAAGCAAAAAATCGACATGTTTTTGGAAAATAATTTTACACTGTTCAAAATTACTTTTTGTCATTTTTTTTTATTAAGTTAATAGTATAAATGTTCTTCTTTTATAAACTGTTCGAAGTATTACTGTAGCCTCATGATTTTCTGACTTATAGTGTTGTCAAAAAAATGAATTTGGGATAAACAAATTAAATAACTTTTAAACTATTTGACCAATTCCTTTGAAATTTAAAATATACTTTAAACACAAGAAGTCTCAGCATTCCGTGTAATAAGAAGGTTCTAAGTTAATTTTTACACAAGTTATGGATATTTAAAAAAACTGAAAATTTATGATTTATTTTGCAATTTTATAAGGAACCAATAATGATAGACATATTCAGCGAACGCCATATTGAATTTTTTTATACGATTTATGAGTTTCTTACCCTCAAATTTGTTTAAAATGCTTAACTTTTTGGTAATAGACGAAAAAAGCGAAAATTTACCGTTTTTTTTATCTTCATTTGTTTATAACTATGTATATCATCAAAAGCCGCTGCAGGAAACATATAGGTTATTAATATAGGTGTCCATACTACTCAAAAAATTTGGTTTCGGCCTGGAGGGGGATGTGTCACGAGAAAAATCTTATTTCTCTGGACTACTATTTAAACGGCCTCAGGAATATGTTAAAATTATAAACAATTTTTTGGCTTATAAATAAATAGAATATCTCGAGAAATATTAAATTAAATTAAATCGTGACAACGGTATTGGAAAAAAAGCGGCAGTACGCTTTTTTTTAAGAAAAAACATTTAATTGTGATGAGTGTTTCCTAAGATACAACCGGTCAAAGTTGACCGGCATTTACGGCAAAGATATAAACAATAGGATCACAATTTTCGAACCATCACCTTTTTATTTTTGTCCTCTTTCTCCACACCAATTTTCATATCTTTAAAATACTCATAACATATATTATTATAATAAAAACTATCGATATTACGAGTGAAAATTGCCAAAAATAGCTAAATTCCAATCAAAAATTAGGTTGGAGAAAATGTAATCTCAAAGTTCAAATTCGGTATACGTTAAAAAAATGCATTTTCTCGGCTTCCCATGGAGCAATTTACTTTATTATTTTTTTGTTCCCAAGTAACTCAAGAAGAGCCATCTAACTAACGCATTATTAAATGTCAAACTTGCTTTTGTTTTGTTATAATAAATAAATCTATTTATTATAACAAAATTTTTAATTTTTTTCAATAAAGATTGTTTAAATAATTATACAGCTTTCAAATGAGAATATTTGTGTTTTTAACGTTAAAAGGTACACTTGCAGTAAGTTTATCTAAAAAAGTCTACAACTGGAAAAAATATGTAGTTTTTTTCTTGTAAATAAATTAATCTATTATAACAAAACAAAAGCAAGTTTGACATTTAATAATTCATTAGTTAAATGGCTCTACTCGAGTTACTTAAGAACAAAAAAAAAATGAAGAAAATTGCTCCATGAGAAGCCGAGAAAATGCATTTTTTTTAACGTATACCGATTTTGAACTTTGAGATTACATTTTCTCCAACCTAATTTTTGATTGGAATTTTGCCATTTTTGTCAATTTTCATTCGTAATATCGATAGTTTTTATTATAATAATATATGTTATGAGTATTTTAAAGATATGAAAATTGGTGTGGAAAAAGAGGACAAAAATAAAAAGGTGATGGTTTAAAAATTGTGATCCTATTGTTTATATCTTTGCCGTAAATGCCGGTCAACTTTGACCGGTCGTATCTCAGGAACCACTCATCACAATTAAACGTTTCTTCTTTTAAAAGAAGCGACCTGCCGCTTTTTTTCCAATAGCTTATACGTGATTTAATTTAATATAATATTTCCTGAGATATTCTTTTTGTTTATAAGCCAAAAAATTGTTTATAATTTTAAAATATTTCTGAGGCCGCTTAAATAGTCCAATTTCAATTCTGCAAAGTATACTAGATAGGTACAGTGTCTTTTTATACAACAATCATAGTTATTTTTATGTATCATCGACTTCTGGATACTTCTGGATACGGAAAGATCTTTTAGATTACCAAGCTATTTAATGATTGATAAACAATTACTTATCTAAAATTTTAGTTGAAAATTAAAGATTTTGTTGGAAAAACCCGCATTTTCCGGGGAAAATTTTCATCGAAGTAAATCGGGAAAAACACTTCTCTATGCAGAATTTAATTACGGTGAATTTTGATTTGGGTGTTTTTGGAGTAAAGTTAAAATCTTAGGAGTTATAGAGTA
Organism: Diabrotica virgifera virgifera; assembly: GCF_917563875.1. Taxonomy (NCBI): domain Eukaryota; kingdom Metazoa; phylum Arthropoda; class Insecta; order Coleoptera; family Chrysomelidae; genus Diabrotica; species Diabrotica virgifera. Next base: position 50,731,751 of record NC_065448.1, read on the forward strand.
AAAATTTTAAAAAACACGATTTTCGGGCGTCATTTTGTTTATAAAAAAGTAGCACACTATCTGCGTATTTTGCATACCAATATTATTAGAATATACAATCATAAGATTCGATTCCAGCAATAACATTTCTGGTAAATAATTTTCCCAAAAAATGGCCTCTTCTCCGATAATCCGACCAGACTATAAAAGCGTCGGTGTGTTTAACGCGGTCCAGTTGCGAATATTTTTCAGCCAGGATATTTATCTTCTACCAGGACCACTTTTTCTTTCGATATTAATTTTCATAATCAGCTGCAACAAATCGTAGGTACTCATCATTTCTAAGCATATGCCCAAAATATGCTGTATATCTCCTTCTAATGGTGGTCAAAAATTTTCGGTCTCATTCTGTGCAGCACCATTTCGTTCGTAATATGATCGGTCCATGGTATTTTCAAAATTCTCCTAAAAAGCCACATCTCCCAAAAGCTTTCAGACTTCTCATTAAGTCAACATTAACAGTCCTAGCTTCGGCACCGTAAAGAAAAATAGAGTGGATATAATATTTTACCATCCGATATCGGATTTGAAGATGGAGTCCTTGGTTATTCAGAAATTTCCTGATCTTCAAAAAGTATTCTCTTGACTGTTTTATCCTTGATCGAATTTCTGATTCCGGATTTAATCTTCAGTAATCCAGACTCACTAAGTATTTCATTTTGTCCACTTGTTCAATATCTTCATATTTTATCTGAATCTTTGTTATGAGTTTACCCCTTTTACTAATAACCATGGTCTTAGTTTTCTTTATATTTATGGTTACACCAAACTATTGCCCAGTATCATAAATTGTGTTTAGTAGCGTCTGCAGGTAATTTTATTGCTATTTATCTATTATTTACAATATTCACGGACAAAAATATTGCATATGCATGTGGAATGAAATTTTTTGTGCTGTTATCCTTAGCCCCCTTATCTCAGAAATAGGATTTCTTTTCCGAATGCGATGTTTAAAAGTATCATATAAATAAAAGTATCATCATTATGGCATCCACACTCCTAGCGGAGTGATTGCCGCCCTCTTTGGGCTCTTCCGCTTCGTTTGTCGCGGTGAATCAATCCGCATTAACATTTTGGTTTTACAATTGGCTGTGTGACTTGGCATCTTCTACAATTTTTCTCCATTCGTTCCTGTTTTTGCTTATGGTTACCCATTCTCTGACTCCCATCTTCTTAAGGTCCTCGACTATCTGGTTCTCCCATCTAGTTCTGGGTCTTCCTCGTTGTCTGCCTGATACAAGTTTCCATTTGGAAATTTTCTTGATGACGGATTTTGGATTTCTCCTTTTTATATGTCCCATCCATCTGAGTCTCTGTGCCTTGATAAATCTGACGATGTCTTCTCCTTTCAGAAGTCCTCTTACTTCGTGGTTCATGAGTTTTCTAAATTCATTATTACCTAAGTTTAGTGGGCCTGCTATCCTCCGAATTATTTTCCTCTCTAGGATCCTCAATCTTTCTTCCTCTTTCTGGGTCAGATACATTACTTCAGCACCATATGTGATTGCTGGTCTAATTGCTGCTTTGTAAATTTTCAGTTTAGTATTCTGAGTAAGCTTCTTATCTTTGAGGAATTTATTGTATTTCCAGTAGGCTTTGTTTCCTGCCTGGATTCTTTCACTGATTACGAAGCTTTTATCATTAGTTTCATTAACTGAGACTCCAAGATATTTAAAGTGTTCTACCTTTTCAAACTCATATTGACCAATCTTTAAACTTGTCACATTAACTGGATTTTTTTGTGAGCGTATTAGGTATTTTGTTTTGTTTTGATTTATTTCTAAACCCCTTTTGGATGCTTCCTTGCATAACTTCGTAAATTCTTCCTGTTCAGGTTTCTGCTAATTAATGCTATGTCGTCAGCATACGCCACAAGTTGCGACGTCGATATTATACCTTTTATTTCTGTAGCTCTTATTGTTCCTTCTATTGCGACATTATAATGACGTTGATAGAGAGTCACCTTGTCGTACTCCACTTGCTATTTCTATATTTTTGGTGATACCGTTATCTGTAATTATTGCTGCAGTCGATCCTTCCATTGTCATTTTCATAAGTTTGATAAGTTTCATTGGTATATCTAGGCTTTTCATGTCTTCTATTAGGTCGGGTCTTGTTAAGCTGTCAAAGGCTTGCTTGAAATCTATGAAAAGGATGTGTAAGTCGATATCATGTTCGTAACATTTTTCAATTGACTGTGTGATTATGTGAACTGCGTCCATTTTTGACCTTCCCTCTCTAAATCCGTGCTGGTAGTCTCCTATTTTAGTTTCAATGTGTTTTGAGAGTTTTTGTCTGATTAGTGCTGTCAATATTTTGTAGCAGCTGTTTAACAGTGTTACTCCTCTATAGTTGTTGCATTTTGTAGTGTCACCTTTCTTTAGAATCGCAAATATCCATCCAGTTTTCCATTCTTCGGGCATTCTTTCTTCTTCCCAAATCCTTGTTATTAGCTCGTATATTTTCCATTGTAGTTCTTCTCCGCCTCGTTTTATTAGCTCGTTTGGGATTTCATCTGGGCCTGCTGCTTTCTTTTTTTTTTAGATTTCTTATCACACGTAAAAAGTCCTCATATGACGGCTTTTCGATTTCAATTTCATCATCAAGGTCTGTATCCTCTGTATATTCGAGAGAACTTTCTCTCGCCTTAAATAACTCTTCGTAGTATAAATGCTATAATCGGATTTAAATCTGATCTGGGCTTTATGTTTCCAGTATAATTTTTAAACTGAATCTCATTAAGGTAAGTTTTCACTATGTTAGCGACATGAAGACATACACTAAAACCAATATGTCATCTCCAATGTGGCTATTAAACGGCAAAATATGATATTCTTAAATGTTTTTAATGTACACATCAGTTGGCATTCGCCTAACTACATCCACGTGTTCGGTATGTCCTTTCAAAGCAATACCGCTACGTAGCATTATGCCGCCACCACCAAAACTAACGCTCTGTAAGAGGTTACAACTAACATACTGTTCGATAACTCTTCCGTAGACGAAGTTTTATAAATATTGCTTCCATATGATGAAAGCTATGCCAGATGTAACCTCATACAGAGTGTTTTGGTGGAGGCGGCATAATGCTATGGAGTGGTATTTCTTGGAAAGGAGATACCGAACTTGTGGAGGTGACTGGGTGAATGACAGCTGATATGAACATGAAAAACATTTTAGATCATGTTTTGCCATTTGCCAGCCATCTTGGATAACAAATTCGTGTTATTGCACAATGACGCAGGTCTTCATCTCGGTAGAATATTGAATACTTACCTTGAAGAGATTCAATCTAAAAATTATATTGGCCACCATATAGCCTATATCAAATTGAAATCCGATTATACCATTTATGATACTTAAAAACTAGTGTTGCCCAAATGCAAGACCAAGACGAGACTTAGACAGTCTTGGTCTTGGTCTTGCGCCGTTGGGCCAGTACACCTGGTCTTGGTCTTGGTCTTGATAAATATCTAAACAACTAACACCGGGTGGGGTTTGAACTCACGATCTAAGTGATCCCTGCATATGTTCTAACTAACTAAAGTTAAAACTACCTCTTAGAACTCAAAAAAATTTATTTGCATATCTCAACCGGTTTTACAGCAATAAATAAATCGTCAGTTTGTAAGAAAAAATTCAACCCCCCTATTGGGTAAACAAAGCATTTATAAAGTAAACGTTTATGAAGCAAACTGTTATTACTTTCTCGTGCAGAATTACCCATTAACGTTTGTCACACTTATTTAAAAACATTCTGTATTGATGAAAAACATGGCTAGTAAAAAGAGTACCTAACTTTTTTATTATCCAATATAAGTGAATGAATAAAAAAACATAATGGTAAGTAAATATGAGGGTATAGTTGGGCTTTAATTTCAGTATGCTATTGCATGCTAGAATAATAAGTTTGCATAATGCTAGAATATTCCACAGAGTGAGAAAAAACACAGTTTGATTGGTACACCCGGTATGCACTGACAATAATTGACCTGTCTAGCAACAATATCTATTATTACTGCGATATTTATAAAGAATAAGAAAACATATTAAAAAAAAAATCACTTAAATTGGACAACAGGTTCAGAAAATTTGAGACATTAAAAATGATCCGTTTTTAAGGTGGTGCGTTAATTTCTTGGAGAAGTATATGTCGTTAAAATAATATTTCGGTAATACTTTTGTCTGGTTATGATACATATAAATAATAGCCGCGCTATTTCGGCAAATTTTGTTTAGCCGAGTGACCTCATAACATAGGACACATTTAGCAGAAACAATACATAATAGTCTTACTATAATAATGTATACTGATAAGATTTCTGGTGTTTAGATTCCTAGAAAACTAATAATGAAAAAAATTAATTATTTAATTTATTTAAGTGCTAAGGTGACATACTTTTAAAAAGTTTGGATACGATATTCGATATTACTGTAGTCGTCGGAACGCAGGAATGTTGTGTTATATGAATATGATTAGACGACGACTATTCTCAAAACCAGGACAATTAATTTCAGAGTAACGAAGCCGGCTGCTGGGAAAGGATGTACAAAATAGTTTATTTTTACATTATAATTAGAGACTGGAAAATATGCACTAAAAAATGTCTAAAATATGCATGCAATATGCATTTTAAAACAAGCTGAATATGCACAATTAACATGCAAATATGCATTTATATATGCACTTATTTTTATATGAATAATTTTATGGTTTACGTTAAATACATAAATAAATAAAAAATAATAAAAATAAATAAATAGGTTTGAATTTAAACCAAATTGTATTATTATTTCTTAATATATTTTTTTAACTTCAGGTTTTGTGACAAATAAAACGGCAAAATATTTTATTTTGACCACAAGATAAATAAGAGTACAATAAAATAAATGTACATATTTTTATTGTTACAATATTGATTCATATTTTCTAAACTAATATTATAAAAAGAGTACAATAAAACAAATTTACATATTTTTATTGTTACAATAAATAATCATATATTGATTCATATTTTCTAAACTAATATTATGTCTTCTATCTGTTAATATTTGTTTATAGGCAGAAAAAGATCTCTCAACGTCACAAGATGTAATTGGGGCATATTTAAACTTTGCTATTAGAGACGGATCCATATTAATATTTTCATCGAAGTTTCCAAAATTGATTATATTATTTATTGAACGCAATAAAGTGAAACCCTCATTTTTGTTTAAAACGTCATCAAGTTTATCTTTAATTTTTACTCCAATTTCCCCATTCAGATTTGTTATTTTCTGTTTAACCGAATCAACAATAGACATACTATTGTGAAGACATAAATTTTGAGCCTCTAATTTTGTAATTGAACTTTCAATGATATCGAAATTCGATTTTATATACAACAATTGATTTTTAATAGACTTTTCTTTAAAAATATTTTGACAGTTATCAATAGCGGTACAAGTCGGATCAAAACTTGAAATAACGCTTTTGATGTCGTCGTAGTGTTCAGATAAAAATATAGCACTTTTAAGCCAAGTTCCCCATCTGGTTAATACTGGTTCTGGTGGTAAAGGAATATCGGGAAGCATCTCCCTATATACCTGTACACGTAGTGGTGCTTTCAGAAATACTTTTTTTACATTATTTATTAAGGTGTTTACATTGGGAAATTCAATTCTAACTTTCTCTGCAACTCTGTTTAGGCCGTGCGCCAAACATGTACAGTGAATTAAATTAGGGAAAAAGATTTTAAGATTGGATGCAGCTTTCATCATATATGAGGCGGCATCACTAAGCATTAATAATATTTTTTCAAATGGTACTTGATCAGGTAAAAAAAAATTTGTTAGGGATTCGTTAACAAATCTAGCTATTGTAGCATAGTTTGTTTTTTCCAAACATTTTACACTAATTAAGTATGAGTTTTTAAAATCGCCAGAGTCGTTAAGAACTCCAACAATTAGATTCGCAATTTGTCGACCCTTTGTATCCGTTGTTTCGTCGACGGAAATCCAAAGATATTCGGCTTTTAACTGATTTTTAATACTCGTCATCACATCTTTGTAACATGCACTGACATATTTTTTCCGAAGAGTTGAAGAACTTGGTATTTGAGCTGGTTTATCTTTAATCTTGCAATAAGTTTTTAAAAAGTTTTGACACGATTTATGTTCTAACTTGTGCAGAGGGATATTGCAGTTAAAAAAAAATGGCATAAATCCTTTGCAAAGGTTTCTTGCCCAACTGACGTATTCTGAATCTGCAAACTGTTCTGTAGAATCTGCTGGCGAGGTTTATTATCATTTTTTGATAGCTTAGTTTGGTGAAGTGAAGTTTTTATGTGTTGAACTACTTGGAATTTCTTTTGACATGGAATCTGGAATATAATGATAATGATGTTTTAGATGTTTTCGTAAATAGATACCTACATTAAAATGATCAAACTTTTTAAACCTCCCCCAATTTTTTTTTATTTCTCAAAGTGAAATTGAAATCGTCAAACAATAAAGTACAGTCAGTGTACCGTAGTATACAGGGTGGGCCACTCTCAACACCTCGCTCTGTATAAGCCAAACCGTTGCGAACTTTAAAAAACAGTTTTTGAAGAAATGGGACGGTTTGTCATTTTAGAATAGACAGACACATAGATGTGCAAAGAAGTTTGATAAGTTTAAAAATCTATTGAAGTGGAGAACTTACCTTTTTATCACAAATGGTGCAAAACATACTTTCACTGTCGATAACTTTTAGATGATTGTTACTTCCAATCCAACTTCTGAGAAGACTTGATTTTTCCCTTGCTACTTTAGGCATTTTCACAATAATAATAAAATGATTTTTTTACACAGTATAGTCAATAACTTGCAATCACAAAAGTTGAATAATCGGCGATTGATTTAAGACTAACCATTCATAAAATAAAATAATCTATCCTACCCTTAAAATGCTTAAAATTTCGTTTTGGTTGGTTTTCCCAGAATAATTCATAGTTGGCCGACACCAGCAGAAAGTACAGGTATATTTGTAATGTTATTCAAAATATAATCGGTATTTACTTAGGTAATTTGTAAATTCTGAGAAGTCTATAAATCTTAAATATCCGGATAATGATACCTGCAGCTATAAATAACGCCCATTATGTTTATGGGTACAACAACAAAGGAGCTTAACAGCAAAATATTTACTTTCACATTTTATTTTAATGGATGTTGATGTTACTAATATATACCTTATTTTTAAATGGGGTAGAGTAAATTCCCATCAAAATATGCATTTATATGCTCTTAAATCTCCAAATATGCAAGGCATATGCATTTATGAAAAACATGAGAAATATGCAGCATATATATGCATATGCATTTTGCATATAATCCAGTCTTTAATTATAATAATGACCTCTGAGTAGGTACATGTCAAATGTGTCGAGTGTTCTTTTAATGGATATTTTGATTCGCTATGTATGTTTATGGTATTGTTCGTAATGCGCATAAGTCCAGTTTTCAAAATTTTTGTTACAATTTTTTTTGTTTCTCATAGAGTATCTAAGAATATAGCCGAACTTACATACTCCCTAAAACGACCCTCAGTTCTAACTGCAAGACGCAAGAGTCTCGCAGGCTTAGTCATGTTCTTGCTCAAGTCTTGCACGGTAAGTCTTGGTCTTGGTCTTGCTAAAATTAGGCGGTCTTGGTCTTGGTCTTGGTCTTGTGAAAACGCAAGAACAAGACCAAGACTGCAAGACCAAGACCGATTTTGGGCAACACTACTTAAAACCATTACATTCGGAAAAGAAATCATATTCCTATGACACTGGGGGCAGTACAAAAAATTTTATTTCACACGTTAATTTCAAAATATGCAAAATTTTTGTCCGTGAGTGTATATTATTTATAGATACATACTAATAATCTCGCAAGAGCTAGTTCTTTTGATGCGTCCCTAGTTGGTTGGATGGGAGAATGCCTCTCATCTTGCAATAGAGAGTTATTGCCAACGTCTTTTAAGTCGACCTGTAATAAAAGATCCTTTATTTTGACATATAAGCATGCGCAGTATTGCGTCTTTTATTTTTGTCTTTTAATAAAATACAGGCCGCCTGTATTTAAGGAAAATTAGAGGATACCTTTATTTTAATAAAAGTTCCTTTATTTTGACATAACGTGTCAAAAATGTGAAGAAAGTTCTAACTGCACTTGTATTTTGAATTTATCTTGTCGCTTCTTTGGATTGATAATTTATGTATTGTGGGATTGATATTTGATTAAACTTTCATCATTAAAGTTGTATGTTGGGTTTTATTTATTAAAAACAACTCTAAGTAATATTCTGAGATATAGATTATTGATGTTTTGACCCAAACGAATATAGAAAAGAACATTTTATTGAAGCTTGAGTTATTACAAGAAGTTATAAAAAGGAATATTACGTAAATAATTTTAAATTGTTACTAATTACAATGATCAGACTTAAAATATCAGTAACTCATTTATTAAACTCAATATATTTTACATTTTTCTATAGAAATAAATATTTATTGAAGATATAAGAGATTGAAGATATAAAAGATTGAAGATATAAGATCAATAAATTTTAATGAAAGTTAGGATTTGTTAAAATTCTAGATTCAAAATAGAGTTCTATTCAACAGATATATAACAACAGGTTAACAAAATAAAACAAAGGTTCAAGTATTTATTTTTGAAAATTTAATCTTTTATAGATTAGAATTTATAAAGTTTTTAATCAAAAGTATTAATACACTTTCATTTTCATGCCATCTTCTTCTTTTGGTTCTTATCCGTTTCGAATGTTGGAAATCATGTAGCAATCGTAAACTTGCTAGCTGCGATTCGAAACAGTTCCATTGATATTCTCCCTCTACCAGGTCTTCGCTTACCTTTGACTGTACCTTGCAATATGTACTGCAGCAGGGAGTAACGGTGCTGATTTATCATATGTGTCCCAGATACTGCAGTTTTATGCGTTTAATGGTAAACACAATCTCCAATTCCTTCTTCATTCCTCCTTGTTCGTGATCCATTTCATGCCATCAGTATTTGTTTATTTAAACATTGCCAAAAAAATTAATAAAAACCAGCATAAAGCTTAATTCTTCTATTATCTTTTTGTATATCGGGAAGTTTATCTGAAAGATTAGAGGTCTTTTCATTTTCAGATAACTAATTATTGGGAAGTTTATATAACAGTATCCTTAGTATCTGTCTTTTCAGCTCCGGATAACTAGTTAACGGGAAGTTTTTCTCTGTCAGATATCTATTATTATCTAATCTGTCAGATAAACTTCCTGATAACTAGTTATCCAGAGGTGAAAAGAAAGAAAGAGAGGGCCATAATGGATAAAAGATCAAACGCCAATAGCATGTATGTATATATTTATAAATTTATTATTTAAAACCTGCTAATGATCATAAAATACTTAAAATCAGTCACCAATATAATATTTATATTTATTTATAAATTTATTAACAAACTGCAGTCCAATAAAAATAAAATTAGTTTAAGCGCTAGCTTTAAATGGCGAACAATAATTTTAAACAAACACACACACAATTTAGTCGCATTAGATTAGCTCCTGGTTGAAAATGTACTGCCACAGCTTCTATATCAATATCAACAGCACACTCATTTGCCAGTATTTCAACGTTTTCTCTATTATGTACTACTGCAATATGTAAAACTGAACAAGCTGATATTATTCTTTGAATAAAAGGTAACTTGCATCTCATTACATATGGTAAAATGGGAAATCTCTTCACAATACCAAATGTTTTTTCAATAACAATTCTTGAAGGGATTTGTGATGGATTATAAAAACACAACTTCTGTCTGAAAATTCTGGAATGGTGTCATTCGGTAGTTGTAGTTGAGGAATGGATATCCACTATTCCCTAATAATATATTCTCCAAAAATTCCCCATTACATATACCCATAATGCAAAAGTATTTAAAAACTCCTAAAATAGTATTTCCAATTTATTGCACTTCCATATTATTGAACGATGAGTATTATGGGATATATTATGTTGTTCTGTAAACATCTTTAAATGACAAAATAATTAAATTTAACGTTTTACTCTTCAATTATCTTATTTTAATTTATATCGACAAATGGAATTTTATAGGTTATTTTTATATTTACAAAAATATTTCATGTCATTTGTCAAAATAAAAGATTCTTTAACTGCGTTTGCAATACCACTCTTTTAGACCCGTCCTGTATTTGTCCTTTATTAAAGTATCCTGTAATAAAGGATCCTTTATTTGCCGGTGGCAATAACTCTCTAATGACTTGAAAAGCCGAACGTTATATTTTGTATAATTTTAGTTTATTTTACTAAATTTTGTAAAACATCCAGTAGATCAGTGTAATTTTTATCTAAATATTCCTTGATTTATCAATTTACGATTGTCTTCTGTACCGCTTACCGTTAAATAATTTATTCACGGATCACTCAACTACCTGCTTTCACCAACTTGCTGTTAAGTTTTGTTTGCGACAATACCTCCAAAGTGATTACGTACTAAAACCGTTAGCTTAAGCAAAGTTCTGATTATTTAGACCTCTTAGGGATGGCCTGGTTATTTGTTTTCTGTCAGGACCACACTTTCCTTATATTTTTCCTTCGATTATTACTTGAAGGAAGTTACAGTCCCTGGCCATATTATTATGACCACCTATGAATTTTTATAAAAATCAACTATTCCACTAAGTACATTTTGTTTAAATATTATCTTTAAATTTAATTTTGTTATGTAATATTAATGTTACACCATGGTTTATATTATAGGGTTCCTATATATAGGTCCCTATATAAACAATGGTTATACATTAACTATAATATACAGTCGGAAAAATGAAAGAATACCCATGAACGATCACATCAATCACATATTTTGTATTTGCTGTTTTTTTATTTTAATAACAAACGAGAGAGATAGATTATTAATAATCTGAATAATATGTGATTGATGTTATCGTTCATGGGTATTCTTTCATTTTTCCGACTGTATTTAATAATAAACAGCAATAAAATATTTGAAAATATTACATATTTATATATTTTTTTCCTAATATTTTATGTAATTCCTGATCTTAATCACATAGAAAATATTTGGAAGCTTTTTAAACGATTTTTCAATGAAAAGGTCACAAACAAAATTGTTTTGATTGAAGAACTAATATATCATTGGGACCACAATGACAAATTAAAACAAAGTTAATTTAACTGCATTCAAAGTATGCCAAGAAGGGTACTAGCGGTAAACTAAGTTAAAGGGGCTCAACAAAATACTAAAAAATATAAAAATATGGGATAAAATTGTTTTATTGCTACATATAATATATTTAATAATAAACAGCAATAAAACATTTGACAATATCACATATTTATTTTTTAAAATATTTTGTTAAACCCCCTTTAACTTTGATTACTGCTAGTACTCGTCTTGAAATACTTTGAATGCAGTTAAATTCACTTTAATTCAATTTGTCATTATGGTTCCAATGACATATTAGTTCTTTAATCGAAATAAGTTTTTTGGTGACCTTTTCACTGGAAATTTCTCGTTGTAAAAGCTCTCAAATATTTTCTATAGTATTAATGTCAGGAATTCAACAAAATATTAAAAAATATAAAAATAGGTAATATTTTAAAATATTTTATTGCTGTTTAATATTAAATATATTATAGTTAATAAATAACATTAATATTACATAACAAAATTAAATTCAGAAATGATTTTTAAACAAAATGTACCTATGTACATACTAAGTGGAATAGTTGATTTTATAAAAATTCATTGGTATTGTAGGTGGTCATAATAATATGGACAGGGACTGTATGTCTCCTGTCTGAATATATGTCCAAGACGTTTTTCGTTTTTTTAAATAATTTTTTATGTTCGCTATCTATATTAATACGTCATAAAACTTCTTAATTTCTAATATGATCAGTTCATGAAATTTTTAGAATGCGGCGAAATATCCACATGTGAAGGCGTCGCGTCGCGTCGTGACGAGGTAATTGTCAGCGTCCAGGCTTCCATGACATGTAGAACACTGTGGATTTAGCATTTTATCATGCGATATCGTAGAGTTGTGCCCAATATACAACATGATTATATAAAAGTATATAAGGAAAAATTACCCCGCTACATTCTGTATATTGCATAGGTATCACAGTCTGGTATTTTTTCATATTTCAAATCAGCAAAAAGTATAAACATGAATCATTCAGAACTACGCACCGACATGACATCCTTATTAGTGCAGTAACTGAAGGTTTTCAGTTACTGCACGGTTTCCGATTTCGTTGACCTTCATCAAATTTTATGAAAATTGGTGAGTAGTTAGAGTTTAGAGGATACCTCAAGGAAAAAAGGTGACATGATGCCAACTTGCGCTTTTACCCTGGGGGTGGATGCCACCCCTTCCCGAAGGTGAAAATTATTTTATTTAAAATAATACCACTAATCGATAGAGGGACAAATTATAAGCAAAATTTGTTATATATAAATCAATACTTTTTGAGGTATTAAAGATCAAAGATTTTATTTTTTCGTAAAAAAATTCATGTTTTAAAGCTGTTTTTCACGTATAACTCAAAAACTATATGTCTTTACAAAAAAGTTATTATTACCAAAATTGAAGATATTAAAAAATTTAATACACTTCTCACTTGAAGAACTAAACTAATGTTAATTCAAAGTGAGTTACGGGTAATTGAATGTATATTTTTTTCGACGAGTACTCAAATCTAAGTATTCAATCTTAAATAACGGGAAAACTATGCATTTTATAAAATACATCTATTAAACACTTGCCAAAGTACTTCGGAATACCTATCAAATGAGCTCCAGAAGAAGTTAATAGCATTAAAATTACGCAAGTTATGATGAAAATAAGAGAAACCTTTCGAATTTTTTAGGAAAAAGTGAAAAATAAAGCGTACGCCATTTCCACAAAAATTAAAATTTATAGTAATCCTTACTATAATTTCTTTATATTAGCATAATATGTAATGACTTCAACAATTTTGACCGGTTTAGAATGTATATTTTTGAAAAAAAGGTACCTATAATTTAAAAAAATCAGAATTTTTCAAATTATCTTAATTTTCATTTTCTTTTAATAATAACTCCAAAAATACTCAATATACATAAAAAATGATATACATATAACAAAATTTTAGTTTTTTCTGTATTAAATATTTTACATGTTTTACTATTTCTGTAGTGTAAAAAATAACCGAGATAGAAACGTTTAAAGCTTATATTTTGCTGCGAGAACCATGTAAACGGGGCCATTTAACCTTTTATTTTTAAAAAAGTAAAGGGTTTTATAAATCAAGTTCAACGCGGTTTAATCGCCCTTAGAATTATCTTTCAAACAGTTTTCAGGTGAACCTGATAGCATAGCGTAAACATTAACGGAGTTATTTAAAAAAAGACAATAACATTTTTTGGAAAAATGTCTAAAAGATACATTTTGAAAAATTTTTGGAGCATAAATTTTAATGCAATCAACTTATTCGGGAGCTCAGTTGATAGATATTTCTAAGTACTTTGACAAATGTTTAATAAGTTTATGTTATAAAATGCATCATTTTCCCGTTATTTAAGCTTGAATACTTAGATTTGGGTACTCGACGAAAAAAATATACATTAAATTACCTATAACTCACTTTTAGTTAACAATAAAAGGTTTTTCTGGTAAGAATTTTATTTCACTTTCTATTGGCTTCAATTTTGGTAAAAATAACTTTTTTGTTAAAACTTATAGTTTTTGAGTTATTTGTCAAAAATCGATTAAAAACATGCATTTTTCTCACGAAAAAATTAAAATCTTTGATCTTTAATAACTCAAAAAGTTTTGATTTATTTTAATAACTTTATATAACTAATTTTGCTTAGAATTTGTCCCTCTATCGAAGTATGGGGTTATTTTTAAGAAAATAATTTTTACCCCCGAGAAGGGGCGGCATCCACCCCCCAGGGTGAAAGCGCAAGTTGGCACCATATCACCTTTGTACGTTGAAATATCCCCTAACCACTTACCAATTTTCATGCAAATCGATGGAGGTTCAACAAATCGGAGGTAATAACTCATATCCACTTTCAGTGACTGCACTATATGTACGATAACAGAGTTAATCCGATCTTCATCGCGAATTTCTGTTCGGCCTACACCATTTGCGAACATGTTGAGCAGATATGAAATGACGATGAATGTCATAGGTGAAATCCATTTTGCATTTAAAAAGCGTATCACAGCATGATTTTCACATTGGTAATAACAACGACCTGGACCTCCATCTTCGAAGGATGCTAGGCCGACACTGAGCAATGCAGCGAGGCAAAACTGGTGAGGTAATAGCGCGGGAGAGTTGATGTGTAAGGTAATGTTGATAGATTTCTCCAAACACGTCGCACTCTTTCTCAGCTGCCAGTGGCGGCTCGTGGCGTTAGAGACAGGGTCGGCAAGGTTTTGTCTCTTCAGGTAGGTATGCCATCTAATTAATAGTCTTCAATTTCATAGGAGATTTTTGGTTGTTGTTTTTTTGTTATTTTTTTTTTGTTTTTTCCTTTAAATTTAGAACCTAAACCTGTTTATAAATTAACTCTAGTCTATGTTGTTTTGAAGTAGTAAAATGGGTTATTACGTCATTGTAAAATATATTATTGCTTTATTCTCTCTTGTTTTATGGTATTTCGACAATACGTTTTGACTCTTTTGAGACAAGAGAAATCCCGTTGATTTAAGGCAGAATTTGTCCACATTTGATCACGATAATTATTTATTAATTTCGGGAACAGTTTGTTGCATCTAATGAATTGCAGTAAATAAAATTATACATATTTTGTATTGTAACTTACCCCACCTTCCGAAAATATTTGGATCAGCATATAAAACTGTTAATTCATTTTCTTATTTTATTTGATTAAAGAATTATGGATAATTTTTAAAGAACTTGCCTAATAGATATTTTGAAAATTCTTTGGCGTAACTTTTAAATTTTGAATCGTCAAAGAGGTTAATAACTTATGACATTGAGTACGACAATAACTTATGACAATAACTTATGACATTGTAAATAAAGCGGGGGTGCAATAGTTTTAAATTTTGCCTAGAGACCATACAATTCACCGGACATCAAGGCAGCGCCGTCATAAGTTTGTCTTACCAATTTATTTTTTATATCAAAACATTTTAATCTGTCCTTTAAGGCTCCAAAAATATATTCTGTCTTAGGCCGATGCCACATTATGCGTTTTGACCGGATGCGTTTCCGCCGCATCCGGTGAAAACGCATAGTGTGACAGATCGGTCCGGTTGCGTTGGAAACGGATGCGTTTTGAGTCATCGGTACGCGCTTACAAACTGCACCAGACTAAACGCATAGTGTGACAGGTCGGTCCGGTTGCGTGGAAACGGATGCGTTTTCAACGCATCCGGTCAAAACGCATAATGGGGCATCGGCCTTATGGCTTCTACCTACGTCTGAAAAGCTAAAAACCTCTCATAAATATTAGACGTAACGCGTATCGAAGAACAATTGATAACTGTGAATGACATGTTACCTCTATCAGTAGTTTCGTCTACTTCTACCGAAAATGATCAAAATGTAACTACTAATTGATTCTTTCATTCTGTGCTGTTTTAGGTATTCGAGTCAGAAAGTAAATTAGAAAATTCCAGATCGTATTTGTTAAACAATTTTATTTGTTCTGTATAATTAACTTGATTTAACGAATGCTCCGATTCACTCTGTCCCCTAAATGGTAATTCCTGACAACTTAAAAAAATTACAATATCAATAATTAAACGACATAAAACTACTTACCTATTTCATAATATCCCGGGAGCAATAGCAAGGTACGTGGCTAGGTACGTGCCTTGCTGCCGTTTGCAGATCACCGATCGGCAGATTGGTATCTGCCGGACTTGCCGTTCAAATGAATACGGGATATGTATAATTGGTTGCCTATCGGCTAATATTCCATAGCTCCTTATTACAAGCAAATCGTCAATCTGGGGACGGCTTGCCGAGCCGGGCTTTATAATAAGAAATCACACAATCGCACACAGCTTTAACTCAGTTTTTCTTTGTGTTCCAACCTACTTTTAGATGTAGACCCAATCAAATGAAAGAATTTAACTCCATGATTTCTCCATGTAAGTAAACAATTAACAACGACACAAGAGCCGTGATAAGTCATTTTAAAAAAATAAACTTATTATAATGTACGTAAGACCGTCCTCCATTTTGTAAAATTTTCACCTCCATGAGAAGCACTGTAGAAATATTATATCCCCTTCATGTCAACCCTTCCAGCGAATAAACCTTTGTTTTATAATTGTTAATCAAGCGCGGCGGCTGATAACCATCCAGCGCGCGCTTGATTAACAATTAAAAAGCAAAGGTTTATACAGTAGGAAAAATAAAAGAATACCCATTAACGAACATATAAAACACGCTGTAATTTCCTGTCATCGTGTCATACAAAAAATTGGCCAGCGCAAGTACATGTAATAATTATTATTACATGTACTTGCGCTGGGCAATTTTCTTTGTGACACGGTGACAGGAAAATACACCGTGTTTTATATGTTCGCTCGTGGGTATTCTTTCATTTTTCCGGCTGTAATAACCTTATCACCTAAACTGCTTTAGGAATCTGTTAATGAAAATTTGAACAATATTTATGAAATTTGCCAATTGTAAAATTGTGTACTTTATCCATTGATTTTCGAGATTGAAAATGCTCAATTTTGCGTTTCTTCAAAACTATCACTGATTCCCACAAAATTGGTCATTTTTGATGTCTCGTATCTCCTAAACCTGTTGTCCGATTTAAGTTATTTTTTTAATATGTTATAGCCTTTTTCTTTAACGATATTGCTGTAATAATATTGTTGCTAAACTGGTAAATTTTCATTGTATACCAGGTGTACGTGTTGGAGAAATAAATTCCCAACATTAATATTTAGTAAAACTATATTTTGTTTCAATATTTTATTTAGTGGTTTGCGCCTTGTGTACACTTCACAAAGATGTTTCTATGTTTTTATGTTCTATAATTCAAAGTGTACACAAAGGCGCAATATTCAAAAAAAAAGTTCGTTGCCAAGGTGTTGTTATATAGAATAATAAGATAATAAAAAACGGGAAAGTAGGGCGTGTGTCCGATCCCACACAAAAAATTACTTTAATACCAAAAGTTTGTGTTATTGTAATAAAATATTAGTTGTGAAAAGTGTCTTTAGTTATTCCTAGCTTCAGAAGTGTAAAACCAGTGTAAAATTATTTCCTTGGTGTTGCAAAAATCCAACATCAAGTTTGATCCAGTCGAGCCGGAAATAAAAAGAAGCTAGGAATTACTCAATTTCCAGAAGGTAAGAAACACACCTAATAAAAAAAAAAGAAGAAATTATTGAACAAAAAAGAAATTATTAGAAAAGAAATTACAAAAAAGAAAAATCATTAAAAAATTAATTTTGTAAAACGTCAAGCTCATACAATAGCGCCATCTATGTAAAAGAGGGCGAACGACCGACGTCGAATGGTTATCAAGCGATCGAGAGAAATAATCGATGTTTTATGAAATCGATCATACATGAAGTGACAGAAAACTGACATTGACAGTGAATACAAAATTAAATAAATTGACTGTTTGTGTTTTGGTTTGTAAATAATCGTCAACATTTTTGTTATTTTGATATTTAAAATAGTTTTTTTTACCTTTTAAGTTTTAGGTAGATTCATATAAAAAAAAAAAATGCCCGCTAAAAAGGATAGTGAAATGCTAAAAACTAAAAAATCTCAAGAAATTCAGTCTATTAAAACTATTACAAGGTTTGTTGAAAAACATTTGGACAAAGAAATTTCTGAATTAATAATTAATCAATTACAAACTAGGAAAGACTTACTAATAGAAAATTTTAATAAACTTCAAGATCTTCATTGTGAAATTTTATGTTGTGAACAGGGGTATGCAGATTCCATTGATAATATTAGAGAGGAATACTTTGACACATTAGCTAAAATTAATAGTCAACTCTCAAAAACAGTAATACAGAGCGTAAGTACTAATCCACAAGATGTAAATAATTCTTTTTATTCTTCAAATATTCCACGAATAGAAATTCCTTGTTATGACGGCAAAGATTTAACAAGTTATAGACCTTTTATAGATTTATTTCTAGCTGTTTTTGATAGAAATAAGTCACTGCAAAATGTTGAAAAACTTTTTCATTTAAAGAATCATTTGGAAGGAGAGGCAAGAAGCCTAATAAATGATCTACCTCTAACAAATGACTCTTATAATGATGCATTGAGAATGTTAGATAACCGTTATAACAATGAAACAATATTAATAAATTCTCACATTTATTCACTACTTGACATTCCCTCCATTCAAAAAGGAACTTCCACCGCCTTACGTGAGTTCATTAGTAAAGTGAGACAGCAGTTAGGTGCACTAAAAAACTTAAAGCAACCCGTAGAAAGTTGGGATATGATCCTTATTTGCATTTTAACTAAAAAACTAGATCACTATACTAATAGATCATTTCAAATTGATAGGGACAACTCAAAATTGCCAAATTTAAAAGATTTCTTATCTTATATTGAAAATAGGGCTACAGCTTTAGAAACTGTAACCACTCCAGATAAAAAATGTAGCACTAACAAAGAAAGGTATCAAAAAACTCACTTGGCTACAAGTAAAGTCAAATTAGAAACCAGGTGTAGCTTTTGTTCATCCTCAGGCCATAAAATTTATAATTGTTCCAGTTTCAAATCTGTTTCAGTAAATGATAGAGTGTCTTTTATAGACAGTCATAAGGCTTGTCGAATTTGTTTGAATAATCATCCTGGTAGGTGTAAAATGAGTTTCAGGTGTTCAGTTTGTCGAAAAGAACATAATTCTCTTCTGCATGTGGACAGACAAACTCCATTAGACAGCACTGGACAGGGTAACAGTGGTAATGCAGACGATAGGGTGACTACATTTGGTTCAATAAATGAAAACATTAATAATGTTCTGTTACCAACAGTGAAGGTAAAAATTAGAACAAAAAGGGGTGATTATATCACTGCCAGAGGTCTCCTGGATACAGGATCTCAAATATCATTAGTAACAAGTAGATTGGTAAGTAAATTAAACTTAAAAACATTTAATAATAATGTCAATATCTTAGGTATTTCTGAGAATATTACCAATGTGCAAAAGGCTGTAAATTTAAAAATTGAGTCATGTGTGTTTGATTATAGCACAAATATAAAATGTTCTGTGGTTGATAAAATTACTAGTGATATACCACAAACAAATTTCAATGTTTCAAATTTAAATATTCCTAAAAATATTAAATTGTCTGATGATGACTTCAATAAATCTGGCACAATTGATATATTGTTTGGGGCAAATATTTCATTTCATATTTTGCTCTCCGATAAAATACAAGTAGACCAGATTATATTACAAAATACTCTATTTGGGTTCATAGTTAGTGGTTCTGCTCCATCACTACAAATTTGTAATTTTTCTGCTTTTCATTTAAGCATGAAAAATAATTTAGAAAATATTGTTTCTCAATTTTGGGAAACCGAGAAGGTTCCAGAAATTTTTCCGGAATATTCGACAGAGCAGGAAGCTTGTGAGATTAATTTTGAAAATTCTTTGCAAGTAATAAATAATAAATACCAAGTTAAATTACCATTAAAACAAAATCTACCTGATTTGGATTTAGGAGATTCATTTTCTGTAGCATTAAAACGCTTTGAAAATCTAGAAAAAAGATTTAAAGTCAATCCTGAGCTGTACTCTCAATACAAAAGTTTTATTGATGAATATTTAGCTCTAAAGCATGCAAAAATAGTAAGTCTTAGTACATATGACTTAAATAGTGGTTCTTTATACTTCATGGCTCACCATCCAGTGATACGTGAAGACAAAAAAACAACAAAATTAAGAGTAGTCTTTGATGGCAGCATGAAATCAAAAAAGAAAAAATGCATCAATGATTATCTCTATAATGGTGCTGTAGTTCAAAATGAGCTCTTCGATATTCTTGTTCTTTTTAGAAAATATAATTACGTCCTTTTGACAGATATTAAACAAATGTATAGAATGGTTTTGGTACATCCAGACCATTGCCAGTTACAAAATATTTTGTGGCGAGAGAAAAATGGCAGTTTACAATGTATTCAACTTCAAACTGTAACATATGGTTTAAGAAGTTCTTCCTTTTTAGCTACCAGATGTTTGGTAGAATTAGCCCGAACTGAAGGTAAACGCTATCCTTTGGCTTCTAAAGCTCTTCTTAATAACACCTACGTTGATGATATTTTGTGTGGGTGTGACACAATCGAAGAAACGATAAAACTAAAAAATGAACTTATCTCGCTGCTCAAATTAAGGTCCTTCGAGTTGCACAAATGGTGCTCAAATAATTTACAAATTTTAAATGATATTCCTAAAAATAAACAAAATTTTGATGAAATTAACATCAGCAAAAACGATTTAACGGTAAAGACTCTGGGATTGACTTATGATACAAAAACAGATAATTTTAAATTTAGTTGTCCAAAAGTTGATATAAATGAATGTGTAACTAAAAGACAGATTCTCAGTTTTGTTTCCAAATTTTATGATCCTTTGGGATTAGTGGGCCCAGTTTTAGTAGCTGCTAAGGTAATTATGCAAAAACTTTGGTTAAGTAAGGTCAAATGGGATGCTATAATTTCCAGTGAGTTACTTGACACTTGGAAAAATTTTGTTGAAAGCTTAATGAGCATGCCCACAGTGACTGTCCAAAGAAATTTAAATTTTACTGGTGCTCTTCATATTGAAATAGTTGGCTTTTGTGACTCCTCCTTGATTGCATATGGAGCTGTTATTTATGCGAGGACTATTTTTGAAAATAAAGTACATGTAAATTTGATTTGTTCCAAATCTAGGATTGTTCCTATAAACAAAAAACTAACTATGCCAAGACTTGAACTGAACAGTGCTTTGTTGCTTTCAAAACTATCTCACAAGGTTTTTGAACTGTTAAAAGATAAAGTCAGTAAGGTATTTTTATATTCAGATTCAAACATTGTCTTAGCTTGGATAAAATCCGAACCTTTGAAATTGAATCCCTATGTTGCCAATAGAATTATTAAAATTCAAGAAATGACATCCGAATTTAAATGGTTGTATATAAACACTAAGGAAAATCCAGCAGATTGTCTTTCTCGTGGACTTGAACCTCATGAAATTAATTCAAACAATCTTTGGTTTAATGGTCCTGAAATTCTTTCAAATATTGAATTCTTGCACTTTGAAATTCCATTTTCTACTCCAGACCATTTGCCTGAATATAAAGTTGTCACTTTAGCTAAGGTCAAACCAGAATCTTTTTTCATAAAATTCTCTAGCTTAACAAAACTTCAAAAAATAGTGGCTTATTGCCTACGATTTGTAAATAATATAAAAAATAAAAATAAAAAGATTACTGGAAGTTTAACAGTTGTAGAACTAGAAAATAGCCTTAAAACCATTATTAAGTATGAACAAAGTTTTCATTTTTCTGAGGAAATAAAATGTCTAACCAACAACACAGCAATTAAGTCTAATTTAAATTCTTTATATCCTTTCTTGGACTCTCAGGGACTGTTAAGAGTTGGTGGTAGACTGGAGAACTAAGATATTTCTTTTAATAAAAAACATCCTTTGATCGTTCCCAAAAACAATCATATCACTGATCTTTTGATTCACAGAGAGCACTTAAGACTTTTACATGCAGGTCCGAAACAAGTTTTAAGTTCATTAAATCAAAATTTTTGGATTATTAGTGCCACTAAAGAAATTAAAAGGATTTTGCACAAATGCGTAACCTGTTTTAAATGTAAGGCCAAGTGCAGTGAACAGTTAATGGGATCTCTTCCTGAACAAAGGGTACGTTCATCGAGGGTCTTTCAGAATGTTGGTATAGACTTCTGTGGTCCCTTCCAAATTAAACAGTCACGGATTAGAAAGTCTATAACGACAAAGGCATATATAGCATTGTTTGTTTGCTTTTCTGTGAAGGCAATTCATATGGAGTTACTCTCTGATCTAACAACAGATACTTTTTTAGCTTCATTAAAAAGATTCATTTCTAGAAGGGGTAAACCATCCAAGATCTTTTGTGACAATGGTGCCACATTCAAGGGAGCAAATAATCAACTTCAAAAACTTCTAAACGACAACATTAAGTTAAACAACTTTTGCCTTGATGATAAAATTGAATTTTGCTTCATCCCAAGTTATTCTCCAGTATTTGGGGGTCTATGGGAGGCCGGGGTGAAGAGTGCTAAATATCATATAAAAAGGGTGATGGGAAATAATATTTTAACATATGAGGAGTTTAATACTTTGATTACTCAAGTTGAAGGAATATTAAATTCAAGGCCTCTTATGGCAATTAATAATGATTCCTCTGACTTAGAATATTTGACCCCAGGTCATTTTCTAATAGGTGCTCCTTTGACAACTTTCCCTGAAACTAATTTAACTGAGATTCCTGAAAATAGATTAAAATTTTGGAGGTTGTGTGTTCAAATGCAGCAGCATTTTTGGCAAAGGTGGTACCAAGATTATCTAACACAACTTCAAAACAGACCTAAATGGAGAAAATCGTTGCCAAATTTACAAGAAGGCATGCTTGTGCTTGTAAAGGAGGACAATGTTTCTTCTTTTGGGTGGCCTATAGCAAGGATTAATAAAGTTATTCCTGGTAAAGACGGAAAGGTAAGAGTGGTGGAAGTAAAAACTAAAAAGGGAACATACTTACGTTCTGTCACAAAAATTGCTGTTCTTCCAATTAACGATGAACAAATTTAAATTATTTTTTTTTTTTTTTTTTTTTTTCAATTTATAATAATAAATAAAATTTAACTTTATAACTATTTCTATTTAAATTTAAAACTTTGTAAAAGTTTTATACTTATATAAGCAATAAATTCTTTAAAAAATGTGTAAAAAAAAGGGGTGGAATATATTGTTTTGGTATCAAAACCAAGGCCCCCCAGCATGTTGGAGAAATAAATTCCCAACATTAATATTTAGTAAAACTATATTTTGTTTCAATATTTTATTTAGTGGTTTGCGCCTTGTGTACACTTCACAAAGATGTTTCTATGTTTTTATGTTCTATAATTCAAAGTGTACACAAAGGCGCAATATTCAAAAAAAAAGTTCGTTGCCAAGGTGTTGTTATATAGAATAATAAGATAATAAAAAACGGGAAAGTAGGGCGTGTGTCCGATCCCACACAAAAAATTACTTTAATACCAAAAGTTTGTGTTATTGTAATAAAATATTAGTTGTGAAAAGTGTCTTTAGTTATTCCTAGCTTCAGAAGTGTAAAACCAGTGTAAAATTATTTCCTTGGTGTTGCAAAAATCCAACAGTACGAACTGTGTTGTTTTCTTAACATTTTGTTTTTTGATTCATTCGCTTATGTTGGTTAATACAAAAGATAGGTACTTTAACAACTAGCCATGTTTTTCATCAGTACAGGGTGTTTCTAAATAAGTGCGACAAACATTAAAGGGTAATTCTGCATTAAAAAATAATGAAAGTTTGCTTTGTAATCGTATGTCAGCAAATGCTTCGTTTCCCAGATACGGGATGTTAAATTTTTTCTAACAAACTGACGATTTATTTATTACTTTAAAGCCGGTTGAGATATGCAAATGAAATTTGGTGAGTTTTAAGATGTAGTTATTGCACATTTTTTGACATACAATTAGGAATTTTATATTCACCATTGGCGTACATACGGGTAATATGATCAGTTATATTACCCGTATGCGCGCCAATGGTGAAAATAAAATTCTTAGTTGCATGTCAAAAAATGCGCAATAACTATCTCTAAAAACCTACCAAATTTCATTTGCATATCTCAACCGGTTTTAGGGCAATAAATAAATCGTCAGTTTGTAAGAAAAAATTCAACATCCCGTATCTCGGAAACCAAGCATTTGCGGACATATGTTTATAAAGCAAACGGTCATTATTTTTTCATGCAGAACCCCTTAAAGTTTGCCGCACTTATTTAGAAACACCCTGTACTGATGAAGAACATGGCTATTTGTTAAAGTACCTAACTTTTGTATTATCCAACATAAGCGAATAAATAAAAAAACAGAATGTTAAGAAAACTTATATAGTTGTGTCTTAATTTCAATATTTTATAAATGCTAGAATATTCCACAGGGTGTTGTGAACTTTAAGAAAATAACACAGTTTGATTCGTACACCTGGTATACAATGAAAATTTACCTGTTTAGCAACAATATTATTACAGCGATATTGTTAAGAACATATTAATTTATAACATATTAAAAAATTACTTAAATCGGACAACAGGTTATTTTATTATTATAGGGTGTAACAAAAATACAGGTCATAAATTAAAGTACATATTCTGGGACCAAAAATAGTTCGAATGAACCTAACTTAACTTAGTTCAAATATGCACATAAAAAAAGTTACAGCCCTTTGAAGTTACAAAATGAAAATCGATTTTCTCGAATATATCGAAAAGTATTAGAGATTTTTTATTGAAAATAGACATGTGGCATTCTTATGACAGGAACATCTTAAAGAAACGTTATAGTGAAATTTGTGCACCCCCTAAAATTTTATGGGGTTTTGTTCCCTTAAACCCCCCCAAACTTTTGTGTACGTGCTAAATAAATTATTATTGTGGTACCATTAGTTAAACTCAATGTTTTCAAAACTTTTTTGCCTCTTAGTATTTTTTCGATAAGGCAGTTTTTATCGAGATGCGACTTCTTTTTTATTATGTTTACATACAAAATTTATGGGGGTTTGTGCCTTTAAACACCCCAAATGTTTGTGTACGTTCCAATTAAACTATTACTGCGGTACCGTTAGTTAAACACAGTGTTTTTAAAACTTTTTTGCCTCTTTGTATTTTTCCGATAAGGCACCTTTTATCGAGATGTGGCTTCTTTTTTAATATGGTTCAAAATATACCTAAAAATGTAAACCATAAATAAATTTTCATATTATGTATTACCAAGTCTCCATAATCGTACTTAACCATATACAAATATGTGGTGGATTTGACAAATATTCAACATATCTCGATAAAAACTGACTTTTCGAAAAAGTACTAAGAGGCAAAGAAGTTTTTAAAACATTGTGTTTAACTAATGGTACTACAGTAATAATTAAATTGGAACGTACACAAAAGTTTGGGGGGTTTAAAGGAACAAAACCCCCATAAAATTTTTAAGGGGTGTCCAAATTTCATTATAATTTTTTCTTAAGATACTACTGCCATAAGAATACCACATGTCCATTTTCAATAAAAAATCTCTAATAGTTTTCGATATATTCGAAAAAATCGATTTTCATTTTGTAACTTCAAATGGCTGTAACTTTTTGTATGTGCACATTTGTACTAAGGTAAGTTAGGTTCAATCGAACTATTTTTGGTCCCAGAATATGTGATTAAATTTATAACCTGTATTTTTGTTACACCCTGTAATTTAGGTTTTTTGTATATTATTATATAATTTATACAGGTTATTATAATATTTAGATATAAATATAGGTACATTATAACTTCATAAAATAGGTCCACCGATAATAGCTATTTCCTATTTTTTACATTGACAGTAGGAACAAATGTGTGCTTATAATTTTTCGGAAATGAATAAAACTTGATATTTCTTGTTGTATTTTTACTCGAACCCGCGTATTGGAATAGCCTTCGTGCCAAGCAAAAGTATTCCTGCAACCGGGATATTCTAATAACCGATCATTGGTGGCTAGTAAAAACGTTTCTGGTCCTTAAATGTCTATTCCTGAAACAGGGTATTCCTCTAACCGGCATTCGAATAAGCGGGTTCCACTATATAGTAGGCAACCTATTATTCTGCCGTGAACTATTGGTAAACAACATTTATTTTTGTAAATATAATTTTAATCTCGAGTAGTTGATAATGATAATTATATATTTTTTTAATAATTAAAATAAAAAAGGTAGTAGAAAAAGTATAGTATTCTACTAGCATGTAATGGATATTACTCACTCTGATGATTCGGCTTTTCTCGCAAACTTCATCATAGTGAGTAATAGCCATCATTACACGCTCGTTGAATACTATATCTACTATTATCTTGAAAATTATCAACTGTAAAATAACAAGGATGAAACACAATTTGGCTTCAGAAATGGACTAGGAACACGGGACGCGCACTCTTTGCACTAAATGTGTTATTGCAGAAATGCTGTGATCAAAGGAAATACTTCTTTGCTGTATTTATTGACTATGAGAAGGCCTTTGATCGAGTACAACATCATAAATTAATTAAAATACTAAAGGATAAAGGAGTTGATAGTCAAGATGTAGGAATCATAGAAAAATTATACTGGCGTCAAACAGCGACAGCTTGCATAAATGGAAAATCAACAGAAATATGCAAAATACAAAGAGGCGTTAGACAGGGTTGTATACTGTCCCCACTGTTGTTCAATTTGTATTCAGATAGAATATTTAAGGAAGCGCTGCATAATTTGGAATGGGGTGTGAAGGTTAATGGAATTGTGATAAATACAATCAGATATGCAGACGATACAATTATTTTAAGTGATGATATGAATGGATTACAACACCTTTTAAATGCCATTGACAGAGTGGGAAGAGAGTTTGGCCTAAATATAAACTGTTCAAAAACAAAATACATGGTATTTAGCCGTTTGGCCCATCAAGATTCACGGTTATATGTTGACGGTCATATAATTCAAAGAGTACCCAGTTTTAAATATCTTGGTTGCCATATTACTGAACAACTAGATCCAGATAAAGAGATAAAATGTAGAATCGAGATAGCTCGCACGACATTTTTAAAAATGAGGTCATTCTTCTGTAATGATACCTTGCAACTTCAACTTCGAAAGCGCATGATTAAATGTTACATTTGGTCAGTCCTCTTGTATGGCGTCGAAGCATGGACATTAAAAATATCCACCATTAACCGTTTGGAGGCCTTTGAACTGTGGCTGCACAGACGTATTCTGAAAATACCATGGACGGCTATGCTGACAAATGTGGCAGTTCTTAAGAGAGCAAATGCTACCCGCGAGCTGCTTGATAACATCAAATATAGAAAGATGGCCTATTTTGGACACGTAGTAAGGGGAGACCGGTATAATATTCTTCAACTTATTATGATGGGTAAAATCGAAGGACACAGAGGAATTGGTAGAAAGCAGGCCTCTTGGTTGAAGAATATCCGGGAGTGGACAGGAATAAAGAAAGCAGAACACCTAGTTAGAATAGCTCGAAACAGAGACAGTTTCGCCATGTTAATCGCCAACGTCAAGGGGACTTGATAGGGCACGTTAAGAAGAAGAAGAAAATAACAAGAACCTTTTTTTGTTGAAAATAACCGAAACAATCTAAAAACATGTCTGGCGAAAATACGTATTTTTAGATTTATTATAAACTTTATTGAAATTATTTTTTGCCCACTTTTCTGACTGCCAACATGCAAATTTATTAAGGGGTGTATTTTGAATAAGCTTGTAAAAAACGAAATCCGGATATTTTTCCTGACGGATTCGAAGATACTTCGTCGACTGTCTCATTTTATATTGTTTTTATTTGTTTTTTCGCTTTAATGCGAACTTTCCAGGTTAGTTTCTGATCAAAACGTACACCTAAATACATACTTAACTTCTTCGTCATTGCAATAACTTGATGTTTAGTTTTGATTGTGTACAATAATAATTAACAAGTCTATTCTTAAATATAATATAATGTGAGCTATGGTTCATTCCACCAACATACGATTGTTTTCGATTATCGCGACAACGAATATTTCAGTGTGCAACACAAGAAGTACGAAAGTAAATGGCTCTAATATAATTATTCCAATAAACAGCAATTATTATGATATAGTTAGACCCAAACCCAGACATCCAAAGTGAAAGTTATCCTCCAACATCAAATTGTTCTAAATGGTCCACATAATGTTCAGAAAAAAGTCACACCATTTTGAGCGTCGGGTTTGGTGGGGAGAGGGGGGAGAAATCTGCAAATTCGTAGTTTTTAAGTTTTTCGTCAATATTTCTAAAACTAAGCGGTTTAGCATGAACAACCCTCTACACAAAATTGTTCTACATTAAATTTGAAATAAAAAAAACCCTATGCCTAACCCTTCTAAAATGAACGGTTCCAAAGTTACGGAGGTAGTATAGTACAATTGGTCCAAAATTGTTCTACATTACACATCACACAAAATTGTTCTACATTAAATTTGAAATAAAAAAGACCCTATGCCTAACCCTTCTAAAATGAACGGTTCCAAAGTTACGGAGGTAGTTTAGTATAATTGGTCCAAAAAAGGCCTAACCCAGACATCCAAAGTAAAAGTTTTCCTTCAACACCAAATTGTTCTATATGGTCCACATATTGTTCAGTAAAAAGTTACACCATTTTAAGCGTCCGGTTTGGGGGGGAGATGGGGGAGAAGTCGGTAATTAGTAGTTTTTTAAAGTTTTTCGTCAATATTTCTAAAACTGTGCTTTAGCGTAATAAATGTTCTATAGAAAAATGTTCTACATTAAATTTACAACAAAAAAGGTTCTATACATAATTGTTATAAAATCAACGGTGTCAAGAGTTACGGAGGGTGAAAAGTGGAGGTTTTCGATACTTTTTATAATTACCGATTTCTCCTCCCTCTCCCCCCCAAACCCGACGCTCAAAATGGTGTGACTTTTTTCTGAACATTATCTGGACCATCTAGAACAATTTGGTGTTGGAGGATAACTTTCACTTTGAATGTCTGGGTTTTTGGTATAGTTATATCATAAATATTGCCCAAAAAATATAAAAAGTATCGAAAACCTCGACTTTCACCCTCCGTAACTCTGGAACCGTTGATTTTATAACAATTATGTATAGATAAGTTTTTGTTTTAAATTTCATGTAGAACATTTTTGTATATAACGTTGCTTACACTAAAGCACAGCTTTAGAAATATTGACGAAAAACGTAAAAAACTACTAATTTACCGGCTTCTCTCCCATCTCCCTCCCAAACCGGACGCTCAAAATGGTGTAACTTTTTACTGAACAATATGTGGACCATATAGCACATTTTGGTGTTGGAGGAAAACGTTTACTTTGGATGTTTGGGTTAGGCCTTTTTTTGGACCAGTTATACTATACTACCTCCGTAACTTTGGAACCATTCAGTGTATTATTCATTCTTTAAAACCAAAAAAATCTCCTGGCATAGATAACATTTCTGCTGATCTGTTAAAGATAATTTCCCATTATGTTGTTGATCCAATAACTAATTTAATAAATATAATATTTGAACAAGGTACATGTCCTGACAATTTTAAAAAAGCTGTAATTATACCTATATTTAAAAAAGGTGATAAAAAATTAGTGCAAAATTATGGTCCAATATCACTTATTACCAGCCTTGCAAAAATCTTTGAAAAGGCATCAGCCGAACGAGTTAATCAATATCTTAAAAAGTTTAACCTGCTTTCTACAAACCAATTTGGTTTTAAAAAAGGATATTCCACTTCAGATGCTATAACATCTGCTACTGATTATTTATATAAGATGCTGGACAGTGGTTCTCCTACTTTAGCAATATTTTTAGATTTAGCGAAAGCATTTGATACTGTTAGTCATCAACAGTTATTAAGTGCTTTGAACGATCTTGGGATAAGAGAAATACCATATTTACTATTTCAAAGTTATTTAAAAAATAGATTGCAAATTGTCAAAATTAATAACAAATTTAGTACTGAAAAAAGCATTGAGTATGGTGTGCCTCAAGGTACTGTTTTAGGCCCTTTATTGTTTTCAATATATATAAATGATCTAGCGGCAATGAAAATAAATGGAAAGATTATTTGTTTTGCTGACGACACAGTTATACTTTACACTAGTAATTCTTGGAATGAACTTAAAACTTTGGCAGAAACAGAAACTGTAAAGGTTCTAGATTGGCTAAGTAGGTAACTACTGACAGTTAATACAGATAAAACTTACTTTATACCATTTTCAATATATAAAAATAATTTACCCGAATTCATGGAATTAAATCTAAACTATAATAAGGCGTACATTAAAATAAATAGGAAAGAATACATAAAATATTTAGGCGTTTATATAGATTGTCACTTGAAATGGAATATACATATTGATATGGTATGTAAAACTCTAAGAATGATACTATACAGATTTAGATATCTCAGCAACATTCTTGATTTATCTTTCTTAAAGATGGTATACTATTCCTTAATAGAATCACGTCTTAGATATGCCATTATAGCATGGGGTGGAACATATTCCTCACATTTGATTAAACTCGAAATACTTCAAAGGAGATTTTTAAAAATAATGTTAAAAAAACTCGCTTATATTCATCAGAACTTCTTTATCAGCAAGCTGGTGTTTTTAAAATTAGACAATTATATTTATTAAACATAATTTTGCATACATACAAAAATAAACAAATATTGAAATCAATTGATCATAATTACGACACTGGAAGAAAACTTCATGACTATGTAAAAATTATTAGTAATTTTAAATCAATTGGTAAACATAATTTCACATACTATATTCCTAAAATATTTAATTATTTACCCGAAATTTATAAAATATATTTGAGAAAAATAAACTCATTCAACATGATTAAATCCATTTTTAAAAAATTTATTAAGAACACTGGAACTGAATTTTTGAATGCGATCTTTAATTAAATTTATAATATAACTACTAATATATAATAATTTGTTATGCATTATGAGTTGTTATGCGTTATATATTGTTAATTTTTAATATTTGGTATGCGTTTTTGTATTGTTAATGTTTAATATTTGAATAATGTAATCCCTGAGCACAACCTCTGGTTCTTCAGGGAATTTCTTCTTTTGGTTTATTTACTATTTATTTATATGTGAAAATATTTAACTTAAAATTAATTTGTAATTATGTTAGTATTGAATTATTCTATTATAATATTGTTATATATGAGAGCATAATGAGAAGTAAATAAACATTATTATTATTATT
Source organism: Diabrotica virgifera virgifera (assembly GCF_917563875.1). Lineage (NCBI taxonomy): Eukaryota > Metazoa > Arthropoda > Insecta > Coleoptera > Chrysomelidae > Diabrotica > Diabrotica virgifera. The sequence goes on from NC_065448.1 coordinate 50,762,911, forward strand.
ATTATTATTCATTTTAGAAAGATTATGCATAGGGCCTTTTTTATTTCAAATTTAATGTAGAACAATTTGTTCATGCTAAACGGCATAGTTTTAGAAATATTGGCGAAAAACTTAAAAAACTACGAATTTACCGATTTCTCCCCCCTCTCCCCCCCAAACCCGACGCTCAAAATGGTGTGACTTTTTTCTGGACATTGTGTGGAGCATATAGAACAATTTGGTGTTAAAGGATAACTTTCATTTTGGATGTCTGGGTTATGCCATCTTTTGGATCAACTATACTATACTAAATGTAATTTGCAATTTATTTTCGTTCTTCATATTTTGCACAATAAAATATTCGTTGTCGAAATAATCCAACACAGTCGTATATTCGTGGAATAGGATATATTATTTTGTGTGTAATAATTGTTTACTTTGATTGACGGTGTTTACTTTGATTAGTTTTAAATCATAATATCTAACCAGTGTTCAAGTTTTTTCTCTTGTTTATGATTTTTGCCTTGTTTTTTTGGTTTCTATAAAAGAAAATTTCTTCGTTTTTTGCTCTATTTTTTCTATTATTGTATTGCATCTCCAGATAGGCCATCGTCATCCTTCATCTTGTGTGTCTTCTATAACATGTATATCGTTACAGTGATATTAAAAAAAGAATATGTGTGTAATTTGTACGCACGTAAGAAGTTACACTTCTATTATATGATTTCAACGAAATCAATATACTTTAAACAGTTTATTTATATTTTATTTAAATATTAAACTAATTTTAATACTTACTGCTTTCCAAAAATTTTTATTAAAACAATATCTACCAAAAATTAAAAAAATAAAAGAATAAAACACACGCAAACACATTGAAACATGAAACAAAGAAATTATTTCTGAACAGTTGTTGAGAAAATTTTAACTAAATACGTATTTTCTGAAAAAAATATAATAAATACACTTACAATCATAAAATGTATAAAAAAAATAAAAAAAGTAAAAGTTTGCATTGGGAATTGAACCTGCGTCTATCAGGTTGTTAGATTATTTTGAACTCACCCCACGGAGAATTTAACTACCGAGACACGTGAATGAAGTGGGAAGATGTAGCATCGAAATGTTTTAAAATTTTTTGACAGTTGCTTATTCTCTTAGTTTAATCAAATAAGTTTGATTCTTGTGGAATTAAATTACAACAAAATATAGACTAAAAAAAATATATATTAGATGGAGATTTTTGTTGGTAAATCAAAGCATTACCTAGGTAGGTAAGTACAGTTGAGTCCGCGAGTCTTTACCCGTGCGTCATCATTTAAAGCATACGAAATAAGTCGGAAATTTACTAAACGCAACGGCACGTGGATATTATTCCGATCACGGGTTATAGTATAAAATTTGACGTTATCAAATAAATGGAATGTCAAATTTAAGTTTTGCTTTAAAATTTTGGTGCATAATTACAGCTACATTTGAAGTAGCTTAATAAATTATTTTATTATCATTGATTAATAAATAAATAAACAATTTATGAAAAAATTCGATAACATATTTTTTTTTTGTTATTTTATTCACTTTGGCGTAACCTTAAACACAAGCATTCAACTGTGTCAACAATGAGGTTAGCTTTGTACGTTGTCAAAATTTATCGTAAAATAACATAAACTTATTACAAAATTTCTAACTCCAATATAAAATTAGTTGTGAAAACAATTGTTTGTATACTATAAAAAACTTCAAAATGCAAAAATTCGACGCAATATCAGCAAAAAATTCAACAAATTGACAGCCACAAAAGTAAACAAACCAAAACGTCAGAAATTGTATTTTACTTAAAATATGTGAAGACATCCCCAATCGTCTCTCTTTGTACCTATCTCTTTTCAATGCACTGAGTCTAAATCGTTCATAAAAATAACATGTGTCTTTACTTAATAACAGGCGGCAGCTGGTTTGTCATTAATTTCAGGCGTGGAAGAGAATGATGCTAAATAAAAAGTATGTTTTATCTCGCCAGGTATTAATGACGCACGGATCAAGACTCGCGGACTCAACTGTATTCTAGCTAGGTTAGCTAGGTAGGTACATTTTCCAAATAGGTATTTAATTTGTAATTTTTTATTAGAATACTGAAACATTTACAATTATTACGTACCTGTCACTTTTAAAAACTATTTAAAAAGTCACTACAATAATTATAAACTTGCTTTTCGTCTCTGTCCTCACAACAATAAAAACTAATATACACAACATTTGTTTATGCATAATATCCATTTGAACAAATATTGACAGATGATTTTAACACTCAATCAGATCCCGTATAACGTTTGAGCGACTAAAACCATACTGTCGGTGTGCGCATGCGCCCGGCAAAATAAAAATTCATTCTCGTGCCTAAAGAAGTACCTATAACTTCAATAAAGTACAGTGCTTACTAAGGCACATTTCAAGATCAGTACCTACACACCGTTGTCGTGGGACTGATAATTCAGCCATCAACCCCTATATTTAATTATTTTAATAGTTTACACTTTAAAATCAATTTTTTGTTATTTTAAATTGGAAATTTTTCTCAACATTTTCAAGCGCCAGTTTTAGCTCCTCGTTCCAGTTCTTGTTAAAAATTAGTTAAACATTTCCTTATCTGTTCCTTGATTGTTTTTGCGGCTAAATTTAAGTTTCGTGATAATGAGTTTTTAATGATTAATTTGTTTTACTAATTTAGGGCGCTACATCTAATTATGGCAGTTACTAAGCAGTATCAACTACCACTTTCTAAGGGAGGCCGCACATCAAAGAAACGTGAAACATAAAACATGAAACGTGAAATATAATACAAATAAATTGTGAAAAACCAAAAAACCTTTTCATGTTATATACTAATCAAAGAATCAAAAATAAAATTTGTACAGTCAACAATGAAAAGTGACGAGGTCGTTGCTGTTGTGGCAACTCTTTTATTTCTATCCAAAAACAAAAAAATAAAACAGCGTTATTGGCGGGATCCATACAATGATATAAATCTTAGCCATAGTACGTATATTTGGTTGCAAGCGAATAAATATTCTTCTTGCCAAATTTAAATTATTTTATAGAAAGGAAGGCGTATTCACATAACATTTACATTATGTTTTATTGTGGATCCTGGTGTAAATAAAAAAGGTATTTTCTTGTTATTGTCTATTCGAGTACCTTTCCAGGATATAATTGTATAACTCTTCGTTCTGCTTCACCACAGAAGGAAATAATACAATATTAAATTCTTTGTCGGCACTCATTTTATGCACGTAATTATTTGTCCAAAACAATGAAACTGAAACCGAAAAATAGAACACGACCTATTTCATGAAACACGTTTCAAGAAGATAAAAATGTTTCATGGGCATCAATCACACTCGTTTCTTAGAAGGGCAGACGCCTATTTATTTAGCAGTGTTTTACCTTCAAGAAAAGTGTTTCACGTTTCATGTTTCTTTAGGCAAGCCGCACACCAAAGAAACATGAAACGAAAAACATGAAACGTGAAACATGTTTCATGAAAATAAAACACTGCTAAACAAATTTCAAAGTCCGCCTACCAATGAAACGAGTGTGATTCATGCTCATGACACATTTTTATTTTCGGAAAGTTTCATAAATGGCCGGACGTATATTTGTTTAGCAGTGTTTTATTTCCATGAAACGTAATTTACGTTTCATGTTTCTTTGATGTGCGGCCTCTGCCTTAGTATGCGGCTTCTCGAAGATAAAAATGTTTCACGCGCATGAATCACACTCGTTTCATTGGCAGGCGGACTTCTATTTGTTTAGCAGTGTCTTATTTTCATGAAACGTGTTTCGCTTTTCATATATTATGTTTCATGTTTCTTTGGTGTGCGGCCTCCCTTATAGTTGAATTTTAAAATGTAATATTTCAAAACTTCATGAACGTTGGAAATAGGCATGTCCAAAAAATAAGACTTCTAAAGACATTAAATATTTCATCCTGAATTTATATCCGAAATACATCCGAAAAATAAAAACGTCTGTTTCTACGACTTATTTTAGGGATGTAGTTTCCACAATTTTCAAATATAAAATGTTCTGAGGTTTTCGATACCGCTCAAAAATTAATATTTTTTTATCAAATCTCAATTTTTACCATTTTTTATCTTTGTTTTTTTTTTATTTTTGTACCAAAATTTTTTTTTATTACCTTAAGTTTCTGGTTAATTTAATTTGGCTCATTTGTTACTATACAGTGCGGTGGAATAAGTGTTGCCCCCCCCCCCCTGTTAACTTGTTTATTTTAAGAATATAAGCAAAACGCTCGGCCAGGTAGATTTTTAAACTAATCACAGTATATTATAGCATCAACGTTTCGAACTTTACGCGATCCCTCTTCAGGTGACAGCCATAACTTTGATTTTTTTAAATGGTAAAGTACATCATGTGACACCTCATTTAACAGCTTTTGAAATACTGATTTCAAAAATGTATAATACTTTAATCCTTTTTGAGATCGTAGGCGCAAAATTTCGGTCGAACACTTTTTAAACGCATTTATTTTTTTCGAATTCTGAGAAAACTAATAAGTATTTTTGAAAAATTTAAACGCAGAATGAAAGATTATATTATTACCGAGGGCTGACAGTCCCATAGAATAAACAAAAAGTTTCTTTTGAATGATATATTTGAAATTAAAAATCACACTAAATTTTCTCTTTTTTTTTCACCACTGTGACCTAATAAAATAAACATTATAGGAGTTCTCAGGGACTTTGGACCATCGATAATACTGTAATATTTCATTCTGCGTTTACATTTTTTCAAAAATATTTATTAGTTTTTTCAGGATTCGAAAAAAATTATTGCATTTAGAAAGAATTCGACCGAAATTTTGCTCCTACGCTCTCAAACAGGATTAAAGTATTATAAGGTAAGTGTACCAATAATGGGCACCTTAAGCAAACAAACTTGTTTTTCTCGCCTCCAGGTAATATTGAGGTCTCGATTGTTTTATTTTTTTATTATATTATGTTTACTTTAAAGTATTATGTGACTATGGTGGTAAAATATTGTCTGATATATTTTAGAAAAAAAATTATATATGGTGCCCTCATTGCCCCAGTAATGGGCACACAATTTTTCACACCACCCTATGTTGGGCACCCCTATATTGGACACCTATAAAATGTAATTTAAGGTGGAAATGATTTTATATGTTATCAATACCAAGGAAAATAAAGTATTAAAACACAAATATGTATAACCTAATAATCGAACAATGATTTATTTTTAACTTCTTCGTAAGTATTTAAGTAATTGCATACTTAATATTGTTAAATAACAATAAAAACAATACATAATAAAAACAGAACTTATTTTAAGGTATTTAAGTATTTTGTTATTTTTCCAATACACTTATTTTTTTCTTAAAACTATAAATTAAATGACTATCTTTATGAGTAATATCAGGAGCAGAGATTACTCTAATTATTTGATTAATATTAATCGAGGAAATGTCTTTGTCCACAACCTTAAAAAGTTTTTTTGTTTCTTCCACATACCTTAAGCCTTGGACAAGAAACTCTCCTGGTTCAGGCCCTTTTTGTTGTACTATGCATAAGTACTGGTATACAGCTGTTTCCCTCTTACCCATTAAAAACTGGCCAATTATAAAGTCTCCTTCCTTAATTGTACTCTGGCTGACTAATTCAGTATTTTCGTCCTCACTACTTTCTGAATCAAAAGAAGACATCCCTGACTCTTCATAAATGATTGATTCAGAAGAAGAACTAGATGGAGATGAATGTACTACAACCTTTTGTTTTAATTTGCGCTTTTCTTCGGCTTCTTTCTTTTTGGTTTCACGTATTAATTTTCTTCTTTGCTTCTCGTCCTCTAACCTTTTTTTAGCTTCATCCTTTTTTGCAAAATAGGCAAGCATTTGAGGAGAAGTAACTACCGCTGGCAGCTTTTCTTTTTTTGATCGTTTTTTTTTATCTTCTGAAGTCTCACCAGGCCAAAACAGAGTTCTTTTAAATGGAGAAGGTACCATTGGGTCTACTTTGGATCCAGATGAATGACCAATGGGTGGAGGAGGTGACGAAGTCATACCAGCATCAATCAAAGCATCTGGTGCATAATATGGTGCTGTAGAAGGGCCCGCTAACTGATCATCTTGAGTTGGGGAAACACTAAGACCCCTTAGTTCCTCCTGCTGTTCTGGATTTTGAACCATCATACATTCTCTAGATTTCTGAATGTTAGATTGTTTTTCATTAAGCCACAAGTGATATAAAGAAAAATCCCTTATATCACCTCGCCAGTCTCCTACATTTTTTTCAAATTCTTGCATTTTAGCTAGTCCTATTTTTTTCTCAAGTGTCTTAAGGAAAGTATCATGAGGGACACCAACAGACTGCAACTGTTGAAATGGATGCTGGGCCTTATGTTTTGACACTTCTGGTATTTTAACTACCGTTAGATGCCAAGGTACTAAACCGCATGCCTTAAAACCATTTTGAATGATTGTGAGTGCAAGTTTTTGTAATATGCTATTTAAAATAATCGGGAAATTATGCTTTTCTACTTGCCGACCTTCATTTGCCATGCGCCAATCAGCAACTTCCTGTCTCCATTTCAACTTAATTGAATGGAAAACAGCAACGTCCATAGGTTGTAGTACATGGGTCGCATTTGGTAAAAGTAATATAAGTTCAATTTCGTTGGCTGCACAAAAGGTAGCCAATGGCATCGAGATGTGGGACTTGTGACCATCCATAAAAAGTAAAACGGGCCGTGCGATGTTGTTATTTGTCAGCCAAGGATGAAAAAAATTTACTATGTATTCATAGAATGTCTCATTGGTCATCCATCCATTTTCTGACCTACCAATGGGCCATTCGGGGGGCATGGCTGAAACTATTAATTGTGGTAATCTTACATACCTATACACAATCATCGGTGGAGCAAGTTCTCCAGCTGCGTTGGCTGTAAGGAGCACAGTTAAATTTAATTTTTCATCGCCACCGGATGCCGTGTATGCAGATTTAGAGAACTTTGCGGCCAGAACCTTTCCAGGTTTCGGATTGAGATAAAATGCAGTTTCGTCACAATTAAAAACTCTTTTTGGATCTTCCAATGCTCCTCTCAAATTATTGTCAGTTACATATTGTTGCACCTCCTGAAACCATTTTTCTATTTCTGCCTGAGTTGCTGCTCGTCTCTGAACTGTTAAGTTTTGACTGGTACGAATGGAAACGTCAGGATGGCGCTTCATAAACCCTTCATACCACTTCCTTCCAGGGTCACCGCTTCCATCTCCAAAAGTGATATTTAATTCTTTTGCAGTTTTAGCAACGCTAAACATAAATGTGTCTTTTGTCACTGGGAAACCTTTGTTAGCCATCTCCTTGATCCAGCGAACAAAAACTAGCTCCTTATCGAGAGAAAAAACAGTGGAGGGACCCATGCGCGTTGCCACAAAAACATCTGTCTTTAACCTCCGTTGAAGTATGGGACGTGATATATTATGTTTCTTGGCCGTTGATTTTATCGAATTTCCTTCCCTTACTTCTTGTATGGCTAATTTGGTTACATCTTCAGAGTACTTCTTGTACGACATAGTGATCCTGAAACAAAATAAGACAAGTTGCAAGACAAAATAAAAATATGATTTGGAGTTCCTATGATGGGCACTGGCAATGTCCCTATATTGGGCATGGGTGCCCATTATTGGAACCAGTTTTTATGTGATACTGACGACCGTATCTATGTATTTTATATCCAGTGGACTTTTACATACAAGCACAATCCCACCTTATACCACATTTCTCAAGTTGGGCACACTGCCCATTATTGGTACATTGATAAAATTTTTGTTCCTAATTTGGGCACCCATGTTCAAAACCAATAAGATAATGTTTTTTATATTCTTGGAGATGTGTTTAATAATTTTATACATTAAGTATACAAACAAAGCCAATACCACAATGCAAAACTAAATAAAGTTGATGAAAAATAAGTATTAAAAAAACTTACCTCTTAGTAAATCGCATAATTTGAGGTTATTTTGGCGCGTAAATTCACAACCGCTAACAACAAACCACACACGGCAAAATTCCCAGTCAAACTGAGGGCGGTATTTAGATGAATGGCAAGCCAAGATTCAAGGTTACTTCCCGCACTACTTTTTTTGTGACTAAAAGCACAGTAACGTTATTTTATCAATATATTCACGGGGTGCCCATTATAGGTGCAGTGCCCAAATTAGGTACACTTACATTTTTGAAATCAGTATTTTAAGAGCTTTTAAATGAGGTGTCACATGATGTACTTTCCCATTTAAAAAAATTAAAGTTATGGCTGTCACCTGAAGAGGGATCACGTAAAGTTCGACACGTTGATGCTATAATATACTATGGTTAGTTTAAAAATCGACCTGTCCGAGCGTTTTGCTTATGTTCTTAAAATAAACAAGTAACAGGGGGGGCAACACTTATTCCACCGCACTGTATGTACTTTTCTGAATAAATTTCCTAACCTATATTTTTTATTACCCATTCAAGTTTTTTCTTGATTGAGTTATTCATCCTTCATACTTCATTTCTTCATACTTCATATTTCTTTCATACGGGTCGGGCAACGCTCTCGAAAAATCTGCATAAGTCCGGCAACGCTCATAAGTCTGGCAAAGCTATCGAAAACGATTAAAATGAAGCAGGTTCGTGCTTCAGACTGAAGATACAGTTGTATCGGTGTCATGATTGGACGTGGGCGTCGAGCTACGTGGCATGTGTGCGGGAGTACCTTTAGAGCTCCCGCAAACTGCAGGCTTTTTATCGGCCGATAGTTTGGTCGACTTCTTAATCAGTACAAAGAGGTATGCGGATGCGCACGTTACACCGTTCGGTCTCGGTCGATAAAAAAGATTGATGGGCTTCCCGATTGCATTCAAACTAAAAAGTCGGCCGACTGTTTAATCAGTATTGGCTAACTACGCCGTGCGCACACAGGACGATTGTATTGTAGGCCGACAGTAGAGCATTCTCTAACAATTTTCGGATTCGGAATGTAAATGACTGTTTGAATTTTTGAATACAGTCATGTTTAAGACAAAGAAGGAAGGTACCCTTTTGTTATCCTTTCAGTATAAGTAGAGAACTACAGTAATGTAAACAAAAATGTAAATATCCTCATATCTATTCCATTGTTGTAAGTCACGTATGTTAACAATATAAATAGAAATAACAATACTCGATTGTTTTAATTTGTTTCAATTTGTGTTAATTGTTTTGAAGCTTAAAAGTAAGTCTGTGGTACAATCTAATTACTCACAAAAAAATCACATATTAGTTCAATGTTTCTATTTTAATCAAAGATTAAAAATACTTATTTTTGTAATTTTTAGCGCGAAATGAGGCTTGATACAGAGCCGGAGATTTCACTCGAAGCGACTGACACGCTTTAAACTCGCGCGAGTTGTGTATGTGGACGGGTATAATACTAATAATACATAGCTACGGTACTGTATTAGTCAACTTTCGCGCGTGTAAATTACAAAAAAAAAATATTTAAAATCTTTAATTAAAATATAACCATTAAACTAATAATCATTATTTTTTGAAAGTAATTAGCTTGTACTTTAAACCCACTTTTACGCTTTGAAAGAATTATAAACAACGCATTAATCGTATGTTTACTTTGCTGGTTCATAACTTTTTTGCAAATGGTTGTAAAAAAGTTTTAAAACATTCATTTTCAAGATATTTGAAATACGCATTTTAACATTTTTTAAAATTAGAATATAATAAAAACTTTCTGATAAACGTTAATTTGTTTATAACTATTTTTTTAAAACATTTAAAGATTATGCAAAAAAATAAAAAATTTATATTTTGTCGACAAAATGTTAAAAAGGCATTTCATCTTTATAAGATTTCAAAGTTTGATCAGTGTATCATAATTATGTTGGTTATTATTGCGACGGTAAATTATTAACTAACAATTGAATTGTTGCTAAAATATTCGTTAAATTTTCACCAGCTTCTGAAACTATAATCCAAACCAAGAAGGCTTTTAAGTCACCAAATTATTTAATTATTGGTAGATAATTACTTATCTAAAACTTTATTTGATAATTAAAGATTTTGTTGGGAAAACCCGGATTTTTCGAGGAAAATTTTCGTCGGAGCAGATCGGAAAAAACATATCTCTATGCAGAATTTAATTGCGGTGAATTTTTATTTGAGTGTTTTTGTTGTAAAGTTAAAATCTTCGGAGTTATAGAGCAATAATTGAAAAAAACACGATTTTCGGGCGCCATTTTGTTTATAAAAAAAGTAACACACTATCTGCGGACTTTGCATACCTATATTATTAATATATATAATCATAAGCTTCGATTTAAGCAATAAAATTGCTGGTAAATAACTTTTCCCAAAAATGGCCTATTCTCCGATAATCAGCCCAGACTACAAAGAGGCAATGGATAAGAAAATGTAGCCTTTCTTTAGAAAATATATTAGCGTCTTTTGCTTTGACAATATAATTTGGTATTTCCACGATTCCACGCCAAAATTCCCATTAAATTTTTGTAGAGAAAAAATAGAAATATAGTTTAGGGATACCGAAATTTCGGTAGGTCTACCGAAGTTGGCTCCTTCTTTTTCTTTAAGTGCCGTCTCCTAATCAGAGGTTGGATAGCATCATTACTATCTTTACTCTATCTACCGCTGCTCTAAAGAGTTCTATAGAACTGCATTTAAACCAGTCACTTTAATTCTTCAACCATGACACTCTACTTCTTCCTACACTCCTCAGCCTCTTATATTTCCCTCTATTATCAGTTTTAGCATTTATATCGCTGTCCCCACATTACGTGTCCCAGATATTGTAACTTTCTTATTTTTATTGTGTTTATTATTTCGCATTCTTTGCCCATTTCTTGCAATACTTCCGTGTTCCTTTTCTTCTGTGTTCATGCTATTCTAAGCATCCTTCTGTGACACCTAATTTCAAATGACTGTAGCTTATTTATGTGTTCTTGCTTCAATGTCCAGCATTCAAGTCCATATTGCAGTATCGAGAACACGTAGCATCTCAAAGCTCTTACTCTCAGTTCTAATATAAAGTCTTTGTTGCAGAGATTTGTTTTCATTTTTACTTGGTATTCCTATCCTGGTCCTTATTTCTGTCTGATCATTTTTCTCTGAAATCCTGAAATCCAGGTTACTAGGTATTTGTATTGTCAACCTTTTCTATCGGCCCATTTCCCAAATGTATGCTTGTTTGTATGCTTGTTTTATTCTTAGTTATTATCATGTATTTGGTCTTTTTTATATTCATTTTTAGTCCATATTCTTCACAGAATCTGTTTGTTTTGTTCAGTAGTAGTTGGAGTTGTTCAGCAGAGCTTGCCATAATTACAGTGTCATCTGCATATCTTATGCTGTTAATAGATCTTCCGTTAATTATTATTCCTTCACTTTGAGATAGTAATTCTTGTTCAAAAATGGCTTCATTAATATATGCATTAAAGAGTAATGGAGACATAATACATCCCTGCCTAACTCCGATAAAAGGCGAAAAACTTTTTTGGGTAAACAAGTAATTTAGTATGCATCGTGTAAAATTTTCCACTCAATTATCTATCATTGAGAATTGGATGCACCCAATACTGTCGGAATCTTTTCTTGGTTTTCTCCTCCGTTGTATGAGAGCAATAATCACATTTCTGGAGATTTTTTTCATTATGCAACCACTCACTTCAACAGTCAAATACGAACTTTAGTAAATCGTTCGAGTATAGTTTGCCGACAGTTGTTGCTAGTCTGCGCCCCCTTCACCAACCCGACTGTTTAGTTGGCTCGGTATGCGCACTAACAGCCCAACCCGACCAAACTATCGGCCGATAAAAAGTCTGCAGTTTGCGGGGGCTCTTTGTTCATTTTGTAGAATGGATAGGCAGACGAGGATTCGTTGAGTGGCCCGCATGGTCATGTGACCCGACACCATGTGATTTCTTTCTGTGGGGTCTTCTCAAGAACCGAGTTTTTGCAAGAGGACTGCCCACCCTTCCCGACCACCGAACTGCAATTGAAGAAGAATTTGAAAATTTCCGCTGACAGCTTGACGTGCTTTGCTGGATCTGCCTGTCCGTTGCGAAACGTTGCAATAAATGCATTGATCAATTGGGCATCAATTTGAATACTTACAGTAACCTTTTTTTTAACCCTTTTTGTAATTTCTTCCAATACATTCATTTTGGCGCTACAATTTTTTTCTCTTAATGCAAATGTGTTGCCTGGCTTATCCCGACTCCAGCATTTTTAATGCCTTTGAACTATATCTTATTATTTTTTATGGTGTATATGGTTTAAATTTGTTAAATGTATTTGTTAAATGTAATTAATAGATTATGGCAAATTAATTAGTATCTTGTAAAAATAGATTAAGTAGTTTAGTAAAAAATGTAAAAATATAAAAAAAAATCTGTAATCCCATCAGGAAAAAACGACCTGGATTAGTCACTAGAGGAAAGGTCATATGTATAAACAATAAATAAATATTTTTTATTGTTTACTTTTATTTCTAGGACACATTTACACTTTTAAATTGGAAATGCTTATAAAATAAAATTATATCTTAAAAAATATCATACCTTACATCAGAGCGTTCCAAAGAAAAAGGTATTTTTAGAAGCGAAGGATTTCCTCTGTCGGAAAATGGAAATAGGTATCCAAATGTCAAGGGTCAAAGAGAAATCGCAATTAATTTTTCAAAGGATCTTAAATTGTTTAAAAGTTTTCTTTAGTCCATCTTTTAGGGCTTTAGGGGAAATAACAGGCAGTCACACCGAGAATACATCAATAATAATAATTAAGGTGTATACTAAAACCTTCAGGGTTAATAGACCCTCTTCAACAATTATATTTATATAATACTTATTCTAACGGTCCTTTTTTATTTATTCAAAGATCTCGACTAAAGATTTTTAAAAAATACGGCTTTATAATATCTATATGTTACGGTAAAAGTAGATAATTGGTAATTGTATACAATTACTAGAGTCGACGGTAAATGCTGGAAATTATTTTCAGTTATCTACTTTTACCGGTAATTGTATACAATTACCAAGGTGCAGCGGTAAAAGTAAGCAAATTGGTGAAAAAATAGCAATAAATTCCAACAGCTATATTCAAGAAGTGTGATTTTTATTGAACTGAATTAATATGATAGCCTTGCTCACCCGACAAAGACTTTTTCTAACATACTCGCGCAATGAAATGTTTAGTTTTGGAACCATGTCTGAGAAATGAATGATTCTTTGTAGATGGTAAATTGATTTCTGCTATACAACTGTGGCAGTCGCGCTTCTTTAGTACCCAATTGGTATAATTAATTTTCAAGACTCATAAAAACAGCATAACATTTTCTAGAATCACTTCATGCCCTGTCAACATCTGGCACTCTTAATTTTACCGTATCACCGACATTACTGGGGGAAATTTCAAGTTTGGTGTTTTACGCATTTTCTTAGCTTGCTTTTGAAGACCTTCCTTTGCACGTGTTCGTTTAATTGCAACAGGATCTCGCATTAGATTCATTCACTGATGGTTGCTCAGGTTTTTCTGGTTCTTGTGGTATTAGAAGCTCATTTGGTCCGTCCACTTCTGCTTCTTCACGTTGTTCAGAATCAGGACCTGACTGGGTTTCTTCTATTTGTTCTTCTACTTCCAAATCTTCTTCAGTCGAAATATTTTCTAGAGAATCTTCTGGCAGTGATGAAGTTTTGAAACCAATTTTGGAAGTAACCCCAAACATAGCTTCATACGGACTGCACTTGGCTTGACGGATGCCAGAAGGGTAAACTCAGTTCTTGGCTAATTGTACAGATCGAAGACCCTCTGACAAATTGTTTGTTTGGTTGCATTCCAACCAGGAACTTAGTATATTTTCAATGTCTTTATTCGCACGTTCAACAGATCCTTGTGGCTGACTGTCTTGGCTTACCGTGCACTATCTTCAAATCTTTCGACGTGGAACACAGTTCTTCTATAATTCTGTTGGATAATTCTCGTCCATTGTCGCTTTGAAGAATGCTAGGAGCTCCAAAGGTACAAAATATGTCAAGAAGAACTAATGATTTTTCTTCTGCACGTTTAGATTTAACGGCCGTAATTGTACAAATTTTGTTAAGTTTAAGGTATTTCGCTTGCGTGTCGATCGTTATAATTTAAATCTCCTACTTTTACCAAGATCCTCTGGGAAATGTATACAATTACCGGTAAAAGTAGAAGATAATGGGTTTTTAAAGAATATTTCCTACATTTACCGCCGACTCTGGTAATTGTATACAATTACCGGTAATTGTGTACAATTACTAAATTATCTACTTTTACCGTAACATATACAATAAAAGCCGATAGGTGAAATTTGCTAATCATTTTAGGCACCATAAGAATATAATATGAGTTATTATATAGTATATTTATGAGCAGAACTTAAAAGAAAACATATGAGCACTATGCTGTCACTTTTTAGTGGCACATTCGTCGACAGTGGCGTATCAAACTCTCCACTTATGGACGGGATAAATAAATTAAAGAGTACCCTTCCTCCTCCCAGAATTCATTTTTTTTCAGTGTTATAAGTTTTATTTTATTGAAAAATAAGAGTCAGCGTAATTTTAACCAACAGCGGATTTCATGGGTAGATAGAGTCACGAATATAGAAGTGTTAAGAGAGGGGGAAATGGAATACACAATAAAAGAAAGGAAATTGCAATGGCTCGGACATGTGATGCGAGGCGAAAGATACAATATCTTGAGACACTTTTAATTCAAGGAAAAATAGAGGGTAGGAGAAGCCTAGGATGGAGACTCGTTTCCTCGTTGAAGAACTGGAGAGAATGGTTTGGTTGCAGCTCAAAGCAGCTACCTGAAAGGTCAGAATAATTGCCATTGATATTAAAAAACGTTCTGGGATTACATTTAACTCTATATAGTTTGTAAGAAAGCAAATTCATCCATCTTATTTAATGTAGGTAAGTAAATTCCACACTTTAGTTCACTCCATATTTGTTTTATTGACTATAGAAATCCAGATTTAATCTTTTTACAACTGTTTTTACGACTAGAAAACAGAAGGCAGGTATATCACTAAGGAAACTGAAGTAGAAGCGAGAATGAAGATCTTAAATAATAGACGATCGCCATGCACTGATGGAATACCGAAAGAACTGCTGAAATACGGCGGTCAGGAACTCAGTAATTGTCTGGCAACATTGTTTAACAAAATCTTAGACAGAGCAGAGATACCACAATACCGGTTTTGAGAAAGGACAAAGAACATGTCCCGGACATCCACAGGGGAATAACTCTCTTAAATACGACAATAAAGTTATTCACAGGCATAATCAAGGATAAATTGGAATCACAGATAAAGAACAGAGAAGAACAGCAAGGATTCAGAAAAGACAGGTCGACGACGAACGCAATATTTGTCATGAAACAAGTGAAAGAGAAGTCGATAGAATATAACAAACCTGAATATATTTGCTTCATATAGCGATATATAACAGAAAATGAAGCAAAAAAGGATACCGGCAAACAATGTGGAAGTCATAAAACAAATAAACAATAAAAACACGACAAAAATTTAAATAAACGACACCACTACGACCAACATAACAACACCAAGGGGAATCAGGCAGGAAGACAGTCTCAACCCATTTCTATTCAATATGCTAATGGATGAAATAATAGAAGATGTGGAATCGCTACAACTAGGATACAGACTCGGTCACAGTAGAATCAGTACAGTGTGCCATGCAGATGATGCAGTCCTGATTGCAGAGGATGAGGATGACCTACCAAGACAACTTTATCGATTCTACCAACATGTTGACGACTCAACATGAACATATCCACGCAGAAAACAAAATGCATTACCACTGCGAAAAATCCAACTAAATTCAAGCTCGTGGTAGAGGGGAAATCCATAGAACAGCTAAACTAGTTCAAATATCTAGATGTAGATTTTTCAAGTTATTATGGACAGAAAATGGACAGCAAAGTTAGAATTTATAAAACTTGCATCAGACCTGTTATGACGTATGGTATTGAATCAAGAGAAGACATCAATAAAACCAACAGCATGCTACGAACAGACGAAATGAAGACACTAAGAGCAATAGCAGGGAAGACAAGAAGGGATAGAATACGAAATAACATCATCAGGGAACAATGTGACGTGCAAAATGTAGTAAGATGGGGTAGGCAAAGACGAAGAGCATGGTTCAGTCATGTAAAAAGAATGGAGGAGCACAGACTACCAAGAATTGCGCTAGAAGTAAAACCAGCAGACAAGCGTCCACCGGAGAGACCACCAAAAAGATGAAGAGATAGCTGGCAGTCTACCTCTCAAGAAATACTTCAACGTCGGAATTAACAGATCAACAGATATACAACAAGTATAAGAAGTAGAAGAAGATAACTGTTTTTGAGAGCTGCTTTTGTGTTTTCATATTATTTAATAAGTTAAGCTTCCGTGGTTTTTATACCCTGCACTTTCGAAATGCGTTTTTATTCTTCTGACATGTTTCTTTAACGTATCTACTTTGTAAAAAAATGCGTTTTTTGAATTAATTTTTAACATTTATGCATATTGATTTAGGTTTCAATACTTCGTGAGCTGTTTCTAATATGTTTGATGTTAGTTTTACCCTGTTTAATTTCCGCCTTAGCGGGTATACACATCTCTCTGATAACATAATGATCAAGATATTGCCAACTACTAAGCAATGATCAAATCCTCCATTTACTTAAGGTATTCTTAATTCTAATATTTGTTTGGTAGGTACGTATTGTATACGTATGTATACTATATATATTTGTATACGTATGTATACTATATATATATTTGTATACGTATGTATACTAGCAGATCTTTGTCCTCATGTATACTCAAATGTGGATTTACGCTTTATCATTTACAGTTTATGATTGAAGAATATATTATTTATTTTCAGTTCGTTCGTGCGGCGCATTGCTGCCATTAGGTCCAAATTACAGTTTCTATTTGAACACAAAAATCACGTATTATATTCACTATATGAACTTTTACCTAAGCATTATGCGCAATTCATCAAGTTAATATTAACTAACGTAAGCCTTGCAACCCCACGTTTAAATTTATAGTTTGGTTAGGCTGACATTCAAATCCACGTGAATTGTTTCGGCAGTTCTCCAAATTTGGAGCACAATTTTGGGTGATAGGAGATCATAGATATAGGTGTATTAAAGTTGAATACCGGATGAGTTATGGTGCTCATAAAATAATTTAATTACTAAACGATAGTAACAGTAAATTTCAGCAATCAAAGACTTTGCAATTTATAAAAATTTAATACTACGAGGCTTGTTCAATTGAAACCCATCTTTGACCCAGAAAAAATTTATTGGCAACATATCTACAACTAATTACCACTACAATTATTAAGGCGCATATCCCATTATTTCACCAACCAATGTATACTCTGCTTAAAGAATTATTGTGGCTATTGCTTGAAGAATTCTTTTACGGTAAATATGTGAAAATAACAAGGCGATAAATCGGGACTATAGGGTGGATGCTCTAATATCCTCCATCTCTTTCGTTGTAGATTTAGACCAGGGCGGATCTGTGAAAAAACGTATATTTTTGGATATGCGAGGTGGCATTCGGTTTTTTGCAGATAAAGTTAGGTGACAACTTCAACAATAATAATTGACTTATGCTCCTTCTCAAATATGCCCGGAACATTAATAAAAAAATTTATATATTTAAAAATTTCGAAAAACATCGATTTTTTTCTATATTTCTTTGCTTATAACTTCAAAACGATTCATTTTGGAACAAAGTCGTAGGGAAATAAAATAAAGATAATTGAATTTTGTGTGATAAACGACTGGTCAAAAATGTCTTAAATTATTACCCTTTCTGCAAAATAACAATAAATACAAAATAAGGGGGCAAAATAAGCCTGTTTTTATTTAATGTGTTTCAACCACTTTGGTTGCACTTAGAACTTTCGTAATTCGCTTGGGAAATTTTTACAGCATACATAAATCGTTCGCCAAATTTCATTAAAATCGACCTAATAGATTTTGCAGAATAATTTTGCAATCTAAATTTTTTTAAAGAAGTTCAAATTTTTTAAAAACTTTTTAAAGAAAAAGTAGACCATTTAGAAGTTTGCTAATTTTTTTACGTATAAAGAGGTTCTCTACCTAGTCGAAGAAATGAAGCTGAAAAAATGGCAAAACCTCGCATTTTTTTCGTCCAGCATAGATTTGTACAAAAATTTGGGATTAGGCTCATTACACCTTCTAGTTAATTTTCTATATTGAGCCGTTGTACGCTTTTGGTTTTGTAAGGGTGAAAACTACCCCTAGTTGTAAAAAATTATAAAATAACATTTTAAACTTTAATATTGTCAACATTTGGTTCTTAGTAGTTATATAATGAATGTTTTATGCTTAAGGATATACTATCATAATATTTCAACCCTTAAAACCACCCTTGTTGGAGCTAGATATAAAAAAATTTACTTATCCTAAAAGAATAATTTCGGCTTGCGTCGATTTACATAAAAATTTGGGATTAGGACCATCTCACCCTGTACTTTATATTCTATATTCTATATAACTATATCATGCTTAAGGGCGTTGATTATTTTTAGGGGCGTAAACAACCCCTAATTTCAAAAATTATATAAAAATATTGTATACTTTAATATAAGTAAAATTTGGTTTTGATTGGTTACATAATGATTTTTTTTATACTTTAGTATTTAATATCATAATATTTCAACCCTTAAAAACCACCCTTAATAACATTACAGTTTTTATAAGTAGATATTTTAATAGGTCTATACAGAAAAAAAAGTAGAATTAAAGAATTACAAAAAGATTTATTTACACAAAAATATGAATTTACAAGTACAGTGGAACCTCGATAACTCGGATTAATCGGGACCGCGGCCGATCCGGGTTATCGAAAATCCGAGATAGCCGGAGAATATGGTAAAAATTAATAAAATATGGTATACTTACAGATAAACTCCGTTAGAATTGAAATAACATGAAATATATTTATAAATATGCACAGTACCTACTCATTAAAATTACTAAAAAAAACACCAAACACAAACATAAGCAAACGGAAGCGAACAATACAATACAGTCACAACGATGTAACGTTATTTAAGAACAGTGAAAACTAAAGATCATTGTTTATAAAAGAATTTTTTTAAATAGTCTTTCCTAAACAATGCTAAGACAGTTTGAAATAAAAAGGAATAGGCATTTTTACTACAGACAGGTGGCTGTTGTTTCTGCGGCGTGTGCTATGAGTCATTTTTAATATCGTATAGTTCAAATTACACACATACACATTATCTCTCAAATATTATATTACATACATTTTTATTGTTGAAAGGTTTGTCTGATAATTAACTATTTTGATGGGAAATAGCCACAATTAAATTGAAAAATACAAAATATTGAAAATCAAAATGTTTATCTGATGAAAATCGGTCCGGGTTAGCCGGACTTCCGGGTTATCGGGGGCCGACTTATCGGGGTTCCACTGTATGTACAAATACAAATAAAAATAGTTTTTTAGTCATCTTCCAGTATACGAACGGGTTCTGTGGTATTATACATACATTGAAAATTATCCATAAGCGAACTATTCGAATTTTTCGAAAAAAAAATTGGTTTTATAAACATAGCTTGTTCATTTTTGGCGGTAAAAAGATTTTTCAAAAATGACTTTATAGGATTTTTAAAGAGTTATAAGACTGTGTACACTAAATTTCGTAAGATCCCTCAGATTTTAATTAGGGTGGGTTTAAAGGGTTTGAATAAGGGAGTGTTTGCTCTTAAGTAAAGGATTTAAACAGCTATATTTCGCTAACGTAATGAAAACGTATGTACAACAGAATTTTAGTTATTAAAGAGGCTGCAATTTAATGATCTATAATTTTTTTCGTATCTCCAGTATTTTTGGAGATATTTTGAAGTAAAAGGTTAAAAAAGGGAAATTCCAAAAAATTAATTTTTCTTTAAACTCCAATTTTTCTAAAATTAGGCTTTTTAAATAGGTCAAACTTCTTGGATATATTGATAATATAAATATAAAAGGAATTACAGAAAGGTGAAGACCAATTTTTAATCAGGAGGGTAGTTAGGGGGTTGTTTTCACTGATTTTTTCATAGAGAAAAGCAGGTGCCGACATTTTTTTGATCATAAGTCGCTTACTTTTCAGACTAGAAACTTTTTATTATTTTATTTGAAAGGCCTAACTGTATACTTGAAAAAAGATTGTGTAAGTTTTCCTCGAAAAATGCAAAGTTTTTCCGTTATTTTACTTTGAATATTTCAAATTATGCATTTGACGAAAAAAGCTTACTTTTAGCATGCCGTATCTTGGTTTGTATTGGTCTTAGCGATATTACAGAAAAATAATTTGGTTTGTGTTACTAAAAGACACAATTTTGGAACTTACAGTTTTTTTGACTTAATGCGTATTTTTCGAGGTATTCTCAAAAAACCCACTAAAAAAGTCGATCTTTTCATCGAAAAACTGTTACTTTCAAGCGCGAATAACTCGAAAAATATTAGTTTTACGAAGAAAATGTAAAAAACATTTTTTTCTTATAATCACTTTTTACATCGATTTACATAGTTAAAATGGAATAAAAAATTCCCGCCCCTGAGATGGGGTGGCAACCACCCCCAAGGTTTTAGCGTACAGCGGCATGATATAGAAAATGATCCTTGGACTATTCCCTACCTTCTGTGAAAATTTCAAGTAAATCCATGCTGGACGAAAAAATTGCGAGCCAAAAGGCTTCATTTCCTCGACTAACCTATCTAATACACTTTAGAGAATTAAAATCGGATTATTTAAGCGGCCTCAGCACTGTTTTAAAATTATAAATTTTTCGGCTTATAAACAAATACAGTGAGGACGTTTGAGTTAGCATAAATTCATTTTCTCGAGAATAGGCGTCTCTGAAGATAAATCTCGAAACAAGTCGATTTTTATTTTTAAATTCTAAATTTTTGGTATATATATCATACTAGCGACTTCATCCATCTGGGCGTGATGACGTAATTGATGATTTTTTAAAATGAGAATAGGTGCTGTGTGATTGCTCAATCGAAAGGCTATTCAATTTTGTATCCACTAATATAAACATTAACATTTATTTATACGGAGTTTGAAAATAATTTTGAATTAAATTAATTCCAATATTTAGATTACGTCATCACACCCAGATGGATGACGTCACTAGTATGATATTTATGCCAAAAAATTATAATTTAAAAATAAAAATTGATCTGTTTCGGGACTTATCTCCAGAGTCGCCCATTCTCAAGAAAATGAATTTATTCCAACTCAAACGTCCTCACTATATTTGTTTATAAGCCAAAACATTGTTTATAACTTTAAGAAAGTGCTGAGGCCGCTTAAATAATCCGATTTTAATTCTGTAATAAAGTGTATTAGATAGGTAGAGAACCTCTTTATATGTAAAAAATTATCAAACTTATTAAATGGTCTACTTTTTGTTCAGAAAGTTTATAAAAAATTTGAACTTAAAAAAAAGTTAGATTGCAAAATTATTATGAAGGTAGAATTATGAAGGTTCTAAGTGCAACCAAAGTGCTTGAAAAACATTGAATAAAAACAGTCTTTTTTGCTCCCTTACTTTCTATTTATTGCTATTTTGCAGAAAGGGTAATAATTTAAGATATTTTAAAACAGCCGTATATTATACAAAATTCAATTATCTTTATTTTCTTTCCCTACGACTTTCTTCCAAAATGAATCGTTTTAAAGTTATAAGCAATGAAAGTAGAAAAAAATCGATATTTTTCGAAATTTTTAAATATTTAAATTTTTTTATTAATGTTCCGGGCATATTTGAGAATGAGAATAAGTCAATTATAATTATTGAAGTTGTCACCTAACTTTATCTGCAAAAATCCGAATGCCACCTCTCACATCCACCTCAAAACAGATCCGCCCTACTCTAATTTTCTTTCACTACTTTAACAACATGAGCATTGTTTTTCACAAGCATGACATCATGTGAGAGCTTATCTGGAAGTTTTAAAAGAATATTGAGAATATCATGGACAGCAAGGTAAAGTCAAAGGTAAGCGAGGACCCGGTAGAAGGAGAATATCATGGCTGTAGAATTTGAGAACATGGTTAAGGACAACCTCAATGGAACTGTTTTGGGCAGCAGCGAGCAAAGTTATGATTGCCAATATAATTTCCAACATCCGAATCGGATAGGAACCAGAAGAAGAAGATGATTTATGTTTATTGGTTTTCCGTGTAAAGTATTAAAAATTGGAATGCAAATGGCAGGATGCTGTTTAACGATAAATCTCAATTTCTCCTAAGAATTGAAGAAGAAATGGTGAAAGATATTTCGAGTGCTATTTTAGCCTCTTTTGCCTCACATCCGAGTAAGTTTTTAGGAAATGACAAGCAACTACACAAAATTTGATATCAACTTGATCACTTCCAATATTAATTAAAAATAGAAATGTTTACCACTGGTTCTTTGTTATCTCTTTTTGTTCTTGATGATAATTATACAATATTGGCAAAAAATACTAATAAATTATGAGGTTTAGCTGAGTCATAGAACAAGCACCATAATTACTTTATTACCGTTACTTCAAAATCACAAACTACTACGTACCGACTTGTCGACAAACGATTGTGTACCGCCCCCTAGTCATTTTTATATGAACAAACATTAATCAATTTCCGTACGGAAATTATGTAAAATACTTTTTTCACCTACCTCTACCGAAAGTATATTTTTCCGGATTTGATTGTAGGAAGCAGAGTTGTACTTTTCCTAAAATATTTTTCCTCTCTAGGGAGGAAAAGTAAAAGTGACGTCATGGTATTTCATTCATGAAATATAACTTATTGACGCCCTGTACAATATCTATTTTCTATTACGTAAGTATCTATACGTTTTAAAGTGTATTTATAAAACAACCTGTATTTTGCAGAATGGTAAAAAACAGTATATTGATAAAACTTGACTTATATTTGACAGTTGACAGTTATATTGTACCTACTTGTTAGTTTTAGTTTTAATAAATTTTGTTGGTTAATCACATAAATAAATTGAGTAAAAATGAAAAATGACTTGGTATTAATTTGAGGAAGGTGGAAAAACCATATGTATAACATGGGAGTAAAGTGCCTTTTCCTCCCTTGAATGATTACTGCCCTCCGCTACGAGTCGGGCAGTAAACTTCATTCTCGGGAGGAAAAGTAGCACTTTCCTCCCTTGTTATACAAATAGCTATTTCTTTCTACGGCCGTGCTAAAAGAGCCACTTTCACGCACGCATTTCTTTTCCGAAAGTTGCACTTTCCCGCACGGCGTGCGTGAAAGTAAATTTTCCCGTACGGCGGGAAATACCTTGAAAGTAAAATACCTTGTAATATGGCATTATATGTAATATATTATAATACATGCAATAAACTAATATTTAGATATTATTTACTAATTTATTTCAAATTTATCTTATTTTGTTCATGTTTTAATGAAATTTGCGCGATAATTCGATGAAATAATAGTATATTACTTTATGAGGCGGAGAAGCATGACTTTTCTTGACGCGCCCGATCAGGGCAAGTCAAGAAAAGTCGCTTCTTTGCCGAATAAAGTATACTATTATTTCTTCAAACGTAGCAAAATCTAGAATGTCTCAAACGACATGGGGGCTGGAAATCAAGCACGGTTGTCCAAGGATATATAGAGGATTCAATAAGAAATAAGAACGATAATGCTCAAAAAAATTTTAAACCCTCATGATTCGCCAACATCGGGAATGACTGCTGAAAGTTGTGCTCGACCATCAGTATCATCAACAATTACCAATGCGTATCAAGAGTCGGGAACATTTTTGCACGGTTTCAATTTTGAAAATGCCTCATTAACTAATTGTACTTTTAATATTACATGATATTACTATAAATAAAAATGATGTTTAATTGTTGTTAATGACATTTGTATTGTTGCTTTGTGACATGTTTCATATTGTTGCCATGACAACATTTTTCCCTCCGCCGTAAAGAAATGGGAAAAAAAACTGCTGCCGGCGGAGACATCAAACTTTGACAGGATCAAGTTAGATAAGTAATGTCATCATTATTTGACGTTTGAAGAAAAAATTATTTTGACATAATATTTAAAAGTCACAATTACAATGGTTTTTAATCGTCGTCATGGAAACCAGTATCGTCGTCGTGGTAACTCATTATATTGAAAGTTTGGTTTTGACAACCTTGTCAAAGAATTTATTTGTGTATTTTCACGTATAACTCTATTTTTTGTGGCTTTTTTTCAAACGTACGGCCCTAGAAAAAATATTGTTCCTAACTCATGCGAAAAGTGTCTTTTCCGCACTCGACTGCTTGCCCGAACTCTGCTATCGCGTCGTTCGGGTCAACGGCAGTATCGTGCGTGAAAGTATCACTTTCCGCACTAGTTAGGAAATAGTATATTGTGCAACAAGTGCAGAAAGGTACTAATTTCTCACGAGTTTGAAAAGTTGCGGTACGAGCGCAAGCGAGTGCCGCAATTCAAACGAGTGAGAAATTACCTTTCTGCACGTGTTTCACACTATACTTTTTCTACAAGCACAGTTTTTCCTAAAAATAAAAATCACAATTTCCAAACGACGATTATTTATAATAGGTACCTATGTGATAAATTTTAAACTGTATTTAATTAATACCTACTAATCAATTTAAATTCCTTATAATTAAATAAATTGCACAGAAATCAGTTAAAAAATTAATGCACTGCCTTAATTTGTTTAAATTTAAACAATTATTACACATTATTGACGTTATATTTTTATGCAGTCACGGATTTACACAAAACCTACTTCATTCGACGTCTCTTGCACAGGTTGCTAAATCCTTATTGGTTATTTGATAATTATAAAATGTTTAATAAGAATAAAATTGTAAAATAAAACAGTTGTAACATCCATAATTTAGTTTATATGCTATAGTTAAATATAATAATTGTCTTATAGGTTATATATTTGTCTAAAGTTTAACCACGGATGTAAACAGAATATAACGTTACTCAGAATGCGGTAGTCCACGGATGTAAACAGAATATAACGTTACTCAGAATGAGGTAGTCAACTGTGCAGAAAAGAACTTTGCGGCACAGAAACGTCACTTTGCGGCACAGAAACGTCACTTTTCTGCACACTAATGTCAAATATCTTATATTGTGAGAAAATATCAAGTTTGCTAACATAAAACCGTGCAGAAAAGTGCACTTTGAATAGTGGTTGTAGAAAAATAACTATTTCGCGCCACGTAATATTCATATCAGAGCTTTTGTAGCTGGAATATTGTATGCGCCACTCATTTTTTACGGCGTTTAGCGGTTTTTTATTCTTGTATCAGGAGTTTTTCAAAGCTTTTTTTATAAATTAAATGTATGAAGTTGAATGCAATTTTTCTCGATTACACGTTAAGCTTTATAAATGGTCGCCTTTGTCGCATTATCTCCCGAATGATCTTGTATCCATCGAATGTACACTACATTTTTTTCTATTCGAAAGAGATTTAAAAAATTATTGGGATGGCCGGTTAATGAACTCGGATTGCCCAATGCCAGATCAAATTTAGCGTCATAACCACTACAACTACATAAACCATTTCGGGAATAATCGTTAATTCTATTATACTTTTGTAGCTTAATAACTTCTAAACGGCTTAACCGATTTTGATCACTAAACATGAGTTTGAAACGTATTGACAAGTAGCATCTGATGCATCTATGGTCAAGTATGATAACTGAAGCTATTACAGGAATTATTGAGCTTCAAAAACCGTTTTTCCCATAGGAAATAGATTTGATCATACTTATGAAGCTTATAACTTAAAAATTCGAATTTTCCCGGATATGAGGTATACACCGTCAGATTCGTCTAGAGTGTTTCTACAAACGTTCACTTATTGGCGCAATTCGTAGGTTGAAATTTTGAGTAATTGTCGAAAAACCAGTTTTTTGGCGATACTGAGTCGTGTGTATGTCTGATCTTGACGGCTTAAACACCATTTGGAAGCTTAACTCAACACTATTGATTTGGTGTATTTGCGGTTCTCCTGTCTCTTCTTGAACCGAAACCCGCCAAAAAATATGTCGTTTTGTACCTACCAAGTCCTATAGCTGGCTTATGGGTGGTCAAAAGTCACAAACTACACCGGTTCTGTATCGGTCCTGACCCCCTCTTCAAACACAGAAAAAAAAAATCAGATCGGCTTAACTTTTCCAGCCACATACATACATACATATCGACAAACATTTTCCCTTTTTTAAATAGAAATTGAATCATATTTCTGAGCACGGTAACTTTTGAATGGTATAACCGATTTTTAAAATTAGACATGCGTTAAAAAGGTAACGATCAAAGATTAAATATTAGAAGCCGCAAAGGTCGGACTTAAATTTTTGAAGTTTTTGGGAGTTTTGGGGACGAGAACGAAAAACAGGCCCTAAATAGGAAGGGCCGTAAAATCCACACCCTTGGACCAAAATTGGACCGTTCTCTGGTAATGTATATTTAACTTTGACTTCGTTTTTCTCAAATAAACCATTTTATCACTTGTACCCCTTAGAATCTAATCCCCTCAAATATAAACATAATACTACTGCAAAAGTAGTATCGTGTTACATCGGCCCCACCGTCCATCATTCTTTTTACTACATTAGTTATTTTAATTCCTACCTCTGTTGGAGTTTATTTTTCAACCAACTTTTCAACCTCATTTCCTTTACATAAATTCCAACAGAAGTTTCTTTTTGTTACATCCACAATACAGCATTTGGCTTTCGATTTCGATTTCGAAAATTCGACTTCTTCTTCTTCTTATGCCGTCTTCTAATGAAGGTTGGCGATCACTTTTTTAAACGCTTCTCTGTTTTTTGCAACGTGAAATATCTGTTCAAAACTGAGGTTAGTACAATCTCTGATATTCCTCAGCCAGGATTTCTTCTTTCTTCCCAAACCTTTCTTCCCCTCTACTCTTCCTTGTATGATGACGTGTAGAAGAGAGTATTTATCGTTACGAAGTATGTGGCCCAGATACGATGTTTTTCTTATTTTAATTGTGTTCATAAGCTTCCTGCCATGTCCAAGTCTTCTTAACACTTCTTCGTTTGAGACTTTTGCAGTCCAAGGAATTTTCAGAATACGCCTATATAGCCACATTTCGAATGCCTCCAATTTTTTACGGATTGTGCTTTTAGAGCCCAAGCTTCTACCCCATATAGTAGTTACGACCAAACATAACATTCGACGAACCTCAATCTAATGTCCATACTCAATTTCTTATTTTGTAAACAGTGACTTGAATTTTATAAATCCTTTTCGAGCTATTTCTATTCTGACCTTTATCTCCTGATCTTGATCTAATTGTGAGTTTATAATTGCTCCTAGGTATTTATAGTTCTCGATCCTTTCTATCAGTTTTTCCTCCAATGTCAGATGTATGTTGTCAACAGGGTTTTTTGAGATCACCATGAATTTGGTTTTATTTATATTCATTGTTAGTCCCATCTTCTTGATTTCTCTGTTAATGATATCTAGGAGTCTAGGAGAATTTGTAAATCGTCTATATTCTCTGCCATGATTGCGGTATCGTCTGCAAATCTTATGTTATTAATGATGCTACCTCCAATCCTTACACCTTCAGTTCTTTCCCATAGTGCTTCCTGAAATATTAGTTGGGAGTACACATTGAATAATTGTGGCGACAGCACGCATCCCTGTCTTTCGAAGATATAGAGTTTCATGATTAAGGGCCAATTTCTCATATCGAGTTCAACTCCAGTTTAACCTGAACTTCTAGTAAACGTCAGTTTAAAGTCAAAATCGTCTTTCTCAATTCGCACGTTCAACCGATGGCAGTTTAAACTTGAACGATGCTTGAACGGTGGAATTCGGCCGTTCAAAGATTTCAGAACTCAGTTCAGATGATTTCATGGACTACGCATGCGTTGTATTAACACGAAACGCTGTCATAATATAAATATATCCTATTTTGTTATATTAAGCCTAACGATAAACGATAACATTATTTTTGTTTGTATAATATTTATTTATAATTATTAAAATGACTATTTGACTATAAATACTTATATTTAACTTTATTCAAGAACAGCGTAAAAAAGGTAGTTCAAAATGGCGACAGTTTTGTACCTTTTGCCATCTATTGGCCTTTCTCGAAAGCGGTAGAACGAGCGCTGACATGAACGTGCAATGAGAAATACATTCCAAACAAAACTACAGATCACCGGTGAACCTGGTTCAACTGAACCATAGATTAACGCAGGTATGAGAAATCGACCCTAAAGGTAGACTTCCGCACCAAGCGACCGAGACAGGAGACCGCGACAGGCGACAGATAGGTCGCGATAGACCATAGTTGGTCGCTGGTCTCGGTCGCAGGCTGCAGAACTACCCTGATATAATTGCATAGAGAGCAGTCGTGGGGAGACCTCGCCTATCTGTCGCCTGTCGCGGTCTCCTGTCTCGGTCGCTTGGTGCGGAAGTCTACCTTAAGAGTTAAATGATTCATATTCAAAAACGACCATACTATCCATTCAACCATCCATCCACTCAAAGCCACTTGTAGTGGCAAATTAGATGTTTGCTAACTTTATAACTAACAGACACATTTTCTAAATAAATAAGAAGAAGACGATAAACATGCTACACAGAAGTGACAGAACTATCTGTGTAACTTAAACTGCTCTGATAAAAACACAAAAGTACCATATATGTACTCCAAGAAGAGTGACAGGATAGAGAAGATACATTTCACTGCAATGAATTATGTAACACCTTTTTCCTTCTTCTAGTGCCGACTTCATTAATGAAATGCTACAACCATTGCAAATTCGTCCCTATCCTCTACTTTTCTTAAAAGCGTGTGTGTGTGTTTAACCCGGACACTGTGTTCTTAAACGTTTGTTTAACCCGGTCCAGTGGCGAATGTTTTTCAGCCAGGATATTTGTCATCTACGAGAACCCCTTTTTCCTTGGATTTTACCCTTCATAATCAGCTGTAATAACTCGTACTTATCATTTCTAAGTATGTGCCTTATCATTTCCGTACTTATCATTTCTAAGTAATATGATCGGTCCATGGTATTTCCAAAATTCTCCTATATAGTGTATATAACATTTTATAATCCGATATCGGATTTACAGGTTGAGTCTTTGATTACTCAGAGATTCGATCTTCCGTAATCCAGACACCTAAGTATTTCATTTTGTCCAATTGTTCGATATCTTCATTTATTATCTGGATCCTTGTTATGACTTCACCCCTCTTACTGATCACCATGGTTTTAGATTTCTTTTTGTTAATTGTAAAACAAAACTGTTCCCCAGTAGTAATGATACGCTGATACGCGGAACACACATCGACACTTGGAACCGTGCGATTCTCTCAAACCGCGCAGATGCCCCCACCCCGTTCCACCCTCCGAAACAACACCGGCACACGGATATTTTTAAGGAGACCGCAAGCAGAGATCCTGAAACGACCGTTCTGGGCTCCAAATACCAGCCATGCGAGGTGAGCTAGGCAGGCCGACCTGAGTAGCGAGGTGCACCGTACTGACGTGAGTCGCAAACTTAGGCAGACCAACTCTAGCCGCAAGGCGCACCGTAGTGAAGTGATTTGCGGCTCATAAGTAAACGGAGGCCCGTGTAGAGGGCGGGCCCCCGATAAACGTATATAACATTGTTAATTTTGTTCTTCTTTTTGTTCCTACTCCTTGGAAAGTGGCCAACACCATCATGCTTTTGAAAAAAGGCAAACCCCCAACCGACGTGGAATCCTATAGACCAATTTCATTAATCAATACTCTGGGTAAAGTTCTTGAGCTAATCCTAAAAGAGAGGCTCAATAACTTTCTCGAAAACCACAATATCATACCAAAATTCCAATATGGATTCCAGTCAGGTAAATCTACTAAACATGCATTAATAGATTTCACTACCAAAGTTACTCAAACCATCAACGATGGTTCAATCGCCATAGCCACATTTCTGGATGTGCAGAAGGCTTTCGACCAGGTCTGGCACGACGGGCTTGTTCGGAAACTTCTGGACATCGGGCTACCATTGCAATTTACCAAAATTGTACACTCCTACCTCCACAACCGTACTGTCAGAGTTAAAATAGGCGATCAAAAGTCCACCCCCTTCACTCCACAAGCTGGAGTTCCCCAGGGTTCAGTCCTAGCGCCGCTGTTGTACATCATCTACAACAGCGACATCACTAACCAAAATATCCCAGGTACTCGGCTGTTTCTCTATGCGGACGACACGACTCTGCTCTCAACTACCTCTCGATACAACCCAAGACTCCTCTTCAGAAGAGCCCAGGCTCTGTTGGACGGCGTCGGCGAATGGTGTTGTAAGTGGAGAGTCACGCTGAATGCGAACAAAACAACAACAATTGTGTTTCGCGCCCCTTCTGTGTCAAATAGAATCATTTGCAATGATGACGACCAACATCCTCTGAGTCTGTTGGGAGAAAGGCTTGTTGTTAGCCCGACTGTGAACTATTTGGGAGTACTGTTTACCAGGACTCTCAATTGGGACGCAGATCTAAAGGCAACTTTAGATAGGGTAAGGAACAGGGCCAGACTTCTCAACGCTCTCTCGGGAAAAATTGGCAAGACACACAAGAAGACTCTCATTCACACTTACAAGACCTTTATTCGACCCGTCATGGAGTACAAATCATGTATCTACTCTCTTTGCTCTAGACGAAAACAAGAGAGGTTGTTGAGGACAGAGCGCAGAGTCTTGCGTAGATGTAACTATGAGCACTGGCGATATCCCTCAAACGAAATCCATAACATCTCGAACACCCCCAAAATCACCGAGAGAATAAACTCTCTGAACAGGAACTTCACAATCAAAGTAATCAACGGCCCCCCTTCCGACACACAAGAATCTCTCAAATGTTCCTGTTCATCTTCCGGCCACGTACTCCACCGAAAGCCCAAACGCAAAAAGATTCATGTTCCGTCCGCTCTAATGCAAACATGCATTGACGAACTCCCGGTGGAGTACGAAAACATCCTTGAGGCTACCCCGTTAGCCTACCGTACCCACCTCTAACATTTCCTCTTCCCTACCCCGAACAGGGAGAAGTTGGTTTTTTGCGGTTTCCCAACTTCATTGCACAATTATACCTGTTCGTCCCAAGAAAATAGCCGCAACTATTTTCTCCACTCGAACGCTCACTGTCCACGCTACGCTCAAAGCCACCTCCTGACCGCCGACGAGGGACGCAGGTTCGCCTGTCGTTGTACAATGGTTTCTAGGGAGACTGGTCGAGAGCAAAGCACGGACAGTACACGTAAATGTCTATGGAACCAACAACAATCCATCAAACTTTCTTCTCTGTTGACTTCTTAGCCTTCTGGACACCACCGTCCGGCATAACCAAGGATCCAAGAACACCAGGACACGGCGCTTGCCCCAGTGTGTTTTTCGGACTGTTTGCTTTTGCTGCCAACACTAAACATTCACCTCAAACCCTGAAGAGGACAAAATCCTAAACAGGGAAACACATTGTACGCATTTCTTCTAAAGCATTTTTCTAGACAAGCAAATCAAACAATGTAGTAGTAGTTCTTCTTTTCCAGAAGTCTACCCGGAGGAGGACTTCGCTGCGACGAATAGAATGAGATATAATTTTTTATTTATTTTGTAAATAATTAGACTGAATAGATTTATTTTGTTTTAACCTTTGTTTTATTGAGTCTGTCGTCTTAGAAGAACTAACCATCACAAGTATCACAAATTCTTTATCATTTTCAGCGATATTGACTGTATCGTCGACATAACGAATGTTATTCATATTTTCATTTTCGTGTAATACCTTAGGCAAGAATATTTTCGAATATTCCTACTCTGTCTCAAACATAATATATTTAAGGGAAAGGTGCAAAATTTCTGCTCCAATGCTATTTAAATGCATTCATTACTTTTCGAATCTTCAGAAAACTAATAAGTACAAGGTGATTCAGTGAAACGGTACGATTTGGCAACTCTGCTGACAATAAAATAGAGGAGCCGCAGACTTGCGACGTAAACATTGTGAATCTAGAGAGTGGAAAGTTTAGTTATCATGGAGACGTGGTCGGGTGAACAACGCGCATTTGCTGTGAAAGCTTATTAAAAAAGTGATGAAAGTTTTAAGCGTGTGCAACGAGCGTTTCGTTTACACTATCATTTGCCGCCCCGCGCTGCAGTTCCGTCTAACATGGCTATTAAGACTTGGGTTGGAAACTTTGAAAGTAGTGGTTCAATATCACAGATAAGAAGAGTGTTAAAACTGCTCGCACACCACAAAATATTAAAGCGGTACGAAATCCATTACATGCGAGTCGTCGCAGGGATCTTCGAGGACTCGCTTGTAATGAATTTGGCACCGCCTCAATATTCTTTGGTGTGCGAGCAGTTCTGACACTGCCACCTCTTTTTTGTGATATTGAACCACTACTTTCAAAGTTCCTAACCCAAGTCTTGTAACTTGGTCTTGTGAACAGGGCGGCAAATGGTAGTGTTAACGAAATCCTCGTTGTACACGCACAACACTTTCACCATTTTTGTAATAAGCTTTCACAGCAAATACGCGTTGTTCACCAGACCACGTCTCCATGATAACTAAACTTCCCACTCTCTAGATTTACAACGTTTACGTCGCAAGCACGCGGCTATTCTATTTTATCGTTAGCAGCGTTGTCAAATCGTACCGTTTCACTGAATCACCCTTTATTATTGAAAAATTTAAACGCAGAATGAAAGATAACGATATGGCTGAGTGTAGTAAGTCCCTGAAAATTTCTATATAATGTTTATTTTTACCCCATTCCACGAATATACGACCCTCTTGGATTATCGCGACAACGAACATTTTACTGTGCAAAATATGAATAACGAAAGTAAATTGCAAATTATATTGTTGTTTATTGGAGTAATTATTAGAGCAAAATACTTCCGTACTTCTTATGTTGCACACTAAAATATTCGTTGTCGCGATAATCCAAAACAGTCGTATATTCGTGGAATACACCATAATAAGTTATAGGGGTAAAAAAGAAGAGAGAGAACTATTTGTTTATTCTAAGGGACCTTCTACCCTCGGTAACAATGTAAACCTTTAATCTGCGTTTAAATTTTTCAAAAATATTTATTAGTTTATTCAGGATTAAAAAAAAATGAATACCATGTCCGTAGTGATATTTTCCAAAGCGAACATTCGCTGTCTTTGTCATACAATGCACTCAATCAAACAGAATGTGGTGACAAGAAAGTGACAAACACTAAATATTTGACACGTCTACAGGAATATTTTGAGTTGTTTATTAAATAATATTTATAGTGTTTTTGATAAATAATTGATTTAAAACATGAAATGAATAAAAATAAATTTATTGTTTATTATTTATGGAAGATCCAAGCAGAGAATACACCAGGATATATTCTGTGATCCAAGTATTTTGTTTTTAAAGATGTTCTCAAAAATTATCTAGGCGTTCCATAGTATCAATATATATTAGTAAATAATAACTTTGTCTCTTTTCTCGAGTATTAATTTTTATTGTGTAGTATTGGTGTAATACATAATTAGTGAAAAAATGATCATATTAATTAACTGAATTAATAGTGTAAGCACTTAAATAAGTAACGGTTATCCAAGAACATTCAAAAGCCATCTCTAAGTTAATGATGACAATGTCATTGTCAACTAATCTCCATACGAGTGAGAATTTTAAATTAAATTTGCCGTGCCAAGAAAGAAAAAGTAGGGATAGCCGTAAAATATTTGCGTCTACGCTCTTAAAATTCCTAAATTGTACCAATTCCAGTTTCATTTTTCATTAAACTCCTGTAGGCTGACTTTTATACCATAGTATACATTTTTAGCTAATGCGTATTGTATGTTCCATTTTGGATTATAAATGCATTTTGTACGAATCTGCGAGCAACGTAAATGTCAAATCTATAAACCGTATTCAATGCGAATGTTTGAGAAATGTACTTATTGGAGCAAATCAATGCATGCCTACGAATACGATATTGGCCGAATGTGATGAAATTTCATTAGAAATCAGATGATGTTTCGTGATAACAAATTCACGAAATATACGTGATCAATAATTTACGATTTGTCCTACTGTGATTGAATAGTACAAATATGTAGATTGCAGAGCAAAGGATCTGTTTACTTTGAGCATATACTTATTTATAGAGAAAAAGACAACGAGAATAACTTGAAAACGGTAATGTTATTTACAGAAAATAGAGCTATTAAAAATAAAACTTCAGAAGCGATAATATTAATATTCTTGTTATACATTAGGGGGGGGGGCTAAGCCATTAAGGGTCATCTTGGTTTAGACTGTTGTAGGGATGGCGGTTTTTGACAAAACACCGGTTTTCGGTTATACCGGTTTTTTTTGTTACGGTTTAACCTGGCGTTTATAACCGGCCAAAAAAACCGGTTTTCGGTTTTTTTAATCCAATAGGTTACAATGTTACATTTACAATGCACTTTAGTTTGAGATACTCCACTCGACTCGATAGTCGACATAAATGTGATCAAAATTAGTACTATCGAAAGAACATCAATATCAATATAAATAAAACACAATTTTTAATAAAACCACTTTATTCTATTAATTATTATATTTTATTATTATATTGTTATTAAATATAATATAGCGTAAGATCAATATATAACCATTTCAAAAAAAAATTCCCAGACTCTTTCAAATGGGATTTAAAAAAAATAATATCAACATAAATATTTTACTTAAAAATAAATGGGATAATGCAATTTATCTTTTATTTTTATACCATCAAAAAAAATTATCATCTATATCTTTTAACAAGTTTGTATATTTGTAAACAATAGGTACATTTTAACTCATTTAATACTTCCTGTATGGGTGTATCGTTTTGAAAACGTAGGGAAATCCTTGGAGATTCGAATTCGTAATCGGTAATTCAATATTCATAGTCAGAACATTATTTTGGTAATCAGAAAAAGTCATTCACCCACTTTCAATGTCGAGAGTCAAGTGTTAAAAATAGATGATGCTTGCGTCTACTTCGACCAGATCACTTCTTATGTAAATATTATGATTACAAATACCTCTTCAACGAAATATTATTATAAAACTTGACTGTTTCTGGCTGATGTGAGTTTGCACTTTCAGTTTGCTTCTGTATTTATAAAATATAATTTGAATTATGGTTTTGTTTGGAATAATTACTTGATAATAATAATTATGATTGGGATCCAAAATAATAAATAACCTAATCCTAATCACCGTAAAAACCTAATAACCGGTTTTTACCTTAAAAAGAAAAAACCGGTTATAACCGGGACAAAAAAACAACCGGTAAAACCGGTTATTGCTAAGTAAAAAACCGGTTTTAGGTTTAAACCGGTAGGTTTTTCCCATCCCTAGACTGTTGGGATTTTTTTTATTTCTATCGATTCTCTGCTTTCACTTTTTCTGTGTTATGTTTCTGATTTCTATGTTAGTTAGCATCGTCTTTTGGTTCAGGTTTATTGTATGTCCTGTATTTGCAACGTGTTGTGCAAGGGATGACGTTTTTCTCTCTTTTCGATGGAACTTCGGTGTTTTCCTTGTCCAACATGGATTTTTTGGTTGGTTTCACAATCTCCACATGGAATCTCGTATACTTCTTGATTTTCTAACGATATTTTGGTTTTTGCTATTGGTAAAATAGTCGAGATTTTTCTGTCCATGTTAAATGTCGTTTTTATTTTGTATTTTCTCAGCACTCTGAGTGCAACATGTCGCAAATACAGTATATGTAATAATCCTGAACCAAGAGACGAGACTAACACAGAAATCAGAAGAAAAAGTGAAATCAGAGAATCGATAAAATAGAAAAAATTGTCTAAACCATAGTCTAAACATAGAAAACGGAACTGAAGAAAAAGACCAAAATTAATCAGGCAACGACATCGACATCAGGAGTCTTACCCCTCCTGACCCTCCAACCTGTACAGAGCCAATAGCAAGAGCCAGGAACCATTCGGGGGAAGCGGGTCAAAACATGAAAAACGTCTGGAAGCTCCAGAAAATGCTAAGAGGCGACAGAAAACCTATCCCCCCATTACATGGAGCAAACGGCATGGTATACTCCATAGAAGAAGAAGCTGAGGCGATAAGATCCACACTCGAAAGTGAATGCAGGCTAAACTTCCATGAAGACGAGGACGACGACTTCTTAAAAGAAGTCGAAGAGCAAGAAGAAAGACCAGAGGGTCCAGAAGACATCATCCCCCCAACATCACCGGAAGAAATAAACGAACACATAAGAAACAGTTCACCGAGAAAAGCGCCTGGTCTAGACGAAATATCAAATAGAGCCCTAAAATACCTTCCCAGAAGAGCTATAGTGTATTTTACAAACATAGTGAATGCGATATTAAGATACATTTATTTATTTATTTTTTATTTATTTATTTATTATTTATACATATGACCTGGCCTCTAGTGACTAATCCAGGTCGTTTTTTCCTGATGGGATTACAGATATTTTTTTTTATATTTTTACATTTTTTACTCAACTATTAAATCTATTTCAACAATAACAATTTGCCATAATCTCTTAATTACGTATAACAAACAAATTTAAATAAACAATTTAAAATATTTTTGGTACTATCAACTCCCTTCTAAGTTATAAAGACAGTCCCTCTATTTTCAGAAGAGAGTTGGTAGTTTTTTTTTTTTTTTTTATTTTTATGAATTATGTATTGAATTATTATTTTTATTTATTTATTTTATATTTAATTATTATTATTATAATTGTAAATATCTATTTTTGAATTTATATTTTATTTTATTTATTTTAACTTTATCTTACTCAACTTCATCAGGGTTGGATTATTGGTTGTCTTCTTCTATTATTATAGATTTCTTGTTGTTTTTTAGATATTATTTGTGTGAGATTGTTTAATATTTCAAAATATTCTTCATTTTGTAATATATCTCTTATTTCAATTCTTTCTAATCTTCTTCTCATTTCTCTGTGTTCTTCATTTTCTATAGTATTTTCACAATGTAACACTATATGTTCTGGTGTACCTAGTTCTCCACATTCACAATATGCATCATCTTTTAAGTTAAATCTTTCCAAATATGTTGGGTACGGTCCATGTCCTGTTAAAAAGTGTATTAAACCTTGTTTTGGATTAAAATAATTTGGAATGTTTTCTAATATTGGTATAAAATTGTATAAACGTCTAGATTTTGTTGAATTTTCCCATTCATTTTGTCTTTTTCTATTTATTATTTCTTTTAATTCTCTTTTATTTCTTATATCTAATCCTATTATTTGTATTATTTTTTCATATTTTTCTTTTTTTAGCCAATAATTACATGCTCTTTTTTGTGTTTCTAAATGCATTGGCATTACTCCAGTTAAAACTGTGAGTGCCTGTGTTGCAGTTGTTCCAAATGCTCCCGTCATTCTTACAAGAAATCCTCTCTGAGCTCTATTTAATTTTTCTGCGTTTTTTTTATTTATTAATCTATGTGCCCATACACTTGAACCGTACCCTAAAATTGATGCAAGTATTGTACTTAGGTATATTCTCATCTGTCGGAACGAAATTCTATATTCCTTCTGTGCTAGACTAGCAATGCTATGCATGATCTTTGTTGCCTTTTCACAGACACAATTCATGTGTTTTGTAAATAATTTTTGTTCGTCTATTATAATACCTAAATATCTTGTTTCCATTTTTCTTTTTATTGTTTTCCCTCTAATTTTTATAATTGGATCTCTTTCTAAATTTCCTTTTATTAAACTATATGTTGTTTTTGAATCTGATATTGTTAATTTTACTTTATTCATCCAATCATTTACTCTTATTAATACTTCATTTGATTTATTTTCTAATTCTCTTCTTGAGTTTGCATCTATGATCAACAACAAATCATCTGCATATGCTATGCTTCCAAGTACTTCAGGATCTATAGTCAATTGTTCCAACAGTTCCTCTAGCATTACATCCCAGAACATAGGTCCACAAACTGATCCTTGTGGATATTAAGATACAAAAGATTCCCAAACAGATGGAAAAAGGCCCATGTCATCATGATCCCAAAACCTGGCCAAAACTACACGTTCCCACAGAACTACAGGCCAATCAGCTTACTCCCAGCGATCAGCAAAATAGTGGAAAGAATCATCCCCAGAAGACTGCAAGCGGAAACAAACAGACTAGAGATAATCCCAGAAGCTCAATTTGGATTCAGAGCAGAGCACTCCAGTGAGCTACAAGTACTCAGACTAACTGAGTACATAGCAGCTGGGTTCAACGACAAGCAGTACACTGGAGCAGCATTCCTGAACGTAAGCAAAGCTTTCGACAGAGTATGGCATAAGGAGCTCATATATAAAATGCGAGGCTATGGGTACAGCGGGGTGATGACGAGGCTGATCTCTTCGTACTTGGGCGACCGGAGCTTCAGAGTTCGGATAGGACAAGTCCTGTCCGAGCTCGGGAGCCCGGAAGCTGGGGTACCGCAGGGAGTAGTCCTGTCACCCCTATTAAACACAATATATACCGCAGACGTACCATTAGAACTCCGGGCGTAGAACTCCGGGTACCATTATGAGCCTCTACGCAGACGACACAGCGATAGCGGCCAAACATAGAAACGTAGACATAGCAGTGACCAATCTGCAAACAGCGTTAGAAGACATAGAAGAATGGAGTATAAAGTGGAAGATAGCTATCAACTCCGAGAAAACGCAAGCGGTACTATATAAGAAAGGAAGACAACAGCCAGAAGAACAACTGACGGTGCAGAACACCCCCATCGAGTGGAAAGACGAAGCCAAATATCTAGGAGTCATCATGGACAAAGGATTAACCTTCAAGAAACACGTAGAAGCCACAGTCCAAAAAACCAACATGGCAAGAGCAACACTAAGAGGACTAACAGGAAGGAGAAGTAAACTAAGACTTACCACAGCTATTT
Organism: Diabrotica virgifera virgifera; assembly: GCF_917563875.1. Taxonomy (NCBI): domain Eukaryota; kingdom Metazoa; phylum Arthropoda; class Insecta; order Coleoptera; family Chrysomelidae; genus Diabrotica; species Diabrotica virgifera. The sequence continues at coordinate 50,802,074 of NC_065448.1, forward strand.
CTCAGTCGGAATTATTATTTTTAATTAGTTGGTTTGATTTAGATGAGCATGAGACATTGTAACCCTTATAGTAGGGTTATATTTTTTTTGGTACAAAAATTTGATTGATGAAGAGAAAGGAGTAGTGAGAAACGGCTTAACAAGTTAAAATTAGAATGAAGATAACAAATTAATTATGAGGATGAGGATGAGACGTAAAAGCTCAGGAAGTGGAGATCGGCTTATTTTCGTGCTGTTGTTTAGGGGAGAAAGAGATAGTGATAAAGGAAGAAACCAGAAAAATTAAAAAGTAATGAAATACTTAAAAGAAAAGAACTGACCTATGATCAATAAACCAAAGATGGGCGCCAGAAGTAAATGCCTTTTAGAGCCTTTACTTCGTTGATAGAACAGTGTGGGAGACTAGAAAAGAGAGAGAGAGATATAGAGAGAGAGATATATAGAGAGAGATATAGAGAGAGATATATATATAGAGAGAGAGAGATATAGAGAGAGAGAGAGAGGGGGAAAGAGAGAGAGAGAGAAAGAGAGAGAGAGAAATAAGGAGAAAGATATAAACAATCCAAATAACTTAATCCTGAAATAAAATATTATATGAACACATATAGTTGAGAGATATCAGGTGCAGGTGAAATGATACAAACCCAATAGGTATACCTTATTTTTATTGTGTAAAAAAAATACCTAGATATATGTAAAGTAAGATTTTGGTAACTAATGTATATATATATATATATATATATATATATAATGTAAAATTTCTAGCTAAAAATATAAATAATGTATAATAATGTAAAACATTGGCTTGCAAGATGAATATATAATAGTAAAATTTAATTAATAATATAAATAATGAATATGAGTAATGTTAAAATTTTGGTTGCCAAGATATAAGCAGATAACGTAAAAGTTTCCGACTATTAAATGATTTCTATGAGTTTACGTTTCTTTCAGATACAAACAATAAAGAGACAGAAAAACAATAGTGAGTGCTAGTCAACAGAACCAGATGATATTCTTCATAATACCGTATTAATATACTTGTATATTATCTACCACAATACCTAAGTTATTATGTAATGAACCCTATAGAGACCAATGCTCTAGGTCTATAAGTACTTATGTTCCCTTACATGCATTGAGATTTAGATGAAAAATTGACAAAATATTATTTGTTGTGTAGACACAACCGATAGTAAAAGATATGATAAGGGAAGTTAAAAAATAATCTAATGCTTAACAACAAATGTAGAATAAATATATAATATATTGCGGAACACAATTCGGTCTATAAATGAGAACATTAATTAAGTACACTTATCTTTGTTCCAATCTAGATGAAATTCCTTCAGCTCTAATTCCAAGTGTTGGCTTATGGACGTGCCGGTTTATCAGACGGTAAGCGGCTCTATGAGTATACACATCTTAGGGAAGATTTACGTTCCAGATAATTAATAGGAATGTTATTCTTAATGCATTTTCCATATAAGTTGTCTTTGTGGGATATTAAAAGCTTGGTTCTATTTTATAATTCTCTAGGTACGGCTAAAAAGAGAGGTTCTCATTAGGTATCTAGAAATTTTTTCCTGGATACAAGGTGAGACAGACCGGTTACAAAAGATAACCGAACATATTCTTCCACATAAATGGGAAGGTCATTTATCCAAAATGAAATTACATTATTACTTAAGTAATATATTTCTAAAAGTAGCTTTGCTAGATTTGACTTTTTAAGGTATAAAATTATTCATTTTGATATATGTGTTTCCTAAATTTCCAAAAGAAATTTTTAAAATAAAATCACTTACCAGACGTTCATTTTAGGTATATTATATCTTTACAGATATATTTAGCTTGCTTTGTAATTGCAATTCCAAAATAGATTTATTGAATATCTCCTATTCTTTTATGTATGACATCTGCCGTTTTTTCTCCAACACATATTTGTCTGTATTTGACCTTCTTAAGTCGTTGGTTAGCTAGCACTAATTCTGTTTTCATTTTCCTACCTCGATCGTAAGGTAACTTTTTGTTATTCGATGTTAATTATTACGGTTGTCGGGAGTGGCTACTCGTAAACGTAGCGGAACGCTACATTCCCCCTCCACTCGATATAATTTTCCTTCAGAAAATTATTCTGGCAAAAACCAAAACGAAGTTTATTCTTGGCAGGGTTAGTACTTTAATATGGGTCAGGAGTAGTAGCTCCTAGCAGTTGTAGCTGTAGTTACAGTCACAACCACTCCACAAAGTTAAAGATAGGATTAGTACATCAACTAACTAATCTAATCTAACCTAAAACATTAATTTTGAATTTGGCTCAAAGTGGGTAAACATCCACATTATACCACATATTTACACAAGGGAAATAAAAGGCAACACTTCTCATGCTTCCGAGCATGGAAGAGTGCGGGCACAAAAGTATGACACACTTGTGTGGATCCAACACAAGAGTGCATCAAGGTAAGTTCCCAAGATTCCGGAACCGGTATGGTTTACGGAGATCGCGAGAAAGGAACTTTTCCTTCCTTAACGTAGACAAGGACTAGTCTGATGATCTGCATCCAGACTTTATTTACGAATGAACCGTATACTAGGTATCTTAAAGTTTACTAATAGTTATTCTTGTTGTACCATTACTTACATCAATTAAACTTATTAAATCGTTCACATTAAAGGCTTAGATTACACGTAACCCCAAATTGTGATCAACGTGAACTAAAGGTACTAGAAAAAAATATTCCTGACTAAAACAAAGTATCCACCCAACTACATAAAGAACCATTAAATTTGGCCTTACTCACTATCGGACTCACTATCGATTTGGATATTAGCACCTAAGTTAATCCAAAGATGAACACAAAATTTATTGTTGACATATTCAACCGAGAGTAACCAGGATATTCTCCAACCGATTCAAAACATGGTATCAAAGATAACTTAAGGTAAGGAAATAGAGATGTAACATAACTCTCTTAGGTAAGATAAGATAAGATAAGATAAGATAAAGTGAAGTACGATACGCTAAGTTAAATATATTATATATCCAATGCAGATATAAACCAGGTAGTTAAGAATGCACAGCAAAACAAAAAATGGACAAACAAAACAGTTCCACAAATGGATAGCCATTATCGTATCCATCCAAATATGGTTCCGTCAGTATAATTCATAATCCATTCCCGAATTGACTTAATATAATCACAGGTAATAATCATTGAAAGGTAACCTAAAGATAACCTAACTTAATATCTGTATCCGATAAATCTATAGCCTAAGGCTACAGCTGATTTCAGTGTACGATATACCAAAACGTTTGATAATCAGTGTATTTTTATACTAACACATGTATAAGCATCAACACAAGTAAGTTCTTAACTACAATTTCTCAAAGGTAAAACTAAAATTTAAGAACCAAAATCAAACAATTTCATCTGAAACCGTATATTTATAGATCAGTTCCTAAAATTAATGACAGAAGAGGTCCGAACTGGACTACTATAGTGGACCAATGCGTAAGAAAACGAAAACCAAATATTAGAGTAGTCACTAAACAACAGCTAATGAATGTATTTTCCAAAATTATTGATATAACAACCATCAACGAAATTAATATTAAAGATATTGGGTTATCGCCTTGTACAAGAAAAAAATCCATTGTATAACTTGATGAAGACTTAACCTATGCTACTGAACCGAAGATGGTCAACGACCATATTCGCCACATAGCGACTCCAGGTAAAAGTACATCCATCACAAAATATAGCATGGATTACGAAATCCGCCAACGATCTAGTCCGGAATTTGATCAACGAATTCGAACCCACGTATTATGCTTAGATACACCTATATACCCATATACAACAAAATTTACTAATAAAAGTGAAAGGACAATATTTAAAAGAAATTTACCTATAACAGTCTAATATTTTGAGAAGTGATAATAATGGAATACCCTGTATAATGCATTTATTACACCAGACAAATGTTATGACATTCCCTGTGCAAACGCTGAGTCCATAATATATGTGAACAACTTAACTATTAAAGGTAAAATCAAGAGCAGAGGTAAAAATAATAATTACCAAACAGCAAAAATAAGAGTTTTTTTTTAGGAAACTAGCAAGTTGCAGACTGCGATAAAAGGTTCCAAAATTAATGCAGAACGCAAGTTAATACCTAATCATCCTCTGAGGTCGAGGACTCAGAATCCATGACTGTTTTATCAGGTAGGAGATCTTTGACATGAAAACGACCAATTCGTTTATTGGACGAATTGTCTTTTAGTTCATAGACAAGAGGCGATATGACTTTTAAAACCGTACATTGAATATACTTCTGACAAAATTTCGCCGCTATGGCATCATTTTTACTTGATTTCACAAAATTTCGTTTTAGGACTCGGTCTCCAGGATAAAAACGTAACGGTCTTTTCCTTAAATTATAATATTTCTGGGAACGTAAATAAGAAGATTTCAATCTCTTCCGAATATCGGCAAATATAGGGGGTAGGTTTTGGAGATCCTCTAGTCGATGAAGATTCTCAGAAACTTGTGGTAAAGTAGTTGCATTATCGGAAATTAAACCAAAATAATCGCCTGAGAGAGGAACATTTCGACCAAAGTTAAGATACGCGGGAGAACATTTAGTGACCTCGTGAGTGGAAGTCCTTATGGCTTGGGCAACAGAATGAATGTATTGATCCCACGACCTATGGTCCTCAAATGTATAAGACCTTAAAGCGGTAACAATACTACGATTTACACGTTCTGAGTGGTTCGCTTGAGGGTGATATGCAGCATTATAGAAAATCTTCTGCACCCTATATTTGGACATAAGAGTCTTGAAAGCGTTCGAGATAAATTGGGGCCCATTGTCACAGGAGACAATTTGAGGAACGCCAAATACTAAAAATACTTGTTCTTCCAAATACTTAATAATTGCTGGGACTGTGGCTTTCCGAAGAGGGCAAACCAAAGGAAATTTGGTGAAATAGTCCACTACTACGAGACAATAAGTATTTCCTGTATAGCTACGAGGGTATGGACCAATTAAATCGAGAGAAATCATCTGCCAAGGGAAATTAATATTTCTAAAAGAACCCATAAGACCAGCTTGTGGTAAGTTACTTGGTTTACAAGTAGCACAAACTATGCATTTAGAGATGTACCTTTTAATGGATTTGCGCATGCCAGGCCAATAATATAACTCAGCAATACGGTGGTAAGTTTTATAGAAACCAAAATGGCCAGCAGTAACTTCGTCATGACACATACGCAAAATATTTTCCCTGTTTGGCGTAGGTACAACTATTTTCCATTCGGTCATATTCGATAATACCTCAACAGGACTTAAAATGTGTTTGTACAGCACATTGTTCTCCACCTTAAAATCGGGATATCTTTGTGGGTCTTGAGTAACCTTATCGACCATATTTTGATACCACGCATCAGGAGTTAACGAAGATAGATCTAAAACATTAATATCAAAAACACGGGAAAGAGCATCAGCAACCACTACTCCGGCTGCCTTTCGATGGACAATCTTATACGAATAGGCAGTCAGTTTACATATCCATCGGGAAAGTCTCTGAGAAGGGTTTTTCATGCTGTGAAGCCATACCAAAGAACTATGGTCCGTAATTATCGTGAAATTACGACCCTCTAAATAATAACGAAAAGCTTCTAAACCCTGAATAATAGCTAATAGTTCTTTCTCCGTAGTCGAATAGTTTTTCTGCGCCTTATTCAGTTTCTTACTTGTATAAGCTATTGGGTGTTCAGAGCCATCTTTCACCTGAAATAGCACGCCACCAGAAGCGGTGTTAGAACAATCGGTCATCAGATAAAAATGTTCGTTAAAATTAGGTGAGATCATGACTGGAGCGCTCGTTAGTGCATCTTTAACGCGCCTAAACGCTTCATCGGCCTCAGGAGTCCAAATAATCGTTTGGCCTTTTTTCCTATCCTTCAGAAGATCAGTAAGGGGTGATAGTAAGGTAGAATAAGACGGAACAAACCGACGATAATATCCACACATGCCTAAAATTCTGCGAACTTGGGTGGTAGTTTTTGGGATGGGAAAATCTCTTATAGCGGCGACCTTTTCAGGGTCTGTCCTAAGACCCTGGTTATCAACCATATAGCCTAAAAACTTCAAACTTGGTCGACAAAATTGACATTTATCAAGATTAACCGTTAAATTGGCCTCTTTTAACCGGACAAATAATTTATTCAAAATTTCGATATGAGTAGAAAAATCCGGGGTGACTACCAAGATATCATCAAGATAATAAAACACGTAGGGCTCTAACTGAGGACCTATTACTATATCCATGAGACGACACATAGTTTGGGGAGCAGATACTAACCCAAAAGGCATTGTTACAAATTGAAACAATCCTTTACCATTGACGGCAAAAGCGGTATATTTCCTACTTTCAGTACTAAGAGGTATTTGTAAAAAAGCTTTTGAAAGATCTATAGACGATATGAACTTCGAGTTTTGAAGTTTGCTCAAGATAATATCAATTCGAGGGATCGGGTAAGCATCCCGATTTACTGTGATGCTGTTTAACTTACGTCCATCAAAACAGACCCTAAATGATCCATTCTTTTTTTTCGTGAGCCATAATGGACTACTATAGGAAGAGGTAGACGGTTCGATGATATTAAGTTTAAGCATTTCATCAATCTCTTGGTCTAAATCTTTTTGCCACGCTTGGGGTATCGGATATTGGTATTGCCTAAATGGTGTGGGATTATTCACTTCAATAGAATGGGAAAGCAAGGTAGTACGGCCTAACTTATCCGTAGAGGAGATAGAATTAAACTTGGAGATAGTTTCTTGTAACTGATTTTGTTCCTCATTTGATAAACTAGAAAAATCTTGTACGGCATTCAAGCTCGAAATATTAAATGAAGATATAGACATAGAAAAATCAGAGCAGTTAAGTGTGCTATTAAAAACATTAAGAAAGTCCATTCCAAGGATAACTGAATTTTGCACTGAGGGGATAACATAAAAAGTAACATTTCTGCGTATATTCGCTACAGAGACTTTTGTTACGAATTTTCCCGTGATGGGTTGTACAGTGCCATCAGCAGTCGATACTTGAAGAGAAGAAATCGGGTTAACTTTGACTTTATCGTTGTCTATTAAACGAAGAGATAAAGAACCTAGTAAAGATATGTTTGAACCACTGTCTAGAAGTGCTAAACAAGATTGACCTAATACTTCGATAGGGAGATACGGACGATTATCGTTATGTTTCCTAACTAATAGAGAATTTAAATCTAAGGTTGTTTTATCAATCACTATGGTGTTGCCAGAAAATTGAGATAAAGGTAGACAGGTATCTCCTTCCTTAATTTTTCTGGAAGAAGAAGGTAAAGGTAACGGAATTAACGCAGAGTTAAGTTCTTGCTCGAGACAAGGAGATGGGAGATTTAATGAAGATACTGAGAAAGAAACACTATCATTATCTGATTCGACATTAAAGGGTGTCTGCTTCAGATAACTTAATCTTGAGATAGGTTGTTGTTTGAAGTTGTTGTCTTTTTGGACGAAATACCTTTCCCTTTTCGACTGGTAGAAGGTACGGGAGGGCTTGACGTGTTGAGTCCTGTATTGTTTATGGAAGTTACGGAATTCCCTGATGGAGAGACTGTCAGAGGAGGGCTCAGGGTACAATCCTCTAAACGACCGTTTCCCTGACAATTCCTACACCTGGGTTTAGTGGTATTTTCAAGGCCACACCCAAAACAAAAGGGACGCAATCTGGGGTTTGGGCATGCAGAGAAGGCATGTCCCTGAGTATAACAATTCCAACATACGATCGTGGAGGTAACGGTAGATACATTGTGTTTCGGTACTTTATTTTGCCATGATCGATTTCGTGAAAAGGAATTCTGACTAGAAGACGGGAAAGGACGAGACGAAACTACAGTTGAGGGTTGATTAGACCAAGAAAATGTTTCTTCTAACCGCTTACATTTTTCCGTAAGTTCGTCGATACTACGGATTTCTACAAGAGCTAGTTGAGAGTGATATGAGGGTAACAAAGATTTCATGATGATTCTTACCTTTTCGGATTCCGTGAGAGGAATGTCAAGACGACTACACAACCCAAGGATGTTGTTGATAAACATAGTAACGGGTTCATTCTGGAGTTGTTTCCGCTTTTTAATGTCATCCAAAAGATCATCTTGGTAGGAATATGGTAGGAAATCAGCTTTAAGTTTTTGCACCAGATCTTTCCAGCAAGAAAGGCTAGAGCGATTATTCATAAACCAAGTGAACGCAGGACCGGTAAACAACTCAGCGGAGGCTGCAAATAAGTCATCCTCTGGAATACATCTAGAGATTCGCAAACATTCAACTTTCTCTAAGAAAGCGACAACAGTATCACGATCACCTGTACCAGAAAAAGAAATACCCCATTTATGAACTTGGGCAGATTTAGAAAATGGGAAGGGTGACGCATTGTGTATGGGTGCATTTGGAGTGGAGGTAGCAGCTGGGTTTCCCCGAGCATCGAGGTCACCTTCAATATCCAAGATTTTGACTGCGACGGTTTTCTGGTATAATTCCTGTTCATCGGTATCACACTCTAAGCGACTTACTCGTTCAGATAAATGAGCTACTCTAGACGACAATCTAGCAAAGGTAGGATCCAGTATTGTACCCCTGAATATCCCGATTTTCTGGGTAAGGTCTTTCAGTGTGTCCTCAATCTCCTCCTTATGTTTGTCAAAGGGAATACAGGAGGAAGAAATTTGCCGAAAACTCCTATTTTCCTTCTCCTGTCGCAGAGCTCCACGCAATATTTTGCGTTTAGCCTCGACGGTAGGATATTCAGTAACATCAATACTTCGGATTTTAAGCTCGTAATCTAACTCTTTTACCAGTAAATGATCAACTTTAAAAGTGGACATTTTAAAAAAGAAACTTTCAGTATCAAGACAAAACACCCCAATGAAGGTTAGATAGATAAACTCAATAAAAAAAAATTTTACAACTGGCACAAAGCCCGCAAATTTAATCGCATACAGTAATCTAAAATTGAGATAGAAATCAGAACCTAATAAACATATACCTATAACCCAAAATATATAATTGTGTGGATACAAGTGCCAGTACAGGATATCATAATAATTATAAGATACCAAAAAATATGTAACGTATAAAAATGTAAAAATTCAGTTTATTAAATATTAACGTCACCTTCAATAAACATTTATATATTACCTTTTAACTTATGTTCGTATACCACCCAACAATTCATGCTATATCCTCAATTCTAAAATAATTTCCCTTACACCTGTATACTCTCTCAAAAAAAAAAACAAAATGATACACTGCTACTATCAACTTTTTCTTTTTTTTTTTCCAAAACAACAACAAACTGTAAGTGATAATTCGCAATAACCAAATTGAATAAGAGAATGTAGTGTAACTAACACTAAATCACCACCTAAATGAAAACAACGGCTCCACGATGGGCTCGCCACTTTGTAACCCTTATAGTAGGGTTATATTTTTTTTGGTACAAAAATTTGATTGATGAAGAGAAAGGAGTAGTGAGAAACGGCTTAACAAGTTAAAATTAGAATGAAGATAACAAATTAATTATGAGGATGAGGATGAGACGTAAAAGCTCAGGAAGTGGAGATCGGCTTATTTTCGTGCTGTTGTTTAGGGGAGAAAGAGATAGTGATAAAGGAAGAAACCAGAAAAATTAAAAAGTAATGAAATACTTAAAAGAAAAGAACTGACCAATGATCAATAAACCAAAGATGGGCGCCAGAAGTAAATGCCTTTTAGAGCCTTTACTTCGTTGATAGAACAGTGTGGGAGACTAGAAAAGAGAGAGAGAGATATAGAGAGAGAGATATATAGAGAGAGAGATATAGAGAGAGATATATATATAGAGAGAGAGAGATATAGAGAGAGAGAGAGAGGGGGGGAAAGAGAGAGAGAGAGAGAAAGAGAGAGAGAGAAATAAGGAGAAAGATATAAACAATCCAAATAACTTAATCCTGAAATAAAATATTATATGAACACATATAGTTGAGAGATATCAGGTGCAGGTGAAATGATACAAACCCAATAGGTATACCTTATTTTTATTGTGTAAAAAAAATACCTAGATATATGTAAAGTAAGATTTTGGTAACTAATGTATATATATATATATATATATATATATATATATATAATGTAAAATTTCTAGCTAAAAATATAAATAATGTATAATAATGTAAAACATTGGCTTGCAAGATGAATATATAATAGTAAAATTTAATTAATAATATAAATAATGAATATGAGTAATGTTAAAATTTTGGTTGCCAAGATATAAGCAGATAACGTAAAAGTTTCCGACTATTAAATGATTTCTATGAGTTTACGTTTCTTTCAGATACAAACAATAAAGAGACAGAAAAACAATAGTGAGTGCTAGTCAACAGAACCAGATGATATTCTTCATAATACCGTATTAATATACTTGTATATTATCTACCACAATACCTAAGTTATTATGTAATGAACCCTATAGAGACCAATGCTCTAGGTCTATAAGTACTTATGTTCCCTTACATGCATTGAGATTTAGATGAAAAATTGACAAAATATTATTTGTTGTGTAGACACAACCGATAGTAAAAGATATGATAAGGGAAGTTAAAAAATAATCTAATGCTTAACAACAAATGTAGAATAAATATATAATATATTGCGGAACACAATTCGGTCTATAAATGAGAACATTAATTAAGTACACTTATCTTTGTTCCAATCTAGATGAAATTCCTTCAGCTCTAATTCCAAGTGTTGGCTTATGGACGTGCCGGTTTATCAGACGGTAAGCGGCTCTATGAGTATACACATCTTAGGGAAGATTTACGTTCCAGATAATTAATAGGAATGTTATTCTTAATGCATTTTCCATATAAGTTGTCTTTGTGGGATATTAAAAGCTTGGTTCTATTTTATAATTCTCTAGGTACGGCTAAAAAGAGAGGTTCTCATTAGGTATCTAGAAATTTTTTCCTGGATACAAGGTGAGACAGACCGGTTACAAAAGATAACCGAACATATTCTTCCACATAAATGGGAAGGTCATTTATCCAAAATGAAATTACATTATTACTTAAGTAATATATTTCTAAAAGTAGCTTTGCTAGATTTGACTTTTTAAGGTATAAAATTATTCATTTTGATATATGTGTTTCCTAAATTTCCAAAAGAAATTTTTAAAATAAAATCACTTACCAGACGTTCATTTTAGGTATATTATATCTTTACAGATATATTTAGCTTGCTTTGTAATTGCAATTCCAAAATAGATTTATTGAATATCTCCTATTCTTTTATGTATGACATCTGCCGTTTTTTCTCCAACACATATTTGTCTGTATTTGACCTTCTTAAGTCGTTGGTTAGCTAGCACTAATTCTGTTTTCATTTTCCTACCTCGATCGTAAGGTAACTTTTTGTTATTCGATGTTAATTATTACGGTTGTCGGGAGTGGCTACTCGTAAACGTAGCGGAACGCTACAACATGACAGTTCAAATAAAACACTAGATAACTATAGAGAATATAATGTCAACAAAATTTTAAGTCCCTTTTTACATACAAATATTAATTTTGATTTCAATAGTTTATAAGAACAAAAGTAAGTAATTAATTAAAAAAAAAAATAAACCAGAACCAGCTGTTTCCTTCACATAAATATAAAAATCATTGTATTTTAGTCCCCTTTTTAGACCCCTTAACCCAATCTAAATTGTACCTTGTTCTTTCTTGTTTTCTCCCATAAAATAAAATAAAATCTATTACCGTCCTTATTTCCTTCAATAAAAAAAAATCATTTGCCTGGATAAACACACTGCAATCTTCCTTAAATTTTGTCAAAATGTCACGTCAAATATCGAACTTCTAAATAAATCTGCCAAATTTATTATTTCCAATATACTGAATAAATGTAAATCTGGTAAATAAATGTACTTCTATTACTTCTTTAAAGCCTCAGGATCGATAAATACATACAATTACTGAATACCGGAACACCCTAGCAAAAGAAAAAGAAAATAAAAATAACTGAACTAACTTCTTAAAACTGAGAACCAATAAACTGAACAAAAATGACTTCAGCTTACCTTTAACATACAAAAGGGTCTATTACACGACTCTCAGCCTGGCCATCAATAAACATCGAATTAATCTCTAGAGGATTTTCCAAGACAAATCTTTACGTGCCCCAAATTTCCAGCACACCAACGGATACCTCAATGAGAGAATTCCCAGTACATCCCACCAAAGGATTGAAAAAGTACCATTTCAATTAAAAAAACTGGGAATCCAAATCGCCGACCAGGCTTCAAGTGCTTTCTCAAAAATGTTTATTGAAAAGAATGAACGTTGTTGATTTGCTAACAAGGCGTTCAAAACAAAAAACTCTACAACAAAAATCTTCTCTCACTGACTCACACAAAAAGCATATACATCCAAACATACAAATTATACATCCTCCAAGGACAAAATAATCGGTTATAAACAACCAAAACTCAACAAACGTTACTACTAAATTTTCAACCGTAATAACTCCACCTTTCCTTCCGGAAAGAAAATTAAGTTTCTTTGAATTGAATCCCAAAGAAACTTGTTAAAAATACATACTATGTTACACTATCTACATCAGAATCCGATTCAACGTGGCTATCAGAGTTCTGTGGGTGAGGTTTCAAGTCTTTCACATGCCAGTGACCAATAGACTTACCATTATCATTTATTAATTCATATGTACAATAACCAACCTTACGCTTTACTCTAAAAGGTCCAACAAATCTATCAGCAAACTTAGATGTAAAATAATTAGCTTTATCAGAAAGAACATAGTTCTTTTTCCAAACTAAATCATTTTCCTTAAAATGAACATCCCTTCTTCTTAAATTATATCTTTCTCTGGTGTTATCTGAAGCTTTATCAATCCGCTTCTTAACCCAGTCTCTCAACCTATTCATATTTTTAGAACGATCATACACACGTTGTTTATTTTCTTCATTCCCTATTTTTAGATGATATTCACTTCCATGAGTCATCATCTCACAACCAAAATTAATGAAGTATGGTGTTTGACCTGTCACCTCATGTTTGGCAGTTCTAATAGCACAACCTAGTTCAGGTAAATTAACATCCCACAACCTATGATTATCTTTAACATAAGCCATCAACATGGTTTTCATGATACGATTAATTCGTTCAGTAGGGTTTGGATGAGGGGTAAAATTTGGAGTAAAAAGAAATCTGATTCCAAACTCTTGACAAAAAGATCTTAAAATATTACCTTTGAACTGACTTCCATTATCACATTTTAAGACTCTGGGAACACCAAACAAAAGAAATACATTTTCTTTTAAAATTTTACTTATAGAAGTGGCAGTTGCCTTTCTCAGAGGGAATAAAAGAGGAAATTTACTGAACTTATCAGTAACTACCAAAATCCAAGTATTACCAGCTGAACTTCTGGGCAATGGTCCAAATAAGTCCATACTGATAATCTCCCAAGGTTTTGTGGGTTCGACAGCCTGTCCCATATGTCCTGCAGGACTTTTCTGTTCAGGCTTTGTCCTTAAACAAACCTCACATTTCCTTATATATTTCGTAATGTCCATTTTCATAAAAGGCCAATAGAAAAGGCGAGATACACGATGAAATGTTTTGTAGATACCTAAATGACCTGAAACACAAGAATCATGACACCTCTGAAGTATCTTATCTCGAAAATCTTTTGGAACTACAAGTTTCCAATATTCACAATTATCTCTTAAACTCGGAAAATCTTGATCAATATATTTATACAACTTATTATTTGCTAGTCTCCATCTGACAAATTTTAAAGGATTTTTATTTACATTATTACACATTTTCTTATACCATTTATCACTGGTAGAAGAAAAATCATATTCGTCACATTCGGGGTTTATTGCTTGAACATTACTTATTTCTACAGAATTTATCATATGTACACTATCAACAGGGAGTTCTAAAGCTCGCGAAAGGGTGTCAGGAACTATGTGATCCTTACCTTTGCGATGCAGTACTTCATAGTCAAACTGTTGCAGACGTAAGGCCCATCTACCAAGTCGTCCTTGAGGGTCCTTCAAATTGTCCAACCATAACAACGAGTAGCAATCAGTGATTACGTAGAACTTATAACCATCTAGATAAGCTCGTAAAGTTTCACACGCCCACAAAACACAGAGGCATTCACGCTCAACACTGCTATAGTTTCTCTCGGCTCTATTTAGAGTTCTAGACAAATAACAAATTACATGTTCAGTTTCATCATACTTTTGAGTAAGGACAGCTCCAAGACCATACGCTGACGCATCAGTTTGTACGTAAAAAGGTTTGTCAAAATTAGGACTAGACAAAATAGGTGCTGAGACAAGAGCGTCTTTAATACTCTGAAAAGCTTCCTCACAAGCTTTGTCCCAAACGAACTTCTTGTTCTTTTGTAATAATCTACACAAAGGTGAAATAAGATCTGAATAACTATTTACAAACTTACGATACCATCCTATAACTCCAAGGACTCTTCTGACTTCAGTTACATTGGTGGGTCGTGGAAGATTCACAATGGCCTCTACTTTTGCCGGATCTACAGACAGACCACTAGAGTTAACAACATAACCCAAGTATTTAAGTTCTGACACACAGAAAGAACATTTTTCTTTATTAAGGGTCAAATTGGCTTTTTTCAATCTGGCAAAGATTTCTGTCAAGACTTCGACATGTTTATCGTAAGTTGACGTAGCCAGACATATATCATCTAAGTACACAAAAACATACTCAGAGAGTTCAGGACCTAATAGATTATCTACTAATCTTTGAAACGTAGCTGGAGCGTTGTGCAATCCGAAAGGCATACGACAATACTGGAAAAGTCCACGCCCTGGCACAGTAAACGCCGTGTACTGCTTGCTCTCTTCAGTAAGACCCACCTGCCAATAGGCACTCTTAATGTCCATTGTTGACAAATATCTAGCTCCACCTAACTTACTTAAAATGCTATTTATATAGGGTAAAGGATAAGCATCACGCTCAGTAACACGATTTACTTTCCTAAAATCAACGCAAAAACGCCATTCCCCATTCTTTTTAGGTACCAGCAACACTGGTGAAGACCATCCGCTGTGTGACTGTTCGACAACACCAAGCTTCAGCATTTTGTCCAGCTCCTTGTTGATCATATCCTGCTTAATTGGTGATACCGGATAAAACCTCTGCTTGATTGGTTCTTGTTGACTAACTACAATTTTGTGTTGAACTACATTAGTACAAGTTAATTTGTCTGGGTCGATACTAGAAAAATAAGAATCAACGAGTTCGTTAAGCTGTTTACGTTGCTCTGGTAGAAGTTCAGATTCCGATTGTATCGAATTAACCACTGGAACACTCATAACTTCCGAAGAGAAAAACCACTCTCCTTTTCGTAAATCTGGTACAATACCCATTCGCACCCAGAAATCTACACCTAGTACTAAAGAGTGTCTACACTGTGGCCAAACGAAAACATCAATTACCTTAACAACATCACGAAGTTTTATAGGCACCGAAGCTACACCTAATAAAGGACTCTGACTACCATCCGCAACTCTGCAAGACCCATCTGGAACAGTTTTTAAATGTACACCTAAACTACGTAAAATCTCCCATGTAGGCATATTTACAAAAACTTTATTGGCTCCACAATCCAATAAACCGAATACTGTCTTACCTAAGATATCAACTTCTACATAAGGACATTCACTGTCATTACTCTGTGCTAAAATATAATCTAAAACTAACTTAAATGAATAAAAATTATCATTACCTTCTTCCTTATCGACCGTTAACTGTCCGTTCCGATTCGAGATAGCCCGGTCGTCCACTATCTCCGGTTGCCGTTTCCCGAATTATTTCCAGAATTGTTTCCAGTTCTAGAATTATTATTGTTACGATTCTGTGAATTACATTGAGGACAAGTATTTTTAGTAAAACCTTCCTTGTTACAACCAAAGCATCTAAACACACGTTTTGGCCTCTTACAGTCCTTAACCACGTGACCATACTCATTACAGCGCCAGCATTTAGGTACAAACGCCTCTACTTCTTGTACAACGTGATGACGAGAAGAATTAGCTCTACTACTAGAAGAAGGCTTAAACGACTCAATATTAATTCGAGTTTGCTCAATTTTTCGACACAAGTCAATTAAATCAAAAGGACTCTTTACTTCGACTAAAGTTAATCTTTCCTGATAAAAAGGTAAAATGTTTTTAAGTAACACCTGCATTTTTAAACTGTCCGGAACTGGTGTTGGCATTTGTTCGAACTTACTGGTCATCTTGGCAACAAACATACCAATAGATTCGTTAGATTCCTGAGTAGTATGAAGAATATCCTGCCAGATCTCATCTGCAGAAAGGGTAAATTCTTCCTTCATTAAGCTCACTAAACTATCCCAGTTGCTAGCATAGTTCCTATACAATTTATAAAAACCTAAAGCGTTACCAGTAAATAAATCTCTAGCACAAGAAAATAACTGAATTTTATTTACATTACGTGACCTACAATACTCCTCAACTTCTTCAAGAAAAACAGAAAAATTTTGTGGTTTACCAGAATACTTAATTCCCCACTTATATACAGGTTCTGAAGGAAAATTATTAGATGACAAGGAAACAATGGGATTAACTGTTGAATTCGAAGTTTGATTTGTTTGGTTACTCACATTCGGTGCAGAAATATTTCGAGTAGGGGTAGAATTACCATTAGGATCATTTAAATTAAGACCTGATAAATCAATATGACGATAAAAATTAGGATCAGTAGGCATCTCTACAGAAACAACATTACTAGTTTTCAAAACATTAGACTTAGTAGTATATTCACCTATCAAATCCATCAATTTCTTTAACAATGCAGAACGCTTTGACATTTCATCAGTGCCTGTACTGTGAATACGGTTCAATCTACCAGAAAGATGTGCAAACTTAGTCTCAATTCTTCTTACTTGGTTTGCAGTACCTGTAAAAACATTAACAACATCCTGAATCTCTTTTAATTTATTTTCACAATTTGTCAACTCAGCAGGAATATCAGGGGGTAAATCAAAGTTAGGGATTTTGCCAGATTTTTCTAAAACTAGGCAACTACGCAAAGTACTCTTTAACTCTTCTACCTTACAATTAGTCAAAACAATACCTCTCATTTGCAACTCAACTTCAAGTTCGTCTTTGACCAAACGGTCAACATCAAGTTTAAACGACATTTTCTTTTAGAGAAATTAAAATACACAAAAAAATAAGACAAGAAAACCTCTACCTCACTTTAAATAAAAGTACATTTAACTTTTGATTATTAATTTTCAACTCCTGTAACTCTACGTAACCTATGTCTTACTTGAACTATCTAAAAAAAAAAAAATAAAAATCTCGGGTGGTTGAAAAGCCTCACGTTGGGCGCCAAAAATGTACCACAGCTATTTCTCAGTCGGAATTATTATTTTTAATTAGTTGGTTTGATTTAGATGAGCATGAGACATGACAGTTCAAATAAAACACTAGATAACTATAGAGAATATAATGTCAACAAAATTTTAAGTCCCTTTTTACATACAAATATTAATTTTGATTTCAATAGTTTATAAGAACAAAAGTAAGTAATTAATTAAAAAAAAAATAAACCAGAACCAGCTGTTTCCTTCACATAAATATAAAAATCATTGTATTTTAGTCCCCTTTTTAGACCCCTTAACCCAATCTAAATTGTACCTTGTTCTTTCTTGTTTTCTCCCATAAAATAAAATAAAATCTATTACCGTCCTTATTTCCTTCAATAAAAAAAAATCATTTGCCTGGAGAAACACACTGCAATCTTCCTTAAATTTTGTCAAAATGTCACGTCAAATATCGAACTTCTAAATAAATCTGCCAAATTTATTATTTCCAATATACTGAATAAATGTAAATCTGGTAAATAAATGTACTTCTATTACTTCTTTAAAGCCTCAGGATCGATAAATACATACAATTACTGAATACCGGAACACCCTAGCAAAAGAAAAAGAAAATAAAAATAACTGAACTAACTTCTTAAAACTGAGAACCAATAAACTGAACAAAAATGACTTCAGCTTACCTTTAACATACAAAAGGGTCTATTACACGACTCTCAGCCTGGCCATCAATAAACATCGAATTAATCTCTAGAGGATTTTCCAAGACAAATCTTTACGTGCCCCAAATTTCCAGCACACCAACGGATACCTCAATGAGAGAATTCCCAGTACATCCCACCAAAGGATTGAAAAAGTACCATTTCAATTAAAAAAACTGGGAATCCAAATCGCCGACCAGGCTTCAAGTGCTTTCTCAAAAATGTTTATTGAAAAGAATGAACGTTGTTGATTTGCTAACAAGGCGTTCAAAACAAAAAACTCTACAACAAAAATCTTCTCTCACTGACTCACACAAAAAGCATATACATCCAAACATACAAATTATACATCCTCCAAGGACAAAATAATCGGTTATAAACAACCAAAACTCAACAAACGTTACTACTAAATTTTCAACCGTAATAGACTGAAGACTAAAATAAGGCTCATAAATAGCATAATAGTTCCGATACTAACGTACGCATCTCTCGCATAAGGACACGTGTGTAATACAACAAAAAAGAAGATACGGCAGTCCACAACAACAGCCTAAGAGAAGCAGCCAAAGTCCCAAAATACGTAGCCGAACGATTCCTCTTCAGAGAACTACAGCAAGTAAGAGTCACGGAGATGATGACAGACAAGGCCAGGGTAAAATTTGCAGAACTGGAACACCATCCAAGCCCAATACTGCGAGAGATGTTAAGGTACGACGCTTTCCATCGGTGGAAGCACAAACGTCCAAAACAACAAATATTGTAAAGTGGGATAAATAAATAAAATAGTGTAAACAGTGAACGGTTCGTAGCTCGAAAACAAGTGCCGAAGAAAACGTAACACACGTAGGTCCAATACCACGATCACTTTTAAGGTAAATCAGATATAAAAATTTTTTTAAAAAAGGCGTAAGCCACCAAAAAAATCACAAAAACAAAAAAATCATAAAATTCTTGAGTTCCAAGCCATTGGACTGAGCTTAATGGGGCTTGGTACAATGACTTGGGGCCCAAGCAAGCAATTTTAGTTCCGCGGATAAGTAATTAAGAAGATAAAGGCATAGAGCGCTTCACGCTGGCCTAGTATTTTTTGCATTCGATTAGGGTACCACATGGAATCTTATTACCCAGGATTCCATTGTAAAGGGCATTTGGCTACGATAGTTGTGCCCCAATCGCGCATCAGCGTGCTATGGGGGGGGGGGGGAAGGGATGGCCTGGGGCATTGGAGCGAGGTGGGGTGATCCCTGTTTTACTCGGGTCAAAACACCTCGCCCCAATGAATTGTTACACCCGAATGTACTTTTTCGATAGGGTGGACATCTCCCACAGGTCGGGTTGAATCAAATTGCTTGCTTGCTTGGAAGCGGGTCAAGATCGACTATATAAGTGACCGATGTGATGTAATGATATGACGCCACAGCGGGCGATGGACCGGTCGACCAGAGACGACCGTAGGAGTATCCGAGTTGACGCATCCCCTCTTCATACTACCGCTGGGGGAAACCGAAGGAGAGGGCATCGAGAGCATATTTAAGACGAGCCAGGAGAATGAGAAAATCAGTTGTTGCTAACGTGTTGAATTAACAATAGCTGGATGGCAAAAATGCGGCGTTCTTTGAGTCGGTACTTTGCCTAGGTGGGCGCCTCAGTAGTGACGTGGCGTCTTACCGAGACCGTTACCGCAGTGGGCGGTAGTAACGATGAACGAGTAACTGCGTGTCGCTGTTCAACCTTGCAGCATTGAATTGAATTGCGGTGTCTCTGGGTCCGAATGCATGGCTATGTTGATTTAACGTAGCGAGATTGTTATTGTATATATTGTGTTGTTTATCGTATCATTTTAATAATTACTATTATATTCGGATGGCAGTGACAAGTATAATATTGTTTTTCCTTTGCAATAGATAGAATTATATTTTATTTTACTTATGTTAAACTGTATATAATTATCTTAAGTACATTTATTTTATTTTTAACCTGTGTTTTACTGAGTCTGTCTGAAGAGCTACCCGTTACAGTGAGATCCACATAAAAGTGGATTGAGTTTTTTGCAGCACCTTCAAGAAACATCAATAAATTGTAGCTACACAATATAAAATGCTCGTTTTATATGTAATTAGACTGAGTTAGAGGTTGGTGGCATATCGTCAACAAGAGAAACACCTTCATGGTTATATAAACAAAAGCGTAGTTTGTCAAAACATTTCACATTTTCCGAGATGTTCAGAATCTTTACCAAACATTCTTCCGCTAGCTTAAGATTTGCTTGAATCGATAACTACGATCAATCTCAATTAGTACCAAAAATCTAAGAAAAAGTAAATAGAATGAAAGGGATCTACTTTATGTTAATTTAATTACAAGAATTATATGAGAAAATTCATTTTCAAAAGTGAAGATAACGTTTATAAACTAACTATAATATCTGTATCGAGTGTTTCGCGCGCATACCTTTTCGCTGCGATCCGATCTTGGGCCTCTATTAAAATATCGATACCTTGACCAAAAATGAATTTACGAAAATTTTCCCAAACGTAAAACATTTTTCTTTTGAGTTCTTCTACCCTCACTGTTAATTCAAGTTATAATTGAAATTAAATACCTAAAATATTCATTGCTAAAAATTGAGAATTGCACCTCTAAGGAAATGGGTACGTAGTTTCGGCCTAATGCTATTTAAATGGGATTTATTTTTTTAAATCCTGAGAAAACTAATAAGTATTTTTAAAAAATTTAAACGCAGAATGAAAGATTACGTTCTTACCGAGGGCCGAAAGTCCCTGAAAACTTCTGTAATGTTTATTTTAATAAGTTACAGGGGTGAAAAACTAAGAGAAAATGTAGTGTGATTTTTACTTTTAAATATCTCGTTTAAAAGAAACTATTTATTTATTCTAAGGGACTTTCGGCCCTCGATAATAATTTAGTCTTTCATTCTGCGTATAAATTTTTTAAAAATATTTATTAGTTTTTTCAGGATTTAAAGAAAAATGGACACCATGTCCGTGGTGATATTTTCCAAATCGAACATTCGCTATCTTTGTCATACAACGCACTTAGTCAAATAGAATATGATGACACGACTGTGACAATTTTAAATATATGACATGGCATCGGGAATATTTTGAGTTGTTAATTTAATAATATTGATAGTGTATTGATAAATAATTGAACTTAATTGAAGACGCGAACTTAATAAAAAGTCAATTGTTTGTTATTTATGGACGATCCAAGCAGATAATTGACCAAAATATATTCTGTGATCCAAGTATTTTGTTGTTAAAGATGTTGAAAATTGTAAGAGTTCCATAGTAATAATATATTATTAAAAAATCACTTTAATACTTTTCCTCTTTTCTCGATTGAGTATTAGTTTTTGTTGTACAGTATATAAATTATTACAATCACTGAATATTTATTAACTGAATTAATAATTTGCAATTATACAAGTAACAGTAGTTATCCAAGAACATTCAAAAGCCATCTCTTTAAAGTTAATGATGACATTGTCAAGTATTAATGGTTACATATCCATACCAATGAGAATTTTACTACACGTAATTTGCCATGTAAAGACAGAAAAAGTAGGGATAGCCGTAAAATATTTGCGAATTATGTACCGATGGCCTTAAAGGAGTATAACTTTAATACAAATTAAGACAAAGTAAATTAGCAATTTTGTTTGAAAGTATATAAATTAAAATTAAACTTTGTAAAGCTCATTTGCATGCGTCAAAGCCGAGTTCCGATTGAAAAACTTCGAAAAACACTTATTTGCAAACATTTGCACTAATTTTACATCTCGAGTTCAAATTATTGGATTAAAGTTCGGATCGAAATTCACCCTCAAAATTCGTAATTAGCAGACAAAATACATAAAAAAACTCGGTTGGACCCATCAAAATTGAAACAGCCACTGTGACTCTTAGACCTATATCACTTTACGACTTTGGTCGTCACGACAAACGGTCGTACGACCGTTTGTCGTGCTCATCGGACTTTCACACTTTACGACAGTATTCATCTTATTGTCGTAAAGAGCACACGGCGTAGAATGAATCGAGCAAAAATTTATTATTTATACATAATATATTATGTATACGTAGAAAAAGTTCTTTGAACATCTGCAGATGTGATTGGTGCGTATTTAAATTTAGACAAATGTGCCGGTACTATTTTACAACGATATAATAAATTTGGGCTTTCTGCAGACAAATATTAGTTTATTACATGGCAGGTATAAGGATGGGTTTTCCCGCTAATCTCCTAAGCCTAAGGGATTAAAATTCTTATGATTTATTGAATTATTAGAGTTTTATTATAGCTCTGTATACTTCATAGAATTTTGCTTAAGACAGGAAGTAACATGAAATTTCACTATAGTTTATCATAAGAAGTAAAATAAACAATGATAAGCAACATATCTTTAAAATAAGCATTTTTACTAAAAATCCTAATTATAATCTTTTGTAATTAAATAACATAAAAAATAATAATTGCTCTGAAGCTAGGAAGCTAGTTCTGAATTATAGGTCTGGATCCCGCGTATGAAAAAAAGTTGATTAATAGCAAGCTGAAAATTTGTTAATAGCTTAAGGGTGTCTAGTCGGATAAACTTTGATATATGGGAACACTGGAACAGGGGCAGTTTTAATTGTGGAACAGGTTAAAAATTTGGAACGGTCAGACCACGAAAACGGCACATTTATTTTGTCCGACAGAACAGACTTAAACTCTTCGAACAGAGATTAAACTCTCTTGTAAAAATCAGACTGCTATTTACCACCTGTATAATTCCTGTCATTTGACATACTCTACATGTTCCACTCATTAAAACGCCCATTTGGTGATAAATAGCAGTCTGATTTTTGCATGAGAGTTTAATCTCTGTTCGGAGAGTTTAAGTCTGTTCTGTCGGACAAAATACATGTGCCGTTTTCGTGGTCTGACCGTTCCAAATTTTTAACCTGTTCCACAAATAAAACTTCCCCTGTTCCAGTGTTCCCATATATCAAAGTTTGTCAGACTAGACACCCTTAAGCTATTAA
This sequence comes from Diabrotica virgifera virgifera, assembly GCF_917563875.1. NCBI lineage: Eukaryota > Metazoa > Arthropoda > Insecta > Coleoptera > Chrysomelidae > Diabrotica > Diabrotica virgifera. Next base: position 50,825,334 of record NC_065448.1, read on the forward strand.
CAAATTTTCAGCTTGCTATTAATCAACTTTTTTTCATACGCGGGATCCAGACCTATTAGGCGCCTAGGCTAATTTAAACGTTTTACAGTTCCAGATGTTATTGAAATACGTAATACTTGCATCATCAAACACAACCAAAATGAACGCTGTTTTGAATAACAACTCGTCTAGTTCACGTGGGGCTGCCGTAGGGCATAATTCTTCTTTATTAATGTCACTTTCGTGTATGAGTGGGTTTTAATTAGCTTCTCCTTTATAATTGGCGACGACGATGACATATCCTAGGGCAGATATAAACTTACGAGCTCTGACATAATTAAAGGGAATGTCAAAAGTAGGTTCTTGGAGGAAGTGGATGCAAAAGACCATCTGTTAACAGAATTGGATTTATGTTTGTTTGAAAGCAATTTTAAGACGGTTGTTTGTAATCGATATACATATACATATCTACAAATTTTTATTAGGGCAGTCAATGAGGATTTACTTTTCTAATTGGGAAAAAAGTCACAATTTAACTTGAAAAATTATTTTATTGACGTTTCGATTTCCACTTCGGACGTCGTTATCAAAATACAAAATACACACACCGGCAAAATTGGCCGAACACCTTAAAAATGGGACATGTTTGATGTCACGAATTTCCTAAACCAGTGGTCCGATTTGAGTGATTCTTTTAGTATGTTATAGCCTTATTATTTAAGAATATCTTTGTAATAATATTATTGCTAGACAACTAAATATAATTTTATACCGGGTGTAACAATAATACTGTGTTTTTTTCTTAAAGTTTGGAACACCCTGTGGACTATTCTAGCATATATAAAATATTAAAATTAAAACTCGGTTATAACCTTGGGCTTTCTTAAAATTTTGTTTCTTGATTCATTTGCTTATGTTGAAAAATAAAAAAGTTATGGGCTTTAACAACTAGCCATGTTTTTCATCGATAAATCCTCATAGTAGGGGAGGAAAGTATGCTAAATTTGCAGTTACTCGAGCGTTATGGGGACCTATTGGATTGTGAATAGTATGTTCTAAATCCAGAAAAAGGTTAAGTTAAGTTTTCCATATATTGGGGGACTTTTCATTTTTTAATTTATTTTTCATTTGAAACAATCGTTTTTTTCCGATTATAGAGCGATCCATCCATAATTCGAAAAAATGTTTCGAATAAAAGTTGTTTATTTTTACGTAAAGAATCCAAATCTGCAATAAAAATTGGGGGCTCCTATTTAAGATTTTAAATTAAATCCCCCACCCCACTTCCGTGGGGGGACGTGTTTGGTGTCATTCGATAGATTTTTCAAAAATATTGAATACGTGTATTTTGCAGTTTTTCGATCTGATGTTCAGCTAGTTCAGATGAAATCCACGGGAGTTCGTCATTGTGACATCGCTTATTAATTTATTTATTTAATACATCTATTGAATTACTTTAAGCTTGTTTATTAAACTAAGCAGATAATGATGGTAGGGAGCCCAGGCGGGAATTTTTTCAGTTACTCGAGCGCGTCTGATTATCACATGGGGAGAAACCTTGTACCCTGTAAATGTACCTATAGGTACCATATATTGGTTCTTAACACCGGGGAATTCATTAAGGGGGACCGAGAAAAATCTATTCGTAGAAAAACTCGAAATCGTCAGATTAAGATTAGGTAAGTTAAGTACATGCAAAACAGTGTATATTTAAAAAATCTGACGATTTGAGCGGGGCGTAAAAAAATGGGTGAGTCACAAAGTTTCACAAAAAAAGCGAATATTTCACGAAATAAACGTCAGTTTGAAAAACTCTAAAATACGTGTTCAATATTTTTTAAAAATCTATCGAATAATACTAAACACGTCACCCCACGGAGAGGGGTGGGGGTAAATTAAAAATTTTAAATGCGGTATTTCGCGAAATGAACATCAGATCGTAAATCTGCGAAATACACGTATTCAATATTTTTCAAAAATCTATCGAATGGCACCGAACACGTCCCCCCACGGAGGTGGGGATGGCGGGCTACTTTAAAATCTTAAATAGGAGCCCCCAATTTTTATTGAAGATTTGGATTCTTGACGTAAAAATAAGCAACTTTTATTCGCAACATTTTTGTAAATTATGGATAAATGGCGCTATAATCCGAAAAAAAACGATTGTTTCAAATGAAAAATTAATTAAAAAATGAAAAGTCCCCCAATATATAGAAAACTTAACTTAACCTTTTTCTGGTTTTAGCACATACTATTCACAATCCAATAGGTCCCCATAACGCAAGAGTAGCTGCAAATTTAGCATACTTTCCTCCCCTACTATGAGAATTTATCGATGAAAAACATGGCTAGTTGTTAAAGCCCATAACTTTTTAATTTTCCAAAATAAGCAAATGAATCAAAAATGAAAATGTTAAGAAAGCCTACGGCTATAATTGAGTTTGAAGTTCAATATTTTATATATGCTAGAATATTCCACAGGGTGTTCCAAACTTTAAGAAAAAAACACAGTCTTATTGTTACACCCGGTATAAAATGATATTTAGCTGTCTAGCAACAATATTATTACAACGATATTCTTAAATAATAAGGCTATAACATACTAAAGGAGTCACTCAAATCGGACCTCTGGTTTAGGAAATTCGTGACATCAAACATGTCCCATTTTTAAAGTGTTCGGCTAATTTTGCCGGTGTGTGTATCAATAAATTAAACCAATTTTATTTATGTTGCTTGGTAAAAAAAATTCTTCTAATAATTTAATTTAATCTGACTCATTCATTCTGACAATTCAGACATATTATATTATACATTTTAAAGTAGACGACTTTAAAACAATATTGCCAATATTTATGAGTTGCGTTCCTGGGACGACTTTCATTAGATTAAATGAAATCAACTTAAGAATATCCGTCACAAAGAAATCATAGCGTGTGATATGCCTTTAAAAAGACAACCACATGCAACGGTGACAGTAAAATTCACGAGGAAAAACCAGGAAAAAACTTCATGATACTATCTCGACATGGTAAGTATTTGGTCTTACATTCAGTTTACTCTCAAAAATGAACACCAAATCTTGTTTTTTTATATATTTTAATTTGAATTATAAATAATATTAATAACAAATAATACTAAAATATAAATTTTGTACTATCCTCGATATATTGGCTGAATTGGCAATACCACACAAGCTAATAAGACTCATTAAAGCCACAATGGATGAAACTCAGGCATGTGTACGGATACAAAACCACCGGACAGACTTTTTTAAAATTTCGCAGGGACTAAAGCAGGGAGATGGGCTGGCGCCAACATTGTGTGGCACTGGCACTGGAGTATGCGGTTAGGCAAATGCAAACTGGACGAGGAAACCTACTGACCAACCGAACGGTTCAACTGGCCGCTTATGCCGATGATATTAATATTATGAGTAGAACATCAACAGGAGCAGGTCTGGAAATTAACACAGAAAAAACAAAAATAATGCCTCAGACGAGAAGAAATATAGTCCCACAAAACATTATACATGAGGATGGCATTGAAACGGTTGGAAAGTTTACATACCTGGGAGTAGAAATATATGCCGACGGATCAGGAGATGGTGAAATACGGAGAGAATAACGCAGGCAAACAGAAATTTTACCCTCTCCCATATATTTCGGTCTAAAAGTGTCCACCGAAATACAAAGATGAGAATCTATAAAACTTTAATTCGACCATTAACATGCTATGGCAGTGAAGCCTGGGTCCTGAAAGAAACATCCAAAAACAAACTCGACACATTTGAAAGGAAAGTACTGAGGAGAATACTAGGACCTATGAGGAAAAACGGAATCTTCAGAAGTCGATACAACAACGAACTTTATCAACTTTATAAGGAAGCACCCCTGTCAGACTTCATTAGAATACAAAGATTGCAATGGGCCGAACATGTGATAAGAATGGGAGAGGATAGGCTACCAAAAAGAGCACTGAATGCTAGAATGCAGGTAAAGAGACCGGTTGGAAAGCCAAGAATGCACTGGGAAGACATAGTAAACAGCGACCCACAAGCCCTTTTAGGAGTCCGTGTATGGAGAAGAGCAGTCACAGACAAGCAAGAGTAGAGGCAAAAAATAAAGGAGGCCAAGGCTCAATTTGGACTGTAGTGCCGTAGAAGAAGAAGTACTATCCTCGATATGTTTTTGATTTACAAATCGTGGTATTTTGTTTCTATTCACTTCCTCGTTTATTATGGGTAACCACATCCTTCTATAGGCCTTTTACTTCATACTAAACGAGGAAGTCAATAGAAAGAAAATACCATGATTAGTAAGTCAATGACATAACCAGTATAGTACGATGTCGGGATAGTATCACAGGGTTTTTCCTGGTTTTCCCTTGTGATTTACTATGAAGTCTCTAACGCGAGAATTTTACTGTCGTTGCATTTGGTTGTCTTTTTAAAGACATATCACATGCTATAATTTTTTATGACGGATATTCTTGAGTTGGGGTTAATTTCATGTAATCGAATGAACTATCTTTCAGTAAGTCGTCCCAGGAACGCAACTCATAAATATTGGCAATATCATTTTAAAGTCTTCTACTTTAAAATGTATAATATATGTCTGAATTGCCAATATAAATGAGTGAGATTAAATAAATTATTAGAAGAATTTTTTTTGCTTAGCAACAACACTTTAGTTTATTTTAGTAATATTTTGTATTTTGACAACGGCACCCGATTTGGGCGTCGAAACGTTAATAAAATTATTTTTTTCATTTTAATTGTGGCTTATTTCCCATATAAATAATTAATCATAAAAATGCCACAAGGAAATAGCTTCAGAACAACACTCGATAGATTTTTGAAAAATATTGAACCTGTATTTTTCAGTTTAGCTTTTTAGTTTAGTTTAATATTGTGTTTTGTGAGTCACCCATTTTCTTACGCCCCGCTCAAATAGTCAGATTTTTTAAATATACATTCTTTTGCATGTACTTAATTTACCTTATCTTAATCTGACGATTTCGAGTATTTCTAAGGATAGATTTTTTCAGGCCCCCCTTAACGAACTTCCCTGTATTAAGAGCCAATATATGGTAGAGGTATATTTACAGGGTACAAGGTTTCTCCCCATATGAAAATCTGATGCGCTCGAGAAACTGCAAAAATCCCCGCTTGGGCTTCCCTACCGTAATACGTAATTTTGAAAAATTTACACCCAGAATGAAAGATTACATTATTACCGAGGGCCAAGACTCCCTTAGAATAACCACAAAGTTTCTTTTGAATGAGATATTTGGCATTGAAAATCACACTAAATTTTCTGTTTTTTTCACCCCTGTAACTTATTAAAATAAACATTATATAAGTTTCTAGGGACTTTCGGCCCTCGGCAATAATGTAATCTTTCATTCTGCGTTTAAATTTTTCAAAACTACTTATGAGTTTTTTTAAGATTCGAAAAATATGAATGCATTTTAACACATCGACGTGAAATTTTGCGCCTACGCCCTTAATATGTAAAATTCGCTAGTAGTCTGTATCCTTTATTACCATTTATCTTCGCTAAATTATAACGAAGTTGTGAGATCTAAACTAGAACTCCAAATAGGCTTTACACAACAGCACAACAAACACTATTTTTTGTCCACGCTTTCGAAAACTTCATAACTGGAGTAGTATTGTGCCTTAGGGCCTTAGAGGTTTAACATGAGCAAAACATGTTTGTTCATAATTAGATTTTAAGTGCTACCAGCAGTATGATTAAATTGTTAAAGTAATTTAAAATTTAAATTTGCTCTCAGTAAAAGTTGTTAATAAACACGAAGTAGTTTTGGTGAGAAGAAAATCAGTAATTTATTTTGCATTCAGTGAAAAGTAGGTTCAATAATGCCAAGAGTAATATTTTGCAAATTTTTTATGATAAGGGAGCAAAGTATGCTAAATGTGCAGTCACCCGAGCGCTTTGGGGACCTATTGGGTTGTGAAGAGTAGGTCCTAAAACCAAAAAAAGTTAAGTAAAGTTTTCCATTTTAGTGGGGACTTTCCATTTTTAATTTAATTTTCCATTTCCAACAATCGTTTTTTAGATTATAGCGCCATCAATCCATAATTCGAAAAAATGTCTGGAATAAAAGTTACTTATTTTTATGTAAGCAATCCAAATCTGCAATAAAATATGGGGGCTCCCATTTAAGATTTTAAAGTAACCCCCACACCACATCCGTGGAGGGTCGTGTATGGTGTGCCATTCGATAGATTTTTCAAAAATATTGAATAAGTGTATTTTTTCAGTTTTTCGATCTGATGTTCATTTCGCGAAATATCGCAGGGTTCGTATTTAAAATTTTAAATTTTCCCCCACTCCTCTCCGTGGGAAATCGTGTTTGGTATCATTCGATAAATTTTTAAAAACTATTGAGCACGTTTTTTTAGTTTTTCGATCTGTTATTCTTTTCGCGAAATATTCGCTTTTTTCTTGTGAAATCTTGGGACTTACCCTTTTCCTTACGCCCCGCTCAAATCGTCAGATTTTTTAAATATACACTGTTTTGCAGATACTTAACTTACTTAATCTGATGATTTCGAGTTTTTCTAAAGATAGATTTTTTTCGGCCCCAGTAGAGGTACATTTTCAGAGCACAAGGTTTCTCCTCATTTAATAATCTGACGCGCTCGAGTAACTGCAAAAATCCCCTACCATTAGGACGTTTTAATAAGCAAACAAAAAGATAAACATACATACAGGGTGAGTTATGAGGAACTGTACCTACCTCGTATGTAGGTCCATATGGGGAATAAAAAAGACCATTAAAAATTGTCTGCTCCCATTGTCTAATGATATGCAGGGCGGGTTGTGCATTGTGACTAAAATTTAAACATTAAATGTCTAAATGACCGCAGGAAAAATTGAAGACCTAGAAGATCGTGGAGACAAGAAGAAAATAGTGCAATAGAGAAAGGGGTCTACAAGCAGATGACTGAAACAATCGTAGAGTGCTATATATTGTTACACTTTTTTTTTAATCAATTGATTAAACACTGACAACTATAAACTTCAAAAAATGAATTACAACTATTCTATAAACTGTTAATTATGTATGTATACAGGGTAGCGAGAAAGTATGGAAACACGATAATTTCTCGGAAACCGCTAACAAGATTTTTATAGATTTTGGTGGGTAAGGGTCTATTAATACGGTCGATATTATAGTGGTAATTACATTGTTGTCAAATTTTCCGTTTTTCTGTAAATCTAATGAACTTTCTTATTTTGAATAGAACACCCTATATATTTTTTACGTTTTGAAGTTCTTAAGAAATACTGTTTATTTATCATGTTATATTCCCTATACCTAATTGCCGTAGTTTCGGAGTTATTACTACATTTATTAAAAAAGAAAATTTAAACAAATTATAAATTATCCAAAATTATTGAGAGACTCATAAAAGCCCGACTTATGTCCTTTCTAGTTGAAAACAACATTTTATCACAAAATCAGTTCGGCTTTTTAAATAATAAATGCACCACTGATGCCATGTTTTCTGTACTACATGAGGTTTATCAAGCACTGAACAATAATCTTTACACGGCCACCGTTTTTTTTGACTATGCCAAAGCTTTTGATTGTGTAAATCACAACATTTTGATAAAAAAACTAAATTTCTACGGAATTCGAGGCATTTCTTTAGATTTGTTCCAATCTTACTTGGAAGATAGGAAACAACTGGTTAGAGCAAATGATAAAGACTCTAGTCTCAAAAACATTGTATGTGGGATACCTCAAGGTTCAGTATTGGGTCCTCTACTTTTCCTTATCTTTATTAATGACATCACTAATTTAAAAATCGATGGAAACATCTTTCTTTTTGCTGATGATACCAGTATCACTTGGAGCAACTCAAATATTGCAACTCTTCATGCTACTATAACTTCTGATCTACTTACAATAAAAACCTGGTCTGACTCAAATTTACTCTCGTTTAACGTAGATAAAACAGTAGCATTGTCTTATAAAGGAGCTCTTCAACCCTTACCTCTTAATAACAGCCAGATCAGTACCGTTGATTCTGTAAAATTTCTTGGCATTTTTTTTAGACAGCAACCTTAAATGGTCCCTCCATATCGATTTGTTACGGAAGAAACTCTCTTCAGCCTGCTATGCTATAAGATCTGTTTCGAATGAACTCAATTTAGCATCTTCCAAAATAACATATTTTTCTTTGTTCGAGTCACATCTTCGTTATGGTCTTCCTTTTTGGGGTTGTGGTACAGCTGCCCAATGCGATGTTATTTTCAAATTACAAAAAAGAGCTATAAGATATCTGTTTGGCCTCAGAAGAACAACACACTGCAGAAGTTACTTCAAAGATCACGGAATTTTAACCCTTCCATCTTTGTATATTTTAGAAACTGTTTGCTTAATTCGTAAACATCTACATGTCTTTCCACCAAGACCTAATCATCACTACTTCACGAGAAATTCTACGTTTGACGTCTATTTGCCGACGATTAGAACTAAAATCTGCATTATCTTTTCCCAAATTCCGTAAACTGACAAAAGCCTACCTGTCTGAAAGACCATATTATTCAGTAGAAGATTATTTTATTCAATAACTAAGAAATTACAGTACCCTTTGCACAAGTAGTATTTTTATTATTTTTTTTATCTATATTTGGGTGTCATATGCAGCAGCTTAACTTTTTAACTTTTAAACCTTTTTTATTAATTATTAGGTAGACTATGAATTTGCAATTTATTTAAATTTTTGCAATTGATTATTTCTGTTTTAACTTCGATTTATTTATTTCATTTAACTTATTGACGATTTATGTAATTTTAGTAAATTGGATTGTTACTATTTTGTTTTTTTACTATTTATAAGCTTTGTCGATAAAATTGTAAAATTTTTCATGGCAATAAAGCATATTTCTATTCTATAAAAATTCATTTTTTTCGGACATTATTTTAGGTTCTTTGGATCATTGGGAACAAAAAAGGTCTTATATAATTTTCTTCTAAAGTTAATCGTTTCTGAGTTATAAACAATTTAAAACTGAAAAAAATCGAAAAATGGCGATCCTCTAGGTTCAAAAACACAAGTAAAAAATATTATTTTTAAAACTGCGAAGAGCCTAAATTTAAGTACAAACCTTATTGTATCAGACACCGATAAGTCATTTGGTCTTATTTCATTTTAAAACATTGTTTTATAGTTAATCCACGAGGAAAATAAACTTCCTGTAGCTGGCTGTATACCATAAATCACAAAAATACCAAGTTTCTTGTAAAAGGTATATATTAAAATACCCTAAATAAGGGTCACAATACAAAACGTTTTCGGATTAAGGAATCCATCATCAGTGTTTAAAAGCCCTAAAATTAAGTATAACCTAATTAAATGAGATAAAAGTTAAAATTGACAGAGGTTTTCAAGAACAAGAGGTCATACTTACAAAATTTGCATGCCTGAGCCACCAAAATGTATCGGGTAAAAACCCTTTAAATGTAAATAATAAGGATGTTTTACATATTTATATAAAATTCATTGGATGATATAGATAAACCTGGATGTTACCCAGGGCAACACAGGACTCTCCCCACGTGGTTGGAACTTTTTTTGGAGATTCATTTTTTCATTCATTTTTTTCATCAATACTCTTAAAATCGTATACATATGTACACATTACATACTATTTTGTGTTCCTAGTATAAGGCCTTTACCATTATTTGTCTAATCGTATTGACAATTTTATACCACTAATACAACACCTATTGGTATTGTTGACTGCATAACTTCCTGTAACGTAAACATTTCATTTCCCTATTTTGAATACTTAATTAATGCATTATTTTTAGAAAAAAAATCTTTCATATTTTGTGAACATCTTTTATTTTTACTATTTGTAAATTTGACACTGTTTTTTATCTTAAAACATTTAAATTAATCTTTAATGTTGTGGCTGAAGTAATATTACAACTAGGTTACATTGACAGTTCTTGATGTCATTTTGGGTTGCTCTTGAATTCACTTGTCAGTTGGCCATTGAAATCCAATATGTGAGGTTTCTCCAAAAAAAGTTCCAACCACGTGGGGAGAGTCCTGTGTTGCCCTGGGTAACATCCAGGTTTATCTATATCATCCAATGAATTTTATATAAATATGTAAAACATCCTTATTATTTACATTTAAAGGGTTTTTACCCGATACATTTTGGTGGCTCAGGCATGCAAATTTTGTAAGTATGACCTCTTGTTCTTGAAAACCTCTGTCAATTTTAACTTTTATCTCATTTAATTAGGTTATACTTAATTTTAGGGCTTTTAAACACTGATGATGGATTCCTTAATCCGAAAACGTTTTGTATTGTGACCCTTATTTAGGGTATTTTAATATATACCTTTTACAAGAAACTTGGTATTTTTGTTTTATAGTTGTTAATGCAGCCCGATCGCCCGTCTTCTCATATGCGCTTCATTAACCATTAAAAAAACACTGTTTTAGAATAAAACTTGCCAAAAATTCTTATAGATAGCTGATAGAAGAAAGTTTAAACTTGAATTTAGGTACCTCGTAATTTTAAAAATTATGTTTTTTTCTTATGTTTTTGAACCTCGAAAATCGTCATTTTTCATTTTTTTTTCAGTTTTAAATTGTTTATAATTTGGAAACAATTAACTTTACAAGAAAATTACAAAAGACCTTTTTTGTTTCCAATGATCCAAAGAACCTAAAAATAATGGCTACCCGGGTCAAACAAATTAATTTTTAAAATTTATTTCATTTTTTTATAAATGTAGTTATAACTCCGAAGTTACACCATTTAGGTATAGGTAATATGACATGAAAAATAATCAGTATTTCTTAGGAACTTTAAAACGTAAAAAATATACAGGGTATTCTATTTAAATTAACAAAGTTCATTAGATTTCCAGAAAAACGAAAGATTTGAAAAAAATGTAATTACTAATATAATATCGGCCGCATTAAAAGACCCTTACTCACCAAAATATATAAAAATCGTTCTAGCGGTTTCCGAGAAATTACCGTGTTTCCATACATTCTCGCTACCCTGTATACAGGGTGTTTCATTAATAATTGTCCATATAGTAACTGGAGAAACCTTAGCACAAAATACAAAGATTTAACCTAAAAAACAAATAAAATGTGGTTCCTTACTGAGTTACAGGGTGTTTTATCTAAAAATTTAAATATTATTTTTGATCAGCATTTTAAAACTATTCGACATATCCTTTTCATACTTGGCATAAAGTGTGACTACTATACACCCTACTAAATTATGATAAACGAACCTTTTTAGCTACTACCAGAGGAGTACGAGAGGGGATAGTGAATGGTTGATCCTTCTCAAATTCTACGCTACTGGAGGAATTACTATTTTAGTGCCATTTTTAGATTCTCCAATACTTCGTACGTAAATAATATACTCTTCATTGGTAACAATAAAGTCATTAGTTTTCGAGATATTTGAAGTTAAATATGAAACGGCACAGTTATTTTGATTAATGTATGATATGATTCGTGTGATTAAAATTTAAAAATTATTTGTACCCAGCACTTTAAAACTATTTGGTGTATCCTTACCTACTTGGCAGAAAGTGTAGGTACTGTACACCTTAATAAATTAAGATAAATAAACGTTTCTAGCTACTACCAGAGGCGTACGACAGGGGATAGTGGCTGGTTGACCCTTCCTAAATTCTACGCCACTGACGAAATTGCTATTTTAGTGTAATTTTTTGATTTTTCAATACTTTTTATGTAAATAATATACTCTTCATTCGTAACGATAAAATGATTATTTTTCGAGATATTTCAAATTAAAAATGAAGCGACACAATACATTAGTCAACATAACCGTGTCGTTTCATTTTTAACTTCAAAGATCTCGAAAACTAATGACTTTATCGTGACGAATGAAGAGTATATTATTTTCATAGAACGTATTGGAGAATCCAAAAATTGAACTAAAATAGCGATTCGGCCAGTGGCGTAGAATTTGGAAAGGGTCAACCATTCACTTTCCCCCGTCGTACGCCTCTGGTAATAGCCAGAAACGTTTGTTTAACATAATTTAGTAGCTTATACAGTACCTATACTTCCTGCCAAGTATGAAAAGGATATGTCGGTTAGTTTTAAAATACTAAGCAAAAATAGTTTTTAAATTTTTAGATAAAACACCCTGTAACTCAGTAAGGAACCACATTTTATTTAAGTGTTTTAGGTTAAATCTTCCTATTTTGTATTAAGGTTTCTCCAGTTACTATATGGACAATTATTAATGAAACACCCTGTATAGGGTGAGGCAGATAACTGGCCTATTAGAAATATTTAGAGAACTAAAGGCAACAGAATCATGAAAATTGGAATGAAGGGGTTTTGAAGGGTGATCTATTTAATGAAAATATTTTCATCAATTTGCCACTTCCGGTTATACCGGAAGTTGCTTAAAATTTCGTTTTTTTAAATGAGACACCCTGTATATTTTTACATTTTTAGATTCTACTCGATGTCTTCTTTCTTAAAATATGCGATTTTGTAATGTTATACAGGGTAGTTTAAAAGCTAATTACGTTTTTTTATTAATTTCGTAGCAACTTTCACACCCTGTAGAATTGTAGTAGTTAAATATCAAAAACTCTATTTATGTTAAACTTATTTTTAATATAGCCTACTATTATTAAAAATTATTAGTATAGCTAAATGTCAAATTTTACTATACAGGGTTGGTCGAAACTCGGAATGAAGATTTTCTGAATTTTCTTAAATGGAACACCCTGTATTTTAGTGCAATGAAAAGACATTTTATGGTACTTTTTTATTTCTTAAGCATTCCCTATACCTAAATGCTTTCATTTGTGCTTAATTGTTAATCGCGCCAAGAATGTTAACTACGTAGGTATTTTGATAGCTCAACCATTATTGGCAATTTTAAAGATCAGTCTAGACTAATATGTATTTATTTCCGAAAAATTATTTGTGAATGAATATTTTCACGGCCAACCTAATAAAATTTCACGTATTTTTTGTTGAAATTAATGTTTGGTTTGAATCACCAATAACTCACAAATTAAAGCAGTTAGGTATAGGAAATGCTTAAGAAATAAAAAAGTAGCATAAAATATCATTTCATTACAATAATAAAATATAGGGTGTTCCATTTAAGAAAACTCAGAAAATACTCTTTCCGAGTTTCGACCAACCCTGTATAGTACAATTCAACATTATCTATACTAACAATTTTTAACAATAGTAGACTATATTAAAAATCATTTGAACATAAATAGAGTTTTTGATGTCAAATTACTACAATTCTACAGGGTGTGAATGTTGCTAGGAAATTAAGAAAAGAAACGTAATTATCTCTTAAACTACCCTGTATAACATTACAAAACCTCATATTTTAAGAAAGAAGACATCCAAGAGAATCCAAAAATGTAAAAATATACAGGATGTTCCATTTAAAAAAACGAAGTTATAAGCCACTTCCGGTATAACCGGAAGTAGCAAATCGATGAAAATATTTTCATTAAAGAGACCACCCTTCAAAACCCCTTCATTCCAATTTTCATGATTCTGTTTCTTTTAGTTCTCGAGATATTTCTAATAGGACTTTTATCTGCCTCACCCTGTATACATTTTCTGATGTTATAGTACGGGATCCAAATAAGAGGTCGAAATGTACCCATCTGGTTGCCGGATGAAACATTTTTTTTATTAAATTTCATACATAGACAAACACGACTAGCATGGGTTGCCTATCAAAATCGTGTCATAGCTATCCTTAAGGGGGAGCCGTAGGGGTTGAAACCAACATTTTAAGCACATAATTGTGATTTTTTTTCAAGTATTAAAGAATTATTTTATTTTTTACGGTTTTATACAAAAAAACAATGACTTTTGCGGTGGACATCAGAATTCATCATTGGATCATGGCAGATAAAAAATTCAAAAAGATTTTATTAGCTTATGAGTTTCTCGAGGTAATAAACGCTGTCAAGTCTCTTTTAGTTTTAATGATCTTTGACTTTTTAGTAACACTCAGAAGTCGAAACAACGAAATTTTTTACAGAAAAAATGGTGAAAATCAACATATTTATTATTGTTAAATAAAATATAAGCATAAAACAAAAAATATCTCGACAGTGTTACCACAGTATAAAGAGGTTCCAACCTCTGGTTGGAACCTCTTTATACTGTGGTGTTACCTCAAGGAATGTCTAAAGAAAATATGTACAAAATTCCAGGTGAGTTGGTCAAGTAGTTTTTGTGTAGTTTTGAGAAAAACGCTTTTAAAGTACTGTCAACTTTTATTTTCAATTTTTTTTTGTCTTTCAAATCGTAAAGTGATGCACACCAGAATATGTTTTTGAATCGTGGGGTAATTTACAAAAGAAAATGAGAACAACTGTTGAACGTTTCTTACTACGCTCAAGCGCGCTGGCACGAAGATGCTGCAAAGCGAGTCGAAGGTAGGAAGATAGTGTTAAATATCCCTATCTTCGATTTGCTTTGCAGCAGGTTCGCGTCAGCACGCTTGAATGTAATGAACAACGGTCAACAGCTGTCCTCATTTTCTTTTTTAAATTACTCCGCGATTCGAAAAGATATTCCGGTGTGCATCATTTTACGATTTGACAGACAAACTGAAAATAAAACAGAAATTGAAAGTAAAAGTTGACAATACTTTAAACGCTTTTTCCTCAAAACTGATTTTTTCATAGACTGTAGACATTATAACTCAAAAACTACTTGACCGGCCTACCTGTCCATAATACACCAGTTAATCGAGGCGAATAACTATAAAGGAGGGAGTAGTGTTAAGACAGTTTCATAAGATAGGATCCCACATAGAAACAGTCCTTTGACGAAGAATAAGAAATAGTAAATTTCGAGAATATTTGAGATGCCATCAAAAAATCCTGAAATGTCTAGTGAAGTCTGGAACGTTAGAAAATGTATATAAACATAGATAATTAACAGTTTATAGAATAGTTGTAATTCATTTTTTAAGTTTATAGTTGTCAGTGTTTAATTAATTAATTTAAAAGAAGTGTAACAATATATTTAGCGTCCAACGCTGCGATTGTTCCAGCCAACTGCTTGTGGATCCCTCTCTCTTGTCTCCACGATGTTTTATGTCTTCAATTTTACTTGCGGTTGGTGAGGATTCACTGTAACATTCTCTTTGGTCATCTTTATTGATTCATCCTGTCGACATTTCCATACCATTTCAACTTTTTGTATTCTATAGCTTCCAGGATATCAATGCCTATTCCCATACCCTCTCTGATTTAAGAATGCCTTACTATATCTTTTAGTGAAATGGTAACATCTACGCCAATAATTCATTTCCATTGCTTTATTTTGGATGCGTATTTTTATTTATCACCCAAAGCTCTGAATCATAATATGTACTATTATACAACAGCTATTTTTCTATGGCCGTGCTAAAATAGCCACTTTCACGCACGCATTTCGTTTCCGAAAGTTGCACTTTCCCGCACGGCGTGCGTGAAAGTAAATTATCCCGCACGGCGTGCGGGAAAGTAAAATACCTTTTAATATGGCATTATAATATATTATAATACATGCAATAAACTAATATTTAGATATTATTTACTAATTTATTTTAAATTTGTCTTATTGTGTTCATGTTTTAATGAAATTAGCGCGATAATTAGATGAAATAAAATTATTTTGACATAATATTTAAAAGTCAGATCAGTAGACAATTACAATGGTTTTAAATCGTTGTCATGGAAACCAATGTCGTCATCGTGGTAACCCATTATATTGAAAGTTTGGTTTTGACAGTCTTGTCAAAGAATTAATTTGTGTATTTTCACTTCTAAATAAAAATTGATATAACTCTATTTTTTGTGGCTTTTTTCCAAAGGTACGGCCCTAGAAAAAATATTGTTCCTAACTCATGCGGAAAGTGTCTTCCGCGCACTCGACTGCTTGCCCGAACTCCGCTATCGCGTCGTTCGGGTCAACGGCAGTCTCGTGCGTGAAAGTATCACTTTCCGCACTAGTTAGGAAAATAACTATTTCCTAACAAGTGCAGAAAGTCATACTTTTCCGCACGCAACTGCAGTTTGCCGAACGACGCGAAGCGGGAGTTCAAAAAGCAGTCGAGTGCGGAATAGTATATTGTGCAACAAGTGCAGAAAGGTACTAATTTCTCACGAGTTTGAAAAGTTGCGGTACGAGCGCAAGCGAGTGCCGCAATTCAAACGAGTGAGAAATTACCTTTCTGCACGTGTTTCACACTATACTTTTTCTACAAGCACAGTTTTTCCTAAAAATAAAAATCACAATTTCCAAACGACGATTAATTACAATAGGTACCTATGTGATAAATTTTAAACTGTATTTAATTAATACCTACTAATCAATTTAAATTCCTTATACCTAAATAAATTGCACAGAAATCAGTTAAAAAATTAATGCACTGCCTTAATTTGTTTAAATTTAAACAATTATTACACATTATTGACATTATATTTATGCAGTCACGGATTTACATAAAACCTACGTCATTCGACGTCTCTTGCACAGGTTGCTAAATCCTTATTGGTTATTTGATAATTATAAAATGTTTAATAAGAATAAAATTGTAAAATAAAACAGTTGTAACCTCCATAATTTAGTTTCTATGCTATAGTTAAATATAATAATTGTCTTATAGGTTATATATTTGTCTAAAGTTTAACCACGGATGTAAACAGAATATAACGTTACTCAGAATGCGGTAGTCCACGGATGTAAACAGAATATAACGTTACTCAGAATGAGGTAGTCAACTGTGCAGAAAAGAACTTTGCGGCACAGAAACGTCACTTTGCGGCACAGAAACGTCACTTTTCTGCACACTAATGTCAAATATCTTATACTGTGAGAAAATATCAAGTTTGCTAACATAAAACCGTGCAGAAAAGTGCACTTTGAATAGTGGTTGTAGAAAAAAAAAGACTTTCTACAAGAGTTAGGAAAAATATTTTTTCTACGAGTCTTTAAAAAATGACCTAATCCAAATCAATTAATTTAACTAATATGGAAATACATACACAAATTAATTCTTTGACAAGGTTGTCAAAACCAAACTTTCAGCATAATTGGTTAGCATGACGACGATCTTGGTTTCCATGACGACGATTCAAAACCACTACTTATTGTTATTGTCTACTGATATGACTTTCGAATATTATGTCAAAATAATTTTATTTCATCGAATTGTCGCGCTAATTTCATTAAAACATGAACACAATAAGATAAATTTGAAATAAATTAGCAAAAAATATCTAAATATTAGTTTATTGCATGTATTATAATTATTTTAAGGCCATAATATTAAAATATCGAAACTCAGTGCGAAAAAGTAGTGCGGAAAAGTAATGCGGAAAAGTACAACTTTCTAAACTAAAACGCGTGCGCAAAAGTAGACATTTTTGCACGCTGCATAGAAAAAATATATTTCTATGATACTTTTTATATGTATTACTCATTATTTTGAGTTATTTATAGTTCGTAAATGCCTAAACAAAATAATTCTCAAAATTCCATGCTTGATAATATTTCTAGATATATTGTACCTACCAATATCAATTCGATAAAAACGTTTCATTTTACAACTAATTGGATAAATCGTTAAACTTCTATTACCTTCATAAATAACAAATAAGAGCCCGAGCGCGCTAGGGCTGGTGGAAATTTATGAAAAGTCATGGACCATTTTCGCACCATATTTCGTTGACCGCGTCAGAGGCAGAGATTTCTTGAGGTCTTGTTTAAACCGCCCGTCATCATTTATCAAGCTAAGGAAAAACACCGAGTTTTATGCTTTTTTCATTTAAAGCATCATAAGCCTGAATGAGATTACATGATGGAAATTTTGTAAAAAAGTGATATTAATGGTTAACCAGCCTTTAGAAATGGTAACTTTTTAATTGAATTAGGGGTGGAATAATCAAAAGCTTAAATCTCATGTCATAAGGTTGAAATACTTGATACAAATATACGTTTATATTACGTAGTAAAGATAAATTACACTAGATATACACTGTGTATAATATACATACACACAACCAAAGTTATATGGAATCATCTGATATTTCTTATTTCAAGCGAATTTAAAAAAAGCAAGATATCAAGTCAAACAATATTTTAAAGCAATTTAATCCCCAATATATAGGGTGAGGCAGATAACTGGCCTATTAGAAATATCTCGAGAACTAAAGGCAACAGAATCATGAAAATTGGAATGAAGGGGTTTTGAAGGATGATCTATTAAATGCAAATATTTTCATCTCTTTGCAACTTCCGGTTATACCGGAAGTTGCTTATAACTTCGTTTTTTTTAATGGGACACCCTGTATATTTTTACATTTTTGGATTCTCTTCGATGTCTTCTTTCTTAAAATATAAGGTTTTGTAATATTATACAGGGTATTTTAAAAGATAATTACGTTTCTTTATTAATTTCGTAGCAATATTCACACCCTGTATAATTTTAGTAGTTTGACGTCTAAAACTCTATTTACGTTCAAATGATTTTTAATATACTCTACTATTGTTAAGAATCATTAGTATAGCTAAAGTTTTAATTTTAGTATACAGGGTTGGCCGAAACACGGAATGAGTATTTTCTGAGTTTTCTTAAATGGAACACCTTGTATTTTTGTCTTGTAGTGAAATGATATTTTATAGTACTTTTTTATTTCTTAAGCATTCCCTATACCTAACTGCTTTAATTTGTGAGTTATTGGTGATTCAAGCTAAACATTAATTGCAACAAAAAATACCTAAAATTTTATTAGGTTGGCCGTGAAAATACTCAATCCCAAATAATTTTTCAGAATTAAATACATATTAATCCAGACTGGTCCTTAAAATTACCAATAATGGTTTAGCTATCGAAATACCTACTTAGTTAAGATTGTTGGTGCGATTGACAATTAAGCACAAATTAAAGCAGTTAGGTACAGAGAATGTTTAAGAAATAAAAAAGTACCATAAAATATCATTTAATTACAATACTAAAATACAATATGTTCCATTTAAGAAAACTCAGAAAATACTCATTCCGAGTTTCGACCAACCCTGTATACTAAAATTAAAAATTTAGCTATACTAATGATTCTTAACAATAGTAGAGTATATTAAAAATCATTTGAACGTAAGTAGAGTTTTAGATGTCAAACTACTACAATTCTACAGGGTGTTAATTTTGCTACGAAATTAATAAAAAAACGTAATAATCTTTTTAAATACCCTGTATAATATTACAAAACCTCATATTTTAAGAAAGAAGACATTGAAGAGAATCCAAAAATGTAAAAATATACAGGGTGTCCCATTTAAAAAAACGAAGTTATAAGCAACTTCCGGTATAACCGGAAGTTTCAAAGAGATGAAAATATTTTCATTTGATAGATCATCCTTCAAAACCCCTTTATTCCAATTTTCATGATTCTGTTGCCTTTAGTTCTCGAGATATTTCTAATAGGCCCTTTATTTGCCTCACCCTGTATACAAATTAAAGCAAACACTAAGTCTGGGAATAACAAATTGAAACTACTTGTTTTAAAGTCAATAGCATGAAAAATTTCAATGTAAAACGAATAATGTTTAAATTGTTTTTATTTATGTTTTTTTAGTAGTCAGTGTAAACCGCCCCTGAACCTTATCCAAGCTACAATTTGCGTGAGCATGCTCCTAATCAGATTGGCAACATTTGGTTGTGGCAGATAATTTCATTCTTCAAGAGCAGCTTGTACTGGCCGTGCAGTATTTTGTGGATTATCCCGCCGAGCTCTAGTTATTCTTTTAAACATATCTTATAAATGCTCTATAGGGTTAAGGTCGGGTGAGCAAGCAGGCCACTCCAGAACAGTGATATTTTCTTCAACACGAAAATCTGTAGTTACTCTGCACGTATGTGGAGGTGTATTATCATGCATAAAAATTAAATTTTCTTTCATTTTTTCTCTCCTGTACCTAACTGTAGGTTCTAGAACCAAATCAATAAAACCTGCGAGCTGTTAAAGCTGGTTGGATAAAAATTAAATGAGTTTTTTAACGGTCACTATGCCTCCCCAGAACACGATACCTCCTACTTCATATTTGTAAACAGATCTGTTAATTTTCTTTTTGGTCTTCCTTATTCTCCACGTACACAAATTTGTCGGTTATCTGATTTTACAAAAATTCTGAATTTGCCTGAATATAGCAAATTTTTTCAATTTCCAATGTTTCAGTTTTGGTTTTGGTGTTAAAGACACCAATTTAGACGATCAATCTTGTGCTGTCTTGATAACTAGGGAAGCCGTAACTGTGTCCTGCTGTATAGTCCTGTCCACACGAACTATTTTTTTTGTCGATTCCACTGAAACAGTTACAACTGTAGCTTCCAAAAGCTGCCTTTGGAGCTGTAGATGAGAAATTGTTGAGTGATTTCTAGCTGCTCGGGCAATAAAACTATCATGGCGAGCCGTTGTTACTTTTTGGCGACTTTGTCGTTGTCTATTTGCAAGCTTTCCTAGTTCCTGATACCTAACATACGTTTTTGACATAGCAGCCTGTGTTAGACTTACCACTAACTGAAGCTATGTTCCTCTTAGACATTCCTTGCTTTACAAGACCAATAATATTTCCCTTTTGTACGTGCGTTAATCCAACAGAGGGCATATTTTCGTTTTTGAAAGTAAAAGTTAGTTTATGGGTTTGTTTATTTTCAACAAAAGCTTTTATTCTTCGCAATAATAACAAGTTTATTCAAAAGAAATAAATATTGGTTTTAAATACATGGTAATTCCATATAAGTTTGGTTGTGTTTTTGTATATAGTACAGTATGGTGCTGTCGTAAATAAGTGTGTGGTTACTGCCTTCTAGGTCTCAATTAATTAAAACTCTCTTCTTGGTTCAAATACGTTATATTTACTTTTAACTCCATCAACGATTAACCATAATAAATTGTTTACATATCACAGTAACGACCTACCTTTACATTACTACTACAAATAATAATGATGATGATATCATCGAGCGTTAACTTATATATTAGAATGAACTTAACTTTGCAACCTCACGCGTCGGCCTTGGTCAAGGGCGGACAATTTATGATATGCTTTACTTTCAATCAAACATCTTTTGTACAGGGTGATATTATAATACCACACCTCCCCGTTTTGTTAAAATTACATATTTTTAAAATGAGAGTGATTGTCCATCATCGCCTTTTAGGAGATAGACCTTATATTACTTATATAGTTAAAAAAATCCTATTCTACACAAAAGTTTATATTTTCCCTATACTAAACTGGTATTTTATAACCTATCACTAGTTCACGTACTTTCATGTCGTGTCTTTTCGTCCTTTTTTTTTCGTTCACTAATTCACTTCATCAAAACAGTGTCCACAGTGAATGAAATTGATCCTAACTTTTAAATAGTCTTTTAGTGCCTATAAGCCGTAACTAATCTAATTGTAATAAAATCTCGAATTTAATACTTCCTAAGCTAAGCTAAATATTACCTAAACTTCTATTAAATGGTATATAAAAAAAGAATTTAACGTTACTTTACTATTTCATCTTATTATTTCAGTCTTATTTTGATTTATTTATATACGCCTTACTAACTTTAAAATATTGTACCTATAATAAAAATGTAATCTCTCTAAAAAACTTCTAATGTGTCTCTAAAAAACTTCTAATAACTCTCTTTTACCTATAATAAAGATTTAATCTCTCTAAGAACTTCACTTTTTGTGTCCCTTTGCTTACTATCCACTAACACTATTGTAAGATATTGTCTATCCTTAATTCAAACACTTCCATTTTCCGCGAAAATTTAACCTGAATTCATTATCTACATTTAAAAATAAGTTATTTATAATTTACGTTACTTTAGAGAAAAAAATTTACAGCTTTAATTCTTAGACATATTTCAATAATTAGCTACTTATTTGCTTAGTATCTTCTTAATTTTGCTTCTTTTCTTGCAATTTTTATGTGTCTTCTTTTATTTTCCCACATATTTTACTAAAAATTATCTTTTTTCTTTATTTTCTTCTTGTCTGGTACTACAACTCATATAATTAATTTTTCTTCATATAATAGCACTTCTACAGTGTATATAATTCATCTTCATTCATCTTCATATACATATTTCATATAACAATCATATATCAATTATCTCATATATCATTTCATATAACATCATAATCATCACTTCATATACTAGCTCCGATACCTTCGTTTTACCTTAATAAGAGGTTTCACTCGGATGTCTTAGTTCTCCGCCAATATTAACCCGAATTTTCGCCCTGATCTGTGCGCACCATTGAGGTGGTATAGTTAACTCAAAACACGAAATAGGTATTTTATGCGGTTAAAATTCTTCTAAAAATATCACAACTTCAATCCCTTGCTTTGAGGCCGTTGTTTATTCACGAATAATCATGAATAAAATAGGTACCCTTCAAAACACAGAGTGGGTCTCTAATAAGCGTTCAAGCTTCTATAAATCACTTAGTACCTTCCTAATTTGACAAGAGCCGTGGGTTTCTTATTGTCTCAAGTTGCCTCACAATATTTAGCTTATAATATTGTTAGTTCTTCTTCTTATCTATATAGTTCTTCTCCAAATTCCTTATCTCGACGCATCAGGTCGGTTCGTTAAAAATATATATCTTGCTTATAGCAATGTTTATCGTATGTCATCACTAATCATTATTTATTAAAAAAATATCATTTATCACTCAAAAATATTAATTCAGGTTCATATCATACAAAATTTAACACAAAATCGATTAAAATGTATCTATAGAATCAATAAATATCAATAATAAAAATAACTGGCTAATAAAAATTCAATAATAGTATACATATTCGACAAAAATTGAATAAAAATTCACAATAGCATATGCAAAAGTTAGATAAAAATATTCAAAATCAGTTCATATCTCAAAATTCGATAGAAATTAAAAAAAAAATTCGATATTCCATAAAATATTCAAAAATAACCGTACTAAAAATAGAAATCGGATAGAAATTTTTCAAATAAATTCAATAAAGATTCAAAATTCAATAAAAATTCAAGAATAGCATATATAATAAACTTTGATAAAAATATTCAATTCAAAAATCACTTCATGTTTCAAAATTCATAGATATTCTTAAAAAAAATCGATACTTCATAAATTATTCAAAAATCAGCAAAGATAAATATTCAATATTCAATAATAATATGTATATAAAAACCGAGGGAAGCATTTTCAATAAAGATAGACTAAATTTCTTACTTACATTTTATCACTTTGTCTTTTCACTGGGTTGGGGTCCTATATTCTTCCTGGGTCCTGGTCAGTTTTCGCCGTCTTCGTTTCCAAGCTGGTGCCGCCATCTTTGTTCCTTACAGAAGATTCTCCAATTAGTTTACAGGAACGCCATGTAATAAATATGTGGCATGTATAATGAAAGGAAAGGTATAAATGAAAGGAATCAATTCGTTATTTCGTAAGCCAAACTTTAAGGAAACATCCCAAAACAGATCGATTTTCAACGAAAACTTTTCGTTTATAAATTCGCAAAAGTGTGTGTGTTATTGCGTTGCCGCTCCTGAAATATCTAGAGGCCACCTAGCGATGGATTCCTATATAGTTTTGTCTTCTGAATCCAATTCTGAAAACGGCATTTCGCTATCTCTAACCATCTTCGAGATATCCGACCTCAAAGTCGTCATTGTGACGTCACAAGCCTCCTTTAAAAAAATTGAAATGTCAGATAAACAAATTTTATTTATTTATGTTAATGTAATGTTAAATTACAGTTCACTATGTTCAAAGAAAACTGTTTATTTGGTATTTATTTATTTTTATTAGATATCAAATCTATATTATACGAGGTATGTCAAAAAATATGAAGTTCGATCAAGACTGAAGTATCTTTATTTTTCACAATATTGAAAAGTGTTATTATAAAAAGTTGTTTGGAGTTAAAAACTATGTTCTAATATGCAATAATTACTTGTACATCCTTCTAAAGATAAAAAAATATTTGAAAATTTTTCTCAAATTACGGATACCAATATCATTTTCATTCATAACTCTTTTATTATTAATTTTACGAAGAAAAGTTATTCTTCATAAAAAGATCTGCATGGTCTAAAATCTAAGATGCAATCATCATATATCAAATTTTATCAATTTTATTCGAGGTATGTCAAAAAATATGAATTTCGTTCGAGAGTAGAGTACCTTTATAGTTCACAATATTTAAATTAGGATATAATTGCATATTAAAACATAGCATTTAATACTAAACAACTTTTCATAATAGAAATTTTCCATATGATGAATTTAAATACGTAAATAAACAAAGTTTTCGTTATGATAATGCTCACATTTTCAGCTTGTTATTTTTAAATTATGATATTTTGGCATATGTATATTATGTCATACTAGTGACGTCATCCATCTGGACGTGATGACGTAATCGATGATTTTTTAAATGACACTAGGCTCTATTAGGTTGAAAGGTTATTTAATTCTTTATTCAGTAATATAACCATTTACAGGGCGTCCAAAATTTTTTTTGAAATTAAATAATTTAACAAATAAAAGAAGAATGTATGTAATTTATTTAACTAAAAATACATTTTATTGCTGTCAGAAATCTGAAAAAAATGTTTATTTCACAAATAAACATTGCTTTTCGCTTAAATTAAATGTTCAAACTTCCAAGAAGCAAGTGGCTCGCGGAAACTGGCTTGATCATTGAATTTACTAGACAAGCAATGTTTATTTGTGAAATAAATTTTTTTTCTGTTTTCAGGCAACAGTAAAATGTATTGGAATTAAATAAATTACATATAGTCTTCTTTTTTTGTTCATATATTTTAATTAAAAACATTTTTTTGGATACCCTGTATAAATAATTATGTTAGTGTTTATATAACTGAATAGAGAATTGAATAATCTTTCAAATGAGCTAGTACATTACCCCTATTCCCATTAAAAAAATCATCGATTACGTCGTCACGCCCAGATGGATGACGTCACTAGTATAACAGATATGGCAAAATAACATACTGTATAGAATCTATATCACCTTCTGTGAGGAAGAGGACGAAACCTCAATACACATACTCTCAGAATGTCCTGCATTGCAGAACTCCAGGGCCAGATACCTAGGGGCACATGAAATAGAAGAGGAGAACCTGCCTGAATTGAAGCCCGACGATGTCCTAATCTTTCTTAGGAAAATAGGACTGGAAGAGCTGCTATAGGTCTGAGAAAACATCAGACTCATGGCAAGCAAGGGGGACACAATAGATCCTACGGGTCGCAGTGTACCTATCACCCCTATCTACATACATACATACATACATACATCTATATCACCTTATATATCTGATATAGGTAATAAATATTGAAAATCATATATTTGGCTCATCACCGATCACCATAATGTTCTGTTTTTTCTAGATTAATTTGCAAGCCATATTGAGCCTACTTTTCTTACAACTGCTAGGCCATGTTGAGCTGTTATACCTAATAACCTACTCGTCAGCAAAAAAAAGAGTATACACGGTCGTATCTCCTATTGGTAATAAAAGAACAACATGTAAACAACATATTAAACAGAATTGATGAAAATCGGCTGAATAAACAAATATTAAATAATTAGTAAGCGAAAGAAGTGTGTATCCTCATTTCTTGGGTCGCTTCTCAAAAATAGAGTGAAGTTTGGTGGCACAACAGACAACAAATACCTAAACCATGGAACGAAGAAGAAGATCAATATAGTAATACAGTATAACCTCGATAAGTCGGATTAATCGGGACAGCGGCCGATCCGGGTTATCAAAAATCCGGGTTAGCCAGAGAAGATGGTAAAGCTTAATAAAATACATACAGAGTGAGTTTTATGTACGGAAACACTCTATTATCTCGAAAACGGCCTGCACGATGTTTATAAATTTTGGCAGGTCGGGGTTTACTAATACGGCCGACATAATAGTGCTAACTACATTGTTGTCAGATTTTCCGTTTTTCTGGAAATCTAACAAATTTTATTATTTCAAATGGAATACCCTGTATATTTTTTACGTTTTGAAGTCCTTAAGAAATACTGATTATTTTTCATGCTATATTCCCTATACGTAAATGCAATAATTTCGGAGTTATTGCTACATGTATTAAAAAAAAAATTTTAAACAAATTATAGAAAATCAATTTTTTCGACTCGAGTAGACATTACTTTACGTCCTTTGGATCATTGGGAACAAAAAAAGTCTTTTGTAATTTTTCTCTAAAGTTAATCGTTTTCGAGTAATAAACAATTTAAAACTGAAAAAAATTTAATAATGACGATTTTCAAGGTTCAAAAACACAAGTAAAAAATACAATTTTTGAAATTACGAAGTACCTAAATTCAAGCTCAACTCTTCTTCTAATAGCTTGCTATAAGATTTTTTGGCTCGTTTTATTCTAAAATATTGCTTTTTAATTGTTAATGAACTGCATATGAGACGACGGGCTGCATTAACAATTAAAAAGCATTGTTTTAAAATGAAACAAGCTCAAATTACTTATTGGTAACTAATAAAATAAAGATTGAAGTTGAATTTGGGTACTTCGCAGTTTCAAAAATAATATTTGTTATTTCTGTTTTGGAACCTTGATTATCGTCATTATTCGATTTTTTTCAGTTTTAAATTGTTTATAACTCGGAAACTATTAATCTTGGAGAAAAATTACAAAAGATATTTTTTGTTCACAATGATCCAAATAATCTAAAATAATGTTTACCAGGGCCAAAAAATTGATTTTTATAATTTGTTAAAATTGTGTTTTAAAATAAATGTAGCAATAACTCCGAAATTATGGCATTTAGGTATAGGGAATATAACATGAAAAATAGTCAGTATTTCTTTAGGACTTCAAAACGCAAAAAAATATACAGGGTGTTCTATTTGAAATAAGAAAGTTCAGTAGATTTCCAGAAAAACGGAATATCTGACAACAATGTAATTAGCACTATAATATAGGCCGCATTAGAAAACCCTTACCCACCAAAACCAATAACAATTGTGTAAGCCCTTTCCCAGATAATTGAGTGTTTCCATACATAAAACTCACTCTGTATAAATAAACAAATACACATTATAATTGCAAAAACATGAAATACATAGGCATAGTACATCTAAATTACGTACAGTTCTATACAGCAGGGGTTCCCAACCGGTGGTACGAGCGAAGATTTCAGGTGGTATGCGTCACGTGGGTGGAACAAGCGATTACGCTGAGACTCTGTCTGCGAAAGTGCAAGCGAAGTTATTATGCTTCCATATGAAGCTATGAAGAAGTTTTTGGTGAATCCTGGGACTTCAAAGGATGGTGTTAAAAACCGAAACTGCAGGCCAATCGGAACTACCACTAAAGCTACTTAGAGTGTGGTTTTATAGTGAAGTCTGGCACAAAAAATAGTGACAATCCTATTGCTCAATGCGTTGCTTGTTTCGAAACGCTTTCGAACCAATGCATGAAGCCTTCTTTGCCGATGCGTTACCAACACACAAAGCACTCAGATGTGGTTGGTAAGCTGATCGATTTTTTTTTAAATCTACTTTTTTTAAGAAAGAAAATAAATTCATGACTAGCTTTGTAAATAAGATACTAACTTAATAAATGTATCCTACCTTGCTAGATGTAGAATTGGAAAGGATGGAAAGCCTGACACAATAGGTGAGACCCTTTTATTACCGGCCGTTGTGAAAATTGCCCAAACCGTGTTAGGAGAAAAGGCAATCAAAGAAATTTAAAAAAATACCATTGTCAAACAATATAGTGAAAAGGCGAATTAGTGATATATCTTTCAATATTGAAGAACAACCTTGTTTAAAACTTCAAGAATGCAAACATTTTGCACTTCAAGTAGAGGAACTCACCGATATAACGAACATAGCACAGCTACTCGAATTTGTACAATTTGATTTTTATGAAGAAGTTATATAAGAGATTTTGTTCTGCAAACTACTTGAACACTACAGAGGAACTGATATGTCACGTAAATTGACAGAGCTAGCAGCAAACATAAAGAAAATTGCTCCTGAATGCCGAAGTACACATTGTGTCATACACCGAGAAGAATTAGAATTAGAAATAATTAGTAGAAATATTTCTAAAAAATAATGATTGGGGGGTAGTTTCCTTCCATTTCATACCCTTCTCCCCCCTACGGTGTTTGGTGGTACGTTGAAATCTTCAAAATATTTCAGGTGGTACGCAGTTGCTAGAAGGTTGGGGACCCCTCGTATACAGTATTGTTTATTTCTTGGTAAAAAACTCAGTCAAAGTGACAAAATGTTTGTTTTGTCTGATGAAAATCCGTACGGGTCAGCCGGACTTATCAGAGGAGTTATCAGAGGACGACTTATCGGGGTTCCACTGTAACTATTTTTTTTTAACTTAATTGTTCTCTTTTATACCCTGCAGTTAATTCATAGGAGGTCACTATTAGCATTCAGTTTGATGCATCTCTTCCTGAAAGCTATTTTGAGTAGCGTAACCTTTCGAATAAACAATCGGTTTTCATTTAAAATGGTTTCACGGAAAATTAAACTCAAGCGATAAAAAGTACTTTTTATCTACGTGGAGATAAATTGGTGAAATATGCAAATCAGAACACTTTATGTATAATTTTCAACTGGCCATAAACGAAAAAGGTTACATTGTGCTGGTATTACCCACGGTTGTTAGACTTTTAACTACGGTTGTCTTGTCCGACGGTGGTGGTGACACTTAAATTTTTGACTTTACGTCACAAGTATATACAAGCCCATATTTTTAAATTATTTTTGATCATTGAATGTGTATTATTGTGTATGTATGTGTATGTTTTGTGTTATTATTTATCTTAATGTCTGACTGGTATATTATTTGACAAATAATGACATTATCTCGAAGTCTGTTAAGTACGATATATTTTGAAAAGTAACGCCCTTGGGCATTAAATTTAAATAACGACTTAGATTGCCTCCATCTAGGAATGCTTCTTTAAGTTTTTGCCAAGTTTCTTCTAAGTCATAGTTCTGGTTTAAGTGCTTTTGTAGACTATTGTTTACATAGTTTTTGTATTTCTGTGCTATTTTTTTATCTGTTAGCTTATATGGCTTAATAGATACGTTTGTGAGTTTTTTTGGGGTTTTATCTCTTTTCTCGGTTTCCTTTGTGTTAGTTTTTGTTCCTTTCCTATACTTGTTCGGGATACTACCAAGTAATGGTCGCTATATATTTCTGCTCCCCTTCGCACTCTGACATCTTTAATATATTGTCTTAAAGATCTGTTCACCAATACATAGTCAATAATAGATCTTGCTCCTTTGCTTTTAACTTCTCTGGTGAATTTATGCACATCTTTCTGCTGAAAAAACGAATTCATTATTAAAAGGTCATTATCTCTGCAAAAGTCTATAATACGTTCTCCATTATTATTTCTTGTTAGTTCTCCGTATTGCCCTAGTACATCCGAGGAGTCGTTGTCTTTTATGCCTACTCTACCATTAAGATCTCCCATTACTATTGTGTTCCCTTCTGCGCTGTCTATAATCTCTGTCGCCTTTTCCCAAAAAATGTCCTTGGTGTTCGCTCTTTCGGTATCATTTGGTCCGTATATGACAAAGATGTTAACTAGCTTGTTCTCATCGGTTGTCATCCTTATTTTCAGGATCCTTTCGGTGATACATTCCCAATCCCTAATGCTGCTAGTCACGTTTTTATTGATTAAACAACCAGTCTCAGAACTGAAGTTCAGTCTCTGAACTGAAGTGCAAACTTACTGTTTGTAAATAAACTTTACCCAAAATGAACACCACAGAACAAAACTCAGTAACATGGCAGCTATGTGGTCGATTTTCCAACCACAACTCGTCATATACTTTGGAATTTTTAAAATTTTCAAAAATAATTTTGCCCTATATTGATTGAATTCAAATTTCGTCAAGAAACTTTTGAATATTGTGATTTTATACTCCTATATTTTTTATTAAAAAACTATATGCCAGACCATATAAATATTTTCTTGTAGCACTAGAAAAGTACGTATTTTTTTCTTACCATGAACTGTATAATAAAAGACTTACCCCTGAAACAAAAGACAAGATTATTAATAAAAAAAAAAAGATGCAAATGCTATGTGAATTAAAAAACAGTAAATTATAAGTAATAAAAATATATAGTGTGGTGTTTTATTTTAATTTAATTTATCGCCAACCGTCACTAAAGTCATTCATTATTGTACTCATTTGACGCCATTTGCGGCAGTAAAGTAACACTTTATTGTACTGAAATTAGAATTTTACTTTACCTGGCGCGATTAATCAAAATAAACTGAGATTGAATGTAAGTGGTCGATGGCAGTAATCGATTATTTGTTTGAGTGAACTTAAAATTTATTTACTTTAATTATTAAAAATATTGTACAAAATTTACGTTATTATTAATTAAATTTATGTCAGAAAGTGAAATTCTGTAGTATTTTGCAATTATATTCATAAAACATAAATAAAAACTTTACAGATTTAGTAATTAGGTACTTATTCAATATGGAAAACAACAACTATCGATTAAACATCGAAATCGGCCATCATGCAAAAGCTTTCTGCCATCGTCATTGCTGTCATACGAAATTTTTATTTCGTCTAAAATTAATAAAATTCTTAAATCTTTTAATGTCCGACTGGTCTATTATTTGACAAATAATGACATTATTTCGAAGTCTATTAAGTACGATATAACGCCCAAGGGCGTGTTATTGAAAAATAACCCGCTAGGGCCTATTAAATTTAAATAACGAGTTAACTACTGACAAGTTGACAAATAATACCCTAAGTAAAACGACTATTTCTGGTAAATGTACTTATTTGAAAACTAATTATTTCAAAATTCATTCAAATTTTTTGCATATAAAGAATAATTTAGTCGGACATTAAACGTTGAAGGCACCACGGGTATTATAATAATAACGCTTTCGGTCAACGTATATACCTCGGGCCGAAGGCCCTCGGTCTATACACCATTAACCTCAAGCGTTATTATCCTTATAATACCCTTGGTACCTTAATAACTATAAGTTTTGTATTAATGCAAATATAAATATTGTATATTATGAAATTTTGTTTTTGTTAATTCGATTATCTGTAATATAGGACGGTGACAGATATTAATGCTAATTTGTTAGCAAATATATTTATTTAGATTTTCTACTATTCATCAAGGAAAAAGCAACTGCGCCGCGGGAGGCTACACTTCATAAACATAACGTAACTATTAACGGTATTTTTAATTTTTGGTATGTTACATTAAGTGCTAAAATTGGTTTCATATTTAAATAAAAATACGATTAAACTGTTTAAAATATATTTATTTCGTTGAAATCATAATAATAGAAGTGTAGCGTCTTACGTGCGTACCAAGTACACACACTCTTTTTTCATTAGGATGTAATTAAGTAAGTGTTAATGTTTTGTATGATTGGCGATAAAATTTTGTATGCACCACGTCAGTAAAGACTCTTTATCGAACTCATCTGTTATTCGCCTCGCTCGCTAACACTCGCTCGGCTCGTAATATCAGACTCGTTCGATAAAGAGCCACTTTACTGACTTGGTACATAAATAACTATTTATTTACAGTATCTAATTTTTATTTACAGTCTTTTAACACCAACACTACAAAATCCACAAGGAAAAGAATTTCCTGTAGTTGGCTGTATACCATAAATCACAAAAAATAATTAAAAATCATTTATAAAAGGTATACTTATTGAAAAAACCCTTTTCGGCTACATCACCGCACGTTTTCGGAATAATAATTCCATCATCAATCCTGCTTACAGACCTTATATATGCTTTGAGTCACCTAAAATATCTGGGTGAAAACCCTTTAATTGGTATAACGTTATTATATTTCTTCCTTCTTCTCCTTAAAGTGGTTGGCTCAATTGCAAACTCTTCTCTGTCTTCAGCTGTTCTTATTAGCTGTTCAAAATTTAGCCCTGTCCATTGTCGGATGTTTCTGAGCCACGATAGTCTTTTTCTTCCTAGTCCGCTCCTTCCCTCGATTTTTCCTTTCACTATAAGTTGAGCATATTGGTATTTATTATTTCTCAGTATGTGGCCTAGGTATGATGTTTTTCTAACTTTCACTGTGTTGAAAAGTTCTCTTGCCTTGCCTATTCTATGCAGCCCTTCTTTGTTTGAGGTATGCGATGTCCGTGAAATTTTGAGGATTCTCCGGTAGATCCACATTTCAAAGGCCTCCAACTTATTTACGGTTGATGTTTTAAGGGTCCATATCTCAACTGCATAGAGAAGAGTCGACCAGACGTATAATTTGGATAAATGTAGTCGAATTTCAAGTTTTATTCGAGAATCACAAAGCAGTTTTTGATTTTTTCGAAAGATTCTGTTCTATTATCGATCTTATTTCTAGATTAGGATTTAGGCTGCTATCAATCCAACATCTCAAGTACTTAAACCTATTGACTTGTTCTAAAATGTGCCCGTTTATTGTGCAAGGTTGAGGTACGTTTTGGTTTTTTCGGATTGACATCACTTTGGTTTTTTAATGTTTATTTTCATACCAAATTGCTCACAGGTCGAGTTGGTCTTGTCGATGAGTGGTTGTAGACCCAAGTCGGAATCCGCAATCAACACAGTATTATCGGCGTATCTGATGCTGTTGATATTTACGACATTCACCTTGACTCCATTCTTGGAGTCCTCCAGTGCCTCTTTAAATAGAAACTCAGAGTAAAGATTAAACAGCAGAGGTGACAGGACACATCGCTGTCTAACTCCGCTCCTAATTTCTACTTCTGCGGATATGGAACCTTCGATCCTAACTCTGGCGTTTTGGTTCCAGTACAAGTTTTTTAGTGGAATGTGTGTGGCCGCCTGTTACAAGCAAGTCGGTTTGAAAGTGCTCTCTCGGAAAAAATGTGAATTTGGGTATGTACACTTTATATTTAAACTGAAGAACTGTCAACCATATACCAATAGATGCAAAGAAGAGTTTGAGAAGAAAGATTTCAAAAAATATCATTCTATTCTTCTAATAAAAGGAAAAGTTCAAAATTAGTAAATTATTCCTTAAAATTAAAGTAAAAGTTTTTAGTATAACCAATTTTAATACATTAACTTTTTGCATTTTAAGTAACGTTTTTGTTCAAAACAGTAATTACGGTCAGCTAAAATAAAGGTGACCATACACTAAAATCTACCGAAGAAAAAATATGGAACAGAAAATTGATGCGATCCTTGAAAAACTACTAAAGTTAGACCTACTGGAAAAACAAAACATGAGAATGGAAGACAAAATCGACACAATCACTAAAGAATTGGCAGAACTAACAGAAGAAAATACAGAGTTAAAAGAAAAGAATCAAGAACTTCAAACAATATTGCAAATTCAAGAAAGAAGGGTAGAAGTATTAGAAAGAGAAGTAAGAAAAAAGAATCTGATCATCCAAGGAATAGAAGAGATCGAAAATGAAGACGAAACGCAAATCAAGCATAAGATTTCAGAAATTTCAAGAAAATTGCAAGTAGAACTAAATACAGATCAGGATATTATAGAGATACGAAGACTTGGTATCAAAACTGTTAATAAGAAAAGACCGATCCTCATAGAATTCAAAAATTGGAGTAAAAAAAACGAGGTCCTTAAAGAAACAAAGAAATTAAAAGGTACAGACATATTCATAAATGAAGACTATCCAAAACACATACAAATTCAAAGAAATGAACTTCGCAAATATCAATAAGAAGCAAGAGAGAAAGGTCAAAATGCAGGTATCCGTTATAACAAATTGCTTCTAAATGGCGAATTATTCACTTTGAGTCAATTGCAAACCTTATCACAAGAAAATGAAGCTATAGTAATAGAAGACCAGAAGACGAATAGAGCTAGAAAATATGGTGATAGATCCCTCTCGGAGGAAGAGTTATCAATGGGCTCTACTACAGAAAGATCAACGAAAATAACGAAAACAGCGTACTCAAAAAACAAGTAACTAAAGCAAGTTGGACGGAGACAAAGAAAAAAAGAAAATAGTACGAAAACAGCAATGGAAGAAGACACTACCGAAAACCGAAGAGAGAAAGAAATACTCACTGTCGGTGCGGACGCCTGCAGCGTACTTAATAGTAACAGTAATGTTAAGGTGATTAATTATTATTATGGCGACGGCGTCCGCATTGAGGGTGAAAATAGTAATAGTTATAGGTACAATAAGAGAAATGATGATTTTTTTATGAGAACATTTGATAATTTTGATTTTGTTTTTAATAGTGACGTAGACTTTAATTTTAAGAATAGGGGTAAAGATAACAGAATTGTAAAGGTAGGTCAGAAAAACGAGCAAACTGCAATAATAAACCAAGACATAACTCCTCATACTTGTAATGTTAGGGAAAGTCAGGGCAATAATAGAGCAAAGAGTATTGGAAAGGACCGTCATCATAGGTTGACCGCTGGGGGCACATCGGGGGATTTTCCCAGCTCTAGTCAAATTAACGCAAAAAATCAAAATACAAGTAATGCTGAAATAAAAAGTGGCCTCGATGGCGACATAGAGACTGAATGTACGGAAGAGAGTAGAAAACAGGATAAAACAAACAAAAAGGTGAATAAGTACAACAGGAAAAAGAAAAATAAGAAAAGTGGAAAAATTTTAATTGGAACTTGGAATATAAGAACATTAGGAGAAATAGGAGAACTACAAAACCTTATTGAACAAATAGAAATCTACAAAATAGATATTTTAGCGTTGCAGGAAATGAGATGGAAGAACGAAGATATCTGGGAATATGGAAAATATCTAATATGTCATGGTAATTCAAAAGGTGGACAAGGTGGGATGGGCTTCATAATAAGTGAAAGATACAAACATGCGGTAAAAAGCTTTACTAATATAAACGAAAGGATAGCTATTCTGAAAACGAAAGGCAAGTTCTTTGATATTAATTTCATTAATGTGCACGCACCTACAGAGGACAAAGAAGCAGAAGAAAAAGAAAATTTCTATGCCAGATTAGACCAAGAAGTGTCAAATATAAACAATTATAGCGTTAAAATACTTTTAGGAGATTTAAACGCAAAAATAGGAAGAGAGGAATTATATCAGGGAACAATAGGTGCACATAGCCTGCACGAAATAAGTAATGACAACGGGCAAAGAATTATAGATTTTGCAACAGACAAAAAAATGGTGATAAGCAGTACAAAATTTCCACATAAAAATATCCACAAAGAAACATGGGTTTCTCCCGATATGAAAACAAGAAACCAGATCGACCACGTCTTAATAGGAGCAATACATGCTTCAGACATTTCAGATGTGAGAAGTCATAGAGGGGCAAACAGCAGCTCCGATCACCACCTTGTGCTAATTAAATATAAACAAAAAATTATTGCCAAAGAAACAGAAGAAGGTGAAAAAAAGATCAAATACGCCTCAGATATATTGGCCTCTAATGAGGAAAACAGAGCAAGATATGAAACGAAAATAGAGAACATAATTGAACAATATGATCAAGTAAATGAAAATCAGGTCAGAAATATCGAAGATAAATGGAGGGTCTTAAAAGAAGCAGTGATAACAGCTGCAAAAGAAGTAGTGGGGGAAAGCAAAGAACCTAGCCAAAAAAGATGGTATGACAAAGACTGCCAGAGACTAATGGAACAAAAAAACCAAGCTAGGCTTAAAATGCTGAACAACAGTACGGAAGAAACCAAATATGAATATACTACAAGAAGACGACAATTAAAAAAACATCTAAGATTTAAAAAGAGGAAACACAATAAAGATAAGATTGAAAGGCTAGAAGAATATGAACAAAAACGTGAAATAAAACTATTTTATAAGGAAATAAATCTTGAAAAAAAAGGTTTCCAACCAAGAACAAAATTATGCAAAGATAAAAATGGGGACTTAATAGCAGACGAAAAAGGAGTGCTAAAACGGTGGAGAGAACATTTTAATGAACTGTTGAATCACCAAATCAACGTTACGAAACAGAAGAGCTAAGATTAGTAGGAGAGATTGAAGTAGACCAATATGCACCAACAGAAGCAGAAATAAAAGAGGTAATAAAAAAAATGAAAAATAACAAAGCCCCAGGATGCGACACAATAACTGTAGAAATGTTAAAATATGGAGGACATAGAATACAGAGTGAAATATCAAAGTTAATACTAGAAATATGGACCACAGAAATAATGCCGGAACAATGGAAAATTGCAGTGATATGCCCTATACATAAGAAGGGAGATAAGTTAGATTGCAATAATCACCGAGGAATATCACTACTAAATGTTGGATACAAAATATTTAGCAAAATATTGGAATTAAAACTAAATAATATAATGGAACAAACAACAGGGGATTATCAAGGAGGTTTCAGGAAAGGCAGGTCAACTATAGACCAAATATTTACAGTAAGGCAAACGCTGGAAAAATTCTACGAGCGGAATACCGAACTACATCATCTATTTGTAGATTTCAAACAAGCGTATGACTCAATAATTAGAAAGGAATTATATAGCGCAATGCAAGAGTTAAATGTACCAAAAAAACTAATCAGATTAGTAAAACTATGCCTAACCAACACCAAAGCAAAAGTAAGGATCCAAAATCAACTGTCCGATGAATTTAACATTAATGAAGGTCTAACACAAGGGGATGCACTGTCAACAACACTTTTTAATCTTGCGTTGGAACAAGTAATCAGGAAAACTCCTATAGATAGGGATGGTACAATATTTACAAAGCTCAATCAGATCGTTGCCTACGCAGATGATATAGACATAATCAGCTGGACATTAAAAGACCTAGAAAAAATTTATACATATTTTAAAGAAGCGGCACAGACTATGGGTCTAGAAGTTAATGTCTCAAAGACAAAGTACATGATAACAACTCGGGAAAAAGTACAAACGAAAGGCAACATATCTCTGAGCGGGCAAATATTTGAAAGAGTGGACCGTTTCAAATATTTAGGATCAACAATAACAGAAGGAAATAAAAACAGTGATGAGGTAACAGCAAGAATTTCGCTTGGAAACAAATGCTTCTACAGCCTACAAAATATCATAAGGTCAAAATCAGTATCGATTAATTCAAAAGTAAAAATATACACAACAATAATGAGACCTGTAGTAATGTATGCATCAGAAACATGGGCCTTGACTAGTGAACAAGAGGAACAACTTCTTAGATGGGAAAGAAAAATCTTAAGGAAAATATATGGACCTATACAGGAGAATGGAGAATGGCGTATAAGAATGAACCACGGAATAAACAGAGTGTTTAACAGACCTACTATCACAAAAGAAATACGAAGTAAACGACTGAGTTGGTTAGGACACGTAGAAAGGATGGATGATAAGAGAAATACAAAAAAAGTACTTAGAAAAGAATTAAATGGGAAAAGACCGAGAGGTAGGCCTAGAAAGAGATGGATTGATGGTATTAACCAGGATTTAAAAGACCTAGGAATACGAGAATGGGAAAAACAAGCAAAGGAAAGAAAAACATGGGCAGCTATAGTCAAACAAGCAAAGCACACATAACGCCGAAAAGACCTCCTCAAAAAAAGAAACAAGAAAGTAATATTTTAGATAAATATCGTTTAGAACTTTTGAGGAGTTATGCGTGTGGCTGGCCTCCACACCATGTAAAAATTTAGAGCCTAGAAACCCCAACGGGCGACCATGGCCCTCCATGGGCTGTCAGCGGTCACCGATGATGATGATGACAAGTTTTTTAGTAAATTGATGTCTTTTCCATATTTCTTCCACTCTAACTTTTCCCATGCATGAAATTATTCACGAATTACTTTTTATACTAGGTCTCTTTTTTACTCACAGAAACTAGTATCCAAAATTAAGCCGCTTGTCAATAGAAACCACAATACGTTAAACAAGGACAAACAATATGGCATGTCATTGATACCTTGTTTACTATAAATTTTGACGTTTATGATTTTAAGTTACAGTGACATTAGCAATTTTTGTTGGATATTACATACATACATAATCGGTTGCCTCTTTTACCATTAGGTGTCGAGGATTCCTCCTTTATATAATACTCTCTGCAAATTTACGCCACTTCTTCCTATCTGCTGCTAAAACTTTTGCTTCTTGCCACGATGTTCCTCTTTTCTTGAGTATTTCGTTTACACTAGTGTTCCAGCTTTTCCTTGGTTTGCCCCTCCTGCTTTTACCCACTGCTTTGGCCTCCCATGTCATTTTTACTTGTCTCTCACCACTCATTCTTATCATGTGTCCAGCCCATTTTAACTTCTTTTCTTCAACTTTTTCGTTGAGCGATTTTACCTGTAATTCATGTCTTATATCTTCGTTTCTTCTTTTGTCTAATCTTCTTGCTCCCACCACTTTTCTTAAGTATCTCATTTCTGTAGCTTGTAATCTTTTTCTTTGTCTGTCATTAAGTACCCAGTTTTCTGCCCCATATATTGTAATTGGCATATATACAGTTTTATATACTGTCATTTTGGTTTTCCTCGATATTTCTTTTTTGTTTAGGAAATTTTTATACAGTGAATAATAAGTTCTCGTTGCCAATTTTATTCTGTTTCCAATTTCATCTTCTTGTGTACCTTTGTTGTTTAACATTATTCCCAAATACTTAAAGAGGTCTACTTGCTCGATTTTTTGCCCTTCGATTTCAATATTTACAGTTGCTTCTTTGTTGGCTATTGTCATTACTTTAGTTTTCTCCATATTTATTATTAAGTTGTAGTTTTTTAGTTCTTCAGCCCAGATTCTAATGTTATCTGCGAGAGCCTTTTCAGTTCTTGCAACTAATACAATGTCATCAGCAAATGCACAGGCTTCAATTTTTATTTGTTGCAAATTTCTATACCCTATAGCGCATTTTTTAGTTTTTTTCCAACACTTTTTAATAACTTCATCCATAACGGAAATAAATAACAGTGGGCTCAACACTCCACCTTGTCTAACCCCCGTTATTAGAGAATTCGCCGGAGATTAAGTTACTTGTCCTGACCTGGTTTTTTGTGTTGACATACAAACTTTTTATTACACTTACAAGTTCTTCATCTACTTCCTTGTTTATCCGGCTTTGCCATATTCCTTCTCTATTGACCATGTCAAACGCCTTTTTCATATCTAAAAACGCCAGGTACAGTGTATCATTTTTTAACAGTGTTTTTTCAGTAATTTGCTGTAGTGTGAATATATGATCTTGTACGCTGTGTGATGGTCTAAATCCACTTTGTATATCCGCCAGTCGAGGCTCAACTATTTCTCGTAGTTTCTTTTCTAGGATAATTTCGTAGATTTTCAACGCTGAGCAGAGAAGTGATATACCCCTATAATTACTGCACTCTTTCGTGTCTCCCTTTTTGTGTATAGGCAGTATTATTGAAATGTTCCAATCCTCTGGGATTTTTTTGTTTGTCCACGCTAAATTTAGTAGGTCATGTAATTCTTGTTTACCCTGTTGTCCAAGATATTTCAATAATTCAGCATCTATTCCGTCGATCCCTGCTGCTTTACCAACTTTTAGTTTTTCTAGTGCATCTTCAACTTCTTCCATCTTTATTTTAGTTTCATAAACGTCTTCTTGCCCTCTTTCAGGTGTTTCGTCTGTTATCTGTGTGCAATTCTCTGCTGTTGTATTTTCATTGTTTAAAAGCTCCTTGAAATATTCTCTCCACCTTTCTATAATGGGCTCATCCTCAGTTATTATATTTCCGTTTCTATCTTTTATCTGCTGTAGTTTAATTTCCGTTTTACTTCTCATATTCTTTAATACTCTATAAAATAATTTTGTATTTTGGGTACTATTTTCTTCCATAGTTCTTCCAAATTCTTCCCAGGCGTTCTGCTTTTCTTGTTTTATCCTTGCTTTAACTTTGTTGCGCTGTTCCTTGTATTTATCGTATGCCTCTTGATTTCTTTTTTGTATGTACATTTTCCATAGCCTTTTCTTTTCTCTGACTTCTTTTTTAATATCGTTGTTCCACCAGATTGTCTGCTTTTTATGATTATTTCTTCTGGTATACCCGCAAACTTGCCCTGCTGTTTCTAATAGTATTGCCTTAAATCTGATCCACTTTTCTTCCACATTTCTACTTTGTCTTCTCTTTTCAATCCTTGCAAACTGTTTTTCTGTTTTTTCTATATACTCATTTCTTGTTTGCAAGTTTCTCAGCTTATAGGTTCTTATTCTTCCGCTATAGTTTTTGTTTTGTATCTGTTTTCGGTCCTCGACTTTGTTGTTATTCTTGAATACTCCTTCTAGTAGATAATGGTCACTACCTATATCATAGCTTCTTTTCACTCTGACATCTTTAACTTTACTCCTTTTTTCCCGAGGAACAATTATGAAGTCTATTATTGATTTTTCATTTCGCTGGGGCATTGCTCTTGTTATCTTGTGTATTTCCTTGTATTCAAAGAAAGTGTTGGCTATAACTAAATCATTATCTATACAAAACTCTAGCAATCTTTTCCCGTTTTTATTAATTGTGTGTTCTCCGTGCCTACCTATAGCTCCTTGCCATTTCATGTTTTCGTTTCCCACTCTAGCATTGAAGTCTCCCAATATTATGAGTGTTCCCTCATAATCTTCTACTGTCTGCTGTAGTTGTTCCCAAAATTGATTTTTGTCGTTTGCTTTGTCACTTTCGCCAGGTGCGTATATTACAATCAGAGTTATAATATCGCTTTTACTACAATTCATTGATACTTTCAATAGTCTCTCATTGATGAACTCCCAATTTCTTATACCTTTTACTTTATCTTTGGGTATCAAACAGGCTACTCCTGCTCTGGCCCATTCAGTTTCCTTTACACCACTGTATATTAATAGATTTCCATCTCCTATTATTTGTGTCCCAGCTCCCTTTTTTTTTGTCTCAGTGATGGCTATTGCAGCATAGTTTGTGTTGCTAAGGGTTTCTACTAATTCTAACTCTTTTCCACTTATTCCTCTAACATTCCATGTCGCTGTTCTCCATGCTTCTCCTTTCTTATCTATAACTTTCAGTTCCATTTCTTTTTCCGTTTTCATTGCCGAATTTGTCGTCGTTTTGTCCGCCTCTGCTTTTATTAGTTTTTTGGATTAGCTCTGTTGCTCTCTTTTTCAATTGTGCCAGTTTCCATATTCCATTTCCATATTTCATCATTTATAATGATCTTCTGGTATTTAACTTTTACAACATTACCTTTTTGCCTCTGTTCATTTGCATATTCTCTTAGTTGTTTTTGAATCTCTCTTTCTTGGATCGTATAGTCATCATCAATAAAAAGTTTTCTTCCTTTAATATGTCTTAACTTGTTCTTATTTTTCATTATGTCTGCTTTATCACCATATGTACTCAATTCTAACTTGCACATTCTCTTATTCAGTTTCGTTATCTCTTTTATCTCACACTTTGTTCCAAGAAAAGTTTGCAACTGATTCTCTATATCTTCTTTTAGCTCTATAGTATCTCCAGCAGTTTCAAATCCGGTGATAATAATGTTATTTCGACGTTCTTTCTTTTCCATAGCTTCAAGTTTATATTCTAGCACCCTGATTTTAGTTTTCATTACTTCATTTTCTCTTCTAATCTCTTTTACTTCTTCCAAACTCTGCTTCCATTCACTTGTTAAATCTTTGACAATTTTTATTAATTCTTTACGCTCAGTTCTCATTTCTTTCATTTCATTTGCTATCTCTCTCATTCCGTTTGTTACTTCTTTAACCATCTCGCTCATTTCATCCATTCCGTATTCCTCTGATACGCCTATGGAATGTGTAATATGTGTTGCCTATCTGCTAGCGCCAACGATCATCTACAATTCAACCTTGCGGATAGATAAATCGCTACCAACAGATAAGACGCCACGTTATTTTGATTTCAGCCTACCTCGAATATTATTAGTCCTATTGTGTCACTAACACTCTCAGCACTTTGTTGTAGTATATTATTTGCTCACAGTTCACTCTTACAATTTCTAATTCTCGATATTTCCGAAATTCGGATGAAATATCAGAGCACTCAAAATTGCGTTGTTTATCAACACAGTGGCGTAACAGCTTCCCCTTTGTTGGATATTATTTGAATTTATTGTTTATTTGGTTTTTCAAATTGTTTAAGTTTTATTCTGTATATGTATGTTTATTGTACTTTTAATTTTAAATCCTAATTAATTATTGTTAGAACGACTAAATACTGTCCTCTCTTAATTTAATTACTTCCGGTAAGTACCTATTTCTTTTTTACCTAAAACGTGACCAGTAAATTTATAAGTGCGGCTATAGTTCTGTCGAATGGAAACTTACGACTTACTTGTTTTTTTATTTTCGAAATTACTGTTTAACTTTTTTTTTGAAGTTATACTTCTTTAGGCACGAGGGTGAATTTTTACATTCCCTGGCGCATGCGCACACCGATAGTATCGTATTAGTCGCTACATCTTTTCAGTTATGTAGCGCAAATAAGGTGTGCGTGAAAAGAATATATTATTAGTGTTTTTAGTAAATATATTTATTATAATTTTTATGTCTGTGGATTTGTCTTCCTCCTTATAAGTATTATTGAAAATGTTTATTTTCAATTAATGTATCTGTCACCGTGATTGCAATTATGTCCGAGAAATGATCGACTGAATACAAAAGCGGTGGTAGCTGATCGGTAGAGCATTCGCCTAGGGATCGAGAGTTTTTAATTTTTGGTATTCTTTTTGTTCTTTCTAAAATTAGTTTATCTAATATTTAAATAATATACAAAAAAACTGTTTATATTGTTATGATCTACCTTTTATTACTTTTATATCAATTAGTCTTTATTTGATTACTCCAATTAATTATTTAATCAATTATCCAATTGTCACAGATCATACAAAAATATTAAGATCTTTAATATTATCTTAATCTATATAATATTAAGATCTTAAATATTATAAATCTCAGGGTGCCTTTTTATAATACAAAAAAAATATCTAAATTATCTTATGTTATACTTATCTTCTCTCGTGGTTTCAGTATCTCTTAGTGGGTTCTAATCGGGAAAAAATATTTGGAAAAGGAATTAAATAGAAATATAAAATAAGCATACAGAATTGTCGTTTATTATCAAAATCAATACTCTAAAAATTGATCAAATTAAAACCTGTGGACACAGCTGTCCGAATGAAATTTTTACCACTTAAATTTATTCTAGTTCAAATAACAATTTATCGGTTTGGTCCCGATGACTTTGATAAAACAAGCTAAACAAACAAATTTAGGTATTCGCAAAATTACTTATACTTCCTCTTTAAGTTTTGAAATATTGG
The DNA here is from genome assembly GCF_917563875.1 of Diabrotica virgifera virgifera. Lineage (NCBI taxonomy): Eukaryota > Metazoa > Arthropoda > Insecta > Coleoptera > Chrysomelidae > Diabrotica > Diabrotica virgifera. Next base: position 50,868,714 of record NC_065448.1, read on the forward strand.
AATCTTAATTCATATGCTTTTACTCAAAATTTTAGTTTCCGAACATAAAAATATCTTTCACATAAATTGACTGACCTTTTGCTTCACTCACTCTGACGTCTTCTCTTGACCCAAAACAGCTCTCCCTTGTTGACTATGTTAGGCTACCAATCAAAGCCCTCTCCGTTCTCAAGTTTCAATCTAGCAGCACACCAGCACCAATTCTCCAACAAAAACAAACTCCAAAAATTCTCTCCTCTCCTTCTCACAATAATACAGAATCAAAGAGGTATTTCGTCTCAATTTGATCTGTCTCTCGTTCCACTTTTCAGCTCTGTTCTCCATTATCAAACACCCACTGGTACTTGCTATCTAACTATCCACGAAAACGTTGACTGCTCTTCAGCGATGCCAATAACATAATAATCTTTTTTTCTCAAACTGTCTCAACTTTCAAGCCTCTCTTTCCCCATTCCAAAATGCCTAGCCAATCAGAAACATTTATCTCCCCACCTTCCTCTCTTTTCATTCGAAAACAAACAGTCATTCTTTCAAAAATATTCCTACCATCATAATAATTACTTTCAGGGAATTTTACAACATTTACTAGGGGTTAAACAAAAAGAGATTAAAATTCCAAACTTTCTTTTAAACTATTTTTCTAGAAACTAATAATTACCTCTACCTGTAGATTCTACCTTTCCCGTAATAAACAATCTTTTTACATTATGATCCTAAACAAATCTTCCTTTCCCTTTAATTATTCACAAAAGTCTTTAATTCTTCATCGAAAAGCTCATTAAAGGAGAGACCCACTTACATGCAAGCTAACTTCTAATAAATATTTACAAATCAATATACAGGGTGGATCAAATTTATGTGCCCGTGTTATATAAAAAAATAAATTTTTTATTCTATCTTTGATTGATAGATTGATCCACAATAATATATATTGATATTATTCGTTGATTTGGTATATTGAATTCGTGAAAATCATGGTATGAAGTTAGATTATATTATAATAGAAGTATAACTTCTTACGTGCGTACAAAGTACACACACATTCTTTTTTTTTTTAAATTGTTTATTGTCGTTCGATATTTATGTTTATGCTAGTTATAGCTTATGTTTATACAAGTAATAACTTTATAAAATACGTCCAGGGGATAATAGCCATTTACTAATTATTATTACCACTGACAGTAATCAATGATACTACACATCGACGTACGTTTCACATTATATTTTGATTTAATTTTTTTGAAAATGAATCATGACTCATGAGCAAAGATAAAATGGAACAACTGTATAAAGTTAAATTTTTATTTTCTAAAGCTTCGAATCGTTTCTTTGGTCTTTACTATGCATTCATTTATAATGCTTTATATGGCAATAAAATATCACCTGCAGCCTAGTTTTCTTGACGCAGTCTATCACAGATACTTTTCTTCGCTTTTGGCGCATACTTAATAATTCATTATTACTTTTATAACTTTCTGTTCGCTTCTAGTTTTTGATAAACATGCATTTTATTGCACGTACTGTTTCGATATCTATTTACTCTATACACTTGAACTTTTCTGCAAAGTTGATATACCGACTTCTCCTGTCAAAAAGTTTAAACTTAGCTAAAATAAAATAAGTAAGTTTGGATGTACATACATACGTATCGTTGCCAAATGTTTTATTTCACCTACTTTGTTTCAGATATCTGCAGTATATTTTAATGTTTATCCGTACCGAAAAAGGAGTTCATAATATATTTGTGTTTTATTTTCGTGCAAAAATGTTAGTCGGTAATTAGAATATAATTACACGTAAGTAAAGGACAAAAAAAATGAAAACTGATATTTGATCAATAATTAAATCGGAAACGTATATAATAGTAGGGGAGGAAAGTATGCTAAATTTGCAGTTTCTCGAGGGTTTTGGGTTGTGAAGATTGGGTCCTAAAACCTGTAAAAGATTGTGGTGCTAACTTTCCATTTTTTACTTAATTTTCCATTTCCAACAATTGTTTTTTACGATTATAGTGCCATCTATCCATCTAGCGCCATCTATTTTTCGAAAAAAATGTCTCGACATAAAAGTTACTTATTTTTACGTAAATAATTAAAATCTGCAATTAAAATTGCAGGCTCCCCTATTTAATATTTTAAAGTAACACCCCACCCCAACCCCATGTGGGGTCGTGTTTGGTGCCACTCGATATATGTTTGAAAAATCTGATGTTCATTTCGCGAAATATTGCGGGGTTCCTATTTAAAATTTTAAATTTACCCCCACCCCTCTCCGTGGTGGCTCGTGTTTGGCATCATTCGATAGATTTTTCAAAACTATTGAACACGTGTTTTTCAGTTTTTCGATCTGACGTTTACTTCTAGAAATATTCGCTTTTTTCTTGTGAAACTTTGTGACTCACCCATTTCCTTACGCCCCGCTCAAACCGTCAGATTTTTTAAATAGATACTGTCCTGCATGTACTTAACTTACCTTATCTTAATCTGATGATTTCGAGTTTTTCTAAGAATAGATTTTTTTCGGACCCGTGTTGAGCTGCCCCCCCCCCCCCACTTGCAAAAATTAAAAAACGAATAGCCCTGATTTATGAGCTATTTATGAGCTCTCATATTCCGCAAACTAAAAATTTTGAGCTCGTTCTGCTGAGCAGGAATTTAATACTTTAGTGGGGGGCTGAGTCAGCCCCCCCCATGTAGATCAATAAATTACAATTTATTTTGTATAGTGCAGTCACTGAAGGTAAAAATCAACGATTACCTTCAATTTCGGTGAACCTTCATCGATTTTCACGAAAATTGGTCAGTGGTTAGAGGATACGTCAAGAAACAAAGGTGACATGATACCACCTTGCGCCTTTACTCTGAGGGTGAATACCGCCCCTTCTCGGGGGTGAAAATTATTTTATTAAAAATAACTTCACAAATCAATAAAAGAACAAATTAAAAGCAACATTTATTATATAAAGTTAATAAAATAAGTCAGTACTTTTTAAGCTATTAAAGATCAAAGATTTTAATTATTCGTGAAAAAAATGCATGTAATGAAGCGGTTTTTCGTAAATCACTGAAAAACTGTAAGTTTTTACAAAAAAGCCCCCCCCCCTCCCCCACTACTTAAAAATAGGAATATTGAATCGGTTTTTGCGGCAAACAACCCTTTAATTGATTTAACTTAAGAGAAAAATGCTGAGAAAACTTAAAATATATCGTATTGAGGATATAATTCCTACAGCGTATATACTCTAAGAATAAACTATTAAATCACGTGCATTTCGATTATTGAGCTACAACCCCTTCGCAAGAAAACCACCCTATCTTCCCGGCTTAAGAGAAAGTTGTACTTGAAATGCATTAAATTAATTATTTGGCGACTACATATCATTTAATAATTTATAAGCTTTCAAATTACGCGCATTTAAATCGGTAAATTGCAATTTATTTTATACAGTGCAGTCACTGAAAGTAAAAATCAACGATTACCTTCAATTTCGGTGAACCTTCATCGATTTTCACGAAAATTGGTCAGTGGTTAGAGAATACCTCAAGAAACAAAGGTGACATGATACCACCTTGCGCCTTTACCCTGAGGGTGGATACCGCCCCTTCTCGGGGGTGAAAAATTATTTTATAAAAAATTATAAGCAAAATGTATTATATAAAGTGATTAAAATAAGTCAATACTTTTTAAGTTATTAAAGATCAAAAATTTTAATTTTTCGTGAAAAAAATGCATGTTTTGAAGCGGTTTTTCGTAAATCACTGAAAAACTGTAAGTTTTTACAAAAAAGTTAATAGTAGTTTTATGCGTATAGCTTATATTCTAAGAATAAACTCTTAAATCACGCGCCTTTCGATTATTGAGATACAACCCCTTCGCAAGAAAACCATCCCATATTCCCGGCTTAAGAGAGAGAGTTGTACTTAAAATAATTTAAATTAATTATTTGTCGACTAGATATCGTTTAATAATTTATGAGCTCGCAAAATATACGCATCTCAATTATTGAATTGCTATTTTCTTTCTATAGTGCAGTCACTGAAGGTAAAAATTAACTATGACCTTCGATTTCGGCAAATCTGCATTCATTTTCACCAAAATTGGTGAGCGGATTTTGATGCTATAAACTTTTTCTGGAGCTCATTTTGGATAGGTATTTCTAAGTACTTTGATAAGTATTTAGTACCTAAGTGTTATAAAATGCATCTCTTTCCCGTTATTTAAGCTTGAATCCTTAGATTTGAACAGTCGCAGAAAAAAATATACATTTAATTACCAATAACTTACTTTAAATTAACATTGAAGGGTTTTTCAAGTAAGGAATTTATTATATTTTTTATTGGCTTCAATTTTAGTGATGAACACTTTTTTGTAAAAACTTACAGTTTTTGAGTAATTTATGAAAAATCGCTTTAAAACATGCATTTTCTTTCACAAAAATTAAAATATCTGATCTTTAATAACTCAAAAAGTATTAATTTATTTTAATCACATTATATAACAAATTTTGCTTACAATTTGTCCCTCTCTCGATTTTTGGGGTTATTTTTAATAAAGTAATTTTCACCCCCGAGAAGGGGTGACATATACCCCAGGTTAAAACCCCAAGTTGTTATTGTTAATTCGTGAAAATGAATGGAGATTTACCGAAATCGAAGGTCGTAGTTGATTTTTACCTTCAGTGACTGCACTATAGAAAGAAAATGGCAATTCAATAATTGACATGCGTATATTTTGCAAGCTCATAAATTATTAAACGATATGTAGTCTCCAAATAATTAAATTAAATTATTTTAAGTACAACTCTCTCTTAAGCCGGGAATATGGGATGGTTTTCTTGCGAAGGGGTTGTAACTCTATAATCGAAAGGCGCGTGATTTAAGAGTTTATTCTTAGAATATAAGCTTTACGAATTAAACTACTATAACCTTTTTTGTAAAAACTTACAGTTTTTCAGTGATTTACGAAAAACCGCTTCATTACATGCATTTTTTTCACGAATAATTAAAATCTTTGATCTTTAATAGCTTAAAAAGTACTGACTTATTTTATTAACTTTATATAATAAATGTTGCTTTTAATTTGTTCTTTTATTGATTTGTGAAGTTATTTTTAATAAAATAATTTTCACCCCCGAGAAGGGGCGGTATTCACCCTCAGAGTAAAGGCGCAAGGTGGTATCATGTCACCTTTGTTTCTTGACGTATCCTCTAACCACTGACCAATTTTCGTGAAAATCGATGAAGGTTCACCGAAATTGAAGGTAATCGTTGATTTTTACCTTCAGTGACTGCACTATACAAAATAAATTGTAATTTATTGATCTACATGGGGGGGGGCTGACTCAGCCCCCCCACTAAAGTATCAAATTCCTGCTCAGTGGAACGAGCTCAAAATTTTTAGTTTGCGGAATATGAGAGCTCATAAATAGCTCATAAATCAGGGCTATTTGTTTTTTGGTTTTTGCAAGTGGGGGGGGGGGCAGCTCAACACGGGTTTTTTTCGGACATACCTTAAAGAACTCCCCTGTATTAAGAGCCAATATATGGTACAGGTCAAGAGAGGGAAGGTCAACAATAGACGCGGTTCACATAATCACACAGTCAATTGAGAAATGCTACGAACATGATACTTACACATCCTTTTCATAAATTTCAAGCAAGCCTTTGACAGCTTAACAAGACCTGACCTAATAGAAGACATGAAAAACCTAAATATACCAATGAAACTTATAAAGCTTACGAAAATGACAATGAAAGGATCGACTGCAGCAATAATTACAGATAACGGAATCACCAAAAATATAGAAATAGAAAGTGGAGTACGACGGGCGTGCATGATTTGGACGCTAAATTTAAAATTCGACGCTGAAAAATAAAATTACCTGTTTCTGCATACATGATTTGGACGCTGGGTCTAATTGAAATGTAAATGGAAAGTCAGGTAATAAAATTCTAGAGATTAAGCTTGATAAGGTTTATTTGTCACTTTGAAATAAATACGACATACATTTTATAGGTCTGGATCCCGCGTATGAAAAAAAAGTTGATTAATAGCAAGCTGAAAATTTGTTAATAGCTTAAGGGTGTCTAGTCGAATAAACTTTGATATATGGGAACACTGAAACAGGGGTAGTTTTAATTATGGAACAGGTTAAAGATTTGGAACGGTCACAGCACGAAAACGGCACATTTATTTTGTCCGACAGAACAGACTTAAACTCTCCGAACAGAGATTAAACTCTCATGAAAAAATCAGACTGCTATTTATTACCTGTCACAATTCCTGTCATTTGACATATTCTACATGTTCCACTCATTAAAACGCCCATTTGGTGATAAATAGCAGTCTGATTTTTGCATGAGAGTTTAATCTCTGTTCGAAGAGTTTAAGTCTGTTCTGTCGGACAAAATAAATGTGCCGTTTTCGTGCTGTGACCGTTCAAAATTTTTAACCTGTTCCACAATTAAAACTACCCCTGTTCCAGTGTTCACACATATCAAAGTTTATTCGACTAGACACCCTTAAGCTATTAACAAATTTTCAGCTTGCTATTAATCAACTTTTTTTTCATACGCGGGATCCAGACCTATTACGAAATGGTATCGATCGATACAGTTAGTTTAATACTCATGTGTCCTATCTCTAACGAACATAATTTTTTTTCTACTCTTTGGATCATTAAGTCTGTTACTTTCATGGACACTATTAATTTTTAATGTAAGTTTCAGTTTGAAAATTTTTTAAAACATCAATAAAATGGAAAATATTTGGATGAGCATGGTAAAAATTATCATTAAAACGCGAGTGGAACGATTCACAAGCATTAGTTGTTAATTCTAAACTCTCACTCATCGTAGCCCACATCTCCGGCGGAAATGTTGCGTGGTCGCCAATGTAGTTGTCCAATAAGTAGTCAGAAAACTTTTCAATTTTTGCATCCTTTGGTTGAATAGCCATAAAATCATATATGAAAGATTCTTCGACTTCTGAGGGAGGTAAAAATGGCAGCCCAAAAATATATTTCAGCCATTTAGATATTTCACTGTCTGCCAATTTATATTCCCGAATTAAGCCACAACTGCCGATATTACGATACCAAGCTTGCATAAGATGAAAACGGCACCCTTTAATGTGCACATTTGGAAATTCAAAACGCGCAGCATTGTGTATAGCTCCAATACGTTTCTCCCGATTTTAGTACTTTATCGTGAGAAAAAGTAAAACTGTTCACTTTGAGCAAAATTTTACCACGATTACTTACTAACGTTGAAATTTCCATATTCACTATTAGTTTATATTCCTGTCTAGTACATGAGTTATTGTAAATAGACACAGGTTTATGGATTACAAACAAATTACCAGTTTGTTTTTTGCGGGAAACGAAAGTAATTAGTTTCGGTAGTACCGTAAATAAATTATCAATATGTCATCAGATGTTACTATACAGAATGTCTCACCGAATAAATCCTATTCTATCTCTTACTCTTACTCTACATCAGTGGAATTTATACAACCCGTTGGATGTGCATGATTTGGACGCTAAATTTAAAAGGCGACTCTCTATCAACGTCACTATTTAATGTCGCTATAGAAGGAACAATAAGAGCCACAGAAATAAAAGGTACGATTATAACATCGACGTCGCAACTTGTGGCGTATGCTGACGACATAGCATTAATTAGCAGAAACCTAAACAGTTTAAAGGAAGAATTTACGAAGTTATGCAAAGAAGCATCCAAAAGAGGTTTAGAAATAAATCAAAATAAAACAAAATACCTAATATGCTCGAGAAAAAACCCAGTTAATATGATAAGATAAAAAAGGGGTTCAAGGCAGGTTTTGTTTATATTCGATTCAGAGTTGGACTACCATCTCCATATAGCAACTATTTCAGCATCCTTATGCATCATCAGTGAAGTTTATGCAGTCACAACTCTGAAGGGAATATAAACATTCTGCCTCTTTTAAGGCAAACCATCGCGATGCAATGAACCCACCTTTTGAGACGCAATCTAGCGACATCTCTCGTATTACGAGGAAAACAACGAAAAGCCCCAGATACAAAGTTTACTACTTTTTAAACAATTAGAATAATTGAAATAAAAATATAATAAACAATATTTTAAATCTAAGACTTTTCGTTAATAAACTGCTTTCTGGCTGCATCCCATATCTCCGGATTTTACAATATATAATCACGTAGAGACGACGAAAATAGGAGAAAGCAAATAGAGGACACTTAGGCCACGCATTTACCTTCTCTTCGTCTAGGAAAAGGACCGAAAGGCAGTTTCTAAATACTCAAAAACTGAGTAAAATGAAAAAGATAAAAAAGGGTTCAAGGCAGGTTTTGTTTATATTCGATTCAGAGTTGGACTACCATCTCCATATAGCAACTATTTCAGCATTCTTATGCATCATCAGTGAAGTTTATGCAGTCACAACTCTGAAGGGAATATAAACATTTTGCCTCTTTTAAGGCAAACCATCGCGATGCAATGAACCCACCTTTTGAGACGCAATCTAGCGACATCTCTCGTATTACGAGGAAAATAACGAAAAGCCCCAGATACAAAGTTTACTACTTTTTAAACAATTAGAATAATTGAAATAAAAATAAATGATAATTAAAAATAATATGATAAGCTTAAATATTGGTGAATATGAATTTGAAAAGGTAAAACATTTTAAAAATCTTGGAGTTTTGAGTAATGAAAAGAGTGTAATGAAAAAATCCAGGCAGGAAACAGAACCTACTGGAAATACAGTAACTTCCTCAAAGATAAAAAACTTACGCAGAATACAAAACTGAAAACTTACAAAGCAGCAATTAGACCAGTAATCACATATGGTGCTGAAGTAATGTGTCTGACACAGAAAGAGCAAGACAGATTGAGGATCCTAGAAAGGAAAATAATTCGGAGGATAGCAGGACCACTAAACTTAGGTAATAATGAATTTAGAAAACTCATGAACCACGAAGTAAGAGAACTTCTGAAAGAAGAAGACATCGTCAGATTTATCAAGGCACAAAGACTCTAATGGATGGGATATATAGAAAGGAGGAATCCAGAAGCCGTTATCAAGAAAATTTCCAAATGGAGACCTGTATCAGGCAGATCACGAGGAAGACCCAAAACTAGACGGGAGAACCAGATAGTGGAGGACCTTAAAAAGATGGGAGTCAGAGAATGGGTAACCAGAAGCAAAAACAGGAACGAATGGAGGAAAATTGTAGAAGATGCCAAGTCACACAACCAATTGTAAAACCAAAATGTTAATGCGGATTGATTCACCGCGACAAACGAATCGGAAGAGCCCAAAGAGGACGGCAATCACTCCGCTAGGAGTGTAGATGCCATGATGATGATGATATGGTACAGGTACATTTACAGGGTACAAGGTTTCTTCCCATGTGATAATCTGACGCGCTCGAGTAACTGCAAAAATCACCGCTTGGGTTCCGTTACCATAATATTCAGCAGTGTTTTGTTTCAGGTCGAAATGAACTTAACTAGTTAAAGTAACTAGCTCACAGAACTTGGGATGCGCTTTTCTTCTATTTTTCTTTCATTATTAGTTGAAGGAAGTTATATCTCTCGTGTCAGAATATTATAAGTATGTCCAAGATAATATGTTTTCCGTTTTAAGTACAAGTTCACGATTTCATACGTCTAAAAACTTCTTCATAAAATCGTAGGAAATTGTAACCAAGAATAAAAACAGAAATAAAATTTTATATGACGTTACATTCTTCTAGGATTAATCATTGGCACTCATATAAGTAGATTTTAGTCGCCATAATATCTTGTATTATAGCAGACAATAAAACAAATTAGTCAACCAGTAGCCAACTGATCCTGATTGCCACTACATACAGTCGGAAAAATGAAAGAATACCCATGAACGAACATATAAAACACGATGTATTTTCCTGTCACCGTGTCACAAAGAAAATTGTCCAGTGCAAGTACATGTAAAAATAATTATTACATGTACTTGCGCTGGCCAATTTTTTGTGTGACACGGTGACAGGAAAATACAGCGTGTTTTATATGTTCGTTCATGGGTATTCTTTCATTTTTCCTACTGTATTTTATGTGAGAAAGTATTAATTAACTTGAGACCTTATTTATCAGCTCTAATCCTAAAATATTCTACCCGACAAAAACGTAAAATATTTTCTCGTTATTTTCATTTATGAGGCTCATAAATAGGTACGAAAAAAAAATGAAAACTATCACTCTTCTAGTAGAACAGGGCATCTGTAAAAATACTAGTACATTTGGATGTTGAGAGGTGACTCATATTTTTTTGCAGAAATGCTTGAAAATAACTCATATAATAATAATTAAATTATTCTCCCACTCAAAAAGGTCCGGAACATTGTTTAAATAATCAAAATGTCAAAAAATTAAGGAAAAATTCGATTTTTATCTTCGTTTTTTGATTAAAACTTTAAAAGTAGTCATTTCCGAGAAAATTTGTACTAACATAAAAGTTGCGCAATTAAATTTCCTACAATATAGGATCAGCTAAACATTTTAAAAATGGTCATCCTTGTTGCAAAATAGCAATATATATATCCAATCCCGTTACTCCGTGAAGGAGCATAGGGCATCCACGAAACTTCTCCATTCTCCTCTATTTCTGGCCATGGTTGCTATTTCTCCCCAGGTTTTCTTCATACTTTTGTGGTCTTCTTCAACGGTACTCCTCCATGTTTTGGTCGGGCGTCCTCTGCTTCTTCGTCCTACTGCATTCCATTTGAGTGCCTGTTTTGTTATGTCTGCATTTTCTTTCCTCAGTGTGTGTCCCAGCCAGTTCCATCTTTTCCTCTTTATTGTTGTTCTGATGGGTTCTTGTTTGGTTTTTTTCCATAGTGCTACATTTGTTATGATATTGGGCCAGTATACCTTTAGAATTTTACGTAGACATCTATTTACAAAAACTTGGATTTATTTACATTTCCATCAGTTATTGCCCATGTTTCACTCCCATAAAGTAGCACAGTTTTCACGTTACTATTAAATAGCCTTATTTTAGTATTTTGGCTGATCTGTGTTGATCTCCATATATTTGCGAGGGTTCCAAAGGCTTGTTGTGCTTTTCGTATTCTCTGTTTAATATCTGCTTGAGCTCCCCCTTTTGCACTGATTATACTGCCTAGGTAGCAAAATTCTTGAACCTGTTTTATTTCTTGTTGGTTGATGTATAGTTTGTCACAGTTAGTTACCCCTATTCTCATCTCTACTGTCTTGTTCGTGTTGATTTTAAGACCCACTTCTGCCGATTTCACCTCTAGCTTCCTTAACATGTTCTTCATATCATCTATTGTGTTCGCTACGAAACAGATATTATCTGCGTATTCCATATCTGCTAGTTTCTTGTTCTGAAGGTAGTTCCAAGGGATCCCATTTTTTCTTTCAATTGTTTTTCCAGTATATGATTAAGACATATATTGAAGAGCAAAGGTGACAGTATGCAACCTTGTTTTAAACCTACTTCAATTGGTATTTTATCTGTCATTTGCCCTTTATGCAATACCTGACATGTTGTTTGCTGATACATCATTTTGATTATTCCAATGATCTTTGGAGGTAATCTATTTAGTCTTAAGATTTTCCACAGGGCTGTATGTTTTATGCTGTCGAAGGCTTTAGCAAAGTCTATAAAGGCCATTATCAAGGCTGCGTTCTTCTCTATAGTTTCGTCTATGATGATTCTTGCCGTCGAGATTTGGTCTATACAGGATCTTCCCCTTCTGAAACCCGCTTGTTCTTTTCTGAGAGTTTTGTCTATTATATTGTTGATTCTTTGATGAACAATAAATGCTACTATTTTATTTATGGAACATAACAGCGTTATTCCTCTCCAGTTTTCACATAGCTGTACGTCCCCTTTTTTTGGAAGCTTGACTATAATTCCATTATTCCATTCCTTAGGTAGGATTTCTCCAGTCCATACATCTGCTAATAATGGTGCTATTAGGTCCACGGTTCTCTCAGTGTCCGCTTTCCACAGTTCTGCTGGGATATCGTCCATTGCCGCTGCTTTGTTGTTCCTCAGGTGCCGGATTGCTTCAGCTATTTCTTTTTTCGTTGGAATTTCCTTGTTTATCCTTAGATAATTTTCATTTGGCTCTACGTCGTTACCCTCTTGGAACGGCGGCTCATTTTCTTCTTCTGTCATAAGCTCGCTATAGTACTCATGCCATCTTCGTGTTTGCTCTTCAGTTGTTGTAAGCAGTTGTCCTTGTTTGTCTTTTAGTGGTTTGTCACTGTTGAAGTTCTTGTTTGCAAGACGTTTAGTGGTTCTATATAGCTGGTTCTATATAGCAAAATAGCAATAATTGCAAAAAAAAACATAATATAACAAGTATTCGCATTTTACGTTTTTCAACCATTTATGCTAAACTTAAAACCATCATATTTAATCCAGAAAAACTATATGATATAATAAAACAAAACTGTAAATTTACTTAAAATCGGTTTAATAGATTTTGCAGAATAAATTTTGCAATCCAGCTTTCGCAAAAAAAATCATTTTTTCAAAATGTTGCAGGACTGAAAATAAAGCAGATAGCAAGTTGAAATTGTTTCACATATAGAAGAATACTATACCTTTTATTTGCAATTTGCAAAATAAAATCGGTTTACCACCACGGCGTCAGGAATTTTTTTAAATGAACATTAATTTTTGGTGCTACGCGCAGGACAGTGGATACGTTTACTCTGAGTGGGCATTCCAATGACCTTTGATAATGATTGATAAATTTTTATTTTTAGTACATTTCGATATAAATAAATAAATTTGTTTATTGGAAAAAAACACATACTCTGTCCTTTGAAATAACACTTTTTTTAGCAAAAACTATCTTTGTTCATATATTTTATCTTAGAGAATAAAAGATTATTATTTTTAAACATATGCAATTGTTTAAACAATATATCACAAACAATAGTCATATTAGTTTGATTTTTGTGGAATTAAAATAATAAAATATAACAAAATATAGAGTAAAAAAATAATATATTAGATAAAGATTGAAAGACATTTTGGTGGAAATCAACTTGTGTGAATCGAACACCGCTGTCCTGCGCATAGCACCAAAAATTAATGTTAATTTAAAAAAATTCCTGACGCCGTGTTAGTTATCCAATTTTAATTTTACAAATTGCAAATGAAAGGTACAGTATTCTTCTATATGTAAAAAATCAAATTTCAACTTGCTATCTGCTTTATTTTCAGTCCTGCGACATTTTGAAAAAAGAATTTTTTTTTGCTAAAGCTGGATTGCAAAATATATTAAACCGATCTTAATAAAATTTACTGTATTCTTTTAATATATTATATGCTTTTTCTGGGTAAAATATGAAGGTCCTGCATGTAGCAAAAATTGTTGAAAAACGTAAAATGCGAATACTTGTTTTTTTATGGTTTTTTTGAAATTATTGCTATTTTGCAACAAGGCTGACAATGTTTAAAATTTTTAACCACGCTAATATTGTAGGCAATTTAATTGCGAAACTTTTATGTCGATGCAGCTTTTCTCGGAAGTGAATACTTTTAAAGTTATAATCAAAAAACCAAGAAAAAAATCGAATTTTTCCTTCATTTTTTGACATTTTAATTATTTAAACAATGTTTCGGACCTTTTTGAGTGGGAGGATTGAGGAACTCAATTGAGGAACATTGAAAGAAGCTGTAACTTAAAGTTGAAATGGGCTGGACGCATTGCCAGAATGAAGGACGGAAGATGGACTCGCAAACTAGTTAAATGGAGACCAAGAGCCGATAAACGTAGCAGAGGAAGACCACTAACACGATGGCAAGACGACTTACGAAAGACAACAAAAAACTGGATGCAGAAAGCACAAGATAGAACATTTTGGAGACAAACAGGAGAGGCCTATGTCCAGCAGTGTATTGAGAGAGGCTGATGATGATGATGATGACATATTATGAAGACACACAATTAAAGGATACCACAAACAAGGAGAGTAAAGAGTGTTGCTTCAAAAAGGTGAGTATCTCCTGGTGAGAGTGAGTATCTAGAAGTAACCCTAACAACAACAGGGAAAAAAAGCCAATAAATTAAGAAGCGAATTTCGAGAGCAAGGAAGACTGTCGGAACCCCACAGAAACTACTAAGAGCAAAACACATTTCCAGAGAGGCTAAAATTGTGATTATACAGAACAGTGATTCAGCCCACAGTCCTATATGACATTCAAACATGGCTTATAAACAAAAATCAAGCAAATATGCTGAACATCTGGGAGCAGATTGTGCTAAGGAAGATATTCGGGAAAGTTAAAGTCGGTGAAGACGTTTGGACTTGGAGAAGATGAACAAATGCAGAGGTCATACAGCTGTACCGTAAACCAGAAATTAGGCAGATCGTGAGGTCAGAACAAAGAGACTTAGATAGTGAGGATATCTTAAAAGAATGATTGACGGAAGTTGGGCAGAAGACTCGTTGCTGAGAGGAGAAGGAAAGAAGAGAAGAAGAGGACCACGGAAAAAGTGGCTACAAGTGGAGGAAAACAGTGGAAAAATTCCAAGTTATGGGTCTTTAAGGCTTGTTGAGCTGTGTACAAATATACATGGATTTGTATATCCTTTGAAAATTGTAAGCCATATTAAAAACAGAATTAAAATTTTATCTGAGGTTATATTAATCTTCAAGGATTAATCATTGGCACCCATATAAGTAAATTTTAGTCGCCTTGTCTTTTATTATTGCTGACAATAAAACAAATTAGCCAACCAGTATCTAACTAATAATGGTTGCCACTACATATTTTATGCGAGGAAGCATTAATTAAATTGCGACCTCATTTATCAGCTCTAACCCTAAAATATACTACCCGACAAAAATGTAAAATACTTTCTCGTTATTTTCATTTATGAGGTTCATAAATAGGTACGGAAAATGGAAACTATGTTTAACGGATACTAATCAAATACAAGCGATTTAGTCCTGGACACCGCGTACCAAAAAAAAGTTGATTAATAGCAAGCTAAAACTTTGTTTAGCTTAACGATGTCAAGTCGGAGAAACTTTGATGTACGGGAACACTGAAACAGGGGAAGGTTTAATTGAAACAGTTTAAAAATTTGGAACGTCAGATTATGAAAACGTCCCATGTATTTTGTCGGTCAGAACATCCAATTAATTTGTTACCCTTTAATTAAACTCTCATGCAAAAATCAGACTGCTATTATTAACCAACATGATTCCTGTCATTTGACATGTTCTTCGTGTTCCACTCATTAAACTGCCCAGTTAGTGATAAACACCAGTCTGACGTAATCTGACGTTCCAAATTTTCAAACTGTTCCACAATTAAAACTTTTCCTGTTTAAATGTTCCCGTACATCAAAGTTTGTTCGACAAGACACTGTTAAGCTATTAAAAAATTTTCAGCTTGCTATTAATCAACTTTTTTTGGTACGCGGGATCCAGGACTAATGTACTAGCGTTGCAGCGTTTATTTTATGACAATACCTTTGACCTATTTAATTTTGGCTTAGGACTATTATGATAGTGTATAAATTAGGTAGTATGTGGCAATAATTATGGTGGATTTATTAGGCTATAATGTCAATTTTATAAACGGATCCTAAAGCGTTTCCCGTTTGGCATGTAGACATCGTTTAAGTGGACATTCTATAACAAACAATACTGCACTTTATTTTGTGTAAAATTGTGCTATGCATGAGACTGATAAAAAAGACACATCAAATTCCAGACAATATTTTCAGGTCTGACTTGGGTTTATATTGTTGGGATTTTTTAGGTAGCATCGTCGTTTGGTTCAGGTTTATTTTAAGTTGTGTATTTGAGGCATATACAAGCTACGACATTTTCTCTCTTCTCGATGGCATTTCGATGCTCTTCTCGTCTAACGTGGATTCTTTAATGGGTCTGTCTAATGTACGATTTGTCACAGTCTCCACACCAAATATCGTATACTTTTTGGTTTTCTAACAATATTTTTTGTTTTGACGGATGGCAAAATGTTTAATCTCAAACATTAAATTTTCAGATTCGATATTAAACAGTATATACTTATCACCCCGTATATCACACTAACGTAATTTGTTATTATATTTACACATGTGCGGGGTACTAATTTCGTTAACTAATTGCAAAGCATAAACAATATTTTTGGGCAATTGCACATTAAATTGATGACTAAATAAAATCCTTTGTTTGATAGTCGCGTGGGCTATGACTCAATTCATCTTGCCGCTAATAAGGAGTATACATTAGACACATTCTTTCGAGTAAATTCAACGAGTCAAGATGTGGTTTTAAAAAACATTCATTCGAGTCGTTTCAACCAGTCAAGATGTGCTTTTAAATTTCATTCTTTCGAGTCAATTCAAATAGTCCACATGTGGCTTTAAATCATTCCTTCGATTAACTACAAACAATCAACATGTAGCATCATCAATAATTATCAATTCAAACGTCAAACGAATCGGGCAGTAAATCTACGTCATTAAGTAGATATTTAAGGTCTCCCGGGTATACAGTGTAGTTACAGAAATAAAGTTTCATCTTTAATTTGGTGTTTTAATATCGGATATAGATCCTAAAACTGAGCCGAAACTCTACACAAAATATGTGGTTGAAATTTTCTGTCGGTTTTAAATAATCGTTTCTATTTTATGTTTTACCTGACCTTTAAAAGAAGAACATCGAATTCTTATAAGTGAATTAGTGCCAGCAATTTTTGGATGGTGTAAAAGTAACCTTGTGAGTAAGAGGTTAAACAGTGGTAGCAGTTCTGGCCTATGAGTACCTACTGATTGGGACAAGTTTTCAGTATTTTAATATTTGTAACTACAAATAAGTTATTATTTATCTGGAGAACCTTAGACAAGTATAATTTGGCAGTCTAAAGAGATAAGAAGGATTGTTAAAGCATTTGACCTAGATTTCGTGTAAGCAGAACAAAGGAAGGAGTTTTAGCTAGCGAATTATGATAAAAGAACATTTCTATGTTTAAAATCTATATGTAAAGAAACCATGGGCATTGGAATTGAAATACATAATTGAAATTTAACTGGTTTTCGAGAACAATATTCTTTCAAAGACATAATTTTTTTAGGGCCGGCGTAGCTCAGCGGTAGGATGTCTGACTCGCAAGCTGGTAGGCGGGGGTTCGAGAACCAGCGCCGGCGAAAATATCTAGACATTTTTAAAAATGTCTATAGGCCCCAGGTCGACTCAGCCTGAATAAAATGAGTACCTTGGGTAAACCAAGGGGTAATAATAGGCGGTTGAAGCATAGCACTGGCCCTGTTACCTTCCTTGTATACCATAGGCCATAGACCCTATATATAGCAGACTACCCAGCTATAATCCCAAAGCCGCGTTAGCGTTATAAAACGGGAGACTATTATTTATTTACATAAATTTTTGAGACCAAACGGTACAATAAAAGTATTATAAAATTTTTGTTAATTTTCTGTAAAGTATTAGCTTTTATTTACTTACGGCTAATTTAACTTGGGCTGCGCAGTTTAATTTATCAAGATAGGGAAATATTGATATGTCTCTAAGTGATTTGTTTTTTTTTGTTTGTGTAATAAATTGACTTGTGTCAATGATCTTATTGGGTATTGCTTTTGAATTTATTAAGGGCATAGGCGCAAAATGTCGCCGGTCAAAATGTTCAATGTGTTTTAAATGTATTCATTTATTTCGAATCCTGAGAAAACTAATAAATATTTTTGAAAAAATTTAAACGCAGAATGAAAGATTGCATTATTACCGATGGCCAAAATAAAATAAAATAATTTTTCGTACTTCCGGGCCTAAAGTGACAACTTCACTCCCTTGTGACAGGTACTAAAGTGTCACATTTAATCCCTCCGGGATTAAATATTGACGAAACTCCCGGAACGATTAAATCACAAACAAACGAATTTAAGGGGTTGTCTCACATTTTTTAAGCGGCACCACTTTTTAAAAGCATCGTACTGCTGCTCGTATAGTTTTCTAGATTTCGGTGGTAACAATTCTTCACCTACTTCGGCTGCTCTTTTATCAATATCAGATACACCTTCTTCACTCATGATACCAATAATTATCAATAACAATGTTTCTTTACAATGACACTAGTAATGACAATGTTTCTAAATTATAACTGTCACAACGCAATGTTACTATGGTAACTTATTTTAAAGACAGTTTATTAAATGAGTTGAAGAGAGAAAAAACTGATTGAAATTATTGAAATAATTAATAAAATCATACCGGAAGTACGAAAAGTATCGTATATACCTTGCGACTGAAGTACATTTAATCCTTCAGGTAAATTATGGCCCTCCCTGCGGTCGGGCCATAAACTTTACCTTCAGGATTAAATGTACTACTTCAGTCCCGCGGTATATAATGTACTATTATAAGTCAATGTAATGATATGTTACATTCCGATCAACGTTACATATGTTACATTCCGATCCATATGTTCCGATCAACGGAATCCAGGCCGTAGAAGAATGTCATGGATGCGGAATTTGAGAGAGTGGTTTGGCTGCACCACTAATGAACTTTTTAGGTCAGCTGTAAACAAAGTCAGGGTAACCTTGATGATTTCCAATCTCCGATAGGAGTGGCACAAGAAGAAGAAGAATAATGATATGTTCCAAACCTAAATTATTTCTCTTATAGTTGTAAGTACCGAAATATTTAATCTTTTGTTAGTTTCTAATCATAATAAATTTACAGTTTCTCCTGACGAAGTCACAAAAAGAGTGACGAAATATTGAGATATAACAAATAGAGTTTCATTTCTCGAAGACCGAATTGCCGATATATAAAACTACAATTTAACACAGTACGGTCGAAAACATCTGTAAATATATATATATATATATATATATATATATATATATATTATATATATATATATATATATAAAATGATGTTGGATAATCGAGTACAAATATAAAAATAAATAAGCAAAATCATTGGCTAATACTCGTTATAGTACTAATATATATATTATATATATATATATATATATATATATATATATATATATATATATATATATATATATATATATATATATATATATATATATATATATATATATATAATATCAGGTTTTTAGATAAATACCGGTTTTTAATACCGGATAAAAATCGTCCGGTATCCCGAAATCCCGGTATTGTAAGCCCTAATTGAGCTTACCACGTAATTGCTATTATATCTGTTTATTCGATTCATGTTAATGCAAAAATTCGAGAACTGTTAGCAGATCTGGCAACCCCCATGACAGAGGGCTCATTTTCACCAAAATAATGCTTAAAATATTAGTTTTGTTAAAAGGTTCACTTAGATGCAACTTGGCACGACATGCGACATTACCAAATGTTAACATTATAATAGTGCTAAAAGTTGATAACTTTAATTTTTCCTGTTATTTTCCATATTGGAAAACAAATTTTCACCGTATTCCTAAATAGATCAGTAGCCAAAAAGTTAAGGAACAGTATTTTAGAGCTGCAGAGTGAATTCCGTATTTACCAAATCATGGTTCATAACTTTAAAAAGTTATACAGTCGAACCCGCTTATTAGAATACCGGTTAAAGGAATATCCCGGTTTAAGGTATAGAAATTTGAGGTCCCAAAACGTTTTTACTAGGCTTATATGATCGGTTATTAGAATATCCCTGTTATAGGAATACTTTTTCTTGGCACGACGGCTATTCCAATAAGCGGGTTCGACTGTAGTATTAAGGCAACGATATAATGTCTGTACTGTAACTTTGATTTTTAATTTACCTCTACATCCTTATAAGAGAAATTAAAAACAGGACAAAATTTAGCTCGAGTTTTCATGTGAGTTCTGTTAATTCAGATTTAATTCGACAGATAAAAAATGCTTTGTACGTTACGTGAAATGCTTTATCCTCTCATCTATTTAGCAATGAAACTTTTAAATGCTCTGAATACAAAATAACCAAAGAGACTACTTTGATGTTCAAATTAGTTGCTTGACAAGGGTTTTTCAGCGAATAAACATTCTTTTGGCAGATTATATTTGGACAGTAAATGACTTTTTAATAATATATATGTTCCATAAAAGAGAAACGTGCTATTTCCAGTTGTAGTACTCTTATTTACCGTTAAAGCCTTTTATTCCATTTAGGACAATTACACCTTTTGGTTTCCTTTTACTACGTATAATAAAATACGAGAGTGTTTAAGTAGTTCTTTATTTTATCTGCAATACATTTATTTAAAAAATCAGAAAAAACTTTATTTTTATTTATCCCAGTAGATACATTAGAAAGAAAGAACCTACATTAAAAGAAAAGCTTTAGAGAAAGTACCGGGTGTCCAAATAAGAATGGCCCTCGGCCATATCTCAGGAACCGTTTATAGTACAGCTTTGAGAAAAAAATATTTATAACAAAAGTTGCCTCGGGAAAAGCTTGGAAATTATTTTCATAATTGTAGGTCCACCGCTGGAGGGCGTAATTGAATATCAAAAATTAAAAAATCAAAATTTTACAAAATTTACCTAATGAAAGGGCACTGGAAATCCGATCATCGTATTCTTCATAAAATTCTGCGCATATTTGATTTCACAAGTTTAAGTCTACCTTTGCAAATAAGAGGTGGAGGTAAGTGGGAACCTTCATATGAAAAAATGACTGTAAGTCCGGTTCTGCTAAATCGAATTTTGCATACTTAATCTGGTTAAAAACAGCTCTTCGTCGTCAATATAAGAATCTTATTTTCGAAATAGCCTAATAAGTAATATGCCAGCTAGTAGGCGTTATTTAATTATTTTCGAAAATCTAGTTTTCTTTGGAGAATATTAAATACAAGTATGCATTCTTAATCCTGTATTACAAAATTAGATCAAATTAGCAAATTAATACCGAAAACCGCATGTCGATACCTTTTTTCTATCTCGAGACATCTTGAGAAACGTGTAAATTTTAAACAACTGTTAATGGCACCGGTAAACGAAGTTAAGGAAAAGTAGTATGCTATGGAAAAAACAAAGAAACATTTTCCAGATGTAAGCGTATATAATTAATTAAAACAACAATAAGACAAACAACACTAAAAAATATAACAAAGAAGTAAAAGCAACTACTTACTTAGTGACGACCTAAATGTTCAAATTGTTGCCCATCATTTTCGATGCATTTACTCTTTCAAGAGCAGCTTGAACAGAAGTCTCAATTTCTGCTTACGCAATGCTTTGAATGGCGTTTCGTATTCTCTAGCTAAATTATGTTTTCTCGAGTAGTGGGCCTAGCGGCAAAAACAAGGTCTTTAATCCCTTCCCATAAATAAAAGTCTAAAACAGGTAAATCTATTGCTGTTCAATCTACTCTTGAAGAAGTAAAACAATTTGAACATTTAGGCCGTCACTAAGTAAGTAGTTGCTTTTATTTTTTTTTTGTTATATTTTGTGGTGTTGTTTGTATTATTGTTGTTTTAATTAATTATATACGTTTACATCTGGAAAAAGTTTATTTGTTTTTTCCATAGCATACTACTTTTCCTTAACTTCGTTTACCGATGAGAGTAACAGTTATGTTTAAAATTTACACATTTCTTAAGATATCTCGAGATACAAAAAAGGTATCGACATGCGGTTTTCGATATTCTGTTGATAATTTGGTCTAATTCTGTAATACAGGATTAAAAATGTCTACTTGTATTTAATATTTTCCAAAGAAAACTAGATTTCCCAAAATAATTAAATAATGCCTCCTAGCAGGCATATTACTTATTAGGCTATTTCAAAAATAAGACAATTACATTGACGAAAAAGAGCCGTTTTAACAAGACCAAGTATGAAAAATTCGATTTAGCAGACCCGGACTTACAGCCATTTTTATATAAGAAGGTTCCCACTCAACCCCACCTCTTATTAGCAAAGGTAGACTTAAATTTGTGAAATTAAATATAAGCAGAATTTTATGAAGAATACGATGATAGGATTTCTAGTGCCCTGTCATTAAGCAAATTTTTTTAAAACTTTGATTTTTTAATTTTTGATATTCAATTAGGCCCTCTAGCGGTGGACCTACAATTATGAAAATAATTTCTAGGCTTTTCCCAAGGCAACTTTTGTTATAAATATTTTTTTCTTAATGCTGTGCTATAAACGGTTCCTGAGATATGGCCGAGGGCCATTCTTATTGGGAGACCCGGTACAAAGATACAATTACCTGGGATGTGACATAAGTGAACAATGGGATTGTAAACTGCATTGAGATGGCCAGAAGCGCTTTCAATAATATGAAAGCAGTATTATGCAATGGAAATCAGAGGTTAATTAAATATGTCAAGGAGATATGCAATAATCAACATCAGAATAGAACAATCAAAACAAAAATTGAAAATAAGACAACAAAAATATTTCACACAACTACAGCCGGCCACTTATGGTACTGCGGTGTCGTTCGACAAAATCGTCGATGAGATCCAGTACCTGTGCTAGGGTATAAGATGCCCGCCTGCAAAATTAGCATAGGCGCCCTTCGGTTTTTTAAAATTTGTGTATTGTATAACCCCAGCAGATAAAGCTCATCATGGCGCCCCCTAAACAACGGCGCCCGCCTGCGATGAGGCTTGTTATCGACGGCCTTGATGAGATCAATCCTGCAGTACTGCAGCAGACAGGCCAGTCCCTCTGTGGTCAATTATTTGTACGATTTTATTAGATGCACGCTCACACATGATCAAAATATTTCCCAATTAGTCGCATTCGACAAAATTGAACGGCTCCGCAGTACCGTGTATGGCCAGCTTAAATGTTTAAAATGTATGTTCAATATGAATTCACAAATTGGAAAAAAAGGTGCCACAGAATGCGCATATCATTGGATACCACATTGCAATTCGCTAATGACCAAATAATACACTTCACCAAGAAATTAACGCAACACTTTAAAAATCGGTTATTTTTGATGTCTCGAATTTCCTAAACCTGTTGTCCGATTTAAGTGATTTTTTTTAATATGTTATCCTTATTTAGCTTTTAATAAAATTAATGCTAGACAGGTAAATTATTGTCATTGTATACCGGGTGTACCAATCAAACTGTGTTTTTTCTCAAAGTTAGTAACACCCTGTGGAATATGCTAGGATTCATAAAATACTGAAAATAAAACCCAACTATAGCCTCAGGTTTTTAATAAAAAAGTTAGGTACTTTAACAACTAGCCATGTTTTTAAACCAATAGTTTATAATAATTACAAATCTATGAATTGCTTTATTAGTACATCATAATATCTGCTAACAATGAGGAAAATTATAAAGAGAGCAAATAAATACGAACTATCCGTATTTTTGCCTTCGTAGACTATGAAAAGCATTTAACAATATAGAGAAGTGGATCGTAGACCAAGCTAATTAATTAATAAATAAAGATGATTTATCTTGTACCTACATTTATAAATATTAAATGTGTTTAGTGTCTTTAAGCAGTCTTACAAGCCTTGCTACGCCCCTGATAGAATTTACTAGGTGATTCGCAGAAGATGTTAATGTTACAGTTCAAGTTGATTCTCAGTTAGAGTTGACTCCAACTAGTTGGAGTCAACTCCAACTGAAACGAGCAGTAAAAGTTGATTTTAAAAATTTAAATCAACTTTTACTAGTTGGAGTTGACTCTTCCTGGATCGATTCAGTAAATGTTGATTATATGAGAATCTCAAGTGCATTTTTGATGAGTGTGCGTTTCTTTGTTTTGACTGTTTCAACTACTTATTAGTATAGTCTGTAACGTCGCCCCCGTTAGGTAAATTATTCTGATTTGATTTTTTGCACAAACTTACTCAAAGAAATACATCCGTATAACAATCCTTATAACAAATACACAGGGTGTCAGGCGGTACCGCGGTCGAAAAATTGTTTAACCAATTACAGTAAAGTCAGTCAGTAAAGTGACTCTTTATCGAACGAGTCTGATATTACGAGCAGAGGAACAGACGCGTTCGATAAAGAGTATTGAGGTGGTGCGTACAAAATTGTATCGTCAATCATAAAAAACATTAACACTTACTTACAACTTTGAGGATTTTTTTTTAATTTTAGACGAAATAAAAAATTCGTATGACAGTAATGACAGATGACTTTTACATGATGGCCGGTTTTGATGTTTAATCGATAGTTATCAATATTGTATACCTACCTAATTACTAAATCTGTAAAGTTTTGATTTATTTTGTATGAATATAATTGCGAAACACTACAGAATTTTACTTTTTGACATAAATTTTATTAATAATAAGATAAATTTTATACAATATTTTTAATAATTAAAGTAAATAAATTTTAATTTCACTCAAATAAATAATCGAGTGCTGCCATTGACCACTTACATTCAATCTCGGGTAATTTGATTAATAATCGCGGCAGGTAAAGTAACATTCTTCTTTCAATACAACAAAGTGTTACTTTACTGCCGAAAATGAGGGCAAATGAGTACAATAATGAATGATTTTAGTGAAGTTTGGCGATAAACAATGATTTTAAACAAATTCGCAAAAATACATAATTTTTTCACTTCGTACCAATTTTTTTTTTAGATCCGTTGGGCCTTTTTTTCTCTAAAATTGACTGTTGTCGAGTTATTAGCGACTTAAAATTTGAAAAACGCCAAAATAACCATTTTCAAGGTTTAATAACTCGGTTAAAGATAATTATTGTGAAAGTCGAGCGAGCGGCCGTGGAGTAACGGCATAATCGCTGGCCTCATAAGCCAGTGCACGTGGGTTCGAGTTGAGCCCTGCCAAAGACAAACCATTTTCATTTTCAATAATGACACGAGCCGTCTCACCATGCCTCGGAGAGCACGTTAAGCCGTCGGTCCCCCTGGGCTAGTGTAGGTACATCGACACTAGTTACTTGAAACAGGGTTAAAGATGTAATTGGCGCCGGAACTGTCCGAAAGGCAAAAATGCCATACGATATTATATATTATGAAACTCAGAAACTAAAAAAATCAAAGATTCTACCTCTATAAGATCCTGAAGAAATTTTTGTCATTATTTCATTAATACGATATTATTTTTAATTATCAACAATGAGCGCTAACCGTGTATTGAGGCGGCCGTCAATGTGAATGCGAGTGAGATGCACCATTGGACGGCTGGAATGGTGCATCTCTTTAGCACTCACCATTGACGGCCGCCTAATACGCACTTAGCGCTCATTGTTAATAATTAAAGATAAAGCTTGGTAATAAAATAGTGACAAAAATTTCTGCTGCATCTTGTAGAGGGGGCTATAAACTTTAATTTGGTAACTTTCTGACTTTCATAATAATGGATTTTAACCGAGTTATTAAGCCTTGAAAATGGATATTTTCGCATTTTTCAAATTTTAAATCGCGTATATCTCGACAACAATCAATTTTAGAGAAAAATCACAAAATACCTTTTTTGCTCAGAATAACCCAAATGATCTAAAAAAAATTGTTCGAAGTGAAAAAATTATTTTTGTGAATTTGTCTAAAAAAAATTGTTTAAACAATTTATCGATCAAGGTACTGCCTGGCACCCAGTACATTTGTTATAAGGGCCTCTTTTTGAGTAAGTTTGTGCAAAAAATTTGAATCGGAGTAATTTACCTAACGGGGGCGACGATACAGCCTAGACTAATTTGAACATATTCAGTAACATTTAATTTCTAGAATCGGCTGTTTGTGTGAATCAGAATCAACTTTTACTAAATGGCATTGGGGAGAGTATACTTTTCCTAGTTGGAGTCTACTTTTACTAGTAAATGTTGAATATAAATCTTCATTTTATATTTATAATCAACTTTTACTGAAACCAGCCGTTAGAGTTGACTCCAACTAGTTGGAGTCAACTCCAACTGGATAATCAACTTGAACTGTAACATTAACACCGAAATAGGTTCTGATGGATTCTGTAAATACCAGAAAGAGACCAACTATATAATATAAAGACGATAGACTTTTAGGAATCAGTCTAGTAAATATATTTGTACAGTTAAATAAAAAACGTTTTTTTTCTATTGGTAGTTATCCATTTAATAAAAAATTTAATATACATTTTACTAGTAGGAACCTTTTTATTCTTTTCCCTGATGCAAACTCATGTACTTCGTACGATGCAAATAAAAGAAGTAAATTAATTATGTCGTATCTCGTTGAGTTGAGAAAAAATTACGAATCCAATGAATCAACGATTTTCAAACGCGCGTTCTGACATTTTATTTATTTTAAAATAAGGCTGAAACTAGACGATATTTATTTTTTCTATGGATGCTATACAATGTGCAACTTCTCTCACTACTTACCATACATTCAAAACGAACAATTTCTCAGGCTGTGAGAAAAGTCGGCCATTGCAGTGAGAAATATTTTTTCTCACGGGTTCTATACGTAGAATCGCGGTTTCCTTGGTAACATGCACAATACAAACACAAATATTTTTGTCAAATAAAATGTGTCAAATCAAAACTTACCAGGAATTACCTTTAAAAACTGTTCAAATATAACTGGTAACTATAATTTTAAATAAATAAAAGTATATAAATATTAAGAATATTAAATATCTTCATAATATGTGTATAATATGTATTTTATTTTAATTTTGGCAATAATCTACCTAAAAGCACCTAAATTATTTAATTTCGAAGTTTGAACTCTTGACAAAAACGCATCCATAGAAAAAGTACAGTGTACAACACGTGAGAAAACGACATACTTCTCCCTCGCTTGATTTGCGGCAGCCAACAAACTTCTGCGCTCGTGAGAAATATGTCTTTTTTCTCTCTTGTTGTACAATATACTATTTTCTACGGCTGTGCTAAAAGAGCCACTTTCACGCACGCATTTCGTTTCCGAAAGTTGCACTTTCCCGCACGGCGTGTGTGAAAGTAAAATACCTTGTAATATGGCATTATAATATATTATAATACATGCAATAAACTAATATTTAGATATTATTTACTAATTTATTTCAAATTTATCTTATTGTGTTCATGTTTTAATGAAATTAGCGCGATTATTTCATTCATAGGAGATTCTGACCGATAGAAAACTACAGAAATAAAAATTAAACTGATAATTTTTGATAATTTCCCGTCGTTAAGTATATTACGTCAGATTCCCTTCGTTGCTATGAAAAAATACATTCAGCGACATTAATGTCAATTAATGTTTTAACAATTATAAAAGTGATGACTTTCAACCGTCAAATATTTTTAACAACTGTGTGTTTAATTGTAGATACTAATTTGTACTTACATAAATAAATTATAATACAATTTTGGTTTTGAACAGTTTTATTCATGAAATAATAGCAACAAATTGCACTCGATCTCTAAAATTAATATAGAATTTTTGCCCTCGTGACACTTTAACATAATTTCACTCGCCTTCGGCTGGTAAAATTAAAACTGTCAAAGTGTCACTCGTAAAAAATTCAATAATTTTAGAGCTCTTGTGCAATTACTACTGATTATTTCATTCATAGGAGATTCTGACCAATAGAAAGCTACAGACATGCAAATTAAGGTGATAATTTTTGATAATCTCCCGTCGTTAAGCATATTACGTCAGATGCCCTTCGTTGCTACGAAAAAATACATTCAGTGACATTAATGACAAATATTTTAAAAATTATAAAAGTGATGACTTTCAACCGTCAAATACATATTTATAACAACTGTGTGTTTAATTTCACTAATTGGTACTTACATATATAAATTACAATAAAATTTTGGTTTTGAACAGTTTTATTCATGAAATAATCGCAACAAATTGCACTCGAACTCTAAAATTAATATAGAATTTTTGCCCTCGTGACACTTTGACATAATTTCACTCGCCTTCGGCTCGTGAAATTAAAACTGCCAAAGTGACACTCGGGAAAAATTCAATAATTTTAGAGCTCTTGTGCAATTACTACTGATAATTCGATAAAATAAAATTATTTTGACATAATATTTAAAAGTCAGATCAGTAGACAATTACAATGGTTTTAAATCGTCGTCATGGAAACCAATATCTTCGTCGTGGTAACCCATTATATTGAAAGTTTGGTTTTGACATCCTTGTCAAAGAATTAATTTGTGTATTTTCACTTCTAAATAAAAATTTATATAACTCTATTTTTTGTAGCTTTTTTTTTCCAATTTTTTGTGGCCCTAGAAGAAATATTGTTCCTAACTCATGCGGAAAGTGTTTTCCCCGCACTCGACTGCTTGCCCGAACTCCGCTATCGCGTCGTTCGGGTCAACGGCAGTCTCGTGCGTGAAAGTATCACTTTCCGCACTAGTTAGGAAATTAACTATTTAAATGCGAATGCTTTCTGCCTTTCTATTTGTTACTGCAACTGTAGCATGATGCAGGTCGATGTTGTTTAAACAGGAATGTAGCCTCGCGAAATAAATCATTGGAAAAGTTCCTTAAGCATCTATGTATATATTGTTATCGGTCAAACCCGATTTCAATCCTATTTGGCCTAGGCCAAACTAGTTTGTCCTGAACGTGATAGGATAAACTAGTTTAGCCTAGGCCAAACTAGTTTATCCTGATATTAATACAAACACTGCAGGATAAACTAGTACAGCATAGGATAAACATAATAATTATACCTACAAATCTAAAATAAATAAACTGAATGAAATACTCTGGAATTGGAAAATAATAATTTTTATTAAACGATAGTGATTCGTTGTTTAAACTAAAGGAAAATTGTTGGTACAAACAATCATATTATAAAAACTAATCAGTGTTTCTTATAGAGACAATAACTATACCTCAATACTTATTATAAAAATTATTATTGATTTTTCAATGGAGTGCTTTGGTAAAACTTAGAATCGCGGAGTATCATTTACCTTCTTGCACTTGCATTTTAATGCCTTAGTTTGTATCTACTACCTCTAAAAAATTTGATGGCAAATGTCGAATTCGGATCTAGAAAAAAAAATTAAAAACTTATTGGGTACCTTAATACCCCAAAACGTTAGATAAATTATTAAGCAAGAAAAAATAAAACCCAGATTAAGGAAGGTAATAGAGAATAATTGCAACGTTAATCTAAGAGAAGACAGTGATGATAACGTTGGAGAAGTTAGTAACCAAGAAAAACTTTCTTTATCTGACAATGATATTCAAAAATATAGAAGAATAGTGGACAAAAATTGTGTGAAATAGGCTAACAAAATAAAAGCAACTTCTGACAAATCTCATCCACCACCCAACATTGTAGATAAGTTGAATACACCTATTTCAGACATTAACAAAGGCAAAGGTGATCTCAGAAACATCATTTGAGTTATTATTCAGACAAATGACGAAGTATTTTAAAAAGTTGGTAACAAACTTGGGGTGCTTCAAAATCTATATTCTGGGTTTTTATTTTTTTTACTTAATAATTTATCTAACTTTTTGGGGTACTAAGGTCTCTAATACGTTTTTAATTTTATTTCTAGATCAGAATTCGACATTATTTGCCATCAAACTTTTTTAGAGGTAGCAGATATAAACTAAGGCTTTAAAATGCAATGCAAGAAGGTAATGATACTCGGCGATTCTAAGTGTCACCAAAGCATTCCATGGAAAAATCAATAATAATTTTTATAATTAAGGTATAATTATTGTTTTTATAAAAAACAATACTGATTATTTTTTATAACATGATTGTTTGTGTTACCAATTGTCCATTAGTTTGAACAACGAATCATCGGCATCGTTTTAATAAAAATAATCATTTTCCAATTAAAGAGTATTTTATTCAGTTTATATATTTATTTTGGCTTTGTAGGTATACTATAAAGTTTATCTTAGGCCGTACTAGTTTATCCTGCAGTGTTCGTATTAATATCAGGATAAACTAGTTTGACCTAAGCTAAACTAGTTTATCCTATCGCGTTTAGCACAAACTAGTATGGCCTATGCCAAATTGGTTTATCCTATCGCGTTTAGGACAAACTAGTTTGGCCTAGGCCAAACTGGACAATCTTTCCTACTGAGTAATGGCGTTGTTTCTAATCAGTTCCGACAAACGCCTGGCAGCTCCCGGTATGATATTGAATGGTTTCTTGGGCTTGACATCCACATCGGCATTTGTCGTTCTGGATCTGTTCCTGATATTATGTGAATCTTTGACAATAGATTACAAAAAATTCTTATTATAATAATAGTCATTATTAGTAATAGGGAACTTGCATAAATTTTTAAATATTAAAATGATATTAAAAAACATAAAGTAACATGATCTTAAAACGCTTGCATGCGAAAAAAACAAATATTTTTAACCCGTACGCTAATTACGATGCTTTGAAAATGCTATAAAATTCAAATATCTTAGGA
The DNA here is from genome assembly GCF_917563875.1 of Diabrotica virgifera virgifera. Lineage (NCBI taxonomy): Eukaryota > Metazoa > Arthropoda > Insecta > Coleoptera > Chrysomelidae > Diabrotica > Diabrotica virgifera. Next base: position 50,899,070 of record NC_065448.1, read on the forward strand.
GGCTCTTGAACGTCCTTCTATTGGTTCGACGTCACGGGCCACCGTCAACCGGGCTAGCTAGTCGGAAACAACGCGATTAGGGTAGGTATCACGGGTATATTACATTTTAATCGTCTTTAATGGAAAATTCCTAGGTATTATTTATGTTCATCTTATATATTGTAATAAGTAGTTCCCCAATTAGCTTAGTTTTAAACTGAAATTGATAAAGTTGAGTGCTACTTTGTAAAGAGTTTAAAACGCAAAATATGACGGACGAGGGTTTTTCAAAAGGTCAATCTGACTAACTTACCTACCGTTGATGTCTTCATCGTGGCAACTTTTATAGAAAGTAGTGAAAGCTATTCTATTGGAGAAATGCGAGGTGTCAAGGCAAATAAGTAAGAGTTAATAATAAGCATGTTTAAACCGTTTATAACAATAGTTTGGTACCATTATATTATAGTATACGGTTTACCCCGTGGGTTTGATCTACCTACCTCTAATCGAAGGATTTCGTATATCCTGGAAAAATTACGGTGTAATTTGCATTATAATAAAGATTATATTTTATTGTAATGTTTATTAGTACCTACTGGAGCCTTTCATTATTGTGTTCAAAGCCTTCTGAGAAAAGATTATGGTGATTAGCAGACGTACCGATAGAACGTGTACATAGCCAACAAAATCCTTCTTTACAAAGTTAATAATACGCATAAATAATTAGAATCATTATTGTAATTTTACAAGTTAATATCTTTATCATCTCAGCTTATACTTACACCGCATTCCTCGGTAGACCGCAAGCTATAGTAGAAACCCGACTGTAGACCGCATACTATAGTAGCACCAATACTTTTTAGTTACTCTTACTTTTATTACTAAAAGTTTTGTTTATTTTTAAGTTACTTGTTTATTTCTTTGTTCTTCAACACAAGAAACGACAAAAGTAATTTCATAAAAAAGAACTTTTTGATACATGTCAACAGAGATAAAATGTTAATATTTTGCCTGTCATAGAAAAAATCATTTTTGCCACAGAGTAAAACAAGATATTTCAACTATATTATTTATCTATGGGCAAACTGCATTAAATGCAATAGCCCACCCCGAACGGGCAAACGATACGAGTGGTCTGTGACGTCAGACCCCAGGTCTCGCTTTTGAAGTTGTTTAAAACGGAAATTTTAGGCGCGAAACTTTGATTAGATGTTGTATGTACACTATTCATTGTTAAGACGTAATATTTTGAATATAACATTTTAAAACATAAATTAACAATTTTATGCAAAAAAATTTTTTAGTGCAAGTTCCCTATTGTAATATTTATAATTAAGTGAGTTTTTAAGTTAAATAGAGTTCATTAAACCACGTTGTGCTATACTTTACTCTCTGAACCAACAGAACAATATAATAAAGGAAACCGATCGTTTAATGAATGCTTTCATACAGGTAACATAAAGAAAATAAAACTACAAAACATCCAATTTCTCTGCCACTTTACGTAACAGAAAACGATGAATCGCTTCAAGTCTAACATTTAAATTGTTTTTAACTTAGTTTACTTTCTGCTCATACAGGTTTAGCAAATAGCTATCTGTTTGGCTTTATTTCGAGTTTGTTCTCTCTCTAAATCGATGTTAGAGTTGGCATGGACAGGAAATTGTGCAACGACAGACACACAATAATTGAAACACTCCAATCTGCTCACTTAATTATTTTTTAAGGTTTTATTGGAAATAAATGAAAAAGTTAGGGAAAAACATCTTTTCATATTTATTCTAGCGTGTATTTACTCCCCTCTATTTATATCTTATAAATGAATTTGAAATACAGTCCTGGTAAAAATATATCATTTGAATTTTTATGTTTTTTTTCTGAAGTTGTACTTCTTTAGGCACGAGGGTAAACTTTTATTTTTACTGGGCGCATGCGCACACTGACAGTATGGTATGAAACGTTATACGGGATCTGATTGGGTGTTAAAATCATCTGTCAATAATTGTTCAAATAAAGATTCTGGATAAACAAAATGTTGTGTATATAAGTTTTTATTGTTGTGATGACAGAGACAAAAGCAAGTTTATAATTATTGTAGTGACTTTTTAAATAGTTTTTAAAAGGAACAGGTACGTACCTTATTTTAAATGTTTCAGTATTGTAATAAAAAATTACAAATTAAGTAAATACCTATTTGGAAAATGTACCAAGTATAGTTAATGATTTGATTTACATAATTTGATTACCAACAAAAATCTCCATCTAATATATTGCTTTTTTAGTCTATATTTTGTCGTATTTTAATTCCACAAAAATCAAACTTATTTGATTAAACTAACAGAATAGGCAACAAACTGTCAAAAAAAAATTTAAAACGTTTACTTGCTAAGTATATCTTCCCACGTCATTCACAATGTCTCGGTAGTTAAATTCTGCGTGGGGTGAGTTCAAAATAATCTAAACGTGATAGACGCAGGTTCAATTCCCAATGAAAATTTTTATTTTTAAATTTTTTTTTATACATTTTATGATTGTAAGTATATTTATTATATTTTTTTTCAGAAAATACGTATTTAGTTAAAAGGGTACCCCCGTTAAGGTAGGCAAAATGCCCTCACTCTCAGAATTCAATTTTTTTAATTTTTTTTACGTTCTGTGCAATTAAAAAATGAGATAACGCGGATTTTTAGCTCGCCACCCCCTTACCCCTCCCCCCACAGCCTAAAATATCGATTTTTAGATTTAATTTTTTTTAGTTGGGTTGCAATTGATTTAAAAATTTCAAAAAAATCACACGTGTAACTGAGGCTTTTACAAAATATGTCCATTTTTTATGGACCCTTAGGTCGAGTGTACATAACCTCAAATTTTTTTTTAACTTTTTTAAAACCTATAACTTTTTTTTGCAGGTCCAATTTTTTTTGCATTTTGTGTATTTTCTCAAAATCTGATTTTTTTCAGATTTTTCCGTCAGGTGCGCCATCTTGAAAAATCCAGAAAACTGTTTTTTAGGGGGTTTTTAGGGATTTTCTCCATTTTATAGACTGCAACATAGATCAACTCAAGGTTTTGTTAATAGATTATGTATAATTTGAAATAAATGAGTATTTTAGGATTATCAAAAATTGGGCAAAATACCTTTAAACCCCCCAAAAACCATGTTTTTTTAAGTTATGTAAGGGTTTTTGCGGGCTTAATGATATTATTTCTTGAGATCGATACAGCCTGAATATTTTTTTTTTATTTTTTTTACGTTGCCCCTGCCCCCACAAAAACGTCAATTTTTCTATTTTTTTTTTGTTTAAAGTTGCAATTAATTTAAAAATTTTATGAGGCGTCTACAAATCATATCTATTTTTTATATACCCTATTCCACGAACATACGCCTGTTTTAGATTACTTCGACAACGAATATTTTACTGTGCAAAATAAGAAAAACGAAAGTAAATTGCAAATTACATTGTTGTTTTTTGGAATAATTATTAGCGCCATTTACTTTCGTACTTCTTATGTTGCACAGTAAAATATTCGTTGTCGAGGTAATCCAAAACAGGCGTATGTTCGTGGAATGGCCCATAGACCCGTGTAGGTCGAGTGTACAATACATATAACCTCAAAATTCCTTTTTATTTTTTTTATTTTATTTTATTTTATTTTATTTTATTTTATTTTATTTTATTTTATTTTATTTTATTTTATTTTTTTAAAACGTATTTTTGACTTCCAATCGATATTTTTTTAAAACGTCCAATGAATATTGTACATCTCTCTCTCGCGGACGGCCGCTTCAATACATGCTTAGCGCTCATTTTTAATTATTAAAAATAATAGTTAGCAATAAAATAATGACAAAAATTTCTTTAGGCTATTGCAGGGGGGCTTTAAACTTTAAGTTGGTCACTTTATGACTTTCATAATAATAATTTTTAATCGAGTTATTAAGCCTTGAAAATGGCCATTTTCGCGTTTTTCAAATTTGAAATTGCATGTAACTCGACAACAGTCAATTTTATAGAAAAATCACAAGATACCTTTTTTGCTCAGCTTGATCCAGAGAATCCAAAACAAATTTACTATTTGCATTAGGAGTCAAACGTAGATGGTTTGTAAAATACACAAAAAACAAAAAACAATTAGCACCCATCGCCAAAAAAAGTTATACGTACCTATTAAAAACAAAACAAATGAGGTTATAATATGTACGCTCGACCTTCGGGTCCATTAAAATAGACGTTCTGTAACAGCCTCAGCTCTGCGTGTGAATTTTTTGTAATTTATAATTTAATAATTAGGTACTAACTATTATAAATGCGACATAAGCCACAATTTAACTAAAAAATGATTTTATTAACGTTTCGACGTCCACCACGGACGTCGTTGTCAAAATACAAAATATTAATAAATTAAACAAAAAGGTTGCTTGGTAAAAAAATCTTCTAATAATTTAATTTAATCTGACTTATTTATATAGATCGTCCCAAACCATTTTTTCAGTGCGTCACAGATTATCGAATTCTCTCTATCGCATTGCAGATGGAAAATAAAATCATTTTTTAGTTAAATTGTTGGTTATTTCCCATTTAGAATAGTTAATTACAAAAATGCCACAAATAAATAGCTTCAGAACATTTTTAATCTAATTGCAAACCAACTTAAAAAAAAATAAAATCGAAAAATTGACATTTTTGGCTGTGGGGGATGGGGAATAGGAGAAGTGAGCTAAAATTGCGGTGAGTCCTACTTTTTTAAAATCATATAGAACGTAAAAAAATAAAAAATATATTCAGGCTTTATCGACCTCAAAAAATATCATTAAGCCCGCAAAAACCCTTACATAACTTAAAAAAACATGTTTTTTGGGGGGTTTAAAGGTATTTTGCCCAATTTTTGATAATCCTAAAATACTCATTTATTTCAAATTATACATAATCTATTAACAAAACCTTGAGTTGATCTATGTTGCAGTCTATAAAATGGAGAAAATCCCTAAAAACCCCCTAAAAAACAGTTTTCTGGATTTTTCAAGATGGCGCACCTGACGGAAAAATCTGAAAAAAATCAGAGAGATAGCTTTTGAGAAAATACACAAAATGCAAAAAAAAATTGGACCTGCAGCCACCTCCAAAAAAAAGTTATAGGTTTTAAAATAGTTAAAAAAAATTTGAGGTTATGTACACTCGACCTAAGGGTCCATAAAAAATGGACATGTTTTGTAAACGCCTCAGTTATACGTGTGATTTTTTTGAAATTTTTAAATCAATTGCAACCCAACTAAAAAAAAATTAAATCTAAAAATCGATGTTTTAGGCTGTGGGGGGAGGGGTAAGGGGGTGGCGAGCTAAAAATCCGCGTTATCTCATTTTTTAATTGCACAGAACTTAAAAAAATTAAAAAGATTGAATTCTGAGAGTGAGGGCATTTTGCGTATCTTAACGGGGGGTACCCTTTTCTCAACAATTGTTCAGAAATAATTTCTTTGGTTTCATTTTTCAATGTGTTTGCATGTGTTTTATTCTTTTATTTTTTTTAATTTTTCGTATTGTTTTAATAAAAATTTTTCGAAACTAGTAAGTATTAAAATTAGTTTAATAATTAGTTTAATAATAGAAGTATAACTTCTTACGTGCGTACAAAGTACACAAACATTATTTTTTTTTTAATTCTGTAGGTGTTAAGTGGTTTAAATGGGAAGGAAGCAAACACTGATAATAGAATTCGGTTTTTTAAACACTAGAATGTAATAATAGAAATAATAAGTAACCCAACAGGAAGTATAGTAGAAAGTATAGTAGTGTAGTACTTGCCATAAGTTGTTTTTTTTAATGGCATGGACTTTATGAATCTATTTTTATATGCCATAAGTTGATGAATCTATTTTTGCGGTATGTGTTCTCATTCTTGATTCAACGCTATTTTCAGCTCTTGAATCGTTTCTGATAATGGTTGCGTCTTTTAATCGTTTTTCCTCATATCTCATATATGTTGTACTAAATTGATGTCAAGACTGCAAGCGGGCCAATTCAAAACGAGAATTGCAGCAGCATTTAGAGGTAGTCCATGTAGTCCAGAAAGCCACTGCGCATCCGCTAGGAAAAATATTCTAATTCGGATTTTTTGCACAATCTTACTCAAAAAGGACCCCTTTTAACAAATTTGCATGTTGCCAGGACCAAAAGTTGGTCAAAAATTTTTTAAACGTTTTTTTTTTGTTTTTTTCCTAAAATTATTTTTTTTTGCATGGAACAAATTTTTTTTAGGGTTTTTGGATCATTCCAAACAGAAAAGGTGTTTAGTGACTTTTCTCTAAAGTTGATAGTTTTTGACATATAAGCGATTAAAAATTGAAAAATTGCGAAATCGGCCATTTTTAACCCTCAAAAACTATGTGAAAAACTGAACATTTGAATGTTGCCAAGGTAGGTAGATATTCATTAAACATCGATTGATAAAATCCCGAAGAGTTTTTTGCAATACAATATCAAAAACCCCTTTGCTTTTTAATTGCCAATCAAGCGTGCGCGACACTATTTTCCGTATTAAATATAAATGAATAAATTCGTTATTTCGTAAACCGGTGACTTTAAGGAAAAATCCCAAAACAGGTCGATTTTTATTTTTAAGTTATGATATTGTGGCATATATAGTATACTAGTGACGTCATCCATCTCGGCGTGATGACGTAATCGATGATTTTTTTAAATGAGAATATGGGTCGTGTGCTGGCTCATTTGAAAGGTTCTTCAATTCTCTATTCAGTAATATAAACATGTACATAATTATTTATACAGGGTGTCCAAAATTTTTTTATTAAATTAAATCATTTGGCAAATTGACAAAAAAATTTAATTATTGGACACCCTGTATAAATAATTATGTAAATGTTTATATTAATGAATAGAGAATTGAAGAACCTTTCAAATGAGCTAGCACACGACCCCTATTCTCATTTAAAAAAATCATCGATTACGTCATCACGCCCAGATGGATGACGTCACTAGTATACCATATATGTCACAATATCATAACTTAAAAATAAAAATCGACCTGTCTCGGGATTTTCCCTTAAAGTCGCCGGTTTACGAAATAACGAATTTATTCCTTTCATTTGCACTACACTGCATACACATGCAACGGTGGAAAATAGTGTCGCGCACGCTTGATTAAAAATTAAGAAACAAAGGAGTTTTGAATATTGTATTGCAAAAAACTCTTCGGGATTTCATCAATCGATGTTTAAAGAATATCTACCTACCTTGGCAACATTCAAATTTTCAGTTTTTCACATAGTTTTTGAGGGTTAAAAATGGCCGATTTCGCAATTTTTCAATTTTTAATCGCTGATATGTCAAAAACTATCAACTTTAGAGAAAAGTCACTAAAGACCTTTTCTGTTTGGAATGATCCAAAAAACCTAAAAAAATTTTGTTCCATGCAAAAAAAATAATTTTAGGAAAAAAACAAAAAAAAAACGTTTAAAAAATTTTTGACCAACTTTTGGTCCTGGCAACATGCAAATTTGTTAAAAGGGGTCCTTTTTGAGTAAGATTGTGCAAAAAATCCGAATTAGAATATTTTTCCTAGCGGATGCGCAGTGGCTTTCTGGACTAATGACGATTCGCGCATTATCCTGCATAAATCAGAAATTATTATCCCCAAAGATAGAGGCGTAGGGGACATCATTGTCCTCCAGAAACTGTTGTTTGTATCTGTCTTCTGTTAGAGTAACATGTTCGATGAAAATTAATTCGGTGCGTCCGTTGAAAGAAATGACCCGAGGCAAAAAGGTTTACTTGCATCTGCCAAACGAAAGAAATAATGAAAACACCACCCTAACCAAAGTTTTGAAAGATATTTTTTATTATAATGCTTAAAAAAATGCAAATAAAGTAACATGTTAAAAAAAACTACAACATAAAGTGAAAGTGGCGTCCGATCCTATATACCCCAGTATGCGAGGCAAACGGGACCATCAGTTATAGTCCAGGGCGGATCTGTTTTGAGATGGACGTTGAGAGGTGACTCAAATTTTTTTGTAGAAATTGCTTGAAAATAAATCAAATAATAATATTTGAGTTATCCTCCCTCTCAAAAAGGTCCGGAACATTGTTTAAATAATCAAAATATCAAAAATTGAAGGAAAAATTCGATTTTTTTCTTTGTTTTTTTATTATAACTTTAAAAGTATTCATTTCCGAGAAAAGTTGTACTGACATAAAAGTTGCGTAATTCAATTTACTACAATATAGAATTGGTTAAAAATTTAAAAAATAGTAACCCTAGTTGCAAAATAGCAATAATTGCGAAAAAACCATACAAAAACAAGTATTCGCATTTTACGTTTTTCAACCATTTATGCTACACTTAGGAGATTCATATTTCTCACTGAAAAACTTTATGATACAGTAAAACAATACTGTAAATTTCATTAAGATCGGTTCAATAGATTTTGCAATACAGCTTTCGCAAAAAAAATTCATTTTTTCAAAATGTTACAGGACTGAAAGTAAAGCAGATAGCAAGTTGAATTTTTTTTTGCTTATAGAAATGTACTCTACCTTTCATTTGCAATTTTCAAAATTAAAATCGATTAATTACCACGGCGTCAGAAAATTTTTGAAATAAACAATAATTTTTGGTGCTACGCGCAGGACAGCTGTGTTCGATTCACACAGGTTGATTTCCACCAAAATTTCTTCTAATCTTTATCTAATATATTACTTTCTTACTCTATATTTTGTTGTATTTTAATATTTTAATTCCACAAAAATCAAACTAATTTTATTATTGTTTGTGAAATATTGTTTAAACAATTGAATATGTTTAAAAATAATAAACTTTTATTATTTAAGTTAAAATATATGAACAAAGAAAGTTTTTGCTAATAAAAGTGTTATTTCAAAGGATAGAGTATGTGTTTTTATTTTGCAATAAACAAATTTATTTATTTATATCAAAATGTCATAAAAATTAAAATGTATCAATCATTATAAAAGGTCATTGAAATGCCCAATCAGAGCAACCTATCCGCTGTCCTGCGCGTAGCACCAATAATTAATGCTTATTTAAAAAAATTCCTGACGCCGTGGTGTTAAGCGATTTTAATTTTGCAAAATTGCAAATGAATGGTACAGTACACTTCTATGTGCAAAAAAATTTTCAACTTGCTATCTGCTTTATTTTCAGTCCTGTAACATTTTGAAAAAATGAATTTTTTTTACGAAAGCTGGATTGCAAAATTTATTTTGCAAAATCTATTGAACCGATCTTAATGAAATTTACAGTATTGTTTTACTGTATCATAAAATTTTTCAAGGTGAAATATGAAGGTCCTAAGTGTAGCATAAATGGTTGAAAAACGTAAAATGCGAATACTTGTTTTTGTATGTGTTTTTCAAAATTATTGCTATTTTGCAACAATTGTGAGTATTTCTTAAATTTTTAACTAATTCTATATTATAGGAAATTTAATTACGCAACTTTTATGTCAGTACAACTTTTCTCGGAAATGAATACTTTTAAAGTTATAATCAAAAAACCAAGAAAAAAATCGAATTTTTCCTTAATTTTTTGACATTTTGTTTATTTAAACAATGTTCCGGACCTTTTTGAGAGGGAGGATAACTCAAATATTATTATTTGATTTATTTTCAAGCAATTTCTGCAAAAAAATTTGAGTCACCTCTCAACGTTCAAATGTACTAATATTTTTACAGATCCGCCCTGGTCTATTAGTATATGCAAAATTCGCATAGAAACATGTCTCCTTCCACACCAGCACATGCATCATGTGCCCATTTATTGCATTGCTGACACTTTATCCAGCCCTATTCCTCCTTGTTCCAGCTATAAGGTTCATAGATACATTCCGAATTTGAATCTTCACTACTGTCACCGCTATCCTTCACTGGCTGTTTTTTTTACAAAAGCTTCAAAATTTGAGCAGGTTTCTGCAATTCTTTGCGTGGTTTTGGTTTTGTTATCTTGCCTCTAATTTTCCTAATTTCATTTTGTTTCTCGAGATCATCTTTATTTAGGGTGTTTGTCAAAATTTTCTATATCTCATTTTTAGTATTAATTTCGTGCTTTTTTTACGTTGGCTAGGTTTTGAAGATAGCAGTTGAAGTATGTCTGTGAAAGAACTAACATTGATATCTGCATCAGCCTGCTTATTCAATTGGCCCCTCAATGGAACCGTTGTCAGCCCTTACTAATTTTAAGCCTCGTATCAAGCAGGTTGTTGGAATGTTGAATTTTTCAGTTGCAATTCGAAGATATCATACACTAAACAATTATTTTGCTAAATGTACAGGGGCATATATGATCAGGGGTCCTATTTGTCCCAACGGTGGTCTTCATTACCCCATTTCATGCGAAAAACATCAGGCATAACATTGCAAAAAGTTTAGGTAAATTAACGATTAACGTTTGAAATGAAGGTGAGAGATGTGTACGTTGCATAGTGTATTTTGTAATAAAATATAATAGTCCATTCTTTCACGGTTGTTGCTCTAAATTTTAAAGAACCACTTGGATTGACATGAAATTTGGCATACGTATAGCTTACATGTCAAAGAAAAAAAGTGATATTGTGCTAATGTGTGCTTTTGCCCTGGGGGTGACTTTCACCCACTTTTGGGGGTGAAAAAATATATGTCCAAAATAAGTCCGGAAATTGATAAACTGACTAATTTTAAGTAACTTTTGTTCTATAGAGCTTTTTCGCCAAGTCAACACTTTTCGAGTTATTTGCGAGTGAATATGTTCATTTTTCAACAAAATAACCACATTTTTAGACGGTTTTTCGCAAAAACTCAAAAAGTAAGTATCTTGTCGAAAAAAACGTACTTAGCAAAAATATAGCCTATAAAAAAGTAAACAAAATGGTGTACACGTTAGGTTTGTGGCTCTCGTAGAACCAGAGTTATAGCCAATGAAAAATAGATTAATATTCACCAAATTTCAAATAGAATATTTCGACGTGAAATATCCAAAAAATTTAGCACTTTTTGGGAAAAACCCATTATAACTTTTTTAAAGTGTTTAAAAAAAGCTTTATTTCTGTTTTTACAAAAAGTTTCTAGCATTAAATTTAAGCAAGTTACGCTCAAAATAAAGTTGGTCCCTTTTGTTTTTGCAAAAAAAATCGAGAAGACCACCCCCTAATTAGCAACTTAAATGAAATTAATCGTTAGCGCTCCACAAATTATTTTAATTATGTTGTGTTTATATGATCTGTAAGTTTTATCGATTTAAAGTGCTTATTTTTGAAAAAATTTGGTTTCAAAGTAAAATTTTGAAAAATTAAAATTTTGAAAATATGCTTTTTTTCAAAATAACTTAAAAATTGTTAGAGATGCTAAAAATCTGGAAAAATAAAAAAAGTCAGACTTGCTTTTCTGAATATCATGTATTTTCTTGTTTTTCTGTTAGACAAAAATTGATTGAGATTTGGTGTTTCTAAATTTGCATACATTCGTGAGCAGTAACTCGTTCAACCCCTTTTAACTACAGCCCTTTCAATAATCAGGACTTTGAACCGATCAAACTTTCAGATCATATAAACAATATATACAGGAGTCAAGAAACTTGTGAAGTCGTAACGATTAAGTTCATTTAAGATACTAATTAGGGGGTGATTTTCTCGATTTTTTTACCAAAACCAAAAGGACTAACTTTATTTTGAGCGTAACTTGTTTAATTTTGATGCTAGAATTTTTTTTTATAAAACAAAAATGAAGCTTTTTTAAACACTTTAAATAAGTTTTAATAAGTTTTCCCTGAAATGTGCTTCATTTTTGGTTATTTCACGTTTGGAAGTATCCCATTTGGAATTTGACGAATATGAACCTAATTTTGATTAGGTATAACTCTGCTTCTACTAAGTGTAGAGACGTGATATATACACCATTTTTTTAAATATTTTATAGGCTATATTTTTTCTAAGAATGTTTTTTCGACAAAATACTTACTATTTGAGTTATTTGCAAAAAACCGTCTAAAAGCGTGGTTATTTTGTTGAAAAAATGAACATATTCACTGCCAAATAACTCGAAAAGTATTGACTTAGTGAAAAAACTCTATGGAACAAAAGTTACTTAAAATTAGCTAGTTTATCCATTTCCTGACTTTCTTTGGACGAATATTTTTTCACCCCCAAGAGGGGGTGAAAACCACCACCAGGGCAAAAGCACATATCGGCACAATACCACTTTTTTCTTTGATTTGTTAGCTATGTGTATGCCAAATTTCATGTCAATCCAAGCGGTTCTTTAAAATTTAGAGGTTTTGCAATATTTTACCGTTAAAGAACGGACTATAAAAGATTAGTAAAAATTAGAAAACTTACCTTAAATTATCAAATTATCTCTTTTGACACTAAAATTGACACTTTGCATTACTTGCGTCCACTGACTCTGTGCTGAAGCACGGTTTACTGTTGCCAACAAATTTGTTAACAAATTCAGCGCAAAATTCAAATTAATAATTTGAATCTCTCAATGTTCCTATATGTCCCGCGGGTCTCATATGCCCCGGTCTCCCCTACACGTTCGTGTCCGTCTGCAGATTTTAAGCAAAAACGGGATCCTTCAGAAAGCAATACAGCACTCCATTGCTAAACAGTCCAGTGTTTGTAGCCTGATAGTTCGATGAGCTGCTGTCAATTTAGGGCATGGTTATGAGAACTTAACCACTTTCATGCAGGTCTCTTCTTACAGTTCGTGCAGAAATATGAGTTTCTCGAGCATCTAACAAACGAGTAGTCAAAACATTTCACGTTAAAGATGGGTTCCGTAATACGGAAATATTAAAAAAACGTTCATCACGATTATCTTTGCACCTTGTTCTGTCTGATCCTGGTCTTTTAGTCTAGTGTCTAGTCTATTTGGACGGTACATTTGGCAGTATTCAAATGATGTGTAATATAACGTATACTGCGACCATCTACATGTAATGACATAACTTTTACGCCACCACTATTTTGCAACAACAGTGCCACAACTATTTTGTATTATTTTGTGTTTCATACTAACATGATTTGACAACACTAATGAATAGTGATCTGAATTTATCAGAATAAACGTGGAACTTATCGTAAATGCAATTAAAAATGCAAAAAATGTGTTGCTAGTAAACAAGATAAAGTATTAGGCCTGGATCCCGCGTACCAAAAAAAGTTGATTAATAGCAAGCTGAAAATTTGTTAACAGCTTAACGATGTCTCGTCGGACAAACTTTGATGTATGGGAACACTGGAACAGGGTAAGTTTTAATTGTGGAAAAAGTTAAAAATTTGGAACATCAGACTACGAAAACGTCTTATGTATTTTGTCGGACAGAACTTTCAATTGATTTGCTACTGTTTCATTAAACTCTCATGCAAAAATCAGACTGGTATTTATCACCAACTGAGAATTTTAATAAGTCCGGCACGTAGAACATGTCAAATGACAGGAATTATGACAGCTGATAAATAGCAATCTGATTTTTGCATGAGAGTTTAATGAAAAGGTAACAAATAAATTGGAAGTTCTGTCCGACAAAATATATGGGACGTTTTCGTAGTCTGGCGTTCCAAATTTTTAACCTGTTCCACAATTAAAACTTCCCCTCTTCCAGTGTTCCCGTACATCAAAGTTTGTCCGACTAGACACCGGTAAGCTATTAACAAATTTTCAGCAATCAACTTTTTTTTGGTACGCGTGATCCAGGCCTATATAATTTTTTGCTAAATGCCAAAATTTTGATTCTATGGTGACGCGATCATTTAAATCCTTTATATTATATTAAAAGAACCTTTTTTATTGTTATGAATGAACGTTTTTTACTATTAATGTTTACTTCCTGGGTAAGTGTCCTTAATTTTTTTATTAGAAGTGTAGTTTATTTTTTTTATTGTTAATGAGAATCTAAGGGAATATTTCCCGAAAACTGATTTTTATGTGACATTTCAGTAATATAAATATTTTCTGAAAACAATTTCAAATCCGGAGGTGTTTGCTTTGTTCATTGTTCCAAAAATAATTTAATTATTCATATAATTTATTCAGTTTCAAATATTTTTACTTTCTACATTCGTATATTTTTCATCCGGTTTGGAAATATGTTCAGTCGTAGTATGTTCTGAAACATTTAATTCGTATTTTTTTATATTCATTCCTGTACTCCATGTTTTACATTTTTCGAAGATAATTTGATGCCGAAGCTTTTAAAAATAAAAGGAGCTTTTAACTTTTAATGTGCAATTGCATAGAATTTACAACTGTTAGGCCAGTAAAGAAAAAAAAAACAGAATCACACAATCTAAAAATATAAAATGGATTTCAAGAAAAATTTTGATGATGTCATAATATTTTCGACCAATTATTTTGAATTCTATTAGAATGTAGTGAATTTAAAAACTAAATTTACATTTAAGCGATTGCTCTAAAAGCCGAAGACTACCAAATTAGAGGTAATCCACACATATTGCCCATACTATATATGCTAATAATGGTAGGGGAGCAAAGTATGCTAAATGCAGTCACTCCAGCGTTATGGGGACCTATTGGGTTGTGAAGAGTAGGTCCTAAAACCAAAAAAAGTTAAGTAAAGTTTTCCATTTAGTGGGGACTTTCCATTTTTAATTTAATTTTCCATTTCCAACAATCCAGTTTTTTAGATTATAGCGCCATCTATCCATAATTCGAAAAAATGTCTAAATCTAAATCTGCAAAAAGGGGTGCTCCCATTTAAGATTTTAATGTAACCCCCACCCCAACTCCGTGGGGGATAGTGTTTGGTGACATTCGATAGATTTTTTAAAAATATTGAATAAGTGTATTTTTCAGTTTTTGGATCTGATGTTCATTTCGCGAAATATCGCGGGATTCGTATTTAAAATATTAAATTTACTCCCCACCCCTCTCCGTGGGAAGTCGTATTTGGTATCATTCGATAGACTTTTGAAAAATATTGAGAACTTTTTTTTAATTTTTCGATCTGTCATTCATTTCGCGAAATATTCGTTTTTTTCTTGTGAAACTTTGGGACTCGACCCATTTCCTTACAAATCGTCAGATTTTTGAAATATACATTTACGAAAACCTCCAAAAAAATAAAGGAAGTATGAAAATTTGGGAATTGGTAGTTGAAATTGTCTATTATTATATAAGAGAAAGTTTACAATTCTACACCCCCTCGATTTTACAAAAATTGAGGGAATTACCCCTTCTCGGGAGTGAAAAAATATACATTCAAAATAAGTTCGGAATTAGATAAAATGACTAATTCTGAGCAACTTTTGTTCTATAGAGTTTTTTCACTAATTCAATATTTTTCGAGTTATGTATTTGCAAGTGAATATGTTCATTTTTAACAAAAAAAAATATGTTTTTGGACTGTTTTTCGCAAATAACTCAAAAAGTAAGGATATTATCGAAAAAAATATTCCTAGCAAAAATATAGCCCATAAAAATGTGAAAAAAAATAGTGTATGCGTACGTAAAGTCTGCATACCCACCAGCAGCGGAGTTATAGCTAATGAAAAGTAGGTTCTTATTCGGTCAATTCCAAAATCGAATATTTCGAAGTGAAATGACAAAAAAACGGAGCACTTTCCTGGGAAAACTCATTATAACTTTTTTAAAGTGCTTAAAAAAAGTTTTATTTTTGTTTTTTAAAAAACTTGTACCACTAAATGTAAGTTGTTACGCTCAAAATATTTTTGGTCGCTTTTATTTTTTGGTAAAAAAATCGCGAAAATCACCCCCTAATTAGCATCTAAAATAAAAATTAATCGCTATTGTCTCACAAGTTACTTTGCTTATAAATTCTTTATATGATCTGTAAGTTTCATCGGTTCAAAGTGCGTGTGTTTGAAAAGGCTGTAGTTAAAATGGCTTGAACGAGTCACTAATCAAGAGTGTATGCAAATTTTGAACAGTCATAGCATAACCAATTTTTGTCTATCGGGAAAACAAAAAATCCAAAATATTCAGAAATGCAAAACGTACATTATATTACTCTTTGAAATTTTTGGTATTACTAATAATTTTTAAGTTATTTTGAAAAAAAAATGAAATTTTTTTCAAAATTAGAAAAGTAATTTATTTAAAACCATTTTTTTTTTTCAAAAATGAACACTTTTAACCAACGAAACTTATAGATCATATAAAGAATACATATGCAAAGTAACTTGTGAGGCGGTAACGATTAATTTTATTTTGGATGCTAATTCGGGGATGATTTTCGCGATTTTTTTACCAAAAAATAAAAGCGACCAACAATATTTTAAGCGTAACTCACTTACTTTTAATGATAAAAGTTTTTTTAAAAAACAAATGCTCAGAATTAGTTATTTTATATAATTCCGAACTTATTTTGAATGTATATTTTTTCACCTCCGAGAAGGGGTAATCCCCTCCATTTTTGTAAAATGGGGGGATATAGAATTGTAAACTTTTTCTTATATAATAATAGACAATTTCAACTACCTATTCCCAAATTTCCATCCTTCCTTTATTTTGTTTGGGTCAGATTGTTCATTGATCGGGCTAATAACGCAAAAACATTTTAAACAAGTGTACCCATAGGCGTAACCAGGGGGGGTTTGGGGGTTGTAACCCCCCCCCATTGGGATGTACTTTCAGCTCTATACGCTTAACATCATATCCCTCAGATATTTCCAGTTGTTGTAACCCCCCCCCCCCCTTTCAGGTAGATGTAACCCCCCCCTTAGGATCATCCTGGTTACGCCTATGACAAGTGTACCTACAATAATTTTGAAAAGTTTTTGTAATTAATAGCATAGCGCATTCTCTGATAATTAAATTACTAAATTAGATATTTTCTACAACTATTAAATACCGAAAAAAGTATTAAATCACAAAATATAAAATGGTTATTTAATTGCTTTTAAAACAAACACAAGTTTGATATCAAAATGGTTTGTTTCTTGCTTTGTTAATCCAGTTCTTGTTATTTTGCTCACAGGCTAATAAATTTGAGACAAAAACAACTTTTATGACAGGTTTTATTCGAGGGTACACTAAAGTAGATCACAGAAAATAGGAAAATTATTATCCTGTATCTATAGATCTATTATTAGCTCATAAGGATTAGTCAAATTAATTGGATCTCATAAATCCAATGCTACTTAATTCTTAGAAGTTTTCTTCGTGACCTTAAAACTCGCGAAAGCTGCGAAAGATCTCATAGTGATCGATACTTGGTTTGGAGAAATATTTTTCTATAAAATTTGTTTTTAAAAGTTATTTAAAAGTTTGTATATTGTAAAGATAGATTGAAAACACTTGTTTTGTTATTTAAAGACACACTAAGGCTAATCTAAGTACTCGCGTTACGATATTAGGCCAGGGTAATAAGACAAAAATATACCCTGTTCGTGACACTTCAAAAGCCAGGGTACTGAAGCGTTTTTTTTTTCGACAGGTAGTAGTACCTATAAGAACAAATTGTAACTATTTCCTGCGTAGGATCTGGCGGCCATTTTTATTTATAAACAATTTAGTGCCAAAAATGACCTTTTTTCCTTTTTTGAAGTGAAAACTTCTTTAGGGACGTTGTGCGATTTTTGGATAGAGGAAAAAGCATTGAATTCGCGACCATCATCGCGACTTTTGGATAGGGGAAAAGCATTGAATTCGCGACCGTCATTGCGACCGTCATCGCGGTAAAGGTATTTAAATTTAAAATAAATGTAAAACCTATTTTAGGATGGGAAAAAGGATTGATTCAACCATCATCGCGAATGTCATCGCTTCGGCGAAATAAATTGTTGAAGTGAACACTTGTTTAAGAACATTGTGCACTTTTTAGATGGGGGAAAAGTGTTGAATTAGCGACCATCATCGCTTCGGCGAAATAAATTTTTGAAGTGAAAAGTTCTTTAGGGACGTTGTGCCCTTTTTAGATGGGGAAAAAGTATTAAATTAGCGACCGTCATTGCTTCAACGAAATAAATTTTTGAAGTCAAAACTTCTTTAGGGACCTTGGGTCCTTTTTAGATGGAGAAAAAGTATTGAATTAGCGTTCGTCATCGCCCGTGATTGCTTCGACTAAATAAATTTTTGAAGCGAAACTTTTTTAGAGACGTTATACACTTTTTAGATGGGGAAAAAGTGTTGAATTAATGACCGTCATCGCTTCGGCAAAATAAATTTTTGAAATGAAAATTTCTTGAGGAACGATGTGCACTTTTTAGATGACGAAAAAATATTGAGTTTGCGACCGTCATCACTTTGCCGAACTAAATTCCGTACGTATATGAAGAGTACAGGGGAAAAACAAGCTTTTTTTGGCTTTTTTTGGAATTTTGGCTTTTCTCGCCATGTGGTAGCGAAAACGGAGTACTATCGACTAGACTATCGATTTAGAACAATAACCAGAAATATCAGTCTATACAGGGTGTTTCATTAATAATTGTCCATATAATAACTGGAGAAACCTTAGCACAAAATACGAAGATTTAACCTAAAACACTTAAATAAAATGTGGTTCCTTACTGAGTTACAGGGTGTTTTATCTAAAAATTTAAAAACTATTTTTGCTCAGCATTTTAAAACTGTTTTACGTATCCTTTTCATACTTACCAGGAAGTATAGGTACTGTACAGTCTACTAAATTATGATAAACAAACGTTTCTAGCTACTACCAGAGGCGTACGACAGGGGATAGTGAATGGTTGATCCTTCTCAAATTCTACGCCACTGGAGGAATTACTATTTTAGTGCCATTTTTATATTCTCCAATACTTTCTACGTAAATAATATACTCTTCATTGGTAACGATAAAGTTATTAGTTTTCGAGATATTTGAAGTTAAATATGAAACGGCACAGTTATTTTGATTAATTATTTATGATATGATTCATACGATTAAAATTTAAAATCTATTTGTACCCAGTACTTTAAAACTATTTGGGGTATTCTTATCATACTTGGCAGAAAGTGTCGGTACTGTACACCCTACTAAATTAAGATAAATAAACGTTTCTAGCTACTACGAGAGGCGTACGACAGGGGATAGTGGCTGGTTGACCCTTCCCAAATTCTACGCAACTGACGAAATTGTGTTAGTGTAATTTTTTGATTTTCCAATACTTTTTATGTAAATAATATACTCTTCATTCGTAACGATAAAATTATTAGTTTTCGAGATATTTGAAATTAAAAATGAAGCGACACAATACATTAATCAAAATAACCGTGTCGTTTAATTTTTAACTTCAAATATCTCGAAAACTAATGACTTTATCGTTACGAATGAAGAGTATATTATTTTCATAGAAAGTATTGGAGAATCCAAAAATTGAACTAAAATAGTAATTTGTATATAGTAAACGTAGAATTTGGAAAGGGTCAACCATTCGCTTTCCCCCGTCGTACGCCTCTGGTAATAGCCAGAAACGTTTGTTTAACGTAATTTAGTAGTTTGTACAGTACTTATACTTTCTGCTAAGTATGAAAAGGATACGTCGAATAGTTTTAAAATTCTGAACAAAAATAGTTTTTAAATTTTTAGATAAAACACTCCGTAACTCAGTAACGAACTACATTTTATTTAAGTGTTTTAGGTTAAATCTTCGTATTTTGTGCTAAGGTTTCTCCAGTTACTATATGGACAATTATTAATGAAACACCCTGTATAAATTTTTTAAGAATTTGTATCCAGGCGATGCATGGACCAGGATTGTCCGCACGCCACTGGGCAAAAATAAGGAATATTAGCAGTTTTTTTGTGCATTATTAAATTAATAAGTTAATATAGATTAATGTTACATTAAGATTATAGACTAATAATTGCTAGAATTCTGCTAAGAATCTTTTAAGTAGTTTTAAGATATCATAAGAATTAAACCTTTACTGGTGTTTATCTCAATATGTATAAAATGTGACATTCCTTGTTTTTCCCCTGTACTCTTCATATGCATTATGTGGTGTATGTACATGATATTAAAAATAACCAGATAGTAGCTTCCCGGAGCCCAAATACGTCCGAGTTCGCGCATGATGACGTAACTGGAGACCAATTTGAATTTGAATTCTTGTTAAAGTTAAATGGGATTTGTAGACATTCTGTCATGAAATTATTCAATTAGCAAAATAATATTAAACGACTTATCTGTGTTATTTGTTTATAAAAGACTTCTCACTTTTACAAAGATAAAATATAAAATACACTTAATTATCTTACAACCGCGAAAGATTCAAACTAATCAGACGTTACGAACCATTACGAACGTGCGGTCTCCAGTTGCGTCTCGACTCCCCCTCCCTTCAGGATGCGCAATATATTTTCTTCTTATTTATAGTATCATGTGTATGTATACATAAGTAGCATAGAACGTGCGAAACTCGTATATAATAGAGGTATAACACTTCTTTTTGGATGGGGAAAAAGCATTGATCTCATATTTTATATGCTATAAGAAGTTTTCACTTCTGTCGGCACTCCCACGAGTGCTTGAATTTTTTTTCAAATTAATGGAAAACAGTAAGAACTATGGTTTTCTTTTAGTAAAGGCATCTTCAAGAGAATTGAAAAAGCTTTAAAATGGCGTATTACAAATTTTGATATACTCATTTATTGTTAATATTATAATTGCGAAAGAAGGTCGAAATTGCAAAAAAGTTAATTTCGCAATAATTATTGTAAAAATAAGTGTACAGCTTTGAAATTTTTGACAAATGAGGGTTATTTGGTGCTTAATACGTGATAAAAATTTCAAAGCGATTCATTCAATTGTTTAAATTTTGCAAGCCATACGGATGCTGAGACTAAGGAAGATGAGGGAATTTTACAATTTATAATTCACGTTCCAACGAGAATGGTTCCCTTCGTACTCCAATCAGAGTAAACATGTAAATCAAAAATGAATAACCACTTTCAATTTCGTTGCAAAACGAAAATAGAGCCTCACCATATTCTAGTCCAATCAGAGAGTGCAGCAAGCACCTCTACCGGTTTCGAAAATTAGTCTCTCATCAGGAGGCACATATGTTCACTCTGATGGCATATAAAACAACATAATGTTACTCTACATCCCAACAGACTGAAAACAATGAGAACCTTCTCTGGTTACACCTCCGAGGCTTCTACAATTTGCAAGCCATACGGATGCTGAGACTTAGGAAGATGTGGGAATTTTACAATTTATAATTCACGTCCCATCTGCTCAGCGCTGAGCAGATGCTCAGCGCAGATGTCCCATATTTTCATTTAAGATCAGTCAGTTGCATTAATACTTTTGAAAGAAGAATATTCAGAAGGATATTATAACCCATCTGCGACCTGATTTGGGAAGAATAACGTTTAACTATGAGTTATATCAATATTATAAAGAACTTTCTATAGAAAATTATCCAAAAATACAAATATTGCGCTGGGCAGGTCACCATGTAAAAATGGATAATAACAGAACACATAGTAGGGCGCTAAGTGGAACTATGGTGGGACGTCGATCAGTAGGAATACCAAGGTAGAGGTTGATAGATGAAGTGAGAAAGAATGCTAAAGAGATATTGAGGGTGGATAACTGGAGGAGGACAGCCACGGAAAGCGATGCTTGGAGAAAGATATTGGGGGAGCCCAGGGTACTACCTGGGCTGTAGCGCTAAAGATAGTGTAAAAGTTGAAAATTGGAAAAAAAAACCAGTAGCAATAACAGCCAGATATAATATAAACTACCCACAAACTATTTTACTGCTCACCACAAATAATATAAAGAAGCAACAATTAGTCTAGTTCTTCAGATCTTTTGGAAATAGATTCTTGGGACGTGGAGACTACAACGCTAATTACAACTCGGCTACTACGCTAATTACAAAAAGAGGACAACTTTATAACGGAAGACATTAATCATAGATTGTAGTGTCACTATAGACTATAGACTTACCAACTACTTGACATATATTGTTTGCTCTAACTATTTGCTCAACGCTCTGGTATTGTACTAAAATTTGAACTCTAAAAGTATGTAGCCAAAAGTCATAGAAGAGTGACAGTTTACAGAAAAAGGATTCTGATATCATGGGTATAGAGGACAATATTAATGGCAAGATAGAAGGACGAAGTGTAGTTGGTAGAAAACAAGTAACATAGTTGAAGAACATTTGTGTCTGAACAGTGTCGACCAATTCTTCAAACTTGCGAAAAGTAAGAAAACTACGCCAGAATAATTCCCAATATTCGGGAAATGAGACAAGGCAGATAAAAATGAAGATGCCGATTATTTCATTTATAGAGATTCTGACCAATAGGAAGCTACAAAAATAAAAATTACAGCGGTATTTTTTTCGATAATTTCCCGTTCTCAAGTATGATGTCAAACGCCCTTCGTTCCTATGCAAAAATGAACATTCAGTGACATTAATGTCAATTCATGTTTAATAACTTGTCAAAGAGAACCCCATGAACATGTTTAGCAAATATTCAGGCGAAGATATCAATAAAATATTAGTTAAAATGATTTAAAAAGACAGTTTTGCTCATGAAATAATCTGACCAAATTACTCTCGAGCTCTTAAAAATTACCGATTTGGTTTGCCCTCGTGACACTTTGACATAATTTCACTCCCCTTCGGGTCATCAAAATAAAACTGTCAACTTAATCACTACTGATAATATATCGGAAAAAATGGATGCAAAGACCTAAAAATAAGCAACGTCAAACAATAGACAGCAACAGTTAACATTAAGTTAACAAAGGGATTCAATCAGCTTTGTGATGTTTTGTCAAAAAATATTACAAGAATTATTAAAAAATAGTAATTTTCAATGTTTTAATTACAAAATAAATTTACCAAATTCAAATTATCGTCGTCAGCTATTTCCAATGTACCTAACCATTTCTATAAAACTTAGTTCAACTAGGTTTACTTAAAACAAACCCTAAAACAAGATAGTGCAACTCAACGAAAATCGAATCTAATGCAATTAGTAGATTTTGAATAACAAAAAGGTTAAACTATAATTGGAAAATCAGTTCCGAACTTCAGTTAGAGGGTGATGTGATATCAGATGCTGCGAATCTCCCACTTCTATTAATTCTCGAACTTTTGAAGTAATTAAATTTAATTATGGAGATTCTTAATCAGTTTCAATATTAGTTGCTTCAGATTTAAGAGAGTTTAGTAACAAAATATTCAAATCTTGCACCTAATCAAATTTTCTATTATGGTTCTTCTCAGAGGCATTTTTAAGTGCGACACAAGTGACAGAAAAAAAGGCACGTCCGGGATACATACACATTTATTCCAGTTGTTGATAGATGGCGCTATAATCGGAAAGAAATGATTTAGGTATTTACCCATTATTTACCTATTACATATCTATACGACTATTCAATCTTTCAGTGTGTCATTAATGACGTATTTATGATTGTAAGAATGTAGAGAATCATTGCATGACATTTTAGTTAAATCTGACACTTGTCAGAATCGTAATCGTAATTTGGTATAAAAACAAATCAATTGTTTTTATTTTATTTACAAAAAGCATGTGCTTTGATTTGTATAGTCTTATAAATTGTACAGATTATAGTCGTATACGCTCTGAGCTTCGCTGGTGGCGCTCCTAGCGGATTACTAATTCAACTTTCACCGGTAATTTTTAAATTGATTATTTAATTGTTATCGCTTAACATTTACAACGCAAAAAATTAATTAAATTGTAATCGATTTTTTTAAGATTTTGCTAATCATTTTGACGTTCTATTGATAAAATATGAATTTCTTACTTCGGATACTTTCACAATTATCGTGTAGATGGCGCTAAAATTTTTAGATTAAATTATAATTACATATTACGGAACATTAAAAAACTTAAATTCAGTATTTAAAACGTAAGTTTATTTAAGGTAAAAATATATACCACAGCTTTGACCAACTAATATTTTTTATAATTAATGTTTTTAATTTTAATTTTAAATTAATCACTTTGACATTTATGTCAAATTTCCGGTAAACGTTTACAGACTTGCCACTACTGACTCTCGCGAATTTGTAAATATCCCCTCTACGTACGAGCTCACAGCGCATAGATAATAATATTATTATAATATATCATATAAATCATTTTTTGTTCGATTATAGCGCCATCTATCAACAACTAGAATAAATGTTATAAATGATTTTAATCACGGACGTACCCTTTTTTCTGTCACTTGCAACTCAATGAGTTAGAAAGAAATAAAAAAAACTGGGCACTGAAAAATGCCTGTGAGAAGGAGATTAATACTATATTTGCCAACAGAAAACATAGCTTTGGAGGGAAACAGATGGAAACAAAAATAAAATAAATATAAGGTTACAATCAGTACATAACACCAAATGTTTTATCATCAACCTAAACGCGTCCACTGCTGAACTTAGGTCTCCCTCAGCTCTTTCCATCTATCTCTGTTTTGTGCGGCTTGCATCCAGTTACCGATATCGTGCTTGAGGTCGTCAGTCCATCTAGTTGGTGGGTGTCCTCTGCTCCGTAGTGCTTCTTCTTGTGACCTCCACTCGGCAATACGTTTTATCCGTCCGTTGTCTGACAATCTGGCAACGTGTCCTGCCCAACTCCACTTTATATATAACAGCCCTACAGGCCTTAGAGGCCCTTGGCTTCGATAGTCTTGACTAATTTCTTCCACTTTTTGCGGTCCTGTACTTGTCCTCTCCAGTCTCTTCCCATATAACAATGATGTTCGCATCATGTTCAAAGCATATACTACCAACATTCGTCGGAGATTCGTCGTGACATATCTTTAGTATTGACAAAATTTAATCCTGGTCCTTTTTATGAAAATATAACTACTATATGGTTGTTTTGTATAATATTAAGAGCCTAGGCAGAAATATTTTACGGCTATCCCTACTTTTTATTTCTTTACACGGCAAATTACGTGTAGTAAAATTCTCACCGATATGGAGATGTAAACATTAGTTGACATTGACATTGTCATCATTTATATAGAGATGGCTATTTAGTTCAGTTTTTGAATGTTCTCAGATAACTGTTACTTATATAATTTCTTAAATTATTAATTAATTTAATTTAATTTTTTTCACTAACTATGTGATCAATGCTTACAATAATTTATATACTATACAATAAAAACTAATAATCGAGAAAAGAGAAAAAATAATAAAGTGATTTTAATAATATATTGTTACTATGGAACGCTTAGATAAATTTTGAACATCTTTAACAAAAAAAGTACTTCGATCACATCAGAAACCCTGGTGTATTCTGTGCTTGGATCTTTCATAAATAATAAACAGTTAATAATTTTTTATTAATTTCAAGTTCGTCTTAAATTAATTATTTATCAAATACACCATCTTCTTCTTCTTTTTCCCACTTTATAAATAGGCTCAATGCCTGTTTTACTACGATTGTTATCCTCAATTGACATTGTCTAACCATCTTTTCCTCGGTCGTCCCAATGATCTTCTTCCATTTGGCGAATTGTCTCTTGCTATTCGTACTATTCTATTTTCTGTTATTCTTTCAGTGTTGATTCCATTCTATTTTTCTTCTTTTGGTCCACATGTTTATTTTTTCTATACCACATCCCGCTCGTATTTCCTCACTTCTTACTCTGTCTCTTAGAGTTTAGAGTTTGGTTTGTTATTTTTCGTAAGACTTTCATTTCTGCTGTTTCCATGTTTTCAGCAGTCTTTGTGTTTTCGCCGTATCTGCTCTTGTTTCCGCTGTGTACGTCATTATCGGTCTTATTGTTGATTTATATATCCTGGCTTTCGTTTCCATTGTGAGGTATTTGTTTCTCCAGATTGTGTGGTTGAGATATTCTGCTGCTCTGTTCGCCATGTTCACTTCTTTTTGTATTTCTTCTTCCACTGTTCCATATCTTGACAGTTTTATTCAAAAGTATTTCGTTTTCATAACTTGTTCCATTATTTTGTTATTTACGACCAATTTACATGGTCTCGGTTCCACTGATATTACTATCGATTTAGTTTTCTCTGTTGAGATAACCCTGTTGAGTAATTTTTTTAGGTCATCTTCATTTTCGGCTGTTATTATGGCGTCGTCGGCGTAGCAGATTATATTTATTTTCTTTTCTCCCATTCTATATCCTCTTCTTAAAAAAAAAGAAAAAAAAAACGAAAAAAAAACGAAAAAAAAAGAAAAAAAAAAGAAAATACACTATCAATAGGTATTATTCGATAAACACCTCAAAATATTTCTGAAGCCGTGTCAAATATTTAGTAGCCTTGTTTGTGACTGTCTTTTTGTTGTTCTGAATCTATTTCCTTGTGGCATTGTTGTAATCAACTATTATAAATGGTAAATAAGACACAATTTAACTAAAAAAATTATTTTATTAACGTTTCGACGTCCACATCGGATGTCGTTGTCAAAATACAAAATATTAATAAATTCTTAAAAAAAATCTTCTAATAATTTATTCTGACTCATTTATATCGGCAAATTTTACTAAGCAACAACATTTTTGTTCAACTTATTAATATTTTGTATTTAGACAACGACGTCCGATGTGGACGTCGAAACATTAAGAAAATCGTTTTTTTAGTTAAATTGTGGCTTATTTCCCATTTAGAATACTGTTTTTTTGCCTCATTCTGTTCGACTGAGTGCACTTTATGACAAAAATAGCGAATCTTTAATTTGGAGAATATCACGATATCACCATGAGCATGGTGCTAATTTTTTTCGAATCCTGGAAAAACTGTTTTTTTTTTGGAGGTGGGAATCTTCTTAAGACCGTCTGGGAAGGTATCCCAGGTGTGTCGGATTCAATCCGTCCTATCTGTATCTTGCCGGGCCGCCTACTGACTAAACCCACCCCCTCTTTCTCCAGCCGACAGGTCTGGAACCGCTCTTAGCGAGCTTATCTGACCCGTCGACCTTACTCAAAACTCGTCTCCGGCACTCCAGGAACCAACCAAAGAATGCTAGTTGACAGTTACGAGCAACTCCAGTCATTCATGCTTTCATCTATGCACGCTTTCTTATCCACCAATTCATTCTTATATTAATATGGGGTATATGAAGGTCGGATGTAAAAGGTCCTTCCCCACCGACTGCCCCACAACGATACAGACAAATATAAAATAAAAGAAAAAAGAAGAATAAAAGAGATGAGAAAAGGAAAAAGAGCAGAGAGAGAAAAGAAGAGAAAATATAAAAGGGAGAGAAACAGAGAATAGAAAGAAAATATAGAAAATATGAACAGGAAAAGGCGGAAAGTGAAAATATATATGTTTAAAGAACGGTAAGAGTTAAAAATAAAATTAAATAGATTAATTAATAAAATCCGATAAAATAATAAATAAAGGATAAAATCAGCTAAAAAGTAAAATAGATAAAATAAAATAGGCAGTCAGCGTGGTTAGAGTGTATAGGGTACTCCCCCCAACCACAACACAAAACGATTTTTTGGAAGAACTAATACATATTTTTCAAAAATTTAGACGCAGAATGAAAGATTACATTATTAGCAAGAGTAGAAAGTCCCTTAGAATAAACAAAAAAATGATTTTGAATGAGATATTTGAAATTAAAAATCACACTCAGTTTTCTCTTCTTTTTCACCCCTGTAACTTATTAAAATAAACATACAAATTTTCAGGGACTTTCTACCCTCGGTAATGATGCAATCTTTCATTCTGAGTTTAAATTTTTCAAACATATTTATTAGTATTCTTAGGATTCGAAAAAAAAATGAATGTATTTAAAAAGCATTGGAACGAAATTTTGCGCCTACGCTTTTATACCTCATAATATTACCCCACTGACTTAAATTCTTTGTTAGAGAACATAACTCTTTTTATATTCAAGCATTATTTTATGTTTGCTACAGCAACATAAATCAATAAGAGCTGACAAGAAATACCCATCTATTACTGAAACTGTACTAAGCATCCCAATACCCTCATCCTTCTGGAGTAGACAGCTTACCGCTGCTAAAGGTGAATTTGGCATATAATGAGGATAATTTTTCTTCTCGTGACGTACACGATTTGGGTCTATAAAGGAATTCTGATCTTAAATGTATGTAAATTTAAATGCCCATTTTGCTTTCTGGAATAATACCTTTGACATTTAGATTAATAGTAGAACAAAAATAATAACGTGGATCCAAAATTATTGTCACCATAGGTGGCTTTGAACGACAGAGATATCTATACAGTGCAGGTCTATTATTAATTCAGATATACATTTCAGTTCACGTCAACTTTGACAAATACTTGTCAGTGTACAATATGTCAATTAAAAAACACTATAATTGAACATAAAAAGTAGCAGAGGAAGCCAAATTTTAACTTTATACGAATTAAAAGGTCTTGAGATTTGGTATCTTTTCAACGTGTTTTCAATCTTATTCTTTATTTGGAAAAGTGATCATAACAACACTGAACATAGCCGCAGTTGGCCGTGACGTCACACTCCGGCGGTCTTTCAGATTAAAACAAGACCTACGTAATTTTTTGCATGGATAGCTTTGATCCCAATAATTGTGGATCGCTCGTTATATTGAGTTATTTAATATCTGTATTTGTATAATTGATAAAATTTCGCTTCGGTTCTTATACTTAATTGTCCAATTAAACTCTTAGTATATTTACTCACGGATTTTGCTGTAAATTTGACATACATATAGCTAATTATGTCAAAAAAAAACAAGTGATATTGTGCCGATGTGTGCTTTTGCGCTGGGGATGAGTGTCACCCATACATATAATAACAAGTAGATTAGGCCAGTTCCGAAAAATAGCGCAACGCGGAGCAGTTCGGGTCGTTGGTCTATCTATCTCTCTCTACCGGCGCTTAGCTTTCTCTCTCTAGCATATGATGGCCTCCGCCTCTGTGTTTGTGTCGTTCCGTTACTCCCATATCTTGGTCTCTTGGTAGATACGCTCACACTCGCACGACAGACAAAGATATCTAGACCATCGTACTTGATATTGGCGTTACACCCCGATGCATTGAGTGGCATATAACTAGCCTGGTCTATTGTTAACATGTCCCTGGTGTCACCCCTTCTCGGCGGTGAAAAAACATGGGCACGCTGCAGTTCCTCAAAACGACTCTACCTTATGGGTAGAGTCTACGAGAAGTGCACGGTAAATTGAAGGTGCAATTCCAAAAAAATGTATGTCTTTGTACTCACTTTATAATGCTTAAAAACTTACGGGATCTGGATTTCAATGCATATTTTTTTTATAATTCTCGTATTAAAGTTAGGCGTGAAGTTAGGCGTATTAATGACAGTTGAGAAACTGCAGGCGACCCAAAGGACATACAGATGATCCCAAACCCTTTTTTCAGTGTCATTAATTTTGACGTCATATAAGATTTTAATACTGTCGCAAATAGAGGCATGACATTTTAGTTAAATCTGACAGTTGTCAGAATATTTATACTTCTGTTTATATAAATATCAATATTATTAAATAGTTGCCAGAATATTAATATTTAAAACATTTTAAAGCAAAAATAAATAAATATGTGTGAATTTGATGGCCTTGGCCGAGCCAATTAGCCAGACATTTTGTTATTTTAAAAACAAACAAATTTGATTTTTCAATCAGAGGAATTTTTTCTGTATTTCT
Source organism: Diabrotica virgifera virgifera (assembly GCF_917563875.1). Lineage (NCBI taxonomy): Eukaryota > Metazoa > Arthropoda > Insecta > Coleoptera > Chrysomelidae > Diabrotica > Diabrotica virgifera. The sequence continues at coordinate 50,928,637 of NC_065448.1, forward strand.
AACTCTAAATACATAACAAACTAACATTATAATCTACAATTATTATCTAAATAATACTCTGTTTTGGTTGTTCATTTTTTTTTTGTAAATTTTTCTTTTTTTTTGTATTTTTTGTTGTATTTTTTTATATTGTTAATTTGTTTTTTATTATTTTTTTTATTGTTATTTTTTATAAATTGTTTTTTTTACTACGCTAAGACGTAAACCCGATTCAACCTCACGGAGGTTTACATCTTCTTAGTTTTTTTTTCTTTTTTGCTTTTTTTTGCTTTTTCTGTTTTTTTTTCTTTTTTTTTGCTTTTCCTTTTCTCTTTTTTGTTCTTTTCTTTTTTCAAATATAATATACAATAATTACCTAAATCTACAGGGTTTAAAAAAAATAACAACAAAACAAACATGTTTGTTTTGTTTTAACAAACATGCCTGCTTTGTTTTAACAAAATTTGTTAAATACAGGGTAAATTTTTTTGCTACAATCTATACTTACAGTTTTTGATATGTTCGTAAATTGTTTTTAATGTATTAATATCTTCAGAAAATATCAAATTGTTCAGGTAGACGGGAAGTGGAATTTTTAATATATTAAGATTATCATAAAATTTGTTTATATTTACTGATTGATGTGAACATTCGAGGAGAATATGTAGTAGATCACCTTCTTTTCCACACTCACAGTTAGGTGACCCTGTGAGACCCAAACTGTACATATGAAGGGGGGTAAGAGCATGATTACATCTCAATCTATTTATAACTCTTATGAAATGGCGATTTGATAGAGAATGAAACCATCTTTTAATGGGAATTTCAGGATGCATTTGTTTGTAATTACTACCAGTTCTCGTGTTTCGATAATACCTTTGCCAATTTTCTTTTTGGTGTCGTCTACTAATAATATCAATATCCGAAATGGGTAGTAAGTTCATGGGAAGTTCTTCGCCTATTTCTAGGGCGGATTTGGCTAGCCTGTCTACTATTTCGTTACCCCCAATGCCTGCGTGTCCCTTTATCCATGATATAATGATGTTTTTTCCTAAATTTGCAATTTTATTATAAAGGGTCATAATTTCTAGTTCTATATGATCGAGTTGTTGGGACTTATGTACGTTAGTTAGTCTATCAACGACACTCTTACTGTCTGTAAATATTATGCAGCTATAGGGTTCGTTACTAAATATGTGTCTTAAAGCAAAAAGTATCGCTATCATTTCAGCGGTGTATATCGATGATTCACGAGGCAATTTGAATAATTTTTTAAATCTACTTTGAATATTGATTATTGCACATCCTACTTTGTTTTGTACTTTGGGTCCATCTGTATAGTAAAACTGATAATGTGGCCATTTAAATAAATATGGAATAAAATTTCACTATCAATGTCCGAATATACCAATGACATATTTATATCTACGTCGTTGACAAATTTTTAACCTAGAATTACAATTGTCATTTTATCCGTTAAAATTGTGAAACCTACTGTCACAATAGATTACTTTTGTTTCAAATTATCTTTATTCGCATCATGGATTGGTTATCTATTTAGAGTACTGTCAACCAATTATACATCTAATATGGAAATATCCTTCAACGAATACATAATTTTCGAAGTTCTATGTATAATAATCACGGACGTACGTTTTTTTCTGTCACTTTGAGCTTATTGCGTTAGAGCGAATTCAAACTATGACCCACTGAAAAAAGGATTTGGGATCATCTGTACGTTCAAAATAAGTCCGGAATTGGATAAACTGAGTAGTTCTAAGACTTAGGGTTACTTGCGAGGGAATATGTTCATTTTCAACAAAAAAAAAACATATTTTAGACGGTTTTTAGCAAATAACTCGAAAAGGAAATATTGCATAAAAAAAAACGTAGCTTATCAAAAAGTGAAAAAAATGTTGTATATATGAAGTCTGTAGACCTAGCAGAAGCAGAGTTATAGCTAATAAAAAAAGGTTCTTATTCGTCAAATTCCAAATTTAATATTTCAACGTGAAATAACCAAAAAATTATGCACTTTTAGGGGAAATCTCGAGGAAATGTTGAAAATTTTTTATTTATTTATTTTTTAAGTTTCCAGCACCAAAATTAAGTAAGTTACGACAAAATAAACTTGATCCGTTTTTGTTACCAACTTTTTTTGGGTTTAAAAATCGTAAAAATCACCCCTTAATTAGCATCCCAAATGAAATTACTTAGATATTTTACTTAGATATGTACACTGTGGGCCGAAATAAAGGAGTATATATGTTAGTTGAAAATAACTTTTTTGTTTTTTGGGCAATTTAATTCTTTTTGTAGGGCTAATAGCCTAACATGTCCTCAACATTACTGCGAATTTGGGAGGAAAATAACATACAGGGTCAAACTTATAAAAAAAATTATGTAACGGTGCATCTGAGCTCGTTGCAAATGCAAACTGTCTTAGCTAAAATGGTACTGATATGCTTCTTTGGTAGGTTAAGTATCCAGAAAGCTTCGGTAAAAAGGACATTTTTTAAAATTACCGGATTCGCAAAATATCATTCTTTTTATTAAATTAGGGAAATATAACATTTTAACAAATAACACATTTATGAAAACAGTTTAATAATTTTAAAACTTAGACTAAAATATTATGAATGTGGCCACCATTATTGTTTACCACTTCTTGAAGTCGTCTGCGCCATAAATTGGTAGCCCCATTTATTACACCCTGTTCAAAAGTGTTCCAAACAAACTGCATTCTTTCTTTGAGCTTTTCGATTGTTTTAAATTGTTGCCCGTCATATAAATTTTGTTCGAAAATTCCCCAAATTGAATAGTCAATCGGACTTAACTCTGAGCTGTTAGGTGGCCACATCTCTGGCTCAATATAGTCCGGTCAATTTTCACTCAAGAATATCATTGTATTGTGAGAAGTGTGAAAAGGAGCACCATCCTGCTGGAAAGTGTAATCATCACATACTTTTTCAATTTCAGGTAATAGGTGCTGCAAGATATGTTCTTGATATGTTTCTGAATTAAGTTTTACCCCGGAATCAACAAAAATCACACGAGATTTTCTCAACATGGATACTGCAAAAGAGACCATTACACATTTTGAGAAATGACTTTCTTCAATTAAAAGATGCTTTAGAGGAATTTCTCTCTTAAACTGTACGTCAGAATACACCCTATTATTTTGGGTATTTTTAGGAGGCCGTAAATAAAACATGTTTTCATCTGAAAACCATATTTTTCTAATGTCTCCACGAGAGCTGAATTTTCTTAGTAGCAAATTACATATTTCCAGTCATTTTTCTCTTACATTGGCAGTATGTCTTTGATAGTAACCTTTTTTAAATACTTTAAGATGGCAATCTTCTTTAATGATTCTTCGAACTGGTGTGCGGGAAATCCAAGTTTCTTTTGCGATTTTCCTGGTTCCAACAGATTGGCCGGGTTGCAAATTTCCTAAACCCTTACTCTAGCAATATTTTCTTCAGTTCTTGAGCTTCGCTTCCTTCCTCTTCTACCTCTACGTTCAATAGACCCATGGGTTTCCCTTATATATTAAGAACTTGTCTATCGTTCCAATTTGCCAATTCTTCTCCGGAAATGCATTTGCAATTTTTTTTGCACCATAATTATAATTTCCACGGTAATATTTAATTAATATTCTATCCTCTTTGCTTAAAAATGGCATTATGAACTGGCCAATTTACTTATTTAACTATAAATGTCAAACAAATTCCATGGCAACCTAAGGAGTCATGGCTTAAGTAAAATTGAGATCAGTGGCGGCTCGTGGTAATTTAAGGAGGGTGTTCAATTAAAGAATGTAATTATACGAACGGTGAATACGCGCCGCAGGCGAAAAATTTTTGGGGCCTCGCCAAAAGATGTTCTGTAAAATGAAACCTATCTTTGACCCGATTAGTCAGGATGTCACACACTTTTTTTGTTTTGTGCAGAATATGATACCTACTGAATGATGGCGCTTCTTCGGTGGTGAAGGTGGAGGCAGAAGTTACGAATAATGAAATGGCTTTGTCAAAACTGTTTAAAAATCCGTTTATTTTAACGGTATCCAAAGACCGAGATTGAAATTATATTTTTATTCTTTGAAAATACTAAACATGGAAAACAAAATAAAGAATGTAGTTAATCACACCCACATAATCACTAAGTTTTTCTATATTGTTCAACTTTAAAACAATGTTTAAACTTTTTGTTTCTTATTGCACATTCTTGTACCAAGTTTATCTCCGGCCAAGTTAGTCCATTCTTTTATAAGAAGTCGATTTTCAAAACTATTTGCATTTTCTTTTATAAACTTCACTGAATAAGGGCTCCACCATCCTAAAAAAACTACCTACCAATATTGTATTTAATAAAATCCCACAACAGAAAATGCCAAACTGTGAATCGAAACGCTTCGCCCCGGTCTCTGTGTGCAGTGCACAAATTGTCAATGTTTTAAGATAGGAGAATCCCTGGTTCACGGATTTAAGAGCTCTCGTTCTTCTATAGGGCTACTGTATAGTATAGTATTTTTACTACAAAAACGTTATTACGTAGGTCAAAATTTTTGACGTAAGAGAACTGTCAAAACATTAGAATGTGACTTTTTATTATTGCCGTGTTTATAATAAACATAGCAATAATGAAAAGTCACATTCTAATGTTTTGACAGTTCTCTTACGTCAAAAATTTTGACCTACGTAATAACGTTTTTGTAGTAAAAATACTATAGCTGGGTTCAATTTGAATTCTGCACTTACCACGTGCATCTAGCGTAGCGGTGTTGTGCAAACAAATTATGTGATTAATAAATACAGTTATATTTTAATGATACTATGATATTTATGAGATTTAAGAAAAAATATTTTAATGATATTTATAAGATTTTTAAAAATATGTATTTTAATGAAATTTGATTGGGTGTTCACTGCACAAGTGAACCAATGGAGAAACCGCCCCTGATTGAGATATTTAAGCGTTTGAGAAATTCTTGTCTGAGACTGAGATGTTTGAAATGTCTGAGACATGTAACAAAAATTACTGCTAATATGAGGCAAAAACGATGGAAAAGATGTAATTAAGTATTAAGAGGGTTTCATTATGGTAAAACTATTAGAAAAGTACTCGAATAAGATTTCCTCATTTAAGTAAAAAATGATATTATTTTACAAATTCGGGATTTTTTTATGGCGAAGGCGTGTTCTGAACATTTTTAAATAAAAAAATGATATTTCGCGAATCCGGTAATTTTGAAAAATTTCCTTTTTACTGAAGTGTCTTGGATAGTTAACCTACCAAAAGATCATATCAGTTTAATTTTAGCTGAGAGAGTTTTCATTTGCAACGAGCTCAAATGCACCGTTACATACATTTTTTTATAAGGCCGACCCTGTACTCTATTTTTGCTTCCAAATTTGCAGTCATATTGAGAACATGTTAGGCTATTAGCTCTGCAAATATAAATTAAGTCGACCGAAAAACAAAAAAAATATTTTCAACTAAAAATGTACTCCTTTATTTCGGCCCACAGGTTATGTATAGTTTATATAAACTGTAAGTTGCATCAGTTCAAAGTGCTCATTTGTACAAAAATGTAGGTTTTACTTTTCTGAATATTTCGAAATTTGTATTTTTCCTGTAAGACAAAAATTAGTAAGTTGCTTTACTTTGGTATTTTTTTATATGATCTGAAAGTTTCAACGGTTCAAAGTGCTTATTTTTTAAAAATTAGGTTTTAGTGTAAAAGTTATTTATAATTTTGGAAAAATGCGTTTTTTTTTCAAAATAAATTAAAAATTATAAGTGATACTAAAAATCTCATATACTAAAAAAATGTGAATTTCAAAACAATAATTTTGTAATTTAAAAAATACTTCCGAAGCAGAATTCGAAACGTCAAATAAACTTGTTTTAAACTGAAATTGGGGCTTGTTACTTTTTCGGATAAAAATTTAAATTAATTTATACTAAATGTACAATCAAGTAGAAATAAACAACCAAGACACGTTAAATGATACTAGGAGCACTCCCGAATCATAATTTACAATGTATATACATTCTAAATCCCAAATCATGTTTTTCAAAGTGTATACAGTGTAAATTATGATTCGGAAGTGCTTCTAGTAGCATTTAACGTGTCTTGGTTTGTTTATTTCTACTGCATCTTGATCGTAAATTTAGTATAATGAAAAAAAAAAAATCAATGTCTTGTTAAGTACTGTACACTGACTGTACACTGTTAAATGAACAGGTTAGTTCAAACAGCGAAAGAAACGGCAATATGTAATAAAATAGGAATGAAAAGAGAGAAAATTATTAAACTCTAATACTGTGGCCACACTATCGTTTATTACCGTTAATTATCGTACTGTTTGCATTGGAGATATGATGTCAAATATGTAATGCGATAATTAACGGCATTCGACGCTAGTGTGGTCCCAGCATAAAAGAAACTTGCTAGCTTTTATCCAGAACACAGAATACCTTGGTGGTAGTTTACCACAAGGGCAAAATTTAACACAACTGTCTCAATAGTAAGTGCATGAAACAGTTTCTGAGTACATATATATTGCTTCTCATTATTTTACAAATAAAAAAAACAACGGCAACAGTAGGCTATATAGCTTTCAATTTAATATCCAGACAGAAAAGTGGGTCAATTTTCTATTTGAAGGGATTTAGGAATTGGATTCTGTTTGTTCTCAGTTTTGATTCGTTGGTATGTAACCTTGTTATGGAATTTTCAAAGCGATTTTACCCTTAAAGTAAATATCTTGTTAGATCAAATCGTATACGTTCAAAGGGATCCCTGTAAAGTTGAGAAACATTAAGGTGTTCCAAACTTCTCTAATGAAAATTTAATCCAAGGGTTAAACATTCTTAGAATATTATTCGAAACCTGTTTGACTGAGGAAGATGAACTTTCTATTTATTGTTATAGTTTGAGGCATTTAAAAAAATATTCACGAAAACGGGTACAATAATATTTATGATTCTAAAATAGTTAAAATTAATGAATCAGTGTATTTTTACTCTACGAGCTCCCTAGTGGGAAGGTTTTGGGGTAGTCCTGATTTCTTTTATTATATATGGATTTTGGGCTGCTGAATCCGAATATGAGATTTGCGGACAAAATTTCTTGCCGGAACATTGAAAAAATCGCGAAAAAGTCGAAAAATTTCAGCTTTTTTCCGATTTTTTGCTCATATCTCGAAAACTAATAACTTTTAGTAAATGGTCTGTTAATAGAAATTAAAGTATTTAAAATTATCTACAAATATCACTATTTACTTTTTTTTTTCAGACGAACCGTTCGGTCTAATAGCCCAGTAAATGAACGGGAAATCCGGCGATACCGTGTAATTTTCAGGGGCAACTCCGAATTGCATGAAAATTTGAATTTAGGTTCTACTTTCCCTCCACTTCAAAGTTGAAATTGTGCCGTTGGTTGCTTTTACTTGGGGGGTGACAGTCACCCCTTCTCGGGGTGAAAAACATACGTTCAAGATGAGACCGGAAGTGGATAAATTGACTGATTTTAAGCAACTTTTGTTCTATAGAGTTTTTTACTTAAGTCAATACTTTTCGAGTTATTTGCCATTGAAAATGTTGATTTTTCGACAACAAAACTACGTTTTCAGACGGTTTTTCGCAAATAACTCAAAAAGTAAATATTTTAATCGAAAAAAATATCCTTAGCAAAAGTGTAGCTTATAAAAATCCCAAAAAAACGGTGTATCAGTAAAGTCTATCAATCAAATAAAAACAAAGTTGTATCTCATGAAAAATACGTTCTTATTCGTCTAATTCCAAATCGAATATTTCAAGGTGAAATCACCGAAAAATTAAGCACTTTTCGGGAAAAACCCATTTAAACTTTTTTAAAGTGTTTATAAAAATATTTGTTTTAATTGTTAACAAAAGTTTTAGCATTAAAAATAACCGAGTTATGCTCGAGGAATGGATTGGTTAGGAGCTATTGCATGTTTTGGTGCAATACAAGAAATGCCACCCATGACGTAAAAAGTGTGGTATCCGTCGATTGTATGTACGTTAACCCTTTCTGTCCCAACACTGCATATTGTAACAAAAATAAGAGAACTTCTGTTGGAGTGAAAGTAAAAAGAAAGATATACTCCCAACAGAAGAAAGGAAAAAAAAACTAAGTAATAAAAAGGAAGAGAGAGGGGGAAGAGACAGAGGCAAACTGAATAGAGTTGGCTAGCAAGAGATGCAAGAAAACCACTTGACACTCAAGGATGGATACGGCTCGTTTGCATGCCTGTCGAAGAACAGTAGCTCTATATAGATAGTAATGATGACTAAAAGATGAAATAATAAAATAAGAATAATGTACTGAAAATGAATGGAGATGACTAATGACTAAAGACGAACAAAATAAATAAACTAACAAATCATGGGCGCCATGAAAATGATCTTCGATCATTCTCCCAGGTATCTTATACTGTTGTCAAATATTAAATATATCAAACCTGTAATAATGAACATAAAGGAGTAATAAAATAACTGATATACAAAATAAATAAATATTTATTAAAAATAACTGCTAGATTTTTGACAATCTCTGAGTTACACAAAGTGTATATCCTGTGACTCTAAAATGACATAAGTTATACAAAAAGTTATATCTAAGATAACAACAATAATGTTATCTGTTACAAAATTACAGGTATAAGTACCTCTTACTTACATATAGGGTACAAAATTACATAAGTCTTCTACCAAATGGTTATAGTACGCCTGCTACGTACAACTGAATTGAAACCGACAAAGATGAAAATAATACAAATAAATAGGCCCAAGCCTCACTAAGGGAAAATACAATAATGAATAAATAAAGTTAAATATACAATTGACTAAAGTAGAAATGAAGTTGAGATAAATACTGACGATGACCTAAATTAACCGAACAAATGGAATAAAGCGAATAACAGTAAAATATTTGGGAAACAAGCAAGTAATATTACAAAATAAATTTAACCGAATTACATAAACCAATATCAAAGCAATAATAAAGTATTAAAAACCTAATTTTCTCTAGGCTTATTCCTGTGCACAAGAAGTTACCGTAGATACAAAGTTTGGGAACCAAATAATCTAATATACAAATATGTCAAAAAAAAACCAGAGGTAACCTAAATCTGGAAAAAAACATAGTGTATTTAACAGATAGTCTGAAATATAAAAAAACCAATAGTTACTAAAACACCTCACTAAATGTTCCCAAACGAGGTTGCGGTTGCATCCTAGAAAATGATGCACCAGGATGGTGCGACCCCATGACTTCTGTAGGCCCAGGTGCCAAGACGAAAATTGAGCTGGAACGCTCCCATAGCTTGTTCCCAAAATTACTACCCAATGATGACTTGACTGTGGCTGTAGTGGTTTCCCAAGGTGGTCAAATAAGGTCTAGGACTTCATGGTAGGGTTTCTCCCAAATGGCTAAAAACATTCCCAGTTTTATTTCCCATTTTAAACATTAGCAAAAAGTAAAGGGAAGAAGAAATAATTGAGGAAACTTTTTAGAAGCATTAACATAGAAAAACCGATCATTAAGATGGAACAAAAACTAATCTCAGGTAACCTTGAACTATTTTGAGTGTGAACACATGAACAAATAATGATAAATGTGAAATTTGAATATGATTTATCTGAGGGAATATCTGTAAAAATATATAGAATTTATAAAAATATTGGAGGTTCAATAAATTTAAAACCTACAGAGAAATGATAATTATTTCTAATATTAATTGAGAATTGCATATGTTTGGTTATGTCTAACCAAAAAATATATTAATATATAATTTTCCTTGAATGAATATTTAATAATCGAAATAATCTACATAAAATCCAAATAATGAGTTGACTAAGAAATTTAACAATGAACCTAATATCTCAAAGGTTCCATCACAAAAACCAAGACTATACATAAAAAATTACTATGAAAAAGTAGATCTCACCGAATGATTCCTATTTATACTCCAACAGGAGTTGTCACCCACATGTCTCCTCACTCCAGACAATCCCTGGTGGTAACTTTTTACTTTACGTTAAATTTCTTATGTGATAAAATAAGTTGGAGGAAATCATCCGCCATTCTATATGGTATATCTATTCGACACCACAGCTCACAGTCAAGTAAAGAACGAGAGGCGTTTCTCCGCCAAGGTAAACGTCAAATTCTCTCAGAACCCGAATAATTCTCGATAGGTGGAGTACGTTCCATCACCGAGGTATGACGTCACCTCAGTGGTCCTATACGAGAATTTAAATGAGAGACCGAGGGAAAATAATAATAATAATTATTAAAGAGCTACTTTCGTAACGTGACCGTTACAATCCCCTTCTACTTGGGAAAAAAAAATTTTATCCATAAATTTTTTTTTTTCTAAACTTCAAAATAATAACAACTAACTTTGCAATACATAGTCTAACAATCCACGTTGATTCGCAAGATTACTTCTAAATATAAACTAATGATCAAGGAAAAATAAATATATGACTCAAATTCATACTAAAATGTTACTATGTTACTCTCTGTTACCAATATTAATATTGCTTCAAAAACCAAACAAACTAAATATTGTACTAAAGTTCATAATAATAACTAAGTGTCGAATTGGGCACTAAAACCAAAATTGAGCCATCCATGGACATCAGATTTATAAAGGATATATCCAAGGAGGGAACAACCAGGAAAAGGTGTGAGCCAATTCGAACCATATCAAAAGTAAATGTACCAAAGTGAATAAAAAAAATCAGTAACTAAAATAAGTAAAGAATTGAACACTTAATCCAAAATTGAACTAACAATGGACACTAGATTCATAATAGTATATCCAGAGAAGAACAATCAGGAAGATTTATGGAACAACTCTCACTAATGCCAAATAATACCAATAATAAACATACCAAAGGAATCCAAAACTCAATAACCAAAATAAATGTGGAATCGGACACTTAATCCAAAGTCGGACTATCAGTGGACACCAGATTCATAAAAGGCATATCCAAAGAAGAACGACCAGGCAAATTTATGGACCAATTCACACCAATACTAAACCACATAAACAGATCAGGTCTACGTACACCCACATCCGGTGATACGAACCTATCCAACCAAATACACAAAATAAATGAAGAATCGGACACTTATCCAGAATCGGACTATCAATGGACACCAGATTTATATAAGAGTATATCCAAAGAAGAACGATCAGGCAAATTTATGGACCAATTCTTACTAATACTAAATAAACTAAATTATTGGATCCAATGGTAACTAATACTGCACAAAATAAATAAATTAGGTCTACATACACCCTCATCCGGTAATATGAACCTATCCAAACTAAGTAATCAAAATAAGTCAGAATAAATATTGCTAACAGACTAAGTAACAGAGATGTAACCTAACTAAATCAAAAGTAAGATAAATACCTAATGTGTATTGACTAAAATATTATAGAAACTACATAAACTAATTCGTGCTGGTATTCGCGAACTATAGCATGTTGCTACAACAGATATGTGAGAATAACCAGACGTAGATAAAGTACCAATAATGTAAGAATAAGTAAGAAAGAAAAAGAATACATGATGAACTCATAAGTTCTATGACACTATGATAAGTGATAGGCAAAAAAAATATGTGATAGGTGGATAGGAAAAAAAAATAGGATAAGTGATAAGAAAAAAAAATTGATGAGAACGAGCAACAAGTTTTAAATAAAACTGCAGATTCATGCGTTCTCACATACATGGAATTATTCAGGAAATGTTCCAAAATCTAAATAACAAAACTAATGCCTAAGGAAAGAAATGGGAATATACTCAAATGAACAACTCATTTGTCTAAACACCTCAAATACTAAATTAAGGGATCTACGATGTATAGGGATAGTCAACAAACAGACATACTATGAAGTACGAGACGTAATATCAACTAAACACTTCCCTATCAAAGGGTAAAAATGTAACTGGAATAATTGGACTAACACTAGAATGATTAGGACCTGTTGCAGACATTTCCTGACCAGAAATATTATGATAAATAAACATCTGCATACTCAGCCATGAAAGACATAGATTACGAAATTTAATCGAACAGCACTGGCCAGTTACCGAACAACAACTTCGAACCCACGCATTCACAAATCAGAGTATCAACAGACTAATTCATAAGTAGAAATATGGAAGACTCAAGAATTCACATATACATCAACATTCCAAACTAATTCCAGAATCATACTGTGTAGGAACTAAGGATCTGAATTATTATAAAGCATTTAAGATATTGGAGACAAATGTCAATAGAGTAACCCAATAACAAATTAAAAAATACACCATCTTTCTAAAATGGCAAATCCAATAACAAGATATAAAAATAATAAAAAATTAGTAAGTAATCAAATATTCAAAATGATATAACCTGAGATATGGTAGTTAACATAGTTCCATCATAATATCCATTATTAAACATGAAGCGTTTTACATGTCTGCTCTATGGGGACAAGGAAAGACTATCTATAGAGATACTGTGGGGTAGAAATGGGGCTAGTAGAAGGAACAGACACGCAAACCTTCATGCGAACGGCAGCTCATTTTTTTTGTGCGGTGGCGGGTCGTAGATTCGTTGGGAGGGGTAGGAGGGTTTAAAGAAGACTAACTACATAACCAAATAAGCAAAGGATACTTACACAGACTTGAGGACTTTCCTACTATTTAAACAAATTGGGACGCCGTTCGAAAAATCCTCAAATTCTCATATCGAGTACTTACTGGAAAGCAACTGGGGGACATTCATCGTAGATTCCTCGTTGGGGTTATAGTGGGCTACTTATTTATCATTATTGGCTTCTATGCCATTATATTTTCTTCTGTTCTTAAAACAAAAATCCATGTCACAACACTTGGAACTTCAAAACTTTCCATTCGAGATTGGAGGGAGGGAAGATATTCAAATCATTACTAAACTGGATAAAATCGATACCAAATAATATCATCCGGGCATTTCTTACTGGAACATGAACAAATCCATATATCATAAAAATAGCAACAGCTACATAAAGGACAGGAACCAGGAAACCACGCACTTCTTTTTTATACCACCGGCAAATCTAACTGCATAACAATAGAACTGTTTCACAATAATATATCCATTAAAATGCCGTGAAACTATTGTCATTATATTCGTTGACATTTACTGGGCAAACTGCCAGTCTTTCACTTCTTTTACCATAAAAATAAAACCATTTTGCCGGCAAAGTGCGACTTTCTACGAGTCTGTTGGTTGAGTTCTAACAAAAAGATGTTTACTGAAGTGATGTACTTTTAGAACTGGCTTTACATCGTCACGTCTCTCTCGCGTCCAAACGATGCATTTCTTCTCGATCGTTCCGCCAAAAGTATTGACCAATCGTCAACTACAACTCAAGGATCTTTCAAAATGCAGACCAATAATAACATGGGATTTTTAGCGCTCAAAACTTAAAGGAAAAACACTGAACCTTTTAGAGGATTCATTCTCGAATAATGGATGTTTTCAATAACAATCTACGTAGTTGGTTATTGCTACACAAATAAATAGGAAATTTCCTAACCTTTACAATGCGAACAGGAGCGGCTTGGAAATTTTAAAGATATATAAACTCGCAAAATATATTAGAAAAATTAATATTTTTCTTGGGATAGGATTAAAATTAATGGATATTTTTTATAAAATATTGTAGTAGAAATCCATCTGCTACAATAGCCTCCTCGGAAGAGAGGAAACTGGATTACCAATTCAGTTTTCGATAACTACAAAAATCCAACATTGACTTCTTGGGTGTGACAGGACAACAATACCAAAATATTTAAATAATGGCTAATGGGGATTAAACAAAAACAAAACATCATTAGGGAATGGGCTAGCGTGCCATCAATCGCCAGACTCTTTAAAGTCGAGTAGACTTAAATGTTAAGACTCTAATAAGAACTGTAGGTGATAAGAGTTTCTGTGTCTTGGGAAAGAAATAATCTTGTGCCCTGTGTGGACCTCGCTGACATCCACTGCAGTAACACAAGTGACATATATACTATATATACCATATAATATATACCATATAGCAGGGCAGACACAGCCTCATCACCTCGTTGCCTAACCGGGAGCGGTTTTCAAAAACTAAAAAAATCTTTCTGAGCTCTGGCTCAGCAGATAGGCATCTGCTTAAACTCTAAACACCTAGCGACTTTCACGGGGCATTCGGCAACGGTTCTGCAAAAGGAGGATTTAGACAATCCATTCTAAATACCTCGTTGAGATAAAATGTCACAAATAACTTATCTCAACAACTCATTCAAACAAGACCAAACAGGGGGGAATGCGTGTGACAACATAAAAGACCAAAAAAAACTAGTATACTGGATTCAAACGGGATATCAAACCATTTAATAAGATCAAAAAAAAATAACGTAACACATGACATAGGAAATACTACATCATTACGTTTCCAATCCAAAGTCCAATCTAGGACATAAAAGCTTTTCATGAAAGTTCACCAGACAACTTTCTCATTTTCAAATCACTAACTGGGATATTCTTCACTTTTCAAAACCGGGGATATGATCTTACTTTTCCAAAACATGAGTAGATCTTACTTTTCCAAAACAATGGGTAGACTTTATTTTTCCAAAACATGAGTAGACTTCACTCTTCCAAACTGGGGTTAGACTACTTTTTCAAAACAGGGATGAAAGCAAACACAAGGGAAAGACCTAAGGGACATTGGAAAGAATGACAGTTCCGACGAACGACCACTTCCATTTATCCACCGAAAGCAAACTTCACCTGTACTCAACGCGGCCAGATCCTAAGCTCACCAGCCTTGTCACAGCTTCTGCTCTTAGCCTACTTTCAATAAACAAACACAAGAGAGGTCAACGAACTATTCGCCAAAAAAATCAAACTCTATCATGGACAGGGGCTAACAGAACAATACGGGATAACAGACTCTAAAATTTCCAGACTAAACAGGGATAGACAAACAAGCAGGGAACAAACAGATTCATAAGACATTTAGACATTCTTCATATACATGGGCTTACAAACACAAATAATATTGAAACTTGGTTCTTAGTCATACTCCATATACATGGGCTTACAAACACAAATAATATTGAAACTTGGTTCTTAGTCATACTCCATATACATGGGCTTACAAACACAAATAAATATTGAAATTTGGTTCTTATATGAGCTTACACAAATAAAACTGTTCTTGCTCCGACTATTAATGGGAGTATTCCCAGACAACTGAACAACACTTCCTCATCACGAGTATTACACTTGTGATATGCCAGATACAAGAAAACATACATCATTTTATTAATAAGTGGAGGGGCCTCGCCACGGTTTCCCTCTTCACTTCTTCATGAACAAGTGGAGGGGCCTCGCCACGGTTTCCCTCTTCACTTCTTCATGGGGTTACTTTTTCTTCACTTCTAACATGAACAAATCCATATATCAAGGGTTATTTTCAAAACAGTGTCGACAGAGTACGCTATCTTCAAATCAAAAAGTGATAGCTTTTCTCCTGGCTGCTTGAAAAAACAAGGGGTCTACTTCTTCATTAATAAGTGGAGGGGCCTCGCCACGGTTTCCCTCTTCACTTCTTCATGGGGTTACTTCTTCAAGGATGACTTCTCCAACTAACCTGTGGCAATAATATACCCAAATATAGATAGGCTTCGCTGGAAAATCACGGGACTTACACACACAGACCATACCGAATTAGCTCATACACGGACCATACCAACTATTATCACACATCTACTCAAACGACCAAATCAATAATCACAAAAAACGTTTATTCTGTAAAAAAAACTGTTGATCTATAAGAATACATGCAAAAAAATACAACATATTGTTATACTCTATAAGTGTATTCAATATTAAAAACATTCTAATTGTAACTTTTAGCAAAATTTTCAAAAAAAAATCTCAACGTTACTTATACCAAAATTTTCTAAAAAAAATTTTTACTTTACTTTATTTTTTACTCATCCGTTTGTCTATAAAATTCATCAAATTTTTTCCAAAAAATTTAACCAATGCTTTCATCATGGGTACAATATCAATACAATATAGTAAGTACGCTACAATATTTAGCATACTATTCTGTTGTACGATACATAAAATACAATACCAGTATACTACGGTTTACATAATATGGGGTTACAATGTAAATACACTATGATGTATGAAATGGTACATACTTATACAAACAACAGTACGACCAAATCAACACCACAATACTATGTGTACGTACTTATACCTCTTCGGAAAAAATTATTAACATTCTGCAACAAAAACTACAAAAATGGGCTCTTTCATGGGGACTAACAGACTGAAACA
This sequence comes from Diabrotica virgifera virgifera, assembly GCF_917563875.1. Classification (NCBI taxonomy): domain Eukaryota; kingdom Metazoa; phylum Arthropoda; class Insecta; order Coleoptera; family Chrysomelidae; genus Diabrotica; species Diabrotica virgifera. Next base: position 50,945,036 of record NC_065448.1, read on the forward strand.
GTTTCGGGGGCACTAGAAGACATGAAACAGTTTCTGGGGGCAAGACAAGAGGAATCTGGGCTAAACTACTGGGGAAGACTGGGGCGATATTTACTCAGGTCAAACTTCAGGGTGTATGTTACAAATGTAACACTAAGTGGGGGGTGGCTAAAGACATTGGGGACTAGTAGATAGGCTAACTACTAGTTGAACATGTCTACAAGCTAGACTTGTAACAGTGGGCGTACACAAAATATGACAAAAGTCAAGCTTCCATGTTATCGGAAACACCTGCACCACAAACTGAGATCGGCTGCCCAAGGGGACGGGCACTGCCTAACAGTTGTAGTACAAATGAGACCGAAAGGAGGCTAAAAGGACATGGTAGTGGGAACATGCAAATGGGGTCTGAGGGAGGCAAAAAAGACATGCCCCACGTTCTAGGGCGACAGTTGAAGCGGTCAACTGGACAAGACAACAACTGGATACTGAAGGAGGCAGAAAAATGAATCGGCCTCACACGTTGGGCGGCATTTGATGCGTTTTAAGCCCCACGTTGGGCGCCAGTTGAAGCGTTTTACATGTCTGCTCTATGGGGACAAGGAAAGACTATCTATAGAGATACTGTGGGGTAGAAATGGGGCTAGTAGAAGGAACAGACACGCAAACCTTCATGCGAACGGCAGCTCATTTTTTTTGTGCGGTGGCGGGTCGTAGATTCGTTGGGAGGGGTAGGAGGGTTTAAAGAAGACTAACTACATAACCAAATAAGCAAAGGATACTTACACAGACTTGAGGACTTTCCTACTATTTAAACAAATTGGGACGCCGTTCGAAAAATCCTCAAATTCTCATATCGAGTACTTACTGGAAAGCAACTGGGGGACATTCATCGTAGATTCCTCGTTGGGGTTATAGTGGGCTACTTATTTATCATTATTGGCTTCTATGCCATTATATTTTCTTCTGTTCTTAAAACAAAAATCCATGTCACAACACTTGGAACTTCAAAACTTTCCATTCGAGATTGGAGGGAGGGAAGATATTCAAATCATTACTAAACTGGATAAAATCGATACCAAATAATATCATCCGGGCATTTCTTACTGGAACATGAACAAATCCATATATCATAAAAATAGCAACAGCTACATAAAGGACAGGAACCAGGAAACCACGCACTTCTTTTTTATACCACCGGCAAATCTAACTGCATAACAATAGAACTGTTTCACAATAATATATCCATTAAAATGCCGTGAAACTATTGTCATTATATTCGTTGACATTTACTGGGCAAACTGCCAGTCTTTCACTTCTTTTACCATAAAAATAAAACCATTTTGCCGGCAAAGTGCGACTTTCTACGAGTCTGTTGGTTGAGTTCTAACAAAAAGATGTTTACTGAAGTGATGTACTTTTAGAACTGGCTTTACATCGTCACGTCTCTCTCGCGTCCAAACGATGCATTTCTTCTCGATCGTTCCGCCAAAAGTATTGACCAATCGTCAACTACAACTCAAGGATCTTTCAAAATGCAGACCAATAATAACATGGGATTTTTAGCGCTCAAAACTTAAAGGAAAAACACTGAACCTTTTAGAGGATTCATTCTCGAATAATGGATGTTTTCAATAACAATCTACGTAGTTGGTTATTGCTACACAAATAAATAGGAAATTTCCTAACCTTTACAATGCGAACAGGAGCGGCTTGGAAATTTTAAAGATATATAAACTCGCAAAATATATTAGAAAAATTAATATTTTTCTTGGGATAGGATTAAAATTAATGGATATTTTTTATAAAATATTGTAGTAGAAATCCATCTGCTACAAACAAGAGTACTTGTATGAGCTTACCTATCCCAATATATACCTAAATATCATAATAATCAACAACCCTTCTAACTTAGGGGTTAGGTGTGCAAAAACTAGACAAAAATACAAGTGAAGTTTTTATTAATTGGATAATCCTACTGACAAGATTAGCAATTAATAATATTGACTCATAATAATAATTAAAATGCATCATGTATAATACCAAAAAAAAATAAACTCATACATAAAGTACTACATAATACTTAAACCAATAAGTAATAAATTCATAAATAAAGTCATCAACAACAAAGCCAAAGATGAAATCAAGCAATGTATGTAGGTACCTGCATTATCAGATGGTAAAAAAAAATCAGACTAAAATTTCTAACCATACTAACGATTGAGCTAAGCTAAAGACAAACAGAAGAAGAGATTAGCTTGAACGACACCGTTAAGTTAATCTTCCTCTGAGGATTGTTCTAAACTTAATAGAAAAATAGTATCAATGTTTCCTAACTAATAAAGAATTTATATTTGAATCTCAACCTAAAGTATCTGATTTATAAAAGCATTAAGTACATTATGGTACCCACATTGATATAATATTATTATCAACAATAATAAAACTAGAAACTGAGATGGATAATGGAACTACTTTACTATACAATAATTATAATTGTTATGTTTAACACTACCAATTAAAGAAAAATAATTTGGATGACCATCTGTAATCATCCGAACCATGCGAATTCAACGTATCATGTATAGACGCTAATGTTCTGGACTGATATTGCTTTGTGGTGTGTGCCTGTCTTACCAAACAATCCAAATATCAAAAATAACAAATATAAAATATAATCTAAAGTTTGTAAGACAAATATACATATGGAGAAAATATTAGCGACACACCAACAAATAAAAAATGCCAGCAAATATATAAAAATAATCAAATCAATAGCGTAAATAAAATACCTAAATACTGAAAATGATTTCTAGTTATGTATAAAATATAACCATACTAGAAAAAAATGTATGCATATATTCAATAATTAATTGTACGTGCAAACATACTACCATTGGTAGAAGGACTAAAAATCCATAATAATAGAACATAATGTCAGTCATGTATACTCATTCTAAATACACAAATAAGTTTCCAATAAAAATACAAAATCCAAACTAAGATATGAGCTGTACCACTAAAACTAAAAATGAGGTATCGAAATAAACCAATCAAAACCAAAAGCAGTATAAGTCTACATGTTTAGTATTAATAAAATTTTAAAGACCAAAAATAAAGCAGAAATAACATGTATACAAAGATATCAAGAAGGTAATAATACAGAAAATTCCAATAAAAGAAAATTGAACTAAAAGAACTACTGTCTTAGAACCATAAAACGGTTGGCCCCACGTTGGGCGCCAGTGTAACAAAAATAAGAGAACTTCTGTTGGAGTGAAAGTAAAAAGAAAGATATACTCCCAACAGAAGAAAGGAAAAAAAAACTAAGTAATAAAAAGGAAGAGAGAGGGGGAAGAGACAGAGGCAAACTGAATAGAGTTGGCTAGCAAGAGATGCAAGAAAACCACTTGACACTCAAGGATGGATACGGCTCGTTTGCATGCCTGTCGAAGAACAGTAGCTCTATATAGATAGTAATGATGACTAAAAGATGAAATAATAAAATAAGAATAATGTACTGAAAATGAATGGAGATGACTAATGACTAAAGACGAACAAAATAAATAAACTAACAAATCATGGGCGCCATGAAAATGATCTTCGATCATTCTCCCAGGTATCTTATACTGCTGTCAAATATTAAATATATCAAACCTGTAATAATGAACATAAAGGAGTAATAAAATAACTGATATACAAAATAAATAAATATTTATTAAAAATAACTGCTAGATTTTTGACAATCTCTGAGTTACACAAAGTGTATATCCTGTGACACTAAAATGACATAAGTTATACAAAAAGTTATATCTAAGATAACAACAATAATGTTATCTGTTACAAAATTACAGGTATAAGTACCTCTTACTTACATATAGGGTACAAAATTACATAAGTCTTCTACCAAATGGTTATAGTACGCCTGCTACGTACAACTGAATTGAAACCGACAAAGATGAAAATAATACAAATAAATAGGCCCAAGCCTCACTAAGGGAAAATACAATAATGAATAAATAAAGTTAAATATACAATTGACTAAAGTAGAAATGAAGTTGAGATAAATACTGACGATGACCTAAATTAACCGAACAAATGGAATAAAGCGAATAACAGTAAAATATTTGGGAAACAAGCAAGTAATATTACAAAATAAATTTAACCGAATTACATAAACCAATATCAAAGCAATAATAAAGTATTAAAAACCTAATTTTCTCTAGGCTTATTCCTGTGCACAAGAAGTTACCGTAGATACAAAGTTTGGGAACCAAATAATCTAATATACAAATATGTCAAAAAAAACCAGAGGTAACCTAAATCTGGAAAAAAACATAGTGTATTTAACAGATAGTCTGAAATATAAAAAAACCAATAGTTACTAAAACACCTCACTAAATGTTCCCAAACGAGGTTGCGGTTGCATCCTAGAAAATGATGCACCAGGATGGTGCGACCCCATGACTCCTGTAGGCCCAGGTGCCAAGACGAAAATTGAGCTGGAACGCTCCCATAGCTTGTTCCCAAAATTACTACCCAATGATGACTTGACTGTGGCTGTAGTGGTTTCCCAAGGTGGTCAAATAAGGTCTAGGACTTCATGGTAGGGTTTCTCTCAAATGGCTAAAAACATTCCCAGTTTTATTTCCCATTTTAAACATTAGCAAAAAGTAAAGGGAAGAAGAAATAATTGAGGAAACTTTTTAGAAGCATTAACATAGAAAAACCGATCATTAAGATGGAACAAAAACTAATCTCAGGTAACCTTGAACTATTTTGAGTGTGAACACATGAACAAATAATGATAAATGTGAAATTTGAATATGATTTATCTGAGGGAATATCTGTAAAAATATATAGAATTTATAAAAATATTGGAGGTTCAATAAATTTAAAACCTACAGAGAAATGATAATTATTTCTAATATTAATTGAGAATTGCATATGTTTGGTTATGTCTAACCAAAAAATATATTAATATATAATTTTCCTTGAATGAAGATTCAATAATCGAAATAATCTACATAAAATCCAAATAATGAGTTGACTAAGAAATTTAACAATGAACCTAATATCTCAAAGGTTCCATCACAAAAACCAAGACTATACATAAAAAATTACTATGAAAAAGTAGATCTCACCGAATGATTCCTATTTATACTCCAACAGGAGTTGTCACCCACATGTCTCCTCACTCCAGACAATCCCTGGTGGTAACTTTTTACTTTACGTTAAATTTCTTATGTGATAAAATAAGTTGGAGGAAATCATCCGCCATTCTATATGGTATATCTATTCGACACCACAGCTCACAGTCAAGTAAAGAACGAGAGGCGTTTCTCCGCCAAGGTAAACGTCAAATTCTCTCAGAACCCGAATAATTCTCGATAGGTGGAGTACGTTCCATCACCGAGGTATGACGTCACCTCAGTGGTCCTATACGAGAATTTAAATGAGAGACCGAGGGAAAATAATAATAATAATTATTAAAGAGCTACTTTCGTAACGTGACCGTTACAATATGTTTTTGAAAAAGTGGGTCTGTATTCCCAGCCGCCGTATATATACGTTCAAGGCGTTATGGTCTCAATTTACCAAAGCCAAAAATATGCGTTGCTTATACAATTTTAGACTCATTGGTGTCCCAATGCCGTAGAAATATGTCCGAAAATGTTAGATTATTGTTCCCAAAGCCTCAAAATGTTGGCACCTAAGACAGGTCATGCGGACCCATTGCCGTATATATTTGTTCACATATTTTAGATATATGCTATATTGTAGCACTGGTGGCACGCTTATAGGTAGCTGCTAGAAGGTGAAGCGTTGTGCAAGTTGCGGAGTCGGCCTTTGCGTAGTGTCATGTTTTGAGGAGTACCACACAAAAGAAAACTTTTAATGTTAATTTACATTACATTATTTTTAAGTTAGTTACATTTTTTCAAGTTCGTTTTGCTCTCTGATGAGTACTTTTGAAAAGAAAACGTTTAAGTTGGTTAAAAAAACTCATCAAAAAACATGTTTTGGTCATTTATTTGTTTATTTATATGCGACGTATATATAAAGAAATGGGACTCTAAGCATGAAAAACCTTTGGGATTGAGGGACCAACATGCAAATTAAGTCCTGGCATAGAAAGGGTTGAAATCACCGTTTTCGTACACCTGTTGTGTAAAGCACGGCTGGTCAATTTTCTGCGGATCGCCTGGGATTGCTGACACTTCCAGATAAGCAACGCTTGCTTAGTCTTGTAGCGGCAGTAAGGCCCATATAGTTGGTCTCACCATTCCTTGCAGGGTTGGCCGTTTTCTCTACAAAAATTACGGCTCAAGAAAATAGGTTGATGTAGTTTCCTCTTTAGGGTTTTGTTCATCCTATACAGAAGCTGTTCGCCTGGAAGTGTCAGCATTCGCAGGGGATCCGCAGAAAATTGACCTGTCGTGCTTTACACAGCAGGTGTACGATAACGCTGATTTTAACGTACATACAATCGACGAATACCACACTTTTCACGTCATATGTGGCATTTCTTGTATTACACCAAAACATGCAGTAGCTTCTAAGCAATCCATTCATCGGATAAAAGAGAAACCTAAAGGTTTATCAGAAATCAAGATAACAGATCCGAAGGAAATGTTCAAACCAACTGAAACTGTGACTCTGAAGCTGTCACAAGAGACATACCATACCTATGAACTAACATTTATTATTTGTACAGAAAACTAGGAGAAATTTATCAAATGACAGCATTCTAATAAAAATAAAGTTTTGGAATGTAAAAAGTGGGTTTTGCCGAGACCGTTAAAAATTGGCAATTTTCAACTTGTACTTTAGACCGAACGGTTCGTCTGAAAAAGAAAGTAAATAGTGATATTTGTAGATAATTTTAAGTACTTTAATTTCTGTTAACAGACCATTTACTAAAAGTTAATAGTTTTCAAGATTTGAGCAAAAAAGCGGAAAAAGCTGAAATTTTTCTCCTTTTTCGCGATTTTTTCAATGTTCCGGCAAGAAATTTTGTCCGCAAACCTCATATTCGGATTCAGCAGCCCAAAATCCATATATATAATGAAAGAAATCAGAACTACCCCAAAACTTTCTTAGTCAAAACACAATTTTATTGGATCATAAGAAAGTTAATAAAAATATTACGAATATATATTATGTCTATATATAATTTAAAGACTTCAATTAATAATGTCAATTATATACAGGGTGTCCAGAAACTCTCCCGGCAAACGTCGACCGGAGATCCTTAGATAATTTTAAGATAATTTAACCCAACTCATCTAGTACGAAAACGTTTCCTAAGGGAGCTAAAGCTCTTCAAAGATGGCGCCTTGTAATTAGTTTTTTTTAAACAGCTCCAGAACGTTTCTATTTAGAAAGACGAAAACTGGTACGTCTTCCAGAAACTTGGTATCTTCCAGAGATAAATCGACTCTATCAATTGCAAATTTCTAGTATCGGTCACAGGCGTCCGTTTTGGATAGGGCAACGGTTATTTTATCGCATAACTTTTTGTATTTAACTTTTTGACACTGGATTATTAAATTATAAGGTAGATTTCTGTTGTAGTACTAAAAGGTATTCTTGTCAAGTCGGTTGGGTGCACCGTTTTCTAGAAAAATCCTATTGAAAATTTTTGGTTTTTTAAATTTAAAAAAATTTGTAAAAAAATTTCAAAAAAAAAGTTTATTTTATCGATTTAAAGCAAGAGTAACTTTTAACCCTTAAACGCCCAAGGGTGGGTAAAAAATGTCCACCTAATGCATATATCCTTGTAACATATTTATTATGTGTTTAAAAATTTTTGAAAATTTATTTATTGTTAAAAGTACAGCCCTTTATCGAATGTTATTTTGGTTTTACCGATATTATTGAAAATAAAAGTAATATCTTGAGTTAAATATGGGTGGGCATAAAAAGTACACCCTTGGTAAAACTTGTTACTAAAGGTTTCTCTATAATTTCTCGTTGGTAGGAACACAATCCATATAATTATCGATGTTTAATTACATTATCGACATAATTACCCGCCAATGACGAGGCTGAACGGAAGAATGTGGAGAAAATCGACAAATCTGAATTAATGACTTTTACTGTTATGTTAATTTTGATGTACATTGTAATTTTGTTGTAAGGTTTGTAAATTGTTTATATTAATATTTTAGAAGATGCTGTGTTTATTAAGCATAATATTCTCAAGTTTAATCCATTTCCAACAACTCTCAATAAATATATTAGCTATTTTCGAAGTGGACATTTTTTACCCACCCTTGGGCGTACATGGAACCTAAAAAAGGTTGGGCGTTTAAGGGTTAATACAGTTCTTATGTGGAGTGGACGTTACACCCCAGACGAGCGACTGTGGCCAGCCACAGTCGCCGAGCCTCACTGCTAGTGGCGTCCACTAGTCGCAAAACCCATTTATACGGACCACTTTTGTAGCTGCCGCAGATATTGACGAGAGTTTACACGGTGAGCACGTAAAATGAATTTTGATTCCGAAAGATTTTTAATTTATGTCCAAAACAGACCGGCTATATGGGATCCAAGAACCCGAGAGTATAGTTATTGGGCATTGAAAGGAAAAGCGTGGGACGAGATCTTTGAATTATTCGAATTATTAAGGAGAACTTCCTCGTCTGAATCCATCATTGAACTGAACAAAAGGAATACTCACAATCTTGTTTGTTTATATATGTTAAATAGTGGGATCCCATTCTAGGCCAAAAAAGGTTTTATTGTTTGTTGTAGAAAATAAAACAAAATAAGATATCATTTAAAAGAGGGTTGCAAGTTAACATGTTTTGATATATTATTTAATGTTCATCTCCTTGAAAATGGACCTAGTTCACTCAGTTGTAATGTTGGAAATCTTACTATTTGTGTATGTTTTTTGTGTTGAATTGTATCAATTTATTTTACGGCTGTAGGATACCAGCCAAAACCGAGCCATATTCATGGCTCCGAAACCTTCTTCAATGGACTGGCTTATCAGCAGATCAATTATTGTTACATGCCGCACAAGATCGAGAACGATATCGGCAAATTGTTATGGAAGCTACCCACGCCTAAAAATTTGGGCACGGTACTTAAAGAAGAAGAAGAAGGATACCAGATGTACTGGTTGATTTTTTATGTGCTTCTCTCTGTGATATAGCTGCTTTTGTCTGGTTTTTCTTAATTCCATTTGTGGAGTTTATTGGTATTTTTTCAAAAAGGTTGAAATTTTATAAAATATTTAAAACTATGGACATTGCAAACACTGACTTTTACGAACACACTTTTTTTAAGAATTATTAGCCGGCAAGTTTTTAATCATTTGAACAAACTTACAGTCGGAAAAATGAAAGAATACCCATGAACGAACATATAAAACACGCTGTATTTTCCTGTCACCGTGTCACAAAGAAAATTGTCCAGTGCAAGTACATGTAACAATAATTATTACATGTACTTACGTTGGCCAATTTTTTGTGTGACACGGTGACAGGAAAATACAGCGTGTTTTATATGTTCGTTCATGGGTATTCTTTCATTTTTGCTACTGTACTTTTTTCTCACTCATTACATTAAACGCCGCACCTTTCCAAATGATCCACTTCGCAGCGTAGTATCTGGCTCTAGAAAATCGTCTGTTTCACCCACTCTGTGGATCCACAGAGTGGTCCGTTTGGTTTTGCCCAAACAACAAGCTCACCAGAATAATGAAGAGAAAAAGCTTCGGGTAGAAGGGAATTTCAAATGAACTGCTAAAATATAAAGGACAGAAACTAATATAGCAAATGGATTAGTTTAGAAAATATTTTACCATACAACGAATCCCAATTGAATGGTGACAATACTCATGTTTAAAAAGGGAATGTTCAATTTTCACATGCAAAAAATATTCTTATATTTTTTACTGCATTAAATCTCTTAGTACAACCTTTATTTTAGATAAATTTCAAGCCAGCCCTGTTAAATAGTACCATTTCATCCCCTCCCAATTTTACCCTTACCCATACAGACAGACAATTTTGGATTCGGCACAGAAGAAACTCTCTCTCTCTCTCATCAGCGGTTCCACTGAAAAGTCGGTACCGCTCATCTCTTCACTCTGGACGGTCCAGCCTTCCTTTTGGGCTGAAACGAAATAGCAATAATACGTGTTACGTTACGTGCCGAACAGTAATTCGGGAGTGACGCCATACCTGATTTCGCAAATCGTGGTACGAGAACAATCAATTCGTGTGTGACCACGGCTCTAATGATCTACAACGTTCACAGTTTGGTAAGACTTTATACACATATTAATATTTTCTGTATAAAACCTTATACTTTATACTCCCACTTTAACCTGAACCTAATAAAATTGGAATAAATCCTTTGTAAAAGGTATAAAATTTATTAAAATCCCTAAAGGGCTACATCAGAACAAAACGTTTTCGATTTTATTACAAAATCATCATCAGTGTAAGACCTAAAAGTAAGTATAACCTATTTTATTAATGTAAAATTGATATTTAAATTCTGACTAAGGTTTAAAACAAGTGGTTATACTCACAGTCTGGATGCTAGCTGAGCCACCAAAGAAATATAGGGGTAATAACCCTTCAAATATAAAATGTATGCTTTACAGATGCATATTTACTTAAAATGCCTCGTGATGGGCAAAAGGCAACAGGAATAATGCCCTAAGGTAAGGTATTTAAATTCCCAACATGTGGGATGCAAAAAAAATTTGAGTTTACATTTCGATGACTTTATGGCAACTGAACGAAAGTTGAGTGATGTTTCTGAAAGGTGTCAAAGAGCAAACCGAACAAAGTGACATAATGGTTACCATGTATTACCTCAGCCAACTGATTGTGATATGATATTTTTTAAAAAAAATTTCCAATAGTAATAACTAACATCAACAAAGATGTGGCTATAATAAAGTTTACCCCAATTTTGTAGGTTGTATTAAATGAATTTTATAATGTGGATGGAGCAGTAGCCAGATTGTATGCAACCAACTATACATAATAATAATGAAAATAAATAAATTAGCGGAAATGGATCCATTTATGCATAGGAACATCTGGGACCCAGTAATTAAGTGGGAAAATCTTTTGCTAAAATGTTTTATTTATGTGTAAAGGTTGATGATTGTGGTTCGAATTTAAAATGGAATCGAGTCCAAATGTGTTGATGAAAGTTGAGTTTACTATGAATGAAAAATGATTTAAATGTACTAATTGTAAGAGTAAATTGGGTAGTCTATTGTGTGTGGAGGTCTGATATCACAGTAGTGTTGAAATTATGATAAGTAGTATAATTTACAAGAGGAGATTGATATGATATAAAGATATGTAGGTTGGTTGGCTAAAGATAGGTGTGTGTATTAAATTGAAGTGAAAACAAGGTATCAATTGAACTCGTAACTTGGGTAGAAATGATAGGTCCTTTTATGTAACATAAACATCTAGGACTAAAAAAGTTTCAGAATTAGGGTATATTTTTAACCAGTTACTGAGTTAAATTGAAAAGGTTTAAAATTGGATAGATGTATGAGGGTGTTTTGGAATACAGCTGGCATTGTTGGTAAATATCAGTTAATAACTAATGAAAAATATATGGTTAGATATCAAAATTATTTACTGTAATGAGGTGTGATGAGAAAGGCTGGGAGACCCAGAGATCATACTTTAAACTCTAAGGGTAAAAGAGTGGAAGTATTATGATATGAACGAATTTTTTTGTTTCGAAGTTAAGTTGGACCTAGGGCGAAAACTTGAAACGAATGATGATATGTTGTGAGAATGGGGGGGGGGGGGAAGAAATCAAATAGTGTCAAAGTTGTGACTTGCAGATTTAACAAAATTGAAGTAGATTAATTTGGAAGACTAGTAGAAAATAAGGGGTAATGAGTTAATGTTTTAAATGTCAATGTGAGACAAGTAGATATGGAGGAAAATTAATATAAATGAAAAAAGGATTTATAAACAGCAAAGAAGTTCAGAGATTTAAGTTAAGAAAAATGTTGACGATGTAAGGGATTGAAGTCACGATTGAAGGACACATGGTGGTTGACACAATTAGGGCTTCTTTGCTTTTCTTTAATTATTTCCAAGTCTTCGTATAGATCCAGTTTTAAAAAATTCTTTTGTGGTATGTTGTGAATTAGAGATACATTTTCCGGAATGTTAAGAGTGTGACTGTTTTGTTTTAAATGTTGAGAAAAGGTGGAAGTGTTCTCTCTTTTTGTGTGTTCAAGGGAACGAGATGCTAGTGACCTACAAGTTCTTCCTATATACGTAGCATCACAGTCAGAGCATTGAAGTTTGTAAACCCCACTACGATTCATGTAGTTAATAGGGTCTTTGGAGTTGGAAAGACATTGTCCTAAATTATTGGAAACTTTAAAAGAGATGTGTATGTTGTCAACTGATCTCTTGATAATATTACTGATATCACCGGAAAGGCTCTCTTGATGGTAAGGCAATGAAACATAAATGGGTCTGGTGGTAAGGTCCCTGGGAAACGCAGCCTCCCTCAGAACCTTCAGTTGTCTCTTATGGAGGAGTTTGGTTATAAGGTTCGGTTCATAACCGCTATTGAAAGCAATTTGTTTCAGAGTGTTGAGTTCTTTTGTGTAGTTGGATTGAGATAGGGGGATGGTTTCTAGACGGTGTATGTAGCTGTGGAAGGCTGAGTACTTGTGTGAGATTGGATGGTTTGAAGAAAGGGATATGACATGATCAGTCTGTGTTGGTTTCCTATAAATACTAAAATCGAAGTGGTCATTTAATCTGGTGATGGTGAGGTCGAGAAAGTTAATTGAATTGGACGATTCCAGTTCCATAGTGAACTTAATGTTGGGGTGGATTTGATTAATTTTAGAAAGCAATAAATCAGCTGATGTGGGAGGTCCTGTTAAGAAAACTAAACAATCATCTACATATCGAAACCAATGTAGAATTTCAGGATTTTTCATAATGTGTGTGGATTCTAAATGATCCATAAATATATCAGCTAAGAGAGGAGATAGACAACTTCCCATAGTTGTGTGTCCAAGTGAGACAACCGCCATGTGTCCTTCAATCGTGACTTCAATCCCTTACATCGTCAACTTTTTTCTTAACTTAAATCTCTGAACTTCTTTGCTGTTTATAAATCCTTTTTTCATTTATATTAATTTTCCTCCATATCTACTTGTCTCACATTGACATTTAAAACATTAACTCATTACCCCTTATTTTCTACTAGCCTTCCAAATTAATCTACTTCAACTTTATTTCTCACAGTTTTGTTAAATCTGCAAGTCACAACTTTGACACTATTTGATTTCTTCCCCCCCCCCCCCATTTTCACAACATATCATCATTCGTTTCAAGTTTTCGCCCTAGGTCCAACTTAACTTCGAAACAAAAAAATTCGTTCATATCATAATACTTCCACTCTTTTACCCTTAGAGTTTAAAGTATGATCTCTGGGTCTCCCAGCCTTTCTCATCACACCTCATTACAGTAAATAATTTTGATATCTAACCATATATTTTTCATTAGTTATTAACTGATATTTACCAACAATGCCAGCTGTATTCCAAAACACCCTCATACATCCATCCAATTTTAAACCTTTTCAATTTAACTCAGTAACTTGTTAAAAATATACCCTAATTCTGAAACTTTTTTAGTCCTAGATGTTTATGTTACATAAAAGGACCTATCATTTCTACCCAAGTTACGAGTTCAATTGATACCTTGTTTTCACTTCAATTTAATACACACACCTATCTTTAGCCAACCAACCTACATATCTTTATATCATATCAATCTCCTCTTGTAAATTATACTACTTATCATAATTTCAACACTACTGTGATATCAGACCTCCACACACAATAGACTACCCAATTTACTCTTACAATTAGTACATTTAAATCATTTTTCATTCATAGTAAACTCAACTTTCATCAACACATTTGGACTCGATTCCATTTTAAATTCGAACCACAATCATCAACCTTTACACATAAATAAAACATTTTAGCAAAAGATTTTCCCACTTAATTACTGGGTCCCAGATGTTCCTATACATAAATGGATCCATTTCCGCTAATTTATTTATTTTCATTATTATTATGTATAGTTGGTTGCATACAATCTGGCTACTGCTCCATCCACATTATAAAATTCATTTAATACAACCTACAAAATTGGGGTAAACTTTATTATAGCCACATCTTTGTTGATGTTAGTTATTACTGTTGGAAAATTTTTTTAAAAAATATCATATCACAATCAATTGGCTGAGGTAATACATGGTAACCATTATGTCACTTTGTTCGGTTTGCTCTTTGACACCTTTCAGAAACATCACTCAACTTTCGTTCAGTTGCCATAAAGTCATCGAAATGTAAACTCAAATTTTTTTTGCATCCCACATGTTGGGAATTTAAATACCTTACCTTAGGGCATTATTCCTGTTGCCTTTTGCCCATCACAAGGCATTTTAAGTAAATATGCATCTGTAAAGCATACATTTTATATTTGAAGGGTTATTACCCCTATATTTCTTTGGTGGCTCAGCTAGCATCCAGACTGTGAGTATAACCACTTGTTTTAAACCTTAGTCAGAATTTAAATATCAATTTTACATTCATAAAATAGGTTATACTTACTTTTAGGTCTTACACTGATGATGATTTTGTAATAAAATCGAAAACGTTTTGTTCTGATGTAGCCCTTTAGGGATTTTAATAAATTTTATACCTTTTACAAAGGATTTATTCCAATTTTTGTGATTGATGGTATACAGCCAACTACAGGAAAACTTTTCTTTCCTTGTGGATTCTGAACCTAATAGTCCTAAATAAAGTCCACACACTCTGAAAGTATATTAATACTCTCACATATGTCCAAGTTATCGTACAGGGAAATAAGCAACTTTCCTCGAATTATAGAGAAATAAGCTTAACTCACTAATAATAACAATAGAACTTACGACAAAGATTATTATAAGCAAGATTAATAACCTTATATGGATCAGGCAGATCTTGCACATATATGCCGTCTTTATTTAAGGCAAAAAAAATGAACAATAAATAGAATACAACGAGCCTGCTCATATACACTGCGAGTGTATATTTATCTTAAAAGAGAGTTTTAAATAAAAATCTCAGTATATTTTTGGAATATATTTAATTTAAACTTTCATCTTAGTGGTTTTACATCTTTACAAGATAACTATTGCACAATAAAAGTTCCAAGACAAGTTTTTATTGCGCTGTACTTTTGACCATTCAATGAAACCGTGCTCGAAAGCCATAAGGAAGTCGTTAGAGCATGCATTTTCCCAAAAGAAAACAAAACACTAACCCTAAATTCTATCACCCGCAATCGGGTCCGTAGCAAATCAATATTTATTTTACCATGAAGCGAAAATTACTCACCTATTGAGATATATTCGAAGATGATCTGCTGTAAATATACCAAAACGAAGAGCACAAAACGGTAAACTGTCAACTTTAGGCCTTAAAGTGATTGCGTCCGAACGTGTTGTTGCGGTCTTGCCAACAGGTCTACAAAAGAGATTGTGGCCAGTTAAATCCCACGATTTAACTCCACTGGATTTCTTTCCATTATAAAGGTATAAGGGATTCCTATGGGTGGCTGTTTAAAAAGCAATATTTATAATATCAATCCCAATTCATTGGAAGAACTATCAACTGAAATCCTTCAAAGTATTTGTCATCATTTCGTACCATATCTTTATAATTGTATGGACGTCGATGGATAGATATCATAATGAACATTTAAGCAAATAATTGTAGCATGGCTGAAATGGAAATGGGCGGGCCATGTGACCAGAATGAATGATGGGTGATAAACCCAAAAAAGTACAGTGTGGATACCACGAGTAGACAAAAGAAGCAGAGGTGGACTACCTACACCATAGACAGACGACGTCAAAAGAATCGCTGGAAATTTGCTCCAGGAATCCCAAGACTCAAGACTGACAAAACTGGAATAAATTAGGGGAAACCTATATTTAACTTTGGAAGAAAACGCTGGATGATGATATTAACGAAATTATATTTGCTGAATATATTAACAAGTGTAAAAAACCGCTAAACGCCGTAAAAATGAGTGGCATATACAATATTCCAGCTACAAAAGATCTGATATAAACATTACGTGGCGCGAAAATGTGTTTTCATTTTGATGCAAAATAAAATTTTAGTTTTTTCAAGAGATTTTTCCATAATATTTGCTAAATTTGAACTAAAACGCGCCACAAATGAGTAACTTTGATACAGTTTGAATTTTGAAACTCTTTTGTGTCGCGTTTACTTCAAATTTAGCAAATATTATGGAAAAATCTTTTAAATAAAACTAAAATTTTATTTTGCATCAAAATGAAAATACATTTTCACGCCATGTAATATTAATACCAGATCTTTTGTAGCTGGAATATTGTATGCGCCACTCATTTTTACGGCGATTAATGTTTTTTTATTCTTGTATCAGGAGTTTTTCAAGGTTTTTTTTTATAAATTAAATGTATGAAGTTGAATGCAATTTTTCTCGATTACACCTTAAGCTTTATAAATGGTAACCTTTGTCGCATTATCTCCCAAATGATCTAGTGTCCATCGAATAAAAACATATTGGGATGGCCGATTAATGAACTCGGATTGCCCGTTGCCAGATAAAATTTAACGTCTTAACCACTACAACTACATAAACCATTTCGGGAATAATCGTTAATTTTATTATACTTTTGTAGCTTAATAACTTCTAAACGGC
This sequence comes from Diabrotica virgifera virgifera, assembly GCF_917563875.1. Lineage (NCBI taxonomy): Eukaryota > Metazoa > Arthropoda > Insecta > Coleoptera > Chrysomelidae > Diabrotica > Diabrotica virgifera. Next base: position 50,961,799 of record NC_065448.1, read on the forward strand.
TTAACCGATTTTGATCACTAAACATGATTTTGAAACGTATCGACAAATTGTATCTGATGCATCTAAGGTCAATTATGATAACTGAAGCTATTATAGGAATTATTGAGCTTGAAAAACCCTTTTTCCCATAGGAAATAGATTTGATCATATTTATGAAGCCTATAACTTAAAAATTCGAATTTTTCCGGATATGAGATATTTATTTATTTATTTATTTATTTATTTATTTATTTATTTATTTATTTATTTATTTATTTAAGAAACAAACAGGCAAAGCCTAATTACATGTTTCTATACATTATTACAACGATTATATTGAATTCAAATAACAAAAAAAAAAGAAAAAACGTAAAGAACTTAAATATTATAAATATTATAAGGTGTAAACGTATACATATAAAAACAAAACAAAAAAAACGTTTAATAATAAAAAAAAAGAAAAAAAAAGTGCATTTATATCAAGAACAGAAATAACCTGCGTATACCTATTCGTGCATAGGGAGCTCACCAAGACAGCAAGTATTTACCCACATATTTGGTTGGTTTTTGATGTTTTGTTTTTGAAAGTATATATAGATGTTAACACAAACTTAAAATAAAATATTCAACATAAGCATGTGATAATATTAAGAGTGAGGTACTAATGCGACAACATTTAATCATTAGTGTATATCCCTTTGATTTCACGCTTAAATTTTGGTAGATTTGTGTCAAATATATTTACAGAAAAAAAGAAGTCATTGTGTATATGACATAGTCGAGTTATCGGTCTATCATCATTTACCAAAAAAGTCTGTTGACGAGGGCGTATACTACGTGGTTTTACATAAAGGTTTATTTGAAACATAAGATAGGAGCTATCGATTAAATAATTCAATATTTTAAAAAGAAACGTAATGGCAAAAACTCTTCTTCTATACTCAAGTTTCATTATACCAAATTCTTTTCTGATAGGATCATATGAAGCATATTCGAGATTGGTTCTATGTTTTTTAAAGTACAAATATTTTAAAAATTTGTTTTGGACTACTTCTAAAGAACGGTTTAAATTTAGCTGTGTAGGATTCCATATTACATTAGCAAATTAAAGTTAACTACGCACTAGAGAAAATATAAATATTGTATTAGTTCAGTGTTTGTAAATGCATATGTTGTCCTCTTTAAAAAGCCTAGTAACTGGTGCGATTTTTTAGCAATATTATTTATGTGCTGATTAAATTTCAAATCATTTTGAAAACAAATGCCGAGGTCACATACAGAAAGCACTCTTTCTAACTGTGAATTTTGCATAAAATATATATAATGATAAGGGTTTTTATTTGTGTTAAATTTTAATACTTTACATTTTGATAAGTTAAATAACAACTTATTCCGTAAGGACCACTCACAAATATTATCTATATCATTTTGAAGCTCTAAGTAATCATTTATGTTTTCAATTTTACGAAATAGTTTGAAGTCGTCTGCGTATAACAAGCAATCAGATGTTACTTGTGAAGGTAAATCGTTTATAAATATTGAAAAAAGGAGTGGTCCCAAATTAGATCCCTGAGGAACTCCTGATCCACTTAAAAATATGTGTGACAATTAACTTTTATATGATACTACCTGAGTTCGTAATCTTAGATACGAGATAAAAAAATTTAATAAATGTTCGCTAATTCCATAGTACTTTAGTTTACATAACAAACTCTCGTGACTTACTTTATCAAAAGCTTTTGCAAAGTCTGTATATATACAATCTACCTGTATTTTATTGTCTATATTCTCCCTTACTTTATTAACGAATGTCAAGGGATTTGTTTCAACTGATCTCCTTTTACAGAAGCCGTGTTGTTCAGCTGAGATCAAATGTTTAAAACTGTTGTACAACTTATCATGTAAAATGAATTCAAAAATTTTCGCTATACAATTTAGGACCGCAATTGGTCTATAATTTTTGACATATCTTTTATCACCATTTTTAAATATTGGCGCAATCTTGGTTTGTTTAAATTCGTTTGGATAAACACCGGAGCTTAATGATTTATTAAATATTACCATCAATGGGTACATCAAACAATCCCTGCATCCTTTAAAAATATAACAAGGAATATTGTCAGGGCCAGAAGACCTTTTCGGTTTCAATTTATAAAACGCTTTTTCTAAATCAGTAGTGCTAATCGTCTCAAAATGAATGTTATCAAAAAATTTTATACACCGATATACACCGTCAGATTCGTCTCGAGTCTTTCTACAAACGCTCAGTTATTGGCGCACTTCGTAGGTTGAAATTTTGAGTAATTGTCGAAAAACCAAAATTTTCAAAGTTTAGTTTTTCAGTTTTTCGGCTATACTGAGCCGTGTGTATGTCTGATCCTAACGGCTTAGACACTACTTTAAAGCTTAACTCAACACTATTGATTTGGTGTATTTACTGTTCTTCTGTCTCTTCTTGAACCGAAGATATATACCCCCAAAAAATATGCCGTTCTGTACCTACCAAGTCCTATAGCTGGCTTATGGGTGGTCAAAAGTCACAAACTACACCGATTCTGAATCGGCGCGGACCCCTCTCTACAAACACAGAAAAAAATTCAGATCGGTTTAACTTTTCCAGCCACACATCCACAAACATTTGCCCATTTTTAAATAAAAATTGAGTCATATTTCTGAGCTCGGTAACTTTTAAATGGTATAACCGATTTTCACAATTAGACATGCGTTGGAAAGGTAATGATCAGTACTATAAGGTCGGACTTAAAATTTCGAAGTTTGTGGGAGTTTTGGGGACGAGAACGAAAAACAGGCCCAAAATAGGAAGGGGCGTAAAATCCACACCCTTGGACCAAAATGGATGGTTGATATATGAATGGATGAGGCTTTTCCTGATCTTTAAGATGGGAGTTGGTATAATTTTCAATTCCGTCAGATTTAGAAAATCGAAAATTTCGTATATATAGTGTCGTATATATGTATAATGCCACTGGCGAGAACTGCCGTTCTCTGGTAATATTTTATTTTTTGACATATTTTCCTAATATGTTAGTTATGCTTCGTTTGAAAATGATTGATAGCACTCTTTTTATCGCATTTCGCATTTGCATTTTATGTTGTATTCTATTTGAAGTTTGTTGGGGTAGTCATAATATTTTTATAAATTGTGGTACAAAACTGAGACAAAAAGGTAGCGATATTTATAAACTTGTTTTGAATCGTTCATAATAAAGGCCATGAAAACAGTGCTATCATGCATTATCAAAATCGTGAATTGAATAGTCTTTTTGGTGCGTATTTCAAGAAGACTATCATAATACACCACTGAAATGTTACTCTTTTCCTTGATACCTGTCTCGAATTTTATTATAATGGGCATAAGATAGTATTAAAAAATATATGTTTGTCTTAAAAGAGACTTGTAAATAAAAATATCGATATATTTTTGAGATAAATATTTGATTTAAACTTTCATCTTGGTGGTTGTACAACTTAACAAGACAAATAATCTACATTAAAAGTTCCAAGACAAGTTTTTATTGCGCTGTACTTTTGACCATTCAATGAAACCGTGCTCGAAAGCCATAAGGAAGTCGTTAGAGCATGCATATTTTCCAAAAGAAAACAAAACACTAACCCTAAATTTTATGACCCGCAATCGGGTCCGTAGCAAATCAATATTTATTTTACCATGAAGTGAAAATTACTCACCTATTGAGATGTATTCGAAGATGATCTGGTGTAAATATACCAAAACGAAGAGCACAAAACGGTAAACTGTCAACTTTAGGCCTTAAAGTGATTGCGTCCGAACGTGTTGTTGCGATTATGCCAACAGGTCTACTGGCATCGCGGCGCTCTTGTTGGTCGTTTGTGTTTCGTGTGGCAGCGCCGCCGTCAAAATACCGCCTCCGGTAGTAGCGCGAGATCGATATGGATTGTGGTTCTTCATGTACAGGGTAGTAAGGATTTTCCTGGAAAAATGAAAACTATGAGAAAATTAAGAAAAAAGAGTACAAAATTCAACGAAACATCAAGGAGAAATAATTATGAGTAAATATTTACTATTAACCAGAAGTTTTAAACTAGTTTAAAAATATCGGAAAAGAAATGAAAGGCAGAATTTACATTCTTATACAATCACTTGAAATGAAGCTACCTACCTTAGTAATTTGAATTTGATATTACTCCTTTTGTATTCATAAAAAAGTGTAGTATTCCAGAAGTTCTTATACTTATTTAAGCTCAGAAAATTTGGAATATTGACTTAAAATTAGGAAAATGTAATAATCGAAGTAGATCAGAGGAAAAATAAGTGTAAAAATTACATTGAGAAAAGCTTTGCACATGAGAAAAATGATATAACATCTACAGAAAGCATAAGAGGGCCTCACCATTTAAAGTTCAGAAAGTAAAAGCTTAAATCTATACTGAAAAATATAAAGATCTTAACTCAAAACTATGGTCTGTTTTTAAACCAAGAGGAGTAATTCAAATTTACCACGCCGTAATGCTTGTTTGTAATTAGTCTAACCTCAGGCAAGTTTACTCCACTGTTATAAAATTTTGACACTAATGACATTTATGAAATTTTGACACTAGTGGCATTTCATAGGTTAATGAAGTTATATCAGCGATTTTTGTGTGTTATTCCTTTAATTTTTAGATTGTTAGTCTACTTTTATATAAAAAACAGTTGTTTCTAGAACTCTTTAGCGACGTATTAATATAATATAATATGTATGGATTACCGTCGAAGGCCGATATGATCAACCAAAAAGAAGATGTATCTGGTGATTTTTCTAGTGACTTTCTTGGGTGTGAATCTGTCTTTTTAGTTTTCTCCTCCTGGTTAAAAAGAAACCATAGTAGTCATGACTCAATAAAATCGATAAAAAGTAATAAAAAGCGAATGATTTTCATCTCTATTTTAATATTAAAAAAAATGCGTTAAAAAGCGTTGAAATTCAATCGCTTTTCGTCTCTTTTTATCGATTCTTTTATTTACTAAAAAATTTAGTCCAAATCGATAGTTTTTGACTTAAGACCTTTTTACTTATCAGTATAGATATATTATAAGGTTGGATATAATGATCGCTATCTTCGTTGTATCTATCTCTGCCCGCAAAAGTTCTATTGAACTACATTTAAACCAGTCCCTTCATCATCTTATCTTTCCTTTCAGGTCCGGTCAACGCGCAATTGTCAGCATCTATCCATAAAAAAATTACACTTAAATTTTTTTGTTAATTTTAACCAAAGTTCAGTGTTATTACCAAATGTTCCCCTAAATTTTTTTTGAACTTGCTCCCAAATTCTCTATTTGGTTGATTCATTGGTGCAAAGATCAGCTGAGTATATAGAGGGAGCATCTGTAAAAATATTAGTACATTTGGATGTTGAGAGGTGACTCATATTTGTTTGCAGAAATTGCTTGAAAAAAACTCATATAATAATATTTGAGTTATCCTTCCACTCAAAAAGGTCCGGAACATTGTTTAAATAATCAAAATGTCAAAAAATGAAGGAATAATTCGATTTTTTTCTTGGTTTTTTGTTTATAATTTTAAAAGTATTATTTTCGAGAAAAGTTGCACCGACATAAAAGTTGCGTAATTAAATTTCCTACAATATCGGATTAACTGAGAATTTTAAAAATTGTCACCCTTGTTGCAAAATAGCAATAATTTCGAAAAAACCATAAAAAAACAAGTATTCGCATGTTACGTTTTTCAACCATTTATGCTAGACTTAGGACCTTCATATTTCATCCAGAAAAACATTATGATATGATAAAACAATACTGTAAATTTCATCAAGATCGGTTTAATAGATTTTGCAAAATAAATTTTGCAATCCAGCTTTCGCAAAAAAATTAATTTTTTTTTTAAATATTGCAGCACTGAAAATAAAGCAAAGAATTTTTTTTAGATATAAAAGAATACTGTATCTTTCATTTGCAATTTGCAAAATTAAAATCGGTTAACTACCACGGCGAGAGGAATTTTTTTAAATAAAACAATAATTTTTGGTGCTACGCGCAGGAGAGCGGACACGTTCGCTCTGATTAGGTCCAATGAACTTTGATAATTGATAAATTTTATTTTATTGTACATTTCGAAATAAATAAATAAATTTGTTTATTGCAAAATAAAAACACATACTCTGTCCTTTGAAATAACACTTTTCTTAGCAAAAACTTTATTTGTTCGTATATTTTAACTTAGAAAATAAAAGTGCATATATGCAATTTTTAAGCATACTATGCATTGTTTAAACAATTTTTCTCAAACAATAATCAAATTAGTTTGATTTTTGTGGAATTAAAATATTAACATACAACAAAATATAGAGTAAGAAAATAATATATTAGATAAACATTGGAAGAAATTTTGGTGGAAATCAACTTGTGTGAATCGAACACCGCTGTCCTGCGCGTAGCACCAAAAATTAATGTTTATTTAAAAAAATTCCTGACGCCGCGGTTGTCAACCGATTTTAATTTTGTAAATTGCAAATGAAAGGTACAGTATTCTTCTATTTGTAAGAAAAATTTTAACTGGCTATCTGCTTTATTTTCAGTCCTGCAACATTTTTTGAAAAAATTATTTTTTTTTGCGAAAGCTGGATTGCTAAATTTAGTTTTCAAAATCTATTTAACCGATCTTAACTAAATTTACAGTATTATTTTATCATATCATATAGTTTTTCTGGGTGAAATATGAAGGTCCTATGTATAACAGGAAGGGTTAAAAAACGTAAAATGCGAATACTTGTTTTTTCATGTTTTTTCGCAATTATTGCTATTTTGCAACAAGAGTGACAATTTTTAAAATTTGCAACCAATCCTGTATTATAGGAAATTTAATTACGCAACTTTTATGGTAGTGCAACTTTTCTCGAAAATTAATACTTTTAAAGTTATAATCAAAAAACCAAGAAAAAAATCGAATTTTTCCTTCATTTTTTGACATTTTGATTATTTAAACAATGTTCCGGAACTTTTTGAGTGGGAGGATAATTCAATTATTATTATATGAGTTAATTCCAAGCAATTTCTGAAGCAATTTCTGCAAAAAAATTAAAGTCACCTCTGTTCGTCCATCTCAAAACAGATCCGCCCTGGACTAATATTGTTTTTGCAATTTACAACTCGTATCAGGTATCAAATTTTTTGCATGTTACAAATTGATATAGAATACTACAACTGATCTTAAAGGCAAAATGGAAGGCCGTAGAAGTGTAGGAAGAAAATAAGTTTCTTGTTTATGGTAGGGGAGCAAATTATCTTCTAGGGAGACTAAAATTATCTCGAATAGAATCCTGATGGTAGGGGAGTATAGTATGCTAAATGTGTAGTCACTCGAGCGTTATGGGGACCTATTGGGTTATGAAGAGTAGGTCCTAAAACCAAAAAAATTATGTAAAGTTTTCCATTTAAGTGGGGACTTTCCATTTTTTAATTGAATTTTCCATTTCCAACAAAATGTCTCGAATAAAAGTTACTTATTTTTACGTAAGGAATCCAAATCTGCAATAAAAATGGGGGCTCCCATTTAAGATTTTACAGTAACCTTCGCGGGGGGTCGTGTTTGGTGCCATTCGATAGATTTTTGAAAAATATTGAATAAGTGTATTTTTCAGTTTTTCGATCTGAAGTTCATTTCGCGAAATATTGCGGGATTCGTATTTAAAATACTAAATTTGCCCTCCACCCCTCTCCGTGGAAAGTCGTGTTTGATATCATGCAAATGTAGACTGTTTTGCATGTACTTAACGTACCTTATCTTAATCTGACGATTTCGAGTCTTTCTAAGGATGGTTTTTTTTTCGGCCCCCTCTTTACGAACTCCCCTGCATTAAGAGCCAATATATGGTAGAGGTACATTTTGAGGGAACAATGTTTCTCCCCATGTAATAATATGACGCGCTTGAGTAACTGCATGATCGGCAACGTTCTTAGAATATAAAATAAACGTTTATTTTATATTCTAATTTTATATTCTAAGGCAACGTCAGATAATTCTGACATGGGTACGTGAAAAAGATCAGGTACTACATAATCAAATACCAACGCACCTGACTCTAGATGGCTGGAGTGTGACGTCATGGCCAACTGCGGCTATATTCAGTGTTATGATCACTTTCCAAACAAAAATTGTAAACACGTTGAAAAGTAAGGTTTTACCGAATCTCAAGACTTTTTAATTAGTATAAAATCTAAAAAAAAAAATAAAATGAAATATAAAATTTAAAATTTCTAAAAATCAAATAAATTCTAACCTTATTTCACCCATACATACATTTTATTGCTATTTATATAAAACATCATGCTTTATTATTTACACAACCTTGTAAACTTGTTGTAGTAACTCTAACAATACTTACATATTGTAAAAAACGGAAATATTCTCTGTAAAAACTGAAAAAATAATAAAAAATACAAATTTGCCACATTAAACAACATTTGTTTGGAAAGGTTTGGAAAAATCTGACATGGCATATGTCAATAAAAATTGACATTTCTACGTCATCACTCCGGCCGTCCATAGCTTATGTGCGACGTGCAGCGTCCTCGTAGACGATTTTTACTATTCGGGCGCCGTTTGTATCAATATCCGCTGATTCTGTTATAATTTAAGAGTGTTTTATCCTACAATTGGCGTAAAATAAGCAGGTGTAGTTTTCTGTGCTCGCTAACTTAATAGGGAACTTTCACATTTTTTATTACATAATAATGTTTAGTTTTGTATAAAAATGAGATTTCCAAAATTTCACCCTTTAAAAACTCATAATAACTTAGAAGTACAAATTTAAAGTCTTCTGTATTTTAAAATAGTTCAAACGATCCGTGACGTCACATAGTTTAACTATATTGTTCCGTGTATGGTTATATTTAGGTATATTCTTCTGCTTCTTCTTTAGTTTATTGGCCTCCACCTACTTGGGTATTTGGCCAGCTCGTCGTCGCGGAATAAAGGAAAAATATTTATATTCTAATGACATTTATCGTATGTCATTGTAACAATATACAGTCCGTCTAATTTAGTTACCGTTGCATGTCATTATCTATGTCAGAGATCTAAGCTGACATTGTTGCCCAATTACAAAAGATTCTTGAATTCATTTTAAATCAAATACATCACACAATTTTTGCGGAAGTAAATTATACAGCAAAACAAATTAATATTCAATGTAAATAAATAAAAACTTTAGAAATAAAAACAATAAATATAATGAAACAAATTCTTATAGTAAAGAATATAAACAAATATGAAGTGTCATCACCGCAACTGTAAAATAAATGTTACCAATTTATGCCAAAATATCACCTTCGTTCGATTATAGTTACAGTGTATTCCGAACAAATGTGCTTCATAAAAACGCTTTATAATCCATTATTTATACAAATTAAATTAAACATATTATTGTGTATTTCTTTAAGTTAACATTAATAGAAATCTTTAATCATTATTTCTACGCGTATATAATAAAATATGTCTAGTGGCTGTAATGCCACTGTACTCGGCAAAGTGATTCTAAAAAAGAACACACCTACCGCCTAAATATTTCGTGTTGGTATCATGTGACGTCACGGGCTATGACGCGGATGACGTGCAACGGTAAGTAAATTAGATGGAGTATATTCCAGTTTGTTGAGATTGGAGTTTGATATATTTATTGAAGGAAAGGAAAGAAGGTTTGCTATGGAAAATAAAACCATTTTGTAAAAGTACAAATTTTCTATGAATAGTTCAAACGATCAAAAACACTTGTGACGTCACATAAATGTATTTTCTTCTGACGTTTATAATGTCTAATTTAAAATTATATACAATTTTGTGTACTTTGTTGGTTCAGAATGTAAACATTCCCCGATGACGTCACGACGCGTTTTGGTCTGGCTCGTATAATTTGAATTTTTAATCGTCTTTAGGGGCCAAACGAAAAACAAACAAAACTTTTTTATCTTTGATACATGTTTTAAATTATATTCTGTGATTTATTTATAACATTTTTTTTTCGAATTTAAAATTTTATGCAAGTTCCCTATTATACATATAGGAGAGGGAAAGGACTGTTGTGCCCCAGAATCATATACTCATAACAATCCAGTGGGTAACAAAAACAGCGTCCTTGCTCTATTACCCCAGGCTGTGGGTGAAAAATAGGTCGATTTCAGGATATAATGTTGTTCTGAAGCTATTTCCTTGTGGCATTTTTATGATTAATTATTTATATGGGAAATAAGCCACAATTAAAATGAAAAAATAATTTTATTAACGTTTCGACGCCCAAATCGGGTGCTAATAAAATTATTATACAAAGTTAATAAAATTATTTTTTCATTTTAATTGTGGCTTATTTCCCATATAAATAATTATTCAGGATATAATTCAGGAATTTTTGAATCCTATCAGGTGTTGTAAAGGACGATGCCAGGAATAACTTCTACTAAAATGTAACCAAAAATATTGTGCGCTTTTTTTTAATTGCGATTTTCATTTGTTAAATTTGCAATTTTTATTGATTTTTAATTTTGTAGCTTAGGATATTGATTTTAGAAAAAAACTTTTTAATAGAAAGTTGTAGTAAATTAAAAAACCTACAATTTGAGTTATGGTATGTTTAATTTTGTTAATTGGTTATTGCAAAACAGCCTGCGAAAGGTCCAAAATGGCCGTTTTTTACAATTGCATTATTTATTGTACAAATAATTTTTTATTTTTTAAAGCTTTAAAATGCAGATCTTTCAATTCCAAACGTAAAAAAAAATTGTAAAGACAGATTAACGAATTTGTTGCTTAGATATTATAAATTGTTTATCCCAAGAGGTCAAATGTCGAAGGCTATAACTTTTTGAAAAAAAATCGTATAGAGTTGGTGAAACATCTAGTTTCCTTCTAAAGAGTTATACTTTCATATTCTGATGTAAATAAATGCGTAAAACATTTTTAAACCTCTAATTTTTGGGTTTGAAAATAAGGGGGCAAATTTCGTTATAAACATTTAGAGCTGAAGCGGCCCTGTACATCCTATGAGTTTTTAACTTACAGATTATTGTTGCTGAAGATGAAACAAAGATTTATAAAAAAAATAAAAAATTTCTACGACCAACTGAAGCCGAGATAATTGTTTTTTTTTTCTTAAGTCGTAGTGCCTTTATTTATAACAATTAAGAAATTACTTTACAGTCATTGACTAAAGAAAGACTTATGTTATCTTAAAATAAAAATTATTATAAAATATAATTACATTTAATTATTAAAAATTATTTTTAAAATCGGTGCTTTTGCGAGCGGCCGAATTTTGCAAATCGCCCGGTTTGCTTCAAATCCGCGCAGTCGGAAAATTTTTACGTAACTTGTATTAAACTTTGACAGAAAACAATTTAATAATATTACCATTATAATATACAGTCTATTTACCACTGTATTTGTTTTTCTTGATAAACTTTTATAGGTGAAATTTCATTTCTGAAGAAATAATATTACAAAAATGATACATATATATGAAATATATAACTATATTTTCAATTTTTTCATTATTATATAAATATAATAATAATAATGTTACTTCTTACTATAATATACAATATAAAACTTTTTCTTCTTGTAGTGACTATTCTTTTTGGATTTCACATATAAAAGTTTATCAAGAAAAACAAATACAGTGGTAAATAGACTGTATATTATAATGGTAATATTATTAAATTGTTTTCTGTCAAAATTTAATACAAGTTACGTAAAAATTTTCCGAGCGCGCGGATTTGAAGCGAGCCGGGCGATTTGCAAAATTCGGCCGCTTGCAAAAGCACCGATTTAAAAAATAATTTTTAATAATTAAATATAATTATATTTTATAACAATTTTTATTTTAAGATAATATAAGTCTTTCTTTAGTCAATGATTGTAAAATAATTTCTTAATTATTATAAATGACGGCACTATGATTTAAGAAAAAAAAAACGATTATCTCGGCTTCAGTTGGTTGTAGAAAATTTATTTTTTTTTTATAAATCTTCGTTTCGTCTTTAGCAACCATAATCTGTAAGTTAGAAACTCATAGGATATACAGGGCCGCTTGAGCTCTAAATGTTTATAACGAAATTTGCCCCCTTATTTTCAAACCCAAAAATTATCTCGGCTTCAGTTGGTCGTAGAAATTTTTTATTTTTTTATAAATCTTCGTTTCATGTTCAGCAACAATAATATGTAAGTTAAAAACTTATAGGATGTACAGGGCCGCTTCAGTTCTAAATGTTTATAACAAAATTTGCCCCCCTTATTTTCAAATCCAAAAATTAGAGGTTTAAAAATGATTTACGCATTTATTTACATCAGAATATGAAAAAATAACTCTTTAGAAGGAGATGTGATGTTTCACCAACTTTCTACGATTTTTTTTAAAAAGTTATAGCCTTCGACATTTTGACCTCTTGGGATAAACAATTGATAATATCTAAGCAACAAATTCGTTAATTTGGCCTTACAATTATTTTTTATGTTTGGAATTGAAAGATCTTCATTTTAAAGCTTCAAAAAATAAAAAAAAATTATTTGTACAATAAATAATGCAATTGTAAAAAACGGCCATTTTGGACCTTTCGCAGGCTGTTTTGCAATAACCAATTAACAAAATTAAACTTACCATGTTACCATAGCTCAAATTGTAGGTTTTTTAATTTACTACAACTTTCTATTAAAAAGTTTTTCTCTAAAATCAATATCCTAGGCTACAAAATTAAAAATCAATAAAAATTGCAAATTTAACAAATGAAAATCGCAATTAAAAAAAAGCGCACAATATTTTTGGTTACATTTTAGTAGAAGTTATTCCTGGCATCGTCCTTTACAACATCTGATATGTTTCAAAAATTCCTGAGTTATATCACGTTTTTTCACCCACAGCCTGGGGTATATATAGTAAGCGCCAAATACAATATAACAAAACCTATGGATCAAGTAAAAGGCACCCAAATCGACATACCCAATAGCTGTGTTAATTTAAAATAACATAATTAACATATTATGTTCATCATCATCATCATCCAGCCTCAAAAGTCCACTGCTGAACATAGGCCTCCTCCCCTCGTTTCCAACCCCATCTATCCTGCGCCGCCCTCATCCAGTTTTTATTTACCTTTCTTAAGTCGTCAGTCCATCTTGTAGGCGGTCGACCGACGCTTCTCTTGTCTTCTCTTGGCCTCCATTCCAATAACCTCTTCGTCCATCGCCCATCTGTCATTCTGGCTACGTGTCCTGCCCATCTCCACTTCAACCTGGCTATCCTCTCGATGACGTCAGTCACCTTTGTTCTTCTCCTGATTTCTTCGTTTCTGATTTTGTCTCGCAGAGTTATTCCTAACATTGACCGCTCCATTCTTCTCTGCGTGAATCTTAGTTTAGTAGCCGAGGCTTTAGTTAAGGTAAGTGTTTCTGATCCGTACGTCAAGACTGGGAGGACGCACTGATCGAATACCTTTCTCTTTAGACATGTGGGTAACTCACTTTTAAAAGTTTCTCTCAGTTTTCCAAATGCTGCCCACCCAAGACCGATTCTTCTCTTCAGCTCATGAGTCTGGTTATCCCTGCCAATCGTAATTTCATGTCCCAGATATTTATATCTATCTACGAGTTCTATTTCCTTCCCACCAATACTGATGTTCTGGTTGGGTACCAAATTTGTCATTATTTTTGTTTTCGAGATGTTTATATTTAAACCTACATTTTCTGTAGCTACAACGAGTTCTTGTACCATCTCTCTTGCCATACCTAGATCCTCAGCTACTATGACTATATCATCGGCGAAACGTAAGTTGTTTAGGTATTCTCCATCTATTTTTATTCCCTTTGTCATCCAATCCAAACTCTTGAAAGCATGTTCTAAGACCGTATTAAAAAGTTTAGGTGACATTGGGTCTCCTTGTCTAACCCCCCGTTCTATTTTTATGCGATTACTGTTAGTATGTAATTTGACAGTGGTTGTTGCCTGTAAGTATATTTTGTGTAATAATTTTGTATACCTATAATCTAGCCTGCATTCTTTAAGCGCCTGTAATATTTTGCTAAGTTCAACTGTGTCAAAGGCTTTATGAAAATCGATAAAAAGTAGAACTAGGGGCTTATTGTATTCCACTACTTTCTCTATCAGGGTTTTTATACTTTGTAGATGGTCATTTGTTCCGTAATTTTTTCGGAATCCTGCCTGTTCTCTTGGTTGATAAGTCTCTAACTTTCTATCCATTCTCTTAACTATTATTCGCGTAAATAACTTATATAAACTTATATAAATGGCTGAGGAGGCTAATCGGTCTGTAATTCTCTAAATTGGCTTTGTCTCCTGCTTTGTGTAATAGAATCATAGTAGCGTTGTTCCAGTCTGTTGGAATATTGGCGTTGTGAAGGCAGATATTGAAAAGTTGTTTAATTTTTTCAAGTAGTATATTTCCTCCAATTTTTAGTGCTTCTGATACTATTCCATCTTCACCTGGGGTTCGATTATTTTTCATTTTCTTCAGAGCCTCTTTGATTTCTGATTTTGTTATATCGGGCATTAAATCCGATCCTTGATTTAATACCCCAGTTTTTACTGTAATTGGAGGTTGCGCATTGTCATCTTTTTTTCTTGATTTGTATAACTCTGTGTAGAACTCTTCGACTATTGTTAATATTTCATCTCTGTTTGTAGTTTCTTTTCTAGTTCTGTTTCTTAGTTTGTTGATTTCTATTTTTCCTTTTTGTACGCTTACGTTCTTCAAAACTTTCATGTTCTTATTTTGCTCTATTGCTTGTTTTGTTTTTTCTACATTGTAGTTTCTTATGTCTTTTCTTATTGACTTTGTGATAGTCTTATTTATTTGATTTAGCGCTTCTTTGCTGGAACTTGTATCTCCTTTCATCTGTCGTCTTAGTTCTATAAGGGTTTTAGTAGGTTGACTTAGTTTTTCATCTTTTTGGTTTGTTGGACAGTATTTAGTTTGAGCCTGTTGTATTGTGGTGATTATTTGCTTGTTCAGTATATTAATGTCTGTTGTTGTTGTATCTTTCAATGTATCATTAATATATTTTTCGAACTCCTGAATATTAGTTGGTTTTACCCATTTCTTTGTGTGTTTCTTATTTATCATTTTGAGTCTTTCCTTTTCGATCGATATCGTTATTTTAGCTCTTACTAACCTGTGATCACTGCTTGTGCTGAACTGGTTTAACACATTTACGTCTTTAAATAATTCTTTTTTATTTGTTAAGAAATAGTCGATTTCGTTCCTTGTTTTTCCATCTGGACTTTCCCAGGTCCATCTTCTGTGTTTTTTCTTTTTAAAGAAGCTGTTCATTTGATAGAGATTGTTTTCCAAAAGAAAAGTTAACAGTTGTTTGCCTCTATCATTTCTGCCTTCGCTTCCAAAATTTCCCAATATTATTTCAGAGGGGTCTTCCTTGGTACCTATTTTGGCGTTGAAATCACCGCCTATTATTAAGAAGTGGCCAGGATTTTCCTTGATTGCACAGGATATTTGTTCGTAGAATATTTGGACTTCTTCATCTGAATGGCCTGTAGTAGGTGCGTATACTTGAATGAACTTTAGGATATATCTGGTGCTCATTTTGATGTTTAAGTAGACCACCCTTGTTGATATTTGGTTTATTGACACAATTCTGTTCGCAATTCTTTTGTGAACAAAGAAGAGAACATATTATGTTAATCCCTATCAATACAGGGTGTCCCAGACTAATTTATCCAGGCTATATCTCTTAAACGAATAGAGATTTTCAAACAGGACAAAAACTGGTCTATTCCATTTGTAATACACTTTAATATGGCGTAGAAAAAATCATCCCCTAAATATTTATCCCTTAGTTACAACCCCTAACTTTAATTTTTTATAGCATCCTGTACATTTTTTTATTGTTTTGGGTGTGATCTTCTATCGTCTATTTAACAGATTTTTATTTAAAAATAAAATCGGTTTGTAAATAATCAAGAAAATATCAGTTTATTTTTTATTTTTGTTATGTCCCAGACTAATTTTTCCAGACTATATCTCTTAAACGAATAGAGATTTTCGAATGGGTGTCTAAATTATCATCCCTTAGTTACAACCCATAACTTTAATTTTTATTAACTATACCATAATAATTAACAAAAATAAAAGATAAATTGATATTTTGTTGATTGCTTACAAACCGATTTTATTTTAAAAAAATCTGTTGAATAGACGATAGAAGACCACATCCTAAACTATAAAATAATATACAGGTTGCTATTAAAAAATTAAAGTTAGGGGTTGTAACTAAGAGATAAATATATATGGGATGATTTTTTCTACGCCATATTAAAGTGTATTACAAATGGAATTTATCAATTTTTGTCCCATTCGAAAATCTCTATTTGTTTAAGAGATATAGCCTGGATAAATTAGTCTGGGACACATAACAAAAATAAAAGGACAAACTAATATTTACTTGGTTATTTACGAACCGATTTTATTTTTAAAGAATCTGTTGAATAGACGATAGAAGACCACATCCAAAATTATAAAAAAATGTACAGAGTGCTATTAAAAAAATTAAAGTTAGGAGTTGTAACTAAGGGATTAATATTTAGGGGATGATTTTTCTACGCCATATTAAAGTGGATTACAAATGGAATAGACCTGTTTTTGTCCCATTCGAAAATCTCTATTCGTTTAAGAGATATAGCCTGGATAAATTAGTCTGGGAGACCCTGTATATAAATAAATAAATCCATGAATTTATAAATAAATAAATATTTATATATTTAATTATGTGTTTAATTTTTACAATCACAGTTTATCGAAGCCACTAGATTAGCAGCCATTATGTATGTGGTTTTAATATACCTACTTCTTCTTCTTCTTGTAGTTCCTATCGGAGGTTGGCTATCATCACAGCTATCCATACCTTATTGACGGCGGCTCTGAAAAGATCTACTGAACTGCAACTATACCACTCTCTTAAGTTTCTCAGCCAGGAAATTCCTTCATCTACCTATGGATCTTTTTCCCTTAATTTTGCCCTGCATTATGAGCCTTAATAAATTTAATTTACTACTCACTGTTTTTTGCAGGTATTGCGTCTATGAATATAATTTACTACCTACTTGTTAATTTTGGACCAATAAGTTTACAGATACATTCAATTGCTTTTTGGTCACTCATCGTTTTTAGATTTTAGAAAATTAAATCATAAGAAAATATAATTAGCGTTTTAGCGATATAGTTTTTCTATATTTCAATATTGTTTCATCTGTGAAAATGAAATTATTTGTATTTGACCTACTGTTTTTTTACTTGGTTTATTTCTTTTTTATGTGTCTTCTAATAAGATTTTAGCGAGACTACGAAAGTTTGGGTCGCCGTATTTCTCTACATATTGACCTTAAGGGAGAAAGTTACTTCTAAAATTACGTTTCTCCTTTGGAGTTGTATAAGTACATTCGCTGTAATTCTATTATATAAAGCTTAATCTCCTTAATACTGTCTGTAACTTAGATGGCACAGATACATTTAAACTAAATAATAATATGAATTTAGAAAATGCAAACTATATTTTGAATGAAATTTACATTGTAATTATATTTACAATGCTAGTAATAATACAATTATTATCTAACATGATTAGAAAGAAAGCAAAAGTCAAACGTACTTTTTAATTATTATACTATTTTAGCACAAATTAATTTTTACTTAAAATCTAAATAATCTAATCATTTGGTAGTTTTACCTGGAAAGTTTTCTGGGAGTTTTGAAAATTGGTAATTTTATGGATTTTTGTATGTTCTTTTCGAATTTCAACTTTGCTACCTCGTATCTTGCCGATTGCGCCGCCATATTGAAAACAAATGGCGCCTAATAACAGTTTTTTGAGAATATTTCCTTTCCGACGCATTTTACGAAAAAAACATTTAAGTATAAAATTTAACTAGAAAAAAGTTTCTACAATTTATGTAGGAAATGATTGATAAATACTACGATGACTGGTACGATTTATTTTTTTCACAAAATCAATCGTTTTTGGCGTACGAGCGCTGCAAAGTATATTTCCATAGACGTTTAAAAAAACTCATTCCCACACCACCTAGAGGTAGAGTAGGCGGGGTTTTCTTTTTATTGTGATTCCCTTGTAGGCCCAATCCACATATGATGCATTTATTAATTTAGAAATTTAGAGCAATCTTCTTCGTTTTGCCGTTTCTGATGGACCAGGTGCTACAACTTCGTTCTTAGCATGAATCGAGACATCGCAAACCGAGATTTCGTCCGCATTATCTGCGATGTGACTCTCAGACTCATCACAGGCCTCTTCGTTTTCGATTTTATCAAAAGTTTTTTTAAAAATAGTCGCCGTTTCTTCTTTTTGTTCATCGTAATTATATGAGTTTGCGAATTATTACAAATATCACTACAATTTGTGCATATAACATGATATAACGGAGCATTTTAATCCAGCTTTTCTGCATCCACAGGATTTCTGACATTCTTTTTAACTCTTACAAGAAATAAGTTTCAATAACGATTCTGGAGCGGGGGTTGGAGCATCGTAGGAATTAGTCCATTTTTATTTCTGTTTTTTTTTCATTTATTTTTTATTATTTTTTTTTTCATTCTAGTACCACTGCTGAACCTGATGATAGGTTCGGAATGAATGTTGCCGTGCTGCTGCTTCTGTTGATGGTAGCGACGCTATATTAAATTTTCTTTTATATGCTGATTTTACAGAGCCGTGCTGTACATCTTCTCAATATGATGCAAGTCTTCGAAATAAGTATAACAAATTTTAAGAGGTAATTAAGACAATTAAGAATTTTATAGCCACCATTGGCGTGCATACGGGCAATGGCCTGAATTTTTTTATAGAAAAAAATAGTATGCCACTGGGATATTTCAAATTAAAAATATTTTTTGAATATCTTGTTTAATTTGTGACGAAAAATATATCTTCCCTTTTTTTCATACTAAGCACCGTTTTCATGCAAACAATATCAACTCTTACAAACGATAAGATTCTGTATCATTCATGCAGAAACTTAAATCGAATGCTTTGTAAGCGTTAAGATGCTTTTTTGCATGAAAACGTCGCATCATATGAAAAAAAAAGGAAGATACATATTTTGTCACAAATTGAACGAGGAATTCAAAAATTGTTTTGAATTTGAAATATCTCAGTGGCGTTTTATTTTAAATGGTTTTATTTTACAAACACTTAAATTAAATGAAATATGTATTCACATTATATTAAGTAACATTTTTTACAAAAAAAAATAATTGTACCCTTTTGACTTTAATTTTGGCAAACTCATCAATCAAATTGGTGTAATCTAGTGGGGATAGGTAGGTGTAGCAGCTAGTGAGAACTCTATTGAAACAAGTGCTAAATTTGTTAGTTTTGATTGTCTTATGGAGCTTCGTAAATAGTTTTCATTACTTTTTAATTTTGAAAAACTTTTTCCCCCACTAGCTACCGAGACAGGGAGTGTTAATAAAATTCTTAGTAATACAACTACATTTGGGTACAAAGAAATTGGGTCATTTTGGCACAAATAGTTCAAAACCTCTAAATGTTTCATGGAGTATGATAATGGTTTGATTTGGGATATATCACGCAATTCTTCCAGATGATCATTTGCCTCTACCTATATCAGATTCTTTTTCTATTGAAAGTATTGAATCAAGATTGATACAATATTTTTTTTAGTGTTTTACCATTTATTTCCGTCAATTTAAAAATATCATCATAAAAATTTAAAATTTTGACTATGAGTTTCTAGAAGCGAAAATCGATAAATCAAAGAATTAAGAGTTTATTCGCAAATTTGCTTGCAATGCTTTTTAAATGCAATCATTTTTTTTTTAATTCTGAAAAAGCTAATAAATATTTCTGAAAAATTTAAACTCAGATTGAAAGATTACAATATTACCGAGGGCCGAAAGTCCCTTAGAATAAACAAAAGGTTTATTTTGAATAAAATATGTGAAATTAAAAATTACACTCAATTTTCTCTTTTTTTTTACCCCTCTAACTTATTCAAGTAAACATTATAGAGGTTTTCATGTACTTTCAGCCCTCGGTAGCCCTCGGTAATAATGAAATCTTTTATTCTGCGTTTAAATTTTTTAAAAATACTAATAAATTTTTCTCAGGATTCGAAAAAAATGAATGCATTTAAAAACATTGCAAGCAAAGAGCACAAGACAAAAGGTTTCTACGAGAAACAACCTTCTCCGGAAACTCGTAGGGAGCAAGTGGGGTGCAAACCCCCAGGTCTTAAAGACAACAGCTGAGGCCTTATGTTTCTCAACAGGGGAATATGCTTGTCCCGTCTGGGGTAGATCTAGACACGCCCAACAAGTCACCACGGCGTTAAATGAAACATGTAGAATAATTACCGGTTGTATGAAGCCTACCCCTCTACCATTACTGTACCGGGCAGCTGGATTCGCATCACCAGACGACCGTAGATGCGCCTCACAATATGTGGAGAAGTTCAGGCAAACTTTCGATGAAAGGCACCAATTATACGGGTTTGATGAACCGCCAGGAATCAGCCGACTTAAATCAAGGAAAAGGTTTATGAGAAATGTCAGCGTCGAACCACCCGAACTGTTCCCCCTACATCCAGAACGACCTAATGAAATGAACCTGGACTGGAGAACCTGGCGGACACTGAACCGAATATGTACAGGTGTTGCCCCTGTAAAACAGAACCTCATTAAATGGGGCATCAAGACAGATAACGACGCACTTTGTGAGTGTGGGGAATTACAGAGCGTGGAGCATCTTAGAGTATGCAGACTTTGCCCATCACAGTGCACCCTCGATGATTTATGGCTCGCAAATATGGGTGTAGACGTAGCCCGATATTGGGCAGAAAAACTGTAGTCGGATCCAGACACGAAAAAGTAAAGTAAGCAAGCAAATTTTGCGCCTATCCACTTAACAGCAATGTCTAAAGCCGGCCACTCACGATATTGCGGTGTCATTTAATTTTGTCGAATTCGACCTAATCGTACCAACACACCGCACAATCGTAATTGTGCATCCTTGAAAAACGTACAATTTTACCGCAGACACACGGCCTGTCTGCTGCAGTATTGCAGAATTGATATCATTGACGATTTTGTCGAACGACACCGCAGTACTGTGAGTGGCCGACTTCAAATATAGATGAACAAATTTATGTTTGTTTAGTTTCAAGTTTAGTAACAAGTTTAGTTTCATCTGTTAAGAGCTCGTCCACAGATTTTTCGTAATCAAATAAACGCTTTTTTCTCCTGACTCGAATTTTCTTTTTAAGCTGCAAATTGGGAACTTATATTAAGATTTTCTGCAATTTCATTAAATTTTCATGTGGTTGTTAGCCATATTGTCTGTAACTTTTCATTTTTGCTATAGTTTCTGACATTTTTTACACAATCTGACAAATTTTTTTTGAGTTTACTGATTATGCCGCCCCCCTTGTAATGCCGCCTGATGCGACTGCCTCACCGCATCATAGCACGACACGGTCCTGCTGATTTTGTAAAGCATACATATCTATATTAATTTAAAGACATGTTTTTCTTACTTTTGACATCACCGTAACCGTATAATTGAATGGGGAAACGTTTCTTGATTTAGCAATGACCTCCGGATGAACGTTTGGATTTTTAAATACCTCAATAACCTCGTTCAAATCAGGGTTTTTTCGGAGTACATTAATGAATTTCATTTTCCCTTGGTTAAAGAGTGCACATGTTGTATCACAGCCAATGAAGGCAGGCAAAAATAAAATATGATCTGCAGCTGTTTTATGTATGAAACTTTCAGTGGAATATATTTGTTGGGAAATTGTCATTTTCCTGGTTTGAGGAAGTACACTTTTGATAATGTACGTGTACATAGAGCTGTGAAAAGAATCAGTAGATCTATATCTCGCCGACCACTATTACGGTATCGAATGCTGGTAAAACATTTATTGCGGTATTGATGATTTGTGTATCCGCATCTTCTGTGGCTTGTGAGACCAGCGTGTACCTTGGACGCATCCCTAGGGCACGTCCAAGGTGCTAGTGATGTTGAAAAAGTAACTATTCGTTACAAAGTACTCATTACTTACGAATACCGAAAGTAACGATTACTATACAGAGAGACAAATCGTTACTTTGATTACTCTGATTACTTCGATACTTCGTACCAATCGTATCAAAGCTAGTAACGACTATTGTATCTACTTTGATTACTTTGATTACTCTGATTACTTCGTTACTTCATACCAATCGTATTAGAGCGAGTAACGACTATTGCATCTACTTTGATTACTTTGATTACTCTGATTACTTCGTTACTTCGTACCAATCGTATCAGAGCGAGTAACGACTATTATATCTACTTTGATTACTCTGATTACTTCGTACTTCGTGAA
Organism: Diabrotica virgifera virgifera; assembly: GCF_917563875.1. Classification (NCBI taxonomy): domain Eukaryota; kingdom Metazoa; phylum Arthropoda; class Insecta; order Coleoptera; family Chrysomelidae; genus Diabrotica; species Diabrotica virgifera. Next base: position 50,984,200 of record NC_065448.1, read on the forward strand.
GGTCGTTATTATATCGGAATACCTATACAAAATACCTACCTACTGAGAAATACAATTCTCGATATGATTACCGGTACTCAAATGCAAAAGTAACAAAAGTAATCATAGTAATCAAATCATGTTTATCCCTTAAACAGATTGGCGAAGGTCGTTGTTGTATCGGAATACCTATACAGAATACCTACCTACTGAGAAATACGATTCTAGATATGATTCATCAACTAGCCTATATTTGTCCACTGCTAAACGTAGGCCTCCCGTAAAAATTTCCACCTATTTCTATATTGAGCTTCTTGCATCCAATTTGTGGTGATGCGCTTGATATCATCCGTCCATCTAGTCGGTGGTCGTCCTCTGCTTCGATATGCCTCCTGCCTTGGTCGCCATTCCAGAATCTTTTTGGTCCATCTGTCATCCGTCAGTCTGGCAACATGTCCTGCCCAAGCCCATTTAGCCATGGCTATTCTTTCAACTGCCTCCGTGACTCCTGTTCTTCTTCTTATTTCTAGGTTTGGTACTTTATCTCTGATGGTAATACCTAACATTGATCTTTCCATAGCGCGTTGTGTAACTCTTATTTTATTTATTGTTCTTTTTGTCAGAGTTAGTGTTTCTGCACCATATGTAAGAACCGGCAAAACACACTGGTCAAAAACCTTTCTTTTTAAACAAACTGGAATATTAGACTTGAAAATGTTATTTAATCTATCGAAGGCAGCCCATGTGAGACCTATCCTTCTTTGTATTTCAGTTGTCTGGTTATCTCGGCCTAAGCGAATCTCATGCCCTAGATATTTGTAAGCTATTACTTGGTCGATGCTATGACTCTCAATCTGAATTTTATCGCTGACTACAAGGTTGGTCATAAATTTTGTCTTTGAGGTGTTAATTTTAAGACCAATTGTTTTTGACACTTTATAGAGCGTGTGCAGCATTTTTGTAGCTTTATCAACTCTATCAGATATTAAAACGATGTCATCGGCAAATCTTAGGTGGTTCAGATTCTCCCCGTTTATATTGATTCCCATATTATCCTCTCCTTCCATTTGCTTGAACATATATTCAAGAACAGCTGTAAACAATTTCGGGGAGATAGTATCACCCTGTCTAATTCCACGTTCTATTCTAAATTTCTTGGTATCTTCATGAAGTCGAACACAAGCTGTACCAGTTTCGTAGATACTTTTAATCAAGGCGATATATCGGTAGTCAATGCGGCAGTCCGCCAATGCTCGAAGCATTTTATGATAATCTATAGTATCGAACGCCTTTTCATAATCCACGAATATAAGAAATATAGGCTTGTTATACTCTGTGCACTTTTCTATTAGCGTTTTTATAACTTGTAGATGATCGTTTGTTCCGTATCTGGAGCGGAACCCAGCCTGTTCACAAGGTTGGTAACTATCCAGTTTGTTCACAAGCCGTTTTGTTATTATCTTCATGAATAGTTTGTACGTATGGGAGAGCAAACTAATAGGTCTGTAGTTCTTCAGATCTGAAATGTCACCTTTTTTATGCATTATGGTTATTATTGCATTATGCCACTGAGAGGGGGTTACGCCTCTTGTCAAACAAACATTGAACATCTTTTTCAACACATTTATTAACGGTTCTCCTCCTTATTTGATGTGTTCAATGACTATCCCATCTTCTACAGGTGATTTATTGTTTTTCTTCTCCGAGAGAGCTGATTTTATTTCCTCTGTTGTGATATCTGGGATGTCTTCTGAGCCTACATTTTGAACTTTTGGTATTTGACTTTGATCAGGATCTGGAAGTTCTTCTCGCTTATACAATTCTGAGTAAAAATCTTGAGCAATTTTTTAAATATCTTCCCTATTTGTTGTTATTTCTCCTTTTTTATTTACAAGTTTACAAATATTTTTCGATCCTTCAGTCATTTGTCGGCGCAGTACCTTTAAACTCTTATTTTTATCAATGGCTTGAGTTATGTGTTCAGTGTTGTAATTTCTGATATCTTTTCGAATGGATTTTGTGATATCTTTGTTTAACTGTCTAAGTGCTGCAAAATTATCTGTGTATTTGTTTTTCAATTCTCTTCTTTTGTTTATAAGGTCTTTAGCAGCTTGAGTAAGTTTATCTATCTTGGTTTTTCTTTTTTCCTTATATTTGCTATGAGCGTTTCGAATCGCACTGTTTATTCGCATGTTTGTCACCTCTATATCTAATGCATTTTCATTTAGATATTCTACTTCTTTCAATTCTGAAGTTATGAGATTCTGATAAGCTACACTATCTTCTATCGATTCCCATTTATTAGAATGCCTCTCTGTTATCATTGCTGTCCTCTCTTGTCTAATGTTGATCAATATTTTTGTTCTAACCAACCGATGGGCACTCCAAACCGTGATTTTATTGATTACTGTAACATCTTGGATAATATTTTTTCTGTTTGTGATGATGAAATCAATTTCGTTTTTTGTTATGCCATCTGGACTAGCCCACGTCCACTTACGTTGTTGGTTCTTTTTGAAAAATGTGTTCATCACGTATAGCCGATGATGCAACAAAAAATTTAGTAGCATACCTCCTCTATCATTTCGCTCACCATATCCAAATGAGCCCATAGCCACTTCTGCGCTATCTTCTTTATATCCAAGTTTAGCTTTAAAATCGCCCATTAAGATTAGGTGGTGGGTTTTATCTTTTTCCATAGCTCTATTTATATCTTCATAAAAGTTTTCTATTTCTTCATCGTTATGACTCGTCGTGGGTGCATATACTTGGATAATTTTAATAGAGCATCTCTTGTTCAATTTTAGTATGAGGTACACAACTCTTGAGCTTACACTATCTATTTTTATAATTTTATCTAGGTGTTTCTTGTGGACGAGAAAACCTACGCCGCCAACTGCCTTATCGTCTTCTCCAATGGAATGTAACAGATGCCCTGATTTTAAAACTAATTGGTTTTCTCCTTTTCTTCGTATTTCGGAAAGTCCCAGTACATCCCATTTTATGCAGTTAAGTTCTTCCTGTAATTCAATGAGCTTATCTTCAGTTGCAAGCGTTCTTACGTTATAAGTGGCAATATGCAATGTTCGTTGTCCATGGTAGCCGTGTCTATCCCGGTGATTCTTTGCACCCTCTGCCCTTGGCCCGATCTGGTGGCTACCGTCACCAGGGACCGTTGGGCCGCCGGGGACTAAGGGCCTTTTTCTAGTTTGTGTCATGTCATTTACGGGGGAAAATTAGCCATTTCACTACCACGCTGGCCAGTGCGGGTTGGTAGCGGGGAATTAGGAGTGTTTGAATGGGGAGAGGCGCAGGTTACGCAGTTTTTGTGTAGGGTGTGCGACAATATGCCATACACACCCCCCACGCAAAGTGGACCCCTCCCACTCCAACACGGTCAATAGGACTCATCCGTCACTCGGGGTGTGGATGAGATAGGTTTGAGGATAGAGAAAATGGGTAAGGTTGAGATGGAATGTTAGGGAGGGACAGCGGTCAGCTGCTCCTGTAATCGCCTCTTACGACTAGTAGGAGATCCTGTGGGTGTATTCTACTAAGCGGCCCGCATCCCACACCGGGATAGATATGATTACCGGTACTCAAATACAAAAGTAACAAAAATAATCATAGTAATCAAAGTAACTAATAATGTAAATGATTACTTTATACAAAAGTAACGATTTGTAACGAATACTCGAAAGTAACTATAATCAACATCACTACAAGGTACACGCTGGTTTTCTGACTCAGCGCTGAGTCCGTGTGCAAATAACGTTTTATATTCAGTTGTCAGAGTGCAGGATGGTGCAGGTGCACTTTGGACAGGCCCGTTTAAATACGAAGGATTCGCACACGGAAACAGTGCTGATTTCGAAAACCAGCGTGCACCTTGGGTAGCCTAACGCTTTGTACATATGAGGGCGGTTTGTCAGCGGTTATGTCACGTTTTACCTGTTTTTCCTGATCACATCCTAATGCCGCCTTTGAAGTTACCAAGGAAAACAGGTAAACCGCGACGTCGACGTTGGCAAACCGCGCTCATGTGGACGAGCTGTTAAGTGAAACAATTAGAACTTACATAAAAAGCTAGATTTAGCTCTAGGAAAAAGCTCTAGCTTTAGTTCTAATTTCTAATTAGCTCTAAAGCTCTCTAGCTGTAGCTCTAATTCTTTTGTATAATTGTTCGTTTAAATATATTAATTACAAAAAAGGAAGTTTTTATACTTCATTTTATTATTATATTATGGAGTACAGACAGCCAACCACTGGTAATTTTCACTTAGCGGTTTTATATTTCCCGATATCGTTCGCAAATCCTTCTAAGCGCTGCACGTGTCGCATTAACGTCTTCTAAACAAACTTTTTGGCGGCTGAGCCGAGTGTTGCAGGGAGAATACTTTCAATTTATCAAACGTTCATTGCGATTAGTTAACACTCCCAGTTATTATGCGTATTTTTTATTTTCGTTTCCTGCACTTAATAATCATGGTAGGGGAAGGGGAGCCCAAGCGGGGATTTTTGCAGTTACTCGAGCGCGTCAGATTATTACATGGGGAGACACCTTGTACACTGTTAGGGGAGTCTGTTAAGGGGGGCCCGAAAAAAAAATATCTATCCTTAGAAAAACTCGAAATCGTCAGATTAAGATAAGGTAAGTTAAGTACATACAAAACGAGTATATTTCAAAAATCTGACGATTTGAGGAAATAGGTTAGGTCAGGAAAATCAGTCAGGAAATAGGAGTCAAAGAGTTTCACAAAACAATAGCGAATATTTCGCGAAATGAATGACAGATCGAAAAACTAAAAAATTCATGCTCAATATTTTCAAAAATCTATCGAATGATACCAAACACGACTTCCCACAGAGAGGGGTAGGGGGTAAACTTCAAATTTTAAATACGAATCCCGCGATATTTCGCGAAATGAGCATCAGATCTAAAAACTGAAAAATACACCTATTCAATATTTTTGAAAAATCTATCGAATGGCACCAAACACGAGCCCCCACGGAGATAGGGTGGGGGGTTACTTTAAAATCTTAAACGGGAGCCCCATTTTTATTGCAGATTTGGATTTCTTACGTAAAAATAAGTAAGTTTTATTCGAGATATTTTTTCGAATTATGGATAGATGGCGCTATAATCTAAAAAAAAAACGATTGTTGAAAATGGAAAATTAAATGAAACATAGAAAATCCCCACTAAAATGGAAAACTTTACTTAACTTTTTTTGGTTTTAGGACCTACTCTTCACAACCCAATAGGTCCCCATAACGCTCGAGTGACTGCACATTTAGCATACTTTGCTCCCCTACCATCAGTATTCTATTCGGGATAATTTTAGTCTCGTGTTCATTTAAAAGCAATAGTAGGGGAACATTGGATGTTAAATGTGCAGTTACTAAAGCGTTATGGGGACCTGTTAGTTAAGGTTGTGAAGATTAGGCCCTAAAACTAAAAAAAATAAGTTAAGTTTAAGTGTGAAGATTAGGTCCTGTGAAGTTGTGATAGACAAAGAAATGAGGATGGTTTCCTCATGGAAAAAGAAAATGGTGGGTGAGTGAACTGATAAAAAAGAGTTTTCACTCTAATGGCATATAAAACAACATATAGTGGAGTCAATGAAGGTGGATATGAGTTATTACCTCAGATTTCGTTGAACCTCCATCGATTTTCATAAAAATTGGTGAGTGGTTAAACGATACCTCAAGCAACAAAGGTGATATAGTGCCAACTTGCGCTTTTTGCATTTTAGGGGTGAAATACACCCCATTTTTAAAATTATTTTTTAGATTTCTGAAAGTGCAGTCACTGTAAGTTTTCACTTCCTATTTCGTTGAACCTTCATCGATTTTCATGAAAATCGGTAAGTAGTTAGAGGATACCTCAACAAATAAAAGTTATATAGCATCAACTTGCGCTTTTGCTTTTTAGGGGTGCAATACACCCCTAATTTTTAAATTGTAAAAAATACAGATTTCCGCATTATGGCGCAAGTAATCTCGTTTAATTAAGAAAAATAAATATTTTTTTTATAATTATGTGCATGAATTATATTTTTTTTTTATTTTTTGAACCTTATAGCAACCAAAAATTCCGAAAATTAACAAGTCGAAAATCACGAAAACCTTATTCTTCTATATTTCTGAAAGTGTAGTCACTGAATGTTTTCACCCACGATTTCCTTGAACCTTCATCGATTTTCATGAAAATTGTTGAGTAGTTAGAGGATACCTCAAAAAACAAAAGTGATATGGCACCAAGTTGCGCTTTCTGCATTTTAGGGGTGAAATCTACCTTTTTTTTTTAATGATAAAATGCAGATTTCAGCGTTCTGGCTCAAGAAATCTCGTTTAATTAAGTAAAATAAATATTTCTTTACATTTATGTGCATGATTTATAATTTTTGTTAATTTTTCAAACCTTATAGGAACCAAAAATCAGAAAATTAGCAAATTGACAATCACGAAAAAAATTATTCTTTTATATTTCCAAAAAGGCAGTCGCTGAAGGTTTTCACCCCTGATTTCGTTGAACCTCCATCAATTTTAATGAAAATTGGTAAGTAGTTAGAGCATACCTCAAGAAACAAAAGTGATGTGGTACCAACTTGCGTTTTTATCCTGGGGGTGGATGTTACCCCTTCTCATGGGTGAACACTATTTTATTAAAAATAACCCCATAATTAGATAGAGGAGTAAATTCTAAACAAACTTTCTTTTATCAAGTTTATAAATTTTTTATTTAAATAATGTTTCATAATTTAATAAAATATTATTGGTACAGTAAAACCTGTCAATAACGGCAACTAAAAATAAAAAACAATTGGCCGTTATGGAAATGTGGCCACTAATGCTAGGTTTCCTTTTCCACAAATACATAAAATATAATTGAAAATTTATTTATTTTAGTAATTAAAGCCAATCAAATAAAATTCTACAAACAAACGGAACATACCTTTCATTAGATATCGCAAATCACTTTGGCTGATTTTGTCTGCATATATATTATGTTTGAGGAATCCCTTTTTTTGCGAGACTGGATATAGGACATTTCTCAAGTATGAGTTCACATTCATGGTATATCGTTGCTATACAGGGATAATAATCTGTGCAATGTTATGGTACAGGCTACGTTAAATATGAAGTAAATGTGGAAGATATACACTGGTTATTCATTTCAATTATTATATTTCATTCAATTCAGTTTTTTAATCGTTTACAATATTTAAAATAATTAAAGATATAAAGTTAGGAATTTCAAAAATAAATTCAGTTCTCATTGGCAGGGTGGGAAATAATAAAGTGCCATACAATAGCATTTCATTACAATGCACATTACAGGCATTACAGGCTGCTCCGTTTCAGAAAACTCATACTCTCAAACTTTGAGAAAACACTCATTCAGTTTCGACCAACCCTGCATTACCTAAAATTAAACGTTTTGCTAGATTAATAATTTTTAACAATAATAGACCATATTAAAAATCACTTGAACATAAATTGATTTTCTGATATCAAATCACTACAATTATACAGGGGGTGAATATTGCTATGAAATTTGAAAAAAAAACGTAATTATCTTTTAAACTACTTCGTATAACATCACAAAACCTGATATTTTAAGAAATAAAACATAAAGGAGAATCCAAAAATGTAAAAATATACAGGCTGTTCCATTAAACAAAAGATAATTTTGTTTCACCCTGTCAATATGGGTGGCCCTGTATATTTGGAAATGTATTTAAATTCTGATATTATATATGCCCCAATCTCACCTAAACAAACTTTTTTTATATCTCCTACAACAAACGACTAATTGGACTTCTTCCCACAACCTGTATACATACAAAATCTCCGCTATAAAATTTTTTCAAAGAAAATGTTATTGGTTTTTTTTAAATAACTTTGTTAATTTTTGAAATATGAGAATTATCCAAAAACCATTACAAAGCTAAGTGAAAGGTCTATGACACTGTATTAAACATAATTTTGTAAATCCTTTATTTTTTTTTAATACAAGGTGAAAGGGCCCCGGTTACATGGTTCTCGCAGTAAAATTTACGTTTTAAATATTTCTATCTGGGTTATTTTTTGTCATAAAAAAATATTAAAAAAAGAAAAAGCTTAAATAAAGTTAAAACTAAAATTTTGTTCTCTACCATTTTTTAAGTATATCGAGTATTTTTGGAGTTATTATCAAAAGAAAATGAACTTCACGAAAATTTGAAAAATTCTAATTTTTTTATTCGTATTTTTTTTCAAAAATATGCATTCTAAACCGGTCAAAATTGTTGAAGTTATTACTCATTATAAAATAAATAAAGTTTTATATGGGTTACTATAAATTTTAATTTTTGTGGAAATGACGTAGGTTTCATTTTTCATTCTTCCCTAAAAAATCTGAAAAGGTCCTCTTATTTCCATCATAACTTGCTTAATTTTGATGCTATCGACTTCTTATATAGCTTTTTGATACTTACCTTTAAGTACTTTATTAAAATGTTTAGTATCTCTATTTAACAAAGTGCATCGTTTTCCTGTTATTTAAGCTTGAATAATAAGATTTGAGTACTCGCGGAAAAAAAATATACATTCAATTGCATATAACTCACTTTGTATATGTAATAAAGGATTTTTCGAATAAGGAGCTTATTTATTTTTATATTATCTTCGATTTTGGTAACAACAACTTTTTTGAAGAAACTTATTGGTTTTGAGTTATTTATGAAAAACTGCTTTAAAACATGGAATTTTTTCAGGAAAAATCAAAACTTTTGATCTTTAATAACTCAAAACCTATTGATTTACTGAAATAACTTTATATAACAAATTTTACTTATAATTTATCCCTCTATCGATTAGTGGTATTATTTTTAATAAAATAATTTTCACCCCCGAGAAGGGGTGGCATCCACCCCCAGGGTAAAAGCGCAAGTTGGCACCATGTCACCTTTCTTTCTTGAGGTATCCTCTACATACGTACCAATTTTCATGCAAATCGATGGAGGTTCAACGAAATCGGAGGTGAAAAGCTTCATTGACTCCACTAATAATGCTATTCTACATCCCACCAGAATGAAAACAATCTCTGGTTACACCTCCGAGGCTTCTACAATTTGCAAGCCATACGGATGCTACTACGGATTGAAAATGGCTATTCATTTTTGATAAAAAAGAATAAAATTAAGAATAATTATACACTAAAAGTCAAAATTAACGCACCACCTTAAAAATGGGACATTTTTGATGTCTCGAATTTCCCAAACCTCTTATCCGATGTTAATAATTTTTTAGTATGTTATAACCTTATTCTTTAAAAATATCGATGTAGTAATATTTTTACTGAACAGGTTAATGTCATTGTATACCGGGTATAACAATAATACTGTATTTTTTCCTCAAAGTTCGGAACACCCTGTGGAATATTTTAGCGTTTAAAAAATATTGAAATTAAAACTCAATTGTAGCCTCAGGCTTTCTTAATATTCTCATTTTGACTCATTCACTTATGTTGGACATAGGCGCCCATACACACGGACAGGGGGGGCCGTGCCCCCCCCTAGCTTTTCGGGAAAGAACAAAAATTAATGTTGTTGTGAAGCTATTTTCTTGTGGCATTTTTATAATCAAGTATATTCAAATGGGAAATAAGCCACAATTTTACCTAAAAATGATTTTATTAACGTTTCGACGCCCAAGTCGGGTGTCGTTGTCAAAATACAAAATAATACTAACTAAACAAAAATGTTGTTGCTTAGTAAAAAATTCTTCTAATAGTTTATTTAATCTGACTCATTTATATCGGCAATTCAGACACGTATTATACATTTTAAAGTAGACGACTTTAAAATGATATTGCCAATATTGATGAGTTGCGTTCCTGGGACGACTTTACTAAAAGATAGTTCATTCGATTACATGAAATCAATCCCAACTCAAGAATATCCGCCACAAAAAATCATAGCATGTGATCTGTCTTTAAAAAGACAACCAAATGCAACGGTGGCACTGAAATTCTCGCGTTAGAGATTCCATAGTAAATCACGAGGGAAAACCAGGAAAAACCTCGTGATACTATCCCGACCTCGTAAGTATTTGGGTTTACATTTAGTTTACTCTTAAAACTTATACCAAATTCTGACTTGATATTTAAAATTTTAAATAATAATAAAATACTAAATATGTACTAACTCGATATGTTACTGATTTACTAATTGTGGTATTTTCTTTCTGTTGACTTCCTCCTTTAATATGGGTAACCACATCCTACTGCATTCTACCGAGGAATTTGCGACACAATTGGTTTCATTTAGCATAATTAGAGCCGCTTCTTTGATTTTTCTCTTTTTACTATCTGCTTCTTTTAGGACTATACTTGAATCTCTCCACTGAACTCTATGTTCATTATCCCATGCGTGTTGACATATTTGAGAGCTATCAAATTCTCTATTTTTTATATAAGACTGATGTTCATTTACTCTAACGTCTAATGGTCTTGACGTTTCACCTATATAAAATTGTTCGCATTCACAAGGTATTTTATAAATACAATTCTTTGTTCTTTCTTGTTCACTGTTAGGTTTAGTTTTAGATAGAATAGATCTCAATGTGTTTGTTGTTTTGAATGTTGTTGATATGTTGAATTTATTTCCTATTGTTTTGAGTTTCTCGGATAGTCCTTTTATATATGGTATTGATATTTTCCTCGTATTAGTTATTGTGAATGTTGTAGGATCCCGTTCTAAGTTGTTCTGTTCCATTCGATCCAATCTTGACAATTCCTTATTTATAAACGATATGGGATAATCATTTTTTAATAAAACAGATGTTAACAATTGTTTTTCATCTAAAAATGAATTTTCGTTAGAACAAGTAATTTTGGCTCTATCATATAAGGATTTAATGATTCCCTTTTTAACGTTGATGTTATGATTTGATTTGTAATTGAGATATCTGTTGGTGTGTGTTGGTTTTCTATACACTTGAGTATACACTCCAGTATCCTTCTTTGAGACCAAAACATCGAGGAAAGGTAGGGTGTTATTGTATTCCTTTTCCATTGTAAACTTTATTGTCTCTTCTTGACCGTTTATAATATTCAGGAACGTATCCAACAGTTTATTTACAAATGTACCATTAGATAAAACTTTAAACATAATCAAAACGAAATTAATAAAATCTAAAATGATAATACATTAACAACTAGGACAAGACTAAATGTATCAGCTATAATGGAGTTATTGACATTATGTACTAATAATACCTATTTTCAACTAAATAATGAATTCTATAAACAAAATTTTGGTCTCGCAATGGGCTCTTCTTTATCTCCATTATTGGCTAATATATTTATGGAGGATTTCGAAACTAATATCATTTCTAAACAAAATTTAAAACCGACAGTATGGTGGAGATATGTAGATGATGTGTTTTCCATATGGCCTCATAGATCGGAATTGTTGGATATGTTCCTGAATATTATAAACGGTCAAGAAGAGACAATAAAGTTTACAATGGAAAAGGAATACAATAACACCCTACCTTTCCTCGATGTTTTGGTCTCAAAGAAGGATACTGGATATGAGACTCAAGTGTATAGAAAACCAACACACACCAACAGATATCTCAATTACAAATCAAATCATAACATCAACGTTAAAAAGGGAATCATTAAATCCTTATATGATAGAGCCAAAATTACTTGTTCTAACGAAAATTCATTTTTAGAAGAAAAACAATTGTTAACATCTGTTTTATTAAAAAATGATTATCCCATATCGTTTATAAATAAGGAATTGTCAAGATTGGATCGAATGGAACAGAACAACTTAGAACGGGATCCTACAACATTCACAATAACTAATACGAGGAAAATATCAATACCATATATAAAAGGACTATCCGAGAAACTCAAAACAATAGGAAATAAATTTAACATATCAACAACATTCAAAACAACAAACACATTGAGATCTATTCTATCTAAAACTAAACCTAACAGTGAACAAGAACAAAGAATTGTATTTATAAAATACCTTGTGAATGCGAACAATTTTATATAGGTGAAACGTCAAGACCATTAGACGTTAGAGTAAATGAACATCAGTCTTATATAAAAAATAGAGAATTTAATAGATCTCAAATATGTCAACACGCATGGGATAATGAACATAGAGTTCAGTGGAGAGATTCAAGTATAGTCCTAAAAGAAGCAGATAGTAAAAAGAGAAAAATCAAAGAAGCGGCTCTAATTATGCTAAATGAAACCAATTGTGTCGCAAATTCCTCGGTAAAATGCAGTAGGATGTGGTTACCCACATTAAAGGAGGAAGTCAATAGAAAGAAAATACCACAATTATTAAATCAGTAACATATCGAGTTAGTACATATTTAGTATTTTAGTATTATTTAAAATTTAAAATATCAAGTCAGAATTTGGTATTAGTTTTGAGAGTAAACTAAATGTAAACCCAAATACTTACGAGGTCGGGATAGTATCACGAGGTTTTTCCTGGTTTTCCCTTGTGATTTACTATGGAATCTCTAACGCGAGAATTTCAGTGCCACCGTTGCATTTGGTTGTCTTTTTAAAGACAGATCACATGCTATGATTTTTGTGGCGGATATTCTTGAGTTGGGATTGATTTCATGTAATCGAATGAACTATATTTTAGTAAAGTCGTCCCAGGAACGCAACTCATCAATATTGGCAATATCATTTTAAAGTCGTCTACTTTAAAATTAATACGTGTCTGAATTGCCGATATAAATGAGTCAGATTAAATAAATTATTAGAAGAATTTTTTACTAAGCAACAACATTTTTGTTTATTTAGTATTATTTTGTATTTTGACAACGACACCCGACTTGGGCGTCGAAACGTTAATAAAATCATTTTTAGGTAAAATTGTGGCTTATTTCCCATTTGAATATACTTGATAACAAAAATTTAATTTATATTACATAAACGTATTTTTATCAAAAAATTATTGGATAATTTTAAGAGATAAATTGGAAACAACATATTTATTAATAAAAAAAATTCACGTATTGGGTAATTAATAGTTTAACAGAAAATATGTGTGTCTGTATGTCTGCGACAGCGGTCTATATGGAATGTGCATAATACACATTTCGCACAATCACGGTGTGCTATTAACGAAAACATTGAAAGAGATTAGAAACGTGGGAAGTGGGAACATAATATATACTGTAATCGACACCCAAAATTACAAATTAAATGAATCATTTATAATACTGCAAAGAAACTGATATCAGCAAGAAATCCGATCTCTGACCGATAATCACTAATGAGTCATTTGTCTTTGAGAACTGGCACTATAAAGATAAAGTGTAAAATCTGTGAAGTGATTATATTTGTTTTCTATATTAAGTGTGGTGTGTTACACGGAATAGAACAATCTTCATAAGCAGAAATAAATTCATATTGAAAAATAATTTTTTAAATTTATTGAACATAGTCAAATTTTAGTTTGCAAAAGTATTTTTTTAGTAAGTAGATTATTTTTAAAGTGTACATTATGATGAACAGAAAAATTTTATTTAAATGAAAAACAGGTGATCTTTCATGACGAATGAGTGTTATATACAGGGTGTCCCAAAAGTAGCGGAAAGGTCGAATAATTCGCGAAATGAACATCGGATCGAAAAACTGAAAAATATGTGTTAAATATTTCTCAAAAATCTATGCGATGGCACTAAACAAGTCCACGACTTCAACCCCTGTGTGTGGAGCGGGGAGTAAATTTAAAATCTTAAATGGAATCCCTAATTTTTGTTGCAGATTTGGATTTTCCTTGTAAAAATAAGCAAATTTTATTCGAGCCATCTTGCGAATTGTGGATAGATAGCGCTATAATCGGAAAAAACGATATATTGTGATACTATAGCAAAATTATAGAAACGGTCTAATATCTCAAGAAATATACCTACTTCCAAATGAAAAACTAAAAAACACGTGTTTAATATTTTTCAAAAATCTATAGAATGACACCAAACAGGATTTTTCATTCCACACTCTGGAGGTGGGGTGAGAGTTAACTTTAAAATCTTAAATAGGAACCCCCGTTTTTTATTGCAGATTGAGTTTCCTCCTCAAAAAATAAGTAACATTTATTCAAAACTTTTTTTAGAATTGTTGAAGGATGGCGCTATAATCGGAAAATGCGATTTATTTGCGCCCATCTATCAACGATTCTAAAAATGTTTGGAATATATGTGACTTATTTTTTATAAGGATTCTAAATCTGCAAAAATAAAAGGGGATCCTTTTTAAGATTTTAAAGTAAAAACTTGGTTTGACACATACTCATGGTTAGTCTACTCGCCAAAGTTGAAGGCAGGGCTTTGCAAGCATTGCATTCTTTTCAAACGGGTTTTAAAGAGAGGCGCAACTTTTGTGGTACCCACGACATTTCCATTTAAAAACTTGGTCTAGTATTTAAATGTATGAATAATTTCTCACAACAGGGTTCAAACTAGGTTTTTTAGGTGGTTTAAACTACAGTAGACTCCCTCTATAATGAGAACTGAAATGGTGGACTAATTATCTCGTTATAAGCGGATCTCGTTATATCAAACAACAATAATATTGAAATGTTTTGATGCCTCTTACGTAGTTTATTAGGTGTCGATGGTCAACCTGAACAGTGAACAATGAGACTTGGCCGTCATAAATTGTAAATTTCCTATAATATTCAATATCGGTCGATAAACAGGCAGAAGTTTATTACAGGTGGCCGAGTTTATTACAGCACTGGCCTCGATAATAATACAGATGTTGGGCTTTTCTATGTACAGGCAGTTGGGGCATTTATTTATTTATGACCATTACAACGCTAAAATAGGTAAAAACACGTATTCTTCGATTTCAATTTTCCTCGTTGCAATCAAATATGCCTCGTTATAGAGCGTTATAGTTCAATAGGAATTTCATGGGACACCTAATGTACCTCGTTATAAGCGAAACCCCGTTATATCCGTGTTCGTTATAGAGAGAGTCTACTGTATATATTGTCATCCGAAATATACAAAATGTAATGTGTAACATCTTCACGTTTGGCCCCCCCCTAAAAATTTTTATATGGGCGCCCTTGATGTTGGATAATAAAAAAGTTAGGTTCTTAGACAACTAGCCATGTTCTTCATCAATACAAGGTGTTTCTTTCTAAATAAGTGCGACAAACTTTAGGGGGTAATTCTTCATGAAAAAATAAAGACAGTTTGTTTCATAAACGTATGTCCGCAAATGCTTCGTTTCCGAGATCATCATCATCATAAGTGGCTCGACAATCCGTTGTGGATCTTGGCCTGCTCACAAAGAAGTCGCCACTGCTGTCGATTCCTGGCAACTTCCCTCCATCTTCTGACCCCTAGAATTTTTAGGTCTTCTTCAACATCATCAATCCATCTTCTTCGTGGTCGTCCTCTACTTCTTGTGCCCTCTGGTTTTGAAAATGTTAATCTCTTAGTGTATTCGTGGTCTGACATCCTACACCGAGAGAAAAAAATTCTTGACATAAAGAAACTTTATTAATATTTAAGAAAGATCGACTTGGCATATTGCCTAAGAAATATATCTTTGTATGTAAGATATAATTTTCTAAAATATTTCAAATAAATTCTACTATAGCCAAAGAAATATATGTTAAACATGATTTAACTATCACTTTCTGGCAAACTTCAAACCCATTTATCAGAAAGAAATTACACTTGATGTTAATTAATTTTATTAGCCATAAAAATATATTTTCTACACATTACAAAACTATTCTTTCCGAGCAATAATATTTCTTAGTAAGGAATATTATTATTTTACTATTAATAATTAATGTATTTAATGTTAAGAAATATATTTCGCAGAGATAAACGTATATTTAGAGTTAAGTTAATATTTCTTGAAAATAAAGTGATATTATATACGGCGAAATAAATCATTGTGTTAAGGTAAAATCATTATTTATTAATAAAACAATATATAAAACGTTATTATTACATACAAATATTTTCTCCACTCTTAAACCACTGGCTTTTACACAACAATAAAAGGATGGAGAGGCAAATCCAACTTCCTCAAATTTTCTTTCTTTTGTTAATAGCACTTTGTATATCAGCAATTCACTAAAACAAAATCGTTATGTAGAAAGAGTAAACTTACTATAATAAAATTTTTTTATAAAGATATAGATATTTATTTTGACAAATTTAGGGAATACAAAAAAAACAAATACACGGCCCCACATAAGAACTATTAATACTAATAATAATCAATCATATTTAGTTCAAATATGGCATTATTTAACCTACACATCTTTGTTTATTTTTTTCTTTTTGTTAATGAAATATTAATTATTTATCTGTATAATATTAAGTCACACAATAAACATTGTTTAGCTAAAACAAGAGGGAAAATACAACCAATGAAAACATTGAAGCAGACATAATAATATGTAGTTTTCTTAATTTTTATCATCTAAAAGAGGCAGCATACCTAATCATTAAGAAATTTTTGTTACGGGAAAGTATTATTAGTTTACATCTAAGTCATTTAATATATATTAACTAATTCACGGTTTTCGGCAATAACATTTCTTAACCATAAACATATATTTCTTTTAGACTAACTGATTTCTTTATCTCAAATAAATTAACAGAAAGCATCCTCAGCGTTGCACCCGCCATGTTTGATATAGCGTTGTATTGTATATTTTTATAGAAGACGATACATTCAAGAAACCTATTATAGTTGATACATAAGTATAGGTACACATTTTTAAAAGGGTACTTACATGTATAAAGTTCTACCATTTCTGGAAGGCCCCGCAGTTGGTTAATAACTCCTTTCTTAATATTGTTAGCTATATATTAATAGCTCTGAAGCTATATATTAATATCATTCTGTCCCTGCTTTGAATTGTGGCATATTTCCCAGTTAGAATAATAAGCTCCTTTATTTCAGAGTCGTCCATCATTATACCTAAAAAGCATAATATAAAGATACTATTATGTTTCTTTTTTAACCATTCGGATACGCAACAATATTATTATTACATCTTAAATTACTCAATTTACTTTTATTTAATACCTATATATGTACGTACCTTCAAAATATCCGTTAATTTTTAAGGAACACCAATAAATCAAAAATCCATCTATATGAACATGAACATATTATCACCCCATCTTGACAAACACTGACGACTAAATCATAAATAGTTAATCTGCGCATCTGCGCAATTCTTTTGTGGAAGAAAATCTCTTTGCAAGTAACATTTCGGCATTAATGACAAAGTTTTTATTTTATAACCACAGCTACTACAGAGGGTATTTCTGAAGGATTATTTTTTGTGGTTTAAAAGATTTATTTGATTGTAAGAAAATTTCTTGTTCACAAATATAAATATGGATTAACTTAACATTATATTTCTTATACTGCAAAATATTTGTAGTTTTCAATTTAAGAAATAAAAACTTTAGGATAAGAAAATTAAATATAACCATTAATGCATTTCTTAGTATTGAAGAAATTATCTGTAAGAAATTATTGAGTTGTGTTTAAAAAAACTCGTTTCTTTATATGTGAACCGGTATGTTTAAGTTAATAGGATATGTTAACGTTTAAGAAATATTGCTCAAAGAAATCGGTGTTTTAGGAGAAAACAAATTGTTCTCTCGGTGTAGCAATGTGTCCAGCCCATCTAAGTCTCTGCACTTTAACGAATTTCACAATATCTGGATCGGTGTATAACTGATACAGTTCAAAGTTGTATCTTCGACGCCATAGCTCATTTTCATTTACTGCCCCAAAAATCTTTCTAAGAATTTTTCTCTCAAAAATACCAAGAAGTCTTTCATCACTTTGAGATAGGGTCCACGTTTCAGCTTCATATATCAAAACCGGTCTTATTAAAGTCTTGTATATATTGAGCTTTACTGCACGTTTTATATTTTTATTTTTTAAATGTTTATGGAGACCATGAACAGTTCTTTTTGCTATTGCTATGCGTCTTTTTATTTCATCGCTTGTCGTGTTTATTGAGTTTACTAGCGATCCAAGACATGTGAATTCCTCGTTTCCGAGATAGGGGTGTTGAAAATTTTCTCATAAACTGGCGATAGCTAAATGTGCAAATGAAATTTGGTGGGTTTTAAGAGGTAGTTATTTCACATTTCTTGACATACAACTAAAAATTTTATATTCACCATTGGCGTGCATGCAGGTAATAGGATCGGGTAATATGACCCGTATGATCCCCAATGGTAAATATAAAATAGTTAATGGTATGTCCAAAAATGCGCAATAAATACTCCTACCCCCACTCCTCAGCTAACGCACAGGATGGGGTAACAAGGGGTGTGACCGGCCAGCTATTACCTTGTCAGGCAGCGCAATGGGTCGTGGGCCTTAAGACGACCTCAAGAAAACCATAAAGTACGGGCGCCAGTCGATTCCTCGACGGTACAACCCCTAGACAACAGTTATCTTCCTTCTGAACCGACAAGAAGAAGAATATACCTAAATGATCATAAGCTATAAACGTCACGCTATTAAACACAAGTATTATTAAATAAAATGGCTAGTTGTCAACGTACCTAACTTTTTTATTTTCCAACATAAGTGAATAAGTAAAAAAATAATGTTAAGAAAACCTAAGGCTACAATCATGTATAATTTCAATATTTTTTAAATGCTAG
Organism: Diabrotica virgifera virgifera; assembly: GCF_917563875.1. Lineage (NCBI taxonomy): Eukaryota > Metazoa > Arthropoda > Insecta > Coleoptera > Chrysomelidae > Diabrotica > Diabrotica virgifera. Next base: position 51,002,896 of record NC_065448.1, read on the forward strand.
AATATTCCACAGGGTGTTTCGAACTTTGAAGAAAAATACAGTATTATTGTTACACCTGGTATACAATGACATTTACCTGTTCAGCAACAATATTGCTACATCGATATTATTATCCCTATAACATACTAAAAAAATCACTAAAATCGCACAATATGTTTATATGTTTAGGAAGTTCGAGACATCAAAAATGTCCCATTTTTAAGGTGGTGCGTTAATTTTGCTGTTTAGTGTCTAACAGAAAGCTTACACGAGTGGCACAAATTGATGCCAGAATAAGAGAGCATAGGTTATAATGGTTGGAATAAGTTCAATGTCAAAGTGCTGATTTGAACATGTCTGTAAATAGGTGAGGAAGACCAAATAAAATCTAGTGAGAGACAATCAAGCAAGACCTCTCGGGAAAGGGAATTAACAGATATTGGTATTACCCAAGATAGAAACGTATGAAGAAATGTAATTATGTAAAATGTAAATGAAAAACACATAGAAGGAGGAGAATAGGACGTCCTAGATTATAGCGGAATGAACAAATAAAAACAGCAATTAAAAAAAAAGACCTCACTAAAGAAGAATGGCGACTGGGATGTGGTAAACGGCAAACTGAATATGCTGTATGAAGTGACGGATAAAAAACCTTCTATCTTCTACCTATTTAAAGACATTAAATTTGTTGGAAAAAAGACTTAATTTTAGATATACCAATCATCAAATTACATAAAACAGTGACCCCAACCATAATTTTAAAATTTTGCACATAGAATGGAAGTTAAGTACTTACCTAAATTTTGTTTGTTTTTTAAAAAGGCTGATGGAACTATTTAACATAGACCTACCAGTTTTTTTACAATGTTTTTCACAGAAATCACAGATAAGTCTCCTACTAATGTCCAATTTTCTTAAAAACTTGTTCAATTTGGAATTTTTATAAAACAAAAAGGAAAATGTTTAACAAAAATTTCGACTACAGCTAATATGACATAATTAATGTCAAAATGCCTAAGAAATATGGTCATAATCTTCTTCTTAATTATTTAGAAAGGTGACCCATATCAAAATATGTATGTTTTTTTTCTACGAGCGTGCAAATAAGTCTACTTTTCCGCACGCGTTTTAGTTTATAAAGTTTAACTTTTCCGCATTACTTTTCCGCACTGAATTTACATACATATTATACACAAAGTATTTGGCTTGCAGATTTTGGCTAGACTAATAAAATAAGCTAAAAACACTTCTTCTTTTAAGCTATTTACACTTTTTTCTTTACATCAAATAAAAATGTTGTATTCTTTCTTGTACCTGTTTCCTGATTTTTCCGGTAACAGATCAAGATTATTGACAACGTCGAGAATATATGGGAGTAGTTCTTCGTCACTTGATGCCATCTAAATCACTTAAATATTTTAAAATTCGTAAGTAAAGATGCGTGGAAATTTTTTAAAGTGTGTGACGTGCTTTTTGACAATAATTCCTTTGTTTGACATTTGACATCGTTGCGCTATGACTTTAAAATATTAAAACCTGTATTGATATAAGTATTATGTACACCACTCATTACTGCATAACAGATATTTAGGCACCGCATTGACTTTAATACGGGATTATTATGTATAACTTATTAGCGTCATTTTTTAATTCAATTAAGTGGTTAAGATTTGGTGATTTTTTAAACGCTCCTAGAAAAAATATTGTTCCTAACTCTTGCAGAAAGTCTCTTTTCCGCACTCGACTGCTTGCCGAAGTCCGCTTCGTGTCGTTCGGCAAACTGCAATCGCGTGCGGAAAAGTATGACTTTCCGAACTAGTTAGGAAAATATCTATTGCCTACTAGGTGGTTTAAATATAGTAGATTAGTTGGTCTTACTACAATTCACTTGATAGTGAAATTTGTTCTTTATAAATAAGTGTTAAAAGGGTCGTAAATGACCGTTTTGGAGTGTAATTTTCCTCGTTACGACGGATTTGCTTGAAAATTTGGATTTAGGTTTCCCCTACCTACTCGTTCATTTTTGGTCTTGAGCCCAAAATAAAAAAAAATTGTTTTGCTATAAAACCAATCAAAATAAGTACTTTGGTTACTGTGACATAACCCCAACTTGAGACACGCTTGTTCATCATCCGCAGTTGAGGAAAGGTCCTGTGACAACCCCTCCCTGTTGGTCACCTAACAACTCAGGTAAATATCTTTAAAACTGTTATGCGTATAGTCTCTTGTGTTTCTTCTATCTTGTCCCTACTGACAGTTTTGTTTTCTATTATTGGTAGGCCAATTTCGTGAGGACATACCTTGGGGACTAGTGGCTGTCCGTTGTCCAACAGCTAGTAACCAACTGGTATTTCCAACCAACACCTAGTGTAACCAGCGTCACCACCACTGGAACACCCACCTACAAGATCGTAAGCAAGAACAGAGGTCCATAAGTCGGTACCAATAACAACATAACCTCTATTTTTATATATACCATCTATCCTATACTGTGTCTATACCTACCATTTTGCTCAGATCTAAGTCCTTCCTGTTACCCTCATTGTACACCTGAATATAGCGCTATATGAGGGTATTAATCTATTAACAGAGTGAATACAGGGTATACTTATTGTACTTAGTTAATTCCATAGGTAGACTTGCAATATGGTATTTGACGTAGGTATTTGACACTTCAGGGTATAAATTGTTCACCTCATATTTGATAATATTAATATAGTAGGGTTACGGTACATAATCTGATTCTTGCTTAACGTAGGTACATTTTACCTATTCAGGTTGCATTTTTGTTAGTATTTTATGTTCAAATTTTCTATTCTGCAATATAATAAGGGTGTATTGCATGTGATAAGTGATAAGTTAGTGTCTTTTTAAGTCTTAACAGTACTTTATGTTTTACAGTTGATAGTTTCAATAGTCATTACATTTTTCCAGTATTTTGCTTTATTTTCTGTTTTTATTTTATATTCAATAAATCTTTGTAGTTATAGGTTGTTTTAATGCTCAGAATTAACCGGGATCCCCCTCTGTGAACCAACTGTAAACCCCTGAGATAAGGATATAAATAGTTTTTTCATTTGATCATAACTACTTTTATATAACTTCTACGTTAACTTATTTTATTGTAACATGAACTCCATCTCTTGCGCGGTCGGCTGATATTTCTTCCACCAAATGGTGATTATTTGTTCCTTGGTATTTTAACAAATCTTGTGTCCGTCATTTTACTAATTAACTTTTCTATTTAAAGTCTACTCGTTTATACCCTGTACATTACATTTTGTTTCGACCTCGTCACTCCTTATTCGATCTCTCAATAATTGATTCCTGTAATTCTTCTGAGTACTCTCATTTCTGCCGTTTTTAAGATTCTCTGTGTTTTTTGGCTATGTTGAGTCTTGTTTCTGACACGTACGTCATATTGATCTTATACTGTCTTTATAGATCCTTGATAGATCCTTGATTTCAACTCACAGTTTAGACGCACTTCCTACACTAGTAACAGATATTCAAAACACATTTTCCAACAACACCTATTTACCTACTATATGCTTAGACATCGAAAGTGCATATGACAATGTCAGTCTTGACATTTTAGGGGAAAAATTGATAAAACATTTTCATATACCGCCTCAGTTGGCTGAAGCCCTTTATAATTTTTATTCCTGCAGAAAGATATATCTAAGAACTAATAATAATAAACTGATAGGCCCTATAATAATTTAGGACTACCACAGGGATAAGTATTGAGTCCCCTGTTGTTTAATATGTATACTGCGGATTTGCATAAAGTCCCTACTGACATTTTTAAATTTCAAATAATACAATATGCTGATGATTTTCTCCTGTATTCACAGGCCAAAACTTATGATAACTCGGTTCAAACCTTAGGACGAATTCAATGTTGTGTTAATTTATGGTTCAATCAAAACGGATTCGAAATAGCTCAAAATAAATATACTGTCTGTACTTTCACTCGACATAATATCCCAAAAAGAGAGAATTTAAAACTTAATGGCTACGACTACGCATTTGCTTCTTCCATTAAGTATTTGGGAATGATTTTGGATCGTAAATTGACTTGGAAATTACATATTGACTTTATGATAAATCGATGTAATAAGGGTCTAAATTTTCTTAAATCAGTTTCAAGGATTTGGTGGGGAGCTGATGTTGAAACTTCCTTGCTTTTCTATCGATCATATATTAGATCTATAATTGATTATGGTAGTATTCTATATGGCTCAGCTTCTAAACATATTTTAAACAAAGTAGACGTTGTACAGAACTTAGGACTCCGTATCTGTTTGGGAGCTATGAAATCAACTCCAAATAAAGCTTTACATGTAGAAGCTTTAGAAATTCCACTCAATTATAGAAGGAAATATCTCAGCCAGAAATTTTTAATGAAAATTCGTTACCTAAATATCGGTCTTTACCAAAATATTAACAAGCTGAATGTAGCGGATTTAACTAATAAATACTGGAAGCTAAAGAACTCTCCTCCACTTTGCGAGGCTTTTCGAGATTTGTTAAATTTTGACTGTGATTTTAACATGATTGATAGTTTTGGACTTGAAGATTTTCATTCTTTTTTACATACAGTTAAATTAGTAAAACCAAGTTACCAAGTAAAACCATTCTTAGATAATTGGCCAGATTCCATAAATATATATACAGATGCATCTAAGACGTTAGTTGGCACTGGATGTGCCTTTTTTATACCTGCTACTAAAACAGAAAAAATATTTAAGTTAGGCCATGATTTTTCTATCTTCAGTGCTGAAGCCATAGCAATTTATGAGGCCCTGCAATATTTTAAAGAATCGAAGATATATCTGCAACAATTATTTCCGATTCACTCTCTGTTCTTCTTGCTATTCAAACTATAGATTTTCCCAATAACAATTCAAATATTTATATCCTACTAATTAAGAAAATCCTTTTTGAAATTCATAAAAATAAAAGAAGAGTGAACTTTTTATGGGTTAAGGCTCATATAGGACTAACGCATAATGAATATGTTAATAGTTTGGCTAAAAAAGCTATTGAATGTGGTACTTCACATAATCGTAAGTTTTGCATATCTGACTTAGTTAACACTATTAAGCATCGAGTTAAAAATCAGTGGAGTCAATCATGGCGAGATCTTTGTAAACAATCCAAATCTCAGTATTCACTGATTCAACCTTCTGTTCCAAATATATATTGGTTTAAAAATTATGTAGTACCTCGAAGATATATAACAATATTAATTAGAATGAAGTTTGGACATGCATGTTTCCCTCTACATCTAGCAAGAATTAAAGTTTTTGATTCAAATCTTTGTACAGAATGTCAGAAGGTTGGTGACTTAAATCATACTTTCTTTGAGTGCGCAAAATATATTCCATGCACATATAATTTAATCCAAGATTTAATAAAATGTAATGTTTTTCCACCTTTCAATGTATCCTATCTATTGTCTCTGAACAGCAAGAACATATATGATTGTTTAATGAAATTTATCTGTGAAACTAAAATTAACCTCTAAACTTATTAATCCTGATAATTTGGTATATTATGTACATATGAAAAAAGAAGAAGAAGAAGAAGATACATAATGGAAAATGTGGTGAGCAACTGGGACAGTCCATAGCGGCCAGCTTTTGAACTGAGTAGAGAGCTGTAGAAGAGTTTGCTATGGAACTCTAAGGACCTCATTGCCTTCCTTATGTATGAACAGAAAACAAAAAAAGTTGTGACTGGCTAAATGACACCCAAGTCTATGCTATAAAAAAAAACTCACAGATATTGTCTCAGTTACGCCATATAGTGTTACTGAGGCATGCTGCTAATCTATTTGCTTCTTGAACTTGATCTCTTTTTTCTTTTTCAAAGTCTCCATAGTGTACTGAATAGTGTAGGTAATCCCTACTGTAGTATGTAACTGAACAGTGTAATCTCTATTTTACCTTTACTTCCATTACTTATTCAGTAATAACTCCATCGACTTAAACTTTATATCTCCTTGGTTCTTAACTGATTATTATCAGTATAGATTATAATAATAATAACAACAATAATTATTGTTTTAGTTTTCTGTGAACTAGCTTATTAAAATAGCCCATTAAAATCTGCTCTTAATAAAATTAACTATTTAGTGAGTTAATTAGTAGAAAAAAGGACACTTTTAGTGTTTGTTGTGAATTAATATAGGTGTTTCAAAAACTGATATTGATTGAGTGCGCTAAACAGGTCTATAAGCGACCCCCAATGGGGGAAGCTTTTTCCCCAGGGACACCATTAGGTGAAAACTTTTTAGGTGTTAGTGAGAATGGTGAAATGGATATTATTGAATCAAGTTTAATCGCAAATTTGGATGATTCTACTGCGAAAATTACAACTAAAACAAGAGATTTTATTAAAGTGCCGACACAACAAATCCAACCTCCTCAAAAAGTTTTAGAGAAAAAATTGTTCAACGTTGCATCAGATAAGTACAATTTTAATAACGTTTATGTATATATAGAAAAATCAAACAATCAGGATATTGGCCGTTTACATCCACTTACTGTTGCAGACATCTTGCATAAAAAATTGAACATTCCTAATATTATTGAAATTAAAGCCATTGGAAAAAACAGAGTTAAAGTTTTGTTAAGGTCAATAGTAGATGCAAATAATTTGGTGAAAAATATAAAATTAAAAGACCAAAACTTAGTAGCGTATGTCCCTCACCATTTACTAGAAATTAGAGGTCTAATTAGAGATATTGATACACAATATGATGAAAAGTATTTGTGAGAATCTCCCTCCCCCATAGTAGCCTTTAGAAGAACTTACAGAAAACTTGACACCGATGGAAAAACTAACTATGTAGCCAAAAGGACAATGATAGTCACCTTCGAAGGAAATATTCTTCCTAGCTACATTGCAATAAATAGTGTATTTTTTCCAGTTGAAACCTACATTGGCAAAGTAACACAGTGTTACAATTGCTTAAGATTTGGACACATTTCCAAGCAGTGTCGCAGTCCACAAGCACATTGCATAAAATGTGGAAAACTCAAAAATGAAGATCATACATGTCAAGATAATGACGTTCAATGCATACATTGTAATAGTAAAGATCACGTTTCCATATCCAAGAAGTGTCCAAAATACGAACATCAAAAGAAGATAAAGAACGTAATGATTGAGCAAAAAATTTCCTTTATCGAGGCAAAAAATTACTGTGAATCGTCCTTCTCGGGATTGTTTATTCAGAATAGATATTCCCACTAAAAAATATCGGAGACAGTTTTCCTCCCCTCCCAAGATCTTCAAAATATTCAACCCCTTCTACTACCACGCATAAAAACCAAAACATATCATCAAATAATACATTCCAACCCTCCTCAAGCTATTATAATATAGCTTCTTCTTCTTCAGGTGCCGTCCTCATTCCGAAGTTTGGCTATCATCAAGGCTATGCGTATTTTTGATACCGTAGATCTAAATAATTGGCAGCTGCTGCACTTGTACCAATCTCTTAAATTCTTCAACCATGAATGTTTTCTTCTGCCAATGGATCTTTTACCTATTATTTTTCCCTGAATAATTAATTGTAGTAGCTGGTACTTTTGTCCCCTCATTATATGTCCCAAGTATTGCAGTTTGCGCTTTTTAATAGTAAGCGCAAGTTCTTTTTCTTTCTGCATCCTTCGCAACACTTCCATGTTTGTCACTCTCTCTGTCCACGATATTCTCAGTATCCTGCGGTACATCCACATCTCGAATGCTTCTATTTTCCTTGTATCGATCTTTTTCAGTGTCCAAGCTTCCATTCCATAGAAAAGAACTGACAGCACGTAACATCTCATGAGGCGAATTTTAAGATTTAAACTTAGCTCTCTTCCGCATAAAACTGTTTTCATTTTGGTAAAAGTAGCTCTAGCTTTTTCTATTCTGATCTTGATTTCTTCAGAGTTGTCGTTGTTTTCATTAATAACAGTTCCCAGGTAATTATATTTTCTAACACGCTCAATTCTTTGATCATGTACGGTTATGTCAGAAAAATTTTGTGGAGATTTCGACACCATCATTATTTTTGTTTTTTTGATGTTAAGTGATAAACCGAACTTTTCGCTGCACTCTACTATTCTGTTTATCAGTGTTTGGAGATCTTCCGGGGTGTCTGCTATTAATACTGTGTCATCAGCGTATCTCAAATTGTTTATTAAAGTGCCATTTATTTTAACCCCTATATCTTGGTCAGCAAGGGCTCTGTTTATAATATCTTCTGAATATAAGTTAAACAAGGTTGGTGAAAGTATGCATCCCTGCCTTACGCCTTTTTTGATCTCGAGTTCCTCGGTTGTTTCCCGTTCTACTCTAATATTCGCCTTCTGGTTATAGTAAATATTGAAGATAATTCTGACGTCCCTTTTATCCAAGTTTTTCTCTACCAAGAGTCTCATCAGGTGTTCGTGGCGAACTTTATCGAACGCCTTGTTGTAGTCAATAAAGCACATATATATATCCTGGTTAACATCCAGGCATCTTTGGCACATGATATTAAGTGCAAATAGTGCTTCCCTTGTTCCAAGCCCGTTTCGAAACCCGAACTGAGTATCACTGATGTCAGCGTCTAGTTTTTTGTGAATTCTTGTATGTATCACTTTAAGAAATACTTTTAGTGTGTGTCCCATTAAGCTTATTGTGCGATGGTCGGTGCACAGTTTTGCGTTTGTTTTCTTTGGAATAGTTACAAAAGTTGACAGAAGCCATTCCTTAGGTATTTCTCCTGTTTTATAAATGCAGTTAAAGAGGTCAACCAAAACATTTACTGTTTCATCTTCCACAAGCTTAAGAAGTTCCGATGGAAGTCCATCTGGACCCGGTGATTTGCCATTTTTCATTGTTTTTATAGCATATAGTATTTCTTCTTTAGAGATTTTTGGTCCTTCCTCACCTTGTATGTTACCAATATCATGATCCTCTCTTTCATCGGTAAAGAGTTCTTCTATATAATTCTTCCAGGTTGTAAGCTTTTCTTGTAGGTCAGTTATTATTTGTCCATTTGCGTTGTATAGCACATTGGGATGCTTCCTTTTTTGTATACCTGCCAATTCTTTTACCTTTTTATGTAGGTTAAACGTGTCATGTTTTAATTGCAGTTCTTCAATTTCTTCACATTTTCTTTTGTAAAAGTTTTCTTTCGCTGACCTTATTTCATCTCTAATTTGCTTGTGTATCTCGTTGTATTTTTGTTTGCATTTTCCCTTAAACTGTCTTCGTTCCTCCATGAGACTTAAAATTTTCTCTGTCATCCATTCTTGTCTTTTTGTCGTATTTCCTCTGCTAAGGATATTCTGAGCGGGTTTTATTAGGGCTTCTTTTAAGTCTTGCCATTTGTTTTCTACGTGCGTGTTTGGTTCCTTTGTAGACAACATTCTTAGGTTACCGTTTATCTGAATATAGCTAAAAAACGATAAATATCATCAAACCAATCACAAAACAATTCACCCATGTTCCCTTTTAATTTTGGGCCCTCCAAACCCCTTCCTGCTAATTTAAACACTCCAATTTGTCAAAACAAATCATATCAGGGAGTATTGGAAACACTCATTTCCAATTATATTTTTAATTTTATCACAAATATTCAAACTGTCGATGATATAAAAACTATGAGTCAAAATAGTATTTACCATGGTATAAAAACGATTTTAGAGGATATCACTAATAACTAACATGTACCCAGAACTTAAATCATTAAAAATTTTGCAATGGAACGGTAGATCCGTTGTTTCGAATGAAAATAGTTTAATTCATTTTTTAATAACTGAAAATATTGATATTGTATTATTAAGTGAAACCTGGTTCAAACCAAATCAAAATTATACATTTAAAGGTTATAATGTAATTCGTCAAAATAGGTATGACGGGTATGCAGGTGTTGAAATTTTAATTAAAACAACTATACCATTTTGTGAAATAAATATTAGAAAAAAATTTAATGAGGATATTTTAGTTTGCGGTGCTATCGTTAAATGCAACACAATAGAATTAAGATTTTTATCTATATATAGACCACCAAATATAAGTACATCCAAAAATGATTGGATAAATATCTTCTCACAAATCAAATCACCTTTTTTAATTGGGGGAGACATGAATGCTCATCACTCACTATGGGGTTCACTGCGTAATGATCCAGTTGGTAATCAAATTGTTAGCAGTATCGAAGACCTAGATCTTGTAATTTTGAATAATGGAGAACCTACATATCTTCCTAGATATGGTACGCAAAAATCTATGATTGACATTTCACTCTACACAGCTAATATAGCAATTCACTTGGTCAGTTTTATCTGACACTTTAGGCTCGAATCATTTTGCTATAACTATGAATTCTTCAATAACCAACACCTCACAAGAAATAATTTATCCAAAAAGCAAATGGAATATCAAGAAAGCCAATTGGTCCTTGTATTCATCCTTAATTGAAAACATGTTTTCCAACTACAATAACTCTTTCAACACTTATAAAAATTATAGTTTTCTAATAGATTGCATTAATGATGCTGCAGATAGATCTATTCCTCAATACAAAATTTTTAAATCCAAAAACCGATCGCCTGCAACATGGTGGGACCCAGAATGCGATCTGATAATTAATGACAGAAAAGAAGCATTAGCATTGTATAAACGTTCACCAACCCTTGATAATTATCTAAACTGTCAGAAAGTTACTGCTCATACTAAAAACAGTTAAAACAAAAAGCCAAAGCTAGTTGGATTAAATGGTGTTCTAATTTAAGCAAAAATACCTTCTCTAAGGAGATATGGTCACAAGCCAACAAAATGAATCGAAAAGCACCTATTAGTATAAAACCCTTCAATGATAATCTGTTAGACGATTTTTTTAATAAAGTATGTCCTCCATTTGCTCAAAATTCACCTACACGTTCTACACAAAGTCATCATTCAAATAATCACTTCCTGTTAAAACCTTTTTCTGAAACTGAATTAGATTTTGCCCTTAAAAACCGCATAACTACTTCTCCTGGTATCGTTCACGTAAAATACCCCATGTTAACCAACCTACCAGATGTTGCTAAAAAACTTCTTTTAAATGTCTTCAATGATATCATCCAAAAAAATATAGTTATCGATTCTTTCAAAATCATCTTAGTTGTTCCTATCCTTAAACCCGGAAAAGACCCAAACATCGTAAGTTCATATAGACCAATATCCTTACTGTCTTGTATACTTAAAACTCTAGAAAGGCTTATAAAATTTAGATTAGATTGGTGGTTACAAAAAGAGAATTTACTCCCAGTAAACCAGTTTGGTTACAAAAGAGGTTTTGGAACTCTAGACGCTTTAACAACACTTGTTGTAGATGTACAGAATAACTTAACTAAAAATAACTACTTAGCAGCACTATTCTTAGATATTGAAGGAGCATATGACTCAGTTTGTTTATCAACCTTAAAACATAAAATGGTAAATTTTTTTCATATGCCAATTTCTTTCGTTAACACAATAATCGGTTTCTATACAGATAGGGTAATTTATATCAGAGATCATAATAACAAACTAATAGGACCTCGACATAATTATCACGGAATACCACAAGGCTCAGTATTATCACCAATTTTATTCAATCTGTACACCTCTGACATACATAAGATGCAAATAAACAACATCCCATTCAAAATCATACAATATGCAGACGACTCTTGTGTCTATACAGAAAGCAAGAAATATGAAAACGGTATGCAAAACCTAAGTACAGTTTGTAGTTCCCTCTTTCCGTGGTTCTTAGAGAACGGCTTAAATTTATCAATTAACAAATCAGCAGTATCTGTCTTTACAAGACACAACCTTCCTATAAACCAAGTTGTATTACTGAGTGATCAATCTTTTAAATTTAAAAATATTGTCAAATATCTGGGCCTCATTCTGGATAAAAAACTAATTTGAAAACAACACATACAATATATGCTGGATAGATGTAATAAAGGTAGTAATTTCCTTAGAATGACAACTAGAGTGTGGTGGGGCTGCGATGTTGAAACATCTTTATTGTTTTATAGAACTTATATACGATCCATTATAGATTATGGTGCTACTCTCTACGGTTCTGCTTTCAAAAACCTTTTAAGAAAAATTGACGTTTTCCAAAATTCTGCCTTGAGAATCTGTTTAGGTGCTATGAGATCTACTCCTATACAACCAATACATGTTGAAGCTTCTGAGCCTCCTTTGGAGATTAGAAGAAATTTACTAAGCGAAAAGTGGGTACTCAAAGCACACTACAAATTTCGAATTATTTTTCAGTATATGTCATCTTAACGAATCAGATCTTACTCACAAGTATTACACAATTGAACACAGTTGACAAAAACTTAGACTACTTCGCTCTCTTCCATAACACTGATGCAATAATACCCACATACAACGAAAACAACATAATCAGCAAAAATATCCTGAAATCTATTTTGCACTGCTACAGTGATGCCACAGTTATATACACATATGCATCTAAATCAAGAGAAGGGACTGGCTGTGCTTATTTTTTACCCTCAGGAGGTTTCGAATGCAAGTACAAACTTCCCAATGAGTTTTCAATTTTCTCTGCGGAATCATTGGCCATACTCGAAACGTTGAAATATATTAAAAACTCTTATACTAAAAAAACGTTAATTCTTTCAGACTGCCTATCAGTTTTACAGAATATTAAAAATACTTTTTTGCCCAAAACATTTAGTAATCCTTACATATTTTTAATAAAGGATATGCTAAAGCGTTTAGAAGATCCTGGCTTCAATATAAAATTTATTTGGGTTAAGGCACATATTGGACTCAAAGATAATTAATATGTAGACTACTTAGCTAAATCCAGTATAACATCAGGCACTTTATTGTCATATTCTTTATGTGTATCAGATGTTATTACTATTTTTAAAAGAAACCAACTATTGATATGGAAAGATCAATGGAATATTTACTGCTTAACAAACCCCACAAGATACACCACTTTACAACCAGTGATTCCACAAAGTTCTTGGTTTAAGAGTTTTAAAGCTCCACGTAAATATATAACAACTATAAATCGACTACGTTTTGGGCATGCTTGCTATCAAAGTCATTTATATAAAATAAATGTGATTGAAGATGATAATTGTAAACATTGCGGAAAACAGGGCGATCTTGATCATATCTTTTTTGAATGTACTAAGTTTCAACAGCATTCAAACTCTCTCTATGAAAATTTAATTAAACTTAATATGCATGCACCATTCAATATCCAGTCTCTGTTGGCTACAGGCTCACAACAAATATATAATATCATTATAGATTTCTTGTCAGATACACACACAGTCCTATAAGATTTGTACGCGGGAGTGAAATTTTTTATGATTTATGTTCAGATTTGCAACCTTTTATCATAAATGTTATATCAGTTTATCAGAAATCCATCATTGTTTTTATTGTATTATTATTGTATCGTGTTATTTATTGTATTAGTATATTGATTGTGTTTATTTTTGTATTAGGGATAGGATTGTATAGTCTTTATTGCAACTGGCTGAATGACTAACGTCTATGCCATTAAATAAAAAAAAACTAGCTTAGCGAATCCACCTGTCTTATTTCATTGTCTGCGCCTGCATCTATAGGCTCTGTAAATTGTCCATATATTCTAACTTCCATCTTATTATTTTAATAGGCGTTTTGAATTATTTTTATAATATTCAATAAGATTTCTTTATTATACAAGAGATGTATTACATCTTCAATCTTACTCTATTAAATGCTTTCTTCAAGTCGATAAAACAAAGGAACGCGGGTCTATTGTGTTTTAATGCTTTCCCCGTAAGCCGTCTTATGAAGAATATTGCATCTTCACACGACCTTTTCATTTGGAAAACTTTCTGCTCACCTGCTTAGTTTAGGAGTTAATTTATTCGTTTTGTAAAATTTTAGTTGTAAGTATAAGGGTAGTATTTTGCAAATTGATACCTCCGTAGTTTTCTAGTTGTTTCTGATCGCCCTTAAGATTAGCTCGCTTGTTCTTCATTCTTCTGGTATTTTATTGTATTTTATAATTTTGTTAGTTAATGTAATTATTTAATCAGTCAGTGCCACTTAGACAAGGCGAAAACGGCGGGTTCGTTAGAAAAAATATTCCCATGAGATGTTTTTGCATAATGACATTCGTGAGACATCCCGGAATAATGTTCAAGAAGTCGCCTACGTGAAAAGTGGTCCATTTTTTTTTAACAATTTTTTTTTAATCAAATTGTAAAGATCAATATTTTTGGTCCGTATAAATTTTTGTTAGGTTTTTTGGACTATTCTGGACAAAAAAGGTCTCTTGTAATTTTTCTCTAAATATGACAGTTTTCGAGTTATAAACAATTTAAAATTGAAAAAAACGAAAAATGGCGATTTTCAAGGCTTAATAAATTGGTTAAAAGTTATTATTATGAAAGTCAGAAAGTGACTAAATCAAAGTTTAAAGCTCCCCTACAAGAACCTGAAGAAATTTTTGTCATAATTTAATTACTAAGCTGTTATATTTTTAAATAATAATAATGAGCACGTATTAGGCGGCCGTCTATGATGAGTGCGAGAGAGATGCCATTCCGGCAGTCCAATGGGGAATCTTACTCGCACTCACATTTACAGCCGCGTCAATACGCTCTTACGGCTTATTGTTTATCATTAAAAATAACAGCTTAGTAATAAATTAATGACACAAATTTCTTTAGGATCATGTAGGGGGGGCTTTAAACTTTGATTTAGTCACTTTCTGACTTGCATAATAATAATTTTTAACCGAGTTATTTAAGTCTTAAATTTTTTCAAATTTTAAATTGCTTATAACTCGAAAACCATTAACTTTAGAGAAAAATTACAAAAGACCTTTTTTGTCCAGAATGGTCTAAAAAACCTAAAAAAAATTTGTCCAAAACAAAAATAATAATTTTTGCAATTTGATTAAAAAAAATTGTTAAAAAAAATTTGGACCACTTTTCTCGTGGGCGACTTCTTGAACCTTATTCTGGGGTGTATTACAAATGTGATTATGCAAAAAAATCTCATGGGAAATTTTTTTCCAACGAACCCGCCGTTTTCGTCTTTCTAACTCCACTATACTTCACGTGCCATAATCGAAAATATTAATGATTTAAAAAATATTAAAGGATATTAATAAAACACCATTTTTAACAGACACCTACGTTTATTTTATTAATAAAACAAAATTTCAAATATTTTCTACGACAAAATCTAAAACAATCAAAACTTTATCAATAACTTGTGAATGTTTTACAATCTCATACAACGCACCTAAAAAGATGTGTTTTAAACTAAATCACATTTTTACAAAAATATAATATAACAAAAAACTTAACAAAAATCCCAAATAAATAATAATAAAAAGAAATATAATTTTCGAGTTAGTTTTTGATCTTAAAAATCATCGTGGTTGAAATTATTCAACAACACTAGTAACAAAAAGCAGTCAAAACATTTTTTTAAATTTTTATCATACCTTAGCATTTTACAAACAGTCACAAACCTTAAGCCAAAATTTCTATACAATATTTTTTATATTATTTCGATGGGTAATTGAGATATATTAGGAAAATATTTTTCCCCAGAAATTATGAATCAATTAAGTTCTCACACTGTGAGCAAGTTTTATTCATTTATTCTCTAGGCCTTCATTAAAACGTTGTAAACCTGTGAAAACTTAATGAAAATGTAACGAATTTTTAAATTGAAATTGAATTGTTAAATAATGTTGTTCTTGAGTTTTATGAAAGATGTAATCAAAATTTATCAAAAATATAAGAATAATAATAACTATTTATAGCTAGAGCTATATTTTGAATATTATAGCAATTTATTGGGTCTAAGGTCTAATATACGCTGTTTATTAGACACTCGAATCTATTGACTACGCAGAAAATTTGTATATCCGCTGTGAGCTCGTAGGTAGAGGGGATATTTAAACGTTCGTGAGCGCCAGTAGTGACAAGCCAGTGAACTTTTGCTGGAAATTTGACATAAATTTCAAAGTGAATAATTTAATACATTGAAATTAAAAACTTTAATAAAAAAATATTAGTTGGCCAAAGCTGTGGCATATATTTTTACCTTAAATATACTTACGTTTTAAATACTGAAATTTGGTTTTTTAAATTTTATAATGGGTATAATAAATCTATTGCGAATCTATAATTGCGAAACTATCTGAAGCAGGAAAGAAGTAATAGTATAATACATACCTAGCGGGAAAGTACTCTATTTCAGCCGAGCGGCAAGGTAGTTTACCGAGGTGCGAAGCACCGAGGTAAACTACAGACGCGAGGCTAGAATGAGTTCCCGCGAGGTTTGTATACTATTTTACTCACAATCGGTTAGTATTTTATGGATTTCTAATACTCACATTCTACCAATAAGAATTTCGTTTCAAATATCTGTATCCATTTTCATTATGTGATAAGATGAATTATTTTAAGTAACCTGTGAGATCGTTGCTAGGTAACAAAACAAGTTTGTTGAATCTGACATTTATTGTCATCATCTATTTCTGAAACTCATAATTTTGAGCAACACGGTCTTACTTTAACCTTTAATAGTAATCATAATTCCAATGTAACTATTAATATTTATAATTCCAAATAGTTTTCTTTTTGTTGTTGTTGTTGTTTTTTCTTAATTAAACAAATGTTGAGTGGATTATATTCTTTCTAAACCATTTTTTAATCAAAAATGACATTGACATTTGCAGGTAGAAAAGTGACAGATGCTAGCCGGGAAAGTACTTTCCCGGCTAGCTGGGAAAGTAAAGTAAGTAATAAGTCGCTTCCTGATTACTTCAAAGGTTTGAAATCCATAAATTACTAACCGATTGTGAGTAAACTAATATTTCAGCATTAGTTTAATTACATTTTAATTAATTAAAATCATATAATATACAATAGTTATTTGCTATTATTCGCAATACTTTTCTCATTAAATTTCCAGCCGAAGTTGCATTAGTAATCCGCTAGTTGGCGATACCAGCAAAGCTCAGAGCGAATAACAATGATATACATTAGATTATAAAATCGGAAGGACAAGAAAGAGATAGAGAGAGATAAAAAGAGAAAGAGAGAGAGAAAGAGAGAAAGAGAGAGAGAGAAAGAGAGAGAAAGAGGGAGAGGGGGAGAAAGAAGGAGGGAGAGAGGGAGAGAAGGGGTAAAGGAGAGAGGGAGAGAGAGAGAGTGAGATAGAGAAGGAGAGGGAATTTTTTATATTCGTTTTCGTATGGTATGTTCTATTCTAAATTTACAGTTCGTTGTACACTTTGCGTCTTTATTTTTATAGAGCTAAGTAAAGTCTCTAATGTCATATACTTATCACATAATGGAATTAGTTATCGTAGATTAAGGATATAAATTATTTAAAGGGAAAAATATCAAGTTTTTAGCAAAAGAGTAATTAAAATTAACCTTATATGCAATTTTAAGAAATCGTAAAAATCTATTTGAGGATGCTGAAAGACAACATTATATTTTTTTATTTGGTTTTTTTTTTTAAGTTTCGTAATTGAAAGTAATTTTAAAAAGTATGGAATTTTTAGTGCTCCGGATACACAAAAAAACAATTTCTAATGTAATTTAAACTGATAAATACTCATATATAACGTATTCTTTTTTCTGTCATGTTAACTAGATATATATCAGATACCCACCGAAAGGAAACAAATTGTTTACTGTTTTAAAAGCTTTATACAAATTTGATATCATCAGTAAACGTATAATTTTTGACCTACGAGCTTCAGAAATTCTAATAAAATAGCTACCCTTAACAAGGTCACTTTTTATGTATCGATTGAATAACTAGCATTCTAAGTTGGTATATGCCATATTAATACTAACGTCATTCTGTCATTTTGCTTTAAGTATTTACCTAACTACTGTATCTATACAAACTGAAAAGCAGTACTTTAAAATAACTGGTCAATTATAATATAAGAATTCAACCCTTCTTATTAAAACTACTTTGATTCATCTGATTTCCAGTTTATGTAGAATCAAGCTGAACCTAACCTCGAAAAAATGACAGTTTGACGTCACACCAACGTACCCTATTTGATGATCACTAGTCGAAGAAACTCGTGGCGAAACTTTTTTTGAAAAAAGTGTACGACCAGTTTCCACAACACAAAGTTTTGATATTCGTTCCTATAAAAACTTTAAGACCATTTCCCATTGTTTTTAATAAGTCGTCTCCAAGATTTTGATTTTGGTTTTTAATTTGATATTGAATCCATTAATTACTGTTAAGCTACTACATGAAGAGAAATTTGTTAATAATTATATATAAATAATTTGTAAATAATATACACCTCGTCTAACTTGCCATTCTGTGACAGATGTTTCTCTATTTTTAGCTCTTCAGACAGAACTGGCTTGAAAAACGAGGTGAAGAGAATATCTTTTCGTATATAGGTAGGTATAGATCGACAGCAAAAATAATTATTAAACCACTAATGGATACGATACAATCTGCATAGGTATAGTGTTACAGTAAATTTAAAAGAGGGCAAGGTTGACTAGTTATATGTAAGGAAAAAGTTGGCAATTAGTTATATTCCAACTATCAACGATATCAATAAATTGAAGCAACATAAATTGGAATGTTGTCGCTTAGCTAAGGAAACATACTTTGTAAATTTAAAAAAAAATCTAATTTACTAAATCTAATTTAATTAAAAATTTAATTTAGATTTAAAAAAATCTAATCTAATCTAAAAGTTTACTGTTCTAAAATTTCATTAAAAGTTCGAAATACAAACAAAGTTATAGCTATATTTATAACAGTACCCACCTGAGCTAAAACTCGTTGGTATTTAACAACGCGCGAGATACCTGATCTATGCAGCTGCAACTCGACAGTTGTGTTCTAAAACTTATAAAGCGAGTGTGTTTCATTAAAAGTTCGAAATACAAACAAAGTTATAGCTATATTTATTACAGTACCCACCTGAGCTAAAACTCGTTGGTATTTAACAACGCGCTAGATGCCTGATCTATGCAGCTGCAACTCGACAGTTGTGTTCTAAAACTTATAAAGCGAGTGTGTTTCATTAAAAGTTCGAAATACAAACAAAGTTATAGCTATATTTATAACAGTACCCACCTGAGCTAAAACTCGTTGGTATTTAACAACGCGCGAGATGCCTGATCTATGCAGCTGCAACTCGACAGTTGTGTTCTAAAACTTATAAAGCGAGTGTTTTATAATATAAAATCGAAAAAAAAAATACCTTTAGCAATTGGTTATTTAAAAGGCATTAGAAATAAGGGGAAGCTTCGAAATAAGCCTAATATTAAAACACAATTTAAAAGTAATCAGTTTAATGCAGAGAACAATTTTGAATTAACCATCGATAAAGAATTAAAATCTAGGGATGCGTTGCATGCACCTTATGGGAGTAAAAATTAGGGAAAATAGAAATGAGTTGGTCGAAAAATATTGACGCAGCTGGTATTGCTCAAGTCAACAGAAGGAACAGCGAAACATCAAAATTTTGCAGAATTATAAAGCACCAGGAATCGCTGATTAGAGGAAAAAATAAATTTGACCATTTTATTCGATAAAATTTCAATAAGAAATCACAATTTTCAAAACTGGGAGACGTTTTTCTCAAAATATACTACACCAATCTCAGTAAACCAAAATATTTCTGAAAGTTTCTATAATTATACGACTACTAAAAATAAACCCCCAAAAAGTTTTAAAAAATCCCACCTTTAGTACAGGGTAAATTCACTTCCAGAACAGACTTTTTTTCTTATTATTTATAAAATTGCCTATTAAGGCCGTAAAAATATAATATTTACTTTAACAATCTCAGGAATTCAATCCCGCTGGAATTTAGAAAAAAATTGTTACAGGAAGGCAGAAAAGTGTCTATCAAATTAATATGCAGTTTTTCAAAGACGCAATTTGCAGTGATAAAAAAAACTAAAAGTGCCAACATTTTTTTTGTGTACGTCATAACCTTCTTAACAATTTGTTAAAAAATTATAACCATAAATATAATATTTTTTTTAATATTTAACATTGTCTAAATTTTTTTCTAATTTAAAAAGTAAAAGTCCCCTTAAGACAGTATCGTTTATTGTAATGCATAAATTATAACTTGTTAATATACTCTATAAATCTGTATCATTCTTATCATACTACAACTATATCGTACATTCCTTATCTATATACAAAAACGACCCATTATGGGAAATGGTCTATTATGAGGAAGATCTGGATTTATTTACTCTTTTTAAAATTCTAGCATATTTAGAATCAAAAGTTTTAATTGTGTTTCTTTTCTACTTCGTTTTGAACTCCGTTGTGAGATTGCACTGTATATTGTTTGGAATAATTGCTGTTTCCCTGGCCACATCCAAAGTCCATTCCATAGAATACTTGGTTGCCCTAAAAATTTAAAAAAAGTGACGTTATTAAGGTGTTAATAAAATATTGTAGCTATAAAGGGTGATGCATTTAGAGGTACTTTTAATACAATTTATACTTTGTTTGCCTCGACAGGTTTGTTGATCTAATTTAAAGAAGCATCTTTGAATGCTAACTGCTTTGCGATCATCTTCCACGTCATCGAGATTGGTCTTCTCCAAGTTCTAGACTACAGGCCCATGTCCAAAATGGATGGGTCATATGAACCACAAAGTGACGTATATAGGACGATGTAAGAGCATAAAATAATAAGATTCAGCACTATGCCGTCACTTGTAAGCAGTCCAACTGAGTGCTGGTGAGAATTCAAAAGTGCAGGTAGAGTTGGTACATTTTGGTCATATATTTTTGTACGGCATTTTTACCATCGATAGATCCATGAAAAATAATGAAAAAGCGCGCAGTGCCGTACAAAAATGGCGAGCCACAAAGTTGGTATTTTTTTTTTATTTTCTGACAATTTCCAGGGTAAATTTGGTCATTTGATTCTGTACGGCATCAGTTTCATACTGTTTCAATACAACTTTTAATCCATTATTCCGCAACGCCGTACAAAAATCACGCGACAAGTGGAAAAAATCGAGGGTTGCAATCCCCTCTCTTTCCGTGGTCCGGGGGGTGATTTGAAACAACATAAAATTAATTTATTTTGAAAGTATTTTATGCATAGATAACATTATTTTATATGCCGTACATTTTCGTTGGTCCAAAGGTTTGTAGGAAAAAAAAGCTCAAGGAAAAATCCACAGAATGAAATGTACGAAAAATCCATATAACGAAATGTAAGGTGAAAGTTATGACGATATTTTTTATACGGCATTAGATAGTTCATTTGTACTTAATGCAATAATTTATAAAAAGTTAACGCCGTACAAATCTGAAAGTTCATATTGATAAAAAAGTAATAAAAATATTAAATAAATATAATTTACATATATATCGCTTAAGGAGCAACGTTATGTTACGACATGTAGCATTTGTAGGCATATATCTACACCTGCCTATAATACTGTACTGTGTGCTAAGTAGTCGTTTTCTAGTAGTAATTTTTCTAAAAAATACTAGTTGTTTTATTTATTCACATCATTACAATGAAACAAATCAATTATATACATGTAACAATAATGTTTGAAGTATACAGTGCTAGTCAAAAGTCAGTACCCCCCTCGTATCTTTTGAACAGTTATACCTATAATAGTGAGATTTAAAGGGAGGGAATAAACGGACGTAAGCTTCTTAACTAGTCATGACAGGTGACGTAATTATGACAGATGACTTTAGAGCGCCACTGTGACAGATAATTTTAAATGGGACCTCATGGCAAGTGATACCTCGTTTGAAAGGTTTTGAAAATACCTATTCAGTCATACTAATTTTGTTTGAGTTTAAGCTAATTTTAATGAATAAATGAAATAAATTTAAAATTGTAGTTTCGCATTTAATTAATAAAAATTCAAAATTCCGCATATCATTACTTGTCAAAAAGGTTGACGTTGACGTAAAAACTACTAGAGAATTGAAAAACGTCAACATTTTGGACAAAAAACAGGTGGACATTTTTAATTTTCATTAATTAAATGCGAGACTACAATATTGTATTTATTTAATTTATTCACCAAAATCAAAATAAACTAAAACCCAAAAAAATTAGTATGACTAAATAGGTATTTTGAATACCTTTCAAACGAGGTATCACTTGCCATAAGGTCCCATTTAAAATTATCGGTCACAGTGGCTCTGTAACGTCATCTGTCACTATTATGTCACCTGTCATGACTAGTTAAGAAGCGTACGTCCGTTTATTTTCTCCCTCCAAATTTCACTATTATAGGTATAACCGTTCAAAAGATACGAGGGAAGGTACGGACTTTTGACTAGCACTGTATATTAAAAGTATACAAAACTGTTGATACTGGGATTTACAGTTTCAATTCTTGGATATTATATACCTACACACCCTTTCACTTCAGTTAGACATCATAATGATTTTATCATATTATCAATAATTGTTCTCTTCAAAAATAGTTATGTTAATACCGTACAGTATCAAATGACCATAAAGTATTACCTTGGTAGCGTCATTATCATCAACCTAAAAGATTTGGTATGCATTTAAATGTACGGCATCATTTTTTCCTAATTTATTTATCTTACTCCTATTTAAAACAAAGGATAAATGTATAAAATTGCTATATTTTATTAATCTATGAATATTTAAACTTTGGTAATATTTTAAAAAATTTCTGTTTTTTTATTTCTCTATAATTTTTTTTAGAACAGTTTCTTTTGAACGGCAATAATATATAACAATTGTATTTTACAATATAATGTTAAATAAAAAGTTGTCGTACAGAGTCAAATGATTTTTTTAGCTTTATAAATCAAGTATACCATGAAATTAGCATAAGTATTAATATACATTCAAATGAACAATAATTTTTTGACGGCATTATTTTTAATAGTACTTTTGAGTGCTAGATAATGTTTTGGAACCGAAGCCGTACTTTTTCAAATCACTCCCCGTACCACGGAAAGAGAGGGGATTGCAACCCTCGATTTTTCCCCTTGTCGCATGATTTTTGTACGGCGCTGCGAAATAATGGATTAGAAGTTGTATTACAACAGTATGAAACTGATGCCGTACAGAATCAAATGACCAAATTTATCCTGGAAATTGTCAGAAAATCAAAAAAATGTACCAACTTTGTGGCTCGCTATTTTTGTACGGCACTGCGCGCTTTCTTATGATTTTTCATGGATCTATCGATGGTAAAAATGCCGTACAAAAATATATGACCAAAATGTACCCACTCTACCTGCACTTTTGAATTCTTACCAGCACTCAGTTGGACTGCTTACAAGTGACGGCATAGTGCTGAATCTTATTATTTTATGCTCTTATATCGTCCTATATACGTTACCTGGTGGTTCATATGACCCATCCATTTTGGACATGGGCCTGTAGTCTATTCTACTTCCTACTGAGTTTTGGAACATAAATATTCTGGTGGTTACCAGGGTCCACTCTTAACACCTTTCGGATCCATCTTAATGGGGTTTCTCTTTACTACTTTTACGATATGTGGGTCCTTCTAGACTCTGTACAGTTCAAAGTTATATCCATATACCATTTATCGCATTTGCGAAGTACTTTACGCTCAAGACATTCTAGTAATTAAAAAATGAATAATCATTTCATATTTTGTGAACATCTTTTAATTTTTTTACTATTTGTAAATTTAATACTGTTTTTTATCTTAAAACATTTAAATTAATCTTTAACGTTGTGGCTGAAGTAATATTACAACTAGGTTACATTGACAGTTCTTGATGTCATTTCGGGTTGCTCTTTAATTCACTTGTCAGTTGGCCATTGAAATCCAATATGTGAGGTTTTCACCAAAAAAAGTTCCAACCACGTGGGGAGAGTCCTGTGTTGCCCTGGGTAACATCCAGGTTTATCTATTACATTCGATGAATTTTATATAAATATGTAAAACATCTTTACTATTTACATTTAAAGGGTTTTTACCCTATACATTTTGGTGGCTCAGGCATGCAAATTTTGTAAGTATGACCTCTTGTTCTTGAAAACCTCTGTCAATTTTAACTTTTATCTCATTTAATTAGGTTATACTTAATTTTAGGGCTTTTAAACACTGATGATGGATTCCTTAATCCGAAAACGTTTTGTATTTTGACCCTTATTTAGGGTATTTTAATATATACCTTTTACAAGAAACTTGGTATTTTTGTGATTTATGGTATACAGCCAGCTACAGGAAGTTTATTTTCCTCGTGAATTTTTAATTTCGTTGCAAAATGAAACTACAGCCGCATCATTATTCTAGACAATCAGAGAGTGCAGCAAGCACCTCTACCGGTTTCGAAACTTATTAGTCTTTCATCAGGAAGCATATATGCTGCTCTCTCTGACCCAATTAGGACACACCCCGGCGTGAAGTCACGGATTGCAACGAACGAAATGGCAGGGATGCCCTAGCGGCAACTGCTAGCAAAAACTAAGTTTTCAATCTAACAGCACCTAACGTTTTTAAAAATCTAAATTGAAAATATAAGGGAATAAACATCAATGGCCGCTACCTCAGTAATCTACGATTTGCGGATGACGTAATCCTGATAGCTACTGACCTACAAGAACTGCAAACCATGCTTTCAAAACTACACACAGAATATTCTAAAATAGGACTGAAAATTAATTTAAACAAAACAAAAGTCATGCACTCCGAAGAAACGATGACAATAATAAACAACAAAGTTATAGAAAAAGTTGAAGAATATATATACTTAGGACAAAAAATAATACTAAATAGGGAAATTCAAACGGAAGAAATAAAAAGAAGAAGAAAGTTAGCATGGGCAGCATTCGGCAAACTGAACTATATACTCAGAAATCAGCAAATTCAACTACATCTTAGATCTAAAGTTTTTGATGCATGCATTATTCCGATATTAACATATGGGGCACAAACATGGACAATCACAAAAAAGAATATGAACATACTCAGAGTCACTCAACACGCGATGGAAAGGCATATCACTTAAGGACAGAAAAACAAACACATGGATAAGACAGAAAACCAAAGTCACCGATGTGGTACAAAAATCACTAAAATTGAAATGGGAATACGCTGGATATGTAGCTAGAAGCGATCTTAACAAATGGCACAGAACAATTATAACCTGGAGACCATACAAAAGACCCAGAGGCAGACCTCCTATGAGATGGGCAGATGATCTGAAACGAACTGCCGGGAAAAATTGGCTACAAGTAGCGTACAACAAAAAACAATGGAAAGGAAGACTTGAAGAGGCTTATGTTCAGATGTGGACGTGAATGGCTAGACGAAGAAGAAGAAGAGCACATAAAACAACACCAAACGATGTTACTCTACATCCCACCAGATTGAAAACAATGGGAACCTTCTCTGGTAACACCTCCGAGGCTTCTACAATTTGCAAGCCATAACGGATGCTGAAACTAAGGAAGATGAGGGAATTTTACAATTTATAATTCACGTCCCATCTGCTCAGCGCGGTAAAGTTCCAACGAGAATGGTTCCCTTCGTACTCCAATCAGAGTAAATATGTAAATCAAAAATGAATAACCATTTTCAATTTCGTTGCAACACGAAACAACGGCCGCATCATTATTTTAGTCCAAACAGTCTCTGCACTCTCTGATTGGAGTACGAAGGGAACCATTCTCGTTGGAACTTTACCGCGCTGAGCAGATGGGACATGAATTATAAATTGTAAAATCCCTCATCTTCCTTAGTTTCAGCATCCGCTATGGCTTGCAAATTGTAGAAGCTTCGGAGGTGTTACCAGAGAAGGTTCCCATTGTTTTCAATCTGGTGGGATGTAGAGTAACATTCTTTTGGTGTTGTTTTATGTGATGTTAAATTGAAAACTTAAGTTTTTTTATCCTAATAATTCATCACTATACTTTGTCAATATAAAATGTTTGCCTGGACAGATGTCTTGATCTAAGTTGAGGGATCAGACTATAATAGCATCTATTTGCCAGGAAGTTTTGGACATGAGGTATTAGGTTTGCCACCAAGCTATCTACATTTGCTCGTGGTACAAGAATAACCAAGTTGGAATTGGTTTCGGCTTCAGCTTAAACAGGGGTTAAATAACAAACTCAAACCTGTCTGAAACCACACATAAAGAAGATCCTGAAATCGCACAGAAGATCTTTATGGTCGTAGTTTAAGTGGTCTATGAGTGTAGACTGTCTCTTACAATCGTACAATCATCCATATAATTTATAGACAAAATAATTGAAACAAAACAAAAAAATAAAGTGTACTTACCCGTTCCAAATAAGCCTTAACGTAGAAGTTTCCGAAGAGTACTATAAATGATATCATATACCCAATGAGTGTGTAGTGCATCCATAAGGGGAATTCACAACCCATTCTTATTCCGTTTGCACCCAGGATCAAGGCACAAGTAAATTGAATCTACAAAAAATTACACATTGAATATTTTTTTATTAGTCCATTTTATTTAACAATATGTTCCTTTAGGAACAATCAGTTAAAGTTATGACTTTTTAAGGTTATGACTTGTAGGTAAGAATTCCAATGAAAACTTTCCTTTCTAAATTATCAACTAATGTATACTAAATAGTACTACTAGTAAAATAAAGTAACACTTAAAATAGTTCTAATTTTTCTAAAATCTATTTGGAAGTCAGTTGGTTTATAACGCTTCAGTCTGCGAACTTCACCTTCAGTGTTTAATAATTCACTCAGGAAATTATTTGGATGCGCACTAAGTCTTTTTTCATACTTTTCACTGTATTTGCAGATTTCTTCTTTGATACTGGGAACTTTCACGTCTCTCTCTATTATTGCGTTGGGGACGTACCGTGGAGCGTTTACTATGGTTCTTAATGCCCTATTTTGGAAACGTTGTATGATTTCCAAGTTAGAGTTGCTGGCTGAGCCCCATAGCTGTATGCAATAAGTTAATATGGGTTTAAGTATGGCTTTGTATACCACTAATTTATTTTCACTTGACAGTCTTGAGTGTCTGCCTAGGATCCAGTACATTTGTTGAAGTTTGAGTCCAAGTAGCTTTATTTTGATGAAGATGTGTTTTCTCCATGTTAGTCTTTTATCTAAATGTATGCCCAGGTATTTGGTTTTATCTACTTGTACTAATTGTTTGTTGTTTATGAATACTGGTGGACAGCTCTCTCCTCGCATGGTAAATGTCATGTGGGTCGATTTTGCTTCATTAGCTTTTAGTTTCCATTCTTTTACTCGTTTTTATATTTTATTTAAGTGGGCTTGTAAGTTATGCGAAGCTCTTTGGGGGTCTGTGTGAGATGCGATAATACCTGTGTCATCTGCGAATGTAGCGACTGTTGTCAATCTAGTTGTAGGTAGGTCAGCAGTAAATAACAAGTATAAATAGGGACCGAGTACACTACCTTGTGCGATACCGGATTTTATTTTAAATAGTTCTGAGCGAGCATCTTGTTGATTTACTAATGAAAACAATCTGTCAGATACGATTTTATAATTAAATAATATTGATACGGAAGATTTTTCTTCAGCTTATGGAGGAGTCCTGTATGCCACACTTTGTCGAATGCTTGGCTGATATCTAGAAAAGCTGCACTACAGTACCTCTTGTTTTCTAGATCATTGCTGATATGTTTGACTATACGATGTGTTTGTTCTATTGTTCCATGTTT
Organism: Diabrotica virgifera virgifera; assembly: GCF_917563875.1. Taxonomy (NCBI): domain Eukaryota; kingdom Metazoa; phylum Arthropoda; class Insecta; order Coleoptera; family Chrysomelidae; genus Diabrotica; species Diabrotica virgifera. Next base: position 51,030,623 of record NC_065448.1, read on the forward strand.
GCTACGAACACCAAATTGATGTTTTGGAATTAATCTTGTTTCTTCTATTATTGGTTCTAATCGACGTAGAAACCTTTTTCAAATAGCTTAGATAATATAGATAAGAGACTAATGGGTCTATATGAGTTTAGTTCTTTGGGGTCTTTTCCTGGTTTTTGTAACATTATGATCTCTGCTACTTTCCACTGATTTGGAAAATGATCATACGTAAATATTGCATTAAATATATGTGTTATTGCCATGATTGTTTTCTTAGTTAGGTTTTTCAGGATTTTTCCAGTGACAAGGTCATATCCAGGAGCCCTTTTTGGATTGATTTCATTCATGATGACCATTCGGATTTCTTTAGATTAAAATTTTTTGATTGGGAGATCCATTTGAAAACGTATATCAAGAAAATTTAAGATTTCATTATTATCTTCGTCGTTTTGGTTCATGTTGTAAGGTTCAAAGACGTTGCTTAGGTGTTCAGCAAAGGCCTTTGCCTTTTCATTATTACTTCTGGCCCATGTTCCCGCAGAGTCAAAACGAATTTCGATCGCGTTTAGGATATTGTCAAATAGTCAATGGGTAACATTATGAGCATTTGCTTAATTGAAATAATTCAATATTATTTGATTACTTTGTTTTTTATAACTTTGAAATTTTTTATTATCTTGTAAATGGTAGGGAATAAAAATTTAATATTTTGCAGTTATGTATAACTTTACACACTCTATCAAAATAGCTATCAAAATGACAGTGTTGCCATTTAAGAAAATCAACGATGACGTCATATATCTAAGTTGGTACACCCTGTATAGTGTATACATTATTATTGTATGTAAAAAATTTCGATTTGAAATACTAATCGACAGGTCTCAGCATTTTTCAAAAAAATAATTAGTACATATTTGAACTATTAAATTTATTCCAAATTACAGATTCACTCTGTATGTGTAGCTATATACCACTATATGTAATATATGTAATATAATATAGTGATATATTTATGTAATATGTGTTTATGTAAATATTTTCATGTAGATATTTAATTTTATTTTATATTATTCAAGTACATAATTTTTTTTAATACTTCTTATGCCTTACCACGTCGTTTATATTCATCTGAAGTTGTTCTTTACATTTCTACTTAACTAATGTAGGACGGAATGTGGTAAGAGAGCAATGCAATGAAGGTGAATGTGACTAATTAGGATCCTTACGTTTCGCGAGGGTTTTTTAACATCAGCGCAAGAAGGGAGTAGAGTTGCTAATTATAAAAATTATTTTTAAATTGCGGTTAAAATAGTAAGAACTTGAAACAATAGATGATAATTACCTATGCTTCTTTTCATGAGCATTTTTCAGTGCGTCACAAATGATAGAAAAAAGGTAAGTCCGTGATAATATACATTTTAGTGACATGACATTTTAGTTAAATCTGACAGTTGTCAAATTTTATTTGCAATTTGGTATAAAAACAAATCAATTCTGTTTATTGCGTTTATAAAATGGTATTTTCTTTGACTTGTATAGTCTTATAAATTGTACAGATTATATTCGTAGATATACTATATAATTTGAAAATAATTTTTATTTCGATTATAGCGCCATCTATTGACAACTAGAATAAATATTATAAATGTCACCGACGAAATGTAATCACCGACGTGCGTTTTTTTCTGTTACATGCAATTTAACTCGTTAGAAAGAAATCGAAAACTATGACGCACTGAAAGATCCTCATGAGAAAAAGCATAGTAAAAGAATTTTCAGAATAGAGCTTGGATAAAAAAAACTAAGAAAGCTTTAAACAGTATGGTGCAAATACAGGGTGTTTGGTAAAGAATGGGCTATAGCTTAACCTTAGATTCCTGAGCTTAACATAGGTCGATTTAAGCAAACTTACCTTAGTACAAAAGTTGATAATAACCGAAATACAGGGTGTCAAAGTTAAACTTTTATTTTATTTATTTTTGAATATTTCCTGACAGGCATGGGACAACAACACGCAATTTGGTAACCATTTTAAATAATAATTTTAACTTCAAATATCTCGAACACTCATGACTTTATCGTTACGAATGAAGAGTATATTATTTGCAAAGTAAGTATTGGAGAATCTAAAAAATATGCTAAAATAACAGCTTCATCAGTGGCGTAGAATTTGGGAAGGGTCAACCATTCACTTTCCCCTGTCGTACGCCTCTGGTAGTAGCCAGAAACGATTATTCAACATAATTTAGTAGGGTGTACAGTGCCTACACTTTCTGGCAAGTATCACACGGATATGTCAAATTATTTTATATTATTCCTTTTTTTTTTAATAATTTATTCTTTATTTAAAACTTTAAGAACTATGTGAGCCCGATACTATAAAACTATTTGACATATCCTTATGGTAGTTGGCAGAAAGTGTAGGTACTGTCATCAAGTGTGTGTTTATTAATCAATGGTACTGTACAGTGACGGTCACTGAATAGTTTACACTTTAATTTTTACATTGTAATACTGCAAAAATAGCAGTGTCGTACGGATTTGATAAATGTCAATGTCAAAAAATTTGAAAAAGTCAATGCTTGTCAAACATTTCAGAAACGTTGAAAAATAAAATAAAACGATATCAAACTCCTCTAAAATGATTCGAATGCATTTGAGTGATGCGAAAAAAGCAAGAGCAGTTGCCAAACTCGAAGAAGGTTGGTCACTAAGGCAAGTTGCTGCAGATTTAAACATGAGCCATATGTGCATATGGAAAATCAAACAAAAATGTGTTTATCAATATTTAATATAAAATAGATTTAAAATAAAAGGGTATTTTAAAACCAGACTTCCTTATTTTCGTTATTAATACCATAATCAAGTTTATTCAAAAAGACTTCTTTTTATACTTTTCATTTTGTTAAATTTTGTAAAATATATTATTTATATTATTTTGATTTTTTAATTTTAATCAACCTATTCTAGGTACACCACTGGTAACGTCACTTTGACGTAAAAGGTGCGTTTACACGGGGTAAAAATTTAAAAAATCGGCTCCTAGATACGTAATCCTGTAAACTATTTAATGACCGCAACTGTACATTCTACTAAATTATGTAATAATTCTTTGTGGTTAATACCAGAGGCGTACGACAGGGAAAGTGAATGGTTGACCCTTCCCACATTCTAAGCCACTGACGAAATTGCTATTTTAGCATAATTTTTAGATTCTCCAATACTTTCTATGCAAATTATATACTTTTCATTCGTAACGATAAAGTCATGAGTTTTCGAGATGTTTGAAGTTAAAAATGAAAAGGCACACTTATTTCGATAAATGTATTATGCCCCTTCGTTTTTAGCTTCAAACATCTCGAAAACTAATACCTTTATCGTTACGAATGAACAGTATGTTTTTTACATAAATGTATTGGAGAATCAAAAAATTGCACTAAAATAGCAATTCCGCCAGTAGCGTAGAATTTGGGAAGGGTCAACCATTCATGTTCCCCCGTCGTACGCCTCTGGTAGTAGCCAGAAACGTTTGTTTAACATAATTTATTAGATTGTACAATACCAGCACGACTTACTAAATTTCGTGTTGCTGTCCCATGCCTGTCAGGAAATAACCAAAAATAAATAAAATAAAAATTTAACTTTGACACCCTGTATTTAGGCTATTATTAACTTTTGTACTAAGGTAAGTTAACTTAAATCGACCTATGTTAAGCTCAGGAATCTAAGGTTAAGCTATGGCCCATTCTTTACCAAACACCCTGTATATGGAATAAATTCATTACTTCGTAAGATGGCTACTTTAATGGAAAATCCCAAATCAGGTCGATTTTTATTTTTAAATTGTAAGTTTTTGGTATATACTTATATCATACTAGTGACGTCATCAATCTGGCTGTGATGACGTAATCGATGATTTTTTTAATATGAATAGGGGTCGTGTGGTAGCTCATTTGGAAAGTTACCTATTCAATTCTCTATTCAGTTATATAAACATTAACATAATTATTTATACATAGTGTCCAAAATATTTTTTTTAATTAAATTAATTGACACAAAAAGAAGAATGTATTTTATTATTCTAACTGGAAAGTAACAGAATGAAAGAATGTATGTAAATGTAATTTATTTAATTCAAAATACATTTTACTGCTGTCAAAAAACAGAAAAAAATGTTTATTTTACAAATAAATATTGCTTTTTGCTTAAACTCAATGTTCAAGCTGCTACCCACCTGTCTCTTGGCAGTTTAAACATTTATATTTATATGAATAATTTTATACTTTTTTAAATTTACTCTAAACTTTTATAATGAGAAATATTTTAAAAATAAAAAAAACTATATACCAGTTGAAGTATCTATATACTAGTAAACTATATACCAGTAATAATACATACCAGTTGAAGTATCGTTAAATATTTCTTCCACCATAAATATTGAGCAACTTTGGGACCAAATACTGAGAGTCCGTAGTAAGCATACATCAAAACATGTATTCCAGAATTGACCATGGCAGGTAAGAAGGCTGCAAATAGAAAAAAAAATCATAAATATACATATTGGTTTTAAGCGTTGATTTAAAAAATAATCTCCCAACCCAATATTAGAATTTTTGAGATAAAGAATAAAGATGTTGTTCTGATATTTTGATTATTTAGTCTTTTTCTTTTTATGGAAGCCGACTATTGTAAACGGGTCGTAGTATATTGTAGATCTTCAAGTTTTTTATGGCACTTATTTTAGGATTCTATCATCATCATCATCATCAGTAACTCGACAACCCTTTTTGGGTGCTGGCTTGTTCTAGGATTTTCCGCCATTCTGTTCTGTTCCTTGCTTTGTTCTTCCAGTGGGTAATCTCAAGTGTTTTCAGATCTTGTTCCACTTGTTCCGTGTATCTAAGTTTGGGTCTTCCCTTTGACCTTCTCCCTACTGGTGTTTGCTTCATTATGTGTTTTGGTGTTTCGGTCTCCAACATTCGTTCATCATGGCCCATCCAGCGCAGACGTCCGATCTTTATGGATGTTATGACGTAGGGTTCGTGTATGCTGCGTACAGTTCAAAATTTTATCTTCTGTGCCATACGTTATTTTCTTTCACCCCCTTATACAGGGTGTCTGCGTAACTTGGAACCATATGGGAAACTTTTTTAATATCAATTTTACGAAAAAAAGTCATTCTTTATAAAGTGCTCTGCATAGTCTAAAACCTAAGATGCAATCATCAGATATCAAATTTTGTCAACAGTATAAGAGGTATGTCAAAAAATATGAATTTCGCTCAAGAGCAAACTACCTTTATATTTTAAAATATCAAAAAATTTTATTATGAAAAGTTATTTGTCATTAAAAACCAGTGTCTGAGGATTTTTCGTTCAAACGTACCTAATAAGCTCTCATCGCTTTTCGACAGTGTCCATATCTCTGATCCATATATAAGGACCGGTTTTATCAGGGTTTTGTATATTTTGCATTTGGTTTTTCTCGTAATGTTGTTAGATCTCAGATGTTTAATTAGTCCATTATAGTATGTTTTATTAGCAATATGTATTCTTCTCTTAACTTCTTCGCTGACATTGTTATCTGTGGTAACTAGTGAACCTAGATACAGTAGAGCGTCGATTATCCGAATGTCGATCAATCGAACGACCGGTTATCCGAACTCCCGACTCCCGCGCCCCGCACTCGAGTACTGAGCAAGCGTTAGTAATTAACGCTTAAAATATCTTCAATTTTCTTCTTTTGTGCATCCAAAAATATGTTGTTGCAAAGACTGCACTTTTTTGTTTAATTGCTATTATTGCTATACAGTTATATAAATATGGTTTTTATTCACTTGTGGATAAATATGTATGACAATCTCAATATAGTTCGATTATCCGAACAAATCGGTTTTCCGAACACTCATGTCCCCAAATTAGTTCGGATAATCGACGCTCTACTGTACGTAAAAAATTTTACGCTTTCGATGATATAGTCTCCTATTGTCAGATTCTGTAGGTCTCTTTGGCCTGTAGATTTGCTGGCCTTCATTGTTTTGTGCCGCTCTTTCTATCGCATTAAATGCTTCTATCATTTTTCTTTTGCTTCTAGCTATGATATCAACATCATCTGCAAATGCCAATATTTTTACACTTTTTATTATTATTGTTCCTCTGGTATTAGGATTCTATACCAGCTCATAAAGCTCTACTAGAGCATGGTCAGCCATACAAGAACTTGTTGACAGTTTCAGGTCCTCTGGTTTATATAATGCAGCTTATATTTCAATAAAACAGACCCAATATATGCAGGTCTTCCTTTTCTGGAGAACGTCCAGTAAAACAGTCTGAGCTAATCCCAGTTTGTTGTCAGCAGTTTTTTTAGTCCTATTAGCACTAGTGTTGCCCAAAATCGGTCTTGGTCTTGCAGTCTTGGTCTTGTTCTTGCGTTTTCGCCAGACCAAGACCAAGAACAAGACCGCCTAATTTTAGCAAGACCAAGACCAAAACTTACCGTGCAAGACTTGAGCAAGAACAAGACTTAGCCTGCGAGATTCTTGCGTCTTGCAGTTAGAACTGAGGGTCGTTTTAGGGAGTATGTATATTAGTTCGGCTACATTCATACATACTTTACGAGAAACAAAAAAAAATTGTAACAAAAATTTTGAAAATTGGACTTATGTTCACTACGAACAATACCATAAACATACATAGCGATTCAAAATATACATTTAAAGAACACTTGACACATTTGACACGTACTCAGGTCATTATTACAATGTAAAAATAAAATATTTTGTACTTCCCTTCCCATCAGACGGCTTCTCTGAAATTAGTTGTCCGGGTTATAGGTCTGGATCCCGCGTATCAAAAAAAGAGTTGATTGATAGCAAGCTGAAAATTTGTTAATAGCTTAAGGGTGTCTAATCAGACAAACTTTGATATATGGAAACACTGGAACAGAGAAGTTTTAATTGTGGAACAGTGTAAAAATTTGGAACGGTCAGACCACGAAAACGTTACATGTATTTTGTCCGACAGAACTTAAAATTGATTTGTTACCCTTTCATTAAACTCTCATGTAAAAATCAGGCTGCTATTTATCACCAAATGGGCATGATAATGAGTGGAACACGTAGAACATGTCAAATGACAGGAATTATGACAGGTGATAAATTGCAATCTAATTTTTGCATGAAAGTTTAATGAAAGGGTAACAAATCAATTGGAAGTTCTGTCGGACAAAATACATGTGACGTTTTCGTGGTCTGACCGTTCCAAATTTTTAACCTGTTCCACAATTAAAACTTCCCCTGTTGCAGTGTTCCCATATATCAAAGTTTGTCCGACTAGACAGCCTTAAGTTATTAACAAATTTTCAGCTTGCTATTAATCAACTTTTTTTTCATGAGCGGGATCCAGACCTATTATGAGAATAGTCGCCTTCTAATCATAACATAACATTCTTGTTTGCGACGCCGATAATAATATCAAATATCGTATCCAAACTTTTTAAAAATATGTCACCTTGCTGATAAAAAATATACCTAATAAGTAATTAATTTTTGTCATTATTACTTTTCTAGGAATTTAAACACCACAAATTTAATCTTATCGGTATAAAGAATAGTATGTATTATGTATTGTTTTTGCTGAATGTGCTATGACCTATGCTATGAGATCACTGAGTTACAGAAAATTTGCCGAAACAGCGCGACTATTATTTAAAAGTATGATAACGAGACAAAGGAACAGTGTAAATAAAATACCGAAATTAACGATATACACTTCTTTAAAAAATTTACTCACCACCATAAAAACAGGTCGTTGTTAATGTCTTGAATTTCCTAAGCCTGTTGTTCGATTTAAGTGATTTTTTTTTTCATATGTATTGTCTTATTTTTATAAATACCGCTGTAATATTATTGTTGCTAGACAGGTCAATTATTATTGTCACTGTAGACCGGGTGTACCAATAAAAGTGTGTTTTTTCACAGAGCTCTAGCATCACGCTGTGGAATATTCTAGCATTTATAAAATACTTAAATTACAACGATAACCTCATATTTTCGCTTATATAGGACATTACATTCGCTTATATTGGATAATAAAATACACTACTACTACTATTACTATCGGTTTACAGCGTTCTTCGACGCCTTCCGACTCCTAACCGCCATTCTTCTCTGTTTAACCATAGACCTGGAGGAATTTCTCTTTCCTCCAGTTCTTTTTCAATTCCCTCCCTCCAGCTTCTTCTCGGCCTTCCTCTTTTCTTCTACCTTGTGGTGTCCATGCCAAAATCTGCTTAGGGATCCTGTCATCTGGCATTCTCTGTACATGGCCGTACCATACTAGTTGTTTTATTTTTATGTCATCAATTATTGTATGTGTGACTCCCATCATTTCTCGTATTCTCTCATTTGGTATCCGATCTCTTCTTGATTTGCCTGCTGCTCTTCTCCAGAAGTCCATTTCTGTTACTAGTAGCATTTTCTCCGTTCTTTGTTTCAGTGGCCAAACTTCACTGCCATATGTGATTATACTTTTCAGTATGCTATTGTATATGAGCTGTTTGTTCGCTTTAGATATTGTCAGGTCCCACAGAATGCCGTTCATGGATATGGATTTTCTACACTGTATTAATATAATAAAATATATAAGTTTCTAATAAACTTTATTTAGTTAGAACATAGGCACGGATCCCTTAGATCATGGGTTCAAACTCCACCCGGTATCAGTTGTCTAGATCAGTAATTCTCAATCTTTTTGAGTCATGAACCACAAAATACTTTTTATTATTTTTGTTACCAACTAACTGAAATAGGTATCTAGCTAGGTAATCTAATTAAGTATAATAATAATTGTGGTGCTGATTTTAGCTATGTTTGCGTTTTGTGTTCCACCGCAAATAATGATATGTACCACCAGTGGTACATGCACCCCAAATTGAGAACCGCTGGTCTAGATATTTATTAATTTGGCTGATCTTTACTATGGCTATGATATTCTAGCTTAAAATGTACATCTCTGTCACGTTGTTCAAATATATTTAATAGGCTAATAGGCAACTGCGAGACTTGCAAGACTCTTGCTGGAATACCAAGACCAAGACCAAGACCAAGACCGGGAGCGCAATACCAAGACCAAGACCAAGACCAGGTGTACTGGCGCAAGACCAAGACCAAGACTGTCTAAGTCTCGTATTGGTCTTGCATTTGGGCAACACTAATTAGCACATGTCCGCCCAATATTCATTTTGCCACTTTTATTTGTATCCAGGCTGTTTTCTGTTCGCAGAAGATGATTTTTGGCACTCACTGCGTCGTGTCTGGACCGAAATATTTTGTAGCTGATGCAAGTGTATCAGCTATCAGCTCTTTCGTTTCCTGCTGTGTATTCTCCGGTTACCTAAACCTATTCCAGTGTGACCATGTTATGTTCCGCCAGTCTGTAGAGTTGGCTATTTAGCTATTTGAATCTATATGATAAATTCTCTTGCACACTGAAAAAATTGCAAAAATATCTGCCTGCAATACAGAGTATATTCTTAGTGGAGGAGAAATGTTTACCCTCCTCTTTATTGGTCTGTGTACCAGCTATACCCTAAGGTCTAGGTCTTTATTCTGCCCTATCCCTTTTGTCTGCAAATATCTACTTCTTAAAGTACTTTAAACCTATATCTTGGTACCATATGGTCAAAAATCATCATCCGTTTTTTTATTTAATTTGATGGCTTTGGTAAAGACCAATTAGCCAGACAATTCTTACATTTAAATATAATATTACATAACTAGAATATATGCTATAAGTATAAAACATTTACATATATTTAACTAACATAATAAAAATATATTATACCTAGATATAATATAAGTACACATATACGTACACATAAATATATAAACACATACCTACATACATACATATATATAAACAAATAAACACACATACATATTTTTTTAATTAAAAAAAATCATCCTTCTTCACGATTATATACTGGATAAATTATTAATTTGGTAAAAGTTAATGTGTGCAATTTTATGTTTTGTGTTATAAAATGGAATTATTTGCAGAATTGCTATGGAAGACATTGTTAGCAATGTACAATTTCATTTTGGACCTCTTTGAGTGATTATATAAACAATTCAGTATATTAATATTCTTATTGAAAATTATACAGTTTAAATTAACCGGCAAGCAAATTTTGTTATTAATTACTTTACTATAAAATTTATCTGTGCTTTCACTACTTGATGGAAATCAAGTATAATGTGTGTTAAGTCTCCCAATTCACCACATAAGCATGAGGTGATCAACTAAACCAATTTTATATCTATAGCTAGGTGACATTGCATGATTTGTTCTTATTCTGTAAATAGTAATAACAAAATCCCTATTGTTTTGGTTGTGGAACCATCTTAGCCTTGGGATTTGAACTTGACATGATTTATAATTTAATCCTGTTTGTTTGCTGTCATACAGTTCTTGCCATTTATTTTGTAGCTGAATTTTAAGTGTGGCATTCAAATCAGTATATGGAGTATTATGGAATAGTAGTGGAGATAAAATACAGCCCTGTCGTACTCCTCGTTCTATTGCAATTTTATCAGTTAACTGGTCTTCTATTTTGATTTTGGCCGTTTGATTGTAATACGTGTTTCTGATAATTCTCAGATCTTTCTTGTAAATTCCAATTTCTTGCATTAGAGTTATTAATTTGTCATGTTTTTACTCTGTCAAATGCTGTCTGGTAATCTATAAAGCACACGTATATATCACAATTTACACCCCTGCATCTCTCAAATAGCATTTTTACAGCAAAAAAGCCTCCCATCATGGCACATAATGTATTATATTAAAACATCAAACAACAGAATTATACTTACTAGAACCACTGGGCACCCATTTAATTCCAATCCACCAAAAGGCGAACATAGTAGAATGATGGTACACATGTAAGAACGACAGTTGATTGTTCTTTTTTCTTAATATAAAGAAAAGAGTATCACAGAATTCTAAAAGTTTAGAAAAATAGTACCACCAAACTGCATCTGCAATCTAAAAATTAAAAATCACAATTTAGATTAGAAAAAATAGAATTATTGTATTCTAAATATTAAGTTAAAACTGCTGAATTACAATATTTAATACAAAATATCCAGGAAGCCAGCATGAGTGACGCAATAAGGAAAATGTTTAATTACTTGTTGAACCAATTACTCGAATAAATACATTTTTGGATCAGGTTTATACATGAGTATCATTCATTATTCTATTATTCAACTGAAAGGTTTTCTATTTTTAGTTATTCTGTTAAAAATGACAGTTTTGTCTTGGAGCCTTCCGTTTCAGTCCAACAGAAGTCCTTCTCTATGGCTCATTCGAGAAAATTTTCTCCTGTCATATGCTGCTGCGATTTCTTCTAACCCATCCAACCCAGTATATCCTTTACTTAATTCATCACATCAACCCCATAAAAACCCACGATATAACTTAATTATTCCTCTTTTTCCTAGGCTTCTACAGTCGTTGAACTTTTCAGAGCAACCGTCTCCAAAGTCCAAATAGCTATGATGATTGCCGACCTCCGTCGCGGAGATGGCACTTGAAGAAGAAGATTTGTCTGAAACCAGAACTCTACCACTCTACAATAACGCCTATTTGCCCAACATACTCCCACATCATGGTATTTTCGTCACCAAATTTAACAAAAAAGATACCAGTATTAATACATTAATAAATAATAATTGTCTTTCTAGAGCTGATCAACAAGAACATAGTTATAACATAGTTCTTTATACTGACGCTTCAAAGATTGAAAGTAGAGTTGGATATTCTGTAATCATTATACAACCGCCTATCGAACTCTATAAAATTTCTCGTTGCGGTACTAGCTATCTGACGTACATATTTTCAAATACGCTCAACAACATTAGTCGGAGAGATAGAAGCGGATTTTGTGCGTGATAAGTAATATGGAAAAACTATACGGGGATATGTTGAATTAGTTGTGTACATGACTTTCACCAACGGCCGGAAACTAAAGTGGGGGCCGAGGGTAGTTATAAGGGGTCAAAGTCGCGGATTTTATTATTTCTTTTATGACGCTCATGATCGAGATAGTGCACCAAAACCCATCCAACCCAGTATATCCTTTACTTAATTCATCACATCAACCCCATAAAAACCCACGATATAACTTAATTATTCATCTTTTTCCTAGGCTTCTACAGTCGTTGAACTATTCAGAGCAACCGTCTCCAAAGTCCAAATAGCTATGATGATTGCCGAGCTCCGTCGCGGAGATGGCACTTGAAGAAGAAGAAGATTTGTCTGAAACCAGAACTCTACCACTCTACAATAACGCCTATTTGCCCAACATACTCCCACATCATGGTATTTTCGTCACCAAATTTAACAAAAAAGATACCAGTATTAATACATTAATAAATAATAATTGTCTTTCTAGAGCTGATCAACAAGAACATAGTTATAACATAGTTCTTTATACTGACGCTTCAAAGATTGAAAGTAGAGTTGGATATTCTGTAATCATTATACAACCGCCTATCGAACTCTATAAAATTTCTCGTTGCGGTACCTATCTGACGTACATATTTTCAAATACGCTCAACAACATTAGTCGGAGAGATAGAAGCGGATTTTGTGCGTGATAAGTAATATGGAAAAACTATACGGGGATATGTTGAATTAGTTGTGTACATGACTTTCACCAACGGCCGGAAACTAAAGTGGGGGCCGAGGGTAGTTATAAGGGGTCAAAGTCGCGGATTTTATTATTTCTTTTATGACGCTCATGATCGAGATAGTGCACCAAAATTTGGGAATAGGTAGGTCTTGACGTAACTAAGTAAAATCTCTAGGGGCGGAACGCTGCGTGGCCGACAAAGGGGTGGGGGTAGGGGTGAATATAAAAAATATAAAGGGTTTTGTGCGACGTTCGTGATAGAGATAGTGGACCAAAATTTGGGAATAAGTAGATCATGACATTACTAAGTAAAATCCCCAAAGCCGGAAACCAGAGTTGGGGATAAGAGTAGTTATAAGGGGTCAAAGTCGCCGTTTTTATTATTTTTTTTTGTGACGCTCATGATCGAGAGAGTGCACCAAAATTTGGGAATAAGTAGGTCATGACGTAACTAAGTAAAATCTCCAGAGGTGGCACTCTGCGTGGCCGACAAAGGGGTAGGGCAGGGGTGAATACAAAAAATATAAGGGGTTTTTTTGCGACGTTCGTGATTGACAGAGTGCACCAATATTTGGGAATAAGTAGACCATGACATAACTAAGTAAAATCCTCAGAGCCGGAAACCAGAGTTGGGCATGAGGGTAGCTATAAAGGGTCAAATTCGCCGTTTTTATTATTTTTTTTGTGACGCTCATAATCGAGATAGTGCACCAAAATTCGGGAATAAGTAGGTCATGAGGTAAATAAGTACAATCTTCAGGGGTGGAACGCTGCTTGGCTGATAAAGGAGTAGGGGTAGGTGTGAATATAAAAAATATAAGGGTTTTTTTGCGACGTGCTAGATTGAGATATAGTGAATATAAAAAATATAAAGGGTTTTGTGCGACGTTCGTGATAGAGATAGTGCACCAAAATTTGGGAATAAGTAGACCATGACTTAGCTAAGTAAAATCCCCAGAGCCGGAAACCAGAGTTGGGGATGAGGGTAGTTTTAAGGGGTCAAAGTCGCAGTGTGTATTATTTTTTTTTGTGACCCGGCACAACATTTGTCCCCCACGCAGCGTTCCGCCCCTGAAGATTTCACTTAGTTACGTCATAACCTACTTACTCCCAAATTTTGGTACACAATCTCCATCATGAGCGCCACAAAAAAAAAATAAAAACCGCGACTTTTACCCCTTATAACTACACTCGTCCGCCACTCTGGTTTCCGCCTCTGGGGATATTACTTAGTTATGTCATGGTATACTTATTTCCAAATTTTGGTGCACTACCTCAATCACGAACGTCGCAAAAAACCCCTTATATTTTTTTATATTCACCCCTGCCCCACCCCTGCCCCACCCCTTTGTCGACCACGCAGCGTTCCACTCCTGGAGATTTTACTTAGTTACGTCATGACCTACACTTATTCCCAAATTTTGGCGCGCTATCTCGATCATGAGCGTCGCAAAAAAATAATAAAAAACGGAATTTTCACCCCTTATAACTACCTTCCTTCCCCACTCTGGTTTCCGGCTCTGGGGATTTTAATTATTTATGTCATGGTCTACTTATACCCAAATTTTGGTGCACTATCTCAAACACGAACGTCGCCAAAAACCCGTTATATTTTTTATATTCACCCCTACCCCCACCACTTTGTCGGCCACGCAGCGTTGAGCCCCTATAGATTTTACTTAGGTACGTCATGACCTACTTATTCCCAAATTTTGGTGCACTGATTCACTTTCCTCTATAATCTCCTATAATACTCTATCCACCAACCATCCTCTTGTCCAATATGTTCATGACATTTTTCTTCTTCTTCTTACGGTGCCGTATCATTAAGGACGTTGGCCATTACATTTGCATATTTAATCCTATTTACAGCCGCCCTGAATAGTTCTTGGAGAATATCACAAGGAAAAATTCCTGTACTGGCTGTATACCATAAATCGCAAGAAATAAAAACCTTATCTTGTAAAAGGTATATTTAAAATCCCTAAAAAGGGATGTATCACAACAAAACGTTTTCGGAATCAATATTATCATCATTGTTATCACAGGTTTACATGCGTTAAGCCACCAAAATATACGGGTAAAAACTCTTAAATTGGTTTTAAACAGTTGGGGTTACATTATATTATCCGATTTTAAAGGATGTTAAAAATATTTCCAGATTAACCCCTGGCATCACATGACATCAACCATATTGGTTGGGAAATTGTAGGTAGAACCTTACATGGCAGAGTTTAGGTGACAACTCTGTCACCTAAACTCTGCCATGTAAGGTTGAATCTCTGAATAATTTAAAGCATACAAAATAAGTCGAGGATAAGTCGGAAATTGAAATTTACTAAACGCAACAGCAAGTCACTTACTGTCACTTGCTGTTGCGTTTAGTAAATTTCAATTTCCGACTTATCATCGACTTATTTCGTATGCTTTAAATGATGACGCACGGGTAAAGATTCAGGAACTCAACTGTATGTATGTGTGTGGAAAAGTTACAACGATCTGAATTTTTGTTTCTGTGTTGCAAGAGGGGGTCAGGGACGATTCAGAACCGGTGTAGTTTGTGACTTTTGACCACCCATAAGCCAGCAAGAGAACTGGGTAGGTACAAAATGGCATATTTTTTGGGAGTATATATCTTAGGTTCAAAGAGAGACAGAAAAACGGCAGATACACCAAATAAATAGCGTTGAGTAAGCTTTGAAATGGTGCCTAATTGGTCAGGATCGGACATACACACGGCTCAGTATAGCCAAAAACACTGAAAAATTTAATTTTGAAAATTTTGGTTGTTCGACAATTACTCAAAATTTCAACCTACGAATTGTGCCAATAACTGAGCATTTGTAGGAGGACTTTAGGCGTGTCTAACTGTAAATGCCTTATATCTAGGAAAATTCGAATTTTTAAGTTATAGGCCTCATAAATATGACCAAATCCAGTTCCTATGGGAAAAAACCGTTTTTAAAGCTCACTAAATCCTATAAAACCTTCAGTTATCATATTTGACCGTAGATGCATCAGACACTACTTGTCAATACCCTTTTTAACTCATGTTTAGTGATCAAAATTGGTTAAGCCATATATAGGGTTATGCAGATAACTGGCCTATTAGAAATATCTCGAGAACTAAGGCAACAGAATCATGAAAATTGGAATAAAGGGGTTTTAAAGGATGATATATTAAATGAAAATATTTTCATTTCTTTGCAACTTCCGGTTATACCGGAAGTTGCTTATAACTTCGTTTTTTTAAATGAGACACTCTGTGTATTTTTACATTTTTGGATTCTCCTCAATATCTTCTTCCTTAAAATATGAGGTTTTGTAATATTATACAGGGTATTTTAACAGATATTTACGTTTTTTTATTAATTTCGTAGCAATTTTCACACCCTGTAGAATTGTAATAGTTTGACATTAAAAACTCTGCTTACGTTCAGGTGATTTTTAATATAGTCTATTATTATTAAGAATGATTAGTATAGCTAATTTTGAAATTTTAGTATACAGGGTTGGTCGAAACTCGCAATGAATATTTTCTGAGTTTTCTTAAATGGTGTCTCTAAATACAGAGTGTAACACCCTGTATTTTAGTATTGTAATGAAATCATATTTCATAGTACTTTTTTATTTTATAAGTATTCCCTATACCTAACTGCTTTAATCTGTGAGGTAAAGGTGATTCAAGCTAAACATTAACTGCAACAAAAAATACGTAAAATTTTATTAGGTTGGCCGTGAAAATATTCAATCACAAATAATTTTCCAGAAATAAATACATATTAATCCAGACTGATCGTTAAAATTACCAATAATGGTTTAGCTATCAAAATACCTACGTAGTTAAAATTGTTGGGCCGATTAACAATTAAGCAAAAATTAAAGCAGTTAGGTATAGGGAATGCTTAAGAAATAAAAAAATACCATAAAATATCATTTCATTACAATACTAAAATACAGAATGTTCCATTTAAGAAAACTCAGAAAATACTCATTCCGAGTTTCGACCAACCCTGTATACCAAAATTAAAAATTTAGCTATACTAATAATTGTTAACAATAGTAGACTATATTAAAAATCATTTGAACCTAAGTAAGTTTTAGATGTCAAACTACTACAATTCTACAGGGTGTGAATATTGCTACGAAATTAATAAAAAAACGTAATTATCTTTTAAAATACCATGTATAACATTACAAAACCTCATATTTTACTGTAAAAATATACAGGGTGTCACATTAAAAAAAAACGAAGTTATAAGCAACTTCCGGTATAACCGGAAGTAGCAAATAGATGAAAATATTTTCATTATACAGATGACTCTTCAAAACCCCTTAATTTAAATTTTCATGATTCTGTTGCCTTTAGTTCTCGAGATATTTCTAATAGGACCTTTATTTGCCTCACCCTGTATACTAAATTCGCTCTATCGAGATTCGCTTTGACACTGACGTTAGTAATTTCTTTTTTGGAAAGTTCAGTTGTCAGAAATGACTGGAAATTACTGCACAACCAACGCACCTGCTCATAGCCAATATTATTAATAGTAAACTGACATAAAAATAACATAAACCTTACGCCAATCAATAATTATTTATTTACACCATTATAATGTATTGATAACAAATGAGAAACTCAATTTTTTGCATCCCACATGTTGGGAAGTTAAATACCTTACCTTAGGGCATTATTCCTGTTGCCATTTGCCCATCACAAGGCATTTTAAGTAAATATGCATCTGTAAAGCATAAATTTTATATTTGAAGGGTTATTACCCCTATATTTCTTTGGTGACTCAGCTAGCATCCAGACTGTGAGTATAACCGCTTGTTTTAAACCTTAGTCAGAATTTAAATATCAATTTTACATTAATAAAATAGGTTATACTTACTTTTAGGTCTTACACTGATGATGATTTTGTAATAAAATCGAAAACGTTTTGTTCTGATGTAGCCCTTTAGGGATTTTAATAAATTTTATACCTTTTACAAAGATTTTATTCCAAATGAGAAAATTATTTATTGTACAAAATAAAAATATTTTGTAGAAATAAACTCCACAAAATTTTATGAGATTAGTAGACACTCCCACTATTTCTAATAATTCTTCTTTTTTTAATGAAAGATTAAGTTGATTTTAGCAGTTAATAGTGCGAGGTAGGAATTTTTGTGTTGTATGTTTCCTATTCCAAATGTGTCAAAGTGAATCTCGGTAGAGCGAATTCAGTATAGAAGTTATCGAGCTCCAAACTATAATCCATTTAACCATTATCACCGAAATGTTCTAGTTGTAGTGCTTACGACACTAAATTTGATCGGGCAAGACGAGTTCATTTTGTCAGCCATCACAATATTTTTTTCAATATATTTCGAATAGAAAAAATCTAGTGTGTATTCGATGCACACAAATAATTATATTGAAAATTCCACACCTGTAATTTTGAACCAATCAAAATACGTTATTTTGACAGATCACCATGGCAACGGAGGTATTTTATCGGAAATTTTTTGCTCGTGGGGTACCCAACAGCGAATTATAGTGGAAATTTTTTGACGTTTACAATAACAGAACATTTTTGACAGACTGGTTTTATTTGTTTACATAATTTAGTTTTGATTCATTTTAGTTACAAAGCTAAGATGTTTTCTATATTCTTCGGACACCTGCTCTCTTCTTAATGGCGAAAATGCAGGACTTTGAATGTTTTCAATTAAGTTTCTATGTCTAATAAAATATATATAATATTTAGACACTAATTTATTTACCTTTTTCCCATTAAGTACTTTCAATTTTGCGTAGTTTAGTTTTAAAAACGCCAAAAAATAATTTTCTGTCACTTGTAGTTACTCAAAACTTATGTAAAATTGAAGAATATACTATTTTCTATCTTGAAATGGTATTCCCATGCAACTACAATGAGTAGAAATTACGAATTTGAAAGCCTAAATAATTGCTGACAAAGCTATGGCGCGCTGTTAATCTGTTCATGCAGCTTTGGATTTTCAAATGCAAATTTGGTGTGGAATTTTCTTACCGAATACCACGCGAAGTCAAATTAATATCCGGAAATTTTTTTTTGATCATGAATATTTTTAGAAAATTTCCCTCGTCTGCGACTCGGGAAATTTTCAAAATATTCATGATCTCAAAAAAATTTCCGGAAATAATTTGACCTCTAGTGGTATTACTAGTGAAAACAAAGTATTGGGATGGCTGGGATGTGAACTCGGATTGGCCTATCACAAGTTTAGTGTCGTAACCACTAGATCATTTGGACGATAATGAGACAAGGTGACACTTTATAATGCTTAACGTGTAATCGAGAAACATTACATGAAAGTTCATCGATCCGTCCAATGGCACTACAGCCCAAATCGAGCCTTGGCCTCCTTCAACAAGCTTCTCCAATCATTTCGATTTACCGCTGTTCTTTTCCATGAACGCGTTCCCAGGAAGTTCCTGGCATCCTCATCGACTTCGTCTTCTTATCTCTTTTTAGGTCTTCCAACAGGTCTTCTTCCCTGCATTCTTGCATTCAGCAAGAAAGTTCATACATTTACCTAATTTATAAAAACTTGGAAAAACTCCTGAGAATAAAAAACCGCTACACGCCGTAAAAATGAGTGACGCACACAATATTGCAGCTACAAAAGATCTGATATGAATATTCCGTGGCGCCAAAATGTATTTTCATTTTGATTAAAAATAAAAGTATAATTTTATTCTGAAAGATTTTTTCATTTTTTGCTAAATTTGGAGTAAAACACGCCACAAAAAGCTTGAAAATGCAAACTGTATCAAAGTTACTCTTTTGTGGGGCGTTTTGCCACATATTTAGCAAATATAATGGAAAAATCTTTCAAAATAAAACTAGAATTTTATTTTCCATCAACATGAAATAGTACGTTCTTTAAAGGTAAAATATTGCAAAACCTCTAAATTTTAAAGAACCGATTGGATTGACATGAAATTTGGCATAGACATAGACAAGTCAAAGAAATTAAGTGATATTGTGCCGATGTGTGCTTTTGCCCTAGGGGTGAGTTTCACCCCCTTTTGGGGATGAAAAATATATGTTCGAAATAAGTCCGGAAATAGATAAAATGACTAATTAATTCTAAGCAACTTCTGTTCTATAAAGTTTTTTCACCAAGTTAATACTTTTTGAGTTATTTGCGAGGGAATACGTTAATTTTTCTACAAAATAACCACGTTTTCAGACGGTTTTTCGCAAATAAATCAAAAAGTAAGTATTTGGTCGAAAAAAAATTCGTATCAAAAATATAGCACGTAAAAAAGTAAAAAACATGGTGTATATATTAGGTCACTATACCTAGTAGAAGCAGAGTTATAGCTAGACTTAGGCAAATATGCAAATTGCATATTTTGCATATAATGCATAAAAAACCCAAAAATTTCCAATTTTGCATATTTTTATATAAGTGTGCATTAAGTGCATATAATTTTAAATTTTGATTGTAACTATACATACCTATATTTTGATATTACTGTAACAAGTACCTTGGAAATCTCAATATTTAATTTTATTTTATAATCTCTTGGTACATATTCAAATTTTGTGTACCTGAATGTAGTAACTAATAAAAGAGCGGCTTATTATTATGTACACAGTTTTGTCACGTTTTGGTTACAAATGTTCCAAAATCAGCCAGTTTATATCTCTAGGTAAAATTTTTTATTTTGACGGCCCATTTCGCTTTTGTTGTAAAATATCTTCGTAATTGTGAATAATTATTGTGCTTTGAAAATGCTGCAAATAAACAGTTCAGTGTCGTGGTATCATTCATAAAATCAAACTGTAGTTTTGTTCAGAAAACTATTACTCAATTAGAATCCTCCAAATAATCATCATTGTTAGACAGTACATTTTAAATAAAAGAATTTGAGTCATTATTTCAAAACGTTAAAAGTAATAGGTACATATTGGATAGGAAATTTTTCCAAAATTTAAAGCAACCATGGAAAAAAAACAGTGGTTATTGCCAGATTCTTTCTCAAGTGGTTCAAGTATTACTAGATGGGACTTTTTCGAAGCACTTAGTATTTACAACCAACTATTATCGTAAATTTGAACAATGCCCCAATTACATCAGTTAATATCGAAAGAAGTTTTTCTATGTAATCAGATAGAAGCCATAAGTATTTGTTAGAAAATTTTGAACAGCATTTTGATAATTATTTATTGTTACCACAATTCGAAATAATATCAATTATTTATTTGTTAAAATACTTAAATACTTAAATATTTAATTAATTAGCTTAGTTATTAAAACATATACATGTTACTTAATACACCATGTGGAGATATTATAAATATGTTTGTAAATAAAAAAATACTGTAAATATATATTTTTAGTTACATGCATATTTTCTAGATAAACGTGCATGTTTTTGGGTAAAATACTGCATATTTATGCGCATAGGTCATACCTTTTTATTTGCATATTTGCCTAAATCTAGTTATAGCTAATGAAAAATAGGTTCATATTCGTCAAATTCCAAATATCGAATATTTTAACGTGCCGTAACCAAAAAACAAAGCACTTATTTGGGGAAAATTCATTTTAACTTTTTTAAAGTGTTTAAAAAAAATGGTTATTTTTGTTTTAAAAAAAATTTTTAGCTTCAAAAGTAAACAAGTTGCGCTCAAAATAAAGTTGGTCCCTTTTTTTTTGGTAAGAAATCGGGAAAATCACCCCCTAATTAGCATTTCAAATGAACTTAATTGTTACCAATTCACAAGTTTTTTACTCGAGTTTGTATTGATCATATGATCTGTAAGTTTCATCGGTTCAAAGTGCGTATTTTTGAAAGAGCTGTAGTTAAAAGGGCTTGAACGACTCACTTATCACGAGTGTATGCAAATTTAGCAAACACCGAATCTTAACCAATTTTTGTCTTACAGAAAAACAAAAGAATACAAAATATTCAGAAATGTAAAGCCGACTTTTTTATTGTTTAAAATTTTTGGTATCTCTAACAATTTTTGAGTTATTTTGAAAAAAAAATTTTTTTCAAATTTAAAATTTTTAAAAATTTTATTTTCAAACCAAATTTTATCAAAAATAAGCACTTTGAATCGATGAGACTTACAGATTTTATAAACACAACATAAGTAAAGTAACTTGAGAAGCGGTAACAATTAATTTCATTTAAGTTGCTAATTGGGGAGTGATCTTCCTGATTTTTTTTTGCCAAAACAAAAGGGACCAACTTTATTTTGAACGTAACTTGCTTAAATTTGATGCTAGAAACTTTTTATAAAAACAGAAATAAAGCTTTTTTTAAACACTTTAAAAAAGTTGAAAGGTTTTTCTCCAAGAGTGCTTCATTATTTGAATATTTAACATTGAATTATTCTATTTGGATTTTTTCGAATATGAACCTATTTTTCATTAGCTTTTTTCCGTTTAACCGTTTTTTCACTTTTTTATAGGCTATATAGTTTTGCTAAGAATATTTTTTTCGACAAAATGCTTACGTTTTGAGTTATTTGCGAAAAACCGTCTAAAAACGTGGTTATTTTGTTCAAAAATGAACATATTCACTTGCAAATAACTCGAAATGTATTGATTTGGTGAAAAAACTCTATAGAACAAAAAATGCTTAAAATTAGTCAGTTTATCCATTTCGGGACTTATCTTAGACATATATTTTTTCACCCCCGAGATGGGGTGAAATTCACCCCTAGGGCAAAAGCAAACATTGGCACAAGCGGTTCTTTAAAATTTACAGCAAAAACCATGAAAGAATGTACTAAAAATACATTTTCGCGCCACGTAATATTCATATCAGCTCTTTTGTAGCTGGAATATTATGTGCGCCACTCATTTTTATGGCGTTTTGCGGTTTGTTATTCTTGTTAATATTACACAGGCCTACAGTGTTTTTGGTGCCGAAGTATTTAAAGCTGATTTTGGGTATATTTGGGGTGCTGATTCCGAATATGGCCTTAGTTTTGCTGTATCAGCTCTAGTTTTCAAGATAACGTAGATCATGCCAGCTTTTATGCATTAAAATTCGAATATGCTGATATGAATATATTAAATTAAAATAAAAACCAAACAATTAAAAAATACGTATATTTTAAGCCATTTCATCATCATCATCATCCTCCTCCAGCCCTTTGCGTCCACTTCTGGACATAGGCCTCCCTCATTTTTGTCAATTGTGCTCCATTTTGAGCATTTTGCATCCAATTTCTTGACATTTTCTTGAGATCGTCAGTCCAACGAGTAGGGGGTCTTCCTCTACTTCTTTTGTCTAATTTCGGCCTCCACTCAAGTAATCTCTTCGTCTACCTCCAATCACTGATTCGGGCGACGTGCCCGGCCCAGTTCCATTTCAGGGTGGCAATTCGGGAAATTACATCGGTAACTCATGTTCTTAGTCTAAGTCTTAATTTCCAACTCGGTCACGAAGCGATATACTCAGCATTGACCTTTCCAGTTTCCTCTGAGCTATTGGCAGCATTTTAGAAGTTGTAGCTATCAATGTCAAAGTTTCGGCACCATAAGTCACCACAGCTTGCTTCAGCTACATACTACCTAAATGAAAATGAATACACGAACCCTGTACCACTAAACAGGGGAGTCAAACAGGGAGACACTCTATCACCCAAACTGTTCACCTTAGTTTTGGAGGACGTTTTTAAAAATCTAAATTGGAAATATAAGGGAATAAACATCATTGGCCGCTATCTCAGTAATCTACGATTTGCGGATGACATAATCCTGATAGCTACTGACCTACAAGAACTGCAAACCATGCTTTCAGAACTACACACAGAATCTTCTAAAATAGGACTGAAAATGAATTTAAACAAAACAAAAGTCATGCACTCCGAAGAAAGGATGACAATAATAAACAACAAAATTATAGAAAAAGTTGAAGAATATATATACTTAGGACAAAAAATAATACTAAATAGGGAAATTCAAACGGAAGAAATAAAAAGAAGAAGAAAGTTAGCATGGGCAGCATTCGGCAAACTGAACTATATACTCAGAAATCAGCAAATTCAACTACATCTTAGATCTAAAGTTTTTGATGCATGCATTATTCCGATATTAACATATGGGGCACAAACATGGACAATCACAAAAAAGAATATGAACATACTCAGAGTCACTCAACACGCGATGGAAAGAGCAATGCTTGGCATATCACTTAAGGACAGAAAAAGAAACACATGGATAAGACAGAAAACCAAAGTCACCGATGTGGTACAAAAATCGCTAAAATTGAAATGGGAATACGCTGGACATGTAGCTAGGAGCGATCTTAACAAATGGCAGAGAAGAATTCTAACCTGGAGACCATACGAACACAAAAGACCCAGAGGCAGACCTCCTATGAGATGGACAGATGATCTGAAACGAACTGCCGGGAAAAATTGGCTACAAGTAG
Organism: Diabrotica virgifera virgifera; assembly: GCF_917563875.1. Classification (NCBI taxonomy): domain Eukaryota; kingdom Metazoa; phylum Arthropoda; class Insecta; order Coleoptera; family Chrysomelidae; genus Diabrotica; species Diabrotica virgifera. Next base: position 51,054,726 of record NC_065448.1, read on the forward strand.
CGTACAACAAAAAACAATGGAAAGGAAGACTTGAAGAGGCTTATGTTCAGATGTGGACGTGAATTGCTAGACGAAGAAGAAGAAGAAGGAGAAAGTCACCACAGGCAACACACATTGGTCACATGTTTACGTTTTAAAGAAATTGGTATATCGCTTTTGAAGATGTCTTTGAGTTTTCCATAGGCTGCCCATGCCCCGTCTTCCTTGGTAGCGGTCCTCAATGGTTTTTATCTCTTGGTGAAGTCTCTCACCTTGCTCATTACTTGTGTCATCTAAGTTTTCAGCAAAACGGTACAGGTGGCTGTGAAGATAGTTGACTTTGATGCTCATATTCCATCCAAGTGATTGGAAGTCATTCAGCAAACGGTTTACCAGCTCAGCATAGTTTTCACTTTTGTGATTTCCCAGAAAATTTTTCATAATATCCACAAATGAAAGCCGAGCCTTTTTCTCTACTTCATTCATTGACCCCACAAAAGCCGGATCCTCTGTAAGAAGTCTGATCTGTGGTCCATCAAAGATTCCAGCTTTAAGTTTTTCCACACGTATCTGGGGAAGCTTTCTTCCTATGTAGGCGAAGCATGGTCAATGGGCTATGAGCCATTATTAGATGGAGGCTGAATGGGTTTACAAGTGGTAAATCTATCATTTTAAAAGTTTAAAAATACTCTCCAAGGTGTTTTATTTCCTTATAAAATAGTAATGTAACGATAATAAAGTATTATTTCTTGCATAAATAAGGCATAATAGAGTGAGGACAACAAATATATACTGAGGAATAAGTTTAATTAACAATGTTCATTCCTTTGAATAGCACATTCTTCATTATCTCAAATATTAAAGCTCTAATTTCGGATTTTGCCATATCCATAAAACTAGAGCTGATACAAAAAAACGAAATCCGTATTTCGATTTATCACCCCTAATATAGTAAAAATCAGCTTAAGGATTCACGGCACCAAAACAAATTTTTTTTCTGTAGGCCTGTGTTATACACCATGTAAGCTGTAAACTGTAAATCGTGCTAATGACCATAGATGTCACACGTACGTCAATTTCAATAAATAAATAAATACATAATAGATTTATCTTCTCTTCGTCTCATAGTAGCAGATCTATATTTACAAGATTACTATTTAATTAAATAATTTATTACCTATAAAATCACACATACCTGCATTTCATCAGCTGTGTATTTCTGTCTGCAAGGTTCACAGAAGTAATTATATTTCAAGCGGAATGAAGCAGTAAATAGCTGGAAAAAATAATGATTTTAAATTAATTTAAATCAAAATAAATTATCTTTTTATGACTATTTTAAAACTTCGTATAGTTATTAATAAAATAAATTTTATTTTATTAAAAATAAAATAGACAACAGTGGATTGAATTGGGGGAGGCCTATGTCCAAAGTTGGATTACTGAAGGCTGAAGAAGCGTTCATTTTATTTCAGGGTCATAGGGGGCAAATGCCCCCCTGACCCTGTCAAATGACGCTCCTGCTTTCACCCAGGAGTTTCGTTTACATAATATGAGATAGAAGAGATAAATAATTTATCTATTCTATCTCATATTATGTATAAGTTTTTATTATAAGTTTTTAGTTTGTGAAAACTGTCATTATGGATAGCAGTGCGTGAAGGATTTAAAGTGTGCGTTAAGTAACAATGTATTTTAAATGGGATTTATTTTTTCGCACTGTTTTTTGGCACCCTTTTATATAAACAAATATCCTTAACTTTCGCGTTGTCATGGTGATGACATGTGAGCAATAATTTACAACAAAAGTTTTGACAGTTTTGTGGTTTGAAAGAAGTTAGAATTTTTAAATGTCAAAGTTCTATAAATTGTAGAATGGAAATGAATTCCAGTGACGAAGAGTTACAGTTTTTTTTATCTGTTTATCGTAGATAAAATATTGTATGAAACTGTGCGTGAAGTACTTTTTGCGAACTTACGCGATGTATAGTACTAGCTCCGCTGTCGCTCGTGCTCTAAACATCGCGCGCGTTCGCAAAAAGCATACTTCACGAACTGTTTCATAAATAACTATTGTTGTCGATTGTGAAATTTAGGTTGTTACATTGAAAAACATCTAATACAGGCACAAAGGACTCTCACAAAAAAAAACACATTACAAAAATTGACCATGGTAAGGTCAAAAAACATTACCATCTGAAGCGGACGTTGGCAGCATGCAGTATGTTAGTTATCAGGTTTTCATGATTATTTTAGGTTTTTGATATTCCCATAAATTTAGTTTCTCGATGGTTATTGATAGTCCTTAGTCTTCTCCATTATCCTCCCTCCACTATATTGTTCATTAGCCTCTGGAGGTCGTAAAGAATATCCACCAGGAGACGGGGTACACCCTGGGCACCAGGTAGCACCTAACACCACCGTCGTTATCATATTCGTGTCCAACGATCTCAAAAACCTTCTAGTAATGACTATCGACTGATTTAGAATGAAATTGGGTAGCCCCTGGGCTACCCTGGGCACCAGGTAGCTCTAACACCTTCGTCGTTATCATAAATTCGTGTTGAACGACCTCAAAAACCTCCGAGTAATGATTGTCGACTGATTTAGAATAAAATTAACATATATCTCCAGGATACGAGGTCCCGCGTGAGTATCAAGTGGCCCTAGCATCATCGTCGTTATCATATTCGTGAGTAGCAACCTTAAAGACCCCCGAGTAATGACTGTCGACTGATTTAGAATGAAATCAACATGAAATTCCAGGAGATGCAATTTTTTTTATTTTCTATGTGCTTTGGTAATGCATGTTCCTTATGCACAAAATTCAGTTTTCATTTTACCGCCATGAATTTTGTTTACAAACATTTTCTGCCACTTTTCCGAATCGAATACAAAAAAATTCATAGCGATTCATCCTGCTGCGGAAAATTGGTAAGTTTAGTGCTTTTTAGTGCTTCATTGCCTATAAGTGAAGCTGCAAACCAAAGAAACATGAAACGTAAAACATGAAACGTAAAACATGAAACATGAAACGCGAATTTCATGAAAACAAAACACTGCTAAACAAATAGAAGTCCACCTACCAATGAAACGAGTGTGATTCATGCTCGTGAAACATTTTTATCTTCGGGAAACCGCACACCAAAGAAACATTAAATGTGAAACATGAAACATAAAACGTGAAACACTTTTCATGAAAATAAAACATTGCTAAACAGACGTTTGCCCATCTATGAAACGAGTGTGATTCATGCCTATAAAACATTTTTATCTTATTGAAACCTGTTTCATGAAATAGGTCTTGTTCTATTTTTCGGTTTCAGTTTCATTGTTTTGTACAATTAATTACGTGCGTAAAATGAATGCCGTAATAGCAAGAAAATATCGTTTTTCTGTAAACCAGGACCCACAATAAAACAATGTAAATGTTTGAATACTCCTTTTATAAAATTATTGAAGTTTGGCAAGATGATTATTTAATTCGTTTGTAACCAAATATGTACTAGGGAGTACTATAGTTATAATTTTTGGACAGTAATAAAAGATTTGCCACAACAGCAACGACCTCGTCATCATCACTTTCCATTGTTGACTATACAAATTTTATTTTTGTTTCCTTGATTAGTATATAACATGAAACGGTTTCTTTCTTCACAACTTATTTGTTTTCATGTTTTACGTTTTATGTTTCACGTTTCTTTGATGTGTGGCCTTCCTTAATCAGTAATACCTAAGAGTTGCCACGACAGCATCGACCTCGTCATCACTTTCCATTGTCGACTATACAAATTTTATTGTTGTTTATTCGATTAGTAGGTATATCACATGAAACGGTTACATTTTTTTTTCACAATTTAATTTTATTTCATGTTTCACGTTTCATGTTTCATGTTTCACGTTGCATGTTTCACGTTTCATGTTTCTTTGATGTACTTACTTACTTACTAGCCAACGCTCACCCTTGGCATGTTAGCCATTTGATGGCGCGCTGATCAATATAGACGAGCCGTTTCTCGTAGGCGATCTTCATCCTCCTCGGGTGGGTCTGTTATCAGGGCTGGGCACACTGGGAGGTGAGCAGCATCCATCTGGGGCTGATTACATAGTGAACAGTTGTCATTTTCGTGGACTCCGATGCGATGTAGATGGGAAGCCAGGTAGTCATGTCCCGTAGTTGTTCTGAACACGGCTACACTAATGGGTCTCGGCAAGTTGCGAGGGATTGGTGACTCTATTAGGTGGGCCCAAGATTTTCCAGCACCGGCTTGTATTTGCTGCACTTTTATCTTCGCTTTGATTCCTCTTCTAATGGTGGATTTTGCTGATGTGTACGATTGGAAGCTAGGGGACTGTGGAAGAGTAGTGCCTTCTTTTGCAAGTTCGTCCGCCGCTTCATTCCCTTCAACACCGACATGGCTAGGGATCCATTGTAGAGTAATCAGCCACCCTTTTTCCAGCAAGTTCGATAGTTGAACGCGGCAAGATATTGTTTTGGCATAGTCGGTATATCGATTTGTCGACAGAGCGAGGATTGCGGCTTGGCAGTCGATGAAGAAGGCAACTTTTTGGGGGTGTTGGAAATTCTCGAGATTTTTTGCAGCTTCGTGTATAGCAGCTATTTCGCCGTCGTAGTTGGTAAGAGGGGCATCCACAGCTATGGAGCCTTTGATGAATGTTGAGACATATCCTGCTCCTGTTCTTCCCGAGTCCGGCATCGAGGAGCCATCGCAGTAGATGTGGAGCCATTCATGCGCTGGGTACTTGGTGTTTATCGTCTCTAGGGCGGCTTTCCTTAGGACAATGTCTGACGATAAGTGCTTCGGGTCGTTATGGTTTTCGAGAAGCAATTCTGTGTTTGGTAGACAGTGGGCCAGTGTAGTTTGCGCTGGGAAGGGGGCGGCTTCCGACAGGTCAATGTGGTATTTTTCCATGACTTGGTTTGCTACTGTAAGCGGAGTGGTTTGTGTTTTAAGACGTGAGGCTACTTGTCTATATTCGTCCCATTTTTGTGGAAGTATTTGTCTCTGCCTTTCCCAGAAGGTTAACGCGTGTTGCTCTCTGCGGCATTGTATTGGTTGAATACCGGTCTGGGCTTTCATTGATGTAATCGGTGTTGATTTTGGAGCACCGGTGATGACGCGAAGGGCAGTGTTCTGGGCGACTTCAAGCTTGGAGGAGGTGTTTGTACTCGCAGTTATTGTAGCTTCACTCCCGTATTCTAATATCGGCCGGACATAGGTTTTGTATGTTGCTACCAGGACATCTTGCGTGGCGCCCCACTTTATTGCTGTGAGACGCTTGAGCAGTCGACATCTCTTTGTGGCTTTCTCTGCGATGTCGTCAATTTGAGGTTTCCATGTCATTTTCTTATCTATGTACACCCCCAGGTATTTTGTTACATCCTGTCTTTCCAAATCAACTCCTTTGTATGTCAGCTTGACAGAAGTCTGTTTTGTTGAAAGGGTAGGTACTTGATATACGGTTTTGGTTGTACTGACAGTTCGGCGGCAGTTTTTATCTGCCCATTTTTCTAGATTTTTCAGAGCCTGGTTCATTACTCCCTCGAGCGCTCTCACACTGCTACTTGATGCCCATATTAGGAGGTCATCGGCATACAGGAATGCTTCCACACCAGGTGTCTTTCTGATCATTGCGAGCACATCGTTTACCATTAAGTTAAACAACTGACAGCTGATGACAGCTCCTTGTGGCAGCCCTTGTCTTTGGAATCTGAATTTGGAACAGTGGTTTTGAAATTTGACTCTCTGATACCTTTCCCCGAGAAAGGATTTTATCCAATTGAATAGTTTGCCGTCAATTCCAGACTTCGCTATATTGTGTAACAGCAAACCTCTCCATACTGTGTCGTATGCAGCTTTGAGGTCTACTAGCACTGCCACTGTTGACATCTTACGGTGGAAAGCATCCTTGACTTTTTGGGCGAAGTCAACTACATGGTCCATGGTGTTCCTGTGTTTCCTGATGACAGCTTGTGCGTCGTCAATCAGTTCAAGATGGGTTATAGCTCGGTTTAGTCTGTCCAGAACCATTTTTTCGGCTACTTTGCATAAGGAGCTTGTGAGGGATATTGGCCGGTAGCTATCAGTCAGGCTCGGGTTTTTCCTTTCTTTAAGGTGGGTATGACCTCGCTCTTCCTCCATTGACTTGGGATTCTTGAATTCCACGTTAGATTAATCAAATTCAGAATGGTGCCTTTGGCTGCGGTGCCCAGATATTTAAGCATTTCTGGGTACAACTCGTCAATCCCTGCTGCCTTTTTCTTTTTTGTGTCAGAGAGAGCCGTTTCCAGCTCCAACATCGAGAAGTCTTCTGAACAGATGTCGTTTATACTTTTGCTCATCCGCCGGGGAGGGGGATAACGCAACAGTCTTGCTCTCTCACTCTTATTTATCTTAATATTACTCACTTTTGTGTAGTGCTTACAGAGTTCGTTTGCTATATCGGCATGTGTAGTGAGTTCTCTAGCCATGCCTCTCATTGGCATTTGTTGTTGCTTGTTTCCATCATTATTTAGCGTAGTAACGAACCTTTGCCCTTTGACGCCATCTTTTCGGAAATCAAGCTTAGCAAGGAAGGATTTGAAAGCTTCTCTTTTCCCTGAGTTAATGGCTCGAGTTAGGATCGCTTGCCTCTTTCGAAGCTCTATACAATCGTTCATTTGCCTGGATTTTTCAGCTTTGTCCCTGGCTTTATTTCTGGCAGCTTTCAATTTGGATAGCGTTATGGACCAGAAAGTCTTGTACCCATTAATTTGACCTCGCGGTATGCACTCTTTTGCACATTTAAGTATGGCCTCACTTACTTTCTTTGCTGCTTCTTCTAGTTCTTGTAGTGTTAGTTGAGTAAGTACTTTACTTTGTTTACATGGTACATGTTTCTTTGATGTGCGGCCTGCCTAGAGGGCGAAACTCTAGGAAAGAAAAATGCAAATACATATTTAAACTTAAATACCGCATAACTAAGAAACGTTTTAGAAAAAAAAGCATAATTTTGCCATAAATCACGAGAGAAATTTAAGAACGCGGACATCCTACATAAAAAAGTAGCAACATAAAAACATTATGTCAGTATTTCCGTGAGACCACTACGAGAAAGAAGATAACCAATACGTAATGTATTGGGAATTCTACTTTTAAATATATGTACACGTTGGTGATTTAACGTGATTACTTTCACCAAATATATCTGATGGAACACTTATGAATGGTTTTAATTAAGTAAAATTCTAACGGGTCTTAAAACCGGTTAATATTTTGGAAACGAAACATGCTGAAGTAAAACAGGTGCCGTTGCCTTCGTTATGAAAGTAACTTTTCTTTCAATGTGACGTCATGTTATGCGGAATTAATTAACCAGTCACTGAATCATTCAGTCGGGTTTTTTATGGAGCCTCGAGACCTCGAGAAAGGAGCAAAATATTGCCACTACTGATCAAAATATCTGATATACACACAAACAAACTTATATGGAATCACCATTTATTTCAAATTAATATTTTAGACAAGGCGAAAACATCGGGTTCGTTGGAAAAAATATTCCCATGAGATTTTTTTGCATAATCACATTTGTGAGACACCCCAGAATAAGGTTCAAGAAGTCGCCCACGCGAAAAGTGGTCCAAATTTTTTTTAACAATTTTTTTTTAAATCAAATTTTAAAAATAAATATTTTTGATCCGGACAAATCTTTTTTAGGTTTTGTGGGCCATTCTGGACAAAAGAGGTCTCCTGTAATTTTTCTCTTGAGTTGATCTTTTTCGAGTTATAAGCAATTTAAAATTCGAAAAACGCGAATATGGCCATTTTTAAGACTTAATAACTCGGTTAAAAATTATTATTATGAAAGTCAGAAACTGACTATATCAAAGTTTAAAGCCTCCACTACATGATCCTGAAGAAATTTGTGTCATTAATTTATTACTAAGCTGTTATTTTTAATTATTAACAATGAGCCGAAGATCGTATTGACGCGGCTGTAAAATGTGAGTGCGAGTAAGCAGGAAACCCATTATGAACGCCCGACACGGCACAGCCCGGCACGGCACAGCAAAGGCCGGCACGTCCAAAAACCCATTTGTAACGGCCGGCACGGCACGGCACCGGAAAAATGATAATTTGCCACGGAGACCTCGTCAGAAGAGTAAGTGAAATTTGTGCTGAGATTGAAACAGACGAAAATGCAAAATTACGACGGAAACATCAGTTTTGGGTTAACGAAATATTACAAAGGAAGGTGTGTGTACTTTGTACGCACGTAAGAAGTTCTATTACATATTATGTGATTTCAACGAAATTGATATAATGTACTTTAAACAGTTTATTTATATTTTATTTAAATATTAAACTAATTTTAATACTTACTACTTTCCAAAAATTTTTATTAAGAAAATATCAAAAATTTAAAAAAATAAAAGAATAAAACGCACACAAACACATTGAAAAAGCCACAAAGAAAAATGATTTCTGAACAATAATTGTTGGCAAAAATTTTAAATACGCATTTTCTGAAAAAAAAAATTATATAATAAATATACTTACAATCATAAAATGCATAAAAAAAAAATAAGAACTTGCATCGGGATTCGAACCCGCGAATTCGGGGACGCTTTGATTCGTAATCGAAGCCTAGACTCACTCATCCAATTACTCATTATTTGTCATGTGGAAAAATAGGTCAACTGAACGTTTTACTGTTTGACAGTTATTCTGAATTTAAATCAAATTATGTAGTTTGATTTTTGTGGAAGAAAATATTAAAATATACCAAACAGTAAGAAAACAATATATTAGATGAAGATTGGTAGAACTTTTGTTAGTAATCAAACTAAGCATGTAAATCAAAGCATTACATACCTACTAGATAAATAAATCTACGCCAAAAAATCATAATTTAAAAATAAAAATCGGACCTAATTTCCGATTTCTCTCTAAAATCCCCATTCTTGAGAAAATAAATTTATTCCAACCTAATCCAAATGTATAATTACAATATGATTATAATAAAAACTACTTACTAAATTAGAATGAGTCCTTGTCCAAAATAGTTCAAAAGTCCAAAAATATATATGAAAACTATTTAAAAAGGCAGTATAACTATTAACTAACTTTTATTTGTTGTTTCTTTTCACACAAATTTCAAAATGCAACAACCATAAATAATCAAACCACAGCTTTGCCACAGCCGACATATTGAATAATTTTTGACATGTCATTTGAACATCCAATCAGAACAAAGTTATAATGCGCATGCGCCGGGATCGTAGGTTTTAACATATAAAAATTCACCCTCATATCGAGCGCAAAGAAGTATAACTTCAAAAAGAAGAGAATATGGCGATTTTCATCATCTTTTCATCATCAAAATATAGATTATTTTCCATTTGCTTAAAAAAAAGTTAAAAAAATTTGGACCACTTTTCACGTGGGCGACTTCTTGAACCTTATTCTGGGATGTCTCACGAATTTGATTATGCAAAAAAATCTCATGGGAATATTTTTTCCAACGAACCCGCCGTTTTCGCCTTGTCTATTTAATATATTTGAAAAAACTTGTGATTGTTGCCAAGAATAAAGGTTTTTACCCTTTCAGACTAAGACACCGGTGTCTGACGCCGGTGTTCAATTGCAACAAAGCATTGTTGAGAGCCACTAAAATCAGCCAGACACTCAAAGTGGCTGGCTCGTCTGTAGTCGTTCATTTAAAACAATGCTTTGCTGCCGGTAGCGAACACTGGTGTCAGATACCAGTGTCTTAGTCTGAAAGGGTTCTAATAAATTAACTAATTTTTGCGTCCAAATATGTCTTATGTGGGGTTATCGGACTTGCAAACTCTTGAATGTCTCAGAGGAACATAGGTGCTGTGGTGCACAGGGCGTTGTCAATATCCCATGCCAGGTATCAGGAATTAGGAAAGCTTAAAAATAAAGCAAGTAAAAGTTGTCAAAAAGTAACAACATCTCATTGTCCAAGAAAGAAGAGACCCAACCATTTCTCACATGCAACTCAAAAGACAGCTTTTGATAACTACAGGTGTAAGTGTTTTAGTTGAAACGATAAGAAGAAGAGTTCGTATCCAAAGAGTATACACAACAGGAGGCAGTTACGGGTTCCCGAGTTATCCAGCCAGCACAAGATTGGTCGCCTAATTTGGTGTCTTCACCACCAAAACTGGAACATTGGTACTGGCAAAATGTTATATTTTCAGAGGAAGGCAGGATTTGTGTAAAATTAGATGACCGACGAATTGGTGTACTTATCTGGAAACTGCCAGATGTTGTAATAGATATAAAGGGGGAAGAGTCATGTTCTGGGATGGCACTGTGTTAGGTAAAAAAGTCCTTTAATTTTTATCCAACCAACTTTAGCAGCTCGTAGGTATGTTGATTTCGTTTTATAACGTGTATTTAGGCTCTTGATAGGTGCAGTGGGAGAAAATTTAATTTTAATGCATGATAATACATCTCCACATTCCATTACAGTAACTACAGACTTCCTTGAAGCAGAAGATATCACTGTTCTGGAGTGACCTGCTTGCCTACCCAACCTTATCCCTACTATAGAGCATTTGTGGGATATTCTTAAAAGAAAAATTAGAGCCGGGATAATCTACAAAACACTGCACGGCTAGTACAAAAAGAATGGAGCTACCTACCACAAAATGTTGAAAATTCGATAGGGGCGTGCCCACGCAAATTGAAGCTTGCATAAGGGCTAGGGGTGGTTACACTGACTACTAAAAAAAAACATATAAATAAAACAAATTTAAACATTATCCCTTTTACATTGAAATTTTTTATGGTACCTAATACTATTTAGCATCGCATCGAAGAACATACCGCATTGAATCGAGCATTGCGGCGAGGTGATTGGCGAGGTCCAGTGCTCCACTATATTTCTTCCCCAATTTGGAGTAAAAATAAATATGATTTTTATCGCCGTTATTTAGATCAAATTCTGAAAGATTAGTTATATTTGTTCTTCTTCTTCTTGACTGGCTTTACAACTCGGGGTGAGTCTTCGCCGCATCCACTATGGCCCTCCATCATCTGCGATCTTGCGCTTCGATTTGCCATTGTTGTACCCCAATCCTAGATAGATCGGTTTCAACATCATCCTTCCATCTTTTTCTGGGACGGCCCACTGATCTTCTACCGTCTGGTCTCTCGAAGAACACTGTCTTTAGCACTCTGTCTTCCTCTGATCTTACTACATGACCTGCCCATCTTATCCGATTAGCTTTTATATGTCTGACGATGTTTTCAGTACCATATAGAGTCACCAATTCAGCATTGCGGCGCCTTCTCCACTCTCCTGTCAATTCATCTCTTTGAGGACCAAATATCATTCTGAGGACTTTCCTTTCAAATATCAGCAATTTATTTATTTCTCGCTGATGTAGAGTCCATGTTTCACTCCCATATGTAACAACTGGGCGAATAATTGACATGTACAGTCTTAATTTAGATTGTCTTTTCAGCAGCTTAGATCTTAATAATGATGATAGGGAGTATAATGCTCTATTTCCCGCAGCTATTCTTGCTGAGACCTCTTTTTCTATGTGATTGTCATCTGTGATTACTGCTCCCAGATATTTAAACTCTTTTACTACTTCAAAGTTGTGGTCATTAATAGTTACGTTCTGCCTAACTCTTGGTCTTGGATTTTTGGTCACCAGCATATATTTCGTCTTCTCTTCATTTATTCGAAGGCCCAGGTTACCTGTTTCCTCCTCGAGCTGTGAGAACACCTCTCTTACGTCTCTTGTAGAATGAGCGACTGCATCTAGATCATCGGCAAAGGCCAACAATAGTTTTGATCCTCGATTTGCGAATCCCCCTGTTAGTTCAGACGATATTTTACTTATTGCGTATTCTAAAGCCAAATTGAATATTAGTTATATCTGTTGGACAATAATTATTCTGTAGTAGATTCTCAATATAATGACTATCAACATACATACAGTTTATTCGCAGAAGCTATGCACTAGACGTAAACATTATTTGGCAGCGATGTTTTTATCAGGAGCATAGATATGGCTTTTTGGTTCAGTTTTTGAATATTTTTGGACAGCAGTGACTTGTATAATCGCGTAAATTATTCATCAATTTAATTAATAGGATTATTCTTTTACTATCTATGTATTCAGTGATTACAATAATTTATATACTATACAATAAAAACTAATAATCGAGAAAAGAGAAAAAGTGATGAAGTGATTTTAATAATAAACTGTAACTAAAATCGTTGTTTATTTGAACTACATGTCTTATTGAAATTTAGTAAAATTTATTATACAAATATGTAATTAATGAATTGAAAACGACGCACGGTGAAAAAAATTCCTTTTAAAATAATAATTAAAAAATTAAAAATTTTATAAAATTTTAAATTGAAATGATAATGATGATGACGATAATGACTGTTTGACATTATACAGAGAGAGTCTGTAAAGTGGAATAAATTCAATATCTCAAATACTAATTGTTTTTTTGAAAAATGCTCAGACCCGTCGATTAGTATATCAAATTGTCCTTTTTGACATATAATAATAATGTATACAGGGTGTCCCAATTTAGAGATATGACGTCATCGTTGATTTTCTTAAATGGCAACACTGTCATTTTGATAGCTATTTTGATAGGGTGTGTAAAGTTATACACAACTACAAAATTTCAAATTTGTATTCTCTACCATTTAGATGATAATAAAAAATAACAAAGTTATGAAAAAGAAGTAATCAACTTATAATTGAATTTAATTATTTCAATAAATTAAGCAAAAACTCATAATGTTGCCCTTAATTATTGTCAAATTGTCAATGGGCAACGTTATGAGCATTTGCTTAATTGAAATAAATAAATTCAATTATTATTTGATTACTTCTTGTTCGTCATAACTTTGTTATTTTTTATTATCTTGTAAATGGTAGGGAATAAAATTTTGAAATTTTTCAGATGTGTATAACTTTACACACGCTATCAAAATAGCTATCAAAATGATAGTGTTGCCATTTAAGAAAATCAACGATGACGTCATATCTCTAAATTGGGACACCCTGTATACATTATTATTATATGTCAAAAATGACAATTTGATATACTAATCGACGGGTCTGAGCATTTTTCAAAAAAACAGTTAGTATTTTAATTATTGAATATATTCCAAATTACAGATATAACTTTGTTATTTTCTATTATCTTGTAAATGGTAGAGATTAAAAATTTGATATTTTGCAGTTATGTATAACTTTACAAACCCTATCAAATTAGCTATCAAAATGACAGTGTTGCCATTTAAGAAAATCGACGATGACGTCATATCTCTAAATTGGGACACCCTGTATACATTTTTATTGAATGTCAAAAAGGACAATTTGAAATACTAATCGACGGGTCTGAGCATTTTCCAAAAAAACAATTAGTATTTGAGATATTGAATTTATTCCACTTTACAGACTCTCTCTGTATATATGTCATATAAGAGTCCAGACATATATCTTGATACTATGTTATTTATTAAGTAAGCTATGGGATCTGCAACGTAATTACAAATTATTTTTAAATATCTGCAGAAATTCTGTCTGTTAGAAGATTTCTTGGGTTTAAGGATGAGTAGATAGGGACTTACACCGAAGTAATTTCACCATTTCAGTGATCTACCAAGAAATTTTTTTATAAATGTGATTTGCCATTTTATTAATTATTTAAATTTAAAATCCCCAGCTCGATAGTATACCCAATAAAAGATCATCATCATCATCTTGGTGCTACAGCCCTTAGAGGGCCTCGACCTTCTCAAGCTTTCTACGCCATTCTGTTCTGTCCCTTGCTTGCATTTTCCAGTTGCCGACTCCGATCTTCTCGGCATCCTGTGTTACCCCGTCCATCCACCTCAGCTTTGGTCTACCCCGTCTTCTCATTCCCACGGGTTGCGCTTTTAGAATCTTTTTTATCATGTTCGATTCAGGGGCCCGGGCTACATGTCCTGCCCACTGCAGGCAATTTCGCTTAATTATAGTGATAATATCTTTTCCACCAAACGTATGCTTGTAGATATTCTGCAGTTCAAAGTTATATCTACGCCTCCATATTCCGTTCTCACAGACCGCTCCGAATATCTTACGTAGCACCTTTCTTTCAATAATCGACAGAGCGGATTCATCTGTTTTAGTTAGCGTCCATGCCTCTGATCTATATGTGAGAACGGGGACTATCAATGTTCTATACAGCCTTATACGAGTTTTTTGAGACAGAAGTTTGTTAGCTAAGTACTTTGATAGACTATGATAACACCTGTTTGCAATTATTATTCGTCTTTTTATTTCCTTTGATGTGTTATTATTGGGGTTAACCGATGTCCCTAGATATATGAACTCTTTGACCGCTTCGAAGTTTTGGTCATTGATGATTAGATCTGCGTCAATATTTCCAGCTCTTGTGTTTGTGTTAGTCGCCATGAATTTTGTTTTATTTCGATTTATATGTAACCCCATTTGTTCTGCTGCTGCTACTAGCTCGGTTAGGATTTCCGCAGTTCTCGCTCTGGTTCTTGTTAAAATGTCCACGTCGTCTGCATATGCTAGAATTTGGACAGATCTATTGAATATTGTTTCCCTGCTATCTATATTAGCGTCTCGTACGACTTTTTCTAATGCTACATTAAAAAGTTGACACGCCAGCGCATCTCCCTGCCTTAACCCCCTATGTATTTCAAATGGGGTTGATGAGTCGTTTTGAATTTTTACTGCTGATATCATCTTCGCCATTGTCACTTTTATCATGCATATGAGTTTTTTTGGAATTCCTAACTCATTCATAGCGTTGTAGACTTGGTCTTAATACACTGTCATAAGCAGCTTTAAAATCGACAAAAATATGGTACATATCTATGTTAAACTCTTGTGCTTTTTCCAGGATCTGTCGTAGTGTAAAGATCTGGTTAATGGTTGAACGTCCACGCCTGAATCCTGCCTGATATTCTCCTAGAAACGTTTCGGTATAAGGCTTCAATCTCTCGTGCAAAATGTTTGACAATATCTTGTATGCTGTATTTAGGAGAGTTATTCCGCGGTAATTATTGCATTCCAGTTGGTTTCCCTTTTTGTGTAACGGGCATATTAAGCCTAAGCTCCATTCTTCAGGCATTTGCTCCTCAGACCAAATTTTACAAACAATTTCTCGCATCACCTTGGTGAGCTGCTCTCCATCGTGCTTAAATAACTCTGCTGGGATGCCATCGCTGCCTGGGGATTTGTGGTTTCTTAGTTTTTCTATAGATATTTTTATATATTTTTATATATTTATATTTTTCTATAGATAGACGTAAACATTAGTTGGCAGCGATGTTTTTATCAGGAGCATAGATATGGCTGTTTGGTTCAGTTTTTGAATATTTTTGGACAACAGTGACTTGTATAATCGCGTAAATTATTCGTCAATTTAATTAATAGGATTATTCTTTTACTATCTATGTATTCAGTGATTACAATAATTTATATACTATACAATAAAAACTAATAATCGAGAAAAGAGGAAAAGTGATGAAGTGATTTTAATAATAAACTGTAACTAAAATCGTTGTTTATTTGAACTACATGTCTTATTGAAATTTAGTATAATTTAGTATACAAATATGTAATTAATGAATTGAAAACGACGCACGGTGAAAAAAATTCCTTTTAAAATAATAATTAAAAAATTAAAAATTTTATAAAATTTTAAATTGAAATGATAATGATGATGACGATAATGACTGTTTGACATTATATATGTTACAGTTCAAGTTGATTATCCAGTTGGAGTCAACTCTAACGGCTGGTTTCAGTAAAAGTTGATTATAAATATAAAATCAAGATTTATGTTCAACATTTACTAGTAAAAGTAGACTCCAACTAGGAAAAGTATACTCTTCCCAATGCAATTTAGTAAAAGTTGATTCTGATTCACACAAACAGCCGATTCTAGAAATTAAATGTTACTGAATATGTTCAAATTAATGTTGTTCTGAAGCTATTTTCTTGTGGCATTTTTATAATCAAGTATATTCAAATGGGAAATAAGCCACAATTTTACCTAAAAATGATTTTATTAACGTTTCGACGCCCAAGTCGGGTGTCGTTGTCAAAATACAAAATAATACTAAATAAACAAAAATGTTGTTGCTTAGTAAAAAATTCTTCTAATAATTTATTTAATATGACTCATTTATATCGGCAATTCAGACACGTATTATACATGTTCAAATTAGTCTAGGCTGTATCGTCGCCCCCGTTAGGTAAATTACTCCGATTCGAATTTTTTGCACAAACGTACTCAAAAAGACCCGTGTTGAGCTGCCCCCCCCCCCCACTTGCAAAAATTAAAAAACAAATAGCCCTGATTTATGAGCTATTTATGAGCTCTCATATTCCGCAAACTAAAAATTTTGAGCTCGTTCCACTGAGCAGGAATTTAATACCCTAGTGGGGGGGGGGGGCTGAGTCAGCCCCCCCACTACTTAAAAATAGGAATATTGAATCGGTTTTTGCGGCAGAATTACGAGCTATTTATGAGCTCTTGAAATTATATACTTTCGATTTTTGAGCTCATCCCCTTCACCCCCAAACAACCCTTTAATTGATTTAACTTAAGAGAAAGATGCTGAGAAAACTTAAAATATATCGTATTGCGGATATAATTCATATAGCTTATATACTCTAAGAATAAACTATTAAATCAAGATCATTTCGATTATTGAGCTACAACCCCTTCGCAAGAAAACCACCCTATCTTCCCGGCTTAAGAGAAAGTTGTACTTAAAATGCATTAAACTAATTATTTGGCGACTACATATCATTTAATAATTTATAACCTTCCAAATTACGCGCATTTAGATCAGTAAATTGCAATTTATTTTGTATAGTGCAGTCACTGAAGGTAAAAATCAACGATTACCTTCAATTTCGGTGAACCTTCATCGATTTTCACGAAAATTGGTCAGTAGTTAGAGGATACGTCAAGAAACAAAGGTGACATGGTACCACCTTGCGCCTTTACCCTGAGGGTGGATACCGCCCCTTCTCGGGGGTGAAAATTATTTTATAAAAAATAAATGCACAAATCAATAAAAGAACAAATTAAAAGCAAAATTTATTATATAAAGTTAATAAAATAAGTCAATACTTTTTAAGTTATTAAAGATCAAAGATTTTAATTATTTGTGAAAAAAATGCATGTTTTGAAGAGGTTTTTTGTAAATCACTGAAAAACTTTAAGTTTTTACAAAAAAGTTAATAGTAGTTTAATTCGTATAGCTTATATTCTAAGAATAAACTCTTAAATCACGCGTCTTTGGATTATAGAGCTACAACCCCTTCGCAAGAAAACGACATCATATTCCCGGCTTAAGAGAGAGTTGTTCTTAAAATAATTTAAATTAATTATTTGGCGACTACATATCGTTTAATAATTTATGAGCTTGCAAAATATACGCATCTCAATTATTGAATTGCCATTTTCTTTCTATAGTGCAGTCACTGAAGGTAAAAATCAACTATTACCTTCGACTTCGGTAAATCGCCATTTATTTTCACGAATTGACAATAACAACTTGGGGTTTTAGCCTGGGGTATATGTCACCCCTTCTCGGGAGTGAAAATTACTTTATTAAAAATAACCCCACAAATCGAGAGAGGGACAAATTGTAAGCAAAATTTGTTATATAATGTGATTAAAATAAATCAATACTTTTTGAGTTATTAAAGATCAAATATTTTAATTTTTGGAAAGAAAATGAATGCTTTAGAGCAATTTTTCATAAATGACTCAAAAACTGTAAGTTTTTACAAAAAAGTTTTCATCACTAAAATTGAAGCTAATAAAAAATATAATAAATTGCTTACTTGAAAAACCCTTTAATGTTAATTTAAAGTAAGTTATTGGTAATTAAATGTATATTTTTTTCCGCGACTGTTCAAATCTAAGGATTCAAGCTTAAATAACGGGAAAGAGATGCATTTTATAACACTTAGGTACTAAATACTTGTCAAAGTACTTAGAAATACCTATGAAAAATAAGATCCAGAAAAAGTTGATAGTATCAAAATCCGCTCACCAATTTTCGTGAAAATGAATGGAGATTTACCGAAATCGAAGGTCATAGTTGATTTTTACCTTCAGTGACTGCACTATAGAAAGAAAATGGCAATTCAATAATTGAGATGCGTATATTTTGCGAGCCATAAATTATTAAACAATATATAGTCGACAAATAATTAATAAGTACAACCCTCTCTTAAGCCGGGAATATGGGATGGTTTTCTTGCGAAGTGGTTGAAGTTCAATAATCGAAAGGCGCGTGATTTTAGAGTTTTTTCTTAGAATATAAGCTATACGAATTAAACTACTATTAACTTTTTTGTAAAAACTTACAGTTTTTCAGTGATTTACAAAAAACCTCTTCAAAACATGCATTTTTTTCACAAATAATTAAAATCTTTGATCTTTAATAACTTAAAAAGTATTTACTTATTTTATTAACTTTATATAATAAATTTTGCTTTTAATTTGTTCTTTTATTAATTTGTGCAGTTATTTTTTATAAAATAATTTTCACCCCCGAGAAGGGGCGGTATCCACCCTCAGGGTAAAGGCGCAAGGTGGTACCATGTCACCTTTGTTTCTTGACGTATCCTCTAACCACTGACCAATTTTCGTGAAAATCGATGAAGGTTCACCGAAATTGAAGGTAATCGTTTATTTTTACCTTCAGTGACTGCACTATACAAAATAAATTGCAATTTACTGATCTAAATGCGCGTAATTTGGAAGCTTATAAATTATTAAATGATATATAGTCGCCAAATAATTAGTTTAACGCATTTTAAGTACAACTTTCTCTTAAGCCGGGAAGATAGGGTGGTTTTCTGGCGAAGGGGTTGTAGCTCAATAATCGAAATGCTCTTGATTTAATAGTTTATTCTTAGAGTATATAAGCTATAGGAATTATATTCGCAATACGATATATTTTAAGTTTTCTCAGCATCTTTCTCTTAAGTTAAATCAATTAAAGGGTTGTTTGGGGGTGAAGGGGATGAGCTCAAAAATCGAAACTATATAATTTCAAGAGCTCATAAATAGCTCGTAATTCTGCCGCAAAAACCGATTCAATATTCCTATTTTTAAGTAGTGGGGGGGGCTGACTCAGCCCCCCCCCCCCACTAGGGTATTAAATTCCTGCTCAGTGGAACGAGCTCAAAATTTTTAGTTTGCGGAATATGAGAGCTCATAAATAGCTCATAAATCAGGGCTATTTGTTTTTTAATTTTTGCAAGTGGGGGGGGCCAGCTCAACACGGGTCTCAAAAAGAGGTCCTCTACTGGTTGCCAGGCAGTACCTTGATCGATAAATTGTTTTAAACAATGTTTTTAGACAAATTCACAAAAATAATTTTTTCACTTCGAACAATATTTTTTTAGATCATTTGGGTTATTCTGAGCAAAAATAATTATTTTCCTAACAAGTGCAGAAAGTCATACTTTTCCGCACGCGACTGCAGTTTGCCGAACGACGCGAAGCGGGAGTTCGGCAAGCAGTCGAGTGCGGAAGAGAGACTTTCTGCAAGCGTTAGGAACAATATTTTTTCTACGAGTCTTTAAAAAAGTAACACGCGTGCGGAAAAGTAAAACTTTCTAAACTAAAACGCGTTCGCGAAAGTAGACATTTTTGCACGCTCGTAGAAAAAAGGTATTTTGTGATTTTTCTCTAAAATTGATTGTTGTCGAGTTATACGCGATTTAAAATTTGAAAAATGCGAAAATGGCCATTTTCAAGGCTTAATAACTCGGTTAAAATCCATTGTTATGAAAGTCGGAAAGTGACCAAATCAAAGTTTATAGCCCCCTCTATAAGATCCAGCAGAAATTTTTGTCACTATTTTATTACTAAGTTTTATTTTTAATTATTAACAATGAGCGCTAAGTGCGTATTAGGCGGCCGTCAATGGTGGATGCTAAAGAGATGCACCATTCCAGCCGTCCAATGGTGAATCTCACTCGCACTCACATTGACGGCCGCCTCAATACACGGTTAGCGCTCATTGTTGATAATTAAAAATAATATCTTATTAATGAAATAATGACAAAAATTTCTTCAGGGTCTTATAGAGGTAGCTTTAATCTTTGATTTTTTTTAGTTTCTGACTTTCATAATATATAATATCGTATGGCATTTTTGCCTTTCGGACAGTTCCGGCGCCAATTACATCTTTAACCCTGTTTGAAGTAGCTAGTGTCGATGTGCACTAGCCCAGGGGGACCGACGGCTTAACGTGCTCTCCGAGGCACGGTGAGACGGCTCGTGTCATTATTGGAAATGAAAATGGTTTCTCTTTAGCAGGGCTCGAACCCACGTGCACTTTCATATGAGGCCAGCGATTATGCCGTTACTCCACGGCCGCTCGCTCGACTTTCACAATAATTATCTTTAACCGAGTTATTAAACCTTGAAAATGGTTATTTTGGCGTTTTTCAAATTTTAAGTCGCTAATAACTCGACAACAGTCAATTTTAGAGAAAAAAGGCCCAAAGGACCTAAAAAAAAATTTGTCGAAGTGAAAAAATTTATTTTTGCGAATTTGTTTAAAATTATTGTTTATCGCCAAACGTCACTAAAATCATTCATTATTGTACTCATTTGCCCTCATTTTCGGCAGTATTGTACTCATTTGCCCTCACTTTGTTGTATTGAAAAAAGAATTTTACTTTACCTGCCGGTGATAATTAATCAAATTAACCGAGATTGAATGTAAGTGGTCAACGGCAGCAATCGATTATTTATTTGAGTGAAATTAAAATTTATTTACTTTAATTATTAAAAATATTGTACAAAATTTATCTTATTATTAATAAAATTTATGTCAAAAAGTAAAATTCTGTAGAGTTTCGCAATTATATGCATACAAAATAAATCAAAACTTTACAGATTTAGTAATTAGGTAGGTATACAATATTGATAACTATCGATTAAACATCAAAACCGGCCATCATGCAAAAGTCATCTGTCATTACTGTCATTACTGTCATTCGAATTTTTTATTTCGTCTAAAATTAAAAAAAATTCCTCAAAGTTGTAAGTAAGTGTTAATGTTATTTATGATTGACGATACAATTTTGTACGCACCACCTCAATACTCTTTATCGAACGCATCTGTTCCTCTGCTCGTAATATCAGACTCGTTCGATAAAGAGTCACTTTACTGACTGACTTTACTGAAATTGATTAAACAATTTTTCGACCGCGGTACCGCGTGACACCCTATGTATTTGTTATAAGGATTGTTATACGGATGTATTTCTTTGAGTAAGTTTGTGCAAAAAATCGAATCAGAATAATTTACCTAACGGGGGCGACTTTTCAGACTATACTAATAAGTAGTTGAAACGGTCAAAACAAAGAAACGCACACTCATCAAAAATGCACTTGAGATTCTCGTATAATCAACATTTACTGAATCGATCCAGGAAGAGTCAACTCCAACTAGTAAAAGTTGATTTAAATTTTTAAAATCAACTTTTACTACTCGTTTTAGTTGGAGTTGACTCCAACTAGTTGGAGTCAACTCTAACTGAGAATCAACTTGAACTGTAACATATACAATATGTCATATAAGAGTCAAGACATATATCTTGATACTATGTTATTTATTAAGTAAGCTATGGGATCTGCAACGTAATTACAAATTATTTTTAAATATCTGCAGAAATTCTGTCTGTTAGAAAATTTCTTGGGTTTAAGGATGAGTAGATAGGGACTTACACCGAAGTAATTTCACCATTTCAGTGATCTACCAAGAAATTTTTTTATAAATGTGATTTGCCATTTTATTAATTATTTAAATTTAAAATCACCAGCTCGATAGTACACCCAATAAAAGATATATATCCCAATAAAAGTAAAATTACTTACCCTAGAAGCTATATAAAAGTTTAGTCCTGCCATATATAAATTATAAGGTACTAGTAGCCAAGATAGCTTATAAGGTCTTCGATTTTCCATCATTTTTGGTCCTATCCATACTATGAAGAAATATAAACAAATGAACAATAGGGTTGGAACTGGGGAATCTACTAAAAGCCATCCTTTTGTTCTTGAATCTAAAATATATAATATGTTAAAATTATGAAACAAATCAAAAGATTGGTTTTAAAATCGATTTAAATTTAGTGACATTTTGAGGTTTTCAACGAGAATTTTGTTTTCGTTTATAAATTCGCAAAGTCTGTGCGTTTGTTCGTTCGTGCGTTGCCACCCCTACAATACTTGGATCCGACTTACCGATGGAGCCCTATGCAGTTTTGTCTCCTGAATCCAAAGCTGAAAACGGCGTTTCGGTATCTCAAACCATCTTCGAGATAACCGACCTCAAAATCAGCTTGCATCTCGGGACAGCAATTTAGGGTCTTTTCGCAATTGTAGCTACAATGGAAACACTGCTAAAATGCATGACTTCGGCTGACCTCGGCTGTACACGCTTGTGATCAGGACCCTAAATTGGTGTCCCGAGATGCAAGTCTTTGCTTCGTTTAACACATAAAAGTCAAATGAATTGAAATGTCAAATATAAAAAGAATGTGTGTGTACTTTGCACGCACGTAAGAAGTTATACTTCTATTATATGACTTCTTCAAAATAAATATACTTTAAACAGTTTGTAAAAAAGTATAGGATTGCACTGGATTCGAACTCAAGACCTCTCGATCTCTGGCCGAATGCTATACCAAATACGCTACGAGGACTGTGTCTGTATCGGTTCGGACGTACCTAATGACAAGGTGAATAAATCGCACACCTAGTTCAATAGTGCCACAAGTGCAAAACACAATATTCTAGAGAAATGAGCAAGACGTTCTGTAGTAAATGCGTTATGCCCTGTAAATTATTTATTTTGAGAGTGACTGGCTTCAAAATTACAATTTAGGTAGTAAATTATACACTTATTGGCTGGATCTTATTACAATTTATTAAAAATAAAACGTTATTATTGTTTTGATAGTTATGACGATATTGCATTGTGAAGAAAGTCATTTATAAAACAATACTTAGGAGACACGGCGGCAATATAATTAAAAAATCAATTGACTTTTGCAGTTGGGGCCGTATTGAATTATACCGGTTGTATTGTGGCAGTGTATATTATCGCCACATCTCTCTTGACTTTTGCAGTCGTGGCCGTATTGAACGTATTGAATTACATCGGTTGTATTGTGGCAGTGTATATTATCGCCACATCTCCCAGTTATGGCCGTATTGCATTTTCAAAACCTCCAAAAACCCTACAGTGAAATACCGAAATAACTTACTTTATACTTATCTAAATTTAGTTCAGGCTGTATTGCATTAGATGGGCAATTATATAGGCAATATTTTACAGCCTTAACCCAAAATTCGAATTTTTTGCAGTTGTGGCACAATTGAACTATAGTCTAGCCGCTGAAAAGATGGACTGATCACTGATCACTCGAACGGCACGCACTCTTAAACGTTCCTTTCCCGATGTCACCACGTTTCCCACGTTTACACCGCTAAACAAAACCGAATTTTTAGCTTTGCCTAACGAAATTCAACATCGGAAGTGCGAAACAGAAATAGTGATGGTGTAAACAGTTCTTAAAAGGTCTGGCTTCGAAACGACCGGTCGGTGCTTGCACGCGACCTTGGATTCCATCTTTTAAGGAACTCCAGTATAGGTGTGCGAAATATACAATAAAATGTTTTAATAATACTCATCTTACTCTTGAGGAAGACAAATCCAAAGGCACAAAAATTATAATAAATATATAGGGTGATGCAGATAACTGGCCTATTAGAAATATTTAGAGAACTAAAGGCAACAGAATCATGAAAATTGGAATGAAGGGGTTTTAAAGGGTGATCTATTTAATGAAAATATTTTCATCAATTTGCCACTTCCGGTTATACCAGAAGTTGCTTAAAATTTCGTTTTTTTTTAATGGGGCACCCTGTATATTTTTACATTTTTAGATTCTACTCGATGTCTTCTTTCTTAAAATATGCGGTTTTGTAATGTTATACAGGGTACTTTAAAAGCTAATTACGTTTTTTTATTAATTTCGTAGCAAATTTCACACCCTGTAGAATCGTAGTAGTTGAATATCAAAAACTCTATTTATGTTAAAATGATTTTTAATATAGTCTACTATTATTAAAAATTATTAGTATAGCTAAATGTTAAATTTTAGTATACAGGGTTGGTCGAAACTCGGAATGAAGATTTTCTGAATTTTCTTAAATGGAACACCCTGTATTTTAGTATTGCAATGAAAAGACATTTTATGGTACTTTTTTATTTCTTAAGCATTCCCTATACCTAAATGCTTTCATTTGTGCTTAGTTGTTAATCGCGCCAAGAATGTTAACTACGTAGGTATTTTGATAGCTCAACCATTATTGGCAATTTTAAAGATCAGTCTAGATTAATATGTATTTATTTCCGAAAAATTATTTGTGATTGAATATTTTCACGGCCAACCTAATAAAATTTCACGTATTTTTTGTTGAAATTAATGTTCGGTTTGAATCACCAATAACTCACAAATTAAAGCAGTTAGGTATAGGGAATGCTTAAGAAATAAAAAAGTAGCATAAAATATCATTTCATTACAATAATAAAATATAGGGTGTTCCATTTAAGAAAACTCAGAAAATACTCTTTCCGAGTTTCGACCAACCCTGTATAGTACAATTCAACATTATCTATACTAACAATTTTTAACAATAGTAGACTATATTAAAAATCATTTGAACATAAATAGACCTTTTGATGTCAAACTACTACAATTCTACAGGGTGTGAATATTGCTAGGAAATTAAGAAAAGAAACGTAATTATCTCTTAAACTTCCCTGTATAACATTAAAAAACCTCATATTTTAAGAAAGAAGACATCCAGGAGAATCCAAAAATGTAAAAATGTACAGGATGTTCCTTTTAAAAAAACGAAGTTATAAGCCACTTCCGGTATAACCGGAAGTAGCAAATCGATGAAAATATTTTCATTAAAGAGACCCCTCTTCAAAACCCCTTCATTCCAATTTTCATGATTCTGTTTCTTTTAGTTCTCGAGATATTTCTAATAGGACTTTTATCTGCCTCACCCTGTATTTATTAAAAACACTAATATATTCTTTTCACACCTTTTCTTGCACTGATATATTTATACATAACTAGAAAGATTTAGCAACTAAACGCTATACTGTCTGTGTGCGCATGCGCGCAGTATTGTGAAATTTTACTCTCAATCGCGCCTAAAGAAGTATAACTTCAATAAATTTTATTTGTTAATGTTACTGTAGCTAATGTTAAATGGCAGCTTACTATTTTTTTATTTGAGCTGTCTACCGAATGATATGTAACATGTATATTATATTTATGTATACAGGGTGTCCAGAAACTCTACCGACAAACGAAGACAGGAGATTCCTCAGATAATTTTAAGACAATTAAACCCAATTCACCTAGTCCGAAAATGCTTCCTAAGGGAGCTAGAGCTCTTTGAAGATGGCTTCTCGTAATTAGTTTTTCTTAAATAACTCCAGAACGCTTTTATTTAGAAAAATGAAAATTGGTACGCATATTTATCTTCCAGAGATAAATCGACTACATTCATTGTGAATTTCTAGTACCGTTCATAGGCGTCAGTTTTGGGTAGGGCAACGGTTATTTTATCTCATAACTTTTAAGTCTTTAACTTTTAAACATCTTTAAAATTAGATTATTAAATTATGAGGCATGCTAGTACTAAAAGGTACTCTTGCTTTAAGTCGGTAAAATAAACCGTTTTCTAGAAAAATCGATTTGAAAATTTTTCGTTTTTTGAATTTCTAAAAAATATTTAAAAAAAAAAACATTTAGAAAAACGAAAACTGGTACGTTTATTTATATTCCAGAGACGAATCGATTTCATTAATTGCGAATTTCTAGTAGCGGTCATATGCGTCCGTTTTGGGTAGGTCAAGGGTTATTTTATCTCATAACTTTTTTGTATTTAATATTTAAGAATTTTTGACTTTAGGTTATTAAATTTTGAGGTATTCTATTACTAAAAGTTACTCCTGCTATAAGTTGGTAAAATACGCCGTTTTTTTTTAAATTGTTCAATTTTTTTCAAATTTAAAAAACGAAAAATTTTCAAATCGATTTTTCTAGAAAACGGTGTGTCCTACCGACTTAAATCAAGAGTATCTTTTAGTACTAGAATATCTCATAATATAATAATCCAGTATCAAAAATGCTTAAAAGTTAAAAACAAAAAAGTTATGCGATAAAATAACCGTTGCCCTACCCAAAACGGACGCCTACGACCGGTACTAGAAATGCACAATGGATCAAATCGATTTATCTCTGGAAGATAAATATGCGTACCAATTTTCATTTTTCTAAATAGAAGCGTTCTGGAGGTATTTAAGAAAAACTAATTACAAGACGCCATCTTCAAATAGCTCTAGCTCCCTTATTAAGCATTTTGGGACTAGATGAATAGGGTTAAAATGTCTTAAAATTATATGAGGAATCTCCTGTCTTCGTTTGTCGGTAGAGTTTCTGGACACCCTGTATATTATATACAGCGTGTTTACTTAAGTTGGACACATTATAT
Source organism: Diabrotica virgifera virgifera (assembly GCF_917563875.1). Lineage (NCBI taxonomy): Eukaryota > Metazoa > Arthropoda > Insecta > Coleoptera > Chrysomelidae > Diabrotica > Diabrotica virgifera. The sequence goes on from NC_065448.1 coordinate 51,081,377, forward strand.
TTTGCGAAATTTTTTATTTCTAATTTTACGAAAAACAGTTATTCTTTATAAAAAGTTATGCATGGTCTAAAACCTAAAGTGACGCATCAGATAACAAAGTTTATCTATATTGTGCGAGGTACATAATATATCAAAAAATATGAATTTCGCTCCAGAGTAAAGTACCTTTATTTTTCACAATATTGAAAATTGTTATTATGAAAAGTTGATTGGAATTAAAAAGTATGTTCTAATATAATATATTATGCAATTAGATCCTTCGAAAAAAAAATATTTGAAAATGTTTCTCAAATTACGGATACCCAACATCACTTTCATTGATAACTCTTTTATTAATAATTTTACAAGCAAAGTTATTCTTCATAAAAAGATCTGCATGGGCGAAAATCTAAGGTGCAACCATCATATATCACACTTTATCAATTTTGTTCGAGGTATGTCAAAAGATGTTCAAGAGTTAAAGTACCTTTGCACCTTTGATATAATTGCACATTAAAACCAAATTTTTAATTCTTAACAACTTTTCATAATAGCAATTTTCCATAGTGTCTTCTTCTTCTTTTAGCCCATTTCTATCCAACTTTGGACAAAGGCCTTCCCCAAATCTTTCCATTTCCGTCTGTCCTTGGCTGCGTTTTTCCAGTTAGTTCCTGCAGCTTTTACAATATCGTCCTTCCATCGCATCTGAGGTCTTCCTCTTCCTCTTCTTCCTGTCCACGGTCTCTAGTTTTGTATTTCAGCATTCCATCTTTTATCTTCCTGTCTCGAATTGTGGCCCGCAAATCTCCATTTTAACCCTGTTCAGCTACATTTTTTACTTTTGTTTTCTCTCTTAACCATTTGTTTGATTTTCTGTCTTGTAGTTTTATTCCAACATGGATCTTTCCATTTTTCTCTGAGTTATTTTAATTTTGTTTATGTTGGCCTTTGTTAATGTCCTTGTTTCTGAGCTATACGTCAGAACAGGAAGGATGCACTGGTCAAATACACGGGTTTTTAGGTACTCTTGTATGTTTGTGCTTTCTAGTATCTATCCATCTTAACTTTCCAAATGCTGCCCACGCCAAACGGATTCTTCTCTGTACTTCAAATTGTTTGGTTCTCCATAGTGTGAATTTAACTTATAAACAAAGTTTTCGTTATGATATTGCTCGCATTTTAGCTTGTTTAAACTAAACACAGTTTTTATAAAAAACGGATCTATATTCAATTGGTTCCAACCTATCACAGCCCTTCTATTTAAAAAAAAAAATTCAGAAATTTTGGACAGAGTGAGACAAAATATTTCTGAAATAAGAAGAGCTTTCTTCTTCTTCATGTACCATGTTCTTTCAGAACGTTGATTGCCATCATAGCTATCTTTTATTCCCTGACAACCTAAATTAATAGCGTATTTGTATCAATACCGTACCAATCTCCTAAGCTCTTTAACCATGAAGTTCTTCTTCATCCTGGACAGCCTTTGCCTGCTATTTTCCCTTGTATAATATTTTTTAGCAACCTATATTTGGGACCTCTCATTACATGTCCGAAATACTCCAGATTTCTCCTCTTGATGCTTTTTATAATCTCAGTAGTCTTGCTGAGACGTTATAGTACATATTGTGGTGTTTCGAATCTTCTCCACCCGAGAAACTTTGAAAATTCTTCTATAGCATCACATTTCGAAAGCCTCATGACGATTTAGATCACTTTTATTCATAGTACAAGTCTCGTCACCATAAAGTAAGATCGAGAACACGTAGCAGCGTAGCATTGAAGCGGGCCCTCAATCCCAATGTTAGGTCTCTATTAAATAATATTTTGTGACATCCTTCTACATAAAATAGGGGAACGCAAAATTTTACGAAAACCTCCAAAAAAATAAAGGAAGGATGAAAATTTGGCAATAGGTAGTTGAAATTGCCTTTTATTATATAAGAAAAAGTTTACAATTCTATACGGGGTGAAAAATGTTTTCTCGGGGGTGAAAAAATATACGTTTAAAATAAGTCCGGAATTGGATAAAATGACTAAAATTCTAAGTAACTTTTGTTCCATAGAGTTTTTTTATTAAGTCAATATTTTCGAGTTATTTGCGAGTGAATGTGTTAATTTTTAACCAAAAAAATATTTTTGGACGGTTTTTCGGAGATAACTCAAAAAGTAAGTATTTTAGCGAAAAAATATTCTAAGTAAAAATATAGCTTATAAAAAATTGAAAAAAATGGTGTATGCGTGAGGTCTGCAGACCCAGTAGAAGCAGAGTTGCAGCTAATGAAATGCTTCTTCGTCAAATCCCAAATCGAATATTTCAATGTGAAATAACCAAAAAACGGGGCACTTTTCGGGGAAAATTCATTTCAACTGTTTTAAAGTGTTTAAAAATAGATTTATTTTTGTTTTTTAAAAAAACTTCCAACATTAAAAGTAAGTGAGTTACGCTCAAAATATTATCGGTCCCTTTTATTTTTTAGTAAAAAATGGCGAAAATCACCCCTTAATTAGCTTCTCAAATAAAATTAATCGTTACCGCTTTACAAATTATTTTCTTATAGTCTAGTAAAATAAAATTACACTACATGTAAATCAAAATGTAAATTCGTACAGGTTGAAACAAATTTTATATTAAAGTTTATGTGGGTACAAAAGATATTTTCAAGAAAGTATCCAAATCATACATTTGATCATTGATTAAATAACTGAATAACTTGAAAGATCATTGTTTAAATAACTAAAAAGGGGTCATTTTTGCAAAAAACTTACTTTTTTAACTGCTGAGGTCATTCAACTACTAATGAAGGTGTATAGGATTGTTTTCTGCAAAGTTGAAGGGTAAATTTTTCACATAAGACTTACAAAATTAAATTTGACCCCCTATTTATTTAAATAAATATACATAAATCTTTAAAAACAAATTTGCAAAAAATTATTTTTAGCGTTTTAAATAAGCACTATAAAATATCTTATTTTACAGCAGAAGTTGCGCTTGTTATCAGTATTAATTAAAAAAAAATTGGTCAAAAATATTTAATATTTTTTGAGATATTGAATTTGTTTATTAAATGTTACTCTATTTTCAATTGCAAAAACGCGGTTGTTGCCAAAGAAGTATTCACCTGTATTAAATCTCATTATTTTTATTTTTTTGTATATTTTCGATAAATGTATTGATAAATTCAAATTTCAATTAAACTTTCCCCTAAAATGGCATTTGAAAATTATTCAAATTTGTTTATAATTTGTTTTTTTAATAACGTCGCAGGGATTAAACATTTTGAAATACCGTTTCGATAATTGGATTCCTGGGAATTTTTCACTAATTAACAAATTTTTTTGTCTTTTTTTCCTCTTCTTTTTTTTTTCTTGGAGTTATATTACTACGGGCCCTTTTAGGGTTAAATTTTATTAAGAATGTCGAATCTCTGAGTTGTAGATTCTAGACCTGAAAATATTAAGATTGGTCTAAAATCACTTAAATAAAATGTGGCTACTTACTGAGTTACAGGGTGTTTTATTTAAAAATTTAAAAATTATTTTTACCAAGTACTTTCAAACTATTTGACGTATCCTTATCATACTTAGCAGAAAGTGTGGATAATATACAGTCTACTAAATTGTGGTAAACAAAAGCTTCTAGCTACTACCAGAGGCGTACGACAGGGGATAGTTAATGGTTGACCCTTCCCAAATTCTACGCCACTGAGGGAATTACTATTTTAGTGAAATTTTTCGATTCTCTAATACTTTCTATGTAAATAATATACTCTCTACTGGTAACGATTAAGTCATTGGTTTTCGAGATATTGGACGTTAAAAATGAAACGGCATAGTTATTTTGATTCATTCATTCATTCATTTTAAACTTCCAATATCTCTCAAACTGATGACTTTATCGAAACCAATAAAGTTATTTACATACACAGTATTGGAGAATCGAAAAATTTCGCTAAAATAGTAATTCACTCAGTGGCGTAGAATTTGGGAAGGGTCAATAATTCACTATCCCCTGTCGTACACCTCTGGCACTAGCTAGAAACGTTTGTTAATCACAGTTTAGTAGGGTGTATAATAGCTACACTTTCTGCCAAGTATGATAATGATACGTGAAATAGTTTTAAAGTACTTGGTAAAAATACTTTTTACATTTTTAAATAAAACACCCTGTAACTCAGTAAGTAGCCACATTTTATTTAAGAGATTTTAGGTAAATCTTAATATTTTAAGTCTAGAATCTACAACTCAGAGATTCGACCTTCTTAATAAAATTTAACCCTAAAAGGGCCCGTAGGAATATAACTCGCAAGAAAAAAAAGAAGAAGAAAAAACGACAAAAAAATTTTGTTAATTAGTAAAAAATTCCCAGGAACCCAATTATCCAAACGGCATTTCAAAATACTTAATCCCCGCGACGTTATTAAAAAAACATATTATAAACAAATTTGAATAATTTTCAAATGCCATTTTAGGGGGGAGTTTAACTGAAATTTGAATTTATCAATATATTTATCGAAAACATACATAAAAATAAAAATAATAAGACCTTAAGCAGGTGAATATTTCTTTGGCAACAACCGCGTTTTTGCAATTGAAAATATAGTAACATTTAAAAAAACAAATTCAATATCTCAATAAATATTAAATATTTTTTGACCAATTTATTTTTGCTTAATACTGGTAATATAGTGCAACTTAGTCTGTAAAAAAAGATATTTTATAGTGCTTATTTAAAACGCTAAAAATATTTTTTTGCAAATTTGTTTTTAAAGATTTATGTATATTTATTTAAATAAATAGGGGGTCAAATTTAATTTTGTAAGTCTTATGTGAAAAATTTACCCTTCAACTTTGCAGAAAAAAATCCCATAGACCTTCATCGATAAGTGGATTACCTCAGCAGTTAAAAAAGTATTTTTTTTGCAAAAATGACCCCTTTTTAATTATTTAAACAATGATCCCCTTGTATGATTTGGATACTTTCTTGAAAATATCTTTTGCACCCACCTAAACTTTGATATAAAATTTGTTTTAACCTGTACGAATTTACATTTTGACTTTTTTTTATTTTATTAGGCTATTATGTCTTATTTATATTATCTATAAGTTGCATTGGTTCAAAGTGCTCAGTTTTAAAAAAAAATTGGATTTAAAATAAAACATTTTTTTAATTTTGACAAAAATCGTAATTTTTTATGGAATTTTTTTTATGGATAAAAACAATTAGGAATACCAAAAATCTCAAACAGTAATAAAATGTACGTTTTGATTTTCTGAATATTTTTGATTTTTTGTTTTGTTGTTAGACAAAAATTGGTTATGCTATGACTGTTCAAAATTTGCCTAAACTCGTAAATAGTTACTCGTTCAAGCCATTTTAACTACAGCTTTTTCAAAACGAAGCACTTTGAACCGATGAAACTTATACATCATATAAATAATACATAGACAAAGTAACTTGTGAAGTGGTAATGTTAAAACGTGTATGTGATGCTAATTAGGGGGTGATTTTCGCGATTTTTTTACCAAAAAATAAAAGGAACCAACAATATTTGGAGCGTAATTCACTTACTTTTAATATTACAAGTTTTTTTTTTTAACAAAAATAAACCTTTTTTTTAAACACTTTAAAAAAGTTAAAATGAATTTTCCCCTAAAAGTGCTCCGTTTTTGGGTTATTTCACATTGAAATATTCCATTTGGAATATGACGAAGAAGAACCTACTGTTCATTAGCTGCAACTCTGCTTCTACTGGGTCTACAGACCTCATGTATACATCATTTTTTTCAATTTTTGATGGGCTATATTTTTGCTAAGAATATTTTTTTCGCTAAAATACTTACTTTTTGAGTTATCTCCGAAAAACCGTCCAAAGACATGTTTTATTTTGTTAAACATGAACATATTCACTCGCAAATAACTCGAAAAGTATTGACTTGTGAAAAAACTCTATAGAGGAAAAATTGTTTAGAATTAGTCATTTTATCCAATTCCGGTCTTATTTTGAATGTATTTTTTTCATCTCCGAGGGGTATTCCCGTCCATTTTTGTAAAATGGAGGGGATGTAGAATTGTAAACTTTTTCATATATAATAATAGACAATTTCAACTATCTATTCCCAAATTTTTATCCTTCCTTTATTTTTTTTGGGGTCAGATTGTTCTTTGATCGGGCTAAAAGCGGTTCTGGCATGCTTCGTTCTGGATCTAATATCGCCGTGACCCTCTGCATTTTTTTAATTGATATCCAAGGTAAATAATTTAATCAACTTGTCCAATTTTTTTATTCTTTACATATATAGACGGTTTTATATTCTGTTAATTACTTATTACGAGTATTTTGGTTTTCCGTATGTGCAGATCCAGACCTGTTTCCTTACAGCTCTCAATGACAGTAATGTTTCACTGCATTGCAGATCTAACGAAGCACTAAAACCCCAAAACCTAGGAATTTTGTGCATTAAGATGAATGATCATGCAACTTTTTGCATTCAATTCGAGAGAGTGTCAGCCAATTTTGTGAACTAAATTGATCCCCGGCAAAAAATTTTGTGCATTTTCAAAGTGCATCTCGAAGAGATGGAAAATGAAAAATTTAGAACTCAAGAAATATTGACGGAAATGAGTTCAATTTTTATATTTGGGGGTTTTGGAGGTCAGTGAACACAAATTTCATGACGGCGGTGTTCTCCGAGGTACCTGGTGCCCAGGGTGGAGCTCGTCGCCTGGGACGATCGAAAATTTCGCGGGACGATCGAATAATTCGCGAAATGAAGATTGGATCGAAAAACTGATAAATATGCGTTTAATATTTTTCAAAAATCTATCGAATGACACTAAAGACGGCCTCCCACTCCATCCTCTGGAGGTGGGGCGGAGGTAACTTTAAAATCTTAAACGGAAACGCCCATTTGTTATTACAGATTTGGATTGCTTTCGTAAAAATAAGCAACTTTTATTCGAAAAATTTTTTTCGAATTGTGGATAGATGGCGCTAATCGGGAAAAAAGATTTATCGTGATATATTTAAATTATAGAAACGGTCTAATATCTCGAGAAATACACTTCCACATAAAAGACCAAAAAAATACGTATGTAATATACAAGAACCTATCGAATAACCTCAAACACGACTCTCCACTCCACCCCCTGGAGGTAGGGTGGGGGTTAACTTTAATATCTTAAATGGGAATCCCCATGTTTTATTGCAGATTTGAATTCCTCGTGAAAACATAAGTAGTATTTATTCCAAATATTTTTTAGAGTTGTTAATAGATGGCGCTAATAAATAGTGTTTTTCCGATTATAGCGCTATCTATCCATAATTCGAAAAAATGTCTCGAATAAAAGTTACTTATTTTTACGTAAGGAATCCAAATCTGCAATAAAAAATGGGGGCTCCTATTTAAGATTTTAAAGTTACACCTCACTCCACCCCCAGGGGGTGGAGTGGAGGGTCTTGTTTTATGTTATTCGATAGGTTCTTAAAAAATATAAAAGACGTATTTTTTGGTTTTTTATTTGCAAGTGTATTTCTCGAGATATTAGACCGTTGCTATAATTTACCTATGGTATCACGAAAAAATCGTTTTCTCCGATTATAGCGCCATGTATCCACAATTCTAAAAAATGTCCCCAATAAGAGTTGCTTACTTTTAGGTAAGCAATCCAAATCCGCAATAACAGATGGGGTTCCTATTTAATTTAGATTTTAAAGTTACCCCCACCCCACCTCCAGGGGGTGGAGTGGGGTGGTTGTGTTTAGTGTCATTCGATAGATTTTTGAAAACTGTCTCTTTTTAATTCATTCATACATATTTGCAATTATTATGATAACACTAACGCCCAGTGATCTATTTATAGAACGGGTCAAAATTAAAAAATGCAAATATATAAAACAATTTCATTTATATAAGAACAATATTGCTGATAGTTATGTATAAATAAAATTTTGAATTAAAAAAATAATAATTTGGGCGTTAAGGGCGTAGGCGCAAAATTTTGCGCCGATGTGTTTTAAATGCATTCATTTTTTTCGAATCCTGAGAACTAATAAGTATTTTTGGAAAATTTAAAAGCAGAATGAAAGATTGCATTATTACCGAGGGCTGAAAGTCCCTGAAAATTTCTGTAATGTTTATTTTAATAAGTTACAGGGGTGAAAAAAGAGAAAATTTAGTGTGATTTTTAATTTCAAATATCTCATAATCTAAGGGACTTTCGGCACTCAATAATAATGCAATCTTTCATTCCGAGGATTTCGCAAAAATACTTATTTGTTTTCTCAGGATTCGAAAAGAATTTATGCTTTAAAAAGCATTGACCCGAAATTTTGCGCCTACGATCTTAATGGCTTTTATATAGTCAAACCGTTGATTGATGAATATAGGGGGTATATTCATCAATCAACGGTCAAACATTGAATTAGTTTACTCACCTGATAAAGATAGAGTCCATACATAATAGTCGTAGGCCTGTGACACCATACTTTGATTTGAACTTATCACAGTCGCCATGTTGTTCTAAATTCTACGTCCGATCTGAAACAATATATAATTATAAAGTTTATGAAGCACATCTTACATTTTTTATTAATTTTTATTATTGATAGCGGTACCTATAAATTAATTTAATTATCTTTATTTAAATCTTATGAAATAGTGGTTTGTAAGTTTGTATATTATTTATTGGTAACATGATATTTTGAATTCTAATTTGAAGGTTTTAAAAAAAAAGTCATCTGTAGCTACATATTTATGGAAAATATACCGGCCAACTAATATCCAAAAAGAACGTAAAATAATGCCAAATAATAGTTTTAAAATAGTGTACCTCTGAAAAGGCCCTCCTCCGCAGGACACAAACAAACCACCCCCAAAATACTACTTAGATCAACAATCAGTGCCGCCAACCATAAAACACAAAACGTCCCGAAGAGGCGACAAAGTCATCTACACAGGATTCCCACAACATCCAATCAAGAAAGACATGCAACTACCACGACAATGACTCGACTTTGTCAATTTTTTATGCTCTAGTAATCACAGTTGATCATACAATCTGTATGCAAATAAAGTACTTGGAAGAAAGTATAATGAGATGTGTAATCCACTCAAAATGAAGGAAGTAACAGATCATACGCTGCGAACAACTAAAGACTGAGTACAGTCACGCGTAGTGATGTAAAATTTCCGGGAAGATTCGAGCGCCAGAAAGTTTCCGGAAACTTTCCGGGAATATTGGAAACTTTCGGAAACTTATGGAAACCTTACATTTTTATTAAAATTATTATAATTAATTATACAAATCAGTAGTTAGCTTTATTTATTGTTGTGGTATTTAGACTACAGAAAACATCTGTTAAAAATTAAATATCCAAAAATACTTTTCAAATTTATTTAACTTTTATTAAAAATATATTCTGAATATTTGTTATTAGTCATTATAATTAAAACTACAAAGTATATGTTATTTAAAAAATATTAAAATAAAAAAGATAACATAGAATAAACGAATCAAAATTGATTATATAGGAACTTACTTCAGGTTATCTGTATTCTTAGAAGGAAATTTTTTTCTTAACTAGTAATAACAAAAGAAACTACAAAATAAAATTCTTAGGAATTATAATTTATAAAATATATAAATAAGTAAGAGTCTATTCTTGTGAGTAACAGAAATTTTCTTCACACAAGCAGGACTATGTATTATGAAGAGAATATAATGAAGAGTCTCTCTCCGTCACGCTTAATCTTTCATTTTCTGATATGGGTTTAGAGTCTTGCCCTGGTTCCAACAGATGAGTTATAGAAAGACTCTCATCACATACCATGTTTTCATGTTTATGATCTTTTAGGAGTTTCATTATGAGCTATTATACCTTAACTTCCCTGCTCTAACTATAGTGAGTCTATTTCTCCTTTTATTATGTATGAAAGAGTATGTGCTATAACTACGCTCTGTTTGAGCGTAGGAAGCTGGTAACCCCAGTATTGTAATTGCCAAATCTTTTAACCTTCTGATGACCAACCCTTTTTTGTTACGCGGATGACCAATGGGGGTAAAAAATGACCCCAAGTCGAAAATGACAATTGACAAAAAAATGAAGTTGTTTTAAGAAATGTAATCATGTATTCGTAATTTTAATGTTACTATTGTATCAATAAATTATAAATAAACAGTAGCAAAACATATTTTTAATTACAACTGAACAAAAACAGAAATCCTCATTCTGAACTTAGAACTAAAGAAATTTTAAAATATACACTAATTACGGCGCCACAGGTTTAACAAACAATTTTTTTTTTCAATATTGAAATGTTTCTTACATACAATTCCACATAATAGACGGTATTTACTTAATTTAAAATTGGAATATTTACGGAAAGGCAAGGGAGATCTTCTTTGACACCAAATTCAGAAAAAAAATTTTTTTTTTTTTTTCGTAAAATATAGGGAATTTTTTTATTACAAAATATGAGGGTATCTAGAATGATATTAAAGTCAAATAAAAAAATAATGAGTTTAAAATTGCAAATATTTCTGAATTTATTAAATAAAAACATGCATTGGGGTCCAAATCTACTCCCCTTGGTCATCCGAAGGTTAAAGAAGTTTTGGTGTACAGTCCATCTTATACAAACTACTGATCGTGCTGAAAGCCAAATAAAATCCATTGACCAAAGGTTTGCTTTTGCACAGAACTTTGTTTGTTCTGTAAAAATGTTTTCTTCTTTTTTTGTCAATAAACTTGGGATGATTGGTTAATATCTTGTCTATACACTGCAAAGATCTTCACCAGTGAGGCTTTGTCCTGTTAAAGAAGAATCAAGTAAGTTTGCAGCATAGTGCACAGGCTTCACTGCCATTTTTTTCTTTTGTCTACAATTTCACAATTGTAAGTTTTCATTTCACAATTGGTGTAAAAAGTAGCACAACTGCTACTTTTTGCAACTTTATCCAAAATATTTCATCATCCAGACAGTTCTGTTTAACATTCTGTGAAAATTTTAAATTTCCTCCCTCTATGACCATAAGCAAGCATCGGTAAACCACTTTTAGATACAATAAGGTTATTTATACCTCGTCCAATTTACTTACCGTTGCACGTCATCCGCGCCATAGCCTGTGACACGATACCAACACGAAATATCTAGGCCGTAGGTGTGTTCCCCTTTAGAATCATTTTGATTCTAAAAAAGAACACACCCACCGCCTAAATATTTCGTGTTGGTATCGTGTCACAGGCTATGGCGCGGATGACGTGCAACGGTAAGTAAATTGGACGAGGTATATACAATTAAGGATTGAACTCCATCTAGCTTTTACAGGAAGTTTTAATGATATAACTTTATTGTAGTTTTGAATTATTTTAATTTATTATTTCACTTTTGAAATATTCCCATGCATTCTACCTATACTACAATCACAAAAAAGATGCACTAGAAATAAACAAACCAAGACACATTGAATGTTAGATGAGCATTCCCAAATCATGATTTAAAAAGTTTATACATTGTAAATCACGATTCGGCAGTACTCCTCGTAACATTCAACGTGTCTTAGTTTGTTTATTCTAATGCATCTTTATTGTGATTTTAGTATAGCTTTAGGCATTTTTAGTACAAAAATAATGAAGGTAATAATGTTCAAAACAATGTTCCTTTTGTACTTGGCAGTGGTATAGGTTCGCCGGCTGTGTGAATTAAATGCTACTTTCATGTAAATTCAAATTACGTCACTGACTCTTAGGTCCAAAAGGCTCTTAGAAATATTCTCAAAAGTCCTCGGAAATATTATGGAAAGTTCTCGGAAACATTCTTGAAAGTTCTCGGAAATATTCTCTAGAATTTTCCAGTGAAAGTATTCCGGGAATATTCGCGGTCAGGAGAATATTTCCATTTTTTATAGGCGAATATTCTCGGAAACTTTCCAATGTTCGCGAATATTCGCTTGGGAATATTCTCGACTCACATCACTAGTCACGCGTTTCATGACATTGCAATGCGAGGAGCAAATAAAAATAATAGAAAAACCATGAAATCCTTTATAAAAGGTATATTTGTTAAAATCCCTATAATACAGGGCTACATCATAAAACAAACAGAACTAGTTTTATGATGTAGCCAAAAACAGAACTAGTTTTCAATTGGTTGACCGATCATCATCATGATCATCATCATGATCGGTCAACCAATTGAAAACTAGTTCTGTTTGTTTTATGATATAGCCCTGTATAGGAATTTTAACAAATATACCTTTTATAAAGGATTTCATGGTTTTTTGTAATAAATGGTATACAGCCAACTACAGGAAATTTTTTTCCTCGTGGAAAAAAATAGAAAAATAGCTTCTAGTCCCCAGGACACCGTTCTTTTTTGAAAATGATTACAAAAGTCTTAAAAATGGTTTTAACTGCCTCGTTTGAGCAAGTCTATCACTTTCTGAAAATTTTCAGAATGGAGGTTGGATGCGTTTCTGAACGCATAACACCTTTAAACCTGCAGCTCTAGCGCGGTTCTGTTTTGTTGTTGCAAAACTAGAATTTTTAATTTTAATCAAAGAATATACAGTGGAACCCCGATAAGTCGGCCCCCGATAACCCGGAAGTCCGGCTAACCCGGACCGATTTTCATCAGACAAAAATTTAACAAATAAACAATTTAACAATTTTATCAAATAAAAATGTATGTAGGCCAAATAATATTTCAGAGATAATGTGTATTTGTGTAATTTGAACACATAAGTACAATAGTAAAAATGATTCATGCACACGGCGGCAGCCAGAGCGACCGTCTCAGCTTATCGGAAAGAACAGACACCTGTCTGTATTCCTTTTTCTTTATTTATGTCAAACTGTCTTAGCATTGTTTAAAAAAGACGTGACTATTTAAAAATTCTTGTATTGTGTGTAGTACAGCCTATTAATCACTTCCGTTCTGTAATGTAATCGTGCTTCAGATTGTGTTTGCTTTGTCTACGTAATGGTAACAAAACGTAAAAATGTTGCAGTGACAATGGAAAAGAAACTAGAAACATTAGGTAGGATTGATAAAGACGAATCTTTAAAATAAATTTATTGCAGCATCATAATATGATATTATGCTACCATAGGTCTGGATCCCGCGTATGAAAAAAAAGTTGATTAATAGCAAGCTAAAAATTTATTAATAGCTTAAGGGTGTCTAGTCGGATAAACTTTGATATATGAGAACACTGGAACAGGGGCAGTTTTAATTGTGGAACAGGTCAAAAATTTGGAACGGTCAGAACACGAAAATGGCACATTTGTTTTGTCCGACAGAACAGACTTAAACTCTCCGAACAGAGATTAAACTCTCATGCAAAAATCAGACTGCTATTTATCACCTGTCATAATTCCTGTCATTTGACATATTCTACATGTTCCACTCATTAAAACGCCAATTTGGTGATAAATAGCAGTCTGATTTTTGCATGAGAGTTTAATCTCTGTTCGGAGAGTTTAAGTCTGTTCTGTCGGAAAAAATACATGTGCCGTTTTCGTGGTCTGACCGTTCCAAATTTTTAACCTGTTCCACAGTTAAAACTTCCCCTGTTCCAGTGTTCCCATATATTAATGTTTGTCCGACTAGACACCCTTAAGCTAATAACAAATTTTCAGCTTGCTATTTATCAATTTTTTTTTGTACGCAGGATCCAGACCTACCATATTATGGTGTCGGTACATCTCTACAGTATGACTGAGTTTTTTACCAAGAAATGAACAAAACTCTACACTCTATACAACTATACGTAATTTAGATGTGTACTGTGCATATGTGTTTCATGTTTTTGTAATTGTAATGGAGGTTATTTATTAATTTTTACTATATTCTCCGGCTAACCCGGATTTTCGATAACCCGGATCGGCCGCGGTCCCGATTAATCCGAGTTATCGAGGTTCCACTGTACGTTAAAATAATAGATATTTATGTACCAAGTCAGTAAAGTGACTCTTTATCGAACGAGTCTTGATATTACGAGAAGAGCGAGCGAGGCGAGTAACAGACGAGTTAGATAAAGAGTCTTTACTGACGTGGTGCATACAAAATTTTATCGCCAACATAATTTGATTGGAAATCAACTTGGAATTTGAATTCCGATGATTCGCACTTTAAAGTTGGCTACGTAAGAGTTTGGGTTCTGTAATAATTTAAAAATAATATAAAATTTATGAAATAAATTGAATAAAAACTTGTCGTTTATTTAACTTCTTTAAAATCTCATTATAACATTACACAATTTTTTTTATTTGATTATCAGTAGTAATTGCACAAGAGCTCTAAAATTATATATATATATATTTTAGAGATCGAGTGCAATTTGTTATTATTTCATGAATAAAACTGTTCAAAACCAACATTTTATTGTAATTTATTTATGTAAGTACAAATTAGTACAATTAAACAGACAGTTGTTATAAATATTTGACGGTTGAAAGTCATCACTTTTATAATTTTTAAAACATTAATTGTCATTAATGTCACTGAATGTATTTTTTCATAGCAACGAAGGGCATCTGACGTAATATTCTTGACGACGGGAAATTATCAAAAATTATCGGGTATAATATCACAAGAGAGTGAGAATAAATTGAAAATATTGCGCCAGTTTTTCGAAAATTTGTTGTTTGGCAATAGACACGAGAGCCCGCAGGGTTCTAGTGGCTATTGCCCAATGACAACAAATTTGAGTAAAAAATGAAGCATTATTTTCTTATTTATTCTTACTGTCATGTGATATTCGTGGGATTATTTTTTAATACGTATATTATGGATATTTTCTTAAATGTGACAGTTGTCAAAACTAGGAAACTGGTTGCCATTAAACAGAAACAATCTACTTAAAAAAATTCTATCGGTAATTTTATACAGTAGATTTCTCAGTATAATTTTAATCTGATTGGACAGAATTAAATACGTGATCAAATATCTTACTATACGATTGGAAGTTAAAATCATTAAAAAATAATCAGTTTAATTTTTATTTCTGTAGCTTTCTGTTGGTCAGAATCTCCTATGAATTAAATAATCTTCATTATTTCATAAAATTAATCATCTTTAATTTTAATAATCCCTGATTATTTTGGCAATAACGGTTATGGGAAGAAATCGCTTAAGGATCTCTTGATAATTTAAAGATAGTATGCCACGTAGAATTCAAGCAATATAATTGATGTCAATGGTGAATATACGACTTATTATAGAAATTTTGTTTTATTTTTATGGATAATTGTTCTTTTTACATATATTTTTTTAAGGGAATAATATCCCTATAACTTACGCCTTGCAGTATATTATAATATACATCTTACCGATAAAGTTTTAACAATTTAAGTCTTTTAAGTGATCCTTAAATCCTTTAAGTTGAACTCTGACTTTATAGATGAGTCTTGAAAATATCTTGGGCAACCCACACCACCAACGAAAATGTTTTGAGGAGAATAGGTACAAATAGGGAACCGCTAAAAATCATTAAATTCAGAAAAGTCAGCTAAAGTCGGTTCGCTAAACTCAGAAACAACTGGCTATTGAAAGGAAAACGGGGTCCCAGTAGGCGCAAGATTACATGGCTTAGAAATATCAGAGACTAGACCGGCCTTGATTCAACATCTTTGTTTAGAGCCGCATTGGACAGAGACAGATTTGCCAGTGTAGTCGCTAACCTCCACTAAAGGAGAAAGCACCAGAAGAAGAAGAAGTCCTTTGAGTAAGTCATAATAGTTATTAATATATCAAGGGCATTAAATATATGTTTATACAGTAAGGACGACAAGCTTATAAACTCGAGGGCCTCTGCTGTATAAACATCTAACAATGCACGTGGTGCATATACAAAGCTTTTTGTCATACCGGTTCATTGCATCAATTAAAATTTTAATTTTAATTTATATTAATTAGAAGTAATATTGTATCGCAGCAGGTATTTAGTACCGATGCTAGGAAAGTGATGTTGGGTAGCAATTTGTTATTAACGTAAACACAGTTTTGATGGCAGAAAATTTCACTGAATGCGTAAATAAGACCGTACTACTGTCATACTTTAGAGACATAGGTATACTTTATGCCCCCGCGGGCATCAAGTATAACATTATGCCCGCGCCATTATGGGGTTCGTAACTAAGTAATAAATACACCAAATATTAAACCAGTACGACATAACACTTATATTATTTTAACCTTCGGATAACCAAGCGGGGAAATTGTGACCCCAGCGTATGTTTTTCTTTAATAAATTCAAAAGTATTTTCAATTTTTAACTCATTATTTTTTTATTTGACTTTAATATCATTCTAGATATCCTCATATTTTGAAATAAAAAAAATTCAATATATTTTACGAATAAAAAATATATTCTGAAGTTGATGTTTAGTAAAATACCGTCTATTATGTGTAATTCCAAGTAGTTTTACGCTAATGACGTCTACTTTGCAAAGTAACAAGACACTTACTCAACATACACACTACACATGACACTAATACTCATATTGTGCCTGGCTGAATTACATAAAGCCATAAAAAAATAAAAAAAAACTTAATTTTTTTGTTAATTATTTTTGACCTGGGTCATTCCCCCCCCCCCCTTGGTCATCCGTGTAACAAAAAAAGTTTGGTCATCGGAAGGTTAAGCAAGATTTTAGTTTTTCCAAAAAACAACTCGCCCAAAAATGTATTTAACGAATATTACAAACAATTTTGAACATATATGTTTTTACAATATTTAGGTCTCAGATCTCAGCACTAATATGTAAAAAATAAAAAATAGTAATAAACAAATGACTTTTACAAATAATATTATGTGTATATCAGTAAAAATGTAGAATATGAAATTATATACTAACAAAAATTATATCCATTGACGTTATACACGAGTACATTAGTTTCATTATTTTTATTTGAGTTCATTAGTCGTAAGTTTTTAATCACTATCCTTGAGAATTTTTAAACGCAGTCAGTACAAATAAAACAAAACAACAAAGTTGAATACAGCAATAAGGGAATGCTATGATCCAGAGCTAACCAAAAAAGCAGTTAATTACAGGATGTTACTTTGATTTATTTTTCCCATTTTTATTATTGAAGTTGGCCGATTATCTTAAGCAGCCTAAGAAGCTCAGAGATCTTTTACTATCGAATGATATGACTTGAATATGAATATCTCCTACAAAAATCAAAAAAATATTGTTTCGGTTGCCGCTACAAAGGCCCTGATATACCTTCTTCTTCTTTAAGTTCCATCTTCTATCGAAGGTTGGAAATCATCATGGCAATGCGGACCCTGTTGACTGCCGCTCTAAATACCTCTGCACTACTGCATTCGAACCATTCCCGTAAGTTATTAAGTCAGGATGTTCTTAGATCTTCCCACATTTCGCTTTCCTCGGATTTTGCCTTGCATAATAAGTAGTAATAATGAGTATCTTTGCCCTCTCATCACATGTCCCAAGTACTCAAGTTTTCGTCTTTTACCACGAAGGTCCAATTAATCTAGTATAACTTCCTCATAGTTAGTCGTATGGATTCGACGTTAAAATATAGGTCTTGTATATTTCTGTATTATACATTTGATAGTACACAACCAAATTGTTCTATATGGTCCAAATAATGTTCAGAAAAAAGTCACACAGGGTTTGAGGGGGAGAGGGGAGAGGAGGAGAGGGGGGAGAGGGGGCAGAAATCGGTAAATTCGTAGTCAACATTTCTAAAACTATGCGGCTTAGCATGAATAACTTTCTACACAAAAATGTTCTACATCAAATTTGAAATAAAAAAGGTCCTATGCATAATCGTTCTAAAGTGAACGGTTCAAAAGTTACGGAGGTAATACAGTATGATTGGTCAAAAAAAAGTCCTAACCCAGACATCCAAAGTAAAAGTTTTCCTTCAACACCAAGTTGTTTTATATGGTCCACATATCGTTCAGTAAAAAGTTACACCATTTTGAGGGTCCGGTTTGGGGGGGAGATGGGGGAAAAGTCGGTAAATTAGTAGTTTTTTTAAGTTTTTCGTCAATATTTCTAAGACTATGCTTTAGCAAAAACAATGTTCTATACAAAAATGTTCTACGTGAAATTTAAAACAGAAAAGGTCCTATACATAATAATTGTTATAGAATCAACGGTTCCAGAGTTACGGAGGATAAAAAGTTGAGGTTTTCGATACTTTTTATATTCTTTGGGCAATTTATAGAAATTTTCGTTAACAGGATTGTGTTTTGTAAATAAAATTTGCTATTTCAGTGGCCGATGATATGTTAGTGATAAGCCCTTGAAGAAACGTCAACCTCACCACCCAAAATCATCATCAATTGCCCAGGTAATATAAAAAGTATCGAAAACCTTCACTTTTCACCCTCCGTAACCCTGAAATAGTTGATTTTATAACAATTATGTACAGGACCTTTTTTGTTTTAAATTTTATGTAGAACATTTTTGTATAGACCATTGTTTACGCTAAAGCATAGTTTTAGAAATATTGACGAAAAACTTAAAAAACTACTAATTTACCGACTTCTGCCCCATCTTCCCCCCCCCCCCAAACCGGACGCTAAAAATGGTGTAACTTTTTACTGAACAATATGTGGACCATATAATATATCTATATATCCATATTCTATTTGGTGTTGGAGGAAAACTTAGATGTCTGGGTTAGGCCTTTTTTGGACCAATTATATGTACTATACTATCTCCGTAACTTTAGAACCGTTCATTTTAGAAGGATTATGCATGGACCTTTTTTATTTCAAATTTAATGAAGAACATTTTTGTATAAAAGTTTGTTCATGCTAAACCGCATAGTTTTAGAAATATTGACGAAAAACCTAAAAAACTACGAATTTACCGATTTCTCCCCGTTCTCCCCCTCCCCCCAAACCCGACGTTCTGACTTTTCTGAACAGTATGTGGACCATATAGAACAATTTGGTGTTGGAGGATAACTTTCACTTTGGATATCTGGGTTATGCCATTATTTGGATAAATTATATCATACTACTCTTATACAATATCATAAAGTAAGTTTCCATTTTGATCTGTTATCAACAACAGTTATCAGCTGCAACAACAGACACTTATCATTTTTAAGTACGTGTCCCAATTTCTCCTTTTAATGGTGATTAAAACTTCTTTGTCTCTTCTAATTCTGTATACCACCATTTTGTTCGTAATATGATCTGTCTTCTTGTCTTTTCTTGTCTACCAAAACTCTGTTTTTATTATTGCTGTTTTCGGATTTAGATCTTCCGTAATCCAAATTCTGAAGTATTTCCTTTTTTATGGGTCTAATTGACAACAGGTGTATGTTCTCAAATAAATTTGAATCTTTTCTAATTTACTTCATTTTTGTCCATTTGTTCAATATCTTAATTTTTTATCTGGATTATTATTATGACTTTACCCTGCTCCTTATTATCGTAAATTGTATTTCGTTGCGTCTGCAGGTCTTTCATATTTTCAGCAGACTGTATGATCAGCATTTCACCACATATCTTGATCTCCTCTGTACAGTTTTCAAGTTCGTGTGTAAATAACTCTTTCTGGTTTATACTATGTACTGATAGTGTATAGCCTAGAAGTAGTATAGAAGTACACAGCCTTGTCTCACTCCTCTCCTTATCTGCTGCGTATTCTTGCTATTTTCATCTAATGATACCACAACCTGTTGGTTCCAATAGAGATTTCTCACTATGTCAATATCATTTTTGTCGATTATTTTTCGCTTTAGAAATTCCATGAGAATGTTATGCGTACTTAACTTGGTCGAAAGTTTTTTTTTAGTCTATAAAAGTGATGTAAAAATCTTTTTGATTGTCTCGACATTTTCGACCAAGAGTTGTGAAACTGTATCGAGCTTGTTTTGTTCTGAAGCCATTACGAAAGCCAAACTGTCAATTAGTCATATTTGCTTCATACTTTCTAAATATTCTTCTAGGTTCTATCAACTTTCGATATAGTTATTACAGTATTTGGGGTTCTTGGTTTATGGTAGTGGAAAAAAGCTCGATAGTAGACATTCTGTAGGTATCTGTCCACATTTGTATATGGCGTTAAAGACCAATATTATTGCTAAGTTTAATTAGCTCGATGTGAACTTTATCTGACCCAAGACCTCTGTCAGACTTCGAGTTGTTTATAGCATATTGGACTTAAAATTTTAATATCATTAAGGTTTCCTTAATTCATTCAAATCCTGTCTATTTATGCTGGTTAAGTCCTTGTTGCAATGAAAATATTTTCAATATATAACTAACAACATTCCATACTTGTTTAATTTATAATGATCCTGTTCTTTTTTTCTGTGATTCCTTCATCTCAATGCATATTTCACAAGTTTTAGCAAATTTAGCATGTCTTAGAAACTAAAAAAAAATCTAAACAATTAAATTATTGCAAGGCTTTTAGGAACTGGAGTTTAAAAGTACCTCTTAATTAAATAAAACAATAACTAAGTACATACCTGCCTAATAAATCCTAAACACTGTCACGCAAAAATCACTCAGTCACAAATTTTAATCTTGCTTAAACAAATGACAAACATAAGACAATTAATTAAGTTATAAGTTATAATAAATTATATTAAATTAATTAAACTATACGATAGTCTTTATAATTTTGTTTATATCACCAACTAGAAATGTAAAATGCACATGTTGCCTTAAGACTTGTGTTAAAACTAAAACTATCAGCCCATTTAGTAGGTAATTTTTTTAAATAATAGCTAATAGCTTATTATCTATAGAATTATGGGTACAAATGACAACTAAATTTCTACTCAATTATATATCCTATAAAATAAATGAGAATACAATTAGGTAAACCCACATTAACTTTATTTGAAGATTGACGTTCGATTTGGTCTAATGGCATTGGAATAAAAATAAAAATACCGAAATGCCAGTAAGGAAGTTGATAATGGTAGGGGAGCCCAAGAAGCGATTTTTGCAGTTACTCAAACGCGTCAGATTATTACATGGGGAGAAACCTTGTACCCTGAAAATGTACCTCTACCATATATTGGCTCTAAATGCAGGGGAGTTCGTTAAGGGTGGGCCGGAAAAAATTCTATCCTTAGAAAAACAACATGATCGTCAGATTAAGATAAGGTAAGTTAAGTACATGCAAAACAGTGTATATTTAAAAAATCTGACGATTTGAGCCCTGCGTGAGGAAATGGGTGAGTCCCGAAGTTTCACAAGAAAAAAGGAAATATCACGGAGAGGGGTGGGGGGTAAATTTAATATTTTAAAATTTAATACGAATACGAATACGAATCCCGCGATATTTCGCGAAATGAACATCAGATCGAAAAACTGAAAAATACACTTATTTAATATTTTTGAAAAATCTATCGAATGGCACCAAACGCGACCCCCCACGAAGGTGGGGTGGGGGTTACTTTAAAATCTTAAATGGGAGCCCCCATTTTGTATTACAGATTTGGATTCCTTACGTAAAAATAAGTAACTTTTATTCGATCGAGACATTTTTTCGAATTATGGATAGATGGCGCTATAATCTAAAAAAACCATTGTTGGAAATGGAGAATTAAATTAAAAATGGAAAGTCCCCACTAAAATGGAAAACTTTACTTAACTTTTTTTGGTTTTAGGACCTACTCTTCACAACCCAATAGGTCCCCATAACGATCGAGTGACTGCACATTTAGCATACTTTGCTCCAGTGGAGTCTAGTTAGAGGAGGCAAGGGAGGCTTAGCCTCCCCTTAACACGTGTAAAAATTTTTACACGTGCTACACTGTTTTGTTTACTTTGCTATTTTGCTTCGCGTTAGAGATATCGGAAAAAGTTATTTGAACAAGTTATTCCAAATAATTTTCCAACCCCACATACCAAATTTCATCACAAAATTCGCACTTTTAGTTTTTTCATTATTTGTAGTCAGGATCCTAAAATCGCAGAGGAGGCTGCTGGCCGGAAAATCTCACTTCCTAATGCTCCGCGCAGCCCAGCAGCGTAGTTTAAGGAGACCCGGTCTCCTTAGACCTGCATTATCGCTTAACGCACACGCTCCCGGAGATTGGGCAAGGGCGGCTAATCGGCCAGCAGCCTCCTCTGCGATTTTAGGATCCTGACTACAAATAATGAAAAAACTAAAAGTGTGAATGTTGTGATTAAATTTGGTATGTGGGATTAGAATAATATTTGGAACAACTTGTTCAAATAACTTTTTCCGATATCTGTAATGCAAAGCAAAATATCGGTAATTTACCGTGTTTTTGGATTCGCAGTAGGCGGCTTTTAGAATTAAAAAAAAAACAGTTGAGTATCTTAAAAAATGTGAACCTTCAACCTGAATGGACTGCAAAACTTCAAATCTGTATTTATTTTGATATGCATATCTACTTACAGATATAGAATTGTTAACAAATAAATGACACAAACGTTGGTAGGTAATACACTTTTACAATTAGACTAACTATTTTTAAAATGATATGATATTATGAAATTGTGAATTATGATGATATTATAAAATGTAAATAAAAATGGTCAAAAAATGGGGCCTTAAATTAGATTTTTTGGCGGGTTTTTTTTGGTAGTGCAAATTTGCCTAGATATTTTACAGTTAGGTATAGCCTCCCCTATTGTAAAAATCACGAGCCGCCACTGCTTTTCTCCCCTACCATAATAATGGTAGGTATTTGCCTGATATCTTTAGTTATTTCTTTAGTAATAACTAGGGTGATTTAATGAAAACACTTTTAGAAACTGGAAACTATAGGTCTGGATCCCGCGTATGAAAAAAAAAGTTGATTAATAGCAAGCTGAAAATTTGTTAATAACTTAAGGGTGTATAGTCAGATAAACTTTAATATATCGGAACACTGGAACAGGGGCAGTTTTAATTGTGGAACAGGTTAAAAATTTGGCACGGTCAGATCACGAAAACGGCCCATTAATTTTGTCCGACAGAATAGACTTAAGCTCTCCGAACAGAGATTAAATTCTCATGCAAAAATCAGACTGCTATTTATCACCTGTGAGAATTCCTGTCATTTGACATATTCTACATGTTCCACTCATTAAAACGCCCATTTGGTGAAAAATAGCAGTCTGATTTTTGCATGAGAGTTTAATCTCTGTTCGGAGAGTTTAAGTTTGTTCTGTCGGACAAAATACATGTGCCGTTTTCGTGGTCGACCGTTCCAAATTTTTAACCTGTTCCACAATTAAGACTTCCCCTGTTCCAGTGTTCCCATATATCAAAGTTTGTCCGACTAGACACCCTTAAGGTATTAACAAATTTTCAGCTTGCTATTAATCAACTTTTTTTTCATACGCGGGATCCAGACCTACTATTTATGTACAACAAAATTCAAAGTAAATCTTTATATGGATTAAGGTTGGAGCAATTTTTAACAAAATGAGAGGAGTGCTCTGCACCAGAGATTTGAAATTAGAGCTAAGAATTAAGTTGATTCGTTTGATTAATTACGTTTCCTCGGCTTTTTTATATAGGGTGTCCCAAAAGTAGTGGAACGGTCGAATATTTCTCTAAATAAACATAGTATCGAAATACTGAAAAATACGTATTCAATAATTTTTTAAAATCTATCGAATGACAAAAAACACGACACCCCACTCCACCCCCCAGAGGTGGGGTAGGGGGCAACTTTGAAATCTTAAATGGAATCCCTCAGTTTTTATTTCAGATTTAGATTCCTTACATAAAAGTAAGTAACTTTTATTCGAAACATTTTTTGAACTATGGACAGGTGGCGCTATAATCGAAAAAAACATTTATCCTGTGCCATAGGTAAATATTAGAAACCGTCTAAGATCTCAAGGAATACACATCCAAATGAAAAACAAAAAAATACGTGTTTAATATTTTTCAAGAACCTATCGAATGGCATCAAACACGACCCCCCAAGGTTGTGGAGTGGGGGCTCTAAAATCTTAAATAGCAACCCCAATTTTTTATTGCAGATTTGCATTCGTCATGAAAATTAAGCAACATTTATTCGGAACAATTTTTAGAATTGTTGATAGATAGCGCTAATAAATCGTTTTTTTCCAATTATAACGCCATCTATCAACAATTCTAAAAAATGTTTCAAATAAATGTTGCTTAGTTTTATATGATTAATCCGAATCTGTAATAAAAAAATATAGGTTGCCATTTAACATTTTAAAGTTAACCCCCACCCCTACTACTAAAACTAAAATAAAATACGAAAAAGAATGCATTTATTTTAATATTAAGATTAATATTTTTATTTGTAAAATGTATACACTATGTGTTCTTGATAAACATTAAGTAGTATAACATATTTATATTTATTAACATAGTATGTACATACATTAGCTGTAAGAAGTAAAAAATTGTAATAATATTATAATAACCAAGTTTCACTAATTGGCAATATCTTTAATACATTTACTTTTGATTGAGACTGGCTAAATGACCATAGTCCAAGCTAAAAAAGAAAAGAAAAACCATCACCTTACCTGTAGGGGGTGGGGGTGGAGGGTCATGTTTAATGTTATTTAATAAGTTTTTGAAAAATATTAAAAATGTGTTTTTTGGTTTTTATTTGAAAGTGTACTTCTCGAGATATTAGAGCGTTTCTATAATTTCCCAATGGTATCACAATAAATTGTTTTTTCCGATTATAGCGCCATCTATCCACAATTCGAAAAAATGTCTCAAATAAAAGTTGTTTACTTTTACATAAGGAATCCAAATCTGCAATAAAAACTGGGGGTTTCCACTTAAGATTTTAAAGTTACCTCCCACCCCACCTCCAGGGGTGGAGTGGGGATCGCGTTTGGTGTCATTGATAGATTTTTAAAAATGATTGAAAACGTGTTTTTCAGTTTTTCGGTCCGATGTTTAGTTCGCGAAATATTCGACCGTTCCGCTACTTTTGGGACACGCTGTAGGTAGAATGAAAGCTTGGACCTTGAATGCGGCATAAACGAAAAAACTAGAATCATACGAGTCGTAAGTGTATAATTTTTTTTTAAAATATCATAGATAGACACGTTACAAACAAAGAAGTACTGAGAAAGGTGAATAAAGAAATGGAAATCTTAAATACAATCAAAACCAGAAAACTGGAATATTTCGGAAATATTACACGTGGAGAGAGATACAACTTGCTCCAAATCATTATACAGGGAAAGATCCAAGGAAATAGAGACATAGTGAGACGTAGAATATCATGTCGGCGCAACCTGAGAGAATGGTACGGATGTACATCAAATGAACTTTTCAGAGCAGTTGTCTCGAAAGTCCGAATAGCTATGATGATTGCCGACCTCCGTCGTGGAGAATAAGAAGACGGCATAAGGCTCATTATGCAACCAATCTATTAATACTCCAGGCTGTGGGTGAAAAATAGGTCGATTTCAGGATATAATTCAGGAATTTTTGAAACCTATCAGGTGTTGTAAAGGAAGATGCTAGGAATAACTTCTACTAAAATGTAAACAAAAATATTGTGCGCTTTTTTTTATATTGCGTTTTTCATTTGTTAAAGTTGCAATTTTTAAAGATTTTTAATTTTGCAGCTTAGGATATTAATTTTAGAGAAAAACTTTTTAATAGAAAGTTGTAGTAAATTAAAAAACCTACAATTTGAGCTATGGTAAATCTAATTTCGTTTATTGGTTATTGCAAAACAGCCTGCCAAAGGTCCAAAATGGCCGTTTTTTACAATTACATTATTTATTGTACAAATCATTTTTTTATATTTTTTAAAGCTTTAAAATGAAGATCTTTCAATTCCAAACATAAAAAAAGTTGTAAAGCCAGATTAACGAATTTGTTGCTTAGATATTATAAATTGTTTATCTCAAGAGGTCAAATGTATAAGGCTATAACTTTTTGAAAAAAAAAATCAAAGAGAGTTGGTGAAACATCCAATCTCCTTCTAAAGAGTTATATTTTCATATACTGATGTAAATAAATGCGTAAAACATTTTTAAACCTCTAATTTTTGGGTTTGAAAATAAGGGGGCAAATTTCGTTAAAAAACATTTAGAGCTGAAGCGGCCCTGTACATCCTATGAGTTTTTAACTTACAGATTATTGTTGCTAAAGACGTAATGAAGAATTATAAAAAAATGAAAATTTTCTACAACCAACTGAAGCCGAGATAATTGTTTTTTTTTTCTTAAATCGTAGTGCCTTTATTTATAACAATTAAGAAATTATTTTACAGTCATTGACTAAAGAAAGACTTATATTATCTTAAAATTAAATTTATTATAAAATATAATTACATTTAATTATTAAAAATTATTTTTAAAATCGGTGCTTTTGCGAGCGGCCAAATTTTGCAAATCGCCCGGCTCGCTTCAAATCCGCGCGCTCGGAAAATTTTTACGTAACTTGTATTAAATTTTGACAGAAAACAATTTAAGGTGATACAGGAGCGATCAACAGGTGGCAACAAACGCGGTCCAATATTGCGAAAGTTCTGCGAACTTTCAAAAGTGAGGCAACAGTGCGTCGGTAATTCGACATTGGCAGTGACGTTTATACTATCAAAAACAATAATTTTTATACAAATAGGCGCGAAATGTTGCCAAGTCAGTGACGTTCGATTTCTTGTTATAAAAAAATCGATTTTTAGTAGTTCCATGATTACACAAAATCTAGGCATGGGATAAAAAAGTTTATTTGAAGAAAGTGTATTTTTTTGTCTTTCTTAATGGCGGTACAGGCTCCTTTTTTCAATATTTTATTTAGTTATAGAGTAATTTCCACATACTAACATATTTCTGAAATTGGGCTCTGTACCGCCATTCTTTATTATATTACGAATATGTGTGAAAAAAAGGAAGAATGGACTAACTATATAAAAAAGCTCTTCCTGGATACGAGGCCACCACTTAACACCACAAAGTATGCGAATACTGGTCCTAGTATTTTAAAAGCGGAAGTAGAGAAAGCCATCAAACAGAGCAAAAATGGGAAATATCCAGGCCCTGACCAAATACCATCAGAGTGGCTCAAACTTCTGGATGACGACAATGTCTCACAACTAACAAACATTTATAACCATATATACGAGACTGGCATGATGCCACAGATATGGTTAGAGTCTACATTTATTCCACTCCCAAAAAAGCCTAATACATCATCATGTAAAGACTTTAGACTAATTAGTCTCATGAGCCAATCTCTCAAGCTACTTCTTAAGATAATTCTTAATAGAATCAAGCAGAAATGTGAAGAGACAATGGGAAACAAACAATTCGGTTTCAGAGAAGGATTGGGAACAAGGGAAGCTTTGTTCTCAATGTTAACATTACTTCAACGATCATGGGAAGTACAGAAACCAATTTACGTCTGCTTTATAGATTTTGAGAAGGCGTAGAAATGATTGGAATAGACGATAAAGATCTGAGACTTTTACATCTATATTGGTATCAAGAAGCTCCTATTCTGGTAGACGGCAAAGAAACAGACAAAATTTGCATTCAAAGAGGTGTCAGACAGGGTTGTGTGTTATCCCCAACTTTGTTTAACGTATACTCAGAAATAATTTTTAATGAAGCCTTGGAAGGACAATGTGGAGTTCGAGTCGGGGGAGAAACTATTAACAACATCAGATATGCAGACGACACCGCGATCATGGCTGAAAATATCGAAGATCTTCAATTCCTTATAGATCGAGTCACTAGGGAATGCTCCAATAACGGACTTAACATAAATGCAACAAAGACAAAGTTACTTGTGGTTAGTAAACAAGACGTCGGCCCTATGCAACTAATTGTCAATGATGAATCAATAACAAAAGTTAACCATTTTAAATACCTAGGATGTTGGATAAACGAGACACTAAATCCGGATGAAGAAATTAAAACTCGTATAGAAATTGCAAGAGGAGCATTTATGAAACTTAGATCTATTCTGAGCAACTCTCAGCTGAACTTACAACTAAGAATCAAGTTCCTAAAATGTTATGTGTATCCTGTATTACTATATGGATGTGAAACCTGAATCATGAAGGTTAACATGATGAACAAATTAGAAGCCTTTGAGATGTGGTCGTATCGTAGAATGCTCAGAATATCTTGGGTTCAACGCATTTCAAACAGAGAAGTCTTAAACATAGTAGATCAAGGCGAAGGTGACTTAATGAAGATGATAAAAAAGAGAAAACTTGAATATCTGGGGCATATAATGAGAGGTAGCAGATACAGGATGCTGCAGTTAATACTCAATGGAAAGATCGACGGAAAAAGAGGAATTGGTCGAAAGAAATATTCATGGCTCCGAAACCTTCGTCAATGGACTGGCTTATCAGCAGATCAATTGTTACATGCCGCACAAGATCGAGAACGATATCGGCAAATTGTTATGGAAGCTACCCACGCCTAAAAATTTGGGCACGGTACTTAAAGAAGAAGAAGAATATGTGTGCCAAATATCTCGACAAAATATTCAAAATTAGAGCCGCAATCTTGGAACGCGTTTGTTGCTACCTGTTGATCGCTACTGTTTCCTCTTAATAATATTACCATTATAATATACAGTCTGTTTACCACTGTATTTGTTTTTCTTGATAAACTTTTATATGTGAAATCTCATTTCTGAAGAAATAATATTACAAAAATGATACATATAATAATATATGAAATATATAACTATATTTTTAATTTTTTCATTGTTACATAAATAATATAATAATAATAATGTTACTTCTTATTATACAATATAAAACTTTTTTAGAATATTATACAATATAAAATTTTTCTTCTAGTATTGACTATCCGTTTTGGATGTCCGCCAACATCCAAATCGGGTAGTCACTACAAGAAGAAAAAGTTTTATATTGTATAATGAGAAGTAACATTATTAGTATTATATTTATATAACAATGAGAAAATTAAAAATATAGTTATATATTTAATATATATATATATATGTATCATTTTGTAATATTATTTCTTCAGAAATGAGATTTCACATATAAAAGTTTATCAAGAAAAACAAATACAGTGGTAAACAGACTGTATATTATAGTGGTAATATTATTAAATTTTTTTCTGTCAAAATTTAATACAAGTTAGGTAAAAATTTTCCGAGCACGCGGATTTGAAGCGAGCCGGGCGATTTGCAAAATTCGGCCGCTCGCAAAAGCACCGATTTTAAAAATAATTTTTAATAATTAAATGTAATTATATTTTATAATAATTTTTATTTTAAGATAACATAAGTCTTTCTTTAGTCAATGACTGTAAAATAATTTCTTAATTGTTATAAATAAAGGCACTACGATTTAAGAAAAAAAAAACAATTATCTCGGCTTCAGTTGGTTGTAGAAAATTTTTATTTCTTTATAAATCTTCGTTTCGTCTTCAGCAACTTTAATCTGTAAGTTAGAAACTCATAGGATGTACAGGGCCGCTTCAGCTCTAAATGTTTATAACGAAATTTGCCCCCTTATTTTAAAACCCAAAAATTAGAGGTTTAAAAATGCTTTACGCATTTATTTACATCAGAATATGAAAATATAACTCTTTAGAAGGAGATTGGATGTTTTACCAACTCTCTACAATTTTTTTTCAAAAAGTTATAGCCTTCGACATTTGACCTCTTGGGATAAACAATTTATAATATCTAAGCAATTAAATTCGTTAATCTGGCTTTACAATTTTTTTTATGTTTGGAATTGAAAGATCCTCATTTTAAAGCTTTAAAAAATATAAAAAATGATTTGTACAATAAATAATGCAATTGTAAAAAACGGCCATTTTGGACTTTTCGCAGGCTGTTTTGCAATAACCAATAAACGAAATTAAACTTACCATAGCTCAAATTGTAGGTTTTTTAATTTACTACAACTTTTTATTAAAAAGTTTTTCTCTAAAATCAATATCGTAAGATGCAAAATTAAAAATCTTTAAAAATTGCAAATTTAACAAATGAAAATCGCAATTAAAAAAAAAAGCGCACAATATTTTTGGTTACATTTTAGTAGAAATTATAAAGGTCATTCTTCTGTAATGATAACTTGCAACTTCAATTTCGAAAGCGTAGGATTAAATGTTACATTTGTTCAGTCCTCTTATACGGTGTCGAAGCATGGACATTAAAAATATCCACCAAAAATCGTTTGTAGGCCTTTGAAATATGGCTGCACAGACGTACATTAAAAATACCATGGACAGCTATGCTGACAAATGTGGCAGTCCTTAAGAGAGCAAATGCTACTCGCGAGCTGTTTGATAATATCAAATGTAGAAAGATGGCCTATTTTGGACACGTAGTAAGGGGAGATCGATATAATGTTCTTCAACTAATTATGATGGGTAAAATCGAAGGACGCAGAGGAATTGGTAGAAAACAGACCTCTTGGTTGAAGAATATCAGGGAGTGGACAGGTATAAAGAAAGCAGAGCAACTATTTAGAATAGCTCGAGACAGAGACAGTTTCGCCATGTTAATCGCCAACGTCAAGAAGACGACGTCAAGAACGACTTGATAGGGCACGTTAAGAAGAAGAATATGTGACCAAAGTAGCTCATTTTTCTTTCCTTCACAGTGTTGAGTATACGTTTTTCTTTTTTCGTCTCTCTTAATGTTTCCGTGTTTGTTACGTGTTGTGTCCAGCTGCTTCCATAATTATTGTTCAGGTTTCAACTCCATATAAAAGGACAGATCAACTAATTCTAATTTCTTATCCCAGTTTTCCACTGCATAATACTGATTTCATTTTATTGAAAGAGCTTCTAACCATCTCACTTGGTCGTTTTATTTCAAGGTAGCGGTCCCGTTGTTCATTTAGCTCACATCCCAAACAATTGTAATCTGTGTACTTTCTCTAAAGCTTTTTCCTTCTACTAGATTGTTTCGCCTTCAATCTTGTTCTCACTGACGATCATGATTTTTGTATTTTTTTTAAGTTATACTTCTTTACGAACGAGAGTGAAATTTTATAATGCCGGGCGCATGCGCACACAGACAGTTTGTATTTCGTTGCTAATCTTTCAAGATATGTATGTATCAGCGCTGTCAGCGCAAATAAGTCATATTATATCATATAAAAGGATATATTAGTGTTCTTAGTAAATGTATTATTTATTATAATTTTTGTGTCTTTGGATTTGTCTTCCTCGGGAACAAAATATTTTATAATAATAGTAAGTATATTTAAAGTATTTTTGTATTAAATTTGTCAGTATGTATGAGAAATCTTGTAACCTGTCAAAGCAAAAGGGATATAGCTCAGTGGTAGAGCGTGTGACCGGAGATCAAGTGGTCCCGGGTTCAAATCCTGGACGATTCATATTTTTTTGATATTTTTGGTATCGTTTTAATATTTTTTTTAAGTGGTAGGTAAATAAAGTTAGTTTAATATTTAAATAAAATACAATAAAATACAATAAAAAGCTTTGTTTTAATTGTTAACAAAAGTTTTAGCATTAAAAATAAGCGAGTTACTCTCAAAATAAAGTTGCCCCTCTTTTTTTGGTAAAAAAAATCGTGAAAACCTCTCTCTATTTAGCACCCTAAATGAAATTAATCGTTTGGCTTTACCATCTATTTTAACGGTATGTGTATTGTTTATATGATCTGTAAGTTTGATTGGTTTGAGGTGCTTATTTTTGAAAACATTTGGTTTTATAGTAAAAAAAATTTCTAAAAATTTCATTTTTTCAAAATAACTTAAAAAGTATTAGTAATAAGAAAAATCTTAAAGAGTAAAAAGATGTAGGTTTTGCTATTATAAATATGCTAGTTTCATTTTGTTTCTCCGTAAGACAAAAATTGGTTAAGATATGGCTGTTCAAAATTTGCATACACTCGTGATTAGTGACCCATTCAAGCTTTCTCAATTATAACCCTTTCAAAAATAAACACTTTAAACCGGTGAGACTGACAGATCATATAAAAAATAGATAGGTAAGTAAATTGTTTGTAAAGCGGTAATGGTGACAAACGACGGATTATTGGTTTTTATTTTGTTAACTGGAATATTGTATTATACATATTATTATCTAAATTTATTTTTTTGGGGTTTTGTTAATTTTTTTTTTCAAAATCTTGTTGCGTTGTAATTACCTAAAAAGTCTTATCTTTTAATTTTGTAGTAAAGCATTTCTATAGTTATAGTGGGTTTATTGCCCTACCTCTTTATGTGGCTTAATGATTTGGATTGTCAACACAGATAAGGAAGGGTGTGAATACCATAATGTAATACATGAGTTTATATGTACTTAAATTGATACTTATCGACATTTTAAACTACAGCAGAAAATTTAAACAAGATCTTGGAAAATATATAAAAATTAATAATCCTTCATTTGTCACCATTATTCCCTTTGGGTCTTTGTCGACGAAAAATCCATTCGATCAAATATTCATCGACGAATTGTACATTCGATGAATTGTGCATTCGACCAAATGTTGTCGACGAAGTGTTCTCGACCAACTTTCCGACACCGGATACGACTAACGTACAGTGCGCTGGAATGAGATATGACACCAAAGTGTTTCAAATTCTTCCGGTTCTGCGCATGACGTCAATACGTGAAATAACCTATGGATAACATGAAGAGTGGAAGCATTCTGGTAACAAAATTACGGATTATTTATGTTAAATTTCTTTTTACGAAACGTAGTGATAAAGTAATGGATATAAACTTTTGTGAATTATGGATTTATTAAAGATAAAATAGGCAAATGTGCACTTAAAATAGTGATGTTTTCATTAAAATTATTATCACACTAACGTAATTATGACATTCACTGAATACAATGATGAAAACGTTATTAATACCTACTAAATTGCAATATTTTCCGTTATTAAAAAGTTTTTCGCATCTACATAAGTTCCGTCTTTGAGAGGATGTGGAATCTTATTTTCGTTAATTTGGTCATCACATCTGTAACTTGTTCTGAAGTGGAAATTTGTGTGAAGGCTTTTTAGTTTGATCACAATTTCTTAGGTTATATCTTCCTGTTTCCATATCTACCGATTGTTTTATGGTCATCTTCACCATTTTGTGAGATTATTTTAGTATCGATCTCATTCTGTTCTAATTGAGAAATAGCTATATAATGATGGTCATTTTTAGAATTATTTTCTATAAGGAGGTATTGGAGAGGCAATTGAACTCGTTTCTGATAACCAGTTTTTCCAAATGTTTAACCTGTTATATAAATAGCAGAAACAAACAACAACAAACGACAAAAATGTCGGGATCGTCAGGCATTGACGTCACTTGACATTTGACAGGGGCTGCGTGGTGTCATATTTTCGGTTTCATTATATCATGGCTGGAATAAGTGTTACCTCCCCTTATTAACTTATTTACTTTTAGCACATAAGGAAAACACTCGGACAGGTCGATTTTTAAAATAATCATAGTGTATTATAGCATCAATGTTTCTAACTTTACGTGATCCATCTTTAGGTGACAGGCATACCTTTGATTTTTTTAAATGGGAAAGTACACCATGTGATACCTCATTTAAAAGCTTTTGAAATACTGATTACAAAAATATATAATACCTTAATCCTATTCGAGAGCGTAGGCGAAAACTTTTTGTCGAATTACTTTTAAATTTATTCATTTTTTTTCAAATCCTGAGAAAACTAATAAGTATTTTTGAAAAATTTAAACGCAGGATGAAATATTACAGTATTATCGAGGGTCGAGAGCCCCTAAAAACTTAGAAATTTAGTCTAATTTTTAATTTCAAATATATTACAACTGTTTGTTTAGTCTAAGGGACTCTCAGTCATCCGTAATCATCTAATCTTTCATTCTGCGTTTAAGTTTTTCAAAAATACTTATTAGTTTTCTTATAATTCGAAAAAACTCAATGCGTCTAAAAAGAATTCGATCGAAATTTTGCGTCTACGCTCTCAAATAGGAGTAAAGTATTGTACATTTTTGTCAGCATTTACATCAGCATTTCAATAGCTTTTAAATCAGGTGTCACACGATGTACTTTCCCATTTCAAAAAGTCAAAATTATGCCTGTCACCTGAAGATGGATCGCGTAAAGTTCGAAACATTTATGCTATAATATACTCTGATTATTTTAAAAATCGACCTGTTTGAGAGCCTTCCTTATGTGCTAAAAATAAATAAGTTAATAAGGGGGGTAACACGGGTAATACTTACTCCAGCGCACTGTATATTAATAGATAGTAAATAATAATGTATACATAAAGTAAAGGGGCGGGTTTTTAGCATGCAAATAAAATACAAAATAAGGTCATTTACATTGAAACGGAGTAGAATGTCATTGTTTGGCTAAAACTGATTAATAAAAAGTGTAAACAATATAAATCGTATTTTCGCCAGGAATATACAGTGAAATTTAGAAACCCGCTTAAATCAATTATTGCAAGCATAAACAAACATTGATACGTTTAACAGGTTCCATTATTTATACATAAACTTCGAAACGGCACTTTCATGGACCACTTTCTCTGGCGAGACCTCATTGTCTTTAATTTTGAGGTGTGTCTCAATAATAATGCACGAACATCCGAGATCACGTAGTTATATTATATCGGAAATGAAATAAAAGTTCGTCAGAAATATTTAAGAAATTATTAATGATATGTTGATGCTTTTCGGTATTTACGAGTAGAAATTATGTATTAAGTAAGTAGTAAATTAGTGAAATAGCTGCTTTCCCATTTTGAATTTGTACTCGTTTATTGATTTGATTTAAAAATTGTAATGTGTCCTTAAATCTAGGTTTACCCCGACCTTTATGGTTAAAGATGGTTAAAAATTATCTGCTCAACTAAATCGAAGAATAATATTTGCGGAAATATTTAAGCTTTCTAAGTTTTCACGAAATTTTAATCTTTCTGTTGAATGGGTTGCATATGTGAGTTCATTTTAAATGTACGTCTTTCTTTTACTTCATCTTTCGATTTTTTACTTCTTTTGAATCTATATTCAAATCAGTCCTGGATTTGTCAATAGGCCATATAGGCCGCGGCCTATGGGCGGCAGCGTCTTAGGGGCGGCAGATTTTACAGGAAGCTCACTTAATTATAGAGAATAAAGGTCAAACAAGTTCACAGGTTGTCTCATGGTTTTTTATACTAATACGTTAAATTCTCATAGAAACTCACATATCGAAAATTATCAATCCTAGGTATTTTTACCGTTTTTCCGTCTAATGTTTACCCTAACTTAGATATAGTTCTCCGCATCGCACTTTCGACTCCGGCTACGAATTGCTCTGGGGAAAGAAGTTTTTCCTGTTTAAAACGAGTAAAAAATTATCAAAGGTCTTCATTGTCTCAAGAAACAATGAATTCTTTGGCTCTTCTCTACATAGAAGCAGAGATAATGAACACTATAAACTATGATGATATTATAAATGATTTTGCTATTAAAAAGTCCCGTAAAAAATTGTAATTATTATTTCCTTAAGCCCTTCCTAATGACTAATTCATTATTTTGATCAACCTTAGTTCGTTTCTTACTACATATGGAAAATTATTATTTTAGTAAGGTACATGGGGCGGCGCAAATAAAGTGGCCTACACTCGTAAACAATATAAATCCGGCACTGATTCAAATAGATCTAAATAAGACAAATACAAACACCAAATGATGTTTATAAAATAGATTTCTATCAGAAACTACTAAAACTAGCACCGTAGAAGCAGAAATAAATAAACTACAGACTATCTATAGATAAATATTAAACGAATATTTATATCTGACCAAAATACTAGAAATAAAATTGATGAACCATAGTACACTAAAAAGAGGGATAGACAATAGGGTGCATCGAAAAAATAAAAGTTGGAAATGATATATCTAATAGCGTGAAAAAGTTGCTAGTGTTATTTTTCAGCATATTAGTATTTTCAATTTTTTTTCTAAGCGAATTTGCTGCCTCCCCAACGACCTTGAATTTTAGTAAATATCTGATTTTTATGGAAATTTCAATTTATATTATTTGTAATAAAATTTGTGCTAACTCGATCTAAGATCAATTAAAGAAAACTTAAAATGTTGTCAATTACAAATTTAAATGATATTTAAAGTTTTATTTGTTTTTTTCAGTCTCCCCAACCCCTTTGAAATGTCCCGCATCGTGAGTCCGTGCGTGTAATTTTCACTTATGTTTGGTGCGATGCCTTACTTTGTTATTATTGTTGTTTGTAAATTAAAGATTTTTCAAATAGATAAACCACGATCATGGGGAATAAAATCAAGGTGTGCTGTGGACCGCCCCATTTTTGGGCAACCACCAAATATACCTGAAAATCTTTTACCGAAATACAAACAAGCGATGAAATTTTGTAGTTGCAAGAGGATAAAATACTCAGCAAGAAAGAGCCAGAATTTTCTGGTATTGCCGAACAGGTTGCAAACCTTTTAAAAGCCTATCATGACAAATATATGAAACTTATGAAACCATTTAAGAACAGGCAAAACAGTGAATTTTACAAAAATAAAATCCAATGCTTTAAGAACAAAAGTAAAACTACACGTTTCGATCTTGCAGCATGCAAATGTGACACTCCGATTAATTGTCTTTGTAGCAAATCTCAAAAAGTGCCTCTGGATGAGCGCGAATTTCTATTAAATTAAAGAGGTCCCAGAAAAATATAATAATAAGCTCGATTGATAGGGAAAACAAAAACAAATATAATCAGAGAGAACAACGGTAAAAGAAGAAAGTTACCGACGCAAAGACAAAACTTTAGCTCTAGTAAAAAACAGTACCAAGTTTTATGGTCAATCGATCGTGGAAGAACACATAACACTTGTGCATGAGCCAGGGTGCAAATATTTTGGATATGGGTATCCGCTGTCTGGTATATCAGAAAGTATCAAATCCAGCTATTGCATGTGACGAAACAGTCGTAAATACTGGCGTTAAGGGTGGTGTAATACGGCTGTTAGAAGACCATCTTAAAAAACCGCTTAAGTGATTTGTATGTCTGCGACATTCAAATGATCTACCCCTTGGACATCAAAAGAAGTTTGCCAGTGACCAAATCAAAAAACGTGAGGGTCTTCAAACTTTCTCCTATGAAAATTTAAAATTTGTTTTAACGAACGTATACTGCTAAATACAGGGTTTACCCTTTTAAAGTTATAAAAATTTTGATTCAAACGACTACTTTGAGTTAATTAGCTAACAAGAATATCACCTTACAGAACCACCTATATTCGCTAGATTTTCGAGTGACAATCTGCGAGATTTTATTAAGAATCCTAACTTAGACCCTTTTAACATTGAGATTGAGAAATATCACTGCCACAAAACAATGTGTAGAACTATGTGTCAAGCTTGTTACACAAGCTTCTCTAGCAGTATGTGGAGCGTATTTGAGGGACGGATTTATAAAAACTCGAATTGATTCCAGAAAAACTATGCCTCACTTTAATGCTAAATCGGAAGACATCTTCGAATAGAATGCTTTTATCATATTTTTTTTTGTAATATTTATATACCTAATTTTGTACTTTGCTTTATATTTATTTTAGTATTAAAAAACTTGGGTGACGTCAGGGAGACGGATAAGTTAGGCTATTTTGTTATAAAAAGAATGTTTTAGTATACTTTTCTTAAGTAAAATTTTTAATTGTCTTGTGAAACCAGAAAATATTTTCCAATTTAAACCGAATTTATTTGTTCAAGCTCTATAAGGTATTACATTTCCCTTACAAAAGAAATTCGCATATTATTGTATTTTTTCTAATTTTTAGTTGCCGTGGGGGGCAAAAAATATTTTTTTATTTCACCGCAATTTTACTAAAATACTAAAGAGTGTGTTGGGCAACTTTTGTGACATGTTACATTTTAGTTTCGAAATAAAAAATTTTTTCGTCTGTTAACAATTTTTACAAAATTTTTAATTGTCTTAGGGGGAGGGGGGCAGAAGATATTTTGCAATTTCGACTTCGGGTAACTTTTGTGCACATTTTTGCATCGGGGAACTTGCACATTTTTATTGCATAATAATATTCAGTTTCCTTTAAAAATAATATTTCCAAAATTTCACGCCTTAAAACCTCATAATAACAAGTACAGATTTAAAATCTATATATTTATTTGTTTTCTGGCCTTGGTTTAGAGAACCTTTAGTCAATTTAAAATAGTTCAAACGATCAAAAACACTTGTGAGGTTACATAACTATATTTTCTACTGACGTTTATAATGTCTAATTTTAAATTCTGTTTACTTTTTTGGAAGAATGTAAACATAATTTAAACGAATGACGTCACCACGCGTTTTGGGCCACCTGTTTTAATTTGAATTTTTAATCATCTTTAGGGGCCAATCGAAAGCCAAACAAAACTTTTTAATCTTTGATACATGTTTTAAATTATGTTCTGTTGTGACTTATAATATTTTTTTCGAATTTAAAATTTTATGCAAGTTCCCTATTAAACACACAGTTGTTATAAATATTTGACGGTTGAAAGTCATCACTTTTATAATTTGTAAAACATTAATTGTCATTAATATCACTGAATGTATTTTTTCGTAGCAACGAAGGGCATCTGACGTAATATACTTGACGACGCGATATTATCAAAAATTATCAGTTTAATTTTTATTTCTGTAGCTCTCTATTGGTCAGAATCTCCTATGAATGAAATATTCCAAGTAACGTGAAATGGTTGTATAAAATATATTATTTATGATCCCGGATATACAATGTTTAGCCGTTATAGATTGTTTGTGGTTCTTTCCACGTAATTTGTTTTCCATTCATTGATTCATTTGGTTAATTCTGTCGGTAAATGGGTAAATTGAGTCATTAAATATAAATTAAAGTTGTGTTACCAAATAAATTTGTTTTTTAAGTTCATATCTATATTAAAGACAGATTAATAGTTAATCACTTACTTCCTTGGAGGTTTTGACAATTATTACAATATTTACGTCTGTTCAAACAAGGGATGCACAAATTTTCGGAAACTTGTGCTTACATCAAACAGTATAAATAAAGTGAATATTTCTTCCCTAATTTCCGCTGAATAATTCCATTACTTCTTGTCTTGAGCAACTTGTATTCCAGTTGAAGCAGTTGATGTCGTCCGACCATCTTGTTGGAGGACGTCTTCGATTACGATATGCAATTATCAGGCACGTAGCCAAGGGAGGGTCCATGGGGTCCGGACCCCCTCCAAAACTGCCTCGGCTTTTGTACCAAGGCAGCGACTTTATCCCCAAGTTATTATTAATTTTTTTGAAAAAGTGAAAGTAATTATTATTATTTTTTACTAGGATTATTTCTTTTTTTATTCAGTGTACGAATCAACTTATATCCAATTTAAAAATCAGATTTAGCAAAAACGAAAGTATTATATCTGTATTCAAATTTTTTTACCTGCATTTGTCTCTACAGAAAAAGTAAAATTGATAGAAAATTTGGCTGACTGTTATTTCCACGACACTTTCATTACAGCAATAAAAGCTGAATATATGTATGGAGTAACTATACAATATCATCTTTGGAACCAAATACCGAAGTTCTCCACGTAATGGAACATTGTAATAAAGATTTTTTTCTAAACATTTACAAATTCCTTACAATTTTGGCAACTAGATCTGTCAAATCGGCCAGTGTAGAACCTTCGTTCTCAACAATGAAGTTCTCCACGTATAGTATGGTATAACTAGACCCAAACCCAGACATCCAAAGTGAAAGTTATCCACCAACACCAAGTTGTTCTATATGGTCCACATAATGTTCAGAAAAAAGTCACACCATTTTGAGTATTGAATATTTTTAAAACTATACGATTTAGCATAAACAACCTTCTATACAGAAATGTTCTACATTAAATTTGAAATAAAAAAGGCCCTATGCATAATCCTTCTAAAATGAACGGTTTCAAAGTTACTGAGGTAGTATAGTATAATTAGTCCAAAAAAAGGCCTAACCTAAAAATCCAAAGTAAAAGTTTTCCTCCAACACCAAATTGTTCTATATGGTCCACATATTGTTCAGTAAAAAGTTATACCATTTTGAGCGACCGGTTTGGGGTGGAGATGGGGGAGAAATCGGTAAATTAGTAGTTTTCTCGTCAATATTTCTAAAACTATGCTTTAGCGTAAACAATGTTCTATACAAAAATGTTCTACATAAAATTTAAAACAAAAAAGGTCTTACACACAATTGTTATAAAATCAACAGTTCCAGAGTTACGAAGGGTGAAAAGTGGAGGTTTTCGATACTTTAGTGTAAATATTGTTTACACTAAAGTATAGTTTTAGAAATATTGACGAAAAACGTAAAAAAACTACTAATTTACCGACTTCTCCCCATCTCCCCCTCAAACCGGACGCTCAAAATGGTGTAACTTTTTACTGAACCATATGTGGACCATATAGAACAATTTAGTGTAGGAGGAAAACTTTTATTTTGGATGTCTGGGTTAGGTCTTTTTTGGACCAATTATACTATACTACCTCCGTAACTTTGGAACCGTTCATTTCAGAAGGATTATGCATAGGACCTTTTTTATTTCAAATTTAATGTAGAACATTTTTGTATAGACGGTTATTCATGCCAAACCGCACAGTTTTGGAAATATTGACAAAAAACGTAAAAAACTACGAATTTACCGATTTCTTCCCCCTCTCTCACACCCGACGCTCAAAATGGTGTGACTTTTTTCTGAACATTATGTAGACCATATAGAACAATTTGGTGTAGGAGGATAACTTTCACTTTGGATGTCTGGGTTATGCCATCTTTTGGATCAATTATATACTAGTAATGGAACATTGTAATAAATATTTTTTTCCAAACATTACAAATTCCTTACAATTTTGGCAACTATACCTGTCACAACGGCCAGTGTAGAACCTTCGTTCTCAACAATGAAGCGAGTAAAAACTTCATCCATAAACAAGATGGGAAACGAAAGACTTATTTTATTGGCTATTTGTTCCGTTCATTGGACGTCGAAAGCCAGAAATATAGATATCAAATCATCATCACAGATGTCTTACAGCGAATAGCATAGCTGAAGTGGAATTGGGCGGGCCATGTAGCCAGACTGAAGAGCGGTGGTGGACCCAAAAAACTACAGTGTGGAGACCACAAACAGACAGAAGAAATAGAGGTAGACCACCTACACGATGGACAGACAACGTCAAAAGGGTTGCTGTGAATTGGTTGCTGGAAGCCCAAGACCAACTGGAAGAAATTAGGGGAGGCCTATGTTCAACTTTGGATGAAGAAGGCGAAGGCTAGATGATGATCAAATAACCAAAAATTATTGGGTAGACAGCTGAATAGAAGACCAGGTGTACTAACATCATAAGGGACGCTAAAATGATATTAAACATACAATGGTGAAATAAGCTATTAAAAACAACTTATTTTATTAGGGTGAGATTGTCGTCATATAGATGTTATTTCTTAGTAAAGTAGTAAACACTTCTTATTGTAATTTTAAAATATTAAAATAGTTTTTTCAAATTTTATTTTTCATACGGATCTAAAATTTATTCTGAATATTTTTTTAATACCTTACCGTCTAATCTAACAAAAAAATTGAGTTGTATTTGGACCCCCCTCAAGAACATTTCCTGGCTACGTGCCTGGCAATCATGTCCAGTGCTCTACTTTAAAATAAGTTTTCTTGGTTTATGTTCCATCTCTGACTCTGACAACATGAGCTACCTAGTTCCATTTCAGTGTTATAATTATTTTATCGCCAACCGTCACTAAAGTCATTAATTACTGTACTCAATTGCCCTCATTGGCGGCAGTAAAGTGACACTTTATTGTACTGAAAGAAGAATTTTACTTTACCTGCCGCGATTAATCAAATTAACCGAGATTCAATGTAAGTGGTCGATGGCAGTAATCGATTATTTATTTGAGTGAACTTAAAATTTATTTACTTTAATTATTAAAAATATTGTACATAATTTACGTTATTGTTAATTAAATTTATGCCAAAAAGTGAAATTCTGTAGTATTTTGCAATTGTATTCATATAAAATTAATCAAAACTTTACCGATTTAGTAATTATTCAATATTAATATTTATCTATCGATTAAAAATCGAAACCGGCATGCAAAAGTTATCTGTCATCACTGTCATATTTAAAAAATTTAAATTGAAAATTGTATTTATTGTAATAAAAGTGTTAAAACATTGGTCAAAACGCAAATTTAAACGCAGAATGAAAGATTATGTTATTAGCGAGGGCCGAAAGTCCCTGAGAACTTCTATAATGTTTATTTTAATATGTTACAGGGGTGAAAAACTAAGAGAAAATGTAGTGTAATTTTTAATTTCAAATATCTTATTCGAAAGAAACTTCTTATATATTCTAAGGGACTTTCAGCCCTCGATAATAGTTTAGTCTTTCATTTTGTGTTTAAATTTTTTAAACATATTTATTAGTTTTTTCACGATTCGAAAAAAATAGACACCATGTCCGTGGAAATCGAACATTCGCTATCTTTGTCATACAACGCACTCATTCGAATATAATGTTATGACAAGACTCAAGACAGTGACAAGTAGAGATGTGTCCGACCCGCTATTTTGATATAGCAGTTCATTCTGCTACTGCTTTTTAACGATTTTACGATGATAATAAAATCAATCAAAGAGTTGTTCATTAAATAGTATTGATAGTGTATTTGAAAAATAATAATTGATTTAAGGCGTACAATTAATAAAAAGTTATTTAATGTTTATAATAAAATATTTATGGAAAATTCAAGTATTTCAAGTCATTAAAGTTCAAATAAAAGTATTATTTTATAAGAGTTTGTTCCGATAACCGTAAATAGGTACGAGTTTAGCTATAAAGTAAAGTGCCCATGGTGGCATAAAATGTAGTAAATGCTAATGCTTCAAGTACGTACTACATTTTTGAAGATTTCACTACACTTAAAAAGCATTTGCTTTTCTCCGTAGTATTTGCTACTATTTACCAGCCTACATAGAAGAATGTACTACGCTTTTGAAGTATGTGCTTGTTTAGTAGTATTTTGCTTCAGTTTAAGTGTAGTTGGTGGGTGGACGTCTTCGGCGTAGGTATTTTTTTGTTACAATATGGCAGTATTTATGAATGTGTGTCATAGAAAAATTTACAAACTAAGAAGAAGATTCTTAATTTTTGGGGTCATTCTTTTATCAAATAAAATTTAATAATTGTGAAGAAGATTAACAAATAACAAATGTTCATTTTTATCCTCGTGTAACTCCTTTGTCGCTTCGGATCTGAGTCACTCATTTTTACTCATATCATGTACGATTCTAATAATTTGGTACGTAAAAATGTGAATTCACAAATCACAAGCACATGGAAAACTAATTCCATCATGATTGGTGTAATGCAGACACGGCTGGCGTAACGCTTTGTAGTAGATACTTCTGGTCAGTAGTAGTACTTCTGTTGTGTAGTAATAAATAGTTTACTCCTTTAAACGAGAATAAAATTTAATGCGAAAATTATTGGTTTACCGATAGATTTTATAGATCATATTTTCACTATAAATTTAAAATTAATTTGAAAAATACAAAAGTAATTAAGTTGATTTATGTAAAAAAGTACTTACTTCAATTGAGCTAACCGTCTATTTCTTCGCTTTTCAGTAACACATTTCTTATAACAACGACCCATATTTTAATTTACGCAAATAAAGAAATAAATAAAGTCTTTATAAATTAATTGAGTAATACTACATTTATACAACGCAGTTCTTCACATGTTCAAACCTTATCTAAGCTTTCCATGGTAACATGACATTATTAAAATAACTTTACAACTTTTTTTCTTTTTCGACTATTTGTATAGTATATAAATAATGGTAACCACTGAATACATAATTAGTGAAAAAATAATCCTATCATTTATACAAGTGAAGGGTATCCAAGA
Organism: Diabrotica virgifera virgifera; assembly: GCF_917563875.1. Classification (NCBI taxonomy): domain Eukaryota; kingdom Metazoa; phylum Arthropoda; class Insecta; order Coleoptera; family Chrysomelidae; genus Diabrotica; species Diabrotica virgifera. The sequence goes on from NC_065448.1 coordinate 51,125,216, forward strand.
ACATTCAAAAACTGAACGAAACCGAAATAGCCATCTCTACCTTTCTAATGACAATGTCACTGTCAACCTAATGTTTACATCTGCAGTTTCCATACCAGTGAGAATTTTACTACACGTAATTTGCCGTGTAAAGACAGAAAACGTAGGGATAGCCGTAAAATATTTGCGAATTATGTACCCATAGCCTTAAGGGGATGGGTACGTAGTTTCTGCTCCAATGCTATTCAAAAATATTTATTAGGTTTTTTTCTCGAATCCTTAAAAAACCTAATAAGTATTTTTGAAAAATTTAAACGCAGAATGAAAGATTATGTTATTAGCGAGCAGGGGCGTCATTTGGGCGTCCAGGGGGGGGCATTTGCCCCCCCCTGGCCCTAAAAAATGACTGAAATTTACAAAAAATACATCAAGATTCATCATAACATCATATATAATGTATAACATATATAGTGCTTGCCCCCCCCCAAACAAAATTTCAAATGACGCTCCTGTTAGCGAGGGCCGAAAGTCCCTGAAAACTTCTATAATGTTTATTCTAATAAGTTACATGGGTGAAAAACTAAGATAAAGTTTAGTGTGAGTTTTAAATTCAAATATCTCATTCAAAATAAACTTTTTATTTATTCTAAACGACTTTAGGCCCTCGGTAATAATTTAGTCTTTCATTGTGCCTTTAAATTTTTCAAAAATATTTATTGATTTTTCAGGATTTGAAAAAAATGAACACAATGTCGGTGGTAATATTTTCCAAATCTATCTTTGTCATACAACGCACTCAGTCGAATAGAATATTGTCAGCATATTGTCAGTCAGACAGTGATAATTTTAAATATTTGACATGGCATCGGGAATATTTTGAGTTGTTGATTAAATAATATTGATAGTATATTCGATAAATAATTGATATAAGACGTGAATTTAATAAAAAGTTATTTATTGTTTATTATTTATGGAAGATCCCATGCAGAGAATACAGCAAGATATATTCAGTGATCCAAGTATTTTGTTGTTAAAGATGTTCAAAATTGTAAGCGTTTCATAGTAACAATATATTATTATAAAATCACTTTATCACTTTTCCTCTTTTCTCGATTAATTATTAGTTTTTGTTGTACAGTAGATAAATAATAATTATTACAATCACTGGATACATAGTGAGTGAAAAAATTATCATATTAATTAACTGAATTAATAATTAAGTCAATTAATTATACAAGTAGCAGTTATCCAAGAACATTCAAAAGCCATATTTAAAGTTAATAATGATATTGTCAAGTAAAGTTTACATATCCATACCAGTGAGAATTTTACTACACGTAATTTACCGTGTAAAGACAGAAACAATAGGGATAGCCGTAAAATATTTGCGAATTAGGTACCGATGGCCTTAAACGAAAATTGAAAGTACTTCGATAAGAAATGTAACGAAATTACATATACAAATAGAAAAAAATATGACAAGGTATATATCTAATCTAGTTTTGTAATTAAAGAAAATATGACAAATTAAATATTTTATCTAGCTTTGTAATAATTAATGTGTACCTAATGGGAATTGACGACAGTTGTTGTAGAATTACAACTACATACATATTTTGTTGACGTTTCGACCTCTATTAGGACACCATTTTTTTAAAGTAAAATTTTCTTCCAAATATTAAATTTCGTTTGATTTTATCGTTATTTTGAGAAGCGCTTTGAGAATACGACTTATTATTAACCCTAAATACTAAAAGTCTTACAACGCTTAATAGTCTCTTCTAAACTTCAATTCAAATCTGCAAACTCGGATCCGATACATAAGTATTCAGTCTTACACATATTTATCTTGAGTCCTTATAGCTCATACTCTTCCTTTAATTTTCATGTCCCATTTTCATCATATATTTCATGTCCTCCCTGTCTTGTGCAAAAATAACATAGGCGAGAAGTAATAAATGTAGGTAATACTCTTGTACGGTATGACCATTGTTCCACATTTTTCTATACCATATTTTCAAAGCCTGATCGATGTATATGTTAAAATGTGTAGGTGATAAACAAATCCCTCTGTGAGGCCTTTCGTGGCGATGCTTATTTTTGTTATTTCAATGCCTAACTTTATTTGCACCTTTAATTCTTTATGCACTCTTTGTGTTATATTCACCCATTTCTCTCTATCGTGCATTCTCTCATTGTTTCCAAAAGGTGTTTCCTCTGTACGCTATCATACGTTATCGTAAGTTGTTAAAGGTCATATTATGTGTTTCAATATTTTTCTCTTTGTTATTTTCTATTACTTGTCTCATGATGAATATATTATATTATATAGACATGATCTGGCTTTTCGGATTTTGGCTTGTTCTTCGACGTAATGGTCCATGTGCTGTTCTATATTTATTCTTTTATTACTGTGGAAAAGATTCTTGCTATTGAATGCATAGATTGATCCCTCTATAGCAGTTATAATATGTTGATCTTTTGTCACTTTTTTTTAAACGGGGGACTTTTTTGCACTTCGTTGGCCTAATTTAGCTTTTAACAGTTTTGGAATACTAACTATACACTATAGACAATTAAATAAAAACAGTGGTTTGTTTAAAATTTACAGATGGTTAAATTTAATAAATATTGTAGATTGTTTTCAAGTACCTAGGTATTACATGTTTTCACGTAGGTACTTTTTCTTGAGTTCTCTGATATTTTGTTGGTTTGAAAAAAGTATGTAATTCGTCATAAAATTAATACTTTAACAAATATAAGGTTTGCCTTCCTTCAAAAGCAATTTAATATTTTCACTTTCTTATAAGTTAATGAATATTTATTTACCTTTAGGCACATTTACGTGAATTTACGTGCTGCGGCCAAATTAACAATAACCATTTTCCCTAAAAGTTGTGCTAATGTTTTTCAATTACTGTAATTTTATGGAATATCGTCTATGATGTCTTAATAATTAGAGCGAGCAATCTTAAGTGGTCCCTTATCTACATTATAATGTATTTTTTGTAATACTATTGAAAGTGACTCAAATAATAGTATATTATGCAACGAACATTTAATGATGGTCATTATGAAGCGAGTATGACGGATACGAAACGAGCCACCTAACGGCGAGTTTCGTATAGAGTAGGAGCTTCATAATGATAATTAAATGCAAGTTGTATACACGATTTTTTCTATGATCATTCACAACAAAAAATATATTCAAATTTATTAATTTTGTAACGCAAATAAATTAAGTAGTTTGTCAGTTTGTTTACATATTGAGAACTGTCAAAGCTTATGTATTTGACTCGCAATTGGTCACTGCGCGTGTGCCACCTTCATCGTGAATGCCATATCGCGATTCTATTGGTTAAAAATCTGTATGGTAATGAAAATCTGTATCATAATGAAGTGAAGTTCATAATGAATTAAAGTATGAGAATAGAAAAAAGTATGTTATTAAACTAAATAGTGGCTTTTCTCAATAGTATTATGTTAAATTTTCAAAGTGTTTTTTAACAAATTTTAAATTTTTAAGCAAAATATTCTTAGCAGCTGAATTAGGTTTATATTTTATTTTATTAGAGCTTTTTCTTACACAACATCAATGCAGCTAAACGCCAAAAGTCCAGAGACTGTCGAAAACCTTTTTTCAAAAAAATCAAGTAAGCATGCATGAGGAAGGTATGTCCCTTCCATATAGTATCTCTCACGAGACCAAACACATATTACCAAGATGAAAAGAGACTTAAGGTCATTAAAAGAATCGAGCAAATGTAATTTTTAGGAAACATTCGTATTTGTGAAATTACACATGCACTGAAGACGGAAAATCCGGTAAATCATCTAGGTTTGATGGGTTCCGTGCTGAGTTCTTAATACACAGTGGTGCATACCAGAAACAGTGGCTAGCAATGTTCTACACTGATATATGTACTTCACTCCGACTACACTCCTTCCTTACCTAAGAGAGTAAATATCATTGTAAATCCGAAACTAGGCAAACCAAAAAATGATAAGCCAAAAGCCATAGCCATACTCAGCCTGGGGACACGCGCCAACTCGCAACTTTTAATGACAAACATTTTCGAATCAAAATGTACACCGGCCAATTCGTAACTTTTCTACTACCTGACCCTGCCAGCTCGAAACTTTCTACAGTTGAATTCGAAACCATTGATTAAATCGAATACCTCAGGTAGTAGGTTAAAAGGTAAGAAATTAATTTGAACAGTAACGGATTAAGCAAACACGGGGCATATAGCAAATGTGAGCGAATGGTTCTTATTTTGCTTAAAAACATGTGTATTATATGTACCTATAAAAAAATAACAACAATTTAAATCCCTTAATAAAATAATTGAAACCATATTATAGTGTTTCAGAGGCTCTCAGCGCAAAAGTGGTGTAACCCACATTTTTGCAAAATACTGTTTTTGTGTAAAATACATTCGTTACATTATAATCTTCAATACAACAGTGGTGTAAGCCACCTTTTAATACCCATCAACGGATGGCGCTAAAAAAATCTGTTTTTGCACGGGCCATATTAAGCAAAACTATAGAGCAAGACTGGTGTAACCTCGTTAAAGTAATCATGTACTCCGATCAGTGTGGGGGGCAAAATAGAAATATTAAGTTGTCATTGATTTGTCAGTATGTGGTTTCTAATCCGGAGTTCACTATTGAAGAAATAGATCATAAATTTTTGGTCAGTGGACAATCATACCTACCCTGTGACCAAGATTTTGGCCTAATAGAAAAAAACAAAAAATTATTTAAGGAAATATATGTACCATATAACTGGATTGAAGTAATTAAAACGGCTCGAAAAAAAAACATTCAAAGTTATACAACTGACTGCAAGTGATTTTTTCTCTTCCAAATCACTAGAAAAAAATATAACTAATCGAAGAATTTCAGTTGGTAAAACCAAAGTGGAGTGGTTGAAAATTCAGTGGTTAAAATTCCATAAACTTCATCCATTTTCAATCTTCTACAAATACTCAAATAATGAAGAAGTTCTCTTTGAAGAAGTCAGTGTGAAGAAAAGGCAGTCAAAAACTGTAGTACAACTAGATGCTTTGGAAAAACCAACTATTGCTGAAAAAAAATAAAAAAGACCTTTTTGAATTGTTACAGTTCATCCCGCCAGTACATCATACTTTCTATAATAGCCTTAATAGTTCCAACAGAGTCCAGGATGAAGTGTTTCATTATGAGTCAGACGAAGAATTACCATAACTATGTACTATTTGCATTGTTTCCTAATAAAACTTGTGCTCATGTGGTGTAACCTGTTTATTATTTCACATACAACCAAAATATGATACGTGCAGAAGTGGTGTAACCCACATTTTTTTTCTAATTATTAGCTTAATTAACACAAAACTATACATTTAGTGTAGATTCTAAAGTATTTTTTATAAATCAAAAACAAAACAAATAAAATAATGTTTACAAAAAAAATTAAATTAAAAATCAGTTTACCCAAATTTTAATTCCTTATTATCTCCTAAGTAAGTAGTCTGGGGTTACACCACTTTTGCGCTGATAGCCTCTAATATTTGTTATAAATATTATTTCCATCAAGTATAGCTAGCTCTACAAGAGATTTTCTCTAGTAAATCTTCCAAGAGACAATACATAGATGATGAATACCTTTCACAACACCTTGAAAGAGGGTAATTTATACAGGTACATACCTGGAATACCGGTATTAGATTATCAACATCGTTAAGAACTACTTAGATAATGAAAGTTACAAATTCACCGGTACTGGATGGATTATCCAAAAATTATCCGAGGGCTGGAGTTGCCAGTTGGCGTGTAATTAGGATGGGGGACTAAAATAGTTACAAATTCACCGGAACCCCAGCCTGGTATAATATAAACTATTAAGCTTCTTTTCAGCAGAATTAGTTACAGGATACATGAAAATCTGTAAGTCTTAACAAGCAGACTTTTGCCTTCATCGAAACTGTACGGACCAAGTCTTACCACTAAAAGATTTTATAAACACAAGTTTTCAAAAGAAACGAATAACAGTTTGGAGAGAGTGATTAATATATAAACTGGCTGTATTATCCTCCGCAGAAAAAGAATCAACCTCATTAACCACATGCTGACAAACAGAACCTTTCAGGTCTTCTTCTTCTCCTTATACTTGTTGTAGATCTGTCGATCTATTAATTCCGACGTTGAAGTATTTCTTTCTTTCTAGAAGGTAGACTGCCAGCTATCTCTCCATCTTTCTCTCCCGGGGAGACCACCCGCTTGCCAGCTGGTTTTCCTTCTAGCGCAATTCTTGATGGTCTGTGCTTATCCATTCTTTTTACATGACTGAACCATTCTCTTTGTTGCACGCCACATTGTTCTCTGATGATTTTGTTTCGTATTCTATCCCTTCTTGTCTTCCCTGCTATTGCTCTTATGCCCGGTTGCACCAACAGATCTTAAGCTTAAGTCGAGAATATCATAAGAATTAATACAATATAATTATAATATATAACAATAATAACACCATAATATAATAATAGATATAATTGATAATAAGGTAAGAATCTAAAATTATGATGCAACGTAAGTGATACGCAAGGAGGCCCTATATATAAGTAGAGCTTAGCTAAGCTGGAGCTTAAAAACTGTTGGTGCAACCAGGCATTAGTGTCTTCATTTCAGCTGTTCGTAGCATGCTTTTGGTTTTATTGGTGTCTTCTCATGATTCAATACCATAGGTCATAACAGGTCTATTGCAAGTTTTACAAATTCTGACTTTGCTGTCCATTCTCATATAAGGGTTATTCCAAAACACATCTCTCAAACCTCAGGTTTGTTTATTTGTCCTCTTAGGTCTATGGCTATGTCATGATAACTTGATAGTTCTACACCTAGTTATATAAACTGGTTTAGCTGTTATATGGGTTACCCCCTATGGGTTTCAGGAACCTTTTAGGTAATAATTGGAAAGATTATGAGCAAACAAATTAAACTTAAAAATGAATACAATTATCCAGAACCAGAAAAGGTTCCCATTGTTTTCGGTCTGGTGGGATGTAGACGACACGGCTGAAAATATCGAAGATCTTCAATTCCTTATTGATCGAGTCACTAGAGAATGCTCCAATAACGGACTTAACATAAATGCAACAAAGACAAAGTTACTTGTGGTTAGTAAACAAGACGTCGGCCCTATGCAACTAATTGTCAGTGATGAATCAATAACAAAAGTTAACCATTTTAAATACCTAGGATGTTGGATAAACGAGACACTAAATCCGGATGAAGAAATTAAAACTCGTATAGAAATTGCAAGAGGAGCATTTATGAAACTTAGATCTATTCTGAGCAACTCTCAGCTGAATTTACAACTAAGAATCAAGTTCCTAAAATGTTATGTGTATCCTGTATTACTATATGGATGTGAAACCTGGATCATGAAGGTTAACATGATGAACAAATTAGAAGCCTTTGAGATGTGGTCGTATCGTAGAATGCTCAGACTATCTTGGGTTCAACGCATTTCAAACAGAGAAGTCTTAAACAGAGTAGGTCAAGGCGAAGGTGACTTAATGAAGATGATAAAAAAGAGAAAACTTGAATATCTGGGGCATATAATGAGAGGTAGCAGATACAGGATGCTGCAGTTAATACTCAATGGAAAGATCGACGGAAAAAGAGGAATTGGTCGAAAGAAATATTCATGGCTCCGAAACCTTCGTCAGTGGACTGGCTTATCAGCAGATCAATTGTTACATGCCGCACAAGATCGAGAACGATATCGGCAAATTGTTATGGAAGCTACCCACGCCTAAAAATTTGGGCACGGTACTTAAAGAAGAAGAAGAAGGGATGTAGAGTAATATTTTTGGTATTGTTGTTGTTTATTTGGGTTTATATGACTGCGGACACTAAATCGATTCGCCAATATTTTTGGTGTTATTTTAGTTATGTGCTATTAGATTGAAAACTTAGTTTTTTTAAATTAAACTTAATATTGGCCGTTCACAAGGTTCTGTGCTTGCTTCTTTACTTTTTAGCTTCTATATTTCTGGCATGCCTGCAACTAACCAAGTACTACAAAAACTAAAGTATTAATTTTTCATCTCAACGACAGGCTAGCTAACAGGGAAATGCAGTGTATATTGATAATAGGCTGTTGAAACACAATGAAAAATATAGAAATACCTTGGGAATACTTTAGCCTAAACAAGACGTTCACGTTAATGCAACACCTATTAGACCAGGGCGCATCTGTAAAAATATTAGTACATTTGGACGTTGAGAGGTGACTCAAATTTTTTTGCAGAAATTGCTTGAAAGTAACTCAAATAATAATATTTGAGTTATCCTCCCTCTCAAAAAGGTCCGAAACATTGTGTAAATTATCAAAATGTTAAAAAATGAAGGAAAAACTCGACTTTTTTCTTCGTTTTTTGATTATAACTTTAAAAGTATTCATTTCCGAGAAAAGTTGTACTAAGATAAAAGTTGGTTAATTAAATTTACTACAATATAGAACTGGTTAAAAATTTAAAAATAGTCACCCTTGTTGCAAAATAGCAATAATTGCGAAACAACCATACAAAAACATGTATTCGCATTTTACGTTTTTCAACCATTTATGCTACACTTAGGACCTTAATATTTCACCCAGAAAAACTTTATGATATAGTAAAATAATACTGTAAATTTCATTAAGATCGGTGCAATAGATTTTGCAAAATAAATTTTGAAATCCAGCTTTCGCAAAAAAAATTCATTTTTTCAAAAAGTTACAGGACTGAAAATAAAGCAGATAGTAAGTTAAAATTTTTTTTGCTTATAGAAGTGTACTGTACCTTTCATTTGCAATTTGCAAAACTAAAATCGATTAACTACCACGGCGTCAGTAATTTTTTTAAATTAACATTAATTATTGGTGCTGCTCGGACAGCAGATAGTTTGCTCTGATTGGGCATTCCAATGACCTTTGATAATGATTGATACATTTTAATTTTTATTACATTTCGATATAAATAAATAAATTTGTTTATTGCAAAATAAAAACACATACTCTATCCTTTGAAATAACATTTTTTTAGCAAAAACTTTCTTTGTTCATATATTTTAACTTACAGAACAAAAGTTTATTATTTTTATAAACCATATTTCACAAACACTAATAAAATTAGTTTGATTTTTGTGGAATTAAAATATTAAAATACAACAAAATATAGAGTAAGAAAATAATATATTAGATAAAGATTGGAAGAAATTTTGGTTGAAATCAACTTGTGTGAATCGAACACCGCTGTCCTGCGCGTAGCACCAAAAATTAATGTTTACTTAAAAAATTTCCTGACGCCGTGGTAATTAATCGATTTTAATTTTGCAAATTGCAAATGAAAGGTACAGTACACTTCTATAAGAAAAAATCCTGCTTCTATCTGCTTTATTTTCAGTCCGGCAACATTAAAAAAAATAAACTTTTTTGCGAAAGCTGAATTTCAAAATTTATTTTGCAAAATCTATTAAACCGATCTTAATGAAATTTTTACAGTGTTGTTGTACTATATCATAAAGTTTTTCTGGGTTAAATATGAAGGTCCTAAGTTTAGGATAAATGGTTGAAAAACGTAAAATGCGAATACTTGTTATTGTATGGTTATTTTCGCAATTATTGCCATTTTGCAACAAGGGTGACTATTTTTTAAATTTTTAACCAATTTATGTTGTAGAAAATTTAATTACGCAACTTTTATGTCAACACAACTTTTCTCAGAAATGAATAGTTTTAAAGTTATAATCAAAAAACCAATAAAAAAATCGAAATTGTCCTTCATATTTTGACATTTTGATTATTTAAACAATGTTCCGGACCATTTTGAGTGGGAGGATAACTCAAATATTGTTATTTGAGTTATTTTCAAGCAATTTCTGCAAAAAAATTTGAGTCACCTCTCAACGTCCATCTCAAAACAGATGCGCTCTGGACTATATGTAGCAAGTTACGAAAAAAGAAACATATTTAATGAATCTTAATTATTTTAAAACTTAGCGGTAAAATCTGCCAATTTATTAAAAGAATTACCCAACTAAGGTATAGAGTTAACTACTGGAATTTCCCTTTAAAATTAAAAAAAATAATAGATGGAAGATTTTCTTATAAAATTACCTTTTCCATCATATTATCACATTTAGTACTTTCCCTATTAAAAATCTTCCAAAATGTTTTTTCTTTGCTTTTGCGTCACACGGTATATTATTTTTCCGGTAAAAACAGACAGGAAACACATTCAGATATTCTGAACGTTGAACGGGGAAGTAAACAACGTTAATAATAGCAATTAAATGCGATGATAATACAAGTCGGCAACCACTCAGTCATTTTTCTTGTCCTTCCATAAAGATACCGGTAATAACCCATTACCAGGGGCCTGATTCTAATTCATTTCGACAGTCGCAATTTCATTTCGACACCGCGCGATTCTTGGGGATATTAACCTTATTATGTTGAGACTGCTCAGAATTTGGGTTGGCGCTTCGGTTTCTTGGATTTTGTTGATAGTCTGGGAAAATTATCGAAAAAATACCATTTTTGGGAAAAATTATTTACCAGCTATTTTATTGCTAAAATCGAATCTTAAGATTGCATATATTAGTAATATGGGGTATGACAAGTCCGCAGAAAGTGTGTTATTTTATTTATAAACAAATTAGCACTCCTAAATCTTCTTTTTTTTTTCAATTAGTGGTCTGTAACTCCTATATTTTTCCTTTGCGCCAAAAACACTCAAATAAAAATTCACCGTAATTTAGTTCTGCACAAAGTTATTTTTTTTTCCAATTTCCTTCAACAAAAATTTTACTCAGAAAATCCGAGTTTTCCCAAAAAATCTGCCATTTTCAATTAAAATTTTAGGGAAGTACCTAATTATTTATCAATAATTAAATAATTGAAGACATGAAAGATTTATTATAGTAGATTATACAGAGGGGCTAAATTATGGAATAAATTCATTTCTTTAAAACGGACGATTTTGGAGCAAAATCCCGAAAGAGGTCGATTTTTATTTTTAAATTACAATTTTTTGGCATATATTTCATACTAGTGACGTCATCCATCTGAGCGTGATGACGTAATCGATAATTTTGTTAATGGGAATAGGGGTCGTGTGGTAGGTCATTTGAAAGGGCGTTTAATTCTCTATTCAGTAATATAAACATTAATATTAGGTATTTATACAGGGTTGCCAAAAAAAAATTTTGAATTAAATTAATTGGCGCAAAAAGAAGAATGTATGTAATTTATTTAACTCAAAATACATTGTACTGCTGTCAGAAAATAGAAAAAAAAGGTTTATTTCACAAATAAACATTTCTTTTCGCTTAAATTAAATCACAAACAGACTCCCTCCTACCTATTGGCAGTTTGAACTTTTAATTTAAGCTAAAAGCAATGTTTATTTGCAAAATAAACATTTTTTTCTATTTTCTGACAGCAATAGAATGTATTTTGAGTTAAATAAATTACAAATTCAAATACCTAGGAACGTGGCTTTTTGAAGACTGGGCATCGGACAGGGAAGTAAAATGTCGCATTGAGCAAGCTCGACAAGCTTTCGTAAAATTCAGGAAGGTACTGACCTGCTCAGAGTTCGACCTTACACTGAGACTAAGGTTTACTAAATGCTACGTGTGGTCGGTGCTGCTATATGGCATAGAGGGCTGGACACTCAAAACGAGGGATATAAACAGATTAGAAGCCTTCGAAATGTGGCTTTATCGCCGTATCCTAAAGATACCATGGACAGCGAAAGTCACAAATGTGGATGTCCTTAAAAGAATCAACCAAGAACGTCAGCTCTTCGAAAACATCAAGAAAAGAAAAACGGCGTATTTGGGTCACATCATGCGAAACGAAAAATACCAGTTCCTTCAACTTATAATCCAGGGTAAAATTGAAGGCAGGAATAGGACGCAAGAAAATGTCCTGGCTCCGAAACATAAGGCAATGGACAGGGATTAACGACATACAATCTCTGATACACATTGCAAGAAACAGAGAGTTAATGGAAAATGTGATCGCCAACATCCATTAGTGGATTTGCATTTGAAGAAGAGAAGATGCATTCTTCTTCTTGCGTCAATTAATTTAATTCAAAATTTTTTTTGGCCTCCCTGTATAAATAATGAAATTAATGTTTATAATACTGAATAGAGAATTGAACGCCTTTGTAAATGAGCTACAACACGAACCCATATTCCTATTTAAAAAAATAATTACGTCATCACGCTCGGATGGATGACGTCACTAGTTTGAAATATATGCCAAGAAATTTAATTTAAAAATAAAAATCGACCTGTTTCGGGATTTTTCTCTAAAATCGTCCATTTTAGAGAAAATGAATTTATTCCATAATTTAGCCCCTCTCTGTATATCAGGAGACCAGCGACAATCTAACCAATAGTTTAGCAATAATTAAAATGTTAATTAAAAAATTTCGGTCGAAATAATAACCAGAAAGATTATGATACACCAGAATAACTATGATTTTCATATAAAAAAGCACTATACCTATTCAACGTACCTTACAGGATTGAAATTGGACCATTTGAGCGGTCTCAGGAATGTTATAAAGAAACAATTTTTTGGCTTATAAACAAATAGAACCCCTCAGAAAATATTAGATTAAATTAAATTAAGTTAACGCTGTTGAAAAGAGCACGGCTTCTGTGTCCTTTTCGAAGAAAAACAAATTGAATTGCGAGGAGTGATTCCAGGTATAACCGGTCAAATTTGACCGGCATTTGCGACAGAGTTATAAACAACAGGACTTTAATCTTTGAACCATTAGATACCTTTTAATTCCGGTCCTCTTTGTACATACAAATTTTCATATCTTCAAGACACTCATAACAAAAAAGATTTATGTCACTGTCACCAAATTATTTAATTATTGATAAATAATTACTTCCCTCAAATTTTAGTTGAAAATTAAAGATTTTGTTTGGAAAACCCGAATTTTCCGAAGAAAATTTCCGTCGAAGGAAATTGGAATAAATTATCAATGTGCAGAATTAAATTACTGTCAATTTTTATGTGAGTGTTTTGGTTTAAAGTTAAAATTTTCGGAGTTTTAGAGCAATAATAAAAAAAAGATTTCGGAGCGCTAATTTGTTTATAAACAAAATAGCACACTTTCTGTGGACTTTGCACAGCTATATTACTAATATAGGAAATCTTAAGATTTGATTTCAGCATGTCCAGCAATAAAATAGCTGATAATTAATTTTCCTTGTTTTTTACTAATTTTCCCAGATTATTACCTCACATCTTTCATTGAGTTGATGATTCATGTTGTGGACATTCTCAATTATTATATTTCTAATTTAATACTATTCTATCTAATTCCTCAAAACAAGCAAATTTCAATTAAACCCAGCTATATTATAATACCTTTTGATTTAGTTTTCCTTGCAAGAAATAAACAAAACACATCTAAACTAAACCTAACCTCGCTTTTGGCCATTCATTCATCTCCGTGTCAAATAATTTCGACAGTCGCCATCGCCATATTGAAAGCGACTTGTTTAGTGTCGAAATTTGATTTAGAATCAGGGCCCAGGTTGTAAAAGACGGCGATATGCACTTTCACTTTCTCTCGCGCAGCATTTTACACATTTTTGCTTTTTATTACCGCTCGCTGTTTATTGTAAACAGTAACGGAATTCTGTGCCGTACTTTTTACCGAATTAACGGTTAATGGGGGCACTAATAATTGTCTTTTCTTTATAAATATTTACTATCAATTAAATATAAAGCAGCAATTAAAAAGTAGACTTAGAATTGAAAAGATTGCTCTCAAGGGCGGATCCAGGGAGGGGGCCATGGCCCCCTACGAGATTAAAAAAAATATATAAATTTAAATATTTGCAGTTCAAATGTTTTTAGCTTCAAACACATATATATGTACATAGCAGAGGATAAATATTTCTTCTTAACTAGAATTGAACAAAGTCAGTAACGGTAGCTTCAAGAATGACATAAGATGTTTTGTAAATCAAAATGTTGATAATTTTACAGAGTGCCGATTGTTAGAACGATCTCGGCAGCGATTAAAATCGTGTAAATTTCCACATTCTGTACACATACTGAACTAAAAAGAAATGAAGCGTTACTTGGGTCACCAGCGCTTAGAACAAAGGAGTTGGTTGGTACTTTCGCATATTCAAAAGATATTGTTTTGTAAGTATTGCGTTTTATTTTTCTAATGAAAAATATGGTCACAATAAAGGAATGACAGCCCAAAAGCTTGTCACTAAACCTTTATCATCTTTCGCCAAACTCATGGGCAAAAACGGAGGCATACAAACTCATGAAAAAACATCATACCACAAGAAATTCGTTGAGGTTGGGCTGGATTTTCTACAAAGTTATCGCAACCCGCAAAAGTCAGTCATTAACCAGATAGACTCACAGAGATCTAAAGAGATACAAGATAATTAAGAAAGACTACGACCAAAAGTAGAGTCTATAGGGTTTTTAGGTCGACAAAATATTCCTCTAAGAGGCCATCGTGATAATGGCCTTCTGCTTCTGGACGAAGATGCTGGACCTCACAATGAGGGGAATTATTAAGCTTTAAAGTCGCATCAGGAGATAAGATTCTTAAACAACACCTACCCACAGCATCTTCCTGAGCAACATACATTAGTAGCACCATTCAAAATAAATTGATAACATGTTGTGGAGAAATAATTGAACAAATCATGAATCAGGTTCAGAGTGCAAATTATTACTCTGTCATATTTGACGAAATGACCGACGACTTATCCCACATGAAACAGCTTTCTCTAAATTTGAGATACATACACAATAACAACATTCGTGAAGACTTTGTCAGGTTCATTGACGCTTATGAGAACATAAAAATAATTAGTGAAAATCAAGGAAGAGGGGAAAAAGAAGGCCTGCCAGGAGAAGCATTGGAAAAATAGTATCAAACTTATTGAAATAACTGCACTTGGATCCGAAGAAATGTGTAGGAATCCGTACTGACTTTAATAATACTTTAATAACGTTAAGTTTTGAATGTCTTTCTGTCCCTCAAAAGTGTGTGAAAAGTGCCTTAAAACTCGCCATTGTAACCATAATTTTTAAAAATTACCCGCAGACCCCCTGGTACTCCTCCCCAAAAACGTTCATGGCCCCTCCTGAAAATCGGTCCTGGATCCGCCCTTGGTTGCTCTTCGACACACATAAAAAAATAGTTATAAATTTATAGTGTGTTATTGAATAACTACAACTAGCACGACTTCAAAAAATTCCATAAAAAGAAGTCTTTAACGGTTAAATCGGGTGACCAGTGCAAATCACCAAAACGAGAAATTAAGCGACACTTTCTTCAGAATATCGGTTGTGACTCGAGCAGTGTTCACCATTGCACCGCCCTGTAGGGGCCACATATTCTCCAGTTCCAATTCATTAAATTGAGGAATAAAGAATTTGGTAATCATGGCTCTTTAGCGCGCGCCGTCCACGGTGGTCGCGCGTCGTTTGGTTTGCGGTATTCTCAACTTTGAGCGGGTGTATTGGCTCTTCGTGGGTGATACATGAATGTTTGGTAATCTAAAGATGATAATTTTGTTTATTCACGCAACCGCTGAACCGCTATTCTGCTCTTCGTTGAAATTCAGGATTGGTGGAGTGTAGATTAAATGCCTTTAGGTAAAACAAATAATAATATGTTGTTGCTGATGCACCTAGGTTTCTTGAGGCAGTTACTGGATCATGATGTGAGGCGAGTATTGCAGTGTCATCTGCGAAGGTTGCTGTTGTTGTAGTTCTTGAAGTTGGTAGATCTGCAGTAAAAAGCTGATAAAACATTGGTCCTAACACGCTGCCTTGTGGTACTCCTGATTTTATTTGGTATAATTCTGAATATTCTGAAAGGTATTTAACTGAATAGAATCTGTCAGAGAAGTAAGACTTTAGAAGTTCATAATATGGATGAGGCAATAGGTTTTTTAGTTTATAGAGTAGACCTTTGTGCCAGACTTTATCGAACGCTTGGCTTATGTCAAGAAACGCTGCTGAGCAATATCGCTTATTTTCAAAGTCGTTGCTGATATGTTTTACTAATCTATGGACTTGCTCTATGGTTCCATGTTCTTGTCTAAACCCAAACTGATGTTCTGGTATGAGATTTTTGCTCTCTAGTATTGGCTTGGTGTTTTTCATTATTCATTTTTCCAGCACTTTGGAAAGCACAGGCAGTAAACTTATTGGCCTATATGATGTTAATTCCTCTAGTTTTTTCCTGGTTTTGGGATCATAATTATAACTGCCATTTTCAGTTGTTGCGGAAAATAATTTAATCTTATTATTACATTAAAAATTTGTAATATTGCCGCTATTCCCTTCTTTGTTAATTTTTGTAGTATCCTACCCGTTAGCAGATCATAACCAGGAGCTTTTTAGGATTAATTTCTTTCATTATTACATCCTTAACTTCATTGTACTTAAATTTCGGTATGGGCAGCTCCATTTGGTAAGGTTCATTTAGTACTCTATTTATTTCCTCCAATTCTTCAGGTGTTGATTACAAGCCAGCCTTAATAATATCCAAGCATGGTTTAAAAAATGAAAAATTCGAGTTAATGAGACCAGTTACTCCATGTTACCTTTACACTAAGAAGAGGTATATGTTCAGCAGTGTTATTAAATAATCAAATGATTACTCAGAGAAATGAAGTCAAATATTTAGGTTTACATCTTGACAGAAGATTAATATGGAGAACACATATATCTACAAAACGAAAACAATTGGGTCTCAAATTAAGACAACTTTACTGGCTTATTGGCAGGAAATCACAATTAAATATCACAAATAAGATCTTAATATATAATGCCGTACTGAAGCCAATATGGACGTATGGAATTCAATTATGGGGTTCTGCTAGCAATTCAAACCTAGAAATCCTACAAAGATTCCAGAACAAAGTTCTTCGAATTATAACCAATGCTCCATGGTATGTTTCGAAAAATACAAAACAAAACTAGTGCTCACTCTAATGACGTAGTGCGCGAACTGTTTAATGTCAACGATGAAGTGCGTCGACTAAAGCTTTTTAAGCCTACAGACTTAATAAACAGATTTAACCTATAACTACACGCGCTGGCGTACTTTGTACGCCAGATATAAGAATTCTACTGGAAATATATTTAAAAATTTAATTTTTGACCTTGTGTATCTCTCTAACCTATCACTGGAATGTGCTTTACAATTTGGTTTTAGTTTCGTTATAATCGGCGTTCTGGAAAGATCGTAATTTACATTTTATTATTTGTTGTTTCCGGTGGTGGACAATATACCCCAGGATTATATTACTATAAGTCGTAATATAAGTACATATTTTAATTGTTTTTTAGTCATTATGGCAAAAAATATATTTTTCTTTGTAAACAATACTTTTTCTAAAAAAAATGAATGAATCTCCTGTAAAAAATCACATTTAAAAAAATTTTTTATTAGTAATTTTATTTATCATGGAATCCAGTTATTCCATGATTCCAGTTATAAATCCCAATTGGCTTACTGAAAAGGAACTCCGAGTATTCACTGATGCCGAATAAGGTTTATAACAAACAACTAAGTGTATTTTTTCAAAAAAAAAATTAAACAAATCCGCTGTTTTTAAGTGTATTTCCTTGTGGCGTACAAAGTACGCCACGCGTGTAGTTATGTTATAACTTGATGCGCGGGTAGTTAAAGGTTAAATAAAATTAATTAACAGTTACCACTACATTATTAACTTTGTTTGTTAATTATATGTTAAAGGAAGCCTCTCACTTGAGAGAATTCCTACAAGTCATTTTTTCTTCTAATTATTGTCATAAAATTTACTTATTGTTACGAGTGATAACAGATTGTAAATTAAATGGAGCCAAATAAAAAAAGTGCACCTAGGTGGATAACACACTATTGGTTGTACCTAGGTTCGCATAAATGGTCAAGATTCTCCTGTGATACCTTGTTCCATGCCCTAATTAAGTTCTCCCGATTCCGAATTGCTTCCAAAGTTTGGGGAGAATGCCCTAAATTAAGAAGTCTCCGACTCGTCATATCCCATACGTGCACAATTGATAATAAATTCAGGGATCTCTGGCTTGGCTTATATCATGGAATGTAGTTGTCTTTAGTGATGAATCTCGATTCTTTTTAGGAATGCATGATGACCAAGCGAGGGTCAGAAGACGACGAGGAGATAGACGAAGCATACCTTATTGTCGAACTGCACATTTACGTCTGTTTAAGGTTACCTCTAAACTTCGTCAGATGGAACATGACAGCTCAGAGACACGTAGAAGAAATTATGAAATCTCATCCCATATTCTACCTTAAGAAGCTCCTTCAGCGTACAATAAGAGACCGTATAAGAATACTGACGTGATGTATGACGTAATTTTGTACGCAGCATAAGGAGTATATTGGATACCACTGCCTTTGCAATGTGTTTTGCTCTTAGACCATAAAAACTGATAGACACGCCGTAATACTATTCACTCGTCTCGAGGAGTGAAGCCAACATAAAACGATTCACACAGCTGTGTGTGACGTCAGTTTACGGCAGAAAACGTTAGAGATTAGAAGTGTTTATAGGCGTTGTGAATTAAAATAAAGTATATTTTCTACATCCAGTAACAAATCAAAATATGTAATATTTGACCCTCCACATATGTTAAGACTTATTTGCAATACTTAAGGTTATTTAGGTCAACAAGCATGTTCATGCTTTTAAGACTTTTTTACGTTCATTTCATTGTAAGTAAACTGAAATTGTAAATTAGTGTAATAACTATTGATTTGAATAAAAGTATATTATATTATAAAATTTTATTGACGGGAATAATAAAGCGATTAAATGGAAATATTTGGAAGAATTAGTAGACATTCAAGAAAAGGAAGGCCTTCATCTTGCAACTAGGATAACCCGAAGGCTTTTAAATTGGTATAAGGAAAAAATGAAGGTGAAATTAGCTGCCCAAACATTCAGCCAAAAAGTTGTTAAGGCAATACATTATTTGAGAAATAAAAGCTCAAAAGAATTTTTACGTAGCGAAGCTACTCAAAATTTCATTGAACATATCAATGGTATTTTTGATATTTTAAATAGCCGAAATTTATTGGCAAAACACCTAAAATCCAGTTTACAGCAAGCAGCACAATAAACAAGCGATCGATTTTTCAAAAAATTGAAGAATCTATAAAATATTTTAGATCACTTAAATGTTCCAACAATGGTGAACCTCTATAATATCCAAGCCAAAGAAAAACGGGTTTTATTGGTATGATCATTAGTTTAAAGTCACTAATGGTAATTTAAAAAAATTACTTCGTGGGTATGGATGGAGGTCTGAAGTTCTTTCGGTCTATAAACGTTCTCAAGATCACTTAGAAGTTTTCATTAGGAGTCATGGAGATTACAACAACAACTAAACGGCAAAACAATTTAAAGCTGCATATAAAAGACTACAGGATCTACCCAGGTTAATTGTATAGAACAGACACTTTGCATAATTTTAGCAATGGGCACAACAAATACTGTGAAAATGAAAACAGATGATCATCAACTCATTGACAACTTTATAACTGATGAAAATAATAGGGAAACAATAACTAGTAACCATGATTATACTGTAAATAATTTAAGTTTTTCAAAAACATTGTCATCATAATATGTTTTTTATGTTGTTGACTATATCGCTGGGTTTGTAGTTAAGAAAGTTGAGAAAACAACCTTCTAAAGACGTCATTCGTATTTGCAAAATTGCTGAAAGCGAAATTAGATTTATGTACAATTCGAAAAAATTGAACGATTCTAAATTAACGAGAAGATATGTACATACAAAGAACATATGTTTGATCATGATTTTGAAACAAACCATTTGTTTAATCTAATAAAGATAATTTGTTTCCATTAGATTGCAACATTGCAACAAGTTTCCATTGCAACATTAGATTGTACCACGAAGGTGAAAAACTAAATAATGTAATAAGAGTTAGAAGTAATTTTCTGGTCAATAAATTAATAGATTTCCTACATATTTTTTCACCTAACCTGAAACTTCCACCCAAAAGAAAATTACTCTCCTTCAAATTTATTTTTGATTATCAAACAAGAAGAGATATACCAACGATATAATATGTACCTACTTTTAAATAAAACATTTATTTTTACAAAATTACTTTAAGTCAAAAATATTTATTAATTACTTTGTTAAATTATTTATCTTCCATATTTTTTACGAAATATTGAAGTTATATTAAAATTAATTTAAAATTGGGTAATTTTATTAGTGCTTTGCTAAGAATCCAAACGAGTTCTTGCCGTATTGTGACGTCACTTTCGCGGAAGGTGTTTGCTTCAACGGTTCGGTACAAGGCGTGTCTATCAGTTTTTATGGTCTAAGGTTTTGCCCATACAAACTTATGGACTTTAACACTGACGCAAATATCTGCAAATAAACTCAGAGTTACACAAAGAATCATAAAACGTGCAATACTTAGTGGTGAGCCTTCGAGACTAGGGTGGTCCAAAAAACTCAAGTTTTTTTTTAGAGACCGACCTAGGCTAGGGACCCTTCCATTTTGTTATATCTAATAAAAGAATAATCTATACCAAATCTTAACACTCTTAACACGCTTAGAACATATGGAAGTCAGTGCTTAACAACATTTAGTTTTTATAAATTTCCGTAAAACACTTAAGTTTAGAATATGTTTGTTTGTTTTTCAGGATTTAAAAGTTAACAAAGCTGTTGATCTCTTTATTACAGCTGATATTAAACATTTTCAGCCGTTTCAACATGAGGGAACTGGAATGGAAAGGAGTTATAAAACATCAAATATTTGTTACTTTCGGGTATTCCTTTTTTTGTTTCGGGTTTGAAATATATTTAAATCAAAATAACTGCATGTATGACGCGTCAGGCAGACAGTGTTTACTTAATCAGTGTTAAGGACTTAGAACCTTTAACAAAGAAGAACTTCCTACAACACAAGAAGTTTTGTTAAGATTTCACTTTTTTTGAGTGAAAAAAAAAATCTGTCAGGAAAGCTAGTCATAGCACAATTGAAGAATTGAATGAAGTTTGGAGCAAAGTCCTAATCCCGACTAAATATACCAAGGACTCAATTGAAAAACTGGGACGAGTGCATTCACAGTGGTTACTTTTAAAGAAAAATAAAGGAAGAAACACGGAAAAACAAAGAACAAACGAGTAATCATATGTAGACAATATCGAAAAGCTTTTCGACATTGCCCATTCGGATACAAGACAAAGATTTTTTAATTGACCAAAGAACTGAGAGAAACATGACCATTTCATCTCAAGACAAAGAGTAAGTTCAAAAGCAAGAAAGAACACTAGAAAGATTTGAAAAAGCAAAGTATTTGCATTATGTTTGGGACCTTCAAGCTCTGCTGAAATTCCCAATTTAAAATGTTGAAGGAATCATTGAATGCAGTTGATCGATCAGATTACACACCATTAATTTCCCCCCCTGAAGAAGCTGAGTTAAAAAACAGTGCCATCGAGTCCTTGCTACATCATCTTAGTAAGAAAGACCAGCCTCGAGATGACTACCTCGAACTTATTGAACTGACGCTGTTGGTGTTGGGACAACCAATAGAACAAATTCACTGGAGAGCACCTGGGCCTATACACCACGCTCGGTAGATGGCTAAGCTTATTTATGCATATACGTTGTACATTTTCCTAGGTCAAGGAGTTTACCATCTCACAAACAAGGAGAAATAAAACTTAGACAGATTTATCCGTTTCGGTGCACTTTTGTATGTGAAAACTGGGTTGAGGCTCCAATCAGCGCCAATGCAGCTTTTAACGACCTAATTTTTTGGAAAGAGCCTGGTAAGTACAGCGTCATTGATGAAGATATAGCTAAAACTATCAAAAAAAGCCTTAACGCCACATTTGTGGTACCTATCTGAAAAAAAGGTCGGGTTATCACTTTTTTTCCAATAAAGTGAGCCTTGAAAACAAAGTGAGCATAGTGAATAAGATGTCTGTTCCGGCACCGCCAAGGATGATTAGGGGAAATGCCGATTTCCTAAGTGATTGTTTACTAAGCCAAACAATATGCAAAGCTTTTTAAACAAGCACTTAAGTGAATGGGAACAGGACCCAGAGTTTAAAAGGGCAAGAAATACTGTAAATAAAATCAAAGTGGTCAATGACATCGCAAAAAGAGGTGTAAAACCATTTCAAGATTTTAACAAACTCATAACAAATGATGAGGACGAAAAACAGCTGTTACTGCAGATTGTAGAGGCTAATCGAAAACAAGTCCCGACTGAACAAATAAAGAAGGCCGTTCTAGAAAGCCTACACAAACCATCAATTTCCAAAGACAAAATTTAAAGAATTCAATTTTATTATGGTCTTCTCTATAAAATGTACGTATTTTAAATATAGGTTCCAATGTAAAATAAACAAATAATGTCTTGTAATAATGTCTGTAATAAATGTCTTGTAATTTTTTCAAAAATCGATAAAAATATTCCCGTTTTCATTATTTAAACAGTATTAAGCACTGCCTTCCAAGTGACTTATGGCTTTCATATTTTGGCTCCTTACTTCTTTTATCAATTAGAAAAGAATTGGGGGGACCCTTGGCTTTTACATTCAACTTGAGTTTTTCACATAAGATCTTGAACCACCCTATTCAAGACTCTATAACAAACTAACAAATCAGGGAAAGATCAGGCGTTCAAGACGTCATCGAAAGAATCATGACGCTAATGTGGAACTGGATAGAGCACTTAGCAAGAACACAAGTTAGACAGGGGACGAAACGAATCATGGAGTGGAAGCCAACAAAAAATGTGTATAAAAGAAGACCACCAACTACATGGATCGACGACGTGAAATAATAGCGGGAAACTGGCTACAAGGGGTCCAGTGTAGAAATAATTGGAACATACTGATGTTGGTTGAAAGTTAAGAAGGTTAATTAGTAGATATTGCCATACCTATATCTTCTTTTTACATTTTAAGGACAACGTCGTTCATATCTAAGCAAATTTTAATTGTGGTCGAGTTTACGCTCTTCTCATTTTCTTTCACTCCATCATTTACCATGTTTATTAGATCAGACGTAAGCTGTTTCATTAAAGGATTTCATGAGGAATATACATATTATAAGTTTAGATAATTGATTGTATACTGTTATACGTGTATTGGAAATATGATTGAATTCTTTAATAATTGCAACAGCATCCAACTCAATACTTCTAGTCGTTTAGATGATATTTTCTTTCTTTTGTTTATATTTTTTTATAGTCTTTTATGTAAATGTTTATGTCAGTTGTATTAACGTGGTTTTATTTTCTGTGTAATTTCTCGTGACAGCTGTATATCGAAGATGACTGAATATGAATGAATTATATTGATCTTTTAACTGCAAACATTACATGCCACATGTTAACTAAATATTTGACATTGTGACTGAATAAACGATTTGACCAGGTAAAAAGATCTATCAATATTACCGTCGTCTATTTTACGTCTTAATTAACGTTTCATATACAGGGTGT
Organism: Diabrotica virgifera virgifera; assembly: GCF_917563875.1. Lineage (NCBI taxonomy): Eukaryota > Metazoa > Arthropoda > Insecta > Coleoptera > Chrysomelidae > Diabrotica > Diabrotica virgifera. The sequence continues at coordinate 51,148,787 of NC_065448.1, forward strand.
AACAAAAGGCAGATCATAAATTAAATCACATATCCTGGGACCAAAATAATTCTATTAAATCTAACTTACCTTAGTACAAATGCGCACATAAAAACAGTTACAGCCCTTTGAAGATACAAAGTGAAAATCGAGTTTTTCCAATATATCGATAATTATTAGAGAAATTTAAAAAAAAATTATTGAAAATGAACATTTGGCATTCTTATGGCAGCGATATATTAAAAAAATAACAGTTAAATTTGTGCACCCCATAAAAATTTAGGGGGTTTTGTTCCCTTAACAGCCCCCCCCCCAATAGTTGTGTACGTTCCAATTAAATTATTATTGTGGTACCAGTATTTAAACACAACTTTTTTGCCTTTTAGTAGTTTTTCTATAAAGCCAGTTGTTATGAAGATATTTGATATTTTGAACATTTATGAAATCCACCACATACATATTTGTAAATGATTAAGAGGAAAGGCGCAAATATTTTACGGCTATCCCTAATTTTTCCGTCTTTACACGGCAAATTACGTGTAGTAAAATTCTCACTGGTATGGATATGTAAACATTACTTGACAATAATGTCATGATTCACTTTAAACAGATGGCTTTTGAATGTTATTGGATAACTGTTACTTGTATGATAATTGTTTCACTAACTATGTATTTAGTGATTGTAATAATTTATATTCTGTACAACAAAAACTAATACTCAATCGAGAAAAGAAGAACAGCGATAAAGTAATTTTTAATAATATATTGTTACTATGGAACGCTTAAAATTTTGAACATCTTTAACAACAAAATACTTGGATCACAGAATATATCCTGGTCCATTCTCTGCTTGGATCTTCCATAAATAAAAAACAATAAATAACTTTTTATTAAGTTAATGTCTTAATCAATTATTTATCAAAAAATACACTATCAATATTATTTAATCAACAACTCAAAATATTCTCGATGCCATGTCAAATATTTAAAATTGTCACTGTCTTGTCACAATATTCTATTCTACTCAGTGCGTTGTATGACAAAGATAGCGAATGTTCGATTTGGAAAATATCACCATGGACATGGTGTTCATTTATTTCGAATCCTGAAAAAACTAATGAATATTTTTAAAAAATTTAAACGCAGAATGAAAGACTAAATTATTATCGAGGGTCGAAAGTCCCATAGAATAAATAGAAAATCTCTTTTGAATGAGATATTGGAAATTTCAAATTACTCTACATTTTCTCTTAGTTTTTCATCCCTATAACTTATTAAAATAAACATTATAGAAGTTTTCAGGGACTTTCGGCCCTCGGTAAGAACGTAATCTTTCATTCTGCGTTTAAATTTTTCAAAAATAGTTATTAGTTTTCTCAGGATTCAAAAAAAATAAATCTCATTTAAATAGTATTCGAGCCGAAATTATGTACCGATCCCCTTAAGTAAGATTATAGAATATTATTTTTATAATATTATTACTAGGTCTCTATAACCTTACCTTACCATTTAAAAATATTTGGTGGATTTTACAAATGTTCAACATATCTCGATAAAAACTGGCTTATTGAAAAAGTACTAAGATGAAAAAAAGTTGTAAAAACATTTTGTTTAACTAATGGTAACTTCTTCGTCTTCTTATTGCGCTGTCTTCTTTCGAAGGTTGGCGATCCAAATGGCAATTATAATTTTGGATACTGCCGCACAAAAAATTTCTGCAGATGAGCGGTCAAACTATCTTCTCAGGTCTCTCAGCGACGAGTTTTGGCGTCTTCCTACTGATCTTTTGTCCTTTACTTTACCTTCTAATATAATTTGAAATAGTTCATATCTTTCCCATCTCAATACATGGCCCAAGTATTGTATTTTTCTTTCTTATTCTAACTAATTCCTTTTGTTTGTTCATGCGCTGAAGTACCTCATTGTTAGAAACTTTTTGTACCCATGGAATTCTCAGCATCCGTCTGTATATATATACATATATTATATATATATATATATATATACAAGAAATACTGGATATTAGTGACTGTCAATATCAACAAACAAGTGGTTTATTAGGGTTGCAGTCAGAAGTTTGGCCAGGATATCAAAGAAACACTCTTTTGACTTTTTGTCTAGCTTTCGGGGTTGTTTGACCCCTTTATCAAGACTCTGTAATATAAAACAAAAATGTAAGTATTTTAAAATATTACATTGTTTTAGTAAACCTACTAGTCGTTGAGATTATTAAAGAGAAGCTTGATGATGCTCAACATTTCAAATTAACACAAATATTGAAAACAGAAAACAAAGGACACAATACATTTTAAAATTTTTGAATAATTAGCAGAAATACAATAATTATTCTGTCATGTTAACCTACTGATAATGTAAGTCAAAAACTCTGACACATAGAGAACAGAAAGAAGAAACAATCAAAATAAAAAGTATCAAATAAAAAAGTAATTAAGTGTTATGATTATTGTGGTTCTTTTTAAAACATCAGAGGCCCATACAAGGTGTGTTCAAATTCACTAACTGTACTTAAGAGTATGCAACTCATTATACGTCCATGTGTGTTTTGTAAAACAAACAAGTATTTTTATGTTTTGGTTTTTAGTGTTGCGCAAGTAGATAACAATATATGTTGCTAAGTTTTTCTATATCTGATTTTTTATTTATACATGAGTTGCTAGATTTTATGCAACACATTTCCACAAAAACGCGTTTACAGTGGTTTGTTTCCCTTGCCAAAATACAGGAACCCTCGAAATTGAACTCATGTTTCAATGTTATAGCATGTTCTGTTAGTGCACATGCATTTATTTTGTTAACTTTTATGTCACTACGGTGACTGATGGCTCTACTATGGAAATTACGAGATGTTTCGCCAATGTACACGTTGTTACAATTGAAACAAGGTATAGAATATACAACATTCGAAGATTCCTGCATAGTGAAGGGATCCTTAGTTTTTGTGTATAACATAGACACCGTTTTCACATTCCTTGTTGCGATTTTTAAGCCATTCACATTTTTGAAAATGTTGAATAGCTTCGGTGTCAGATCAGGAATGTAGGGCAAGGAACCAAAAGTTATTTTGGGTGGTACTACTGATGTGTTGCCTGTCAGTTGTCGGACTTCATTATTATGACAATTTCGTCCGTCAGCTGATTGACAAGAAGGAGAACCAAAAATAAGTTTGTTTAGAAGCCCTATGGGATAAGAATTTTCTAATAATATGGATCTCAGCTTTTTTAGTCCCCTATCCCTAAATTCCAGGTGCGACAATTTAGTGACTCTACTTTTTAAGGCCAAAACCAAGTTTGTTTTCATCTTAGATGGGTGTTGGGAATGAAAATTTATGAAACGGTTACTAAAACAAGGCTTGCGATACCACTCAGTCTTCAGAATGCCATCCCTGCCACGATGAATGAGCATGTCTAAAAAAGGAATCATATTATCCGCCTCCCTCTCAACCGTAAACTTAAGGTGTTCACATTGGTTATTAAAAGTGTTTAAAACATCAGTTACTTTGTTCTCTGGAACCGATAAAATCAAGTCATCTACATATCGTTTAATAAAAGGTATGTGAAAAGGTATCCTTTCTTTACACGTTGTTATAAGTTCATCCAAAACAAAATTACATAGGATGGGAGATATTTTACTGCCCATGGGAGTGCCAAATATTTGTTTAAAATAAGTACCATTAAACAAGAAGACATTGGAGTCAAATATGAATGTTAGAATTCTAATGAAATCATCTAAATTAATCTTGGTATGTGGAGCAATGTTATTCCAGTTATTTTTATATAAATAACATTGCTCCACATACCAAGATTAATTTAGATGATTTCATTAGAATTCTAACATTCATATTTGACTCCAATGTCTTCTTGTTTAATGGTACTTATTTTAAACAAATATTTGGCACTCCCATGGGCAGTAAAATATCTCCCATCCTATGTAATTTTGTTTTGGATGAACTTATAACAACGTGTAAAGAAAGGATACCTTTTCACATACCTTTTATTAAACGATATGTAGATGACTTGATTTTATCGGTTCCAGAGAACAAAGTAACTGATGTTTTAAACACTTTTAATAACCAATGTGAACACCTTAAGTTTACGGTTGAGAGGGAGGCGGATAATATGATTCCTTTTTTAGACATGCTCATTCATCGTGGCAGGGATGGCATTCTGAAGACTGAGTGGTATCGCAAGCCTTGTTTTAGTAACCGTTTCATAAATTTTCATTCCCAACACCCATCTAAGATGAAAACAAACTTGGTTTTGGCCTTAAAAAGTAGAGTCACTAAATTGTCGCACCTGGAATTTAGGGATAGGGGACTAAAAAAGCTGAGATCCATATTATTAGAAAATTCTTATCCCATAGGGCTTCTAAACAAACTTATTTTTGGTTCTCCTTCTTGTCAATCAGCTGACGGACGAAATTGTCATAATAATGAAGTCCGACAACTGACAGGCAACACATCAGTAGTACCACCCAAAATAACTTTTGGTTCCTTGCCCTACATTCCTGATCTGACACCGAAGCTATTCAACATTTTCAAAAATGTGAATGGCTTAAAAATCGCAACAAGGAATGTGAAAACGGTGTCTATGTTATACACAAAAACTAAGGATCCCTTCACTATGCAGGAATCTTCGAATGTTGTATATTCTATACCTTGTTTCAATTGTAACAACGTGTACATTGGCGAAACATCTCGTAATTTCCATAGTAGAGCCATCAGTCACCGTAGTGACATAAAAGTTAACAAAATAAATGCATGTGCACTAACAGAACATGCTATAACATTGAAACATGAGTTCAATTTCGAGGGTTCCTGTATTTTGGCAAGGGAAACAAACCACTGTAAACGCGTTTTTGTGGAAATGTGTTGCATAAAATCTAGCAACTCATGTATAAATAAAAAATCAGATATAGAAAAACTTAGCAACATATATTGTTATCTACTTGCGCAACACTAAAAACCAAAACATAAAAATACTTGTTTGTTTTACAAAACACACATGGACGTATAATGAGTTGCATACTCTTAAGTACAGTTAGTGAATTTGAACACACCTTGTATGGGCCTCTGATGTTTTAAAAAGAACCACAATAATCATAACACTTAATTACTTTTTTATTTGATACTTTTTATTTTGATTGTTTCTTCTTTCTGTTCTCTATGTGTCAGAGTTTTTGACTTACATTATCAGTAGGTTAACATGACAGAATAATTATTGTATTTCTGCTAATTATTCAAAAATTTTAAAATGTATTGTGTCCTTTGTTTTCTGTTTTCAATATTTGTGTTAATTTGAAATGTTGAGCATCATCAAGCTTCTCTTTAATAATCTCAACGACTAGTAGGTTTACTAAAACAATGTAATATTTTAAAATACTTACATTTTTGTTTTATATTACAGAGTCTTGATAAAGGGGTCAAACAACCCCGAAAGCTAGACAAAAAGTCAAAAGAGTGTTTCTTTGATATCCTGGCCAAACTTCTGACTGCAACCCTAATAAACCACTTGTTTGTATATATATATATATATATATATATATATATATATATATATATATATATATATATATATATATATATATATATATATAGTGACTGTACACCCCGATATGGGGCTAAGTCGCGAAAGCTTTCTAGATCCTATTTCTTAGGAGGATCAGTCCCTTTTGCTTATGTTATCTTCTTAACGATTTCTCTCCATTTTTTTCTATCTCTAGTTTTTCCCCGCCATTCTCTGACTCCTGCGTTTTTTAAGTCTTCTTCAACTTCTTGCAACCACTTTGATCTTGGTCTTCCTCTTTTCTTTCTTCCTCCTGGATTCCATTCTATCATAGCATATGTCACTGCTTCATCTCCTGCCCGCCAGATGTGACCTAACCATCTAACTCTGCATTGCTTTATTTTAGTCACGATATCTTCTTTTAGTACTTTCTTAATCTCTGCATTTGTTCGGCTTCGATATTCATTTTGCTCTGTTCTGATTGATCCCAGTATGGTTCTCATGATCTTTCTCTCCGCTATTTTGAAGTTTTCTTCATCTTTTTTAGTCATCGTCATTGTTTCTGCTGCGTATAATAATATTGTTCTAATTATGGTGTTATACATTCTCATCTTGGTTTTAATAGACAGTATTTTGCTTTTAAGTAGTGTTTTATTTGCAAAATAAGCTTTATTCGCTGCCAATATTTTTTCTTTTATTTCTGGTATTCTTTCACCCGTTTTGCTTATTGTCACTCCTAGGTATTTGAAATGTTCTACATCTTCAAACTCTGAATTTCCTATTTTGGTTTTTCCTTTTATTGCTGGTTCCCCTAGTCTTAATATTTTCGTCTTTTCTTCATTTAATCTGAGTCCCATTGTCTCTTTCTCTTTTATTTCTTCTAGCATTTCTTTCATTATGTTTCTATTTTTGGCAATAATAACAATGTCGTCTGCATATGCGATTATTTGTCCACCTCTTGTTCTTAGGTTTCCTTTGTTTATATTTCGTAGTACATATTCTAAAGCTGGATTATACAGTGTCGTGGATAAGGCATCCCCTTGTTTCACTCCTTTATTTATAATTAATTCATCTGTCTCGCCTCTTTGCGTCTTTATGCTAATTTTGGTAGTTCTCATTGTCATATTTATTAATTTTCTAAGTTTATGTGGGATTTTTAATTTTTCCAGGGCAATCATTAGTTGTTTTCTCTTAATCGAATCAAATGCTTGTATGAAATCGATGAATAGCATTTCTAATTGCAGTTTGTATTCATTTGCTTTTTCCATTATTTGTTTTATTGTGTGTATAGCATCTATTGTTGATCTTCCTTCTGTTAATCCACATTGGTACTGTCCCACTCTCTTCTTCGTGATCTTTGACAATCTTTTTCTTATTATTGAAGTCAATATTTTATATGTTGTGCTTAGTAGTGTTATTTCTCTATAATTTTCACAAATTTGTTGGTCTCCCTTTTTATGTATTGTTATTGCCTGCCCTATCTCCCAGTCCTCTGGGATCTTCTCTTCCTTCCATATATTTTGCAATAGTGATAGTATTTGTTCCTTCAATTCCTTTCCTCCATATTTTATAAGTTCCATGTTAATTTCGTCTTTTCCTGGAGCTTTTCCATTTTTGCTCTTCTGTATTACTTCCTCGAGTTCATCTATTGTTGGCTCTTTTGAGACTTCAATGTGTATTTCGTCTGCTTCTTCGTCCACCGTTTCCTCTTCTTCGTGCATTTCTTCTCCATTGTATTCCTCCGTCAAGAGTTCTCTGTAGTGATCTGCCCATACCTGATCCGTCTGTATATATACATCTCAAAAGCATCTATTCTCTTTTCTGTTTCAGAGTCCATTGTCCAACTTTCACAACCATACAACAAGACAGAAAACACATAACATCTGATCATTCTGATTCTGAGCTCCAGACTAAGATCTGATTTATTTAAAATGTTTTCATGTTCATGAGTATGGTATGTTCAATGATACCACAATAATCATTTAATTTGCACGTACACAAACATTTGGGGGGGGGGTTAAGGGTTAACGAAACTTCCATAACTGTTATTTTTTTAAGATGTTCCTGCCATAAGATTGCTACAGTGCCATTTTCAATATAAATCTCTATAGTTTTCGATATATTGGAAAAAATCGATTTTTATTTTCTAATTTTAAAGGATTTTTTATATGCACATTTGTACTAAAGTAAGTTAGATTCAATGGAACTATTTTTAGTCCCAGAATATGTGATTTATTTTATGACCTGCATTTCTGTGACACCCTGTATTATGAGCCAACTACCTATATTATCATCTTAATTTACATTATTAAAAAAGCCGCTGTCAAGTAGCTTATTATCTGTAATTTGTTTCCTCCGGATTTTCAGTAAATCGTTCATTTACAAAAGTTGTCATCAGTCAAGCGCAAATAATTTAATCGTTAGGTGTTGATATAAATTCTCATGTCCTAATTATGCTATAAAGCGAATCTAAAAGCTTTCGTTGTTGATAGTATATAATTAAGTAAAGGCAAGTATCAACCCATTAAAAATATACTATATGTATAAGTTTAATCGAGATACCTGAATATAACAACAAAAATTGAGAGAAATAAAATTCTGAAACTGTTTTCTTGTAGGCCAGGGTAATAAGACAAAATTATACCCTGTTCGTGACACTTCAGCAGCCAGGGTACTGAAGCATTTTTTGGACAGGTAAGACTTATAGGAACAAATTATAACTATTTCCTGCGTAGGATCTGGCGGCCATTCTTATTTATAAACAGTTATTAACTGTCAAAAGATGGCATTTTCCCCTTTTTTTTAAATCAACGGAAAACAGTGAAACTTATGATTTTTAGTACAAATATCTTCGAGATTATGGAAAAAGCTTTAAAATTACGTATTACAAAGTTTGATATACTCATTTATTGTTAATATAATTGCGAAAAAAGGAAGAAATTGCAAAAAAATATTTTCTCAATAACTGTTGTAAAAATTAGTGTACAGTTTTGAAATTTTTGTCAAATAAGGGTTCTTTGGTACTTAATATGTGATAAAAATTTCAAAGCGATTCATTAAATTGTTTAAATTTTATTCAAATTGTTTATTCCAGAGAGCATTTTTTTTGCAATAACATAAGTCAGAAAAAAATTACCTTAGAACCATTCCACAGGTGTCAAATGAAAGAGCATGCGCTACGTTTTCAATATGGTTTAAAAAAGCGAATAAAAAATGCATTAATTAGTAATAAATAATTATGCAAAAGTATTGTCAATTTTTCTTTATAAACTTTTTGAATAACTTTTTCCAAAAAAATTAACTTTTTTACCCTGTTTTAAGTGCACAACTACCAAGTAATGTTATCTATATCATAATTGATAAAAAATTGTAATAAATATGTATAATTTCTTATACAGTGTGTCAATTTTAAAACTTACAATGGCTATATCTCACGAACAAAAGCTGAAAACGAAAAATGCTTGAAACCGTTTCTAGGATAGTAAGGGGGAACTAAAATGGCATGAAAGAGAACTCACCCCCATCAACCCCCTAGGTCCCACCCACCACAACCCAAAAAGTTTAAATTGCAAACCCCTACTTGTGATACATAATTGAAGAGGCTATAAAAAATGCTATCCAATGGTATAAACAATAATTATACAGGGTGAAGCAATAATTGTGAAACTTTGGCTTAAATGAAAAATTTAATGAGGTTTTGTTGAATTGCAAATTTGATAAAAATGTCAATTAAATAAATTTGCAAAGTGGGTTCCGTTGTTTTGTAAACAATAATACAGTCTATTTTCAAATTCTGCACGAAATTTGGCAAATGTTTTTCTAGTAATAGGGCGACATGCTTGAGTAATTATTTCTCGCAATTTCCCAAGTGATGCAAGTTAAGTTTTATAAACAACTGATTTAAGGTAAAAATAGCAAATTAAGTTTTAATTCAACAAAAAAAGTTCGAGCGGACATTTACCATTTAAAATAATAGTCCGGGAGATAGCATTACAAATACAAAAGTCATAGTAAGCCAGCTGATATTAACACCCTGTATAATTAATTTTTATACCATTGGATGGTACTTTTTATAGTAGAATAGTATATAATTTTTTTCTATGGGGTTACGTTAAATCAGTTGTTTATAAAACTCAACTTGCTTCACTTGGGGAATTGCGAGAAAGAATTACTCAAGCATGTCGCCCTATTACTAGAACATTTGCCAAATTTCGTGCAGAATTTGATAATAGGCTGTATTATTGTTTACCAAACAACGGAATTCACATTAAATATTTACTTAATTGACATTTTTATCAAATTTGCAATTCAACAAAACCTCATTAAATTTTTCATTTAAGCCAAAGTTTCACAATTATTGCTTCACCCTGTATAATTATTGTTTATACCATTGGATAGCATTTTTATAGCTTCTTCAATTATATATCACAAGTAGGGGTTTGCAATTTAAACTTTTTGGGTTGTGGTGGGTGGGGCCTAGGGGGTTGATGGGGGTGAGTTCTCTTTCATGCCATTTTAGTTCCCCCTTACTATCCTAGAAACGATTTCAAGCATTTTTTGATATCAGCTTTTGTTCGTGAGATATAGCCATTGTAAGTTTTTAAATTGACACACTGTATAACAAAATAAACAGTTTATAAGGAAAGATTTACGATACTTTTGCATAATTATTTATTACTAATAAATGCATTTTTTATTCATTTTTTTTTTTAGACCAAGTTGAAAATATAGCTCATGCTCTTTCATTTAACACCTGTGGAATGGTTTTAACGTCATTTTCTTCTGACTTATGTTATTGCAAATAAAAATGCTCTCTGGGAAAAACAATTTGAATAAAATTTAAACAATTGAATGAATCGCTTTGAAATTTTTATCACATATTAAGCACTAAATAACCCTTATTTGACAAAAATTTCAAAGCTGTACACTAATTTTTACAACAGTAATTTCGAAAATAATTATATCAAATATACAGTATATACAATATATTACAGTATATCAAATTTTGTAATACGTAATTTTAAAGTTTTTTCCATAATCTCGAAGATATTTGTACTAAAAAAACCATAAGTTTCCCTGGTTTCCATTGATTTGAAAAAAAAAGTGAAAAATGCCATTTTTTGACACTTAATTGTTTATAAATAAAAATGTACCGGCTGTAGAAGCTCGCTTTGCAGCATAGAGTCCACTTTGATAACGGCCGACACAACCCTGAAATTTGTCTTAAACAAACTAAATAGCCAGGACTCTAGCCTTAATGCCGATCTATCGGAAGCACTACGCAACAGAATCACGGAACGGCGTCTCTATGAGATTACAGGTACATTAGTGTATTTATAAAATCAAAAAAAGTATGACGAAGGACTAAACAATCCTGGTTACTACCTCATGCCGAAAAAGAGAAGAGATGAAAAATTTGTTGATTCGTATAAATAAACAAGTAACTGTGGAACCAGTGCAAGAGATAGTGGAATAAGATGGGCTAACTAATCCGGAGCCCGTGAATTTTACTTTGGAACAAGAACTTGAGATTGAATTGAAACGAGAAAGAGAAAACATTTATAGCCAAAAAAAACTGGTTCTCAAAAAGATTAGGAAAAGATTTTGGAAAAATGAATGGAGGTTTATGAGACCGAAGGAGTGAAAAGCGATCGTTTGTCAATGGTCTATGACTATTTGATGACCTTAAAACCGACCAGCAAAGAGGCCGGAAGGGCTTTCTCCGCAACCGGCTATATAGTCTGGGCAGATTATCGGAGAATAGGCCATTTTTGGGAAAAGTTATTTACCAGCAATTTTATTGCTGGAATCAAATCTTATGATTGTATATATTAATAATGTAGGTATGCAAAGTCCGCAGATAGTGTGCTACTTTTTTTATAAACAAAAAGGCGCCCGAAAATCGTGTTTATTTCAGTTTTTGCTCTATAACTCCAAAGATTTTAACTTTATACCAAAAACACCCAAATAAAAATTCACCGTAATTAAATTCTGCATAGAGACGTGTTTTTCCCGATTTACTTCGATAAAAATTTTCCCCGGAAATGCGGGTTTTTCCAACAAAATCTTTAATTTTCAACTAAAATTTAAGATAAGTAATTGTTAGCAATAATCAAATAACTTGGTAATATAAAATCTCTTTTCATACAGATTATAATTCCAGAAGCCAATGGAAATTGAATGAACAGTTTAGCAACAATTGAATCGTTAATTAAAATTTCACGGTCCCTATAATAACCACAATCAAAGACACAACGGAGAGAAGAAACATGGTTCGATGAATAATGCAAACAAGCTATACAGGAAAGAAATGAAGCACATAAGAATTACATACTCAGACGTACTAGAGAGAGAAAAACAGAATTTGAGAACAAAAGACGAAGAGCAGATAAACTGTGCAGGCAGAAAAAGAGAAAGTACGAAAACCAACGGATACTAAACATAGAGAGGGAGTTTACGGAAAACGAAACACGTAGTGCATACCAACTTATTAAACATTTAAGACAGGGATACAAACCGAAGACTAGCCTCTGCAAAAATAAGAAGGGTGAAATCATTAGCGATATGGACGAAATTAAGATAACCTGGATGACATATTTTAAGGAAGTATTAAACAAAGGGGCACAACCACCATTACAACAACAGAGGCAGCAGCAGGCACGGCAGGAGGTACAACAACAAGAGCTGGGGGAAGATGGAGAAGAAAATGAATTAACTAGAGCCCCAACGCTAGAGGAGGTCCAAACGGCAATCCACATACAAAAAAACCATAAAGCACCGGGAATAGATAAAATACCGGCAGAACTACTCAAGCAAGGAGGAAGGAATTTGACACAACAGATGTACCAGTTAATACGAGAGATATGGATAGAAAAAGAAATCCCCCAACAATGGAAGAAAAGTATAATCTGCCCTATTCATAAAAAAGGAGAAACTGTTGTGTCAGAATTATAGAGGCATCTCTTTACTTTGTTCGGGATACAAAATATTCACAAACATCCTTAATCGAAGACTTCAACCTCTCACGGAAAAAATCATCGGGGAATATCAAGCAGGGTTTAGGCAAAATAGATCTACCATTGACCAACTATAAACAGTTAAACAAATACTAGCCAAAGCATGGGAATATGACATGGACGTTTACAATCTCTTTGTAGATTTTAAACAAGCCTATGATTCAATAGATAGAACAATTCTACCTAATATATTGGAAGAGTTTGACATACCATCAAAATTAATACGACTAGTGCAAATGACAATGACAGAAACAGAAGCACAGGTTTGTATTCAAGGACAGATCACTGATGCGTTTACGATAACGCAAGGACTGAAACAAGGCGACGGACTGGCTCCAACGCTTTTTAATCTTGTTCTTGAATATGTAATTAGACGGTTGACGGTGAGCGGAAATAACATACTTACAAACAAATCTACCCAATTAGCAGCATACGCAGATGATATAAACATAATGAGCAGAACAATGAATGCAGCGAAAGAAACCTACGTTGAGTTGAAACAGAGTGCAGAAGCAGTAGGGCTAGCAATAAATATAAATAAAACAAAACTACTCATACAAACCAGATCAAATAGACCGGCGCAACAACACTTTATTGACGATATAGAACATTTAAATAGATTCACGTACCTAGGAATGGATCTGGTTGCAAGCAATGAAGAAGAACCGGAAATAAATAGAAGGCTTGTGCTGGCAAATAAAGCCTATTTCGCGATGGGCCACATATTCAAATCGCGAGACGTACACCGGAAAACAAAACTCCGGGTATATAAAACAATAATCAGGCTGATAGTAAGTTATGGCTGCGAAACATGGGTGGTGACACAGAAATCTGCCAATGCATTAGATGTGTTTGAAAGAAAAGTATTACGTAGGATACTGGGCCCAATAAGGGAAAATAACAACTGGCGAATTAGGTATAATAGAGAAATATACAAGCAATATAGCGAACCAACTCTAGCACAATACACTAAACTGCAGAGATTACGGTGGGCAGGGCACGTGGTCCGCATGCATGAGAATAGATTCCCCAGAAAATTGCTGAATGCAAGAATGCAGGGAAGAAGACCTGTTGGAAGACCTAAAAAGAGATGGGAAGACAAAGTCGATGAGGATGCCAGGAACTTCCTGGGAACGCGTTCATGGAAAAGAACAGCGGTAAATCGAAATGATTGGAGAAGCTTGTTGAAGGAGGCCAAGGCTCGATTTGGGCTGTAGTGCCATTGGATGGATGGATGGATGGATATAATAACCACAATAATTATGAAACATAAGAATAACTATGATTTTTGTATAAAAAGAGAAAATGTACCTATCTAATGCATTTTACAGAATTGAAATTGGACTATTTAAGCGGCCTCAGGAATATTTTAAAATTATAAACAATTTTTTGGCTTATAAACAAATAGAATATCTCGGGAAATATTAGATTAAATTAAATCATGAAAACGGTATTAGAAAAAAAGCGGCAGGACGCTTCTTTTAAAAGAAAAAACGTTTAATTGTGATGAGTGGGTCCTAAGATACAACCGGTCAAAATTGACCGGTATTTACGGCAAAGATATAAACAATAGGATCATAATTGTTGAACCATTACCTTTTTATTTTTGTCCTCTTTCCCCACACTAATTTTCAAATCTTTAAAGTACTCATAACATATATTATTATAATAAAAACTATCGATATTACGAGTGAAAATTACCAAAAATAGCAAAATTCCAATCAAAAATTAGGCTGGAGAAAATGTAATCTCAAAGTTCAAAATGGGTATACGTTAAAAAAACTGCATTTTCTCGGCTTCCCATGGAGCAATTTTCTTCATTCTTTTTTTTTTTGTTCCCAAGTAACTCGAGTAGAGCCATCTAACGCATTATTAAATGCCAACGTTGCTTTTGTTTTGTTATAATAAATTAATTTATTTATAAGAAAAAAACTACATATTATTTCCTCTAGTCGTCGACTTTTTTTAGATAAACTTACTACAAGTGTACCTTTTAACGTTAAAAACACAAATATTCTGATTTGAAAGCTGTATAATTATTTAAACAATTTTTATTTATCCAAATTAAAAATTTTTGTTATAATAAATAAATTAATTTATTATAACAAAACAAAAGCAACTTTGACATTTAATAATGCGTTAGTTAGATGGCTCTACTCGAGTTAATTGGGAACAAAAAAAAGAACGAAGAAAATTGCTCCATGGGAAGCCGAGAAAATGCATTTTTTTAACGTATACCGATTTTGAACTTTGAGATTACATTTTCTCCAACCTAATTTTTGATTGGAATTTTGCTATTTTTACAATTTTCACTCGTAATATCGATAGTTTTTATTATAATAATATATGTTATGAGTATTTTAAAGATTTGAAAATAAGTGTGGAGAAAGAGGACCAAAATAAAAAGGTGATGGTTCAAAAATTATGATCCTATTGTTTATATCTTTGCCGTAAATACCGGTCAATTTTGACCGGTTGTATCTTAGGAACCACTCATAACAATTAAACGTCTTTTCTTTTAAAAGAAGCGTCCTGCCGCTTTTTTTTTTCTAATGCCGTTTTCATGATTTAATTTAATCTAATATTTACCGAGATATTCTATTTGCTTATAAGCCAAAACATTGTTTATAATTTTAAAATATTCCTGAGGCCGCTTAAATAGTCCAATTTCAATTCTGTGAAATGCATTAGATAGGTACAGTGTCTTTTTATACAAAAATCATAGTTATTCTTATGTATCATAATTACTGTGGTTATTATAGGGACCGTAAAATTTTAATTAACGATTCAATTGTTGCTAAGCTGTTCATTTAATTTCCATTGGCTTCTGGAATTATAATCTGTACGAAAAGAGATTTTATATTACCAAGTTATTTGATTATTGCTAAACAATTACTTATCTTAAATTTTAGTTGAAAATTAAAGATTTTGTTGGAAAAACCCGCATTTTCCGGGGAAAATTTTCATCGAAGTAAATCGAGAGAAACACGTTTCTATGCAGAATTTAATTACGGTGAATTTTTATTTGGGTGTTTTTGGTGTAAAATTAAAATCTTTGGAGTTATAGAGCAAAAACTGAAATAAACACGATTTTCGGCGCCATTTTGTTTATAAAAAAAGTAGCACACTATCTGCGGACTTTGCATACCTATATTATTAATATATACAATCATAAGATTCGATTCCATCAATAAAATTGCTGGTAAATAACTTTTTCTTGTATTTTGCTAATTAGCCCAGAGTAATAAAATATGTGCAGTTCTGTGCGAAGTCGGTAAGGCCTATGTTTTTAAGGTATCACTTTCAAAAAACTAAATAATTAATGTTTTTGTTATTTAGAAATTAAGCACACAGACAAAAAATCATTAAAATCGTTTTTTATTTTGATTCCACATTTTTCTGGATCCGCGCTGGATCCAGCTGGATTCAGGCCAATCTTGCAAAAATCCAGCTGGATTAAAAACGCTGCTGGATTGCAATCCCTACTAACTATCCAAGGAAAGGTATAATGCGAAAGATCACGAAAAAGATCCCCAAGAATATGAATCGACCAAAATACAGGAATATTCAAAAGACCTATGGATGAGTTAAAAGAAATGACCAGAGATGGAGATCTTTGGAGACGGACAATACACATATCCACTACACTCCCTCCTGGGGTCTCGATTGAAGACAAAGAGACACGAATTATGTAACGAATTGAAAAAAAAAACAATTAATTTTACTGCCAAAATAAAACTTTCTATGTGATATTAAAAAAACCTGTATTCCATAGTATTGCTTATTTCTGTATGCAAATAATCGACTACGATTAGTTGTTACCTTGTGCGATTTCAATGATACCATTCCATATCGGCAAAATTTCTCTTCAAATGACAATGACCTCAAACGTAAGCTCAACCATAACAAGTTTCATTTCTCTTTAACTAGGAAGTGGATTGATTGCATCATACCACAGGACATTTTATTTATTATATTTGCTAGCGCTTACTACTTACACGCAAATACTTTGTTTTCTTTTCTAGAGTGTAATAGCTGTTACATTGTCTTACATAATTATTATAAGTAGAAACTTAAAATCATTAGTTTCACACAATTGCGTGAAGATTAGATGTTTTAGTTTTAAAAATCGTTATTACAAATTAATTAAGGAAATAAAATGGTTGTTATTTCTTCAATTATTTTAAAAACGTATAAAGAAAGAAGAAAAGTAGTATGAGTATGAGCAGCTTAAGGCTATTTAGCGTCAGTCAATCGTTACTTATCTGAAATTATTATAAATATTATGGACAATGATTCAATTACTAGAAGCTAAGTAGTATAATCTATCTATGCTACCAATATCATATCGTCGTTGCCAAGTCAAAAGCTGCTATGTGGGTTTTATAGAATTTTACAGGAGACTGATAAAGCCTAAACGTTCAATTCAAGGTCGTTAATTATTTCTGCTATGTGCATGAAGAAATCCACATAGCAGTGTATGACGGGTGTGCGTTATGTAAATATTTTTCTTCTACGTGGATGAGGACTCCACGTCCACATAGCATGTTTATTGTGATACCCGCTCACATGACATATTTTTCAAACTGGGATATTACAGCAATTATATGAATTACCATATAACTGTATTTATAGTATGGTGACCGACGTAAAAATCTGTTAAATGGTACAGATATCTCCTTTTGTGAAAAAGTTCCACTTAGCAGCTTTTGACTTGGCAGCGACGATATACAACTTTATTCTTCATTCTATAAAAGCAAAAAAATAGTAAAGAAGATAGGTCATTGATAGGAAAACATAGAACATTTCCCAACAACTGTCAATAAAAGAAATATGTCTTTAAAAAATTATAGTGGTTATTTTTTACTGATGTTAACAATCTTGTCGTAAGATTTTTCATCACGTGTTTAATTCTGTCCAATCAGATTATTATTATACCGGGGATATTCTACCTAGATTATTATCCTAGGTATATTTTTAGGTAGATTGTTGCTGTTTAATTACAACGAATTTCCTAATTTTGACAATTGTCACATTTAATAAAATAAACCATAATAAACTTTTAGTTCTGCATCTAATGTCAAATTTTCACGAGGACAACACAAATCGGCAAATTTAAGTGTTCGAGTGTACTTCGGTAAGAAGATTTCATGAATAAAACTGTATTTATAAATAAGTTTAAGTAATATTTTATTGGTATCTTCGTCTGAATATTTGCTAAACTGTGCTGTTCACTTTAACAAGTTGAAAAATGTGTGTCACATTAATTGGGATAAATGTCACTGAATGTTTTTATACAAAGACTTGAATTGAGTGGCCGTTTGCCGAAAGCTGATATATCCATTTCCGATATTTTTCAGGAGAGCAAATTCAAATGTCCACGATGTCCATAAAACCACAGTTTTAGAAATATCGTATATGGTTTTGAGTTTAATGTTTATACAGCTATTTATATGAGTTCACGTATAAGCTAAAACTGTAATTTTATGGCCGTCATGGACATTTGAATTTGCTGACCTGAAAAATACCAAAAATGGTTTGGCAAACGACATATCTGCTTTTGGCAAAATACCATTGAATTTTATATGTAAGTATTAAAAAATAACCTGTCGAATATTACTCGAAAGTAAGAATAAATAAGAAAATAATGCTCCAATTTTTTTCTCAAACTTGCTTCAATTTGGCAATAGACAATAGAGCCCTCCGGGCTCTCCTATCTATTGCCAGGTAACAAGTTTTCGAAAAATTGTTGCATTATTGTCAATTTATCTTCACTCTTTTGTGATAGTAATGTTGGAAAAACACCGATCATAATGGAGAAAGAACAAATAACCTATCTAATTTACTCTGTTCCGTTCCAAAAACACACACTGGATATCGAAAATCAGGGTTTACAAAACTATTATCAGACCAATGGTTTGTATGGATGCGAGATATGGATGATGACGGAAAATACACAAAGAAAGCTGAAAGTCATCATGTAGTCAAAGATCAAAAGTCACCAGGTCAATGAAGAATGTCATTAGTATATGGAGACTGAAAGATTTCCGAAAAGATCCCTAGATAGTAAAATGCTAGATGCAAGACCAAAAGGAAGGCCAGGGAAAGGGTAGTAAACTGAAGTGGCAGTGGACGTGCAAACTTTACTAGACATGAGAGCTTAGAGAAGATTGTTCCGTGACCAAAAATGTTGGAGAGAGCTTAAGAAGATTGGTTGGAGCCATAGTTTGGAGGAGGTCATGTCTCGATTTGGGCTGTAGTGTCATTGCCGAGAAAGAAACTTTTTTCAGGAGGTCATCCCACCCCTTAGTTGCAGTATTCCTCTGTTCCTTTTTCCTTCCTCGCGCACTAGGTACTACATACCTTCTTTTGGTTTGGTGACCTATTATGTGTTATGTCTCTTACTTTTGGTTCTTATCCAGTTATGTTTTTGTCTCGTAAAGAAATAACCAACAGGTCCATTCATCTTTAAGTTTTGATGATATTTTTTTCGTTAGTAGTTAAGTTATAGTTCCGTATGTGAGTACAAGAGGATTCATTGGTTAAAAATCCGATATTTCTAATATAAGAAATAAATAAAGGAAGACTGGGATGAACTGATTTTAGAAGATTAGTTCATGTAGTAAAAAACAAAAAATAGATATACACGTACCTAATGTTTTTTGTTCCATTTACCGTTCCATTTCCGTGTCTTTAAATATAATCGTTTGATTGTATTAATAAGGCATTTGGCTCAATAGAAATTTGGGCACCGATATTCAAAAATCATTAAATATACAGGGTGAGTTTTAGTGCGGGATCGGTCGATAACTCCATTATAGTATAAAATATCGAGAAAAGTTATTAAAAAAAAATGTAGGCAATGATACTCTCCACGCTTGGAAAATATGTCCATTTATACAGGGTGATCAGTAACTGCGCGGTATATCAAATATATAATTTTTTAAATGGGACACCCTATATATTTTTTCATATTTATATTTCCCTCATAATTCTTGTTCATATAATATATGATTTTGCATTACTATACAGAGTATTTAACAAGTTATGACCATTTTTATTTCGAAATCACTATGAGATTAACACCCTGTATATAAAGAAGTAATTCGTAGAAAATAATTTGTTTTATGTAATAAGATAAACAATATACTGTAGTTTTTAAATTAAGTCCAATACACATCATTGACGAATATTTGTATACAAGGTGAACTACAAAACCAAATTACGATTTTCTCTATTTTTTTAAATGGATCACCCTATATTTTATTTTTCAACATTATTATATTTAATATACTCCTTCATTTTTATACAGCATTCCCTATATCTAAACTGATTACTTTCCGCGATATTATTAGTTTTCTTCAAATTTCGCGAATACATTCAATTTTTCTAGTAGAAATAAGTTAGTATTAAGTGATAATTAAACAAAATTATTTTTATTAGATAAATAACTAACACAAAATATATACCATAGCAATATGCAGTGAATTAAGATATTAAGAAATTATCATATTTCCCTAATATACAAGAATCGTAAAATTCCTACAAAAAAACTTTGTTTTGTATATAAAAATATAACAAGAATATTTTTATTCAATAAATAACTTACATGAAACATAAATCAAAACAATATACAACTGATGTAAAAGTTTTTAGATTGGTATATCAACAGCATTCTAAGCCAAGAATTTTTTAGTAGAACATTCATTTTTATAAGCACTTTTAAACTAGGCACAAAACAAAATTACGATTTTCTCATTTTTTTTAATAGATCACCCTATATTTTATTTTTTTGAAATATTGTATTTATGATACTCTTTCATTTTTATATAGCATCTCCTATACCTAAACTTATTAGTTTCTGAGATATTTTTAGTTTTCTTCATTTGCCGGGAATACATTCAATTATTCTTATAAATATAAATAACTTAACAAATAAGTATTATGTAATAATATAACAAATATTTTCGTTCAATAAATAACTAACAAAAAAATAATAAACCATAATAAAATTTAATGAATGTACCAATTAATGTGATGTTAAGGATATAAGTCTAAAGTAAATGTTGAAAATGATCACTTTCAACGTCTATGCAATTTTGTAACCGATATTCAAATGACCGAGCCACATTTCTAACATTTTTGCAAGTCAATATTATTAAAAGCTTCTTTTATTCTATTTTTCATATCATCAAGCGTTGTTGGATGCTTATGGTATACAAGGTTTTTTATATAGCCCCACTTGAAAAAAATCAATTTTGGAAGAACTGGAGCATCGTCGTATAAAACCTCAACGGTCAAAAAATGTGGACCAATCAAATACTCTAACAATATCACCTTAAACATTTATAGATCACCTAGTTTGAGTGTTAACAAAGTAGGGATTTCTTATTAATGCATATTAATGAAATTTAATATGAAAATTATATTATTAATAACTGCGGGTCACAATCTGCTATTAGGAATGTGTTACTAAAAACTTCTTGGCTTAGAATGCTGTTGATATAATAATCTAAAAACTATTAAATTAGTTGTATATTGTTTTGATTTATGTTTTGTGTGAGTTGTTTATTAAATAAAAATAATCTTGTAATTTTATTATACACAACATACCTATATTTTTTTTTGTATGAATTGTATGATTCTTGTATATTAGGGAAATATGATAATTCCTTAATATCACATTTATTGATACATTCATTGCATATTGCTATGGTTTATATTTTGTGTTAGTAGTTTATTGAATAAAAATAATTTTGTTTAATTATCATTCAATACCAACTTACTTCTACTAGAAAAATTTAATGTATTCCCGAAAGTTGAAGAAAACTAAAAATATCTCCGAAAGTAATAAGTTTAGATATAGGGAATGCTATACAAAAATGAAAGAGTATAATAAATACAAAATTTTTGAAAAATAAAATATAGGGTGATCCATTTAAAAAAATAGATAAAATCGTAATTTGGTTTTGTAGTTCACCCTGTATACAAACATTCGTCAATGATTTCAATTGGACTTAATTTAAAAACTACAGTATATTGTTTATCTTACTACATAAAACAAATTATTGTCTATGAATTACTTCTTTATATACAGGGTGTTAGTCTCATAGGGATTTCGAAATAAAAATGGTCATAACTTGTTAAATACTCTGTATAGTAATGCAAAACCCTATATTATATGAACAAGAATTATGAGGGGGATATAAATATGAAAAAATATATAGGGTGTCACATTTAAAAAATTATATGTTTGATATACCACGCTGTTATTGATCACCCTGTAGAAATGGACTATTTTCCAAGCGTGGAGAATATCATTGCCTACATTTTTTCTAAATAACTTTTTTCGATATTCTATACCCTAATGGAATTATCGACCGATCCCGCACTAAAAACTCACCCTGTATATATGACAATGCAACATCGCAAATAAAAACAGAAGGAAAAACAGAAAAGATAAAACTGCAAAGAGAGGTGAGACAAGGAGATTCTATCTCACCCAAACTATTTACCTTAGCTCTAGAATAGCTATTTGTATAAGAAGGGAGGAAAGTGCTACTTTTCCTCCCGAGAATGAAGTTTACTGCCCGACGCGTAGCGGAGGGCAGTAATCATTCAAGGGAGGAAAAGGCACTTTACTCCCATGTTATACATATGGTTTTTCCACCTTCCTCAAATAACAAGTCATTTTTTCATTTTTACTTAACTTATTTATGTAACTAACCAACAAAATTTATTAGAACTAAAACTAACAAGTAGGTACAATATAACTGTCAACTGTCAAATATAAGTCAAATTATTAATGTAAACATTGTTAAATCAGATTAACAATTTACTGTTTTTTACCATTCTGCAAAATACAGAGTGTTTTTAAATAAACGTTAAAATGTATAAATACTTACGTAATAGAAAATAGATATTGTACAGGGCGTCAATAAGTTATATTTCATGAATGAAATACCATGACGTCACTTTTACTTTTCCTCCCTAGGGAGGAAAAATTTTTTCCGCCCTAGGGAGGAAAAGTACAACTTTGCTCCCTACAATCAGGTCCGCAAAAGTATACTTTCAGTAGAGGTAGGTGGAAAAATATATTTCGAACTTTGGATTGGGCAAATAAAGGAGAAACGATAGACGGCGAAAACCTAAACCATCTGAGATTTGTGTTTACCATGTTACGCTAATAGCAAGAGATAGAAAATAATTGCAGTAAATGCTATTAGAATTAAATACCAAATCAAAATAGAGATAGAATTAAAAATATATCTAGCAAAAACTAAATATCTAACCAACGAATATCTAGATATAACTGAGGATATAATTCCGGACAACAATAATATAGAAAAGCGTGGGTTGTAAATTTTAGGACAAAAAATAGAACTGCCAAAGCTTTACATGAAGGCTGATTTAAATAGAAGGTGTTCCTTAGCATGGACAGCATTTGTTCGATTACAAACAGTATTTATATCAAACATACCAAATACTTTAGTGACTCAGAGAGCTATAGAACGGAGAATGATGAACATTAAGTAAGTGATTGTTTTCAATCTGGTGGGATGTAGAGTAATATTTTTGATGTTATTTTATATGCTATTAGATTGAAAACTTAGTCTTTTGTTAGCAGTTGCCGCTAGGCGTTAGTTTCAATTCGTAACTGCCGGGATCTGTCATATATGGTCATAGAGAGCAGCATATGTGCCTCCTGATGAGAGACCAATAAGTTTCGAAACCGGTAGAGGTGCTTGCAGCACTCTCTGATTGAACTAGATATTCCGGCTGATGCCGGATCCGGATGATGCGGCTGTAGTTTCGTGTTGCAACGAAATTGAAAATGGTTATTCATTTTTAATATTATGCGTATTTACGAACATGTAATCAGAAATTATCCAGAGAAATGGAGAGATATCTTATGGGCATGATATGTCAACAAATTTCGGAACAAAACGAACAAAAAATGTATATAAGCAAAACATGAATAACATAAAGTTGGAGATGAATAGGCAATAAAGAATTAATTCAAAATTTTGTAACTTAGAGATGAGGCAGAACAGCAGACTGCTTTCTCAAATTTTTCATATTAACTCTTTTAAG
This sequence comes from Diabrotica virgifera virgifera, assembly GCF_917563875.1. Classification (NCBI taxonomy): domain Eukaryota; kingdom Metazoa; phylum Arthropoda; class Insecta; order Coleoptera; family Chrysomelidae; genus Diabrotica; species Diabrotica virgifera. The sequence goes on from NC_065448.1 coordinate 51,172,398, forward strand.
TATTATATGGATTACTTTTTCATATTATATTCTATCTTTTGATGGTATTTTAGTTGTGAAAGTATTTTATGTATAGGTCTTGATCCTGCGTACCAACAAAAGTTTATTAATAGCAAGCTGAAAATTGTTACTAGCGTAACAGTGTCTAGTCAGACAAACTTTGATGATGTATGGGAACATTGAAAGAGCGGAAGTTTTAATTGTGGAACAGGTTACAGGTTTCGAACGTCAGACTACGAAAACGTCCCATGTAGTCCGTTCTTTAACGGTAAAATATTGCAAAACCTCTAAATTTTAAAGAACCGCTTGGATTGACATGAAATTTGGCATACACATAGCTAACAAGTCAAAGAAAAAAAGTGATATTGTGCCGATATGTGCTTTTGCCCTGGGGGTGGTTTTCACCCCCTCTTTGGGGTGAAAAAATATTCGTCTAAAGAAAGTCAGGAAATGGATAAACTGGATAATTTTAAGTAACTTTTGTTCTATAGAGTTTTTTCACTAAGTCTGTACTTTTCGAGTTATTTGGCAGTGAATGTGTTCATTTTTTCAACAAAATAACCATGCTTTTAGACGGTTTTTCGCAAATAACTCAAATAGTAAGTATTTTGTCGAAAAAACATTCTTAGAAAAAATATAGCCTGTAAGAAAATTAAAAAATGGTGTATACATTACGTCTCTAAACCTAGTAGAAGCAGAGTTATAGCTAATGAAAAATAGGTTCATATTCGTCAAATTCCAAATGGAATACTTTAACGTGAAATAACTAAAAATGAACCACATTTCGGGAAAAACTCATTAAAACTTATTTAAAGTGTTTAAAATAAGCTTCATTTTTGTTTTATAAAAAAAATTCTAGCAACAAAATTAAACAAGTTACGCTCAAAATAAAGTTAGTCCCTTTTGGTTTTGGTAAAAAAATTGAGAAAATCATCCCCTAATTAGTATCTTAAATGAACATAATCGTTACGACTTCACAAGTTTCTTGACTCGTGTATATATTGTTTATATGATCTGTAAGTTTCATCGGTTCAAAGTCCTTATTATTGAAATGGCTGTAGTTAAAATGGTTGAACGAGTCACTGATCACGAATGTATGCAAATTTAGAAACACCAAATCTTAATCAATTTTTGTCTAACAGAAAAACAAAAAAATACGTAATATTCAGAAAAGCAACTATGACTTTTTTTGTTTTTCGAGATTTTTGGTATCTCGAACAATTTTTAAGTTATTTTGAAAAAAAGCATATTTTTCAAAATTTAAATTTTTAAAAATTGTATTTTAAAACCAATTTTTTTTTTAAAATAAGGACTTTGAATCAATGAAACTTACAGATAATATAAACACAACATAAGTAAAATAATTTGTGGAGCGGTAACGATTAATTTCATTTAAGTTGCTAATTAGGGGTTGGTCTTCCCGATTTTTTTTTTGCAAAAACAAAAGGGACCAACTTTATTTTGTGCGTAACTTGCTTAAATCTAATGCTAGAAACTTTTTGTAAAAACAGAAATAAAGATTTTTTAAAACACTTTAAAAAAGTTATAATGGGTTTTCCCCAAAAAGTGCTTAATTTTTTGGATATTCCACGTCGAAATATTCTATTTGAAATGTGGTGAATATGAATCTATTTTTCATTGGCTATAACTCTGGTTCTACGAAATCCAGAGACCTAACGCGTACACCATTTTTTTTACTTTTTTATAGCTATATTTTGACTAAGAACGTTTTTTCGACAAAATACTTACTTTTTGAGTTATTTGCAAAAAACCGTCTAAAAATGTGGTTATTTTGTTGAAAAATGAACATATACACTCGCAAATAACTCGAAAAGTGTTGACTTGGCGAAAAAGCTCTATAGAACAAAAGTTACTTAAAATTAGTCAGTTTACCCATTTCCAGACTTATTTTGGACATATATTTTTTCACCCCCAAGAGGGGGTGAAAGTCACCCCCAGGGCAAAAGCACACATCGGCACATTATCACTTTTTTTCTTTGACATGTGAGCTATACGTATGCCAAATTTCATGTCAATCCAAGCGGTTCTTTAAAATTTAGAACAAAAACCGTGAAAGAATGGACTAATGTATTTTGTCGGACAGAACATCCAATATCCAATTGACTTGTTACCCTTTCATTAAACTCTCATGCAAAAATCAGACTGCTATTTATCACTAACATAATTCCTGTCATTTGACATGTTCTACGTATCAGACTTATTAAAATGCCCAACATATATGTCGGACAGACATTTTTTATATATTATATAAAGTTTGCTATTGAATAAACTTAAAAACAACCTGCTAGTTTTCACAATCATAAACTTGTCAGGATGACACGTTCCACAAATAAAATCACGTTCCATAATTAAAATTTCCCTGTTCTAGTGTTCCCATGCATCAAAGTTTTTCCGACTAGACACCGTTAAATTATTAACAAATTGTCAGCTTGCTATTAATAAACTTTTTTTTGTACGCAGGATCCAGGCCTAGTATCTTATATTTACGTAATCAAAATCGCTAAAATAAACTCCATTGGTCGATTTTTTTTTACGAAAGTCCGTATAAAAGTTGAAGCACAATAAGGCGCTTTAAAAAGTAAAATTATTGTTTAAATTTTAACACCATATGTTGCGTATTTTATAATCGTCACAGTTAACATTATACATAGACAAATTAATATACACACATCTGACCCCAAAAATTATAAGAATATATAATTGAATATAACACGTGTAAAATAAACGGTCTTCTTTTGGCGGACCTCATTTTTTTACCTTTCTAATTTTAATATACTCAAAGCTTAACATCAGATTATGTATCAGATTACCTACATGTTCTATTCTGCAGATACATATTAACTTTATCACTTATTTTTGTATTGGAAGTAAAATTGACTAAGATTACGTAAATAATTTTAATATATTCTCTGTTCCATGCTGTAAGTATTAGAAAATTTTACAAGTAGAATATTTATATTTCTTTTTGATTGAATAAAACCCACTTATTGTCCATTTTGTTTCAGAAAATTTGTCCGAAGTCCGAGGACCTAAAGTTCCTATAAACTTCTATAATGTTTATTCTATAAAGTTACAGGGGTGAAAAAAAAAAGATAAAATTGAGTGTGATTTTTAATTTCAAATATCTCATTTAAAAGAAATTTTTGTTTATTCTAAGGGACTTTCGGTCATCGGTAATAATGTAATCTTTCATACGAAATTCGAAAAAAATTAATGCATTAATGCAATAATATACAATATACCATCATAAAAATATAAACCCGTTGAAAAAAAAATAATTTGAGTATGTGCAATAAAATTAAAACATACGTGGTTTGAGATTTCAGCCACAACCGTAGACACAATATAGACCAGGTGCGGGAGCACGCCAAATAGAATTCTATTTTAGTGACGTCACGTTGCCTAGCAACCGTCCATTCTCCCATTATAAAATTCTATTTTGTGACGTCACCAAAATAGAATTCTATTTGGCGTGCTCCCGCACCAGGTGCGGGAGCACGCCATATAGAATTCTATTTTGCTGACGCCACAAAATCGAATTTCACAATGGGAGAATCGACGGTTGCTAGGCAACGTGACGTCACTAAAATAGAATTATATTTGGCGTGCTCCCGCACCTGGGCCCAGAGCACGCCAAATAGAATTCTATTTTGCTGACGTCACAAAATAGAATTTCATAATGGGAGAATCGACGGTTGCTAGGCAACGTGACGTCACTAAAATAGAATTCTATTTTAGTGACGTCACAAAATCGAATTTCATAATGCAAGAATCGACGGCTGCTAGGCAACGTGACGTCACTAAAATAGAATTATATTTAACGTGCTCCCACTACTGACATATTGTAATGCACGTTATCAATTTTATTACGATTTAATTATAGAACTTATTTAATTCTTTCTCTGCTTTAGGAAAGCAATGTTCTCAAATATTATAAAATAGATAATGAGGAAAAAACCTACTTAACCTCACGTTGAGCGACACACTGTGTATTTATGTCTTAAGGGTATTTAACTTGAATGATCTTCGACCTATTGGCATAAAATTCAAGATAAAGAAAAAAAAGAAAGACTGAAGGACAGACAACACCACGATTTCAAAAGGCCTGTCAGGTGAAAGTAGGAACGTTGGAAGAAGGAGAATAATATCGGTTTAAAAGCGAGACTATTTTAAATGTAGTTCAATGAAATATTTTATAGCTGCTGCAAGCAAAGTAAAACTGCTGGTAACTCAACTTCCGATGGAAGATGGCACTTAAGAGGAAGAGCGATAAATTAAGTAGAAAAGATCTATTTACATGTGCCATTTATAAAATCTCCTAAATAATAGCAAACGACAAAAATAATAAGGAATTGAAAAAATTGTAGGTACAATCTATAATTATCTCCAATTTTTGATTGACAAAAAATCTTGCAGACTACAAGCGAAAACAATTAAAGAAAAGAGCATGAATAATATTAAATTTGCTTGACTTTTTCTACATAATATAATTATTGTGCATTGCAAACAGTAGAGATTTTTTTAGTACCATTCGGCAACATACTACTGTAATTAAAAAACACATTTATGTATTGATGTCTATAATCGCATCAACAATAATTAGAACAAAAAGTGATTAAATATATAGTGATAAAATAAACTATTAATAAAATTTTAATATCCAGCTTTATGATTTACGGTAAATATAATTAAATTTTAATAAAATTATACCAGGGAAATAAGGCAAAAATATACCATGTTCGGGACACTTGAGCAGCCAGGTTGCAAATGGGTTTTTTTGGGTACTATATAGGGTGAGGCAGATAACTGGCCTATTAGAAATATCTCGAGAACTAAAGGCAAGAGAATCATGAAAATTGGAATAAAGAGGTTTTGAAGGATGATCTATTAAATGAAAATATTTTCATCTCTTTGCAACTTCCAGTTATACCGGAAGTTGCTTATAATTTCGTTTTTTTAAATGGGACACCCTGTATATTTTTACATTTTTGGATTCTCTTCGTTGCCTTCTTTCTTAAAATATGAGGTTTTGTAATATTATACAGGGTATTTTAAAAGATAATTACGTTTTTTTTTATTAATTTCGTAGCAACATTCACACCCTGTAGAATTGTAGTAGTTTGACATCTAAAACTCTATTTACGTTCAAATTATTTTTAATATATTCTACTATTGTTAAGAATCATTAGTATAGCTAAATTTTTAATTTTAGTATACAGGGTTGGTCGAAACTCGGAATGAGTATTTTCTGAGTTTTCTTAAATGGAACACCCTGTATTTTTATATTGTATTGAAATGATATTTTATAGTACTTTTTTATTTCTTAAGCATTCCCTATACCTAACTGCTTTAATTTGTGAGTTATTGGTGATTCAAGCTAAACATTAATTGCAACAAAAAATACGTAAAATTCTATTAGGTTTTCGGTGAAAATACTAAATCCTAAATAATTTTTCAAAAATAAATACATATTAATCCAGACTGGTCCTTAAAATTACTAATAATGGTTTAGCTATCAAAATACATACGTAGTTAAGATTGTTGGTGCGATTAATAATTAAGCACAAATTAAAGCAGTTAGGTATAGGGAATGCTTAAGAAATAAAAAAGTACCATAAGATATCATTTCATTACAATACTAAAATACAGGGTGTTCCATTTAAGAAAACTCAGAAAATACTCATTCCGAGTTTCGACCAACCCTGTATACTAAAATTAAAAATTTAGCTATACTAATGATTCTTAACAATAGTAGAGTATATTAAAAATCATTTGAACGTAAGTAGACTTTTAGATGTCAAACTACTACAATTCTACAGGGTGTTAATTTTGCTACAAAATTAATAAAAAACGTAATTATCTTTTAAAATACCCTGTATAATATTACAAAACCTGATATTTTAAGAAATAAAACATCGAAGAGAATTCAAAAATGTAAAAATATACAAGGTGTCCCATTTAAAAAAACGAAGTTATAAGCAACTTCCGGTATAACCGGAAGTTGCAAAGAGATGAAAATATTTTCATTTAATAGATCATCCTTCAAAACCCCTTTGTTCCAATTTTCATGATTCTGTTGCCTTTAGTTCTCGAGGTATTTCTAATAGGCCCTTTATTTGCCTCACCCTGTATACCTAATACATTATAAATACAAAAATGCCCGTCACAGTTTGGACGAGAAATTTAGTTATATACAAATAAGGGTCAAAAATGAGAGTTTTTTCGTTTAAATCGCTACAGGTAAAAATAGGGTAATTAAGTGTCTAATTTATAATATTTTTCTTTTAGTAGATGAGCCAAGGTTTGAAATAGCGTTTTTTGAATTTTTTTCCATTATTTGTTGCTTCGGATATTGCAAAATAAAACTAAAATTTCGAAAATAAAAAATTTGCTATAACTTTTGAGAAAATGAATTTAGAACTTTCATATTGCATGGAAAGTTGAATCAAGCAGTCCATACAATGCACAAAAAATTTTAAGACGATGCGTCAATTAGTTTAAATTTTATTCAATTTGTTTATCCCAAAGAGTTTCTTTTTTCGCAATGTTATTGTTCAGAAAATAATAACGATACAGCAATTCTGCGAAAACAACATGAAAGAAGAATAGTCATACTTTAACGCATTTAAAAGAATCATTAAAAAGTCATTTTTATCACTCAGAAAACATTTGACTAAAATACATAGTCATTTTTGGCTTACAAACCATTTGAATAACTTTGTTAATATTGACTGTAGGCTAAAACTACAATTAAATTTGAAAAACTGGTATTTTATACAAATTTTCATAGAAAAACTTTTCGCCTAGGTTAATTACGGTCAAAGTTAGCCACTTTTTTTACTTAATTGACGGTTACTTTGTTTATAACAACTAAGCAACCTAACTAGAGCCATTTTGAAGTAGAAGATATAAATATAGGTTAAGTGTAAAAGTTTGAGTAAATTTGAACCTCAACAACGGAATTAATTCGTGGTCGGTAGAGGAGAATTACTAAAATACGTGCACTCAAAAAATGAAACTGATTCTGCCAACATATGCTGCCATTAATATCGCTGGAACTTGTTGATGGATTTTGATCATAATTTTTTTAATTTGTATGTACTCGTAGTCTTATAGAGTACGTTATGTACACACAACTCCACCTAACATTACAAAATGTTAGGGGGAACTCCCCTTATCACTCAGGGATATGAAAAATAGATTACGACCGATTCTAAGACCTACCGAATATACATATATAATTTCATAAAAATCGGTCAAGCGGTCTCGAAGGAGTATGGAAACTAACACTGTGACAGGAGAATTTTATAGATGTAAATATATAGATGGCTATTAACAAATAGGAGTTGGTGATAGAAGAGTGAAAATTAAGGGTGGTATGTATTTTTTAATTCTACATCATATAAAATTAAGGTAGATCATTTTGTCCAAAAAAATTAAAAAAAATGTCAGGGGGGCAACCCCCCTTATAACTAATGGGTATGAAAAATAGATTAAAACCTCTTCAACGTCCTACAGGATAAACGTGTAAAATTTTATAAAAATCAGCCACGCCGTTTCGGAGTAGTATGGTAATTAACACTGTTACAGGAGAATTTGATGTATATAGAAGTAACTGCGAATTAAATAATAAAGGTGGCTAACTTTGAACCTAATTAACCTAGGCAAAAAGTTTTTTTCTGAAAATTCGTATAAAAATATCAGCTTTTGCAATCCTAAAGTAGATTTACTCTATAGTCAATATTAACAAAATTATTCAAATTGTTTAGAAGCCAAAAATGACTCTATTTTACTAAACTTTTTTCGGAGTGATAAAAACGACTTTTTTATGATTTTTTTCAATACTTTAAAAATATAACTATTATTCTTGCATCTGGTTTCCTCAGAAATTGCTATGTCATTATTATTTTCTGAACAATAACATTGCGATAAAAAGCTCTTTGCGATAAACAAATTGAATAAAATTTAAACTAATTAACAAATCGTCTTAAAATTTTTTGTGCATTTTATGGAATATTCGACTCAACTTTTCGTGCAATATGAAAGTCTTAAGACTATTTTTGCAAAAGTTATAGCACATTTTTTATTTTTGAAATTTTAGTTTTATTTTGCTCTTTCCGAAACAAAAAAGGATCGGACCAAAATTCAAAAAGTGCCATTTAAAGAATATTATAAATGAGATATTTAATTACTCTATTTTTACCTGTAGGGATTTAAACGAAAAAACTGCCATTTTTTACCTTTATTTGTTAATAACTAAGTTTCTCGTCCGAACTGTGACGGGCATTTTTGTATTTATAATGTATTAGGTATATAGTACTCAAAAAGTCCATTTGCAACCTGGCTGCTCAAGTGTCCCGACAAAAACCTTATTTCTCTTAACTAAATATCTATAACAGATATGGAACGATTTTAAAGTTATCTAGAGTAAGATGAACAAAAAATAAATGGGAAAATAAGAACACCTCTAGATAAATGAATATCAATATGTATAGAAATAAAATTGTTGAATTGGTACGATCAGTTTCTAGGGAGTTTTTTCTTTTAGTTACGGTGTTGGGGGGTAGCCCCAAAAACGCTTATTGCAAATTTCACGTTTTGAAATTACAATAGGTTTTTGAAAATATCATCTTTAAAATCCTTGTCGCTCGAGAAATCGATTTAAAAAAAAAGATCAAAATCGGATGACACGAAGCCGAAAAAATACAATTTTTGGAGTGAGTAGTGATTTTGAATGGCCGATTCACTGATTTGCTTGGCGCACGGAGGGGCTACCATCACCAATATAATTTTAAAAAATTCCCTAGGCCCTCCTAGTCGACCGATTTAAAGTTTTCGAAGTGCCTTCCTGTATAAGTAAAACAATTTAAGACTATTTAAAGTGCTTACTTTTTGCAAATATTTCAAATTTGCAATTTTTTAGCGGACTCTGGATTACAAAATTATTACGCAAAAGCTGTTAAACCGACTCTAACAAAATTTAGCATACGTTTCAGTCGTATTATAGAGCTTTTTAGGCGGAATATAAAGCATTGATTGCATAATTGTACTTTTTCCCAATTATTGTTATTTTTTAAACAATAAACATTAAATTTTCAATTTCTCTCTAGTCAAATATTATATATAATTTAAAAACGAAACTTTTACGTTTTTAATTTTTTTCATTAACAATAATTTGAACAAAAAGCTATTAAATATACATTAATAAAATAAACTAATGAAATATAAATGTACTAATAAAATTGTAATATCCAGTATTATGGTTTACGGTAGATATAATATTATTAAAATATCTATGACACAGATGGAATGTTTTTGAAGTTGGGTAGAGTATAAAATGAACAAGGAAAGATGGGAAAATGAGACAGCAATATCATCAGATAGATGAGTACCTATATTATGTATAGAAATGTAGTTGTTGAACTGGTATGTTAAATCTCTAATAAGTTTTTTAAAGTTACGGTGGTGGGTGTAGCTCCTCGGTGCGCCGATCAAAATTATTGTTTATTTCAAATTTTCTGTTTTGCAATTAAAATAAGTCTTTGAAAATACATTTTTGAAATCATTGTTGCCCGAGACATCATCATCATCAATGGTGCTACAGCCCTATGAAAGAGCCTCGACCTTCCCAACTCTATTACGCCAGTCAGTCCTATCCATTGCCAACCATTGCCAGTTTGCTGCGCCTATTTTTCTCCCATCCTCATCTACACCATCCTTCCATCTAGGTTTTGGCCTACCCCTTTTTCTACTTCCCACAGATTGTGACATAAGGATTCTTCTAGGAGGGTTGTTATGTTGTGATCTTGCTAGATGTCCTGCCCATCCTAGGCTTCCTATTCTTATAAGAGATACTACGTCTTTACCACCAAATATATGTTTATATCTGTGGTATACCTCGTAGTTGTACCTCCTCGTCCAAATACCATTTTCACAGATGCCACCGAATATGCCTATCAGGATCCTTCGTTCAAATATAAGCAGAAGGTTTTCATCTGCATTGGAGATGGTCCATGTCTCCGATCCATATGTCAGTACTGGTTGTATAAGGGTTTTGTATATGGTTATTTTTGTTTTTTGGCTTAAGTTTCTGCTTCTCATATGTCTACTCAGTCCAAAATAGCATTTTTTCGCTAGGATTCTCCTTCGCTTGATTTCTTCCGTCATGACGTTCTCCTTGGTGATCAGGAAGCCTAAGTGTGCGAATTTGTCCACCACTTCAAAGGTAGAGTTATCAACAGAGAATTGGTGACCGATGTTTCTGGCTCTATTTTTGGGTATTGATGCCATCATTTTAGTTTTCTCCTCGTTTACTTTCAGGCCCATATTTTTTGAGGCATTTGAGAAGGTGGTATACATTACTTCTAGTTTGCGTGTTGTGCGGGCAACTAGGTTCACGTCATCGGCACATGCCAAAATTTGGGATGATTTATTAAAAATATTTCCTCTGTTTTCTAGTCAGGCATCTCTGGCCGCCTTTTCCAGAGCTATGTTGAAGAGGAGACATGCCAGCGCATCTCCCTGTCGCAGCCCAACATTCGTTTCAAACGCCTGTGATTGTTCGCCCTGTATTTCGACTTTGCAAACGACTTTACCCATTGAAGCCTTAACCAATCTTATCAGTTTATCAGGGATGTAGAATTTATCCATGGCTTCATACAATTTATTTCTTAGGACACTATCATAGGCCGATTTAAAATCTACGAAAAGATGGTATGTGTCGATATTGAATTCATTGGTTTTTCCAGTATTTGCCTTAGCACAAAGATCTGGTCTGTTATTGATCGACCAGGCCTAAAACCACTTTGATATTCTCCAAGAAGCTCCTCTGAATGTGCACTTAGGCGACCATATAAGATAGGTACTCGAAAATATTTTGTAATCTGTATTAAGGAGAGTTATTCCCCGAGACATGGACTTAACAAAAAAGAAAAGATCATAAGCGGATGACAGGGATTCGAAAAATATAATTTTTGGAGCGAGTAGTGATTTTGAATCGCTGGTTCACTTTTTGATAGGCGCGCGGGGGAGGGGAGGGCTACCACCACCACAATAAATTTAAAAAATTCCCTAGACTCTCTTAGTTGACCGATTTCGGTTTTTCGAATTTTTGAGGTGCACTTGAAATATTGAGCGTTCCTGTATAGGTAAAAATTTTCTAGACTATTTGAAGTGCTTACTTTTTGCAAATTTTTCAAATTTGCAATTTTTTTGCGGACCCTGGATTGCAAAATTATTACGCAAAAGCTACTAAACCGACTCCAAAAAACCCTCAAAATTTAGCATACGTTTCAGTGGTACATATTATAGTGTTTCCCTAGGCGGAATATGAAGGCCGTAAGTTATGCACAAGGGGTCGAAAAAATTTAAATGATAAATTTCATTTTTTTTGCTCTAAAAATTTCCAAAATTATTGTTATTTTTTAAACAATAAACATTAAGTTTTCAATTTCTATCTCGTCACATATTATTTATAATTAAAAAACAAAACTTTTACCCTTTCTAATTTTTTCAAAGCAATATCTCTTGGGTTTAGGCGAAAAAATGTGTGCAAAAAGCAAAAAGTTGTGATTTTTTTCAGATTTTGTTAAATAAAAAATTAAGCACAAGGTTTGCGCAACTGGCACATAGAGTGTTTATTGATACAAGGTAGGTACATCTTGAAGTGATTCCAGAAAAAACAAGCTGAAAATGCGAGCATTATCATAACGAAAACTTTGTTTATTTACGTATTTAAATTCATAATATGGAAAATTTCTATTATGAAAAGTTGTTTAGTATTAAAAACTATGTTTTAATATGCAATTATATCAAATATTGTGAACTATAAAGGTACTCAACTCTCGAGAGAAATTCATATTTTTTGACATACCTCGAATAAAATTGATAAAATTTGATATATGCTGATTTCATCTTATACCATGCAGATCTTTTTATGAAGAATAACTTTTCTTCGTAAAATTAATAATAAAAGAGTTATAACTGAAAATGATATTGGTATCCGTAATTTGAGAAAAATTTTCAGACATTTTTTTTTCATTAGAAAAATAATACAAGTAATTGCAATATGAAGAATAAATAACTTTTCTTTGTAAAATTAATAATAAAAGAGTTATAAATGAAAATGATATTGGTATCCGTAATTTGAGAAAAATTTTCAAATATTTTTTTTTCATTAGAAGGATATAGGTACAAGTAATTGCATATATTAGAACATAGCTTTTAACTCCAAACGAATTTTTATAATAACACTTTTCAATATTGTGAAAAATAAATATACTTTAATCTTGGTCGAACTTCATATTTTTTGACATACCTCGTATAATATAGATTTGATATCTGATGGTTGAATATTCGGTTTTAGACCAAGAAAACAAACGAAAACAAGTTGAGTTGACGTTTCTATGTCGGAAGAAAATAAATATTTAAAGAAGGCTTGTGCCGTCACAATGACGACTTTGAGGTCGGATATCTCGAAGATGGTTAGAGATAGGGAAATTCCGTTATCAGATTTGGATTCAGAAGACAAAACTACATAGGAATACATCGCTAGGTAGCCTCTAAACATTGCAGAAGCAGCGACGCACGAACCAACAGACTTTGCGAATTTATAAACGAAAAGTTTTCGTTAAAAATAGACTCTTTTGGAAATTGTCCAATCCATTTGCCCGCCTGGACTATAATATAGTTTTTCTACAATCGCTTGATAAAGAAGACTTTTTTGCTTGGCAATGGGAACGAAAAGTTGACGTTTACTAAGTACCGTCACTTTATCGCTCTAGCGGGTTAAAGTTTGCTAAACGCGCGTCATCCGTAGCAACCATACAATCATACAATACAAATAAATTGAAAATTCAAACTGACAGATATAAAAGTTAATGTTTTGACAGTATGACAGATATAAAATAGTTACAATAAAGTTAATGATTTAAAAATAGTTTCATTTTATTAAGTGATTGTAGAAAAAATGTTGTATGTATTACAAGCAAAAAGTGACATTATTGCTTTCGAGTAATTACCGCGCTCCGCTCCGTGTCACGCGGTAACTATTACTCTCAAGCAATAATGTATCACTTTTCGCTCTTAATACATAAATAACTATTTTAGGCGATCAGACTATGAATTGACTGTTTAAATAGAAAGATTGGAAGAAATGTAACTGACAAATTTAAAAATTCTTAAAGGCCTAAAAAAGGGAGCAAAATAAAAAGTAACAATGGTAACAGTATAATGTCTATAGAAGCAGAAGAAAGAGAAAGTGATGATAAAAAAAAAGAAATCGAAGATGGCATATTACGTAAATTAAAAATCTCGAAAGCCTCAGGATACTGTGGCGTACCAAATAAGCTTTTAAAATGTGGAGGGGAGGCAGCAATTGAAAGTATAGAGGTGAGGGAACATTAAACAATAATGCCATACCAATCCAATTCCAAACTAGTGAAGGAGAAATATTGAATACCAATACATAGCAAATCTGTGTATAAGTACATGCTTTTTTGATTGCATTAGGTTAGAAGATGTATTTAAATTACTATAAGAAGAAAAACCACCAACCCAATAGTAAAGATAATTAAAGACATTAATATAAAAGAACTATTCTAAAATAAGAATCAAAAATATCAGAAGTAGTAGATATTAACTTGAGAAATAGCTAAACAGTAAAATTAGCTTTACAAGGATATGAGCTGGACAGAAAACAAATAAAAAATGTTTGCTTTGCAGACGACACAATCCTGATCTCGGATAACGAAGATAACTTAGAGCAAAAGGTACAAATATTAAAAACCGCAACAAATTAGTTCAGAGAAATAAGGAAAAAAATATCCTGTTGGTGACACAACCCCCTCGAGGCCGAAACCACATTTTTTTAAGTAGTATGGACATGTATAATAATAACATATGTTTCCTGCAGCTGATTTTGATGATATACATAGTTATAAACAAATGAAGATCAAAAAACGGTAAATTTTCGTTTTTTCTGGTCTATTACCAAAAAGTTAAGCATTTTAAACAAATTTGAGAGTAAGAATATGTTCGCTGAATATGTCTATCTTTATTGGTTGCTCAGAAAATTGCAAAATAAATCATAAATTTTGAGTTTTTATAAATATTCATAACTTATGTATAGAAACTTCTTATTACACAGAATGCTGAGACTTCTGGTGCTTAAATCATACCCTAAATTATAAAGCAATCGGTCAAATAGTTTAAAAGTTATTTAATTTGTTTATCCCAAATTAAGTTTTTTTTGCAACGCTATAAATCACAAAATGAAGTTACAGTAATACTTTTGATAGTTTATGAAAGGGGAAGATTTACACTATTAATTTAATTAAAAAAAACGACAAAAAATAATTCTAAATATTGCACGAACATGTAAATTAAAAAGGGGGGGCTAACTTTGTTCCTAATTGTCCTAGGACAACTGTTTTTCTTTCTAAATGTGTATAAAAATTCAGTCTTTCTAAGTATAAAAAATAATTTGTCTACGGGTATCGGTTAAAAAGTTATTCTAATTGTTTATAAGTAAGCAATAAACTACATGTTTTTGCAAAATAATTTTACACTGTTTAAAATAACTTTTGTCATTTTTTTAATTAAGTTAATAGTTTAAATGTTCTTCTTTCATATACTGTCAGAAGTGTTACTGTAACCTCATAATTTTCTGACTTATAGTGTTGCAAAAAAATGAATTTGGGATAAAAAAATTTAATAACTTTTGAACTATGTGACCAATTGCTTTGAAATTTAAAATATAATTTAAGTATAAGAAGTCTCAGCATTCCGTGTAATACGAAGGTTATCTCTTAATTTTTACATAAGTTATGAACATTTATAAAATCTCAAAATTTATGATTTATTTTGAAATTTTCTAAACAACAAATAAGGATAGACATATTCAGCGAACGTCATATCGAAGTTATTTATATGATTTATAAGTTTCTTATTCTCAAATTTGCTTAGAGTGCTTCACATGCGTGCCTTAAACGTGTACTTTTAACACTTATATCATAATAGTTATCTATATATATCTGATATTATAAGTGTTAAAAGTACACGTTTAAGGTACTAATGTGAAAGTTTGCAGAAAGAGCGAAGCGAGTTCTGCAATTCACATGAGTGCCTTAAAAATGTACTTTTTAACACGCATATCATACAATATTTTTTCTACAAACGTAATTACAGGACAATATCTACAAAAACTTTTACTTGAACTTAACTGACATTCCATTTTTATATTTTTTTGACATTACATCAAAATTGCCTATACGGTCAATACGAACTGCAATGCCTTAAAAATTTTAAAGCACTGGTGCCTTAAAGTAGCATTTTTAACGCTCGTATGGAGTGCTAAAAATTGCATTTTTAACACGGTTGTAGAAAATAGTTATTTATGATATAAGTGTTAAAATACAATTTTAAGGCACGCATGTAAAGGTTTGCAGAATGAGCGAAGCGAATTCTGCAATTCACATGAGTGCCTTAAAAATGTAATTTTAGCACGTATATCATACAATATTTTTTCTCCAAGCGTCTTATATATCAACAATTATAATTTATTCATTCTCAATTACAGGACAATACCTACAAAAACTTTTACTTGAACTTGACTGACATTCCATTTTTATATTTTTCTTGACATTACATCAAAACTGCCTATACTGTCAATATGTAAATCATAACAACTATAGAATAATAACATCTACTTTTATTGTTGTATATTCGAACAAATTTTAATAGTTTTTTTCTACAAACGTGTTAAAAATGCAATAATACAGTTTAAATTAAATTTTAAAAAACCTTCTAAAAAAACCTTTTTCAAATTGCGCAAGTTGTACTGTTAATATTAATGTTAATAAATGAAATATAAAAAATTATTTGCCGTTTGTTTTCAAAATTTGACATTTCAATTTTAACTGCAGTGCCTTTAAAATTTTAAAGCACTAGTGCGTTAATAGTTATTTATGATATAAGTGTTAAAAGTACACGTTTAAGGCACGCATGTGAAAGTTTGCAGAATGAGCGAAGCGAGTTTTGCAATTCACATGAGCGCCTTAAAAATGTACTTTTTAACACGCATATCATACAATATTTTTCTACAAACGTAATTACAGGGCAATATCTACAAAAACTTTTACTTGAACTTGACTGACATTCCATTTTTATATTTTTTTGACATTACGGCCTATACGGTCAATACGAACTGCAGTGCCATAAAAATTTTAAAGCACTAGTGCCTTAAAGTAGCATTTTTAACGCTCGTATGCAGTGCTAAAAATTGCATTTTTAACACACGGTTGTAGAAAAAGTAACATTTTTACCGCTCCTATGTAGTGCTAAAAGTTGCATTTTTAACACGTTTGTAGAAAAATAACTATTAAACGCGTTTTTCTCGAAATTACAATGTTCAAAACTGGGAGACTTTTTCTCAAAATCTACTACACCAATCTCAGTAAATCAAAATTTTTTTGATACTTTATATTATACAACTACTAAGAAGTAAAAAAACACCTTTTAAGCACAGTGAAAATTTACCCCAAAAAGACTTGAACTCTTTATAAAATTGCTTATAAAGGCCATAAAAAAATAAAAAAGTGAACTAAAGGTTTATTAATTAGTTTTAAATATCATAAGTTGAATCCCGATATAATTAAAAAAAATTGTAACAAGAAGGCAAAAAAGTGTCTTGGCAAACGTCCTTTGTGAAAAAGAACTAAAGAACCAAAAAAAGTTCAATGCAAACCAAAAAATTATAACTATAATTATAATAGTATTTCTTTAAAAAATATTCAAAAATTGCCTTTTTTTGAAATTTAAAAAGTAAAAGTCCCCTTAAATATGATTTCAAATGTCGTGGGCGAATTTATTAAAACAGAATAAAATAAAACACTAATACTCACTTTTCAAAAATAATTCCAAAAAAACACTTTTTAATTTATAATAGTTTTTCCGTCGAACACTTTTCAAACAAGCAAAAACCGCAGTATAAATTCTACAACTTCAGCTCTTTCCATTGCATGGTTAAAGCGACACTGCACAAAACCCGCCAAAAATTTAAACACCGAAAAATGTTAGATATTAAAAAATAACGGAAGAACGGTACTATTGGTGGATGTCCGTACTGTATTCGGTGGTTTTTGGCAAGAGAGTGATCTAAAGAATTGGTCGGAAAGTATATTTGTAAAACGATTTGGTATATTTAGAGAAAACGTCTTATCCAAGTAGGTTGAAAACGCGTGGAGGGGTACCGGGTGTGTAGATAGTACCATTCGTGAATTATATATACATCGGGACTTGCAATGTCAGGGACGGCCTTGAGTAAAAGTGGCATTACGAGGTGTAAAAAAATTGTGTGTGAATCAGATTAAACGAGTGCGCTTTAGCGGTGCTTGTACACAAGTTGACTACTTTATAATAGTATGTTCTTTAAAGGTAAAATATTGCAGAACCTCTAAATTTTAAACAACCTCTTGGATTGACATGAAATTTGGCATACACATAGCTAACAAGTCAAAGAAAAAAAGTGATATTGTGCCGATGTGTGCTTTTGCCCTAGGGGTGAGTTTCACCCCCTTTTGAGGGTGAAAAATATATGTTCGAAATAAGTCCGGAAATGGATAAAATGACTAATTCTAAGCAATTTTTGTTCTATAAAGTTTTTCACCAAAATAATACTTTTTGAGTTATTTGCGAGTGAATATGTTAATTTTTCTACAAAAGAACCACGTTTTCAGACGGTTTTTCGCAAATAACTCAAAAAGTAAGTATTTGGTTGAGAAAAAAATTCTTATCAAAAATATAGCACGTAAAAAAGTGAAAAACATGGTGTATATAATATTAGGTCACTATACCTAGTAGAAGCAGAATTATAACTAATGAAAAATAGGTTCATATTCGTCAAATTCCAAATCGAATATTTTAACGTGCCATAACCAAAAAACGAAGCACTTTTTTGGGGAAAACTCATTTTAACTTTTTTAAAGTGTTTAAAAAAATGCTTATTTTTGTTTTTTAAAAAAAAATTTTAGCATCAAAAGTAAACAAGTTACGCTCAAAATAAAGTTGGTCCCTTTTTTTGGTAAGAAATCTGGAAAATCACCCCCTAATTAGCATTTCAAATTAACTTAATTGTTACCACTTCACAAGTTTTTTACTCGCGTACGTGTTGATCATATGATCTGTAAGTTTCATCGGTTCAAAGTCCTTATTTTTGAAAGAGCTGTAGTTAAAAGAACTTGAACGAGTCACTTATCACGAGTGTATGCAAATTTAGAAACACCGAATCTTAACCAATTTTTGTCTTACAGAAAAACAAAAAAATACAAAATATTCAGAAAAGTAAAGCTGACGTTTTTGATTGTTTAAAATTTTTGTTATCTCAAACAATTTTTAAGTTATTTTGAAAAAAAAAACATTTTTTTCTAAAAATAAATTTTTTAAAAATTTTACTTTAAAACCAAATTTTTTCAAAAATAAGCACTTTGAATCGATGAAACTTACAGATCATATAAACACAACCTAAGTAAAGTAACTTGTGAAGCGGTAACGATTAATTTCATTTAAGTTGCTAATTGAGGGGTGATCTTCCTGATTATTTTTTTGCCAAAACAAAAGGAACCAAGTTTATTTTGAGCGTAACTTGCCTACATTTGATGCTAGAAATTTTTTTTATAAAAACAGAAATAAAGCTTTTTTAAACACTTTAAAAAAGTTGTAATGTGTTTTCCCCAAGAATGCTTCATTATTTGGATATTTCACATTGAATTGTTCTATTTGGAATTTCTCGAATATGAACCTATTTTTCATTAGCTATCACTCTGCTTTTGCTAGGTATAGAGACCTAATACGTACACCATTTGTTCACTTTTTGATAGGCTATAGTTGTGCTAAGAATATTTTTCTCGACAAAATGTTTACGTTTTGAGTTATTTGCGAAAAACCGTCTAAAAACGTGGTTATTTTGTTGAAAAATTAACATATTCACTTGCAAATAACTCGAAAAGTATTGATTTGGTGAAAAAACTATATAGAACAAAAGTTGCTTAAATTTAGTCAGTTTATCCATTTCGGGACTTATCTTGGACATAGATTTCTTCACCCACGAGATGGGATGACAGTCACCCCCAGGGCAAAAGCACACGTCGGCACCATATCACTTTTTTTGACATGTTAGCTATGCGTATGCCAAATTTCATGTCAATCCAAGCGGTTCTTAAAAATTTACAGCAAAAACCGTGAAAGAATGCACATAAGTACCTTTATAATAATACTACACTCTTACTAATAAACCAAGTATAAAAGTTATACTGATTATTTCATTCATAGGAGATTCTGACCAATAGAAAGCTACAGAAATCTGAATTAAATCGATAATTTTTTATAATCTCCCGTCGTTAAGTATATTACGTCAGATGCCCTTCGTTGCTACGAAAAAATACATTCAGTGACATTAATGACAATTAATGTTTTAAAAATTATAAAAGTGATGACTTTCAATTGTCAAATATTTATAAAAACTGTGTGTTTAATGGTACTTACATAAATAAATTACAATCAAATTTTGGTTTTGAACAGTTTTATTCATGAAATAATCGCAACAAATTGCACTCGACCTCTAAAATTAATATAGAATTTCAGAGCTCTTGTGCAATTACTACTGAGAATAAATCAGGTATAGGCAAAATCACTACCAATAAACATGGTTATACTTGGTATAAGAATTTAATCCAAATTTATACCGACCCACACCCTTGTTTAAGTCTGGTATACACTGTGAGCTCGTACGTAGAGGGGATATTTACAAATTCGCGAGCGCCAGTAGTGGCAAGTTTGTAAACGTTTACCGGAAATTTGACATAAATGTCAAAGTGATTAATTTAAAATTGGTAAGCTGTGGTATATATTTTTACTTTAAATATACTTACGTTTTAAATACTGGATTTAAGTTTTTTTAATGTTCCGTAATGTGTAATTATAAATTAATATATTAATCTTAGCGCCATCTGCACGATAATTGTGAAAGTATCCGAAGTAAGAAATTCATATTTTATTAATAGAACGTCAAAATGATTAGCAAAATCTTAAAAAAATCGATTACAATTTAATTTCTTTTTTGCGTTGTAAATATTAAGGGATAACAATTAAATAATAAATTTAAAAATTACCGGTGAAAGTAGAATTAGTAGTCCGCTAGGAGCGACACCAGCGAAGCTCAGAGCGTATAACCTATTTTATGACTGTCAATGTCATCAAAGGCAAAAATATATTATCTTTTGATTTATTTTGTGAGTAACTATATTCTCCTTTTTATGGCCATTTTTCAGTGCGTTACAAATTATAGAAAAATAGGTAAGTCCGTGATAATACACATTTATGAGATTTATTCTAACATGACATTTTAGTTAAATCTGACAGTTGTCACATTTTATTTTCAATTTGGAATAAAAACAAATCAATTGTGTCTATTGCATTTATAAAATGGTATTTTCTTTGATTTGTATAGTCTTATAAATTGTACAGATTATATTGATAATATTATTATTTTATTTAATAAATAATTCTTTTTTGATTATGGCGCCATCTATCGACAACTAGAATAACTAGAATAAATGTTATAAATGTCTGTAATCAGCGACGTGCGTTTTTTTTTCTGTCACATACAATTTAATGCGTTAGAGAGAAATCGAAAAGCTGTTACGCACTGAAAAATGGTCATGAAAAGGACTATATAATAAAAAAATGGGTTAAAAGGTATTGCGGCTGTCGAAGAAGTTGATAATTTAATTAACATGATAGAAAATACACGAAAAAGGAAACTTTTCAAAGATGAATAAATCCCTTTTCACAATATACCGCTAAGTAATTCAGAATTAAATATCGCTTTTCTAAAGAGTGTGTAAGGATTTTAAGTCCAGAGAAATAAGGTTTTTGTCGGGAAACTTGAGCAGCCAGGTTGCAGATGGGTTTTTTTGGGTACTATATACCTAAGACATTATAAATACAAAAATGAAAATCACAATTGGGACGAGAATTTTAGTTATTAACAAATAAGGGTCAAAAATGGCAGTTTTTTGGTTTAAATCGCTACAGGACAAATGGGGTAAATAAATATCTTATTTGGGGTATTCATCTTTTAGCAGATGAGCAAAGGTTTAAAATGGCCGTTTTTTAATTTTGGTCCTATTATTTCTTGTTTAGAAAATTGCAAAGTAAGACTAAAATTTCGAAAATTAAAAATTTGCTATAACTTTTGCAAAAATGAACTTAAGACTTTGATATTGCATGAAAAGTTAAGTCAAATAGTCCATATAATGCCCAGAAAATTTCAAGATCATTCGTCAATCAGTTTAAATTTTATTCAATTTGTTTCTCCCAAGAGTTCAGAAAATAATAATGGTATGCTTTTTCTCATGAGGATCTTTCAGTGCGTCACAGTTTTTCGATTTCTTTCTAACGCATTAAATTGTATGTCACAGAAAAAACGCACGTCCGTGATTACATTTCGTCGGTGGCATTTATAACATTTATTCTAGTTGTCAATAGATGTCGCTATAATCGAAAATAAAATAATTTGCGAATTATATAATATATCTACGAATATAATCTGAATAATTTAAAAGGCTATTCAAATCAAAGAAAATACCATTTTATAAATGCAATAAACAAAATTGATTTGTTTTTATGCCAAATTGCAAATAAAATTTGACAACTGTCAGATTTAACTAAAACGTCATGTCACTAAAATGTATATTATCATGGACTTACCTTTTTTTTCTATCATTTGTGGCGCACTGAAAAATGCTCATGAAAAGAAGCATACAGCCATAGGCGTAACCAGGGGGGGGTTTTGGGGGTTGTAACCCCCCCCCATTGGGATGTACTTTGAGCTCTATACGCTTAACACCATAGCCCTCAGAGATCTTCCAGTAGTTGTAACCCCCCCCTTTCAGGTAGTTGTAACCCCCCCCCTTAGGATCATCCTGGTTACGCTTATGCATACAGCAATTCTGTGAAAACCATATGAAAAAATAATACTGCAATAAAAACTTATTTTTATTATTCCGAAAACATTTTACAAAAGTAGAGTCAATTTTGGCTTATAAACAATTTGAATAACTCTGTTAATATTGACTGTAGACTTAAATCTACTTTGGGATTTGAAAAGCTGGTATTTTTATATAAACGAATTTTCAAAAAAAAACTTTTCGCCTAGGTTAATTTGGTTTGTCAGTTACAGAGAAAAATCAAAATTGACATATTTGACACAATATATATCTTTGTTCTATGTATTTGTGCAGAAGATTTCGACGTTGCCAAACTACTATTTCGGAATAAAGTGAGAATACTTATATCTAAATTAAACCGAGTTTTTTAGTAACAAATTATTTTCGTTCTATACGCTGTGAGCTCGTACGTAGAGGGGATATTTATAAATTCGCGAGCGCCAGTAGTGACAAGTCTGTAAACGTTTACCGGAAATTTGACATAAATGTCAAAGTGATTAATTTAAAATTAAAATTAAAAACATTAATTATAAAAAATATTAGTTGGTCAAAGCTGTGGTATATATTTTTACTTTAAATATACTTACGTTTTAAATACTGAATTTACGTTTTTTAATGTTCCGTAATATGTAATTATAAATTAATCTAGCGCCATCTACACGATAATTGTGAAAGTATCCGAAGTATTTTTTTTGGGTTTATATGACTGCGGACACTAAATCCATTCGCCAATATCCGAAGTAAGAAATTAATATTTCATCAATAGAACGTCAAAATGATTAACAAAATCTTTAAAAAAATCTGTTATAATTTAACTACTTTTTAGCGTTGCAAATATTAAGCGATAACAATTAAATAATAAATTTAAAAATTACCAGTGAAAGTTGAATTAGTAATCCGCCAGGAGCGACACCAGCGAAGCTCAGAGCGTATGTCTACCTTATACTGAGGATAATAGACCAGGACGCATCTGTAAAAATATTAGTACATTTGGACGTTGAGAGGTGACTCAAATTTTTTTGCAGAAATTGCTTGAAAATAAATCAAATAATAATATTTGAGTTATCCCCCCTCTAAAAAAGGTCCGGAACATTGTTTAAATAATCAAGATGTCAAAAAATTAAGGAAAAATTCGATTTTTTTCTTGGTTTTTTGATTATAACTTTAAAAGTATTCATTTTCGAGAAAAGTTGTACTAAGATAAAAGTTGCATAATTAAATTTTCTACGATATAGAATTGGTTAAAAATTTAAAAAATAGTCATCCTTGTTGCAAAATAGCAATAATTGTGAAAAAAACATACAAAAACAGGTATTCGCATTTTACGTTTTTCAACCATTTATGCTACACTTAGGACCTTCATATTTCACCGTGAAAAACTTTATGATACAGTAAAACAACACTGTAAACTTCATTAAGGTCGGTTTAATAGATTTTGCAATCCAGTTTTCGTAAAAAAATTCATTTTTTCAAAATGTTACAGGACTGAAAATAAAGCAGATAGCAAGTGGAAAATTTTTTTGCCTATAGAAGGGTACTGTACCTTTCATTTTCAATTTTGCAAAATTAAAATCGATTAACACCACGGCGTCAGGAATTTTTTTAAATAAACATTAATTATTGGTGCTACGCGCAGGACAGAGGATAGTTTGCTCTGATTGGGCATTCCAATGACCTTTGATAATGATTGATACATTTTAATTTTTATTACATTTCGATATAAATAAATAAATTTTTATTTATTGCAAAATAAAAACACATACTCTACCCTTTGAAATAACACTTTTATTAGCAAAAACTTTCTTTGTTCATATATTTTAACTTAAATAATAAAAGTTTATTATTTTTAAACATATGCAATTGTTTAAACAATATTTCACAAACAATAATAAAATTAGTTTGATTTTTGTGGAATTAAAATATTAAAATACAACAAAATATAGAGTAAGAAAATAATATATTAGATAAAGATTGGAAGAAATTTTGGTGGAAATCAACTTGTGTGAATCGAACACCCCTGTCCTGCGCGTAGCACCAAAAATTATTGTTTGTTTCAAAAATTTTCTGACGCCGTGGTAATCAATCAATTTTAATTTTGAAAATTTCAAATGAAAGGTACAGTACACTTCTATAAGCAAAAAAAATTTCAACTTGCTATCTGCTTTATTTTCAGTCCTGTAACATTTTGAAACAAGAATGTGTGTGTACTTTGTACGCACGTAAGAAGTTATACTTCTACTACATATTGTGTGATTTTTAAGACTATACCAAAAATTTAAAAAAATAAAAGAATAAAACGCACACAAACACATTGAAAAATGCCACAAAGAAAAAATGATTTCTGGACGATAATAATTGCTGGCAAAAATTTTAAATACGCATTTGCTGAAAAAAAAAATTATATATCAAATATACTTACAATCATAATATGCATAAAAAAATAAAAAAATAAAACTTGCATCGGGAATTGAACCCTTGAATTTTGTGCCGCTTTGACTCGTAATCGAAGCGTAGACTCACTCGTCCAATCGCACATTATTTATCATGTGGAAAAATACGATAACTGAACGTTTTACTGTTTGACAATTGTTTTGAAAATTATGTAGTTTAAATTTTGTGGAAGAAAATATAAAAATATAACAAAACAGTAAGAAAACAATATATTAGATGAAGATTGGTAGAACTTTTGTTGGTAATCAAATTAAGTATGTAAATCAAAGCATTACATACCTACTAAATAAATAAATGTACGCCAAAAAATCATAATTTAAAAATAAAAATCGAACCTAATTTGGGATTTCTCTCTAAAATCCGCATTTTTGAGAAAATAAATGTATGTATTTCAACCTAATCCAAATGTATAATTACAATATGATTATAATAAAAACTAGGTACTTACCAAATTAGAATGAGTTTTCCTTGTCCAAAATAGTCCAGAAGTCCAAAAATATAGGTATATGAAAACTATTTAAAAAGGCAGTATAACTATTAACTAACTTTTGTTTGTTGTTTCTTTTCACACAAATTTTAAAACGCAACAACCATAAATAATCTAACTACAGCTGTGCCACAGCCACCATATTGAATAATTTTTGACATGTCATTTGAACATCCAATCAGAACAAAGTTATAATGCGCATGCGCCCGGTCGCTAGGTTTTCCCATATAAAAATTTACCCTCTATCGCCGGTAAAGAAGTATAACTTCAAAAATGAATTTTTTTTTGCGAAAGCTGGATTGCAAAATTTATTTTGCAAAATCTATTAAACCGATCTTAATGAAATTCACAGTATTGTTTTACTGTATCATAAAATTTTTCTGGTTGAAACATGAAGGTCCTAAATCTAGCATAAATGGTTTAAAAACGTAAAATGCGAATACTTGTTTTTGTATGGTTTTTTCGCAATTATTGCTATTCTGCAACTAGCGTGACTATTTTTAAAATTTTAAGGCAATTCTATATTGTAGGAAATTTAATTACGCAACTTTTATGTCAGTACAACTTTCCTCGGAAATGAATACTTTTAAAGTTATAATCAAAAAACGAAGAAAAAAATCGAATTGTTCCTTCAATTGTTGACATTTTGATTATTTAAACAATGTTCCGGACCTTTTTGAGAGGGAGGATAACTCAAATATTATTATTTTATTTATTTTCAAGCAATTTCTGCAAAAAAATTTGAGTCACCTCTCAACGTCCATCTAAAAACAGATGCGCCCTGGACTATAACTATTCTAGATATAAATACGGAATAACCTTAGAATACGAGTACGAGTGTTTTATTAGTAACAGTGCTAGTGTCGTAGTCAATTTATAATATATTCTACTGGAGAATCGGTACTTATAATTATTATCCAATCTTATAAAATTCTAATACGACAAGTCACGCAGTATGTCGGGGACATTTGTTGATATATTTAATGTCGTTTAGTAAACGTCATTTTATTTTTTATAAATATCTTTTTTATAACAACCCCAGAATGACTGAACCGATTTAGATATCGTCTCAAGGCGTATATCGACCTCAAGATTTCTACTGCAATGAACTTTTAAACGCACTGGATACATCATTGATAAGCAGACATAAAATTTCAATAGTATATAACGCACTATAAGAAGTAGTCACTTCTGTCGCAAGCAGGGCCGTGCCGTGCTATGATGCGGCGAGGCAGTCGCATCAGGCGGCATCACAAGAGGGCGGCATAATAATTAGTAAAATCAAAACAAAAATTGTCAGATTATGTAAAAATGTTGTCAAAAACTATAGAAAAAAAAATGAAATTTTACAGACAATATTGCTAATGATAGAATAAAATTGCAGAAAATTTGATATAAGTTCCAAATTTCCAGGTAAAAATGAAATTCGAGCCAGGAGAAAAAAGCGTTTATTTGATTACGAAAAATCTGTGAACCAGCTCTTAACAGATGAAGCTAAATTTAAAATTGTTCATCTATATTTTAGACATTGCCTTTAATTCTTTGATTGATCGAATTTCGCTTCTAGAAACTCATAATAAAAATTTTAAATGATATTTTTAAACTGGGTGAAATAGATGATAAAACACTAGAAAAATATTGTATGAATCTTCACGCAATACTTTCAATAGAAAAAGAATCTGATATAGAGGCAAATAGTCTTCTAGAAGAATTGAGTGATATATCCCAAATGATACCTTGATATTCCTAACGATACTCCATG
Source organism: Diabrotica virgifera virgifera (assembly GCF_917563875.1). Lineage (NCBI taxonomy): Eukaryota > Metazoa > Arthropoda > Insecta > Coleoptera > Chrysomelidae > Diabrotica > Diabrotica virgifera. Next base: position 51,199,123 of record NC_065448.1, read on the forward strand.
AAACCTTTAGAGGTTTTGAACTATATTATGTGCCAAAACAGGGCCCCCGTAAGGGTAACTGGCGCCTGTGTGCAAAAAAGGATTTTGGCGCCCATTAAGGCATTTTGGATCATGTTTTTATATTTATTTTTTGAAGGTAGGTAGGTAGGTAGGTGCTTAAAATAAAGCAAAAAACTGAACTTTAGAAGTCATACTTATAGTCCAGTCACTTACGGTAAAACATTGCAAAACCTCCGAACTTTAAAGAATTGCTTGCATTTACATGGAATTTGGCATACACATACTTAACGTGTTAATAACGTGTAAATGACTAATTTTAAGAAACTTTTGTTCATTCTTCCTATGTGTCCTGTCCAGTTCCGTTTTAACATGGCAATCTTCTGGATCACATCTGTTACTTTTGATCGTCTTCTTATCTTTTCATTGGACTTGCGATCACTGAGCTTAATGTTGATCCGTTCCATAGCTCTCTGAGTCACTTGAAGTTTGTGGGGTATGTTGTAAAAGCCCATGTTTCAGTTCCACATGTCATAACCGGCAATGCATACTAATCGGAGGTTTTTGCCTTTAAAGTATTTGGTAGGTTTGATTTAAATACTCTTTGTAAAGTAATCAACCAAATGCTGCCCATGCTAAGGAAAATCTTCTGTTTAAATCAGCCTTTAGGTTAATGTATATATACGCCTCAATCTTTTCTATATTATTGTTCCCATTTATGAGGGAATAATTTAATATATATTTCATTTAATTTAAAGGTATGTTTTGTTTTTAAAATAAAAGTTTCCGTTCATTTTGTGTAGTTTTATTTAATAAAAATAAACGTGAAGTTTCTGTAATATTTAAGGGGCGGCATTTCGAAGACTTGCATCATATTGAAAAGATGTACCGCACGGCTCTGGTCGCAAGTGCCACGCGCCGTTACTATTTATTGTCTTTCGTTTTTGAAATTTATATCTACATGTATCTGTATATCTACATGTATACATGTATAACAAAAATAAATTAGAGGGATTCAGTAAAAATTACAGGATGTCAGAAAACTTTGAGGGGGTCAGCAAAAATTGAATTGTGTCAGAAAACTAGGAAGGAGTCAGAAAAAAATAGGGGGTCAGAAAAAATAGAGGAAGTTAGAAAACATTGAAGGGATATGCGATTAAATATACGGAAGTAAAAAAAATTGCTTTGAGTGACTGTATGGGCAATTGATTGTAGGCCTATTCCCCGTCGTAGGGTGACTGGTAAAATCACTAGTTTTATAAATATTAAATAATAGCATTGACAAATTTTCGGAAAAAACTAATGTTACATAACAATACCTCTTATACAACCGAAATCAGTTATCCGTTAGTGTCAAAAGAAGTTTTTTGAAGAGCTATAAGACTATGTAAATTAAATTCCGTAAGACCCTTAAGGCAGCGTTTAGACACCGCGATAAATCCGAGCAATTTATCGATATCGATCTGGTTGTTTCAATTTATCGTTGTGTGTAAATGGTACATCGCAGCGAGTTGTTTCAGTTTATAATCAATCGCGACAATATATCGCAGCATCTAAAGAGCCTTAAAAAAATCAATAAGTCGTAGCAATTTATGGTCACAATAAATTGCTCTCATTTATCGCGGCGTCTAAACGCCAATTTACTTTTTAAATGGGGTGAGTTTACAGGGCTCAAATAAGAGGGTGTTTTCTCGTACCCAATACTCAACCTTGTGGTACCCCACATACAATGTTTTTGAGACTAGAATATGTATCATTTGCTCTAACCAGTTGTTTACTATTATTCAACTAAGATTGAAACCAATTCAAAGAAATTCCTCGAATTCCGTACCAATTTAGTTTTATTATTAATATGTCGTGATTTACACAATCAAAAGCTTTGACATAGAGACAAAAACAGTGACAGTGTGAAGATTATTGTTCAGTTCTTGATAAACTTCATGTACTACAGAAAACATGGCATTAGTGGTACATTTATTATTTAAAAAAACGAACTGATCTTGTGATAAAATGTTGTTTTCAACTAATAGAAAGGACATAAGTCGGGCGGCTTTTATGAGCCTCTCAATAATTTTGGAGAGTACCGGTAGTATGCAATAGGTCTATCTATCTATTGTAGGTATTAAATTTTTCACCGCCATTATGAGGAGGAATAATATTGGCGGTCTTTAGACACTTAGGAAATTTACCTTTCTCAAATAATATATTTACTATAAACAAACATAATGTTTTTGAAGTTATACTTCTTTACCGGCGATATGAGGGTGAATTTTTATATGTTAAAACCTATGATCCCGGCGCATGCGCATTATAACTTTGTTCTGATTGGATGTTCAAATGACATGTCAAAAATTATTCAATATGGCGGCTGTGGCACAGCTGTAGTTAGATTATTTGTGGTTGTTGCGTTTTAAAATTTGTGTGAAAAGAAACAACAAACAAAAGTTAGTTAATAGTTATACTGCGTTTTTAAATAGTTTTCATATACCTATATTTTTGGACTTTTGGACTATTTTGGACAAGGAAAACTCATTATAATTTGGTAAGTAGTTTTTATTATAATCATATTGTAATTATACATTTGGATTAGGTTGAAATACAGTAGAGCGTCGGTTATCCGAACTAATTGGGGGACATAGGTGTTCGGAAAACCGATCCGATTTGTTCGGATAATCGAACTACAATATATTGATACATATTTGTAGTCATACATATTTATCCACAAGTGAATAAAAGCCATATTTATATACCTACATATTTATTTATATCTTGATAATGACAACTAGCAACTAAACAAAAAAGTGCAGTCTTTGCAACAACATAATTATTTTTGGATACAATATTGAAGAAAATTGAAGATATTTTAAGCGTCAATTACTAACGCTTGCTCGGTATTCGAGTGCGGGACGCGGGAGTCGATAGTTCGAATAAGCGGTCGTTCGGTTGATCGACGTTCGGATAATCGACGCTCTAATTTTAGAGAGAAATCCCAAATTAGGTCCGATTTTTATTTTTAAATTATGATTTTTTGGCTTAGATTTATTTATCTAGTAGGTATGTAATGCTTTGATTTACATACTTAATTTGATTACCAACAAAAGTTCTACCAATCTTCATCTAACATATTGTTTTCTTACTGTTTTGTTATATTTTAATATTTTCTTCCACAAAATTTAAACTACATAATTTAATTAGATTCAAAACAACTGTCAAACAGTAAAACGTTCAGTTACCCTATTTTTCCACATGACAAATAATGTGGAATTGGACGAGTGAGTCTAGGCTTCGATTACGAATCAAAGCGCCCCGAAATTCACGGGATCGATTCCCGATGCAAGTTTTTATTTTTTTATTTTTTTATGCATTTTATGATTGTAAGTATATTTGTTATATAATTTTTTTTTTCAGAAAATGCGTATTTAAAATTTTTGCCAACAATTATTATCGTTCAGAAATCATTTTTTCTTTGTGGCATTTTTCAATGTGTTTGTGTGCGTTTTATTCTTTTATTTTTTTAAATTTTTGGTATTGTCTTAAAAATCACATAATATGTAGTAGAAGTATAACTTCTTACGTGCGTACAAAGTACACACACATTCTTTTTTATGTATACACATTGCTGTCAATATGTTTTAACGTTAATCGACTGAGAGTTTCCCTAAAGACAGTCCTATGTTATAAAACTACGTAAATGTAACAAATAATCAAGATGTTTTAACATACCTGCGTAATGATTTTAAAAGCAGTCTTGTTACCACAACAGTCGTAGAAGTAACCAGTTTTGTTTCTCACAGGTTTTTGCTCTCTTTCCATCCATCCTGAGAGAAATTCTTATATGTAAAATAAATTATACACTAAGTAGGTATTTATAAAATGAATAAAAACAAAAAAAAAATATGTTAAGTTTGCAATCAGCGGATTTCAGTTACAAAAGGTGACCAGATATACATACTTTATAAATAATTTAAATACAAAAATATTATTTTTTATGTATTATTTTTAAGTAAATACAGTTTTAACTGATAATGTATTTTACATTTATTTACAGAAATAGGTATACAATTATTAGTAAAAAAATATAAGAAAATTACCAATTTACTATGGGTTGTTCACCGAATTTTTACCCCCTGTAAACTACACTTGCGAGCAAAATAATCGACTCACTTGCTGAATTGTACACGTTGGAAGTCTCAAATTTCCTAAACCTGTTGTCCAATTTGAGTGATTTTTGAAGTTATACCTCTTTAGACGCGATTGAGATTGAGGGTGAATTTATATTGATCTGCGCGCATGCGCACACCGACAGTATGGTATTAGTCGTTATACGGGCTCTGATTGGGTGTTGAAATGATCTGTCAATAATAAATAATTGTTCAATATGAAGGTAAACAAATGTATAATATATTAGTTTTATTGTTGTGAGGACAGAAACAAAAAAGTTTATAATTGTAGTGACATCTAAATAGTTTTTAAAAGCAACAGGTACGTAATAATTGTAAATGTATCATAGGTACCTACCTATTTGAACCTACCAAAATACATATTATGTAATACTTTTATTTACATAATTTGATTACCATCAAAATTTCTATCAATGTTCACTTAATATATTGTTTTCTTACTCTATGTTTTGTTGTATTTTTTCAATTCTAAATCATTTCAATTCAAAATCAAAATAATTTAATTTAATTCAAAAATATCCAAAGCTTAATCCGTTTAGTAAGCTGAACTTCGCACATAATGACACATTGCCTCCGTGGTAAAGCGTTTAAGGCGAATGAACCCCAATATACCAACCGCGCTGATAGCTGGTTCGAATCCCAATAAAAACTTTGATTTTTTTATTTTTTTTATACATTTTATGATTGTAAGTATATTTATTTTATAATTTTATTTTCAGAAAATACGTATTTAGTTAAAAAAATTTCCGACAATTAATATTCAGAAATCATTTGTGGCATTTTTAATGTTTTTGTGTGTGTTTTATTCTTTTATTATTTTAATTTTTGGCACTGTTTTAATAAAAATGTTTGAGAAGTAGTAAGTATAAATTAGTTTAATATTTAAATAAAATATAAATAAAAAGTATATTAATTTCGTTTAAATCATAAAATAGAAGTATAACTTCTTACGTGCGTACAAAGTACATACACTTTCTTTTTTTTTAGTGTGTTATAGCCTTATTATTTAAGAAAATCGATATATTATTGTTGTTGCGATACAGGTAAAGGTCATTTTATACCGGATGTAACAATCATACTGTGTTTTTTTCTTAAGGTTCGGAACACCCTGTGAAATATTCTAGCATGTAAAAAATATTTAAATTAAAATTCAATTGTAGCCTTGAAACAGAAAAAAAAATAACAATGATGTGACGTTTGTAACGTTACAGTCTTTTTGATTCATTTGCTTATGTTGGATAATAAAAAAGTTAGGTACGTTAACAGCTAGCGAAGTTTTTCATCGATAAGATCATCGAAAGACCATCGTTAAATAACATTTATACAAAGTGAGTTTTATGTATGGAACACCTCAAATAAAAAACCTTCAAGTAATCTATTTATTTAAGTTGCAATAACCAATTTATTAATTGGTTAATTAATTAATTTAGTGCCAATAACCCTCGATAAAATGACAGATGACAGATGACACGTCTTAGCAGTGATTCCAGAGTCTATTTTTCTTCAAATCAGGCCCGAGGCGCTACACAATTTTCGGGCCCCTAAATATGATTTAATAACAATAACAATAAATAAATAAAATTTGTATTTAAACAATTAAACATTGTTTAAATACAGTGTGTCGTATTTAAGATGAAGACAGCTCTATATTTCGGCTATCAAAATAAATACAGGATTTGAAGTTTTGCACAGTCAGACAGGTTGATTGTTCACATTTTTTTAAATAGTCAGCCGAATTTTAAATTTTAAACGCAGCTTAATGTGACTCCTCAAACAGGGTAAATTTTGGATATGTTGCTTCGCGTTAGAGATATCGAAAAAAAAATTATTTGAAAAAGTTGTTCCAAATATTATTCTAACCCCACATACCAAATTGTATGACAAAATTCGCACTTTTAGTTTTTTCAGTATTTGTAGACAGGACCCAAAAATTCATCCCAGCTGTCCCGAGATGCATCTCGGGCCAGCCAATTAAAAGTTTTAGCTGACTCCAACTAATGAAAAAACTAAAAGTACGAATTTTGTCATCAAATTTGGTATGTTTGGTTAGAATAATATTTGGAATAACTGTTCAAATAATGTTGATCAAATAATTGTTTGCGCGAAGCAAAATATCGAAAATTTACCCTGTTTGTAGATTCGCAGTAGATAGCGTTTAAAATTTAAATTTCAGCTGAGTATCTTAAAAAATGTGAACATTTAACCTGTCTAACTATGCAAAACTTCAAATCCTGTATTTATGTTGATAACCAAAATACAGGGCTGTCTTCATCTTAAATGCGTCACACTGTAGGTATTACGTCATTTCCTTTTGTAAATAATTTGGTTGTCGAACCATAAAAGGATAGACCGTTCTTGGACAAAAATTTAATGATATGTAGATATTATTTGTTGAAGGACGTTTCTCCAATGTTCCTTTTCTTCTAAATAACTTTTTTCCAATAATGTTACAATTTGTCCTGCTGTAGGTACTACTTCTCTTGACTAACGTACCAATTGATGAAATATGTTGAAGGGATCGCTCATGTTGAATAACTGTCCTATTGATATTTTCCAGGCATTATACCCATCGAAAGTTAGAAGAACAATAATTTTCGTGGAAATCAGTTTACAAAAATGTAACAATAAACACGGCTACATTTAGGACTGTACACTAACCACTCGCGAAGAATTTTTCCCCATTAGCTTTAATTTTATGAAAAATCGCATTTTGCAAATGTCTGGTTTTATTATTATCCAGTTGTGTAACGCATTCACTAATTTTATCAATATATTGATTCGGTCGAATATTTATAAAATATTGGTGAAATTCCAGATTTAAATGTTTTGGCCAATCCCCCATATCGCTAGGAAAAGAGATGACATTGTCGTTTTCTATAGGAGATGACGGAGATGTACCTACTTGTGACAGGTGAAGTTGCATGAAAAACAGTGGAATCATCATTTATTATTTCCTGTTCGTAAAATGAAAGGATTTTGAAAATTTATTTTGTTATTGCAATAAAAAACTCTTTTTCGTGATCTTTCCGGGCCCTATTAAAATGCGGACCTGAGGCAGGTGCCTCACGGGCCTAGTGGTAAAATAGGCTCTGAGTGACTCTGGGCACCTGGTGCTCGGTCGGTTCTGATGGTGTAGTCGTGTTCAGCTACCCCAAAAACTCCTGAGTAACAAAATATGGTCCTTAATAAGCTTATTTTGACATCTTTATGCACTTTTGGATGCATTTTATGCACTATAAAATGCAATTACGCATTTCCACCCATTTTTCTATAGTAATTTATTTATTCGGATATTTTGAGTGCTAAATGCCCTGGTCTATTTAATCTAAATAATGTTAAAATTGTAATATGTCTAAAATTATATAGAGGTGTTTCCAAGGTAGCAGATAGTTCTCATATATTTGAACTTCGATTTTCTGTAAGTGTTATCAGACCCTAGTTGTTTAATTAGTCCGTTATACGCTGTATTCGAGAACGTATCGTTTTTGAAACCTTTCGTTAGCGTTAATGTATGTTGTGACTAATGAGACTAAGTACTATACTAAAATCAAAATAACAATGCTTTAGAAATAAACAAACCAAGACACGTTGAATTGTAACGGGAAGCACTCCCGAATCATGATTTGCAATGCTTAAACTTTGTAAATCATGATTTGGGATTTACAATGTACCGGGTGTCCCAATAAGAATGGCTCTCGGCCATATCTCAGGAACCGTTTATAGTAGAGCTTTGAAATGAAAAATTTTATAACAAAAGTTGCCTCAGGAAAAGCCTGGAAATTATTTTTATAATTGTGGGACCACCGCTAGAGGGCGTAATTGAATATCAAAAATTAAAAAATCTAAATTTTACAATATTTTCCTAATGAAGGGGCACTGGAAATCCGATCGTCATATTCTTCACAAAGAGGTGGGGGTGAGTGGGAACCTTGTTATGAAAACTGGCTGTGGGTCCGGTTCTGCTTAATAAAATTTTGCAAACTTGGTCTTGTTGAAGACAAATCTTTTTCATCAATGTAAAAGTTATGATTTTGAACCAACTTACTGAGTAATATGCCAGCTAGAAGGCGGTATTTGATTTTTTTCAGAAAAAATTTTTTTAGTGTTCCTTGGAAAATATTAAATACAAACATGCATTTTTAATACCATATTACAAAATTAGCCAAAATTAGCAACAGAATAGCGAAAACCGCATGTTAATACCTTTTTTCTATGTCGAGATATCTTACAAAACGTGTAAATTTAAAAACATAACTGTTACTGTCACCGGTAAACGAAATAATTAATTAAAAGTAGTGTGCTATGGAAACAACAAAGAAACATTTTCCAGCTGTCAACGTATATTAGGTCTTTTCAACGCTTCTCATTTGTTTCGAGCCTCGTTCATATCTCGTATATTAATATTATACACGGATTATACGGCATATGACAGAGGCTCGAAACAAATGAGAAGCGTTGAAAAGCCCTATTACAAAGAAATAAAAACAACTATTTAGTGATGACATAAACGTTCAAATTTTTGCCCATCATTTTCGTTGCAAAAATTTACTCTTTCAAGAGTAGATTGAACAGCAGTCTCAATTTCTGCTCTCGATATGCTTTGAATGGCGTTTAGTATTCTCTGGATAATGTATTCTAGAGTAGTGTATGATGGGCAACAATTTGAATATTTAGGTCGTCACTAAGTAGTTCTTTTTGTTCTGTGTTATATTTAATTTTAATAGTATTGTTTATTTTATATTGTTGTTTTAATTAATTATATTTTTATACGTTGACATCTGGAAAATGTTATTTTGTTTTTTTCCACAGCACACTAGTTTTCATTAACTTAGTTTACCGGTGATAGTAACAGTTATGTATAAAATTTACACGTTTCTCGAGATATCTTGAGATAGAAAAAAGGTATCGACATGCGGTTTTCGCTATTCTATTGCTAATTTAATCTAATTTTATAAAGTATGATTAAAAATGCATACTTGTATTTAATATTTTCCAAAGAAAACTAGATTTCTGAAAAAAATTAAATAACGCCTCCCAGCTGGCTTATTACTTATTAGGATGGTTCAAAATTATCACGCTTACATTGAATAAAAAGATCTGTCTTCAACAAGATCCAGTTTTCAAAATTTGATTTAGCAGAACCGGACTTACAGCCATTTTTTCATAACAAGGTTTCCACTCACCCCCACCTCTTATTTGCAAAGGTAGAGTTAAACTTGTTAAATCAAATATGCGCAGAATTTGATGAAGAATACAATAATCGGATTTCCAGTGCCCCTTCATTAGGAAAATTTTGTAAAATTTAGATTTTTTTATTTTTGATATTCAATTACGCCCTCTAGCGGTGGACCCACAATTATGAAAATAATTTCCAGGCTTTTCCTGAGGCAACTTTTGTTATAAAAATGTTTATTTCAAAGCTCTACTATAAACGATTCCTGAGATATGGCCGAGAGCCATTCTTATTGGGACACCCGGTACAATACATTTATTTATTTATTTACGGGCAAGCCCAATTCAGAAAATATTATTACAAAAAAATATATTACAAAGACAAAAGCAAAACCATAAACAGTGTCAACACAAAGAACAAACATTATAATATGTATTGGATAACAAAGCTAATAAGTTAAAGGAAAAAAAGAATATTACGATATAAAAAACAAACAAAGTTTAAGCTTAAAAAATTGCTGATAGAAATTATATCACTAACATTGTATGTTCAACAAATGGTTTTTAAATCTATCCAAGGAATTGCAGAATATATTTAAGTCATTTAGAGAATTCGCAAGTCTAAGTGTTCGTGGTAAAAAATTGTTGTAAGTATAGTTATATCTATGAAAGCTTATGTGAAAAGTTTGAGTTTGTCTTGTTGACCGAGTAGGTAAAAAAAGACCAATTTTTGACGGAAGATCGGGACAGCTACTATTACCATTAATAATGTTGAATAAGATTGTCAGATCTTTTCTTTTTCTACGGGTTTCTAATGAAGTAATATTCAATAATAATTCAATATCTGTGTAGCTACGATATATATGTTGTTTAATAACCAAAATGTGCGATCTTTGATGTTAGGATCTCAAATAGGGGCTGGTTCTTTGTTTTCTAAAGCAGCTTTGACACCGGTTCAATAAAAAAATTTAAACATAAGCAAAAAAAAAGGAATAGAATAATTATCTGAGAAAGGTATGCTGAACTCTATCAAGTTTATTTTTATGAACTAGATAATATGGAGACCACACAGAAGAACAAAAATCAAGATGAGATCTAACAAGTGAGCAATATAAAATTTTCATTGAATTTATATCTGTGAAATCACGAGATGTTCTTTTAATGAAACCAAACATTTTCATAGACTTTTGGGCAACGGTACTAATGTGGTGTTTGAAGCTGAGTGAAGAGTCTAATATTATGCCTAGGTCTCTGATTTGTGTGCATGATTGCAATGCTTGATCGTTAATAGTATAGTCATGCGTTAGTAAATGGTGATTCCTACAGAAACGCATAATACTTACAAACATTTAATTCCATGCCATTAAGAGAGCACCACAGTGATAATTTATTAATATCTGATTGTAGTCCAAGAATATCATCATGAGACCTTATTATTGTAAAGCACTTAAGGTCATCAGCGAAAAGGAGAGCTTTTGTATGGGAAAAACAAGTGGTAATATCATTAATGAATAGATTAAATAGTAGCGGTCCCAGGTGTGAACCTTGAGGAACACCTGAAGTTACAGGAAAAATGTTAGAATAACAGTGATTTACTCTAACCATTTGAGTTCTGTTTTCTAAATAACTACATAACCAGCTAAATACCAGACCATCAATACCATAAGAACGTAATTATGTAATAGAAGGTCATGGTTTATCTTATCAAAGGCTTTAGAGAAGTCAGTGTACACTGAATCAACCTGCAAGCCTTCCTCCAGGGCTTCAGATAGGTAGTCAGTATAACTGAGTAGACTTAGCTCAGCAGATTTACCGGAAGAAAACCCAAACTGTGAGTTAGTAATAACACTAGAGCAGTCGTAAGTAAGAAATTCAGTTATAATGCTTTCAAATACTTTAGGGATAGTGCTTAGAATATATATGGGGCGATAGTTCTTAATATCAGATTTAACACCTAATTTATAAATAGGAGTTACATGAGATTGTTTCCAGAAGTCGGGGAATTCACCAGAATCGAGAGAGGCATTGAAAATATGATAAAGTGGTCTAGATAGTATAAAGCTGCATTCTTTTAGAATAATAGGAGGAATCCCATCGGGTCCAGGTCCCTTATTAATATTCAGTTGTGACAATCTCTCATATATTTTTGATATTTGAATGTGGTAGGAAGATACACTAACGTTGAAGTGGATTTGGTGATGGTAATAATTTAGTCTTTGGTTAGTATACACAGATGAAAAATGATTGGCAAGTAAATTAGATATATCATTTCCATGAGAGGCAATAGAATCGTTTAGTTTCATTGTGTCAGGTATTATGTTGTTTTCTCTTTTGCTATTAACGAATTTCCAAAATGACTTAACGTTAAGTTTAATGGAGTTTTCAGTTTCATTAATATAATTAGTATAGCAATCCCTTGTTAAAAGTTTGCATTGGGCTCTAAGTCGACTAAATTCTACATAGCCTTCTGGTGATCTGGTAGCTTTAAACATTTTATGAGCAATTTCTTTGTTATGTATTAATTTTTTAAGATTAGGTGTAAACCAGCAAGGAAATTTTTTAGAACTTACTTTTTTTAGTGGAACATACAGGTTAATAATATAGTACAAAGAGTCATACAATATAGAAATCATTTCATTGAGTTGTTTATTATGTAAGAGATTGTCCCCGTCAATAGATTCAAAACTTTGACCAATGGTTGTGTAATTTGCACTGCGAAAGTCGTAGTAGTATTCCATAACTGATGTTGTGTTTTTTCAACTGCAAGTTGTAAAGTGGTTACTAGCGGAGGATGGTGAGCATCTTGCTGGATCAGAAAATTGTGTGCTTTGTGTATTATTAGTTCTTTTGGAGATAGAATAAGATCAAGAGGAACCCCTCTGTTGTTAAGCACAGTATTAGATTGGAAAAGATTATGAATGGCACATATATTTGAGACGACTTCAATGGCTTCAGCCTCCGCCAATGGGGAGGTCGGTTGACAGGTTGCTAATGAACAGAAACCTTCTATTTCCCATATGGCAGATGGAATATTATAATCACCAAATAGATAAAATGTAGAATTAGGAAATTGTTCACTTGTGGTTAGTAGTTGTTCAGAATGAATTTCATATTTGTTAATTTCAGACCTGGGTGGAATATATACAGCCCCTAAAATGCTGTTTTTATTTAACTGAACAAAAACTTGTTCGACTGCGGAATTAGATTGGATGAGACTTGTTGACAACTTCTTGTTAACTGATATTAGCACGCCACCTCCTCTACTAAAACTACTCGATTCCAGTTGACGATCTCGCCTGTAGACATTAAAATTTGATAAACCTAGTTCAGAATTATTGATATCAGCGGTTAGCCAAGTTTCTGTGAGAATGATGACATCATAAAAGCAGTTTGATACATTTAGACTAAGTTCAGTTAATTTGGTCCGAAGTCCTCTGACGTTTTGATAATAAATTGAGAGCTTGCCTAAGTCAGTGAGCTTTAGCGGTTTTTTTGAACGATCTTGGAAACATTTTTAAAATATTTAATTGTTAGGTTCTACTCAGCAGCTTGTTGACGATTCAGCAGCTCTGTTTTCACAGACTCTAAAGCTTTCCTTTGAAGCGGTGTTTGATCCAGCTGAATAAAGATTTTTTTATCTCGACAGATGTTGTGTTTGTTTTTTATTACTGCATGGGCGTCCATTGAGGAAGACATTATAACTCTAAGAGGGCGATGTCCATTCTTATTCCTATTTCCAAAGCGAGAAATTTTGATATTATTTGAGTTTATAAGATTGTTTGAAATCGTTTTTAGAATAGATTTAACTTGATTAATATCATCTGTGGCTGTATTTGGTCCTTGAAGATTGAAAATCAGTAGATTGTTTGCCTTTTTTTGACGTTCGTGCAATTCGTTTAACACTTCTTCTGCCGAGAAAGGGAGAGGCATCTTTATTTTCCTTCAGTTTCTTGATTTCGGATTTTAGTAAGGAAACCTCAGATATAAGGTTCTCTATTTCTCTGATTAATTTAGGAACACTCTTAAACGATAATCGACAGTCACTACAGAAATAGTTGAGGGTTCTTTTCTGTATAATAACGGCACGAAGTTCTGAAGCCACTAAACCAGTGCAGGTTTCATTAGGGTGCACGGTAATATGACAGCTGTCACACGCTACTAGCTTGTAACCTAATGCATCACCACAATGCGCACAATTATCGCAGGTCATGTTCCAAATTTTACTGGACTATAACGGCTGTGTATAAAATATCCGTGATTTTTTCGTGGACTATAAGCAGATAATTGAACTGTTAATTACAGTAACAAAAAGACTGAAGAAAACTAGTCCTCGTTTATGGTAGTTGAAATATTTGATATTTATTCTTGAAATACAGATGCAATTTAAACTAAGTTTCATAAATTATTACTTATTGTAGGTACTTATCTGATGTATCAAATTGTAGATAAGAATTGGCTGCTTCTTTTGGTATGCAATTTATTGTAATAGCTTAAATTATTCCACTATAAAAACGTATTTGAAACAGATCAGCATGTTGACACTACTGATACTATAATGAGACTCGATGAGACAATACATTATAAATCATGATTTGGGAGTGCTCCTTATAACATTCAACGTATCTTGTTTGTTTACTTTTAGTGCATATTTATTGTGATTTTACTATAGGTAAGTAAAATTGTCCACGTTTTCATAAAATTATAATCGTCTATGGTTATATCCTATAGATACATTATTTCGTTTTTGTCTTCATTTTTAGCTCACTATTTTTGAAACACTTTTAAATTAAATTAAAGCTTCTATTATTATTTATTATCTTATAGTTCTAATTATGATATCGATATTATCTGAAAATTCTGATATTGGTACAATCTGTTGTTACGAAGTTAATTCAATACAAGCTATATATAATAAAGGACGGGGCATCTTCTTTTGTTACATAAATTATATACAGGATGTTTCAATAATAACTGAAAATATTTAATTGTGTAGATTTACTTCTGGGCTCAAATATTGAGGTTTAAGCCAAATCACCTAGTGTGAAAATGCTTATGGGTGCTATACCTCTTTGAAGATGGCGTCTTGTAATTAGTTTTTTTAACACATAACGCTTCTATTAAAAAAAAAACGAAAACTGGTACCTACGCCTAGTTATTTATCTTTCAGGAATAAATCGGTTCCATAAATTGCGAATTTGTAGTGCCAGTCATTGCCGTCCGGTTTGGGTAGGGCAACGGTTATTTTATCGAATGACTTTTTTGACTTGTTTATCTTCAACTTTTAAGCATTTTGGACACTGGATTATTATTAAATTGTGACGTAGTCTAGTACTAAAACGTTGTCATGTTTTAAGTCAGTAGAATACACCGTTTTCTAGAAAAATCGATTCGAAAATATTTCGTTTTTTGAATTTGAAAAAATGAATAAAAAACTATTTAGAAAAACGAAAACTGGTCCGTTCATTTACCTTCCAGAGATAAATCGATTTCATCAATTGCCAATTTCTAGTACTTGTCAGATGCGTCTGTTTTGGGTAGGTCAACGGTTATTCTATCACATTATTTTTGTGTCTTTGCCACATTTGCCACATCTGCCATCTGCCATATTTTTGTCACATCATGCTTATGTCTAAGCATTTTTAACACTAGAATATTAAATTATGAGGTATGCTAGTAGTAAAAGTTACTGTTGCTTTAAGTAGGTAAAATACACCATATTTTTTGAAAATTGTTTTCAATTTTTTTTTTTCAAAAAACGAAAAATTTTCAAATTGTTTTTTTTTAGAAAAAAAATGTACCCTACCGACTTAATGCAAGAATATCTTTTAGTTCTAGAATAGCTCACAATTTAATTATCCAGTGTCGAAAATTCTTAAAGGTAAAAGAAAACAAAGTTATGCGATAAAATAAGCGTTGCCCTACCCAAAACGGATGCCTATGACCGTTTTCGTTTTTTTGAAGTTATACTTCTTTAGGCACGAGGGTGAATTTATATTTTGCCGGGCGCATGCGCACACCGACAGTATGGTTTTAGTCGCTCAAACGTTATACGGGATCTGATTGGATGTTAAATCATCTGTCAATATTTGTTCAAATGGATATTATGCATAAACAAATGTTGTGTATATTAGTTTTTATTGTTGTGAGGACAGAGACAAAAAGCAAGTTTATAATTATTGTAGTGACTTTCTAAATAGTTTTTAAAAGCAACAGGTACGTACCTTATTGTAAATGTTTCAGTATTGCAATAAAAAACTACAAATTAAATACCTATTTGGAAAATGTACCTACCTAGCTACTTACCTGCTTAGGTAATGCTTTGATTTACCAACAAAAATATCCATCGAATATATTGCTTTTTTAGTCTATATTTTATTGTATTTTAATTCCACAAGAATCAGACTTATTTGATTAAACTAAGACAATAAGCAACTGTCAAAATTTTTTAAAACGTTTAGATGCTATATCTTTCCATTTCATTCACGTGTCTCGGTAGTTAAATTCTGCGTGAGGTGAGTTCAAAATAATCTAACAACCTGATAGACGCAGGTTCACTTCCCAATGCAAATTTTTATTTTTTTTTATACATTTTATGATTGTAAGTATATTTATTATATTTTTTTTTTCAGAAAATACGTATTTAGTTAAAATTTTCTCAACAATTGTTCAGAAATCATTTCTTTGGTTTCATTTTTCAATGTTTTTGCGTGTGTTTTATTCTTTTATTTTTTTAATTTTTCGTATTGTTTTAATAAAATTTTTTGGAAAGTAGTAAGTATTAAAATTAGTTTAATATTTAAATAAAATATAAATAAAATGTTTAAAGTATATTGATTTCGTTGAAATCATATAATATAAGTATAACTTCTTACGTGCGTACAAAGTACACACACATTCTTTTTTTTTTTTAAACTTAATTACAAGACGCCATATTTAAAGAGCTGTAGCTCCTGTGGGAAGCATTTTCGGTCTAGGTGTATTAAAATTTTGGGTTAAAAATTAATATTTTGAGTACAGGAATCTGCAGTTAAAATATTTCCAATTATTATTGAAACACCCTGTATATTAGTTTGTTTCGAATTGGAATTTCCCTCTGTAATTTAAATGTTAGTTTTCCAATCGCAATGAACTCTGTTGAAATATTAATTAAATTCTTTCAGTATCTGAATCTGAATCACAAATTTTGTATTGATGTTATCATACGTATGGTGTTTGGTGTGTTGGTGTTATCGTTTTGAATTAGAATTTTCCTCTGTAATTTAAGTGTTCGTTTTACTATAGCAATGAGCTTTGTTGAAATATTAATTAAATTCTTTCAGTATCTGAATCACAAATTGTGTATTGCTGTTATTATACACGCTCTTTGAAACAATGAAAAAATGGTGTATAATGATAATAAATACAATAATTTTTCTATTATCTGCCTTAAGACGAAGATCTAGTCTGTTGTGATTAGTTGCTTGTATAATAAGATATTTCATATTATCTAATAGTAGGGAAGCCTTGGATGCTAAATTTATAGTTACTAAAGCGTCATTTTGACTTATTGGATTGTGAAGATTAGGTCCTAAAACCAAAAAAAAGTTAAGTTAAGTTTTCCATTTTTTAATATAATTTTCCATTTCCAACAATCGAGCCTTCCGATTATAGCTCCATCTATCCATAATTCGAAAAAATGCCATGGATAAAAGTTACATATTTTTACGTAAGGAATCCAAATCTTCAAGAAAAAAGGGGGTTTTAAAGACGGGATTTAAGATTTTAAAGTAACACCCCACCTCACCTCCGTGAGGATGAAAACAGAATGAAAACAATGGGAACCTTCTCTGGTTACACCTCCGAGGCTTCTACAATTTGCAAGCCATACGGATGCCGAGACTAAGGAAGATGAGGGAATTTTACAATATATAATCCACGTCCCATCTGCTCAGCGAGGTAAAATTCCAACGAGTACAAAGGGAACTATTCTCGTTGGAACTTTACCGCGCTGAGCAGATGGGACGTGAATTATATATTGTAAAATTCCCTCGTTCCCTCTCCGTGGGGTTTGTGTTTGTTGTCATTCGACAGATTGTTGAAAAATATTGAACACGTATTTTTAGTTTTTCGATCTGATGTTCATTTCGCGAAATATCGGGGAGTTCCTATATAAAATTTTAAAGTTTACCCTCGGGGAGTCGTGTTTGGTATCATTCAATAGATATTTGAAAAAAAAAAATTAATTTGAGGAAAGTATTTTTCAGTGTTTAGATCTGATGTTTATTTCGCGAAAATATTCGCTTTTTTGTGAAACTTTGTGACGCGCCCATTTCCTTACGCCCCGCTGAAATCGTCAGATTTTTGCAATACAAAACACTGTTATAGTCGTTTCGCTAAACTCAGACACAACTGGCTAGTGATTTTAGTAGGTAATTTTTTTGTTTTTGGCCAATTTTGCCAAAATTGGCCAAATTACTAACTATTTAGTAATTCTTAACTATTTAGTAATTATTTTTTTGCCAATTTTACCAAATTTCTTAATTGCAAAATTACTTACTAAAATCACTAGCCAGTTGTGTCTGAGTTTAGCGAACCGACTATAATACTGTTTTTCATGTACTTAACTTTCCTTGTCTTAGGTCGAGTTTTTCTAAAGATAGATCTTTTTTTACGGACTTCCTCCAACGTACGACCCTGTATTAAGAGTCCATATATGTACCCCACATTTACAGGGTACACGGTTTCTCCCCATGTAATTTTCTGACGCGCTCGAGTAACGCACAAAATCCCCGCTTGGGCTCCCCTACCATAATAGGAAACATTTTTTTGAAATCCGTCTATTATAATAAACCAGTTATATTACAGCTAACTCATCTTTGGCTTTGACAATTCTTCGTGAGTCTTTGCCGCGTTTAAAATAGTCTTCCATTGGTTTCGATCTTGTGGTACTATTTCCCATGGTCTAACTTCCATCTTCTCCAAGTCTTCTCTGGCTGCATCTTTCTATCTTTTTATAAGCTGTTCTGTCGATCTTCTACCGTCTGGTCTTTTCCAAACACATTACTAATCAGTCTGTCGTGATCACTCAGTACCACGTGGTCTGTCCATCCTAGTCTATTAGCTTTTATGTATCTCACGATGTTTCTTTGCCCTAAGAGAGTATTTAGTTAATTGTTGTATTCTCCAAATTGATTCCCCAATTTCCGTAAACTGACAAAAGCCTACCTATCTGAAAGACCATAATTATTCAGTAGAAGATTTTCTTAATCCATAACTAA
Source organism: Diabrotica virgifera virgifera (assembly GCF_917563875.1). NCBI lineage: Eukaryota > Metazoa > Arthropoda > Insecta > Coleoptera > Chrysomelidae > Diabrotica > Diabrotica virgifera. The sequence goes on from NC_065448.1 coordinate 51,217,730, forward strand.
GAAATTCAGTACCCTTTCCACAAGTAGTAATTTTATTATTTTTTTTTCTATATTTGGGTGCCATATGCAGCAGCTTAACTTTTAAATTTATTAATTACTAGTTAGACTATACAATTTGCAATTGATTCTTTCTGTTTAACTTCATTATTAGGTATTATTATTATTTTTAATTATACTGACGATTTATGTAATCTTGTTTTGTTTTCTTGACTTTTTATAAGCTTTGTCGATAAAATTGTACAATTATTGTTCATGACAATAAAGCAAATTTCTCTATTCTAATGGCAGATCGAAAAAAAATTGATTATTCCGTAGATATTTTTTCAAATTTAGAATATGGCAACAAGGTATAAATTACGTGCATTCCTTATTGTTTGACTTTTCCTATAAGTATGTGCGATGCAATTTTTACAAATGATTTTCGTACATTTGCGAGATATGTTATTATTTTTTAATATCCGGTTCACCAATTATTACATCAAAATGTTAAAAAGATCTTGGAGATAACTTAATAAGTATGCTTTATGAGAAACAGTAAAGTTTCAATAAATAACCAAAAATCAGATAAAGGCCTTAATTTGTGGGTTCTTTGTTCGGTGAAGTATTTTTAAAAAGTAATATTTTGAAACATCGATGAACAATGATATCGATAAATATGATTTAAATGCTAATAATTATTTAAAGTAATGTATTTTTCGTAACTATGTGGGCACATTGGTAGAATTGTGAAATATAAATATATAAACAATAAATATGATATTATATTGTAGGTACATAATTAGAATTAGAGCTACCGCAAAAAAATATAATATGAGTAGAGCAGTGTTTCCCAAATTTTCTTAGATCGTCCCTTTAGGTAGGCCACCTTTTGACAAAAAAATTATTTTGCCACGTCTTCGTCGTATCATACCCAGTTCTTTCGCCATTTAGTAAAATTACCAATTCAAGGGTAAGATCTAATAGGGCAAGATTTGGTACAGTTTTTTTTTAATGAGAAAAATGTTTTTACTTGCACCATCTATGAGCCAGTTACATAAATTCGGTCTTCTCCGTATTTAATTAACCAAGACAAGGCGTTACGTTAGTGCCTAGATTGTTCAGGAACTGTAAATTCGACTTTGTATAGTCAGGAACACGGGATTATACAACAATATTGCGTTCTTGCTATACTAAAATGGTGCATATAGACAAGGAAGGATCTGTTTTGAGGTGGATGTGAGAAATGCCATTCGGATTTTTGCAGATAAAATTAGGTGACAACTTCGGTTTTTATAATTGACTTATGCTCCTTCTCAAATATGCCCGGAAGATTAATAAAAAAATTAAAATATGTAAAAACTTCGAAACACATCGATTTTTTTCAACTTTCATTGCTTATAACTTTAAAACGATTCATTTTGTAACAAAGTAGTAAAAAATAAAATAAAGATAATTGAATTTTGTATTACATACGACTAGTTTAAAATGTCTTAAATTATTACCCTTTCTGCAAAATAGCAATAAATACAAAATAAGGGAGCAAATAAGCCTGTTTTTATTCAATGTTTTTCAACCACTTTGGTTGCACTTAGAACCTTCATAATTCGCTTAGAAAATTCTTACAACATACTTAATCCGTCCACCAAATTTCATTAAAATCGACATAATAGATTTTGCATAATAATTTCGCAATCTAAATTTTTTTTAAAAAGTTCAAATTTTTTAAAAACTTTCTGAACAAAAAGTAGACCATTTAGAAGTTTGCTATTTTTTTACACATCAAAAGGCGCTCTACCTATCTAATACACCTTACAGAATTAAAATCGGATTATTTAAGCGGCCTCAGCACTGTTTCAAAGTTATAAACAATTTTTTGGCTTATAAACAAATATAGTGAGGACGTTTGAGTTGGAATAAATTCATTCATAAAACAGGTCGATTTTTATATTTAAATTATAATTTTTTGGCATATATATCATACTAGTGAATTCATCTATCTGGGTGTGATGACGTAACCGATGATTTTTTTAAATAAGAATAGAGGTCGTGTGCTAGCTTATTCGAAAGGTTATTTAATTATCTATTCATTAATATAGACATTAATATAATTATTTATACAGGGTGCCCAAAAATAAATTTTTAAATTAACAACAAATTGACAAAAAGAAGAAAGTGTATAATTTATTTAATTCGAAATACATTTTACTGTTGTCCTAAAACAGAAAAAAAAATGTTTATTTGATAAATAACTGAAAAATGAATTTATTCCAACTCAAATGTCCTCACTGTATTTGTTTATAAGCCAAAAAATTGTTTATAACTTTAAAACAGTGCGGATGCCGCTTAAATAATCAAATTTTAGCTCTGAGAAGTGAATTAGATAGGTAGAGCGCCTCTTTATACAGTGCGGTGGAATAAGTGTTGCCCCCCCTATTAACTTGTTTATTTTAAGAATATAAGCAAAACGCTTGGACAGGTCGATTTTTAAACTAACCATAGTATATTAAAGCATCAACGTTTCGAACTTTACGCGATCCATCTTCAGGTGACAGGCATAACTTTGATTTTTTTAAATAGGAAAGTACATCATGTGACACCTCATTAAAAAGCTCCTAAAATACTGATTTCAAAAATTTCGGTCGAATTCTTTCTAAATGCAATCATTTTTTTGGAATCCTGAAAAAACTAATAAATATTTTTGAAAAATTTAAACGCAGAATGAAATATTACAATATTCTCGATGGTTCAAAGTCCCTGAGAACTTCTATAATGTTTATTTTAATAAGTCACAGTGGTGAAAAAAAGAGAAAATTGAGTGTGATTTTTAATTTCAAATATATCGTTCAAAAGAAACTTTTTGTTTATTCTAAGGGACTGTCAGCCCTCGGTAATAATCTAATCTTTGATTCTGCGTTTAAATTTTTCAAAAATACTTATTAGTTTTCTCAGAATTCAAAAAAAATAAATGCGTTTAAAAAGAGTTCGACCGAAATTTTGCGCCTACGCTCTCAAACAGGATTAAAGTATTATACATTTTTGAAATCAGTATTTTAAGAGCTTTTAAATGGGGTATCATATAATGTACTTTCCCATTTAAAAAAATCCAAGTTATGCCTGTCACCTAAAGAGTGATCGCGTAAAGTTCGAAACGTTGATGCTATAATATACTATGGTTAGTTTAAAAATCGACCTATCCGAGCGTTTTGCTTATATTCTTAAAATAAACAAGTTAATAGGGGGGGGCAACACTTATTCCACCGCACTGTATGTAAAAAAATTAGCAAACTTCTAAGTGGTCTACTTTTAGTCCTGTTGCCAGGGGGGGTACAACGGCCTCCTTAATTCAGATGGACTTACCCAAGTTTTTTTTTATATATTTTGACCCGCAGAATACGAATTTTTTGGGTAACAGTTTATCCGGATGTCGATAAGATTGTTATAGACAAAGAACTTGAGGAATTACATAACAGCGATTTCTCGCAAAACAAAACATCTTTTTGTATTTTTTGGGTCATTTTAAGCAAAAAATATTCCTACAAGTTTTTTCGTAGAATGCATAGTTTTCGAGATAACCACGGTTGAACTTTCAAAAAATCGAAAAATTGCAATTTTTGAACCCTAATAACTTTTGATTAAAAAATAAAGTAGCAATTCTGCTTACCGCATTTGAAAGTTTAGGTCAAATTATATCGGTTTTGATTATTTGCATTGCTAAAAATTTATTATTTTATTGTTAAACAAAGCTATAAACACCTAGTATGTGAGTGATGTTTTCTATGATTTCTCATTTAAAATCGAACGAGTAGGTAGAGTAGCTACAAGTGCAAGAGAGGCAATTTCTACGTAGCATGGGTTAAAACGTATGTATTAGGCACGGGAAACACTATGTGTTTATAGATTAGTTTAACAATAAAAAAATTAATTTTTAGCAATGCAAATAATCAAAACCGATATAATTTGACTTAAACTTTCAAATGCGGTAAGCAGAATTGCTACTTTACTTTTTAATCAAAAGTTATTCGGGTTCATAAATTGCAATTTTTCGATTTTTTGAAAGTTCAACCGCAGTTATCTCGAAAACTATGCATTCTACGAAAAAACTTGTAGGAATATTTTTTGCTTAAAATGACCCAAAAAATACAAAAAGATGTTTTGTTTTGCGAGAAATCGCTGTTATGTAATTCCTCAAGTTCTTTGTCTATAACAAACTTATCGACATCCGGATCAACTGTTACCCAAAAAATTCGTATTCTACGGGTCAAAATATATAAAAAAAACTTGGGTAAGTCCATCTGAATTAAGGAGGCCGTTGTAACCCCCCCCCCTGGCGACAGGACTATTTTTGTTCACAAAGTTTTTAAAAAATTTTAACTTTTTTTAAAAAATTTAGATTGCAAAATTGTTATGCAAAATCTATTAAGTCGATTTTAATTAAATGTGGTGGACAATTTAAGTATACTATAAGAATTTTCTAAGCGAATTACGAAGGTTCTAAGTGCAACCAAAGTGGTTGAAAAACATTTAATAAAAACAGGCTTATTTTGCTCCCTTATTTTGTATTTATTGCTATTTTACAGAAAGGTTAATAATTTAAGACATTTTTAACCGGACGAATATGATACAAAATTCAATTATCTTTATTTTATTCCCCCACGACTTTTTTCCAAAATGAATCGTTTTAAAATTATAAGCAAAGAAAGTAGAAAAAAATCGATGTTTTCGAAATTTTTATATATTTTAATTTTTTTATTAATGTTAATGCAAATGTTTTATTAATGCAAATTGAAATCTAAAATATTCCTAACCGACACGCAATTTACGAACCATATTCAATATACATCACCCCTATTTAATGCAAATTGAAATCTAAAGTATAAATTAACCTACCCGCAATTCACGGTCCATATTCAATATACATCACCCCTATTTAATGTAAATTGAAATCTAAAGTGCAAAATAACCTACACGCAATTCACGGTCCATATTCAATATACATCACCCCTATTTAATGCAAATTGAAATCTAAAGTATAAATTAACCTACCCGCAATTCACGGTCCATATTCAATATACATCACCCCTATTTAATGTAAATTGAAATCTAAAGTGCAAAATAACCTACACGCAATTCACGGTCCATATTCAATATACATCACCCCTATTTAATGCAAATTGAAATCTAAAGTATAAATTAACCTACCCGCAATTCATGAATCATGTTCAATATACATCATTTGTTTCATTAACTCTATCTGCAAAAATCCGAATGCCACCTCGCACATCCAAAAATAGACGATTTTTCAAAGATCCGCCCTGGTCTAATAAGTTATTTGTATTAGTCAAAGTTTTAAAGTTTTCAACCTAATAGAAATATTAAAAATGTTGAAAAATATTAAAAATATTCCTAAAAGATATTTAATTAAAAACTTATTGGACCATTTTCCTGACTCTCCATGACTTCTAAAAATTGCAAACCAGCAGGATGCTGAAGCGAAGAAGACAAGAGGGAATTCAAAAACTTACAATTCACGACCCCGTCTGTTCAGCTGCTAAATTCCAACGGAAAATGGACCTAGTTACTCAAAAGAGTAAAACTAATAAAATGAAATATAAATAATACCATTTTTATTTGTTCTAAGTGAAAAATAAGACAGTTTTGCCTTCGCATTGCAACTGAATAAAAATTGTATACATTTTTATTTCATTTTATTATTTTTACTCCTTTGAGTAACTAGGTCCATTTTCCGTTGGAATTTACCAGCTGAACAGACGATTCAGCATCCATCTGGCTTGCAATTTTTAGAAGCCTTGAGGGTGTTACCAGGAAAATGGTCCAATAAGTTTTCAATTAAATATCTTTTAGGAATATTTTTAATATTTCTATTAGGTTGAAAACTTTAAAACTTTGACTTTCAGTTACCAGATGTCGTTAGACACCTACTCCATAAACGTCAGTTTCAATGCGGAGATAAGCCCTCGGAGTTTCGTCACTTTGGGCAGAGAGCAGCAAACCTGCGCCTCTCTGATGATGACTCCAAATAGAATCGAAAATCGTCGATTTAGAATGATGGTTTGCGCTATCTGTTTTAAGTGAAAAATAAGACAGTTTTGCCTTCGCATTGCAACTGAATAAAAATGGTATACATTTTTATTTCATTTTATTTGTATTACTTTCGTTTTATAATCTTTACTATTTTGTTCGTCGTGGATACATTTTTTTACCATATACGTCTGGAAATTAAAATAAAAAAAAGGAAAAACAGATTTCACGGTGATGAGTATATTAAATATCGTTTTACAGTTATTTTGGATAAGCTACAGTGTATTATATATGGAGAAATTTTGTCAAAAGAAAGAACAAAGCTCTCTAAAGCAGACTAAAGAAAGAAGCTTGCAAAATTTTTTGAAAGAAATATAAGGTCTCTTTACAATCAGCAAGCGATTTTTGAAGTTATACTTCTTTACCGGCGATAGAGGGTGATTTTTTATATGTTAAAACCTATCAGCCCGGCGCATGCGCATTATAACTTTGTTCTGATTGGATGTTCAAATGACATGTCAAAAATTATCCGATATGGCAGCTGTGGTTTGGAGGTAAAGGTAAAGGTAAACAAATGTATAATATATTAGTTTTATTGTTGTGAGGACAGAAACAAAAAAGTTTATAATATTGTAGTGACCTTTAAATAGTTTTTAAAAGCAACAGGTACGTAATAATTTAATGTATCATGGGTATAAACCTACCTATTTGATCTGCCAAAATACATAGTATGTAATACTTTTATTTATATAATTTGATTACCATCAAAATTTCTATCAATATTCACCTAATATATTGTTTTTTTACTCTATGCTTTGTTGTACTTTTTCAATTCAAAATTAAAATAATTTGATCAATTTTCAAAATATCAAAATATCACAAGTTTAATCCGTTTAGTTAGTCGATCTTCGTAAATAATGACACATAGTGTCCGTGGCTAAGTGGAGAAGGCGAATGAATTCCAATACCAACCGCTCTTATCAGCGCTGGTTCGAGTCCCAATAGAAACTTTCTTTTTTGTTTTTTTAATACATTTTATGATTGTAAGTATATTTATTATATAATTGTATTTTCAGAAAATACGTATTTAGTTAAAAAAATTTTCGACAATTAATGTTCAGACATCATTTGTGGCTTGTTTAATGTGTTTGTGTGTGTTTTATTCTTTTATTATTTTAATTTTTGGCTGGCACTGTTCTAATAAAAATGTTTGAGAAGTAGTAAGTATAAATGAGTTTAATATTTAAACAAAATATAAATAAAAAGTATATTAATTTCGTTTAAATCATATAATAGAAGTATAACTTCTTACGTGCGTACAAAGTACACACACATTCTTTTTTTCATCATCAACCACTTCAAATGCAAAAAGTTCAAATAATAGTAGGTGAAAAAAAAGCTGCATAAATAAAAACCGTTTCTAATAATAATATCCAAAGAAGAATAAGTGACATGGCAAAAGATATGGTATCCATCCACTAGACCCGTATAGCCGGTACAGGTTAAGGAATTTTGGAATGGATATCATGAATGAATGAGTGATATACATTAAGCCAGTTGGCTGTAGTACAATAAACTATTAATATGGGAACGCAAAACACTGCGAGTTATATATGGTTCTTGCAGAGACAGTGTGACAAATGAATGGAGGAGCAGATACAACAATGAACTAAAGAATCTCTTAGGGCAAAGAAAGAAACATCGTGAGATACATAAAAGTTAATAGACTAGGATGGACAGGCCACGTGGTACTGAGTGATGACGACAGACTGATTAGTAATGTGTTTGGAAAAGACCAGACGATAGAAAATCGAGAGAACAGCTTAGAAAAAGGTGGAAAGATGCAGCCAGAGAAGACCTGGAGAAGATGGAAGTGATACCATGGGAAATAGGAAATTAATACAGGGTCGTGCGTTGGGGGCAGTCCGTAAAAATGATTATGACAAGGAAAGTTAAGTACATGAAGAACAGTATTAACAGCGTGTTGTATTGCAAAAATCTGACGATTTCAGCGGGGCGCAAGGAAATGGGAGTCACAAAGTTTCACAAAAAAAGAAATGAATATTTCGCGAGATAAACATCAGATCTAAACACTGAAAAATACTCTTTTTTTCAAATTTATTTTTTTTTTCAAAAATCTATCGAATCAAATGCCTTTTGATATTCAACGAACAATATAATCATAGGTACTTGAAATTCTCTAGACTTTTCAGTGAGTTATGTCAGGTTCAGGATTTGTTCCCGTGTACTTTTACCCTTTACAAACCCAGCTTGTTCCTGAGGTATTTGGTAAGTAGATAGGTTTTTAATTGGTTTTTGATGATATGTAACAAGATTTTACTAGCATATGTTATTAGTGACAGTGTGCGGTAGTTTTCACATCTGGTAGTAGTTCCTTTTTTGTGTAGCGGGATATAAATTGAGGTACACCAATCAGATGGTCATTTTTCTGAATTTCAGACAGCGACACAGATAGAATGGATGATATGTAGTCCTTTGTCACCTTAGTCCTGTCGCCAGGGGGGTACAACGGCCTTCTGTATTCAGATGGACTTACCCAAGTTTTTATTATGTATTTTGACCCGTAGAATACGAATTTTTTGGGTAACAGTTGATCCGGATGTCGATAAGATTGTTATAAACAAAGAAGTTGAGGAATTACATAACAGCGACTTCTCGCAAAACAAAACATGTTTTTGTATTTTTTGGGCCATTCTAACCAAAAAATGTTCCTACAAGTTTTTTCGTAGGATGCAGAGATTTCGAGATAAACGCGGCTGAACTTTCAAAAAATCGAAAAATTGCAATTTTTGAACCCGAATAACTTTTGATTAAAAAATAAAATGGCAATTCTGCTTACCGCATTTGAAAGTTCAAGTCAAATTATATCGGTTTCGAATATATACATTGCTAAAAATTTATATGTTGATTGCTAAAAAAAGCTATAAACACATAGTGTTTCCCGTGCCTAATACATGCGTTTACATGCATGCTACGTAGAAATGGCCTCGCTTGAACTTGTACCTACTCTACCTACTCGTTCGATTTTAAATGAGAAATCATTGAAAACATCACTCCAGCACTAGGTGTTTACACTTTTGTTTAACAATAAAATAATAAATTTTTAGCAATGCAAATAACTAAAACCGATATACTTTGACTTGAACTTTCAAATGCGGTAAGCAGAATTGCTATTTTATTTTTTAATCAAAAGTTATTCGAGTACAAAAATTGCAATTTTTCGATTTTTTGAAAGTTCCACCGCGTTTATCTCGAAAACTATGCATCCTACGAAAAAATTTGTAGGAACACTTTTTGGTTAGAATGGCCCATAAAATACAAAAACATGTTTTGTTTTGCGAGAAATCGCTGTTATGTAGTTCCTCAACTTCTTTGTTTATAACAATCTTATCGACATCCGGATCAACTGTTACCCAAAAAATTCGTGTTCTACGGGTCAAAATACATAAAAAAAACTTGGGTAAGTCCATCTGAATACAGGAGGCCGTTGTACCCCCCCTGGCGACAGGACTACCTAGTAACTGTAGTATTTCACCTGTTATTAAATCAAAGCCTGGGGATTTATTTCTCTTTAGCGATTTAATTGCATCTTTGACTTCAGCGAGTAAGACAGTAGGTTCTTTAGGGTAGTCATACAGCCACTGATTTTCTGCTGGTACCTCGTTATTTTTATATAGTTCGTCACAATAGTTTCGCCATGTTTCCAATATTTCGTCAGTTTCGGTCTTTAGATTACCTTCCTTATCTATTACAGCCCATGTTTGAGATTTAAATTCTCTGGTAAGGAGTTTGATCTTCTGAAATAAATCCCTCGGTTCATTTCGACAGCCATGTTCCTCTGTCTCTCTGCATATTTGAGAGATGTAATCAGCTTTGTCTTTGCGGCACTCTTTGATATCGCCCTGTATTATCGCATATCCATGGCTTACGTCCCGTGGAAACCGCTGCCTCACAGTCTTTTGCAGCCTCGATTACCGTATCTCGTATCTTGGAGATAGATCCAAATGCTCTGGGGTCACTATCTACTTGGTCTTAAAGAAAGAGCTTCTTCTAGGTTTTGTTGAAAGTCATTTATTTTTTATGGATTTAGAGACATGCCTTTTCTTAGGGGTCTTCTTTTGGGGACTTTAAAACGAAGTCGAACGTTCAATACCAGGAGTTGATGATCGCTTCCACAGTCTGCGCCAGGATATGTTTTACAGTTGATGGCCGACGACTTCCATCTTGATCTTATTAGGATGTAGGTAGTCTTATGGGATGAGTTTTACTTATATGTAAGTATATTATAGTCTCTCTATTAGGATGAGTTTTACTTATAGGTAAGTATATTTTACGTAAAAAATTTTCGAATTCTAATGCGCGTATACCTATAAAGTTTTAGAAGGATTTTTGAAGTTATACTTCTTTAGGCGCGATTGAGATTGAGGGTGAATTTATATTGATCTGCGCGCATGCGCACACAAACAGTTTGGTATTAGTCTTTATACGGACTCTGATTGGGTGTTGAAATGATCTGTCAATAATTGTTCAATATGGAGATTATCGGTAAACAAAAATGTTGTATAATATATTAGTTTTTATTGTTGTGAGGACAGAAATAAAATCAAATTTATAATTATAGTGACTTTTAAAATAGTTTTGAAAAGCCACAGGTACGTAATTCTAAATGTTTCAGTTGTATTCCAATAAAAAATTATCTTCATACCTATTTGGAAAATGTAAAAAAAATGTACTTACCTAGTACTTGCTATGCTATACCCCTAGTAGGCAATGCTTTAATTTACATAATCTGATTACGAACAAACTTTCTACAAATTTTCATCCAATGTATCGTTTTCTTACTCTATATATTGTTGTATTTTAATTCGACAAAAATCAAACTAATAAAAATTCATATAAACAAAATGTGAAAAAGTTGTTCAGTTTGTGTATATTCCCACATGACGTATACGCGAAGGTGGTGCAGTTTGAAATCGCTTCGACTCTCGTACGGCGGGATACACGGGAAGTAAGTTCAAGCCCAATGCAAGTAATATCATTTTTTTATTTTTTTATAGATTTTATGATTGTAAGTATATTATTATATAATTTTTTTCAGAAAATACGTATTTAATTAAAATGTTTGGCAACAATTATTGTTCAGAAATCATTTGTGGCATTTTTCAATGTGTTTGTGTGTGTTTTATTATTTGATTTTTTTAATTTTTGGTATTGTTTTAATAAAAAATTTTGGAAAGTAGTAGAGAAACTGTTTAAAGTATATTGATTTCGTTGAAATCATATAATAGAAGTATAACTTCTTACGTGCGTACAAAGTACACACATTCTTTTTTTTAATCTAAAAATATTATCGATAGTGTAAAAAAATGGGAATAGTTCATTTAACGAAAAATAAAGTGAAACCTGCTAAGAAAAACTCCATTAAAAACCGTGCCAAAATTATGCGAAAATCGAAATTAGTACCACCACAAATTTTAATAATGTAAATAGGTACCTATAAGAAGTAATCTGCTGTTGTCATAAATAAAAAAAGTTTGAAAATTTGTTTCCCATGAAAATGAAACTCGCAATAAATCTATATTTAGGTACAGAAATCCTGACTCCAGTACAAATGTTACTTTTTTCAGGTACATAGTTATATGTATGTATATTCATTGTCAACAATATTCTCGAACTTGCTTCAATCTGTGGTTTATTTCTTACGACTAAACTAGGTACAGTGGAACCCCGATAAGTCGGCCTCCTAGAACCCGGAAGCCCGGCTAACCCGGACCGATTTTCATCAGACAAAATAAACATTTTTCTTTTTGACTGAGTTTTTTACCAAGAAATACACAATACTGTATACAACTCTACTTAATTTAGATGTACTGTGCATTTTGCACATCGCACCTCCGTTTAAAGAGTGTCATAACTCAAAAAAATTTTAAAATCGGTTTTATTGCACCAACAGTTTAATAAAACTATAAACTCATATCTCACAAAGTATCACGTCTACAGGTCAAGTATTTATCGATAGATGACACCAGTGTCATTATAGACCAGTAAGGATTTGCGAAAAAACGTCTATTTTTGGTTGTGAGAGGTGGCATTCGGATTTTTGCAGATAAAGTTAGGTGACACCTTCAGTAATAATAATTGACTTATGCTCCTTCTCAAATATGCCCGGAACATTAATAAAAAAATTTAACCAAAAATGAATAACCATTTTCAATTTCGTTGCAAAACGAAAACACAGCCGAACCATATTCTAGTTCAATCAGAAAGTGCTGCAAGCACCCCTACCGGTTTCGAAACTTAGTAGTCTCTCATCAGGAGGCACATATGCTGCTCTCCCCGATCCAACCAAAACAAACCCCAGCGTGCAGTCCCGGATTGCAACGAACGAAATGGCACAGATGCCCTAGAGGCAACTGCTAGCAAAAAGACTAAGTTTTCATTCTCGTTGGAACTTTACCGCGCTGAGCAGATGGGACGTGAATTGTAAATTGTAGAATTCCCTCATCTTCCTTAGTCTCAGCATCCGTATGGCTTGCAAATTGTAGAAGCCTCGGAGGTGTAACCAGAGAAGGTTCCCATTGTTTTCATTCTGGTGGGATGTAGAATAGCATTATGTTGTTTTATATGCCATTAGAATGAAAACTTAGTCTTTTTGCTAGCAGTTGCCGCTAGGGCATCTATGCCATTTCGTTCTTTGCAATCCGGGACTGCACGCTGGGGTTTGTTTTGGTTGGATCGGGGAGAGCAGCATATGTGCCTCCTGATGAGAGACTAATAAGTTTCGAAACCGGTAGGGGTGCTTGCAGCACTCTCTGATTGGACTAGAATATGGTTCGGCTGTGTTTTCGTTTTGCAACGAAATTGAAAATGGTTATTCATTTTTGATTTACATTTACTCTGTGTGGAGTATGAAGGGAACCATTCTCGTTGGAACTTTACCGCGCTGAGCAGATGGGACGTGAATTGTAAATTGTAGAATTCCCTCATCTTCCTTAGTCTCAGCATCCGTATGGCTTGCAAATTGTAGAAGCCTCGGAGGTGTAACCAGAGAAGGTTCCCATTGTTTTCATTCTGGTGGGATGTAGAATAGCATTATGTTGTTTTATATCCCATTAGAATGAAAACTTAGTCTTTTTGCTAGCAGTTGCTGCTAGGGCATCTATGCCATTTCGTTCGTTGCAATCCGGGACTGCACGCTGGGGTTTGTTTTGGTTGGATCGGGGAGAGCAGCATATGTGCCTCCTGATGAGAGACTAATAAGTTTCGAAACCGGTAGGGGTGCTTGCAGCACTCTCTGATTGGACTAGAATATGGTTCGGCTGTGTTTTCGTTGTGCAACGAAATTGAAAATGGATATTCATTTTTTATTTACATTTACTCTGTGTGGAGTATGAAGGGAACCATTCTCGTTGGAACTTTACCGCGCTGAGCAGATGGGACGTGAATTGTAAATTGTAGAATTCCCTCATCTTCCTTAGTCTCAGCATCCGCATGGCTTGCAAATTGTAGAAGCCTCGGAGGTGTAACCAGAGAAGGTTCCCATTGTTTTCATTCTGGTGGGATGTAGAATAGCATTATGTTGTTTTATATGCCATTAGAATGAAAACTTAGTCTTTTTGCTAGCAGTTGCTGCTAGGGCATCTATGCCATTTCGTTCGTTGCAATCCGGGACTGCACGCTGGGGTTTGTTTTGGTTGGATCGGGGAGAGCAGCATATGTGCCTCCTGATGAGAGACTAATAAGTTTCGAAACCGGTAGGGGTGCTTGCAGCACTCTCTGATTGGACTAGAATATGGTTCGGCTGTGTTTTCGTTTTGCAACGAAATTGAAAATGGTTATTCATTTTTGATTTACATTTACTCTGTGTGGAGTATGAAGGGAACCATTCTCGTTGGAACTTTACCGCGCTGAGCAGATGGGACGTGAATTGTAAATTGTAGAATTCCCTCATCTTCCTTAGTCTCAGCATCCGTATGGCTTGCAAATTGTAGAAGCCTCGGAGGTGTAACCAGAGAAGGTTCCCATTGTTTTCATTCTGGTGGGATGTAGAATAGCATTATGTTGTTTTATATCCCATTAGAATGAAAACTTAGTCTTTTTGCTAGCAGTTGCTGCTAGGGCATCTATGCCATTTCGTTCGTTGCAATCCGGGACTGCACGCTGGGGTTTGTTTTGGTTGGATCGGGGAGAGCAGCATATGTGCCTCCTGATGAGAGACTAATAAGTTTCGAAACCGGTAGGGGTGCTTGCAGCACTCTCTGATTGGACTAGAATATGGTTCGGCTGTGTTTTCGTTGTGCAACGAAATTGAAAATGGATATTCATTTTTTATTTACATTTACTCTGTGTGGAGTATGAAGGGAACCATTCTCGTTGGAACTTTACCGCACTGAGCAGATGGGACGTGAATTGTAAATTGTAGAATTCCCTCATCTTCCTTAGTCTCAGCATCCGTATGGCTTGCAAATTGTAGAAGCCTCGGAGGTGTAACCAGAGAAGGTTCCCATTGTTTTCATTCTCGTGGGATGTAGAATAGCATTATGTTGTTTTATATGCCATTAGAATGAAAACTTAGTCTTTTTAAAAAAATTATAATATTTAAAAATTTCGAAAAACATCGATTTTTTTCTGCTTTCTTTGCTTATAACTTTAAAACGATTCGTTTTGGAACAAAGTCGTACAGAAATAAAATAAAGATACTTGAAATTTGTATGATATACGGCTGGTAAAAAATGTCTTAAGGTATTACCTTTTCTGCAATATAGCAATAAATACAAAATAAGAGGGCAAAATAAGTCTGTTGTTATTCAATATTTTTTAACCACTTGGTGGCACTTAGAACCTTAGTAATTCGCTTAGGAAATTCTTTGTCTTCTTCTTAACGTGCCCTATCAAGTCCCCTTGACGTTGGCGATTAACATGGCGAAACTGTCTCTGTCTCGAGCTATTCTAAATAGGTGTTCTGCTTTCTTTATTCCTGTCCACCCCCGGATATTCTTCAACCAAGAGGCCTGCTTTCTACCAATTCCTCTGCGTCCTTCGATTTTACCCATAAGTTGAAGAATATTATACAGGTCTCCCCTTTACTACGTGTTCAAAATAGGCCATCTTTCTATATTTGATGTTATCAAGTAGCTCGCGGGTAGCATTTGCTCTCTTAAGGACTGCCACATTTGTCAGCATAGCCGTCCATAGTATTTTCAGAATACGTCTGTGCAGCCACATTTCAAAGGCCTCCAAACGGTTAATGGTGGATATTTTTAATGTCCATGCTTCGACACCATACAAGAGGACTGACCAAATGTAGCATTTAATCATGCGCTTTCGAAGTTGAAGTTGCAAGGTATCATTACAGAAGAATGACCTCATTTTTAAAAATGTCGTGCGGGCTATCTCGATTCTACATTTTATCTCTTTATCTGGATCTAGTTGTTCAGTAATATGACAACCAAGATGTTTAAAACTGGGTACTCTTTGAATTATATGACCATCAACATATAAACGTGAATCCTGATGGGCTAAACGGCTAAATACCGTGTATTTTGTTTTTGAACAGTTTATATTTAGGCCAAACTCTCTTCCCACTGTGTCAATGGCATTTACAAGGTGTTGCAATCTATTCATATCATCACTTAAAATAACTGTATCGTCTGCATATCTGATTGTATTTATCAGAATTCCATTAACCTTCACACCCCATTCCAAATTATGCAGCGCTTCCTTAAATATTCTATCTGAATACAAATTGAACAACAGTGGGGACAATATACAACCCTGTCTGACACCTCTTTGTATTTTGCATATTTCTGTTGATTTTCCATTTATGCAAGCTGTCGCTGTTTGACGCCAGTATAATTTTTCTATGATTCGCACATCTTGACTATCAACTCCTTTATCCTTTAATAATTGAATTAATTTGTGATGTTGTACTCGATCAAAGGCCTTCTCATAGTCAATAAATACAGCAAAGACGTCTTTCATTTGATCTCGGCATTTCTGCAATAACACATTTAGTGCAAAGAGTGCGTCCCCGGTTCCCAGTCCATTTCTGAAGCCAAATTGTGTTTCATCCTGGTCTTCTTCACATTTATCTCTGATTCTACTGTGGATGATACGTAGAAAGATTTTCAAGGTGTGGCTCATAAGGCTTATCATTCTATAGTCGCTACAATTTTTCGGACGTTGTTTTTTTGGTAGGGTTATGACTTCGGACTTTAACCAATCTTCAGGGATATCACCAATCGAATAAACATCATTGAAAAGTTTGACTAGTATTCCAATGTTTTCCTCATTTATGAGCTTTAACATTTCTGTAGGTATGTTGTCGGGACCAACGGCTTTCCTGTTTTTTGCCAATTTTATAGCATGTTGTATTTCTGATTTTAGTATTTCTGGTCCTTCACCTTCATCTAAAGTGTCCAGTTCTTCGGATCTATCATCATTATACAGTTCATTTATATAATTATACCAGGTAGTTCGAATTTCGTGTTCGTCTATTATCATTTTTCCCGACGAATCGGTTATAGTATGTGGAGTTTTCTTATAATAAAGACCAGCTACTTCTCTAACTTTTTTAAACATATTAAACGTATCATGTTTTTCATTCAACTTTTCTAATTCCTTGCATTTATCCTCCATCCATTTTTCTTTAGCTACCTTTATTTTTTGTTTAATTAGTTTCTGTTTTTCTTTGTATTCTGTTTTGTTATCTTTCAGTTTTTTTCTCTGCTCCATCAATTCCAGGATTTCATCAGTCATCCATTGTTGTTTTTTGTGCCTCTGCATCGTTGTTTTATATTTTTCCATTACTTTCCATGTAAGATCTTTAAACGTGTTCCATATTTCTGTATTGTTTTCATTTGTTGAATTCTTTAGCTGATTATTCAGGTCATTTTCTATTAGCGTTTTGTTGGATGCTGATATATGTAATTTTGGTGTTTTGGGGCTTTCTTTTTTGAGCTTCACTTGGATGTCAGCTATTAGAGGGTTATGGTCTGAACCGATATCTACACCAGGATTCTGGACCAAATTCTTTGTATTATATTTAAATCGTTTACCAAATTTCATTAAAATCGACCTAATAAATTTTGCATAATAAATTTACAATCTAAATGTTTTTAAAAAAGTTCAAATTTTTTAAAATCTTTCTGAACAAAAAGTAGACCATTTAGAAGTTGGCTAATTTTTTTACATATAAAGAGGTGCTCTACCTATCTAATACACTTTACAGAATTAAAATCGGATTATTTAAGGGGCCCCAGCAATGTTTTAAATTTATAAACAATTTTTTGGCTTATAAACAAATAGCTTTGTTTAATAATAAAAAAAATAATTTTTAGCAATGCAAATAATTAAAACCTGTATAATTTGACTTAAACTTTCAAATGCTGTCAGCAGAATTGCTATTTAATTTTTTAATCAAACGTTATTCGCGTTCAAAAATTGCAATTTCTCGATTTTTTGAAAGTCCCACCGCGTTTATCTCGAAAACTATGCATCCTACGAAAAAACTTGTAAAAACATTTTTTGCTTAGAATTACCCAAGAAATACAAAAAATTATTTTATTTTGCGAAAAATCGATGTTATGTAATTCCTCAAGTTCTTTGTTTATAACAATCTTATCGACATCCGGATCAACTGTTACCCAAAAAATTCGTGTTCTACGGGTCAAAATACATAAAAAAAAACTTGAGTAAGTCCATCTAAATAAAGGAGCCCGTAGCACCCCCTCCTGGTCACAGCACTAATTTGTTTATAAGCCAAAAAATTGTTTATAAATTAAAACATTGTTGAGGCTGCTTAAATAATCCGATTTCAATTATATAAAGTGCATTAGATAGGTGGAGTACTTCTTTATATGTAAAAAAAAAATTGACAAATCTTTGTATGTTCTAATTTGTGTTGTGCAAGGTTTTACAAAAATTTTAATTTTTTAAAAAAAGTTTAGATTGCAAAATTATTATGCAAAATCTAGTAAGTCAATTTTAATTAAATTTGGTGTACGGTTTTAGCATATTACAAAAATTTTCTAAGCAAATTAGGAAGGTTCTAAGTGTAACCTAAGTGATGGAAAATCATTGAATAAGGACAGGCTTGTTTTGCCCTCTTATTTTATATTTATTGCTATTTTGAAGCAAGGGTGATAAATTAAGACATTTTTAACCAATCGTATCTGATAGAAAATTTAATTATTTTTGTTTTATTCTTATAGAACTTTGTTCTAAAATGAATAGTTTTTAAGTTATAAGCAAAAAAATTAGAAAAAAAAACGAAATTTTTTGAAATTTTTGAATATTTTATTTTTTATTAATGTTCCGGGCATATTTGAGAAGGAGCATAAATCAATTATTATTAACGAAGTTATCAACTAACTTTATCCGCAAAATGAATGCCACCTCTCACATCCACCTAAAAACAGATCCTTACTCTTCTATTATCCGATTAGCAAAATGCAACGACGCACCGAACACAAACAGTGTCACATATCGACTTGTGCAAAGCATTTATCCATCTAAGATGTGTATAAAACATCGTTTGTCGAGTTAAGACAGTATATGTGATTACCATATTTAAAACATTCTGCGTATGTGCTCAAGAAAAGTGACACATTTATCACTTATTTATCTTTTTTTTGTAGTATTTTGTGTTTAATGTTGTTACTTTTATTCAAAGTTACATCATTAAAAAGTATAAGTCTGTTAACCAGATAATAATAATGATATTATATTCTGTACTGCAAGTGTCACTTTTGATAAATAATATTTCGTAAATTTGTCGTTATTTTATCGATATAGTGTCACAACTCAAAAAAATTATTTTAATATTTTTAATATACTTAATACGCTATTTTATAGAGCTTCAAAAACCATTGCAACTGACTAAAATAGTTATTATTCTAATTTTAATAGTTTTTTAGATAAACTTGTCTGAAAATGTTGAAGAAGAAACTTTAAACGTCGTTTACCTACTCGAAACTTTTTTACATATAAAGAAGCACTCCACCTATCTAATTCACTTTACATAATTGAAATCGGATTGTTTAAGCAGCCTCAGCAATGTTTTAAAGTTATCAACAATTTTTTGGCTTATAAACAAATTAGTCCTGCGGCCAGGAGGGGGTGCTACGGGCTTCTTTATTTAGATGGACTTACCCAAGATTTTTATGTATTTTTTGACCCAAGATTGTTATAAACAAAGAACTTGAGGAATTACATAACATCGATTTTTCGCAAAATAAAACATGTTTTTGTATTTCTTGGGTAATTCTAAGCAAAAAATGTTATTACAAGTTTTTTCGTAGGATGTATAGTTTTCGAGATAAACGCAGTGGAACTTTCAAAAATTCGAAAAATTGCAATTTTTGAACGCGAATAAGTTTTGATTAAAAAATAAAATAGCAATTCTGCTGACAGCATTTGAAAGTTTAAGTCAAATTATACCGGTTTTAATTATTTGCATTGCTAAAAATTAATTTTTTTATTATTAAACAAAGCTATTTATTTATAAGCCATAAAATTGTTTAAAAGTTTAAAACATTGCTGAGGCCCCTTAAATAATCCGATTTTAATTCTGTAAAGTGTATTAGATAGGTAGAGCACCTCTTTATATGTAAAAAAATTAGACAACTTCTAAATGGTCTACTTTTTGTTCAGAAAGATTTTAATAAATTTGAACTTTTTTAAAAACATTTAGATTGCAAATTTATTATGCAAAATATATTAGGTTGATTTTAATGAAATTTGGTACTCGGTTTAAGTATGTTACATAGAATTTCCTAAGTGAATTACTAAGGTTCTAGGTGCCACCAAAGTGGTTAAAAACATTGAATAACAACAGGCGTATTTTGCCCCCTTATTTTGTATTTATTGCTAAGTATATTGCAAAAAAGGTAATACGTTAAGACATTTTTGACCAGTCGTATATTTTACAAAATTTAATTATCTTTATTTTATTTCTGTACGACTTTGTTCCAAAACGATTCGTTTTAGAGTTATAAGCAAAGAAAGCAGAAAAAAATCTACATTTTTCGAAATTTTTAAATATTTTAATTTTTTTATTAATGTTCCGGGCATATTTGAGAAGGAGCATAAGTTAATTATTATTACTGAAGGTGTCACCTAACTTTATCTGCAAAAATCCGAATGCCACCTTTCACATCCAAAAATAGACGTTTTTTCACAGATCCTTACTGGTCTATATGTATTTTATAAATTTTTACCATATTCTCGCAGAACTTTCGTAAAAGGGTATGATCTACTATCTCCCGAAATTATAATGGTGACGCGCTACTGTGGTCTCTTAATACATTAATGTTATCATATATACATCTATTCTAAATATAAATTAATTTATGTAATTTTCTATACCTTTACCAAACTTCTTCGGTTGGTTTGTAATATGAGTTTAATAATTGTAGGTTATTAATGGGAGAAAGTCAATAATTCAGGAAAGTATTTTGGGCGATTATATCCGGCGCTCATTAACACTTCGCCGATTGCTATTATTTAACACTGCATTATTGCGAAATTGTTACTCGTACATTTTTTATCCGGAAATGAATCTTCTGGCCTATAATCAGTTTCTAGCTATATGTAGTATTGGTCAAAATTAAAAATTAGAAGAGACAGTCTCTTGAGGAATAAAATTTAGAACTTGGTTGGAATAGGGAGTATTTCTAATGTTCATTATTTATTTATTTAGCTTATGGCTGCATCACAGTTGAGATTTTGTGTATCTTCTTCTTGATGTGCATATCCGTGACGAATGTTGGCGATCATCATGGCAATCTTCACTGTATCTGCAGCAACGCGGAAAAACTGCACAGATGCTGTATTGAACCAGGTTCTGAGGTTCTTTAACCAAGATGTTCTTCTTCTTCCTGGACCTCGCTTTCCAAACATTTCTCCTTGCAGGATGGCTTGTAGGAGGGCATATCTGGATTCATTACGCATGAAGTGTCCAAAGTATTCCAACTATCGAGATTTTATGGTGGTTAGTACTTCTCGGTTCTTCCCCACTCTTCTAAGGACCTCCTCATTTGTGACCCGATCAGTTCATGGGATTTTAAGAATTCTCTGATATAGCCACCTCTCAAATGCTTCCAAGTTTCGACAAATATCTTCGTTCAAGGTCCATGATTCAACATCAGAAAAAAGAACAGAGAAGACGTAGCATCTCAGCATTCTTACTTTTATACCAAGAGAAAGGTTGTGGCTCTTGAAAAAGGCCCCCATACGGTTTAAGATTGATCTAGCTATTCCGATGCGCGCTCTTATCTCTTGGTTGTTGGTCCGTTCTTCATTTATTATGCTGCCGAGGTAGTTGTAGTGCCCCACTCTTTCTACAGGGGTTTAGTTGATATAGAGTTGACCTTCTGTTATCTTTTTCTTGCTGACGATCATAAGCTTTGTCTTCTTTACGTTTATATTGAGTCCATATTGTAATACGTGATTTTGTTCATGAGGACTTGTAGGTCTTCTAGGTTGTCCGCAAATACTATGGTGGCATCTGTGTACCTGATGTTATTTAGCCGGTACCCGTTTCCGGTACCTTTTTCAGTTTCGTGCAAAGCTTCGATAAATATTCTTTCAGAGTAAAGATTGAAAATTAGGGCGGACAAAATGCATCCTTGCCCCACTCCACGCATGATTTTCACATATTCGGTGTAGTCACCGTCAACTCTGATGTTTGCAGTCTGATTCCAGTAAAGGTTTCTAATTATTTTCAGATCTTGGTTGTTAATTCCTGCTTCTTTTAGTATTTGCATCATCTTGGAGTATTGTACTCGATAAAACGCCTTTTTGTAATCAACCAGACATGCGTATAAGTCGCAATTGACGTCTCTGCATCTCTGGAATAAGACTTGTATTGAAAACAAAACCTCTCTCGTACCAACAGCATTTATGAACCCGAACTGGTTGTAATCCAGGGCGCATCTGTTTTGAGATGGACGTTGAGAGGTGACTCAAATTTTTTTGCAGAAATTGCTTGAAAATAACTCAAATAATAATATTTAAGTTATCCTCCACTCAAAATGGTCCGGAACATAGTTTAAATAATTAAAACGTCAAAATATGAAGGAAAAATTCGATTTTTTATTGGTTTTTTGATTATAACTTTAAAACTATTCATTTTTGAGAAAAGTTTAAAAAATAGTCACCCTTGTTGCAAAATAGCAATAATTGCGAAAAAAAAACATACAAAAACAAGTATTGGCATTTTACGTTTTTCAACCATTTATGCTAAACTTAGGACCTTCATATTTTACCCAGAAAAACTTTATGATATAGTTAAACAACACTATAAATTTCATTAAGATCGGTTTAACAGATTTTGCAAAATAAATTTTGAAATCCAGCTTTCGCAAAAAAAATTCATTTTTTTTAAACGTTGCAGTACTGAAAATAAACCAGATAGCAAGTTGATTTTTTTTTCTTATAGAAGTGTACTGTACCTTTCATTTTCAATTTGCAAAATTAAAATCGATTAATTACCATGGCGTCAGGAAATTTTTTAAATAAACTTTAATTTTTGGTGCTACGCGCAGGTGTTCGATTCATTCAAGTTAATTTCCACCAAAATTTCTTCCAATCTTTTATTTATCTAATATATTATTTTCTGACTCTATACTTTGTTCTATTTTAATATTTTAATTACACAACAATCAAACTAATCTTATTATTGTTTGTGAAATATTGTTTAAACAATTGCATATGTATAAAAATAATAAACTTTTATTCTCTAAGTTAAAATATATGAACAAAGAAAGCTTTTGCTAAAAAAAGTGTTATTTCAAAGGATAGAGTATGTGTTTTTATTTTGCAATAAACAAATTTATTTATTTATATCGAAATGTAATAAAAATTAAAATGTATCAATCATTGGGTGCGTTCGGACGACCACAGCGGCTGGACAGCTGAGCCAGCAGTAGCTGTCAGACGTCACCGCTGGAAGTCAGTCGCTGAGAGATTTACTAAGCTTTCCCTATCACGGCTGGATACAACCACTCAGCCGATTTCTGCTGACAGCCAGCCGCTATGGTCGTCCGAACGCACCCATTATAAAGGTCATTGGAATGCCCAATCAGAGCAAACTATCCGCTGTCCTACGCGTAGCACCAATAATTAATGTTTACTTAAAAAAATTCCTGACGCCGTGGTAGTTAATTGATTTTAATTTTGCAAATTGCAAATGAAATGTACAGTACACTTCTATTAGCAAAAAAAAATTCCAACTTGCTATCTGCTTTATTTTTAGTTCTGTAAAATTTTGAAAAAATGAATTTTTTTTGCGAAAGCTGGATTGCAAAATTTATTTTGCAAAATCTATTCAACCGATCTTAATGAAATTTACGGTATTGTTTTACTGTATCACCATGTTTTTCTGGGTGAAATATGAAGGTCCCAAGTGTAGCATAAATGGTTGAAAAACGTAAAATGCTAATACTTGTTTTTGTATGGATTTTTCGCAATTATTGCTATTTTGCAACAAGGGTGACTATTTTCTAAATTTGTAACTAATTCTATATTATAGGAAATTTAATTACGCAACTTTTACGTTGAGACAACTTTTCTCGCAAATGAATACTTTTAAAGTTATAATCAAAAAACGAAGAAAAAATCGCATTTTCCTTCATTTTTTGATATTTTGATTATTTAAACAATGTTCCGGACTTTTTGAGAGGGAGGATAACTCAAATATTATTACTTGAGTTATTTTCAAGCAATTTCTGCAAAAAAATTTGAGTCACCTCTCAACGTCCAAATGTACTAATATTTTTACAGATGCGCCCTGGTCTATTGGGCGAAATTTGACTTTCACCAGTGGTGGAGCGTCCTTGGGGGCCAGAGGGGCCGGGCCCCACCAAAAAATATGTAATAAGTATAATATGTCGAATTTTAGTTACGATTCTATTATAAAATATTTTATATAAATATGCATTAAATAATTTATTTGTTCATGCATATCGTTTTTCTCGTGATATAAAAATAATATATTGCACAATCACGCACCGTACTTCGATGGGCCCGTTTACCCTGGCCCTTGCTCCAAACAGTATTATTTCTTTGACTAGTCGTTGCTGTCAAGTAGGTACCGGCTGTATTGCATTGCATGTTCTTCTGCTGTCGTTGTCGTCAATAATCCTAGGCAGGCCGTATAAGATGTTTAGGAGCCCGTTTTGTGTGGCCCTTCTGTGTAGTTAATGCGCTGTTTCGGTGTGATAACGTTAATTTAAAATTAACAAAGTAGACTATTTATTACAAAGTCCTTTTTATACGTTAGGGATAAAGGAAAAGAATGAAATTAAACGATTAGGTGTAATAAATAAATAAAAGATTAAGTAATAAATAAAGTCATTCGTTCTTCTTTTGGACTTTAATTCGTCCAATTTTGAACCTAGGCTTCCCCCAGTTTCCTCCACTCGTTTCTGTTTAGTGCTTTCTGTTTCCAGTGCGTTCCTTCTATCTTTTTAATGTCATCCCCCCTCTCATCTGGGGTCGTCCCCTTGCTCTCTTTCCTGCCCAGGGTCTCCATTGTTGTATCTTGATATTCCACCTATTGTCCGTTTATCTGGCGTTATGACCTGCGAAGCTCCATTTTAGCCTGGCTATGTGTTGTCCTGCGTCTTTGACTTTTGTTTTATTTCTTACCCAGTTGTTTTGATTTGTGTCTGTTAATTTTACTAACATTGCCCTCTCCATAGCTCTTTTTGTTTTCATTATTTTATCAATGTTTGCTTTGGCAAGATCCATGTTTGGTATGCCTATGTAAAAATTAGGAGTATGCACTGGTCAAACACTCTTGTTTTTAAGTATTCTTGTAATTCGAACAACAACTAAGTCATTAATATGGAGCAAAGCTTTTATAGCTATCCATAAAGTCAGGTGGCTTAACCACATAAAGTAATAAGAGAATATCCCATTACTTAGGACATCCAAACTGAGTTATTTGCGAATAACCGTCGAAAAACGTGGTTATTTTGTTGAAAAATGAACATATTCACTCGCAAATAACTCTAAAAGTATTGACTTAGTGGAAAAACTTTATAGAACAAAAGTTGCTTAAAATTAGTCATTTTATCTATTTCCGGACTTATTTTGGACTTTTTTTTACCCAACCCAGATCAAAAGCACACATCGGCACAATGTCACTTTTTTCCTTTGATTTGTTAGCTATGTGTATGCCTAATTTCATGTCAATCCAAGCAGTTCTTTAAAATTTAGAGGTTTTGCAATATTTTACCGCTAGCGAACGTACTATTTTAGCATATTTTCTAGATCAATATGCGAGACATTGAACGCGTCATGAATTTATAAATAAAGTCTATAAAACTTCCAAAGTAGTATTTTCCAAAAGTTTTACTCGTTTAGAAAGCAAAATTATTTTGATCACGTGTAGGTCATGCCATTATACAAACAACACTAAATGTTTGCTTTTATTTTTTGCAAAAAAACACATTAAGGAATTTCATTAAAAGTCCAAAAACCTTTAAATTTTTGTATTTCGAGCCCATTAATTAAAATAACAATAACTGGAATAATTCACAATCTTAATAGCTTGAATAAATACAATGGATCATAAAAGGGTTTAGACAATAATATTATAAGCATGCAATGACATTTTATATTTAATGTCATTGCATTATTGTAATATACTCTGGGCTAATTAGCGAAATACAAGCAAAAGTTATTTACCAGCAATTTTATTACTGAATATATACATATACTGGACTATACTGGAATCGAATCTTATGATTGTATATTATATTAATAATATATTAGGTATGTAAAGTCCGCAGATAGTGTGCTACTTTTTTTATAAACAAAATGGCGCCCGAAAATCGTGTTTTTTCAATTTTTGCTCTATAACTCTAAAGATTTTAACTTTACATCAAAAACACTCAAATAAAAATTCACCATAATTAAATTCTGCATAGAGACGTGTTTTTCCCGATTTACTTCGACGAAAACTTCCCCGTAAAATGCGGATTTTTCCAACAAAATCTTTAATTTTCAACTAAAATTTTAGAAATGTAATTGTTTATCAATAATTAAATAACTTGGTAATATAAAAGCTCTTTTCGTATAGATTATAATTCCAGAAGCCGATGGAAATTGAATGAACAGTTTAGCAACAAGTGAATTGGTCATTAGAAATTTACGGTTGCTATAATAACCACAATAATTATGATACATAAGAATAACTATGATTTTTGCGGCCTCAGGAATATTTTAAAATTATAAACAATTTTTTGGCTTATAAACAAATAGAATATCTCGGGAAATATTAAATTAAATTAAATAATGAAAACGGTGTTGGAAAAAATGCGACAGGACGCTCCTTTTAAAAGAAAAAACGTTTAATTGTGATGAGTGGTTTATGTGATACAACCGGTCAAGTTACAATGTTTATTCAAATTTTGGCATAACGTTATAAAATGAGTAATTGCATTATGAAATTTCTCTTTGGTCTCATCAATATATTTTTTATATATCTCGTATAAAATATTAATTCACATCTTGACTTCTTCTTTATTTAGCGTAAAAAACATTTAACAGCTGATGTAAGATCTTTGTAGCATTATATTCCCTTTAAAAGATCTTGAGTAATATCGTCGCATATTATAAAATTAAATAGGTATTTTATGCCCGGTTGCACCAACAGATCTTAAGCTTAAGTCGAGAATATCATAAGAATTAATATAATATAATTATAATATATTACAATAAGAATACCATAATAAAATAATAGATATAATTGATAATAAGGTAAGAATCTAAAATTATGGTGCAACGTAAGTGATAGCGTGATACTCAAGGAGGCCATATCTATAAGTAGAGCTTAGCTAAGCTGGAGCTTAAGATCTGTTGGTGCAACCAGGCATTAATTCTGAATCTTTCTTGCCCTTTTAAAATTGTGACACTTTTAAATGCTTCATTGAAAAATGTTTTTCTTTTATTTGTTCTTTGAAGGTCAATTCTATAAAATATGTTTGAGACATCCTCGCCTTCGCAAATTAATATTTTTGGCTTCTAATGCAATTTCGCTTAATTTAGGTATTCCTTACGTCTCCAACAAAACTCAAATGTCATTAATTCTACTCCAGTTGACACGTAGTCCACAGTGTCTAACGTTTTGCTTGTTGTATTCACCCGTTTTAAAATTTTTGCCCAAATCAGTCTCAATAGAGCTGTCTCAAAGGTATCCATTTTATTCTGCAGTGCCTTAGCATTACTTCTAACTGCTGATTTTTTGATTCTATTATTGCTTAACTGGAAAAAAACATGTTTGATGGATCCGTAGTTTTTAAATAAAGCATTTACAGCATCAAAAGTTTCTACAAGTTTTGTTTTCATCACTTCCAGGAATTCATTGCAAATTTGGTCAGATATATGGCTAACTGGTTACTTTGGTAAGACTATAACAACTCTTCTTAGGACCTTTACCCAATAGTCAGTTTCGCGTTCTACTTGCTCTTTCAAGCCAGCGTCTATAAGTCCAATTTAACTGATCCATCTAACTCCATCTAACTGATGATCTTGTTATTAATGTAACCATAGAGTTCAGATGAAATTTGCTTCTTCATGAGATTTGAGTAAACTATACAAATGATTCCAGTGGGTTTCTATCCAAATCTTCTTTGATAATTATTTTATTGATAATAATTTGCACGGGTAAAAATAAACAGCTTTAACACTTATAGTAGCCAAGCAGCGTCGTATATGGGTAAATTTCTCACCTCTTTGCCTCCATTGGGTTTTACTCTCTAAGAGTTGCTTTCATTTAGGGCCGGTTGTTCGAACGCTAATCAACAATGATCATTATCAAATAATTAATTACTGTCAATGTCAATTGTTAAAACATAATTAATTACAATTCTGAGACTATAATCAATTAATATAACAATAATTATTAACATAATTAATAATAAATCTCATAATTGTAATTAATTATGTTTCCAGCAACCCAAACAAAGTTGACATTGACAGTTTTGGTGACAGTAATTAAATATTTAATAATGATCATTGTTGATTAGCGTTCGAACAACCGGCCCTAAATCTTCTATAACAAGCTTTGTCTCCAGCTTCAGACATATACGCGAAAGTACTCCTTGGTTTAAAGGTTATCACAGTTCTTATAAAATTATCAGTCTTAAAATCAGACCATTTCAAAATCGCTGGAATTTCGTAGTCTTTTTCTCTATTTCAAAAAATATGTACCTTGATTATTTAGCGGATTTTAATTTCTTATCAATAAAAGGAAGATCATATCCATACAATACAACAGACAATAGAGAAAAAAAGAGCTAAGAACAACGATGTACACATGGCGTTTATAGACCTTAGGAAGGCATACGACACCGTGCCAAGGAAAGAACTGTACAAAGCAATGACTAAAATAGGGATACCACCTAACCTAACACAAGCAATCAAAAACATGTACAGTGGAAATGAAGTAAATATAAAAATCGGAAACAAGGTAGTTGCTAACTTCAAAACAACAAAAGGATTACTACAGGGATGCCCAACGTCACCGACTCTATTTAAAATATTTTTAGAACACACACTAACAACTTGGAAGACAAAATGTAGGGGTATGGGAATAAATCTCTACACATTGTGTTTCGCAGACGATCAGGTGGTGATGGCTCAAGATGAAGAGGATATCAGTTACATGGTAAGAAAACTAAAAGAGGAATACAAAAAGGTGGGTCTGGAAATAAATATGAAGAAAACGGAATACTTAGTAATATCGGAAGAAGACGTAAAAAAATTAGAAGTAAAAGAACAAGTTGAAATAAAAGGAACGAAGAATTTTAAATATTTGGGCTTTATAATGTCGAAAAACGGAACAACAGAAGCAGAAATAAAAAGTAGATTGGGACAAACAAGATCTTGCATCAGACAACTACATAATGTAATCTGGAATAAGAACATCAAGGGGAAAACAAAAAAATGATATACCAAACAATAATAAGAAGCATCATGACATATGCCGCAGAAATTTGGGTCATAAACAAAAAAACCCAAAAAAGCATTTTGGCAACCGAAACGGAATACTGGAGAAGATGCTGTGGTCTCACCAGAAGAGACAGAATAACAAAGGAGGAGATAAGGAGAAGAATGCAAGTGGAAAAGATGACCTGCAATATAATAGACAAGAGAAGACTTAAAGGGTACGGCCACGTACGCAGACCAGAAAACACTTAAATAAACAAGGTTGCAGAATGGAGCCCAAGAGGAACGAGAAGAAGAGGACAACCGAGAAGATCTTGGAAAAATGAAGTCGACGAAGCCATGTCTAAGAAAGGATTGAAAGACGGACACTGGGAAGATCGAAAAAAATGGAAGTCCTGGCTGACGAAAGGGAAACGGCATTAGCTGTAGACAACCCTTCATATATCATAAAGGAGTACGACCGTCAATTCCAATATAAAAAAG
This sequence comes from Diabrotica virgifera virgifera, assembly GCF_917563875.1. Classification (NCBI taxonomy): domain Eukaryota; kingdom Metazoa; phylum Arthropoda; class Insecta; order Coleoptera; family Chrysomelidae; genus Diabrotica; species Diabrotica virgifera. Next base: position 51,247,211 of record NC_065448.1, read on the forward strand.
GAGCACTCGTAAGTGTAGGGTTTTATCGGTCAAGTGGGTGAAAAAAGAGACAAAGAATTCGGCTACTTCATCTATTTATTGAAGACGTTTCGTCTACTACTCAGTAGACATCATCAGTTCATCTACAAAAAGAGTGTTATAAGAAACAACATCCAAAGGAGAGGTAAAAAAGCACTAGCGTTACCTTAAAAAGACATGTAGCAATAGATAAGTTGTACATAGTAAAAAATCTTATCCATGAACCAATGCAATGTAAAAGTATACAACATTTAAATGTATAGTTAATATTTAAAAACTTTAATACAGCTAAAGACAAGACCATGTGGTAACAGTCACATATAAAAAACAAGTGAAAAAAGCCGGCTTGCTTTTTTAATGTCAAGGATGAACCAAGAAAAAACCAGATTCACACTTCCAGAATTAGTAGTATTTAAGCATACTTCATTTTAACTTTAGGTAACATCATTACAGGATTGGAATGCTAATGTGCAAAATTGAAAATTTGAAGTTTAATAGTTACCAGCAGGTCAATCTGAGCCCAACAGACACACAAAAGCAAATGGAGTTTGAAATATCAGGTCTAAACTGACATCTCGCCAAGAGGCAGGCAACCTTGAAAATTTTTACAAAGAGTGACTGACCACTGCAGTGCAGCGCCGTAAAATTCAAATTGATGTAATAAAACAGTTGTAAAAGCGTTTAAACCCAATGCGCCCAATGGATAAACCGGCACTGATCTTCACAGCTGAGGCAATAGCAATTCTAAAATCACTAAAATATACACAACAGGAAGAGGAACAGAATGCCACTATTTTTTCCGATTCACTTTCAGTTCTAAAAATTTTAAAATCCAACTCAAACACAACCAATGATATTATCTTTAATATCCAAGCAATTTTGCAAAAATTTGCAAAATCAAAATAATAATATAAAATTATTCACACACAGTACAGCACCTAGAGACTTGCAACTTCTTGTATTGTGTTCGGGATGACGTCAGTAAAAAGTCTACTATTCAAAAATGGGTGGAAATTCATAATTGCACTTTAAAGCGCATAAAATGCATCCAAAAGTGCATAAACATGTCAAAATCAGTATTCTAAGGACTAAATTTTATTCGGGGAGTTTTTGGGGTCACTGAACACGAATACGCCATCAGAATCGACCCCCGGATCACCTGATGTGCAAGGTCACTTCAAGGGACGTCATCTTCTGGAGTTTCGAGGGTTTTCGGCGTTAAATTGATGCAAACGGATCCCTTTAAGGTATTTTTGGGCAGACCTAACACGAATATGCCAGCAGAATTGACCACCAGAGTACCTGGTGTCTAGAGTCACTACTAAGGCACGTTATTTTCTAAAGTTTCGAGGGTTTTTGGTATTAAATTGATTCAAATGGATTACTCGGGTGCTTTTGAGGTCGCTAAATACGAATACGCAATCAGAACCGAGCTCCAGAGCACCTTTTGCCCAGGGTCACTGTAAGGGACGTCATCTTCTGGAGTTTTTAAGGTTTCGAAGGTCAATGCAAATGGATTACTGGAATGTTTTTGAGGTCGCTAAACACGAATATGCCATCAGAACCGACCTTCGGTGCACCTGGTGCCAAGAGTCGCTGCAAGTGGCGTCATCTTTTGGAGTTTTGATTTTTCGGTACTACATTGACGCAAGCGGAATAATCATAGGTTTTTAAGGTTTCTGAACACAAATACCCCATCAGAACAGACACCGGAACACCTGTTGCTTAAGGCACGTCATCTTTCGGAGTTTCGAGAGTTTTCGGTACTAAATTAATGCAAACGGATTACTTATAGGTTTTTGGGGTTGTTGAACATGAATATGCCATCAGACCCGACTCATGGAGCACCTAGTGCTTAAGGCAGGTGATCTTGTGGAATTAAGAAAGTTTTCGGTACAATTGTTGCAAACGGATTACTCTTGTGTTTTTATAAATAATTAAAAAAATTGAATAGCACAATATGGTTATTTTAATATGATATTTTAATAGAATAAGTCTGCAAAGAGCAAAAAAAATCACCAATTTTAACGCTTTCTTTGAATAGCAACACAAAAATCCTCCAAGTACTCGGTGTGTCCAAATTAAGTGTTGGAATGCCTCGAAATTCTAAAACATGACGTGCACAGCAGTCACTCTGGCCACTAAGAACTCGGTCGGTTCTGATTTCATATTCATGTTCAGCAACCTAAAAAACCCATGAGTAATCCGTTTGCATCAATTTAATGCTGAAAACTCTCGAAACTCGAGAAGATGACCAGCTTTAGGTACCAGGTGCTCCGTGGGTCTGATCTGATGGCGTATTCGTGTTCAGCAAGCCCAAAAAGCCATGAGTAATCCATTTGAATCAATTTAATGACAAAACCCCTCGAAACTCTTGAAGATTACGTGCCGTAGGCACAATGTGCTCCGTGACGTGAGTCAGATCTGATGGTGTGTTCATGTTCAGCAACCCCAAAACCCAAGAGTCATCCGTTTGAATTAATTTATGTAGTACCGAAAACTCTGTGTCTGTTCCACACCGGTGTCTGTTCTGATGGGGTATTTGTGTTCAGCAACCCCAAAAACCTATGAGTAAGAACTCCAGAAGATGACGCTCCTTTCATTGACCTTGGGTAACAGGTGCTCCGGGAGTCGATTCTGATGACATATTTGTATTTAGCGACCTCGAAAAACCCTCCCAGTAATTCATTTGCACCAATTAAATGCCGAACACCATCGAAACTCCAGAATATGACGTCCCTTGCAGTGACCCTGGGCACCAGGTGCTCCGGAGGTCGGTTCTGATTGCGTATTCGTGCTTAGTGACCTCAAAAACCCTCCTGTAAACCATTTGCATCAATTTAATGCCGAAAACCCTCGAAACTCCAGAAGATGACGTGCCCTAGTAGTGACCATGGGCACCAGGTATTTCGAAGGTTAATTCTGATGGCTTATTCGTGTTTAACGATCTCAAAGACCCATGTGTGATCCATTTGCATCAATTTAATGACGAAACCCTCGAAACTCTAGAAGATGAGGTCCCTTGCAGTGACCTTGGGCACCAGGAGATCCGGGGGGTCAGTTCTGATGGCGTATTCGTGTTCAGTGACCACAAAAATCCCCCGAATAACAAAATTTGGTCATTAATAAACTGATTTTGACATGTGTATGCACTTTTGGATGCATTTTATGCACTTTAAAGAGCAATTTTATGCATTTTCACCAATTTTTGAAAGAGAAGGAAGTTGAACTTACAATTAAAGAAAGAAAGTTACAGTATCTCGGACATGTGATGCGGGGCGAGAAGTATGGCATCCTGCGACTCATAATACAAGGAAAGATAGATAGCAGAAGAAGCATGGGAACAAGACGAATATCATGGCTGAAGAACCTGAGAGATTGGTTGGATGCAGCTCAAAACAACTATTTAGAGCTACTGCCTCAAAAATTAAAATAGCTATGATAATTGCCAACCTCCGCAGCGGAGATGGCACCTGAAGAAGAAGAAGACTTTTTTCCTGGCGTCATCCTGAACATAATGCAAAAAACTGTAAGTCTCTAGGTGCTGCATTTAAAAATCGATATATTTGGGTGTTTTAGGGCTAAATGCCCCGGTCTAAATAAAATACTTTATAAATCCAACACGTTACAACAGACTAGAAACCAAATAATTGCGGAAAAAAACCTTGGTACAATAAGTACGATTACAATCGCAAAATCATAACCACTATTAGTAGAATGAAGTTTGGTCACGCATGTTATCCAGCACACTTACATAAAATCAAAATACTGGCGAGTGATCTTTGTTCAAGAAACAAAAGAAAATCTGAAACACGAAATCAACACAAATCTAGACAGAAACCCAGGAAATAATTGTAACGTAGAACAGCAGTCGCAATTCTTGAAAACCTCTATATTAGAGCCAAGTAAGACAGTACTTACTACAACCAAATGTAAGAAAGAAGAATGGACGACGGAAAAAAATTCTAGAGTTGATGAATGAAAGAAGAAAAAACAAAACCATTAATAAGACCCGCTATAAACAGCTTCAAACCCAAATAAGAAGAAAAATTAGAGAGGCTAAAGAAACCTACTTCTCTGAAAAATGTAAAGAAATAGAAGAACTGCAAAACACATATGACAACTTCAACCTACATAAAAAAGTCAAAGAACTAGCCGGAATAGGAAATAGAAGAACCTCAAATATATTGCTCGACAAAAATGGAAATATTATAATGGAGACAAAACGAAAACTACGACGATGGAAATCCAAACGGGAGATGTAGGCCCAGAGATAACCAAATCAGAGGTTAGTCAGGCAATAAACTCTTTGAAAACCAATAAATCTGCTGGTCCAGATGAATTGCCTAGCGAGCTGATAAAGTTGGTCAACGAGAAAAACCTGGACATAATAGTAGAACTGTTCAACGCTATCTATACTACAGGAATGATCCCTAGAGAAATGTTGACATCAGAATTTGTGTGTTTGCCAAAGAAAGTGAATGCAAAAAAATGCAGTGACTACCGAACCATAAGCTTAATGTCACATACCTTGAAAGTTCTATTGAAAATTATCCACGCCAGAATACACTCTAAACTGGAGCTGGATATTAGTGGCACTCAATATGGGTTCCGCAATGGTATGGGTACCAGAGAGGCACTATTCTCCTTTAACGTGCTGACACAGAGATGTTTGGATGTTAACCATCCTCTTTACGTCTGTTTTATAGACTACAAAAAAGCGTTTGATAAAGTAAAACATGATCGACTCATGGAAATCCTAAAAAATAAAAACCTAGATGAAAGAGGTTTAAGACTAATAACACACCTCTATTACAATCATCGAGCAATAGTAAGAACTGAAAAAGAAACATCTGAAGAAATGGAAATAAAGAGAGGAGTCAGGCAAGGCTGCATACTATCACCTCTATTATTTAACGCTTATTCTGAAGAGGTAATGCGAGAAACTCTGGAAGATGAAACAGTCGGCATAAGAGTAAATGGAATCTTAGTTAACAACATCAGATATGCAGATGATACAGTAATAATAGCCGATAGTTTACAAGACCTGCAAAGACTCATGAGTAAAATAGTAAGGTGTAGTATGGAGTACGGACTCTCTCTCAATATCAAAAAGACGAAGTTTATGAAAATTAGTAAAAACAACCATAATACTAACGAAATCTTGATAGTAGAGGGCCAGCAGATCGAAAGAGTATAAAAGTACACTTACCTAGGAACACTTATAACAGTGACTACACTGTTATAAGTAAAATAATGACTACACTGCAGAAATAAAAGTCAGAATCGAAAAAGCACCTTCTAATTTTATAAAAATGAAAAAGGTCCTATGTAGCAAAGATTTAACATTAGCTCAAGTACGCCTAACAAAATGTTACGTCTACATTGTACTACACTATGGAGTGGAATCATGGACGTTAAATGTAGAGACAATGAGACGACTTAACGCCGTTGAAATGTGGACCTATAGAGGAATTATGAGGGTTTCCTGGGTAGATAGAGTTACGAACAATGAGGTACTGAGAAGAATAGGTAAAGAGAAGGAAGTTGAACTTACAATTAAAGAAAAGAAGCTACAGTATCTCGGACATGTGATGGGGGGCGAGAAGTATGGCATCCTACGACCCATAATGCAGGGAAAGGTAGATGGCAGAAGAAGCATCGGAAGAAGACGAATTTCATGGTTGACGAACATGAGAGGATGGTTTGGATGCAGCTCAAAACAACTATTTAGAGCTACTGCCTCAAAAATTAAAATAGCTATGATGATTGCCAACCTCCGTAGCGGAGATGGCACCTGAAGAAGAAGAAGAAGAAGATCTTTGTTAAGTTTGTAATAAAATCTGTGATCTGGACCATATCTTTTTTGATTGCCTAAAATATAGGACTTAATCTAATGAGCTGTTCAGAAAACTTCTACAATTGAACATGTCGATTTATTCGGGTGTTTTAGGGCTAAATGCCCCGGTCTAAATAAAATACTTGATAAACACCTATTTCATACATACTATACTGTATTATAAAAGAAAGAAAGATAAAGGTAAAAATAAAAAGAGATCCGGAAGATATCCAGAAATCATAACGTATTATTCAACCATACTTAGCAAGGACATTTCTTGTGTCAATTATAAACATCATAAAGTGCATTCTGCTTTTATAACCTGGCTCTTTAACTATGGTTTCTTCCCAGAGCGTCTTCATAGAATTGGAATATATGACACCCTTCTGTTCGTATAATAATGAATATATTGGAGATTTATGTAAATCATGTATTTTTCAAGATGAAGCATGAGATGCAGAAATAGCTATGGTATTTGGATAGCTATGGAAGCTGGAGATGGTAGTCCAACTCTGAAGCAAATAAAAACAAAAACGGCCTTTCCCCCTTGTTCTTCTTTACTTAGATTTTTGAGTACTCGAAACTTCAAGTATTTAATGCCGATTTACTCTGTTGCTGTTGTATAGGTTTACTTGTATAACTTCTGCGTTATCCAGATTTTCTTCATCGTTTTCCATAGTTCTTTTCTGGGAACCGTGTCATACAGTTTTTTAAATCTATTTTTTGCGATCTTTGTTCTGAATTAATTGTTGGTGTGTATATATGTGGTAGAGTTGTTCCATTTTATCTTTGCCATACGTCATGATTCAATTTCCAACAAATTAAATCAAAACATAAAGTGAAACTTACTTCGATTGTGTAGTATCATTTATGCGTACTATCAGGGTTAATAATTAGGAAATGGCTATTATCCCGTGGACGTATTTTATAAAGTTATTTTATTGAAGTGTTTAATCTATTTAACTATTAAGGAGATCGATGGACTCAGCATTAAATAGCTTGAACATCATAGCGACTATTACTAGTATAAAGATAAATATACAACGGTAGGTATAAATAAATTTAAAAAAAAAAACAAAAAGGTAAACAGTAATCCCGACAATAAAAAAATAAGTTTCCATTCGACAGAACTGTAGCCATACTCATAAATATTACAAGTCTATATTTAATATTATAAATTATGTATGGACAAATATAAGAAATACATTTTAACATCTTTATAAAAAAGTTCTGTGGCAAAAAAATTCTTGTCTAATATCATCTTTATTTTCGTACATACACACAAGATAAATCAATACATTACAAATCTGCGGATAAAATTTAAAAATTCATAAAGAATGTACCTATGATAGAGCTAGTTCGTATCATATAAATAATCAATTGGACATCATTGGTCATTCAATTGGACACATCAAATAAAAGTAGTATTTTACAATAAGACGTAGCGTGAAAACGACCCTTTTTACATCCGTTGGCAAAATGTTGCAGTTTGTTGTTGTGTATGGTTCTCATCCACTTGTCCATTTCTTTAACAGTTTCACCATTTAAACGCATAGCTCATACAAATAGGCCAGGGTAATAAGACAAAAATATACCCTGTTCGTGACACTTCAGCAGCCAGTGTACTGAAGCGTTTTTTCGACAAGTAATACCTATAGGAACAGATTGTAATTATTTCCTGCGTAGGATCTGGCGGCCATTTTTATTTATAAACAATTAACTGTCAAAAAATGTCATTTTTCCCTTTTTTTTTTCAAATTAATGGAAAACAGTGAAACATGATTTTTTTAGTACAAATATCTTTGAGATTATGGAAAAATCTTTAAAATGACATATTACAAAGTTTAATATACTCATTTATTGTTAATATAATTGCGACAAAAAGTCGGAATTGGAAAAAAAATATTTTCGCAATAACTGTCGTAAAAATTAGTGTACAGATTTGAAATTTTTTTCAAATGAGGGTTCTTTGGTGCTTAATATGTGATAAAAATTTCAAAGCGATTCATGTAATTGTTTAAATTTTATTTAAATTGTTTATCCCAGAGAGCATTATTTTTGCAATAACATAAGTCAGAAAAACATGACGTTAGAACCATTCCAATGAAAGAGCATGATCTATATTTTCAACTTGGTTTAAAAAAAGCGAATAAAAAATGCATTTATTAGTAATAAATAATTATGCAAAAGTATCGTAAATCTTTCCTTACAAACTTTTTGGATAACTTTTTCCAAAAAAATTAACTTTTTTACCCTGTTTTAAGTGCATATTACCAAGTAATGTTATTTATATCATAATTGATAAAGAATTGTAATAAATATATATAATTTCTTATATAACAAAATGAAAAGTTTATAAGGAAAGATTTACGATACTTTTGCATAATTATTTATTACTAATCAATGCATTTTTTATTCGCTTTTTTTTAACCAATTTAAAAATATAGCTCATGCCCTTTCATGTGACACCTGTGGAATGGTTCTAACGTCATGTTTTTCTGACTTATGTTATTGCAAAAAAACTGCTCTCTGGGATAAACAATTTGAATAAAATTTAAACAATTGAATGAATCGTTTTGAAATTTTTATCACATATTAAGCACCAAAGAGCCCTTATATGACAAAAATTTTAAAGCTGTATACTAATTTTTACAATAGATATTGCGAAATTATTTTTTTTTGCAATTCCGACCTTTTTTCGCAATTATATTAACAATAAATAAGTATATCAAACTTTGTAATACGTCATTTTAAAGCTTTTTTCATAATCTGAAAGATATTTGTACTAAAAAAACCATAAGTTTCACTGTTTTCCATTGATTTGAAAAAAGAAGAAATATGCAATTTTTTGACACTTAATTGTTTATAAATAAAAATGGCCGCCAGATCATACGCAGGAAATAGTTACAATTTGCTCTTATAGGTATTACCTGTCGAAAAAACGCTTCAGTACCCTGGCTGCTCGAGTGTCATGGGAAAAACCTTATTACCCTGGACTAAAACCAATTATCAAATTATGGTCACGTTTAGGTTTAACCTTGACATCTACCAGCACTTTGTTTAATAAATTCCGTAAATATTTTCAAACAGTGAAAGTATATAAATAATTTGAAAGTATTAATTTATTTATTTATCTTCTTCATTAATTTAATTCAAATTTCTCTCCATTTTAATAAACATGTATTCTTTCCGCTGATGTATGATAATTTTGTGCAATATTTTATTAATAAATTAAAAATATATCTTAAGCACGTTAACAATCTTAAGACGACAACAACATAAATATTTTGGAAGTTCTCTTTACCTACTTTAAAGGTAGGTAGTAATAAAGGCTATTAAATTTATGTTTAGAAAATGAGAAGACATCTCTTTATTAATTAAATTTGAATGTTATGAAAGTGTGACATATTCTAAAAGAATTTTACAAGTAAATTTCCGAATGAGAAAATACCATGTATTTCAGAAGCTTAAATGATTGTTAGTAGTGCTGACACTGGTTCCAATCATAATCCAGTAATGACGCACATACAACTGCGATTAACAATGTCTAAACCACCACAAAAAACACTATTAGACGCATAACAGAACAACTCAAAGATTAAAACCAGAAAGAAAACAGAAGAGCAGCTAAACAACAAATTTAAAGAAATTACCAACAGAGAAGAGAGAACACAAGATATAGAACAGAGCTGGGAGGAAATCAGAAACGCTCTTGCAACGACAACTAAAACGATCACAGAACAACGACCACGGTGGGAAAGATGGATGACAGAGCAAATATTAGATCTAATGGATGATAGAATAAAATGCCAACAGAACAAAACAGTGTACAAATAAATAAATAGAGAATAGAGCCATCACACAAAAAAAACACTGCAAAAGAAAAATGGATAACAGAACAATGTAAAGAGATCGAAGACTTAAATAAAAAAACATGATTGCTTTCATATTCATAAGATAAGGCAAAATAATCCAATCAACGCAGAAGGCAAACTGATTTCAAGCCCTAAAGAACAAATATACACTAAGCACCAAAATTAGCGCACCACCTTAAAAACGGGACATTTTTGATGTCTTGTATTTCCTAAACCTGTTGTCCGATATTAGTGATTTTTTAATATGTTATAGCTTTATTCTTCAAGAATATCGATGTAATAATATTATAGCTAAACAGATAAGTGTCATTGTATACCGGGTTTTTCCTCAAAGTTTGGAACACCCTGTGGAATATTCTGGCGTATATAAAATATTGAAATTAAAACTCAACTGTAGCCTTATGCTTTCTTAACATTATGCTTTTTGATTCATTAGCTTATGTTGGATAATAAAAAAGTTAGGTACTTTAACAACTAGCAACGTTCTTCATCAATACAGGGTGTTTCTAAATAAGTGCGATAAACTTAAAGGAGTAATTCTGCATGAAAAAATAATGACCGTTTGCTTTATAAACATATGTCCGCAAATGCTTAGTTTCCTAGATACGGGATGTTTAATTTTTTCTTACAAACTGACGATTTATTTATTGCTCTAAAACCAGTTATGATATGCAAATGAGATTTGGTAGGTTTTAAGAGGTAGTTATTGCGCATTTTTTGGTATATAATTAAGAATTTTATATTCACCATTGGCGTGCATACGGGTAATATGACCGGGTAATATGATCCGTATGCACGCCGAATGGTGAATATAAAATTCTCAATTATATGCCAAAATGCGCAATAACTACCTCTTAAAACCTATCGAATTTCATTTGCATATCTCATCCGGTTTTAGAACAATAAATAAATCGTGAGTTTGTAAAAAAATATTCAACATCCCGCATCTCGGAAACCAAGCATTTGCAGACATATGTTTATAAAGCAAATGGCCATTATTTTTTTATGCAGAATTGCCCCTTAAAGTTTGTCGCACTTATTTAGAAACACCCTGTGTTGATGAAGAACATGGCTAGTTGTTAAAGTACCTAACTTTTTTATTAGCTTTTGACAGCATAGAATTATGGGCTATTGAGGAAGCACTGGTCAATAGCAGAATCGATTCTAGATATAGGATATTAATACATAATATATACAAACATGCTGAAATGGTAGTCACGATTGATAACGACATGAAAACTAGGCCAATCAAAATCAACCGAGGAGTAAGACAGGGAGACACCATATCTCCAAAACTATTTACTGCCGCACTTGAAGACATCTTTAAATCATTAAATTGGGAAACAAAGGGACTCTCGATAAATGGAAAGTATTTAAACCACCTAAGATATGCAGATGACGTGGTACTAATAGCCGACAGCTGGAAAGAACTGAAGGTGATGATCGATGAGCTTCATAGAGAATCCTTAAAAAAAGGACTAAAAATGAACTTGAGCAAAACTAAGCTAATGTCGAACAAAGATGATCAACCAACGATAACCATCCAAGGAACAAAAGTGGAACATGTAAAAGAATATATATATCTAGGTCAGAATATCAAGGTAAACAAAGAAAATCAAACTACCGAAATAAGCAGACGAGTAAGAATGGGATGGGCTGCATTCGGAAAACTCTCATATATACTAAAAGACAAAAAGATACCAGAATACCTTCGAACCAAAGTGTTCGATTCTTGTATCCTTCCCGTTCTCACTTACGGAGCTCAAACCTGGACATTCACAAAAATGAACATGGACAAGATTAGAAAAACTCAAAGAGCCATGGAACGACAGATGCTTGGTATCTCACTAATAGATCGGCAAACAAACGAAGCAACCCGAAACAAAACAAAAGTAAGGGATGCCGTGGAACAAGCGGCTAAATTAAAATGGAAATGGGCTGGACACAACGAACGTCTCGAAAATGGTAGATGGAGCAAGGAAGTTGGAAACTGGCGACCGTACGAAGCGAAGAGACCAAGAGGAAGACCTCAAATGCGCTGGAGCGATGACATCAGAAGAGTCGCAGGACCAATGTGGAAACGCCTCACACACAACAGAGATGAATGGCGAGAAATGGGAGAGGCCTTTATTCGACATTTCGAATAGAAAAAAGGCTATAAAAAAAATATATATACGCCAGAATATTCCACAGGGTGTGCCAAACTTTGAGGAAAAAACACACTATCATTGTTACACCCGGTATATAATGACACTTATCTGTTTAGCAACAATATTATTACACCGATATTCTTGAAGAATAAAGCTATAACATATTAAAAAAGTCACTAAAATTGGACAACAGGTTTAGGAAATACAAGACATCAAAAATGTCCCATCTTTAAGGTGGTGCGTTAATTTTGGTGCTTAGTGTATATGTGGGAAAACTATATAAAGGAACTTTTCTATGACATTAGAAAACCTTAAAAAACATTAAATAAAGGAAACGACGAAGATCCTCCAGTACTGAAGTCCGAACTGGAATATGCTCTACGTCTAATAAAATTGATAATAAACAAGAAGTAAGACCGAGAATAGAGGTAGCCCGACAAGGTCTTATCAAAATTGTGACAGGTAGTTCCTACAAGACGACAGACTCAGTAAAACACAGGTTAAAACAAAATACCTATATTCAATGTAATTATGTACAGGTCAAAAAGAAATAAAAATAAAATACAATTCTATTTGTCGCCGCGTTGCAGCGAAGTCCTCCCCCGGATAGACGTCTGTAAAAGAAAAGCAAAATTAATAGACTAAGAGCCGCTATAGGTGAAATTTCTTAATTATTTTAGGCACGACGGGGCCCTATAAGTTAAATAGTAGAACCTAAAAGAAAACGTTTGAGCACTGTGCCGTCACTTTTCAGTGGCACATGCGTCGACAGTGGCGCATCAAACTTTCCACTTATGGACGGGATAAATAAATTAAAAGTTAACAAAACTTGCTAACAGAATTAAATTTTTTATATTTTTTTAAGTTCTATGTGATTAACACATAGTATTCATCGTGATTTTAACCCACCACCCCCTTCCCCCTGCCCCCACCATCAAAAACTTCATTTTTCGTTTTTATTTTTTTTTGGTGGGATGCAATCAATTTTAAAATTTCAAAAAATTCACACGCATAGTTGAGGCTTTTATAAAACATGCCTATTTTTTATAGACCCATAGGTAGAGTGTACATAACCTCAAAAAATTAAAAGAAATTATTTTTTTCAAAAAAGCGTATAACTTTTTTTGAGGAATAGCTGCCGGTCTAATTTTTTCTTAATCTTGTGTGTTTTGTCAAACACTATATTTTAAATTTTTTTCAGATTTTTTCGTAAGTCTCCCCACCTTCAAAAATCAGAAAAACTGTTTTTTGGGGGGTTTTGGCGGATTTTCCCTATTTTATAGACTTCATAATATATCAAATCAATTTTGTTTTTATAGGTTATATGTAACTTGAAGTAAATGAGTTCTTTAGAATATTTAAAAATCAGAAAAACACGTTCAAACCTCCCAAAACCCCCTTAAAAAACCGTTTTTTGGATTTTTGAAGATGACCAACGTTACAGAAAAATCTGAAAAAAATTAGAAATATAGTGTTTGATAAAATACACAAGACTAAGAAAAAATTAGATCTGAAGATATCCCCAAAAAAAAAAGTTATATACTTTTTTTCAAAAAATAAATTTTAAAATTTTTTTGAGGTTATGTACACTCAACCTACAGGTCTATAAAAAATAGACGTGTTTTATAAAACCCTTAACTATGCGTGTAAATTTTTTGGAATTTTTGAATTGATTGCATCCCACCAAAAAAAATAAAATCGAAAAATAAAGTTTTTGATGGTGGAAGCAGGGAGAAGGGGGTGGTGGGTTAAAATTACGGTGAATCTTATGTCTTAATCACATAAAACTTAAAAAAATGAAAAAAATTAAATTCTGGTAATTAGGGAGGGTATTTTTTAATTTATGTATCCCGTCCATAAGTGGAAAGTTTGATGCGCCACTGTAGACGCATGTGCCACTGAAAAGTGACGGCACAGTGTTCAAACGTTTTCTTTTAGGTTCTACTATTTAAGTTATAGGGTCCCGTCGTGCCTAAAATGATTAAGAATTTTCACCTATAGCGGCTCTTAGTCTATAATAACAATCCGAAATATTCTTACACCTCAGTGCAGTGTAAGTTATCGGGAAAATATATAAATTTATCGGGAGCTCGCTCACTTCGCTTGCTACCGTTTAATTATGAGCCGCAAATTACTTCAACATGGTACACCTTGCTGCTCAAGTTGGCCTGCCTTAGTTTTAGTCCATTCTTTCACGGTTTTTGTTCTAAATTTTAAAGAACCGCTTGGATTGACATCAAATTTGGCATACGTATAGCTTACATGTCAAAGAAAAAAAGTGATATTGTTCCGATGTGCAGTGGCGGCTCGTCACTACTAAAAGAGGCGGTGCACAAATAGAGAAATTTACCTTAGGTACATTTATCCTTAACACAACTTAATAGGTAAATTTACCGGGTACTGGATGAAAAAGGCTTTTTTTTCGATTTTTTTTTTGGTACAGTAGGTATATTTAAAATTAAAATTTATGTATAATTAGATGATCGCTTGGATAAAGAATTATGAAAATAAGGCAAGGCATATATTTATTTTTTCGTAAATATGCACTAAATCCAATACCACGTATTGCCCATGTAGAATCGCTCCAAAACAAAACACACACGAAACAGAAAATGCATTTTTTTGATCACATCCACAAACCCAGCTATTTTTTGAATATATATTTCAATTAGACATCCTTACACGGCCCTTAAAATTTGAAGAGTGATGACTGAAATTTGATGACTGAAATTTCAAATCAACGTTAAAAAGTTATAGAAAAGCGAAAACCATTCTAATACGCTAGCAAAGCCACATTCTAAAACACACTCGAGCCAAAGTTTACCTGGCTCGGATTCTCATAAACCCCAGCGTCCGTTGTAAGCTGGCCCCGTTTACCTTTTCCTATGCTTTTGAAGTCAAATCTCGAGCCATACGGAATGGTGCTCGGGTAGAGCAACTCACAGGAATTATTTGTATTTTCGTGGAGATTAAATTACATAATGATAAATAAAGTATGTAGATGATGCATTGATATTAAAAAAAAGCATAGTAAAAATAAAAGTATTTTTATCCGTCAATATATTTTCCGATAAGTATATTTTTGAGAGCCAGTGCCATGGCTCGGTGGCCCCTTAAGACTAGCCGCCACTGCCGATGTGTGCTTTTGCCCTGGGGGTGATTTTCACCCCCTCTTGGGGGTGAAAAAATATATGTCCAAAATAAGTCTGGAAATGGGTAAACTGACTAATTTTAAGTAACTTTTGTTCTATAGAGCTTTTTCGCCAAGTCAACACTTTTCGAGTTATTTGCGAGTGTATATGTTCATTTTTCAACAAAATAACCACATTTTTAGACGGTTTTTTGCAAATAACTCAAAAAGTAAATATTTTGTCGAAAAAACGTTCTTAGCAAAAGTATAGCCTATAAAAAAGTAAAAAAAAATGTACGCTTTAGGTCTCTGGATCTCGCAGAACCAGAGTTAAGCCAATGAAAAATATATTCATATTCACCAAATTTCAAATAGAATATTTCGACGTGAAATATCCAAAAAATTAAGCACTTTTTGTAGAAAACCCGTTATAACTTTTTTAAAGTGTTTAAAAAAAGCTTTATTTCTGTTTTTAAAAAAAGTTTCTAGCATTAAATTTAAGCAAGTTACGCTCAAAATAAAGTTGGTCCCTTTTGTTTTTGCAAAAAAAAATCGGGAAGACCGCCCCCTAATTAGCAACTTAAATGAAATTAATCGTTACCGCTCCAAGTTTCATCGACTCAAAGTGCTTATTTTAAAAAAAATGTTTTCAAAGTAAAATTTTTAAAAATTTAAATTTTGAAAAATATGCTTTTCTTCAAAATAACTTAAAAATTGTTAGAGATACCAAAAATCTCGAAAAACAAAAAAAGTCAGATTTGCTTTTCTGAATATCATGTATTTTTTGGTTTTTCTGTTAGACAAAAATTGATTAAGATTTGGTGTTTCTAAATTTGCATACATTCGTGATCAGTGACTCGTTCAACCCCTTTTAACTACAGCCCTTTCAATAATAACGACTTTGAACCGATGAAACTTACAGATCATATAAACAATATATACACGAGTCAAGAAACTTGCGAAGTCGTAACGATAAGTTCATTTAAGATACTAATTAGGGGGTGATTTTCTCGATTTTTTTACCAAAACCAAAATGGACTAACTTTATTTTGAGCGTAACTTGTTTAATTTTGATGCTAGAAATTTTTTTTATAAAACAAAAATGAAGATTTTTTTAAACACTTTAAATAAGTTGTAATGAGTTTTCCCCGAAATGTGCTTCATTTTTGTTTATTTCACGATAAAGTATTCCATGTAGAATTTGACGAATATTAAGTGCACACCTACATTGGATCCGATTTTCTCCGATCAGATCAGATCAGATCAGATCCGATCCGATCCGACAGGCGGTGCCTACATTGGATCCGTCTTTCTCCGATCAGATCAGACCCGATCAGACCGGTTTTCCGGCGAGGGTGCCTACACTGGTTCAGTAATCTTCCGACCACCGACCACCGACAATGAGTTCCGATGAAGATGTGTTAAGGAGATGATGAATTGAATATATTTAAACATGTTAGCTTGCAACCAGTTTGCAACCAGTTTGAAACCAGTTTGCAACCAACTTGCAACCAATTTGCAACCAACTTGCAACCAACTTGCAACTAAAATTGCAACTCACCTTGCAACCAATCGGAATGAAACCAAACACTTCTCGATGAGAATAGGAGAAGCTACTCCCGACGTCGGCCGATATCGGATCTGATCTGATCTGATCGGATCGGAGAAAAACGGATCCAATGTAGGCACTCCCATTTAATACTATGGGTTTATTTTTTATTCCGACGTCGGATCTGATCTGATCTGATCGGAGAAAAACGGATCCAATGTAGGCACCCCCATTTAATACTATGGGTTTATTTTCTATTCCGACGTCGGCCGACGTCAGATCTGATCTGATCGGAGAAAATCGGATCCAATGTAGGTGCGGCCTAACCTATTTTTCATTAGCTATAACTCTGCTGCTACTAGGTGTAAAGACGTGATATATACACCATTTTTTAAACTTTTTACAGGCTATATTTTTGCTAAGAATGTTTTTTCGACAAAATTCTTACTATTTGACTTATTTGCGAGAAACCGTCTAAAAGCGTGGTTATTTTGTTGAAGAAATGAACATATTCACTGCCAAATAACTCGAAAAGTATTGACTTAGTGAAAAAACTCTATAGAACAAAAGTTACTTAAAATTAGCCAGTTTATCCATTTCCTGACTTTCTTTGGACGAATATTTTTTCACCCACAAAAGGGGGTGAAAAGCACCCCCAGGGCAAAAGCACATATCGGCACAATATCACTTTTTTTCTTTGACTTGTTAGCTATGTGTATGCCAAATTTCATGTCAATGCAAGCGGTTCTTTAAAATTTAGAGGTTTTGCAATATTTTACCGTTAAAGAACGGACTATTTGCGAGATCACGTCACTACGGTGACTCGCTACTCAGGTTGGCCTGCCTCGCTCACCTCGCTTGGATGGTAGTGGAGCCCAGAGCTGTCGCTTCAAGACTGGAGAATCTCGGTTCGCTGGCCTCCTTAAGTATCCCTCTGCATGTGCTGTTTTGGAGAAGTGGAAATGAGTGGGGCATCTGCGCGGACTGTGGAACTCGTACGGTTCTAGTGTTGGTGCGTTGGTGCGTATCATTACAAAATGAAGAGCTTATTTTGTACACAAGCACTAATCTTAGCCTTAGATTCGTTTTCTGCATTGCTATGTATGGTCAACACTTTTATATGGAACTGAGGCCTGGATACTGAACATAACGCTGATAAATAAGTTAGATGCCTTTATAGAATCTATCTAACTTTATAGAAGAATCTTGAAGATACCTTGGACAACCCACACCACCAACGAAAATGTTGTACTGAGGACAATAGGTACAGATAGTGAGCTACTAAAAATCATCCAAATTAGAAAAGTTAGCTACCTAGGACACATAATGAAAAACGAAAAATGCGCAACTGATCATCAAGCTAAGATTGAAGGAAAACAGGGTCCTATTAGGAAGAGTCAATTTACTCAACAAGGAGACTCCGTTATACAAATGAAAATATTTCATTTATTTATAAAACCATGTATTTGTATTCACCTTTTATGTATACCATATTAGTGAGGAATATTTCACAAGTTTTACTAGAATACTGGATTATAATGAAATAGTGGGTTGGTATTTGGCAAAATAATCAATTTTGCTAATTAATATTTTGCTGTCTACATTATGACATTTGCATTGAATTATGTCAGCGTCTGTGCGAGATTGCCAATTTTTGTCGTAAGTTTAGTTTGTGTTTTGCTTTTTTTCTGACAAAATGGGAGTATTTTCTAGTATTTATTACACAAGCGATGCGAAATTAATCTAATATTTGCAAAATATTGGATTTTCATTGGTTCCATTTAAAATTACTAAGAAAATAATGTACTTACGTTTTGACTCACCCTGTATTCGATATAAAGAGAATTAGTAATAACAATCACTTTTGAAAAAAATATTGGACCAATAAACCATTGCTGTTGTGCTTATTTTTATTTATACAGGGAGTTGAACTTGTTACGATTTTCATAGAAAATTGGTTATAACTTCGTAAATACCATGTACCTATAACATAACAAACCTTTATATTTTTGTAATGGGGAAGTTAAGAAGATTTCGAATATAAAATAAAATACAGGGTGTTCCATTTAAAAAAAAACAAAAGTTTGGTCTGCCACTATGTTGTCAAACACCCTGTAACATTCTAACTAATTTTATAATGTGAAGTTCAAAGTTGGCTACAATTATTGATGCTAACTTTTATTGCTACCTAATAATGTAGCAGATCTATTGAGCTTCTTCTTCTCTTTTTCTTCTTTTATATAGGCAGTACTGCCTGTTTTTCTTCAACGGTGCCTTTCATTCTGCCCCTAAATTGTCATTCCATCTTTTCCTTGGGCGTCATATACTTCTTCCGCCTAACGGGGATTTGTTCCTGGCTATTCTTACTATCCTCGATTCAGACATCCTGCTTATGTGTTGATTCCACTCTTCTTTTCTGTTTTTTACCCAGGTATTTATATCGTCTACCCCACATATACGTCTGATTTCCTCACTATTTACCCTGTCCTGTAGTCCTTTTCCAGCAATCCTCCTTAAGATTTTCATTTCGTTGGTCTTCAGATGTCTTCGTATTTTGCTTGTATCTGGTCTTGTTTCGGCCGTGTAAGTCATAACTGGCCTAATGACTGACTTATATATTCGGGCCTTTGTTTCCAATCTTAGGTGTTTGTTTTTCCAAATTGTGTCGTTTAGGCATCCGGCCGTTCTACTGGCTTTAATTATTTGGTCGTTTACTTGTTCTTGGATATTGTTGGCAACTGATAGATTAATTCCCAGGTATTTTATCACACTAATCAATCACCCTGTATAATGTGGTTTTAAGTAGATCAAATGCCAGTTAAAACTGCGGCATTATTAATTAAAAATTATTAATAAATAAATAATGGTTGGAGAGCAAAGTATGCTAAATTTGCAGTCACTAGAACGTTATGGGGACCTATTGGGTTGTGATTATTAGGTCCCGAAACCAAAAAAAGTTAAGTAAAATTTTCCATTTTAGTGGGGACTTTACATTTTTTAATTTGATTTTCCATTTCCAACGTTCGTTTTTTCCGATTATAGCGCCATCTATCCATAACTCGAAAAAATGTTTCCAATAAAAGTTGCTTATTTTTACGTAAATAATCCAAATCTGCAATAAAAATTTGGGGGTCCTATTAAAGTAACCCCCCATCCCACCTCCGTGGGGGGTCATGTTTGGTACCATTCGATAGATTTTTCAAAAACATTTTGAAAGTTTATTTTTCAGTTTTTCGATCTGATGTTCATTTTGCGAAATATCGCGGGGTTTGTATTTAAAATTTTAAATTTACCCCTTACCCCTCTTCGTGGGGGGTCATGTTTAGTACCATTCGATAAATTTTTGAAAAATATTGAAGAGGTATTTTTTAGTTTTTCGGCCTGAAGTTCAGTTCGCGCAATATTCGCTTTTTTTTGTGAAACTTTTTGACTCACCCATTTCCTTATGCCCCGCTCAAATCGTCAGATTTTTCAAATAAGTACTTAACTTACCTTATCTTAATCTGACAATTTCGAGTATTTTTAAAAATAGATTTTTTTTGGCCCCCCTTAACGAACCTCCCTGTGTTAAGAGCCAATATATTATGGTAGAGGTACATCTGCATGGTACCAGGTTTCTCTCCTTATGATAATCTGACGCGTTCGAGTAACTGCAAAAATCCCCGCTTGGGCTCCCCTACCATAAATAAAATTATAATATTTTTAAACGCTTTTCTTTACTTCAATAGTTTGCATCAAATCTTTAGACGTTAATTTGACTGACTTTTCTCCAATGCAAATGAATGAAAATCTGTAGACATATGCATTCGCGGGAACAATACACGAATAGTCAATAAAAATTTTTTATGTTTATTAATTGTATAAATAAAAAAAACGATTTAATGAAAAATGCTTAAATTCTCTTGATTTTTACAATGTAGAAATTTGAAACTTTTACGGATTGTAGCTAATGATATGAACTATACATAATTTCACTTTTTACGTTATTTTTTTACGTTATGCTTCATAAATAAACAATATAGTTTCAAATTTTGTATGCTCATATATTTGTTTATATATAAATCGGCGTTTATTCGTGTTAAATTTCAATACGATACGAAACCAAACTTCAACCAAAACTCTAATTCAAAAAATTCGTGTTTTTATCGTACTCTTAGCCAGGCCGCACATCAAAGAAACATGAAACGTAAATTACGTTTCATGGAAATAAACCACTGCTAAATAAACATACGTCCGGCCATTTATGAAACTCTCCGAAAATAAAAATGTGTCATGAGCATGAATCACACTCGTTTCATTTGTAGGCGGACTTTGAGATTTGTTTAGCAGTGTTTTCTTTTCATGAAACATGTTTTTCGTTTCATGTTTCATGTTTTTCGTTTCATGTTTCTTTGGTGTGCGGCTTGCCTTAGAAAACCCACCGATAGAGACGTTTTGTGCCACAATTAACATTAGAATTCGTTTTGTCGTATTAATTAATTAAACGCTTTTCTTTAGTTCAATGGTTTGGGTCAAATATTTGAACGTTAATTTGACTGCCTTATCTTCAATGCAAATGACTAAAAATTTACAGACATATGCATTCGCGGGAACAATACACGAATTGTCAATAATTTCTTTTATGTTTATTAATAATTGTTTAAATAAAAAAAACGATTTTAACGGAATATGCTTAAATTCTCTTGTTTTTTACAATGAAGAAACTTTAAACTTTTACAGATTGTAGCTAATTATATGAACTATACATAATTTCACTTTTTACGTTAATTGTTTACGTTATGCTTACGTTAATAAAGTTTCAAGTTTTTTGCCGATTCCGACTACTTTTCATGTTTGTACATCATATGTGTTATACATATTTTAATAAACATGACGATATATTTTAATCTTTGAAAAGTGTAAGACTAAAAAGTAAAAAATAAAAAAAATATGAAAAAAAATCTAACACATTCGTTAAAGAAAAGCGTGGTGCGAAAACTGTTTATTCGATATGATCACGCGCCACGCTTTTCTTTGACGAATGTGATTTTTTCAATTTTTTTTATTTTTTGCTTTTTAGTTAATTTTTTTATAATATGTTTAATTTTAGTCACTTGTAACTAAAGAAAAGCGTTTCTTAAAAATATTTTTGTCATATTTCTGATTTGCTTATAATTTAGAATTAAAAAAAAAATTCTTATTTTACAAAAAATGTTTTGCTTGTCTCACTTATTTTAATAAACTAGTTAAATTCTTGTCCAGTCGTTAAAGGGCCATTTCACGAAAAGTTACAGTTGGGCGAAAACCTAGAACTTTAAGTCCTAGGTAAGAAATTTAATTGCTTGTATCTTCCTTTTGTTTTTCCTTTATATTTTAAAGCCAATAAGAATATCTAAAAGATCAAAAAGAAGAAAGTATTTTTCTTCTTTAAGTTTCATCTTCTATCGAAGGTTGAAAATCATCATGGCTATGTGGACCCTGTCTACTGCCGCTCTAAATAGCTCTGCACTACTGCATTCGAAGCATCCTCTTCCCCCACCATCGTTATCTGTCCATCCATTCGTCTTCTTTTATGGCTCTTTCTCTCATTATGTGCCGTACATTTTCTTCCCATGCAACTAAAAGCCTTCCCCTTCTTCTTCTTTGTTGTGGTATGTAATTTAAAGCTTTCTTTGTCCATCTATTTTCATTCATTCGTTTCATGTAACCATGCCACACTAGTTGTCTCGTTTCAATTCTCTCTACACTGAAATATACAGTATTTGTCCTCCTTCTAATATCGTCATTCCTAATGTGATCTTTTTGGATATACCACACGCTCTCCTTAGATAATCCATTTCTGCTACTATTCTTTTTCTATCTTTTTTCGTGATCTGCCAAACGTCTGCCCCATAAGTCATAATAATAAGTCTGCCCCATAAGGCTCTACCAGGGTTCGATAGATTCTCAATTTCATTTTTTGTCTTATATCTTGGGCCATAGTAGAGAGCTTAGAATGTTTACCGCTTTTTGCCCTGCTGCGTTCTGTTTTCGATGTCTCTTTTGGTAGTGCCTTCTTTGGATATTATAGATCCGAGATATTTATATTCTTTACATGCTTTTGGGGTTTTAATTTCTAACTTTGCATCTTCATCATACCCTATTTTAAGATATTCTGTCTTTGAGGTCTATTGAGATCCCATTTTTCATATTCTTTCTTTAGTTTTCTAATCACGTAGTCCATGTCTTCTTCGTCATTCGCTACGACTACCTGATCATCTGCGAAAAACAAAGTTGTTAGACCTTTACCACCGCCTATCTCTATTCCCATTCCGGACACTTGGTCCCTCCACTGCTCTAGCGATGATTGATATATATATATATATATATATATATATATATATATATATATATATATATATATATATATATGTTACAGTTCAAGTTGATTCTCAGTTAGAGTCGACTCCAACTAGTTGGAGTCAACTCCAACTGAAACGAGCAGTAAAAGTTGATTTTAAAAATTTAAATCAACTTGTACTAGTTGGAGTTGACTCTTCCTGGATCGATTCAGTAAATGTTGATTATACGAGAATCTCATGTGCATTTTTGATGAGTGTGCGTTTCTTTGTCTTGACCGTTTTAACTACTTATTAGTAGAGTCTGTAACGTCGTCCCCGTTAGGTTAATTATTCTGATTCGATTTTTTGCACAAACTTACTCAAAGAAATGCATCCTTATAACAAATAAACAGGGTGTCACGCGGTACCGTGGTCGAAAAATTTTTTAACCAATTTTTGTTAAATTCACAAAAATAATTTTTATCTACTTTATCTCATATTATGTAAGTAAAGGTTTTATTGTGTGAAAATTGTAAATATAGATAGCAGTACCTGAAGGGCTTAAAGTGTGTCTGAAGTAACAATGTATTTTAAATGGCTTTTAATTTTTCGCACTGTTTTTTAGCACACTTTCATATAATTAAACATTCTTAACTTTCGCCTCCCGGAGGAAATCAGACTTGCCCTTGCAACGGCAACTGAAATGCTCACAAAACAGCGACCACGGAAGCAAAGATGGATGACAGAGGAAATATTGGATTTAATGGATAAAAGAAGAAAATTCAAACAGCACAAAGCAATGTACAAAGCATTAAATATGACCATTAAACAAAAAATAAAAATTGCAAAAGAAAAATGGATAACAGAACAAAAGAAATCGAAAACTTATATAAAAAAACATGATGACTTCCATCTGTATAAGAAACTCAGAAATTCACAAGCACGACATATTCAAAAGGACTAAATAATCTAATCAACGCAGAAGGCAAAGTGATTTCAAGCCCTGAAGAACAAATAAACATGTGGGAAGACTAACGACGAAGGTCTTCCAATACTGAAGTCCGAACTGGAATATGTTCTACGTCAACTAAAAAACAACAAATCTGTAGAAAAAGATGAAAAACCAGCTGAGCTGTTGAAGTTAATCAACGAGAAAACTTAGACCTTCTTCTTGGACTATTTAATAATGTTTACAATACAGGGACTATCCCTAAAATATGGCTTGAATCAGTCTTCATACCACTACCTAAAAAGAAGAATGCCAAATTATGCCAGGACTTCCGCCTTATAAGTCTATTAAATAACATTCTAAAGCTTTTCTTGCGTATCATACAGAACAGAATATACAGTAGAGTCTCGGTTATCCGCCCTTCATTTATCCGCCGTTCCGTTTTATCCGCCGCTCCATTTAAGTAATATTTTTTTTTCAAATTTATATAACTTTGAAAATATTAAAGAATGAGTAAAAATGTTTTAAGATGAGATAAAATAAGCCGAGCATTCCGAGCAACAAGAAGAAAGAGCTGTCGATATTATGCTGCTACAAGATGGCGAGTATTGGTAGCAACAAAACGAGATACATCAGCAAGGCAGATGAAAATCGCTAGTTTTTTTCGTTCATCCTAAATCATTCTATCTACAATGTCCAATGTCAGTCAAAATTAAACTGATTCTCTTCTTCTTCTTCTTGTACCACTCCTATCGGAGACTGGAAATCATCAAGGGCTCAACTTGTGTTTCATTTAACGCTCCCTATTATCCGCCATTTTTGCTTATTCGCCCTTCCGTCGGCCTGTTTATGGCGGATAACCGAGATTCTACTGTATTATAAAAAATGTGATGAGGTCACCGGTCAAGAACAATTTGGCTTCAGGAAAGGTATGGGGACACGAAAAGCAATATTCTGTCTTCAAACTCTGGCACAAAGATAAGCAAGCAGACCTTTTTATCTGTTTCATAGATTTTGAAAAAGCGTTCGATAGGGTGACGCACAAGACCTTGATAGAAAGATTGAACAACATCGGAGTCGACAAAAGAGATTCTAAAATTATAGAGGCTATTTATTGGAATCAGGCAGCAATCGTAAAGACCAATGGTAATACGTCAAGGCCAATTGAAATACAACGAGGTGTTAGACAGGGTTGTGTGCTATTACCCATACTTTTAACGTCTACTCTTAGGTAATATTTGCGAACTCTTTATCGCACTCTTCAGAAGGAATCAGGATAAACGGTCAGAGAGTAAATAACATCCGCTATGCAGATGACACAGTATTAATGACTGATTCGGACCATAGTCTGCAGATACTGGTGGATAGGGATACTGAGAGTTGTGAAAAATGGGGATGAAGATCGATACTGCGAAAACCAAAGTTATAAAAATATCAAGGAACAAAAATTTACCTCTTTCAATAAATATGTGAAACACCAACAGCTTGAATACGTAAGCCAGTACAAATATCTTGGTTGCTGGTTCAACAATCAACTTGATTATAAACAAGAAGTCAAGAGCGAAAATACAGGTAGTCCGACAGGGGTTTATCAAAATGAAAAGCTTATTTTGTAACAGTAGCATTAATATCAGCCTTAGATGTCGTTTTCTGCATTACTATGTGTGGTCAATACTTTTGTATGGAATGGAGGCCTGGACACAACACAATACTGATGAACAAGTTGGACGCCTTTGAACTCTGGCTTTATAGAAGTGACTTGAAAATAACTTGGACAACCCACACCACCAACGAATATGTTCTGATGAGGAGAATAGATACAGGTAGGGAACTGCTAAAAATCATTAAAGTCAGAAAAGTTAGCTACCTGGGACACATAATGAGAAACGAAAAGTACCGCCTCACGCAACTGATCATCCAGGGTAAGATTGAAGGAAAACGGGGTCCCGGTAGGCGCCAGATTTCATGGCTTAGAAATATCAGAGACTGGACCGGCCTTGATTCAACATCTTTGTTTAGAGCCGCATTGGACAGAGACAGATTTGCCAGTGTAGTCGCTAATCTCCACTAAAGGAGAAAGCACCAAAGGAGAAGAACTTTCGCCTTGTCATGGTGATGACATGTGAGCAATAAATTACAAAAAATGTGTTTTTGTGGTTTGACAGAAGTTTGAATTTTTAAATGTCAAAATGGTGCAATGGTGCATCTCACTCGCACTCACATTGATAGCTACGTCAATACGCTCCTAGCGCTCATTGTCAATAATTAAAAATAACCGCTTAGTAATAAAATAATAACAAAAAGTTCTTCAGTATCTTGTAGGGGGGTCGCT
This sequence comes from Diabrotica virgifera virgifera, assembly GCF_917563875.1. NCBI lineage: Eukaryota > Metazoa > Arthropoda > Insecta > Coleoptera > Chrysomelidae > Diabrotica > Diabrotica virgifera. Next base: position 51,273,352 of record NC_065448.1, read on the forward strand.
AAAATTTTATTTGGTGACTTTCGGACTTTCTCGTGACTTTCGGTGACTTTCTCGCCACTTTCGGTGACTAATATAATTTTTAACTGAGTTATTAAGCCTTGAAAATGGTCATTTTCGTATTTTGAAATAAATATAACAATAAACAAGTATGAGGTCTTTTGACCTTGCTCCGAATGACCCAAATAATGTAAAGAAAATTGTCCTAAATGAATTTTTTTTGTAAGTTTGTTTAAAAAAGTTGTTTAAACAATTTTTCTACCACAGTACCATCTGACACCCTGTGGATTCGTTATAAGGACCTCTTTTTGAGTAAGTTTGTGCAAAAAAATCGAACTGGAATAATTTACCTATCGGAGGCGACGATACAGCCTAGAATATAAATATCACAATTTGAACATAATTATTTCCAGTAACATTTAATTTCTAGGATGATGACGTCATCTACGTTTTTTTAAATGAGAATAGGGGTCATGTGATAGCTCATTTGAAAGGTAATTCAATTTTCTATTCAGTAATATAAACATTAACATCATTATTTATACAGGGTGTCCAAAAAATATTTTTTTTGAATTAAATTTTTTGACAAAAAGAAGAATGTGTGTAATTTATTTAACTCATAATACATTTTACTCCTATCAGAAAACCGGAAATAATGTGTATTTGACAAATAAAAATATTGTTTTTTGCTTAAATTCAGTATTAAAGCAGCCACCCACCTTCCTCTTGACAGTTTGAACATTTAATTTAAGCGAAAAGCAATGATTATTTTTCAAATAAACATTTTATGAGAGCAGTAAAATGTATTTTGAATTAAATAAATTACATACTTGCATTCTTCTTTTTATGTCAGTAAATTTAATCAAAAAAATAAAAAAATTTGGGCACCCTGTATAAAAAATTATGTTATTAGTTTTATTATTGAATAGAGAACTGAATTACCTTTCAAATGAGCTATCACAAGACCCCTATTCCCATTTAAAAAAATCATCGATGACGTCATCACACCCAGATGGGTGACGTCACTACTATGGTATATATGCCAAAAAGTCTTAATTTAAAAAATTGACCTGTTTCGGGATTTCTTTCTAAAATCGTCCATTCTCGAGAAAATGAATTTATTCCAACCTTTACGTGCTCACTATATATTATGAAAGTCAGAAACTAAAAAAAATCAAAGATTAAAGCTACCTCTATAAGATCCTGAAGAAATTTTTGTCATTATTTCATTAATAAGATATTATTTCTAATTATCAACAATGAGCGCTAAGCGCGTATTGAGGCGGCCGTCAATGTGAGTGCGAGTGAGATTCACCATTGGACGGCCCAAATGGTGCATCTCTTTAACACTCACCATTGACGGCCGCCTAATGCGCACTTAGCGCTCATTGTTAATAATTAAAGATAAAGCTTAGTAATAAAATAGTGACAAAAATTTCTGCTGAATCTTGTACAGGGGGCTATAAACTTTGATTTGGTCACTTTCTGACTTTCATAATAATGGATTTTAACCGAGTTATTAAGCCTTGAAAATGGCTATTTTTGCATTTTTTAAATTTTAAATCGCGTATAACTCGACAACAATCAATTTTAGAGAAAAATCACAAAATACCTTTTTTTGCTCAGAATAACTCAAATGATCTAAAAAAAATTGTTCGAAGTGAAAAAATTATTTTTGTGAATTTGTCTAAAAAAAAATTGTTTAAACAATTTATCGATCAAGGTACTGCCTGGCACCCAGTAGATTTGTTATAAGGACCTCTTTTTGAGTAAGTTTGTGCAAAAAATTCGAATCGGAGTAATTTCACTAACGGGGACGACGATACAGCCTAGACTAATTTGAACATATTCAGTAACATTAATTTAATTTCTAGAATCGGCTGTTTGTGTGAATCAGAATCAACTTTTACTAAATGGCATTGGGAAGAGTATACTTTTCCTAGTTGGAGTCTACTTTTACTAGTAAATGTTGAATATAAATCTTCATTTTATATTTATAATCAACTTTTACTGAAACCAGCCGTTAGAGTCGACTCCAACTAGTTGGAGTCAACTCCAACTGGATAATCAACTTGAACTGTAACATATATATATATATATATATATATATATATATATATATATATATATATATATATATATATATATATATATATATATATATATATATATATATATTAAATAAGGTCGGAAACAGACAACATCCTTGTTTAAGCCCCTTTGTTAACGGAAATGATTCAGATATAAAGTTTCCTTCTTAACGAGACTTCTTGCATTTCTATATACAGAGTGGCCCAAAAGTCTGGAAACGGCCAATTATCTCGTAAATTGCTAGTCGTAATTGTACAAAATTTGAGATACACCTATTTTGGGACACGGAGATTCCATATTTCATATTTGCAATGTTGCCAGATTTGCCGTTTCTCTTATTATTATTAGTAACTTTAGTTTCTCAAATTCATCGTCCTGTATATTCAGTCATTATTGGAATCTCCTATTCAATACGAGTTCAACCATATGTAACATTTATGATTTTATGTAGTCTGGAAGGTCTTAAATATATAAAACAGTGCAAAATAATAATAACTTCTTCTTCTTCTACGGCACTACAGCCCAAATTGAGCCTTGGCCTCCTTTATTTTTTGCCTCCACCCTTGCCTGTCTGTGGCTGCTCTTCTCCATACACGGACTCCTAAAAGGGCTTGTGCGTCGCTGTTTACTGTGTCTTCCCAGCGCTTTCGTGGCTTCCCAACCGGTCTCTTTCCTTGCATTCTAGCATTCAGTGCTCGTTTTGGTAGCCTATCCTCTCCCATTCTTATCACATGTCCGGCCCATTGCAATCTTTGTAATCTAATGAAGTATGACAGGGGCGTTTCCTTATAAAGTTGATAAAGCTCGTTCGCGATAAAATAATAATAACGTGTGATCCAAAATTATTGTCACCATAGGTGGCTCTGAACGACAGAGATAGCTATACAGTGCATGTCTATTCTTAATTCAGATATACTTTCTAGTTTACGTCAACTTTGCAGTGTACGTCAACTTAACAAGAAAAGTTAGGTTATGTAGAGATGTTGGTGGTGGACATAATATACAGCATCTTGTTTGATTTTATTTATTATTGTTGCTTATAATTTTGTTAATTCTTTTTATTTTTTATTAAAATTCTTTGTTAAAGGTTTTGACTGATTTTTTATGTTTTATAATGTTAATCAAAATTAATTGATAAACCAATGATATAAATTCAGATTAAAACAAGACATACGTAATTTTTTGCACGGCTAGTTTTGATCCCAATAATTGTGGATCGCTCATTATGTAGATTTTAATCAATTTAAATATTTAAATGTAGGCTGTGATTTTGACATTAACTAAAACTGACAGTAGTTGTGTTTTGAAAAGTTCTGCAAGATAAATTGCTTCTCTAAAATGGTTCTTACGAAAAAGAACGAATTACTATTCTAATGATGAGAGGGTACGGTGACAGAAAAAGATCTTATTGTGAAGTAGCCAACTTGTTCAATGATACTTTCCCAAACCGTTCTCCTATTCATAAGGCGACGCGACGCCGACGGTACAAAAAACTGTAAAGCGATTTGAGGAATCTGGACAAGTAAAAGATAGATACCGATCAGGTAGACCGAAAAGAGTTATGAATGACAATATATAATGCAAAGTTTTGTTGAAGATCCACATACATCCTCACGCAGGGTTGCACAAGTACATGATGTAGGTCGTTCTTCAGTCTTACGTGTATTACGTAAGAATAAATTTAAACCATACAAAATTAACTTATTGCAAGAATTAAGTGAAGATAGCTTCGATCGTAGATTACAGTTTACTGAGGTAATGATGGATAAAATTGAAAATGATGAAAATTTCGTTAACAGAAAATGTTTTTCCGATGAAGCAACCTTTACACTGTGTGGAAGTGTAAATCGACACAATTTAAGGTATGTACTGGAGTGACGTAAATCCACACTGGATGCGTTAAAACCATACTCAAAGACCACAAAAATTAAATGTATGGTCAGGTATAGTAGGTACTCAGTTAATTGGTCCATTTTTTATCGAAGGAAATTTAACGTCAGATAGGTAGTTACGAAATGTTACTTAGAAATGAAATTGTACCTACACTGAGAAACTTGTTTGGGGCCAATTTTAATCAGATATGGTTTCAGAAAGATGGAGCTCCAGCTCGTTTTGGTGTAAATGTTCGGCGTTATTTAGATGAGATATTTCCCGGACACTGGATTGGTAGACGAGGTAGAATTGAGTGGCCTCCACGTTCACCTGATTTCAATAGGGAACTTGCATAAAATTTTAAATTCGAAAAAAATGGTATAAATCACAACAGAACATAATTTAGAACCTGTATCAAAGATAAAAAAGTTTTGTTTGTCTTTCGTTTGGCCCCTAAAGATGACTAAAAATTCAACTTATACCAGCCACCTCAAAACGCGTCGTGACGTCACGGGATTGTATGTTTACATTCTACACCAATTGTATATATAATTTTAAATTAGACATTATAAACGTCAGTAAAAAATACAGTTATGTGACGTTAAAAGTGTTTTTGATCGTTTGAACTATTCATAGAAAATTTGTACTTTTACAAAATGGTTTTATTTTCAATAGTATACCTTCTTTCCTTTCCTTCAAAAACTGTATCAAACTCCAATCTCAACAAACTAGTATATATTATTGCAACGACATACGATAAATGTCATTAGAATATAAATATTTTTCCTTTATTCCCCGACGGCGAGCTGGCCAAATACAGTAGGTGGAGGCCAATAAACTAAAGAAGTAGAAGAAGAATATACGTAAATATAACCATAAACGAAACCACATAGTTAAACTCTGTGACGTCATGGGTCGTTTGAACTATTTTAAGATAAAGAAGACTTTAAATTTTTTGTACTTCTAAGTTATTATGAGTTCTATCCTAAAGATTATTTTTATTGGGGATACTTGAAAAATTCAGTTTACAAAACTAAAGCAGCAAGTCTTGCAGAGCTAAGGCAACGAATTATCGATGAATCTCGAATAACTTCTAGACACTCATGGAAAAATGTGGTAGACGCATTCTACCATCGCTTAGGGTACTATCAACTCACAAATGGAGCACATTTTGAACACTTGATAAAGTAAACATTATGTTAAAAAATGTTGTAATCTATCAATTGTTACGTTTTAATGTAGTTGAAAATAGTTAGTATTAAAAAATTCATTGAGACAATTAGGCGTTGCCAGACTTCTGTTTTATGTATCTAAGACCTTAAAAAATGTTGTAATCTATCAATTGTTACGTTTTAATGTAGTATTAAAAAATTTATTGAGATAATTAGGCGTTGCCAGACTTCTGGTTTATGTATTTAAGACTTTCCAGACTACATAAAATCATATGGTTACAAAATCATATCAAGTGTTACATATGGTTGAACTCGTATTGAATATGAGATTCCAATAATGAATAATGACTGAATATACAGGACGATGAATTTAAAAAACCAAAGTTACTAATAATATAAGAGAAACGGCAAATCTGGCATCATTGCAAATATCAAATATGGAATCTCCGTATCCCAAAATAGGTGTATCTCAAATTTTGTACAATTATGACTAGCAATTTACGAGATAATTGGCCGTTTCCAGACTTTTGGGCTACTCTGTATATATTTGCGATAGCATCCATATACGCTCTACTGAGACCTACTTTCGTCAATGTTTGAAACAGTTTTTTGTTTGAAAGAGTTTGATAAAAAAATGTTTCCCTTAAGTTCTTAAGCCAGGATATTCTTCGTCTTCCCACATTTCGCTTTCCTCGGATTTTGCCTTGCATAATAAGTTGTAATAATAAGTATTTTTGTCCTCTCATCTCTCATCACATATCCTAAGTACTCAAGTTTTCGTTTGATAGCTAATATTATTTCCGTTTCATGTCATATCCTTCTAGTTACTTCCAGGTTTGACATTCTTTAAATCCATCATTTTCGTAGGATTTTTCTGTAACACCAAAATTCAGAGGAGGCCAACTTATTCAGATGGACTTGTTTTAATGTCCACGCTTCCAAACCATAAAGAAGGGTAGAGAACTCGTAACACCGAAGCATCCTTAGGCGCAGTTCTAACCTTATATGTCGACAACAAAGAAACTTTTTAAGTTTAATGAATGAACTTCTTCTTCTTCCTTCTTCTTCTTTTATATAGGCAGTACTGCCTCTTTTTCTTCAACGGTGCCTTTCATTCTGCCCCTAAGTGGTCATTCCATCTTTTCCTTGGGCGTCTTATACTTCTCCTGCCTAACGGTGACTTGTCCCTGGCTATTCTTACTATCCTTGACTCAGACATCCTGCTTATGTGCTCATTCCAGTCTTCTTTTCTGTTCTTTACCCAGGTATTTATATTGTATACCCCACATATGCGTCTGATTTCCTCACTTCTTACCCTATCCTGTAGTCCTTTTCCAGCAATCCTTCTTAAGATCTTCATTTCGTTGGTTTCCAGATGTATTCGTGTTTTGTTTGTATCTGGTCTTGTTTCGGCCGTGTAAGTCATAACTGGCCTAATAACTGACTTATATACTGAGGCCTTTGTTTCCAATCTTAGGTGATTGTTTTTCCAAATTGTGTGGTTTAGGCATCCGGCCGCTATACTGGCTTTAATTATTTGGTCTTTTACTTCTTCTTCGATGTTGTTGTCAGCTGATAGATTAATTCCCAGATATTTAAAAGTTATTACTTGTTGTATAATCTGACTGTCTAACTCCAATTTGCATCTTATTTGTTCTTTGTCAATTACTAAGCTTTTTGTTTTTTGAGCTGATATTTTCATATTCATTTCTTTTGCGTTAATGTTGAACTCGTGCAATAATCTTTGTAGGTCGTCTTCGCACTCTGCTACTAACACGGTGTCATCAGCGTAACAGAGTATTTTTATCTCTCTATTGCCCATTTTGTACCCTCTTTTTTTATTTACTTGTTTTATTATTGCATCCAACATTATGTTAAACAGTAAAAGGCTTAGTGAATCTCCTTGCCTGATTCCTGTGTTTGTTTCTATGGGTTCTGTTATTATTTTTTAGTTTTATGATATCCAGTGGTAAATTTTTGTCATATATTAGGTGTATCACATCTTTTAATTGGATTATATCAAACGTTTTCTCTAGGTCTATGAAACAGAAAAAGGCTGGTTTGTTATATTCCAATAATTTCTCCGCTATTTGTCTTATCACAAAAACTGCATCGTTACATGATCTTCCACTTCTAAATCCTTGTTGTTCACCCGATATATTTATGCACGCCATTATTTTCTCCATAAGTATTTTTGTTGTGAGTTTCAGTATAGTGCTCAGTAAATTTATCCCTCTAAAGTTACTGGGGTCTACCCTATCACCTTTCTTAAATAACGCTATAATTTGAGTAGTTCTCCATTCTTCTGGAATTCTTCCTGTATTTATTATTTTACTTTTAAGGATATTCAGTTCTTTGTGAAGTCTATCTCCTCCGTATTTTAAAAGTTCATTAGCTATTCCATCTTTCCCAGGAACTTTTCTATTTTTCATCTTTTTTAAGGCGTTCTTTATATCTTCCTCTTTAATTTCTGTTTACTCATCCGATTCTAATCCTGGTGTTTCCAGTTCTTCGTGATTAGCTGTTTGATAGAGGTTTTTTAGGTAGGTTGTCCATGTATTTGTATTAATATGTTTTACTTCTATCAATTCCGTCATCTCTGCTCTTTGACCTCTTATCATTTTATATATTTCCTTTTGCATCCCATAAAAGTCGTGCTCCATCTCTTTTGAAAATGCTTCCCAATGTTCTGTTTTCTTCCTTCTTACTATTGAGTTTTCGTACTTTTCAATTCATTTCGTACTCTTTTATATTCTTCATATGTTTGTCTCGTTCTTTTGATCTTGTATTGTAGGTAGATTTTCTTTTTTTTTTCTCGGCATTTCATTTTTATTTCTTCACAGAATCATGGTGTTCTCCTTTTCTTTCGTATATGTTTACTTATCTTACGTTCTCGAAGTGCTTCCGTTGCTGCCATTTTGATATTATCTCTGATCTTCCTCCAACTTTCTTCTATGTCTTCATCCGGTGTTACGTAGTTTTCATTCAGTACTTTTTGCAGTCTTCTCTGGTATAAGTCTCGTAGCTGTTCTACCTTTTTTCTTGTGTCATATTCAACAGGGTCTTCTTTCATGTTTCTTTGTAGCTCTATTCTGATTTTTCCAAGTAGGTACTAGGTTGTGATCGCTTCCAATATTAGCTGCACTTAAACATCGTATGTCTGTGTCCTCTTGTATTTTGGAATGTATATTTTTGTTGATCTTTGTGTCTGAAGAACGTATTGTTTATTCGAAATTCGTTCTGAGGGCAAAAGTTAATAAGTATTTCTCCATTTTCATTTTTGTTGTCTTCATTGAATCGTTGCTTTATTCCTGTTATAATTATGTTACCGACTCTTGAGTTCATGTTTTCTAAAATGTATATTATCTCATTGGCTGGTATTTCGTCGACTGTCTGTTGAAGCTCGTTATAAAAGTGGACTCTGTCGACTTCAGGTTTGCAGTTTTCTGGGCTATAAACTCCTATAATATTTATTTGTTGTTTCTCTAATTTGATCTTAATAACTACGATTCTTTCTGATATGTATTGGCATTCATATATGTATCTGCCTATTTTTAATGAATGATGCTCGTGCTATATTCCAATACGACTCTTAATTTCTTTGATTGGTGTTCATTTGATGTTGTTCCTGTTTCTAAGTATTTGTAGTTATCCACACTCTCAATTACTAGAAATAGTAGTAATAAAAAAGTATAACCTATTATAATACCAATCCTTGTTTTTAATATCAAAAAATATGATTATATTACTAATATCATAAAATCTAGTAAAGTAAATAAAATGAAATATTTGTCAAAAATTAAAATTAATGATCAAAAAACTGTTTATAAAATCACTTCCTTTCTTATTGTAAATCACAATGGTGAAAGTTCTAAATTCTAATGTTAATTTTACAACCAGTCCAAAGTACGCTCCTTTATGCATTTTTAATCTTAGTTAATTACATAAGGCGTTAGGTAATCTGTAACAACTGCTTAAAATAAATTATCTGCCGAATATGTAACAATTTTTTTCGAACCTCTAATCGAAACGGACTACACACACAAAAAATTGACTAGATCTTAATTTCGTATGCATAGAAAGGTGAATTTTTTTAGCGGAACTGGCTTTTACATTGATAGCTCATCGAAGGATTAAATAATTTGTTCGTTATTAGATATAGATATACTAATATGAATAATAATTATTATTAAAAACGTAACAGACAAATTGGCTTCGATCTTAGCATAAATATTAAATAGATTAGCGGTGGATAAGGTCATACATAAGCCCTATGTCATCAACGACATAGGGCTACAGAAGGCCACGGGAAACCACTGTAGTAAAGGCTCACAAGAGCATCCCTAGTAGAATCATCATGGCTAGCAATACCCAAATGAGTAACCTTACTGATCATGGGCCGCGGAAACTAAGATCCGGCAGGGGAAGTAAATCACAAGTTAGCCACAGGGCTTCCCAGGTCGTAAGCCAGCGAAATCCCTGTGATGTAAATAATGAAACACTTTTAAAAATTACCACAAGAGGAAATATGAGAATTGCAACATGGAACGTACAAAGCTTACTACAACCAGGTAAAGTAGATAATACTGCGATAGAAATGGAAAGAATAAATATCGAAATTCTAGGAATAAGCAATGGCCAAGGTCTGGAAAACAACGGACTAGAAACGGAGCTATATATTATGGTGGATATTCTGACAAAACAAACCGATATGGTGTGGCCATAATGGTAAACAAGGAAATAGATAAATCCGTACTTGGTTTCACCCCACTTTAGAATCGCATTATAATGCTACAAATTAACACCAATATGGGGAAAATGAATGTTATTCAAGTATATGCACCAACAGCTGACAAGGAGAAACAAGAAATAGAAGACTTCTACGAGCAATTGGAAACAATAATGAAAACAACAAAAAAACGTGAAGTTCTGATACTAATGGGTGACTTCAATCCCTAAGTGGGCAGAGGAAGTGTGGAGTATTGTGTTGGAATGTATGGATTGGAAGAGCGAAATTAGCGTGGTGAAAGACTAATTCAGATGTGCCAAACAGAAGAACTGGTAGTTATGAATACAATGTTTAAATTACCAAATCGCCGGTTTTACACGTGGAAAGCTCCTGGAGACAACAAAGATAGAATTATAAGAAATCAGATAGATTACATCTTGATAAGGAACAGGTACAAGAACTCTATTACAGTAGTGAAGAATTACCCTGTAGCAGATGTAAACTCGGACCACAACCCAGTAGTAGCAAATATGAATGTAAGATTGAGAAAACCATTAATGAAAAGATCTAGACCACAAATATACATTGATAAACTAAGAGAACCAAATACATACCAAAAAACTCGAAATAAAATAAATCAGAGTATCCAAGAAATAAAACAACAAAATAAGAACACTACAGATATTGAAACAAAATGGAAGAATATAAAGAACACAATAGAGACCGTGGGACAGAAAAATTAATATTTACAAAAGCTGATAAACAAGAATGGATGACACAAGAAATTCTGGAAAAGATGGACGAAAGAAGAATACATAAAAACAAAGATAAAATTAAATATCAAGAAATTAATAAACAAATAAAACAGAAAATAAAACAAGCTAAGGAAACATGGATGTCCATTAAATGTCAAGAAATTGAGGAATGTGTGGCAAGGTATGACACTTTCCACACCCATAAGAAGATTAAAGAAATGAGTTCAGGAAATCGTAACAAACCAATCGGGATATTAACAAATGCAGATGGTACCACTATAACTGAAACGCAAGACAAATTACGTAGATGGGAAGAATACATTGAACACCTATTTTATCACCAAAAAGTAGAACAATTAGAAGTTGACGGAGAAACCACGGGGCCAGAAATAATGAAAGAGGAAGTTATTTATGCCATAAAACACACAAAAGGTAGAAAAGCTCCAGGATCCGATGAAATACCAATTGAACTATTGAAGATAGTTGATGAAGATAATATTGATGTCTTGGTAGACCTTTTTAACTCCATATACAAGACGGGACACATACCCAAAGAATGGCTTCTCTCAACTTTTGTAACGATTCCAAAAATCACAAATGCTAAAGATTGCAATGACTATCGGACAATTGCATTAATGAACCACACATTGAAAACCTTCCTTAAAATCATACATAACAGAATTCACGTGAAATTAGAACAAGAAATAAGTGATTCGCAGATAGGTTTTAGAAAGGGTCTAGGAACTAGAGAAGCATTATTCAGAGTCAGTGTTCTGACACAGCGATGTCTGGATATGAATCAGGACATATATGCTTGCTTCATAGATTTTAAAAAGCTTTTGACAGAGTTCAACATGAAAAGCTTTTAAGTATTCTTAAGACCAAAATCATAGATGGTAGATATCTACAAATTATATCGAATCTGTATCAAAATCCGAAAGCAAGAGTAAAAGTCGAAGGAGAACTGACAGAGGAAGTAAGTATACTTAGAGGAATTCGACAAGAGTGCATACTTTCACCACTCTTATTCAACGTCTACAGTGAAGTGATATTTCAAGAAGCTTTATTGGATATTTTGGAAGGTATTTTGGTCAACGGTATACGGTCATATTTGCAAGTGACATGGAAGATTTACAGTACATAATACAACATGTATACAATGCATGTGAAAGGTACGGACTGCAAATGAATCTCAAGAAAACGAAATCAATGATATTCTTAAAAAAACCACAAAATGTAGATAACCTGATCATCAATAATACAACGATCGAAAGAGTAACAACATATAAATATTTAGAAACGTGGCTAACCAAAGATGGAGATCAAACAAAAGAAATCAGATCTAGAATAGAAATGGCAAGAAACACGTTCATAAAATTGAAGAACTTACTTTGCAACCGTAACCTTAATCTAGAGATCCGCACAAGAATGCTACGTTGTTACGTTTTTTCTACTTTACTATACGGCATGGAAGCGTGGACAATGAAACAGTCTGAAATCAAAAAATTAAACTCCTTTGGGATGTGGTGCTACAGGAGAATCCACAGAATATCGTGGACTGAAAAAGTAACTAATATAGAGGTGTTACAAAGAATGAAGAAAGAATGTGAAGGCATAAAAACTGTTAAAATTAGAAAAATTCAATATCTGGGTCATATAATGAGGGGCAAGAAGTACGTATTACTTAGGTTAATTTTGCAAGGGAAGATACAAGGGAAGAGAAACCCAGGACGACGCAAAATATCCTGGCTAAGAAATTTGAGAGAGTGGTTCGGTTGCAGCTCATTAAAATTATTGAGAAGTGCGGCCAATAAAATTAAAATAGCGATGATGATTTACAACCTCCGATAGGGGAAGGAACCTGAAGAAGAAGAAGGTTATACATAAAAAAGTCAATACGGAAGGCATAAAAAAATGAAGAATGCTGTAAATTAACAGTAACAAGGTCTCTCAGTTGATTACTTGGAAAAATAATAAAAGAGATGATATGCGAGGAATAAGACACGTATAAACAGGAACTTGTTAATGATAAAGAGCTCGAGCTTGAAATTAACGAAGTAGTTACAGGATCTGACATAACTATGGACGAAATTGAACAAGCATTAAGATCAGCAAAGACCAGCAAAGCGACGCGACGGGACCTGATGAAATTCCGACTGAAATAATAAAGCTCTTCGAAAGTTCAGGCAAAAATCTCTCCTTCTAGACGAAGCAATAAAGCATTAAAATCGGCCTTACCTCCGAAAAAAAATGACAAAACGGATCTTAATAATTATTTTTGCATTCGATTCGTGAATGCGCCAGAAAACTTTGTGACCCGAAGCCATGATATAATATTGAAAAACTGCATACAAAAAAATGCATTCTTAAAGTGCATCTCAAACAGACAATAAAAAAAATTCAGAACTCGTCAATTATCGGCGGAATTTTTTTTTATTATTAAACACAAGCTGTATTTAGACTACTGAAATCTGGTCATCAGTTGACCAATTATCAGTTCTTCTTTAACTTATATTACTAAATGTTACATAATCTAAGATCTTAACCCTATGGTGTCCTCTTATTTTTTTAACAAGTGTGCATTTTAAAACTAAAACTAACACACAATACAACACTATGCTCTGCTTTTACACTAACACTTTACACTAACTTAAATGGTTTTCTTCGTTTGAGTCTTCTTTCTAGCCCAGTATTATCGAGGAGCTGGATGGCCTCGATGTTTACATGACTATAGAGCCGTTGTTCGTGACTACCTGCCATCTTCTTGATAACTTTGTCTACATCTTCCATCTCAAGATCCTTGTGGAGGTCGACATTTCGGATATACCAAAGAGCATCAACGATGTTCCGTAATACTTTATTCTGGAATCTCTGGATAATCTGAATATTACTTGAATTGGCACATCCCCAGAGTTGGCAACCATACATCCATACTGGTCTAAGTATTTGTTTGTATAAAAGTATTTTGTTATATGTGGACAATGCAGAGTTTCTTCCCATCAGCCAATAATGTTTTTTGTAACGGATACCTAATTCTTCCCTTTTCTTTTTAATGTGGACTTTCCACCGAAGCCTTGCATCAAGTGTGATACCTAAATATTTTGCAGATGATGCAATTGTTATTTGGGCATCATTTATTCTAATTGGAATGTTTTCGATTTTTTTATTTGTAAAATTGACATGAATAGATTTAGATACATTTAATTTGATTTTCCATTTTTTAGTCCAGTTGTGTATTTTATTTATTGCCAACTGTAATTTTTCTGCTGCTTCTTCGCTGGTATAACCTACTGTTATGATAGCGGTGTCATCTGCAATTCTGCCTATAGTATCATTTTCCATTTCAGGTATATCGTATGGGTATAACAGGTAGAGAACAGGACCTAATACGCTTCCTTGAGGGACTCCTGCTCTGATTTCTTTTAGATCAGTGTACACGTCTTCTTGCTTAATTCTAAAATATCTGTCAGATATATATGATTGTAAAATTTCTGAATATTGTTTAGACATAAGAATTTTGAGTTTGTAATCTAAACCTTCATGCCATACTTTGTCGAAGGCCTTAGCTACGTCTAAAAGGATTGTAGAACAGACTTTCTTTTCTTCTAATGATTTCTCAATTATGTTAGTAATTCTGTGTACCTGATCAATCATAGAATGTTTATTTCTGAAGCCAAATTGGTGGTTTGGAATCATTTTTTTCTCTTCTATTATTGGTTTTATTCTTTTTAACAGAAGTTTCTCAAAAAGCTTCGACATCACTGGTAAAAGTAATAATGGTCTATATGAAGACACTTCATTTGGTGATTTTCCTGGTTTTGGTATCATTATAACCTCAGCTATTTTCCATAAATTTGGAACATATCTCAATCTAAATGCAGCATTGATGATGTTGGTCAATTTGACTACGGCTTTACGAGGCAGGTTTTTTAGTAATTCTCCAGTAATTAGATCATATCCTGGTGCCTCCTTAGGATTTATAATGTCTTTTATTTCATCAGCTACTTCCTTCGGGGATGTTGGTCTGATTCTCTCCTCTGTCTGATTAGGCTCTATCGATATTTGATCATTATTTTGGTCATCATGCGGATTTAATGTATTTTCTAAATATGTGGCAAATCTCTCTTCGCCTTTTGCTCATTACTTCTATCCCAGCTACCATCTTCTAGTTTAATGGGTGGAGAATGGGTTACTGGTCTTTTTAGCCTTTTTGTTGCTTTCCATAGAGAGTAACTCTGTGCTACTATCATCCGTCAACTCTCTCAGGTAATAACTGATTGACTCATTTTTTATATTTTGAATCTCCCTTTTAAGTTTTTGACTAGCATTGTTTAAATTTGTTTTATCTTGGGGAGCTCTGGTTTGTTGCCACTTCCTTCTAAGTTTTCTTTTCTCTTTAATTAACTGTTTAATTTCTTTCGGATAGTTGTTTCCTTTGACGTTTGATCTTATAGTAGGAGCACTTTCCCATGCTGATTTTTTTATATTTTGTACAAGCAACTCGACTTCCTCATCTAGTTGTTCAGGTTTCTTTAATGGTACTGCTAATTCAATTCTATCTTCAAGGATTGATCTAAAACTTTCCCAGTCTGTTAGTTTTATTTGTTAGTAATGGGTTACAATCCTTTCTGATAATCGTGTCACTCACAGTTAGTATTATGGGTGAATGATCTGAATTCATATCCCAACCTTCATTAATATCTACATAGTTGGATGAAATATTTTTAAATTAAGTCCGACATTTTGTTTGTATCTGTTGGCCAATAAGTCGGTCTACCTGTTGATATTACTTCACATTTCTGTTCTTTTATGGCTGCCAGTAACTCCTTTCCTTTAGTTGTTGTTAATCTTGATCCCCATTGGGTGTGCTTTGCATTAAAGTCACCTCCAGTGATATATCTTTTTCGCAAACTTTTCAAATATTCTACATACTGTTCTTTTTTAATGGAATGACTAGGGGGCCATAAATTGAGCTTACATTAACTTCGCAATTAGATTTGAGTTTGGCGGAAATGAGTTCAATTTTGTTACTCGGGGGGTTTTTGGGATCGCTGAAAAAGAATATGACGTCAAAAGTGATCTACCTGGTGCCCAGGGTACTTACTGTTTACCTCTAGGTCTGGATCCCGCGTGCGAAAAAAAAGTTGATTAATAGCAAGCTGAAAATTTGTTAATAGCTTAAGGGTGTCTAGTCAGACAAACTTCGATATATAGGAACACTGGAACAGGGGAAGTTTTAATTGTGGAACAGGTTAAAAATTTGGAACGGTCAGTCAGACCACGAAAACGGCACATGTATTTTGTCCGGCAGAACAGACTTAAACTCTCCGAACAGAGATTAAACTCTCTGGCAAAAATCAGACTGCTATTTATCACCAAATGGGCGTTTTAATGAGTGGAACATGTAGAATATGTCAAATGACAGGAATTATGACAGGTGATAAATAGCAGTCTGATTTTTGCATGAGCAAAAAGCTTGCTATTAATCAACTTTTTTTTCATACGGGGGATCCAGACCTAATCGTCTTGTGAAGTTTTCGGCAAATTCATTAAAAATTAGTTAAAAACCATTGCTCGGGGGTTTTTGGGGCCGCTAACGACGAATATGACATCGGAAGTGATTTTCGGAGTACCTGGTGCACAGGGTACCTATTGTTTACCTCTCTTGTGGAGTTTTCGGCAAAAAATTTATTAATTAAAAAATTAGTCAAAAATAATTAATCGGGGTTTTTGGGGTCGCTAACGACGAATATGACATCGTAAGCGATCTCCGGATTACCTGGTACCCAAGGTACCTACTTCTTATGAAGTTTTCGGC
The DNA here is from genome assembly GCF_917563875.1 of Diabrotica virgifera virgifera. NCBI lineage: Eukaryota > Metazoa > Arthropoda > Insecta > Coleoptera > Chrysomelidae > Diabrotica > Diabrotica virgifera. The sequence goes on from NC_065448.1 coordinate 51,289,786, forward strand.
AAATTCATTAAAAAATTAGCTAAAAATCATAACTCGGGGGTTTTTGGGGTCGCTGACGACGAATATGACATCGGAAGTGATCTACGGAGTACCTGGTGGCCAGGGTACCTACTTCTTATGAAGTTTTCAGCAAAATCATTAAAAAATTAGCCAAAAATCATAACTCGGGGGTTTTTGGGGTCGCTGACGACGAATATGACATCGGAAGTGATCTACGGAATACCTGGTACCCAGGGTACCTATTGTTTAACTCGTTTTCTGGAGTTTTCGGCAAATTAATTAAAAAATTAATCAAAAATCATTAGTCAGGAGATAGACAGTAGGTACCCTGGGCACCAAGTATACCGGAGATCACTTCCGATGTCATATTCATCGTCAGAGAACCCAAAAAGCCTAAGTAATGAATTTTGACTAATGTTTTAATGAATTTGCCAAAACCTCCAGAAGACGAGGTAAACAGTAAGTACCCTGGGTACCAAGTACTACGTAGAGCACTTCCGATGTCATATTCGTCGTCAGCGACCCAAAAACCCCCGAATAATTATTTTTGGCTAATTTTTAATGAATTTGCCGAAATTACAAAAGAAGTAGGTACCCTGGGCACCAGGTACTCCGGAAATTACTTCCGATATCATGTTCGTCGTTAACGGTTCCAAAAACCCCCGAGGCTTCCCCCCCCCCGAAATTTTTGACTAATTTTTAATGAATTTGCCGAAAACTCCACAAGACGAGGTACACAGTAGGTAAAAGTAGGTACCCTGGGCACCAGATACTGCGGAGATCACTTTTGACGTCATATTCGTTTTCAGCGAGCCCAAAAACCCCCAAGTGACAAGATTAAATTCATTTCCGCCGATAATTGACGAGTTCTAAATTTTTTTTTATTGCCTGTTTGAGATGCACTTTAAGAATGCATTTTTTGTATGCAGTTTTTCAATATTATATTATGGCTCGGGGTCACAAAGTATCCTGGCGCATTGACAACTCGAATGCAAAAAGAATTATTAAGATCCGTCTTGTCCTTTTTTTTTTGCTTCGACTATTCGTCTTTTTAATAAAATTTATGAAACTGGCTATATACCAACGGATTGGCTACTGTCGACTTTTGTGACGATACCTAAAAAGCAAATGTGAAAAGGTGTAGTGACTATCGAACCGTCAGCGTCAGCTTGCTGAGCCATGTTTTAAAGATATTTCTACGAATTTTGTACTCTAGTCTAGGATGTACCAAAGAATAGAACAACTTGGTGACACAAAATTTGGGGTCCACAATAACCTTGGAACCATAGAAGCACTATTTAGTATTCAAGTTATGGTACAGAGATGCAGAGATGTCGGACATCCGATTTATATGTGTTTTATTAAATTTGAGAAGGTCTTTGATCGAATAAAACATACTGAAATGATTACAATTCTTCAGCAGGTAGATATTGATGATAAAGACCTACGCATTATTAAAAATCTTTACTAGCATCAAAGTGTAAGCATCAGGATTGGCCGGAACACTACTGAAGAGCTTCAAATACGAAGAGGACTAAGTCAAGGCTCATTTTGTGCCCACTAATATTTAACATATAATATTCTGACTTCGTTTTCAATAAAGAGGTGGATAATGTTTAATGTGGTATAAAAATGAATGACGTCAATATTAATAATTTGATATATGCTGATGACACGGTGTTAATCGCAAGCAAATACGAAGATCTGCAACATATGATTAATAAGATTACCACAACCTGTGATGGATATGGACTCAAGCTAAATATCCCAAAGACAAGGTGATGATTGACAATAAAACGGGGAAATTTTAACAGCTTATGGTGAACAACTGGAAGGAACTAACAGTATCACAATTGGTCGTAATCTGAATAAGAACTGGGACACCAGCAAAGAAATTAGAATATATACAGAGAAAGCAAGAGCTGTATTCTTTAAGATGAAGAAACTGTTATGTGGTAACAATATTATATATTTTATTACTTTAAGTCTGAAAATTAGATTAATGAGATATTATGTGTTCTCTACTCTTATGTATGGTGTCGAAGGTTGAACTTTAACGGATATACTTCTCAAGAATCTGGAAACCTTTGAAATCTGGGTGTATCGGAGAATTCTACGAATAAATTGGGAGGATAGAGTTTGTAACGAAGTTGTTTTGTATCGGATGGGGAAAGTTACGGAAGTAGTCATAACAGTTAAAAATCATAAACTTGAATTATTTGGCCATGTAATGCGCCACCCAGAGAGATATGATTCAGTGAATTTGTACTCTACGAGCTCCCTAGTGGGAAAGTTTTGGGGTAGTTCTGATTTCTTTCATTGTATATGGATTTTGGGCTGCTAAATCCGAATATGAGGTTTGCGGACAAAATTTCTTGCCGGAACATTGAAGAAATCGCGAGAAAATCGAAAAAATTCAGCTTTTTTCCGCTTTTTTGCTCAAATCTCGAAAACAAAAACTTTTAGTAAATGGCCTGTTAACAGAAAATAAAGTACTTAAAATTATCTACAAATATCACTATTTACTTTTTTTTTCAGACGAACTGTTCGGTCTAAAGTGCAAGTTGAAAATTGCCAATTTTTAACGGTCTCGGCAAAACCCACTTTTTACATTCCAAAACTTTATTTTTTATTAGAATGCTGTCATTTGATAAATTTCTCCAAGTTTTCTGTACAAATAATAAATGTTAGTTCATAATATGAATATGGTATGTCTCTTCTCACAGCTTCCATGAATCCATTCCATCCTAAAATACCGAGAATGACTTTGCTTTTCCCTTAGAGCCACAGAAGATCAGGCACAAATGGAGTCACAGTTTTAGTTGATGTGAACATTCCCTTCGGATCTTGATTTCTGATAAACCTTGAGGTTTTGTCCTTTCAAAATGTATTAGTTGAACAGCTCTCTGACTTCCATAAACTTCAGGTGCGGGTTTAGTTTTTAGCCGATGAATGGATTGGTTAGGAGCTATTGCATGTTTTGGTGCAATACAAGAAATGCCATCCATGACGTAAAAAGTGTGGTATTCGTCGATTGTATGTACGTTAACCCTTTCTGCCCCAACGCTGCATATATATGTTTTTGAAAAGTGGGTCTGTATTCCCAGCCGCCGTATATACTTATACGTTCAAGGTGTTATGGTCTCAATTTGGCAAAGCCGAAAATTTGCGTTGCTTTAACTTTTAATGTCAATTTACATTACATTATTTTTTTAAGTTAGTTACATTTTTTCAAGTTGGTTTTGCTCTCTGATGAGTACTTTTGAAAAGAAAACGTTTAAGTTTAAAAAAAAAACTGATTAAAAATCATGTTTTGGTCATTTATTTGTTTATTTATATGCGACGTATATATAAGGCAATGGGACTCTAAGCATGAAGAAACCTTTGGAATTGAGGGACCAACATGCAAATTAAGGCCTGGCATAGAAAGGGTTAAAATCAGAGTTTTCGTACACCTGTTGTGTAAAGCACGGCTGGTCAATTTTCAGCGGATCGCCTGCGATTGCTGACACTTCCAGATAAGCAACACGCTTGCTCAAAGTCTTGTAGCGGCAGTAAGGCCCAGATAGTTGGTCTCACCATTCCTTGCAGAGTTGGCCGTTTTCTCTACAAAAAGTACGGCTCAAGAAAATAGGTTGATGTAGTTTCCTCTTTGGGGTTTTGTTCATCCTATACAGAAGCTGTTCGCCTGGAAGTGTCAGCATTCGCAGGCGATCCACAGAAAGATGACTTGCCGTGCTTTACACAGCAGGTGTACGATAACGCTAATTTTAACGTACATACAATCGACGAATACCCCACTTTTCACGTCATATGCGGCTTTTCTTGTATCGCACCAAAACATGCGGTAGCTTCTAAGCAATTCATTCCTCGGATAAAAAGGAAACCCGCGCCTGAGGTTTATGGAAGTCAGGGAGCTGTTCAAATAATTCATTTGAAAAGGACAAAACGTCAAGGTTTATTAGAAATCAAGATAACAGATCCGAAGGAAATGTTGACTCAACTGAAACTGTGACTTCATCTGTGCATGATCCTTTGTGGCTCTAAGGGAAAAGCAGAGACATTCCCGGTCTCTTAGGACGGAATGGACTCATGAAAGCTGTCACAAGAGACATACAATACCTATGAACTAACATTTATTATTTGTACAGAAAACTAGGAGAAATTTATCAAATGACAGTATTCTAATAAAAAATAAAGTTTTGGAATGTAAAAAGTGGGTTTTGCTGAGACCGTTAAAAATTGGCGATTTTCAACTTGTACTCTAGCCCGAACGGTTCGTCTAAAAATAAAAGTAATTAGTGATATTTGTATATAATTTTAAGTACTTTAATTTCTGTTAACAGGCCATTTACTAAAAGTTAATAGTTTTCGAGATTTGAGCAAAAAAGCGGAAAAAAGCTAAAATTTTTTTGTATCTTTCGCGATTTTTTCAATGTTCCGGCAAGAAATTTGGTCCGCAAACCTCATATTCGGATTCAGCAGCCTAAAATCCATATATAACGAAAGAAATCAGAACTACCCCAAAACTTTCCTAGTCAAAACACAATTTTATTGAATCAATATAATATACTCAATTTAAGAATACAAGGCAAGGTAGACGGAAGGTAGAGAGTCTGAGAGAATGGTTTAACAGATCCTCTGTTAACTAAAGATCCTCCTCTGAACTCCAAAGATTTAAACTTTACACTAAAAACACCCAAAAAAATTCACCGTAATTAAATTCTGCATAGAGACGTGTTTTTCCCGATTTACTTCGACGAAAATTTTCCCCGGAAAATGCGGGTTTTTCCAACAAAATCTTTAATTTTCAAATAAAATTTTAGATAGGTAATGGTTTATCAATAATTAAATAACTTGGTAATATAGAAGCTCTTTTCGTGTAGATTATAATTCCAGAAGCCGATGGAGATTGAATGAACAGTTTAGCAACAACTGAATTGTTAATTAAAAAATTATGGTCACCATAATAACCACAATGATTAATATTATGGTACATAAGAATAACTATGATTTTTGTATAAAAAGACACTGTACCTACCTAATTTACTTTACAGAATTGAAATTGGACTATTTAAGCGGCCTCAGGAATATTTTAAAATTATAAACAATTTTTTGGCTTATAAACAAATAGAATATCTCGGGAAATATTAAATTAAATTAAATAATGAAAACGGTATTGGAAAAAAAGCGGCAGGACGCTTCTTTTAAAAGAAAAAACGTTTATTGTGATGAGTGGTTCCTGAGATACAACAAGATTCCTATGATATAAACAATAGGATCATAATTTTCGAACCGTCACCTTTTTATTTCGGTCCACTTTTTCCACACCAATATTCATATCATTAAAATACTAATACTCATAACGTATATTATTATAATAAAAACTATCAATATTACGAGTGAAAATTGCCAAAAATAGCAAAATTCCAAACAAAAATTAGGTTGGAAAAAATATAATCTCAAAGTTCAAAATCGGTATACGTTAAAAAAATGCATTTTCTCGCCTTCGCATGGAACAATTTGATTCATTCTTTTTTTGTTCCCAAGTAACTCGAGTAGAGCCATCTAACTAACGCATTATTAAATGTACTATCGATATTACGAGTGAAAATTGCCAAAAATAGCAAAATTCCAAACAAAAATTAGGTTGGAGAAAATATACTCTCAAAGTTCAAAATCGGTATACGTTAAGAAAATGAATTTTCTCGGCTTCGCATGGTGCAATTTGCTTCATTCTTTTTTTGTTCCCAAGTAACTCTAGTAGAGCCATCTAACTAACGCATTATTAAATGTCAAACTTGCTTTTGTTTTGTTATAATAGATTAATTTATTTATAAGAAAAGAAAACTACATATTTTTTCAGTTGTAGACTTTTTTTAGATAAACTTACTGCAAGTGTACCTTTTAACGTTAAAAAGACAAATATTCCCATTTGAAACCTGTATAATTATAATTATACCTGTATATTTTAACACAGTGAAAGTTAAAAAAATATCGTAACTAGGCCACATATTGAGAAATAATAAGTACCAATATGCTCAACTTACAGTGAAAGGAAAGATCGAGGGAAAGAGAGAACTAGGAAGAAAAAGACTATCGTGGCTCAGAAGCATCCGACAATGGACAGTGCTAAATTTTGAACAGCGAATAAGAACAGCTGAAGACAGAGAAGAGTAGAAGTGTTTTCATCTTTGTTGTTTCTAGTACTCGTCTCGTTTTAGATGTGTCAGGTCTTGCTGCTTTATAGATTCTTGTTTTGTATCTTGTCTTAGGTGTTTGTTCTTCCAGATTGTGTCATTAAGAGATCCCGTCGCTTTACTTGCCTTTAAGCTTTGTTGTCGTACTTCCTCTTCAACATCTCCGTAACTGGTTATATCTATTCCCATATATCTAAACCTTGCTTCCTGCTTTATTATTTTCCCATCAGTTTCGATTTTACATCGTAATCGGTATTTAGATGTTATACATTTGGGTTGAATTCCATTTCATGAATTGAGTTCCATTTTTCTAAATTATTGTGCTTCAGTTTTCCTACTGTTTCGAAAAATAATACTTGCCATCTGCAAATAAGCATAAATACCTCTACATTTATCATTTACATTTTATTCCGTCATATACAGTATTTTTAAAGATTTTGTTACTTTCTTTCACTATCTCATCCATTACATATTCATATAAAAAGTACTGGTCTTAAGATTTGAGCTTAGATCTACTCTGAGCAATTCTCAGCTGAATTTACAACTAAGAATCAAGTTCCTAAAATGTTATGTGTATCCTGTATTACTATATGGATGTGAAACCTGAAATTTTATTTACATTATTTACATTAGGATTACATTAATACTTTTGGATATAACATGTATGTAATTGTGTTTTAATATTTTCGGGAAATCTCATTTAATATCAAATTTAGTATATATGTAATATTTTTGTAGCTTCCACCATTGGTCATACAGCCAGGTCAAATTTAGTTAGAAACAAGGATTTCCTTATGGAAGTTTAAGAGAAGGTTTAACATAAATCAGTAGTTTTCAACATCATCAGTTTTAAACAATTTTGGCTCTTCTCATATAGTAAGAGTAGGTAGGTATGTGTGTCAAAGCGGTTCATAATTGTACAACCCACGTCTCACAGGTACCAGTATACATTAACATGTTAAAAAAGAGTTCTCTTCTTTAGGTTAGGCCAGTTCTTGAGTATCATCCATCGTAGAAATAACCAAAAAAATATTGAAAGTACCAACAGTATTTTGTACTTAAAATAGGATGACTGCAATGTCATTATTTTTTAAATTTTTATTACATAATATATAAATTATGTATGTGTGAGACCTACTTATTTTTTATTTATTGGAATACTTATTTATTGATAACTGCGAGTTAAGTTGTCAATATCCACATCACCTTTTCTGTATATTTACGATTTTTTTTTAATTTTTATCATTAAATTAACTTTTCATTTTGCTGATTGAAAGAGCAAACGTTAGGTTTTTCAGGGAATAGTATTGAATTTAAATAGTTGTGGTATTCTTAGTTACAGGTACTGACCACCATCAAATCTCGAAAGTTAGAATACTTTGGACACATTATGCCAAATGAATCCAGATATGCCCTGCTACAAGCCATCCTGCAAGGAAAAATATTTGGAAAGCGAGGTCCAGGAAGAAGAAGAACATCCTTGTTGAAAAACCTAAGAACCTGGTTCAATACATATGTGCAGCTTTTCCGCGTTGCTGCAGATAAAATAAAGATTGCCATGATGATCGCCAACATTCGTCACGGATAGGCACATCGATAAAAAGAATAGTTACTGCTGTTTTGTCCGCCATGTCTGACCAAAGAACCCTCTCCTTCGTCCAAAACGCCCAAAGCTCAACCCGCAACAATGATCCCAAACCAATACAGAATTCAAGACATATCCACAAGTATTATCAGCAGAGAATATTTTTCCAAATATTAAGAGCCAATAATAAATTAAAATATTTTATGGAATTTTTGCGGAGATTCTTTCGGACAGATTCCAGAGTCAATTACCTCTTTAACCCTGTTTCAGGTAACTAATATCGACCCACAATAGCCCAAGGGAGCCGAGGACTTTTCCTGTCCTCCGATGCACGGGGACTGCTCGTTATCATTTTCAACGAAAACTATTCGCTTATAAATTCGCGAAGTCTGTTAGTTCGTGCGTTGCCGCTCCTGCAATATTTAGAGGCCACCTAGCGATGGATTCCTATGTAGTCTTGTTTTCTGAATCCAAATCTGAAAACGGCATTTCGCTATCTCTAACCATCTTCGAGATATCCGACCTCAAAGTCGTCATTGTGACGTCACAAGCCTTCTTTAAATATAAATTTTCTTCCGACGGAGAAACGTCAACTCAACTTGTTTTCGTTTGACGCAACTAAATGTCAACATAAAATTGAAATATCAAATAAATAAATTTTATTTATTTATGTTAACGTAATATTAAGTTACAGTTCACTATTTTCAACGATTTTTTTTGTATTTATTTATTTTTCAATAAAATAGTTTAAATATTAATTTTCTGGCAAATATTTATATAAATAAATATACAGTAGGAAAATGAAAGAATACCCATGAACGAACATATAAAACACGCTGTATTTTCCTGTCGCCGTGTCACACAAAAAATTGTCCAGCGCAAGTACATGTAAGAATTATTATTACATGTACTTGCGTTGGACAATTTTCTTTGTGACACGGTGACAGGAAAATACAGCGTGTTTTATATGTTCGTTCATGGGTATTCTTTCATTTTTCCGACTGTAAATAGTATTAAGGTATATCCGCTTCACATTCGGCTATAAATAAACGCCAGTAATAATTATGACGGCCAGCCCGAGACGCTTGTTTTATTTGAGCTGTCTACTCAATGATATTAGTATATTATTCAACGAGCATGTAATGATGGCTATTACTCACGATGATGAAGTTTTGGGACACACTTTCAATGGGTTTTTTGGCACACTTTCATATAATCAAATATTCTTAACTTTCGCGTTGTCATGGCGATGACAATATGAGCAATGACTTACAACAAAATTGTTGACAGTTTTGTGGTTTGAAAGTAGTTAGGATTTTTAAATCTCAAAGTTCTAAAAATTGTAGAATAGAAATGAATTCCAGTGACGAAGAGTTGCAGCTTTTTTATTTGTTTATCGTAGATAAAATATTATATGAAACTGAGCGTGAAGTACTTTTTGCGAACTTAGGCGATGTATAGCACTCGCTCCGTTGTCCCTCGTGCTCTAAAAATCGCGTGCGTTCGCAAACTGGATAATATTCTGTTTACATCCGTGGACTACCGCATTCTGAGTAACGTTATATTCTGTTTACATCCGTGGTTAAACTTTAGACAAATATATAACCTATAAGACAATTATTATATTTAACTATAGCATAGAAACTAAATTATGGATGTTACAACTGTTTTATTTTACAATTTTATTCTTATTAAACATTTTATAATTATCAAATAACCAATAAGGATTTAGCAACCTGTGCAAGAGACGTCGAATGAAGTAGGTTTTGTGTAAATCCGTGACTGCATAAATATAATGTCAATAATGTGTAATAATTGTTTAAATTTAAACAAATTAAGGCAGTGCATTAATTTTTTAACTGATTTCTGTGCAATTTATTTAGGTATAAGGAATTTAAATTGATTAGTAGGTATTAATTAAATACAGTTTAAAATTTATCACATAGGTACCTATTATAATTAATCGTCGTTTGGAAATTGTGATTTTTATTTTTAGGAAAAACTGTGCTTGTAGAAAAAGTATAGTGTGAAACACGTGCAGAAAGGTAATTTCTCACTCGTTTGAATTGCGGCACTCGCTTGCGCTCGTACCGCAACTTTTCAAACTCGTGAGAAATTAGTACCTTTCTGCACTTGTTGCACAATATACTATTTTAACACGCATATCATACAGTAATATTTCTACAAACGTAATTACAGGACAATATCTACAAAAACTTTTACTTAAACTTGACTGACATTCTATTTTTATATTTTTTTGACATTACATCAAAATTGCATATACGGTCAATACGAACTGCAGGGCCTTAAAAATTTTAAAGCACTAGTGCCTTAAATTAGCATTTTTAACGCTCGTATGGAGTTCTAAAAATTGCATTTATCTACTATATGTCATATTATGTATAAGTTTTTAGTTTGTGAAAACCGTCATTATAGATAGCAGTGCGTGAAGGGTTTAAAGTGTGTGTGAAGTAACAATGTATTTTAAATGGGATTTACTTTTTCGCACACTTTCAATGGCTTTTTTGGCACACTTTCATATAATCAAATATCCTTAATTTTCGCGTTGTCATGGTGATGACAATATGAGCAATGACTTACAACAAAATTTTTGACAGTTTTGTGGTTTGAAAGTAGTTAGGATTTTTAAATGTCAAAGTTCTAAAAATTGTACAATAGAAATGAATTCCAGTGACGAAGAATTACAGTTTTTTTATTTGTTTATCGTAGATAAACGCGAGCAAACGCATAACGGCCTTATTCTAGTTTTTCGGCTACAACTCATATGAAAAGAAAGTTAATCAAACGTGTCAACTCTTCCTTTGGTTTCATGTAGTTTAAAATTTTCGCCGATTTACAATTCTCTTTAGAAATTTCCGCCCATTTATGCATTATAGAAAGCAATAAAACGCATTATTTAGTATTTTTTGGCAGGAAAGACACCAACGTTTTTCCCTTGCTTAAAACAAAACATTTAAAAAAAGACTAAGTTTTCACTCTGATGGCATATAAAACAACAAAATGTTACTCTACATCCCACCAGACTGAAAACAATGGAAACCTTCTTTGGTTACACCTCCGAGGTTTCTACAATTTACAAGCCATACAAGCCAGAGAAGGTTCCCATTGTTTTCAGTCTGGTGGGATGTAGAGTAACATTTTGTTGTTTTATATGCCATCAGAGTGAAAACTTAGTCTTTTGCTAGCAGTTGCCGCTAGGGCATCTATGCCATTTCGTTCGTTGCAATCCGTAACTGCACGCCGGGGTTTGTTTTGATTGGATCAGAGAGAGCAGCTTATGTGCCTCCTGATGAGAGACTAATAAGTTTCGAAACCGGTAGAGGTGCTTGCTGCACTCTCTCATTGGACTAGAATATGGTGCGGCTGTATTTTCGGTTTGCAACGAAATTGAAAATGGTTATTCATTTTTGATTTACATGTTTACTCTGATACGAAGTATGAACCATTCTCGTTGGAACTTTACCGCGCTGAGCAGATGTGACGTGAATTATAAATTGTAAAATTCCCTCATCTTCCTTCGTCTCAGCATCCGTTATGGCTTGCAAATTGTAGAAGCCTCGGAGGTGTAACCAGAGAAGGTTCCCATTGTTTTCAGTGTGGTGGGATGTAGAGTAACATTATGTTGTTTTATATGATATCAGAGTGAAAACTTAGGCTTTTGCTAGCAGTTGCCGCTAGGGCATCAATACCATTTCGTTCGTTGCAATCCGTAACTGCACGCCGGGGTTTGTTTTGGTTGGATCAGAGAGAGCAGCATATGTGCCTCCTGAGTGAATAATTAGTTTCGAAACCGGTAGAGGTGCTTGCTGCACTCTCTAATTGGACTAGAATATGTGCGGCTGTATTTTCGGTTTGCAACGAAATTGAAAATGAATATTCATTTTTGAAAAACATTTAAATTTTAGGATACCTTCTCTGCGTTTTTAGTAGTTCTGGGAGTATGTATTTTTTATTTTCTCGTATTGTTCTCAACATAGTAAGTTGAGTTCATAAACGGTTATTTTAGCAGCTCATCAGAAAGGCCAACCGAAACGAACCGAAAAACAAAGAGTTTTTCTTAGTTGTCTTACAAACAGAAAATTGTTACTGGTAAACCTTCCTGTTTTCGCCCCAATTCCTAACTGAGGACAAGCGTCACCTAGGTACTTTGATGAAGAGTTGCATATCATAACAATCTACTGCCACGGAAACCAAAAAGTTGCTCGTCTATAGTTACATACGATGATAGCTTATATGTTGTTCTGCAAATTTATTCCTCTCATCATCTTTATTTCTCTCCTCTCTGCGTGGAAATAACTTGTATACTAGTACATCAAAAATCAAAGCATCAAGCAAAGTTAATAAACATAACAACTACTAAAAAGTTTTTACCACAGATTATCTGAATCTGTGTTCTGATATGTGTCTATACATAATTTTTATCATCTTCATCGACTGGACTACACTTAAGGAGAAAGTTACAGTCAGAAACGCAGAACAAGTTCCGTTCTGTTAAAAAAGCTACCAAAGATTTAATTCAATGTGATTTTGGGCATAATTATACAATAAAAGTGTGGCCTCAAGCGATAGTAATAAAAATTAAATATTCTTACTACTTTGAAGAGGAAATGATAGCTGGTCTGTTGGTAGAAATGGTGTTGGGAACCATGGTTAGTTTTTGCCAGCGTATTTTGGTTAGTATTTAATTATGGCGTATTATTATAACAGCACTTAATTATGTATGTATAAAGTTATAATTATGCTTCTGTTAATGACAAAATTAACGGGTAACGGAATCGAACCATTATTATCTACATACAGGGGGTGAATGAGAAATTGTCAAACTAGCAAAGCAAATAAATATACATACATACATTTTGAACTTTGAAAAAAGCTTAAACGGGTAAGAAAATTACCTCAATATAAAATTACGCTACTTTCTACCGAGTATTTTGCGAGATATTACCAATTTTATTATGAAACAGTGTTCGATTTGCCACCCTGTACCTTTATAAATATTACAATTATTGGGAACTTTTTGATAGGTATTTTTTTAGTACCGTCTGCTTAATCTAACTTCAACATTTTGTGGATAAAATAATATTTAAATCTACAAGGTGATTCAAAATGTCTCAACCAGTTGTTGAGGAGATCTTTGCAGTTCCTCGCCAGTTTTGATTTGGTAAGTGAATTCTTTACGGTCAGAATAGTCGCTTGGCTATATTTATAAATTATTGTTCTCATTTTTTTATGATCTCCATCAACAATTACATGAATGCAGGCCACCAAAGTTGAAACTTCAACTTGGAACACATTAGTATATTGGCCCGGGCTGTAAGATTTGTTATAATTACATGTCTGCTTAAAGACTCCTGATCCAGTACCATGAGCAAATTTAGATCCATCAGTGAACCGTACTAAGTCCCCATTAATAGTTGGGACTTTTCGTTATCTGTATGGTATAATACCGTCATAATCTTCTCAGTGAATATTAATTATGGTGGTGAGTGAGGTCGCAAAAGATCACAAAACCGTCTTTTTTCCACCAAAGCATTAAACCATATGTAACTGTCGATTGTATCTTTGGTGTAAGTAATCAACAAATTACCTTTGATTTCAACCACCAGGTTTTACCTACAACTCGTCTGTAGTTCCAGACGACTCCTGTTAGTTATGTTGTGCTTCAATTGAGTTTGGAATCCAGGGATACCCCTAAATACTTGAGCTCATTGTTGTTTCTAGTTTAGTCCTGTCGCCAGGGGGGGTACAACGGCCTCCTGTATTCAGATGGACTTACCCAAGATTTTTTTATGTATTTTGACCTGTAGAACACGAATTTTTTGGATAACAGTTGATCCGGATGTCGATAAGATTGTTATAAACCAAGAAGTTGAGGAATCACATAACAGCGATTTCTCGCAAAACAAAACATTTTTTTGTATTTTTTGGGCCATTCTAACCAAAAAATGTTCCTACAAATTTTTTCGTAGGATGCATAGTTTTCGAGATAAACGCGGTTGAACTTTCAAAAAATCGAAAAATTGCAATTTTTGAACCCGAATAACTTTTAATTAAAAAATAAAATAGCAATTCTTCTTACCGCATTTGAAAGTTCAAGTCAAATTTTATCGGTTTTAATTATTTGTATTGCTAAATATTTATTATTTTATTGTTAAACAAAGCTATAAACAGCTAGTTCTTGAGTGATGTGTTCAATGATTTCTGATTTAAAATCGAACGAGTAGGTAGCAGAGGTAGAAGTGCAAGCGGGCCTATTTCTATGTAGCATGCATTAAAACGCATGTATTAGGCACGGGAAACACTATGTGTTTATAGCTTTTTTTAACAATAAAAAAATAAATTTTTATCATGCAAATATTCAAAACATATATAATTTGACTCAAACTTTTAAAGGCGGTAAGCAGAATTGCTATTTTATTTTTCATTCAAAGGTTATTCAGGTTCAAAAATTGCAATTTTTCGATTTTTTGAAAGTTCAACCGCGTTTATCTCGAAAACTATGCATCCTACGAAAAAACTTGAAGGAACATTTTTTGGTTAGAATGACTCAAAAAATACAAAAAAAATGTTTTGTTTTTCGAGATATCGCTGTTATGTAATTCCTCAAGTTCTTTGTTTATAACAATCTTATCGACATCCGGATCAACTGTTACCCAAAAAATTCGTGTTCTACGGGCCAAAATACATAAAAAAACTTGGGTAAGTCCATCTGAATTAAAAAGGCCGTTGTACCCCCCCCCCCCTGGCGACAGGACTGGTTCCTTCGCAAACAGTTTCAGCACATTCATTCCAATAAGCTTCTTCTTACTAGTAAAAACTACTAGTATAGTAAACACTACTAGTATAGTAAACACTACTTACCAGAGAAGGTTCCCATTGTTTTCAATCTGGTAGGATGTAGAGTAACATTTTTGGATGTTGTTTTATGTGCTATTAGATTGAAGACTTAGTTTTTTGCTAGCAGTTGCCGCTAGGTCATCCCTGCCATTTCGTTCGTTGCAATCCGTGACTGTACGCCAGGGTTTATCCTAATTGGGTCAGAGAGAGCAGCATATGTGCCTCCTGATGAGAGACTAATAAGTTTCGAAACCGGTAGAGGTGCTTGCTGCACTCTCTGATTGAACTGGAATAATGATGCGGCCGTAGTTTCGTGTTGCAACGAAATTGAAAATAGTTATTCATTTTTGACTACTATTATAGTTTTAGAAGGGTTCACAGAGAACTTCTTTTGCAAACACCAATAATAATTCTCTATGTAATGAAGGGCATGTCGCATCTGATCCGCAACAGTACTGGGAAATTTTCTTGTAATTATTATTATTACAATATCGTCTGCGAAACTCTGAACCTAGATTTATGTGCTGGTAATCCCGTGAATGAGGTCATTAACGACTATAGCACTCCTTAGTTGCCCTCAGGTTTATGGTTTGTTCATACTTATTTGTGGATATTATTCTACCCTGGAGCATCTGAGTAATCCACTTGCATGTTGTGTTGTTGGTTTTCTTCTTCATTAGTGTATTATATATTGACTTATTAGAGGTATTATCAAATACCCCTACGATGTCTAAGAATGCAGCCAGGGCGTCGAGATCCCAATTCAGATTGTGCAGGGCGGCTTCATCTGATTTCCCTGCTTTAAGGCAAGCGTCCACAGACCCGCATCGTACGCATCGGACGCATCGTACGCAACGGATTTTAGTTTGCCTTGTACAGAAACTTATGTAACCGCGTCCACTGATCCGCATCGTACGGATCGTATTATCGATTGTCAAACTAAAATCCGTTGCGTACGATGCGGGTCTGTGGACGCTTGACTTTATACGCCGATTGACACTGGTGCAATGGGTTTTTATTAGGATTGACCTATATGATTTTGCTAAGGTGTAAATTGTTTTTCCTGGTTTAGGAATAAACGCCTACCTCGCTCTTCCCCAAGCTTTGGGAATGTACTCCCGAGCATGGGTACCTCTAAATATTTGGATCAGAGAGCACATAATTATTTTCAGACCCTCTAGACTTTGGCTTTTGTATGATTCAAAAGTTTCAATAGCCCATCTGATCATATAGGAACCCACAATATATTCAGAGGTCAGCCAGTCAATTCTGGTTGGGCTAAACTTTGCTTTCTTTGCTAAAAAAGAGAATAAATCAAGGTTAACTATCTGGAATCGGCTTATAAACGTACAGTCTTTTAAGGTGGGATAATATAAATAGATAATCAAACCTTCTACTGAACTGGATAACAGGAGTACCTCATGGTGTTATAATAATATTAAGCAATGACCTAGAATAAAAGCTAAGGCCTGTCCAGATTAACAGTCAACATGGTTATAGCTTTGTAAATAAACGTGGTAGCCACCATTCATAGAGCATATACAAAGAAAGAAGATATTTTTCACAATGATCAGATTATTTAAAATTCATCAATTATTATTCACGATTGCTAATATTTTGGTAGAGAACATTTTGGTAGAACGCTTAGCGAAACTACGGTGTCGTAACAGTAGGAAGACCAAGGAAGATGTGTATATACGAATGGAGATATATAATAAGGATTTTCACAGTTTTCACTGTATTCCTTCACTCAACCGTTCTCTCCAGCTCTTTCTGTCTTGCCAGTCCCCTTACTGTAGATTTCTTCTCTCCATTTCTTCGTCCACTTCATCTCTGAAGGATCTTTGGGTCTGCCTCTGTTCCTTTTTCATATCGGGCTCCACTCTGTTATTCGGTTTATCCAACGATTTTGGTCTGCTCTTCTGACATGTCCGTAACATGTTAATCTCTTCTGTTCGATGTAGTCTATTATGTCTGAGTTCACTCCCATTCTTTTCTTAATCTCCATGTTATTTATTCTATCTCTCCTTGTTAGTCTGCAGCTTCTCCTTAGGAATTTTATCTCTGTTGCTTTTATTTTATTTTTGGTTTTCTTATTTATTGTTCAATTTTCACACCCATAAGTAAGGATACTTCTTGTCATGGTATTATATATATTCTTCTTTTTATTTTTATGTTAATGTTCTTATCCCACAGTATCGGGTTCAATTTTCGTATGCAGTCTTTTGTTTGTCCTAGTTTATTTTTTATACAGCGAAGAACAGCGGTAAATCGAAATGATTGGGGAAGCTTATTGAAGGAGGCCAAGGCTCGATTTGGGTTTGGGCTGTAGTGCCATTGGATGGATGGATGGAGTTTATTTTTTATATCTCCCTCAGTTGTTCCTTTGTTTGATATTATAAAATCTAAATACTTGTACTTATCTGTTCCTCTGATTTATTTACCTTCGTCTATTTTAAGTTGTTTTATTTCTGTATTCTCCGTTGTTAGGTATTCAGTTTCCTTTAGGTTTATTTCCATCCCATTCTTTGTATATTCCTGTTCCAGTTTCCTCATCATAAAACGGAGGTCATCTTCGTATTCAAACGAAGGAAGAACCGATGCTAAAGATATATTGAGGGCGAATAACTGGAGGAGAGCAGCCAGAGACAGAGATACGTGGCCCGACTTGGGCTGTAGCGCCATGGGAGAGGGAGAAAGATATTATATTTTGGTCTCTGTACTATATATTCATAATTTTAGTTTTATTAGCCATGCATATAATGCGTAAAATAAACGCTAAAATTATAAATAATGCTTGTAATTTATAATTCACCGCTTTCACCGCTCAAAGTAATCCAATAATTCGACGCGAAAATATATTATTTTACATTTCCACTTACATCGAAATGAAACAAGAGATCTCTTTCAGAAAGTAAAGTTACTGACTCGGGAATTCAAACCCAGAAATTACGCTATATATGATGAGACAGGTAATATGGTAAGCGATATGGATGCGGTTCTGGAGACTTGGAAGAAATACTGCACAGAACCTTATAAAGCTGAAACCTCTAACATTAATTATATAACAGCACTGCAAGTCTCAACAACAAACCTAGAACCAGATATTCTAAGGTCTGAAGTCGATGAAGCCATAAAACACCTTAAAAGAAATAAATCACCTGGTTGCGATGACATCACGGCAGAACTTTTACAGAACATAGGTGAACATGGTCTCCAATTAATGTGGAGACTGTGTAATAATGTATGGAGAATCGGCAAATGGCCCAGTGATTGGTGTACCTCACTATTTACTCCCATTCATAAGAAAGGCGTAACCACAGAATGTAGTAACTACCGAACCATTTCACTAATTTCACACCCAAGTAAAATTCTGTTGAGAATCATCAAGTGTCGCATGCAGACGTACCTGGATAGACAAATACCACAAGAACAGGCAGGCTTCGTGAAGGGTAAAGGCACAAGGGAGCAAATTCTTAATATGCGACAACTCATTGAGAAAGCACGAGAATTCAAAATTCCGATGATCATCTGCTTTCTGGATTATCAGAAGGGATTTGACTGTGTAAATTGGACAATTTTGTGGAAAGTTCTACATGAGATGGGGGTTGCTGATCATCTGTCAGCTCTGGTGAAAAGCCTATATAAGAACAGTGAAACCAGAATAAGAATTGAAAACCATAGAGGAGTCCGACAAGGATGTATTCTATCTCCAAGTCTTTTTAATTTCTATGGAAAATATATAATGAGAAAAGCACTAGACAAATGGAATGGCGGTATTTCTATCGCAGGAAAGAAGATCTCAAATCTCAGATATTCAGATGATACAACATTAATAACTGCATCCGAAGAAGAAATGTCCAGCCTGCTGCAGCTAGTGAAAGCCGAAAGCAATAGATGTGGTCTCAAGATCAATAAACAAAAAACAAAAGTTATGATAGTAGATTATTCAAATTCACTTCAGACAACAGGAGCCTTGGACCAGTTTGAAGTGGTTTACGAGTTCAATTATCTAGGATCCTACATAAGTAATACAGGATCTTGTGAAACATAAATACGTAAGAGAATAGGCATGACACCTAACACCAAAATAAGATTAGTACGTGCCTTAATTTTTCCCATATTTAATTACGGATCAGAAACATAGACAATGCAAATCGGACGACAGACAAAGGATTGACGCCTTTGAAATGTGGTGCTGGAGAAGAATGCTTCGGATCTCATGGACGAAACACAGAACAAATCACTCAATCCTCCAAGAGCTTAATATTCAGACACGACTTTCCTTTATTTGCCTCTCCACCGTCTTAAAATTTTTCGGCCATATTGCAAGAAGAAGTGATGATAATCTTGAGAGAGACTTATAATTTGGGGAAACGTTGAAGGGCGCAGAAGTAGAGGTCGCTCACCTACTCGATGGACGGATCAAATACAGAAAGCAAGTGGAAAAACATTATCTGAATCCATGGGGGAAGCTCAGGACAGAAGCCGATGGAAAGAGATAGTTGCTGGTATTATAGGGAATCACGACACTCAGCAATGAGGAAACGACTGAGGAGGAGGAGGACGCAACTTACCATAATTGGAGCTAATATAGTATAATATTCTTGCGGATCTCATGTTTGTATAACATCTTAAACTTGTTATTGAAATAAACATCGAGTAAAACAAAAATCCAAGATTTATTTACCCCTTTGTAGGTGGTCCAGAGAAATAAGATATTCCCGTGACTTTTATCCAGTCAGTTTTTTGTAATATTCACCATATTAAAAATAATTGTTTCATTGGCAATAGCAAAAAAACTGTTTTTAAGCAAAAAATTGCAATGTTTTTGAAATCTAATTTTGCAATATTGGAAATCGTTTATTCAAACTAAATTATTTTGATAAAATAACTCTCTTTCTCTTGCTTATGCTATCCATATAATCAGTGCAAGTTAATTTTTTCTGAATTATTGACTTTTAATAAACAAATTTAATAATTTTTAAAATAATTGATGAATCACTCCGAAATTTTAACTTTTATCCACATTTCTAACACTGTAATACCCAGGTTTCCACACAATATCTAGATTTTAGATTCATTTTTACTTTAGTTATTAATTTATTAACATTTAAAAATGAATAATTCTTAGGTTTTTTGCAGTTTGCCAATCAACAAATTAGTAAATCAACATTCATAAATCGCCATTTTAAAGGTTTAAACTTGTTTTATCAAATAATAACTTCCAAATCCGTCAAAAAGCACTACTTTTTATTGGTAGGTAGACGAAAGTTCTTAAAATGGTGCATTGTGGCTTTTAATTGTCAATAATTTAAAAAGTCCGGGCACACGACAGGAAACATAGAGGTTTTGGTTATCGAGGGCTATAAAACTCAAAGTTCAGAGAAATAAGGAAAAAAAATATCCTGTTGGTAACACAACCCCTCTCCAGGCCGAAGCCAAATTTTTTGAGTAGTATTACATCTATATTAATAACCTATATGTTTCCTGCAGCCCATTTTGATAAACAGACTTTGATGAACAGATTTTGATAGACAAAGTTATAAACAAATGAAGATCAAAAAACGGTAAATTCTCGCTTTTTTCGTCTATTGCCAAAAGTTAAGCATTTTAAACAAATTTGAAATTAAGAAACTCATAAATCGTATAAAAAACTTCAATATGGCGTTCGCTGAATTTGTCTATCCTTATTGGTTGCTTATAAAATTGTAATAAAAATCATAAATCTTGAGTTTTTATTAATATTCATAACTTATATAAAAATTAACTTAGAACCTTCTTATTATACGGAATTCTGAGACGTTTGGTGCTTAAATCATACCCTAAATTTTAAAGCAATTGGTCAAATAGTTTAAAAGTTATTTAATTTGTTTTTCCCAAATTAATTTGTTTGCAACACTATAAGTCAGAAAATGATGAAGTTACAGTAATACTTTAGCTAGTTTATCAAAGAAGAAGATTTACACTATTAATTTAATTTAAAAAAATGACAAAAAATAATTCTAAATATTGCAAAATTATTTTGCAAGTACATGTGAATTAAATAAAGGGGGGGCTAACTTCGTCCCTGATTGTCCTAGGACAATTAGTTTTCTTTCTAAATGTGTATAAAAATTTACTCTTTCTAAATATGAAAAAATAATTTTTCTACGGGTAACGGTTAAAAAGTTATTCTAATTGTTTATAAATAAGAAAAAAATCGACAGGTTTTTGCAAAATAATTTTACACTGTTTAAAATTAATTTTTGTCATTTTTTTAATTAAGTTAATAGTATAAATGTTCTTCTTTCATAAACTGTCCGAAGAATTACTGTAACCTCATAATTTTCTGACTTACAGTGTTGCAAAAAAATGAATTTGGAAAAAACAAATTAAATAACTTTTAAACTAGTTAACCAATTGCTTTGAAATTTAAAATATAATTTAAGCACAAGAAGTCTCAGCAGTTCGTGTAATAAGAAGGTTCTAACTTAATTTTTACATAAGTTATGAACATTTATAAAATCTCAAAATTTAATATTTATTTTGCAATTTTCTAAGCAACAAATAAGCAGAGCCGGCCCGAGGGCCGTGCGAGCCGTGCGCCCGCACAGGGCGCCAAGGGTTTGGGGCGAATTTCCCCCTCCCCAAAAAAAATTAAAATGCAATAAATTATTTAAATTGTGTCAATTTTTTTGCCAATTATTCATTCGTTTATGATGAATTAGTAATATTTCAGAAAGCCTTAGTAAGTTTTAGTTTTATTATAGACAAATAATTTCAATGTTCAGAATCATCCAGGAGGTCTAAAATTTCTTCGCAGCATCACCACATCGTTGGAGTGTTCTGAAACAACACGTAACAAGCTTGACCTTAAAACCTTTGAGTGAGACTAGGTGGGAGACTCGAATTAATGCGGTTGTGCCACTGAGATATCAGCTTGAGGAAATCTATGACGCGCTTTTTGAATGTAGTCAAGACCAAAAAAAGGCTAGACGCATATGCAAGAAATACAGCTAGAAGTTTGGCCAAAAAGCTGAAAGATTTCCGATTCATCTGCTGCTTAGTAACGTGTCATATGCTTTTGTTTAAGATAAACCTCATAAGCAAGAAACTTCAAGAGGTTGACATGGACATAGCAAACTCTCTTGCTTTGATTTCTTCAACGAAGCAATTTTTTCAAGAAACAAGGAGTTATGCAGGATTCAACAGAATATTAGTCGATTGCAGGGAAGTGGCCGAAATGATTGAAGTTGACCCAGCATTCCCTAAAGAAAGTGAACAGCGGCCGAGAAAAAGAAGAAAATGATTTCTTATGAATCAAGTGAAGAAACAGTTCTTGATCTTGATATCTTGTTCAAAACTAAATTCTTCTACGCGGTCTTGAATCAGTGTATCTCTTCTCTAGGAGACAGATTTTAGCAGCTTCAAAACTATCACCAACTATTTGGGTTTCTACATTCAAAGACCACAAGTAATGACAAAACCTTATTAAAATGCTGCAAGGACCTACACATTGCTCTCACTGATGGCCAGCACAGTGACATTGATGGTCTTTTAACTATATTCTGAATTAAAACTTGTCAACAGCATGATTCAGAATGTCGAAAAAGAAGACAAAGGCAAAATCAAAGGCCCAGTTGACATGTTGAGCTACTTAACAGACAACGGATTTGTGGAGAGCTTTCCTAACCTGTGTGTAGCACTACGAATCCTTCTTACTCTCCCAGTGTCTGCCGCGAGTGGAGAAAGTAGTTTCTCCAAGTTGAAAATAGTAAAAAATTATCTGAGGTCTTCCATGTCGCAAGACAGATTGGTGTGACTAGCTTTGATATCAATTGAGTTTGCAGTGCTCGAGAATATTGATGTTAATGCAATTGTAAATGAATTTTCCCAGAGAAAATCTAGGAAAGTTAACTTTGTTAAACTTAAACCATAAAAACACAATGTCATGTCTCATTGCTTTACAAGGCCTACCACTGTATTTCCAAAGCTCAACATTGTCATTTTGAAGTTTAATTCAATTTCAAGTTCAATTCTTATTAATTTAAAACTATTTTTTCATTATTACGTTTGATAAATAACCATAGTCATTAAATTTGTATAACCATTTTCCAAACTGTATTCAGGACTTTTAAATAAAATCTAATTGTATAACTTGTCAACTTAAGTTCAAATAAAACATGTTATATACTACCTACTTTACTTTTACAACCATGATTTTGCTATAAAGTGGAACTTTTGAAAACCAGTTGCCCCTAGGGGGGCGCCATAATAGTAATTCGCACGGGAGAAATATTACCCACGGGCCGACTCTGCAAATAAGGATAGAAATATTCAGCGGACGCCATATTGAAGCTATGAATAGCTATTATATGATTTTTGATTGATATTATATATTGAAGCTATTATATGATTTATGAGTTTCTTATTTTCAAATTTGTTTAGAATGAAATCTTGAATGGGTTTCATTCTAAACAAAAAATTTTCTTGAATGGTTTAGAATTGTTTAGAATGCTTTACTTTTTATTAATACATGAAAAAAGCGAAAAATTTACCGTTTTTGATCTTCATTTGTTTATAACTATGTATATCATCAAAATCGGCTGCAGGAAACATATAGGTTATTAATATAGATGTCCATACTACTCAAAAAAATTAGTTTCGACCTGGAGGGGGATGTGTCACGAGAAGAATCTTATTTCTCTGGACTATCAAGAAACCTGTCAGATGCCTGGCCGAGTTAAAGTCTTCAACAGGGTATTTTTTACCACATTATTTCTCTGGACTAACTTTGGTAACTGCATTGGACAATAAAATAGTTAAATATTATTTAAATGTGGGATTAAACCACAATTTGATTGTATTAAAAATTACATATTTCGTTAATTTTGACGTTTCCACGTCCTGTCCGGAAATCGTTTTCAAAAAGTAATCTATTTTTGAAAACAAAAACATCAAATCTCAAACAAAAATCGGCGAAAGTGATAAAAAAATTCTAGAGAAAAATTAAATATGCGCGACCTAAACAAGTTTGTGGCGACTTTTATTTTTTGTTGTCATTAGTATCTATATCATAATTAAAGATACCTAACAAAGGTAATTCGTAAGTTATGCTTACACTACCACTCACAGTCATAAAAGCAGTTTATAAGATAAATACACAACCTTCTTAAAATGTTGTTAATAGATGTTTAAATTTTCACAAATTTGCTTAATAAAGACATTAATAAAGCTGTAAACACTGATTAATAATTCTTGCGTGCTTGAGCACATTACACAGCCAGCACCGGGCTAATAAAATATTCAATAGTCATTGTTTTATTGATAATGGAAAATTTACATCTGCTCAAATTAGAAGAAAAACATGAATTCCAATAAATGTAATGATTTTAAGTTCAATAAGAAACCATAATGAAAAAACCAAGTCAACATATTGATTAATTTACAAAGAAATCAAAATGTACCTACACTTTTTTTAATTCCCCAGTAAGATATTTTTCAAATCGATAGTAGGGGAGCCAAGTATGCTAAATGTGCAGTCACTCGAGCGCTTTGGGGACCTATTGAGTTGTGAAGAGTAGGCCCTAAAACCAAAAAAAGTTAAGTAAAGTTTTCCATTTTAGTGGGGCCTTTCCATTTTTTAATTTAATTTCCCATTTCCAACAATCGTTTTTTCCGATTATAGCGCCATCTATCCATAATTCGAAAAAATGTTTCGAATAAAAGTTGCTTATATTAACGTAAAGAATCCAACTCTGGAATAAAAATTTGGGGCTCTTATTTAAGATTTTAAAGTAACCCCATCTCACCTCTGTGGGGGATCGTGTCTGGTACCATTCGATAGATTTTTCGAAATATGTGTATTTTGCGAAATATCGCGGGATTTGTATTTAAAATTTTAAATTTACCCCCACCCCTCTCCGTGAGGGGTCATGTTTGGTATCATTCGATAGATTTTTGAAAAATATTGAACACACATTTTTTAGTTTTTCGATCTAACGTTAATTTCGCGAATTATTCGCTTTTTTTGTGAAACTTTTTAACTCTCCCATTTCCTTAGACCCCGCTCAAATCGTCAGATTTTTGAAATATACACTGTTTTGCATGTCCTTAACTTACCTTATCTTAATCTGACAATTTCGAGTATTTTAGTAAAATATACCGCAAGCTATCCTCTAGCGCGATTTTTTTAATGACGCTCTCGCGTCCCGATTTTGAATGACGCCCAATACGACTTTACACCTACCAAAAGAACGATAAGAAGTATTCACTTCAAAAATCGATATGTGTCGGGATTTGTCTCCAAAATTAATCATTCTGGAAAAAATTAATTTATTTCATAATTTTGCCACCCACTGGAATATAATGGTAAGGGAGCCCAAGCGGGGATTTTTGCAGTTACTCGAGCGCGTCAGATTATCATATGGGGAGAAACCTGGTGGCCTTAAATTTTAAGGATAGATTTTTTTTTCGGGCCTCCCTTAACGAACTCCCCTGTGTTAAGAGCTAATATATGGTAGAGGTACATCTGTAGGCCACCAGGTTTCTCCCCATATGATAATCTGACGCGCTCGAGTAACTGCAAAAATCCCCGCTTGGGCTCCCCTACCATTATAATCCAGTGGGTGGCAAAATTATGAAATAAATTAATTTTTTCCAGAATGATTAATTTTGGAGACAAATCCCGACACACATCGATTTTTGAAGTGAATACTTCTTATCGTTCTTTTGGCGGGTGTAAAGTCGTATTGGGCGTCATTCAAAATCGCGACTCGAGAGCGTCATTAAAAAAAATCACGCTAGAGGTTAGCTTGCGGTATATCATAATATATAATAGGTACGTAGGTATCCATATACTTTTTTAAATTGAGTAAAGGAACAAGAACAAGTAATTGGACTTCGTCCTAGGTTTTCACCCAAAGTAATCGAAAGTAGAACTGGAAGTCGATATTTGAACTCTTCGTGTAACTTTGCGTCGATTGACACAGTTTTACTAATTTTGAATCATTGTTGCAACTCGAAAACCGGAAGTTCGATGTCAAATTTCTCATCTTTAGTACCATCCTTGGGTTAGGTATAAGCTTTCATTCGACACCTCATTTGTCATTCTATCTGTATTAATAACGGAGAAGTTGTACTCGCTGACGGACAAACAGTCACTAAAACGGAAGTATATATTTGTTGTAGTCTTGCGAAGGCGCGTCGAATAATATATCGCTTATACTATTTCGGTCACTTTAAAACAGTACTTCTGGTCGCATTTTTAAAACCGGAAGTCCTAGTTCAAATTTCTCACCTTTAGTACCATCCTTTAAAGCTTTCATTCGACACCTCATTTGTCATTCTACCTGGTATAGTGACGGATGAGTTATATTCGCGGTCGGACGGACTGACGGACAGACAGCCTAGATCAAATTTCTCACCTTTAGTACCATCCTTGAAGCATAGGCTTTCATTTGATACCTCATTTGTCATTCTACCTGGTATAATGACCGAGGAGTTATATTCGCGGTCGGACGGACAGCCTAGGTCAAATTTCTCACCTTAAGTATTGTCCTTTTCATGATCATTTTTCAGTGCGTAATAAATGATAGGAAAAAGGGTAAGTCCGTGATAATACACATTTATGACATTTATTCTAACATGACATTTTAGTTAAATCTGACAGTTGTCACATTTTATTTTCAATTTGGACTAAAAACAAATCAAATGTGTTTCTTGCATTTATAAAATGGTATTTTCTTTGATTTGTATAGTCTTATAAATTATACAGATTATATTTGTGATATTATTATCTAATTAAAAAAAATATTTTTTATTATGGCGCCATCTATCGACAACTAGAATAACTAGAATAAATGTTATAAAAATGTCACCGACGAAATGTAATCACCGACGTGCCTTTTTTCTGTCACATACAATTTAATGCGTTAGAAAGAAATCGAAAAACTGTGACGCACTGAAAGATGATCATGAGAAATACTGTACCATCCCACGGTTCTTAGACATTACTACGGTTGCCTAAATCGACTAACCAATGAACATTAAGGGTGAGATTACGTCACGAGAGTTTACTGTCATTTGAATCGTAATATGATTTTTTTCGAATCCTGAGAAAACCAAGTATTTTAGAAAAATTTAAACGCAGGATGCAAGATTACATTATTACCGAGGGCGGAAAGCCCCTTAGAATAAACAAGCAGATTCTATTGAATGAAATATTTGAAATTAAATATCACACTTCTCTTTTATTTTCAGCCCTGTAACTTATTAAAATAAACATTATAGAAGTTTTCAGGGACTTTCAGCCCTCGGTAATAATGTAGTCTTTCATTCTGAGTTTAAATTTTTCAAAAATATTTATTAGTTTTCTCAGGATTCGATAAAAATGAATACAATTAAAACACATTGAGAATTTTGACATGCGTCAAAGTTTTGCATTCTCAATGTAAAATTCTGGGCCCGGATTACGTACACTCGATACGCATCGTATCCGCCATGTTTCACCGTAGCGCCTTATGGGAAAACATGGCGGATACGATTCGTATCGAGGGTTCGTAATCCGGGCCCTGAACTGTTGAATTCCAGCTTCCCTAATAATTATTTTACATCAAAAGACATTAGAAACTATTTGAAGAGGATTGAAATCTGTATTGGAAATAACTGTTAAAATTGGTCTACGTAATTAAACATATTCCAAAATTTTGTAAAAATGTAATACATTTTAGTTTAGTTTTCAGCCCAAACTTAGGCCACACACAATGCAATAATGTTCACATTTTTGAACTGTCAATATTTTTATTTTATCATCTATTGTTTAAAAACAGTACAGTTGATAAGATACCCTTAGTTGCGGAGAAAGGATTAATAATAAAGATTTTTGAAGATATTCTTCTTTAGCGGCTAATCGATTGAGGGTAAAATTTGAATGATCCGCGCGCATGCGCACACCGACAGTATGGTATTAATCGTTATACGGGCTCTGATTGGGTGTTGAAATTTTGAAATGATCTGTCAATAATTGTTCAATATGGAGGTTATCGGTAAACAAAAATATTGTATAATATTAGTTTTTATTGATGTGTGGACAGAAATAAAATCAAATTTATGATTATAGTGACTTTTTAAATAGTTTTGAAAAGCCGCAGGTACGTAATTCTAAATGTTTCAGTTGGAAATACCTAATAGTTTCAATACCTATCTATTTGGAAAATGTAAACAAAATAATGTAGTTACCTATTAGTAGGCAATGCTTTAATTTACATAATCTGATTACGAACAAACTTTCTACAAATCTTCATCTCATATATCGTTTTCTTACTCTCTATTTTGTTGTATTTTATTTCGACAAAGTCAAACTAATAATTTTATTAAATTCATATAAATTTATGGTGTAAACGTTTGTGTATATTCCCACATGACGTATACGCGAATGTGGTGCAGTTTGAAATACCGTCAACTTTCGTACGGCGCGGTAGACGTGAAGTGGGTTCAAGCCCCAAGCAAGTTATTATTTTTTTATTTTTTTTTTATAGATTTTATGATTGTAAGTATATTATTATATCATTTTTGAAGATATTCTTCTTTTTTGAAAGTGGTAGATAAGAAAATTAGTTTGATTTTTAAATAAAATAAGTACAAATAACCTTTTAAGTATATTTACTTCGTTTAAATTACCTATTATATAATAGAAGAATATCTTCTTACGTGCGTACAAAGTACACACACATTCTTTTTTTTATTCAGTCAATGGTGTGAGCACTGTCAGTTTACACATAGTAACGTGTGGCCTTACTTTTACACGCATACCTATTGTGGCAAATGTATCATATTTTCCAAAATTTTGGAATGCATTTAAATCGTAGAATAATTTTAACTTTTGATTTTAATACAGACTTTAATTCTCTATAAGTATTCTCTCATGACTTTTGATGTAGAATAATTAGGGACGCAGGAATTCAACAATTCAGAACTTTACATTGAGTTTCCTATGGCCCTTTTTACGATTCGCCACCCGGTATACGATAAAATGTGTACTATTTGTCTTATTATATCATAATAACACAAATAATATACATATATACACAATAACACACATTCAATGATCGAAAATAAT
This sequence comes from Diabrotica virgifera virgifera, assembly GCF_917563875.1. Classification (NCBI taxonomy): domain Eukaryota; kingdom Metazoa; phylum Arthropoda; class Insecta; order Coleoptera; family Chrysomelidae; genus Diabrotica; species Diabrotica virgifera. The sequence continues at coordinate 51,318,530 of NC_065448.1, forward strand.
TTAAAAATATGGGAATGTAAACTCTTGTGTCGTATAGTCAAAAATATAAGTCTCCCCACCACCGTCGGACAAGACAACCGTAATCAAGTCTAATAACCGTGGTACCATCCTTGGATTATAAGCTTTCATTTGACACCTCATTTATCATTCTACCTAGTAAATGACGGAGGAGTTGTGTTCACAGACAGGCAGACAGTACAGAGGGACGTGGATAATTCAAAGTTTTCACATTTTTTCAAAATTGGGTCAATACAATTATATTATTTATTATTTGGATTTGAACAAATTTTGTTATATTTAAATAGTAATAATAAATGTTTGTATGTTTGTACTAATGTATCAAAAAAACATATAGGTACGTTGTTTATGTTTGAGTTTAACAGATACGTCAGAGGCAAACTAAATTCACAGTAAATATCATGTTTGATAGTGAATTTAATTATTATAAAAAATAAATAAGATGCTTAAAAATACAATTTGAGTTTGAGTATAGTTTGAAAGGAATTTATTAACTTACGTTAAAAAGGTTACAACTTATGTTTACATTTATAACGGCTTCCCCTTTTAACGGGAGTAATAGACTCATCCATCATTTATTTTATGTATCTAAATTCGTGTCGTTTTCATAGAGTTTTTCGGTCACTTTAAAAGTTTTCAAGTCATTAACAACTAAACTAAAAAACAACGTTTTAAAATTAAATAAGCCCAAATTATTTATCGGGAACTGGTAAAATAAGGTTTGAAGTTGAATAATTAAGATATTTCGTAATTTCAAAATTAATAGGTATTTTTTAAAAGTCAAAGTTTTCAACCTAATAAAATATTTAAAAATATAATATCAAATTGAAAACTTATTGGGTCATTTTCCAGGTAACACCTCCACGGCTTCTAAAAATTGCAAGCCAGATGGATGCTACAAAGAAGAGAAGACAAATTCCAACGGAAAATGGATCTAATTACTCAATAGGAATAATATAAAAAATAAAAGTGTATACCACTTTTTTTTTCTGATTTTGGCCTTGGTTTAGAACTAGAACCTTTAGCCACGTAATTATATAACTTATCACTAAGTCAGGGGAGTAATGTGTACTGTGTGTGTTGAGTAAGTGTCTTGTTACTTTGCAAAGTCGACGTCATTGTCTTTGCAAAGAGACGCTAATTGTATCCGAACGTCTGCGGTCCCTCCGAATACCACTTTTATTCAGTTGTAATGCAAAGCCAAAACTGTTTTTATTTACATGTATTTAATACTTTTTACATGTATTTTTGAGCCTTGAAAATCGCCGTTTTTCGTTTTTTTTTTTAGTTTTAAATTATTTATAACTCGAAAACCATTAGACCGGGCAGTATCGTCGCCCCCGCTAGCGCAATTATTCCGATTCGATTTTTTTGCACAAACTTACTCAAAAAGAGGTCCTTATAACATATCCACAGGGTGCCGGGCGGGGCCGTGGTCGAAAAATTTTTTAAACAATTTTTTTTTAAACAAATTTACAAAAATAATTTTTTTATATACTTTGGGTCATTCTGAGCAAAAAAGGTCTCTTGTCATTTTTCTGTAAAATTGACTGTTGTCGAGTTATGCGCGATTAAAAATTTGAAAAATGCGAAAATGGCCATTTTCAAGGCTTCATAACTCGATCAAAAATGATTATTATGAAATTCAAAAAGTGACAAAATCAAGATTCAAATACCTTCTTCAGCGTTTTGAAGAGATTTTTGTCATTAATTTATTACAAAGCTGATATTTTTAGTTATTAACAATTAGCGCTATAGTCCAACTGTATCGTCGCCCCCGTTAACGGAACTATTTCGATTAGATTTTTTTGCACAAACTTACTCAAAAAGAGGTCTTTATAACATATCCACAGGGTGCCGGGCGGTGCCGTGGTCGAAAAATTTTTTAAACAATTTTTTTTTAACAAATTCACAAAAATAATTTTTTTATTTCCAACAATTTTTTTTTAACAAACTTGGATCATTCTGAGCAAAAAAGGTCTCTTCTCATTTTTCTCTAAAATTGACTGTTGTCGACTTATGCGCGATTAAAAATTTGAAAAATGCGAAAATGGCCATTTTCAAGGCTTCATAACTCGATTAAAAATGATTATTGTGAAATTCAAAAAGTGACAAAATCAAGATTGAAATACCTTCTTCAGCGTCCTGAAGAGATTTTTGTCATTATTTTATTAAAAAGCTGTTATTTTTAGTTATTAACAATTAGCGTTATAGTCCAACTGTATTGTCGCCCCCGTTAGCGGAACTATTTCGATTAGATTTTTTTGCACAAACTTACTCAAAAATAGGTTCTTATAACATATCCATAGAGTGCTGGCCGGTGGTCGAAAAATTGTTTAAACAATTTTTAGACCACGGCACCGGCCGGCACCCTGTGGATATGTTATAAGGACCTCTTTTTGAGTAAGTTTGTGCAAAAAAAATCTAATCGAAATAGTTCCGCTAACGGGAGTGACGATACAGTTGGACTATAGCGCTAATTGTTAATAACTAAAAGTAACAGCTTTGTAATAAAATAATGCCAAAAATCTCTTCAAGACGTTAAAGAAGATATTTGAATCTTGCTTTTTTCACTTTTTGAATTTCATAATAATAATTTTTAATCGAGTTATGAAGCCTTGAAAATGGCAATTTTCGCATTTTTCAAATTTTTAATCGCGTATAACTCGACAATAGTCAAGTTTAGAGAAAAATGACCGGAAACCTTTTTTACTCACAATGACCCAAGTTATCTAAAAAAAAATTGTCGGAAATGAAAAAATTATTTTTGTGAATTTGTTTAAAAAAATTGTTTAAAATATTTTTCGACCACGGCACCGCCCGGCACCCTGTGGATATGTTATAAAGACCTCTTTTTGAGTAAGTTTGTGCAAAAAAATCTAATCGAAATAGTTCCGTTAACGGAGGCGACGATACAGTTGGACTATAGCGCTAATTGTTAATAACTAAAAATATCAGCTTTGTAATAAAATAATGACAAAAGTCTCTTCAGAACGATGAAGAAGGTATTTGGATCTTGACTTTGTCACTTTTTGAATTTCATAATAATCATTTTTAATCGAGTTATTAAGCCTTGAAAATGGCCATTTTCGCATTTTTCAAATTTTTAATCGCGTATAACTCGACAACTGTCAATTTTAGAGAAAAATGACGGGAGACCTTTTTTGCTCAGAATGATCAAAATTATCTAAAAAAAATTGTTGGAAATAAAAAAAATATTTTTGTACATTTGTTTAAAAAAAATTGTTTAAAAAATATTTCGACCATGGCACCGCCCGGCACCCTGTGGATATGTTATAAGGACCTCTTTTTGAGTAAGTTTGTGCAAAAAAATCGAATCGGAATAATTGCGCTAGCGGGGGCGACGATACTGCCCGGTCTAGATCAACTTCAGAGAAAAATTATGGAAGACTTTTTTTGTTCCCAATGATTCAAAAAACCTAAAATAGTATCTTCCGCGCCGAAAAAAATTGTTTTTATAATTTGTTTTATATTTTTTCATAATAAATAAATGTAGTAATAACTCAGAAATTACGACATTTAGGTATAGGGAATATTACATGAAAAACAATCAGTATTTCTTATGGACTTCAAAATGCAAAAACTATATAGGGTATTCCATTTGAAATAAGAAAATTTATTAGATTTCAAGAAAAACTGAAGATCTGACAAAAATGTAAATACCACTGTTACATCGGCCGCATTAGAAGACCCTTAGCCACTACAATCTAAAAAATCGTTCAAGCCGTTTCCGAGATAATTGGGGCGTTCCATACATAAAACTCACTCTGTACTCTGTATATACCGGGTGGTGAATTGGTAAACGGGCTATAGGAAATTCAATGTAAAATTTTAAACTGTTAAATTCCTGCTTTTCTAATTATTTTACATCAAAACGCATAAAAAATTATTTGTAGAGGATTGAAATCTGCATTAAAAACAACTGTTAAAATTATTCTACGAATTAAACATATTCCAAAATTTTGCAAAAATATAATAAATTTTTCACAGAATCACGCCAAAGTTAGGCCACATACAGTGCCATAATGTGTATCGGTTGCGTTCGGTCACAATGAAGTTATTATAAATACAATTATTATAAATATTAAATATACATATTAACAATATTTGAACTGTCAAAACGTTTATTTTGTCATCTCTTGTTTAAAAAATAATAAAATTGATAAGACACCTTCAGTTGAGGAGAAAGTATTAATAATAAAGATGTGTTATTCAGTCAATAGTGTGCACACTGCCAGTTATAACGTGGGCCTAACTTTTTCACCCGTTCCTACTGTGGCAAATGTAGGTATTTTTCAAAATTTTGAAATGTATTTAAATCGTAGAACAAGTTTACCTTTTGTTTTTAATACAGATTTTTTTCCTCTACAAATAGCTTCTCATGACTTTTGATGTAAAATAATTAGGGAAGCAGGAATTTAACAGTTTAGAATTTTACATTGATTTTCCATTGTCCGTTTTACGATTCACCACCCTGTATGTATAATATTATATATTAAATAAAATAATTCGAATCGGATCCAATCGAATGGAATCGAATTGAAGCGAATGGAATATAATCGAAACTATAAGAAGTATTCACTTCTGTTGGCACTCCGCAAGGGCCACGCTCTCTTTTTTTATTTTTAAATTATAATTTTTTGGTATAATATCATACTAGTGACGTTACCGATCTAAGTGTCATCGATGGTTTTTTAAATAAGGGATCGTGTACTAGTTCATTTAAAAGGCTATTTATCATTGTCATTAATATAAACATTAACATAATTTAACAATAAAACCATAAAAACTTTTGTTTTCACTATTTCCACAAAATTTATCAAAAATCAATATTACTACAGCTGTTTCGGTAGAGTGCCTTTCTCAAGTGATAAGTTTTTAACCATGCGTTTGCACTTTAAAATCTGTAACTGAATAGATTAAGAAGTGGGGAGGTGTTTGTCTCAAGTTGGTCATTCAGACTTATGTCTGTATTTTCAACGAAAACATTTCGTTTATAAATTCGCAAAAGTGTGTGTGTTATTGCGTTGCCGCTCCTACAATATTCAAATCAGATTTATCGATGGATTCTTATGTAGTTTTTTCTTTTGAATCCAAATCTAAAAACAGCATTTCGATATTTCTAACCGTCTTCGAAATAATCGATCTCAAAATCTAAAATGTGACGTCACAATCGGTTTATTTTCTACCGACATACTACACGTCCAGCTGAAATCGTTGCTATTAAGTAGGCTAGTTTTTAAATCTCGATTTGTTAAGCAAAGAGCAAAGCATAGGTTATTTACATTTGAGTTTGACACTTCGTGAATGTCAAACTAAATTTTAAATTAAGTATTAATAAAACATCAATGACATTTGATAGTGAATTTAACTATTATATAAAATAAATAAGATATTCAAAAATACAATTTGAGTATAATATTTTAAAAGCAATAATTTATTAACAGCTTTAAAAAGGTTTATACCAGTATACGGACTCCCCTTTATGATAAATGGACTGTTCCATTTGCTATGAAATTAAAATATACCTATAGACCGGGCAGTATTGTCGCCCCCGCTAGCGAAATTATTCCGATTCGATTTTTTTGCACAAACTTATAGGTCTGGATTCCGCGTATGAAAAAAAAGTTGATTAATAGCAAGCTGAAAATTTGTTAATATCTTAAGGGTGTCTAGTCGGACAAACTTTGATATATGGGAACACCGGAACAGGGGAAGTTTTAATTGTGGAACAGGTTAAAAATTTGGAACGGTCAGACCACGAAAACGGCTCTTTTATTTTGTCCGACAGAACAGGCTTAAACTCTCCGAACAGAGATTAAACTCTCATGCAAAACTCAGACTGCTATTTATCACCTGTCATAATTCCTGTCATTTGACATATTCTACATGTTCCACTCATTAAAACGCCAATTTGGTGATAAATAGCAGTCTGATTTTTGCATGGGAGTTTAATCTCTGTTCGGAGAGTTTAAGTGTGTTCTGTCGGACAAAATACATGTGCCATTTTCGTGGTCTGACCGTTCCAAATTTTTAACCTGTTCTACAATTAAAACTTCCCCTGCTCCAGTGTTCCCATATATCAAAGTTCCCAGACGCGGGATCCAGACCTATTACTCAAAAAGAGCTCCTTATAACATATCCACAGGGTGCCGGGCGGTGCCGTGGTCGAAAAATTGTTTAAACAATTTTTTTTAAACAAATTCACAAAAATAATTTTTTTATTTCGAACAAAATTTTTTTAGATAAATTGGCTTATTCTGAGCAAAAAAGGTCTCTTGTCATTTTTTTCTAAAATTAATTGTTGTCGAGTTATATGCGATTAAAAATTTGAAAAATGCGAAAATGGCTATTTTCAAGGCTTAATAACTCGATTAAACATTATTATTATGAAATTCAAAAAGTCACCAAATCAAGATTAAAATCCCTTCTTCAAGGTCCTGAAGAGTTTTTTGTCATTATTTTATTAGAAAGCTGTTATTTTTAATTATTAACAATTAGCGCTATAATCCAGGATGTATCGTCGCCCCCGTTCGTTAAATTATTCTGATTCCATTTTTTTGCAGAAACTTACTCAAAACGAGGTCCTTATAACATATCCACAGGGTTCCGGGCAGTGACGTGCTCGAAAAATTGTTTAAACAATTTTTTTAAACAAAGTCACAAAAATCATTTTTTCACTTCGAACAAATTTTTTTAGATAATTTTGGGACATTCTGAGCAAAAAATGTCTCTTGTGATTTTTTTCTAAAATTGATTGTTGTCAAATTATACGCGATTATAATTTGAAAAATGCGAAAATGGCCATATAACTCGACAACAATCAATTTTAAAGAAAAATCACAAGAGACCTTTTTTGCTCAGAATAACCCAAGTTATCTAAAAAAAATCGTTCGCAATAAAAAAAATATTTTTGTGAATTTGTTTAAAAAAAGTTGTTTGAACAATTTTTCGACCACGGTACCGCCCGGCACCCTGTGGATATGTTATAAGGACCTCGTTTTGAGTAATTTTTTGCAAAAAAATGGAATCGGAATAATTTCACTAACGGGGGCGACGGATACATCCTGGACTATAGCGCTAATTGTTAATAATTAAAAATAACAGCTTTGTAATAAAATAATGACAAAGATCTCTTCAGGACCTTAAAGAAGGTGTTTGAAACTTGATTTGGTCACTTTTTGAATTTCATAATAATAATGTTTACTCGAGTTATTAAGCCTTTGAAAATGGCCATTTTCGCATTTTTCAAATTTTTAATCGCATATAACTCCACAACAATCTATATTAGAAAAAAATGACAAGAGACCTTTTTGCTCAGAATAAGCCAATTTATCTAAAAAAATTTTGTTCGAAATGAAAAAATATTTTTGTGAATTTGTTTAAAAAAATTGTTTAAACAATTTTACGACCACGGCACCGCCCGGCACCCTGTGTATATGTTATAAGGACCTCTTTTCGAGTAAGTTTGTGCAAAAAATCGAATCGGAATAATTTCGCTAGCGGGGGCGACGATACTGCCCGGTCTACTAGTCGGTTCGCTAAACTCGATACAACTGGCTAGTGATTTTAGTAGGTAATTTTTTGTTTTTTGAAAATTTTGCCGAAATTAAATTATTAATTCTAAACTACTTTTCATAATAGCAATTTTCCATATTATGAATTAAAATACGTAAATATACAAAGTTTTCGTTATGATAATGCTCGCATGTTCAGCTTGTTTAATTTATTAATTTCTATAGATTCTAATAAAGATAGCTTAAGGCTTTTATTTTGAATATGGAGTATTTTATATTGTTGACTAAAAGAATGATTATGATCTAGAAGGTGAAGTGCGTAAGTAGAATCTGTTTTTCTATTGTTGAAAACCCTTTTGTGTTCTGCTATCCGTTTGTCAAAGGTTCTGCCAGTTTGATCTATGTAGGTTTTTGGACAGTCACCACATGTCAGTTTGTATATGTTACGGTAAGAGCAGATAATTGGTAATTGTATACAATTACCGGTAATTTTATAAAATTACCAGAGTCGACGGTAAATGTAGGAAATTATTTTTAATTTATCTGCTTTTACCGGTAATTGTATACAATTATCAGAGTCGACGGTAAATGTAGGAAATTATTTTCAATTATCTGCTTTTACCGGTAATTGTATACAATTACCAAGAACCAGCGGTAAAAGTAAGTAAAATGATGAAATAAAAACAATAAATTCCAAGAGCTATTCAAGAAGTGTGATTTTTATTGAACTGAATTAAAAACAATAAGAGACATTTTATTTAACCTGAATTGAGCTTTTTTGCCTGAATTACTACTACTACTTTACTTTACTTTACTTTACTATTTGTCGTAACATGGCAAACTATCATGGAAATTGGAATTACATAACATTTCAATTTTTTTACATTTACACTTAGGTACCTATCTGTTTTACATTTTATTTACTTCTGCAAACACATCGCCGACAGCCTTGCCCGCCCGACAAAGACGTTTTTCTAACATATTACTCGCCCAATGAAATGTTTAGTTTTGAAACCATGTCTAAAGAAATGAATGATTCTTTGCAGATGGTAAATTGATTTCTGCTATACAACTGTGGCAGTCGCCCTTCTTTAGTATCCAATTCGTATAATTCATTTTAAACACTCATAAAAACAGGCAAACGTTTTTGATGTTCTAAGCATTTTCTTCGCTTGCTTTTCAAGACATTCCTTTGCACGTGTCCGTTTAATTGTAACAGAATCTCGCCTCTCTCAAATTTGATTAGAAAATAGTTCTTCTAGAACCGCATTAAATTTATTCACTGATGGTTGCTCAGGTTTTTCTGGTTCTTGTTCTGCTAAAAGCTCATTTGGTTCATCCACTTCTGCTTCTTCACATTCTTCGGAATCAGGACTTAACTGGATTCTTCTACTTGTTCTTCTACTTCCAAATCTTCTTCAGTCGAAATATTTTCTAAAGCATCTTCTGGCAGTGATGAAGTTTTAAAACCAATTTTGGCAGAAACCCCAAACATTGCTTCATACGGACTACACTTGATGCCAGAGGGGTAAGCTAAGCTCGGTTCTTGGCGAATTGTACAGATCGAAGACCCTCTGACAACTTTTTGTTTGGTTGCTTTCCAACCAGGAACTTAGTATATTTTCAATACCTTTATTCGCAACAGATCCTTGTGACTGACTGTGTCTTGGCTTACCGTGCACTATCTTCAAATCTGTACACATGGAGCGCAATTCTTCTATAATTATGTATGTTGGAGAATTCTCGTCCATTGTCGCTTTGAAGAATGCTAGGAGCTCCAAAGGCACAAAATATGTCAAGAAGAACTAATGCATTCTTCTGCACGTTTAGTTTTCAACGGCCCTAATTGTACAAATTTTGTTAAATGATCTTGGTAGACAAAAATGAACTTGAATTAATTATCTGCTTGGGCTTGCATATCTATCAAATCTATTTGATATCCTCTGGGAAATTTATAAAGTTACCGGTAAAAGTAAGGAATAAAGGGTTTTTACAGAATATTTCCTATATTTACCATCGACTCTGGTAATTGTATACAATTACCGGTAATTGTGTACAATTACCAGATTATCTACTTTTACCGTAACATATATACCACTCTGTGCTTGCTGTTGCTTGTGTTGCTTTCTCTTTTGGCTCTTATTGTTCTTAATGTGTTTTCCGAAGTTGTTTGTTTTTGAAAGCTTTTGTTACTCCTTTCTTTTTTATGTGTTTGGCTATTTTAGTTGATGTTTTGCCTGTATATGTGATAGAACAGAAGATACTGGGTTCTTTCTGTGGTGGTAGAAGACTAATTTCAGGGCTTTCTTATGCAGTTTTTGGTTTAAAATGTTGTTAATTGTTTATTCGTTGTACCCATTGTTTACTGCTATTTGTTTAATGATAATCAATATTCTATCCTAAAGTTATTTTTTGACATGGGAATCTCTGTCAATCTGTGTAGCATGCTATGGTAGGCTGCTAATTTATTTTGTTGTAATGTTGTGTAGGATGGGCTGATGAATTGTGTATGGTTGTGTATGAAAGATACATGTTCTTCAAGACATTTCCCAAGATACATATCAGCATTAAGGCCACTTTGAGCTAACATAACAAGATCTATGAATGTGCTTTCAGAAAAATTCCGCTCCATACCATTATACCCCCACCACCAAACTGTATTCCCGGAAAGAAGGAAATTTGAGCATAGCGTTCTCTAGGCTTTATTCGTACCAATCATTGATGCTTTGTACTTTGATAACGATTTTCAAAGTGGAAATCGAAACATCAAAATAATAGTACATTGTGTACCTAGTAGGAAAAGCTTAACATTCCCGGACGATGTAAAGATTGCCGTCGAGGCGCAAGCCAAGACAAGGCAATACAGAGTCTGGGAATGTGGCTACACTTACATACTATTTTTCCGAAAATCGAACATTTAAATTATATTAAAATAAACATATTCAAATTTTCAAATATAGACACAATATTATTTTGACTCAAATATTCGTGATGCCACGAAATGCAGGTTTTATCACTATAGAAACAAAGATATTGAATTGTCAAATTTGACGCATTTGCTTATTTTTGGCAGTATTTTTGGTCTGCTGTAAGGAATAGTATATTGTACAACAAGAGAGAAAAAAGACATATTTCTCACGAGCGCAGAAGTTTGTTGGCACGAGCCGAGGTACGAGGCGAGTGCCGCAAATCAAGCGAGAGAGAAATATGTCGTTTTCTCACGTGTTGTACACTGTACTTTTTCTATGGATGCATTTTTGTCAAGAGTTCAATCTTCAAAATTAAATAATTTAGGTACTATTATGTAGATTATATGCCAAAATTGAAATAAAATACATATTATACTATTATACACATATGTAGGTATTTAATATTCTTAATATTTATATACTTTTATTTATTTCAAATTATAGTTACCAGTTATATTTGAACAGTTTTGAAAGGTAATTCCTCGTAAGTTTTGATTTGACACATTTTATTTGACAAAAATATTTGTGTTTGCATTTTACCATGGAAACCGCGATTCTACGTATGGAACCCGTGAGAAAACATATTTCTCACTGCAATGGCCGACTTTTCTCACAGCCTGAGAAATTGTTCGTTTTGAATGTATGTAAGTAGTGAGAGAAGTTGCACAATGTATAGCATCCATAGAAAAATATTGTTTTTCTATGGATGCTATACAATATATTTTCTCACGGGTTCCATACATAGAATCGTGGTTTCCATGGTAACATGCACAATACAAACACAAATATGTTTGTCAAATAAAATGTGTCAAATCAAAACTTACCAGATAAATTACCTTTCAAAACTGTTCAAATATAACTGGTAACTATAATTTTAAATAAATAAAAGTATATAAATATTAAGAATATTAAATTCCTACATATGTGTATAATATGTATTTTATTTCAATTTTGGCATATAATCTACATAAAAGCACCTAAATTATTTAATTTTGAAGTTTGAACTTTTGACAAAAACGCATCCATAGAAAAAGTATAGTGTAGAACACGTGAGAAAACGACATATTTCTCCCTCGCTTGATTTGCGACCTTGATGTTGTCAAGAATGTCTAAATTCCTGACCGATTTTTGGAAAACTTATTTTAAAGTAAAATAATTGTGACTGATTCCCAATAAAAATAGCAAATTCTGTATGATATTGTTATAAAACAAAACACGAACAAGCTAATCATTCGAATCATTGGATGATAATTTCTTTAATTATTATACTGTTCCTTAAAATTAAATGTCATGATTTATTCCATTGTGGAAAGTATACATACAGGATGTCCAAATTAATTTATCCACGCTATATCTATTAAACAAATAGACACAGATTTTCGAATGGGACGAAAACTGATCTCTTTAATACACTTTATTATGGCGTAGAAAAAATCGTCCCCTAAATGTTCATCCATTAGTTAGAACCCCTAACTTTAAATTTTTTAATAGTACCCTGTAGGTACATTTTTTTACAATTTTGGATGTGGTCTCCCATTGTCTATTCAACAACTTTTATAAAAGTAAAATTTGTTCGTAAGTAATCAAGAAAATATCAGTTTATTTTTTATTTTTATTAAATTAATCAAGAAAGCCTTAAAGCTTAAAGAAACAATAAAAATAAAGAATGTGTGTGTACTTTGTACGCACGCAAGAAGTTATACTTCTATTATATGATTTAAACGAAATTAATATACTTTTTATTTATATTTTGTTTAAATATTAAACTAATTTATACTTACTACTTCTCAAACATTTTTATTAGAACAGTGCCAAAAATTAAAATAATAAAAGAATAAAACACACACAAACACATTAAACAAGCCACAAATGATGTCTGAACATTAATTGTCGAAAATTTTTTTAACTAAATACGTATTTTCTGAAAATACAATTATATAATAAATATACTTACAATCATAAAATGTATTAAAAAAAAACAAAAAAGAAAGTTTCTATTGGGACTCGAACCACCGCTGATAAGAGCGGTTGGTATTGGAATTCATTCGCCTTCTCCGCTTAGCCACGGACAGTATGTGTCATTATTTACGAAGATCGACTAACTAAACGGATTAAACTTGTGATATTTTGATATTTTGAAAATTGATCAAATTATTTTAATTTTGAATTGAAATGATTTAGAATTGAAAAAATACAACAAAACATAGAGTAGATAAACAATATATTAGGTGAATATTGATAGAAATTTTGATGGTAATCAAATTATATAAATAAAAGTATTACATACTATGTATTTTGGCAGATCAAATAGGTAGGTTTATACCCATGATACATTAACAATTATTACGTACCTGTTGCTTTTAAAAACTATTTAAAAGTCACTACAATATTATAAACTTTTTTGTTTCTGTCCTCACAACAATAAAACTAATATTTTATACATTTGTTTACCTTTACCTTTACCTCCAAACCACAGCTGCCATATCGGATAATTTTTGACATGTCATTTGAACATCCAATCAGAACAAAGTTATAATGCGCATGCGCCGGGCTGATAGGTTTTAACATATAAAAAAATCACCCTCTATCGCCGGTAAAGAAGTATAACTTCAATAAACGTACCTAATAAAATTTACATGACAAAAAAAAATAAATAAAAATAAAAATAAACTAATTATCTACTATTGTTTACATTAGATGTTCGAATTGTAGTCCAACTGCTGCAACACATATTTCTAACCGTGCCAGAAGATTTCTGGTATGTAAGTACAGTCGAACCCGCTTATTAGAGTACCCGTTATAGGAATATCCCGGTTTATGGAAGATAAATTCGAGGTCCCGAAACGTTTCCATTTACTCCTTAATAGATTTATCCGTTTATTGGAATACCTATTAATAAAACAATACCGCTTATAAGAATATTCTTCAGGTCAACGAATACATTTTTACCTACAATTTCGAATTTCCAAAAATTTAAATTATGTCTTATATTATGGTTTCTCGCCAAGAGTTTCGAAGGCCTGTAGTGCTGTTTTATTTATATTATTTGGGTTTGTCAGATAGGTAATAAATATTTTATTGCGTTGTTATGAGTACCAATTCAATTGTGTACCGACAAATTCAGACGTAAAATAATTTCCTTTGTCTACAAACTATACATATTGCCACCCACTTGCCGGTTATAAAATTTTTAAGAAACAGTTCGCCCATCCTAAGTTATAAAACATTTTCGGGATGACCAAACCATTGTAAATTTTTCTAATTTTTATAATTCAGAGCAACAAATGTGATATGTAAGTAAGTAAATAGTATTTTATGTAACAAAAAGACAAGCTACAATTACCGATTATTTTTCAAAACTAAATAAGTAATTTTCTTATTAAGTATATAGTATATTATGTATTTTAATACGAAAATATTTACATAATCTAAATATTGCATACATTTCATATTAATTACTGAATGCATCCACATAATATAATGTAATTTGGTCTTTTAATATAGTTATTTTCCTAACAAGTGCAGAAAGTCATTCTTTTCCGCACGCGACTGCAGTTTGCCGAACGACGCGAAGCGGGAGTTCGGCAAGCAGTCGAGTGCGGAAAAGAGACTTTCTGCAAGAGTTAGGAACAATATTTTTTCTAAGAGTCTTTAAAAAATAACGAAATCTTAATTAATTAATTTAATTAATATGAAAATACATACACAAATTAATTCTTTGACAAGGTTTTCAAAACCAAACTTTCAATATAATTAGTTAGCATGACGACGATCTTGGTTTCCATGACGATGATTCAAAACGACTGTTATTGTCTACCGATTTGACTTTCGAATATTATGTCAAAATAATTTTATTTCATCGAATTGTCGCGTTAATTTCATTAAAACAGGAACACAATAAGATATATTTGAAATAAATTAATAAATAATATCTAAATATTAGTTTATTGCATGTATTATAATTACTTTAAGGCCATATTAATATATCTAAATTAACACGAGTGCGGAAAAGTAAAAACCGCGTGCGGAAAAGTAACACGCGTGCGGAAAAGTAACACGCGTGCGGAAAAGTGAAACTTTCTAAACTAAAATGCATGCGCGAAAGTAGACATTTTTGCACGCTCGTAGAAAAAATACGTTACGCTATTATATTATTGACATAAAAAGACCTAAAGCCATATACATATACATATTAACATAGTATGTACTATTATTACGTATATTCGGTACACTTATTACGGCTAGTCATCAATAATCGGTTATTAGAATATCCCGGTTATAAGAATATTTTTGCTTGGCACGAAGGCTATTCCAATAAGCGGGTTCGACTGTATATTGTACTCGATTTGTCATTTATCGGTTTTTTACGTTTTCACAAAAATGTTTGTATTAAAGGAAAAACTCAGAAAATTGTTTCTATTATACGTGCATATTATAATGATACGTGTCTCCAAAAACTTCGTTTTGTTAAATTTTTGGAATTTAATTTTTTTAAAACACGATCTTTAATAAAAATTGAAGAAAGACGTCTGTGTAAAAGGTATATTTATTAAAACCCCAATAAAGGGCTACATTAAAAGACAGAACGTTTTCGCTCTAAAGAGAGCATCATCAATGTTCTAAGCAAGCTCTACATGCTAAGCCACCAAAAATACATAGGTTAAAACCCTTAAAACGCCGACCAAAAGTCTTAGGCCGTCCGCACATGGGTCGATCGAAGACCCGTCTCGAAGTTCGCGCGTCTTGCTCGTCTTGTACGAACCCTGTGGCATAAGCGATTGCTCTCCGCACACTATTCGATTCAGTTTGCTCACATCTTTTTTATTTATCAACCCAAACGACTATTTAGATCTGTAAAAAATACGGTATTGTTACATTTTTAGTATCATTTGTATACAATGAGCATTATACAATTATTGAGGGTTCTATTTCCCCAACGAATTTTATAATAAACACCTAGAAACAAAAGTTCAATATTTTCAGAATTTTATATTACAAACAATATATTTCCATAAAGTTAGTAGGTAGTACTACAATCAATGAACATAACATGCACCGATCTTTAAATAAAAGTAAAATTTCATTCAGCGCAAAAAACAACAAAAAACGAAGGAAGCAAATAAAATAAACTACCTATTATGACTAAAAACGTGCGTCTCACTCGAACTTTCTCGTGCACTACGGATCGCAAGCGACGAGAGTCGTACAAGACGACGAGATTTGCAATTCCAAACGCGCCGTGTACGGAGCTCAATGCCACAACGAAGGAACTTTACTGGCAGGGAGAGGCCTACGTGACTGGAATCGAGTCGAGTAGTTCGAGCGTCGCCCCATGTGCGGACGGCCTTACATTGGCGTGTATTATGTTAAACCCTGGCGATGGGTGAAAATAAAAAAGATATACGTCACAGCATTATATGACTCTACCACGTGTATGTGGGTGGTTGAGTTGATTTCTCTGTCTTCACAAAGAGAAAGGTGAAAGCCAACTAATTACAGGTGACAGGTAAGAAAGCGTTTCTGACTGATGACAGCACAAGACAGACGGTCCAACATGAAGATTTGTGAACTGATATGTAGTTAGGTACACTAGCCAATAGTTTTAAAAAATTTATTTGTAGCAAAATACGATAATAACAACAAACATCATATGCTGGGATTATAAGTATTCACTATTAAAAACTATTGGCTAGTGTTCCTAGCTACATATCAGTTCACAAATCTTCATGTTAGACCGTCTGTCTTGTGCTGTCATCAGTCAGAAACGCTTTCTTACCTATCACCTGTAATTAGTTCGCTTTCACCTTTCTCTTTGTGAAGACAGAGAAATCAACTCAACCACCCACATACACGTGGTAGAGTCATATAATGCTGTGAGGTATATCTTTCATTTTCACCCATCGCCAGGGTTTAACATAATACACGCCAATGTAAGACTTTTGGTCGGCGTTTTAAGGGTTTTAACCTATGTATTTTTGGTGGCTTAGCATGTAGAGCTTGCTTAGAACACTGATGATGCTCTCTTTAGAGCGAAAACGTTCTGTCTTTTAATGTAGCCCTTTATTGGGGTTTTAATAAATATACCTTTTACACAGAAGTCTTTCTTCAATTTTTGTAATTAATGGTATACAGCCAGTTACGGGAAATTTTTCCTTACGGATTTTACTATCTTTAATGTTTCAAAACTTGGACTTCGTACAGGCATACATTATTATCTTCCAAATAAGCGAGCAAAACGTTATTTTACGTCTTGGATATTCGAAATATGTGTTGCAGCAAGTGGACTACAATTCGAACATCTAATATAGATAATATTAATTAGTTAATTGGTATTTTGATTTATTGTTTTTGTGTAATTTTTATTACATTTGTTTTTATTGTTCATTTAAGGTTTAACGCTTTCTTGATTAATTTAACAAAACTACAAAATACAGGGTGTTTGGTAGGTCGATGGAAATTTTTTAAGGAATAATAGGGGACGCAACTTGCAAAATTTTTTTGCCAATAATATATCGCTCAAACTGTTAAGGTTTCCGAAATAAAGTTAAAGGCTATAGCGGGATAAGATGGTCAAAAATGCCCCCCGCACCGATTAGCCCTGCTACTTATTTTTTCAATAAAGGATATAAAATTATGCCCTCATGCAAATTTTTAGCTTCCTAGAGGTCCTAAAACTTTTTAAATCGAGAAAAGAAGAATTTTAAGGTTTTATTTTTTTGTGAGCGCAGTTTTACTTTAAAAAATCTGAAAAAATTCAAGAGATTGTATAATTTAAATATAAAACAACAAGATTTTTTTTAGATTTTTATAATAAAAAATGAGCCCAGGAAAAATTTTTGAAATTTTCAAAAAAATTTTAGGTTATGATATTATGATTTGGCCAACTTTTAAATAGTATTTTTTTGTGTACTTTTTGCCGTTCTTTTGAATGGCAGAGGCAGAACTTTTAATACCTGAGCGGAAAGAACGAAAATATCGAAAAAACCGTTTTTGGCTGTCAGGAGATGCATCTCGGGACAGCAAATTTTAGGATTTAGGATCCTGACTACAACAACTGAAAAAAAAACTAAAAGTGTGAATTTTGTCATAAAATTTGTTATGTGGGGTTATAATAATATTTGGAACAACTTTTCCAAATAACTTTTTTCGATATCTCTAACGCGAAGCCAATCGAATCGCATATCGAAAATTCACCCTGTTTGTAATAGGCCGCGTTTAAAACTTAAAGTTTAGTTAACTATTTTAAAAATTGTGAACCATCACTCTGTATGACTGTGCAAAATTTCAAATCTGTATATATTTTGATAGCCGAAACATAGGGGTGTCTTCATCTTAAATGCGACACACTGTCTCTTATCAATTTGATAATTTATTGCAACTAATATAGTCGTATTTTTTATAGATTAAAAATATAAAATCAAAATACTGTATAATTCACTAATTTTGTCATCAAAAGGGGAAATTTATTGCATTGAAGTATTGAACCAATTAATGTGTAATACTTAATATATATACAGAGTGAGTTTTATGTATGGAAACCCTCAATTATCTCGGAAATGGCTTGCACGATTTTTATAGATTGTGGTGGGTAGGGGTTTTCTAATGTGGCCGATATTATAGTAATACTTACATTGTTGTCAGATCTTCCGTTTTTCTGAATATCTAATTAATTTTCTTATTTCAAATTTAACACCCTGTATATTTTTTGCGTTTTCAAGACCTTAAGAAATACTGATTATTTTCCATGTTATATTCCCTATACCTAAAGACCATAATTTCGGAGTTATTGCTACATTTATTTTAAAAAACTTTTTAACAAATTATAAAAATCAATTTTTTCGGCCTGGGTAGACATTATTTTAGATTCTTTGGACATTGGGAACAAAAAAGTTCTTTTGTAATTTTTCTCTAAAGTTAATCGTTTTCGAGTTATAAATAATTTAAAACTGAAAAGAAATCGAATAATGACGATTTTCAAGGTTAAAAAACACAAATCAAAAATATTATTTTTGAAACTGCGTAGTACAGAAATTCAAGGTGAAGCCTTATTTTATCAGTTAACAATAAGTAATTTTAGCTTATTTCATTCTAAAATATTGTTTTTTAGTTGTTAATGCAGTTCGATCGCCCGTCCTCTCATATGCGCTTCATTAACATTTATTAAAAAGCAATGTTTTAGAATCAAACGTGCCAAAAAATTTTATAGCGAGCTCCTGGAAGAAGGGTTTAGCTTGAATTTGGGTACACCGCAGTTTCAAAAATAATATTTTTTATTTTTGTTTTTGAAACTTGAAAATGGTCATTATTCGATTTTTTTCAGTTTTAGATTGTTTATAACTCGAAAAGATTAACTTTAGAGAAAAATTATAAAAGACCTTTTTTGTTCCCAATGATCCAAAGAACGTAAAATAATGCCTATACGGGCCTAAAAAATTGATTTTTATAATTTCTTTAATTTTTTTTATCAATGTAGCAATAACTCCGAAACTATGGCATTTATGTATAGGGAATATAATATACAAAATAATCAGTATATCTTAAGGACTGCGAAACGCAAAAAACATACAGGGTGTTCCATTTGAAATAAGAAAGTTCATTATATTTCCAGAAAAACGGAACATCTGACAACAGTGTAATTATCACTGTAATATCGGTTGCATTAGAAAACCCCTACCCACCAAAACCTATGAAAAACGTGCAAGTCGTTTCCGAGATACTTCAGGGTTTCTATACATAAAACTCACTCTATTACTATGGGCTATTCCACGAACATACGCCTGTTTTGGATTACTTCGACAACGAATATTTTACTGTGCAACATAAGAAGTACAAAAGTAAATGGCGCTAATAATTATTATAATAAACAACAATGTAATTTGCAATTTACTTTCGTTCTTCTTATTTTGCACAGTAAAATATTCGTTGTCGAAGTGATCCAACACAGGCGTATGTTCGTGCAATAGGGTATAGTAATAAGTATAATAATATTATTATATTAATACGTATCAATTGGTTAAATATTTCAATGCAATCAATTTGAACTTTTTATGATAAAATTAGTGAATTAGTCAGTATTTTCTTTGTATATTTTGAATCTGTAAAAAATACGACTATATTAGTTGCAATAAATTATCGAATGGATGAGATACAGTGTGTCGCATTTAAGATGAAGACACCCCTATGTTTCGGCTATCAAAATATATACAGATTTGAAATTTTGCAGTCATAGAGGTTGATGGTTCACAATTTTTAAAGTAGTTAACTGAACTTTAAATTTTAAACGCGGCCTACTGCGATTCCACAAATAGGGTGAATTTTCGATATGCGATTCGATTTTCTTCGCGTTGAGATATCGAAAAAAGTTATTTGGAAAGTTGTTCCAAATTTTATTATAACCCCACATACCAAATTTTATGACAAAATTCACACTTTTAGTTTTTTTTCAGTTGTTGTAGTCAGGATCCTAAATCCTAAAATTGGCTGCCCCGAGATGCATCTCGTGACAGCCAAAAACGGTTTTTTCGATTTTTTCGTTCCTTCCGCTCAGATATTAAAAATTCTGCCTCTGCCATTCAAAAGAACGGCAAAAAGTACACAAAAAAATACTATTTAAAAGTTGGCCAAATCATATTATCATAACTTAAAAATTTTTTGAAAATTTCAAAAAATTTTCCTGGGCTCATTTTTTATTACAAAAATCTGAAAAAATCAAGTTATTCTGTATTCAAAAGATACAATCTCTTGAATTTTTTCAGATTTTTTAAAGTGAAACTGCGCTCACAAAAAAATAAAACCTAAAAATTCTTCTTTTCTCGATTTAAAAAGTTTTAGAATCTCTGGGAAGCTAAAAATTTGCATGAGGGCATAATTTTATATCCTTTATCGAAAACATAAGTAGCGGGGCTGATCGGTGCGGGGGCATTTTTGACCATCTTATCCCGCTATACCCTTTGTCAATATTCGAAAATAAGGCTGCTCGTCTATTTTTATTTTTAAAAATAATTATCTAAGCGAGATACTTCGCTGACATACAAAATGCCTTACGTATTACTTGCTCAGATTGCAAAAACCCTTCGTTGTTAATGCAACTCCAAACACAATTCGGATGTCAAAACAGTAAAACGCACCTTTCATACGCATACAATAACCATGTTTATAAACCAAAATATACCACTTCATAGCAGGTAGATTGTTTGTTAGCATAGCAGGTAGATTGTTTTTTGTTTGTTATGCGTTCGGAGAATGACGATAGCTGATGGAAATTGTATGCGAAGAGTCAGTGTTGTAGGTTTACATTTTCATTCCATTCGTAAAAGAGGGAGGTAGTACGTCTAGATAATTTTTAAACGTGAAATAGACGGTTGTCGAATATTGACACATTTCGGAAACCTTAACAGTTTGAGCGATACATTATTAGCAAAAAATTTTGCAAATGGCGTCCCCTATTATCCCTTAAAAAATTTCCATCGACCTACCAAACATATACGTATACTGATATTTTCTTGATTACTTACGAAACTATTTTATTTTTGAAAAATCTGTTGAGTAGAGGATGGAAGACCACATCCAAAATTATAAAAAAACGTACCAAAGTGGTATTAAAAAAATTTAAAGTTAGGTTTTGTAACTAAGGGTTGAATATTTACGAGATGATTTTTTTACGTCATATTAAAGTGCATTAGAAATAGAATAGATCAGTTTTATAGCCTGGATAAATTAGTCTGGGACACCCTATATATGTTTTTTCTTAACGTCAAAATCTAAAAGGCAAAATAAACTTATTTTAAAGTAAAATAATTGTGGCTTCTTCCCAATAAAAATACCAAATTCTTTATTATATTGTTATAAAACACGAACAAGCTAATCATTTCGAACCATTGGATTATAATTTGTTTAATTATGCTGTTCCTTAAAATTAAATGTCATGATTTATTCTATTGTGGAAAGTGTACATGTCTTTTCGCTTTACTTTGTGAATAATAAATCCACTACCTAATACAAAAGCTCTGCAATTTAAGTAACAATATTGTCACTTTTCGGTAGAAAGTTCGTCAGAAAGTAGAATTAGAAAGGAAAGGGGCGAAAATCAGTGCAAAAGTCAGTTTTCTCTGCGAATTATTATGTTGCTAGAAAAGTTGTTCAAAAATCAAAATAGAAAATGAAGCAATAGACATACGTAGAGGAGTACGACAGAGATGCATTTTGTCAATACTGCTATTTAATGTTTATCTGGAAGCATCTGCCAGGAAGCCCTTTTGCAAGCAAAGAAGGAATCATAATTAATGGAGAGGTTATAAATAATATTTAATACGCAGACGACACTGTACTAGTTGCAAAAACAGTAGAAGAATTACAACGATAACTTAGAAACATAAATATTGCCTGCAACAATTATGGCATAAATATAATTATCAAAAAAAGTATATGATATTCATACACATGTTTCAGTAAAAACATGACACAACCAACACATATTAGTATAAACGGCATTCAAATTTGAGAAGTATCAAGTTACAAATACTGTGGAAATTTAATAAACGAAACTGGAGACCAAAACAATGAAATAAAAAGACGTATACAGGGTGAGGCAGATAAAGGGCCTATTAGAAATATCTCGAGAACTAAAGCTAAGAGAATCTTGAAAATTGGAATACAGGGGTTTTGAGGTATGAACTATTTAATGAAAATATTTTCTTCTCTTTGCTACTTCCGGTTATACCGGAAGTTGATTGTAACTTCGTTTTTTTAAATGGGACACCCTGTATATTTTTACATTTTTGATTCTCCTCGATTTCTTCTTTCCCAAAATATAAGGTTTTGTAATATTGTACAGGGTAGGTTAAAAGGTAATTACGTTTTCTTATTAATTTCGTAGCAACATTAACACCCTGTAGGATTGTAGTAGATTGGTATAATAAACTCTATTAATGTTCAAATGATTTTTAATAGAGTCTACTATTGTTAAGAGCTATTGGTATAGTTAAACTTTTCATTTTAGTATACAGGGTTGGTCGAAACTCGGAATGAGTATTTTCTGAGTTTTCTTAAATGGAACACCCTGTATTTTAGTATTGTAATGAAATGTTATTTTATGGTACTTTTTAATTTCTTAAGCATTCCCTATACCTAACTTCTTTAATTTGTGAGTTATTGGTGATTAAAGCAAAACATTAATTGCAACACAAAATAGGTGAAATTGTATTAGGTTAGCCGTGAAAATATTCAGTCACAAATAATTTTTTGGGAATAAATACATATTAATCTATACTGATACTAACAATTGCCAATAGTGGTTGAGGTATCAAAATACCATCGAAGTTAAGATTGTTGGTGCGATTAACAATTAAGCACAAACTAAAGCAGTTAGGTATAGGGAATGCTTAAGAAGTAAAAAGTACCATGAAATATCATTTCATTACAATACTAAAATATAGGGTGTTCCATTTAAGAGAACTCGGAAAATACTCATTCCGAGTTTCGACCCACCCTGTATACTAAAATTAAAAATTTAGCTACACTAATAATTGTTAACAATAGTAGACTATATTAAAAATCATTTGAACATAAATATAGTTTATTATGTCAAACTACTACAATCCTACAGGGTGGGAATATTGCTACGAAATTAATAAGAAAACGTAATTATCTTTTAACCTACCCTGTATATTATTACAAAACCTTATATTTTAAGAAAGAATAAATCGAGGAAAATCCGAAAATGTAAAAATATACAGGGTGTCCCATTAAAAAAACGAAGTTATAAGCAACTTCCGGTATAACCGGAAGTACCAAATAGATGAAAATATTTTCATTAAATAGATCAGTCTTCAAAACCCCCTTATTCCAATTTTCATAATTCAATTGTCTTTAGTTCTCGAGATATTTCTAATAGGTCCTTTATCTGCCTCACCCTATATAAATTACCAGGCCACTTTCATAAAGATGAGAAATTTCTTTTGTGACAGAGATATAAGCATCCCTCTACGATTAACAATGCTAATAAGTACGTATTTAACACGTTATTATACGGTGTAAGTAGACGCCGGGACTCTCAAATAGAGCAACATAAAAAATATTGAAAGTTTCGAGATGTGGTGCTACTGTCGAATGCTGAAGATAAGTTTTGATAAGAGTCACAAACTTTGAAGTAATCCGAAGGATAGGAAAACACCCAGAAATTTTGTCAACGATAAAACGAAGGAAACTCGAATATTTGGATAACCGGATGAGAGGACATAAATACGCATTACTTCAAAATATAATGCAAGGAAAAATAGAAGGAAAACGGAATCCAGGCCGTAGAATAATGTCATGGTTACGGAATTTTAGAGAGTGGTTTGGCTGCACCACTAATGAACTCTTTAGGTTAGCTGTAAACAAGGTCAGGGTAGCTTTGATGATTTTAATCTCCGATAGGAATGGCACAAGAAGAAAAAGAAGAAGGAAAGTTGTGGATCGAAATGAAATCGATCAAGCAAGCAAGCAATTTGATTTGACCCAGCCTGCGAGACATGCCCACCCCTTAAAATTACAATCGGGTGTAACAATTCATTGGAGCGAGGTGTATTAATCCGTGTATAAAACAGGAATCACTCTACCTCGCTTCAATGGTTCAGACTATCCCTTTCCCCTCCTATAGCACCTTCGTAATAAAACTTCAACATGGTACCCTAACCGATTTAAAATTCAGGCCAGCGTGAGGCGCTCTATTCCTGTTTGTGTGACTTATCCGCAAACTAAAATTGCTTGCTTGGGCTCCAAACCTCTGCTCTGGACTAGGCCCAGTTCAGAGACTTGGAGAAGTGTTTGGGCCCTACGTGCCAGGGTTTTTCTTTTTTTGTTAGTTTTTTGGTTTTTGTTAGTGGTTTTTGATTGTTATGTAGGCCGAAGCTGTTTTTATGATTTTTTTGTTTTTTTTTGAAGTTATACTTCTTTACGGGCGTAATGACGGTGAAATTTTATATGGGAAAACCTAGCGACCGGGCGCATGCGCATTATAACTTTGTTCTGATTGGATGTTCAAATGACATGACAAAAATTATCCAATATGGCAGCTGTGGCACAGCTGTGGGACTGCGTTTGGTTATAATGTATGCTTGTTGCGTTTTAAAATTTGTAGGAAGAGAAACAACAAACAAAAAGTTAGTTAATGGTTATACTGCCTTTTTAAATAGTTTTCATATTATATTTTTGGACTTATTTACATAGAAGAGATGATTGTTTCATGCCAATGTGAAAGCTCATCAAACTGTGCCTAGTATGAGTGCCGCAGATCTCGCTTATTCAAAGCTAAAGAATCTTTCACTGGTAAGTGTTTTATAAATAGTTGATCAAATTTTGTTATGATATTTGAACATAGCCACTTTGCACGACGCAAGTGATTGCGAAATTTATTAGTCGTTATACGGGCTCCGATACCTACCTTGAACCTACCAAAATACATAAGTAGTATGTAATACTTTTATTTACATAATTTATATTTATATTTACATAATATATTGTCTTCTTACTCTATGTTTTGTTGTATTTTTTCAATTCTAAATCATTTCAGTTCAAAATCAAAATAATTTAATTTACATAAGTTAAAAATGTCAAAAGGTTAATCTGTTTAGTTAGACGATCTTCGCACATAATGACAAGCTGTCTCTGTGGCGCAGTTTTAATGCGAGAGAATCCCAATACAACGCAAATACCAGCCGCGTGGTAAGTTGGTTCGAATCCCAATAGAAACTTTTATTTTTTTATTTTTTTTTTATACATTTTATGATTGTAAGTATATTTATTATATAATTTTATTTTCAGAAAATACGTATTTAGTTAAAAATTTTTCCGACAATTAATGTTCAGAAATCATTTGTGGCATTTTTAGGGCCGGTTGTTCGAATGCTAATCAACAATGATCATTATCAAATAATTAATTACTGTCAATGTCAATTGTTAAAACATAATTAATTACAATTCTGAGACTATAATCAATTAATATAACAATAATTATTAACATAATTAATAATAAATCTCATAATTGTAATTAATTATGTTTTCAGCGACCCAAACAAAGTTGACATTGACAGTTTTGGTGACAGTAATTAAATATTTAATAATGATCATTGTTGATTAGCGTTCGAACAACCGGCCCTTAGTGTGTTTGTGTGTGTTTTATTTTTTTATTATTTTAATTTTTGGCACTGTTTTAATAAAAATGTTTGAGAAGTAGTAAGTATAAATTAATTTAATATTTAAATAAAATATAAATAAAAAGTATATTAATTTCGTTTATAATCATATAATCATATTGGGACCGTGCAAGTTCGGCAAAGCGACCCCTATTTCTACGCTCTGTACTTTTATTCGCACTTTTAATTATACTGGCCAATTATATTAGTCCTGGTTACTGGATAATTGTCAAGGCCATAGTCCAAAAAAATAGTAAGAAGAAAAAATAAGATTCAGGTTATGTTATGAAAACGTGAACAATTGTATGTAGTAAATAAAATTAGTTATTAAAATGCAGTACTGCACTCAAAATACAATTAATTAAATTTACCTTTATATAATAATTGCATATCATATCAATATTGTGGAGCAATATATAATTTTTCTGCTTCAATGACAGAAGGTATGAAATATACGTCAATTTGACAATTTCAATTGACAATATGAATTATTTAAGATAGTTGCAATATTTCTCCGCGACTCGCGCACGATCGTTTCTCGTTTCCCTTCCAAGTACTTGCACACCGCGAATAATAGAAGTATAACTTCTTACGTGCGTACAAAGTACACACACATTCTTTTTTTATCAAATCAATCGTTTGTTGCAAGAAATCTTAATACTCTCAGGTTTTATCAGTTTCGTTCCTCTGGTTTTGTACGGTTTTTCTTGAATGCCGATTTCAGCAGCTATTTTTTCCTGTTTCATGAGCTTCCTACTCTAAGCCCAGAAAGTCGTTTGATCAAAATTAGTTCAGTATCTGTTTCTCTCTGGACACTTTCTAGCTCAATATTTGGAGCGGAGGTAAACTCCCTGACCAAAGATGCCTCTCTTGCATTTACCAATAGTAAAACAAGAGACTCAGAAGAATAACAATAAAATATATCAAGCCCTTAGTTTTAATATCCTTACGTTTTCGTAAAGCCTTCGATTCAGTAGATAGCATTGAGACATGTAACGAACACAATAAAGTTACTTCAAAACAGTAAAGATATACAAA
Source organism: Diabrotica virgifera virgifera (assembly GCF_917563875.1). NCBI lineage: Eukaryota > Metazoa > Arthropoda > Insecta > Coleoptera > Chrysomelidae > Diabrotica > Diabrotica virgifera. Next base: position 51,345,266 of record NC_065448.1, read on the forward strand.
ATGGAAAGGAGATTCACACAGGGTGGCACACGATTCTTCTCTAGAACGTGCATTAAAGACCCATGACTAAAGAAGTAAATATTTATGGATTAGTAATCCATATGGATTAATAAGCCATATTTATGGAGTAATTATAAAAAGGTGCAGATATTTATGGAAAAAGACTATACTTGTATTACGCTGATGACATACGTCTAATTGCAGTCGAATTAAGTATGCCAGATGGACTTAAAAAGTACTGAAATAGAGATCAATGATACATTAGCCAAGCAGAAGAAGATCTAAGAAACTATGGTAGGATAATATAACAAAGATATGCAAAACTGGTTATAAACAGCACAAGATCGAGAACTTTGTATACAAAGGTGTGTAACAAAGAGATACAAGATCGGCCAAAAAGATATCGATCGGGCCATCATGATCGATGAGGCCATCTACAAACCATTAGTGGAGAACTTATTTATAAAACCAGGGCTTTTAGCACAAAATAAATTGATTTTTAAATACAGCACCTAGAGACTTACAACTTTTTCATTGTGTTCAGGATGTCAGGCAAAAAGTCTACTATATAAAAAAGGGGGGAAATGTATAGTTGCTTAAAAAGTTTATAAAATGCATCCAAAAATGTATAAGCATGTAAAAATAGGTGTATTAAGGGCCAAATTTTGTTACTCGTGAGTTTCTGGAGTCGCTGAAGACGAATACGCCATCAGAATCAGAACCAATCACAGGAGCACCTGGTGCTCAGGCTCACTGCTAAGGCACGACATCTGATTACTCGGAGGGTTTTTGAGATCGATGAAAAAGAATAGGCCTTTAAAACCGACCTCGAGTGCACTTCGATTCAACACCCCTCCAAACTCCAAAAGATAACATGCCTTAGCAGTGACCTTGGGCACCAGGTGGTCCGTGGGTCGGCTCTGATGGCGTATTCTTGTAAACCCTAGCAACCACAAAAACCGCCTAGTGATATATTTGCATGCATTCAAGCCCGAAAACCTTCGAAACTCCTGAAGATGATCTGTCTTAGCTGTGATTGTAGGCACCAGGTACTCTAGGGGTCAGTTTGATGGTGCATTCGTGTTCAGTAAACCCTAAAACTCCCCGTGTAATCTGTTTTCGTGCCGAAATCGCTCGAAACTCCAGAAGATGACGTGACCCTAGACACAAGGTGTTCCGGGTGTCGGTTTTGATGATCGTATTCGTTTTGTGCAATCCAGGTAGTCCTAGGAACTTGTGGGAACCAGGTACTCCTACGGTCGGTTCTGGCGTATTCGTGTTCAGCGATTCCAAAACCTCCAAGTAATCTGTTTGTATCAATTTAATGCCGATAACATTTGAACCTCCAGATGAGGTGCCTTAGCACTTGTCAGTGCTTCTGGGCACCAGGTGCTGATGGTGTAGTCGTGGGCAGCGACCTTAAAAATCCCGAGTAACAAAATCTGGCTAATAATATGCTTATTTTGACATGTTTAGGCGCTATTGGATGCATTTTATGCAATTTAAAAAAGAATTGTACATTTCCACTCATTGGTAGTTTATTCCAGTGTTTTTAGTGCTAAATGGCCTGGCCTATATAGCAAATCTGCTGAAGTACCGAAGACTTGCATTATAGTTGAACCACAGAACCACATAAAATGATCTCAAACGATATTAGTAGTAGTCTACATAAAGTCTAGACTGCAATTTTATCAAACGTTCAACATCAAAATTATTTGTTAATCAGAGTCTCATCGCCAAATTATAATTTTATGATGATTAATAGGCGTCGAAAGTAAAAGTGTTGCTCATTTTGTTGTAGACTAATTGCTTACTATATTTGTTTTAGGTTGACGTATGTGTTAATTCCACGAAAGCCATAAAATAAATAACTTTTCGAATATTTACACTTTCAAATAATAAAAGCTACTTCCGTTTGGCAACAAATTGTATAAAAAAAATTCACTACTTTCTTACTATACTGTTTCTCTAATTCTAATGGTAATTCCAAATTGCTAATTATTGTTAATTAATGAATTAACCATTCTATACCATTTTTTGCGAATACAGTGATTAGCAATTAACAAAATTGACTTAAGTAATGTCGAAATCATATGAGAATAAAAAGTAAATTAGAAACAATATCTAAAAATAAATATATGAAAACTATTTTAACCAGAAATAAAAGATGCTAAAATCTAATAAAAAATAAAACGTTTTCCTTGTCACGCCAGAACTTGAGCACGACTTAACCGATTTCATTCATCTCTTTCTTCTCTTCTTTTTCTTTTATATAGACAGTACTGCCTGTTTTTCTTCAACGGTGCCTTTCATACTACTAATATCGGTTTACAGCGTTCTCCGACGCCTTCCGACTCCTAACCGCCATTCTTCTCTGTTTAACCATAGACCTGGAGGGATTTCTCTTTCCTCTAGTTCTTTTTCAATTCCCTCCCTCCAGCTTCTTCTCGGCCTTCCTCTTTCCAAAATCTGTTAGGGATCCTGTCATCTGGCATTCTCTGTACATGGCCGTACCATACCAGTTGTTTTGTTTTATGTCATCAATTATTGTATGTGTTACTCCCATCATTTCTCGTATTCTCTCGTTCGGTATCCGATCTCTTCTTGATTTGTCTGCTGCTCTTCTCCAGAAGTCCATTTCTGTTACTAGTAACATTTTCTGCGCTCTTTGTTTCAGTGGCCAAACTTCACTGCCATATGTGATTATACTTTTAAGTATGCTATTGTATATGAGCTGTTTGTTCGCTTTAGATATTGTCAGGTCCCACAGAATGCCGTTCATCATGGATATGGCTTTTCTACCCTGCATGTTTCTGTCTTTTATAGCAGCATCGAGTGTTCCATCTTGAGTTATCTTCATGCCCAGGTACTTGTATTCATCACAGTGTTTAATTTCTACCCCATCGTCTAATGTAATGGACTGCTTTGTTCCTCCAATACACATGACCTTTCATTCTGTCTTTAAATTGTCATTCCATCTTTTCCTTGGGCGTCCTATACTTCTTCTGCCTAACGTTGAGTTGTCTCTGGCTATTCTTACTATCCTTGATTCAGACATCCTGCTTACGTGTTGATTCCACTCTTCTTTTCTGTTCTTTACCCAGGTATTAATATTGTCTACCCCACTTCTTTTGCCCTTTAATTCGTCCAATTTTGAACATAGGCTTCCCCCAGTTTCCTCCATTCGCTTCGGTTTAGTGCTTTCTGTTTCCAGTGCGTTCCTCCTATCTTTTAAATGTCGTCTCCCCATCTCATCTGGGGTCGTCCTCTTGCTCTCTTTCCTATCCATGTCCATGGTCTCCATTGTTGTATCGTGCTAACATCATATGTTGTATCTACCCCACATATGCGACGATTTCCTCACTTCTTACCCTGTCCTGTTGTCCTTTTCCAGCAATCCTTCTTAAGATCTTAATTTCGTTGGTCTCCAGATGTCTTTGTGTTTTGCTTATATCTGGTCTTGTTTCGTCCGTGTGAGTCATAACTGGTCTAATAATTGACTTATATATTCGGGCCTTTGTTTCCACTCTTAGGTGTTTGTTTTTCCAAATTGTGTCATTTAGGCATCCGGTCGTTCTACTGACTTTAATTATTTGGCCTTTTGCTTCTTCTTCGATATTGTTGTCGGCTGATAGATTAATTCCCAGGTATTTGAAAGTCATTACTTGTATAATTTGATTGTCTAACTCCAATTTGCATCTTATTGGTTTTTTGGATATTACTAAGCTTTTTCTTTTTTGGGCTGATATTTTGATATTCATTTCTTTTGCGTTAATGTTGAATTCGTGTAGTAATCTTTGTAGGTCGTCTTCGCACTCTGCTACTCACACGGTGTCATCAGCGTAACAGAGTATTTTTATCTCTCTATCGCCCATTTTGTAACCTCTTGTTTTCTTCACTTGTTTTATTATTGCATCCAACATTATGTTAAACAGTAGTGGGCTTAGTGAGTCTCCTTGCCTGATTCCTGTGTGTTGCTTCTATGGGTTCTGTTATTATTCCATTGACTTTCATTTCTTACATATGTATATGTTTTCTATCAGTTTAATGATATCCATTGGTAAATTTTTGTCATATATTAGGTGCATCACATCCTTTAACTGCAATCTATCAAACGCTTTCTCTAGGTCTATGAAACAGAAAAAGGCTGGCTTGTTAATGATTTCTCCACTATTTGCCTTATCGCAAAAACTGCATCGTTACAAAATTTACCTTTTTAAGTTTTTAATACTGTGTAGAAACTTTTTGCGAAAAGAAAATTTTTTAAGAAAATTGCGCAGAAAATTTCAGATTATTTAAATTTAGCACTTTTAACATTTTCGCGTTTGATCGTTGGTACGATGCAAATAATGTAATTTAACAGCTACATTTGTCGGTCGAATTTATTGAGTTCCAGTGACGTTCTTTGGGAGGGATAAAGAAACTTTTGTATCAAAATAAGAGGAAATTAGCAAGATAAAATATTTTTCCACCTACCTCTACCGAAAGTATACTTTTCCGGATCTGATTGTAGGGAGCAAAGTTGTACTTTTTCCTCCCTAGGACTTTTCCTCCCTAGGGAGGAAAAGTAAAAGTGACGTCATGGTACTTCATTCATGAAATATAACTTATTGACGCCCTGTACAATATCTATTTTCTATTGCGTAAGTATCTATACATTTTAACGTTTATTTATAAAACACCCTGTATTTTGCAGAATGGTAAAAAACAGTAAATTGTTATTTTGATTAACAATGTTTACATTAATAATAATTTGACTTATATTTGACAGTTGAGTTATATTGTACCTACTTGTTAGTTTTAGTTCTAATAAATTTTGTTGGTTAGTTACATAAATAAATTAAGTTAAAATGAAAAAAGACTTGTTATTTGAGGAAGGTGAAAAAAAAATGTATAACATGGAAGTAAAGTGCCTTTTCCTCCCTTGAATGATTACTGCCCTGCGCTACGCGTCGGGCAATCAACTTCATTCTCGGGAGGAAAAGTAGCACTTTCCTCCCTTGTTATACAAATAGCTATTTTAGTTTGTTTAGTACCCCAGGACACGAAGCCGAAAAAGCACTAGAACCACCATTTGACACCTCATTTGTCATTCTACCTGGTATAATGACGGAGGAGTTATATTCGCGGTCAGACGGACAGACGGACAAGCAGCGTAAGTCAAATTTATCACCTTTAGTACCATCCTTGGATAATAAGGTTTCATTTGATACTTCATTTGTGATTTTACCTGGTATAAGGACGGAGGAGTTATATTCGCAGTCGGACGCACAGACGGACAGACAGCCTAGGTAAAATTTCTCACCTTTAGTATCATCCTTGGATTATAAGCTTTCATTTAACACCCCATTTGTCATTCTACCTAGTATAATGACGGAGGAGTTGTGTCCACGGACAGACAGACAGACAGACGGAAGGACGGACGGACGGACAGACGGACAGACGGACGTGGATAATTCAAAGTTTTCACATTTTTCAAAATTAGGTGAAAACAAAAAGATGTACTAGCACATAAATGTGTGGAAATTAATCAAAATATACACTTTATGCGGCGTCGCTGCTGGCAAAGCCCCCGCATGTGTACAAAGCCTAAGGATGAAAGAGAGGTAGATTGAAGAAGAATTTTGAAGGTACATTAGACTTTTTACACATAATAGCGCTTATCAGAGGTATCATCACTTTTTACCTGTTTTACCTGATCTAACTCTAACGCCGCCTTTCAAGTTACCAAAGAAAACATCCTCATGTGTACAAAGCCTTGGTTTAAGACTCCTATTATTGTGATTTTCGGCGAAGAAGGAGATGTAGTAATGGAACTGCCAACGTTTCATCGGTTAATTTTTCACAAGATTTTTGATTTTTTGAGCAAACAGGAAGACCTAAAGACCGAAATGTGTTTGTCTAATGATGTGATTATTTGTTATTACAAAAATAACCTGATCTCATTTATGTCTAATATACGCTTATACCTTATTGGGACCGTGCAAGTTCGGCAAAGCGACACCTATTTCTACGCTCTGCAACTTTATTCGCACTTTTAATTATTTTGGCCAATTATATTAGTCCTGGTTACTGGATAATTGTCAAGGCCATAGCCCAAAAAAATAATAAGAAGAAAAAATAAGATTCAGTTTATGTTAATAAAACGTAAACAATTGTATGTAGTAAATAAAATTATTTATTAGAATGCAGTACTGCAAGCAAAATACAATTAATTAAATTTACCTTTATATAATAATTGCATATCATATCAATATTGTGGAGCAGCATATAATTTTTCTTTTTCAATGACAGTAGATATGAAATGTACGTCAATTTGACAATTTCAATTGACAATATGAATTATTTAAGAAAGTTGCAATATTTCTCCGCTATTCGAGCACGATCGTTTAACGTATCCCTTCCAAGTACTTGCACACCGCGAATACATAGACATTAATACAGTGTTGAGCGCACTAATAACAAGCAAAATAACGCAAAAGATGGAAAACATATTAAGTTGTGAGATAATAGGAGATGCACGTAGTGGAGGTGTTAAATGTAGCAATAGTAACTTATAGATTGACATTTTATTGATTGTTTCCCACCTTTAGACTAATCGGACGAGTTTGAGAAATGCCACTGTCACAGTGACAGTTTTAGTTGACATACTCCTCTAATACGTCTAAAGGTGGGAAACAATCAATATAATGTCAATTTATATGTTACTATCGCCAAATTTAACAAGTCTACTAGTTTTATTTCTTTTAAAAATAACACTTTACTTTCTTCCGCGTTTTATATGTCCATTACAAAATTTTAAGAGAAATTTATATTATGTATTGTACATTATTAACTAATTTTATTCATTGCGGTTCTATCAAACGGTACTCGTTATGGGTGAGCACAGAATTTTGACGAACTGTTGTTTCACTCAAGTCTGATCTAAAGAAATGTGAAATTAGAAAGTAATTGTTGGCTTGTGTATATTTCTTCTTATAGGTTTTTTTACATCATACGATCACGAATGTGAATCCAATGTTATCGAACCACAGTTACCAAAAGTTATTGCTTCAAATTATATAGCAGGTCCAATGATTTTTTTTCTTTGCAATGTTTTTATGTTAATCGAAATTTAACAATTTTGGATGCTCAACTTAATTTAATGATATTTTGTAAGTTAAAACCAGCGAAATTTAAATGCATTCACCGGCACCAAAAACGTGCACCCCTTCAATGTTGGATTAAGTAGTCGAAACATACTTTATATTTTATTGTAACTTTTACAGACGATTAGCATGCTCTGATAGAGGTTTTAGTCCATGTGGTGAGACCGCTCCCGTCTGAAAAAATTTCTGATTCGGTTTCTTTGCGGATTCCTATTCAAAAATGTCCCCTTTAAACAAATCTGAAGTGTGCCGGCCGAAATTTTTGGGCAGAAATCCTTTAAAAAAATTTTTAAACAAATACAAAACATCACCTTTTTTGATCCGGAAAATATTTGTTTAGATTTTCTTAGTCATTCTAAACAAGAAAGCTATCTTGTAATTTTTCTCAAAAGTTGGTAGATTTCGAGTTATAGGCGATTTCCGCGGATTTTCGAGGCTTAAAAACTCATATTTTAGTTAATATTTTTGAGGTTGCCAAGTACTTAAATTGAAGGGCTTAACGTGAAACAATGACAAGCCTCAAAAAGGTTAAAGTGAGATATTTGACTTTGAATCTTAAAAAAATATGATAAAATTCAGTAACAACTTTTATTGTTTTACTTTAGATATATCGATACATCTTGTCTTATGGAACTATAGTTATAATAGTTATTTATGAAACAGTTCGTGAAGTATGCTTTTTGCGAACGCACGCTATATTTAGAGCACGAGCGACAACGGAGCAAGGGCTATAAATCGCGTAAGTTCGCAAAAAGTACTTCACGCACAGTTTCATACAATATTTTATCTACGATAAACAAATAAAAAACTGTAACTTTTCTCCACTGGAATTCATTTATATTCTACAATTTTTAAAACTTTGACATTTAAAAATTCTAACTACCTTTAAGCCACGAAACTGTCAAAACTTTTGTTGTAATTTATTGCTCATATTGTCATCACCATGATAACGTGAAAATTTTTTTCTCTCTGATTCTGGCCTTGGTTTAGAACTAGAACCTTTAGCCACATAATTGTATAACTTATCACATCACTAACTCAGGTGTAATGTGTAGTGTGTGTTGATTAAGTGTCTTGTTACTTTGCAAAGTCGACGTCATTACGTGAAAGTTAAGGATATTTGATTATATGTAAACAGTGCGAAAAGTAAGGCCCATTTAAAATACATTGTTACTTCACGCACACTTTAAACCCTTCACGCACTGCTATCTATAATGATAGTTTTCACAAACTAAAAACTTATACATAATATGACATAGAGTAGATAAAAATATTAACAAAATTACTACAAACTTGAGAAAATAATACGTTTATTAAAAAAATGTTGCTTGTTACATTATTACATTAACAATAAATTTCCAAAATCTTATTCAATCAACTAGCTCAGCGACCTCATCAGCAACATCAGGGCTGGCATCCTCACGTAAACTATTGTAGAAGGAATCATATACTGAAGGTATGTAGGGTAATAATGATTCTTTTTTTGTAATCTGAATGGGCTCAATATACTTTTGTTGTAAAGCAGATACAGAAAGCACATTTGGACGTCCCTTCTTGACAACTGTAACGGGGTTGTAGGTACCATTCACAGAATGTTTAACATAAAAAGCTTTTATATTATCACTCTTAAATAAAAATGAAAAAACATTGGAAAAATCCAAAAACTGTTGGTCGTCAGTGCGGGTACTCTTTTTAATGTTCTCTAAGAGTGGTTGTACATTGAGGAAATCTTCCTGCTTCATGACAGTTAAACTGAAGGGCTTCTTTTTGTTCGGTTCTTTTATAATTTTATGCCACTCTTCAGGAGAGTACACGTACACAAGCGGAGCATACTTTCTATGTCGTTTTTCTATAAGAGCAATAATATCCCTGTCTGAGGGAAGGTGAGTGTGTCCGCGGACTAAAAAATGGAGTGTAATAGACAAACTGTTGTTCCCTCACTAGCTGGAATCATAAAGACATTAAAAGCCAGTTTTTGTTTTGCCCGGGACAATTATCCGTGAAGAAAACGAGATATTCTACTTTACCTATCTTTGAGCTCAGAAATTTTATGAGTATTGATGCAATTTCATCACTTCCTCTTTTTGCAATGTTTTCTGTCCAGACAAACATGTAACCAGCGTCTTCCGTGCAATCGTGGATTCCTAGATTATACATCCATATTTTCCTGCAATAAGATGCAGGACCAGTGGTCAATTTCGGAATCGGTAACGCTTGATGCAATGTTCTAAATAAATAATATGTAAAAACGAAAACTTAAAAGATTTCTTAGGTCGGAAACAAATTCTCACTTTCACCTATTCTATAATTTGCAAGGAAAATGGCGATAAATGCATAGACATGGGGATCTAAAATATGCATAACTTAACAAACAAACCAGATCTGATTTTTTCAGTTTGATTTATTCGAAAATTTCATAATAATTTGATTTTGAATAATAATAATAAAGCCTGTTCAGTTCTCTATTTGTTTAGAAATTTATCGTTAGTGTCGTTTTATTGAAGTCTCAGAATTCTATTTAGTTTTTATCCAGAAAAGGCTACAGTAAGCTTGATTTTTGAGTTAATAAAACACAAAAATTAACATTAGTCTGGGCTGATTATCGGAGAATAGGCCATTTTTGGGAAAAGTTATTTACCAGCAATTTTATTACTGGAATCGAAGCTTATGATTATATATATTAATAATATAGGTATGCAAAGTCCGCAGATAGTGAGCTACTTTTTTTATTAACAAAATGGCGCCCCCAAATCATGTTTTTTTTTCAATTTTTGCTCCATAACTCCGAACATTTTAACTTTACACAAAAAACACCCTAATTAGTCCAGAAAGCCACTGCGCATCCGCTAAGAAAAATATTCTGATCCGGATTTTTTGCACAATCTTACTCAAAAAGAACTCCTTTTAACAAATTTGCATGTTGCCAGGACTAAAAGATGGTCAAACATTTTTTAAACTTTTTTTTTGTTTTTTTCCTAAAATTATTTTTTTGCATGGAAAAAAGTTTTTCAGGTTTTTTGGATCATTCCAAACAGAAAAGGTCTTTAGTGACTTTTCTCTAAAAATTATAGTTTTTGACATATAAGCGATTAAAAATTGAAAAATTGCTAAATCGGCCATTTTTAACCCTCAATAACTATGTGAAAAACTGAAAATTTAAATATTGCCAAGGTAGGTAGATATTCTTTAAACATCGATTGATGAAATCCCGAACAGTTTTTTGCAATACAATATTCAAAACTCCTTTGTTTTTTAATTGCTAATCAAGCGTGCGCGACACTATTTTCCACCGACAGTATGGTGCAAATGAAAGGAATAAATTCGTTATTTCATAAACCGACGACTTTAAGGAAAAATCCCGAAATAGGTCGATTTTTATTTTGAAGTTATGATATTGTGGCATATATGGTATACTAGTGACGTCATACGTCTGGGCGTGATGACGTAATCGATGATTTTTTTAAATGAGAGTAGGGGTCGTGTGGTAGCTCATTTGAAAGGTTCTTCAATTCTCTATTCAGTAATGTAAACATATATATAATTATTTATACAGGGTGTCCTTCTACTTCTTTTTTTGTAAAATAATTTAATTTAATAAAAATTTTTGGACACCCTGTATAAATAATTATGTAAATGTTTATATTACTAAATATAGAATTAAAGAACCTTTCAAATGAGCTAGCACACGACCACTATTCTCATTAAAAAAAATCATCGACTACGTCATCACGTCCAGATGGATGACGTCATAGTGTCGCGCACACTTGATTAGCAATTAAAAAACAAAGGAGTTTTGAATATTGTATTGCAAAAAACTCTTCGGGATTTCATCAATCGATGTTTAAAGAATATCTACCTACCTTGGCAGCATTCAAATTTTCAGTTTTTCACATAGTTTTTGAGGGTTAAAAATGGCCGATTTCGCAATTTTTCAATTTTTAATCGCTTATATGACAAAAACTATCGTTTTTAGAGAAAAGTCGCTAAAGACCTTTTCTGTTTGGAATGATCCAAAAAACCTAAAAAAACTTTTTTCCATGCAAAAAAAATAATTTTAGGAAAAAAAAACAAAAAAAAACGTTTAAAAAATTTTTGACCACCTTTTAGTCCTGGCAACATGCAAATTTGTTAAAAGGAGTCCTTTTTGAGTAAGATTGTGCAAAAAATCCAAATCAGAATATTTTTCTTAGCGGATGCGCAATGGCTTTCTGGACTAAATAAAAATTCACCGAAATTAATTCTGCATAAAGACATGTTTTTCCCGATCTGCTCCGACGAAAATTTTCCTCGGAAAATGCGGGTTTTCCCAACAAAATCTTTAAATTTCAAATAAAGTTTTAGATAAGTAATTATCTACCAATAATTAAATACCTCGGTGGCATAAAAGCTTTCTTGGTTTAGATTATAGTTCCAGAAGCCGGTGAAAATTAAACGAATATTTTAGCATCAATTCAATTGTTAATTAATAATTTATGGTCGCAATAATAACCAAAATAATTATGATACACTAATCAAACTTTGAAATCTTATAAAGATGAGATGCATATTTAATATTTTGTCGACAAAATATTAATTTTTAATTTTTTTGAATAATGTTTAAAAATGTATTTAAATGTTTAAAAAAAATAGTTATAAACAAATTAACGTTTCTCAGAAAGTTTTTATTATATTCTAATTTAAAAAAAATAGGTAAAATGCGTATTTCAAAGATCTTGAAAATGAACTTTTACTTTTTTGCAACCATTTGCAAAAAAGTTATGAAACAGCAAAGTAAACATACGATTACTACGTTGTTTATAATTTTTTTAATTCTTTCAAAGCGTAAAAGTGAGTTTAAAGTACAAGCTAATTACTTACAAAAAATATCGATTATTAGTTTAATGGTTATATTTTAATTAAAGATTATAAATATTTTTTTTGTAATTTACACGCGCGAAAGTAGACTAATACAGTACCGTAGCTAAAATTTTCACTCAAAGCGACGACCGCCGCGTGACGTACAGTAGTTAATAAATACAATTATGTATTCTAACCCATCCATATACACACAACTCGCGCAAGTTTAAAGGGTGTCAGTCGCTTCGAGTGGACATTTTAGCTCCGGCTCTGCATCAAGCCTACTTTCGCGTTAAAAATTACAAAAAAAAATCATTTTTAATCTTTGATCAATTGAATCACAATAAAATTGCTGGTAAATAACCTTTCTTTGTACTTTACTAATTAGACCAGCGTATTATAACTATTTTTTTTTCGAAATTTAAAGATTATGCAAAAAAACGAAAAATTTATATTTTGTCAATAAAATATTAAATAAGCATCTTATCTTTATAAGTTTTATTAACGTATCATGATTATTTTGGTTATTATTGCGATCGTAAATTGTTAATTAACAATTGAATTGTTGCTAAAATATTCGTTTAATTTTCACCGGCTTCTGGAATTACAATCTATACCAAGAAAGCTTTGATGTCACTATTTTTATTTATTTGATTTTATTCGAAAATTAGAGATTTTGTTGGGAAAACCCGCATTTTCCGAGGAAAATTTTCGTCGGAGCAAATCAAGAAAAACATATCTCTATGTAGAATTTAATTGCGGTGAATTTTTATTTGGGTGTTTTTGTTGTAAAGTTAATATTTGTAAGTTATATTATTAATATATAGGATCTTATAATTCGATTTCAGGAATAAAATTGCTGGTAAATAACTTTTCCATGAATTTTGCTAATTAGCCCAGAGTACATGTAAAATAACCTGTATTCAATCTGAGGTTCTGTTTGCCAAACTTTTAATTCGTATTCAATTTGATCTTGTAAAAAAATTAAGTACCGTGTGAGGTAAAAAATATGTCATTGTATTTGGCTATGTTTCTAGTTTATAAAATTCTGACAAGAGTTTTCCAAAATCGTATACAGGGTAAAAATTTTTCTATGAACAAAACGAACAAATTTTTTAAAACCTGACCTGATTTTTTCTTGTTTAAGTAAATCAAACTGGAAAAAATTAGGTAAAATTAGAATTTTTTAATTAAAAATTATGTAATCATGTGGAGGAAAAAATAGATATACCATTTTGATTGCCTATTTGTCTAACTTATAAAATCCTTACAAGAATTTTCAAAAACCTTTTACAAGGTGAAATCTTTCTATTGGCAAAATGAACTATTTTTTTAAAACCGGATATTTTTTAGTTGAAATAAATCAGTTGTAGTAGTATAACGTTTGTTCAAAATACGAGACCCATACAGTTTACCGTTCAAAAGTTATGACGAATAGAAATTTCAGTCAACATTCACAACTCGCCCTGTATATTATAAAACAATGGGAGTAGACACATTTTAATGTTCATTTTCTATTCCCCATTGGGGCATCTATACAAGGTAGGAGTATGTACAGTTCCTCATGATTCACCCTGTATAAATTATAAATAAATAATAAAGAAATTTATATTTTTTTATCATAAAAATCAAACAGGTTAATATACAAAAATTAAATATGCAGTTACCTTTCTTATTATTTAAAATCCATATCAACTCCGGTATTCGCTCCTGCTGTGCATTCCACGTAGAACCAACTAATACATATAAGTTGTAAAATACTCATAACCCACAAATTTTACCACCGTCCATAACCTATCCAAATCTCCACCAAATCCAAAACACGCCCAACCCTGCGCAAAGTCCTGCATACACTGACGAGGAAATAAGGAACGAGGATATCGCCTGCTTCGCAATCCTGCAGGTTGCAGGATCGCATATTTTTGAGTGATCGATAAAAGGTCAGCGAGTGAGGAAAATTTTGGCTCTAGTATTGCTGTATCATAAGTTCTTCGAAAATAAGTTGACTAAAAGGAAACTTCTTTATGGTAGGGGAGCAAAGTATGCTAAATGTGCAGTCACTCGAGCGCTTTGGGGACCTATTGGGTTGTGAAGAGTAGGTCCTAAAACTAAAAAAAGTTAAGTAAAGTTTTCCATTTTAGTGGGACATCCATTTTTAATTTAATTTTCCATTTCCAACAATCGTTTTTTTTTTAGATTATAGCGCCATCTATCCATAATTCGAAAAAATGTCGAATGAAAGTTACTTATTTTTACGTAAGGAATCCAAATCTGCAATAAAAAATAGGGGCTCCCATTAAGGATTTTAAAGTAACCCCCCACCCCACCTTTTTGGGGGGTCGTGTTTAGTGTCATTCGATAGATTTTTCAAAAGTATTGAATAAGTGTATTTTTCAGTTTTTCGATCTGATGTTCATTTCGCGAGATATCGCGGGATTCGTATTTAAAATATTAAATTTACCCACCATCCCTCTCCGTGGGAAGTCGTGTTTGGTATCATTCGATAGATTTTTGAAAAATATGGAGCACGTATTTTTTAGTTTTTCGATCTGTCGTTCATTTCGAGAAATATTCCCATTTTTCTTGTGAAACTTTGGGACTCGCCCATTTCCTTACGCCGCTCAAGTCGTCAGATTTTTGAAATATACCTACACTGTTTTGCATATACTTAACTTACCTTATCTTAATCTGACGATTTCGAGTTTTTCTAAGGATAGATTTTTTTTTCGGCCCCCCTTAACGAACTCCCTGCATTAAGAGCCAATATATGGTAGAGGTACATTTTCAGGGTACAAGGTTTCTCCCCATGTAATAATCTGACGCGCTCGAGTAACTGCAAAAATCCTCGCTTGGGCTCCCCTACCACTATTACTTTTCACAAATCATTGCATTGTCCAAAGTTATCATTTTATTAGCCCGACCGCACATCAAAGAAACATGAAACGTAAATTACGTTTCATGGAAATAAACCACTGCTAAACAAATATACGTCCGGCTATTTATTAAACTCTCCGAAAATAAAAATGTGTCATGAGCATGAATCACACTCGTTTCATTGGTAGGCGGACTTTGAGATTTGTTTAGCAGTGTTTTAGTTTCATGAAACATGTTTTTCGTTTCATGTTTCATGTTTTTCGTTTCATGTTTCTTTGGTGTGCGGCTTGGCTTATAGTAACTCGATCTTTAAATTTACATTCCAAATACCTTGTTTTTGTCCTACTAAGTAGCTCAAAGAAGTTCTTGTCCTATGTTTTAAACGTTTTTCCTCAAGAGCTTGTTTCCACTGTTCCAGTTTTTGTTCTTAAATCTTTTCAGTATTTGCTACTAACACTAGATCATCAGCCTACGCCTACACTAAGCACCAGATATCGATGTATTTAAAAAATTACATAAATTGACGTTTTATTGAAATGTCTTGACTGACAAATGTATAATTAGTAAATTTTTGATTTTTATCCCAAGGTCTTTTGTACAAATGGACGAATATTACGACTCTTTAGATGAGGAGGAGATGGACTCCGAAAAAGATTACAGTTTACCAGAAAACGAAATTAGTTCTCCAGAAGAAAACGAAGTAGTTTATGCAGATTCATTGGAAGACGAACCTAATACTTTTATACCATTTTATGAGGGTAATCTAAGCTTAAATCAGATCAATATAAACGAACACCATCCGAAATCTAACAGCACATTAGGTAACGTTAAAATAATTTATATATACCTACACAGTTATACAGAGTTGGGATAAAGTATGGAACCAAGCAAATATCTTTGAAACCAAAAGAACAATATTTATGAAACTTTGCATGCAAGTACAGTGACGCAAAAGGCATCTGATGCCATATTTTTTGTTACTACTCCACTTCCGGTTTCACCGGAAATACCCTTAACTTATTTACTTTAAATGGGACACCCTGTATATTTTTGCAGATTTTAAAAGACCTTGTTATTTTTAATTCATACATACCAAGTTTGGAAGAAAAAACTATTAAAACAAGGAATAAATCTCTTTACAGTTAAAAAATAGGTTAATTTATTTACGTTAGACCAATGATACTAAAAATAAAAAAAAATAATTTCGAATATTGAAAATGTTTGCTATTCACCTCCTGACAACGTGGAAGCCTATAAATAAATTCGTGAGTCACTTTTTGCAAGATTTCTCCACGTATTAGTTCACATTCATCAATTATTATTCTTTGTCTCAAATCCTGCAAGCATGTTGGTCGCCTAACGTAAACACGTAATTTTAGATAACCCAAAGAAAAAAATCTAACGGGTTGAGGTCTGGAGAACGAGCGGGCCACTCTATGAATCCTCTACTCCAATCCATGGATTTGGAAAATTCACTTCCAAAAAATGAAAATTCACCATAATCTATTATCATTAATATTTCAATACGTTCTTTTCCACTTAAATGAACCATTTTTAATACAACTTGTTTCTGTCAATTAGTTCAGTAACAGTTTTACCTACTATACTAAATTCAAATAAGTCATGCAGTGCATGTAAACAACAATTTAAGTCTACAGTATAGATGGTAGGTACTCGTTTATTTCTTATTACGTTGTATTAATACAAAAAATTATCAACAGACACTTTTTAACAAATTTTCTCTACCAAATTTGGTATGTATGAATTAAAAATACCAAGTTCTTTTAAAATCCGCAAAAATATATAGGGTGTCCCATTTAAATTAAATAAGTTAGGGGTATTTCCGGTGAAACCGGAAGTGGAATAGCAACAAAAAATATGGCAACAGATGTCTTTTGCGTCACTGTACTTGCATGCAAAGTTTCATAAATATTGTTCTTTTCGTTTCAAAGATATTTGCTTGGTTCCATACTTTATTCCAACCCAGTATACGTATTTGTACGGAGTTACGCAGTGCGTCCATAAAGTAACGCATAAATTCATTGTTTCGTAAACCGGAGACTTTAAGGAAAAATCCCGAAACAGGTCGATTTTTATTTTTAAATTACGATTTTTGGCATACATATCATACCAGTGACGTAATATTTATTATTTGTCAAATAAACATGTACATGTATTCCTGTTTTCTGACAAAAGTAAAACGAATTTTGAATGAAATAAGTTACATAAATTCTTCTTTGTGTCTCAATTAATTGAATTAAAAATTATTTTTGGACACCCTGTACAAATAATTATGTTATTGTTTGTATTAGTAAATAGAGAATTACATACCCTTGCAAATGAGCTATCACATGACCCCTATTCTCATTTTAAAAAATTCACCGACTACGTTATCAAGCCCAGATGGATGACGTCACTAGTATGATATATAAAAAAAGAATGTGTGTGTACTTTGTACGCACGTAAGAAGTTATACTTCTATTATATTATGATTTAAACGAAATTAATATACTTTTTATTTATATTTTATTTAAATATTAAACTAATTTATACTTACTACTTCTCAAACATTTTTATTAAAACAGTGCAAATAATTAAAATAATAAAAGAATATAACACACACAAACACATTAAAAATGCCACAAATGATTTGTGAACATTAATTATCGGAAAATTTTTTAACTAAATACGTATTTTCTGAAAATAAAATTATATAATAAATATACTTACAATCATAAAACGTATAAAAAAAATAAAAAAATAGCGCGGTTGGTATATTGGGGTTCATTCGCCTTAAACGCTTCGCCACGGAGGCAATGTGTCATTATGTGCGAAGATCGACTAACTAAACGGATTAAGCTTTTGGCATTTTTGAATTAAATTAAATTATTTTGATTTTGAATTGAAATGATTTAGAATTGAAAAAATACAACAAAACATAGAGTAAGAAAACAATATATTAGGTGAACATTGATAGAAATTTTGATGGTAATCAAATTATGTAAATAAAAGTATTACATACTATGTATTTTGCTAGGTTCAAATAGGTAGGTACCTATGATACATTTACAATTATTACGTACCTGTTGCTTTTAAAAACTATTTAAATGTCACTACAATTATAATTAATTATAATTATATTTTAATATAACTAATTATATTTTTTGTTTCTGTCCTCACAACAATAAAACTAATATATTATACATTTGTTTACCTTTATATTGAAAAATTATTTATTATTGACAGATCATTTCAACACCCAATCAGAGCCCGTATAACGACTAATACCATACTGTCGATGTGCGCATGGGCGCAGATCAATATAAATTCACCCTCAATCTCAATCGAGCAGCCTAAAGAAGTATAACTTCAAAATATTGTAATTTAACAATAAAAATCGACCTGTTTCGGAATTTTTTCTTAAAGTCGCCGGTTTAGGAAATAATGAATTTATGCGTTACTTTATGGACGCACTGTAGATGTGTCACGTCGTGACCACCCACATAACGCGACCAACACTACGCTGAGCTCAGTCCTCTGAAGTCAATTCATCCTAAATATATGAATTACTTTATGACTCCAAAATTATAGTTCACTTTGATATTTAGAGAACCACGTTTTACCCCGCACCAAAGAAGTGGCTGAAGACAGGTAGAGAAGAAGATTTGGAGGTGTCTAGGAGAAGAATAAAAGACAAATGCTGTACAAATAAAAAAGAGTAGGATTGGTGAACTTAAAGAAGAGTTAAGTAAATAGTAAGAATAATGTAAAGTTCATAAATATACAGGGTGGTCCTTAAGTAATTGTACAAAAAGAACCAGTAGATTCTACACTCTAAAATATTACGATTTAACCCAACTTACTTTAATAAAATGTTGATATTAAGAAAGATACAGGGTGGTAAAGTTGAAATTTAAAATTTAATTTTTCGCCATAACTTTCATGTTTATGGAGATTTATTTACAAAAATTTATAAGTAGAGGTTTTGAGTATGAGGAATTATAATTTGATGCATAATTTTGATGTATCTCATAGAGGACGCCACATATGACACCTATTTGACATAAATTTGCGCTTAACGTTTTTGCTCTTCGAGTTAACACTATTTTTCTGATAAAATATTAAAGATACGATATTTCAACAAATAAAAGGTATACTTGTTAATAGCTTCAAAACTGAACAGTTTTCGAGATAATCGCATTTTACAAATCAGCTGCATAACTCTGTTTAACGCAATTATTCCAGGCAACGAAGGAAAAATAGAAAAAAAACATCAATACTTATAAATTTTGGTATGGAATACCTTGAACTAAAGTTGATAGTTTCCAAAACATTAAAGAAAAAATAGTATACGCCATTATTTTTTACATACATCATTAAGATAATAATAGAAGAATAATCTGTTATTGGAATCGGGTAGATAATAATTCTTAGTTGTGATATTTGTGCGTGAAAGCACTGAATGCCTGATAAATGCTTCATTTAGAGCCAGTTTGGATGTCATCATCAGGGCCTATTTTACCACTAGGCCCATGAGGCACCTGCCTCGGGCCCGCATTTTAATGGGGCCCGGAAAGATCACTAAAAAAATTTTATTGCAATAGCAAAATAAATTTTCAAATTTCTTTCATTTTACTAACAGGAAATGATAAATGATAACAATAAAGAGATAAGTATATTCATAAACCATAAACCGTTCTTATCATAAAACTGCAATAACAGCAGGTAAATTGCTTGTTGGTATCAATAAAAATAAACAAAATTGTTAGACACCCCTCCAAAGGGTGGATCACAAGAGGTAGGATTAACAAGAGGTGTCTTCACTATTATCTTATGTCTAAACATACCTACTACGCATATTTGTTCAAAATGCACTTTTAAATCTAATTTTTAGTTTGATGCAGGTTTCTGAAAAGATAAGATCTTGCTTGCTTGTATTAGTTTCCAGTCCGGTGCTTTTAAGTTCAACTAATCTATAAATCATTAGTAGTTTTATTAAATTTCTTTAAACAATTATTTTTCTTAACCGATCGTTTCGTTATTATCATGAGTTACAAACATTGAAGTGGCAGTGAAAAACGAGAAAAGCAAAAATTAAGAGAATAGGAGGGGCAGGCATAAAAAGATGCAATATTATCATTTTTTATACCCCACAACAGTCCGTAAAAGGAAGTTCGTCCTCCCATCTTGTTGCTGATGATTCCACTGCTTCACACTGACTCCACTGCTTCACACTGACTCCACAACCAAAGAAAATGATGACTCCACTGTTGATGTTCAAGCGACTTTACTTGACACATCTCCGTTATCTTGTATAGAAAACGACGATGTCAGTACTAACTCTTTTCCTTGCGATATATTAGATTGATCAAAACATTTAAATCTGGAATTTCAACAATATTTTATAAATAATCGACCGAATCAAAATAATGATAAAATGAGTGAGTGTGTTACACAATTGGATAATAATAAAACAAGACATTTGCAAAGTGCGATTTTTTATAAAACGAAACCTAATGGGGAAAATTCTTCGCGAATGGTTAGTGAATAGTCCTAAATGAAGCTGTGCTTATTGTTACGTTTGTAAACCGTGTTCAACGAAAATTGTTCTTCTAACTTCTGATGGGTATAATGACTGGAAAAATATCAATTGGACGGTTATTCAACATAAGCGATCAGCGATCACCTGAACATATTTCATCAATAATTGATACGTTAGTCAAGAGAAGTAATACAGCAGGACAAATTGTAACATTAATGGAAAAAAATTACTTAGAAGAAAAGGAACATTGGAGAAACGTTCTTCAACGAATAGTAGCCAATCATTAAATTTTTGACCAAGAACAGTCTATCCTTTTATGATTAAACAACCAAATTATTTACAAAAGTAAATGGAAATTTTTTATGTTGCTTAGAGTATTTAAGCGAATTTGATCCATTTTTAGCTAGTCACTTACAAAAATATAATGGCGTTGGTAGTGGAAACCTCAACTACTTCCCATCATCTATATGTAACGAATTTATTGCTCTGCTGGGAAAACAAGTTCAAAATGTAATAATAGAAGAAGTAAAAGTGGCAAAATACTTTTCTCTTATATTCTACACCCGATATTTCACATATTGATCAATTAATTTTAATAATCAGTTGTATGTGCAACTGACTGGAAAACTATATTTCTTTTAAATATATTTTTTTTATTTAAATTTATGTGCCTCGGCTGCAATGGCCATTGGCACAAACTATATTGGATATACAATAATTAATTACAATGAGGACTTATAACTAATACATTTAAGAAAATTATTATTATTATTATTAAATTCTATTTAGGGGCCCGAAAATTGTGTAGTGTAGCGAATATTCCCGGAAACTTTCAATGGAAAATTCTCGAGAATGTTTCCGAGAACTTTCGAGAATGTTTCCGAGAATATTTCCATAATATTTCCGAGAACTTTTGAGAATATAAAGCATTTACATTAGGCATTCAGTGTGATGGCTGGTCAAATATAAGAAACCAATCTGTTATTAACTTTAAGGGCGTTTAGATGCCGCGATATATGCGAGCAATTTATTGTTACGATAAATTGCTACGATTTATTGATTTTTTAAAGCTGTTCAGACGATGCGATCAATTAAGTGGTGTTGAGGCGCCGTGATAAATGCGAGCAATTTATTGTGACTATAAATTGCTACGATTTATTGATTTTTATAAAGCTGTTTAGAAGCTGCGATATATTGTCACGATTGATTATAAACTGAAACAACTCGATCGTTACAATAAATTGATGCAAGCCGATAGGTACCAACTCCAGTCCAATTCCAATCCCGATAAATTGCTGCGATGTACCGTTTACACACAACGGTAAATTGAAACAACTCGATTGATATAGATAAATTGCACGGATTTATCGCTGTGTCTAAACGCTGCCTTATAAACTAAAACAACTTGATCATTACAATAAATTTATGCAATCCGATATCAACTCCAATCCCCCAATTCCGATAAATCGCTGCAATGTACAGTTTACACTCAACGATAAATTGAAACAACTCGATTAATATTGATAAATTGCTGCGATTTATAGCGGTGTCTAAACGCTGCTTTACAACACCTGGGCCCTGGGCCCTGATTCTAAATCAAATTTCGACACTAAACAAGTCGCTTTCAATATGGCGACGGTTGAAATGCGATTGTGCGAGCCTTGTGGATTTTAGTTGAACTAACGAAGTGACGGCATGAAATAGCGACTATCGAAATTAATAGCGACTTTAAAAAGGGTGTTGATATTATAATTTCGACTGTCGAAATTATTTGACACGGAGATGAATGATTGGCCAAAAGCGAGGTTAGGTTTAGTTTAGATGTGTTTTGTTTATTTCTTGCAAGGAAAACTAAAGCAAAAGGTATTATAATATAGCTGGGTTTAATTGAAATTTGCTTGTTTTGAGGAATTAGATAGAATAGTATTAAATTAGAAATATAATAATTGAGAATGTCCACAACATGAATCATCAACTCAATGAAAGATGTAAGGTAATAATCTGGGAAAATTAGTAAAAAACAAGAAAAATTAATTACCAGCTATTTTATTGCTGGACATGCTGAAATCAAATCTTAAGACTTCCTATATTAGTAATATAGCTGTGCAAAGTCCACAGAAAGTGTGCTATTTTGTTTATAAACAAATTAGTGCTCCGAAATCTTTTTTTATTATTGCTCTATAACTCCGAAAATTTTAACTTTAAACCAAAACACTCACATAAAAATTGACAGTAATTCTGCACATTGATAATTTATTCCAATTTCCTTCGACGGAAATTTTCCTCGGAAAATTCGGGTTTTCCAAACAAAATCTTTAATTTTCAACTAAAATTTGAAGGAAGTAATTATTTATCAATAATTAAATAATTTGGTGACAGTGACATAAATCTTTTTTGTTATAAGTGTCTTGAAGATATGAAAATTTGTATGTACAAAGAGGACCGGAATTAAAAGGTATCTAATGGTTCAAAGATTAAAATCCTGTTGTTTATAACTCTGTCGCAAATGCCGGTCAAATTTGACCGGTTATACCTGGAATCACTCCTCGCAATTCAATTTGTTTTTCTTCGTAAAGGACACAGAAGCCGTGCCCTTTTCAACAGCGTTAACTTAATTTAATTAAATCTAATATTTTCTGAGGGGTTCTATTTGTTTATAAGCCAAAAAAATGTTTCTTTATAACATTCCTGAGACCGCTCAAATGGTCCAATTTCAATCCTGTGAGGTACGTTGAATAGGTATAGTGCTTTTTTATACGAAAATCATAGTTATTCTGGTGTATCATAATCTTTCTGGTTATTATTTCGACCGAAATTTTTTAATTAACATTTTAATTATTGCTAAACTATTGGTTAGATTGTCGCCGGTCTCCTGATATACAGAGAGGGGCTAAATTATGGAATAAATTCATTTTCTCTAAAATGGACGATTTTAGAGAAAAATCCCGAAACAGGTCGATTTTTATTTTTAAATTAAATTTCTTGGCATATATTTCAAACTAGTGACGTCATCCATCCGAGCGTGATGACGTAATCGATTATTTTTTTAAATAGGAATAGGGGTTCGTGTTGTAGCTCATTTACAAAGGCGTTCAATTCTCTATTCAGTATTATAAACATTAATATCATTATTTATACAGGGAGGCCAAAAAAATTTTTGAATTAAATTAATTGACGCAAGAAGAAGAATGCATGTAATTTATTTAACTCAAAATACATTCTATTGCTGTCAGAAAATAGAAAAAAATGTTTATTTTGCAAATAAACATTGCTTTTAGCTTAAATTAAATGTTCAAACTGCCAATAGGTAGGAGGGAGGCTGTTTGTGATTTAATTTAAGCGAAAAGAAATGCTTATTTGTGAAATAAACCTTTTCTTCTATTTTCTGACAGCAGTACAATGTATTTTGAGTTAAATAAATTACATACATTCTTCTTTTTGCGCCAATTAATTTAATTCAAAAAAATTTTTTGGCAACCCTGTATAAATACCTAATGATAATAATGTTTATATTACTGAATAGAGAATTGAACGCCCTTTCAAATGACCTACCACACGACCCCTATTCCCATTAACAAAATTATCGATTACGTCATCACGCTCAGATGGATGACGTCACTAGTAAGAAATATATGCCAAAAAATTGTAATTTAAAAATAAAAATCGACCTCTTTCGGGATTTTGCTCCAAAATCGTCCGTTTTAAAGAAATGAATTTATTCCATAATTTAGCCCCTCTGTATAATCTACTATAATAAATCTTTCATGTCATCAATTATTTAATTATTGATAAATAATTAGGTACTTCCCTAAAATTTTAATTGAAAATTGCAGATTTTTTGGGAAAACTCGGATTTTCTGAGTAAAATTTTTGTTGAAGGAAATCGGAAAAAAAATAACTTTGTGCAGAACTAAATTACGGTGAATTTTTATTTGAGTGTTTTTGGCTCAAAGGAAAAATTTTAGGAGTTACAGACCACTAATTGAAAAATAAAGAAGATTTAGAAGTGCTAATTTGTTTATAAATAAAATAACACACTTTCTGCGGACTTGTCATACCCCATATTACTAATAAAGTAACGCATAAATTCGTTATTTCGTAAACTGGTTACTTTAAGGAAAATTCCCGAAACACGTCGATTTTTATTTTTAAATTACGGTTTTTTGGCATATTTATCATACTAGTGAAGTCATCTATCTGGGCGTGATGACGTAATCGATGATTTTTTTTAATGAGAATAGGGGTCATATGATAGCTCATTTAAAAGGGTATTCAATTCTCTATCCAAGAATATAAACATTAACATAATTATTTATACAGTGTGTTCAAAAAACATTTTTTAATTAAAATAAGTGAGACAAAAAGAAGAATATAATGTAATTATTTAATTCAAAATACATTTTACTACTGTCAGTAAACAGAAAAAAATTTTATTTGACAAATAAACATTGATTTTCGCTTAAACGAAATGTTCAAACTGCCAAGCGACAGGTGGGTGGCAGCTTTAACATTGAATTTAAGCAAAAAACAATATTTATTTCTCAAATAAACATTTTTTTCCTGTTTTCTGACAACAGTAAAACGTATTTTGAATTAAATAAATTACGTACATTCTTCTTTTTGTTTCAATTATTTTAATTAAAAAAATGTTTTTTGAACACCTTGTATAAATAATTATGTAAATGTTTATATTAGTGAATAGAGAATTGAATACCCTTTCAAATGAGCTATCACATGACCATTCTCATTTAAAAAAATCATCGATTACGTCATCGCGCCCAGATGGATGACGTCACTAGTATGATATATATGCCAAAAAATCTGAATCTAAAAATAAAAATCGACCCGTTTCAGGATTTTTCATTAATGTCGCTGGTTTACGAAATAATGAATTTATGCGTTACTTTATGGACGCACTGTATATGCAATCTTAAGATTCGATTTTAGCAATAAAATAGCTGGTAAATAATTTTTCCCAAAAATGGCATTTTTTCGATAATTTTCCCAGACTATCAACAAGTTCCAATAAACGGGAGCGCCAACCCAAATTCTGAGCGGTCTCAACATGATACGGTTAATATCCCCAGTTGTAACTAATATCGAAATGAATAAGAATCGCTATATTCTGCGGCTGTCATGGCGGTGTCGAAATGAAATTGCGACTGTCGAAATGAATTAGAATCAGGGCCCTGAACCAGTAATGTGTATACTTAACACTTTTTACAGATTGTGAAAGGCACACAGCTGAATATCTTTCACAAGAAATAATAAATAATATAATATAAAGGAAGTAGGCCCAGAAAAATTTTGTGGGATTGTTACAGACAATGCAGCACCAATGGTTCTTTTGCCAAAGGCAAAATGATCGATAAAAAACAAATATAATATTATTGAAGCATATTCCTGTGTTTCTCATACATTAAATTTGTTGGTGTCTGATTTGATGAACCTACATTCTCTTAAAAATGTTGAGGCATGTTGTAAAGAAATTTTTAAAAAGGTAACTAATTCCTACATATATCTTGCCCGATTTAATACAATCTAGCTTCAAAACTGCAATAAAGTTATATCATTAAAACTTCCTGCAAAAACTAGATCGGGTTCAATCCTTAATTGTAAAATAGCCTTATTGTGTTTGAAAGTGCTTTACAAAAATACTTATGATCATAGAGGGAGAAAATTTAAAATTTTCACAGAATTTTAAATAAAACTGTTTGAATGCTGAAATATTTTAAATAAAGTTGCAAAAAGTAGCAGTTGTGCTAACACCAATAATAATTATAAAATGGATTTCTTTTTTGGAAGGCAATATGTTTAAAATATCCCAGGTTGTCGAGGCATTTAAGGACATAGCAAATATTTTTACCGAGAATATTCCATTACTTCCAATCAGTAAGCCCGAGGAAAAGGAATGCTTTTATATAAATTAGAAAAAAAATTAAAAAATGGCAGTGAAGCCTGTGCACTAGGGTGGAGCGAAAAATCTCGAATTTTCAAAAATTTACTTTAGCAGTTAGCACTATATGTCAAAAGTTGCCTATACAGTGGTAGATGTTTACCAATTTTTTTCAAAATTTTTTGACCTTGAAATTATGCCCCGCTGTGACCTTAAAAAAAAATTTTCACATTTTTTATACAAGATTGCACTATCAGCTAATCTATTTTTAGGCACTAGTAGATCATTCATGCTTTTTTTTGGTTCATTTTGACCACTCCTTCATTCCCCGCATTAACTTAAGAATATTTAATTTTTTTAGTTTTAGACCAATATGCAGCTCTCAGCTAGTTTTATAAACTACCCAGAACACACCACGTGGAGGTGGCTGCATTTCGTGTTCCACCACCCCTACTCGTCCTCCAACCACCCTATTTTAATTATTATTTTTAATTTTCTACTTTATAACAACTCGTTATTCCGCCTTATAATGCCGTTTGGTTTCAAATATTGGCATTATATTGCGATCTTTTAAACGTGATCTTATAAAACCATCTCGAGCACTAGCGCCACAAACACTTAAAGATGCTTCTGACACAACTTTAACACATCTCTCAACGGCTTGAGTGTGACAAGGTAAATCAAAAGTTAATTGAGAGATAAGTGAGTTTTTATCGATTGCATTTTTCAGCTCTTCGTCACTTAAATGTTGGGTTAATGTTGACTCACTAATAACTTGCTTTTGCCAAAAAATAAGGTCAACATAGTCCGTCGCCAAAAAGTTTATTTTAGGGACCTGAAACTTTCTTATTTTAATTTCTTCCCCCGCTGCAGACTTCTTTGCTCTAATGGATAATATTCGGCGCATAGCTAGCTCTCGAATATGTCGCCTTTCTTCAGTTATCATTGCAACCAATAAACTTTCAGGGTGGGCAAAAAATGTATTTCTTTGTATAGTTGTATCAACAATTTCTCTTAAATCTTTCTTTAAATATCGGCTCAAATATATACTTTTCCATAAATTGAACGGCGCATCTTTTATTTTTGGTTTGGTTTTAATAGTAAACCACATTGGGGCATATACCTTATTAATAAAAGTTGCGATTTCTATTAGGTTTTCTGATGGATTCAATGTGCTTACATAGAGCCTTAAAATTCTATTGGCAGTGGTAAGCCATCTCGCATGAGATAATTTACCAGGATTCTTGGAAGCAAGACTGGCAGGAAATTCACCTGTACTTACAGCGGTGCTTATATCGAAGAGGAACTTTTGATCGGTACTTAGTTGTTCTCTATCTACTTCGGGAAGTTCACTTTTAATAGGTTTATAATTTATTACTGGTAACTGGTCGCAAATTGCTAAGCTCTTTCCGATGGGTCCCGAGAATCCCCTAGGACCAGACGTGGTTCCATCTAACTTTTCAATTAAATGCCTCAGAGGAAGTTCGTTAGAATGTAATTGACAGACAATCCAATGCAAATGTCTACCGAATTCTTTTTCCAAAAGACACATGACACCACCGAGGTTACCTGTATTTATTACAGTTCCATCGCAACCTATTGCTAGTATATCGGATCTATTAATATTAAACTCTGTTAAAAACATACATATCGCATTCTTAATGTTTTCAGCTGACCCACTTAATGGCGAAACGTGTCCTAAATAACCTGATCCCGGTTCGTAAATAATTGAAACATGTTCTTCTGTAACCATTGTTCGTTTACTAATACCACCGTCTGCTTGAACCATTGTCATCGTCTTATCCTTTCTACCGTCGAAGTAAAGGCCCTTAATAGTTAAATCCCTAACATTTTCCATTTCCTGTAACTCTAGTCGCATCTTTTTCCTTTCCCTCCTTACTTTGCTTCTATCGATAATTATCGCCGCCTCCGTAGTACACTTTATTTCTCCCTTGACCTCTTTATTTATATTTACATCATGCAATAATGCAGAAGCAATTGCTGCGGCTGGCCGGTCTACGATTCCATACCTATCACAAGCTCTTGCAAAAGTCGGCAGGTTAATTCTTGTTTGCGATGTTGACGGCGTGGGTTGAATATCTTCCTCCAAATTTTTAAGAACTGCTTCTTTTTCTTTAGGCATCTCTTTTGGAATTTTTTTTTTTCAAACTCAACTTGTTTCTCTCGCATAGATTTCTTAGATTTTCTTAACATTTTCTTATTAAGCTTGTCAGTTATTAATCGGTCTAGGGATCCTATAGCCATGACTCGTGTAGTTCGCTGGTCCAAAAGAAATGGCCTTTCTAATAGCGGTACTTTGTGTGATATGTCGCAGACACATTCTTCAAACGATTTGCATTTGCAATATGCTATGTCAAACAAATAAGAAGCATTTTGCCTAAAAGATGCCACTGTATTTTTAAAACTTTCGGTTTCTTTCCGAGCGTGTGAATAAGACTTAAGGATATTGTTTAGCTTTTCGTGCTCTCTTTTTATTTGATTGGTAATTGTGACATGATGAACTGTAGGAATAGAGGCTTTTTTCCATATTTCCTCCAACGTCGTCGCAATTTCGTCATAGATTTCACCAACCTTTGGTTTGTATTGTCCTTCACTTTGTTTCTTTTGTCTTATAAAATTATAATATTGAAGCACTTGTTCCCGAGAGGGCAACATTGTTCCTCCCGAATTTAAATCAATCGAAGGCCCAATTATAGGACAATTTGTTTTACTTCGCGTCGTCATTATTTACTACGAAGTAAATCCACGACCATTATTATTTGGGTAACTTAATTTAAAGTATTCTTTATTCTCGTACAAAAACACAACACGCACTACGTAGCAGAACTTTAAGCGACAAATAACCAAGAACTGAACTGTGGTTGATTGAGATCGACTAGACCGAGAGCCGAGACCGCGCCGAGAGTCTGCGCTCTCAACCGACGTGACGCGATAATATGCGATGCTGACAAAAGTAGCAATGGGTTAAAAAAACGAGCTGAAGGTCAAATCGATGTTTTATTTATTGACAATTATGCATTTTTTTAAACAAATTTTTTTCTAGTAAATATAGAGAATTGGATTTTTCTAATGTTAAGAAGCCATAAAATGACCAATGTTTTAACAAGTTTTGGCGCGTAACTTTTTTTAGGATCATGGCGGGGAATGAAAAAATGTTATAATATATATTTTTTTTAATTGTAGATTATCTACAGAAGTAAAAGCAACTTTTAGTAGTTAATGCTATTTATAAAAAAAAAAATATTTTTAATTTTTTGGGCCTGCTAGGGGAATGAAGAATTTTTTTTTAATTTTTAAAAAATTTACAGGTCATCTACTACATCAAAGGCAACTTTTGCTAAATAGTGCTAATCAAATTTCAAAAAAAAAAATTTTCACTCCACCCTACTGTGCACTATGCTGCAAACTTACTTGATTATTTTAACAGGACAAAGCATCACTGGTAAAGAGCATATATTAGCTAAGCAGTGTATAGACAAAATATTAACCAACCATCCCAAGATTATTGACAAAAAAGAAAAGATTTTTACAGAACTAACATACAATACACACTAACATGCAATAGACTAACAAGAAAAAATACAATATTTCCATAAGTTTCCGAAAGTTTCCAATATTCCCGGAAAGTTTCCGGAAACTTTCCGGCGTTTGAATCTTCCCGGAAATTTTACATCACTAATTATGACTTTAATTTAATATGCAATGTAAAATGTTTGATGTCAAATCCAATAACAGATTTTAATTATCTTAATGATGTATGTAAAAAAATAATAGCGTATACTATTGTTCCTTTAATGTTTTGGAAACTATCAATTTTAGTTGAAGGTATTCCATACCAAAATTTATAATTGATGTTTTTTTTTCTATTTTTCATTCGTTGCCTGGAATAATTGCGTTAAAAACAGAGTTATGCAGCTGATTTGTAAAATGCGATTATCTCGAAAACTGTTTAGTTTTGAAGTTATTAAAAGTATACCTTTTTTGTTGAAATATCGTATCTTTAATATTTTATCAGAAAAATAGTATTAACTCGAAGAGCAAAAAAGTTAAGCGCAAATTTATGTCAAATATGTGTCATATGTGGCGTCCTCTATGAGATACATCAAAATTATGCATCAAATTATAATTCCTCATACTCAAAACCTCTACTTATAAATGTTTGTAAATAAATTTCCATAAACATGAAAGTTATGGCGAAAAATTAAATTTTAAATTTCAACTTTACCACCCTGTATCTTTCTTAATATCAACATTTTATTAAAGCAAGTTGGGTTAAATCGTAATATTTTAGAGTGTAGAATCTACTGTTTCTTTTTGTACAATTACTTAAGGACCACCCTGTATAAAATAAAAAAAAAACAAGAAAAAACCAACAATTAAGATTGATGCCAAAATATGGGAGAAACGTTATTTAAGGCTAAAGAGAGGACTCACGAATGCACAGAAAAAACATTATTTTTGATGATAAAAAAACGAAATTGGAAATCCGTCATATGATGATTTTTTACTTGTGATAAGAAAACTAAAGCAAAAGAGAGCAGCAGGCCCAGACCAAATTCCAAACGAGCTAATAAAACTTGGAGAAGAAGAACTGCAATGAAAAATATGAGACTAGGATTTAGGAAGAAGAAAGAATGAGCGAGAAATGGAAAACAGGGTGGATAGTTCCTATTCTAAAGAACGTGACACCACACAATGCAACAACTATAGAGGAGTAACATTGTTAAACAGCTGCTACAAAATATTGACATAAACTCCACTAAATTCTATAACTTCAAATACTACAACTGTAGCCGATTCGGATGCAGAAACAGTAACAGCATCAATTCCTACGCAAACCCTTACCAGTACGACTAACCAACCTGAAACGTCTGAATCTAATCAAGCTCCAACCACATCATCACATCAAAGCACCTTTTCACAACATACTGAGTCAAAATTTCCAAATGTAAATACAGAAGTGACCGAAAACAAAGAAACTCATTTAAAACGCTCTATTAAGTTAGGTCGCCTCTCCAGAAACCGATATTGCACTTCAAGAAAACCCATTTGTAGTACCAAAACCTACAGCAACTCGAAAGAAACCAAAGACATCTAAACTTAAAGAAACAACGCATTCGAATGTATCCATTTTTAGCATGTTACATCCAGCCAAAACCTTCATCAATGATCACGAACCACCATTTCCGCTGAACTGTGATCAATTATTCCTCCTCCTAGAGAGCATAGGTAGCTTATCGAACCCCATAATCAAAATCAATGACTTCACTTCTGATTTGAGAGGTCTCAGTGACATTTTAAAGAAAATCCGTCCCTACTTAAAAGAAAGATCAATAAAAACAAGGCTAACCAACTTTAATAAAAAAAATACTGGCTCATCTTGGAGAGGTGAGCTCCGGATTAGAAAGTGATGCATCACAGTCATCATAGATAAGCAGCTGGTTCCTATCTATTGATATATTCTCCTTTTTACTTTCAACGAACTATTTGCTCTGTATCGCGCCCTAAAACATGCAAACCTCTTAAAAATTTCTGTTTCTCACCGACTCTTCCAACTCTCTTCTTGCAATACAGCATCTGTATCCTAAAAGTCCTTTAGAGAAACTAATAAAAACTGGTCTACAAATTGCACAAGAAAACAACACGACTCCGAAATTTATATGGATCCCATCACATATAGGAATTATCGGCAATAAAGAGGCAGGCAGAAGTACTCGTAAAGCAGCAATCAAGTGAGGAATCTGAATTAGTGCGCGAGTGTGTATGTAATGATCTCAAAACGTTTTTTTTTTACAAAAAGTGATTGATCATTTGAGGGTCCAAAATACCAAAGTGAACGTTCAATAAACAATCTACCAAACACCCTACCAGCTTTATCAGGAGAAAACTGTCCAGTAAAAGACTTACTATCTAATTTAAATCAATATTTTGGTACCAAATCTAGCTATTTGTTAAAAATCATTATTAACCTTTGTTTATCTAGTAATGCCGCTAATAACCTGTTGGTGGATGCGGTAACTTTTCTTTTAATAAAAAAAATATTGACATCATTAACCAGATAAAGACTCATACAAAATACATTGAAAATAAAATAGGAGGGATTTAGAGAGGGAAGGTCAACAATAGATGAAATACACATTGTCACATAATCAATTGAGAAGTATTATGAATATTATATCGACTTACACATTCTTTTCATAGATTTCAAGCAAGCATTTGACAACGTAATAAGACCCGACCTAATAGAGTTTATGGAAAACCTTGATATCCCAATGAAACTAATAAAGCTTAAGAAAATGACAATGGAAGGATTGACGGAAGCAATAATAACAGATGACGGCATGGCATCTCCAAAAATATAGAAATAACAAAAATGTATAAACATTTTCAATTTCGTTTCAACCCGAAAACGCAGCAATACTATTCGCGGTGTGCAAGTACTTGGAACGGATACGAGAAACGATCGTGCACGAATAGTGGAGAAATCTTGCAACTTTCTTAAATAATTCATATTGTCAATTGAAATTGTCAAATTGACGTATATTTCATACCTACTGTCATTAAAGAAGAAAAATTATATGTTGCTCCACAATATTGATATGATATGCAATTATTATATAAAAGTAAATTTAATTAATTGTATTTTGCTTGTAGCACTGCATTCTAATAATTAATTTTATTTACTATATACAATTGTTTACCTTTTAATAACATAACCTCGATCTTACTTTTTCTTCTTATATTTTTTTGGGCTATGGCCTTGACAATTATCTAGCAACCAGGACTAATATAATTGGCCAATATAATTAAAAGTGCGAAAAATGTTGCCGAGCTATGAAACCAGGTGTCGCTTTTCCGAACTTGCACGGTCCCAATATTATGGTTCAATCGGAGAGTGCAGGAAGAGTCTATACCGGTTTCGGGGCTTTTTTGCCCCATCATCAGTAGTCCCATATCCTCTTCTCTCCGACCAAACCAGATAACACGACGAGTGCTGTCTCGGACTGCAACGAACGAAATGTCACGGATATCGTAGCGACATCTGCTAAGAAACAAACTAAGTTGTCAATCTAGTAGTACAGAAACCGACAATAGTTAGTTTGTATAGAAATAACAACTGGAGTATGACAAGGCGACTCTCTATCAACGTCACTATTTAAGGTCACTATAGAACTTACAATAAGAGCTACCTAAATAAAAGATACAATTATACCATCGACGTCGCAACTTGTGGTATACACTGACGACATAGCATTGATTAGTAGAAAACTAAACAGACTAAAGGAAGAATTTGCGAAGCTGTTCAAAGAAGCATCCAAGAGGAGTTTGGCGATAAATCAATATAAAACAATATACTTACCTAATATGCTCAAGAAAAACACGGTTAATGTGACAAGGTTAAATATTGGTGAATATGATTTAGTGTAGGAAACAGAGGTTGAACCTTGCAAAATGGACACAAGTCCGGTTTTATTTTTTTTCTGGTATATTAAGGGGTGCTTATTAGGAGACTAACTGTTTCTTAAAAAATTTCGCCCCGGAACCGCCCTTTTCAGCCCTTTCAAGGGGGTAATTTGTGGTTTTTGCGGAACGTAGCCCTTCCTGTATCTTTTGCAAGAAATTTCTTTTAAAGAAATATGAAGAGGACTATATTTTCTACGATTTATTTCCCAACATCATATGTCTATCACCCACCGTTTATTGGGGTTGGGGCCCCAAAGTTGACAAGTTTTAAAAAAAATTCTAGCTGTAATGGAAATTAGGAAGAAGTCCTGCGGCAATTATTCATAAATAAGTGACTGATTTTTTGGTATAGGTTTCACTTAAAGGTAATTGCCCTTTTTTTAATTAGAGGGTGTTACATTTTAAAAAACCCCTTTTTATACCATCTGAACCGTTTATGATAGAGTAAATTGACTTTCAGCGATTACCCATGTACTGGTACTACTTACAAATTTGTATAATGCACCCCCATTTTTCCCCGGAACCACCCCAAAAAAGAAGAAATAATAAAGAAAGTGATTTTCTTGGAATCCTTCACACACAATGCCCTTTATTAATATACTTCATATATCATTTTGTGCACGTTATTATTACCCATGCATGGACACCAAAAGCGATTTCCTAGTGCAACCCCTGTAGCAAAAAAAAATAAATAAATAAAATGGGGGGTTGAAAAAAAAAGTAAAAACTGGAGCCACTGTGCCGTAACGGTTGCTTATACGAAAAAAATGAATAGGACTTAATTTTTAGAGTAAATAGTGGTCTTTAACCCTGTATAAGTTTTGTTTAAAAATAATGCATATATAATGAGAAAATCGTAAAAATATGCTCGCCAAGGGATAGGGGTAGTTTCTGCAGTATATTTTCAAGGATAGGGGTGGTTTCCGCAGATATGTTGCAATAACCATATATATTTTTGAAAAACACTATTGATTTAGCATATGCCCATATGGATCAAAAAGCAAAAAAAAATGTTTTCAACCCCCCATTTTATTTATTTTTTTTTTTGGCTACAGGGTTTGCACTAGGAAATCGCTTTTGGTGTCCATGCATGGGTAATAATAATGTGCACAAAATGATATATGAAGTATACTAATAAAGGGCATTGTGTGTGAAGGATTCCAAGAAAATATAAATTTCTATATTAATTCTTCTTTTTTTTTGTGGTTCCGGGGAAAAAATAGGGGTGCGTTATATAAATTTGTAAATAGCACCAGTACATGGGTAATCGCTGAAAGTCTTTTTAGTCTAGCATAAACGGTTCAGATGGTATAAAAAGGGGTTTGTTAAAATGTAACACCCTGTAATTAAAAAAAGGGCAATTACCCTTAAGTGAAACCTATACTAAAAAATCAGCCACTTATTTGTGAATAATTGCCGCAGGAGTTCTTCTTAATTTCCATTACAGTTAGGGAAAAATATTTTTTTAAAAACATCTTTTTTAAAAACTTGTTAAGTTTGGGGCACCCCCACTAAACGGTGGGTGATAGACATATGCTGTTAAGAAATAAATCGTAGAAAATATAGTCCTCTTTCATATTTCTATAAAAGAAATTTTTTGCAAAAGGTACAGGAAGGGCTACGTTCCGCAAAAACCACAAATTATCCCCTTTAAAGGGGTGAAAAGTGGGGTTCCGGGGCGAAATTTTTTAAGGAAAAGTTAGTCTCATAATAAGCACCCCTTGATATATCAGATGACTTGTGTCCATTTTGCAAGGTTCAACCTTTGTTTCCTACACTAATTACGAAAATGTAGAACACTTTAAATATCTTGTGGTCTCAGTTAATTCAACTAATGATAGAATCATAGTAATGATTAAAGAATCCTAGCAGGAAACAGAACCTACTGATAATACAATATCCTCAAAGAAAAGAAGCTTATTCAGAAACTGAAAATTAACAGAACGGCAGCTAGCCCAGTAATCACATATGGTGATAAGGTATTGTGCTTGACACAGAAAGATGATGAAAGATTGAGAATTATAGAGGGAACAATCATTCGGAGAAGAGCAGGCCCACCGTACTTAGGTAATAATGAATTTAGGAAACTGATGAACTACGAAGTCAGAAAACTTTTGAAAGGAGAAGACATCGTCAGATTTATCAAGGCACAGAGACTCAGATGGATGGGATATAGAGAAAGGATAAATCCAGAAGCAGTTATCAAGAAAATCGCCAAATGTCAACCAGTACCAGGCAGACTACGAGGAACACCGAAAACGAGATTTCAGAGAGAAAGAAAATTTCTTACCAGAACCAGAGAACCAGAAAAACCAGATAATTGCGAACCTTAAGAAGATGTGAGTTAGAGAATGGGTAAACATAAGCAAAAACAGGAACAAATGGAGAAAAATTGTAGAAGATGCCAAGTCACACAACCAATAATTGTAGAACCAAAATGTTAATGCGGAGTGATAATCGGGATGAATGAATCGGGACAGTCCAAAGAGGGCGGCAATCACTCCAATAGGACTGATAGGAGTGTATATTTTAGATGCCATGAATGCCATGATGATGACGTTTTACTCATGTTCTACACCTACTGAATTTTACTTGTTTATTTTATTGTATTAAGTATAATAATTAGTATAGTGTTTATGTTTATTCTATCATAAGAGAACGGCAGTTCTCGTCAGTGACGCACGATACCCATACATGCGACACTATATATACACGAAATTTTCGATTTTCTAAATCAGTCTGAATTGAAAATCGGACCAAATCTCATCTTAAAGTTTAGGAAAAGGCTCGTTCATCCATATGTCAACTCTCCATTTTGGTGCAAGGGTGTGGAGTGTGGATTTTACGGTCCTTCCCATTTAGGGTCTGTTTTTCGTTCTCGTCCCCAAAACTCCCAAAATTTCAAAAATTTAAGTCCGACTTTTACGGCTTTTGATAGTACTGATCATTACCTTTCCAACGCATGTCTAATTTTGAAAATCGGTCATACCGTTCAAAAGTTACCGAGCTCAGAGGTATGACACAATTTTTATTTAAAAAGGGGAAAATGTTTGTGGATATGTATGTATGTATGTGGAAAAGTTACACCGATCTGAATATTTTTTTCTATGTTTCAAGAGGGGGTCAGGGTCGATTCAAAACCTGTGTAGTTTGTGACTTTTGATCACCCATAAGCCAGCTATAGGGCTTGTTAGATTCAAAATGGCATATTTTTTGGGCGTATATCTTAGGTTCAAGGAGAGACAGGAAAAACGCAAATACACCAAATCAATAGGATAAGTTAAGCTTTCAAATGGTGCCTTAAGCGGTTAGGATCAGACATATACACGACTTATTATAGCCGAAAAACTGAAAAGCCAAACTTCGAAAATTTTGGTTTTTTGACAATTACTCAAAATGTCAACCTACTAATTACACCAATAACTGAGAGTTTGTAGCAGGACTCTAGACGCATCTAACGGTGTATACCTCATGTCTGGGAAAATTCAAATTTTTAAGTTATAGGCTTCATAAATATGATCAAATATATTTCTTATGGGGAAAACGGTTTTTCAAGTTCAATAATTCCTGTAATAAATTCAGTTATCATAATTGACCTTGGATGAATCAGATACTACTTGTCAATACGTTTCAAACTCATGTTTGGTGATCAAAATCGGTTAAACCGTTCAGAAGTTATCGAGCTTCAAAAGTATAATCCACTTAACCATTATCGCAAAAATGGTTTATGTAGTTATAACGGTTGCGACTTAGATTGATCGTGCATTCCGAGTTCATTTGCCGGCCTAATTATTAGGATGGCTGGATATGAACTCGGATTATCTTATCACAAGTCTGGTGTCATAACTACTACACTTGAGAGCAAAATAATCGACTCACTTGCTGAATTGTACACGTTAGAAGTCTCGAATTTCCTAAACCTGTTGTCCGATTCGAGTGATTTTTTTATTATGTTACAGCCTTATTATTTAAGAAAATCGATATAATATTATTATTGCTAGACAGGTAAAGGTCATTTTATACCGGGTGTAACAATCATAGGGTGTTTTTTTTTCTTAAACGTACCTAACTTTTTTATTATCCAACATAATCAAATGAGTCAAAAAAGAAAATCTTAATAAAGCCTAAGCCTACAAATGAATTTTAATTTAAATATTTTTTATTTGCTAGAATACTCCACAGGGTGTTCTGAACTTTAAGAAAAAGACAGTATGATTGTTACACCCGGTATAAAATGACCTTTACCTGTATAGCAACAATAATATTATAACGATTTTCTTAAATAATAAGGCTATAACACACTAAAAAATCACTCAAATCGGACAACAGGTTTAGGAAATTCCACGTGTACAATAATTATTCAGCAAGTGAGTCGATTATTTTGCTCTCAAGTGTGGATCATTTGGGAGAGAATGTGACAAAGGCGACCATTTATAATGCTTATCGTGTAATCGAGAAGCATTACATTCAACTTCATACATTTAATTTATAAAAAACTTGAAAAACTCCTGATACAAGAATAAAAAACCGCTAAACGCCATAAAAATGAGTGGCGCATACAATATTACAGCTACAAAAGAGCTGATATAAGTATTAAGTGGCGCGAAAATGTATTTTCATTTTGATGAA
The DNA here is from genome assembly GCF_917563875.1 of Diabrotica virgifera virgifera. Classification (NCBI taxonomy): domain Eukaryota; kingdom Metazoa; phylum Arthropoda; class Insecta; order Coleoptera; family Chrysomelidae; genus Diabrotica; species Diabrotica virgifera. The sequence goes on from NC_065448.1 coordinate 51,383,676, forward strand.
AAATAAAATTCTACTTTTATTTTGAAAGGTTTTTCCATAATATTTGCTAAATTGAAAGTAAAACGTGCCACAAAAGAGTCTCAAAGTGCAAACTGTATCAGTTACTCTTTTGTAGCGCGTTTTACTTCAAATTTAGCAAATATTATGGAAAAATATTTTAAAATAAAACTAGAATTTTATTTTTCATCAAAATGAAAATACATTTTCGCGCCACGTAATACTCATATCAGCTCTTTTGTAGCTGGAATATTGTATGCGCCACTCATTTTTACGGCGTTTAGCGGTTTTTTATTTTTGTATAGATAACATAAATTTTTGAAAAGATAAAAATAGTCCCGCAGTGTTACCAAAAAGGTACCATAAGACATTGTTTTCGTTTTAGCTGTTAAAAATAATAAATCCAAAATAAACATAAATCCTGCAAACTCGAAGAAAAGTTATTTAAAAATGTTCTATGAACGTAATGGCCAAACATGGAAGAACTTAGCTAACGTCGAAAATGACGCATCTAAAAGTTTCACCTCTTGTGAAGACCCTGATATAAATAATTATAATGACGTAGATTCAATGTACATCAAAAGTATTAGCTCTGAGTGCAGTTCAAGAAGCAGGTAAGTGTGATTTATGTTTTCTCTTCTTATTTTTGTATCCTTATCTGTCTTCACTGGGCCATGTATTTTTCTCATAATTTTTCTCTCAATTATTCTTAACTTTTCTTCGTCTTTTTTCGTAAGGCACATTACTTCTGCTCCATAGGCTATCACTGGTCTAATTGCTGCTGTATACATTTTTGATTTTGTTTTTTTGCTCAGATTTTTGTCCTTGAGTAGTCGGTGATATTTCCAATATACTTTATTACCTGCTTTAATTCTTTCGTTTATCTCTATACTCCTTCCATTTTTGCCGTCCACCATCACCCCCAGGTATTTGAAGCAATCTACTCTCTGGAATGTATTTCACCTATCTTTATTTCTGTTATTCTGTTTATATTGTCTCTTGTGCTTATAAGGTTTTTATTCTGATTGATTATTAATCCTCTCGTCTTTGCTTCTCTTACCAGGGTTAATCGTGCCTATTCTAGTCTTTTTTATCTCGTGCTACCAGTCCTCGGTCATCCGCATATCCTATGATCTGTGTTGAAGTTTGAATAATTGTCTTTTTCAGACCTGTATCTCTAATTACTCCTTCTAGAGCGATATTAAATAGTGTCGTTGACAGACTGTCTCCTTGTCTTACCCCAAGTTCTATTTTGATGTCGTTTGTATCTCCCTCATTTGTTTTAACTTTTGCTGTTGAGTCTTTCATTGTCATTCTTCTCTTCTTCTTCTTCTTTTTGTATAGACATGACTCTGTCTGTTTTTTGAATGTGCCTCTAGTACGTTGTCGTTCCATCGTTTTCGTGGTCTTCCCACTGATTTTCTTCCTAGTAGGGAACCGTCTCTCGCTGTCCTGACTACCCTATTTGTTGTCATTCGGCTTATGTCGCCATTCCATTCTATTCTTCTATTTCTTACCCAGTTACTAATGTTATCCACCTTGCATCTCCGTCGTATATCTGTACTTCTAGCTCTGTCCCACAGAGTCTTACCATCGATTTTTCGAAGGGTTTTCATCTCCGCTGTTCGAGCAATCTTTTTGTCCTCTCTGTGTCGTGTCGTGTTTCTGCCGCGTATGTCATTATTGGTCTGATGGCTGTTTTGTAAATTCTGCCTTTCATTTCTTTTCCGATATTTTTATTTCTCCATATTGTGTCATTCAGGCAACCTGCGGCTCTGTTTGCTCTATTCACTTGATCTTCCACTTCTGTTTCGAGCCTTCCGTAGCTAGATATTGTGATGCCTAGGTATTTAAACTCCATCACTTGTTCTATTATCTGACCTTCCAGCTCCAATTTGCATCTTATTGGATCTGCTGTTATAACCATGCATTTTGTCTTTTTTGAGGAAATTAACATGTTAAATTTTCTGGCGATTATGTTGAATTGGTGCAGCATACGTTGTAAATCATCTTCACTTTGAGAGATTAGTATTGCATCGTTCGCATAGCAGATTATTTTAAGTTGTTTTTCTCCCATTCGGTATCCTTTTTTAGTTCTTACTTTTTCTATTATTTCGTCCATGATCAGGTTGAACAATAAAAGACTCAAGGAATCCCCCTGTCTTATCCCATTGCCTGCTTCAATTGGGTCAGTTAGTTCATCTTCCACTTTTACTTTTATTGTGTTGTTCTGGTAGATGTTTTCTATCGTTTTAATTATTCCCAGAGGTACCTCTCTCGAGTATAATAAGTGGATAACGTCCTTTTATGTGACCCTGTCAAATGCTTTCTTAAGGTCCACGAAACATAAATATGCCGGTTTATTGTCATTCTAGTTAGTCTTATTAATTTTGCCGGTATCTCCATTTTTTTCATTTCCTTTAACAATTATTGTTGTCTGTATATGCTGTCGAAGGCCTATTGGAAGTCGATGGATAGTATGTGTAATTATATGTCATGTTCATAGCTTTTTTCAATTGTTTGTGTTAGTACGTGTATTGCATCTATTGTTGATCTTCCTTTTCTAAAGCCCTGTTGGTATGGTCCTATAATTATTTCTGTGTACTGATTTATTCGGTTTCTTATACTTGTGGTGAATATCTTATACGTTGTATTTAGTGGCATAATTGCTCTGTAGTTCAGCACTTAGTTGGATCTCCTTTCTTAAAGATTAGTGCGATATGTCAGTTTTTCGATTCTATGGGCATGCTTTCGTCCTTCGAAATTGTAACCATTAACTTGTGCATTCGCTTCGTGAGCTCCTCTCCTCCGTTGATGATCAGTTGCTCATGAATTCCTGATAATTAGGTGCGCCTTCCTCTTCATCTTTGTTATCTCTTACATCCTCATTCTCTGAATCTGCCTTGTTGTTGTTTTTGTGTAGGTCCGTGAAATGTTTTCCCAATCTTTTTTGTTTATTTTTGTGACAGTTTTTTTGGTACTGTATTGTTGTTTTATGTATTCAAACAATTTCTTGTTGTCTTTATTATTCGTTTCTAATTCTTGCATTTGTTCAGAGATCCCTGTGGTCTTATTTCTTCTATAGAGCTTCAATGCTTCTTGTTTTTCTTTTCTATATTGGTCCAGTTGTTCCTCTTCGGCACTCTGTAGCCATTTGTTTCTTGCGAGGTGCTTCAGTTGACTTTTTTGGTGACATTCCTCATCAAACCATTCTTTCGATTCTTTGTTGTTAGGAATCCTATTATTTGTTCTGCTGTCTCTATTATGCTGTTCTTTATGTTTTTCCATTCCTCTTTTATTTTTATGTTCTCGTACCTATCCCGTTTCTGTTCCATTTGTTCTGTATATCATTGCTTTTTTTCTTGCCTTTTCAAATTCAAATCTTGCTGTGTAAAAATTATATGTTGCTCCACAATTTCGATATGATATGCAATTATTAAAGTGAATTTAATTAATTATATTTTGCTTGTAGTACTACATTTTAACAATTAATTTTATTTACTACATACCTACAATGTTTACGTTTTAATAACATAACCTTAATCTTACTTTTTCTTCTTATTCTTTTTTTGGGCTATAGGCTCCTGTAACCAGGACTAATGTAATTGGCCAATATGTATAATTAAAAGTGCTAAAAATGTTGCTGAGCTATGAAATCAGGTGTCGTTCTTCCGAACTTGCACGGTCCCAATATACAACAACTTATACTAAAATACTTACAATTATATTACATTTACAGCTTGAAAAACGACAACCTTCTGGTCCCTGAATTAAGTTTGGACTCAAATTCAAGATATTGCCATCTATCTGAGAGCAATGTACAAAGTAACAGGTTTGGGCAATGCTATTTTGTTAATATGAAAAAGCCAGATATAAAACAAATTCAAAGTATGATACCAAATTCCAAGGTAAATTAAAGATATAGAAACCTTTATTAATATTTTCGTGCATGCATGTGGTGCATTATGCTACTTACATAGGTACTAATTTATTTTTCCTATGCATGTGTATTTGTATATTTATATGTACAGCTGCGACCATTGAATAGTTTATACCCTCACATATCTACACTTAATTTACATTCAAGATGCAGTAGAAATAAACAAACCAAGACATGTTAAATGCTACTAGTACTCCAGGGTAATAAGTTAGAAATAGAGTATGTTCGGGACACTCCAAGATCCAGGTAGCTGACTACTTTTTTAGTTCTTGTAGATCTATAGGAAGAAAACCTACCTGTTTCCTGCCTACAAAAATTTAGTGCACAAATGGCGATTTTCGATTTTTGCATCCCATTCAAAAGCTAAATAGTTGACATAAAATTACAAAATTTAATTTTTTAGAACATTAAAAAGCCTTCAAAATGCCGATATTTGATAGTTTAAAAGTTAATTTTTTGCTACGTAAACGGCAAAATAAGTGAAAATCGTTATTTGTTAATAACTTTTACTAAAACTACCTTAGAACTTTAGTGTTTCACCCAAAGTTGGTTATTGGGGAACAAACCCTCAAAATTTGAGGCCAATCCATTAATTAGTTTAGGTTATTCTAATTGTTTCTCTCAGAGGCCTTTATTTTGCAAAAACATTTAGAATAACTTTAAAAATATTGTCCGTAAAAAAAATTATTTTACATATTAGAAAAGCTGGTATTTTACACGAATTTTTAAAAATGTAGTTCAATTGATGACTAGTCGTGGTAAGTGAAGGGGGAGCTGGGAGCCGACAAATGCACGAGTTCAAAAACTAAAAAAGGCAACTTAAAACTACTATTATTTTCTATATCTCGGGATCTACTGAATATATTTTGTTCGTTCGTTTTTTAATTTGTATATAATTTTTCTCTATATTACAAATATGCAATTGTCTAGACATTTATTAATTAATAAACAGTCTAATTTGATTAAACAATTTTTTAAAAAATAATTTTTTCCCGAAAATACATGATTTTAATCTTACTATCGTTATTTATCATAGAAAAAGTTCAGATATACTTTAATAAATAAATTACCTTCAATAAATAATTAAATAATAAAAATCATTTATTTATTAAAGTGTACTTTTACTTTTTCTATGATCATTAATGATACTATGATTAAAAAATCGATATTTGTAAAAAAATATGTTTTCAAGAATTGAACAAATTAGACTGTTTATTAATTAATAAATTTATAAACAAATTGCATATTTATAGGTAATGTACGTAGAAATTACATACAAATTAAAAAAAGTAAGATCAAAATCCATTGAGTTGATCCAGAGATACAGAAAATTATATTCGTTTGAAATTGCTTTTTCGGTATTTTAACTCGGTGAATTTGTAGGTTCCCCCTAGTAATCGTTTGAACTACATTTTTGAAAAATCGTAAAGGGTGGTGTGAAGGTACAATTTTTGTGCAATTTTTTTAAGAAATAATACAAATCTCATTCTTTAAAATGGCATTAATGATATTCCTTAATTAATATAAACAAATTTGCTGTGAATTAAAAAAACATATGGCTAACTTTGTCCCAAATGAACCTAGTCTAGGCGCCAAATAGAGGTCACCGTGTCATTTTCAATTCTGATGGACAAACTCAACGGTTTATTATGGATTTTGGGCTGCTGATTACGAATTTCGAGGGGGGATTTCGATCCGAGTGGTCAAAAAATTGTTATAAACAATTTAATTGTTTATAAATTGTTTATAAGGCTCTGGCTCATAAACTAAAAGAGATAAAAAAATGTTTCACATAAAATTTGTTCCCTAATAAAAAACGAGGAAACAACCATTTACTAAACTTAAATCCGACAATTAGAACTCAAGATATTGTAAAATTAGTGCACAATGCAAATTGCAAATTGCAAAATAAGTATTTTTCGAAGCTTTACCGATCGTCACTCGGCTTCTACGCATGCAAATGAGCCTTATAAGGTGTCCTTTTTAAAGCTTAATTAAGAGGCTTTTAAACAAAGTTTGTTAAATTATTTGTTCTTCATTTGTTTTAAAGTTATACCCGTTTGAAATTATAATTTTCTTAAAAAAATTGTACATTAATTTGTTTATAAAGGTTTCAAGCAAACTTGAGCTATAAACATTTATACTGTAATTAACAATAATGATAAAACAACTCAAAAGGAACAATTTGAGCTTACGAAAGTGTTCGTAAGTTTATTTTTGGCTAAGATGTCGATATTTTAATGGCGCGCTATGAGGCGCAAGATTGGCTCACAGTCAAGTAAGTATGTATTCTTCGACGCTTTATCGATCGTAACTCGGCTTCTACGCATGAAAATGAGCCAATATGTGATATCCATATAAAAATGGATCGAGTTCTTTTGCAGCATCATCATTGCATATAAAACGAGCATTTATGATCTGGCGGCATACACACAATTGACGGGACTTGATGATGCTGCAAAAGAACTAGATCCACTTTATATGGATATCATATAGATAATTAGACTCTGAAGCCTCAAAAAGTTTTAGTTTTACTGCCTACAAGAACAGACTTGTACCACCATGTAACTGTTAAAATTTCGCTAAGAACTTATGCAGATGTAAAAAAGCTGATATTTCCTGTATATCTCTATGCAGATTTGCAGATGCATGAAAAAAATGGTTGTAAAAATAGTATTAATAAATAATATCAACTTACTTTTTAGTTATACTTCTGAAACATTAGTTTTTAATGTTTTTTTTCTCATTTAGTGCAAAAAATAGAAGACAATGTAAATAGAATGAAAGGTGATAGGAGGTACAGTATGATGATTTAATTATAAGAATTATATGATAAAATTTTATTAGGATCTTCAAAAATGAAAAATGAAGATAACGTATGTATACATAGAAATTATAATTTGCATCGAGAAGTTAGCGCGTGAACCTTTACGCGGTGAGCCGATCTTGCACCTCATAGCGCGCGCCATTCAAATATCGACATCTTGGCCAAAAATAAACTTATGAACATTTTCATAAACCTTTCAACGCTTATAAACAAATGAATGTACAATATTTTTAAGAAAATTGTAACTTCAAACGGGTATAACTTTAAAACAAATAAAGATCAAGTAATTTAACAAACTCTGTTTAGAAGCCTGTTAATTAAGCTTTAAAACGACGCCTTCTAAGACTTATTTGCATGCGTAGAAGCCGAGTTACGATCGATAAAGCTTCGAAAAATACTTATTTTTCAATTTGCAATTTGCATTGTGCACTAATTTTACAATATCTTGAGTTCTAATTGTTAGATTTAAGTTTAGTAAACGGTTTTTCTTCGTTTTTTATTAAGGAACAAATTTTAATTGAAACATTTTTTTATCTCTTTTAGTTTATGAGCCAGAGCCTTATAAACAATTTATAAACAATTAAATTGTTTATAACAATTTTTTGACCACTCGGATCGAAATCCCCCCTCGAAATTCGTAATCAGCAGCCAAAAATCCATAAGAAACCGTTGAGTTTGTCCATCAGAATTGAATATGACACGGTGACTTCTCTGGCGCCTAGACTAACCCAGGTTAATTTTTTTATTTGAAAATTCGTGTTAAAATACTGTTTTACTTTCATTTGGCATGCTCAGAATTGCCCTATCTTCATTTTTTTCTGTCTTATCTTATTGCCAAATAAAGGTCTCTAGGATAATCAAATAGAATAATTCTTAAACTAATTAATGGATCGGTCTCAAATTTTGAACGTTTGTTAAGTACCTACCCCAATACCCAACTTTGGGTGAAACACTAAAGTTATAAGGTAGTTTTAGTAAAAGTTATTAACAAAATCGGCTTTCAAAAATCGGCATTTTAAAGGCTTTTCAATGTTCTAAAAAACTGAATTTTGTAATTTTATGTCAACTACTTAGCTTTTGAATGGAGTGCAAAAAATCGAAAAAATCGCGATGTTTGCACTAAATTGTTAATAATTAAAAAACGGACGCGAACTCTAGACAGGAAACAGGTAAGTTTTCTCCCTATAGGTCTACAATAACTAAAAAAGTAGTAAGATACCTGGATCATTGAGTGTCCCGAGAAAATCCATATTACTCTGGACTATAGGAGCACTTCCGAATCATAATTTACAATGTATAAACTTTGGAAATCATTATTTGGATTTTACAATGTATAGGTATACATTGTAAATTATGATTCATAAGTTCTTATAGTAGCATTTAACCTGTCTTGGTTTTTTATTTCTACTGCACCTTGATTGTAAATTTAGTATAGTTGCCGATTTTTTGAATTTTTCCTCGTTCAAACTTTTTACGTCAAATTGATGTTAATTTCCAGTGGCGGACCCAGAATAGCAGATTATTCTTATATTTAAAAGTTTTTAACAAGTAGATTCTTCTACAGAAGTTGTTAAAGAACTACTCACACTTTTTAAAAATTTATTGGAACATCCTGGGAGTACAAAAGAGTATACAGGGTAGCGAAAAAGTATGGAAACACGGTAATTTCTCGGAAACCGCTAAAACGATTTTTATAGGTTTGGGTGGGTAACGGTCTTCTAATGCGGCCGATATCATAGTGGTAATTACATTGTTGTCAAATCTTCCGTTGTTCTGGAAATCTAATGAACTTTCTTATTTTTAATGAAACAACCTGTATATTTTTGGGTTTTAAAGTCCTTAGGAAATACTGATTATTTTTCATGTTATGTTCTCTATACCTAAATGCCATAATTTCGGAGTTATTGTTACATTTACTAAAAAAAAATTAAACAAATTATAAAAATCATTTACAACAAATTATAATTACAAAATTATAAGAATTATTTTAGATCATTGGGAAAAAAAAGCTCTTTTGTAATTTTTCTCTAAAGTTAATGGTTTCCGAGTTATAAACAATTTAAAACTGAAAAAAAATGACGATTTTCAAGGTTTAAAAACACAAGTAAAAAAATTTCTGAAATTACGAAGTACCTAAATTCAAGCTCAAACCTTCTATCAGCTAACTATAAGAATTGTTGGCACGTTTTATTCTTAAACATTGTTTTTTAATTGTTAATGAAGCGCATATGGGAGGACGGGCGATAGGACTGATTTTTAAACAGACATTCTTTTAAACTGAAATAAGCCCAAATTACTTATCGGTGCCTATCTGATAAAATAAGGCTTGTGTTTGAATTTAGACACTTCGGGATTTCAAAAATAATATTTTTTACTTGTGTTTTTGAACCTAGAAAATCGTCATTTTTAGATTTTTCTCAGTTTTCAATTCTTTATAACTCGGAAACGATTAACTTAAGAGAAAAATTACAAAATACTTTTTTTGTTCCCAATGGTGAAAAGAACCTAAAACAATGTCTACCCGGGCAGAAAGAATTGATTTTTATAATTTGTTTATAATTTTTTTTAATAAATGTAACCACAACTCCGAAATTATGGCATTTAGGTATAGGGAATATAAGATGAAAAATAATCACTATTTCTTAAGGACGTCAAAGCGCAAAAAAATATACAGGGTGTTCTATTTGAAATAAGTAAGTTCATTATATTTCCAGAAAAACGGAAGATTTGACAACAATGTAATTACCACTATAATATTGGCCGCATTAGAAGATCCTTCCTTACCTACCAAAATCTATAAAAATCGTTTTAGCGGTTTCCGAGAAATTACCGTGTTTCCATACTTCTTCGCTACCCTGTATAAGAGAAACTGACCGTCCCTTAGTGAGATTTAAATTAAAATTATAAACTTAAAAAACTAATAAAAAATACACTCGCGATATAAAATCCGGGTCACCTTAAAAATCACAGATATTTCATTTTTAACGAGCTTTATCGTAAATAATAATAACACAAATACAAACTAATACATGTTTCTGACAATTGTTGTCGGCTTAGCGATTTCCTTTGTAACAAAGAATTCCTATATTGCCGATTTCGCGGAAAAGTGCAAACGTGTCAAAATGAATGGTCTCTATAACTGTCAAACGCAGTGAACACCGTTTATTATTGCTGTCATATTTGTTCATTAGTGTCATTATTAGTTAGACAAGGCGAAAACGGCGGGTTCGAAGGGAAAAATATTCCCATGAGATTTTTTTGCATAATCACATTCGTGAGACATCCCAGAATAAGGTTCAAGAAGTCGCCCATGTGAAAAGTGGGCCAATTTTTTTTAACAATTTTTTTTTAATCAAATTGCAAGAATCAATATTTTTGGCCTGAACAATTTTTTCTTTAATTTTTTGGATCATTCTGGACAAAAAAGGTCTCTTATAATTTTTCTCTAAAATTGATCGTTTTCGACTTATAAGCAATTTAAAATTGAAAAAAACGAAAAAAGGCCATTTTCAAGGCTTAATAACTCTGTTAAAAGTTATTATTATGAAAGTCAATATATGACTAAATCAAAGTTTAAAGCCCCCCCCCCCCCCCTACAAGATCCTGAAGAAATTTTTGTCATTATTTTATTACTAAGCTGTTATTTTTAAGTAATAATAATAAGCGCCATGCACGTGTGCGGGGCTGTAAATGCTGAGTGCGAGAGAGAAGCCATTCCAGCAGTCCAATTGTGCATCTTACTCGCACTCACATTTACAGCAGCGTCAATACGATCTAACCACTCATTGTTATTAATTAAAAATAACAGCTTAGTAGTAAATTAATGACACAGATTTCTTCAGGATCATGTAGCGGCGACTTTAAACTTTGATTTAGTCACTTTCTGACTTTCAAAATAATAATTTTTGACCGAGTTATTAAGTCTTAAAAATGACCATTTTCGCGTTTTTCAAATTTTAACTTGCTTATAACTCGAAAAAGATCAACTTTAGAGAAAAATTATAAGAGACCTTTTTTGTCCTGAATGGTCCAAAAAACCTAAGAAAAATTAGTCCGGGCCAAAAATATTGATTTTTGCAATTTGATTAAAAAAAAATTGTTAAAAAAAAATTGGCCCACTTTTCTCGTGGGCGACTTCTTGAACCTTATTCTGGGATGTCTCACGAATGTGATTATGCAAAAATATCTCATGGGAATATTTTTCCCAACGAACCCGCCGTTTCCGCCTTGTCTAAGTGTTTATTATTGTATATTTTTTGCCAAAAATGCCTTTGACTGTTGTTGAACCGGCACGAATTGTTGCTCTTGTGGAAGACGGTCACGCTCAACGGCAAGTCGCAAGAACTGTTGGTGTAAGCCTTTCTACGGTTCAACGAGTACTTCAACAATTTCGGGAGACGGGTTTGCTAACCAGACGGCCTGGGTCTGGACCAAGAAGAAAGACTACGGCACGAGATGACCGTTTTCTTGTGAGTCAAGCTTTACGAAACCGGATCTCAACTGCAGTTATGCATCGAAATCGTCTACAGGAAGTACGAAATGGCAACGTTAGCGTTGCAACAGTCAGGCGAAGACTTCGCTCTTCTGGACTATTTTCTTGGATAATGGCTACAGGACCGCCACTTCGCCGGGAGGATCGAGTTGCAAGATTAGCTTTTGCTCGACAATACGCGCATTGGGGAATTAACGATTGGAGCAAAGTGTTATTCTCAGATTAATCCCGTTTCTGCCTAACTGGATCCGATGGACGTGTAAGAGTTTGGAGGAGAACCAGCGAACGATTTTTACAAGCTTGCATTTCTCCAAGAATGCCATTTGGTGGTGGCTCGGTTATAGCTTGGGGAGGTGTGGCTTCCGACTTCCGTACAGAGTTACCTTTTGTCGAAAATGGGTCCTTAACTGCACGAAGGTACATTACGGAGATTCTGGAGGAACATGTTATGCCCGTCATGGGGGGCTTGGAGAAGATGCCATTTTTATGCAGGACGACGCGCGACCGCACGTTGCCAGCATCAGTATGCAATACTTGGACGAGGTTGGAATTACGAGGTTACTCTGGTCAGCTAGGTCTCTGGACATAAATCATATCGAACATATCTGGGACGATTTGAAAAAACGTATTCAAACCGATATACCTTCTCCTAACAACGCACAGGAGCTTAAGGATATGTTAGTTAGAGAGTGGAATTGCATACCACAACATGTAATCCGGAGTAAAATTGAGAGATACCCCGTCGTCTGCAAGAGGTTATTAGAGCAAGGGGAGGCAATACACGATATTAGACATTGAAATTTCACTGATGTTCTACCACGTTCTGTGCTTTCCATTTTTTTTTTTTTTTTTTTTCGTTTGTCTGAATTATCAACAATTTGGTTTGTTATCTTCTGTTTCAATAAAAACAATAAAAAATCGTTTTTTTAACAAACATTGATAACAAATAAAAAAATTCATTAGCTTAGCCTAAAAAAATGTTATTACTGTACCAGAGGCAAAAATGTTTAAGAAACTTGAAATTTTCAGGGTGACCCGAATTTTATGATCGCGAGTGTATTAATTTACTTTAGATGCATTAGAATTTCAAAAAAAATAAAAAGTATATTAAAGGGGGCTAGCGTCTTCCTTTTAGAGTTAAGGTTAGTGCCTTTTTTATGAGCCAGTCCGGCCCTGGCGAGAAGTGTGTAATAAGTGCATAATATTACATAAGCTTTGAGTATTCATAATATTCATAGTTAATTTATTTATATTTTGTAGACTATAAATCATCACCAAATTCATGTAAGTTTTGCAGACTGTAACTTTCTTATTTTTTTTTATTCAAATATGTATTAGTTTAATTATTTGGACGTCGAAGTGAGAGTCGCATCTACTGTAACATTGTGAAATCTAGATTTTATTCCTTATCATTGTTAGGTTGGTTTTATAAAGACTTACCTGAAATCTTTACTCTTCTTCTTCTTCTTCTTCTTCTTCTTCTTCTTCTTCTTCTTCTTCTTCTTAAAGTGCCCTCTCCTCAATGAAGATCGGCTACTACAATTGCAAACTCTTCTCTGTCTTCAGCTGTTCAAAATTTAGCCCTGTCTATTGTCGGATGTTTCTGAGTCACGATAGTCTTTTCCTTCTTAGTCCTCTCTTTCCCTCGATCTTTCCTTTCACTATAAGTTGAGCATATTGGTGCTTATTATTTCTCAATATGTTGTCTAAGTAGGATGTTTTTCTAACTTTCACTGGGTTGAAAATTTCTCTTTCCTTGCCTAATCTATGCAGCACTGAAATCTTTAGCTGAACGAAGCTTAAATCTTGTAATTTTTTAACTTCCTATATTAGCAATTTGCCCCATTAGACACAATAGGCAATATATGAACTAAGTATATCAAATAATCTAAGTTTGCTAGAAGTCAAACAATTAGGAATGCACGTCATAGATTTAATGACATCATGACCCACCGGTACAAACTTAACGGCAAACAAATTCAACAAATGTTTCCTTAATATATTAGTTTTTCCGTGAGTTTTTCCGCTACGCTACCGTCAAGTTTGGCAGAACAGCGCTGTTGTCAAATCGTCGCCTTAATACTATAACTTGATAACTCGAAATTAGTAGTTTTGAGATAAACGAGTTTAAAGATTTTAAAGATATTTGTGCTGCTACCATGATATTGGTAAATACGGAATTCACTCTGCGGCTCTAAAATACTGTTCCTTAACTTTTTGGCAACTGATCTATTTAGAAATATGGTGTAAATTTGTTTTCCAATATGGAAAAAAACATGAAAAATTAAAGTTATCAACTTTTAGCACTACCATAATGTTAACATTTGGTAATGTCGCATGTTGTGCTAAGTCGCATATAAGTGAACTTTTTAACACAACTAATATTTTAAACATTATTTTGTTGAAAATTAGCCCTCTGCCATGGAGGTTGCCAGATCTGCTCACAATTCTCGAATTGTTGCATTAAAATGAACCGAATAAACACATAGCAATTATGTGGTAAGTTCAATGGTTTCAAGAAACCCGTGCTAAAACTAGATAACTCGAGTTATCTAGTTATAGCATTTAGTGTATGTTGTATTCACGATTATTTCGATTAAATAACAGCTTGATAACTTATCTTGTCAAGTTTTAGCAGTGAATATTAGTGGCATTTGAATTTTATCAACTTTCGTCAATCATAAATAAATACTTAACCCGTTTGAAGTGAGCTATCAAGTTTTTACACAATATGGAGGCAAATAAAATACATCTTGTGAACTAGTTATCTCAAAAACGTCAATTTTGGAGTTATCAAGTTATAGTACTAAGGCGACGAAATAAAAAACATATACATATTATTTACCGAAGCTGCTACAACCTACACTGTTTCTCTTTGTCTTTAAGAGTGTGAAACAAAGATAACTATGTTTACTACAAGTGTCAAACTGACATTTTCCGATATAAGGTTATGTAAGATATTTGTTTAATTTTTTTCTTCTTCTTTTATGGCCTTTGTGAGCTGTGCCCATTTAGCCAACAACATTTCTTAAAATTTAACGCTTAATTAAAAGTACCATACAAAAAGATCAATCAAGGATAGGGCAGGGAAAGTGAAGTTGGTGAAAAAATAAACTGTTGTTAAAATATAAACTAAATAAATAAAATATAATTTGAAAACAATAATTTGACATTATATTTAACCTACAATATTATGACAGACGTCAGTTCAGTGGCGGCTGGTCCTATGAGGCAGGTGAGGCAGTGCCTCACCAGTATATCAATCCACTATTTACGTTATTTCTTTATCCCATCATCGATTTATTAAATACAATTTAACTTTTTGAAATTTGTATTATTTGTATATATGAGAATGCATCTCATTTTCACTTTCTCAAATAATGGTTACAGGAGAGGCACGCCAGCTTCTCATCGGTTCAATGTCTAAGCTTACGGTTTCGTAAAGGGGACTAAACAGAGCAGCAACAAAATTGAACCTTTCGAACGCTGATTCAAATATCCTGCCTGAAGCATGCCTCAGTAGTGTAAAATACGATATATAAGCGTATAGGGTCGAACGGCACCGATCTTTTTAATTAATAAAAATTATTGGATAGGTATAATATGTAATTTAGTATGTTAACAATTATAAAAAGGAGTTATTTCATTTTAAAGCATTGTTTTTAGTTGTTAATGCAGCCCGATCTCGCCCGTCTTCCGATAAGGAACCTTCCCCATTAACTATTTAAAAAATACATTTTAGAATAGAACATGGCAAACATTTTTGCCGGGACCTGATATAAGAAGGTTTGAACTTAAATTTAGGTATTCGATGATTATAAAAATAATATTATTTAATCTTTATTTTGAGCCATGAAAATCGCCATCTTTCGTTCTTTATTCAGTTTTAAACTGTTTATAACTTGAAAACAGTGGCGGTTGGTATATAAGTGCTGCGGAGCTGCAGAACCACCAAAATAATCCAAACAAAATTACTTTGAAAATTAAATAAAAAATATCACTACTTATAAAATCTAAATTCATTTAGATGGTTTTCGTGCATGGCCGCCTTTATTTTAATCTGTCGTCCGTCGCATCTCATGGCGATAGCAAGTCCCACTTATTTGACCGGACCGGTGCTACTCCGAGCTGTGAACTGTTAAAGATATCCCCGATAACACCCGCTCAACCCTCGCCTACACTTTTCAGGCGACGACTGAAAGCAATATTTGAGCTGCATTTGTCGCAGTTCGAACTAGTGTGTAGGAACCTACGTTTATTGTAATTTTAAATAATCGGTGATCGCGACGCGACGACTGTTAAAATAAGTTGTCCTGCACGTAATTCGGTATTTATATTAAGTATATGAGAATAAAAGTGCTGTTCAGGATGGATGTTATTTATAATTTGATTAATGTTAAGAGATTCTTTAAATATTCTTATGACGAAAAACTAGAATTAAAATGCAAAGGACGTCCTTTGCCGGATATTAAAATCGAAAAAGAAGGATCAAGCCGAGGGAAAAATTACAAACGACAATTTAATTGCGATATTTATACGAGAAATAGTTGGATATGTGGCTGCAACAGAAAAAACGCTCTTTTCTGTTTTCCTTGTGTACTCTTTGGAGGTGATAAGTCATGGACGCAAGTCGGTGTAACAGACTTAGTACATTTAAGTGATAAAATAAAAAAGCACGAAACTTCTAAGCATCATTTGCACAATCAAATGGAATATGCTTTATTAGGCTCCGTGAATATTAAAGAACAGTTAGATTCTGCATACTGGATAAATATTCAAAAATTCAATGAAGCTGTAACAAAAAATAGGTATGTTCTCTCAAAAATTATAGACTGCATAAAATTTTGTAGTGTTTTCGAATTGGCGCTTCGGGGACACGACGAGACACAAACATCCGACAATCCTGGAATTTTTCGCGGCCTCATAAATTTTACTGCTGAATTGGATAGAACTTTAGCACAACACTTGGAAGAATCGACGGTTTTTAAGGGCATTTCTAAAGAAATTCAAAATGATATTTTGGACTGCATGTTGGAATTTGCCAGGATAAAATTTTGGAGGAAATTCGGGAATCTCCATATCTAGCTGTCATGGCCGACGAGACTACAGACATTTCAGCAAAATCACAAATGGTTGTAGTATTTAGATATTGTCGAAATGGAGCACAGGTAGAACGATTTTGGACATATTTGGTACCTTCAAAATTAAATGCAGATACTTTAAGCAAAAACATTTTCAGTGTTTTGGATCCTATCCTGGAAAACTCAAATAATAAACTAATTGCTCAGAGACAGCACGCAGGAGTTCAAGCCAGAATCAAAGAAAAATATCCATTTGCTCATTTTGTACACTGTTACGCGCATCAATTAAATTTAATAATGTCTAAGGCTTGTTCCGAAAACTCTCAAGTTAGACTTTTTTTTTGGAAATTTAAATGAAATCCCTACCTTTTTTAAAAATTCGCCACAACGAGTGGCAGTTTTAGATAAAATCGTCCAAAAGAAAATTCCTCATGGCGCTCCAACTCGCTGGAACTTCAATATTCGAACTGTTAATGTTGTGTTTGAACATCGATCTTCTTTTATCGAATGTATGGAAGAAATAGAAGAATCGTTTGATAAGGCAGCTGTCTGTAGTTCAGCGTCTTCCATTCGAAGAATACTAGTGGATCAAAATTTTGTTTTTTGGTTAACATTTTTCCATCGCATAATGCCACAAGTAGACGTTTTGTATAATGCCCTTCAAAAGACTAAAACGGATCCTTTGGAAATCAATAAAAAGGTGACAGATTTCGAAAGATACATGAATTCAGTTAGAAATTCAATAGATGATACCATTGACCAAGGTTCTAGTTTATGCGTTGAACCATTACCAACTAAAAGGTTACGGAAGGATAACAGTCCAGTAGATCATCGGAGAGCATCTATCGAAGTGTGTGATATAATCATAAATTGTGCAAATGATAGATTTGCTTTTAAAAATCACCTACTTGCAACTTCATTGCTTTATCCTGAGCAATTTGATAATTATTGTGCTAATTTCCCAGATGATAATTTAAGCCTGACTTGCGCGTCATATCCAAATTTAGATAGGGAGCGCTTGAAGACTGAATTATCTGTTATTTATTTTAGAAGAGACTGTAGAGACATTAATGGGGCAATACCTTTTTTAAAATTTTTAATTGAAAATAATTTAACACAGCCTTTTCAAGAAACTGTAAAACTGCTTCAAATTCTAATTACAGTGCCCATGAGTACGGCAGAAGCTGAAAGGTGCTTTTCGAGTTTAAAACGGATTAAAACATTCTTGAGAAATTCCATGACTGAAGACCGACTTGTAGCATTAACCATGTTGTCAGTAGAAAAAACACTTATAAAAGAAATACCAAACTTTAATGAAAAAGTTATAGACAAGTTTGCTTTAAAAAAAATCGACGAATCGAGCTTATTTATAAAAAAAAATAATATATTTGGCTCTGTGTGTAGTTAGTTCGTAAGACCCTATAATGCAATTATTGTTGTGGCGATTTTGTTTGTAGTGTTTTTTCGTTTGCATTCCTTAGTTTCGCGTATTTATCGATAAAATTCTACTAAAAACATAAACTATAAAACAATTACTAGTGTGCCATAATGTACCATTGCTATTTTTGATATAATTGGATTTATCTTCAATTTGAAAAGAAGAAAATCGGTAAGTTCTTTATTATTTTTTAATAGATATATAATGAATAAATATATGGTGTAAAATATCAAACTAAAAGCCTCGTTGTAAAATACAACGATTAAAAGATATTGAATTAAAAAAAACCAAAAAATACTGCAGAACTACCAAATTTTTGAGTCACCAGCCGCCACTGCTTGAAAACAATCAATTTAGACAAAAATTACGAAAGTCCTTTTTTGTCTCGAATGATCCAAAAAATCTAAAATAATATCTGCCAAGGCCGAAATTTCTTTTTAATTTAATTTATTTTAAGTCAATTTTAAATAGTTATTAATTACTTATGTCAGAACAAAATGAGATAAGCACCACTTGTATTTTATAAAAATTAACATACCTACTAAATTACATATAATATATGCATATTATCCAATAATTTTTATCCATTAAGCAGATCGGTGCAGTTCGATCTTATATCGGATCCTCTACTATAGCGTTTTTTCACGATAGAGGGAGACTTTTTTCGCGATAATGATTTAAAACTTTGAATGCCAGTTTTTAAATTATTATACATTTGTGCTGTTAAAAATTATATCAGAAATACAACTGCATAGACACGATTGAGTAATATGGTAAAAAGATCTATTGAAAAATCATTTATAAAATCACAGGATAAGAACGCTTTTATAGACGAGGTAATAGATCATTTTTCAGAACAGAAGTCTCGCAAAGTTTCTTTAATTAATAAAAAAAAGAATTTAGAACTGAGTTTTCTATTTATTATTTATATTGTATGAAGTTTTTTACTACAATACTTTCAAAATAGGAAGTGGTTCGAATATATGAATTATACGAAATAAAAGGCAGATATCGAGCAGTGAGTTTTATTTAATCTTCCTCAAGTATCCTTTCGCTCCTAGAGCATCTTCAGGGGCATTTCGTCAAAAAAAAGGAAGGTATCCTCGAATGTCAATAATTGTCCGAAGTTGTGGCAACTTAAATTAACATATATCTAACAAATACTTAACTTACACAACACTGTAACGTACAAACAGATAAATTTATCTGTTTGTACCTCCATCTTCGAAATGTATAAGTACCAAAATTACCTGCCCTAAAATTTATCTGCTCGTCCTTCGTGTAGTGTACGTTAAATATTTAAATATTTGTTAGATATATGTTAATTTAAATTGCCACCACTTCAGACAATTAATGACATTCGAGGATACCTTCCTTTTTTGACGAAATGCCCCTGTAGATGCTCTAGGAGCGAAAGTATACTTAGACAAGATTGAATAAAACTCAGTGCTCGATATCTACCTTTTATTTCGTAAAAAATAACTTTATTTTATTTATTTTCATTTTATTATTATAATTTCATAATAATTAATTTTCTTTCAAGCTTCTAATATAAAAAAAAACAAAATTTAACCCTTAGTTTATTAAACATAAAAATCAATCTTATAATATATCAGTAATTTGTTTCTTGATTGTTTGTACATATTGCCCTATGTTCAATAGGATTTACAATATAAGATTGTAGGTATATTGTTTGCGTACAATAATTTCATTTTGGCAACTGATTAAACAAAATCAGTTGTTGTTCGTTGTTATCATGTAGTTTCTAATGTAAATTTTGCTTAATATGGCTGTACAACGCTGATGAGACCCAGGAAGGACGAAACATCTGATGCATACTGTTTTGATATGTGGTATTAGTAATTATTATTAGCTAAAAAGCTGCTACCTAGAGTATGAACCTATCACAGACTTGACCAGAAAATAATTTGTCTCTCTCTAAATACAGCCTGCCACGTAAAATGGTATCCGAGCTTTCGTTGCTATTTTTGCCAATAAAATATTTATTTAATATAATTTGCAAGGGTTAAAATAAATACGGCAATGTTCTGTAGACGGCCTCACGTTATGACGTCACAAAATTGACCTTTCGCTCATTAAAGAGAAGCTAACCACAATAATAATATTCCTCAAGTGTAGTGTGCCTCACCATTTTGTATTATCACGAGCCGCCCCTGCATCAGTTACCATTTACCATCTGACCAAATATAATAATGACGTCATATTTAACCTTTAACTACCCGCTCATTAAGTTCTGACATAACTGCACGCGTGGCGTACTTTATACGCCACAAGAAAATACACAATAGCAGCGGATTTGTTTATTTTTTTAAATACACTTAGTTGTTTGTTATAATCCTTATTCGGCATCAGTGAATACTTGGAGTTCCTTCTCAGTAAGCCAATTGGGATTTATAACTGGAATAATGGAATAACTGGATTCCATGATAAATAAAATTGCTAATAAAAATTTTTTTGAAATATGATATTTTACGGGAGAAAAAGTATTGTTTATAAAGAAAAATATATTTTGTGCCATAATAACTAAAAAACAATTGTAATATGTACTTATATTACTACTTATATTAATATAATCGTGGCGCATATTGTCCATCACCGGAAAAAACAAATAATAAACTGTAAATTACGATCTTCCCAGAACGCCGATTATAACGAAACTAAAACCAAATTGTAAAGCACATTCCAGTGATAGGTTAGAGACATAAACAAGGTCAATAATTAAATTTTTAAATATATTTGTAGTAGAATTCTTATATCTGGCGTACAAAATACGCCAGCACGTGTAGTTAAAGGATAATCGTCACTATATATTTTTTCAAATGTAGAATATGGCAACAAGGGGAAAATTACGTGCATTCCTTATTGTTTGACTTCTATAGTCCGTCCCACCTTGACTTTACAGTATAAGGGAACATAGGCAATGCAGTTCTTATGAGAGTTTTTAGCGCGGTGATGCCGATTTTATCAAAAAGAATTTGTAATCGAGCATTAGACAGATTAAATTAAAACTGTTTTAAAAAGGCAATCTACAATTTTAGGATTCATATGCGTAATAAATACAGGGTGTCCCGGAAAATAGTGCGTTCCTTAAGGGTATAGGTAGAAGGCACCATGTAGAACAAAAAACTCTTATAACATTTTTTTCTAAATGCAACCGTTTGACCAAAAAATTAAAATGTATTTTGGTATCCAAATTTAAATCTGACAACTATGTGCGGTACGCAAATTTAAGCATAGACAGTCCTATGTAAATAGATAGAAGATGATAGTAAACAGATACTTTTAAAGAATCCTGTTTAGTGTCAATGCCGAAAATGTTTTCGAATAGTGAGTGTATTACCTATTATGTTATTACCTATGAATGGTGTTTGTGAAAGGTTACTTGAAACATCTATTCGGTATATTAATTATTTTCAAGTAAGTACAACTTAGTTATTTCAGTTCACAAGTAAACAAATTACTGAGACATTATCTGGTGTATTTAAGTTCCACTGTAAACTATTAAAAATATGTAATTCAGTTAAAGCCCTCAGCAATACTCAGCATTCAACCCATTTAAACCTTACTAAATACATAATACTAGTTTAGTTAAAAGATGTGTTTTTATGTTAAAAGATGTGTAATTCGTTTAAAATTATGCAATAGGTATTTCAATACATTTCAAAAGAAAATAATTTTAGTAAACAAATAGTAAATACATAAGTAGTATTACCTACTATTAGGTTGGATTATTTTAAATACTGTTATTCACAATCACAAACGAGTTCTTATTATGTTATTGTGCCGTAGTGCGTACGATGTTGCCAGTTTATTAAAATTTCCAAACATTAAAATACAGGTATATGGAAAACAATGTTAACTTTTTTTTGGAAACGCTTAACTTTAGAAAAAAATGGTATAGGACTTTTTTGTTCCAAATTGTGTATTCTCTCCATACCTTAAAGGAACGCACTATTTTCCGGGACACCCTGTATAGTATATCAAATAAACTTAAGTGCATACGAATCCTAAAATTGTAGATTGTCTTTCTAAAACAGTTTTAATATCTCTCTAATGTTCGATTACAAATTCTTTTTGATAAAATGGGCATCACAGGCAGCGCTAAAAACTCTCATAAGGACTGCATTGACTATGTTCCCTATACTGTAAAGTCAAGGTGGGTCGGACTATAGAATAACATGATAAAAAGGAAGGAAGAAAAAAATATGTTTTACAGTTTGTGTTATCTAATGCGTAAGTATCTACAAGTATATTTCACGAGTTTGCGCCTATTTTGGATTAGGGATGAAAACTTTAACTTAAACCGTTCACCAAAATGAACGCTCGCTATGAGGCTCTGACTGGAATAACGTTTCCTATAATAAAGCGAGATCGACGAAAAGTCTCCAGTTGTAACCTCATGCAAAACGTCAGTTCTGCTGCTGGTGGCAGCATAGTGCTATGGAGCGGTGTTGCTTGAGAAGGACATACCGAACTTGTAGAGGTACGAATGACAGTTGACATGTATAATGTACATTGAAAACATTTAAGAAGATCATATTTTGTCATTTTCCAGCCATATTGGATATGACAGATTCGTGTTAATGCACGATAACGCACGTCCTCATGTCGCCATTAGAATAGTGAATACTTGCCTTGATGAGATTCAATTTAAAAGATTATATTGATCACCATATAGCGCATATCAGATTTAGTCTGATCGAACATTTATATGAATACTTTAGTTAGAACATCTATCTGTATCTGTAGAGTAGGGAGTGTGAGTCAAGTCCCACAGCACTTAGGCCACAATTGACCCATTGTACATCCTCCCAGGGGGTTGTCGTCCTTAGTTCATTATCCATCCTGCCATATCCAGGAAGGCGGACAAATAACCTGGTGACATCTCCCCTATATCGGCAGGTGTAGGCCAAGGCTCGCCGAATTCATACTCTCGTATTGACGATAACTCCGGACATTCACATAGAACATACTCGACAGTTTCGTCATCTCGTTCACACCTCCTGCATAGAGTTGTGTCTACTGGCCCCAGTGTGTGGAGGTGTTTTCTTAGTTGACAATGGTCAGTTAAAAAACCAACTGTCAAGCGTAGGTTTTTCCTGGTCATTCTCAAGTACTCTTCTGATGCTGACTTCCCAAGGTTCCTTAGTGTTACCTTGGCAAGTCTACATCCTGGCCTTCTTCCCATCTTTTCACGGTTTGCGTGTAGGAGTGACATTTGACAATTTCCTCGATTGTTGCAGTTGACCAGCCAAAAAGATAAGCAGGTCCTAAGAGTGTTAGGCCTGCCGCCTTCCTAGCTAGCTGGTCAGCAATGCGGTTGCCTTTATTTCCGTTGTGTCCTTTAACCCACCTCAGGATTATGTTGTTACCATCCGAAGCTTGGGCTAGTGATTCATGACACTCCATTACTAGCCCTGATATGACACGTGGTCTGTTCAGGGTTAGTAGCGCTTGTCTGCTGTCTGTGCAGGTTATTATAGTTTTGCCGGCTATACCTTTCCGGATTATCTCTTTTGCGGCTATGGAGATACCAGCCAGTTCAGTCTGAACTACGCTGGCAGTTTTGCCCATACCCCATTTTATACTAAGGTTCAGTGACCTGGTGAATATTCCGCATCCTGAGCCTTCTTCCGTTTTGGAGCCATCGGTGTAGATGCAATATACATTTGCCACGTTTGACTCCCTATGTTGTTTTGTTTCGATTTTGTAGGGTTTGTCGAAGACAAACGTAGGTTTAATTGAGTCGCATCCATGGCCCGCATGTAGCTGGGGCAGTTCCTCCAGCTCACCCCGCCAGAAACGACATCTCAATTGTCCCATTCCTACATCAAGGTTTGCATCCGCTGAGCATAATCTCATCATCGTCATCAGCGCCACCTCTTTGACATATATGTCTAAAGGGGTAATGCCAATGAGCAACGCCATTGCAGCAGTTGGTGTTGTTTTCATGGCACCTGTTATATTCAGGCAAGCCATCCGTTGAATATGGTTTAGTTTGTTGATCGCGGTTGCCTGTAGCACTTTTGGTACCCAAGCAATGGCTCCGTAAGTTAGCATTGGCCCAATGACAGTAGTGTAGATCCAGGCGACCACCCTGGGCGAAAGGCCCCAAGTGCGTCCGACCGTTCGCCGACACTGTCCATAGGCAATATTTGCTCTTTTAGCTCTACTATCTAAGTGAGAGTTCCATGTTAACTTCAACTTAACTTCTTCAGAGAAGTTGAGACTGCAGTTTAAAATCCTAGGGGGTATTAAGTCCATGATCCTTCTTTTTCTGGTGAAGAGGATCATATCTGTCTTTGTGTATCTGTCTCTGTGAAGAGAGAACATCTGATTTGGAAAAGTAATCCTATTTCTATGACACTGGGGGGCGGGGTTCTACGAATTGCCTCACAAAAGATTTCACTTCACATGATAATAGGGCTTTTCATCGATTGTCATTTGTTTCGAGCTTCTGCCATATGTTGTATAATCTGTATATATGAATATTATACACAGATTATACGACACATGACAGAAGCTTGAAACAAATGACTGTGAATGAAAAGCCCTATTTTAAAATATTCGATATTTTTGTCCATGATTGTAGTTTATTATTAGTTTATTTATAAATATTATATTTTTTAGTTGGAGTTGTGGAAACGGCGACAACAATACGGTAGAAAAGTTAGTGAAACGAATAGAATTAAGATGAACGAAAAGAAAATTTTACAAAACCTTAAAAGAGAACTAAAAAATTCAAAAATTTGTGTTTAAATAGAACATACTCAATACCTTCTTCATAAGCCTCTTGAATCAATATGACATTTGAGATTTGGGTAATAAAATGTAGCTTCTTAATTAAAATCTTATTTGTAAAAGATGTTTTTAAATAAATTATACAATTATTATGATATATCTTTCTCTCTTTCTAGTTCTATCCCCCCTTATGGAGTATTGAGCACTTATGCGTTTTCTTGGCTAAAACTGTAAGATTGCAGACTCATCGACTCAGCTCATCTTCTTTCTTGTTTAGTCTCTGGATAAACTGTATACTAGTTCCTTCCATTATCTTCTATTTCTTGTTCTGTTTTGACTTCGCCCCATCAACCTAATTTTTTCGTTATTTCTCGTAGTAATTATTTTCCAGCTGTTGTCTGGTCTTTTTCTCTTTCTTTACCCCTCTGGTTGGTATCCAAGTGCTTGTCTCGCTACGCTGCTTTGATCTTTCCTCAAAGTATGGCCAATCTATTTTCACTTTTTTTCCTTGACTGTAGTAGATAATACAATTTTGAATAGAGTAACAGAGACAGATGCTGGTTTGCAACGATCGTTAGAGCTGACCCAGTAGGATCGATCATAGCTCTACCAACGTCTGTGAATAGCACATATATATTATGTATGCTGACTTACAACGACCTTTAGAGCTGCATACAATTATGATACTATTCAAGTAATTACCAAATTCAAAACGTTTTAGTTTTAAGAGGTTTAGTGAATGCTGGTATTACCATACATATTTGTAAACCTTCTCAATTTTTAATGCTTATACTAACCTAATAGTAGGGGAGGAAAGTATGCTAAATTTGCAATTACTCGAGTTTTATGGGGTCCTATTGGGTTGTGAAGATTAGGTCCTAAAACCAAAAAAAAAGTTAAGTTAAGGTTTCGATAAAGTGGGGGACTTTCCTTTTTTTAAATTATTTTTTGTATTTCTAACAAAAGTTAGTATTAAAATGTGTTGAAAAGAAGATTAAAAAGCAATCTTAATATTTTTTTTACAATCTGTCAAAATAATTTATTTTGGTATAAATTGTACGGCCATAACACACTGACTTACATGATTGTCGCCCGATAACCGTAGTTTTGCAAAATGTTAAGGGTGGTTATATTTTTTGTGGATGACCGCTTCGGAACACCTTATGTGCCTTGCCTTACTTTTTTTTAATTCTTGGTATTGTTTTAATAAAACTTTTGGAAAATAGGTAATATAAAAATCAGTTTAATATTTAAATAAAATACAAATAAACTGTTTAAAATATATTTATTTTGTTGAAATCATATAATAGAAATACAGTGGTACCTCGATATACGAGCGCCCTAATATACGAGTGTTTTGAGGTACGAGCCGCCGAGCTAGTGATGTTTTGCTTTGAGATGAGAGCAACATTTGAGATACGAGCAACCGCTTTTTATTAAAATTTATGCCTCTTTTTGACTACCTACTTCTAACTTGAAGTAGGTGATAAAGGGTATAATGCCAGCTAAGGGCGTTACAATAATTTCCAAGCTCCGGACCTCTCTCCATGAAAAGATGGAGAAACTAATGATATTGTGGGTGACAGAGAAGCAGCTTCAAGGAGGAACCTTAACACAAAGCATCATATGTGAGAAGCCACGAGCGATTTATGAAAGGGAGGAAGAAACAATCCTCTTTGGACAGTTTTTTTAAACGAGCTGCAGATGAAAATGAGCAAAGTGTGACGAAAAAAGCGAAGACCACTGACGAAAATTAAGCGCTTCCGTAAGCACCTCACTTTTTCTTATGTTTTTACAGTTTGTTTTTAATGTTTCTTCTTGTAAAAATATTTTTCTCATTTAAAAACGCTTAACAAAAACAACTAAAGTGATTTTTTTGGGACTGTAGCGGATTAATGACATTTTAGTTAAATTCAATGGGGAAAGTTGCTTTGACATACGAGCAATTTGACATACGAGCAAGGTTACGGAAAGAATTGCCCTCGTACGTCGAGGTACCACTGTATAACTTCTTACGTGCGTACAAAGTACACACACATTCTTCTTTTTTTGTACTTTTTCTCAGTTCCGTTTCAAGTTTGAAATCTGTCGTTTGTCAGATTCTATCATGCACCAAACTTTGGTGATCAAAGGCATCAAAACCCTAAAAAAATTGTCGGTTTTATAAAAATTAATTTTAAAGTAAATCATGACTAGGTATCTTTATAATTATAAAGTAGCAATTTAGGAACTCTTTTCAGCTAACTTAATTATTTTTCATATGACTAAAAATTGGTTTGCACTCTGTGAACTAACGGGAAGGAAGCTACAGTTGGGTCAATTATTGCCCTAGAGAATCTCCTTGTAATGGTGTCAGCGAGGTTTTAAGAACGCCTATACAGGGTGTTTGGTAAAGAATGGGCCATAGCTTAACCTTAGATTCCTGAGCTTAAAATAGGTCGATTTAAGCTAACTTACCTTAATACGAAATTTGATAATAACCGAAATAAAGGGTGTCAAAGTTAAACTTTTATTTTATTTATTCTTGAATATTTCCTGACAGGGATGGGATAACGACACGAAATTTGGTAAACGGGGGTTTTTGGGATGAGAAATCTAAATTCGCCACCAAAATTGATCTATTACCCAGAGGGCGCTGCGTACATCTTTCAGCGCCCATTTAATACGTTCAATTTTTTTTATCCCCCCACTCTACATATTTTTTTAATCAAAATTTTTATTCTCTTAATATTTTCACTTAAAAAAGGTATACTACATTCACCTCGCTCAACTCAACGGTTTTCGAGATAAACGCATTTTAAATCTGCGATACAACATAATTTATCTACTATATCTCATATTACGTGTAAGTTTTTAGTTTGTGAAAACTGTCATTATAGATAGCGCGTGAAGGATTTAAAGTGTGCGTGAAGTACAATGTATTTTAAATAGAATTTACTTTTTCGCACTGTTTTTTGGCACACTTTCATATAATCAAATAAATATCCTTAACTTTCGCGTTCTCATGGTCATGAGATGTGAGCAATAAATTACAACAAAAGTTTTGACAGTTTTGTGGTTTGAAAGAAGTTACAATTTTTAAATGTCAAAGTTTTAAAAATTGTAGAATAGATATGAATTCCAGTGACGAAGAATTACAGTTTTTTTTATTTGTTTATCGTAGATAAAATACTGTATGAAACTGTGAGTGAAGTACTTTTTGCGAACTTACGCGATGTATCGATGTATAGCACTCACTCTCCTGTCGCTCGTGCTCTAACCTTCGCGTGTTCGCAAAAAGCATACTTCACGAACTGTTTCATAAATAATTATTTTTTCATATAGTTAGACCCAAAAAATAAACTTAAAACCATAATATTTGTGCCAGTTCTCATATTTATGTCATTGCATTGCAATTTCCATTTGAAGAAATTTACGATACATTTTTATAAATTTTTATGATTTTAAGTTATGTTTAGGGTGTAACTACAATGATATTATGCAAAAAATTATGTTGCCGTGCAGGTATGAAGTACGTTTATCTCGAAAACGGTTGAGTTTAGCGAGATGAATGTAGTATACCTTTTTTAAGTAGAAATATTAAGAGAATGAAATTTTTGATTCATAAAGTATGGAGAGTGTTGAATAAAAAAGAATTGAACCTATTAAATGAGCGCTGAAAGGCGTATGTGGCGCCCTCTGGGTAATACATCATTTTTGGTGGCGAATTTAGATTTCTCGTCCTAAAAAACTCTGCTTACCAAATTTCGTGTTATTATTTCCCGCCTGTTAGAAAATATTAAAGAATAAATAAAATAAAAGTTTAACTTTGACCGAGTATTTCGGTTATTATCAGCTTTCGTACTAAGGTAAGTTAGCTTAAATCCACCTATTTTAACCTCAGGAATTTAAGGTTAAGCTATGGCCCATTCTTTACCAAACACCCTGTATAATGAGGATATAAATATGTTAATATATTTATTCACACCCATGCATCTTTTTCAAAGCGTTCTTGGCATGAACAAGGTTAAAGGTCAAGGAATACGATGCATACATCATGAGAACTTTCGTTGTTTTTATTATTCATTATAATATACCTAGGTATATTAAAATTTTATATAGGTACCTACTTACCTAGTACAAAAATGTACATCATTAGATTATAAACTGTTTTTAATTAATAGGGATAATAGAACAAGTTGCTGATATAACCAAGAAAATAAAAACAATAACGAATTAAATTCATAGAAATCATCGAATAAAAGTAGCAGATATAATTTCTCAGAGATCAAGGAACGATATAATTTCTCATAGGCGTAACCAGGATGATCCTAAGGGGGGGGGTTACAACTAGCGTTACCAGGTGTCCTGATTTGCGCGGGACGTCCCGATTTTCAGGTGTCTGGGGACGCGTACCGATTTGTACCTGATCGGGACACTAAATGTCCCGATTTTCACCCACGAAAACCAATTTCAGGAGGACTTATACAGTGAATTTTATAACTATGTTATAGAAACAAGGCAATCCTAAAAGCGGCAAAATCGAATGACAAATATAATTTTAATAAAAAATAAAAAATAATTTACTTAATTTACGATTTTTTTTGTAATTTCGTCTGATTATTATTATTATGTAGGATTAAATACAGATTATAGAAACACCTTGTAGCCTAGTAAATGAACGGGAAATAGGGCGATACCGTGTAATTTTCAGGATCAACTCCGAATTGCATGAAAATTTGGACGGTTTGTGCCGTTGGTTGCTTTTATTCGGGGGGTGACAGTCACTCCTAGTTGGGGGTAACAATCTAATTCTAAGCATTTTAGGGATATAGAATTTTAACTTAGTTAATACTTTTCGAGTTATTTACGATTGAAAATGTTTATTTTTCGACAAAAAAATCACGTTTTCAGGCGATTTTCACAAATAACTCAAAAAGTAATAGTCCTGTCGCCAGGGGGGGGGTACAACGGCCTCCTTAATTCAGATGGACTTACCCAAGTTTTTTTATGTATTTTTACCCGTAGAACACGCATTTTTTGGTTAACAGTTGATCCGGATGTCGATAAATTTGTTATAAACAAAGAACTTGAGGAAGTACATAACAGCGATTTTTTGCAAAACAAAACATTTTTTTGTATTGTTTGGGTGATATCAGCAAAAAATGGCCTTACAAGTTTTTTCGTAGGATGCATAGTTTTCGAGATAAACGCGGTTGAACTTTAAAAAAAATGGAAAAGTGCAATTTTTGAACCCGAATAACTTTTGATTAAAAAATAAAATAGCAATTCTGCTTACTGCATTTGAAAGTTCAAGTCAAATTCTATCGGTTTTGATTATTTGCATTGCTAAAAATTAAGTTTTTATTTGTTAAACCAAGCCATAAACATATAGTGTTTCCCGTGCCCAATGCATGCGTTTTAATGCACGGAATCTACGTAGAAATTCACTGAATGCGCGCCTACTCGTTCGATTTCAAATGGGAAATAAATTGAAAACATCACTCAATCACTATGTGTTTATAGCTTTGTTTGACAATAAAAAAATTAATTTTTAGCAATGAAAGTAATCAAAACCGATATTTAACTTGAACTTTCAAATGCGGTAAGCAGAATTGCTATTTTATTTTTCAATCAAAAGTTATTCGGGTTCAAAAATTGCAATTTTTAGATTTTTTGAAAGTTCAACCACGTTTATGTCGAAAACTATGCATCCTAAGAAAAAACTTGTAAAAACATTTTTTGCTTAGAATAACCAAAAAAATACAAAACAATGTTTTGTTTAGCGACAAATCGCTGTTATGTGATTCCTCAAGTTCTTTGTTGTTAACAACCTTATCGACATCCGGATCGACTGTTACCCAAAAAATTCGTGTTCTACGGGTCAAAATAAATAAAAAACTTGGGTAAATCCATCTGAATTAAGGAGGCCGTTGTACCCCCACTGGCGACAGGACTATAAGTATTTGATCGAAAAAAATATTCTTAGCAAAAATGTAGCATAATATAAACAATGAAAAAAATTGTGAACTCGTAAAGTCTATAGACCCAGCAAAAGCAAAGTTTTAGCTCATGAAAAATACGCTCTTATTCGTCAAATTCCAAATCAAATATTTCAACTTGAAATAACCAAGAAATGAAGAACTTTTTTAATATAGCTTTATTTTTATGTTTTAAAAAGTTTCTAGCATCGAAACTAAGCGAGTTATGCTCAAAATCAAGTTGACTTCTTTTTTTTTTGTAAAAAAATCATGAAAATCTTCCCCTATTTAGCACCCCAAATGAAATTAATCGTTACCGCTTTACAAACAATTTACTTTACTTATGTATTTTTTACATGATTGAAAGGGCCTGGACGAGTCACTAATCACGAGAGTATGCAAAATATGAACAGCCATATTTTAACCAATTTTTGTCTTACAGAAAAACAAAATGAATCTATCATATTTATAAAAGCAAAACCTACCTACTTTTTACTCCTTGAGATGTTTAGTATCCCTAATACTTTTTAAGTTATTTTGAAAAAAGGGCATTTTCCAATATTTTTTACTCTAAAACCAATTTCTTTCAAAACTAAGCACTCCCAACCGGTAAACTTTACAGATCGTATAAACAATACATATATAAAGTAAATGGTAAAGCGGTAACGATTAATTTTATTTACGGTGCTAAATAGGGGAAGATTTTCACGTTTTTTTTTTTACCAAAAAAGGAGCCAACTTTATTTTTTGCGTAACGCGCTTAGTTTTAATGGTAGAGACTTTTATATAAAACAAAATTAAAGCTTTTTTAAAAACTTTAAAAAATTTTAACAGGTTTTGCCCGAAAATTTCTTAATTTTTTGGTTATTTCAAGTTGAAAAATTCGATTTGGAATTTGACGAATAAGAACGAATAAGAAGAATAGGTTTGCTTTTTCTGGTTTTCTGGCAAAACTTTGCTTTTACTCGTTTTATAGACTTTCTGAACATACAATTTTTTTTGCTTTTATAAAAGCTACATTTTTGCTAAGAATATTTTTTTCGATAAAATTACTCGAAAAGTATTAACTTAGTTTAAAAATTATATAGAACAAAGGTTTTTTAGAGTTAGTCAGTTGGTATATTTTGGGACTTCCTTAAACGCGCGTTTTTTACCCCCGAGAAGGGGTAACTGTAACTGTCACCCCCAAGTAAAAACAACCAACGGTTCAAGTTCAACTTTGAAGTAGACAGTAAGTAGAACCTAAAACCAGACTTTCATGCAATTCGGAGTTGACTGAAAATTACACTTCAAAACGGTCATTTACTGAGCTATCGTTGTTTATTTGTCCCGATCTACAACACTAAATCCCGATTTGTTTTTGCTTATCTACCGATTAAAAACAAATCGCACCTGGCAACACTAGTTACAACTACCTGAAAGGGGGGGGGGTTACAACTACTGGAAGGTCTCTGAGGGCTATGGTGTTAAGTGTATAGAGCTCAAAGTACATCCCAATGGGGGGGTTATAACCCCCAAAACCCCCCTGGTTACGCCTATGTAATTTCTTAATGAAAAACATCAAGGAAGCAACATTAAACGTCTTGGTAGATTTTGAAACATACCAAAATAGTCGGTACCAACTAAATTTAACAACAAAAAGAATAACGAAAAACCATGTAGCCCGATCAAAAAACACACAATTTTCCGAAAACCCCCAAAAAAATAAAGGAAGGATTATACAGGCTGTCCCGAAAAGATTGGTCATAAATTATACCACAGATTCTGGGGTCAAAAATAGGTTGATTGAACCTCACGTACCTATATACAATAGTGCACACAAAAAAAGTTAGGTACAACCCTTTGAAGTTACAAAATGAAAATCGATTTTTTTTTCATATATCGAAAACTCAGAGATTTTTTATTGAAAATGGAAAGGTGGCATTCTTATGGCAGCAACATCTTAAAAAAAATTAAAATGAAATTTGTGCACCCCATAAAAATGTTATGGGGGTTTTGTTCCCTTAAACCCCCCTAACTTTTGTGTACGTTCCAAATAAATTATTATTGTGGCACCATTAGTTAAACATAATGTTTTTAAAACTTTTTGCCTCTTAGTACTATTTCGATAAGCCAGTGTTTATCGAGATATTTTGAATATTTTTCGAATCCACCACATATTGGTATTTAAGTACGATTATAGACACCTGTTCATAACCGGAAAATTTACTTATAATTTATATTTTTAGGTGTATTTTGAAAAAGAAGCCACATCTCGATAAAAGGTGACTTATTAAAAAAATACTAAGAGGCAAAAAAGTTTTAAAAACACTGTGATTAACTAATGGTACCACAATAATAGTTGAATTGGAACGTACACATACATTTGGGGGGTTTAAAGGAACAACACTCCCATACAATTTGGATGTAAATATATTAAAAAGGAAGCCGCATTTCGATAAAATCTGGCTTATCGAAAAAATACTAGGAGGCAAAAAAAAACGTTGTGTTCAACTAATGTTACCACAATAATGAAATAATTGGAACGTACACAAAAGTTCGGGGGGGGAGGGTTTAAAGGAACAAATCCCCGATAAAATTTTTGTGGGATGGACAAATTTCACTATAATTTTGTTTTAAGATGTTCCTGCCATAAGAATGATACATGTTTATTTTCAATAAAAAATCTCTAATAGTTTTCGATATATTGAAAAAAATCGATTTTCATTTTGTAACTTAAAAGGGCTGTAACTTTTTTTATGATCACATTTGTACTAAAGTAAGTTAGGTTCAATCGAACTATTTTTGACCCCAGAATGTGTGGTATAATTTATGACCAATCTTTTCGGGACACCCTGTATAAGAAAAAGTTTACAATTCTACATCCCCTCCATTTTCCAAAAATTGGGAAATACGGGGTGAAAAAATATACATTTAAAATAAGTCCGGAATTGGATAAAATGACTTATTCTAACTTTTGTTCAATAGTTTTTTCACTAAGTCAATACTTTTCGAGTTATTTACGAGTGGGTATGTTCATGTTTAACAAAAAGTATGTTTTGGACGGTTTTTCGCAAATTACTCAAAAAGTAAGTATTTTATCAAAAAAAATATTCCCAGCAAAATATAGCTTATAAGAAAGTGAAAAAAATGGTGTACGCATGAAGTCTGTAGACCCAGTAGAAGCAGAGTTGTAGCTAATGAAAAGTAGGTTCTTATTCGCCAAATTCCAAATCGAATATCTCAATCTGAAATAACCAAAAAAACGGAGCACTTTTCAGGGAAAACTCATTATAACTTTTTTAAAGTGTTTAAAAAAATAGTTTCATTCTGTTTTTCAAAAAAACTTTTAACATTAAAAGTGAGTTACGCTTAAAATAATGTTGGTCCCTTTTATTTTTCGTAAAAAAATCGCGAAAATCGCCCCCTAATTAGCATCCCAAATAAAATTAATCGTTACCGCTTCACAAATGACTTTACTTAGATATGTAATTTTTATATGATGTATAAGTTTCATTGGTTTTAAAACAAACACTTTTTTAATTTTGAAAAAAGTTCTTTGTTTTTTTCAAAATAACTTAAAAATTATTAGTAATACCAAAAATCTCAAAAAGTAATAAAATGTACGTTTTGATTTTATGAATATTTTGGATTTTTTTGTTTGCTTTTTAGACAAAAATTGGTAATGCTATGGCTGTTCAAAATTGGCATAAACTCGTGATTAGTTACTCGTTCAAGCCATTTTAACTACAGCCTTTCAAAAATAAGCACTAAACCGATGAAACTTACAGATCATATAAAAATAATGCATAAGAAAAGTAACTTGTGAAGCGGTAACAATTAAATTTATTTGGGTGCTAATTAGGTGGAGATTTCGCGACTATGTTTACCAAAAAATAAAAGGGGTCAACAATATTTTGAGCGTAACTCACTTACTTTTAATGTTAGGAGTTTTTTTTTTTTAACAACAATAAACCTTTTTTAAACACTTTAAAAAAGTTGTAACGAGTTTTCCCCGAAAAGTGCTCAGTTTTTTTGTTACTTCACGTTCATATTCACTTCACGAAATATTCGATTTGGAATTTGACAAAGAAGAACCTACTTTTCATTAGCTATAACTTTGCTTCTACTTAGTCTATAGACTTTAAGCATACACCATTTTTTTACTTTTTTATAAGCTACATTTTTACTCAGAATATTTTTTTCGATAAGATGCTTACTTTTTGAGTTATTTGCCAAAAACCGTCCAAAATCATGTTTTTTTGGTAAAAATGAATATATTCACTCGCAAATAACTTGAAAAGTATTGGCTTAGGGAAAAAACTCTATAGAACAAAATTTGCTTAGAATTAGTCATTTTATCCAATTCTGGACTTATTTTGAATGTATATTTTTCGCCCCCGAGAAGGGGGTGAAAAATATACATTGGACAATCCCCTCCATTTTACAAAAATGGAGGGGATGTAGAATTCAGGGGCGTAAAAGAGGGCCCCGCAGTGTGAAGCTTGTGGGGGGCCCCAATCGCTTAAGGGCCCCATCTTGTCATATGATATGTAAAAATCTGTTATTCTTATATTATTTTTACGTTGTCTGTTGAAATTTAAAAACGTAAAAATTTCTAACTAGACGTATTTGCCAAGTGAATCATCTCATAATATCAAGAAACTTAATTCCTTCCGGCCTACCGAAATTTTATGGCAGCGACAATAAACTATATACATAATGCTTTGTAAAAGAAAGATATTAGAATTGCAATTTGACGAATTTAAGAACAATATTTTTAAGTCTGAAAATGGGTTTTCTTTCTCTCTCTTCTTTGCCTACTTTTATTATTTCGATACAATATTATCGCCAGTAATTTCATATTGGTTGTTTGCATTTAATGTTATTTATGTTTGTGTTGTTTTACGGTTATAGTTGCATCAGTTTGGTACGCATTTATTTAACAATTATTAACGGTATTAACAATTATAAACGGTAAGATAAGGAAATTATAACACTTACGCTTTAGGAGAGTCAATGTAGAAAAGCTTGCATTATTTCGGTTTCGGAAAAAATCAAACAAGCTTATATTTTTCTAAAACATTTTCTGTTACTTTATATATCTTATCTTAAAGTGAAAAGTTCTACTCACAGATGCCTCTAATTGTTTATTAATTCTTTAAACAATAAAACTATTTTATATTAAATAATTTTAAAAGATATCAGCGAATGCATCATTTTACTTTGTTCAAAAATGTTTATATTTGCTTTTTGACTATGCTGAATTCGAACATGTCATTAAATCAGGGCCATAAGTAAGATGTTGGGGGCCCCGGGGCAAACGTGATCTGGGGGCCTCCCTACTGGGAGGTCTGGGGTTAATCACCCAGCAGAAGGAGTCCGGGAAAATTGATATTTAACCACTTGAAAACGCAATTTAATGTACTCCATGACTGAAGTTTCCTGTACCTACCTACATATTGCTATTTTAGTTGACCAACACAAAAAAAATTTGAAATTACATTATTTTAAGCTAAATACTTACCATCAATATAACATCTTTTCTGTTTTCGTAAAAAATATACTACATATAATGTTACTTACATTCTTCGGCTATAATGTAGGTTTTTAATCGCGTTATATTGCCTATAGGCAGTATAACGCGATTACAATCGCGGGGCCCCCTTCGCCGGGGGCCCCGAGGCACTGCCCCGGTTGCCCCAATGGTAGTTACGGCCCTGTCAGACATTACAATTTGAAAATTCAAAATAAATTTTTTTGAGCACTTATACAGTATGCCTGCGTGGCTTCGAACCGTATGGGAAACATTTTTATTATCAATTTTACGAAAAAAGTTATACTTCATGAAATGCTCTGAATTGTCTTAAATCTGAGATACAAAATAAGCCAGATAAACCATCAGATATCAAAGCTTATCAATTTTATATGAGGTAAGTCAAAAAATAGGAATTTAACTCAAGGATAAAGTACTTTTATATTTAACAATATACGATTTTAATTTTAATATGTAATTACATCCTTGTAAATAATAAATTAATTTTTCCAAATATTTCTCAAATTACCGATAACCAACATAATTTTATTACAATAATTATAATAACTATTTTATTATTAATTTTTTAATTTTACGAAAAAATTCTTTATAAAATTCTTATCAGATTCTTTATAAAAAGCTCAGCATTATCTCAAAACGAAGATTCAATCGTAATATATCACATTTTACCAACTTTATACGAGGTATGTCGAAAAATATGAATTTCTCTCTAAGAGTTAAGTACCTTTATAGTTCACAATATTTCAACTGGAATGATATAATTGCATATTTAAACATAGTTTTTAATTGCGAACCACTTTTTATAATAAAATTTTTCAATATTGTAAAATATAAGAGTGGTTAGGTACGATTGTGCGAAATTAATATTTTTTGATATACCTCGTATAAAATCAATAAAACTTAATATCTGTTTATTGCAACTTAGGTTTTATACCATGCAGAGCATTTTATGAAGAATAACTTTTTTTCGGAATATAGATATGTAATAAATAAGTTTCCCATAGGTTCCAAGCTACGCAAACACACTTTTTTGGAATGGGTCTGTATACCGATAAAGATGAGAAATGTAAGTTGTTATGAACAGTGAATGATAACGCTAACACAAAAAAGTTTTTGTTAAATAAGTCGTATTTAGTAATTGTTTAAGGCGGGAGCAGTCGCGCTCACTTCTGTCACGTAAGCAGTCGCGCGTAGAACAAAATCTAACAATACGAATTTAAAACAAATTTCAATTTTATAATATTTTTGTTTACTTGTTATGTTAAAAATATCTATTTCTAACAATTTTAACCTTTAACTACCCGCGCATCAAGTTATAACATAACAACACGCGTGGAGTACTTTGTACGCCACAAGAAAATACACTTAAAAACAGCGGATTTGATTAATTTTTTTTTGAAAAAATACACTTAGTTGTTTGTTATAAACCTTATTCGGCATCAGTGAATACTTGGAGTTCCTTGTCAGTAAGCCAATTGGGATTTATAACTCGAATCATGGAATAACTGGATTCCATGATAAATAAAATTACTAATAAAAATTTTTTTTAAATGTGATTTTTTACAGGAGAAAAAGTATTGTTTATAAAGATAAATATATTTTGTGCCATAATGACTAAAAAACTTATATAGTAATATAATTCTGGGGTATATTGTCCACCACCGGAAACAACAAATAATAAAATGTAAATTACGATCTTTCCAGAACGCCGATTATAACGAAACTAAAACCAAATTGTAAAGCACATTCCAGTTATAGGTTAGAGAGATAAGCAAGGTCAAAAATTAAATTTTTAAATATATTTCCAGTAGAATTCTTATATCTGGCGTACAAAGTACGCCAGCGCGTGTAGTTAAAGGTTAAAACTAATTGGTTCCCACCAAAGCCATAAATTCTACCAAAAAAAATAAAAATGAAATTAAATAAAATTTAAAAAAAAATCCTAAGCATTACTACAATCTTCTTCGAGACACTTACAAGTGGAAAGTTATGTTGCAAAATTGTTCATTAAGTTATCACGGAAAATAATAAAAAGTTGGATTTTTTCTAACGGCGCGGCTGCTCCCGGATTAAAAGGGGCCCCATTTCAAATTCTGCGGGGGGGCCCCGACGGAGTTTGTTACGCCACTGGTAGAATTGTAAACTTTTTTCTTTATAATAATAGGCAATTTCAACTACCTATTTCCAAAATTCCATCCTTCCTTTATTTTTTTTGGGGTCAGATTGTTCTTTGATCTGGCTAATGGCCTTGCAAACAAATTAAAGAACATTCTTTAGCGAAAGTTAAGAGGAGAGACATATCGATAGAAGTACAGTTTGAGTTTATGCCAGAAAGGAGGACAACAGGTGCCTTGTTTGCTTTTAGACAGTGTTGATAGAAAAATACGGCGAGGAGAACACAGAGCAACATTTGGTACTTATGGATCGGAAGAAGGCGTACGACACAGTTCCTAGACACGAGCTATGGAGATGTATGAGAAAAAAATGGTTTCGTGAGAAGTATGTTCGTAAAAGCCCGTTTCCACGCTACGTTTTCGTGTACGTTTTGTGAGTCATACAAAATATACGACAAAACGTACGTTTTGTCAATAAGCGGATTTAATTTTTTCGATTCGAAAAGACATACGTTTTGCTGTTTTCACGCTACGTCTTATTGTACGTTTTGTGTGATAGGACAAATCCTATACATTTTTCGATTCGACAAAACGTACGTTTTACTGTTTACACGCCACATTTTATTTGTATAGGATTTGTCCTATCACACAAAACGTACAATAAGACGAAGCGTGAAAACAAGCCTACAAGGCTCGTTTTCACGCTACGTCTTATTGTACGTTTTGTGGGTCATACAAAACGTACGACAAAACGTAAGTTTTGTCCTATGTATATTGGATTTCATTTCGATTCGACAAGACGTACCTACGTTTTGCTGTTTACATGTCACATTTTATTATATAGGATTTGTCCTATCACACAAAACATACAATAAGACGAAGCGTGAAAACGCTTCGTCTTTATAGCCTATAAGGCCCGTTTTCACGCTACGTCTTATTGTACGTTTTGTGGGTCATACAAAACGTGCGACAAAACGTACGTTTTGTCCAGTGTATATTGGATTTCATTTTGATTCGACAAGACGTTTACACGACACATTTTATTGTATAGGATTTGTCCTACCTATCACACAAAACGTGCACTAAGACGTAGCGTGAAAACGGGCCTTTAGGCTCGTGAAGGATATGTACGAGGGAGTGTAAACCTGTAAACCATACTGAAAGCAAATGAGGGAGATACTCTGTGGTCGAAAAATCGAAGAAGGGCTGAAAAGCAAGATATAAAAGAGTGCGGTGCGACCTGCGTTGTTGAACGTCGGTGACGTATGATCTATAAAGAAAATGGAGGTAGTTAAAATAAAAATATTACGGTGGATGTTTGGTAAGAGAGATTATAAAGACTGCAATGATTTGTGGTCACATTAGACTAGATGGAAGAAGAGATAGAGGAAAACCGAGGAGAAGATTAAAAGACTGTGTGGCAGGGAACTTGACAGAGAAAGGTTTTGGTGAAGAAGATGCGATGTACAGAAATCAATGGCGAAGTGGAGTAAAGAACAGCGAGCCTAGAAAAGCACGAGCTAATTATAAACAAAAAAGAATACAATAATCATATAAATATCATGGATAATACCAGAGCGGTCAAAATAGCAACAGAGATCCATCACCAAATGATCCATTTGGCCGGCCACGCACTTCGTGGAGCGTCAACCTTATATGTATAGAGGTATTAATCCACCAGCAAAAACAGCAAAAATCAATGTTGATAATGAGTTACCCGAAGAAATTGAGATTCGTCGAGGTGTGCGTCAGGGTTGTGTGCATTCCACACTACTATTCAATATACCTATAGCCTACAACGAAACAATATGTCAGGAAGCGCTCTTAGATCAAAACATTGGTATGAACATTAACGCGGAGAGTTAATTAACAATATACGATACGCTGATGACACGCTAGATAACCTAGCAAATTTACAGTATATTTGTACAT
Source organism: Diabrotica virgifera virgifera (assembly GCF_917563875.1). Taxonomy (NCBI): domain Eukaryota; kingdom Metazoa; phylum Arthropoda; class Insecta; order Coleoptera; family Chrysomelidae; genus Diabrotica; species Diabrotica virgifera. The sequence continues at coordinate 51,423,755 of NC_065448.1, forward strand.
CAAAAACATGGACAGAGTGAGTAACAAATCAAGATGTTTTGCTGAAGATGAGGAATAAGGAATGCGAAGTCATAAAAACCATACAAACGAGAAAACTGGAATATCTATGCCACATAAGGCACGTCGGTGATTACTTTGGTATTTATTCTAGTTCGGTGATTATTCTAGTTGTCGATAGATTGCGCCATAATAAAAAAAATATTTTTTTTAATTAGATAATAATATTACAAATATAATCTGTATAATTTATAAGACTATACAAATCAAAGAAAATACCATTTTATAAATGCAAGAAACACATTTAATTTGTTTTTATTCCAAATTGAAAATAAAATGTGACAACTGTTAGATTTAACTCAAATTGTTAGAATAAATGTCATAAATGTGTATTATCGCGGACTTACGCTTTTTCCTATCATTTGTTACGCACTGAAAAATGCTCATGAAAAGGACAATACATATCCCTTTAGGAACTAGTTATATTGGTTGCCTACTACGAAGGTGTACTAGTAATTTTATAATAAAGGTGTGACAAAGTAACGATGATTTTTAAATCTATATGAATTCGTCAATCGTCACCTCTATAATCGACTCATATTTTAGTTACTGTATAAGTGCTATGCATTAGATTTATTTTATTATTTTTAAATGATAAGGAGATAAATAAATATACAACTTCATTATCTCTACATTTTTTTAAAACGCAAAAATATGATTATTTTAAATCAGGTTTTAGCATTAGTCAAATTGATAGTACATATGTACAAAGTAAATCCAGATTTCAAAACTTTCGCGCTAGATTGATGCACTTACAATATTTAAAACAAAAGATATTTTGAGTAAAATTATTATTATGAAAATGAAATATTCAATACAAGCTGTAATATTTTAATAAACGTTTAAGTAGGTAAATACCTACCTACATTTAGGTACGTAGCTACGTAAAGTAGGTATTCACCTTAAACTTTTAATTTATTTTAACACACTGTAAAACAACTCACATAATATAGGTATGATTGATTTAATTAAAAATTACTCTTTATATTGAGAAACCGATTTAAAAATTGAGATTTTATTTAAACTCGAACTGTGTAGTTAGGATAAAATGAGCCAAACTGCTACAACACACACTCATGCAATTTAAAATGCTTATTTATACATTCATTACTTTTCTATTTAATTTTTAAATCTCTTTATTTGGCGAATTAAAAAAAAAAAGGAAATTTACATTATTGTGTCTTATTTTCTTTCACTAAACCCCTCAAATCCATCCATCAGTGGTATCAAAACATCAGGGGAGTCCGTGTTTAGGAGATAATTATTGTCTGCCATGCCATGGGATTTGTTTTATAAATATGTAGGTATTTCTGTAAATTCTTGTCTACTTTAACAATTCTTTATATCTAATATTATACCAGCATTTATTTTTTAAACATCAGATTTTTTTAAAAATCAGTTTTCTGATTTCTACCATTTTACTAATCGATATAACAGTTCCAAAGGTCTAAATTTGCCCATCTCTACAAAGATAAGTTAAGTTTTGAGGTTAAGTTGTTCTTGTTAATTTGACATCTGTGTAATTTTTTATAATAATTTATATTTAAATTATTTTTTCACAGTCAAATTAAGCTTTACAACATGAATACGTAGCCTAACCGAAAAGTAGAAGCAAAAATTATTTAACAAGATTTAAAATAATTAAAAATATTTGTAATATCAGTTTCCTTATTAAGTAATGGTTATTCATATTCAAGTAATTATAAATGGTAATTAGATTTGGTATTTGTGATTTGGTACTATCAATATTTGTGAAGATGAGTTAACAAATATTTTGGCAAGTGGCTATTGCTAAAATGGCAGATTATGAAAAACAATTCCAAGAAGACCTGGAAAGAGCACAGGCTCTAAGTTTGGAATCTTTGGCATTGGAGCAGTTCAAAACTAAAAAGTTGCAGGAATTGAATAGATCTGCTACAACCATCAATGTTTCCTCAAGGCCTAAACTTACATCAGGTTAGTGTAGTGCTAAGTTGGATTATCCATGGCTTAGTGTGAAAACCTCCTATCTCAGTTTACAGAAAATTTCACAGGAGAGTCTTTAAACTGAATTTCTGCATACTCTCACCTAAAATATATGTGAAAAATTTATGTGTAACGATCCAAATGTGCTAAGAATCAAAAATATGTAAAAGTAGTTTCTTGTTCTAGGGTTAGAGTATACAGAAATTCAGTTGAAAGTCCCTCCTGTAAAGTTTTCTGTAAAATGAGATACGAGGTTTTCACACTAAGCCATCTTTATATTAATTGAGATACAATATTGCCCAAATACTGTACAGTTTTCGACTAAATTGTTTTGTAATCCAGAATGCTATATTATGTATTTTGAACTTCATACCTTGTACATATAATTTAGAATTACATTCTTCAAAACTGATACTTCTCAGATTCTTAAATGTTATAGTTCATAGTTCTAGGAAAAATATTACACAAACGGGAAAATAAAGCTGTTAAATTAATAAGGTTCTGAAATGTTTTCTTGTGGCATATCTAAAGGCGAATTCGCATGTTTAGATTCTAAATTTGTCCAAGTTTGTTGTTCACACATTTAGAACAAATGTGATGAAAGTAGTTTTAATAAAATGGCGCCAAGTGTATAACTATGCTGGAGTATAAATATTATTATGGTAGGGGAGCAAAGTATGCTAAATGTGCAGTCACTCGAGCATTGTGGGGACCTATTGGGTTGTGAAGAGTAGGTCCTGAAACCAAAAAAAGTTAACGAAAGTTTTCCATTTTAGTGGGGACTTTCCATTTTTAATTTAATTTTCCATTTTCAACAATCTTTTTTTTAGATTATAGTGCCATCTATCCCATAGGCGTAACCAGGATGATCCTAAGGGGGGGTTACAACTACCTGAAAGGGGGGAGTTACAACTACTGGAAGGTCTCTGAGGTCTATGGTGTTAAGCGTATAGAGCTCAAAGTACATCCCAATGGGGGGGTTATAACCCCCAAAACCCCCTGGTTACGCCTATGATCTATCCATAATTCGAAAAAATGTCTCGAATAAAAGTTACTTATTTTTACGTAAGGAATCCAAATGTGCAATAAAAAATGGGGGCTCCCATTTAAGATTTTAAAGTAACCCCCCACCCTACCTGCGTGTGGGGTCGTGTTTGGTGCCATGCGAAAGATTTTTCAAAAATATTGAATAAGTGTATTTTTCAGTTTTTCGATCTGATGTTCATTTCACGAAATATCGCGGGATTCGTATTTAAAATTTTAAACATACCCCCACATCTCTCCGGGGGAAGTGGTGTTTGGTATCATTCAATAGATTTTTGAAAAATATTGAGCATAATTTTTTTAATTTTTTGATCTGTCATTCATTTTACTGAATATTCGCTTTTTTCTTGTGTATATCTTTGCGACCCACCCATTTCCTTATGCCCAGATTTTTGAAATATACACTGTTTTGCATGTACTTAACTTACCGTATCTTAATCTGACAATTTCGAGTTTTTCTAAGGATAGATTTTTTTTTCGCCCCCCCCCCCCTTAACGAACTCCCCTGTATTAAGAGCCAATATATGACAGAGGTACATTTTCAGGGTACAAGGTTTCTCCCCATGTAATAATCTGACGTGCGTGAGTAACTGCAAAAATCCCCGCTTGGGCTCCCCTACCATTAGTGGTTTACTGATTCAGCAACTCAGAAAAATTATGTTAAGACGGAATGAAGAACATAAAAAACGTTACATATAATATTTAATGCATTTTCTCTAGCCTCTTGATTTTTGTAATTAGGACTGTGCAAGTTCGGCAAAGTGACACCTATTTCTACGCTCTGCAACTTTATTCATAATTTTAATTATATTGGCCAATTATATTAGTCCTGGTTACTGGATGATTGTCAAGGTCATAGCCCAAAAAAATAATAAGAAAAAATAAGATTCAGGTTATGTTATTAAAACGTAAACAATTGTATGTAGTAAATAAAATTAGTTATTAACCCTTTGACTGCGGGAACCTCATCCCGCTCGAGGCACTTTAGGTGGACGGTTCACGCCCATTCATTCAGAAACCATCTGATGACATTATATATTTTATATTTTGTTTACGTTATATTTTGTCTATACGCAAATAATCGCTAACCGCAGCGAAACGGTTAGCCCTGTTGCATATATGCGTTTCTCGCACATCTCGTGCACTACTGAAATTACGCAAATATGCGGTTCCCACAGTCAAAGGGTTAAGAGGCAGTACTGCAAGCAAAATATAATTAATTAAATTTACCTTTATATACCTTCAATGACAGTAGATATGAAATGTACCTACGTCAATTTGACAATTTCAATTGACAATATGAATTATTTAAGAAAGTTGCAATATTTCTCCGCTATTCGTGCACAATCGTTTCAAGTATCCCTTCCAAGTACTTGCACACCGCGAATAGTCCAGTTTATGATTCCAAAGACAGTCGTGGCTATGATATAATTCTATAAATGTGTTTTGAAGCTATTTTCTTGTGGCATTTTTACAATTTTAACTATTTAGAATGGGAAATAAGCCACAATATTATTAAAAAATGATTTTTATTATTAACGTTTCGACGCCCAAATCGGGTGCCGTTGTCAAATTTGACAACGGCACCCGATTTGGGCGTCGAAACGTGAATAATAAAAATCATTTTTTAATAATATTGTGGCTTATTTCCCATTCTAAATAGTTAAAATCTATAAATGTGGACATAACACTTTCTGATCACTGTAAATTAATTTGTTGAAAGTTGAACGAATATTAAAAGTATTGAAAAATATTAAAAATATTCCTAAAAGATATTTAATGTAAAACGTATTGGACCATTTTCCTGGTAATACCTCCATGGCTTCTAAAAATTGCAAGCCAGGTGGATGGTGAAGTGAAGAAGACAAGAGGGAATTCAAAAACTTACAATTCACGACCCCGTCTGTTCTGTAAATTCCAACGGAAAATGGACCTAGTTACTCAAAGGAGTAAAACTAATATAAAATAAAATAAAAAAAATAAAAATGTATACCATTTTTATTCAGTTGCAATGCGAAGGCAAACTGTCTTATTTTTCACTTAGAACAGAGAGCGCAAACCAGCACTCTAAATCGACCATTTTTTACTCTAGTTGGAGTCATCATCAGAGAGGCATAGGTTTGCTGCTCTCTGCCTAAAGTGACAAAACTCCGAGAGCTTATATCCGCATTTCAACTGACGTTTATGGAGTAGGTGTCTAAAGTCAAAGTTTTCAACCTAATAGAAATATTAAAATATTGAAAAATATTAAAAATATTCCTAAAAGATATTTAATTGAAAACGTATTGGACCATTTTCCGGGTAACACCTCCATGGCTTCTAAAAATTGCAAGCCAGATGGATGCTGAAGTGAAGAAGACAAGAGGGAATTCAAAAACTTACAATTCACGACCCTGTCTGTTCAGCTGGTAAATTCCAACGGAAAATGAACCTAGTTACTCAAAGGAGTAAAACTAATATAAAAATAAAATTTAAAAAAATAAAAATGAAACATACGTTCTCACAGCTTTTCTCATTCGATTTTAGTTGATTCACTAAAGTTGATCAACTCAAATCGACCGTGAGAGTGTGCCTTAAGTTAGATATCAGGTTATGGATTATACTCCATTCAACAAATATACGACTGTTTTGGATTGTCGCTACAATTAATATTTTAGTCTGCAACAGAAGAAGTACGAAAGTAAATGACTTTAATAATTATTCCAATAAACAACAATGTAATTTGCAATTTATTGTCCTTTTTATGATCATTTTTCAGTGCGTAACAAATGATAGGAAAAAGGGTAAGTCCGTGATAATACACATTTATGACATTTATTCTAACATGACATTTTAGTTAAATCTGACAGTTGTCACATTTTATTTTCAATTTGGAGTAAAAGCAAATCAAATGTGTTTCTTGCATTTATAAAATGGTATTTTCTTTGATTTGTATAGTCTTATAAATTATACAGATTATATTTGTAATATTATTATCTAAGTAAAAAAAAATATTTCTTTTATTATGGCGCCATCTATCGACAACTAGAATAACTAGAATAAATGTTATAAATGTCACTGACGAAATGTAATCACCGACGTGCCTTTTTTCTGTCACATACAATTTAATGTGTTAGAAAGAAATCGAAAAACTGACGCACTGAAAGATGATCATGAGAAAAACAATACTTTCGTTCTTCATATTTTGCACAGTAAAATATTCGTTGTCGGGATAATCCAAAACAGTCGTATATTTGTGAAATAGTGTATAGCCACTGTTGATTGTAATGACAATCACAGACATGTTCACCTAAAAATATTTGACATTTTGATTTCTAGTCCAGAAATTGTTAAAACTGTTTCAATTACCGACTAGGAAGCCACCCTCAAATTATAATTTAGTCCATGTGGTGAGACCGCTCCCGTCTGAAAAAATTTCTGATTCGGTTTCTTTGCGGATTCCTATTCAAAAATGTTCCCTTTAAACAAATCTGAAGGGTGCCGGGCGGAATTTTTGGGCAGAAATTGTTAAAACATTTTTTTAAACAAATACCAAAGATCACATTTTCTTGCTCTGGAACATTTTTTTTATGTTTTTTGGGTCATTTTAAACAAGAAAGGTATCTTGTAATTTTTCTTAAAAATTGATAGTTTTCGAGTTATAGGCGATTTAAAATCTGAAAAATGCGAAAATGCGCATTTTCTAGGCTTAAAACTCATATTTAAATTAGTATTTTTGAGGTTGCCAAGATCTTAAATTGTAGTCTAAACATTCGTTTTCAAGATTCTGAAGAGTTATCGGGTCTAACTTCAATTTAGACCGTTGTTATTTAATTGTTAAATATGCGTGTCCATCCGATTTTTTTGCCGGTGTGTCGCGCTCTATTTCAACAATCTACTATTTTCCTCCGAAAAACATTTTTTTAGATTCTTTGGGAAAACTATTAACTTTTGAGAAAAATGACAAGAAACCTATTTTATTTAGAATTTTCCAAAGAATCTAAAAAAATATATTTCGGAGGAAAATAGGATATTGTTGAAATAGAGCGCGCCACACCGGCAAAAAAATCGGATGAACACGCATATTTAACAATTAAATAACAAAGGTGTAAATTGAAGTTAGACCCGATCACTCTTCAGAATCTTGAAAATGAGTGTTTAAACTACAATTTAAGTACTTGGCAACCTCAAAAATAATATTTTAAATATGAGTTTTTAAGCCTCGAAATTATGCGTATTTTCGCATTTTTTAGATTTTAAATCGCCTATAACTCGAAAACTATCAATTTTTGAGAAAAATCATAAGATACCTTTCTTGTTTAGAATGACGGAAAGAAATTTAAAAAAATATGCTCCAGAGCAAAAAAATTTGATCTTTGGTATGGTTTGAAAAAATTGTTTAAACAATTTCTGCCCAAAAATTCCGCCCGGTACCCTTCAGATTTGTTTAAAGGGGACATTTTTGAATAGGAATCCACAAAGAAACCGAATCAGAAATTTTTTCAGACGGGAGCGGTCTCACCATATGGACTAATTCGAACATAAACTGATCTACCTATCATATTAAGAAGTTCTTTTTTTTATGCTTCATTTTTTATACTCGGCTTCAGAAAGTTTAGTTCGACTATCAGACATCTTAAAAAAATCTTAATACAAGATGCATCCAACAAATGTCAGTTTTGACAATTTCAAGAAGTATAAAGTAGGCTTTATGTCAAAGTTTTCCAATGATTGTCAAAGTGTATACCAATCTTTACAAAGTTTTCAGATACATGTAGACTATTCTACCTTTAATTTCTTCTGTCTCAGTACCCACAACAAAATCTGTAACAAAATTGTTTCAAGTTTGCTACAATGACGCTGTTATATACAGGGTGTCTGCGTAACTTTGCACCATATGGGAAACTTTTTTAATATCAATTTTACGAAAAAAAGTCATTATTTATAAAGTGCTCTGCATAGTCTAAAACCTAAGGTGCAATCATCAGATATCAAATTTTGTCAACAGTATACGAGGTATGTCAAAAAATATTAATTTCGCTCAAGAGCAAACTACCTTTATATTTCAAAATATCAAAAAAATTTATTATGAAAAGTTATTTGTAATTAAAAACCATATTCAAATATGCAATAACAGCCATCTACGAGAAAAAAATTTCTGAGATTTTCCTCAATTACTGATTCCGAACATCATTTTTATTTATTAGGCCTGTAATAACTCTTTTATTAATAATTTTAGGAAAAAATTTATTCTTCATAAAAAGCTGTGCATGGTCTAAACCTCAAGATGCAACCATCAGTTATCCAAGTTTGTTAATTTTATACGAGGTGTATCAAATAATATGAATTTAGAAAGAATTCTTTCTATATTCTTTCTAAATTCATATTATTTGACACACCTCGTATAAAATTAACAAACTTGGAAAACTGATGGTTTTATCTTGAGGTTTAGACCATGCACAGATTTTTATGAAGAATAAGTTTTTTTCCTAAAATTATTAATAAAAGAGTTATTACATGTCTAATAAATAAAAATGATGTTCGGAATCGGTAATTTAGGAAAATCTCAGAAATTTTTTTTTCACGTAGAAGGCTGTTATTGCATATTTGAATATGGTTTTTAATTACAAATAACTTTTCATAATAAAATTTTTTGATATTTTGAAGTATAAAGGTAGTTTGCTCTTGAGCGAAATTAATATTTTTTGACATACCTCGTATACTGTTGACAAAATTTGATATCTGATGATTGCATCTTAGGTTTTAGACTATGCAGAGCACTTTATAAAGAATGACTTTTTTTCGTAAAATTGATATTAAAAAAGTTTCCCATATGGTGCAAAGTTACGCAGACACCCGGTATAATGAACACCAAAATATATCGATATATTTTCTAACTGGTTGAGACCTGAAGCCATATAAAAATTGAAATTTAAATAAACAATTACAATTTCTTCTCTTAAATTCAACCTTCCTGTTACTATTGGGACCGTGCAAGTTCGGCAAAGCGACACCTGGTTTCTACGCTCAGCAACATTTTTCGCACTTTTAATTATATTGGCCAATTATGTTAGTCATGGTTACTGCATAATTGTCAAGCCCATAGTCCAAAAAAATAATAAGAAGAAAAAATAAGATTCAGGTTATGTTATTAAAACGTAAACAATTGTACTTATGTAGTAAATAAAATTAGTTATTAAAATGCAGTACTGCAAGCAAAATACAATAAATAAATTTACCTTTATATAATAATCGCATATCCTATCAATATTGTGGAGTAATATACAGCTGGTTCCTAAAAAAACTGATACGACTCTTAGTAAGATTTGATCATTTTGAGCAGTGTATGATTGGTCTGACATTATATTATATTTATTATGACAGACAAATAATAAAATAAACAAACAAACAGCCATTTTTTTAGGTTGAAGTTATCTGACAAATTTTAAGATTTGGCAGTAACAGTGACAGTATGTAAATAATAAATATTTATTCTTCAGAATATAATAAATTAAATATAATTAAACTCATATTCATTATATCACACCTCATCAAAAGCTTTTTACAAGAAGATAGTCAGCGATTTTGATATGGCTTAGAGCCAGACTACATCAAGATCGCCTATAAATCGTGCTGGTAATTGCCTTGCAGCGAGACCAAAAACAAAAAGAAGAAGAAGAAGAACGTACACTGCTCAATTTTCTACAAAATACGCTTTAAGAGTCGTATCAGTTTTTTTTTTGGAACCAGCTGTACATTTTTTTTTCTTCAATGACAGTAGGTATGAAATATACGTCAATTTGACAATTTCAATTGACAATATGAATTATTTAAGAAAGTTGCAATATTTCTCCGCTATTCGCGCACGATCGTTTCTCGTATCCCCTCCGAGTTATTGCACACTGCGAATAGTGTGTCCCACCTTGACTTTACAGTACTTCTTATGACCAACAGTGGTGCCAAATTTTATCAGAAACAAGTTTTAAGCAAACATACTTTTTTCTATAGGATAACTTAGGAATTAATATTATTGACATTTTATGGCTGTCAGGGGTTCTAAAACATTTTTTTTCTAAAAGTATCTGAACTAACTAACAATTAATGAACTTCAACGAATCAAATGAACTAACTAAAAAATGAACAAACTAAAATTAGTTTAAGTTTAAAATTTATACTAAATTTTAATGATGGTGTAAACACATTAAAATGACATTAATTATTTCAGGTTGGAAATCAGTCATTAAGAATAACAATAAACTGTAATTAGGATCCAAATTTTCCAAATAAACAATCAGTTGCTCAATACAATGTTACCAGTAATAATTATAAGTTTATTTGATATTCTTTGTTATAATTTAATTTAGATGAACTGACCATCAACAATTATAATTTATTTATTCTCAACTGTAGGACAATATAAAACTTTACTTAAACTTGACTGACAATCTATTTTATATTTTTCTTGACATTACTTCAGAACTGTCTATAGGGCTTTTCATCGATTGTCATTTGTTTCGAGCTTCTGTCATGTGTCACATAATATTAATATATCTACGTCATACGTTATTGATATATACCAATGATACAAACCAAAGACGTATGGCGTAGATATATTAATATTATGTGACACATGACAGAAGCTCGAAACAAATGACAGTCGATGAAAAGCCCTATACTGTCAATACATAAATTAACAACCACAGAACAACATCCACTTTTTATGTTGGATATTCTAACATTCTCAACCAAAAAAAAGTTATTACGCATATCGATTATAAAATTGCTGATTACTTTTCGAAAATGACTATCACTCACAAAAAAAACAATGAAAAATATTGTTTTACTTCAATGCTATTGACTGTAACGGGTTAGTTTTAATTTAACATTTTTAGGGCCCTACATTTTTAGGACCACGGTAATGTTCGATTGAAAATTCTTTTGAAGAAAATCGGCATCGCCGCGGTTAAAACTCCCATAAGGATTGCATTGCCATATGTTCGTGTACTGTAAAGTCAAGGTGGGACAGACATTAGTACAACTATAATCATGTATTTATGTTTTTATAATTTTTATAATTATTAGTTTTTTATATAAACTTACGTGCATAGAAATCGGCCCACCTAAAAATTTGGTCATTTTTGAAGTCTCGTATTTCCTAAACCTGTAGGCCAATATAAGTGATTTTTTTAATATGTTATAGCCTTATTCTTCAACAATATCGCTGTTATAATATTATTGCTAAACAGGTAAGTGTTATTTTATACCGGGTGTAACAATGAGAGTGTGTTTTTTCCTCAAAGTTCGGAACACCCTGTGGAATATTCTAGCGTGTATAAAATATTGAAATTAAAACCCAACTGTAGCCTTAGGCTTTCTTAACATTCTGCTTTTTGATTCATTCGCTTTTGTTGGATAATAAAAAAGTTAGGTAGTTTAACAACTAGCAACGTTCTTCATCAATACAGGGTGTTTCTAAATAAGTGCGACAAACTTTAAGGGGTAATTTTGCATGAAAAAATAATGACCGTTAGGTTTATAATCATATGTTCGCAACTGCTTCGTTTCAGAAATACGGGATGTTGAATTTGTTCGTACAATTTGACGATATATTTATTGCTCTAAAACCGCATGAGATATACAAATAAATTTGGGTAGGTTGTAAGAGGTAATTATTGCGCATTTTTTGGCATACAGTTAATAATTTTATATTCACCATTGGCGTGCATACGGGTAAAATGACCGGGTAATATGACCCGTATGCACACCAATGGTGGATATAAAATTCTTAATTTTATGTCAAATATGCGCAATAACTACTTAAAACCCACCAAATTTCATTTGCATATCTCAACCGGTTTTAGAGCAGTAAATAAATCGTCTGTAAAAAAAATTCAACATCCCGTATCTCGAAAACGAAGCATTTGCGGACATATGTTTATAAATGAAACGGTCATTATTTTTCATGCAGCAGAACTTCCCCTGAAAGTTTGTCGCACTTATTTAGAAACACCCTGTATTGATGAAGAACGTTGCTAGTTGTTAAAATACCTAACTTCTTTATTATCCAACATAAGCCAATGAATCAAAAAGCAAAATGTTAAGAAAGCCTAAGGCTACAGTTGAGTTTTGATTTCAATATTTTATATACGCTAGAATATTCCACAGGGTGTTCCGAACTTTGAGGAAAAAACACACTATCATTGTTACACCCGGTATAAAATAACACTTAGCTGTTTAGCAATAATATTATAACAGCGATATTGTCGAAGAATAAGGCTATAACATATTAAAAAAATCACTTAAATCGGCCAACAGGTTTAGGAAATACGAGACTTCAAAAATGACCAAATTTTTAGGTGGGCCGATTTCTATGCACGTAAGTTTATTAGAATAAAACATTGATTTACATTTACTCTGTGTGGAGTATGAAGGGAACCAGTCTCGTTGGAACTTTACCGCGCTGAGCAGATGGGACGTGAATTGTAAATTGTAGAATTCCCTCATCTTCCTTAGTCTCAGCATCCGTATGGCTTGCAAATTGTAGAAGCCTCGGAGGTGTTACCAGAGAAGGTTCCCATTGTTTTCATTCTGGTGGGATATGCTATATGCCATTAGAGTGAAAACTTAGTTTTTTGCTAGCAGTTGCCGCATCTATGCCATTTCGTTCGTTACAATTCGGGACTGCACGCTGGGGTTTGTTTTGGTTGGATCAGGGAGAGCAGCATATGTGCCTCCTGATGAGAGACTAATAAGTTTCGAAACCGGTAGAGGTGCTTGCAGCACTCTCTGATTGGAATAGAATATGGTTCGGCTGTATTTTAGTTTTGCAACGAAATTGAAAATGGTTATTCATTATTGATTTACATTTACTCTGTGTGGAGTATGAAGGGAACCAGTCTCGTTGGAACTTTACCGCGCTGAGCAGATGGGACGTGAATTGTAAATTGTAGAATTCCCTCATCTTCCTTAGTCTCAGCATCCGTATGGCTTGCAAATTGTAGAAGCCTCGGAGGTGTTACCAGAGAAGGTTTCCATTGTTTTCATTCTGGTGGGATATGCTATATGCCATTAGAGTGAAAACTTAGTCTTTTGCTAGCAGTTGCCGCTAGGGCATCTATGCCATTTCGTTCGTTGCAATTCGGGACTGCACGCTGGGGTTTGTTTTGGTTGGATCAGGGAGAGCAGCATATGTGCCTCCTGATGAGAGACTAATAAGTTTCGAAACCGGTAGAGGTGCTTGCAGCACTCTCTGATTGGACTGGAATATGGTTCGGCTGTATTTTCGTTTTGCAACGAAATTGAAAATGGTTATTCATTTTTGATTTACATTTACTCTGTGTGGAGTATGAAGGGAACCAGTCTCGTTGGAACTTTACCGCGCTGAGCAGATGGGACGTGAATTGTAAATTGTAGAATTCCCTCATCTTCCTTAGTCTCAGCATCCGTATGGCTTGCAAATTGTAGAAGCCTCGGAGGTGTTACCAGAGAAGGTTCCCATTGTTTTCATTCTGGTGGGATATGCTTAGCGTTACCAGGTGTCCCGATTTGCGCGGGACGTCCCGATTTTCAGGGGTCTGGGGACTCGTACCGATTTGTACGTGATCGGGACACTAAATGTCCCGATTTTCACCCACGAAAACCAATTTCAGGAGGACTTGTAGTGAATTTTATAACTATCTATGTTATAAAAACAAGGCACTCCTAAAAGCGGCCAAATCGAATGAAAAATATAATTTTAATAAAAAATAAATAATTTACTTAATCTACGATTTTTTTTTGTATTGTCTGATTATTATTATTATGTAGGATTAAATACAGATTATAGAAACACCTTGTAGTCCAGTAAATGAACGGGAAATACGGCGATACCGTGTAATTTTCAGGATCAACTCCGAATTGCATGAAAATTTGAACGGCTTGTGCCGTTGGTTGCTTTTACTCGGTGGTAACAGTCACCCCTAATTAGGGGTGAAAAACCGCGTGTTTAAAATAAGTCCGGAGATGGATAAATTGACTAATTCTAAGCAATTTTAGTTCTATAAAATTTTAACTTGCTTAATACTTTTCGAGTTATTTACGAGTGAAAATGTTTATTTTTCGACAAAAAAAATCACGTTTTCAGGCGATTTTCACAAATAACTCAAAAAGTAAGTATTTGATCGAAAAAAATATTCTTAGCAAAAATGTAGCATAATATAAAAAAATGAAAAAAATTGTGAACTCGTAAAGTCTATAGACCCAGCAAAAGCAAAGTTGTAGCTCATGAAAAATACCTTTTCATTAGTGAAAATTCCAAATCAAATATTTCAACGTGAAATAACCAAGAAATGAAGTACTTCTCGGGAAAAATCAATTAAAACTTTTTTAATAAAGCTTTATTTTTATGTTTTAAAAAAGTTTCTAGCATCAAAACTAAACGAGATATGCTCAAAATCAAGTTGACTCCTTTTTTTTTTGTAAAAAATTCGTGAAAATTTCCCCCTACTTAGCACTCCAAATGAAATTAATCGTTACCGCTTTACAAACAATTTACTTTACTTATGTATTTTTTACATTATTGAAAGGGTCTGAACGAGTCAGTAATCACGAGTGTATGCAAAATATGAACAGCCATATTTGAACCAATTTTTGTCTAACAGAAAAACAAAATGAATCTATCAAATTTATAAAAGCAAAACCTACCTACTTTCTACTCCTTGAGATTTTTAGTATCACTAATAATTTTTTTTAAGTCATTTTGAAAAAAGGGCATTTTCCAATATTTTAGGAAATTTTTTTTTACTATAAAACCAATTTTTTTCAAAATTAAGTACTCCCAACCGGTAAACCTTACACACAACCGTATAAACAATACACATATAAAGTAAATGGTAAAGTGGTAACGATTAATTTTATTTACGGTGCTAAATAGGGGAAGATTTTCACGATTTTTTTTACCAAAAAAATGAGTCAACTTTTCAGTTTTAATACTAGAGACTTTTAGTTATACCCTATTCCACGAACATACGCCTGTTTTGGATTACTTCGACAACGAATATTTTACTGTACAAAATAAGAAGAACGAAAGTCAATTGCAAATTACATTATTATTTATTGGAATAATTATTAGCGCCATTTACTTTCGTACTTCTTATGTTGAACAGTAAAATATTCGTTGTCGAAGTAATCCAAAACAGGCGTATGTTCGTGGAATGGCCCATACTACTGGACTATTGTTGTTTATTTGTCCCGATCTACAACCCTAACTCCCGATTTGTTTTTGCTTATGTACCGATTAAAAACAAATCGGACCTGGCAACACTAGATATGCTATATGCCATTAGAGTGAAAACTTAGTCTTTTTATTAGAATAATTTAGATATATTACAGAAAATGAACCAAAAAAGCGGCAAACTTTGTTGAAGTCATAAAATAAATGAACAATAACAACACGACAAAAATTAAAACAAACGACACCACTACTGCCAACATACCAACACC
The DNA here is from genome assembly GCF_917563875.1 of Diabrotica virgifera virgifera. Lineage (NCBI taxonomy): Eukaryota > Metazoa > Arthropoda > Insecta > Coleoptera > Chrysomelidae > Diabrotica > Diabrotica virgifera. Next base: position 51,439,280 of record NC_065448.1, read on the forward strand.
AGGGGGAATCAGGCAGGGAGACAGCCTCAACCCATTTCTATTCAATATGCTAATGGATGAGATAATAGAAGATGTAGAATCGCTACAACTCGGATATAGACTCGATCACAGTAGAATCAGTATAGTGTGCCATGCGGATGATGCAGCCCTGATTGCAGAGGATGAGGATGACCTACAAAGACAACTTTATTGATTCTACCAAGCATGTTGACGACTCAACATGAACATATCCACGCAGAAAACAAAATGCATTACCATTGCGAAAGATCCAATTACATGCAAGCTCGTGGTAGAGGGGAAACCCATAGAACAGCTAAACCAGTTCAAATACCTAGGTGTAGACTTATCAAGTTATCATCACCCAACCAGAGACCTAAGACAAATAAACAAGGCGGCAGTCATGTCCGGATGTTTGAGAGATGTGGTCTGGAATAACCCATATATGAGAATGGGTAGCAAAGTTAGAATTTATAAAACTTGCATCAGACTTGTTATGATCTATGGCATAGAATCAAGAGAAGACACCAATAAAACCAAAAGCATGCTACGAACAGCCGAAATGAAGACACTAAGAGCAAAAGCAGGGAAGACAAGAAGGGATAGAATACGAAACAATATCATCAGGGAACAATGTGGCGTGCAAGATGTAGTAAGATGGGGTAGACGAAAGACGAAGAGAATGGTTCAGTCAGGTAAAAAGAATGGAAGAGCACAGACTATCAAGAATTGCGCTAGAAGAAAAACCAGCTGGCAAGTGTCCACCGGGGAGACCACCAAAAAGATGGAGAGATAGCTGGCAGTCTACCTCTCAAGAAATACTTCAACGTCGGAATTAACAGATCGACAGATCTACAACAAGAAGAAGATTTTTTCCTATTTTTAGCAGCTTGTGCTGCCCCCTTGACTTGCCGCCTGAGTGTCCTGCACTCCTTGCACCCCCGGGATGAAATGACCCTGATTAGAATTGTACTTTATAAAGACTATTTAATATTAGTTATTGTAATTAAAATCAGAGTGTGAAGTATAACAATAGCACAAAACAATACAATATGTAATAAAAAAATATCATAGATAACACAATATATATCATGAAACACCATATGTGCGCTCCAGTAAATGTTCAATGAAATGTTTAATGCAATTAAAATATCAGACCAGTTTTTGTAACAGTTATGGTATATTTAGTGCGTCCCAAGAGTAATGCATAAAATTCATAATTTTGTTCCTAATGGAGTTTGGAAACAATACCAAAACAGGTTAATTTTTCTTTTCAAATTATATTTTTTTTATTGCACATCTATTTTGTTCTGTTATATTTGTCAAAGTTATGATGTCATTAACATTTTTTAATTGCACACCCTGTATTTAATTGAACAAATGCTGAGGTCAAGCAGATGTATAGGACGAGAGACGTAGTCCAAGAAATTAAATCTCAACGTCTAAGATGGCATGTCCATATACTCCCTAATAACTGCCTTAAAAAGTTAATCAGAGAAAAATCTCCACAGGAAGAAGGCCCTTAGGATACCCACGAATGCATTGGAGAGACAAAATATGGTCAGACTTATGAACAATGGGGCTACACACTCACCCAACTATCATGGACTACCATTCGAGATGGAAGCGAGTTGTGGAGTCAGCCAATATAGGTCTGGATCCCGCATAAGAAAAAAATGTTGATTAATAGCAAGCTGAAAATTTGTTAATAGGTTAACTTTGATGTATGGGAACACTGGAACAGGGGAAGTTTTAATTGTGGAACAGGTTAAAAATTTGGAACGTCAGACTACGAAAACGGGCGGATCTGTTTTGAGATGGACGTTGAGAGGTGACTCTATTTTTTTGCTGACATTGCTTGGAATTATCCCATATAATAATATTTGAGTTATGCTCCCACTCAAAAAGGTCCGGAACATTGTTTAAATAATCAAGATGTCAAAAAATGAAGGAAAAATTCGATTTTTTTCTTCGTTTTTTGATTATAACTTTAAAAGTATTCAAAGTTGCAGAAAAATAAAAGTTGCGTAATTAAATTTCCTCCAATAAGATTGGTTAAAATTTTTTGAACTTGTTACCCTTGTTACAAAATAGCAATAATTGCGAAAAAAACATAAAAAAAACAAGTATTCGCATTTTACGTTTCTCAACCATTTCTGCTACACGTCGGATCTTCATATTTCACGCAGAAAAACTTTATGATATGATAAAACAATACTGTAAATTTAGTTAAGATCGGTTTAATAGATTTTGCAAACTAAATTTTGCAATCCAGCTTTCGCAAAAAAAATTCATTTTTTCAAAATGTTGTAGGACTGAAAATAAAGCAGATAGCAAGTAAACATTTTTTTACAAATAGAAGAATACTGTACCTTTCATTTGCAAGTCGCAAAATTAAAATCGGTTAACTACCACAGCCTCAGGAATTTTTTTAAATAAACATCAATTTTTGGTGCCTCGCGCAGGACAGCGGTGTTCGATTCACACAAGTTGATTTCCACCAAAATGTCTTCCAATCTTTATCTAATATATTATTTTCTTACTCTATATTTTGTTGTATATTCATATTTTAATTCCACAGAAATCAAACTAATTTAAGTTAAAATATATGAACAAAGAAAGGTTTTGCTAAAAAAAGTGTTATTTCAAAGGACAGAGTATGTGGTTTTATTTTGAAATAAACAAATTTATTTATTTATTTCGAAATTTACTAAAAATTAAAATTTATCAATCATTATCAAAGGTCATTGGAATGCCCAATAAGAGCGAACGTATCCGCTGTCCTGCGCGTAGCACCAAAAATTAATGTTTGTTTAAAAAAATTCCTAACGCTGTGGTAGTTAACCTATTTTAATTTTGCAAATTGCAATAATGAAATGTACAGTATTCTTTTATACGTAAAAAAATTCAACTTCCTGTCTGCTTTATTTTCAGTGCTGCAACATTTTGAAAAAATGAATTTTTTTTGCGAAAGCTGGATTGCAAAATTTATTTTGCAAAATCTATTAAACCGATCTTAGTGAAATTTACAGTATTGTTTTATCGTATCATATCATATAAAGTTTTCTGGGTGAAATATGAAAGTCCTAAGTGTAGCATAAATGGTTGAAAATCGTAATATGCGAATACTTGTAATTTTATGGTTTTTTTCGAAATTATTGCTATTTTGCAACAAGGGTGACAATTTTTAAAATTTTCAGTTAATCCTATATTGTAGGAAATTTAATTACGCAACTTTTATGTTGGTGCAACTTTTCTCGAAAATGAATAATTTTAAAGTTATAATCAAAAAACCAAGAAAAAATCGATTTTTTCCTCCATTTTTTGACATTTTGATTATGTAAACAATGTTCCGGACCTTTTTGAGTGGGAGGATAACTCGAATATTATTATATGAGTTATTTTCAAGCAATTTCTGCAAAAAAATTAGAGTCACCTCTCAACATCCAAATGTACTAATATTTTTACAGATGCGCCCTGATCTATAAACTCTCATGCAAAAATCAGACTGGTGTGTATCACCAACTGGGCATTTTAATGAGTGGAACACGAATAACATGTCAAATGACAGAAATCATGTTGGTTAGTAATATTAGTCTGATTTTTGCATGAGAGTATAATGAAAGGGTAACAAATAAATTGGAAATTCTGTCGGACAAAATACATGGAACGTTTTCGTAGTCTGACGTTCCAAATTTTTAACCTGTTCCACATTTAAAACTTACCCTGTTCCAGTGTTCCCATACATCAAAGTTTGTCCGACTAGACACCGTTAAGCTGTTAACAAATTTTCAGCTTGCTATGAAGCAACTTTTTTTTTGGTACGCGGGATCCAGACCTAATATTCATTCGGGGTTGTAGTGCTACGTTCTACGAGAAGAAGAGGTATTTATTTGAAAAAGTGAATAGTCTTTTCAGAGACAAATTCAACTGTATAGGTTTTAATAAATCTCTAAAATTACTTTATGAATTATTCGAGAAATTTTTGTCAAATACCCTAGGTAGTGGGAAAATGGAAAATACACAAATTTAATTTGACAAAAATTAAAATACAAATGGCGAAAAACATTTTATTAAGTAAATCAAATATTTAACATGAAATCCATTGCAACTATCTGACAATGGCCAATTCACTGTTTGAATCCATCAGTGAGATCCTGAATGATCAATGCTGTTTAAATTTTTTTCTTAACCTGAGTGAAACTTTCTATAACCAAAAATTGAAGATAAAGATCTTCTGTGTAAAAGGTATATTAGTTTGAAAACCCCAGTAAAGGGCTACATTAAAATACAGAACGTTTTCGCTCTAAAGAGAGCATCATCAGTGTTCTAAGCAAGCTCTATATGCTAAGCCACCAAAAATACATGGGTTAAAACCCTTAAAATGCCGACCAAAGGTCTTACATTGGCATATTATTTATTAAACCCTGGTGATGGGTGCAATTTAAAAAGGTATACCTCAAGGCACCATATCACTATACCACAAGCATGTGGGTGGTTGAGTTGATTTCTCTGTCTTCACGAAGAGAAATGAATTCAACCACCCACATGCTTGTGGTATAGTCATATGGTGCCTTGAGGTATACCTTTTAAATTTCACCCATCGCCAGGGTTTAATAAATAATATGCCAATGTAAAACCTTTGGTCGGCATTTTAAGGGTTTTAACCCATGTATTTTTTGTGGCTTAGCATGTAGAGCTTGCTTAGAACACTGATGATGTTCTCTTTAGAGCGAAAACGTTCTGTATTTTAATGTAGCCTTTTATTGGGGTTTTCAAACTAATATACCTTTTACACAGAAGATCTTTTTCTTGAATTTTTGTAATTAATGGTACACAGCCAGCTACAGGAAAATTTTTTCTTATGGATTTCTATAACCATTTTTGGTATAACAGAATACATCACGATAAATACAGAACTGTTTTACACTGAAAACATGGAATGGCTTACTCTTCTGTATGGTCCCAGTTAAGTTGTAGTGATTTCATTATATTTCAAAAAGTCAAATAATGGTAGTTTTACTTGTAGGAAAAAGTGTATAATTGAGCAAAGTGTCTTCACATTGAGAGCGGTGAATGCAGGGTTGAAAAAAAACATGTTTTTTTTTTAATTTTATACAAAACACGTGTTTTTTTTGTTTTAAACATGTTTTATCTTTTTTTTAAATTTCATGTTTTAAACAAATAAAACATGTTTAAAACACATGTTTTTTTTTATTTTTAACATTTTTTTTGTTTTAAACATGCGTTTTTTATTTTAAATTTTATGTTTTGAACAAATAAAACATTGTTTAAATAATATTTTCTTTAACATAATAGATAAGAAAACCAATTGCAATTAGCAGCTATCGCCTGGGGGAACCCCAGACTTACTAGTTATAAATTCGCATTGCAAGTTAGCTATTATTGCAAGAGCGTCTACTGTAAGTTATTTTGTGGTGTTTAGTATTTTTTTTAAACATGCAAATGGCGAATTTTTATACATGATACTAAGGAGCGTATATGGAAATGGCTTTGATCCCAGCTCATTTTTTGGCAAATTTGCTTGATAAGCGCTTTAGTGGAAATAAACTTACCATCCATCCATTATAAATTATCATCCAGGAGCATTGTCAATTATTATTAATTACCACGCAAAGTGTGTACCCTTTAAACCATATACGTTATCTAAACATTTAATTGAGAATGTAATATGTACCAGAGACTTGGTGGCGTTCTATATGTACTACAGCATTGGAACTTGCTCAACAGCTCCACACAGCTAATGCATTGTCAGCCAACATGAAACACTCTTCTCCTCAACATACGGTTTGTCATTCCAAACTACGTAATCAGCTAGGCAATGTCAAAGCTGCTAAGTTGGTTTTAATTTTTAAATAGCTTAATTGCATCAGTGATGACGTGACTGATCAGATATCAGATTGATAATTTTAGATTACAAGATTACTGCGAGACTGGAACAGTTTTGAGAAATTTATTAACTCTTGGATGCAAAATGTTTTAAGTTTTCCAATTTTTGTTAAGTTCCGGTTATTAATAAATAAATAATATATATGTTGAAAAGTTTTTATAATGTACATACATATGTGAGAATTTTTTCTTATTTATTTATTATTTAACCAAGACAATGAAAAAAACGCTTGTTTAATTTAAGTGTTTTAAACATGTTTTAAACAAAAAGTGTTTTAAACATATACACAATACACATGTTTAAACATATACACATGTTTAAAACAGTTGTTTAAAACAAAATGTTTAAGACGAAACAACCCTGGGTGAATGGAAATTCTTCCTTGTGGAATTTTGCTTTTTCTCTATCCCAAAATTTAAGCAACAACCCTTGTAGAACAACTGACAGCCACAGTTTAACTAAGAGATAAACTGATATCTAATATCATTAAAACTAAGTAATTATTTGCTTAAAAGCATATGGTAACTCTTTTTTGATTATTTTCACATGTGAGAGACAATTATTGTGTTCAATTAAAAGAATCATAATCTCATCAGATATTAATGATATATACTTAAGGCTATGGGTACATAATTCGCAAATATTTTACGTGTATCCCTACTTTTTCTGTCTTTACACGGCAAATTACGTGTAGTAAAATTCACACTGGAATGGATATGTAAACATTACTAGAATGTCATTCTACTTGAAAATGTCATCATTAATTTAAAGAGATGGGTTTTGAATGTTCTTGGATAACTGTTATTTTTATAATTGCAAATGATTAATTCAGTTAATAAATGTGATTATTTCATTCATAGGAGATTCTGACCAATAGAAAGCTACAGAAATCTGAATTAAATCGATAATTTTTGATAATCTCCCGTCGTTAAGCATATTACGTCAGATGCCCTTCGTTGCTACGAAAAAATACATTCAGTGACATTAATGACAATTAATGTTTTAAAAATTATAAAAGTGATGACTTTCAATCGTCAAAATATTTATAAAAACTGTGTGTTTAATGGTACTTACATAAAAAAATTACAATAAAATTTTGGTTTTGAACAGTTTTATTCATGAAATAATCGCAACAAATTGCACTCGAACTCTGAAATTAATATAGAATTTTTGCTCTCGTGACACTTTGACATAATTTCACTCGCCTTCGGCTTGTGAAATTAAAACTGTCAAAGTGTCACTCGGGAAAAATTCAATAATTTCAGAGCTCTTGTGCAATTACTACTGATAATTTTTTCACTAATTATGTATTCAGTGAGTGTAATAATTTATTTGTACAACAAAGACTAATACTCAATCGAGAAAAGAGGAAAAGTGTTAAATTGATTTTTTAATAATACATATATTGTTATGGAACGCTTACAATTTTGAACATCTTTAACAAAATACTTGGATATCAGAATATATTATGATATTATCCTAATGTATTCTCTGCCTGGATCTTCCACAAATAATACAGAAAATAACTTTTTATTAAGTTCACGTGTTAAATCAATTATTTATCAAATACACTATGTATATATCAATAATATTTAATCAATAACTCAACATATTCCCGATGCAATGTCAAATATTTAAAATTGTCACTGTTTGTCAGTGTCTGACTGACAATATATGCTGACAATATTATATTCGGCTGAGTGCGTTGTAAGACAAAGATAGATTTGGAAAATATTACCACGGCATTGTGTTCATTTTTTTCGAATCCTGAAAAAACCAATAAATATTTTTGAAAAATTTAAACGCAGAATGAAAGACTAAATTATTACCGAGGGCCAAAAGTCCCTTAGAATAAATAAAAAGTTTATTTTGAATGATATATTTGAAATTAAAAATCACACTAAATTTTCTCTTAGTTTTTCACCCCTGTAACTTATTAAAATAAACATTATAGAAGTTCTCAGGGACTTTCGGCCCTTGCTAATAACGTAATCTTTCATTCTGCGTTTAAATTTTTCAAAAATACTTATTAGTTTTCTCAGGATTAGAAAAAAATGAATCCCCATTTGAATAGCATTGCAGCCGAAAATACGTACCGATCCTCTTAAAGGCGCTGTTTTTATATAGGCGATTTATTGTGTTCTTTTATTTATTATCTTTATATTTTGCCTTCAACAAAATTCAACCCTATAGACTGAATTCCTGCAAAATGATTTATGATTTTTGGTGACCATTTTCTGTTAGTTAATGTTAAATAGTTAGTAAGTAAAACTTTATGAATTAATATCAAATAGAAAACATGAAAAGTCCTTTTCCTAGACGAATAAGGCGGAATGTAACTGCATATTGTAGAGTCCTTTTCACATTCTTTTTCGTCGTCTCTTGTCTTATAAATTGTAAAAGTCACAAATTAAGGATGTTACCAGAAAGTGGTTCCACGAAAAGTTTCAGTTCATTCAAAAGTTTGGTATCCCGAGGTAACAAACACCACCCTCAGATGTTTTCAACTAAAACCATGGTTATTGCTTACAAGATCAAGGCCAAGTAAGTCAGCCTTCAGTTTTGAAAAAACATAACACACTAACAACTTATCAGGTATACAATTTTCGCGTATATTTTTAGAATTATCTTTTTTGAATCTATTTCTGGAGTGAAAATGAAACATCAAACATGAGTTAGAGTTAGACTCAGAAACTTTGACATATCACAAGAAAACAGTTTCAGAACCTTTTTGCTATTGTTATATAAAAGTGTTCACATTTTTTAATCCTTTACCTTTTTTTATATCCCAATAAAATATTTTATCTACTATGTCATATTATGTATAAGTTTTTAATTTGTGAAAACTGTCATTATAGATAGCAGTGCGTGAAGGGTTTAAAGTGTGCGTGAAGTAACAATGTATTTTAAATGGGATTTACTTTTTCGCACTGTTTTTTGGCACACTTTCATATAATCAAATATCCTTATTTTTCGCGTTGTCATGGTGATGACATAATGAGCAATAAATTACAACAAAACTTTTGACAGTTTTGTGGTTTGAAAGAAGTTCATCATCATCATCATCATGGCTTATTCACTCCTGGCGGAGTGTTTGCCGCCCTTTTGGGCTCTCTGATTCATTTATTGCGGATAATCAGTCCGCTGTTGTCTTTTATTATTATAGCAGCGTGTGTGACTTGGCCCTGTCTACAATTTTCCTCCATTCTTTCCGGTCCTTACAGCGCTCCTTCCAATTGTAGCTTCTTTATGTCTCCTAAGACTTGATCTTGTAACGATATGATACCTCGGCAAGCGATGAGCTGCTATTACTAGAGACGACCGATGGAGTGTCCGTGTTTGCGCATTCCTTCTTCATAGCACCGCTGGGGGAAACCGAAGGAGAGGGCATCGAGAGCATATTTAAGGCGAGCTAGGAGAATGAGAAAACCAGTCATGGTTAGCGTACTGAACTAACTATGGCTCAACAGCTGATGCTCGCGTATTGAACGAGCTTTAGCTGGCTTGGCAAAGATGCACCGTTTGTGAGGTGGAACTATGCCTAGGTAGACGCCACCGTAGTGACGTGGAGTTTTGCCACAATCGTTATCGCAGTAGGCCGTAGTAGCGATGAGCGAGTGACTGCATTGTAGTGAAATGCGGTCTCCAGGCTAAGTTGATTTAACGTAGCAATATTGTTATTGTATATATGGTTTATCGTATTATTTTAATGTTGCTGTTATGATCGGATGGCTGTAATAAAGTTTAATATTGTTTTTCCTTTGCAGAAGATGGAATTATATTTTATTTTATTTGTTTTAAACTGTATATAATTATCTTTAATATATTTGCTTTATTTCTAACTTGTGTTTTACTGAGTCTGTCGTCCTTAAAACAACTACCCGTTACAATCTCTCCAGCTTGTTTTGGGTCTTCCCTTTGGTATCGTTGTTGTTGGTCTCCAGCCAGTTATTCGCTTTAGCGTAGAGTCTGGGTTAGGTCTTTCTGTGTATCCCAGCCACCTGAGCCTTTGCGCCTTCACGAACTTTATTATGTCTTCACCCTGGATGACTTCTTTAATTTATTCATTGGTTAATCTTCTAAATTCGCCTACACTTATCCTCACCGGTCCCATTATTCGTCGAATTATCTTTCTCTCTAAGATTTCTAACCTCATTTCATCTTTTTGTGTTAGGCACATCATCTCTGCACCATAGGTGATCACTGGCCTGATAGCAGTCTTGTAAATTTTTAATTTGGTTGTCTTACTAATGTGCTTTTCTTTCAATAATTGTTGGTAGTTCCAGTAGGTTTTATTACCCAGTAGGATGCGTTTATTTATTTCATCCGTTCTATCATTTCTGCCATTCCCCATCACTCCCAAATATTTGAAACGGTGTACTCTTTCAAATGTATATGCACCAAGCTTAATTTTTTTCTCGATGTTCGTATTATCTCTTGAGCACTTGAGGTATTTCGTTTTGCTTTGGTTTATTACTAGCCCTCTCTTCTTTGCTTCTTTATCTAGTATTAATATTATATTCTGCATGGTTTTTAAGTCTCTAGTAACCAGTGCAATGTCGTCTGCATACGCTATCAGTTGGGCTGAAGATTCGATAATAGTTCCCATAATTTTGGCTGCTCTTACTACCCCTCTATGGCAATGTTAAATAATGTTGTTGACAGGGAGTCTCCCTGTCTTGACACCTACCTCCATTTGTACTTCATCTGACGGGCCTTCCCTTGTTAAGATTCGTGCCTTGGATTCCTTCATCGTCATTTTCGTGAGACTTACTAGTTTTTCTTGAATGCCTAGTTGCTTCATATCATTAATTAGCTCCTCCCTTATTACACTGTCCAATGCTTGCTTGTAGTCAATAAACAGTATGTAGATCTATTCCGCGCTCGTAACTTTTTTCGACGATTTGCGTTACAATGTGTATTGCATCTATTGTTGACTTACCTTCTCTGAATCCATGTTGGTATTAACCTATTTTTGTTCTCGTTTCTTTTTCTATTCTTTGATCAAATTAGTTAATATTTTGTACATTGTATTTAATAGCGTGATTCCCCTGTAGTTAGTGCATTTCGTCTTGTCGCCTTTTTTAGGGATTGGTGTTATCAGACCGCAATTCCCGTCGTTCGGCATGCGTTCTTCTTCCCATATTCGTTCTATCAGCTTGTGGATTCTGTGGGGTAGTTCCTCTCCCCTTTTCTTGAAGAACTCGTTTATAATGACGTCTGGTCCTGCTGTTTTCCTTGTCTTTAATCTGTTTATGGTCGCCAATACTTCGCTGTATGAGGGAGGCTCTGATTGTTCTTCATTCCTATTTTCTATTTGTTCTTCATTTTCTGCATTTTCAGCATCGTCTTTCTTTTTGAACAATTCTCTATAGTGTGTTTCCCATTCCTTTTTTCCAATATTTGCCGGTATCTTTTTCTTATTCTGTGCTTTTATGTGTTTTTCTATAGTCTTGCATTATCGTTTCTTCAATCCATTTCTTCTTTTTAGTTCTGCAACATTTGTCTAACTCTTTCTTCTTCTCTTTAATGTGTAGGAGATCTTCTTGTTTCCATGTGGCCAACCACCTGTGTCTTGCTTTGTCCTTGTCTTTACTAGCTTGCTCGAAAGAAATTAGAACTTTTAAATGTCAAAGTCCTAAAAATTGTAGAATAGAAATGAATTCCAGTGACGAAGACTTACAGTTTTTTTATTTATTTATCGTAGATAAAATATTGTATGAAACTGTGCGTGAAGTACTTTTTGCGAGCTTACGCGATTTATAGCACTCGCTCCGCTGTCGCTCGTGCTCTAAACATCGCATGCGTTCGCAAAAAGCATACTTGACGAACTGTTTCATAAATAAATATTATCGAGACAGTATATAACGATGGCCGCGCTAATAACCAGCATAATAACGCAAAAGATGAAAAACATAATAAATTATAAAATAAAAAGGGGTGAACCTACATAGTAAACGTGGAAATTATCGATATAAACGTATAAATTAACAATACATTACATAGTTTCCCACCTTTAGACGTTGATTTTATAAAATTCTCCTGTCGCAGTGACAGTTGTCATAATGCTCCGATACGTCTAAAGGTGAGAAACTGTGTAATATTAATTTATACGTTTATATCGATAATTTCCACCTCTACTAGTTTAATCTCTTGTTACTTCACAATGTATTATGTTTTTCATCTTTTGCGTTATTTTGTCGGTTATTATCGCGTTCATCACTGTATACATGATTGCATAAGATGAATAATCAAACTAATTATTTTTAGTTACCCGTGCATCTTCTATGAATGAAACAGATTCTGGTCAGATAAGATATGATAGACAGCAAAGTAAATCAAGACCAAGACCAGGAGTACAATCCAGTTCCGGCAATTCGCTTCTGGCTCCTCCACCATCATCACAACGTAAAAATAGCATCTCAAATGATCCAGATACTCCAGATTTAATTTCATTCTCTAGTCCACCTGCTACAACATCTACATCCAATGACATCATTGATTTTTGCAAGCAACAAAAGTAAGTAATCAACTAGAATTTTTAAAGATAAAGGATATAATGTTAGATAAAAGGCATTATATTCAATTTCGATTCAGAGATCATTACCATCTTTCTATGGACCATTTCGAACTCTTTTGTTCTCATCAGGAAAGCACTGTAATGATGCTCTGAATCGAAAAATAAACACCCTTGCCATTCATGCCAATTACAAAATATAATTAACATTAAGACGCGATAGTGACCTCTATTAACAAAATGTCGAAACCCAAAACACTCCATTTTCAAACAAATAAATGTTTAAAAATAATAAAATCTTTGGATTTCTTAATTCGGAAACAGATTCTCTCTTATACCTATTCCCATCCTTCTAAAAATTGCAAGGAATAAAGGGTGATGAATGTAGAGACATGGGGAGTCTACATAGTTGCACTCCACAACATATCAATTCACCGAGATAAAGATCAACAAATCTGGTTCCTAGTACTCAATACGTGAGTAAAAACGCAGGTAGATAAAAGGCACTATATTTAATTTCGATCCAGAGATCATTACCATCTTTCTATGGACCATTTCGAACTCTTTTGTTCTCATCAGGAAAGCACTGTAATGATGCTTTGAATCGAAAAATAAACACCCTTGCCATTCATGCCAATTACAAAATATAATTAACATTAAGACGCGATAGCGACCTCTATAAACAAAATGTCAAAACCCAAAAGACTCCATTTTCAAACAAATAAATGTTTAAAAAAATGTTTAAAAATAATAAAATCTTTGGATTTCTTAATTCGGAAATAGATTCTCTCTTATACCTATTCCCATCCTTCTAAAAATTGCAAGGAATAAAGGGTGATGAATTTAGAGACATGGGGAGTCTTTATTCCTTGCAATTTTTAGGAATAGGTATAAGAGAGAATATGTTTCCGAATTAAGAAATCCAAAGATTTTATTATTTTTATTAAACATTTATTTGTTTGAAAATGGAGTCTTTTGGGTTTCGACATTTTGATATAATGTTAATTTGTTTAGAAGATTATCGATAAATTGTTTTCTTTGTCTTCCTATTGATCTCGGTTCAGCTTGTGATTTACTCTGGGCTTTTTTACCACTCTATTCTAATTAATTTGGTTTACTTGCTTACTCCATTCAGTATTTCTTCTCTCGATCCACCTGTTTATTCCTTAGATCTTGCATATCTATTGCTTAGTATGAAAACCTCGTATCTCATTTTACAGAAAATTTTACAAAATAGTCTTTAAACTGAATTTCTGCATACTATAACCTAAAACAAACGTGAAAAATTCATGTGTAACAATCTAAATGTGCTCAGAATAAAAAATATGTAAAGATAGTTTTTTGTTTTTAGGTTAAAGTGTGCAGAAATTCAGATTAAAGTTTCTCCCGTAAAATGAGATACGAGGTTTTCATACTAAGGCATCGATATGTGCCTTATACATTCGTCTGTCTCTTAATGTTTTATTTAGCGTAAAACTTTCATTTCTGTTTTTTTTAACAGTCTTAATGACCAAAACGATTGGGTAAGGAATGCAAACACATTCCATACGAGGGAGGGATGCCAATAAAAATAAATCAGTCCTAACTTAGACCTTTCGGACAAATAGCAACGAAAACAGAATGCCTAGAAAAATTGATCGTCAAGGGCAAACATTCTTGATGAAGGTCTCTCACACCTTGAATCAATCAAGACAGAAGAATTAGTATTCATTAGTGATGTATCGAATATTCGCATTCGCGAATATTCGCATATTTTTGCATGTTCGCATTCGTATTCGCATCCGCAAAATTTGTGCGAATAGTTTGCGAATATGATTTTGAAAAAAATAATTATTTGAAGATGATATTAGGTCCATAAAGTCAAAATCTATTCACTTCTCATCTTGTTTTTTTTTTTGTTAAGAAAAGGTAACAACCTCGTTAAATCACATTATCAGCCTTCACTTTATTTTATTATTTGGTATTATGTAATAAAGTTATAAACTTCTCATTATAAATTTAGAAAACGTTACAAAAATAGAACCAAATTTAAAGAAACTGAATATTCACATTCGCATCCGCATTCGCGAATGTCAGTAGCAGATATTCGTATTCGCATTCGTATTCGCGAATGTTCAAAAAATGACATTCGTTACATCACTGGTATTCATGGTCTATTCATAGCTTTTGTAGCAGTCTAAGGTAAAGAATGATGAGAAACCACGATCCAAGTGATCGATACCTAAAGTCACTTTCGAGAGTCAACAGAAACACACATTCAAATTCAATTTTCTTATCTCCACTTTTATTCTGTATTCATATTGTTTTCACCCAATTTTTGAAAAAATAGTATCGTTCGCGGTAACGATTCCGTACTTGTCCAGGACAACTTCGCATGCGCACTTTAAAAAAGAGCGTTCTCTTTTTTAAAGTGCGCATGCGATTTTTAAAGTGCGCATGCGAAGTTGTCCTGGACAAGTACGGAATCGTTACCGCGAACGATACTAATGTGAAAACTTTGAATTATCCACGTCCGTCTGTCCGTCTGTCTGTCTGTAATCACAACTCCTCCGTCAATATACCAGGTAGAATGACAAATGAGGTGTCAAATAAAAGCTTGTAATCCAAGGATGGTACTAAAGGTGAGATATTTGACCTAGGCTGACTGTCCCTCGGTCCGTTCGACCGTGAATATAACTACTCCCTCATTATACCAGGTAGAATGACAAATGAGATGTCAAATGAAAGCTTATAATGCAAGGATGGTACTAAATGTGAGAAATTTGACCTAGGCTGTCTGTCCGTCCGACAGCGAATATAACTCCTCCGTCATTATACCAGATAGAATGACAAATGAGGTGTCAAATGAAATCTTATAATGCAAGGATGGTACTAAAGGTGAGATATTTGACCTAGGCTGTCTTTCCGTCGGTCCTTTCGACCGCGAATATAACTCCTCTGTCATTATACCAGGTAGAATGACAAACGAGGTGTCAAATGAAAGCTTATAATGCAAGGATGGTACTAAAGGTGAGATATTTGACCTAGACTGTCTTTCCGTCGGTCCTTCCGACCGCGAATATAACTCCTCTGTCATTATACCAGGTAGAATGGCAAATGAGGTGTCAAATGAAAGCTTATAATGCAAGGATGATACTAAAGGTGAGATATTTGACCTAGGCTGTCTGTCCGTCCGACTGCGAATATAACTCCTTCGTCATTATACCAAATAGAATGACAAATGAGGTGTCAAATGAAAGCAAGGAACGAATGGAACGAAGGAAATGAATCCAAGGATGGTACTAAAGGTGAGATATTTGACCTAAACTCTCTTTCCGTCGGTCCTTCCGACCGCAAATATAACTCCTCTGTCATTATACCAGGTAGAATGACAGAGGTGTCGAATGAAAGCTTATAATGCAAGGATGGTGCTAAATGTGAGAAATTTGGCCTATACTCGAGCCGCTTAAAAGATGGAATTCAAGGTCGCGTGATCACTTAATGCAAGCATCGACCGCTCGTTCGAAGTCAGACCTTCTAAGAACTGTTTACACCGTCATTATTTGTGCTTCATTCACACTTCCACTGATGAATTGCATTAGGCCGTGCTTAAAATTCGGTTTTGTTGAGCTGTGTAAACGTGGGAAAAGTGGAATCATCGGGAGAGGAACGTTTAAGAGTGCGTGCCATTCACGTGATCAGTACATCTTCTCAACGGCTAGACTATAGACTGTCTGCCCGTCTGTCCGTCCGACTGCGAATATAACTCCTCCGTCATTATACCAGGTAGAATGACAAATGAGGTGTCAAATGAAAGCTTATAATGCAAGGATGGTATTAAATGTGAAAAATTTGACCTAGTCTGTCTGTTCGTCTGTCCGTCCGACTGCGAATATAACTCCTCCGTCACTGTACCAGGTAGAATAACAATTGAGGTGTCGAATGAAAGCTTATAATCCAAGGATGGTACTAAATGTGCGAAATTTGACCCAGGACTTCTGGTTTTAGAAATGCGACCAGAAGTACTATTTTAAAGTCACCGGAATAGTACACGTGATATATTATTCGACGCTACTTCGCAAGAAAAGAACAAATATATACTTCCAGTTTCATGACTGTCTGTTCATCTGTCTTTCCGTCCGCGAATACAACTCCTCCATTATTAATACAGATAGAATGACAAATGAGGTGTCGAATAAAAGCTTATAACCCAAGGATGGTATTAAAGATGAGAAATTTGACATCGGACTTCCGGTTATAGAGTTGCAACCGTATGAACTGTTCTAAAGTCATCGAAATAGTATAAGCGATATATCATTCGACGTGCCTTAGCAAGATGAGAAGAAATTTTGGTTTTGGTTTTTATATCATTTCTGCTTAAAAAGTTCTAACCAGAAGTGCCGTTATAGTCGCAGAAATAGTACATTTAACACATCAATCGAAGCGTATTGAAAAGTTAAGTTTTAATCTTTAGTTCCTGTTTTGAAGTTATTTCTGTTTAAACAATGATGACCCAAAGTTTAGTCAAAATGACTCAAAATTAGTAAAATCGTATATCAATCGACGCAAAGTTACACGAAGCGTTCAAATATCGACTTCCAGTTCTACTTTTCATTACTTTGGGTGAAAACCTAGGACTTACGAAGTCCAATTACTTGTTTTTGGTTTGGATTTCAATCTTTTGTTTGGTAGTTTCTACCCTATTTTTATTCTTTTTTTTTTATATATTTTTAAATTATTCTGAGGTCAATGGAGTTATCTCTTATGCATATCATACTATTGGATTTTTATTTGGTAGATTTTCATCTTTACCTTTGTTTTCTTTGGAATACTTTTTTAGTCCTAATATTTTTTATTTCTGAAAACCATCAATTTCTTACAAAGTCTTACAAACGATTAAAACACATTTCTTTAAAATCTCAACAAAACAGAGAGTTAGTGTCAATATTAATAATGCAGTTACATATAACCAAATATGCAATTATATATCATGTTTACATATAAAAAACAGGCATCACTGACAAAACCACCTTCAGAGACAAAATAGATAAACCGCCACAGCAAGCTAAGCAGAAGCAATACAGACCAAAATGGTCAGAGGGGCAAAAGCATCGTCTTGTAGAACATATGCACCAATACTGGACAAATAAAAAGAACTGAGAGTACAGAGAAAGTACAGAAATCTGGAAATTCAAATACGAAGACCATGGAGAATGGAACCTACCCAGAGAATACCTATTATTCTATCTAATACATAAGTCATTCTGAAGAACTTCCTAGAAGGCATAAAAGGCTGGGTCTGAATGAACATCTCTAAGGCGGGCCATTCACGCTCTGATTTGTAGTACCTCTAGTGGTACTACTTTGTGGCAAGGTCCCTATACCATAGGTTGTATGGTAACTTTGACATTGACAAATGAAATATTGTCATCGTGACGTCACCCAGACGATCAATTTTACGAATTGCTTGTAAACATAATAGGATACGTGGTTTGGAGGCTATATTTTGTTATTAAATATCGTTAGTGTTTTAATTTGTGTTTATATCTTGAGATATAATGTATCTATAGATATCATTAAGCGTTTTTAGTATAATAACTTAAACCCAAAACTCTTTTACAAGTGTTCAGATACATTTTAATGTGGTTGCGTTAAGTACCTACTTACTTACTGGATTGCAGCCATCTGAAGATCGTTTGAATAAACAATTATAAACTAAATGAATATATAAAATGGGGAAAATTCCCTTTATTGCACTGAAATTGTATTTTTTTATATAATTTATTGTTAATGTAAAACTTCACAGGTACCTATTGAATGGAATCATAATGTTTTCATAGTTTTAGGTATTATAATGCAGTACCTAACGTAATTAGATGCTCTTAAGGGAAAAACTACTAATTTTGATACATAAATCTTTAGTTTAATCTCTTTTTCACCATGTTTTACATGTTAGGAGGAATTTATAATAATGTACTACATGCATTATCCCCAATTCAAAATTATTATATACCTACTCAAAATCATTTAAAAAAGTAAATTGTATTCAACCCATTATTAATATACCTAGGATATTTTAATGATTTAGTCCCATATATACACAAGAAAGAATCTACTTCTGCTTTAATTAAGTATGTAGTAATGCTATTCCACTGCATATATTTAATTGCAATTATATTCTATGATTTTTGTAACTCTACAGGCATCTACCGCATTTTTAAAGAATATATGAAATAAATAGTCATTAAAAATCCAAACGTATTTTTTTTTAATATACATATTTTCAATACATTCCTACTTTCCGAGTTCATTTCAATGAGTGAAGTGAATGAATTTGAATGCAGCATTCTGGGTGACGTCACTCCCGCCATTAGATTCTCGACGCTGATTGGTGGAAAGTTACCATACAACCTGTCTATTTATGAACCTTACTTTGTGGTACCTCTAGTGCTACTACTAGACCATTCACGTCCCAACATTTTATCTTTCTAGCCGCCAACAAAGGTCTTACCTTTCAGCCACCTGTTTTCACGGTGGTGTACACTAAAAAATGTATCGAGTAAAGTCTATGCAAAATATAATTCGGAGGATTTGTGTTTTTAAAAATTTGGTACATGAGTTGAGGTTTCATAATTAAGCATGCCATAAGTTTCGCTTCTCTAGCATTTGTCTAGGGCTGATATGAACTAATTAATTTTTACGGGTCTTGTAATTTTTACGACTTTTTAAGATGTAGAGTAGATATATTCTATTTTAGAAAAAAATAAATACTTTTTCTAAACTGGAGCTGGGATTTACTTTGCTGTGTGTGGGTGTATCGTATATTTTTAATAGTAGCAATTTTTCGTGCCATTAAAAGTTATTTTCTATTATTTATTTGCGAACCTAGGGATCTTTGCTCAGCGTTGTACCAATTGAGATTTTGTTTGGAGCTGATGTTGTAAGCAAATTGTATACACGGAGGAAATACTAGTTACAGTGCGGTCTCGTAGCAAATTTACCATTTTAATTGGGAATAAATCACAATGTTAGTTAGAAATTAAATTTATTTGACGTTTCGACTTCTACTTCTGAAATCGTTATGAAAATGTTCCGAAGTGGAAGTCGAAACATCAAATAAATTTAATGTATAACTAATATCGTGGCTTATTATTATTAAATATTTGCAAACTAGGAATGTTTACGTAAAGAAACTTGTAGACATCCCATACGTAATATACTGCGAGGCATAAGTTAGGGATATAGAAAATTTATGCTCATTTTCATAGTTGATTTTTTCGTGATTTAATTAACGGATCGCGCTAATTTTTTTTACTATTTTAGATATTTCTTCAGTATTAACACAGTTGTGCAAAGATTTACTTAAACTTCTTTTTTGTACTTATACCGGGTGGAGGAAAAGAAATGTTTTTCTTATGTTAAGTTTGAAACACCCTGTAGGAAGAACGAGGTACGATAATGAGTATGCATCGGAATCGTATTATAGTCTTATGTTTTGTGAACATTTTGTTTTTTTAATGTGCCTGATATCTTTAGAAACAAAGAAAATAGACGGTTTTGTAGTTTAACATGTGTTTTAACCGAAACAAAAGTTTGAGACACCCTTTAGGGAGGAATAGGTAAAATGGTGGTAGTCTCATCTTTTGTAAACCATTTATTTTTTAAATTTCTCTGATATCTTTAATAACAAAGAAACTAGACGGTTTTAAATATGTGTTTTAACTGACGACTGCGATACGTGAGGAGGTCATGTCTTATCATACCCCTAAGACGAAATTATTTCCTATATATAGTGCGAAAGAAAAAGAGTGTTCAAAGAAAAAGAATATGTGTAATGTACCTCTCGATATTTAAAGAGCCTCCAGATACGACACCGAATCCGTATGACTTTCAGAGAAATTCCACCCCAAAACATAGAGCCTCCATTAAACAGTCTCGTCTCTCTTATCTTGTGCTGTGCATACCGCTTACCTGATCGACAAATACCTCTTATAGGTGTCTTTTGTTAACTGTTATGTTTTAGTGTTAATTTAGTTTTGTTTCAGTTAAAATACATGTTAAGGAGTAAACCACCTATTTTCTTTGTTATTTTCTTTATCTTTAGAAAACTAAAGATATCAGGGAGATTCAAAAAACAAAATGTTCACAAAACATAAGACTACAATACGATTCCAAACTATACACAGATTTGTACCTCGTTCTCCCTACAGGGTGTTTCAAACTTAACATAACAAAAACATTACTTTTCTTCCACCCGGTATAAGTACAAAAAAGAAGTTTAATTAAATCTTTGCACAACTGTGTAAATACTAAAGAAATATCTAAGATAATAAAAAAAAAATAGCGAAATCCATTAATCCGTTCACGAAAAAATCAACTATGAAAATGAGCATACATTTTCTACATCCTTAACATATGACTCTCAGTGTAGTGGAAATTTTTAATCCAACATCCAACATCGGCATTCACGCTCCAACTTTCTTAGTAATACCACTAGTGGTATTACTAGTGGTACAACTAACCCAACCGCCCCATTCACGGTCTGATTTTAGATTTAACATATTACTCTCTCTCTCTTGTCGTACCACTAGAGGTACTACAAATCAGATCGTGAATGGCCCGCCTAAAAGACCACGGAAAAGCTGTACTGCTCTCGACGCCCAGATGGGTACGAAAATTTTTGGGAGATACTCCAGCATACGAAGTCACCTAGGGCTCGATAATACAGAAAGAATCTCACCAGGACTCAATCCTTTTGATACCGTAGGTATCTGGGATGAGTGAATTTTCCCCTAAGAGGGAGTGAGATCTTTAGGACTAAATCTGGATGAAATATTTTTTATGTCCTAGTATTTGACTAATATACGTGCGATCATAAAAAGCGGGTCACGCGATGAATTATTCAAGTTAGATGTCTCGAATTTTCTAAACCTGTTGTCCGATTTGAGTGATTTTTTTAGTATGTTATAGCCTTATTCTTTAGCAATATCGCTATAATAATATTGTTGCTAGACAGGTAAATTA
Source organism: Diabrotica virgifera virgifera (assembly GCF_917563875.1). Classification (NCBI taxonomy): domain Eukaryota; kingdom Metazoa; phylum Arthropoda; class Insecta; order Coleoptera; family Chrysomelidae; genus Diabrotica; species Diabrotica virgifera. The sequence goes on from NC_065448.1 coordinate 51,460,708, forward strand.
TCATTGTATACCGGTTGTAACAATCATAATGTGTTTATTTCTCCAAGTTCGGAACACCCTGTGGAATGTTTAAGCATAGATAGAATATTGAAATTAAAACTCAATTGTAGCCTTAGACTTTCTTAACATTTTCTTTTTTTATTTATTTGTTTATGTTGGATAATAAAAAAGTTAGGCACGTTAATAACTAGCCATGTTCTTCATCAATACATGGTGTTCCTAAATAAAAGCGACAAACTTTAACGGGTAATTCTGTATGAAAAAATAATGACAGTTTGCTTTATAAACATATGTCCGCAAATGCTTCGTTTGCGAGATATGAGATGTTGAAGTTTTTCTTACAAACTGACGATTTATTTATTGCTCTAAAACTCGTAGAGATATGCAAATGAAATTTGGTAGGTAAGAGGTAGTTATGGCGCATTTTGTCAACTGTAACAATTGTATGTCAACAATTAATAATTTTACTGTTTTATCATCCAACATAAACAAATAAATAAAAAAGAATGTGTGTGTACTTTGTACGCACGTAAGAAGTTATACTTCTGTTATATGATTTCTTAAAAATAAATATACTTTAAACAGTTTGTTTTAATTTTTTTTAAGCACCAAACTAATTTTGTGCTACCGCTTTCAAAAAAATTAAAAAAAAAAGTATAGGATTGTACTTAATTCGAACTCAAGACCTTTCGATCTCTGGCCGAATTATTCGAGGCATTGAAGCACAAAAAAGGCCTTACTGTCGATTTTTGGCGCAGTAAGACGGATTTTAATGCAGTTTGGTGCGTTGGATTCGTGAGAATGTCAGGAAATTTTGTGAACTAATGTAATGAATAAGAAATCTGAAATTGCATTTGTGCATAAGAAAAATGCTTTTCAAAAGTGCATTTTGAAATAGGCAATTATTATAAATTTGCAACTCGGTAAATAGTTGGGCAACATCCCGGTTAATTATTATTTTAATTATTTTTAATCATTTTTAAGTCCATATAATAGTCTAAGATGCCAATAACCATTAATAATAAACAAAAAAATTTTCTTATGGGGAATCGAACCAAGTACTAACACGTCCGTAACTAGATACACATACAGCTAGCCTACTCAAACACTTGCTAGACATGGGCGATATTAGGTATAAACAAAAACAAATAGGTAAGTACAAATTGTAAAGAAAATTATTACATACTTAAATGTATTATAAAATTAATATATTCCTAAATTTTAGAAGAAACATTTGTAAATAGGTACAATTTATACAAAACATTCGAAAAATCGACACTTCAATGCCTCGACTAAATGCTATACCAAATACGCTACGAGGACTGTGTCTGTATCGGTTCGGACATACCTAATGACAATTCACGGTAACAAACAGACAAGGTATATAAATATACAATAAAATGTTTTAATAATACTCATCTTACTCCTGAAGAAGACAAATCTAAAGACACAAAAATTATAATAAATATATTTACTAAAAACATTAATATATTCTTTTCACACTTTTTCTTGCACTGATATATTTATACATAACTAGAAAGATTTTAGCAACTAAACGCCATACTGTCTGTGTGCGCATGCGCGCAGTATTATGAAATTTTACTCTCAATCGCGCCTAAAGAAGTATCAAACTTCAAAAAGAAAATGTTAAGAAAGCCTAAGGCTACAATTAAATTTTAATTTCAATATTTTATCTATGCTTAAACATTCCACAGGGTGTTCTGAACTTTGAGAAATAAACACAGTATGATTGTTACACCCGGTATACAATGAAAATTTACCTGTCTGGCAACAATATTATTATAGCGATATTGCTAAGAATATGGCTATAACATACTAAAAAAATCACTCAAATCGGACAACAGGTTTAGAAAATTCGAGACATCTAACTTGAATAATTCATCGAGTGATCCGCTTTTTATGATCGCAAGTGTATGTATGGTATATCAATTTATAACATTAATTTCTTATCTTCATACTAAAGATTTTTATTTGTTTTAGTTATAACCAACAGCTGGTACTGTCCTCTTCCATGATACAACAGCAACCATCCCACTTTAAATTTTGGCCGCAAATGGCAATGACGCCTCCAACATCAGCATTTCCATCCAACGTCCCTCCTCAAGGTCTGATATACCCTAACGGGAGTTACTATCCCCCAATAAATAGAGTACAGTATTCTTTGAACACTGCAAACAGTCCCATTGTCCCACCATCTATTCCTTGGAGTAGTGCGTCCACACCAACCAGTATTAACGTTAGAACTCCAAGCTCTGTAGGACCACAATTATCTTCGACACCTAATTCTGGCATCAGTACACCTGTCCAACAGCATAGTCCTTCTACCAATATTGGAAGTTCTCTACATAGACCATCATCGATTCCACAAATGCAGGTAAGAATTTTCATTCATGTGTTGGATCGTCGCACGTACGTCGATTTAATGGATTTACGCGGCCAAAATTATTTTACAGCATATTTCTACTAAAACTGGTACAAATCAAAGAAAAATGTTGTTTTTTAAAAATTGACTTGTATTTTTCATAGAAAAAATCAAAATTTAAAATTAATACAAAATATGCAGGTTTTTACTTATACCTCAGTCGGTATCTGACATATAGGACTCAGTATTTGGGATCACCCGGTAGATAACAGCATTCGAAATGTTTCAGAACTAAATGAGTTTGGTTTGATCCTTTTCCGTACACGTTTTTTGTTGCTTAAAATTGTTAATAGTGGGTCAGAAGTTTAATTTCCTGTAGGCATCTCTGCATTTCCTTGCACTAGCTGGGATCTCCGAGATCTCTTTTGGTATTTTTGAAGCATTCCTTTTTCCACGAGCCTGTAATCACCATCAAGCAAAGAACGTATTTCTTCTGTTTTTCTTCTTTCTATCCTTTCACTGGAGTGCTCAAATAATTTAGAAAGCCGACTTGGTTCCATTTGTCAGTTTTAAATGTTCCATCTAACCAATCTTTATTTACTATACAGCATATTTTCGTGAGTCTTTAACCATTTCTCTATCATCGCCATTTTAAAATCTCGAAATCTTTGTTTTAAAATGATTAAATTATCACATATAACAGTTCAATAAGTGAGTTTCCAAATATTTTAATTTGTCCTCTAGATTAGGAAAATCTTGTAGCTCCATTTGGTCGCAAAGATATTTACGAAGCACTATGTTTAGGCCAGAGCAGTCACCAGATGTAGCTAAAAAAAATAGTAACTTATTTTAATTAAAACAAATAAGTAGGTACTTTTATTTTTGTGACGTCATCATATATAGCAAAATTAAAAACCCCTGTATTTCGGGCATTTGCAGCTAAATTGTACGCCATTAATTAGCCAAATATATGCAGTATGCTATAAAATAAATAGTATTGCTCGATTGGAGGCGATAATATAACTAAATGTCTTATAAACATAAAAATTAAACAGAAATGTCACTATAAAATGGCTTGTTTTTGACTTTCTAAAAATAATATAAAATAACAGTAAACTCTATAAATATTTCAAGAAATGTTTATTCTTACCTAAATTATTCGATTCCATCACAATCACTTTGAAAAAGAAGGTGAATATTACAAAATGTCACAATTTTTATAAAGTTGACTACTAAGCTAAGAGAACAAAAATTCACTAACAGCTACATGCGCGCACATTCGCACGTGCACACGTGCGCGGTGACTAGTTCTGGAGCGGGGATAGTAAGTTTTTGTTAAGACAAACCATAATGTGTCTCTAGGATGAGTTTTGAATTTTTTACGTCACTTTTGAAATTTGACTTTTGGCCGGCTAATTATTTAAAATCAACCTATGTGCGTCGTAATAAAAGTTTTAAAAAGCTCGATTCTTTAGTTTGTATGGTCCATCTGTTAGACTGAGGATTAAAGGCTGATTTATCTTAAGACATGATGTGGATGAAACGGCTGTCTTGTTGGGCACATTGAAGAATCGTGTGATATGAAAGACATTATCTAGTTTATAATACAACGGGGACGTGCGCCGTCTTTTGTTCCAAGGTCCTTGTCGTACAGGCCCCGTCCTAACTCCTAACATAAATCCGACTTAAACCTTCTAAAACTGCAAAATATACAGGAAAAAAATATGAGATTTTGTATTCAGCATTAACAGTTACATGGTGAAAATTATTAACGTGGAAGTTTTTTAATTCTGCTTTCGGAAATCATTGAAAAACACATTAGACACGTCTCTAAAATAATGTGTAATATAGAGAAAAACACCTGTCGTATTCTCCCCACTTAATGATAGAAATTAGGTACGTAAAACAGTGTACAGATATAAAATACATAATATTTTCGTCTCTGTATAATTTTTTTCCATGGAAGGCGTCTGTTGTAAACCGGTCGTACTGCAGCGAATTGGCTTATTGTATATCTTTCTATTCGCGGTGTGCAAGTACTTGGAGGGGATATGAGAAACGATCGTGCGCGAATAGCGGAGAAATCTTGCAACTTTCTTAAATAATTCATATTGTCAATTGAAATTGTCAAATTGAGGTATATTTCATACCTACTGTCATTGAAGAAGAAAAATTATATGTTGCTCACAATATTGATATGATATGCAATTATTATATAAAAGTATATTTAATTAATTGTATTTTGCTTGCAGTACTGCATTTTAATAACTAATTTTATTTACTACATACAATTGTTTACCTTTTAATAACATAACCTAAATCTTACTTTTTCTTCTAAAAATTTTTTTTGGGCTACGGCCTTGACAATTATCCAGCAACCAGGACCAATATGATTGGCCAATATAATTAAAAGTGCAAAAAAGTTTCCGAGCTATGAAACCAGGTGTCGCTTTTCCGAACTTGCACGGTCCCAATACCATTGGTATTGGTTAATACCATCGGTATTGGTTCCCCTCGATATTCCCACACTAGCCTAGAGCCCAGCTTAGGGCTTATGAACCCAGATTAGTGCATATATTGATTCTCTTCAGTTCGCTCATTTAAGCCCTCATTTAAATTTCTCTTGCACACGGTAAGACTGCAAAAATTTATGCCTGAAATGTAGAGATATATTGTCCTAGTTAGTCCAAGTAATGAAGCTTAAAATAGGACAAAACATCGCAAGTAGTAGATAGTCCAAGGATCAAAATCTATATGAGGCTGAAAGGCGCTTACCATGGGGGTGGTTGCCACCCCATTTCGGGGGTGGAAATTTTTTATTTTATTTTGATCAAAAAAGTTGGTAAAAACATTCATGCTAAGCAAAAAACGTTCTATACATTTTTTTGATAAAATTAAGGGTTTTCGATTTATTCGCTATCGAAAGTGTTAGTTTTATATCGAAAAAATCAATGTTTTTAATCAGTTTTCTGCTAATAACTCAAAAAATTTTCGTTTTATCAAAACAACTTTGCTTAACAAAAATGTACCTTTTGAAAAAATAAACAAAACAGTTTTTTTTTATTTTCTTTAAGAGAAATAGTAATCGAGATATACTTTGTTATATGTTAGCTCTTCTTCGTCAAATGCTAAATATTGTAGTTTTAAACTCAAAAGACGGGAAAACTGTGCATTTTTCGAGGATAACTTGTTCAAACTAATTTAAAATCTACAGAAATAAAAAAAAGTCTCTAGCTCAAAAATTAAGTGACTTGTTATGAAAAGTATGTCAGTCCCTATTTTTTAACGAAAAAGTGATCGGAAACTTCCCCCTACTTACTACCCTAATTAAAATTAGTCATTGACCTTATTTGGTCTTCTATATTTATGTATTATTAATAGGTTCTAGAGGTTTGAGCGGCTTAGAATAGTTAGAAAAAAGGAGTTAAAAGCGAATAACGAATTTTTGTAGATTGGTAAAAAATGTCCTTTTCTTCAGAATAGGAAGATTAGCATCAGAGAGACGAAAAAATATGAACATCTAAAATTGTAGCTTATTTAATTCCCAAGAACGGGGTAAGCAAAAATTTTGTCTATGACAAAAACTGAATGAGCTATTGACAATTGAGGGGATTAGATGCTAAGGGGTACAAGTGACAAAATATTGTAAACTAAGTTAAGTCCCAGTCGTCTATCAAGTCTCTTAGTGATTAGACGTGTTTGATTTAAAAGTCGATTCACTAATTGCCGCAAAAAATACACAGTTTGTTTACCTTTTACTCATTTATTTGGTTAAGTTTTTTGGATTTCTACAAGTAAGTTGATTCATTACCTAATTTTTCCTGGGAAATTATACTTAAAAATCCGACTTCTGTCTGGGACGGATGTCGGGAACTTCACCTGGCGGCGGGAAGCCGCCGCGATCTTCAAATATAATAATCGAGGATATCAGGGTTCTGGATGGCATGGAACTCGACGATTCAAATGTAAATATTAATCAAGATGGTTTTCGTGGATTTACAGAAGCCGATAAGAATAATATTGCAACAGGGGACAAAAATCAAGTTTTTCCAGCAGATAATGATAACAATAAAAGCTCATTAACAACAACAGCAAGTAATTTAGACCAGCCAAACCAGTCTTTCAGACGCGATATTTCCATTAATAATCGATTTACGTCAAGAGATACAGGTCCGTACTTAATTTTTGTGGAACACGAAGTTTTGAATGTGGGAAGATTGCATCCAATGAGACTTGGTGAAAAACTGTTAGCACTTTCGGAATACGAAAAATCGATCTTAGAAATTAGTAGCGTGGGTCGTAACAGACTTAAAATTGAAGTTAATTCAGGGTTAGTTGCGAACAAATTAGTGGAAAATTCGGTATTCAAAGACAATAAACTGATAGCTTATATCCCCTCACATTTAACTGAAAAAAAAGGTATTGTGAGATCGGTCGATACATATCTGACTGAAAATGATCTTGTTAAAGTTATAAAATCAGAGTGTTCTGTTCGTAAGGTTCAAAGAATGTTTCGAAAAGTAATAAAAGACGGAGTGATTGAAAAAATCCCCCGTCAAATGATAATTGTCACATTTGCAGGGAACAAAATTCCCCAATTTATTTATATAAATAAAGTGAGATGTCCTGTAGACACGTACGTTCATCCTGTTATGCAGTGTTACAATTATCTTCGTTACGGTCACTCTGCATCTCAATGTAAAGGAAAAAAGAAATGCCGAAACTGCGGCAAAGAAAATGATAACGAATGCACTCAATGTGATAACTTCTGCATTTTTTGTAACTCTAATTCACACAACTCGACAAATCGAGATTGTTCAGAGTATAAAAAACAAAAACGAACTAAGGAAGCAATGGCACACCTTAATATTTCTTTCAAAGTGGCCGAAAAAGTTATTGACAATCCTGCCTACACTAATATTGTTCAAAAAAAACAGATTTGCTCCGTTACTGTCATCCACTACTGAATTCCCTTCATTAGTTTCCAGGCCAAATACCTATTCCAATATTGCTCAAAGCTCATCAAAACATTTGCCTTCCATTGCAAATATTTCAAATACTGCAGCTTCTACTAGAAAAAAACGAAAAATACACCCATCGTCTCCTACGCTTATTACCGCTCCAAGCGAATTTAGCTTTTGTGCTAGCCCCGTATTCCAGTTCGGAAACTATAATAAAAATGTATCTAAAAATAACGATGAACATCTTAAAAATGAATTCGCCACTACTTTGAAGGATTCAATCAATAATTTCTTTTCAGACATTCCTGCTCGAAACCCTGCGATTAATAGTTCAGTTCCCTCTGTACAAGATGTAGAAAATATAATTAACAGCGTGATTAAACATTTCTTTACCTGATATGGCCGGTTTAAAAATTGTCCAGTGGAACGCTAGATCAGCGTACTCTAATAAAAACTCTATTACGCAACTTTTTACAGAAGAACACTTTGATATAGCTCTTATTTCGGAAACTTGGTACAAACCTAAGTATGAAATGTCCTTACAGGGATTTAATATTATTAGAAAAGATAGACGTAATAAACGAGGTGGAGGTGTTAGCATAATTATCTCTAATAATATTAAATACAATAATATAGTATTCAACCAAACATTTAATAAAAATATTGAAGTTTGTGGCATTGATATTGATGTCAATGGCACCAAAATATCTGTGGTTAGTATTTATCGTCCAGGTAGCATTGCAGTCACAGTGAACGACTATGTTTCTCTTTTTCAACAAATTCCGCATAATTTTTTATTGGTGGCGACTTTAACGCCCATCATGGAGCCTGGGGCTCTATAAACAATGATCATAGCGGTAACATACTCATGGAAGCTTTAGAATACTTCGACAACTTTATCATTGCAAATGACGGATCTCCTACCAGAGTATCTGCCCTGGCTCTCCTCCATCATGTGTTGATCTTACCCTCATTTCGTCCAACTTTAGCTCACAATTCTCTTGGTCTGTTAAAGCAGATACGTATGGCTCTGACCATTATGCTATCACATTTGTGTTACAACAACTCAGAATTGATAATATTAATATTACCCCCATTCATAAATGGTCTATGCGAGAAGCTGATTGGGCATTGTTTCAAACAAAAATTGATAAAGATTTCTCCGAGATTCCGCTTTTCAACAATACTAACGAAATGATTAACTTTATCACCAATTCAATGACATCCTCGGCGGATTCAGCTCTTAAAAAAGCTTACCCCTTCTCTCCTAAAAAGGCTCCTCATCCCCCTTGATGGGATGAGGAATGTCAACAGTTAGTTACCCAAAGGAAGGAAGCTTACAAAACGTACAAGCGCAATATGATAACTTCAAATTATATCAATGTAAAAAAAATAGATGCGCTCTGCAAAAGAACCTTCAAATTGAAAGCCAAACAGGCTTGGGCAGACTATTGTTCTCAACTTAATAGGAATTCAAATCCCTTGGAAATTTGGCGCCGGATTAATAGATTTCAAAAGAAGAAAAATGATATCCAACCATGTGAAGAAGATGAGGCGGAAATACTTTTTCATAAATTAGCTCCAAATTTTGTTAGTCCTTACATTCACTACACACCCACCAGTAATCATGATCATTCTCTTCTAGCCCCAGTTACACTAAGAGAGTTAGAACTTAATATCAAATCGTCAAAACTTACTGCTCCAGGCTTAGATGGCATCAATTACATGATGATTAAAAAGCTCCCTGACTCGGCGAAACACTTTCTTTGCAAAATATATAACAATATACTTTCAGGAGATACGGATTACCCCTCACTAAAACAGTGTCTAATTATTCCTATTCCTAAGGTCAGTGACAACAAAGCTCTGCGACCCATTTCTCTAATGTCTTGTGTATTAAAAACTTTGGAAAGAATTATCAAACTCAGATTAGAATGGTGGTTAGAAAATAATAACATCCTCCCCCAATCCCAGTTTGGTTTTCGGCGAGGTAAAGGTACTCTCGACTGTGCAGCCTATCTTGCAACGGAAATTCAGTTGGCTTTTTCAGAAAACCATTATTCAGCTGCCTTATTTTTAGATATCTCTAGTGCTTATGAAAGCGTGCTGTTGGATTGTTTATATGAAAAGTTAACATACATCCATATACCACCACAATTTGCATTTGTTCTTATTAATATGTTCCTCAGACGACAGATCTTTATAAAATGCAATACAAATACTCTAGGTCCTAGAGAGGTTAACTCTGGTCTGCCACAGGGGTCGGTGTTGAGCCCGCTTCTATTTAATATCTATACCCTCGATGTTCACAACCTTGGTATGAACGCAAGAATTTTACAATATGCTGACGATTTTTCTATATACACTACTCATAAAAACTACTCTCAATGTGTTAGTAATCTTAAGTATATAGTGCATTGCTGCTTTAAATACTTTCCTGAACAGGGATTTGAAATATCACCTCATAAATCTGCTATTGTATTTTTTACCAGACACCAATTGCCAGAACTTAATAGCCTTACAATTCAAAATCACACTATACCTGTTTGCAAAGCATACACATATTTGGGTATCATATTTGATTGCAAACTGACCTGGTCTGATCACATATCAAGATGCATTAAGAAAAGTGAAAAAAGTCTTAATATCCTAAGAGCAATTAACAGATATCATTGGGCGCTGACCCTAACATTAACTTGATTTTCTACCGAGCGTACACTCGATCTATCCTAGATTATGGTTGTTTCTTGTATGGATCAGCCACTAATTCCAGACTTTCACAAATAGATAGAGTACAGTTCAAGGCTCTACGCATTGTTCTTGGTGCATTTAAATCCACTCCCACAGCTGCTCTCCTTGCAGAGTGTGGAGAACCCCCCATGCAACTTCGACGACAGTTACTAGCTGAAAAATTCGTCGTTAAACAAAAACGATTTACACACAACGACCTTATTAAAAATTTAGGCATATTAACTGCATATAGCTACACTAATAAATACTGGCACAACAGAAACTGTCCCCCTCTAGCTGATGCATTTGCAACAGTCTCAAACATCGAACTACATGATGATTCTGGTTTGCCGTTCTTCACGGCTAAATTCGATATATGTCTTACACAACCAAATATTATTTTTCCAGAATATAATGATAACCCAGCAATTAATAACATATCTATGCAAATAGAATTAGAGAAATTAGGTAATGTACATAAATTTTTTACAGACGGATCCAAATCCCCTACTGGAACAGGATGTGCAGTATACAGGGAAAACACAAACGAAAGTTTGTTGTTTAAACTAAACAAAAACTCTACAATCTTTACAGCAGAGGCACTTGCTATATTTAAGGCTTTGGATTGGGCAAACAATTCACTGCTACCCTTGTCAAACTTGGCTATAATATCGGATTCGAAATCTGTTTTATCAGCTCTGGTGTACCCGGTTACCTCCATATACAATAACTCAATAATCGTGGAAATTTTGACAACCTTAAGAGCCTTAGATTATAAACAGATAAATACATTCTTCATATGGGCCAAAGGGCATTCCTCCATAGCGGGAAACGAAACAGCTGACAAACTGGCAAAAAGAGCTATCACTGATGGTAAACAATTCCCCGAATTAACGCTACAAGACGCATTATCTATATGTAAGCAAAACTTAAGAACTAAATGGGCAGACAAATGGACAACAATTAGATCTAACAATGCATTTCAGTACTGCACGCTTTTTCCAATACTTCCTTCTACAAAGCTTGCTAAAAGAAGCCATCCCAATAGAAAAATTAACACCAAATACATTAGGTGCCTCTTTGGACACGGAGCAGTCAACTCTAAGCTTTATAAGATGAAATTGGCCACATCCCCCCTCTGTGACTGCAGTGACAGTTTTGACGACTTTAATCACTGGATTTTTCAATGCAGTCATAATTCTAATGCCACCTCTTACCTTATTACGGAACTAACGAAACTAAAAATCCCGTTTCCTCAAAATTATCTTTCCGTTATGCTGGAGTGCATCCATAATCCCGAAGTAAGAGCTATTTTTTGTAACTTTTTAGGTCGTACGAGGAGACGCTTATAATTTCCTCAACTTTTAGGTCTGTATCAACCAATCCAAATTTTATTCAGTTAGGTATTCAATATATATGTATAGATTTGTAAAAACTGTATTTGTACCAAATAATTGTATTCAGTTACTGTATTTATATGTACAGATTTGTAAAAATTGTATTTGTACCAAATTGTGTTCAGTTATAAGTATAGTCTTTTAAATGTTATAAATTTTCGTGGCAAAACGGGTTCTTCCCAAAGCCAATAAACCGAAAAAAAAAAAGTTAAGTCCACAAAATAATACTAGATAGTATTTAAAATTTAGTGGCAAAGAGATCAGGTGAATTAAACTATCGGTGGCAACATATCGCAGGCTCTAGTTTAACTACTTACGAAATATTTAAGAGTTTATGGCAAACACTTACAAACACTTGTATATCTTTGCTTGTAAGGTATTAGATACTAAAAAGTGACAAAGTATTAAGGGGCAAAGAGAAACAAGTGCAAAGTTTAAAAAAAAATGTAGAAAATTTATTCAAAATAAGTCCATAACTGATTAATTCGCTGTAGAATTTACTATGTAAATTTAACTTTGACTCCGTTTTTCTCAACTAAACCATTTTATCACTTGTAATAACATGCAAAAACCACCTTTACCTGTGGAACAAGCAGGATTTCGACCAAACCGCAGCTGCACAGACCAAGTCCTAGCACTGACTAACTACATAGAAACAGGCTTTCGAAAACAACTAAAAACATCTACTGTTTTCATCGATTTATCAGCAGCGTACGATACCGTGTGGGGACAAGGGGTAATATATAAATTAATGAGAGCGATTCCATGCAGAAAGATTACTGATGTCATTAATACAATGCTTTGCAATAGAAGTTTTCAAGTCATCATGGGCGATAAGACCAGTACCCAAATGAAACTGAACAATGGTCTTCCACAAGGATCGGTGCTGGCCCCTCTACTCTTTAGCCTTTATATAGCAGACATGCCTGAAACCATATCAAAGAAGTTCGGTTATGCAGATGACTGGGCACTTGCTATGAGCCATGAAGAAATGGAGACTACTGAGCAAATACTAACAAACGACCTGATTATCCTCGGGAGATATTTCCGACAATGGAGATTACAGCCCAATACCTCCAAAACGGAAGTATCATGCTTTCATTTAAACAACAGATTGGCTAATTACCAATTAAAAATCCACTTTGAAGACAGACTCCTCAATCATACTAAATACCCAAAATATTTAGGTGTGACACTCGATAGAACGCTAAGCTTTAAAGAACATCTTACAAAGACGACGGCAAAACTTAGAACACGAAACAATATTATACAAAAGTTTTGCGGTACCACATGGGGTTCCTCAGCGAATACACTTAGGTCGACAGCACTGGGACTCGTGTATCCCGTTGCAGAGTATTGTGTACCGGTATGGCTCAACAGCCCACACACCAAACGTGTTGATGCCCAACTAAACCAGACTTTACCTATTATATCAGGTACAATCAAGGCCACGCCAACGTATTGGCTACCAGCACTAAGCCACATAGCCCCCTCACAAATCCGTCGAGAACATGCTCTTGTCAGGGAGTATAGAAAAATTAACGCCGATCCTGTGCTCCGCTCTCACGTTGATATTAACGACAGAGACATAAGTAGGCTTCGTTCAAGAAAACACCCTCTGGATTCTGCAAGGATACTAATTGAAAGGAATTTCGAAACCGTTGGCAAGAAGATTGGGAGAAGAATGCTCCACCTGACATCCGAAATATGCCATATATTACAAGCAAGCCAGAGGGCTTCAATCAACCAAGACGGATCTGGGCTACACTAAATAGAATTAGAACCAACTGTGGTAGGTGCTCTGACTCACTTTTTAGATGGGGAAAAATACCTTCTCCAAATTGCGATTGCGGTGCTGAAAGACAAATGGTTAAGCATTTGGTGGAGGAATGCCCCATCAGATCGTACAGTGGCAATTGGTCCGATTTTTTAATGGCGACCAATGAATCGATTCAATATATTTATCAACTAAATTTTCGTTTATAAAAATTAATTATTATTATTTTTTATTGTATTGTGATCTTTATTTTTATACAAAAACTGTGATAGAGCCATACGCTAAATAAATAAACCACCTTTACCAACCCTTTTTCAGTCACCTCTTTTTGCGACTTAGGGTTTTAAAAGGATTTAATATTAATAGCCTTATAGTTCTTGTAGAGGCCTACAAAATTCTTTTTTACCAAACTTTCTAGGATAAAAAATTAAAAAGGTTACGGTTAAAAAATCAATATATTTTTTTGAAAAAAAAAAAGAGAAATCCAATTGGAAGCTTAATAATGTAAGTTAGCGGTGTTTTTAGTCATTGGCCTTATTCATGCTTCTTTATTTATGTATTAGTAATAGATTCCAGAAGTTGTACTGGCTTAAAATGATTAGTTTTAAGAAAACTGGAGTTAAAAGCGAATAACGAATTTTTGTAGTTTGGTAAAAAATGCCATTTTCTTCAGAACAGAAAAATTAGCATCAGAGATGCGAAAAAATGTTTAAATATGAAATTGTAGGTTATGTAATCCCCAAGAACTTGGTTTGAAAAAAAAATTTTCTACAGCAAAAATTGAGTGAATCGTAAATGAGTATAATATAGAAAAACATTGATTTTTTCGATATAAAACTAACACTTTCGATAGGGAATAAATCGAAAAATATTAATTTTATCAAAATAATGTATAGAACATTTTTTGTTTAAAATGAATGTTTTTATCAACTTTTGCGTTCAAAATTTAATAAAAAATTTCCACCCCCAAGGTGGGGTGGCAACTACCTCCATGGTAAAAGCGCCTTTCGGCATCATATAGATTTTGATCCCTGGACTATCCACTACATATTCTTAAATTTTCAAGCAAATTGATTCATTCTGTAAAAATTGCGAGCTGAAAAGCTTCGGTTCCTGGATTAAGTGTAGAAATGTTTAAGTTTCCACAACTACCGAATACTTCTGCACCCGACCATTCGAATTCTTAGACCCGTCTGTCTGCATATATAACCCTGCAGTCGATTGGTTCCTTTGCCTCATCCTTCTCTTGATCAAATGCCCACATGGAAAGGTATTTCAGGCTTAGAAATGGTTACCATATATTATGGTCAGAAAACCACCCATTTGGTATCCTTTAAATTCATTCAAGACCTGATTCTATGACCTGATCTAACCTGTATGTTACTCAGGTTTTCTCGGAATTTATAATACCTCACTATTCCCTCTCCCATTATAATTATATGTAAAGGAAGGAGGTTGAGTGGGGCCTCCATGGCTGCAAGTCTCTGCACTTTGCTTAGTTTGAGGATGGCACTTTTTTGCTGCACCTTTGATGACCATATCACTTATCCATATGTAATTACAGGTTTACCACCATGTTATAAATCAAATATAACCTGTCTGGTGTTAAAATCCACATTTTTCCATGAGTGCATCTGGCTAATGTCGGTTCGCTAAATTCAGACACAACTGGCTAGTGATTTTAGTAAGTAATTTTGCCAATTTGGGAAAATTGGCAAAAGAATATGTAATTACTAAATAGTTAATAATTACTAAAGAGTTAGTAATTTTGCCAATTTTGGCAAAAACAAAAAAATTACCTACTAAAATCACTAGCCAGTTGTCTCTGAGTTTAGCGAACCGACTTTACCATGGTTGCCCGTATTGCAACGTGGTTGCCGGTTCCTTGGATATTCATTCTATCTGCTGATTCCAACTAAATATTTAGTCTAATAGTATCCCAAGATACTTCGCCTCACTTATCAGATTTAGATGTGTACCATTAAGGCTTAGATAGTCCACTCTCAAATTCCTTCTGGTAAATTTCGTGATTTTGGGCTTCTGGCGGCTTATGTTAGTCCTATAAGTACATTCTGTAACTACGGTCAGACCCTGCTGTATTCTATCTTTGACTGTACGATGTGTTAGCAACATATTTTAATTTGTCTTTTACCGTGATCTATAAGTTTTGCTATATATATATATATATATATATATATATATATATATATATATATATATATATATATATATTACTGTTTCATGATAATATGTTTGGTTTGTCGATGAATGCAAGGTAACAAGAGAGAAAAATATAGGCTACAGAAATATGCTTACCCGATGAACTCGAACAACTATAGAGAATTACCAGATAAAGAGAAGAGAACACAAAAGAAAGAAACGAAACCACTCAAATAAGGAACTTGAATATATAGAAAACCTTAAACGGGAGAAAGAATTCAGAGCTTTCTATAAGAAAGTTAACATCAACAGAAAATAATTCAAGGAAACTACAATCCAATGCAGAAGTCTGAATGGTGACCTATTAACAGTAAGGAAAGATGTATATAATCGATGGGTGGAATACTTTGACCTAATATAGAGGAAGAAGAAGAAATCCTGGAAGACGAAAGAGACGAGGTAAGCGAAACTGATGAGAGCGAAGAGGAACGAACAACGATTCTTGAAGTTAAAGATGCAGTTCAAAAGCTAGCCAGAAAGATAATCTCCCAGTTAAACTATATAAACCCGTTATATGGTCACGATAACTAATAGCACTATCTTCTTTCTTTCTTTCTTCTTTTGCCCTTTAATTCGTCCAATTCTGAACATAGGCTTCCCCCAGTTTCCTCCATTCGCTTCTGTTTAGTGCTTTCTGTTTCCAGTGCGTTCCTCCTATCTTTTTAATGTCGTCTCCCCATCTCATCTGGGGTCGTCCTCTTGCTCTCTTTCCTGTCCATGGTCTCCATTGTTGTATCGTGCTATTCCACCTATTGTCCGTTTGTCTAGCGTTATGACCTGCGAAGCTCCATTTTAGCCTGGTTATATGTTGACCTGCGTCTTTGACTTTTGTTCTATTTCTGACCCAGTTGTTTTGCTTTTTGTCTGTCAATTTTACTCCTAACATTGCTCTCTCCATGGCTCTTTGTGTCTTTATTATTTTATCCATGTTTGCCTTGGTCAAGGTCCATGTTTGGCATGCGTATGTGAGAATTGGGAGTATGCACTGGTCAAACACTCTTGTTTTTAAGTATTGTTGTATTTTTTTATTCTTTAGGACCCATTTTAATTTTCCAAATCCTGCCCAGGCTAATCTGACCCTTCTTTTTACCTCCGCTGTTTGGTTTTCCTTATTTATTTTTATAATCTGTCCCAAATATATATAATCATTAACCGCTTCTATTGTGGTGTCGTTTAGCATTACGTTTCTATTGTCTTGTGTGTTTGTCATTGTTTTTGTTTTGGCAAAATTTATTTTTAGACCTATTTGTTCGGATTCATTTGCTAGTTCGGTTAGCATGGTTTGTAGTTCTTCAAAACTTGATGCTATGACTACTACATCGTCTGCATATCTTAGGTGGTTTAGTTTCTTTCCATTTATGTTTATTCCCATGTTTGTCCGTTCCATTGTTTTGAAAACATCTTCCAGTGCAACACTCCTCTGTTAATTGGTATGGGTTTTGTGGTTTCTTCCAACTGTACTGTCATTGTTGCTTTCTTATATATATTATGTATTAGCATTCTGTATCTGGAATCTATTCGACAGTTGTTTATAGCTTTTTCTATTGCCCACATTTCCACGCTGTCAAATGCTTTTTCGTAGTCAACGAACGCTAAGTGCAGATCTATATGGTATTCGTTAGCTTTTTCTATTAGTGTCCTAATTGTTAGAAGATGGTCAGTGGTGCTATATCCCTTTCGGAATCCTGCCTGCTCTACGGGTTGATACGAGTCCAATTTGTGTGTTAGTCTGTTGTTGATAATCCTCATGAATAGTTTATACGTTTGCGACAGCAGTGAGATGGGTCTGTAATTTTTTATGTCCTTTCTGTCGCCTTTCTTAAATAGCAGGATTGTAAGACTTTCGTTCCATTCGTCGGGTATTTCTCCTTTATGTAGACACTGATTAAACAGATTTCTTAATGTTTGTAAGATTTCTTCTTTCCCTTCTTTCAACATTTCAGCAAGGATTCCATCTGGTCCTGGTGCTTTGTTGTTCTTTAATTGTGATAGTGCTGCTTCTATTTCATAATTTTCTATTTTTGGTAGTGTTTCTGAGTTTACATTCGTGATTGTTTTCTTGATATATTCCTGAGTGTTGAAGTTTGCGTCTTTCTTTGAGGTGTATAGTTCTTTATAAAACCTTTCTACTTCTTCTGATATCTTATCTTTTCTCTTCTCTTCCCGGCCTGTTTCATCCTTTATTGAAATGAGTAGTGGTTTCCCTAAATTTGGTCGTAAGCATTTTAGGCCCTTATTTCTCTCAATTACTTTCTCGATTTCATTTTCAGTGTGTTTTCTTAGATCCTCTCTGGTTTTTCTTCTAATAAGTTTGTTTAGTTCTACGTATTCTACTGTGTTTCTTTTGTTTTCGCTTATTAGTTTTCGTCTACTTTCCATTAATTTAACTGTCCCGCTACTTAATCTATTTTCTTTTGTTGTTAGTTTTTTGGCAGTTTTCATTCCCGCTTCCAAGAGTTTTTCTTTCATTTCTTCATTGATCTTATTAATTTCTGACTCTTCCTTTGCTACTTGTTGATTATAGTTTTCCCTTAAAGTCTGTCTATATTCTTCTGCGTTTTGTCTTATTCTGCTATGGTCAATAGCCGTTGGTTTTCTTCTAGATTTCTGCGTCGCTAGTTTGCTTATTTCTATTTTGGCTCGTAGTATGCGGTGGTCGCTGCCAGTTGAGAATTTATTAAGTGCAGTTACGTCTTCGAAGATTTGTTTATTTTGGCACAGGAAGTAGTCTATTTCATTTTTTGTCACCCCATTTGGGGAGACCCATGTCCATTTTCGGTTTGGCTTCTTATTAAAGTATGTATTTATTGCATGAAGGTTTTGTTGTTCCAAATATTCTAGTAGTCTTTCGCCCCTAATATTCCTTGATCCAAGTCCGTAGTTTCCTATTTTGTTTTCTGAGTCTTCCATTTTCTTTCCGATTTTTGCGTTAAAATCTCCCATAACGATTGTTGTTTTTATATTTTTGTTTTCCATTGCTGTGGTGATGTCATCATAAAAGTTATCAATTTCTTCCTCATCATGTGTTGTTGTTGGAGCATATACTTGTATTAGTTTCATTCTTGTCTTCCTGTTAATTTCTAGTATGATATATCCTACTCTATCTGATATGCTCTTATACTCGATTACGTTTTGTTTAATTTTCTCTTTCATCAGAAATCCTATTCCTCCATATGTTTCGTCCTCCTTTCCTTTGTAATAGAGACGATTTCCTGATTCTAGGTCTATACACATTTCTCCTCTTCTTTTGACCTCTGACAATCCTACAATGTCCCATTTGATTTTAGTTAATTCCTCTTCGAGTTCGTACAACTTTTCATCTTGAGCCATGGATCTGATATTATATGTGGCTATATGTATTCTGTTGCATTCCTTCTTTTTCCGTTTTCTCTGATTCGTTCTTGTCGAGCTTTTGCCTCCCCCAGAATCCATGAGGCTGATCGGTTTCCCGATGTGGGACTCCGGATTTCTCCTACCCACCTGGGGTCCATTTCCGCTTTGTTGTAAGTTCGACATTGCTAGTTTGGGGAAAATAGCCATAAAACACCACGCTGGCCAGGCGGGTTGGTGAGCTGTAGGGATCACATTTCCTTGACTCCCTGTAACTGTTGTATGGTTATCCCGCTCATACTCGGTCGCCAGAGCCTCGTCTGTTATGTAGCAGGAGGCACCAGGTAATTTTAGACTACCACTCGTGCAGGTGAGGTTGACTTTTGGATCGATTGATGTATTGTTGTTAAGTCCGATCCCTTACCTCCCAATAGCACTATAGCAGCTCGTAAAAGAAATATGGACAGAAATCCCTCCCAGTGATTGGAGTATTGGAATATTTTGCACTATATACTATTATGCTCTGTATTTTCTCTCTGTTATGAGATTGATCAGCATCTCATTAATTCAATTAATTAATTATTTTAATAGCTACTCATGAAAACAAAACCAAAATTTAATAAAACTTTCCAATAAATAAATATTCTCAGGGCTAATTGATTTTAATGTATTACCTTTAGTTTGTGGCTTCTAGTATTTCTCGTTGCTTACTTTATCCAGGACAAAACAGGGAAAATAAATATACTCAAAATCATATAAATTTTATAACTATTATTATTTACATATTATACCATAAATATAAGATTCAAAATGTATGCTAAACTTTATTCTGTTGTAAAATTTTCTTATCTAATAAAAAAAATCTTTAATTCTAATATCTCCTTTTTTTAAACAAAATTCATTTATAGGGGAGTGCATATAGATTTTCACTTCGGAAAAAATCAGACAAGATAGAACTTTTTGTAATTTCATTAAGAAATGTTTAATAAACATATCAAAAAGTTCTACTCGAGAAGTGGGTGCTTCATTTTTTATTAAACAAATGAACTACGAAGTTTGATGCTTTTTTAAATAACTCCGAAAATATAAATTTTATAACAAAACTGACTTGACCATTGAAAAATTCAGAAAATATTACAAAAAAACCTTATATAAATAATTTTCTAAAATTAAATCTGTATCTTCTATAATTTTTTATTTATAACGTTAAAGTCACCCTTCTCACAAACATTGGCGCACTGTAAACTAGCGTACGACGAAGTGCACGGTTGAGATATTTTAATGTAATTCTTTAACTAATGGATCAAATGAAATTATACAAATTGAACCT
This sequence comes from Diabrotica virgifera virgifera, assembly GCF_917563875.1. NCBI lineage: Eukaryota > Metazoa > Arthropoda > Insecta > Coleoptera > Chrysomelidae > Diabrotica > Diabrotica virgifera. Next base: position 51,480,836 of record NC_065448.1, read on the forward strand.
AAAAGAAAAATAATTAAGCTATCATAGTTATAATAAAGAGAAATAAAATGTATGGGCATAAGTACGGTGGGGGGCGGAAAGTGAGCCTTATATGAATTTTGTTTAAAAATGATTTAAAAATGTGTAACTAATACAATTTTTTTTATAAAACCCTCAATTTTGCACAACTTACTTTTCAAGCATCGTACTAAATGATGGTTTCATTAAAAAAAATCTTTAAAATTTAATTCAAATGATATGACGTCTTAAAAAATGTAATTTTTGAAATCTTCGTAGTTTTATAGAATTACCACCAGTTTAAGACGGTATTACTCAAGTTTGAACAGATCTATTACAGTTTTATAAGTGATTTTTTAAAACTTAGGATGTAATCTTTAAAATGCACTAAATTATTTCACTTTAGAAATGAAATAGACTATTTGTTTTTGAGAAAATTAAGAAAGATAACAAAAATGTAATACAAAAACCGAAAATTACCAGCTAAAAAAATGTTTATATAAAGTGATCAAAACTTTTTCTGTAAAACTGACCTAAAATACATTTAATAATAAACCTCAACAATAGTAAATGTTCAGCAAAAAAAAATTTTTAGCTCTTATACAGTATGTCTGCGTAACTTGGAACCTATTGATAACTTTTTTATTATCAGTTTTACGAAAAAAGGTATTCTTTATAAAATACCCTGCATCGTATATAATCTAAGATGCAGTAGTCATCAAATATCAAATTTAATGAATTTTATACGAGGTATGTCAAAAGGTATGAATTTCACTCAAGAGTAAAGTATCGTTAAATTTCACAATATCGAAAATTGTTATTAAGAAAAGTTGTTTGGAATTAAAAAATTTGTTTTAGTGTTCAATTACATCCTTCTTATTAAAATATTGTGAATAATAAAGGCACTTATAACTCTTAAGAAAAATTCATATTGTTTACATACCTCGTATAAAATTAAAAAAAGTGTAATATCTGATGGTTGTATCTTATATTTTAGACCAGGGGGAGTATTTTGTGAAGAATAACTTTTTTACGTAAAAGTGATAATAAAATAGTTATCATAATTGTAATAAAATGATGATGAGTACCCGTAATTTGAGAAAAAATTGAAAAAAAAATTTCGATTAGAATAATGTAATTGTATATTTAAACATAGTTTTTAATTTTAAACAACTTTTCATAGCATTTTTTGATATTCTGAAATATAAAGGTCTACTCTTTAACGAAATTCATATTTTTGACATAACTCGTATAAAATTGATAAAATTTGATATCTGGTGGTTGAGTTTTAGATTTTTGACTATCCAGAGGATTTTATGAAGAATAACTTTTTTTCGTAAAATTGATAATAAAAAAGTTTTCCATGTGGTTCCTAGCTACGCAGACATACTGTATAAGAGCTTCTGTATAAGAATTTTCAAATTGCAATGGCATATTCGGATTCAGTATAATCAAAAACAAAATAGAATAGAAATAGAAACAAAGATATTTTTAAAATTATTAATACAAAACAATTGTTATTGTTTAAACAATTAATAAACAATTAGCGGCCAAATCCGCGAGTAGATCTTTTTACTTTAACATGTATATAAACTAACAAAAAAAGTTTTAGAAAAATATAAGCTTGTTTGAATTTTTCCGAAACAATGCATGTTTTCGTTCTAATTGCACTCCCCTATTAAATGGTTCTGTAGACTGTTCCTTATTATTATAAAAAAAAACAAAATTTTATTTTCACTTCTTAAATAGATCTTCTATGAATTTATGAATGAATAAATTATGCTGTAAAACTGTTAAGTTGACAAAAAACAAATATGGTATGTAATATAAAACAACTCTCTCTTTTCACAAATAATCTGACTAACCTTTTCTATCTTCTTTACTTCTTCTCATGTATTGTGTTGTCCTCGGTTCTCCCACAACGTGCTTCTCGGATGCTGCGACTGTCCTTCTCCTTCAAACTGTTTCACAAACAAAAACAGCACTCACTCGAATTCTCTCCTCAATTAAATCTCTGACTCGATACAAACAATATCAATCTTTATAATTACAAGATTTCTTCTCTCAGCTCGATATCTCGTGCAAGTTGATATAAACCGGCTACTCTTTCCAGACAAACTGGAATCTACTCGTACACAAGGAGTTTGTACTTCTTGACTTGATCACGATTTCGTCTCAAACACGAATCTGCTTCCACGGCCACCAAATTAACCACTTTACACAAAAATACTACTTTCGAACTGGACTGGTTGCTTCCCATCTTAATTACACAGTGCATTCTTTTTCCCTCATCAATCCGAAAATCAACCACTCTATTCTCCCTCCATCGGTCTCCTTGCCAATCACAAGCATTCTCCATACATCATATGCCTACTTTTTTTCTTAAGAACAAATAGTATTGTATACAAATTTTATGTCTTGTCAATTTCCAGGAGATATTATAATTAAATTTTACTTACATTCTAAAAAACCCTCTATTCTAAACTAAACAAAATTGTTTACAATCGTTTCGTTCTACGAAACCATTTAGAAACATGGTCTATTGTCCATTCCAAAGCGGCACATTAACTTTCTAAAACTACCGTTTTCTAGTTCATTGGAAAAGTATTAATCCGTTCGTAGAAACTTTACCACTAAACTTTTACACTTCCACGAAACACTGCTTACGGCTAAATTATTTTATTTACAAATTTTGGTCGTATACAGGGCGATGAAAATTTACGATCTCGTGGTCTTTGACACAAAATTAATTCTCTAAATTTTTCCCATACAAATTATATAACAATACAAAAAAGAAGATATCTTTGAATGCTCTAACCACGGAGGAATTAAGCTTCTAAATACAGCGTATAAAATATTCTCCACTATTACTAGGCCACTGTATGGCACCATATGACTGGTGGACTGGTACCAGTACAAACTAGGAACGAATAATAGGAAAACACACTGAATTTTTTTTACCGTAGGACTGTCATGAAGGAGAAGATTTTAGGTCAAAATTATGCGATTTTTTATACAGCTAATATTTATTTCATTCAATTTGTTTTCCAGTTTGATTTTATGTGAAAATATCTTGAAGTAAACTATTAACAATTATTGTTTAAAAAACGATTCACCAAGAATATACGGTTTTAATTACAAACCAATAACTGAAACAAGAAACAAACAAATGACTCCTTTATCAGACAGAATTTATGAAAAATGCAAAGTGTAATGCGTTTGACCTTGAAATTTTTACTTTTATTTAAGTGCACGTTCGTGAATCAAAATTCGGTATTTTGTAGTTTTATTTTAATTTAAAGGTATCAAGGTATGTATTAGGTATTTAGTTGAAAAAGAGAAGCAGTTGGTAAAAGTAGTTTGTTGATTTATTTAGTGCAGTTTATACAATATTTAATTTTTGGTATACTATACTAAATATTTTATCGACTTAGGTATTTGAGGTAAGTCTATCTATCTATATAAGGATTCTTTGCAGCTGTTGCCGCCTTCCTTCTTTCAGCCAACATCTCCAGTCCTTTTTGTTCTGCCATTCTCCATCTCTAAGGTCTCGTCTTTCCATGGCCTCGTACATTTATCCCTCCGTGATCTTAGGGGTCTACCTCTTTTTCTCTTTCCTATTGGGCTCCAATCCGAAATCTTTGATATCCACCTTGCTCTTCTCTCATGTCCATACCAAATTAAACGTTTTTCTTCGATGTAGCTGAGTATGTCTTGTCCTTCTGCCATTCTTCGTTTTATCTTCTCATTTCTAATGCGATCTATTCTTGTCACTCTGCACCTTCTTATGAACTCCATTTCAGTTGCTGTAATTTTGCAACTGTTTCGTTTGTTTATTACCCATTTCTCTGTTCCATAGGTCATTACATTACGTACCAAGGTGTTATAATATAATACTCTCTTCTTTGTATTTCTGGTCATCTGACTATCCGACATTACCTCATTCATTTGTTTAATACATGTTCTTGTCTGTGTTATCGCTTGCTCGGTGGTTTCATTCTTTGAGAGTATGAATTCTAAGTATTTGAATTTTTCTGTGGTTAATTTCCCTATCATCGTCCATTTCCAAGGTTCTCACTGGTTCTTGTTCTGTTCTTAAGTATTCGGTCTTTTCTAGGTTTATTTCCAGTCCATTTTTTGTGTATTCTTCTTCTAATTTTCGGAGCATATAGAACAGATTTTCTTTATCTTGGGCCGTTACCATTTGAGCTAAGTAAAGATACATAGGTCACATTTTTTAGAATTTGCAAATAGTCCAGCCGTCAGAGATCAAAATATCACTGAACCTGTAAAAATCATACGAACAAGTTGAATTTTGCTGAAAATATCAATTTTGGGACCCCAAAAAAGATGAAAAAAAGTTTGCCACTCCTACTCCCGGACTTCCCCTAAAAAACCGCCTCTAAGGGAGTGGGGAACGGAAAACATCGATTTACCAAGAATATATACGTGCGTCGTAGAAAAAATGTTTCATACAAGAACTGTAGCTGAGATAATTTTGGATAAAAATATTTATTAGCACTTTTTGTGTAGAATGAACCGTATTCTCAGAAACAATGCTTGTGGCGAACGGTCATTTTGAATGTCAGTTATGGTAGGGGAGCAAAGTATGCTAAATGTGCAGTCACTCGAGCGCTTTGGGGACCTATTGGGTTGTGATTATTAGGTCCTAAAACCAAAAAAAGTTAAGTAAAATTTTCCATTTTAGTGGGCGCTTGCCATGTTTTAATTTAATTTTCCATTTCCATTAATCGTTTTTTCCGAATATAGCGCCATCTATCCATAATTCGAAAAAATGTTTCGAATAAAAGTTGCTTATTTTTATGCAGAAAATTCAAATCTGCAATAAAAAATGGGGCTCACATTTAAGATTTTAAAGTAACCCCCCACCCCACCTCCGTGGGGGGTCGCGTTTGGTACCATTCGATATATTTTTCAAAAATATTAAATAAGTGTATTTTGCAGATTTTCGATCTGATGTTTATTTCGCTAAATATCGCGGGATTTGTATTTAAAATTTAAAATTTACCCCCCACCCTTCTCTGCGAGGGGTCGTGTTTGGTATCTATCGATAGATTTTTGAAAAATATTGAACGTGTAGTTTTTAGTTTTTTGATCTGACGTTTATTTCGCGAAATATTCGCCTTTTTCTTGTGAAACTTTGTGACTCACCAATTCCCTTACGCCCTGCTCAAATCGTCAGATTTTTTAAATATATACTGTTTTGCATGTACTTAACTTACCTTATCTTAATCTGACAATTTCGAGTATTTTTAAGGATTGATTTTTTTTTTCGGGCCCCCCTAAACGAACTCCCCTGTGTTAAGAGCCAATATATGGCAGAGGTACATCTGCAGGGTACCACGTTTCTCCCCATATGATAATCTGACGCGCTCGAGTAACTGCAAAAATCCCCGCTTGGGCTCCCCTACCATTAGCAGGAATAATTTTTTTCCGTATGTCAGTTTCGATAAAGCCGTTGTGTTGCTCGATTTTTTCCATTTTTTACGATTCTCATGAGATCAATGAAATTTATCACTTCCATTGACTGGTTGCTGTGGAATTTTCATTGTTATGGCCTAATCTTTAAAACTATTTAAACCTTTAAAACATGAAATTTCGATTTTGAGTTTTGGCAACAAATATGAAGCATTTGAGATATGCCTAAAAATGCTGAATTTAAACTTTTTGATACTTCACAAGAATAGAATTAATATGGAAAAAATGGGTGTCTGAATTCTCCAGCGACGTACCTGTCCAATGATGTGCCACACCTGGTCTCCTCCTCCTCTATTATATTTTCTCCTTCGTAAGGATGTAGCAGCGTCATGTAATTTGTTTTGACTATTTCTGTCCAATTATCTCTCAATGCGTGATATTTTGCTTCGGAGAATGAGTAACTTGTTATGTCCTTTATTTGGTCCGACCATCATACTGGAGATCTTCCTCTGGATCTTTTGCCCACTGCCTTCAACTATCATTCGTTCCATGCTTTCTCTTGGCGTTATATCGCTGGTATCTATGATTAATGTGATTCCTAATACATTTCCAGTGAAAATAATAACTCTTTGATAAGTATTGGCGATTACAATTTTTTTTTATATGCGTGTCCGCGAAGATTATAACTCGCAAAATATTTATAATGAAAAGATTTATTTCATAATAGATGCCGACGAAAACAATTATTTCCCTTTCTGTTTCTGTTTTTGTTTCTGCCGACGAAAACAATTATTTCTGAGAACTTTTTACTAATTATAATTTTCGTGAACCCACAAACAGAAATGATGTTTTTTGCCGATACTCATCAAAAAATACATTTTTTCGCTAACACTTTATTAGGTATTATAACTTTCACAATCATATAATCGAAAATAATATTTTTCGCGGCGTTCATTGAAAGTTTTACTCTTAACGGCATTTTTCGGAGTTATACTTTTCGTAGGCGGCGGCGATATATCCAAAATATATTTGTATTTTTTGTTGATAGTTGTAGTGAGTCTAGTTGTTATGTTAAGTCCTTATAGTACAGTCAACTCTCGTTTATCCGTGGGATTGATTGGCACGGTTTTCGCGGATAACGAAAATCGCAGAGAAGCCGTAACTTGAAGTCAAATACATGAATGCAAAAAATAAAAATGTAGTTTCACATAAAGCTATAATTTACAATTGTCTAGGTGTACCTACATTTTTACACTTTTTAAAAATAGTGTCACTTGTTTCTGCTTGTTTTAGTGAAAAATGTGTTTCTTTATTCTACATTGCACTTTTAACCCGGTCTATATAGACATTTCAAATAACAAAAATTGCCGTAGAGCCAAATTTTGGTGGAGAGCTAGGGCATACCATAACAAATAAAGTTTAAAAAGTCCCATCGATCCCATGTGTGCGTCAAAAGTTATTCGGGGTCAAAGGTCAAAATTTGAGATTTTTTGGATTTTTTTGAAAATGGTAAGTTTTATCAAAAAAAACCTTAAACCAAAGTTGTAGATCTTAAAATTCTCTACAAAAATAGTCCTTACTATTTTTTTCCTAAGAGTTGCCATTCCTGAGATATCGCGATTCAAAGAGTCACATTATACATGATATGCACACGTTTCCACACCACCTGTGAGGTAGTATACTCGGCGCTTTTTTTTTACCGTGGTTTCCCCTGTAGGCCTACTCCACTAACTGTTTTGACAATTTTAGGATAATTTACGGAAACAATACCGGTCAAGTTCTAGATATTACCTTATTATTGATATTGATTATTAATATTGCTATTGATTATTAGGTTAACTATTGTTTTGATTTCTTTAGATATTTTAATCAGATTCATATTCTTGAAAGTCTACTTCAACAGTCAAGTCTTCTTCGATTTCATCTTCTTCCTCTTCCTCTTGCTGGATGTTCAAAAATTGTTCAAATGTGACTTAGTCATTGGTCTCTTCATTAAAATCACAGGAGTCTTCCTCTGTTGTACTAAACTGGACATTTGAGCAAGACTGACCTTGGCAGTTGGTACACACTAGAGAACACAGCAACCCGACTTTTTTACATCCACATTTGGCACTACAACCTTTTTTGCAATTGCACAACCTTTTTTCTGGAGCAGGTGGGAGTAAGGTTTTAATCGGTTCCAGAGTATTACCTATTAATTTCCAACCCCAGTCTTCTGGATTCAGTTTATTGCCTAGCCATGTTTGAACTTGATAATATACTCGATGCAAATGTTGAAAAGCAGATGCTGATGTTGGAGGAAGACATGATAGTTGTACTTGTTTCTTGTTTCGCGTATTTTTTACAAAAGTTAAGTATCGGTATTTATCAAGTAAATAATTTTTTTTGGAGCTCCATAAACCGCAAGAAGAAAGCTGAAATAAAGCTGAAATGTTAACTGACAAATTAACAGCTGCGAATATTGAAGTGAAACAAGCTAAAAATGACGCAGATGTCCTTATAATTGAGACAGCAATGGAAAAATTTAAGGCAACAAACACAACAATTGTAGTTGGTGAAGGTGTTGATTTGTTGGTACCTATTGATTACTGCAAGGACTCCAGTAGATAAAGTTATTTATTTTCTGAAACCTGGAAGGGCTCAACAGCGAACAGAGGTATATTCTTCGAATAGTTTATCGGCTTATCCCAAATGCCAAAAGTACATTTTATTTTTACATGCGATAACCGGCTGCGACACTACGTCCGCAATGTACAGAAGGGGCAAAACGTCTATACTTAAATTATTCGAAAAAAAAAAAGATTTGGCTGACTGCTGTAAAGTTTTTACAGAACTTGATTCGACACCGCAAACAATAATTATGGAAGGAATTCGCTTTCTTCTTGCGGTTTATGGAGCTCCAAAAAACATTATTTGTCTTGATAAATACCGATACTTAACTTTTGTAAAAAATACGCGAAACAAGCAACAAGTACAACTATCATGTCTTCCTCCAACATCAGCATCTGCTTTTCAACATTTGTATCGAGTATATTATCAAGTTCAAACATGGCTAGGCAATGAACTGAATCCAGAAGACTGGGGTTGGAAATTAATATATATAATACTCTGGAATCAATTAAAACCTTACTCCCACCTGCTCCAGAAAAACTCCTTAACACTATTTTTTGCAATTGCAAAAAAGGTTGTAGTGCCAAATGTGGATGTAAAAAAGTCGGGTTGCTGTGTTCTCTAGTGTGTACCAACTGCCAAGGTCAGTCTTGCTCAAATGTCCAGTGTAGTACAACAGAGGAAGACTCCTGTGATTTTAATGAAGAGACCAATGACTCAGTCATATTTGAACAATTTTTGAACATCCAGCAAGAGGAAGAGGAAGAAGATGAAATCGAAGAAGACTTGACTGTTGAAGTAGACTTTTAAGAATATGAATCTGATTAAAATATCTAAAGAAATCAAAACAATAGTTAACCTAATAATCAATAGCAATATCAATAATCAATATCAATAATAAGGTAATATCTAGAACTTGACCTGTATTGTTTCCTTAAATTATCCTAAAATTGTCAAAACAGTTAGTGGAGTAGGCCTACAGGGGAAACCATGGTAAAAAAAACGCGCCGAGTACACTACCTCACAGGTGTGGTGTGGAAACGTGTGCATATCATGTATAATGTGACTCTTTGAATCGCGATATCTCAGGAATGGCAACTCTTAGGAAAAAAATAGTAAGGACTATTTTTGTAGAGAATTTTAAGATCTACAACTTTGGTTTAAGGTTTTTTTTTGATAAAACTTACCGTTTTCGAAAAAAATCCAAAAGATCTCAAATTTTGACCTTTGACCCCGAATAACTTTTGACGCACACATGGGATCGATGGGGACTTTTTAAACTTTATTTGTTATGGTATGCCCTAGCTCTCCACCAAAATTTGGCTCTACGGCAATTTTTGTTATTTGCCAAGCATTTTGATGTCTAAGTTGACCGGATTATTTCTGCAGCATCAGTTTTTAAGCGAGTAGTGCGTCGTCCTGATCCGCTAGCTATTCTGGAAGTTCATTCGAGTGACAAAAGACCGCTTCGTATACACACGTCAACCGTGTCTACCAGGTACAAGCTCCTCTTCTTCATCACTTTCCTCGTTTCCTCCTCGGCATTTTATTAGGACGTCTTCATCTGTTAGTCAGCGATACTCAACCCTTTTTTTTTCTGGGCCACATAGTAGCTATTGCCACAGCTTGCGGGCCGCAATCTAGGTGAAGTAATATACAGTATGATACAAATGAAAGGAATAAATTCGTTATTTCGTAAATTGGCGACTATAAGGAAAAATACTGAAACAGGTCGATTTTTTATTTTTAAATTATGATTTTTTGACATATATGTTATACTAGTGACGTCATCCATCTGAGTGTGATGACGTAATCGATGATTTTTTTAAATAAGAATAAAGTTCGTGTGCTAGCTCATTTGAAAGGTTATTTAATGCTCTATTCAGCAATTTAAACATTTTTTGCATATTTCATTTTTAAATATGAAGATTCGCACAGGCATGATCAAGCAAACAACGTGAAGAGCAAGTAAGCGCAACTTTTGAGAGTTTTATAGTTATTCGGTGTTAATTTCCAGAATTATCAATATTGATTTGCGTCTCTTTTTTCTTTAAAAATTGCCTCCAGATTTGTATCATCTTTAAAATTAATTAGTTCATCTGACAACTTTGCGCTATTAAATCCCAATGCCGCAAATTGTGTAGTAGCGGCTACTTCTAAGTACCAGGGATTTTCCACTAATAGAAGATATTTCCTAATTTTTCGCAAATCGTTAAATATTCCTGAAATTCATCGCTCAAGAAAACTAAGTAATTAGAAATAGTAGCAAAGTTTTCTGGAGATACATCAATCCCATCTTGTTGACCTTTTACCAATGTCGAAAAGTTATACAGATTTTTATATTAATTTCCTCGATGTACCTACATCTTTGGCTTGTCCTCAAAAGCAAATACTTTATTCTTTAACTGCGAAATAATTTTATGTTTACCTTTTAATTTATAAACGACGAATAAGTTCGCCAAGTTTTCCTGGTATGTCGCAAATAAATGCTAAAAACTACCACCAACTATCTTACTCAAGTTCAAAATAATTTGATCGTTTACAGAGCCCTTAAGTTACCCTTCGGGCCGCATAAAAAAGGCAAGAGGGCCGCATGCGGCCCGCGGGCCGCAGGTTGGGTATCACTGTGTTAGATGCTCAAATCCCGGGTCGGTAGCATCGCAGTCTAACTACTCTTACAGGTCTCCTGCGTCCACATTCTCTCCCCAAGGAACTGAGTTCGTTAAACTTGTAAGGACAGGCAGTTCATTTTCATCTTCTCCAACTGCTAGTTTGACATAATATTCGATGTTTGGTAACAGTTTTCTCCATGACTTCAGAATTGTTGAAGACTTTACATACTCTCACGCTGTGAGTCTCACGATTCTAGCAAGAAAAATACTGAAGTTGACTCGACATTCGATGACAGTGACCGTGACTCTGACTATGTATGTACAATCTAGAAGTGACTCAAGTAATGAGAATACAGCGATATGTAAATTTTTTCCTGAATGTGGCTGGTCACATTCTTACCATTCAAGATTAATGTATTATTGTAGTGGCTTGACACGTGGCTTATTATATTATTGCATTTGGTTGTAGGATAATGAACAATGTCCATCAATAAAAAGGACAAAACCAAATACACCCGTCAAAACTCACAACAAGTCGATGGAGATAACGAAATGAACACTGTTATTCAAGACCAAAAAAAAAATCGACGAAATTTAAGGCAACCATATGTAAGCGATGGACGGCTGCCCTATAGGACCTATAGGACGGCTGCGTTGGATGGGACATGTAGAAAGAATGGAAGAAGGCGAAATACCAAACAAAATATTCAAACAGATGCCAGTAGGAAAAAGAACAAGAGGAAGACCGAAGCTGAAATATTTAGAACAAATAGAAAGTGATATAAAAATCTTAAAAATAAAAAACTGGAGAAAAAAAGCACGAAACAGATCAGAGTGGAGAAGAATCCTGGAACAGGCCAAGACCCAGAAAGGGCTGTCGAGCCAATGATGATGATGATGATATGTAAGCGATAAAACGAAAAAAAGAACGCGGAACTTGCGAAGTGCCGACAGAAGTGAATACTTCTTATAGATTCGATTTATTTTATTTAATTTTATTCACTTGTACAGTCCATCTAATATACTTACCGTTGCACATCATTATCTACGTCAGAGATCTAAGTTGACATAGTTGCCAAAGTATAAAAAATCCTGAATCCATTTTAAAACAAATATATCACATAATTATTACGAAATGAATTATACAACAAAAGAAATTTATATTCAATGTAAATAAATAAAAACATTAGAAATAGAAAACAAGAATTCAGATATAATCTTACGTTAAAGTAAATAATAAAAACAATAATAGAATAAAGCAAATACTTATAGTAAAGAATAAAAGCAAATCTGAAGTGTGAATACCGCAACTGTCAAATAAATGTTACCAATTTATGTGTTCCGAACAAATGTGCGTCATAAAAACGCTTTATAATCCATTTATACAAATTAAATGAAACATTTTATTGTGTATTTCTTTAAGATAACATTAATAGAAATCTTCAAATATTATTTCTGTGCGTATATAATAAAATATGTGTAGTGGCTGTAATTTCAGTGTACCTACTCGGCAAAATGATTCTAAAAAAGAACACACCTACCGCCTAAATATTTCGTGTTAGTATCATGTGGTATCACATGAATTCAATATATATGTGGTATACGCTGTGAGCTCGTACGTAGAGGGGATATTTACAAATTCGCGAGCGCCAGTAGTGGCAAGTCTGTAAACGTTTACCGGAAATTTGACATAAATGTCAAAGTGATTAATTTAAAATTAAAAGTAAAAACACTAATTATAAAAAATATTAGTTGGTCAAAGCTGTGGTATATATTTTTACCTTAAATATACTTACGTTTTAAATACTGAATTTGTTTTTTTAATGTTCCTTAATATGTAATTATAAATTAATCTTAGCGCCATCTACACGATAATTGTGAAATTATCCGAAGTAAGAAATTAATATTTTATTAATAGAACGTCAAAATGATTAGCAAAATCTTAAAAAAATCGATTACAATTTATTTAATTTTTTGCGTTGTAAATATTAAGCGATAACCATTAAATAATAAATTTAAAAATTACCGGTGAAAGTTGAATTAGTAATCCGCCAGGAGCGCCACCAGCGAAGCTCAGAGCGAATAGGGCTTTTCATTCACAGTCATTTGTTTCGGGCTTCTGTCATGTGTCGTCCAATATTAATTTATCTACGTCATACTTTATTGGTATTGCCAATGATACAAACCAAAGACTTATGACGTAGATACATTAATATTATGTGACACATGACAGACGCTCGAAACAAATGACAATCGATGAAAAGCCCTATATAAATCCAATGAATATTACCAAATATCAGAGAGGAGTCTTTTGAGCGACCAACCCTGTGTAATAAAAATTTCACATATTTTCTTAAACATTAATTATTATATATTTTACAGTCATAAATATAGGTCAATCGTTTGTGCAGGTACCATAGGTAATATTCAATTTTTTTCGGTTATCTAAAAATACTTTTAAGTTGCGAATTGATATCAATAGATAAGGAAACGTATTAGTTCCGACAGATATACAAACACACACTTGGGTTAGTTCTAAATAATATAGAAAAGATGTAAAAAGTGTTTGATTATATAAAGTTCTAAGTATGCCATATTTGTCGGTGTATTTGGAATGTAAGTTATATTTAAATTTTTTAGTGTACTTCGCACCTACATAATATATGTGTAGTGTACATGTATAGTGATCTTGCCGAACTATCAACATTCCGGTGTTTATAGTTCGGCACCATCGGAGATATTGTTATATTATTATATCTCAGATTGTTATTGCTGTCCGTAATCTGACATTGTCTATAGCACGTTTGCTGATGACCATAAGTTTTCTTTTTTTTTATATTTATTTTAAGACCATAGTTTGGACTTAGTTAAGACGTAGCCTCTGGCCTCTGTTATTGACTTAATTTATGAGGAACTGTAACTCTTTCTGATCATTGGCAAACAAGACCCTGTCGTCAGCATATCGGATGTTATTATAAGTTTTTCAATTCACCTTTATTCCTATTTCTATATCTTCTGAGGACTCTTGGAAAATGGGTTCAAAATATAAACTGGAAAGGAGCGGCGACAGTATACTCTCCTGTCTGATTTCTTAGAGAATTTGAATATATGATGTCATATTTCCGACTTTTATGTGAGCTGACTGATTCCAATATAAATTCTTCGCAATCCTGATGTCTGTATCATTTATTACAATGTGTATTTATAAGAAAGTGGTTATTTAACATGCAAAAAAAGTAAGGTAATATACCCCAATCACAAAGTCTGTAACACTGCACTGACACTAAGTACATGAAATGGTGATGATAGCAGGTGTTTTCCCCCTGTACACATTACCATATTTCAAACATTCAGCATAGTTATTAAATCTGCTGTTGTGGGATACATAAAACAGAAGATAAAAACTTACATCGCCCTGTAATAACCTTGCTATTAAAGATTACCCATTCTACTAAATAAGATGACTGATTCTACGAAATTAATATTTACTTTTGATTTACCTCGTACCATTTCATTGACTGGTTAGGTACTATCACCAAACAACACTACTGCCATAGATACTTTTGATCTTAAACAAAATACTCAAAAATCGGCTGTATCGACGAAAAGCCGGTAATGCCATACTGGCGGATCGATGTGATCCCCTATAGATGTAATCCGGGAATGAATTCAATCCTTGCCATGGAAGATATTTTCATCAGTAAGAATTACTACTGGCTAAGACACTCAACGGTGATAGCTTGATAGGAGCTTTTTAGGCGCAACTCAAAACAACTATAAGTGATAAGTTTTTTGGATCGTTACAACCTCTACATCATAAGTTAGAAGAGGCTCGATCATGTATTCATCATTATCTTAGCCATTATCCCTATGAGGGGTCGGCTTCTCTAATTGCATTTCTTCATAAGTTTCTAGCTTGGGTCATATCAACATCAATCCCCTTTACCGACATGTACTGTCTAAGTGTCTCCCCTCAGGTCTTCTTTGGTCTTCCTCTCCTGCTTCTTCCATGAACTCGCAGTTCAGCAATTTTTCGTATTTGGTGATTAACGTCTCGACGTTGAATGTGACCAAGCCATCTTAACCTTTGCTCCCTCGTTTGGCATCAATTGGTACTAACCTTCATTGCCTCTAAACTTCCCCTAATATACTCATCCCTAATTTTATCCTTTTTTGTTACTCCACTCAACTATCTAAACATTCTCGTTTCCACCACATGCATTCACTCTTCCTATTTCTTTTTAACTGCCCAGCAAAAAATTCCGTACATCATAGCTGGTCGTATGGCTGTTTTATAGAGTTTTTTCTTCAGCTTCATTGGAATTTTTCTGTCACACAACACACCACTCGTTTCTTTTATTTCATTCATCCAACCCTAATTATTTTGCATTCATATCCATCTATATCCCCATTACTCTGTAATACCGATCCTAGGTATTTAAAACTATCACTCTTTACAATCATTTCACCATCCAGATATATCATTTTATTTGTAGTAACTCAATGTTTAAACGAATATTCCAAGTAGTATATCTTTGTCCTACTAAGTTTTAAACCTTTTTCCTCCAGAGCTTGTTTCCACTGTTCCAGTTTTTGTTCTAAGTCTCTTTCACTATTTCCTATTAACACTACATCATCAGCATACATTAGGCACCAGCGAATGCTAGCCTGTAGTTTCGCTGTTATCTGATCTAAAACTATAACTCTGAGAATAAATATAAGGACTGAACATCGAGCCTTGGTGCAAACCTGCTTTCACATGAAATTTATCAGTTTCTCCCACACCTGTCCTAACACTAGTTGTTACTCCCTCATACACATCTCTCACAATTTTTACATATTCACCGTGGACTCATTTCTTATTTAGCGCTCACCACAAAATCTATTGAGGAACTCTATCATATGCTTTCTCAAGATCAATGAAGACGATATGAGCATTTGTTTCTTTATTCCTATATTTTTCACCGACCGCCTTATAATGAAAATTGCATCAGTGGTTGATCTGCCCTGCATAAAGCCAAATTGATTATCGGATATTTCGGTTTCTTCACTATACATTTATCAATTACTTTTTCCTATATTTTCACGATGTGACTAAGTAGTTTTATGGCCTTATAGTTAGTGCATTGTTGTATATCTCACTTGTTTGTGTAAACAGGTACTAATATACTGCTTCTTCATTCGTCTGGCATTTGCCCAACTTTCATAATTCTATCGAGTAAACCTGTTAGCCAACTTGTTCCTGTGTCTCCTAATGCTCTCCAAACTTCCCCAGGAATATCATCTGGTCCAACTAAGTTTCCTTTCTTTTTGTTGAAGTGCTTGAACCACTTCCTCATTTGTTGCTGTCTCCGTTAACTCAACTGGATTTCTGTCAAATTTCAAATTCATGATTTAATAGCCTGTCGAAGTACTTTTTCCATCTCTTTTTGACATCCTTTTCGTGAATTAGTATTTTATTATTATACAGGGTGTAAAAAAAATACAGGTCATAAATTAAATCACCTATTCTGGGACCAAAAATAGTTCGAATGAACCTAACTTAACTTAGTACAAATATGCACATAAAAAAAGTTACAGCACTTTGAAGTTACAAAATGAAAATCGATTTTTTCGAATATATCTAAAACTATTGGAGATTTTTTACTGAAAAGGGACATATGGCATACTTATGGCAGAAACATCTTAGAGAAAAATTATAGTGAAATTTATGCACCCCATAAAAATTTTATGACCCCCTAAACTTTTGTGTACGTCTGAATTAAATTATTATTGTGGTACCATTAGTTAAATTCAATATTCTTAAAACTTTTTTAGCTCTTAGTATTTTTTCGATAAGGCAGTTTTTATCGACTTGAGGCTTATTTTTTAATATGTTTACATAAAAATTTTATGGGGGTTTTGTTCTTTTAAACCCCCCAAATGTTTGTGTACGTTCCAATTAAAATATTACTGCGGTACCATTAGTTAAACACAGTGTTTTTAAAACTTTTTTGCCTCTTTGTATTTTTTCGAGAAGGCACCTTTTATCGAGATGTGGTTTATTTTTAATATGGTTCAAAATATACCTAAAAATGTAAATCATAAATAAATTTTCATATTATTACCAAGTCTCCATAATCGTACTTAACAATATACAAATATGTGGTGGATTTGACAAATATTCAAAATATCTCGATAAATACTGACTTTTCGAAAAAGTACTAAGAGCCAAAAAAGTCTTAAAAACAATGTGTTTAACTAATTAGTACAATAATAATTTAATCGGAACGTACACAAAAGTTTGGGGGGTTTAAAGGAACAAAACCCCCATAAAATTTTTATGGGGTGTCCAAATTTCACTATAATTTTCTCTTAAGATGCTACTGCCATAAGAATGCCACATGTCCATTTTCAATAAAAAATCTCTAATAGTTTTCGATATATTGGAAAAAATCAATTTTCATTTTGTAACTTGAAACGGCTGTAACTTTTTTTATGTGCACATTTGTACTAAGGTAAGTTAGGTCCAATCGAACTATTTTTGGTCCCATAATATGTGATTAAATTTATGACCTGTATTTTTGTTACACCCTGTATTTGTATGTATAAATTGTATAAACAGACAAACCTGTTAGTGGTTTCGTTTTTTACCATCGATCTACAGACGAATAGTGCTGTTCATTCAACGAATTCATAGAACATGACGTACGTATCTAAACTGAATTTTTTCTGTATTCTACGTTATATCGTTGCTACTTTTGCTACTGGCAAAATTGCTGAAAAGAGATTAATTCCCAATAAAAAGTAAATATATGGCATCTGTCATATCAGCTGATAATGAAAGTCATCGTTTTATCTAATTCGGTTACGTTGAGTTAGGTTAGGTTTAAGATTTAATTATAAGTGATAAATTGTGTGTCAATATTTTAATTTCATTTTCGTTATGATTTGGATTATGTAGGTATCACTAAATGAACCATTTAGTGATTGATTGGCCTTTATTCTCAAATAAGCTTTTTGTTTTCACTCATTTAAAAAAAAAATTGAAAACGTTGAATTATTCATGTCTGTCTGTCCGTCTGTAAACAACTCCTCCGTCATTAGACCAGGTAGAAGGACAAATGGTGTCGAATGGAAGCTTATAACCCAAGAATGGTACTAAAGGTGGGAAATTTGACCTCGCACTTCCGGTTTTTAGAGTTGCCATCGGAAGTACTGTTTTAAAGTCCCGAAATAGTACAAGCGACATATTATTCGACGCGCCTTAACAAGACGAAAATAAATATATACTTTCGGTTTTATGCATGTCTGTCCGCAAATATAACTCCTACGTTATTAAAATACATAGAATGATAAATGAGGTGTCGAATAAGAGCTTATAATCCAAAGATGGTATTAAAGGTGAGAAATTTGACCGTGAGCTTTTGGTTTCAGAGTTGCATCCGGAAGTACTGTTTTAAGTCGCCGAAATAGTAGAATTCAACGCGTTTTGAAAGACAAGCTCGAATATTAATTTAGTTTCGCTTTTAGTTTATAATCCAGGAACCGAAGCTTTTCACCTCACGATTTGCTTGAAAATTTGAGAATAAGAAGTGGATAGTCCAAGGATCAAAATCTATATGATGCTGAAAGGCGCTTTTACTATGGGGGTGGTTGCCACCCCATCTCGGGGGTGGAAATTTTTTTATTATATTTTGACTGCAAAAGTTGATAAAACCGTTCATTCTAAGCAAAAAATGTTCAATACATTTTTTTGATAAAATTAATAGTTTTTCATTTATTCGCTATAGAAAGTGGTAGTTTTATATCCAAAAAATCCATGTTTTTCGATAATATACTCATTTACGATTCACTCAATTTTTGCTGTAGATAAAATTTTTTCACACCAGGTTCTTGGAAATTAAATAACCTACAATTTCATATTAAAACATTTGTTCGTATCTCTAATGCTAATCTTTCTATTTTGAAGAAAATGGCATTTTTTACAAACTAAAAAAATTCGTTATTCTCCTTTCACTCCAGTTTTTTAAAAAATATTGATTCGAAGCTAGTCAAACTTCTAGAATCTATTAATAATACATAAATAAAGAAGAATAAATAAGGCCAATGACTAAAAACACCGTTAACTTACAGTATTACTCTTCCAATTGGATTTGTCCTTTTTTTTTTCAAAAAAGTATATTGATTTTTAACCGTAACTTTTTTATTTTTTATCTTAGAAAGTTTGATAAAAAAGAATTTTGTAGGATTTTATAAGATCTATAAGCCTATTAACATCAAATCGTTCTAAAATCCTCAGTCGCAAAAACAGATGACTTTGAAAGGGTTGGTAAAGGTGGTTTTTGCATGTTATTACAAGTTTTAATTCTCAATAGCTCACTCAATATTTGTCGTAGAAAAAGTTTTTGCAAACCAGGTTGTTGGAAATGAAATAAACTACAATTTCATATTGAAACATTTTTTCGTGTCTCTGATACTAATCTTTATATTCTGAAGAAAAGGCCATTTTTTCCAAACTACAAAAATTCCTTATTCGCTTTTAACTCCATTTTTTTAAAAACTAATTATTCTAAGCCGGTCAAACATCTGCAACCTATTAATAATACATAAATAAAGAAGACCAAATAAGATGAATGACTAATTTTAATTAGGGTGGTGATTAGGAGGTTGGTTCCGATCACTTTTTCGCTGAAAAAATAGAGACTGACATTCTTTTGATTAGAAGTCGCTTAATTTTTGAGCTAGAGTAATTTTTTTAATTTCTGGAGATATATGTTTTTAAATACTTTAAATTTTTAACACTAGAAGCACCAGAGCGGTCATTTTGACTGCTTTCTATTTTTGACCCTCTGTATTACTTATTCCTAGTTGTTTTAGGAAGTTAATAATTTAGGACTTTTCCTAGATCTATTTGAGGATTATAATTCCTCCTTTACAGGTACTTAGTGTAATTATTTTTTGAGATGTATTAATATATACCTAGAAGCACCAGGGCAGTCATTTTGACTGCTTTCTATTTTTGACCCTCTGGATTACTACTTATTCATAGTTATTGTAGAAACTTAATAATTTAGGACTTTGCTACATCTATTTAAGAATTACATTTACAGGTAGGTACTTAGTGTACCTAATTATTGTTTGAATATGTTGATGTCTACCTAGAAAAAATGCGGTCCTTCTTACGGAGGAGAAATACCAGATCAGAGCGATGATCAACAGATAAATTTGCACTTGCGTCGGCAATATGGAACCTATTTACAGAGAATTATATATTTTGCTATACCTACAACTAACTAAAATATATCTATCGACGAACAGCTTTTTCCCACAAAGGCAAGAAGTCACTTCACCCAGTAGGTATATGGCGTATAAACCCGATAAGTTTGGAATCAAATTCTGGCTTACAGCTAATGCCTAGTCCAAATATTTATTGCACGGATTTCCTTACCTACGGAAAGATTTACCAGACAATCAACTTCTAGGGGAACATGTAATTAGATGTCTAATGGGCCCAGTTATGAATAAATGAAGAAATGTCACGACACATAAAAAGAATTACGAAAGAAGGCTACCAGCAGTACATGAACAATAAACCGAGCAAGAAAGGACATTTCTCCGTCAAAAAAAAAAAACGAAAAGATGGAATTGTGAATTGTACAAATCAAAAATTTTCATACACGAATACTTGAGCTAACCAGGGAAACCAGGAGTACCAGAGAAAAATGGTCAAAAATCTTCTAGCGCTGAGTTCTCTATACTCAAACAATATTGAAATAGGCATAGATAAAAAGAAAAAACCTGTAGCCATTACCTACTACAACCACACAAAATACGGAATAGACGTTGTAGATCAGATGACCATACAGTGTTCAACCAAGTCAGCTTCAAGAAGATGGTCGTTGCAGGCCCAAAAATTAAAATAGCTATGATGATAGCCAACATCCATAGCGGAGATAGCACCTGAAGAAGAAGAACTGGCAAACAGGGAACTGCATCAAAAATAAAACATGTGAAATTTGTCATATACCTAAATTTGTAAAAAATTTGTGTGTAGGTCTTGTACAAGCAAAATTAAAAAATTTTGCTACTACATAAATTGTGCTTAAATAATTAAATAATTTATTTAAATGAACTAAATATTGTCTTTTATTAGTTGGTATTAATTCAATATAGGTTTTTTTCAAGTAAAAAGGATCCGAAAACGACTGGCGATAGAAAATTCTAATACCCGTCATCTTGACCGCTCCGGTGCTTCTAGGTATGTAAAAATGTTGGTGCTTCTAGTGACAAGTTATCCTCGAAAAATGCATAGTTTTCCCGTCTTTTGACTTTGAAACTACAATATTTAGCATTTGACGAAGAAGAGCTAATATATAATAAAGTATAGCTCGATTACTATTAGTCTTATAAAACTAATAGTCCAGGGCCGAAAAATAAAAACGGGAAAAAAATCAATACAGGTATTTGAAGGTGCTTAATCGTAGGGGGGATATAGTTAATTAAAAATACATACAGAGGTACTCGTAAATCGACCTCATTTTTTTATAAAAAAATGCCAAAGTCAGAAAATATTGTTTTTTGCCTATAGCGTTTTTAGTATCATATTTACAGCAAAAGTTGTTTTACGAAACTTGTGTATCATAAAAAAACGATTATTTTGAATTTTTACAAGTTAAAATCCATAAAGAATTAACCGAGATAATTGCAAAAAGCCACGTTTTTTGCACTATTTTGTAAATGTCCAAATAGATCGTAAGGAACTTATTATACCTTGATCATGAGGCAATTAAGTGCCTTTATTAGTGTACAAAATTTCAAGAAGATCTGTTTGTCAGTTTACGAGTTATGTTAAATGTTTATCCCAGACATCGAATGTTTAAACAATCATTGTTGCCCTAGGAGTATTTTCAGAGCTTTTTGGCAAAGTGCAGTGAGTTGATAAAGACGAAAAGTACTAAGAAAGTTAAAAAAGAATATATTTGTTTCTTAATTGTTGTTGAACAGGTCGATAAAAAAATGGTGAGGTTTTTCATTATAAACAATTACAGTATCTTTGTTATTTTTTCTGATAAGTAATTATAATTGGTTGTATCAAAAAGCTGGTAAAAAAATACATATTAAAAAAGAAAAAACAACTTTCTAGGACCAATAATAGCCAAGTTATACTTTTTTTTTGAAAAGTCACATCTCGATTGTTTATAAATATTAAGAGTTGAAATTTTTACAGAATGATAATAAATATCTACATTTTATATTGCAATCGATAAGTATGGAATATCTTCTATCTAAAACGAGTAATAACCCTTTAAAGTGAAGTTACTCACGCTGACTCAGCTGGGACCATGTGATGGGGAAGATTGTCGGAGTCCAGTTCCGCGCGTCGAGATTTTGCTATAGAAAGTTCAATTTGAAGCGCTTGAAACATTTTATAATATCTCAGCTTCCAGAGAACGTAGAGCCTTCATTTTTTTTTAATTTGGGTAACTCGATGAAAGAATAGCAACTAGCTAATTTTCATTTACCGGAAAAATCTGAAAATTCTGGAAAATGGACCTTTTTATTCAACATTCATTTACAATGTTAACACTAATATATTTTGATAAATATTTTCATAAAATATTATAAATTTGTAAATAAATATTAAAATATAATTGTAGTATATATCTATTTATATACAGGGTGGTTCATTTTATTCGCCTCGGTGTCTATACGGAAAACGACTTGATTTAAAAAATTTCTTCATATACAGGGCAAATACTACAATCTAAAAATAATGTGAATTGTACAGGGTGCTACAGAATAGAGTGGTATATCAAAGATATATTTTTTTATTTTATGCAACATCCTACAACTGATGAAATTTTTAAATTGCCCTTAAAAAATAAGCTAGACTATACCTAAGTACAGGGTATTTTGATTCATTTAAATTTTTACAAAAATATAAAATTTTAGAAAAAAATAAATATTTACAAATCTAAGAGTCGGTGACAAATTTTTTCTTAGATCTTCATAATAGACTATTCAGCATTTTTAAACGGATGTTTATTGTAACAAAATATATAATTACTTAATAGTACATTTTTAGATTTAAAAACTAATTGAAAACAACAACCTTCTCAAATTGAAAAAAAAAATGTGTGTATAGATTATAATGATTGATCTTCGTTAATTCTACACAGTTTATGTACAGGTTCATTAATTTCTTATTTCTTCAACATTATCCCTAATTTTTTTAATCAAATCTTCTTCAACTTCTACTTTCGTCATCTTTAGTAACTGTCAAAAGGTTGTAGCATCTTTTTTCGCCAGTGTCATCTTTGCAATTTATGCAAAGCTCGGTACAATTGATTTATTTCAAGAATTATGGACAATGTGGAAGAAATTAATCAACCTGTACAAAAACTGTGTAGAATTAACGAAGATGAATAATTATAATCTACACATAATTTTTTTAATTTGAGAACGTTTTTGTTTTTAATTAATTTTTAAATCTAAAAATGTACGATTAAGTAATTATAAATTTTGTTACAATAAACATCTGTTTAAATATGCTGAATAGTCTATTATGAAGATACAAGAAAAAAATTGTCACTGATTCTTAGATTTGTAAATATTTATTTTTTTTTTCTAAATCTTTACATTTTTCTAAAAATTGAAATAAATCAAAACACCCTGTACTTAGGTATAGTCTAGCTTATTTTTTAAGGGCAATTTAAAAATTTCATCAGGTGTAGGGTGTTCCATAAAAAATATATCTTTGATATACCACTCTTTTTTGAAGCACCCTGTATAATTCACATTATTTTTAGATTGCAGGGTTAATGGCCCGGTATATTTCTATGAAGAATTTTTTTTTAAATCAAGTAGTTTTCCGTACAGACACCGAGGCGAATAAAATGAACCACCCTGTATATAAATAGGTATATACTATAATTTTATTTTAATATTTATTCACAAATTTATAATATTTCATGACAATATTGATGAAGTTATATGTGTTAACGTTGTAAATGCATGTTGAATAAGAAAGTGTATTTTCCAGAATTTTCCGATTTTTCCGGTAAATGAAAATTAGCTAGTTGCTATTCTTTCGTGGAGTTACTCCAATTTAAAAAAAATGAAGGCTCTACGTTCTCTGGAAGCTGAGATATTGTAAAAATTTTCAAGCGCTCCAAATTGAACTTTCTATAGTAAAATTTCGACGCGCGAAACGACTCCCGACAGTCTTCCCCATCACACGGTCCCAGCTCAGTCAGCGTGTGTAACTTCACTTTAAAGGGTTATTACTCGTTTTAAATAGAATATATTCCGTACTTATCAATTGAAATATAAAATGTAGATATTTATTATCATTCTGTAAAAATTTCAACTCTTAATATATATAAACAATAGAGATGTGATTTTTCAAAAAAAAAGTATAACTTCACTATAATTGGTCCTAGAAAGTTAGTTTTTCTTTTTTAATGTGTGTTTTTTACAAGCTTTTTGATACAATCAATTATAATTATTTATCAGAAAAAATAATAAAGATATTCTAATTGTTTTTAAGGAAAAACTCACCATTTTTTAGCTACTTGTTTAACAACATTTAAAAAACAAATATATTCTTTTTTTTTAACTTTCTTAGTACTTTGAGTCTTTACGAACTCATTGCACTTTGCCAAAAAGCTCTGAAAATACTCCTAGGGCAACAATGATTGTTTAAACATTCGATGTCTGGGATAAACATTTAACGTAACTCGTAAACTAACAAATAGATCTTCTTAAAATTTTGTAAACTAATAAAGGCACTTAATTGCCTCGTGATCAAGGTACAATAAGTTCCTTACGGTCCTTTTGGTAAAAGTTATTAACAGTTACAAAATAGTGCAAGAAACGTGGTTTTTTGCAATTATCTCGGTTAATCCTTTATGGATTTTAACTTATAAAAATTCAAATTAATCTTTTTTTTATGATACACAACTTTCGTAAAAAAACTTTTGCTGTAAATATGGTACTAAAAATGCCATAGACAAAAACCATATTTTCTGACTTTGGCATTTTTTTATAAAAAAATGAGGTCGATTTACGAGTACCTCTGTATGTATTTTTAATTAACTATATCCATCCTACCATTTAGCACCTTCAAATACCTGTATTGATTTTTACCCTGAAATCGCTCATATTTATTTTTCTACCCTGGTCTATAACACTTTCGATAGCGAATAAATCGAAAACTATTAATTTTATCAAAAAATGTATAGAACGTTTTTTACTAATGAACGTTTTTACCAACTTTTGTAGTCAAAATATAATAAAAAATTTCCACCCCCGAGATGGGGTGGCAACCACCCCTTAAAAGACGCCTTTCGGCATCATATAGATTTTGATCCTTGGATTATCAACTACTTATCCTCAAATTTTCAAACAAATTGATCCATTCTGTAAAAATTGCGAGGTTTTGTCCTATTTTAAGTTTCATTACTTGGACTAAATCAAATCTATTTGAATTCTTTGTTTCGTATGATCCAGTGACGCGTTCTGATGTCCACCGCAAAATCCATTTTTTTAGCTGCCTGTCAAAATTTGTCGCCAATGGCTTATTTTTCATTATTTTGGACTGATTTTTTTTTAAATATTCTTTGAATTATACTTAATATGTTTATTTAATTTAAAAATAAAATAATTCTACTATATCTTCGAAAAAAAATGACAAAAATGTGCTTGATATGTTGATTTCAAACCATACCCCCTCCCTCCCACTTAAGTTATAGAGTCTTACGGACCTTACGGTGTCTAAAATGATAAGCAAATTTTACCTATCTCGGCTCTTAGTCTACAACAGGTAGTGTACGTATCATATCAGATTTCAATACGACCAATTTCGTATCCTAAACATCTAGTCTGGGCTGATTATCGGAGAATGGGCCATTTTTGAGAAAAGTTATTTACCAGCAATTTTATTGCTGGAATCGAATTATAAGATCCTATATATTAATAATATAGGTATGCAAAGTCCTCAGATAGTGTGCTACTTTTTTATAAACAAAATGGCGCCCGAAAATCATGTTTTTTTCAATTATTGCTCTATAACTCCGAAGATTTTAACTTTACAACAAAAACACTCAAATAAAAATTCACCGTGATTAAATTCTGCATAGAGACATGTTTTTCCCGATCTGCTCCGACGAAAATTTTCCTCGGAAAATGCGGGTTTTCCCAACAAAATCTTTAATTTTCAAATAAAGTTTTAGATAAGTAATTATTTACCAATAATTAAATAATTTGGTGACATAAAAGCCTTCTTGGTTTAGATTATAGTTCCAGAAGCTGGTGAAAATTAAACGAATATTTTAGCAACAATTCAATTGTTAATTAATAATTTACGGTCGCAATAATAACCAAAATAATTATGATGCACTGATCAAACTTTGAAATCTTATAAAGATGAGATGCCTGTTTAACATTTTGTCGACAAAATATAAATTTTTTATTTTCTTGCATAATCTTTAAATGTTTTGAAAAAAATAGTTATAAACAAATTAACGTTTCTCAGAAAGGTTATATTATATTATAATTTTAAAAAATAGCTAAAATGCGCATTTCAAATATCTTGAAAATGAATGCTTTAAAACTTTTTTGCAATCATTTGCAAAAAAGTTATGAAACAGCAAAGTAAACATACTATTACTACGGTGTTAATAATTTTTTTAAATTCTTTCAAAGCGTAGAAGTGAGTTTAAAGTACAAGCTAATTATTTATAAAACAATATCGATTTTCAGCTTAATGGTTATATTTTAATTAAAGATTTTAAATATATTTTTTTGTAATTTACACGCGCGAAAGTAGAATAATACAGTACCGTAGCTACCCGCCCACATACACAACTCGCGCGAGTTTAAGCGTGTCAGTCGCTTCGAGTGAACATTTTATCTCCGGCTCTGTATCAAGCCTACTTTCGCGCTAAAAGTTACAAAAAAAAGTATTTTTAATCTTTGATTAAAATATAACCATTGCACTAATTTTTGACATTCTTTGTGAGTAATTAGATTGTACCATAGACTCACTTTTAAGCTTTGAAACAATTAAAACAAATTATAAATAATGGAGATATCGTATATTTATTTTGCTGTTTCCTAACTTTTTTGCAAATGGTTGGAAAATTTTTTTAAAACATTTATTTTCAAGACGTATGAAATACGCATTTTAAGTATTTTTTAAAATTAGAATATAATAAACAATTTCTAAGAAATGTTAATTTGTTTATAGCAATTTTTTTTAAACATTTGAAGATTATGCAAAAAAATGAAAAATTTATATTTTGTTTACAAAATATTAAATAGGCATCACACCTTTATAATCTTTCTAAGTTTGATCAATGTCTCGTGATTACTTTGGTTGTTATTGCGACTGTAAATTGTTAATTAACAATTGAATTGTTGCTAATATATTCGTTTCATTTTAACCGGCTTCTGAATTTATAATCTATACCAAGAAAGCTTTTATTCCACCAAGCTATATAATTATTGATAAATAATTACTGGCCCAAAAAATTTATTTGAAAATTCGAGATTTTGTTGGGAAAACCCACATTTTCCGAGGAAAATTTTTTGTCGGAGCAAATCGGGAAAAACATGCCTCTATGTAGAATTAAATTGGGGTGAATTTTTATTCGAGTATTTTTGGTGTAAAGTTAAAATCTTCGGAGTTATAGAGCAATAATTGAAAAAAATACGATTGGTCGGCGCCATTTTGTTTATAAAAAAAGTAGCACACTATCTGTGGACTTTGCATACCTATATTAATAATATATAAGATCTTATAATTCGATTAAAGCAATAAAATTGCTGGTAAATAACCTTTCTTTGTACTTTACTAATTAGACCAACGTATTATAACTATTTTTATTTCAAAATTTAAAGATTATGCAAAAAAAATAAAAATTTATATTTTGTCGATAAAATATTAAACAAGCATCTCATCTTTATAATATTTATAAGTTTGATCAATGTATCATGATTATTTTGGTTATTATTGCGATCGTAAATTGTTAATTAACAATTGAATTGTTGCTAAAATATTCGTTTAATTTTCACCGGCTTCTGGAATTACAATCTATACCAAGAAATCTTGATGTCACTAAGTTATTTAATTATTGATTAATAATTACTTACCTAAAACTTTATTTGAAAATTATAGTTTTTGTTAGGAACACCCGCATTTTTCGAGGAAAATTTTCGTCGGAGCAAATCGTGAAAAACATATCTCTATGCAGAATTTAATTGCGGTGAATTTTTATTTGGGTGTTTTTGTTGTAAAGTTAAAATCTTCGGAGTTATAGAGCAATAATTGAAAAAAATACGATTTGTCGGCGCTATTTTGTTTATAAAAAAAGTAACACACTATCTGCGGACTTTGCATACCTATATTATTAATATATAGGATCTTATAATTCGATTCCAGCAATAAAATTGCTGGTAAATAACTTTTCCATGAATTTTGCTAATTAGCCCAGAGTAATCGCCAACATTCGCGTAATGCAAAGGAGAATGTCTTGACCTTTGTATATATTTCACTTTTTGGCGGATGCTACGCAAACTTACCACATTGACTCTTAAATATATTAATTACAATGATTTCAACTACACTTACACCTACATCGAGACGCCTATGCTAACCATAACCAAGTCTGTATTGTTCATGTTTTGCAAGAAACTCGGATGTTAATTCCTTGATGCATGTCGCCACGTTTTTTCTTCTTTCAGTAAACGAACTGCCATTGTAAAGATAATTTAAATGGCTAAATTCATAATAATTATAAACACAAAACGTTCAAGAACAATCAAGAATTTTGTAAAAAAGCGTGTCATTAACGACAAACGTTATATACAGTCAAAATGATAAATAGTTCAATTGCGTAAGATATTAATGAATAATTAATGTTTCTTTTTAATGTCAAAGTAGTTTTTGGCCTATCTATTTTAAGTTGACCAATAAAAATATATAAATAAATTTCTCTAAAGTTATATATAAATTTCTCTAGTCTGCCGTTCTTAATATACGACATTGCCGGCTTATTTTTAGTTTTTGTCACCCATATCTTCTAAGTGGTTTGCAGATCTAATACGGGGTAAGTCTAAAACTTTTGATGTCTTTAAAGTAAAACCATACACTTGTGTATAATAATTAGTGAGCATTCTTTTAAGTCTTCTTCTTCTTAAAGTGCGTCTTCTTTCGAAGGTTAGCGATCATCATGATCGTGAACTATACCACTCTCTGAGACTGCGCAGACATGACATTCGACGCATTCCAACGCTACGCTTTCCTAAAATCTTTCCCTTCATAATATTCTGCAGAAACATTTTGAATATTTCTGCATTTCTTTCTATTTTGAAGCATTCTGTTTCTTATGAAAGTATTCGCAAGACTTCTTCATTCGTGACTTAGTCTACGTAATGGACCGTGATAGTGTGACGTCAAAACGTCAAAATTTTTCCAAACACGCTGTGTCTAGGGTATACGCTAACGTGTACGCAAATAAAAAAGTTAGGTAGAATGGGTAGAATTAAAGGTCATAACAAATATTTTTCTATCAAACAAACACTAAACATATCAAAATAGCGTGTATCAAAATATACAGTCACTGCCCACGCTAAATAGTCACTAGCTTGATGAAGTTTAACTTCTTTATTTGCGTACATTTTAGCGTGTACCTAGACACAACGTGTTTGGAAAACTTTTTTAACGATTTGACGTCACGACTATCGCGGTCTATTATATACTCAGGATTTTTCCGTTAAACCACGTCTCAAGAACTTACACTTTTCTCATCATCGCTTTAGTCAGAGTGGATGTCTTTATGTCGTATAGAAGGTAGCTAAGCATTCAACATCTAAGCATGCGCAATTTTTTTCGCCACTCAAAGTTTTTTTTGAACACTCAAAGTTCTATTGCAAAAAACCTTTTATTTTTATAAATGAGTTATAAATCCCTCTCTTCACTAATTACGACAATATCGGTTTTCAGTCTAGCCATTTTTTAAAAATGATGTTATTTGCCAGCTTGAAAAAGACTTCTTACGTTCCACGTCCAAATTTTTAAATTCCTTATGTGGATTCTTAGCGCCCTCTATCAAAAATCTGCTAGGGACTGATGGCCCTACCTTGCGTTTCAATTGTCATGATGATTATACTAGGGAACATTAATCGAGTCTATTGAAAAAACTGAGAACAGTCTACTGAAAAAACAATGGTAGGGGAGCAAAGTATGCTAAATGTGCAGTCACTCGAGCGTTATCGGGACCTATTGGGTTGTGAAGAGTAGGTCCTAAAACCAAAAACTGTTAAGTAAAGTTTTCCATTTTGGTGGGGAATTTCCATTTTTAATTTAATTTTCCATTTCCAACAATCGTTTTTTTAGATTATAGCACCATCTATCCATAATTCTAAAAAATGTCTCGAATAAAAGTTACTTATTTTTACGTAAAGAATCCAAATCTGCAATAAAAAATGGGGGTTCCTATTTAAGATTTTAAAGTAACCCCCACCTAACCTCCGTGGGGGTCGTGTTTGGTACAATTCGATAGATTTTTCAAAAATATTGAATAAGTGTATTTTTCAGTTTTTAGATCTTATGTTCATTTCGCGAAATATTGCGGGATTCGTTTTTAAAATTTTAAATTTACCCCATCTCTCGCCCTGGAAAGTCGTGTTTGGTATCATTCGATAAATTTTTGAAAAATATTGAGCACGTATTTTTAGTTTTTCGACCTGTCATTCATTTCGTGAAATATTTGTTTTTTTCTTGTGAAACTTTGGGACTCACCCATTTCCTTACGTCCTGCTCAAATCGTCAGATTTTTGAAATATACACTGTTTTGCATGTACTTAAACTTACCTTATCTTAATCTGACGATTTCAAGTTTTTCCAAGGCTAGATTTTTTTTTCGGCCCCCTTAACGAACTCCCCTGCATTAAGAGCCAATATATGGTAGAGGTACATTTTCAGGGCACAAGGTTTCTCCCCATGTAATAATCTGATGCGCTCGAGTAACTGCAAAAATGTCCGCTTGGGCTCCCCTACCACAATAATACCGAAATCTTAAACGCGCAGCAATAACTCACTCAAGTAAAAAAACATCAGCAATAGTAACAAAATGTCAACCTGAACAGTATAAATAATATTAAGAGTGTAGGCGCAAATATTTTACGGCTATCCCTACTTTTTCGTTCTT
Source organism: Diabrotica virgifera virgifera (assembly GCF_917563875.1). NCBI lineage: Eukaryota > Metazoa > Arthropoda > Insecta > Coleoptera > Chrysomelidae > Diabrotica > Diabrotica virgifera. The sequence continues at coordinate 51,511,689 of NC_065448.1, forward strand.
TACACGGCAAATTACGTATAGTAAAATTCTCACTGCTATGGAGATGTAAACATTAGTTGACAATGACATTGTCATCATTAACTTAGAGATGCCTTTTGAATGTTCTTAGATAACAGTTACTTGTTTAATCGCTTAAATCAGGGGTTCTCAATCTGTGGTAGATGTACCACTGGTGGTACATATCATTATTTGGGGTGGTACACAAAACACAAAAACACAGCCAAAATTCAGCATATTTATAGTTACAGTGATACCTCGACATACGAGGGTAATTCGTTCCGTATCCTTGCTCGTATGTCAAATTGCTCGTATGTCAAAGCAATTTTCCCCATTGAAATTAACTGAAATGTCATTAATCCGTTCTAGTCCCAAAAAAATCACTTTAGTTGTTTTTGTTAAGTGTTTTTAAATAAGAAAAATGTTTTTACAAGAAGAAACATTTATTTATAAATAACAAAAATTCATAAATATTCTGTAATAACATAAGAAAAAGTGAGGTGCTTATGGAAGCACTTAATTTTCGTCAGTGGTCTTCGCTTTTTTCGTCACACTTTGCTCATTTTCATCTGCAGCTCGTTTAAAAAAACTGTCCAAAGAGGTTCGTTTCTTCCTCCCTTTCATATATTGCTCGTGCCTTCTTACATATTATGATGCTTTGTGTTAAGGTTCCTCCTTGAAGTTGCTTCTCTGTCACCCACACCATCATTAGTTTCTCCATCTTTTCATGGAGAGAGGTCCGGAGCTTGTAAATTATTGTAACGCCCTTAGGTGGCATTATACCCTTTATTACCTACTTCAAGTTAGAAGTAGGTAGTCAAAAGGAGGCATGAATTTTAATAAAAAGCGGTTGCTCGTATGTCAAATTTTGCTCTCATCTCAAAACAAAACATCGCTCACTCGGCGGCTCGTATCTCAAAACACTCGTATATTAGGGCGCTCGTATATCGAGGTACCACTGTAGTTAGATTACCTAGCTCGACAGATATTTCAGTTAGGTGGTACCAAGAATAATTTTAAGAGAATTTGGTGGTACATGACTCAAAAACATTGAAAACCACTGGCTTAAATTATTAATTCAGTTAATTAATATGATTATTTTTTCACTAAATATGTATTCAGTGGTTACAATAATTTATATAATATACAATAAAAACTAATACTCGAGAAAAGAGAAAAAGTTATTTTTTAAATAATACATATACAGGGTGTCCCGGAAAATAGTGCGTTCTTTTAAGGTATGGATAGAATACACAATTTAGAACAAAAAAAAGAATGTGTGTGTACTTTGTACGCACGTAAGAAGTTATACTTCTACTACATATTATGTGATTTTTAAGACAATACCAAAAATTTTAAAAAATAAAAGAATAAAACGCACACAAACACATTGAAAAATGCGACAAAGAAAAAATGATTTCTGAACGATAATAATTGTTGGCAAAAATTTTAAATACGCATTTGCTGAAAAAAAAATTATATAACAAATATACTTACAATCATAATATGCATAAAAAAATAAAAAAATAAAACTTGCATCGGGAAATGAACCCTTGAATTTCGTGCCGCTTTGACTCGTAATCGAAGCGTAGACTCACTCGTCCAATCGCACATTATTTATTATGTGGAAAAATACGGTAACTGAACGTTTTACTGTTTGACACTTGTTTCGAAAATTATGTAGTTTAAATTTTGTGGAAGAAAATATAAAAATATAACAAAACAGTAAGAAAACAATATATTAGATGAAGATTGGTAGAACTTTTGTTGGTAATTAAGTATGTAAATCAAAGCATTACATACCTACTAGATAAATAAATCTACGCCAAAAAATCATAATTTAAAATTAAAAATCGAACCTAATTTGGGATTTCTCTCTAAAATCCGCATTCTTGAGAAAATAAATGTATGCATTTCAACCTAATCCAAATGTATAATTACAATATGATTATAATAAAAACTAGGTACTTACCAAATTAGAATGAGTTTTCCTTGTCCAAAATAGTCCAAAAGTCCAAAAATATAGGTATATGAAAACTATTTAAAAAGGCAGTATAGCTATTAACTAACTTTTGTTTGTTGTTTCTTTTCACACAAATTTTAAAACGCAACAACCATAAATAATCTAACTACAGCTGTGCCACAGCCGCCATATTGAATAATTTTTGACATGTCATTTGAACATCCAATCAGAACAAAGTCTAGCGCATGCGCCCGGTCGCTAGGTTTTCCCATATAAAAATTTACCCTCTATCGCCGGTAAAGAAGTATAACTTCAAAAAGTCCTATACCATTTTTTTCTAAAGTTAACCGTTTCCAAAAAAAAGATTACATTGGTTTCCATATACCTGAATTTTAATCTTCAGAAAATTAAATAATCTGGCAACATGTTACGCACTGGTGAATAAGAACTCGTTTGTGTCTTACAGTATTTAAAATAATCCAACCTAATACTTACTATTTTTGTTTACTATAATTTTTTTTAAAATGCAGTTGAAATATGGCATAATTTTAAACGAATTATACTTACATATTTTAAGATGAAAACACATATTTTAACTGAACCACCACTCTTGCGAACACAAGAATTCATAGGGTAACATTCACTTATACGACAAGAAATTCCAGCAAAACATTTTGAAAGAATTTTAGTAGGTATTATGCCTCTCCATTTATTGATCTGATATAAATAAACAACATAATATCATAATATTACTCATGAACACATGATTCAAAAACATTTTCGGCGTTGACACTAAACAGGATTCTTCTAAATTATCTGTTTACTAAACATGGGACTATTTACGTTTAGATTTTTGTACTTCACAGAGTTGCCAGATTTGAATTTGCCTTCCAAAATGTTTTATAGTTTTTTGGTCAAACGGTTGAATTTAGAAAAAAATGTTATAAGAGTTTTTTGTTCTACATGGTGCCTTCTACCTATACCTTTAAGGAACGCACTATTTTTCGGGACATCCTGTATATTGTTAATATGGAACGATTAGATAAATTTTGAGAACATCTTTAACGACAAGATACTTGGATCACAGAATATATCCTGGTGTATTCTCTGTTTGGATCTTCCATAATAATAAACAATAAATACATTTTTATTAATTTCACGTCTTAAATCAATTATTATTTATCAAATACACTGTCAATAGTATTTAATAAACAACTCAAAATATTCCTGAAGCCTGTCAAATATTTAGTTGCCTTGTTTGCCACTGGCTTATCACTACATTATGTTCGACTGAATGCGTTGTATGACAAAGATAGCGAATGTTCGATTTGGAAAATATCACCACGGACATGGTGTTCATTTTTTTCGAATCTTGAAAAATCTAATAAATATTTTTGAAAAATTTTAACTCAAAATGAAAGACTAAATTATTACCGAGGGCCGAAAGTCCCTTAGAATAAATAAAAAGTTTCTTTTGAATGAGATATTTAAAATTAAAAATCACACTAAATTTTCTCTTTTTTTTTCACACCTGTCACTTATTAAAATAAACATTATAGAAGTTTTCAGGGACTTTCGGCCCTCGGTAATAACGTAATATTTCATTCTGCCTTTAAATTTTTCAAAAATAAAAAATGAATAACCATTTTTGCAACGAAATTGAAAATGGCTATTCATTTTTGATTTATATTTACTCTGATTGGAGTACGAAGGGAACCATTATTGTTGGAACTTTACCGCGCTGAGCAGATGGGACGTGAATTGTAAATTGTAGAATTCCCTCATCTTCCTTAGTCTCGGCATCCGTATGGCTTGCAAATTGTAGAAGCCTCGGAGGTGTAACCAGAGAATGTTCCCATTGTTTTCATTCTGGTGGGATGTAGTCCAAGTAATGAAGCTTGAAATAGGACAAAACCTCGCAATTTCTACAGAATGGATCGATTTGCTTGAAAATTTGAAAATAAGTAGTGGATAGTCCAAGGATCAAAATCTATATGATGCCGAAAGGCGCTTTTACCATGGGGGTGGTTGGCACCCCCTGTTGGGGGTGGAAATTTTTTATTATATTTTGACCGCAAAAGTTGGTAAAAACGTTCATTCTAAGCAAAAAATGTTCTATACATTTTTTTGATAAAATTAATAGTTTTCGATTTATTCGCTATCGAAAGTGTTAGTATTATATCGAAAAATCAATGTTTTTAATCATTTTTCTGCTAATAACTCCAAAAGTTTTCGTTTTATCAAAACAACCTTACTTAACAAAAATGTACTATTTGAAAAAATAAACAAAACCGTGTTTTTTAATTTTCTTTAAGACCAACAGTAATCAAGATATACTTTATTATATGTTAGCTCTCCTTTGTCAAATGTTAAATATTGTAGTTTCAAAGTCAAAAGACGGGAAAAATATGCATTTTTCGAGAATAACTTGTTAAAACTAATTTAAAGAATTTAAAAATATCTATCTCCAGAAATAAAAAAGAAGTCTCTAGCTCAAAAATTAAGTGACTTATAATGAAAAGAATGTCAGTCCCTATTTTTTTCAGCGCAAAAGTGGTCGGAAGCAACCCCGTAATTACCACCCTAATTAAAACTAGTCATTGAATTTATTTGGTCTTATTTATTTATATATTATTAATAGGTTCCAGTAGTTTGACCGACTTAGAATGATTCGTTTTTAAAAAAATTAAGTTAAGAGCGATTAACGAATTTTTGTAGTTTGAAAAAAATGGCATTTTCTTCTGAATAGAAAGATTAGCATCAGAGATGTGAAAAAATGTTTAAATATTAAATTGTAGCTAATTTAATTCCCAAGAATTTGGTATGAAAAAAATTTTTCTATGACAAAAATTAAGTGAGCTATTGACAATTAAATCTTGTAATAGCATGCAAAAACCACCTTTACCAACCCTTTCAAAGTCACCTCTTTTTGTGACTAAAAATTTAAGTACGATTTAATATTAATAGGCTTGTAGATCTTATAAAAACCTACAAAATTCTTTTATACCAAACTTTCTAAGATACAAAATAAAAAAGTTGCGGTTAAAAAATCAACATATTTTTTGAGAAAAAAAAAAGGAGAAATCCAATTGTAAGCATAATAATGTAAGTTAGCGGTGTTTTTAGTCATTGGCCTTATTCATTCTTCTTTATTTGTGTATTATTAATAGATTCTAGAAGTTTGACTGGCTTAAAATGATTAGTTTTAAAAAAACTGAAGTTAAAAGCGAATAAAGAATTTTTGTAGTTTTGTAAAAAATGCCATTTTCTTCAGAATAGAAAGATTAGCATCAAAGATAAGAAAAAAATGTTTAAATATGAAATTGTAGGTTATTTAATTCTTAAGAACTTGGTGTGAAAAATTATTTTCTGCGACAAAAATTGAGTGAATAGTAAATGAGTATACTATAGAAGAACATTGATTTTTTCCATATAAAACTAACATTTTCGATAGCCAATAAATCGAAAACTATTAGTTTTATGAAAAAAATGTATACAACATTTTTTGCTTAGAATTAATGTTTTTATCAACTTTTGCTGTCAAAATATAATAAAAAATTTCCACCCCCGAGATGGGGTGGCAAACACCCCCATAATAAAAGCGCCTTTCGGCATCATATAGATTTTGATCCTTGGAACATCCACTACTTATTCTCAAATTTTCAAGCAAATCGATCCATTCTGTAAAAATTGAGGGGTGAAAAGCTTCGGTTCCTGGACTAATGTAGAATAGCATTATGTTGTTTTATATGCCTTTAGAGTGAAAACTTAGTATTTTTAGTCTTTTTCAAAAATACTTATTAGTTTTCTCAGGATTCGAAAAAAATGAAGGCATATAAATAGCATTGGAGCAGAAGGTTTGCGCCTATCCCCTTAATAAGGTTCTGAAATTGTTTTCTTTGGGCATGTTTATTAGATATTGTGTTTATATGGTGATAGCCACAGTTGATTGTAATTACAAGTAGGTACATTTTTACGTAAAAAGATTTGACGTTTACATTTCCACTCTGGCAACAAAAACGATTATTAAAGAAAAAGAAATTGTGTTGAAAAATATATAACCGCCAAAATGTTGAGATATTCTTTAATAATCTTTTTTGAAGTCGATTTCCGTAGTGAAAATCGAAACTCAAATATTTTTGGTAAAAATATAATTGTCCTTACAATCAAATGTACCCCAAAATCCCATTTAAACATAATAATATACATAATATTGTTGTACTTTTTGTGTGAGATTTAAGGGGGGGGGGGTATGGTTTGAAATATTTAATTTTTTTTATTATTTCAAATAAAAGTGCATACTTTCAAGAATACACTCTGAAAATTTCAAAATAATCGGAGTAAAATTACCAGAGATACAGGGTGTGAATATCCCTACCTTCGGCTCGCTTTGCCGCGACTTCGCGCCAGCACGCTTGAGCGTAGTGAGAAACGTTAAACAACTGTTCGCCTTCTCTTTTGTAGATTATTCCTCGATTCAAAAAGCATATTCCAATGTGCATCACTTTACGATTTGGCAGACAAATAAGAAGATGAAGATGAATGTATACACCGTTCTTAGGCGTCAACGCCCTTCGGTAGGGATCTATGGAGGAGTATCACCAAGCCGGAAGCCCTTATCCCTTCCCGTACCGCTCCTCCATAGGCCGATCAGACGCCAGTTTATTCCAGACCAAGCCGTAGACTCTATTGAGTTTTATACTACGGCGTTGGCCTTTTTATAAATTTCATGACCTAGCTGAGGCTCGAACCAGCGACCGCAAATCGCAAATCCACTAAATTTGTCGATCGACTGAGCCCCAGCTAACTGGACCGTCAAGACCGACAGAAGATGAAGATGCAGTCGTCAAAACTTTAAACGCATTTTTCTCAAAACTGCTTTTTCAAATGCGGTGGACATTGTAACTGAAAAACTACTAGGCCGATCTACCTGATATTTTGCACAGATTTTCTTTAGATATTTCATGAGGTAACAACGTCGAGATATTTTTCTTTTTTTGCTTATTTTTTGTTCAGCAATAATAAATCTGTTGATTTTCACAAAATTTTTACCAAAAATTTAATTTTTTTGATTTCTGAGTGATACCAAAAATTCAAAAATCATTAAAAATAAAAAAACTCGACGTTGTGACCTCGTGAAACTCATAAGCTAATAAAATCTTTTTGAATTTTTTGTTTCGTATGATCGAGTGTCGAGTTCTGATGTCCACCGCAAAATCCATTTTTTTGTGAGCTGCCTGTCAAAATTTGTCACCAATGGATTATTTTTCAATATTTTGGATTTAATTTTTTTCTAACATATTCTTTGAATTGTACTTAATATGCTTATTTAATTTAAAAATAAAATAATTCTACCATAGCTTCGAAAAAAATTCACAAAAATGTGCTTGATATGTTGATTTCAAACCATACCCCCTCCTTAAATGATGTTTGTTGCGTGCGAAATATGCAGATGTGTAAGCGACTTTTAACAGGATGTGACAACCGCGCTGGAAAACTGCACGAATTCTATAGAGTTGCTTCGTGAATCCTTTTACCAATAAAAAAAAATGAAAAAGTGAAATGGAACTAACGGAATATACTTGCCATTAGAGGAAATAATTTAACTTAAAAAATATATTATTTTGCACAATAAAATAAATTTAAAGATAGTAAATCAAAATATCGGTTATTTGAATTTTTCACATACATTTTATGTAAAAAAGTGTAAACGCGAAAGTTATATATCTTTTTATGGCCTACAAGGGGGACCAAAAAATATTTTTCCTTTCTTATATAAATCTAAAGTTTTCTTATATTGTCTTCCTTTTGCAATGAGTTCCATCGTGTCAGTATTTTTTTTTTCACTTTTTACCATTCTCAAAGTTTTCCCTGTCCTATTTTTAACATTACGATATCATCCTATAGTTGTACAATAATTGTTTTCATTTGTCTTATTTTTATTTAATTGTATACGATATTCGGATAAGCAGAAACCCCCATATCCTAGAATATTGTAAATATTTCGTTTTAATATGTGCGTTAAACTGTAGGTAAATAATTCCGATATATAAAAATATATTTTAAAAATCAAAACCGTAATATAAAAATAGAATTCGGAATGTATCATAAAGTCGACACATGGAACTAGATGTAAACAAAAATTCCCAGATTATAATAGAATAATGTATAAATCCGCTGGGTTTAAGGGGCTATCCTAGTGTAAAAATACGAAATTCATATACTTTTTTTGGGAATTTCTAAAATAAAAAGTACTATACCAATTGTTTTGTAAATTTGCACGAACATTGATTATAAAAAGAAGTACATGTAAAGCAATCTTCATAAAAAAATATCGAAAATTAAACGATTTATGCGCCATCTACTAACACCGTGAAAATAAAAACATGGCCCACTGCTGCAGTGATTGGGACTAACAGAGATCCTGAAACATAAAGTTTCAAAGTGATTATTGAAGTATAAGTTATTTCCTATACCATTAACTAGGATTTTTGAAAAATATTAAAATTTGTAAAAATGACGAAGTGTTGAAAATTTCTTTTAAAATTAGCTAAAACATTTTCAGTTTCAAAAACCGCCAAATTGACATTTTTTATCCGATCAAAAAACCCCTAGTTGATGGTATAGAAAATAACTTATATTTCAATAATAACTTTGAAATTTTTTGTTTCAGGATCTCTATTAGTCCCAATCACTGCAGCAGTGGAGCTATGTTTTTATTTTCACGGTGCCAGTAGATGGCGCATAAATCGTTTAATTTTCAATATTTTGTTATGAAAATTGTTTTATATGTACTTCTTTATACAATAAATGCCCATGCCAATTTTCAACACAATTGGTACAGTACTTTTTATTTTAGAAATTCCCAAAAAAGTATATGAATTTCGTACTTTTACACTAGGATAGCCCCTTAAGATGGAAACTTTAAATCAGCATCTTTCGGTTACATGTATGTATAAAAACTCCACATCCTGTTTTTACCGTTTGTTACAGTTTTACGAAGAACAGTTATTCTTCATAAAAAGCTGTGCATGCTCTAAAATCTAAGATGCAACCATCGTATATCAATTTGTATCAATTTTATACAAGGTATGTCAAAAAATATGAATTTCGCTCAAGAGTAAAGTACCTTTATAGTTCACAATATTAAAAGGATATAATTGCACATTAAATAGTTTTTAATTCTAAACAACTTTTCATAATAGCAATTTTCCATATTATGAATTTAGATACGTAAATAAACAAAGATCTTTATGATATCGCTCGCATTTTTAGCTTGTTATTAATATATACAAACCTAGTTTTTAAACTGTGGTTAAACGAATAGATAGATTAATCACTTGTCTGTGTTATGTGTTATGTAGTCCCAAAATATTTATCGAAATACACTGCGCGCCAGAGAAAACGGGCACCCCAAAAAATGGGTCACTGTTGATATCTCGTATCTCCCAAACCTGTTGTCCGATTTTTTTAATATGTCATAGCATTATTTTTTAACAATATCGCTGTAATAATATTGTTGCTAAACAGGTAAATTGTCATTGTATACCGAGTGCAGGAATCAAACTGTGTTAATTCTCAAAGTTCGCAACACCTTGTGGAATATTCTAGCATTTATAAAATACTGAAATTAAAACCCAACTATAGCCTCAGGTTTTCTTAACATTCTGTTTTTTGATTCATTCGGTTATATTGGATAATACAAAAGTTAGATACTTTAACAAATAGCCATGTTCATCATCAGTACAGGGTGTTTCTAAATAAGTGCGACAAACTTTAAGGGGTAATTCTGCATGAAAAAATAATGACCGTTTGCTTTATAAACATATGTTCGCAAATGCTTCGTTTCCTATATACGGGAGTTGAATTTTTTCTTACAAACTGACGATTTATTTATTGCTTTAAAACCGGTTGAGATGTGCAAATGAAATTTGGTGGGTTTTAAGACGTAGTTATTGCACATTTTTTGACATACAATTAAGAATTTTATATTCACCATTGGCGCGCATACGTGTAATATAACCGATCATGTTACCCGTATGCACGCCAATGGTGAATATAAAATTCTTAATTGTATGTCAAAAAATGTGCAATAACTACTTCTTAAGACCCACCAAATTTCATTTGCATATCTCAACCGGTTTTAAAGCAATAAATAATTCGTCAGTCTGTAAGAAAAAATTCAACGTCACTTATCTTGGAAACGAAGCATTTGTGGACATACGATTATAAAGCAAACTGTCATTATTTTTTAATGCAGAATTACCCCTTAAAGTTTGTCGCACTTATTTAGAAACACCCTGTACTGATGAAGAACATGGCTAGTTGTTAAAGTACCTAAAGTTTGTATTATCCAACATAAGCGAATGAATAAAAAAATATAATGTTAAGAAAACCTGAGGCTATAGTTGGTTTTTAATTTCAGTATTTTAGAAATGCTAGAATATTCCACAGGGTGTTGCGAACTTAAAAAAAAACACCGTTTGATTTGTATACCCGGTATACAATGATAATTTACCTGGTTAGCAACAATATTATTACAGCGATATTGTTAAAGAATAAGGCTATAACATATTAAAAAATTACTTAAATCGAACAACAGGTTTAGGAGATACGAGACATCAAAAATGACCCATTTCTTGGCGTGCCCGTTTTCTCTGACGCGCAGTGTATTTTGCAAAAAAAGACGTTAAATTATTCTCTAAAATAGATTACAATCCGATAAAACTAATTACTTTATTTTATTATTGTAGACACCACCCGCTCTACCGCCAAAAAATCAACGACGACCACCTCCACCATTAATAGTTACTAAAAGTTCGTCAATATCCTCCCGGCTGTCATCATTATCCGTAACTTCTACATCATCTGAAAAAGAAAAGAAGGAAAAATCTCTATTTTCTCCAAATTTGATAGATTTCGCACAATCGGACGACAAAGACAGCGTACGAGTCAGTATATTACAAGAATTCGATCCCTTGTCTGAATCTTTCTACAGTGCTGTTAGTGCAAGAGCAATCAGCCCAGACTACTCAGGTTCAGGTAAGTACATATTCTAAAAAAGGCAAAATGTTCGTGTTTTCTATTACGAAAGATACAAAAAATGTAAAAATGTTAAAGTAAATCGAAAAATAGTTTATATAAAATAAGAAATTGAAAATTTACAGCGGTAAAATGATATCAAAATAAGAAATAGCCTTCTTTTTCTTCTTCTTCTTCCTCTTTATAAGCAATTCTGCGTGTTCATTGCTGGACTGATACCTCTATGGAAGGTTGTCCTCCATCTTTTGCGTGGTCATCGATACTTCTTTTACCGATTTGTGTTCTATCTCTCTGCTTATGTGATTATTCCATTCTTTTTTTTATTCAGTGTCCATTCTTTTATACACTGTGCGTTGTACTTTCTTCAAAAAGTTACATTTACTTCTATCTGTTCACTCCGGTTTCGATTTCTCAGCGTATTTCCTATAATTCTTCTCAGTACTCTCATCCCTGCCGTTTCCAGTAGTCTTTGTGTTGTGGCTGTGTCGGGTCTTGTTTCTGATGCATATGTCATTATTGGTCTTACATTGGCTTTATAAATTCTTGGCTCCATCTCAGTGTTAATATGTCGGTTTCGCCTTACGATGTTTGATCCTGCCAGTCTATTTGCTTTTTGTACTTGATGTCTTATTTCTTTGTCCAGGTCTCCGTAGCCGGACAGTATAATTCCAAGGTATTTTATTTCCATTACTTGTTCAATACTAGTGCCATCAATTTCTATTTTACATCTGATTGGTTCTTTGCTGATTACTATGGTTTTAGTTTTCTGAGATGAGATTTTCATATTGAATTCTTTTTCTTTTGTGTTAAATCTGTGGACTAATCTTTGCAGTCTATCTTCATCTTGAGCTATCAATATTACGTGGTCTGAGTAACAGAGTATTTTACTTCTGTGTTTCCCATTCCGTAGCCTCTTCCTTTGGTGACGCTTTTTTCTTCTGCCTATGTCTGTAAGTTCTGTATGTTGTCCATATATTCTGATTTACAGTTTGTTATTTTGGTAGATGTTTTCAATAGTTTTTATGATATCTTGTAGAACTTCCCTACTACACTATACATAGCCATAGAAATAGCCTTACTATAAACAAATTATAAATACCAATCATTTTTCCCTTAAATGAAAGCAATATTGGAAAATGACAACAATTCATGCAATTTGGAAAAAGAAGTCCAGCGTGTTTGCGCACAATATAAAATATTCTGCACATTTTCAATGTTGCCACATATAGATTTGTTTTTTACCGAGTAAATATATTGTTTTCACCCATTTTACATTAAAATGTGAAAACCTTGAATTATCCATGTCTGTCTATCCGTCCGTAAACACAACTCCTCCGTTATTAGAACAGACAGAATGACAAATGAGATATCGAATGAGAGCTTATAACCCCTAGATGGCGTTAAAGGTAAGCTCAGTTAAAATTGTAGAAATAACGAAGAATGAAAAGGGTATCAAAACAAATGGAATTCCCATTAATAATTTGCAATATGCTGATGATACAGCTATCATAGCAGGCAACATAGAAGAATTACAAGAGATATTAAAAATGATATTACTAGAGTGGAAGGGGAATATTGTCTCCACATTAACATCACAAAAGCGAAATTAATGATAATTAGCAGACAATCCCATATGCAAGCACAGTTCAACATAAACAACCAAATTATCGACAAAGTTGAGAAATTTAAATATCTTGGAGCTTCCTTAAACAGGAAAAGGACTGCGACGAAGAAGTGAAGATGCGGGTATCAGTAGTTAGAAACACTTACCAAATTTAATAAGTACCTGTGTCAGCTCAAAATTCCTTTCACCGTATTCGCGTCCTAAAATGCTGCATACGGCCAAAAATAATATTTAGCCAATATTAAAACGTTTGAAATGTGGTGTCCCTGAGGTATGGTGGTTAAGGTTGCTTAAAATTCCAGGAGTCGACCATATTTCTACTGAAGAGGTCTTAAGAGGAGCTAACAACCAAAGCGAGCTTCTAAACATCGTTAAACAGCGAAAGGTCTCATATCTAGGTCATATCTTAAGACTTCTTCTTCTTCTTTAGGTGCCATGTCCGTATTCAGACGTTGGCCGTCATCATGTTTACAATTTCCTGAAATCTCTCTCTATCGGCTGCTGCGCGAAATAATTCTTCTACTGTGCAGCCACACCATTGTCTAATATTACGCAACCATGAAAGTTTCTTTCGACCAATCCATCTCTTTCCCTCCACTTTTCCTTGTATTATAAGGCGAAGCAGATGGTATTTAGGTCCTCTAATTATCTTAAGACGCGACGCATATAATCTTTTAAAAACCATTTCAATGGGCAAAATTGAAGATAAGAGCGAAGCAGGTATATTTCAGATACATAAGAAACCAGTGAGATGTATCTTGTATTAGTACAGTAATAAGATCAGAAGAAGGATCCTTACGCATAATCCAACCAGCATGAACGCCTGCACGCTGCATAGCGCACGGAACTAGAAGAAAAAGAAAACGTTGAAAGTTGTCCTTGTTGTCAGCCATAAGAAATCAACCCTACGTCTAACACAGAATCTAAAATATATATATTTAGTTTACGCTTTCACAATTATAAAATTCGGTAACTACACCAATTACTTCATTCAAATTAAATATTAATTCGGTAATATACAACAATCACTTTCTCATTAATGAGTGAAAAGTAATGAGGGAAATGTCTTGTCGCCATTGTCATAATGTAAACTTGTGTATGCCAAATGTACTGAAATTATACACTCACCGGCACAAAATTCCGCCACTAAAAATTTTTTATTAAGTTTGACAATTTATAACTTTATTATTTGTACTCCGATTTTAAAGATTCTTGCATCTTGTTTGTAGGAACATGTATTGATATCGTTTGTTATTATTCGGGTAATCATTTTTTTTGCTTAGATGACATTATACGGGGGTGAATGTAAGCGTTGTATTTTCTCCTAACTTTATAAAATTCTGTGGAAAAATTGAAGGGCTGATTTTGTTTCATACTCCTTTCGTATTATCTCGGAGGCTTCTCTAAGATTTTGTTTTTTGAATTATCCAAATATCTCTTTTCTTGTAAAAGCTGTAAATAAAAACACTGCTTTGAATATTTATTATAAATAAAAGATGGATAGATAACACTAACTGATGGTTTGACACATGGACTCTAAGAAAACGGAAATACTGAATACATCAAACTAAAAGTCAGGCGCCAGGAGTTTTGACCGCTAAACTCTCAAAGGAAAAATTAACGAAACATAACACAACAATAGAAAAATTAGCTGCTACGACAAAACACCAATGTTCTAGTTTTGAGCTGTAAATAATAATTAAATAAAATGCGACATCGTACGTTTCAATGTAACATTTATTAAAATACTCAATAAGGTATTCTCAAAAAGGTAATACTCAATATTTACATAATCTACACAGAAAGAAATAACTATAAAATTGTTGACCAAAAAAAAAATTCAAATACATTGACTTAATATTATTTGGTCAACACAACACAGACCGATAATAAACCACGTAGAATAGATGACTATAACTTCTAATGACTCTACTTACTATACAGAAAAACTGAATAGTTGCTCAAAAAAAAATTAAAAATAGATAATTGACGCTCATATTTCGTCATCTATTCGACAATAAGAAAAGCTTTTTTTGTTTCTATAATACTAAATATTATAGTAATTACACAAAAAAATTACATAATTAAAATGTCTATAGTTTAAATGATCACCCATTTTAAAATAAAAATTACTCAATAATGACATCAAATTAACTATATTAAAAGGATAACCTTTTTAGGATGCCAATGCACTTTTTCAGTAAAATAAACACAAAACAGGTGTCTTATCTAGACCGCACGCGACAAAAATGGCATATTGCTTCTTCACAGTAAGCAGATAATAATTAGTAACTTACTAGGCAAAGCACAAAGTGAGACATCTGGCAAGCTCCATCTGGCCTGCGAAAAGGGAAGAACACGGTACTTAGCGGACTAACCCCTCAAATATGGGCAGTACTGTTGAATTGGCCCCAAAGGATAAGGCCGGGCGGTAGAAATGGCTCTCGAAGAAGACTAGGTGGTACGGTAGAATCGACCGTGCTGTAAAAACTCTTTAACAGGTAGCGAAAACGCGTTCCAAGATTGCGACTGTAATTTTGAATATTTTTTCGAGATATTTGGCACACGTATTCGTAATATAATAAAGAATGGCGGTACAGAGCCCAATTTGAAAAATATATTAATATGTGGAAATTACTCTGTAATTAAATACAATATTAAAAAACGAGCCTGTACCGCCATTAAGAAGAACAAAAAAATACACCTTCTTCAAATAAACTTTTTTATCCGATGCCTAGATTTTGTGTCATTTTGGGACTACTAATGAAATAAAAAATTTTAGTAGTTCCAAAATGACACAAAATCTAGGCATTGGATAAAAAAGTTTATTTGAAGAAAGTATATTTTTTTGTTCTTCTTAATGGCGGTACAGGCTCGTTTTTTTAATATTTTATTTAATTACAGAGTAATTTCCACGTATTAATATATTTTTCAAATTGGGCTCTGTACCGCCATTCTTTATTACATTACGAATACGTGTGTCAAATATCTCGAAAAAATATTCAAAATTACAGCCGCAATCTTGGAACGCGTTTTTGCTACCTGTTGATCGCTACTGTATCACCTTAATAGAAAGAAAAAGTATTTCTTTAATAACGTCGGAACAATAGAATGAAATGTTATTTCGACTTAGCATAGTTCACTTATGAGTTCACTAAATACTGATCACAATAAATCAACGTCGGAATGCATATTGCACGGCTAACAAACTAAAACATGGCTTGTTTGAGATGTATGCCCCAATTTATACACGTTTTGTGGGAACGACGCTTAGTAATTAAAATCTGTGGGAAAATAAAGATATATTCCCACAAAACCCTTGACACTTGGGGCTTCTTCAGCGATAAGGGTTAAAAAAACACAGTGTCTTGA
The DNA here is from genome assembly GCF_917563875.1 of Diabrotica virgifera virgifera. Classification (NCBI taxonomy): domain Eukaryota; kingdom Metazoa; phylum Arthropoda; class Insecta; order Coleoptera; family Chrysomelidae; genus Diabrotica; species Diabrotica virgifera. The sequence continues at coordinate 51,527,687 of NC_065448.1, forward strand.
AGTGTGTTGTAGGTGCGAAGGAAATTTATTTTGGTTTTGGGAACCCAATTTGATGTGAATTCACATCATTTCCAACTCGCATTTTATTCTACATGCAGAAAAATGTAAACGTTACAACATTCAGATAATTCCAAAAAACAACATCTTAGAGATGCCTCCAGGATAATACGAAAGGACTATGAAACACAATCAGCTCTTCAATTTTTCCACAGAATTTTTTAAAATTAGGAGAAAATAAAACGCTTTCATTCAGCCCCGTATAAATGCTTCTAAGCAAAATTTTTTGTTACCGGAATAATAACAAACGATATCAATACATGTACCTACAAACTAATGCAAGAGTCTTGAAAATCGGAGTACAAATAATAAAGTTATAGGTTGTCAAATTTTGTGCCGGTGAGTGTAGATAGTTGTTTAAAATGGAAATGACTTAATAAAATCGTCTTTAATTTTTCTTGCAGTTGATGATACCATGTCTATTTGTAACAGCGTTTATGAAGAATACGATCCTTATGATTTTATTTACTCCGGCTCAGGAAATAATAGTATATCAGATCCCATCTATGCGACTGTAAATAAACCAGATAATACACCTATGTCACCAGGAATATCTCGAATGTCTACAATAGATAGAAGAAGCTTTAAATGCGTCAAAGTAAGTAAATTTTTATTCTTTTTCTTTATATTCTTGTGAAAAATTAAAAATTACAGGGTGATTCATTAAGAATGTGCAATCTCTGAGTTGTAGATTGTAGACCTCAAAATATTAAGATTTAACCCAAATCACTTAAATAAAATGTGGCTCCTTACTAGGTTACAGAGTGTTTTATTTAAAAACTGGATAAATATCTAATAGTACTGGGTACAAACCGTTTTTAAATTTTTAAATAAAACACCCTGTAACTCAGTAAGGAGCCACATTTTAATTAAGTGATTTGGGTTCTTAATATTTTGAGGTTTAGAATCTACAACTCAGAAATTGTACATTCTTAATGAATCACCCTGTATAAATAATTCAACATTTCGAAACAATTAGTTCAAGGTAAAGTAATTGGTGCAGATATTATATGAGCTTGTACTTTTGGCAGGATAATTGAATAGATATTGTGGAGGAAATTGCGTAGTTTGAATTAGAAAATTAAAAATTTTCGAGGAAAATCTCCTGATGCAGTTTTGCAAGGCCGACAGCTAAATAAGAAAGATATGACAGTAAAAAAATCACTAAGGAAAAATTCGCAGTGGTTAGCTCTGCGAATATAAAGATATATATGCGGATATAAAAATAAGAAAAAAGTATAAAAGTTCTTTTCTTGTAATCAGCATTATTATACTTATATTACAATCAAGTAACCTCTATCCAAATTGGAGATAGTCGTACTGAAAAACTACCCATCAAACGTGGAGTACGACAGGGTTGTGTTTTGGCACCCAGTCTTTTTAATCTATATTCTAAAGAAATCTTCAGGGATGTTTTGAATGACAGACACGAGGGAGAAGGCACTAGGCGGAGAAGTAATCAACAATATCAGATACGCTGACGATACGCGGTCTTTCTTGTAGAAAATTTTCAGGATCTCCAGATAGTAAATCCAGTCAGTGAAGCAAATTGTCGGAGAGGTCTTAAAATTATCAGTTTCAAGACAAAGTAGGTGGGCGTTGAAGAGATTCATATAGATCGAGGTGTGCTTTCTATTCATGTAGAGGAAATATAACATGTAAACCATTTTAAATACCTTGGCAGCTGGTTAAATGTAAATTAAGTGAATGAGCAGATAGCAACCAAGATTGAAATATCACATAAGGCTTTTATGGCCTAGAAATAAGTTTTATGTAACAGAAACCTGCAGATGCTTATTCACGAGAAAGTCAGAAGATGTTATCTATGGTCTATCCTATTATGTGGTTGTGAAACATGGACATTATATATCACAAAGCTTAACAAATTAGAAGCATTCGAATTGTGGTGTTATCGACGTATCCTACAAATATGAATAAGTCAACATAATAATATATAGCTGGCTGATCTTCATGAATTTCACTTAGTTCTGACTGTTTAAAAGTTGTAATAAAGATAAAAGTTTTCTTTACTAAGCTATTCAACAACATAATATGAGACTGGTCACTTACCAAAAGACTGGCTACTATCAATATTCGGCTGATCTTCATGAATTTCACTTAGTTCTGACTGTTTAAAAGTTGTAATAAAGAAGAAAGTTTTCTTTACTAAGCTATTCAACAACATAATATGAGACTGGTCACTTACCAAAAGACTGGCTACTATCAATATTCATCCCACTTCCCAAAAAAGCAAACGCTAGGAAATATGAAGAATATAGATTACTTAGTTTGATGAGCCATGTACTTAAAGTACTTTCTATCATTCACTTGCGCATATACACCAAATTAGATGAATACATAAGTGAAGTTCAATTTGGATTCAGAGCAGGACTCGAAACGAGGAAAACACTTTTCCGTTTGCAAGTTTTAATACAGAAAGTAAGAGATGTCAACTGCGATGTTTGCATATTTCATCGATTTCAGGAAGGTAATTGACAAGATACCACATGGGAAAGTATTCGATGTCTAAGACTAACTTAAGATCTGCACAATCGGAAAGGAAGTTCGACAGGGTTGCATACTGTCACCAGCGCTATTTATTATATTATATTCTAAAAACATCTTTAGAAAATCCTTGGACGAATCAGAAGATGGTATTACAGTAAATGGCCAACTTCTTCTTCTTCTTCTTCTTGTAATAGGACTATGTCCTGTTTCTTCTGTTACAGTCTTTGCTGCGATCCAGAGCTCCAACTCTCGTACCATCGTTTTTTGGGTCTTCCTATGGGTCGCTTGGTGTTGGGCTTCTGTGTTTTCGCCCAATGCGCCATACGTTCAGGGTCCATCCAATCTACGTGGTCTCTCCACATGCGTCGTCGCGCTGTTGTCCATCTCACTACGTCTTGAACGCCTAGCTCTCTCAATGTGTCTTCGTTTCGTATTCTATCTCTGAGTGTGATACCTCTTATGGATCTTAGGGTTTTCATCTCTGTTGTTCTCATTATTTGTTTGGTCTTTGTTGTCTCGGCCCTTGTCTCAGCTGCGTATGTCAGTACGGGTCTAACACATGTCTTATAAATGCGGACTTTGCTTTTGGTGCTCATATATTTATTCCGCCAGATTATATCCCTCAGGAAACCAGATATTCTCGCTGCTTTCGTTGCCTGCTGTTTTGATTCTTGCCACAGATGCCTGTCGCTAGATATTTCCACAACTAAGTATCTGCAATCCATTACCTGTTCGATTATATGGTCGTCCACTACTAATTTACATCTAATTGGGTTCCTGGATATTACCATCGATTGGGTTTTCTCTTTGGATAGTATCAGGTTATACTTTTCGGCGGTTATTTTGAATTTTTGTAGTAGGCGTTGTAAGTCATCTTCGTTTTCGGCTATTAAGATTGCATCATCTGCGTAGCAAAGTATTCTCATGGTTCGGTTACCCATTTTGTATCCCTGATTCATTATGTTAACACTACCTATAACTTCATCCGTTATTAAATTAAATAGGCATGGACTGAGGCTGTCCCCTTGTCTAATGCCTGCATTGATTTTGATTTCTTCCGTGAGCCCGTGTGTGGTTTTAATTCGTGTTTTGTTGGATCTATTGAGCTCTTTGATTATGTTTCTATACCTCTGACCTATGTTTTTCTTTTCAAGGATAGTGAGCACGTCCTTTAATCGTACTCTGTCGAATGCTTGTTTCAGATCTACAAAGTATGTGAACATGGGCTTGTCGAATTCTATTGATTTCTCAACTAATTGTCGCATTATGAAAATAGCGTCTACTGTAGATCTGTTTGGGCGAAAACCCTGTTGTTCTTCCGATACACCGGCTTTCTTATATATTTTTTGGGATATAATTTTTATCAATAGTTTTGATGTAGAATTGAGTAGTGTAATTCCTCGGTAGTTCGTAGGATCTGTCTTTACGCCTTTCTTGTAGATGGGTATTGTTATACTCTCTCTCCATTCCTCTGGTACTGTCATGTTGTTTACAATTTTTTGGAATAATGTTGTTATCTCTTCTATTATTTTTGTACCTCCGTATTTAATTAATTCATTTGGTATATTATCCGGACCTGGTGATTTTCTATTTTTTGATCTTTTGATTGCTTCGTTTACTTCTTCTTGGGTGACGTTGTCATTCTCTGTTTCTTCTTGCTGAATGTTTTGTAGGTCATTTCTTTGTACTTCATTATTATCGTCGTTATCGTCTTTGTATAGATTCTCGAAATGAGTTACCCATTCTTCTGGTTTTATTGCGTTAATTTGTAATTCTTCGGTAACCGGCTTCTTTCTGTTCCTCAACATGTTCCATACCTTCCTTTGACCTCCTCGTAAATCATGTTCCATGTCATTTGAGAATTTTTCCCAATATATTTGTTTTAGATCTTTGATTCTGTTAGTTGTTCTATTTCTTTCTGATTTATATCTTTGATACTCTTCTGGGGTCCTATTGTTAATATATCTTACGTATGCATCTTTCTTCTCTTTTGCTAAATCTTTGAGTTCCTGTGTGAACCATGGTTTTTGGTTTCTGCCGCTGTTTAAGTCAATTGTTCTTTCTCCAATGGCTTCTTTTGCACTACTAGTTATATGAGATTTTATTTTTTCCCATGCTTCGTTTATATTGTCTGTGATTTCAATAGGGCTAAGATTGATCTTTTCCTCAAGTCTTTTTTGGTGGAGATCCTTAGTACTTTCGTCTTGTAGGGATTCTATGTTGAACTTGGTGATGTAGTTAGGTGGTTTCTTTCGCTCTATTATGTACGCGTGAGGTACTTACATATAACCATTCCGTGTTGCGTTCCCACATTCGCAGACGTCATTGTGTGTACGTCAAGTACTTCCCGTGGGTAAACTTTTCTGTTGGTTATCACATAGTCAATCATCGATCTGTGGCCCCTTGTGTTAGTGAATGTATATTTATGTTGTTCTTTGTGGTCAAAGTATGTATTGTTGATACGCAACTCGTTGTGTGCACATATCTCTATTAGTGAATCTCCGTTATCATTTGTTGGTGCTTCGTTGAACTTGTGCATTATTCCTTGGATGGGTGTATTTCCTATTCTTGAGTTGAAATCTCCCAACAAGAATATTTTTTCTGTTTGTGGCAATCTATCTAGGGTCTCTTGAAGTTTTTCGAAAAATTCGTCTCTCTCGTTCTTTGGTTTGTTTACATCTGGTGCATAAATGCTAACAATATGGATTTTTTCATTAGCTAACTTCATTGAAATATCCATTATATGCTGATTGGTGTAATTAACCTCTTCGATGTTATTTTCAAATTTCCTGTTTACTAATATGCCAACACCTGCTTGTGCTCTGATGTTCTTGTCTACTCCGCAGTAGAAGAATATATGATTTCTATATACTGTGTTACCTTTACCCTTTTTCTTTGTCTCCGAGACTGTACATATGTCTATTTTGTGCTTTTCTACTTCTAATATAATTTCTTGGTCTTTAGCGTTCCACGATGTAGTGTTCCAGCATGCGAATCGTAGAATATTTCTCTTCAGGTTTTTTTTCCACATTCGTTTTTTCCGTTTTCTCGCTAGGTCGTCATCGTTATTCCATCCAGTATCCGAGGCTACTGTTCCAGTTCTTTGAGCATTGTCTTTTTTTACGAAGGGTAGGTTGCTAGCCTTGCTCTTCAACCCTCCTCCTTTACCCGGGCTTGGGACCGGCAGTGATGGTGACTTCTGAGCTACTCGATTCACCCAGCATCACCACCCCAGGCGGAGTTTAAATGGCCAACTTATAAAACAATATTAGATATGTTTAGGCAGAAGCAAATATATAGAAAAAGTCAGAAGCTTTTTTATCGTTCTTAAGGAGATTCTCTACAACGTATCTGTAAGTATCAATATACGCATAAGAATTCCTAGATTTTACTTCTTTAATGTCGGAGTAGGAAGACTCCTCTTTTAGATTAGAAATCTTTAGTCTTACAGCAGATGTCATAAAACGATTAGAGTCGATTGAAATGTGGTGCTACCGGTGTATGTTAAGGGTCTCATATATACACCACACCACTTACATAATTCTTCTCCAGGGGCTAGGAAAATAAAAAAATTATTAACAATGTAAAGAACAGAAAATTGACTTACTTCGGCCACATTATGCTTGATGAGAAACACCGGCTACTGCAGTTGATTCTACAAGGCAAGATTGAGGGCAAGAGAGGCCATGGACGCAGACGTATATCCTGGCTTAGGAAATAGACTGGGCTAACGTCAACTGATCTATTTCGAGGTGCTGTGAATAGAATAAGATGGATCAATGTGTTCGTCAATATCACAAGAAGATGAAGAAGAAAACATTGATTCTGTATTTTTATTACATTTTATTAAATAATGTAAAATTTGTTTGTAAAAGGTATATTTAAAAATATCCCTAAAAAGGGCTACATCAGGTTTTACAATCAGGGCTACAAGGGCTACAAGAGCCACCAAAATAATAGGGTTAATATCCTTTAATAGTTAGTGTTTATAAAGTTTGTATATATTGTTATTTTAAAGTTATGTTTTAAATTTTCCTAGATAGAGGTTCATCCTCTAGACATTGCAACCCACATGGGGTAGAATTATATGTTACCTGAAATTATATCTAGGAAAATTTAAAACATCCTAACTTTAAAATAACATTATGTACAAGCTTTATAAACACTAACTACTTTAAAGGGTATTGACCCTATTATTTTGGTGGCTCAGGCATGCTACGGTGAATTTAAAACCTGATGATGGAATTATTATTCCGAAAACGTTTGTTGTTTTGATGTAGCCCTTTTAGGGATATTTTTAAATATACCTTTTACAAACAAATTTTACATTTTTTGTGATTCATGGTATATAGCCAACTACAGAAATTCAAAAGAGTTTTTTTTTATTTTAGAGAAATCTACTTAACATTATTGAACAAGTTAATAATAGAGCCTTGACCAAGGATCCTGATCTCAAATCGTTTTATAATATGGTTTATAATATACGAAGTAAGTTCTAAATACATTTTCTAATAACTGTGTTCTAAACCTTTTATTATTTTGTAGAACAGTATAAGTACAATGATCCAGACACAAATATGGGACTTGTAATAAGTCCTATGGTAAATTATGATTACAGTGATGGATTAAGTATTAAGTTACAAGTACACCCAGATTTTGAAGGAGCTGATTTTAATCAAGCTATTAGCTTCACCTGTGATGGTAATTATAAATAAATATTTATATTAATATTATAACAAAAGCTTAATTACGTGGACATTCCGATAAGTACTTAGCCTACAAAAGAAAAAGGAAAATTTTGGAAAAGTGGCAATTTATTTCTCTACACAGTCTCCTTTTAGCTCGATACACTTGACCCAGCGATGCTCCAACTTCTTTAACCCGTCTGAAAAATACCTTTTCTCGAGGTCTGCAAAATAGGCTTCCGTGGCGGCAATGACCTCTTCATTCGACTTAAATTTCTTCCCAGCGAGTGTCTTTTTCAAGTTTGGAAACAAATAGTATTCGCACGGGGCCAAATATGGAGAATACGGTGGATGGGGCAACACTTCGTAGCCCAATTCGACCAATTTGGCCATGGCGACGACGGAGGTGTGAGCCGGTGCGTTGTCATGGTGGAAGAGCACTTTTTTCTTTAAATTGGAAAAGACTGCAAGACTTGTGCACACTTCTAAATAGGTCAAAACGGCAAACAGGTGTATGTTTTCAAAAAAACTTTTGATAGTGTGTAAAAAATATTTTATTATCAGCTAAGTACTTTCGACACATAACGTGTCATCATCAGAGCTTCCTAAAAGGACATATTTAAGATAAGATTTTTTAATATAAAAAATAAGTGAAAAACTTACGTCCTCTTATAAAACCTTCATAGAAGAGCAATTGCTAAACAACACAATAAAAAACATGGATCCTGGGCAAAAGCCACAGATATAGGGTATAATAACCCTTTAAAGTGATTAAAATCACATCTAAATTCTTTTATTAATTAGTAAGACAACATGGCTAAGTCAAACCATTTTGAGCCCACGTGAACAGCAGATCAGCTGAGGAAGACTGTCATTTATTAAAATGATAAAGAAGGAACTACAATCTTATGCGACCTCTATGTTCATAAATATTAATTAAAAATTGAAAATGACTAAAAAGCCATGTATAGGTTAAATGAAATTGAAGTTAAGATACTAAATTTTAAAGTTAAATTTTCAAAAAAAATTTTCTATTATTACTATTGAAGTGAAATGTTAACGTGTATATAAAAAGTTATCAAAATTCTTCCAAAAAACAAAACTGTTATAGTTTGACCAAGTGTAGAAGAAGTTAGATGCAATCATACCTAGGAGAAATATCATTTGATAAGCTCAGAGTTCGAAAGCTGTTATTAAAATTAAAATTAAAAATCTTATTGATTAATTCAGACAAATAACAAATATTTACTTGTTTACAAATATGTAAACAATGAACGAAAACTCAAGAATACCTAAAATTAATGTTCAAAAAACTTTCATAAATTGTTGGGTATACTGTATACTAAACCAAAATTACTAAAGAAATTTCTTAAAAATAGGATCAAATTTACAATTTAATTGAATCTGGGTGTTAACACAGTTTTGAGGGTATCTTTTCATTTCTCTACTTATTTCTAAATCTTCTAGTAGATTCATTTTGGTATAGTTATTATAAGGTATGTTGTGTAAGATCCTACTATCTCTTTGTGGACTAAAGCTATGTTTCGATGCATGTAAATGATGACCAAAGCTAGATTCATCGATCTTTGACATATGCTCTTTGATACGAGTATCCAAAGGTCGCATCGTTCTACCCACGTAGGTCACAGGGCATTCACCACATGACAATTTATAAATGCCACTTTTTGAAGTTTTTTTAATTTTGTCTTTAGTATGAGAAAAAATTGACTTGATGTTATCTTTGCATTTAAATGAAAGTTTTAAGTTAGGAATGTTATTTAAGATTTTTGCTATATTGTCTGAAGGATAACCTATGTATGATATAGATCTATACATAACTGCTGAGTTGGAGTTGTCCGGGGTCGCAATATAAGCTAGAGATCTGTTTCTTTTATTCCTTAATTTGTTGAGAATGTTATCAACCAAAGTAGGGGAGTAACCGTTACTATGTGCAAGTTGTTTAATAATATTCAATTCAGAAGTAAAATTTGTATCTGATAATGGTAAGCTAAGTAAACGATGGATATAGCAATAAAAAGAAGACATCTTCTGTTGAAAAGGATGATTCGAAGATCTAGGGATAGTATGGTCAGTCTGAGTTGGTTTTCTAAAGACTGAAAAACTTGTTCTCTATTCTAGTTAATGTTAAGTCTAGAAAATTAATAGAATTGTTAGACTCTGTTTCTAAAGTGAAAGTTATGGCTGGATGTAAATTATTGAGTGTAACTAGAATATTTTCTGCATCTGAGGAATTTCCATCTATAATAGCTAACACATCATCCACATATCTAAACCAATACAAGATTTTTTGAAAAGGATTGTGATTTGAAGAATTATTACCAAAGATATTAATCTCAAGGTTGTTAAGGAACAGATCTGCTAGAAAAGGTGATAATGGATTTCCCATTGCAAGGCCTTGAGCCTGTCTATAAATAATGTTGTTAAAAGAAAAGAAATCTTGTGATAAACAAATTTTAAGTAAACCCAATAAGTGGGAAATTGTATCTTTATTAATGTTATTGTTAATAAGTAAATTCTCCACTATATGAATGGTTTCATCTCTTGGTACGTTCGTAAACAAATTACTAACATCAAATGAAACTAGAAAGAAATCTCTGGGTAAATTTATAACTGACAATTTATTAACTAGATCAGTAGAATTTTTAACAGAATAATTAGGTTGCAAAGATATTGAAGATTGTAAAATGGTATTAATGAATTTAGACAGTGTCACAACTGGAGTGTTATAAAAACTAACCACTGGTCTCATAGGAACATTTGGTTTATGAATCTTTGGCAAACCATGTAGTCATGGTATTTGAGGATTTGACAAAATGAAGGTTTTTTCTTTCATCTTATGTAAAAGAAGAAAATCTTTATGTTTAGATAAGGTAGCTTTTAAGTTGGTAACTAATTTATTTTTTTTTCTTTGCCAAATGGGGTCGTTTTTTCTTCAATTCGGCGTCGAATCGGCCCAATAATTCGGCATAATAGGGCCCTATGATCGTTTTGCCCTTCTCCGAGTAGTCGATGTAGATCTTCTTCTTCTTCTTCTTATGCAATCCACTAATGGATGTTTGCGACCACGTTTGGCCATTTTTCTCTATCCCTTGCAGTATGTATTAGGTCTCCTATGTTTTTTAGTCCTGTCCATTGTTTGACATTACGGAGCCATGACATTTTCTTCCTGCCCACTCCCCTTCTTCCTTCGATCTTTCCTTCAATTAAGGTTTGCAGAAACTGATATCTTTCATTTCTAACGATGTAGATCACACCTTGTGAATCCCAGAAAATGCTGGCCATCACCTTTCCGGCCGATTGGAGAGGCTTCGCCTTCTTCGGGGCACGTTCGCCGGGTGCTGTCCACTCTTTCGACTGTTCCTTGGTTGCTGGTGTATACCAGTGAATCCATGTTTCGTCGACGGTTATGAAACGGCGTAAAAACTACTTTGGACTAGTAAATAGCTTCAAACACTGCTCTGAAGTGGTCTCACGGTTGCGCTTATTATCTGAAGTGAGCAAACGCGGCACGTATCGCACCGACAGCTTTCTCATGCCCAAAATGTCATGCAGGATATGACCTACTCGGTCTTTTGAGATGGCTACTGTGTCAGCTATCTCGCGCACCTTCAATCGGCAGTCTGCCAATACAAGATCGTGGATTTTTGTCATGTTATTCTCCGTGGTAGCCATTTTCGGGGCACCTACGCGTGGCTCATCAAAAACCGTTGAAACTCAGACGTTCGTCCACGTTGAAACTCATTAAACCAATTTTTGACATTTGCCATCGAAGGGAAAGAGTCACCGTACACAGCATCCAAGCGCTCTTTGATTTTGCTGCGTGATTTCCCTTCCAAAAACAAGAATCGAATCACAGACCGATATTGTTCTTTTTCCATTTTATTAAAATCCGCGGACACGCTGACTTTCACACGTAATCACAACAATACTATAATCTTGATTTGGCTGAAATTTTGACATTAGCCGTCTAAGAGTAAATGAAATGACAGTACACTTCAATTACGATAGTGGCGCCATCGGGCGGAGAGGCTAAGTACTTATCGGACTGCCCTAATATGTAAGCTAATATGTTCTGAAATAGCTCTGTAAGTTTGTGTGCGTGTTTTCTTCTTATTAGAAGTTTATCCACCATAGTATGGTGGATAAGTGACTCCACTAGTTAATTGATTAGAGAAAGATTTTAATACACGGGCGGGCTGTGCGGGCTTTGTGCGGACACAAAACAGCTATATAGGGTACTCCACAGGGCCGTGCCGTGCTATGATGCGGCGAGGCAGCCGCATCAGGCGGCATCACAAGGGGGGCGGCATACTCAGTAAAATCTAATATAATAATAGATAATGCAACATTATTGGAGAGAAGTTTTGAAAAGAATTAGACTTTTGGCCTCACGATGTTTAGCTTTTCGTGGAACAACTGATCATTTGTTTCTACCTAATAATGGAAACTTTTTTAAGTTAGTATAATAATAATTGCTCTCTGAGTTTGATCCAGTAATGGAAGAACATATCAGGATAGTTCAAAGAGAGTCTGATACATGGTTTGTGACTTATTTAAGCAACAGTAGGCAAGATGAATTGATAAGTTTAATGGGTAATATTATCTTAAACAAAATTGTCGAAATAACAAAAATCGCCAAATATTTTTCGATAATCGCCGATTGTATCCCAGACGTAAGTCATATTGAACAGCTCGCATTGACGATAAAAGTTGTCGCTTTTAATTCTTGTCAGAACAAATACCTATAATATCGAAGGATTGTTTATTGGTTTTTTTGAAGCTAGTGATTCAACCAGTGAAGGTTTAACGGAACTTATTTTGACAAATTGGGAAAAGTTAGGTCTTGAGTTAGAATGGCTTACAGGACAAGGCTATGATAACGAGACCGATATGAAAGGAATAAGAAAGGCTGTGCAAAATAGAATACCTACTTGCAAAATATCCGAGGCGCTTTAGGTGCCCTGCGCATGTAACTCTTTAAAATTAGTCATAATTGGCGCAGCGTCTTCTTCTATAGAAACAAGAACCATTTTTGTATTAGATATACAAGAACTGTAGGTGCACTTTTTTCTGGTTCTACAAAGCGTTGGAAAGTTCTGAAAAAACATGTTTCAAACTAACTCTAAAACCGTTGAGTGTTACTAGATGGTCAAGTCGAATAGATGCATTGAAATCTTTAAGATTTAAATTTTGTAAAATATATGATGCCTTATTCGAAACAATAGAAGATATTAACAAGGATCCAGAAACTAAAGTCTAAGCACGAGGATTAGCAAAAACTACTTATTAAAAATTATAAATTTATATGTGGTGTTGTTCTTTGGCATTTGGCTATTTCATATAAATTCAGTCTCGAAGATGTTGTAACATGTGACTATAAATTTGTGAGGTTGTGTAAAAATGTGGTCAGAAACTACAGAAAAAATGAAAAGTTACAATCTGGCTAAGACCAAATGAAAATTATTGTGAATGGAATTGCAGAAAATCTTGATATACGTTCCGAATTGCTGAAAATGAAATTCGAGCCAGGAGAAAAAATCGCAAATTTGAGTACGAAAAATTTGTGGATGAGTTCTTAACGGAGGAAGATAAATTTAAAATAAATAATGTTTCATCTATATTTTAGACATTGCCATTCATTATTTGAATGGCCGATTTTCGCTTCTAGAAACTCATAATAAAAATTTTAAATTTTTATATGATATTTTTAATGGAGAAAAATAGATGGTAAAACATTAGAAAAATATTGTATGAATATTCATTCGATACTTTCAATAGAAAAAGAATAAGAATCATATAGGTATAGAGTCAAATGATATTCTAAAAAAATTGCGTGATATATCTCTAATGATAACGTACTCCATGAAAATTTTTTTAAGGTTTGGAGATTTTTAACTGTTTGTGCCAAAATAACCTAATTTTTTTATACCAAATTACCACTAAGAATTTTATTAACACTCCCTGTCTCGGTAGCTAGTGGGTAAAGAAGTTTTTCAAAATTAAAAATTATTAAAAACTATTTACTAAAATCCATAAGACAAACAAAACTAAAAAATCTAGCATTCATTTCAATAGAGTCCTCACTAGCTGCTACTTTAACCAATGTGATTGACGAGTTTGCCAAAATTAAAGTCAGTAAAGAAGGGCAAAATTGTAATTTTTGTAAATGTTATTTAATGTCAATACATATTTCATTTAATTTAAAGTAGGTTTTGTCTTTAAAATATAAGTTGTCCTTCATTTTGTGTAGGTTTATTTAATAAAAATAAAAGTTAAGTTTCAATCATACTTAAGGGGCGGCATTTCGAAGACTTGCATCATATTGAAAAGATGTACCGCACAGCTCTGGTACTCCAAAGTGTCGTTAGAAATTTACAAGTCACTAAAGCCTAAAAAAATTGTAGGCGATAATAAATGCGACATCTTCCTTTCCTGCAGGTATTTTAATATAAAGGCGGAGATATATATGCGCTCTGCTCGGTGTGCGAGCCGCTCGCGCGCAGCGTATTCGTCAGATTAGTACGTGTTTTCAAGTGACGCACAAACGGCACGCACACGGCGCACCACGATCTAAATTCTGTCGGTTTTTCAACAAACGCTTTGATGGTTCGCAATACGTATTTGGACGGGTTTGCGAGTGGTTTGTTGGTTTTGGCGCGCATGAGTGGAATAATTTGTTAGTAATGGAATGGTCGGAACTGTCGGAAGGAAATTGATGTTTACCGTGGAAAATCATTATTGTGGGATCCTCAATAAAGAACCATTTAATTTAAAGAAACAACTTAAATCCGATCTGAACGGAAATAGAAGCTGAAATAAAAAAAATGTACATGTGGACCTTTTTAAAAAATGTTAGTTCATTGTTGTACTAAAAATAACATGTATTAAAAATAAGATTTATTATTTTATTTGGGCATAAGCCACAATTCGAGTTTGAAATCAAGTTTACTTGACCTTTCGACTTTCACTTCGGAAATAGTTATCAATATCAAAAAACATTCATAAGCAGATAATATATATTATGTGTCACCGGAAAGCGAAATAGGTAACGCACGACTTGGAGAACCTTTAGTTTTCTAACTTCGTGTCTGGTGAAGCAACGCAGTTGAAACAAGCGGATATATTATAATTGTGTCACCGGAAAGCGAAAAAGGTAAGGCATAACTTGGAAGACCCAATAGTTTTCTAACTTCGCTTCTGGTGAAGCAACAGAGTTGGAACAAGCAGATATATTATAATTGGGTCACCGGAAAGCCAAAAAGGTAACGCACAACTTGGAAGACCCAATAGTTTTCTAACTTCGCTTCTGGTGAAGCAACGGAGTTGGAACAAGCTGATATATTATAATTGGGTCACCGGAAAACGAAAGAGGTAACGCACAACTTGGAAGACCCAATAGTTTCCTAACTTCGCTTCTGGTGAAGCTACGGAGTTGGAACAAGCAGATATATTATAATTGGGTCACCGGAAAGCCAAAACGGTAACGCACAACTTGGAAGACCCAGTAGTTTTCTAACTTCGCTTCTGGTGAAGCAACGGAGTTGGAACAAGCAGATATATTATAATTGGGTCACCGGAAAGCCAAAAAGGTAACGCACAACTTGGAAGACCCAATAGTTTTCTAACTTCGCTTCTGGTGAAGCGACGGAGTTGGAACAAGCAGATATATTATAATTATGTCACCGGAAAACGAAAAAGGTAACGCACAACTTGGAAGAGCCTATAGTTTCCTAACTTCGCTTCTGGTGAAGCAACGGAGTTGGAACAAGTAGATATGTTATAATTGTGTCGTCGGAAAGCGAAAAAGGTAACGCACATCTTGGAAGAGCTTATAGTTTCCTAACTTCGCTTCTGGTGAAGCAACTGAGTTGGAACAAGCAGATATATTATAATTGGGTCAACGGAAAGCCAAAAAGGTAACGCACAACTTGGAAGACCCAATAGTTTTCTAACTTCGCTTCTGGTGAAGCAACGTAGTTGGAACAAGCATATATATTATAATTGGGTCACCGGAAAACGAAAAAGGTAACGCACAACTTGGAAGAGCCTATAGTTTCCTAACTTCGATTCTGGTGAAGCAACGGAGTTGGAACAAGTAGATATGTTATAATTGTGTCGTCGGAAAGCGAAAAAGGTAACGCACATCTTGAAAGAGCATATAGTTTCCTAACTTCGCTTCTGGTGAAGCAACTGAGTTGGAACAAGCAGATATATTATAATTGGGTCACCGGAAAGCGAAAAAGTTAAGACAGGGCTTGGAAGAACCTATAGTTCTCTAATTTCGTTTCTAGTGAAGCTACGCAGTTGAAACAAGCAGATACATTACAATTGTGACACCGGAAAACGAAAAAGGTATCGCATGACTTGGAAGTACCTATAGTTCTCTAATTTTGTTTCTGGTTGTAGGAACAAGCAGGTATATTATGGTAGGGGAGCAAAGTATGCTAAATGTGCAGTCACTCGAGCGCTTTGGGGACCTATTGGGTTGTGATTATTACGGTCCTAAAACCAAAAAAGTTAAGTACAATTTTCCATTTTAGTGGGGACTTCCCATTTTTTAATTTAATTTTCCATTTCCAACAATCTTTTTTCCGATTATAGCGCCATCTATCCATAATTCAAAAAAATGTTTCGAATAAAAGTTGTTTATTTTCATACAAACAATCCAAATCTGCAATAAGAAACGGGGTCTACCATTTAAGATTTTAAAGTAACCCCCCACCTCACCTCCGTGGGGGTCGTGCTTGGAACCATTCGATAAATTTTTCAAAAAAATTGATAAAGTGTATTTTGCAGTTTTTCGATATGATGTTTATTTTGCGAAAGATCGCGGGATTTGTATTTAAAATTTTAAATTTACCCCCCACCCCTCTCCGTGGGGGGTCAAGTTTGGTATTTTTCGATAAATTTTTGAAAAATATTGAACACGTAGTTTTTAGTTTTTCAATCTGACGTTCATTTCGCGAAATATTCGCTTTTTTTTGTGAAACTTTTTGACTCACCCATTTCCGTACGCCCCGCTCAAATCGTCATATTTTTGAAATATAGACTCTTTTGCATGTACTTAAATTACCTTATCTTAATCTGACAATTTCGAATATTTTAAGGATAGATTTTTTTTCGGGCCCCCCTGAACGAACTCCCCTGTGTTAAGAGCCAATATATGGTGGAGGTACATCTGCAGGGTACCACGTTTCTCCCCATATGATAATCTGACGCGCTCGAGTAACTGCAAAAATCCCCGCTTGGGTTCCCCTACCATTATATTTGTGTTGCCAGGAAGCGAAAAAGGTAGTTCCCGAAATGTTCCCAAACTGTGGCTTATTCCACATAAAATAGTAAATTGCATAAGATGACACAAGAAAATAGTTTCAGAACAATACCAAAATAAGATGTAGTAGAAGTACAGGACAGAGAAATGATTATCTACAATTACTAAACGTTCGTAAGTTTCCTCTGGATCGTCAAAATAAAAAATTTTAACGAACAATATCCGCGCCACGAACGCGCGGCGCACACACGGCGCGGAGTTCGCGGCGCGGAGTTCGCGGCGCGGATATGTATTTCCGCCTTAACGTTACATATTGATATTAATGGACAAATAATTTACTTTAATTTTTTGTTTTAGTTAATTCAAGTGTAGAACACGTGACGATGCAATTAACCTATGGCCTTGACGCCCCTGCAACCACTCAATACACGTTAAAAGTATGGGGCAGCAATGAGTATTTAGTGCCTACGACATTCCTTAGTGATTACGAGTACGTGCATGACTGTATCAAGTTGGACGAAGACGTCATTTTAATTTTGATTCCGGATTCCAAAAAAGACAAATCATTCGCACGAACGGTAATGTTTTGCTTTTAGATTATAAGTTAAGAAAATTGGAGTTTTTGCGGACGAAAGTTGCATTATTAGGGGGGGGGGGTATTTATATTCTGATGTTAGGTTTAATATGAGTTTATTGGGGCTCAATCCTAGGTTAAAGTTGTCCTTTAACCTTTTTAACAAAATATATTATGGCCTTTGCTGACACTTCCACGAAGTCGTAGAAGACTTCACTTCATCTGATACTTACTGTAATTCTTATCAGTACTCTCATCTCTGCCGTTTCTTCTTTGTGTTGTGGCTGTATCGTGTTTTGTTTGTGATGGATATGTCATTATTGGTCTTACACTGGCTATATAAATTATTGATTTCATCTCAGTGTTACTGTGTCGCACAGTGGTTCCAAATGCTGAAAACGTGGTCATGTGGCGAAAAAAGGAGTCCCTATTTAGGGATTTTCATGTTTACATTTGTTTTCTCATACTATCGTAGAGTCCTAATATGCAGGTATGAGGATCAGACTGGATGTATTCTGGTTCACAACTCAGGAACAAGTGGGCCATGTCCGGGTTTATTATGGCCGGCAGAGAAAGTGAAAAAAACTCGTATATTGAAAACGCTGTAAAACGTTTTGTAGTTTATCAATTTTATCGCTGTAAAGCAGATTCTTCTTTTTTAAGTATGTAGTAATGTAAGATGTAACTTAAATCAACATTTATTAACAATAAATGCCTTAAATTTGTTAATGCATTAATAGTGAAAATATACTTGAAATAATTAAAAATTTGTAAAGATGCATTCCAAAAGTATAAAATTCTGCATAATTCTGCGACTAATGTTTATTAATCTTAAAATATATAGTAAGGAGATACAGAATCACTTTGGTTTAGCTGCTTATAACTGCCTATGCATTGCTGGCAGTTGTTTGAATACAAAAGTGGGAAATGACGCATATTACATGATTCTGGCGATTGTTGAGTATGTATAGGCAGTTGTACATAAGTAATAGGTTCTGAATATTGTACTTCATTAAGAAAATGTATTGGTAATCAGCAGCTTCAAAAGTCCCTTATAGTATAACATTTTAAACAAAAATGCCGCTAAAATAAAATTTTCGAACTTCTTTCGTCCATATCGGATCCGCCATTTTGTTTAAGAAAAAAGTAATGTTAGATTTGTCATGAGCTACCTTAACGTACCAAATTTGACAAAAAATTTCCCTTTTTGATTAATATTTTCAATTTCTTTCCGCCATGTTGGATCCGCCATTTTGTTTTTCAGAAAAAATAATGGCAGATTCGTAATCAGCGATGCCAAAAACCATTGAGAACGAAAGTAATTCCAAAATGTATAAACAATATACGCTTTTAAAGGTTCATGACCACGTTTTTGGCATTTGGAACCACTGTGTGTCGGTTTTATCATATAATGTTATTAAGGTACTACCCAAGTAGCACCGAAAGGGTTTATTAAGTCTTTTAAGGATGCTTTAAAACCGTAGAATAAAACTAAAATTAAAACCATTGGTTTTTAAGTAAACCTTAAGGTTGCAATAAAACCGCTTTCAGTATAAGAGGGCCCACTCTGAAAGAGGTCAATAAAACCAAAAATAAAAACCTTCTTAAAACTTTGTTTTCTTAAGCAACTGGTTTTAAAGCTGCTGTGAAGGTGCTTTTAAAACCATTTTAAAAGACACTTTAAGTGCAGTCAGTTTTATAGCAAACTTAAAAAGGTTTCTTAAATGGACACTTTGAAAGTTACCATATTAAATTATTCTTTAAACCCATATACTATATGCATAGAGCCTATGTACCAATAAATTTTTACATTTTTTATGATAGGTAGATACGTATTTGTAACCATAAAATAATAAAAAGTACTTGGTTATTTCGGACTGTCAAGGTAGAAAAACACTTGCGCACCCAACTTTATTGATAATGTTAACAAAAATAGGTCTAAATAAGTCACGCGCCCTAAAATTTCTGACTTTTGGCGATTAAAAAATAAAAGTAAAAAAATTTAAATCCGAAAAATATTAATTTGAAAGAAAAAATAATTTTATCTACAATTTTAATGTTTTAATGTTAAAATAAATCGAATTTATGTCTTTAAGTCGCTTATTTATAATTTTTATGTAAGCCTTATATTGCAATCTATCATGGCTTTCAGCATCTGTAGAAAGCAATATGGCTGAAATCCAAATAAAACTATTTAGTCTATCAACAGAGAATTGTTAAGATCAAATGGTTTTATTTTATACCTTTCCAAGGGCATATATCCTACATAAAAGCAAGGTTGCCTTGGAATTAAAACCGTTTAGTTTTAATGCTGCTGTCAATAATTCCACTCGGTTTTAATGTGAATCTAACCTAAAATCGAGGCGTCGTAGTGCTGTGTGTGTTGTATTTTTCTTTTAAAATGACCAGTTCGTTTATATTTTAAGTACTTGCGACTTATTTCTTCCATACTAACTGTACTTCCACTTTTTACAACACACTACACCACTGTTTCGCTTTAAAACAAATGGCCGATCATTTTGGACATGAAAGAAGAGGGGATGAGTTTAGTTTTATTGTTTCTAACAAGAAGCATAGTTTAGTCTTTACGATAACCAAATTGATTCAGTTAAGAGGGTTTGGTTTTAATATAGCCTAATAATCGCTTTTTAGAAAGCAACTTTAAAGAAAACTAAAAAAAGGCATATGATTTACTGACATAATAGTCTTGAGATCAAGTAGTTTTAATAATAGGTTTTATTAGTCATATTAGGAGAATCTTTAAAACTGCAATAAAAGTAAAAGGTAAAATTGATTAGTCAACTGAGAATAAACCATTTTAAAACTACAATAAGACAAATTATGTATTAAGATTAATTAGTCTTATTTGATACTCTTACTAGATACTTTAAAACTAGTGACAAATGCTTAACAGTTTTAAAGTTCTGGCAGTATATCTACAAGGTAACTTTAAAACCATTATCTTCTTATTTACCACAATAAAACCTTTATAAACCTTAAATAAAACTAAAATGTTTTTATTGTGCTACTTGGGTATGTCATTATTGGTCTTACACTGGCTTTATAAATAATTATTGACTTCATCTCAGTGTTATTAAGACATCCTGCCAGTCTACATAATATTTGCTTTTTGTACTTGATCTCTCACTTTTTCGTCCAGATCTCCATGGCTGGACAGTGTAATCCAAAGTATTTGTTTCCATTACTTGTTCAATACTGATACAATTGATTGTTATTTTACTTCTGATTGGTTCTTTGCTGATTACGTTTGTTCTAGTTTTCCGAATTGAGATTGTCATATTGAATTCTTTGGCTCTTATGTTAAATATGTGGACTTGTCTTTGCAGACTATCTTCATCTTGGGCTATCAATATTGTGTCTTCTACGTAACTGAGTATTTTTACTTCTTTGATTCACATTCTGTATCCTCTTCCTTAGTTCACACTTTTGATGATTTTATCTATGATTAATTGAAGAGCATAGGACTCAATGAGCACATTACGCTGCCTGTGTCTATTCGTTGTGTGCAAGTACTTGGAGGGGATACGAGAAACGATCGTGCGCGAATAGCGGAGAAATATTGCAACTTTCTTAACATATTTCTTAAATAATTCATATTGTCAAATTGACGGTATATTTCTGTCATTGAAGAAAATGGGATTTCGCAAATGCTGTGTTATAAATTGTAAAAATTATATGTTGCTCCACAATATTGATATGATATACCGGGTGGACCAAAAGTCAGTTAACCGTTTTGTACATTAATAAAAGCAAAAATAACTGGATTTAAAAAAACGTTTATTGTTTATAAATAGGTACAAAAAAGTGCATGCTTTACATTTTAGGTTCAAAATGTTAACCACCTTCATCAATACATTTTTGGCAACGCTTTTACATAGTGAAACAAGTCTTTCTACAGAATTTCAAGTTGGCACGAAGAACTTCAAATTCTTCTGCAATCCTGCAGTATCGGGGTGGCGTAAAATCCCGTAATGGGGTGGCAAAAACTTTATATCTTTAAGTACTTCCCTCAAGGCAAAATCACAGGGCTACAAATCAGGTGACCGCGGAATGGAGCTGCGCTGCCATCGCGATGTGGCTGCTACAAACAACAAAAGGATACTAATCATTCGCCAATCACAGAGCATGATATATTTTCTTAGAGACGCGGAAAACTTACGCGTGACTTTTTTTGATAACGTTAACTGACTTTTGGTCCACCCTATATATTATTAAAGTGAATTTAATTAATTGTATTTTGCTTGTAGTACTGCATTTTAATAATTCATTTTATTTACTACATATCTACCTGCAATGTTTACCTTTTAATAATATAACCTCAATCTTGCTTTTCTTCTTATTCTTTTTTTGGACAATTATCCAGTAATCAGGACTAATATAATTGGCCAATATAATTAAAAGTGCTAAAAATGTTGCTGGTCTATGAAACCAGGTGTCGCTCTTCCGAGCTTGCACGGTCCCAATAGGTTATGTAAGTTGTCCATATATTCTGGCTTCCATTTGGTTGTTTTGGTAGATGTTTTCAATAGTTTTTATGATATTTAGGGGAACTTCTCTATTTTACAGAAGATGAATGACATATGTGAGTATCTCTGTCAAATGCTTTCTTTTTAAGTCAATCAGACACATAAATGCTATTCTATTATACTCTAGTGCTTTCTAAGTAATTTGATTTATGGTGAATATTGCATCTGTTCACTATGTTCCAGTACGAAAACCCTGTTGTTCATCTGCTAAACTTATCCTCTGATTCATTAGTTCTTGTAGAATTTTAGTTGTAAGTTTTAGGGTAGTATTTGACAAGTTGATATCTCTGTAGTTTTCTGGCTGCTTTTTATCTCCTTTTTTGAATAGTAGAACTAGTTCGCTCGTTCTCCATTCTTTCGGTATTTTATTGTATTTTATGATGTTGTTAAGTAATGTAGGATTCGTTAAAGACAATTGTAACAAAAGTCCGTGTGATGTTTAACAGTTTTAATTAATAAAATAGATAACTAAATTATTGATACTATTAAATTGACGAAATGTAAAAGTGTTTGTGTAATTGCGACCAAAATTTTACGAGTTCTCACAAAAGAAAATGTCTTTGAAATAATCGCGTTTGTCTACTTAATATATGACCGGCTTGTCAATATATACGTATTAAAATAGTACGTATAAATTTCGCGTCCTTTCGATTATTGCCAAATACAACCTCTTTCCTCATTCGAATCTCAAAATCGACTGCCTCTCCCCCCTACGCTAAATAAAAATCTCTTGCATCTAATCTCCCTTTTCCGTTTTCCCCTGAGAACCAAACTATTAAAATTGGTTCAAAGATGCGAATGTTATTCTTGCTTAATTAAGTCTTAAAGATTCAAATTTAGAAGTATTTCGCTCCGGCTACCGTAGTAATCCCAATTCTATTCATTTTTGATAATCCCAATTCGTTCCACCCATCTGGGCCGACGCGACGCAGGTCCATATGTGTGAGACTCTTATTCCGTGCTCGTAATAATAATTAAGAAAAAAATATATACAGGGGAATTTAAAAATATAGGGTAAAATATTTACAATTCTACAGTAATGTTGTTAGTTGTTCTGTCATTGTTGCTTAACAATATTTCCGTAATTCGTTTGGTATTCCGTCCTTACCTGCAGCTTTTCTGTTCTTCAGCTTTTCAAGTGTTTGTCTTACTGCCTGTGCATTTATATTAACTTCTTCTTTTGTGGTAATTTCCAGTGTTTCCGGTTCTAGCGTTATTTGTTCTTTTTGCATATAGCTTTTTTAGATAGTCAATACATAATATATTTTTTCTATGTGTTTTAGATCTATTAGTTTCTTTACCTCAGTTGTTAGACCCCTTATACACCACCTTTTTTACTTTTGCAGACCATAAAAGTTATGTTCCAGTTCTCTCGAAAAACGTTCCCAGTGTGTATTCCTCTTGCAAGTGCATGTGTTTCGTTTCTCATTGTCAATGTAATTATCGTAGGCCTCTTGTGTTTTGGTTAACATGTATTTCATGTAATTTTTATTTTTATTTTTCCTTCACTTCTGCACAAAACCATAAAGATCTCCCTGAGACCGATTTATTTTTATTTATATTTCTTTCACCAAGAACTTCCTTAGATGCGGCTAAGATCCATCATTTTCGGTGATATGTATGTTTCCGCTTTTTTTCTTTTATTCTTTTTTTGAATGGGTACCCATCCTGTAAGATTTCGACTTGTGGTGTATTCTGGTGTTTTGACCCTTTCCTTTTTTCTTCGTCTCTTGTAGTGCTCGTTAAATCTTATTTGTATTCGTGTATGATTCGAAGTATATTTCTCGCTTTCCATAAATTCTTTGTCCTCTTTCTCGCGTTGGCCGTCATAATAAAATCACTTTATCCTGACTTTCACTGTACTGTCTATATTTATCGTGTTTTTAGTTTATGTAACTTCTTCTTCTTCTTCTTCTACGGCACTACAGCCCAAATTGAGCCTTGGCCTCCTTTATTTTTGCCTCTCCCCGTGCTTGTCTGTGGCTGCTCTTCTCCATACACGGACTCCTAAAAGGGCTTGTGCGTCGCTGTTTACTGTGTCTTCCGAGCGCTTTCTTGGCTTTCCAACCGGTCTCTTTCCCTGCATCTACCATTCAGTGCTCTTTTTGGTAGCCTATCCTCTCCCATTCTTATCACATGTCCGGCCCATTGCAATCTGTGTATTCTAATGAAGTCTGACAGGGGAGCTTCCTTATAAAGTTGATAAAGTTCGTTGTTGTATCGACTTCTGAAGATTCCGTTTTCCCTCACAGGTCCTAGTATTCTCCTCAGTACTTTTCTTTCGAATGTGTCGAGTTTGTTTTGGAGGTTTCTTTCAGGACCCAGGCTTCACTGCCATAACTTGTTATTGGCCGAATTAAGGTTTTATAAATTCTCATCTTTGTATTTCGGTGGACACTTTTAGACCGAAATATATGGGAGAGGGTAAAATAAGCTCTGTTTGCCTGCGTTATTCTCTTCCGTATTTCTCCATCTTCTGATCCGTCGGCATATATTTCTACTCCCAGGTATGTAAACTTTCCAACCGTTTCAATGTCATCTTCATGTATAATGCTTTGTGGGACTATTTTTCTTCTCGTCTGAGTCATTATTTTTGTTTTTTCTGTGTTAATTTCCAGACCTAGCAATTTTGTTTGTGTTTTTAATTCTGCGTATGTTTCCTGTGCTCCTGTTGATGTTCTACTCATAATATACTCTGGGCTAATTAGCAAAATTCATGGAAAAGTTATTTACCAGCAATTTTATTGCTGGAATCGAATTATAAGATCCTATATATTAATAATATAGGTATGCAAAGTCCGTAGATAGTGTGCTACTTTTTTTTATAAACAAAATGGCGCCGACAAATCGTATTTTTTTCAATTATTGCTCTATAACTCCAAAGATTTTAACATTACAACAAAAACACCCAAATAAAAATTCACCGCAATTAAATTTAAGGTAAGTAATTATCAATCAATAATTAAATAACTTAGTGACATCAAAGCTTTCTTGGTATAGATTGTAATTCCAGAAGCCGGTGAAAATTAAACGAATATTTTAGCAACAATTCAATTGTTAATTAACAATTTACGATCGCAATAAGAACCAAAATAATCATGATACATTGATCAAACTTATAAAGATAATAAAGATGGGATGCTTATTTAATATTTTATCGACAAAATATAAATTTTTCGTTTTTTTGCATAATTATTAAATTTTGAAAAAAAAAATAGTTATAATACGCTGGTCTAATTAGTAAAGTACAAAGAAAGGTTATTTACTAGCAATTTCATTACTGGAATCGAATATTATGATCCTATATATTAATAATATAGGTATGCAAAGTCCGCAAATAGTGTGCTACTTTTTTTATTAACAAAATGGCGCCCCCAAATCGTGTTTTTTCAATTATTGGTCTATAACTCCGAAGATTTTAACTTTACATCAAAAACACTCAAATATAAATTCACCCCAATTTAATTCTACATATAGGCATGTTTTTCCCGATTTGCTCCGACGAAAATTTTCCTCAGAAAATGTGGGTTTTTCCAACAAAATCTCGAATTTTCAAATAAATTTTTTGGGCAAGTAATTATTCATCGATAATTAAATAACTTGGTGAAATAAAAGCTTTCTTGGTATAGATTATAACTGCAGAAGCCGGTGAAAATTAAACGAATATTTTAGCAACAATTCAATTGTTAATTAACAATTTACAGTCGCAATAAAAACCAAAATAATCATGAGACATTAATCAAACTTAGAAAGATTATAAAGATGTGATGCCTATTTAATATTTTGTCGACAAAATATAAATTTTTAATTTTTTTGCATAATCTTTAAATGTTTAAAAAAATAGTTATAAACAAATTAACATTTCTCAGAAATTGTTTATTATATTATAATTTTAAAAAATACTTAAAATGCGTATTTCAAAGGTCTTGAAAATGAATGCTTCAAAAAAAAATTTCCAACCATTTGCAAAAAAGTTATGAAACAGCAAAGTAAATATACGATTGCTCCGTTGTTTACAATTTGTTTTAATTGTTTCAAAGCTTAAAAGTGAGTCTGTGGTACAATCTAATTACTCACAAAGAATATCAAATATTAGTTCAATCGTTCTATTTTAATCAAAGATTAAAAATACTTTTTTTTGTAATATTTAGCGCGAAAGTATGCTTGATACAGAGCCGGAGATGTTCACTCGAAGCGACTGACGCGCTTTAAACTCACGCGAGTTGTGTATGTGGACGGGTATAATACATAATACATAGCTACGGTACTGTATTAGTCTACTTTCGCGCGTGTAAATTACAAAAAAATATATTTATAATCTTAAATTAAAATATAACCATTAAACTAATAATCGATAGTTTTTGTAAGTAATTAGCTTGTACTTTAAACTCACTTTTACGCTTTGAAAGAATTAAAAAAAAACTATAAACAACGCAGTGGTCGTATGTTTACTTTGCTGTTTCATAACTTTTTTGCAAATGGTTGTAAAAAAGTTTTAAAACATTCATTTTCAAGATATTTGAAATACGCATTTTAACTATTTTTTAAAATTAGAATATAATAAAAACGTTCTGATAAACGTTAATTTGTTTATAACTAGTTTTTTTTAAACATTTACAGATTATGCAAAAAAAATAAAAAAAAATTATATTTTGTCGACAAAATGTTAAATAGGCATCTCATGTTTATAAGATTTCAAAGTTTGATCAGTGTATCATAATTATTTTGGTTATTATTGCGACCGTAAATTATTAATTAACAATTGAATTGTTGCTAAATAATTCGTTCAATTTTCACCAGCTTCTGGAACTATAATCCAAGCTAAGAAGACTATAATCCAAGTCACCAAGTTATTTAATTATTGGTAGATAATTACTTATCTAAAACTTTATTTGAAAATTAAAGATTTTGTTGGGAAAACCCGGATTTTCCGAGGAAAATTTTCGTCGGAACTGATCGGAAAAAAACATATCTCTATGCAGAATTTAATTGCGGTGAATTTTTATTTGAGTGTTTTTGTTATAAAGTTAAAATCTTCGGAGTTATAGAGCAATAATTGAAAATAACACGATTTTCAGGCGCCATTTTGTTTATAAAAAAAGTAGCACACTATTTGCGGACTTTGCATACCTATATTATTAATATACAGGGTGTCTGCGTAACTTGGAACCATATGGGAAACTTTTTTAATATCAATTTTACGAAAAAAAGTCATTCTTTATAAAGTGCTTTGCATAGTCTAAAACCTAAGATGCAATCATCAGATATTAAATTTTGTCAACAGTATACGAGGTATGTCAAAAAATATGAATTTCGCTCAAGAGCAAACTACCTTTATATTTCAAAATATCAAAAAATTTTATTATGAAAAGTTATTTTTAATTAAAAACCATATTCAAATACAGTCTTCTACTTGAAAATTTTTTTTTTTTGAAATTTTCCTAAATTACTGACTCCGAACATCATTTTTATTTATTAGACATATATAGTATACTCTTTTATTAATAATTTTAGGAAAAAAATCTTCATAAAAATCTGTGCATGGTCTAAACCTCAAGATGCAAATATCAGTTATCCAAGTTTGTTAATTTTATACGAGGTGTGTCAAATAATATGAATTTAGAAAGAATAATAATTCAATAATATGAATTTAGAAAGAATTCTTTCTAAATTCATATTATTTGACACACCTCGTAACTAACAAACTTGGATAACTGATGGTTGCATCTTGAGGTTTAGACCATGCACAGATTTTTATGAAGAATAACTTTTTTTCCTAAAATTATTAATAAAAGAGTTATTACATGTCTAATAAATAAAAATGATGTTCGGAATCTGTAATTCAGGAAAATTTCAGAATTTTTTGTTTTTCAAGTAGAAGGCTGTTATTGCATATTTGAATATGGTTTTTAATTACAAATAACTTTTTATAATAAAATTTTTTGATATTTTGAAATATAAAGGTAGTTTGCTCTTGAGCGAAATTCATATTTTTTGACATACCTCGTATACTGTTGACTAAATTTGATATCTGATGATTGCATCTTAGGTTTTAGACTATGCAGAGCACTTTATAAAGAATGAATTTTTTTCGTAAAATTGATATTAAAAAAGTTTCCCATATGGTTCCAAGTTACGCAGACTTATAGTATATAATTATAAGCTTCGATTCCAGCAATAAAATTGCTGGTAAATAACTTTTCCCAAAAATGGCCTATTCTCCGATAATCAGCCCAGACTAATATTAATATCATCGGCATAAGCGGCCAGTTGAACCGTTCGGTTGGTCAGTAGGTTTCCTTGTCCAGTTTGCATTTGCCGAACCGCATACTCCAGTGCCAGGTTAAATAATGTTGGGGCCAGCCCATCTCCCTGCTTTAGTCCCTGCGAAATTTTGAAAAAGTCTGTCCGGTGGTTTTGTATTCGTACACATGCCTGAGTTTCATCCATTGTGGCTTTAATGAGTCTTATTAGCTTGTGTGGTATTTAATGCCAATTCAGCCAATATATAGTATAGTTTGTTCCTTTTGACTGAGTCGTATGCCCGTTTGAAGTCTACAAAGACGTTGTGAACATCAATATCGTGTTCCCATGATTTGCTTAAGATCTGTTCGACTGTAAATATTTCATTTAGTGTTGATCTTCCCCGTCGGAAGCCCGTCTGACACTCTCCAATAATATTTTCTGCTAGTGGTTGGTGCCGCTGGTTTATAATATACGTGAGGACTTTATATGTTGTACATAGTAGAGAGATTCCACGGTAGTTTATGCAACAGGTCAGTGCAATTTTGTAGAACATCTCTAGTATATTTGTTATGTTGTTTGATTTTTTAGTGTAAGTTTAAATTTTTAGTGTAATTTATTTTTTAGGTTGCAGATGATAACGATGACGAAACATTGAAGTTCGAGAACATAATCCCAAACGATTCCAATGTCCGTATTACTTACGAAAAGTTGAATATATTACTTGGTACGTATTAATTTTAACTCACTTTTCATTGAAAACCAAAAATTATGATAATACCAAATGAAAAAAGTAGTTTGAAATCATCATCATTCTCTTTGCCTTATCCCTATGCGGGGTCGGCTTCCCTAATTGCATTTCTCCACACAATTCTATCCTGGGTCATATCAATAATCCCCTTTATCAACATGTCCTGCCTAATCGTCTCCCCCCACGTCTTTGGTCTTCCTCTCCTACTCCTTCCAGGAATCGGCACTTCAGCAATTTTTCGTATTGGGTGATTAACGTCTCGACGTTGAACATGACCAAACCATCTCAACCGATGCTCTCTCATTTTGGCATCAATTGGTGCCACACCTAGACTTCCCCTAATATACTCCTTTCTTGTCACTCCACTCATCCATCTAAGCATTCTTATCTCCGCCACATGCATTCGTTGTTCCTCTTTCTTTTTCACTGTCCAAAATTCAGTTCGTTACATCATAGCCGGTCTTATGGCTGTTTTATAGAATTTTCCTTTCAGCTTCATTGGAACTTTTCTGTCACACAACACACCACTCGCTTCCTTCCTCTTCATCCATCCAGCCCTAATTCTACTGCATGCATCTCCATCTATTTCTCCATTACTCTGTAATACCGATCCCAGGTACTTAAAACTATTGCTTTTTACAATCAGTTCACCATCCAAAGATACCATTTTATTTGTAGTAACTCCATCTTTAAATGAACATTCCAAATACTCTGTCTTTGTCCTACTAAGTTTTAAACCTTTTTCCTCCAGAGCTCCTATCCACTGTTCCAGTTTTTGTTCTAAGTCTCTTTCACTATTTCCTACTAACACGACATCATCAGCATACATTAAGCACCATGGAATGTTACCGTGTAGTTTCGCTGTTATCTGGTCCAAAACTAATAAGAATAAATACGGACTAAGCACCCAGCCTTGGTGCACTCCTACTTTCACATGAAATTTATCAGTCTCTCCCACACCTGTCCTAACACTAGTCGTTAATCCCTCATACATATCCCTCACAATCTTTACATATGCACCATTCCAGGGACTCCTTTCTTATTGAGTGCCCACCACAGAATCTCTCGAGGAACTCTATCATATGCTTTCTCAAGATCAATGAATACCATATGAGCGTTTGTTTCTTTACTCCTGTATTTTTCCATCAACTGCCTTATAATGAAAATTGCGTCTGTTATTGATCTACCCTGCATAAAGCCAAATTGATTTTCGGATATGTCGGTCTCTTTACGTATCCGTCTATCAATTACTCTCTCCCATATTTTCATGGTGTGGCTAAGCAGTTTTATAGCCCTGTAGTTTGTACACCGCTGTATATCTCCCTAGTTTTTGTAGACAGGTACTAGTATACTGCTTCTCCATTCGTCTGGCATTTGTCCAACTTCCATAATTCTATTAAATAAACCTGCTAGCCACCTTGTTCCTGTCTCTCCCAATGCTTTCCATACTTCCCCAGGAATATCATCTGGTCCTACCGCTTTTCCTTCCTTTAATTTTGAAGCGTTTGAGCCACTTCCTCGTTTGTTATTTTGGTGACCATTGCTGCTACTGTCTCCGTTGACTCCACAGGCTGTCTGTCAAATTCTTCATTTAATAAGCTGTGAAAGTACTTTCTCCATCTCTTTTAGACATCCTTTTCATGAACTAGTATTTTATTATTTTCATCTCGGATACATCTAATCTGATTAAAATCTTTTGGTTTCTTTGCTCTGTTTGGCTATTTTATATATCTTCGTTTCGCCTTCCCTGGTAAAAAGTAATTTGAAAATTTTGAATTTATCAATTTGTTAGAATGTTATCAATAAATGTATAAGGTAGATATTTGTAACAATCAAATATACTTACAGCAACGCACCATCAAACGTCAAAATGCCAAATAACCAATACAAAAATAAATGAAGAAGTTAATATAACTACACAGGAAGTTCGAAAAGCACATAAAAAGCTGAAGAACAGAAAAGCTGCAAGACTGTAAAGACGAAATACCGAACGAATTACTGAAACAAGTAATTGGACTTCGTAAGCCCTAGGATTTCACCAAAAGTAATCGGGCGCGTGGAATAATATATCTGTGACTTTAAAACGGTACTTCTGGTTGCTTTTCTCAAACCGGAAGTAGTAGGTAAAATTTTTCAACATCTCGTTTGTCATTCTACCTGGTATAGTGACGGAGGAGTTATATTCGCGGTCGGACGGACAGACGGAGAGATAGCCTAGGTCAAATTTCTCACCTTTAGTACCATCCTTGGATTATAAGCTTTCATTTGACATCTAATTTGTCATTCTACCTGGAATAATGACGGAGAAGTTATATTCACGCTCGGACAGACAGACAGCCTAGGTCAAATTTCTCACCTTTAGTACCTTCCTTGGATTATAAGTTTTCATTTGACACCTCATTTGTCATTCTACCTGGTTTAATGACGGAGGAGTTATAATCGCGGTCGGACGGACAGACCACCTAGGTCAAATTTCTCACCTTTAGTACCATCCTTGGATTATAAGTTTTTATTTGACACCTCACTTGTCATTCTAGCTGGTATAATGACGGAGGAGTTGTGATCACAGACAGACAGACAGACGGACGTGCATAATTCAAAGTTTTCACATTTTTTCAAAATTGGGTGAAAACAATATTGTAGAGCAGCAATGACAGAACAATTAAAAACATTAATTAAGAAAATTATAAAACACAATAAAATGCCGGAAGAATGGAGAACGAGCGAACTAATTCTACTATTCCAAAAAGGAGCTTAAAAGCACCCAGAAAACTACAGAGGTAATATCAACTTGTTAAATACTACCCTAAAACTTCAACTACAATGCTACCCTTACTACAACTAAAATTCTACAAGAACTAATGACTTAGAGGATAAGTTTAGCAAATGAACAACAGTTTATACAGCAAATGAACAAAAAAATTTCTGAGAAATCACTCGAGTATAATAATAGAGCAGCATTTCTATGTCTGATTGTTGAAGAAAGCATTTGACAGAGTAAGACCCAAAGATCTTGAAACGAAAAAAGAAAAGGCGATGGACTACCTCAGCTAATTGAAATAACATTCGAAAATATTACCTCAATCATCCAAGATAGCCATCGCTACACCCTTAGTCACTCAGGTGTGTGTTCGTCTTGTCCTAATCTTAGAAATGAACTATGAAAGTTTGGAATGGAAGCAAACAAAACAGTATTTTTAACCAATCATGTTTATTGTTCAATAAAGATATAATAAAAATGTGACTTATTAATGTGATTATTGCATCAACAAATATATTCAAATTCTTGCCAAAAACTAACAATTCTGGATTATACTTATGGCTTTTGGTAGCTGGTATTTGATGGTAACTTCTTGATGTCAAATGGTACTGCTGTTGACTTCTTGTAGACCTGGGCAGATGTTCGGCCCTAGGTCCCTGCAGCTGAAGATGTTGGGTGCTGTAGTCTAGACGATTTGGTTGCAGTTGTCAGTCTTGTAGTGATGCATCGCCGGCGATTGGTTTCATTCTCCCGAAAGGAGAAAAATAGATCTTATCCAGAAAAACTAGAAGACTAAAACACATATCAATCATCAAGAAGATAAACCAAAGTGTGCCAGTCTGCCAACCTTTTAAGAAATAATCGTCAGAAAGAGTAGCAGATGACAAGAATAACTTAAATGGAATTAAGATTGATACTACTAGTTAAAATTTGATTTACACGTGCATATATGAAAATTGAAAGATATATTTAAAACTAAAATATCAGAACACATGCTTTGACATTGGAGATTAGATATAAAAAATATTAGAAAAAGCCATTAGATGTAGAAATGTAATTACAAGAAAAAATAATTAGAATACACAACTCACCCCAAGAGAATATTAAGTCTGGAAATAGATAGCTATTATCAGCTCTGTGATTGCCTTTTATATTACCACCACCACCATTTTGAGAATTGAAATGACAGCGTTCGTGAACTGTAGAGAGTTAGGCATGTTCCGTATTGAAAGACTTACAGAGTAAGAATATACGGGGTACGTTCAGTATGATGATTTAGATTTTAAATGAAAAGAGATATAGTAAATAGAAGATAATAAAAGAGGATATTAAAAGAGAATAATAAAAGAGGGCACCAAACAAGTTTTTAACGAAAAAGCAAGTTAAAACGAATAGAAGATAATTATTAATGAAATATTAAAGAAAATAAAGTACACAACTCACCCCAAGAGAATATTAAGTCTGGAAATAGATAGCTATTATCAGCTCTGTAATTGCCTTTTATAATATTACCACCACCACCATTTTGAGAATTGAAATGACAGCCTGCGTGAACTGTAGAGAGGTAGGCATGTTCCGTATTGAAGACTTACAGACTAAGAATATACGGGGTACGTTCAGTATGATTATTTAGATTTTAAATGAAAAGATATACAGGGTGAGGCAAATAAAGGGCCTATTAGAAATATCTCGAGAACTAAAGGCAACAGAATCATGAAAATTGGAATAAAGGGGTTTTGAAGGATGATCTATTAAATGAAAATATTTTCATCTCTTTGCAACTTCCGGTTATACCGGAAGTTGCTTATAACTTCGTTTTTTTTTAATGGGACACCCTGTATATTTTTACATTTTTTGATTCTCTTCGATGTCTTCTTTCTTAAAATATGAGGTTTTGTAATATTATACAGGGTATTTTAAAAGATAATTACGTTTATTTATTAATTTCCTAGCAAAATTAACACCCTGTAGAATTGTAGTAGTTTGACATCTAAAACTCTACTTACGTTCAAATGATTTTTAATATACTCTACTATTGTTAAGAATCATTAGTATAGCTAAATTTTTAATTTTAGTATACAGGGTTGGTCGAAACTCGGAATGAGTATTTTCTGAGTTTTCTTAAATGGAACACCCTGTATTTTAGTATTGTAATGAAATGATATTTTGTGGTACTTTTTTATTTCTTAAGCATTCCCTATACCTAACTGCTTTAATTTGTGCTTAATTGTTAATCGCACCAACAATCTTAACTAAGTAGGTATTTCGATAGCTAAACCATTATTGGTAATTTTAAGGACCAGTCCGGAATAATATGTATTTATTTCTGAAAAATTATTTGGGATTGAGTATTTTCACGGCCAACCTAATAAAATTTTACGTATTTTTTGTTACAATTAATGTTTAGCTTGAATCACCAATAACTCACAAATTAAAGCAGTTAGGTATAGGGAATGCTTAAGAAATAAAAAAGTACTATAAAATATCATTTCACTACAATACAAAAATACAGGGTGTTCCATTTAAGAAATCTCAGAAAATACTCATTCCGAGTTTCGACCAACCCTGTATACTAAAATTAAAAAATTAGCTATACTAATGATTCTTAACAATAGTAGAGTATATTAAAAATCATTTGAACGTAAGTACAGTTTTAGATGTCAAACTACTACAATTCCACAGGGTGTGAATATTGCTACGAAATTAATAAAAAATCGTAATTATCTTTTAAAATACCCTGTATAATATTACAAAACCTTATATTTTAAGAGAGAAGACATCGAAGAGAATCCAAAAATGTAAAAATATACAGGGTGTACCATTTAAAAAAACGAAATTATAAGCAACTTCCGGTATAACCGGAAGTTGCATGAAAATATTTTCATTTAATAGATCATCCTTCAAAATCCCTTTATTCCAATTTTCATGATTCTGTTGCCTTTAGTTCTTGAGATATTTCTAATAGGCCAGTTATCTGCCTCACCCTATATAGTAAATAGAAGATAATAAAAGAGGATAATAAAAGAGCATAATAAAAGAGGGCGCCAAACAAGTTTTTAACGAAAAAGCAAGTTAAAACGAATAGAAGATAATTATTAATGAAATATTAAAGAAAATAAAGTAAAATATTTATTTAAAAATAAAATAACAAAGATGTGACGTTTGTAACGTTACACACTCCTCTCACCCATCAGAAAAATTTTGAATACAAGTGAGAAATTTTTCTCAAAGAAAACAGGAACGTTACAATCTTCTGTATAATAGAGAAGCTCCCCTAGATATAAAAACTATTGAAAATATCTACCAAAACAACAAAATGGAAGTCAGAATAGATGGACAACTAGAACCTATAGACATATAGTTTGTTCGTAGTACGATCCAATCGATCAGCAACCGTTGCCAACCATCAGACGCATGCGCAGTTAACAGTTAGCGCTGCGCAGTTAACAGTTCGAGTTCGTAGACTACGAACGCGCTTGCGTCTGACGGTTGGCAACGGTTGCTGATCGTTCTACGAACAAACCTATAGACAACGCAATAGGACAAGAAGACTCATTGAGCCATATGCTCTTTAATTTAATCATGGGTGAAATCATCAAAAGCGTCAACAAAGGAAGAAAATACAAAGAAGAATGGGAAACAAAGAAGTAAAAATACTGTGTTACGCTGACGATGCAATGTTGATAGCCCAATATGAAGATAGTCTACAAAGATTAGTCCACAGATTTAACATAAGAGCAAAAGAATTAAATATGACAATTTTATCTCAGAAAAACTAAAACAATCGTAATCAGTAAAGATCCAATCATATGTAAAATAGATGTTGATGGCATCAGTATTGAACAAGTAATGGAAGTAAAATGCTTTGGAATTACGTTGTCCAGCTATGGAGACCTGGATAAAGATGTGAGAAATCAAATACAAAAAGCAAATAGACTGGCAGAGAAGGCAAAAGGGAAGAAGAAGAAAAACGAATTCAATATAGAAATGGGGGTAATACACTCACCAAAAATATTTGTGTCCCTCCGGCAAGATACGCTTACAAACATAGAATGGAGATCAGCTGGGATCAACATGGAAAAATGTTAAATCGCCTATGTTTTGCGGACAGTGTTGTATTTATTGATTTCAGATAATATCCAGGAAGCACATTAAGAGTTGGAAAAATCATCTAAAGAAGTCGGTTTGAAAAAAATATTTTAAGACTCCAGTTTATGACATATCTAGTGACTTATAGTCTAAGAGCTAGTGAACCCTCCGAGTAACGGTCTTCCTGTATGGCTAAAAATTTGTATAGTGATAATTCATAACACACCAAGGCTAAAAACCATGACCTGGCAGGCATCAGCCCTGCACGTGTATCTACCAGGTGAATCGAAAAGTGCATAGTTTAAGAGAAAAATAAACTTTCTCCTGTAAAGTTTAAATTTAAGTATGTGTTTGAGTAATCCATTTAGAAGAAATGTGTACAATGACAGGCGATTCTGAACAGCATAAGACCTTGCCAGGCGAGGGGAAAGATTAGGGGTTTTTCCTAAAATATTTTTTTGCATCGAACAAAGTTTTTTTAGGGTTTTTGAATCATTCCAAACAGAAAATGTCTTTAGTGAATTTTCTCGTAGGTTAATAGTTTTTGACATATAAGCGATTAAAAATTTACAAAATCGCGAAATCGGCCATTTTTAACCCCGAATCGGACATTTAACTGAAAATTTCAATGTTGCCAAGGTAGGTAGATATTCTTTAAACATCGATTGTTGAAATCCCGAAGAGTTTTTTGCAATACAATATCGAAAACCCCTTTGTTTTTAAATTGCTAATCAAGCGGGCGCGACACTGTAGTATAAGTGAGGACGTTTGAGTTTGCATAAATTCATTATTAGGGCAGTCAATGAGGGTATGTGGCTCCGAATTCTATCCTACTATATCGATTTACGTGATATTTTCACAGTAAGTAGGGAATAGCCCAAGAAACAAAGTCTACCCTATGCCGATGTGTGCTTTTGTCTTGGGGGCGGTTCCCACCCCTTCTCGGCGGTGGAACATTTTTTGCTTAAATAACTACGGAAGTTGCTAGAGAACCTAATACTAAGCAAAAACTGTTCTATAATTTTTTTTTTCGAAAACTCAATACTTTTTGAGTTATTCCTGGTTGAAAATTGGCCATTTTCATTGAAACATAACACCTTTTCAAACGGTTTTTTGCGAATACCTTAAAAACTATGCATCTAATTAAAAAAACTATATAAAACATTTTTGTAGCTTATAAAATAACGAAGAGATTATTTCCTTTATGAATCTTCTAGTTATAACACAAAAAGAGATATGGTAAGTGAAAAAACTTGTTTTCTTGGTGCATGCTCAATTCAGTGTATTTAACTTGAAATAACAGAGAAACGGTCGATTTTAGGTGTATAATGCTACCAATAACTTTTGTTGTGCTTGAAAAGACCTTTAAAATAAGCAATATTAAATGTCGATTACGTTCAAACTAAGCGAGATATGCTGCAAAAAATTGATGACTAACGAATTTTAAGAGAAAAATTGAGAAGTATATTTAAAACCTCATCCACAAGAATTTAAATGCATAGTTTTCCTTCTACAATACATTTTACTATAGTGTTCTTTTTATGTTCAAAAAGTTGGGCGGGTTTAAAATGAATGGTTTATGAAAAAAATACGATCAAACTATTGAGCGCATATTTAAATTTTCTTAAAAATCTTCCTTTTTCTCCATGTAACTCGAAAATGATAAGAGATGCCAAAAAAAAGATGCCATACAAAAATGAAGGTTTCTTCTAGATAAACATTTTGATTTTATTTTTTATAACAGTATTTCTTATCATTTTCAAGTTACGTGTAGAAAAAGAAGATTTTTAAGAAAATTTAAATATGCGCTCTATAATTTGATCTTATTTTTTTTTTCAAAAACCATTCATTTTAAACCCGCTCAACTTTTTGAACATAAAAATTAGACTGTAGTAAAATGTATTGTAAAAGGAAAACGATGGATTTAAATTCTTGTGGGTGAGGGGTTAAATATACTTCTCAATTTTTTTCTTAAAATTCGTTAGTCATCAATTTTTTGCAACATATCTCGCTTAGTTTGAATGTAATCGACATTTAATATTGCTTATTTGAAAGGACTTTTCAAGCACGATAAAAGGTATTGGTAGCATTATATACATAAAATCGACAGTTTCTCTGTTATTTCAAGTTGAATACGCTGCTTTGAGCATGCACCAAAAAAAAACAAACTCTTTTTACCTACCATATCTCTTTTTGTGTTATAACTAGAAGATTGAAGAAGGAACCTCTTTGTTTTTATGAGCTACAAAAGTGTTTTATATAGTTTTTTTAGTTAGATGCATTGTTTTTAAGGTATTCGCAAAAAACCCTTTGAGAAGGTGTTATATTTCAATGAAAATGGCCAATTTTCAACCACGAATAACTCAAAATTTATTGAGTTTTCGAAAAAAAATTATAGAACAGTTTTTGCTTAGAATTGGGTTCTCTAGCAACTTTCGTAGTTGTTTAACCA
This sequence comes from Diabrotica virgifera virgifera, assembly GCF_917563875.1. NCBI lineage: Eukaryota > Metazoa > Arthropoda > Insecta > Coleoptera > Chrysomelidae > Diabrotica > Diabrotica virgifera. The sequence goes on from NC_065448.1 coordinate 51,565,646, forward strand.
ATAAATTTTCCACCCCCCGAGAAGGGGTGAGAACCGCCTCCAAGACAAAAGCACACATCGGCATAGGGTAGACTTTGAATAAGGAGATATTTTCAGGCTATTTCTAAAATTTCATTAAAATCCATGCAGTAGGATAGAATTCGGAGGTAATAACCTGTTCTTGCTCTCATTGACTATCGAAGAGAAATTCTCAGACAAGTCGATTTTTATTTTTAAATTAGGACTTTTTGGCATATATATACAATACTAATGACGTCATCCATCTGGGTGTGATGACGTGATCGATGATTTTTTTTAAATGAGAGTAGGGGTTGTGTGATAGCTCATTTGAAAGGCTATTTAATTCTCTATTTAGTAATATAAACATTAACATAATTATTTATACAAGGTGTACAAAAAAATGTTTCTTCTTTTTGTGTAAATTAATTTAATAAAAAAAAATTGTACACCCTGTATAAATAATTATGTTAATATTTATATTACTAAATAGAGAATTAAATAGCCTTTCAAATGAGCTATCACACAACCCCTACTCTCATTTAAAAAAATCATCGATTACGTCATCACGTCCAGATGGATGACGTCACTAGTATTATATATATGCCAAAAAGTCCTAATTTAAAAATAAAAATCGACTTGTCTGAGAATTTCTCTTCAAATTTGCCCATTCTCGAGATAATGAATTTATGCAAACTCAAACGTCCCCACTTACAGTTGAGTCCGCGAGTCTTTATTACCCGTGCGTCATCATTTAAAGCATACGAAATAAGTCGGAAATTTACTAAACGCAACGGCAAGTGGATATTATTCCGGGTTATAGTATAAAATATGGATCACGGGTTATAATATAAAATTTGATGTTATCAAATAAAGAGAATGTCAAATTTAAGTTTTGCTTTAAAATTTTGGTGCATAATTATAGCTACATTTGAAGTAGCTTGATAAATTATTTTATTATCATTGATTAATAAATAAATAGACAATTTATAAAAAAAAATCAGTAACATATTTTCTTTTTGTTATTTTATTCACTTTGGCGGAACCTTAAACACAAGCATTCAACTGTGTCAACAATGAGGTTAGCTTTGTACGTTGTCAAAATTTATCGTAAAATAACATAAAATTATCACAAAATTTCTAACTCCCAATATAAAATTAGTTGTGAAAACAACTGTTTATATACTATAAAAAACTTCAAAATGCAAAATTCGACAAAATAACAGCAAAAAATTCAACAAACTGACAGCCACAAAAGTAAACAAACCAAAACGTCAGAAATTGTACTTAAAATATGTGAAGACATCCCCATTAGTCTTTCTTTGTACCTATCTCTTTTCAATGCACTGAGTCTAAGTCGTTCATAAAAATAACATGTGTTTTTACTTAATAACAGGCGGCAGCTGGTTTGTCATTAATTTCATGCGTGGAAGAGAATGATGCTAAATAAAAAGTATGTGTTTTATTTCGCCAGGTATTAATGACGCACGTGTAAAGACTCGCGGACTCAACTGTATACTACAGTGTCGCGCCCGCTTGATTAGCAAATAAAAAACAAAGGGGTTTTCGATATTGCATTGCAAAAAACTCTTCAGGATTTCATCAATCGATGTTTAAAGATTTCGCGATTTTGTAAATTTTTAATCGCTTATATGTTATATGTCAAAAACTATTAACCTAAGAGAAAAGTCAATAAATACCTTTTCTGTTTGGAATGATTCAAAAACCCTAAAAAAACTTTGTTCGATGCAAAAAAAATTATTTTAGGAAAAACCCCTAATCTTTCTCCTCACCTGGCAAGTTCTTATGCTGTTCAGAATCGCCTGTCGTTGTACACATTTCTTTTAAATGCCTTACTCAAACACAGACTTAAATTTAAACTTTACAGGAGCAAGTTTATTTTTCCCCTAAACTATGCACTTTTCGATTCACCTGGTAGATATACGTGCAGGGCTGATGCCTGCCAGGCCATGGTTTTTAGCCTTGGTGTGCTATTAATTATCACTATACAAATTTCTAGCCTTACAGGAAGATCGTTACTCGGAGGGTTCACTAGCTCTTAGACTATTAGGGCGCGTCCACAGTTCACGCTGGTTTTCGAAGTCAGAGTCGAGTTCGTGTGCGAATAATCCTTTGTATTTTAACGGGCCTCTCCAAACGGACCTCTCCGTGATTCTCACACGGACTCGGACGCGCCCTAATGCTCCTCTACAAGTAAATAACATCAACATCACTCTAGTACAGTGATACTCAACCTGCGGCCCGCGGACCGCATGCGGCCCTCTAGCGTTTTTATGCGGCCCGAGGGTTAACTAAAGGGCCCTGTGATCAAATTATTTGTCAAATTTCACGTGTTTTTCAAATTATTTGATAGTGTTCCGATGTGTTTGAGGCGTGTTTGGGCGTGAGGCAGACAATTTAATGACTTTAATTTTAAATTATATTGAAATTTGTAAGAACTCTGATTAAAAAGCAGGTTATTATTAACTTTTAATAATAAATTATTAAAGGGCCTAGCCGGGTAAGATAATGAAAAGTGCCCCCAACTCGATTCGAATTCCCTATAGGTCACCGTTTAGCATATATAGTGAAACTAACTTTCTGAAATTTTTAGCCCCCTAGGGGGTCATGTGACCCACCTAGAGCCTAATTAGGCTTTTTAAATTTTTATTTTTTATCTCAGCCGCATCGAGAACTAGCGAAAAACTTTAAATAAAAAAGTTGTAAGATTTAAAAAGTTCTGCCCGAAAAAAATTTTTTTTTAATTTTTGGCGGGAAATTTAATATTTAGAACGATTTTAAAATTTTAAATGAGTATAAAAAAATAACTAAGACATTCGTTTTCACGAAAAAAATATATAACGTGTATTTTTGTATAATATTTCACCCTGAATTTTTTCAAATTTTTAAAATTGGTGAAACGTACCTTTAAAAATAAAAAACCGCATTTTTTCGTTTTTTTTTCGTTTTTTGATACAATTTTATACATATTTTTCAAAAAAGGTAATACCGTCACTAGAATAGGTAAAAAACTGAAAAATAATTGGGGTTTGCTTAATAAAAATTTTTTGTGATCCCATCCATTTTCAATATACAGGACGTTGAAGAAAACAAAATTTTACACATTTTTTACGATTTTACCGAAACTACTGGCAACATTGTAATAAAATTTGGCGAGGTTTAAGAGGTAGTTGTTGTGCATTTTTTGAGATACAATTAAGAATTTTATATTTATCATTGGTGCGTATACGGGTAATAGTCTGAACCTTTTAAAGAAAAAAGATAGTACGCCACTGACATATTTCAAACTAGCAATCCTTTTTGAATTCCTCGTTTAGTTTGTGACAAAAAATCTATCTTCCTATTTTTTCATACGACGCTCCATTTTTATTCAAAAAATAAAACATCTTAACCCTTACAAAGTATTCGAACTTCTATTAGTAGTTTCTACATCTACATACGTAATATAAACTCGTACGTCCATTATAATTCGAATACTTTGGAAGCGTTAAGATATTTTATTTTTTGCAGCAAAACGGCGCCTCGTGTGAAAAAATGATAAGATAGTTTTTTTATCGCAAATTGAATGAGGAATTTAAAAATGATTGTTAATTTGAAATATGTCAGTGGCGTACTATCTTTTTTTCTTTGAAAATTTCAGACCATTACCCCTAAGCGCGCCAATGATGAATATAAAATCCTTAATTGTATGTCAAAACATGCACAATAACTAACTCTTAAAACCCGCCAAGTTTTATTACAATGTTGCCACTAGTTTCGGCAAAATCGTAAAAAATGTGTAAAATTTTGTTTTCTTCAACGCCCTGTATCTTAAAAATGGATGGTGTTGCAAAAAATTTTTATTAAGCAAACCCCAATTCTTTTTAAATTTTTTACCTGCTCCAGTGACGGTGTTACCTTTTTTGAAAAATATGTATAAAATTGTATCAAAAAACGAAAAAAAAAACCGAAAAAATGCTGTTTTTTATTTTTGAAGGTGCGTTTCACCAATTTTAAAAATTTGGAAAAATTCAGGGTGAAATATTATGCAAAAATACACGTTATATATATGTTTTTCGTGAAAACCAATGTCTTAGTTATTTTTTTATACTCATTTATAATTTTAAAATCGTTATAAAATTTAAATTTCCCGCCAAAAATTAAAAAAATTTTTTTTCGCACAGAACTTTTAAAATCTTACAAATTTTTTATTTAAAGTTTTTCGCTAGTTCTCGATGCGGCTGAGATAAAAAATAAAAACATAAAAAGCCTAATTAGGCTCTAGGTGGGTCACATGACCACCTAGGGGGCTAAAAATTTCAGAAAGTTAGTTTCACTATATATGCTAAACGGTGACCTATATGGAATTCGAATCGAGTTACGGGCACTTTTCATCATCTTACCCGGCTAGGCCCTTTAATGAACAAATATTCATTTTAAAAATAATCAATACTTATTTACTACATTGCAACGACCCATTTATTAATCGCAAGAAAAATTCAGGTCCGGATTAATAAAAAAAATTAAAATAATTGTGACTATGAAACAACACCCTGTATATTAAAATTTTCAAAATTCGGCTGCACATTTGAAAAGAGCACAAAAAACTAAGTTTAATTGCTCGCTTCAATTTTTTGCGCAGATAATTTAATGACATTAATTTTGAAATTATATCGAAATTTTTGTTTTGAAAGTTCGAGTTTTTAAAAATTTCGACATAATTTCAAAATTAAAGTCATTGAATTGTCTGCCCAAAAAATGGAAGCTCCATTAAAGCTCTTTTTAAATGTGTAAACGGGTTTTGAAAATTTCAATATACAGGATGTTGTTTCAAGGTCACAATGGATTTATAATTTTGTTTAATCCGGACCTGGATTTTTCTTGTGATTAGTAGTTGGGTGGTTTGTGTTCTAAATGTGACATATGTGTACCAAATATCAAAAAAATATACGAGGTGGTTCTAAAGTTATGGGTCCAGAAAGAAATGGGCAAAATCGATAAATCACCTTGTAACTCGGTTATAAACTCGGTGGAGCGATAAATTTAGTATGTCTAGAACCGCCTCGTTTACCTCTATTCACCATTCAAGTATTTCTGTTACTAATGAAACACCCTGTATACTACTTCATCTTGATTGCGGCCCGCAAGCTGTAGCAATAGCTACTATGTGGCCCAGGAAGGAAAAAGGTTGAGTATCGCTGCTCTAGTAACTAGGGTATAAGTATTTGGGACATCGAAGATGGAAGATTTGGAACCTAAGATAGTCATCGAAAGAGACGATGAATCTCATGAAATTCGAAGAATAGTAGGTCTTAGCTGGCAGCATTTAGAAAATTAAAGTACATCTTCAACTCTGATACTCACATATGTCCGAAAAGGAAAGTTTTCAATCAATGTGTTCTCCCAATTTCTATTTTGTCACTATGACAAAAAAGAATATACAAAAAACGCATATAATATACAGGGTGTCCCGAAAAGATTGGTCATAAATTATACCACAGATTCTGGGATCAAAAATAGGTTGATTGAACCTCACTTACCTATATACAATAGTGCACACAAAAAAAGTTACAGCCCTTTGAAGTTACACAATGAAAATCGATTTTTTTCATATATCGAAAACTCTTAAAAATTTTTTATTGAAAATGGACATGTGGCATTCTTATGGTAGTAACATCTTAAAAAAAAATTAAAGTGAAATTTGTGCACCCCATAAAAATTTTATGGGGGTTTATTCCCTTAAACCCACCCAAACTTTTGTGTACGTTCCAATTAACTTATTATTGTAGCACCATTAGTTAAACACACTATTTTTAAAACTTTTTTGCCTCCTAGTACTTTTTCGATAAGCCAGTGCTTATCGAGATATTTTGAATATTTGTCGAATCCACCACGTATTTGTTAGGTTAAGTACGATTATAGAGACCTGTTAATAATCTGAAAATTTATTTATAATTTACATTATTAGATATATTTTGAAAAAGAAGCCACATCTCGATAAAGGGTGACTTATCAAAAAAAGACTAAGAGACAAAAAGGTTTTAAAAACACTGTGTTTAATGGTACCACAATAATAGTTTAATTGGAACGTACACAAATATTTGGGGGGTTTAAAGGAACAAAGCCCCCATAAAATTTTTATGTAAACATATTAAAAAAGAAGCCACATCTCGATAAAAACTGGCTTATCGAAAAAATACTAAGAGGCAAAAAAGTTTTAAATACGTTGTGTTTAACTAATGGTACCACAATAATGAATTAATTGGAACGTACACAAAAGTTTGGGGGGATTTAAGGGAACAAAACCCCCATAAAATTTTTATGGGGTAGACTAATTTCACTATAATTTTGTTCTAAGATGTTCCTGCCATAAGAATACCACATGTCCATTTTCAATAAAAAATCTCTAATAGTTTTGGATATATTGAAAAAAATCGATTTTAATTTTGTAACTTCAAAGGGCTGTAACTTTTTTATGAGCATATTTTTTGTATTAAGGTAACTTACGTTCAATCGAACTATTTTTGACCCCAGAATGTGTGGTATAATTTATGACTAATTTTTTCGGGACACCCTGTATAATGCAGAGAAAATGGAAAGGTTATTGCTGGGAATTAGTTCCGGAGTTCTAAATCAAGTGATCAGCGACAAGACGCTGTTGAGGCACCCAACAGATGAACCGACGACAAAAAGAGAATTGCTAGAAACTGGATAAAACGGACACACCATAGGTAGGAGTGGCAAACACTTTAACAATGGACAATTTAGGCTTCTAGATAGATAGCATTCTCTTCGTCAACATTTAACCATCTACACCTGGATAAATATCTCCCTTTCATGTGCTTCTTTTCGTCTCTCTTGATCTCCACTACATAATTCTCCATGGCCACCTATTATCATCTTATCTGACTATGTTCCTGCTTCTCGTCATTTCATTTTTACCACCTTTACCACACAAATGTGCACCACATTTTATTCTTTAGTCATGACAATTGTTTAGGTAAGGTATTATAAATATTGTTTTAAATTGCAGAGACTGTAGAAAACGAAATGAGAAAATTAGAAGAAGCGTCTGTACAAGTAGAAAAAAATACTACCCCGTCTGTGATGCCTGGTATTCAGCCTTTAAACGTAATTCAATCAGTAAAATATATCGTTAATTTAATGGGAGATTTGTGTACTTTAGATATTATGAATACTATAGAAGCTTTAGAAGAAACGTGTAGAAACTTTTTACCTTCAAATGTAAGTTTTCTAGAATATTATATTTTGAAATTTGCTTATTTATTTCTTTATTTTTTATTAATTATATCCGTTATGTTCTATTTAAATAAATTAGTTATTTTCTAGCCTAGTTTTTGCTATACTATAATATGCACTCTTTCTTGTTATTAGTTTTCCACAGTTCAAATATAGACTCTTATTTTTGTCTCCTCTTTAAGTTTAGTAAGTTTCTTTTGTAGCATGATGTGTACATCGATCGCATGATATAAAACTGGTACATCTTTTTCCAATGTCAGATTTGATGGTTTAAATTTCTTGAATGCTAATGCACAATATCTTTATCATACTTTTTAAAAGATTAATATATAGATAATAGATATAGACCATAGAAGATATTATAACAAGACTATATCTCTATACAACTCACTCTAAAGCAGTATTTTTCAATATGTGGGTCGCGACCCTCTGGGGGTCGCGAAACCTTTCTCGGGGTGTCGCCGACTGAAAGGAAAGGTTGAGGTTCTTAAAATACAATTTTAGTGGGAAGGATGTTTGTGCTTGGTTGGTTTTCAAAAGTTTATCAAATTGTGATGCTATTTTTGAACAGTTGATAATTAAATAATTTTCTAATTGCAGTCTATTTCTCTTTTTAGTGTTAATGTCTACCATTGAAGAAAATGTCAGTTTACATAAGTATGAAGTAGCGAATTGTAGGTACTAATAATTTAAGAGCTTCCGTTTGCAGCTCTGGATATTAGTATTTTCTTTTCCTCCAAAGTACGTTGACACTTCGCAAAGAAAATTCCATTTTAAGCATGCCATCAGCAACTAAATCTAGAAGACATTCTTTCATTTTTTTGGTGAAATCAGCCAGATCTATTGATTTGTCCAAAAAAGTGTTTAAAATCCATCTACTCCCATTGTCAGCGTCAGAGTGTAAATCTGGAAAGTATGTCAAAAGTTGCTCTTGTAAATTATGCAAACTCTGAATGATGCAAGGAATGTGAGCCAATAATGCAAAACTTTGGTCTGTTGCATTATCTTCATCAATCTTCTGAACACATGGAAAAGAGTCAACCATTTTGTTTTGCAAAGAGGTTGACTACAAACGAAGTTTTTCATGGGATGCTTTTACTTTATCTTTAGCTGTTAAAATATTCTCTTCTCTTCCCTGAAGGTTCTTGTTAAAATTGTTAAGGTGGCTAAAAAGATCTGCCAAAATGCTAATTTCAGGAGCCAATAGGGTCAGAAAATGATAAGTATATTTAGATTTTGCATCTTGTAAGAACATTAACAATTCAGCTTTACTTGCCAATACCTTTCTTTTGGATAGCCACCTGACCTCTATGTGATAACGGAGATTTTGATGAAGTGAGCCCGTATCTTCACAAACGATTCTGAATAGCCGGGTTTGCAAAGCTGTACCTTTGATATAATTTACAATTTTTATTACCTCCTTGAGCACGTCATTTAAATCAAAAGGTACTACCTTAGCAGCTAGAGCCTGTCGATGAAGAAAATAGGGTATCCAGAATATGTTTGGCATTGTCGTTTTTATTTTTCAATGAGTCAGTTATTTTTGCCAGTCATAGCTTTAGCGCCATGCATCGCTACAAATAGCGATACATTTTTTCAGGAAGTGCTTTGCAAAATAAGATTTCTTCCATAATACTGTCATCTGCTTCAAAGCGCATGCAAAGCAAAATGTTGGCTGTTCTTTAATTCTTGGCCAGCGTGAATAAAAGATAAATGTACCAAAATAGGAAAAAATTATTACTTAACGTATGTAGTTTTTAATTAATTTATTTCTGTGGCTTTCTATGACACCAGGGGGTCGCCAGAATATTTCAACCTGTAGAGGGGTCGCGAAATGAAAAAGATTGAAAAACACTGCTCTAAAGTACCATCCAGACTACCTCAATATATTAAGCATCACCAGGTATTTGTATTCTTGTTCTTCAAGTTCAATCTTCTATCGAAGGTTGGAAATCAGCATGGCTATGCGGACCCTGTTGGCTGCCTCTCGAAATAGTTCTGCACTATTACATTCAAACCATTCCCTCAAGTATTCAAACCATTCCCTCAAGTTCTTAAGCCAGACTATTCTTCGTCTTCCCACATTTCGCTTCCCTCGAATTTTGCCTTGCATAATAGCTGTAATAATTAGTATTTTTGCCCTCTCATCACATGTCCTAAGTACTCAAGTTTTTGTCTGTTGACAATTAATATTATTTCCACTTCTTTTCCTATCCTTCTAGTTACTTTCACTTTTGACATTCTTTGAATCCACTATATTCGTACGATTCTTCTGTAACACTAAAATTCAAAGGCGGTCAACTTATTCAGATGAACTTGTTCTAGTATCTACGTTTCCAAGCCATAAAGCAGAGTAGAGAACACGTAACACCGAAGCATCCTTATGGGCAGTTCTAACCTTATATCCCGACAACAAATAAACTTCTTTAGTTTAATGAATGGTGCAGGTGCTATTTCAATACGTGTCTTAATTTCTTTGGTTTGGCCTACATTTGATGTTATCTGTGTTCCTAAGTACTTGTAGGTATCCACACTCCGAATTACAGTATCTTCAATATTCAATTAGATATTTGTATCTGCTGATTTAGTCATGATCATGCATTTAATTTTCTTCAAATTCATCGTCAGTCCGTATTCGTGACAGCATTCATTAAGGCGTTGCATTACGTTCTGTGGATCATTGTTGTTATGTGTCATTAACTGTATCGTCTGAAAAACGTAAGTCATTTAAAACTGCTCATTTATAGATATGCCTTCTATTGAATCTGAGAGCACCTCTTTAAATATCACTTCACTGTAGACATTGAGGAGTAGTGGAAACAGCACACAATCCTGGCGAACTCCTCTCTATATTTTGATATCTCAGGTGTTCTGGTTGTCAACTCTTACCTTGGTAATTTGATTCCAATATACAGGGTGTTTGGTAAAGAATGGGCCATAGCTTAACCTTAGATTCCTGAGCTTAAAATATATCGATTTAAGCTAACTTGCCGTAGTATGAAAGTTGATAATAACCGAAATACAGGGTGTCATAGTTAAACTTTTATTTTATTTATTCTTGAATATTTCCTGACAGGCATGGGATAATAACACGAAATTTGGTACGCGGTTGTTTTTTGGGACGAGAAATCTAAATTCGCCATCACAAATGATGTATTACCCAGAGGGCGCCACATATGTCTTTCAGCGCTCATTTAATACGTTCAATTTTTTTTATCCCCCACTCTACATACTTTTTGAATCAAAACTTTTATTCTCTTAATATTTTTACTTAAAAAAGGTATACTACATTCGTCTCGCTAAACTCAACTGTTTTCGAGATAAACGCATTATAAATCTGCGATACAATATAATTTTTTGCATAATATCATTGTAGTTAGACCCGAAAAATAAACTTGAAACCATAATAATTGTGAAAGTTCTCATATTTATTTCATTGCATCGCAAATTCCATTTGAAGAAATTTGCGATACATTTTTGGAAATTTTTATGGTTTTAAGTTATTTTTCGGGTGTAACTACAATGATATGCAAAAAATTATGTTGCCTCGCAGATTTAAAATGTGTTTATCTCGAAAACAGTTAAGTTTAGCGAGATGAATATAGCATACTTTTTTAAGTAGAAATATTAAGAGAATAAAAGTTTTGATTCAAAAAGTATGTAGAGTGGGTAATAAAAAAAATGAACATATTAAATGAGCGCTGAAAGGCGTATGTGGGGCCCTCTGGGTAATAAATAATTTTTGGTGGCGAATTTAGATTTCTCGTCTAAAATAACCCCCGCTTACCAAATTTCGTGTTATTATCTCATGTCTATTAGGAATTATTCAAGAATAAATTAAATAAAAGTTTAACTTGACACCCTGTATTTCGGTTATTATCAACTTTCGTACTAGCTTAAAGTAAGTTAGCTTAAATCGACCTATTTTAACCTCGGGAATCTAAGGTTAAGCTATGGCCCATTTTTTACCAAACACCCTGTATAATAGATATAACATTCATATCACGACTGTCAATATTTTTGCTTTTTAATATATCTTCATGCTTTTTATGTTGAACCTTTCAAATGCCCTTTCAAAAGTCTGCTAAACATAAGTATATATATACCACAAGGAAAGGAAAGAATTTTTCCTGTAAGTAAATATTCTGATAAGTTAATATCCCGATTCATGTCCATGCATCTCTGCGCCAGCATATTCAAGCCAAATAAACTACCATTTCTGTTTTTAAGTACCATTTCTAAAGTCAAATTGTTTGTCACTTATTTCATATTCAAGAGTTTTAACAATTCAGCTGTGTATTATTTTCATAAATATTTTGACTTATGACTCATTATAGCTATTGTTCTGTAATCTGAGCAGGTTGTTGCACATAACTTTTTGAGAATTGCTACAAAGGTCGATTGCAGGCATTGTCTGGGGATTGTGGAAGTCTGATATATAAGATGAAAGAGTTCAACCATTACATCAATATCATTACATCTTCATCAATGAGTTTTAATAATTCTATGGGCACATCATCTGGTCCAGTAGTTTTGACCGCTTTTGTGTTTTGATTGTATAGACCAGGGCTTCCCAAACTTATTCGTACTGTGACGCTCTTGAGACTTTGGTATTTTTTTGCTACGCCCCTCAACCTAACCCCCAATAAAATTTACCAATTTTAGTAAGTACTAGCCTAGTAACAGGTTATAGTTATAACAAAAAAACTATTTGAACATTTATATTTTTATAAGAAATTAGGAAAGAATTCAAAACATAGGCACAAGGCACAAAAATAAAAAGGGATATTTTTTAATGTAACTGTCTGGTTAACGTGAGGGATGTGCTTGCTTTTTTGAGCACAGCTTATGAAACCGGGGCTCCAATTTGAAATTGCCACTCTCGTTTCTTTTTCTAAGTTTATGTTTGACCGGTAATTGTTTTTAATTACAGTCACTGCAGAAAATTCCGTTTCGCACAAGTACGAAGTCGCAAATGGTAATAAAACCTTTAATGTTGCAGTGCTGATGGCATGATATTCATGAGAAACTGAGCTCCAAAATTCAAACAGTGTGTCCTTGTCGTTTTGAAGCTTTAGGCTGGAATCACAGGACAATTCTGTCAGTTGTTCTTCTTCCTCTGTTGAAAGTGTCGACAATGTGGATAACTGGAAAGGGTTTCTGACCCAGTCATATTACTCCAGATTCCAGATCTTCGGGAAAATATTTCTCAAAGTGTTCGCTCAATGATAACAAGTGTTGTGTAAGCATATTTTTTAAAGAGGAATCGGGGATTTCTATCGATTTTTCTTGTAGAATACCTTGTAAAGCAGGGAAACAGTCTTTTTCTTGATTTTCTAATTTTCTCTTCCATAAGAGCAACTTATTCTGAAACCCAGTAATTTTATCTGCCAATTGCAGGATATGAGTAATTGTAATAAATATATTTTCTGTATTAAAAGTCCGCTCTGACACGCGACGCCCCTGGGACAACTCGGCGACGCCCCAGTGACAACTCGGCGACGCCCCAGTGCGTCGCGACGCACAGTTTGGGAAGCCCTGGTATAGACTACAGACGATTTCTTGAAATATTCGTGGTCCGGTATCCTCTGTGATTTCTAATGGCAGTTCTTCTATTTCATCATTAAATAGTTGTTAGATGTAATTGGCCAAGTGACACAATCTCTCCTTTTTGTATATTTAGCTTAATAAAATAATACAAGATTAAGGTTAACATTACGTTTATTTATATCTTTGTTTTAGAAAACGACCTTTTCGGAGTTCATTACCAACCATTGTAACAAAATTCGCTTTGCGGTTCAAAATTTGATAGAAATGTATTGCCAAGCATTTTCTGTGGACTTTGAAGTAAAAAGTACTTCTTCTAGTGAATGTAAGTTTTGTATATTTTCATGTAATATTTTTTAATCATAATCAAAAGTTACTGAATCGTGAGTCTAAGCTTAGAATCTACAAAACAGTAATTAGACCAGTGGTCACATGTGGATGTGAAACGTGAACCCTCCCAAACACTGATGAAAATCAACTGAGAATAATTGAGCGCCAAATACTAAGAAAGATATTTGGACCAAACCATTGCAGCGATGGTTCATGGAGAATTAAATTGAACTACCGAGTTAGATGATGAAAGTATACAGAGCGCAGATATTGTTAGATTTGTAGTCACAAAGACTAAACCGGTCACTTAGAAAGAATGCCAGATAATCGAGCTGTAAAAGTAATCCAGAGATGAAAGTCCCAAGGAAATAGAACAAGCGGAAGGCCCAGCAAAAAAAGATAGACGACGTAGAGGAAGAAAGTAAACATCAACTTATCATGAACATCAGGCAGTGGCGAAGGAAACTATCCGACAGGGCAGAATGGAAAAACATTGTTAAGTAAGTGGGACAAGACTCGCAAAAGGTTGTAGTGCCATTAGAAGAAGATTTTTAATCATTCAAGCACGTTCTCTTTATAGTCTGGGCTGATTATCGGAGAATAGGCCATTTTTGGGAAAAGTTATTTACCAGCAATTTTATTGCTGGAATCGAAGCTTATGATTATATATATTAACCCATTAACCGCCAAGCAAAGAAATACTGCGATAATATGTAATATATTTGATTAATTAGAGTAAAATAAACTTAAACATTCGTAAAAAAATTATTTTACACTTTGATAATGGCAGGTGTCACAACAACAAAATGGTTCGTTTTCGAACCTTTGGCGGAAATGAGGTATAAAAATTAAAATACACAATTTTATTTTTTGTGAAAAGTCTCAAAACATTTAGAGTTTAAATGGTGTGGAAGTTTTGATAAACAAAAATAGTTTGGTTAGAACATTGCCTACACCTTCTGCAGCTTCTTTCTCAAAAACAAATCGAACGGCCCTTTATCTTTTTTAGAAATTATTTTATATATTTCCAGTTTACACTTTCCAATCCTGTATCTTGCTCTGTGCCAGTTGCATAAATTCGACAAATCGACATTGTCTACAAGACTACACAACCTCCCTTATGTAGCCCCCCCCCCTACTCCCCCACCCTAGACTATAACAAAACTGAATACCAGAATACCCGTCTTTCTAAAGGTACCAGTTAGGTAATCAGTACAGTTCTAAAGTAATCCACTACGTTCGTAATATTGGACCACCGAGGCACTGCCGCACGGTCGTTGGGGCACTGTTGCACGGTCCGGGAGCGCCAACCATCCACTATGTTCACGAACCTCTTGCACTCCGCGTTCCTTGCAACTGCTCCAATCGATACGGTATGCGCTCCTCTACATATAAACCGACACAAATTGGAACGCCAAGGCGGAGCGCGCACTGTTGCACGGTCAGGGAGTGCCTACCATTCACTATGTTCACAAACCTCTTGCGCTCCGCGCTCCCTGCAACTGCTTCCATCGACCTGCATGCGCTCCTCTACATATAAACCACCACCTATTGGACCGTTGAGGCGGAGCGCACACTGTTGCATGGTCCGAGAGCGCCAACCATCCACTATGTCCACGAACTTCTTGCGCTCCGCGCTCCCTGCAACTGCTCCAATCGATACGGTATGCGCTCCCTTACATATAAACCGCCACAGATTGGAGCGCCGAGGCAGAGTGCGCACAATTGCACAGTCCGGGAGCGCCAAACGTGTCCACTATGTGGAGCAGTTGCAGGAGCTCGGAGCGCAAGCATAGTGGGTACGTGTTTTTACACATAATAAAGAAATATCCCAACAAATTACTGCCTGTGCATCACCTTGAACTTATTCCTGATCAGACAGTTAATATATAACTATAATATAACATATTATGTCGACTTCCGCCAATGGTTCGTTATCGAACCATTATTTTCAAACACGAGATTTGAGGACTCAGAAAAATTTTTTTTTGTATTTTTATAACAATTGTTGTACAAATAGGTTAAAAAAATAATGTTTTAATTTATTTGACCACAAAAGTGTTATGCCAATAAAATTACTACAGTAAAAATAAAGTTGTGTAGAAGGATTGAAAATGTCGGACATTTAGAAAATATTTTTGTGATGAAAGCATGAGTTTGGAAATTAAACAAAATTAAATTTAGTTACACTAATATCTTCTGGTTGCTTAAAAAATAAAAAGATTTAAAAAAAATTAACGAATTGTCAAAAAAAAATTCTACAAAAAAATGGTGCGTTTTCGCACCTTTGGCGCTAAATGGGTTAATAATATAGGTATGCAAAGTCCTCAGATAGTGTGCTACTTTTTTTATAAACAAAATGGCGCCCGAAAATCGTGTTTTTTTCAATTTTTGCTCTATAACTCCGAAGATTTTAACTTTACACCAAAAACACTCAAATAAAAATTCACCGCAATTAAATTCTGCATAGAGACGTGTTTTTTCCGATTTACTTCGACGAAAACTTTCCCCGGAAAAAGCGGGTTTTTCCAACAAAATCTTTAATTTTCAACTAAACTTTTAGATAAGTAATTGTTAATTAATAATTAAATAACTTGGTAATATAAAAGCACTTTTTGTATAGATTACAATTCCAGAAGCCGATGTAAATTGAATGAACAGTTTAGCAACAATTGAATTGTTAATTATAAATTTACGGTCACTATAATAACGACAATAATTATGATGCATAAGAATAACTATGATTTTTTCATAAAAAGATACTATACCTATCTAATGTACTTTACAGAATTGAAATTGGACTATTTAAGCGGCCTCAGGAATATTTTAAAAGTATAAACAATTTTTTGGCTTATAATCAAATAGAATATCTCGGAAAATATTAAACTAAATTAAATTATGAAAACGGTATTCGAAAAACAGCGGCAGGACGCTTCTTTTAAAAGAAAAAACGTTTAATTACGACGAGTGGTTCCTGAGATACAACCGGTGAAAGTTGACCGGAACTTACGGCAAAGATATAAACAATAGGATCATAATTTTCAAACCATCACCTTTTTATTTTTGTCCTCTTTCTCCACACCAATTTTCATATCCTTAAAATACTCACAACATATATTATTATAATAAAAACTATCGATAATACGTGTGAAAATTGCCAAAAATAGCAAAATTCCAATCAAAAATTAGGTTGGAGAAAATGTAACCCTCAAAGTTCAAAATCGGTATACGTAAAAAAAAATGCATTTTCTCGGCTTCCCATGGAGCAATTTCCTTCATTCTTTTTTTGTTCCCAAGTAACTCGAGTAGAGCCATCGAACTAACGCATTATTAAATGTCAGACTTGCTTTTGTTTTGTTATAATAAATTTATTTATTTATTATAACAAAATTTTAATTTGTTTAAATAAAAATTGTTTAAATAACTATACAGCCTTCAAATGAGAATATTTATGTTTTTAACTTTAAAGGGTACACTTGTAGTAAGTGTATCTAAAAAAAAGCCTACAACTGGAAAAAATATGTAGTTTTCTGTTCTTATAAATAAATTAATATATTATAACAAAACAAAAGCAAGTTTGACTTTTAATAATGAGTTGATTCGATGGCTCTACTCGAGTTATTAGGGAACAAAAAAAGAATGAAGGAAATTGCTCCATGGGAAGCCGAGAAAATGCATTTTTTTAACGTATACCGATTTTGAACTTTCAGGGTTACATTTTCTCCAACCTAATTTTTGATTGGAATTTTGCTATTTTTGGCAATTTTCACACGTATTATCGATAGTTTTTATTATAATAATATATGTTATGAGTATTTTAAGGATATGAAAATTGGTGTGGAGAAAGAGGACAAAAATAAAAAGGTGATGGTTTGAAAATGATGATCCTATTGTTTATATCTTTGCCGTAAATTCCGGTCAACTTTCACCGGTTGTATCTCAGAAACCACTCGTCGTAATTAAACGTTTTTTCTTTTAAAAGAAGCGTCCTGCCGCTGTTTTTCGAATACCGTTTTCACAATTTAATTTAGTTTAATATTTCCCGAGATATTCTATTTGTTTATAAGCCAAAAAATTGTTTATAATTTTAAAATATTCCTGAGGCCGCTTAAATAGTCCAATTTCAATTCTGTAAAGTACATTAGATATGTATAGTGTCTTTTTATGAAAAAATCATAGTTATTCTTATGCATCATAATTATTGTCGTTATTATAGAGACCGTAAATTTTTAATTAAAAATTCAATTGTTGCTAAACTGTTCATTCAGTTTCCATCGGCTTCTGGAATTATAATCTATACGAAAAGGTCTTTTACACTACCAAGTTATTTAATTATTGATTAACAATTACTTATCTAAAATTTTAATTGAAAATTAAAGATTTTGTTGGAAAAACCCGCTTTTTCCGGGGAAAGTTTTCGTCGAAGTGAATCGGGAAAAACACGTCTCTATGCAGAATTTAATTGCGGTGAATTTTTATTTGGGTGTTTTTGGTGTAAAGTTAAAATCTTTGGAGTTATAGAGCAAAAATTGAAAAAAACACGATTTTCGGGCGCCATTTTGTTTATAAAAAAAGTAGCACACTATCTGCGGACTTTGCATACCTATATTATTAATACATACAATAATAAGATTCGATTCCAGCAATAAAATTGCTGGTAAATAACTTTTCCTTGTATTTTGCTAATTAGCCCAGAGTATTAGTGAGCACAATTATTATAGTTATTATCATTAGTAATATGTTTGCTTTTTAGCTATGAGATACGTTCACGATATTATGGACTCTGTAGTTGTAAGAATATGTGCTATATATCGACCTTCATTTGAATGGGAACATGAGGAATATACTGTCACAGCTCAAATATATCACGGAACAAAAAAGATCGGCAAATCGTTATGTACTCAGCCTGTACGCAAATATGACAGAGATAAATATTGGCCTGCGAGGATTGTTTTTGATCATTGGTAAGTACATTCAGTAAAATCTGACAGTGTATAACAATTTTTCAATTCCGAAAAAAGTTGCGTTAAAACAATAACACATTCGAATTACGTGAAAAGTCATTCATCGTCGTCATCATCAGTTGCCCTTTTGAGTCCACTGCTAAACATAGGCCTCTCGTAAATAATTTCATTGCTCCGTCCTTAAGCGCTTTGAACTTTGAACCCAGTTGTGCTGGATGCCGTTGATATAGTCCGACATCGTGTCAAGGTCTCCATCCTAAAATTTTCTTGGTCCATCTCTGACTCTGACAACATGTCCTGCCCAGCTATTCTTTTTCTCATAGGCATCTTTCAGTGCGTCACAGTTTTTCGATTTCTTTCTAACGCATTAAATTGTATGTGACAGAAAAAAAGGCACGTCTGTGATTACAGACATTTATAACATATGCAATAAACACAATTGATTTGAAATGAAATAAAAATGTATACCATTTTTATTCAGTTGCAATGCGAAGGCAAAACCGTCTTATTTTTCACTTAGAACAGAGAGCGCAAGCCAGCACTCTAAATCGACGATTTTCGTCTCTAGTTGGAGTCATCACCAGAGAGGCGTAGGCCTGTTGCTCTCTGCCCCAAGTGACGAAACTCCGAGAGCTTATCCCCGCATTGCAACTGACGTTTATGGAGTAGGTGACTAGCGTCATCTGGCAACTGAAAGGCAAAGTTTTCAACCTAATAGAAACATTAATAATATTGAAAAATATTAAAAATATTACTAAAAGATTTTTAATTGAAAACTTATTGGTCCATTTCCCTGATAACACCTCCATGGCTTTTAAAAATTGGAAGCCAGATGCAGGCGCAGATACAGGGGGGGGGGGTCAAAGGGTCTATAGACCCCCCTATTGTATTTAGTCATAAGTATTTTTTTATTATTTATTATTTTTTTCTGTCACCTCTAAACTTTAAGCCATCAGTAGAACACTAAATTAAACGACAACCGCTTCCAAAGAATTATTGAAAGAAGCAATAAAATCTAATAAAACCAGCCTTTTCTGAAAAATAAATTGAAGCCGCATTTGTTTGGGTACCGATGGAGCCATAAACAACGAAAATATTTTTCTCAATTCAAAGAATAACAGAAATGATATCTTAAAATGCAAATAAATTACACTGGGTATAAACCTTACCTCATGAAAAGTCACGTTTCAAATTTGCGGTAGGTACCATAAAGATATAAAAATTTGAATTTTACTATTTAGATAATCCATGCGTACCTACCCATTGATGGTAGAAAGGTTAATCTCTATGGTAAAGAACGACCAGTGAGATTAATAGTCGTGAATTGTCTATCAATCCCTTTGATACCGTAGGTATCTGGGATTATATAGTGTATTTTATCCTTAGAGTAAGTGTGAGTCGTATGTCTAAATCTGGAAAATATAATATTTGAATTGTGGTAGGTCTGCTCCCCCTATTATGAATTTCTAGATCCGCGCCTGGCCAGATGGATGCTGAAGCGAAGAAGACAAGAGGGAATTCAAAAACTTACAATTTACGACCCCGTCTGTTCAGCTGGTAAATTCCCTAGTAACTCAAAGGAGTAAAACTAATAATATAAAATGAAATAAAAATGTATACCATTTTTATTCAGTTGCGATGCGAAGGCAAAACCGTCTTATTTTTCACTTAGAACAGAGAGCGCAAGCCAGCACTCTAAATCGACGATTTTCGTCTCTAGTTGGAGTCATCATCTTTTGAAAACTTATTGGTCCATTTTCCTGGTATCAATTAAAAATCAATTTTTCAATTAAAAATCTTTTAGTAATATTTTTAATATTTTTCAATATTATTAATGTTTCTATTAGGTTGAAAACTTTGCCTTTCAGTTGCCAGATGACGCTAATCACCTACCCCATAAACGTCAGTTGCAATGCGGGGATAAGTTCTCGGAGTTTCGTCACTTGGGGCAGAGAGCAGCAGGTCGATTTAGAGTGCTGGCTTGCGCTCTCTGTTCTAAGTGAAAAATAAGACGGTTTTTGCCTTTGCATTGCAACTGAATAAAAATGGTATACATTTTTACTTCATTTTATATTAGTTTTACTCCTTTGAGTAACTAGGTTCATTTTCCATTGGAATTTACCAGCTGAACAGACGGGATCGTGAATTGTAAGTTTTTGAATTCCCTCTTGTCTTCTTCGCTTCAGCATCCATCTGGCTTGCAATTTTTAGAAGCCATGGAGGTGTTACCAGGGAAATGGATCAATAAGTTTTCAATTAAAAATGTTTTAGTAATATTTTTAATATTTTTCAATATCATTAATGTTTCTATTAGGTTGAAAACTTTCCCTTACAATTGATTTGTTTTTATGCCAAATTGCAAATAAAATGTGACAACTGTCAGATTTAACTAAAATGTCATGTTAGAATAAATGTTATAAATCTATATTATCACGGACTTACCTTTTTTTTATCATTTGTGACTCACTGAAAAATGCCCATGAAAAGGACCATACATTTGAGCGTTGTAATTATTTTAAGCGCCCTTAACACCAGTTTTTCTCCAACTATTTGATTTGAAACTCTGTCTATAGGAAGAGATATATTCAACATTAACTTCTCCATTGCTCTTTGTGTCACTTGTATTCTATTTATTAATTTTCTCATACTTTAGAAGAATCGGAAGCATACACTGATCAAAGACATTAGTTTTCAAGCATATGGGAATATCTGATCTAAAAGACTTCCCTCACTTTTCCGTAAGAGCCCATGTTAGTTCTACTCTATTGTTTAACTCTGTTGTTTTGTTGTCTCTTCCTAATTTAATCTCGTGGCCCATGTACTTATAGATATACACTTGTTCAATTTGTGTGCCACACATTGGTTATGCATGATCTACCCGGTCTGCGATAAGGACTATATAGCTTGCAATACTCAAATTGTTTAGAAACTCATCATTTATGTTTCCCAATTATTTCTCATAGCAATCTGCAACAAAGCGGTGAATAGTTTAGTTTAGTAGATATGTGTCTCTTTGCCTAATGCCCTTCTCCATGGGAAAGGTGTTTATGTCGCCTCCATTCTAGCTGCAGCTGTTACTAGCGGCTCATCAGCGAACAAAAAAGTATGTTTATGTTGCATTTTCAGTTACTACTTTTTGCTTTAAACTAATAATATTGTTATTACAACTCATATTGTACCAATTATTGTACTATTTGTGATATTGTATATATTTTTTAATATTCTAGGTTAGAATTTGAAGATGTGCCAATAAATAGTTTGGCACGTGAATCTCGTTTAGTTGTCCAAATATACGGTCGAACATTAGTTACGTCAGATAGTGAAGAAACAAAAAACTCAAGCGCCCCCATATATAAAGAGGAAGAGATAGGATGGGCGGCTGTCCAGTTTTTCAATTATGAAAGGTGAGTTTTTGTTTTTCAATACGTAGATGTTCAATTTGTATGAAAGATGTTAAAACGGAAACACGATAAATAGGTCAGAATAATATGTTAATTTTTAATCTATTGTAATAATAATAATAATATTTATTGCTTCTTGGAATACAATAAGTCCATAGCAAGAGGTTTGTTCGACAATACAATAATAAATTTTTTTGAACAAATACGTATAGTGACAAAAAACACCCCTGACTATGCAACGCGGTTAGAAACGGGACGTGTAAAATATTCGTATAATCTTTTTAAAATGACTTTGAGTTGGTTACAAAAAATTCTGCTTATGGACGATAAACGTTATCCCAAACTTTGTTACAATCAACAACTACGATTAGTAGGTTTAGCAGATGAAGCATATAATTGGGCAGCACAGGTTAAAGGTATGTTTGATTTCATTGATTGTACAGATATATGGATTAATCTCAGTCTTACTTCGCTTAATAAAAATAAGAACCGCTTTTCAACAATACTAACGAAATGATTAACTTTATCACCAATTCAATGACATCCTCGGCGGATTCAGCTCTTAAAAAAACTTACCCCTTCTCTCCTAAAAAGGCTCCTCATCCCCCTTGGTGGGATGAGGAATGTCAACAGTTAGTTACCCAAAGGAAGGAAGCTTACAAAACGTACAAGCGCAATATGATAACTTCAAATTATATCAATGTAAAAAAAATAGATGCGCTCTGCAAAAGAACCTTTAAATTGAAAGCCAAACAGGCTTGGGCAGACTATTGTACTCAACTTAATAGGAATTCAAATCCCTCGGAAATTTGGCGCCGGATTAATAGATTTCAAAAGAAGAAAAATGATATCCAACCATGTGAAGAAGATGAGGCGGAAATACTTTTTCATAAATTAGCTCCAAGTTTTGTTAGTCCTTACATTCACTACACACCCACCAGTAATCATGATCATTCTCTTCTAGCCCCAGTTACACTAAGAGAGTTAGAACTTAATATCAAATCGTCAAAACTTACCGCTCCAGGCTTAGATGGCATCAATTACATGATGATTAAAAAGCTCCCTGACTCGGCGAAACACTTTCTTTGCAAAATATATAACAATATACTTTCAGGAGATACGGATTACCCCTCACTAAAACAGTGTCTAATTATTCCTATTCCTAAGGTCAGTGACAACAAAGCTCTGCGACCCATTTCTCTATTGTCTTGTGTATTAAAAACTTTGGAAAGAATTATCAAACTCAGATTAGAATGGTGGTTAGAAAATAATAACATCCTCCCCCAATCCCAGTTTGGTTTTCGGCGAGGTAAAGGTACTCTCGACTGTGCAGCCAATCTTGCAACGGAAATTCAGTTGGCTTTTTCAGAAAACCATTATTCAGCTGCCTTATTTTTAGATATCTCTAGTGCTTATGAAAGCGTGCTGTTGGATTGTTTATATGAAAAGTTAACATACATCCATATACCACCACAATTTGCATTTGTTCTTATTAATATGTTCCTCAGACGACAGATCTTTATAAAATGCAATACAAATACTCTAGGTCCTAGAGAGGTTAACTCTGGTCTGCCACAGGGGTCGGTGTTGAGCCCGCTTCTATTTAATATCTATACCCTCGATGTTCACAACCTTGGTATGAACGCAAGAATTTTACAATATGCTGACGATTTTTCTATATACACTACTCATAAAAACTACTCTCAATGTGTTAGTAATCTTAAGTATATAGTGCATTGCTGCTTTAAATAATGTCTATTCGGTAGGGATACACCGGTCACGGATTAAGAAAGAAATGAATGAATTTACTGATCCGCTGTAGTTTGACTATTTACACATGGTCGCAGTAATTTTTTATTTGTGGGGGTTCTTATATAAATCAAATAATTTTAAATTTTAGATGTTTGTATAGCATCAGAAGCCTAAACGACATAAGTTCATGATTCTTTATAACATTTTATTATCCGTAGCCAAAAATCAATATACCTAATAATAATTGTTGCATGAATATCGATAGAATAAAAATAAATCAAATTATAACTTATAAAAGGTAGAAGGCTAAACGTTGCTGTATTGTTGATGTTTTAACTTAATCTCTAAAATGGTTTTATATAAAGTCACAATCAATTTAAGTGGTATATTGACTAAAAAGGGGTAGTTCCCTGGGTTGGCTGTATACCTTTTAGTTAAACAAACTGTAACATGAAGTAAAAACCACTTCTATGTAAAAGGTATATTTACTAAAAATTTTAAAAATCCCAATGGATTCAATAAAATGTTTTCATCAGAACGTTTTGAAACCTATCGGTCCATCATCAGTGAATTTGGATACTTGCAAAATAGCTCCAGAACCAAACAATGGTTGTGATTATAAATAAATCTACATTATGTTACATTAAAATTAAAAAGGCTAAACGCCGATGTTCAGGGATTAAACCTCTGGGAACATGGTGAAACTCTACCCGAGGACCCAATCAACCATCTTAGGTCAACGATGACTACTAGGTCAACGATGACAACAAGACTTAGTAGTCATCGTTGACCTAAGATGGTTGATTGGGACTACTAAGACTTAGTAGTCATCATTGACCTAAGACGGTTGATTGGGTCCTCGGGTAGAGTTTCACCATGTTCCCAGAGGTTTAATCCCTGAACATCGGCGTTTAGCCTTTTTAATTTTACTTTAACATAATGTAGATTTATTTATAATCACAACCATTGTTTGGTTCTGGAGCTATTTTGCAAGTATCCAAATTCATTGATGATGGACCGATAGGTTTGAAAACGTTCTGATGAACACATTTTATTGAATCCATTGGGATTTTTAAAATTTTTAGTAAATATACCTTTTACATAGAAGTGGTTTTTACTTCATGTTCCAGTTTGTTTGATATATTGACGTTGGGTGTTTTTAAATTAAAGTCAATTGACGCGTGTAAAAAGCATTTATATGACATTGTAAACTAATTTTAGCTTGTTTTATTCTTTTATCATATCGCATGTTTTCTATGTGAGTTATGTATATTTTATAGTTTATATGTATAATGGGGTATTTTTCCCGTAAATAAAAATTATTAAAAACAATATTATAATATTACGTATGTACCTACAATATCTACAAATAATTTCGATTTCAAACAAATCACACCTACTAAAATGATCCCGCCTTGAAAACGATCCGGAAATCCTACAGCAGGGCATTATGTTAACATCAAATATTTAAGTAAAATGCTAAATATTATTAAGTCAATACACGTACCAATTTTTTTTACTAAAATGATTTAGTCGTTATTGTTCACACTATCATCGCCATCGCTGTCGTCACCGTTAATTGTTATTATGATTTTGCTTATCTCGTTTATTTTATTTTCACGAATCCACCAATCTACCAATTAATTTTTCGCACTTGTATATACAGTTCCGCCGTACTTCTGGAGCTGCAATTGAAAGTGCTTCTCGCCAAGTTTCCCAAACCGCTTCGTCTGTATACCCATTAGGCCCAATATGGTTGTCGTAATATTGTTTTGCTGTTCCCCATATATATATTCGATAGGATTAAACTGGCAGTGGTATGGTGAAAGACGTAAAACTTGATGCCCGTAATTTTCAATAACCTGATCCATCACAAAGATTTTTGGTTTTGCATGTTGTTTTGCCAAACGTAACAACTCAGACTTTAATATATGCTGTGGAATAGATATGCGTTCATTTGTTAGCCATTCTTTAATCTTTTCTACATTCCACGAATTTGTTGGACTTTTGTTTAGTATTTCTGAATGGTAAGGCGCATTGTCTAAAATAATTACGCTGGGCTCACTTAATCCGGGAAGAAGTTTTTCACGCAACCATTTCACAAACATTTTCGTGTTCATATTGTCATGATATTCACTGTTTTTTTATGTAGACGAAAATATTAAATCAGCACCTTCTATAAAGCCTGTCTTCCCTCCCGCGTGCAGAATTATGTGTCGCTTCCCTTCTCGACTAGTATGCTTGATCGATTTTATGTTGTCATCTTGCCATATTCCCCTTAGAAAATATCCATATTTCGTCTAAATATACAAAAGTTGACCCTTCTTCTTTAAATTTGTTATATTTTCTAAGAAACTCAATTCTCTTGTGTACAGCAGAACTTCTTTCACAAAGCGCTTTACTATTATCCTCTTTTTTAAATTTGAATCCTATGTTATGTAGGACTTGCCATAAACTTGTTCTGCCGATGTCACCAAATTTCCTCTCTTTTAACTTAAGTAAAATTGTATCTAAACTCACATGTTCCTTATATTTGCACGCATTTGATGTATGATATTACGAATTTGAAATTTTCGTCCTTCGAACATACCGTTCGTTTTTAATGACAGGCAAGTATGGTGGTGATCGTTTTCCGATACTTCACTATAGGGCTTTTCATCGATTGTCGTTTGTTTCGAGCTTCTGTCATGTGTCACATAATATTAATATATCTACTTCATACGTCTTTGGTTTGTATCATTGGCAATACCAATAACGTAGATATAGTAATATTATGTTACACATGACAGAAGCTCGAAACAAATGACTGTGAATGAAAAGCCCTATTCTCGTTTATAATTGTAGATCTTAATTTTGATTCGCTAATTCCTAAAGCATTGCACACGCGTTGTTGTACAGACGTTACCGATTTTAAACGACCACCATTGTTTTTTTCCGCTATAAAGTACTTATGTAGGTTACAAATTAGAGTATCTACATATAAAACACGTCTTGGCATTTTCGGTTAAACAGCACGAACAGATTCTCACAAAATTAACAATATATGACGTTACCAATTTGACAGAATAAATTCAACTGGAAGATAACAACTGTCCTTATAGTTTCTTAGAGTATTCCTGCTTTGTTTGTCGACCCATTTAGTTAAATTACCTATTAAAATTGCATTAGTTTGTCATACTTTATCTAATTTGGTTTTGCACCTTTTTGGGTAATTAAGTACTTTCACTTGAATAAATACAATATCAACACAGTTACCGTAATTAAAATAGGTCAAAAATGAGCTTTATGATACTATACAGTATGGTGCAAATGAAAGGATTAAATTAGTTATTTCGTAAACCGGCGACTTTAAGGAAAAATCCTGAAACAGATCGATTTTTATTTTTAAATTAAGATATTTTCCCATAAATGTCATACTAGTAGCTTCATCCATATGGGCGTGATGAAGTAATCAATGATTTTTTACATGAGAATAGGGGTCGTGTGCTAGCTCATTTGAAAGATCATTCTATTTACTAATATAAACGGTATACTGTATATACTCGTATAACTCGAATACTGTATATACGAGTAGATGCAAAATTTACTGAATGCATTAACATTATTTAGTGGTGGCCGCATATCGAAACAACTACTCTGTGATAGACCACATAACGAATTAGTTACTCTGCGGTAGACCGCATATTGGATGGTAGACCGTATATCGAATCGGCACTAATCTATATATTTTTTCGTATTTAAAATGTTACTTGCGGGTAATTCCTAATTGTTCTTTTAGTCAAGGAATTCTCTTCGCCTCTGCTCGGGAAAATGTTCTAGTCAGGTGTTTTGCATAATCTTACTCCAAAGTTAGTATTAAGTTTTTGCTAAGAAAGGTATTTCTAACAAGAGTGCATTATATTTTATTATTTATCTTATTATTTTTCCTTAAATTATCCTGCTTATTAAATTTTAATCAAAAAATTACTAAAAATTCAATAATTAAATAGATATTGCCCTCTACGCACCCGAGGTCTACGTTTATGTTACTGGTATACCTAAAATATTACAATCGACCTGCTAATTGGTGTGTTTCTTTATTAATCCGTGACCGGTGTATCCCTAACGAATAGACTTTTTACTTTCCTGAACAGGGATTTGAAATATCACCTCATAAATCTGCTATTGTATTTTTTACCAGACACCAATTGCCAGAACTTAATAGCCTTACAATTCAAAATCACACTATACCTGTTTGCAAAACATACACATATTTGGGTATCACATTTGATTGCAAACTGACCTGGTCTGATCACATATCAGATGCATTAAGAAAAGTGAAAAAAGTCTTAATATCCTAAGAGCAATTAACAGATATCATTGGGGCGCTGACCCTAACATTAACTTGATTTTCTACCGAGCGTACACTCGATCGATCCTAGATTATGGTTGTTTCTTGTATGGATCAGCTACTAATTCCAGACTTTCACAAATAGATAGGGTACAGTTCAAGGCTCTACGCATTGTTCTTGGTGCATTTAAATCCACTCCCACAGCTGCGCTCCTTGCAGAGTGTGGCGAACCCCCCATGCAACTTCGACGACAGTTACTAGCTGAAAAATTCGTCGTTAAACAAAAACGATTTACACACAACGACCTTATTAAAAATTTAGGCATCTTAACTGCATATAGCTACACTAATAAATACTGGCACAACAGAAACTGTCACCCTCTAGCTGATGCATTTGCAACAGTCTCAAACATCGAACTACGTGATGATTCTGGTTTGCCGTTCTTCACGGCTAAATTCGATATATGTCTTACACAACCAAATATTATTTTTCCAGAATATAATGATAACCCAGCAATTAATAACATATCTATGCAAATAGAATTAGAGAAATTAGGTAATGTACATAAATTTTTTACAGACGGATCCAAATCCCCTACTGGAACAGGATGTGCAGTGTACAGGGAAAACACAAACGAAAGTTTGTTGTTTAAACTAAACAAAAACTACAATCTTTACAGCAGAGGCACTTGCTATATTTAAGGCTTTGGATTGGGCAAACAATTCACTGCTACCCTTGTCAAACTTGGCTATAATATCGGATTCGAAATCTGTTTTATCAGCTCTGGTGTACCCGGTTACCTCCATATACAATAACTCAATAATCGTGGAAATTTTGACAACCTTAAGAGCCTTAGATTATAAACAGATAAATACATTCTTCATATGGGCCAAAGGGCATTCCTCCATAACGGGAAACGAAACAGCTCACAAACTGGCAAAAAGAGCTATCACTGATGGCAAACAAGCCCCCGAATTAACGCTTCAAGACGCATTATCTATATGTAAGCAAAACTTAAGAACTAAATGGGCAGACAAATGGACAACAATTAGATCTAACAATGCATTTCAGTACTGCACGCTTTTTCCAACATTTCCTTCTACAAAGCTTGCTAAAAGAAGCCATCCCAATAGAAAAATTAACACCAAATACATTAGGTGCCTCTTTGGACACGGAGCAGTCAACTCTAAGCTTTATAAGATGAAATTGGCCATATCCCCCCTCTGTGACTGCAGTGACAGTTTTGACGACTTTAATCACTGGATTTTTCAATGCAGTCATAATTCTAATGCCACCTCTTACCTTATTACGGAACTAACGAAACTAAAAATCCCGTTTCCTCAAAATTATCTTTCCATTATGCTGGAGTGCATCCATAATCCCGAAGTAAGAGCTATTTTTTGTAACTTTTTAGGTCGTACGAGGAGACGCTTATAATTTCCTCAACTTTTAGGTCTGTATCAACCAATCCAAATTTTATTCAGTTAGGTATTAAATATATATGTATAGAATTGTAAAAACTGTATTTGTACCAAATAATTGTATCCAGTTACTGTATTTATATGTACAGATTTGTAAAAATTGTATTTGTACCAAATTGTGTTCAGTTATATGTATAGTCTTTTAAATGTTATAAATTTTCGTGGCAAAACGGGTTCTTCCCAAAGCCAATAAACCAAAAAAAAAAAAATAAGAAAATGTTACTGCTAAAATTTTATAACAAATTGCATGAAATGGACATAACTTTATCTCAGAGGTCTTCTTTTCTGTCTTTCTACCCTACATTTAAAGTATATAGAACCCCAAACCATTACCTGTTACTTAAACTGCCAATACAGGTCACGCGGACTATAACCCAACTGAGACTGTGTAATAAATTTCGAATTTCATTCACCTATAAGGGATGTTACTATTCTATCGATCCAGATAATATTTGCACTGCCTGTAACACAAGACAACTCGAAACTATTGATCACCTTCTATTTAACTGTCCTATCTATAGCACTATGAAATCAGTAGTTATTTGTTTTCAAAGCATGGATTCACTATTAAATGCTCTTGATAATCTCGCTCCCAACAACGCTAAAATCATTGCGGGGTACATATGGAACATTTTAAAACTCAGAGCGTTTATCTTGAATGAATAATTTTTCTCTTATAAGTTCCATTGTGCAATTCTATATTTACCGTTTATTTATATATATGTTTACATTTTTTTTTTGTTTGTAATTTTTGTATCACTATTATTCGTCTCTTTGTAATGTAATTTTGTCATGTGTGTATTACTCATTTAATACCTATTTATTTTGTTATACTATCTCTGCATGTCACTATACGTATTTTTTCAAAAAAATTTATTATTGTATTGTCGAACAAACCTCTTGCTATGGACTTATTGTATTCCAAGAAGCAATAAATATTATTAATCTATTGTAATAATGCTGGAGGAAAAGCATTATTTTCAATGTTAAGTAGTTAAGGATGAATAAGACACATCTGTACTTGACAAAGTCTGTAATAAAATCACAATAAAGATGTACTAGAAATAAACAAACGAAGACACGTTGATGGTTATGAGGAGCACTCCCGAATCATGATTTACAATGTATAAACTTTGTAAATCATGATTTGTTCGCCAAACGTGTACATATTACTCTGACTTTTCAATCATAATGTACGAAATTAGAGATTAGTATATTTTTACGAATTTTCATTTATTTGCAGATAATATCTGGAAAATGATCTGGATAATGATCTGAATTCATTAAGTTTACTTTCATTTTAAATCACTTAATGCAGCTGACATAAACGACATTTTTTAAGTTCCTGTTACTATTTACGTCTACTGGCAACTTTAACATGAGGAATTCATAATACATACTATATTTGCTTACTTACTCATTATTTTTGTATTATTAATCTCTATCAAATAATTAATTACGGTAGTGATAGTAACATTTATCACCAATAAATATATATTTTATCAGAACAGTATCACAGAAAGAATAGTATCACAAAAATTATTTGGTAAATTCTTACATACGAAAAACCGTATGGTTGGATAGTAGTCACATCCATTTATTTTCATTATTAACTTACTTAGTTTAGACTTTGTTTTGACTAGGAATTTTTGATTTGATTCGTATGCATATCGTCGATAATGCATGGGTAATCTTTCATTTTTCTGACTGCATGTGGTATATGTATGCAATAATTTAAATGATTTAACAAATTTTAACTTGCCTTATACTTTCTTCCAGCTCAATGAACCAAGGTAGCATACTTCTATCAATGTGGCCGAAAGAATCAAACTATATCAACGACCATATCTATGGACCATCACCTGCAATGGGTAGTCATCCAGATCCTGAACATTCGGTTATAGGAATCGAAATTGTAGCTCCTACCAAAGTTCAGTTTCCTTCGATGTCACCGGAATTATACAATAATGTTACCAAGGGAGATTTTTCAAGTTTGGATAATGAAACGCAGCAGTTGCTTGTGGACGCATGTGATCAGGACTTGCTGTATAGATTTTCGCCAGAAATTCGAGAAGTAGGTTCAAGTTTCTCTTTGTATAAAGTAGATCAATAATTGAGAAAAAATATTGTGTTGTATTGATAAACACAATGGTTTTCATGATTTTTTTAAGATGATTTTTTATGATGGTTCTTTAAGATTCTATACATTAAAATATTTAGTTCAACATAAGGACACACTCCTACAGTGTAAAACACATACAATATGAAAACAGAAAACATTTATAAGCAATCAATTCTTCTTCTTCATCATCTTTCGTTGCAAATTAGGTCCCCATAACGTTGGCAATTACATTGGCGAGTTAGTACGTTCTTTAAAGGTAAAATATTGCAAAACCTCTAAATTTTAAAGAACCGCTTGGATTGACATGAAATTTGGCATACACATAGCTAACAAGTCAAAGAAAAAAGTGATATTGTGCCCATGTGTGCTTTTGCCCTAGGGGTGAGTTTCACCCCCTTTTGGAGGTGAAAAATATATGTTCGAAATAAGTCCAGAAATGGATAAAATGACTAATTCTATGCAACTTTTGTTCTATCTAGTTTAGTTTTTTCACCAAATTAATACTTTTCGAGTTATTTGCGAGTGAATATGTTAATTTTTCTACAAAATAACCACGTTTTCATACGGTTTTTCGCAAATAACTCAAAAAGTAAGTGTTTGGTCGAAAAAAAATTGTTATCAAAATATAGCACGTAAAAATGTGAAAAACATGGTGTACATATTAGGTCACTATACCTAGTAGAAGCAGAGTTACAGCTAATGAAAAATAGGTTCATCTTCGTCAAATTCCAAATCGAATATTTTAACGTGCCACTTAGAAGCACATTTTGGTGAAAACTCAGTTTAAATTTTTTAAAGTGTTTAAAAAATGCCTATTTTTGTTTCTTAATAAATTTTTTTAGCATCAAAAGTAAACAAGTTACGCTCAAAATAAAGTTGGTCCTTTTTTTTGGTAAGAAATCGGGAAAATCACCCCCAATTAGCATTTCAAATGAACTTAATTGTTACCACTTCACAAGTTTTTTATTCGCGTATGTATTGATCATCTGATCTGTAAGTTTCATCGGTTCAAAGTCCTTATTTTTGAAAAAACTGTAGTTAAAAGGGCTTGAACGTGTCACTATCACGAGTGTATGCAAATTTAGAAACACCGAATCTTAACCAATTTTTGTCTTACAGAAAAACAAAAAAATATGTACAAAATATTCAGAAAAGTAATGCCGACTTTTTTTATTGTTTAAGATTTCTGGTATCTCTAACAATTTTTGGTATCTCTAACAATTTTTAAGTTATGTTGAAAAAAAGCATTTTTTTTTAATTAAAATTTTTAAAAATTTTACTTTAAAACCAAATTTTTTCAAAAATAAACACTTTGAATCGATGAAACTTACAGATCACATAAACACAACAAGTTGCTAATTGGGGGGTGATCTTCCTGATTTTTTTTTGCCAAAACAAAAGAGACCAACTTTATTTTGAGCATAACTTGCTTACATTTGATGCTAGAAATTTTTTTATAAAAACAGAAATAAAGCTTTTTTTAAACACTTTAAAAAAGTTGTAATGTGTTTTCCCCAAGAATGCTTCATTATTTGGATATTTCACATTGAACTATTCTATTTGGAATTTTTCGAATATGAACCTATTTTTCATTAGCTATAACTCTTCTTTTGCTAGGTATAGAGACCTAATATATACAGCGGTTTTTTCACTTTGTTATAGGCTATAGTTTTGCTGAGAATATTTTTTTCGACAAAATGCTTACGTTTTGAGTTAATTGTCAAAAACCGTCTAAAAACGTGGTTATTTTGTTGAAAATTGAATATATTCACTTGCAAATAACTCGAAAAGTATTGATTTGGTGAAAAAACTTTATAGAACAAAACTTATAATTAGTCAGTTTGTCCATTTCGGGACTTATCTTGTGCATATATTTTTTCACCCCAGAGATGGGGTGAAACTCACCCCCAGGGCAAAAGCACACATCGGCATCATATCACTTTTTTCTTTAACGTGTTAGCTATGTGTGTGCCAAATTTCATGTCAATCCAAGCGGTTCTTTAAAATTTACAGCAAAAACCGTGAAAGAATGTACTAAGTTGTTCACGGTCTTCAGTTAATCGGAATAGTTATTCTGCACTCCGTATTACTGTCCCATCCCGAATGTTCTTGAGCCATGACATCTGCCTCCTTCCAATTCTTCCTTGGTCCTCGATGTTACCTTTCATGATAAGCTGAAGGATTCTGTACCGCTCTTCGCTAAGAAGATGTCCCAGGTATGAAATTTTTCGTATTTTAATAGTTTTCAATAACTCATTAACGACATTTGCTCTATTTAACACAGCATCGTTGGTCTGTAAAGCTGTCCAGGGTATTTGAAGCATTATTCTATGGAACTACATCGCACACTTCTCTAGTCGAGTGATCGTATCAGCCTTCGGTGTCTAGGTTTCGGTGCCATGTACAACACTGACTAATAGTATTTTTGATCATTTTTGACGTAATTTTAGGTTTCAGATGTAGTTACAGAAGAATAATTTCATTTTTAAAAAAGTTGTGTGAACTGCTTCAATTCTGCATTTAAGCTATTTACTCTCCAGTGTTTGTTGGTCTGTAATGTAGCATCCCAGATATTTAACGTGAGTAACTTTCTCAATGTTTTGTTGATCTATCTGTAAGTAAGTAGGGTCGTGCGGTTGGCGACTAAATATCATAAATTTTGTCTTAGAAGCATTCATTTTAGGCCCATTTCTGTTCCAGGGACCTGATTCTAATTCATTTCGAGGTCGCTATACAATTTCGACTCCGCCATGATGGTCGCAATTTATAGCGATTCTTATTCATTTCGATAAGAGTTACAACTGGGGATATTAACGTTATCATTTTGACACTGCTCAAAATTTGGGTTGGCGCTCCGGTTTATTGGATTTATTGGCTACGCAACCACCGCAACATCTGTTGATAGTCTGGGAAAATTATCGAAAAAATGCCATTTTTGGGA
This sequence comes from Diabrotica virgifera virgifera, assembly GCF_917563875.1. NCBI lineage: Eukaryota > Metazoa > Arthropoda > Insecta > Coleoptera > Chrysomelidae > Diabrotica > Diabrotica virgifera. The sequence continues at coordinate 51,599,772 of NC_065448.1, forward strand.
AAAGTTATTTACCAGCTATTTTATTGCTAAAATCGAATCTTAAGATTACATATACAGTAAAACCTCGATAGAACGGACCTCTATTTAACGGACTTCGGATATAGCGGACAGAGATCAGGTGAAATGTAAAAAAAAATTTGAATGCGAAAAATAGGAAAAATCAAATTCTATAAGAAAAATCAGCAAGAAGATCCCGGTACAGCTTTGTGCTAACTCCGATTGATTGCATGGATTGACTGCTATGATTGTTGGCAAATCTCGTAAGCCTAGAGTTGTCAAAGATATAATTCAGTTGTCGGTGAGAAAATGTCAAGAGAAGAAACTGGAAATACCGCCGAAAGAGATGAAATGTTTATTGATTTTAGACAACGCTCCTGCTTACCCTCTTGAAAATATTCGACATTCAGAAGATGGCAACTTTAATTGTATGTTTTTGCCAAAAATACATAACTTATTCAACCCATGGATTAGTTAATAATTTTGGCAATTCTATGAGTATATTGCAGAAAGTTTTTAGATGAAGTAGAAAAGTAAAGAGGTAGCAAACAAAACTTGATTCCTTTTTTAACTTACAGATTTGTACACTGTATCCAAATACAGTACATATTTAAAAAAAAGTTTTTTGATTGACTAAATATAAACTATATAAACCTATTCTTATATAAAGGACTTTTGGCTTTAACGGACATGCCATCCCCCCAATTAGTCCGTTATATCGAGGTTTTACTGTATTAGTAATATGGGGTATGGCAAGTCCGCAGAAAATGTGTTATTTTATTTATAAACAAATTAGCACTCCTAAATCTTCTTTTTTTTAATTAGTGCTCTGTAACTCCTAAGATTTTTCCTTTAAACCAAAAACACTCAAATAAAAATTCACCGTAATTTAGTTCTGCAAAGTTATTTTTCTGATTTCCTTCAACAAAAATCTGCAATTCTCAATTAAAATTTTAGGGATGTAATTATTTATCAATAATTAAATAAATTGATGACATGAAAGGTTTTTTTATAGTAGATTATATATCAGGAGGCCGCCGACAATCTAACCAATAGTTTAGCAATAATTAAAATGTTAATTAAAAAATTTCGGTCGAAATAATAACCAGAAAGATTATGATACACCAGAATAACCATGATTTTCGTATAAAAAGCACTATACCTATTCAACGCACTTTATAGAATTGAAATTGGACTATTTGAGCAGTCTTATGAATGTTATAAAGAAACAATTTTTTGGCTTATAAACAAATAGAACTACTCAGAAAATATTAGATTAAATTAAATTAAGTTAACGTTGTTGAAAAGGGCACGGCTTCTGTGCCATTTTCGAAGAAAAAAAATTGAATTGAGATTGAGGTTCCAGGTATAACCGGTCAAATTTGAACGGCATTTGCGACAGAGTTATAAACAACAGGATTTCAATCTTTGAACCATTACCTTTTTATTCCGGTCCTCTTTGTACATACAAATTTTTATATCTTCAAGACACTCATAACAAAAAAGATTTATGTCACCAAGTTATTTAATTATTAATAAATAATTATGTACTTCCCTAAAATTTTAGTTGAAAATTAAAGATTTTGTTTGGAAAACCCGAATTTTCCGAGGAAAGTTTCCGCCGAAGGTAATCGAAAAAAAGGTCAATGTGCAAAATTAAATTACAGTGAATTTTTATGTGTGTTTTTGGTTAAACGTTAAAATCTTCGGAGTTACAGAGCAACAATTGAAACAAAGATTTCGGAACGCTAATTTGTTTATAAACCAAATAGCACAATTTCTGCGGACTCTGCATAGCTATATTACTAATATATGAAATCTTAAGATTTGATTCCAGCATGTCCAGCAATAAAATAGCTGGTACATAATTTTATTTGTTTTATACTAATTTTCCCAGATTATTACCTTACATCTTTCATCGAGTTGATAATTCACGTTGTGGACATTCTCAATTATTATATTTCTAATTTAATACTATTCTATCTAATTCCTCCAAAACCAGCAAATTTCCATAAAACCCAGCCATATTAATACCTTTTGCTTTAGTTTTTCTTGCAAGAAATAAACAAAACACATCTCCTAAACTAAACCTAACCTCGTTTTCGGCTTTCAGCCATTCATTCATGTCCGTGTCACAATAATTTCGACTCGAAATTATAATATCAACCACTTTTTTGGAGTCGCAATTAATTTCGATAAGTCGCTATTTTGTGACATCATTTCGTTAGTTCAACTAAAATTCACAAGGCTAGCACTTGTTTTGAGTCGAAATTTGAATTAGAATCAGGGCCCTGTCGTGTTTACGCTCATGTGTGACTCAACAGACTAAGTATTAACCTGTCGCATTAATTAGTCGCATCTTTTTGCCCGCTGCTTCTTCGGGATTGCTATAAAAACATACTTAGGTCATTCATCAGGTATTTCGCGAATAGTATACAGTATACACGTCATTAAAAACTATTACTAGAGCACTGATGTAGTCTTCTTGTATCACTTTTAAGAGTTTAGTTGGAATGTTGTCTGGTCCAGTTGCTATATGTGTTTTGTCTAAGCAATTCCAAACAATCATTTGCCTTAAGCAAAGCTTAAACAGTCAATTATAAAAGAGGAGCGTGACACGTGGGGAGTGCCGACAGAAGTGAATACTTCTTATAGCACGTTATTTAATTTATATTTAACGAAATTTTGAATGAGTCGTTTCGATGCATAAATTGATCTTATTTTTTAGATTTTGTGGGAGAAGCGCCATTATTTATATCACCTTCCAACGGCCCTTCCAAAACTGTTGCTTGCCGCTCACAGCTGGGAGTATGTTCAGCTTCCAGATTTACACGGTATGCTACATGCCTGGACCCGACTTAAACCCATACAAGCTTTAGAACTACTTCTGCCAGTATACCCCGATTTAGAGGTAAAACAATGTTTAATGAAATATTACACAGGTCAAAAACAATTTTTGAGTCTGTTATTTAGTAAATATTTTTTGTTTGTATACATCAAAAATTAAGTAGAAGCTCCAGAAATAATAAGTTTGCTTTTGTACTGCTGGTTCCTAAAAAAACTGATACGACTATTAGTAAGATTTGATAATTTTGAGCAGTGTATTTGATTTGACATTATATTATATTTATTATAACAGACAAATAGTAAAATAAACAAACAAATAACAAACAACTGATTACATAATTATGTTAATTCATAAATTGTAATAATTATTATTAAGGTCTAAATTTTGATATTATTTTGAATTCTTTCAGTTTTCGCATCTTCAAAAGGATTCTCTTCTAATCTCTCCAAAAGCGTACTATCTTCATGATCTGTAGATATTTTTGGTCTTCCAGAACCTTGCTTTCTTTCGAGAGTTTCTTGTTCTCTCCATCTTTTATTAATATTAAAGAATGTTGTTCTTTTTACGTTAAAATGGTTCTTTACGGCAGATAGTGACCAACCATGTTCTAATTTCGTTACAATTCTTGCTTTTAGTTCTTTGCTAGCATGTGGAGCCATTTTTTGAGGTTGAACAGAATAAGTTATCTGACAAATTTTAAGATTTGGCAGTGACAATGACAGTATGTAAATAATAAGTATTTATCCTTCAAAATACACTTCTCAATTTTCTACAAAATACGCTTTAAGAGTCGTATCAGTTTTTTTAGGAACCAGCTGTACCTTTATACAGCTTGTCCGATTAAGTCGGCATCATATGGGAAACTTTTTTATTCTTAGTTTTATGAAAAAAAGTTATTCTTTATAAAAAGTTGTGCACGGTCTAAAACTTAAAATACAACCATCAGTTATCAATTTTTTAAGCCGTATACGAGGTATGTCAAAAAATATGAATTTTACTAAAGAGTAAAGTAGCTTTATTTTTCACAATATTGAAAATTGTTATAATGGAAAGTTGTTTGGAATTAAGAACTATATTTTAATATGCAATTTCATCCTTCTAATAGGGAACTAGCATAAATTTTTAAATTCGAAAAAAATGTTATAAATCACAACAGAACATAATTTAAAACATGTATCAAAGATAAAAAATGTTTGTAGGTCTTTCGTTTGGCCCCCAAAGGCGATTAAAAATTCAAATTAAAACCGGTGGCCTAAAACGCGTCGTGACATCATTCGTTTGTACATTTACATTTTTCCAACAAAGTAAACAGAATTTTAAATTAGATGTTATAAACGTCAGTAGAAAATACATTTATTTGACGTTACAAGTGTTTTGATCGTTTGAACTATTCATAGAAAACTGTACTTTTACAAAATGGTTTTATTTTCCGTAGTAAACCTTCTTTCCTTTCCTTCAATAACTATATCAAACTCCAATGTCAACAAACTGGTATATATTATTACAATGACATACGATAAATGTTAATAGAATATAAATATTTTTCCTTTATTTCGCGACGATGTATACCAAAATAGGTGGAGGCCAAGAAACTAAAGAAGAAAAAGAAGAAGAATATACCTAATTATAACCATAAACGGAACCATATAGTTAAACTGAGTGACGTCACGGGCCGTTTGACCTATTTTAAGATACCGAAGACTTTAAATTTGTACTTCTAAGTTATTATGGGTTTTTGAAGCGTGAAATTTTGGAAATCTCATTTTTATACAAAACTGAACATTATTATGTAATAAAAAAATGTGCAAGTTCCCTATTGAAAAAAAAATTGATTTTTTTTTTTAATTATGGATAACCAACATTATTTTCAGTTATTTCAATTACGATAACTCTTTTATTATTAATTTTACGAAAAATAGTTATTTTGTATAAAATGTTCTGCATTGTCTAAAACCTAAAATACAACCATCTTATATCAAATTTTGTCAATTTTATACGAGGTATATAAAAAAATATGAATTCGCTTAAGAGTACTTAAATAAAATACCGGTATTTTTCACCATATTGAAAATTGTGATTATGTAAAGTTGTATAGAACTAAAAATCGTGTTTCATTATGTAATTACATCCTTCTTATTGAAATATTCTGAACTATAAAGGTACTTTATTCTTGATCGAAATTCATCTTTTTTGACACACCTCGTATACAATTGATCAAATTTGATATTAGATGGTTGTATTTAAGGCTTTTGACCATGCAGAACTTTTTACAAAGTATACATTTTTTCGTAAAATTAATAATAAAAGAGTTATCATAATTGAAATAACTGAAAATAATGTTGGTGATCCATAAAAAAATTCAATTTTTTTTTTCAATTAGAAGGATGAAATTGCATATTAAAATATAGTTCTTAATTCCAAACAACTTTTCGTTACAACAATTTTCAATATTGTGAGAAATAAAGCTACTTTACTCTTGAGTAAAATTCATATTTTTTGACATACCTCGTATACGGCTTAAAAAAATTGGTAACTGATGGTTGTATTTTAAGTTTTAGACCAGAGGTTCCCAACCGGTGGTATGCGTACCACTGGTGGTACGCGGGAAGGTTTCAGGTGGTACGCGTCACGTGGGTGAAACAAGCGACATTAAGATTATTCTCCTTGATGTGTGAAGATATGAGTGGCAGGTTCAAAACTATTCTGTTGCATACACAAGTGAGATGGTTATCTCGATGGAAAATTTTCACCTGTCTCTTTGAACTGAGGTCAGCAGTTTTAATGCTTTAAAGTGAAAAAAATCATGACATTAAAGGATTAAAGACTTGTTCTATGATAAAGAATCGTTGTCAAGATTGGAGTATCTAGCTGACATTTTTGACAGACTCAACACGCTGAAAATGGTTCTTCAGAGAGAAAACACAGCACCCATCACAGTCAATGGGAAAATAAACTACTTCAAGAAAAAGTTGGTTCTATTTTGTTCTCAAATACAGGGGAAGATTGTCTCTGCATTTCCTACGCTGTCATCATTTTTTGAAGAAAACGAAATATCTCTAATACTAGATGTGGTTGCTGATATAATTCTTCACTTGGAATCTCTCCAAGAAAGTTTTAATAAATAATACTTCTCTGAGGATTATCCCAAAGTTGAATAAAAAACCTTTTGCATGAACCTCACCAAATGAGTTGGAATTACAGGAAACATTCATCGATCTAACAGAAGACAGTTCTATGAAAGACAGTTTTAAAGAGAAATCCTTAATTGACTTCTGGATCGGGTGTAAATCCGAGTATCCAATGCTCTTCCTGCAAGATATGCTGTTTTTGATGCCATTTGTCACTAGTTACTTGTGTGAGACGGGTGAACTATTGTATATAAAAAATAAATATAGAAACAGACTAACAAGTGTTGAAGAGGACTTAAGAATAACATTGAGTTCAATTACTCATGCAATTGACACTTTAATCACAGGCAAACTGCAAAAATCTTCGCATTAATCTCGATACAAAATGACTAATTTTGATTTCTGTTGATTTGTATCTTTTTTAGTTTGTACCAATTCTATAACATTGCATGATGATTTTGTAGTTATGAGTAATAAACGTATATCTGTATATATTTTTCATCCGACGCCCTGAAGGGCACTAAGGATTATGAGAAAGAAGAAGAAGAACTATATATTTTAAATAAAAATTAAAAAGCATGATTGACAAATAATTATATTTATTGTTGTCTTGATAAAAAGCTTGAAAAAGTCAATGAACAATTAAATTTAAATTTATATTATTTATTTAATTAAAATAAAACAAGCCATGAACATGTTTTTGATAGTAAACAAGTAAACATGTTTCTAAAAAAATTACATCGGTGGTAGGATTCCTTCCATTCCATGCCCCCCAATGTTCGGTGGTACGCCAAAATCTTCAAAATATTTCAAGTGGTACGCAGTTGCTAGAAGGTTGGGAACCCCTGTTTTAGACCATGCACAACTTTTTATAAAGAATAACTTTTTTTCATAAAACTAAATTTGAGGATCCGTTGCATTCATGATTCAAGAGAGGGACGAGGGAGACTGTGGGTTTGAAGCGGAAAGTGTCAGACTGAGACTGTAGCGTGCGCGTAAGCATTTCAAAGGAATAAAAAAGTACGAACTTTGCAGTACCAAGAATATGGAGTGAGCCAGCTGATCACATCAACGATTATTTTTTGTATAGTTAATCAATGTAAACGTCGCGCTGCAAAAATGCCAAAAAATTGAGTACCCAGATCTACCATCAACATCTGTTCTAGTACCCTACAGTGAAAATTTTCCAGTTACTTCTAGTCTAAAGCTGAAGGCACAAGAGCAGCCACCACCGCTATCATAAATATCTAGTATTCTTTTTCTCATGATCATCTTTCAGTGCGTCACAGTTTTTCGATTTCTTTCTAACGCATTAAATTGTATGTGACACAAAAAAAGGCACGTCGGTGATTACATTTCGTCGGTGACATTTATAACATTTATTCTAGTTATTCTAGTTTTTGATAGATGGCGCCATAATAAAAAAATACTTTTTTTAATTAGATAATAATATTACAAATATAATCTGTATAATTTATAAGACTATACAAATCAAAGAAAATACCATTTTATAAATGCAAGAAACACATTTGATTTGTTTTTATTCCAAATTGAAAATAAAATGTGACAACTGTCAAATTTAACTAAAATGCCATGTTAGAATCAATGTCATAAATGTGTATTATCACGGACTTACCCTTTTTCCTATCATTTGTTACACACTGAAAAATGCGCATGAAAAGGACAATAGTAGAGGATGTCTCTTAAAGTACACATGCTACATGCTGACTTGCGTAAATTAAAGACAACTTGGGTGCATATTCAGAAGAGCAAGGGGAACGCTTCTACCAAGATGTAATGAACTTCAGAACTCCAGAACGCTGATGATAACATAATGAGTGACTACGTTTGAGGGCTCATACGAGAAAGTTCTTGCTTACACAAAAGAAATACCAAAACTATTCATTTTTAACGTTTTTTTGTATTCTTTTTTGTATTTTTGTCTTGTATAATTATTAAAGGTCATAAAAATATGTAATTCAAAATTTATTATAAATATTTAAAATAAATGAGTTACTTTTAAATATAATTTAAATTAAAAAATGAAGCTTTTTCGTAGAATTTGAAATTTTGTTCTGGTAAATGTAAAAGCCAGCTTTATTAGATAAAAATATTTTTTCTTTTTTTATTTAGCCATAAGTAATCAACATCAGAGGTATAGAACTCCGACTCAACATTCATGTTGACCTGTGTTATCCGTTAAATACAAATAAATAAAACGTAACTGTTACAGGTTAGAAGAATGGCCATTCGATGGATTAGAGGCCTTACCAACGATGAACTAGTAGATTACTTACCACAACTAGTAGTAGCTTTAAGACATGAGACTTATGAAAATTCGCCCTTGGCGCAATTTCTGTTGGATAGAGCTTTGAGGTCTCCACGATTTGCTCATTATTTATTTTGGTTGCTGTGTCACAGTTTGCCAGGGGATTCGCCACAGGTTAGTGGTATTTCAATACAAAAACAAAAAACCGATTGATTATTTGATTACTTTTTAAAGGCACTTTTGACTTCTTTTCCTAAGTATTATACTTATTCATCATCATTCTCTTTGCCTTATCCCTATGCGGGGTCGGCTTCCCTAATTGCATTTCTCCACACAATTCTATCTTGGGTCATACCAATGTCAATCCCCTTTACCAACATGTCCTGCCTTATCGTCTCCCGCCAGGTCTTCTTTGGTCTTCCTCTCCTACTCCTTCCAGGAATCTGCACTTCAGCTATTCTTCGTATTGGGTGATTAACGTCTCGACGTTGAACATGACCAACCCATCTTAACCTATGCTCTCTCATTTTGGCATCAATTGGTGCCACACCTAGACTTCCCCTAATATACTCATTTCTAATTTTATCCTTCTTTGTCACACCACTCATCCATCTAAGCATTCTCATTTCCGCCAAATGCATTCGTCGTTCCTCTTTCTTTTTCACTGCCCAACATTCAGTTCCGTACATCATAGCCGGTCTTATGGCTGTTTTATAGAATTTTCCCTTCAGCTTCATTGGAATTTTTCTGTCACACAACACACCACTCGCTTCTTTCCACTTCGTCTATCCAGCCCTAATTCTACTGCATGCATCTCCATCTATTTCTTCATTACTCTGTAATACCGATCCCAGGTACTTAAAACTATTGCTTTTTTACAATCAGTTCACCATCCAAAGATACCATTTTATTTGTAGTAACTCCATCTTTAAATGAACATTCCAAATACTCTGTTTTTGTCCTACTAAGTTTTAAACCTTTTTCCTCCAGGGCTTGCCTCCACTGTTCTAGTTTTTGTTCTAAGTCTCTTTCACTATTTCCTACTAACACGACATCATCAGCATACATTAAGCACCATGAAATGTTACCCTGTAGTTTCGTTGTTATCTGGTTCAAAACTAATGAGAATAAATACTGACTAAGCACAGAGCCTTGGTGCAATCCTACTTTCACATGAAATTTATCAGTCTCTCCCACACCTGTTCTAACACTAGTCGTTACTCCCTCATACATATCCCTCACAATCTTTACATATTCACCAGGGACTCCTTTCTTATTGAGTGCCCACCACAGAATCTCTCGAATACTTCTATAATCTGCTTTCTCAAGATCAATGAATACCATATGAGCGTTTGTTTCTTTACTACTGTATTTTTCCATCAACTGCCTTATAATGAAAATTGCATATGTTGTTGATCTGCCCTGCATAAAGCCAAATTGATTCTCGGATATTTCGGTCTCTTCACGCATCCGTCTATCAATTACTCTTTCCCATATTTTCATGGTGTGGCTAAGCAGTTTTATAGCCCTGTAGTTTGTACATTGTTGTATATCTCCCTTTATTTTTGTAAACAGGTACCAGTATACTGCTTCTCCATTCGTCTGGCATGTGTCCAACTTCCATAATTCTATTAAATAGACCTGCTAGCCACCTTGTTCCTGTCTCTCCCAATGCTCTCCATACTTCCCCAGGAATATCATCTGGTCCTACCGCTTTTCCTTTCTTTATTTTTTGAAGCGTTTGTAAGTATTATACTTACTATACTATAAGTAAGTACTATACTCCTAAGTGTTATACTTAATTATATTTAAATTATACCAATATTCATTATCAAACTTTAATCTCTTTATATTATGTATCTATTGACTGCTTTTCATTTCATATTATATTATTTTTATTTTCCCTTCTCGGTTTCCTCTTGTATCTTCAGTGTTCTTTTATGTCAGTTGGTGGTTTTCTTAGTCTGTATATTGACCAGTTTACTTTCGTATCTTTTTTATTGTTGTCATTCAAATCGTTTTATTTTCTTTTTTTATCTCGGAGATATATCTCCATATGAATATATGTAGATTCAGTGCTCGTATATATTTTTTCTTTGTAGTTTTAAAATTAAATTCATTAAATTCATTTAAAATTAAATCACCTAACTTACTTTCATAAATTTTCCATTTTTCTTAACTTCTTTAAATAATACTTAACTTTAGCTTATTAGTTTTTTTTTGTATTAAATTTATTGTTTTGCTTTTTTAGAACTATATGTCTTAATGTTGTGTGCACAAAACACCAATAATGTTTGCTTTTCGTCTTTCAGATTTTAAAAGGGCCGATTTTAGCGGCATTGAAAGTAGTAGCCTTGAAACAGTGGCGCGAATCCGTCTGAATAGCCGATATCAGTAACTAACGCTTAGTAGTAACCAACGCTGAGTAGTATACAGGGTGAGTCATGAGGAACTGTACATACTCCTGCCTCGTATAGAGGCTCCTATGGGTAATAACAAATGACCATTAAAAAGTGTCTGCTCCCATTGTTTAATAATATACAGGGCGAATTTAGCATTTTGACAGAAATTTGTATTCGTCATAATTTTTGAACGGTCAGATCGATGTGTCTCTTATTTTGGTAAATCGTTACACTATTACCACCCAATCAACTGATTTAGTCAAACTAGAAAAAAATCAGGTCCGGCTTTAAAAAATTAGTTCATTTGGGTCTTGGAAAAAATTTCACCCTGTATACGCTCTTTAAAAACTCTAATATGAATTTTACAAATTAGACAAATAGATAATTAAAATGGCATATTTATTTTTTTCCCCACACGATTACTTAATTTTTTATAAAAAAATCAAATTTGACTATGAATTAAAAGTTTGGTAAAGTGAACCATAGATTTAAAAAAAAAATAACTTTTATTACAGAAATTAATTTTTTTTAAACAAATATTTAATTTATGTTACCACCTAATCAACTGATTTATTTAAACTAGAAAAAAATCAGGTCCGGCTTTAAAAAATTAGTTCGTTTGGGTCTTAGAAAAAATTTCACCCTGTATACGCTTTTTGAAAACTCTAATATGAATTTTACAAATTAGACAAATAGGCAATTAAAATGGCATATTTATTTTTTTCCCCACACGATTACTTAATTTTTTATTAAAAAATCAAATTTGTCAAAATCGGAATTTTAACCTAAAAATGAAAAAAAAATGAAATCACGGTAACTCGCTACAACTCTGTTCCATTTTAATATTTTTTTTTTCTGAAATTTTTACAGCACATATCTCTTACCATTGTGAAGACTATGAAAATTGTTGTAGACTTTCAGTCTTCTTCTCGTAAAAGTTATGAATTTTTAAAAATAAAAGGTGCAGATTCGTGAATTGCAAAGTTAAATCGCAAAAATTAAGTGAAAAAAATTAAAATTTATCTATTTGATCACGTCTATGTTAAACTATAGAGTCCAAAGAGAAGTGTATGGGGAGTTTTAGATCTAGACGTGTTATAGAAAAAAAAAATGGTGAAACTTTTAATTTTAAGAAAAACGTTGTTTAATTTTTTTTATTTTTATGGTAAAATTGCGATTTTGACAAATTTGATTTTTTAATAAAAAATTTAGTAATCGTGTGGGGAAAAAATAAATATGCCATTTTAATTGCCTATTTGTCTAATTTGTAAAATTCATATTACAGTTTTCAAAAAGCGTATACAGGGTGAAATTTTTTCTAATGCCCAAACGAACTAATTTTTTAATGGCGGACCTGATAATTTTCTAGTTTGAATAAATCAGTTGATTGAGTGGTAACATAAATTAAATATTTGTTTAAAAAAAATTAATTTTTGTAATAAAAGTTAATTTTTTTAAATCTATGGTTCGCTTTACCAAACTTTTAATTCATAGTCAAATTTGATTTTTTTGTAAAAAATTAAGTAATCGTGTGGGAAAAAATAAATATGCCATTTTAATTGCCTATTTGTCTAATTTGTAAAATTCGTATTAGAGTTTTCAAAAAGCGTATACAGGGTGAAATTTTTTCTAAGACCAAAACAAACTAATTTTTTAAAGCCGGACCTGATTTTTTCCTAGTTTGACTAAATCAGTTGATTAGGTGGTAATAGTGTAACGATTGACCAAAATAAGAGACACATCGATCTGACCGTTCAAAAATTATGACGAATACAAGTTTCTGTCAAAATGCGAAACTCGCCTTGTATATTATTAAACAATGGGAGCAGACACTTTTTAATGGTCATTTGTTATTCCCCATAGGGGCCTCTATACGAGGTAGGAGTATGTACAGTTCCTCATGACTCACCCTGTATATGTTACCGGCCAAACCCGATTTCAGGACAAACTAGTTTAATACGGACACTAATACGGACACTGTAGGATAAACCAGTAGGGCCTGGAATAAAGATTATAGTAAACCTACAAAACCAAAATAAATAGATAAACTGAATAAAATACTCTGTAATTGGATGTAAGATAATTATTTGTATTAAAACGATAACAACTGCGTGGGATAACTATCAGGTACATCGAGTAGCTTGGTAGTCATCACAGCCGGTCCCAAGCCCGGATAAAAGTGGAGGGTTAATAGGCGAGGTTAGCAACCTACCTATCGTAAAATGAAGCAATGCTCAAAGAACCAACGGGATGCCTCGGAACAGGACGGATACACAGATGACGAAAACGGCGAGAATCAGGACAAAGAATAGGAAAAATATACTCAGAATTGCAACATGGAATATAAAATCATTGAACAACAGAGACCAGGAGTTAGAAAAGGAACTGAGAGAAAATAAGATAGAGATAAGCGCGATCCAGGAAACAAAAAAGACAGGAAAAGGACAGATGTGGCTTGGGGAATACTTCTTGATCTATAGTGGTGTACCAAAAAATATGAGAGCCAAAGAAGGCGTGGCCTTAATGATACACAAAAAATGGGCAGATAACATATATGAATGTCAATATATATCAGAAAGAATCGTAGTTACTAAGATCAAATTAGAGAAGCAAAAAATAAATATCATAGGAGTTTATAGCCCAGAAAACTGCAAACCTGAAGTCGACAGAGTCCACTTTTATAACGAGCTTCAACAAACAGTCGACGAAATACCAGCCAATGAGATAATATACATTTTAGGAGACATGAACGCAAGAGTCGGTAACATAATTATACCAGGAATAAAGCAACGATTCAATGAAGACAACAAAAATGAAAATGGGGAACTACTTATTAACTTTTGCTCTCAGAACGAATTTCGAATAAACAATACGTTCTTCAGACACAAAGATCAACAAAAATATACATTCCAAAATACAAGAGGACACAGATCCGTTATTGATTATATATTGACAAACAGAAACATCCACCACTCTCAAGTACTAGACATACGATGTTTAAGTGCAGCTAATATTGGAAGCGATCACAACCTAGTACTTGGAAAAATCAGAATAGAGCTACAAAGAAAGAGGAAAGAAGACCCTGTTGAATGTGAGACAAGAATAAAGGTAGAACAGCTACGAGACTTGTCAACACGAGATCTATACCAGAGAAGATTGCAAAAAGTACTGAATGAAAACTACATTACACCGGATGAAGACATAGAAGAAAGTTGGAGGAAGATCAGAGATAATATCAAAATGGCAGCAACGGAAGCACTTGGTGAACGTAAGATAAGTAAACATATACGAAAGAAAAGGAGAACTCCATGGTTCTGTGAAGAAATAAAAATAAAATGCCAAGAAAAAAGAAAATCTACCTAGAATACAAGTCCAAAAGAACGAGACAAACATATGAAGAATATAAAAGAGTACGAAATGAATTAAACTCAATAGTAAGAAGGAAGAAAACAGAACATTGGGAAGCATTTTCAAAAGAGATGGAGCACGACTTTTATGGGATGGAAAGGGAAATGTGGAAAATGATAAGAGGTCAAAGAGCAGAGATTAAGGAATTGATAGAAGTAAAACATATTGATACAAATACATGGACAACTTACCTAAAAAACCTTTATCAAACAGCTAATCACAAAGAACTGGAAACACCACGATTAGAATCGGATGAGAAAACAGAAATTAAAGAGGAAGATATAAAGAACGCCTTAAAAAAGATGAAAAATCGAAAAGCTCCTGGGAAAGATGGAATAGCTAATGAACTTTTAAAGTACGGAGGAGATAGACTTCACAAAGAACTGAATATCCTTATAAGTAAAATAATAAATACAGGAAGAATTCCAGAAGAATGGAGAACCACTCAAATGATAGCGTTATTTAAGAAAGGTGATAGGGCAGACCCCAGTAACTATAGAGGGATAAATTTACTGAGCACTATACTGAAACTCACAACAAAAATACTTATGGAGAAAATAATGGCGTGCATAAATATATTGGATGAACAACAAGGATTTAGAAGTGGAAGATCATGTAACGATGCAGTTTTTGTGATAAGGCAAATAGCGGAGAAATCATTAGAATATAACAAACCAGCCTTTTTCTGTTTCATAGACCTAGAGAAAGCGTTTGATAGAATCCAATTAAAAGATGTGATACACCTTCTATATGAGAAAAATTTACCACTGGATATCATAAAACTGATAGAAAACATATATGTAAGAAATAAAATAGAGATGAAAGTCAATGGAATAATAACAGAACCCATAGAAACAAACACAGGAATCCGGCAAGGAGATTCACTAAGCCCTCTACTGTTTAACATAATATTGGATGCAATAATAAAACAAGTGAAGAAAAAAAGAGGGTACAAAATGGGCAATAGAGAGATAAAAATACTCTGTTACGCTGATGACACCGTGTTAGTAGCAGAGTGCGAAGACGACCTACAAAGATTATTGCACGAGTTCAACATTAACGCAAAAGAAATGAATATGAAAATATCAGTCCAAAACACAAAAAGCTTAGTAATTGCCAAAGAACCAATAAGATGCAAATTGGAGTTAGACAATCAAATTATACAACAAGTAATGACTTTCAAATATCTGGGAATTAATCTATCAGCCGACAACAATATCGAAGAAGAGGTAAAAGACCAAATAATTAAAGCCAGTAGAACGGCCGGATGCCTAAACGACACAATTTGGAAAAACAAACACCTAAGATTGGAAACAAAGGCCCGAATATATAAGTCAGTTATTAGGCCAGTTATGACTTACACGGCCGAAACAACACCAGATACAAGCAAAACACGAAGACATCTGGAAACCAACGAAATGAAGATCTTAAGAAGGATTGCTGGAAAAGGACTACAGGATAGGGTAAGAAGTGAGGAAATCAGACGCATATGTGGAGTAGACAATATAAATACCTGGGTAAAGAACAGAAAAGAAGAGTGGAATGAGCACATAAGCAGGATGTCTGAATCAAGGATAGTAAGAATAGCCAGGGACAAGTCACCGTTAGGCAGGAGAAGTATAGGACGCCCAAGGAAAAGATGGAATGACAACTTAGGGGCAGAATGAAAGGCACCGTTGAAGAAAAACAGGCAGTACTGCGTATATAAAAGAAGAAGAAAACGATAATGATTCGGTATAAACTAATGGACAATTTTATATACCAACAATCATATTATAAAAAATATTCAGTGTTTTTTATAAAAACAACAATTTTACACCTCAGTTATAAAAATTATTATACGTTTTTTCATGGAGTGCTTTGGTGACACTTAGAATTGTGGAATATCATTGTCTTCTTGCACTTTTGCATATCTGTTTATGGAACAGTTTTTGTTGCAGGTGTATTTGAAAAAAAAAACTTGTTTTAATTCAACTGAATCTCTCGTAGCTGCAATAACGATATTTTATAGCCTTGGTTTAGGCCTTTCGACTTCATCTTTGCAACAAGAAATCATAAATGACATTCAAAATGAAGATAACTGAAGGAAGATAATAGACAATAATTGCAATGTTATTCTAAGAGAAGGCAGGCAAACAGACAAAGGTGATCTCAGAAACATCTTTGGGGTTATTATTCAAAGAAATGACGAAGGATTTTATAAAGTTGGCACCAAACTTAGTGTCCTTCAAAAATTTCATTCTGGGTTTATTTTTTCTTACTTAAAACATTCACGGATATCACTTCATATGCAGACAGTCATGTCCTTTTGTTAGTGTCTGCATATGCAGCTATGTCCACGAATGTGTTAATAAGCTACGAGAAATTCAGTTGGTTCATGACCAGGTCTTGTCAATTGCAGCTGCAACAAAAACTGCTCCATAAACAGATGCCAGTGCAAGAAGGCAATGTATACTATGCAATTATAAGTATTACCAAAGCACTTGATAGAAAAATAAATAATAATTTTCTTACGTCAAAAATAACGTTAAAAATGATAGGGAACTTGCACTAAAAAATTTTTTTGCATAAAATTGTTAATTTATGTTTTAAAATGTTATATTCAAAATATTACGTCTTAACAGTGAATAGTGTACGTACAACATCTGATCAAAGTTCCGCGCCTAAAATTTCCGTTTCAAACAACTTCAAAAGCGAGAGCTGGGGTCTGACGTCATAGGCCACTCGTATCGTTTGCCCGTTCGGTGGGCTACTGCATTTAATGCAGTTTGCCCATAGATAAATAATATAGTTGAAATATCTTGTTTTACTCTGTGGCAAAATTGATGTTTTATGTGACAGGCAAAATATTAACTTTTTATCTCTGTTGACATGTATCAAAAAGTTCTTTTTTATGAAATTTCTTTTGTCGTTTGTTGTGTTGAAGAACAAAGAATAAACAAGTAACTTGAAAATAAACAAAACTTTTAGTAATAAAAGTAAGAGTAACTAAGAAGTATTGATGTTACTATAGTTATGCGGTCTACAGTCGGGTTTCTACTATAGCTTGCGGTCTACCGAGGGATGCGGTGTAAGTATAAGCTGAGATGATAAAGATATTAACTTGTAAAATTACAATAATGATTCTTCTTATTTATGCGTATTATTAACTTTGTAAAGAAGGATTTTATTGGCTATGTACACGTTCTATCGGTACGTCTGCTAATCACCATAATCTTTTCTCAGAAGGCTTTGAACACAATAATGAAAGGCTCCAGTAGGTACTAATAAACATTACAATAAAATATAATCTTTATTATAATGCAAATTACACCGTAATCTTTTCCAGGATATACGAAATCCTTCGATTAGAGGTAGGTAGATCAAACCCACGGGGTCAACCGAATACTGTAATATAATGGTACCAAACTATTGTTATAAACGGTTTAAATATGCTTATTAATAACTCTTACTTATTTGCCTTGACACCTCGCATTTCTCCAATAGAATAGCTTTCACTACTTTTTATAAAAGTTGCCACCATGAAGACATCAACGGTAGGTAAGTTGTCAGACTTACCCTCGTCCGTCATATTATGCGTTTTAAACTCTTTACAAAGTAGCACTCAAATCAATTTCAGTTTAAAACTAAGCTGATTGGGGAACTACTTATTACAATATATAAGATGAACATAAATAATACTTA
This sequence comes from Diabrotica virgifera virgifera, assembly GCF_917563875.1. NCBI lineage: Eukaryota > Metazoa > Arthropoda > Insecta > Coleoptera > Chrysomelidae > Diabrotica > Diabrotica virgifera. The sequence goes on from NC_065448.1 coordinate 51,617,508, forward strand.
GGAATTTTCCATTAAAGACGATTAAAATGTAATATACCCGTGATACCTACCCTAATCGCGTTGGTTCCGACTGCTAGCCCGTGGCCCGTGACGTCGGACCAATAGAAGGACGTTCAAGAGCCTCCTAAGATATTTGAATTTTATAGCATTTTCAAAGTGTCGTAATTAGCGTGCGGGTTAAAAATATTTGTTTTTTTCGCATGCAAGCGTTTTAAGATCATGTTACCTTATGTTTTTTAATATCATTTTAATATTTAAAAATTTATGCAAGTTCCCTATTATCTTACGTCCAATTACAGAGTATTTTATTCAGTTTATCTATTTATTTTGGCTTTGTAGGTATACCATAATGTTTATACTAGGCCGTACTAGTTTATCCTGCAGTGCCTATATTAATATCAGGATTAACTAGTTTGGCCTAGGCCAAACTAGTTTATCCTGAAATCGGGTTTGGCCGGTAACATATATATTCTTTATCTATGGTAGTAACTAAGACCTAGTCGCTACGCCACATAATAAATGCTTATCTTTCGATCGCTTCGCTCGACATTGGCTGTGTAGTTTTACATATTTATGAAAGTACTTATTGTATTTTCATACTTTACTTTTATTCCTCGCAACCTTGGGTCTATTGAATAAAAAGAAGTATTTGCTTTTACTTCCTCGTATTTAAGTATTTACTTAATAGTAATTGAATAAAGCATTAAAGAAATGACTTTATTCAATTAGTGTTAAGTAAATACTTAAATACTTGTAAGCAAAAGAAAATACTTCTTTTTATTGAATAGACCCCTTGCTTATGTAGTGTTATTTTCTATCAAGAAAGGTTGCTTGTGGTCAATTTTTCTTGAAGTCATCGATTTTCTTTTTGTTTTATTGCAACTTTCGAATAATTAAAGCTCAAAACCATTTAAAAATTAAGTTACAGTCTTTCGTACTGTAGTTTTAACTTATTTCGTTTATTTCATAAATTTCAACTCTTTTCATTTGTATGTAATGAATAATTTGCTCTTATTGTTATTATATCATTCTTTTTTACTATTTCTTTTGCAAAATTTATTATTTTATTTATTGTGTTTCTCATGTTCATTTTTAAGTTCTAAATTGATTTCGAATGCAATATTAAATATTGTTAATAAAAATGGGACATCATTTTTTAATCCATTGAATCTTCCAATAGAAAATATCTTTATGTTATTTATATTTTAGAACTGTTCGACAGAAGTAAAAACTAAGGATATAGCTCTAGGAATTAGTGAATTTAGGCATCATAGAAGACTGAAACTATTATTAAGAGCTTTACTAGCTATATGTGGTAGATCATTAGGAGACTGTTTCTTGTATCAACAATCACTAGTAAAGGTAAGATAAAAAATTGTATTGATAAGTTATTGTAGAATTAGTTTAAGATTGGCACTTCTATCATTAATTACATTATCATCATTACGTAATGAATACTTTGATCTTATAAACAAATTTGAATAAAAAAAATGACTTGCATAGCCCCTGTAAAAAATTACCCAAAACTTATCAAATTAGGAGTTCAACTAAAAGCTGTAGGTATTTTTGCGTCTCTCGAGTTTATAGACATTTTGATCTAAATTATGAACGTTTATTGATAAAAATGATATATTTTATGTAAAATGTTTATTTTTTTATAGAAATTAAACGACATTGCCGAAGAAGTACAAAAAACCAAGGATTCTCACCGCGTTACCGTCCTACACAACGCACTGGGCCAAATTCATAAAGACCTCCAAGAGACACCAACTAGTTTACCACTTTCGCCGACATTGCGTGTAAAAGGCGTAGACATTCAATCGTGCTCATATTTCCCTTCTGCGACTTTACCTTTAAAAATCAATTTTCTCATGGAAGACAGTTCGTTACGAGCCGCCATTTACAAAGTCGGAGATGACTTGCAACAAGACATGCTCACGCTACAAATGATCAGGTTGATGGATAAGTTGTGGTTAAGTAAAGGATTGGATTTGAAGATGGTCGCATTCACGTGTATACCAACGTCCAGGAGAAAAGGTATTATTTCCTTTTTTTATATCTTTCATAGTTTTTAACACCCCTTCACTACAAATTCAAAAAGAAACAATTCATTTTCAAAAATAGCACGCTTATTTATACATTGTTAGCTATTAACAAAAATATTTTTCAAAAATGAATAACCATTTTCACTTTTGTTGCAACACGAAACTACAACCGCATTATATTCTAGTTCAATCAGAGAGTGCAGCAAGCACCTCTAGCGGTTTCGAAACTTATTAGTCTCTCATCAGGAGGCACATATGCTGCTCTCTCTGACCCAACCAGGACAAACCCCGGCCTGCAGTTACGGATTGCAACGAACGAAATGGCAGGGATGCGCTAGCGGCAACTGCTAGCAAAAGACTAAGTTTTCAATCTAGTAGCACATAAAACAACACCAAAAATATTATTCTACATCCCACCAGACTGAAAACAATGGGAACCTTCTCTGGTTACACCTCCGAGGCTTCTAAAATTTGCAAGCCATAACGGATGCTGAGACTAAAGAAGATGAGGGAATTTTACAATTTATAATTCGAAAATGTTCTGAAGCTATTTCCTTGTGGCATTTTTATGATTAACTATTTAGTGGGAAATAAGCCACAATTAAATTGAAAAAATAATTTTATTAACGTTTCGAAGCCCAAATCGGGTTTCGTTGTCAAAATACAAAATACTATTAAAATAAACAAAAATGTTGTTGCTAAGTAAAAAAATTCTTCTAATAATTTATTTAATCTGACTCATTTATATTGGCAATTCAGACGTATATTATACATTTTAAAGTAGAAGACTTTAAAATGATATCGCCAATATTTATGAATTGCGTTCCTGGGATGACTTTACTAAAAGATAGTTCATTCGATTACATGAAATCAATCCCAACTCAAGAATATCCGTCACAGAAAAATCATAGCATGTGATCTGTCTTTAAAAAGACAAACAAATGCAACGATGACAGTAAAAGTCTCGTGTTAGAGATTCCATAGTAAATCACGAGGGAAAACCAGGAAAAAAACCTCGTGATACTATCCCGACATCGTAAGTATTTGGTCTTACATTTAATTTACTTTCAAAAAACTAATACCAAATTCAGACTTTAATATGTTTAAATTATAAATAATATTAATAATACATAGATCTACAATAAGTAATACTAAAATATAAAATTTGTACTAACTCGATATGTTATTGACTTACTTTACTAATCGTGGTATTTTCTTTCTATTGACTTCCTCTTTCAGTATGGGTAACCACATCCTACTGCATTCTACCGAGGAATTTGCGACACAATTGGTTTCATTTAGCATAATTAGAGCCGCTTCTTTGATTTTTCTCTTTTTACTATCTGATTCTTTCAGGACTATACTTGAATCTCTCCACTGAACTCTATGTTCATTATCCCATGCGTGTTGACATATTTGAGATCTATTAAATTCTCTATTTTTAATATAAGACTGATGTTCACTTATTCTAACGTTTAATGGTCTTGATGTTTCACCTAAATAAAATTGTTCGCATCCACAAGGTATTTTATAAATGCAATTATTTCTTCTTTCTTGTTCATTGTTAGGTTTAGTTTTAGATATAATAGATCTCAATGTGTTTGTTGTTTTGAATGTTGTTGAAATGTTGAATTTATTTCCTATTGTTTTAAGTTTCTCGGATAGTCCTTTTATATATGGTATTGATATTTTCCTCGTATTATTTCTTGTGAATGTTGTAGGATCCCGTTCTAAGTTGTTCTGTTCCATTCGATCCAATCTTGACAATTCCTTATTTATAAACGATAAAGGATAATCATTTTTTAATAAAACAGATGTTAACAATTGTTTTTCTTCTAAAAATGAATTTTCGTTAGAACAAGTAAATTTGGCTCTATCATATAAGGGTTTAATGATTCCTTTTTAACGTTGATGTTGTGATTTGATTTGTAATTGAGATATCTGTTGGTGTGTGTTGGTTTTCTATACACTTGAGTCTCATATCCAGTATCCTTCTTTGAGACTAAAACATCGAGGAAAGGTAAAGTGTTATTGTATTCCTTTTCCTTTGTAAATTTTATTGTCTCTTCTTGATCGTTTATAATATCCAGGAATGTATCCAACAATTCTGATCTATGAGGCCATATTGAAAACACATCATCTACATATCTCCACCATACTGTGGGTTTTAAATTTTGTTTAGAAATGATATTAGTTTCGAAATCCTCCATAAATATATTAGCCAATAATGGAGATAAAGAAGAGCCCATTGCTAGACCAAAATTTTGTTTATAGAACTCATTATTTAGTTGAAAATAGGTATTATTAGTACATAATGTCAATAACTCCATTATAGCTGATACATTTAGTCTTGTCCTAGTTTTCAATGTATTATCATTCTCTAATTTCGTTTTGATTATGTTTAAAGTTTTATCCATGGCACATTTGTAAATAAACTGTTTATGTCAAAACTTACTAAAATATTATTTGGATTAAATTCAATAGTTGATAATTTGTTTAAAAAATGTTTTGTATTTTTTATAAATGTGTCATCATTATTAGCAAATGGTTTTATAATGTTTAATAAAAATTTTGATAGTTCACTACAAGGAGAATTGATGGTACTACAAATGGGTCTAAGTGGTATGTTCGCTTTATGAATTTTTGGTACTCCATAAAAATGTGGTGTCTTACTGTAGTGAGGTGTCATTAATTTTCTTTGATAGTATGTTAGATCATTTTTAAATTTGAATAAAGTTCTATATATTTTGTTTTCCAGTGTCTTCGTTGAATCCTTCGTTAATTTGGTATAAGGTCCATTTGTAATTAGATCTGTAATTTTAAGAAATGATGACTCCATAACAATCCTACCAACGGATAAAGGCAATGCAACTGTAATAATGAATAAAATACAATATGAGGACAAAATTACGCAACTCATAAATATTGGCGATATCATTTTAAAGTCTTCTACTTTAAAATGTATAATATACGTCTGAATTGCCAATATGAATTAGTCAGATTAAATAAATTATTAGAAGAATTTTTTTACTTAGCAATAACATTTTTGTTTATTTTAACAGTATTTTGTATTTTGACAACGAAACCCGATTTGGGCTTCGAAACATTAATAAAATTATTTTTTCAATTTAATTGTGGCTTATTTCCCACTAAATAATTAATCATAATTCGAAAAGTTTCGAAACCGATAGAGGTGCTTGCTGCACTCTCTGTTTGAACTAGAATATAATGCGGTTGTAGTTTCGTGTTGCAACGAAATTGAAAATGATTATTCATTTTTTATTTACATGTTTACTCTGATGGGAGTATGAAGGGAACCATTCTCGTTGGAACTTTACCGCGCTGAGCAGATGGGACGTGAATTATAAATTGTAAAATTCTCTCATCTTCTTTAGTCTCAGCATCCGTTATGGCTTGCAAATTTTAGAAGCCTCGGAGGTGTAACCAGCGAAGGTTCCCATTGTTTTCAGTCTGGTGGGATGTAGAGTAATATTTTTGTTGTTGTTTTATGTGCTATTAGATTGAAAACTTAGTTTTTTTTAAATATTTTTGTTTAGTAAATCTACTTTTTTATTTTTACCAGTTTACCTGTCTTTAAAAGTTGTTAAGTGTTAAAAGTTGTTAAAAGTGTTTCGCTCTATTTGTTAAAAAAGGGTAATCATTTTGTTTCAGGTATGATAGAAATGGTGACTAAAGCTGAAACTTTAAGAAAAATTCAAGTGGAACACGGACTGACGGGATCTTTTAAAGATAAACCAATCGCGGAGTGGCTAGCCAAACATAATCCATCTGAACTGGAATACGCTAGAGCGATTCAAAATTTCACTGGTAAGGATTTAACTTTATTATTCCTAACATTATCATATAGGTGATTGCACCTATACAATAACTAGGACTGCACCAAGATGCCGATATTTAATGTAATGTAAACTACCAACAAATGGTAATGAGCAACATCTTATTCAAGCTGCCAAAGAGAAAATTTGAAAGCACAAGGAAGATCAAATACATAATTCGAAATTAAATTAATTACATTCTTGTACGTAAGAAGCTTAGAAATGGGTTCTACTTCTTTTTTTTTTTCTTTTTTTTTGGCCTTTGGGAACTGCGTCCATTTAGCCAGCAATACTTCTTAAAATCAAATCCAATCGAACAATCAAGGGTAGGGAAGGGAAATAAAAACTTTTCGCACCCATGTCGTTCAGGGTGACTAACCACAGACTAAGTAGGGATACGGGGTATTATTAATTTACACGACTAATTTTATGATCTAAAGTTTCAATTTACACGACTTAACATAATCTAGAATCTAGAAGAATCCTAAAGATTGACGGTTTGTTCAAAGCTAGTAAGTTCATCAGATTATATGGGGGATAAACGTTTTCTTGCAATAGCTGCATATTCAATAGATTTCTTTGTGTCACATGCAAAAAATATATGATCCAACTCACTTATTGTATTGCAATTTTCGCACAAATCCGACTGTATTACATTGATTTTATACAGATGTGCGGGATAACAGGCATGGCCAAATTTTAGTCGAGAGATAGTAACAATATCGTGTCTTGAAAAATCTAAATTTTTATGCCAATAAACTGTCGGCCGAGTGGCGGCTCGTGGCCTTGGAGACAGGGTCGGCAAGGTTTTTTTGTCTCCTCATATAGGTATACCATCAAACTAAAAGGCTTAATTCATCATAGGAGATTTTGTTGTTTTTTGCTTTTATCTGTTTGCATATAATAGTAGGTATCCAAAATTTCAAAATATACTTACTCGTTTTTCGAGATATGTATCATGTCGTTGTCTTTTTTGGGGTGGTTCGGAAATATCAAGCGAATCCAAAACGTCACTGCGTATATATTGGAAACTACTATCATTACGAAAATCTCTGAGATTTTGCACCAGCTTTCGTATTCTATTTTTAGAATAAATAATGTCAGTTGACTGATTTTGAACAACAAGAAATATCTTGGGCAAACTCTGTCTTAAAAATATTTAAAAAAATATTGAAAGAGTCATTAGTATTTAATAAAGTTCTCAAACCGATTGCTTCACGGATCGAGGTATCGCCACTTTCAAAATCATCGCCTTCGATAATAAAATCAAAAACTTCCAAAAGCTGTTCACGAAAATCTGCTACAGATACTAAAACTATAAGAGATAATCTGCTTAGATAAAACTAACCGAGATTTAAAATTTCATCGCGTCTGACAAACTGTTCGCTTTTTTTTTTCGAAACAAATTTGTTCTAAAGCAGTAATCCGTTTAGGTGAGCTAAACTGGCAAGAAAAGACGATATTCTTTATTTTTTTACACGTATCATGTAAAACTAAATTCGTTATATGCGCATAATAGTGAGTAAATAAAGCTTGTGATGCAATAGTTTTAACTTTTGCCTGGAGACTATTCAATTCACCACTCATCACAGCAACGCCGTCATAAGGTTGCCCCAGTTTGCCCTACCAATTTATTTTTGGTATCAAAAAATTTGAATCTGTTCTTTAAAACACCAAAAATATATTCTGCCTTATTGCTTTTACTCACATCTCTAAAACCTAAAAACCTCTCATAAATATTACCACGTAACGCGTATCGAACAAAATAATTGATAATTGTGAATGACATGATAATCAGAAGTTTCATCTACTTTCAGTGAAAAGCAAATGGTTTTCTAAATCTCAGATTCAACAACGTTATTCAAAATTTAACTATTTGATTATATGTATTAGTTCATTCTGTATTACGAATACACTTCGAATCGGAAAATAAATAGGTATTTCTAAAACATTTTATTAATTCTCTATAATTACTTTGATTTTTAACAAATGCTTCGATCCATCATGTCCACTAAATGATAATTCCTGACAACTTAAAAAAAAATACAATATAAATTAAACGACGTAAAACGGCGTGATTATTTTTGACAATTTCTACCGATGCATGCTTCCAAATGAAACACCGACCGGCAGACCGAAATGTGCCGTACTTGTCCCTTAACCTGCCATGCCGTATCTGCTATTGCCCAGGGAGAAAAGTAATGCTCGCTTGTTCATCGACTTGTTATGTCGTTGAATTTTACGTGTAAATTGTCAAGCTACGGATGTTAGGGACGGCTAGCCGAAAAGTCAGATAAATGGCTCGGATCATTCATTTTTTGAGAAGTCTGTTATGCTCAGGGATCACTTAACGCTCGGATTGATCAAATTCTTTTAAAAACCATGAATAAAATTTAGTCTGTATTATCTGATAGATTTTTTTTTATTTCACAGATACAAATATTTAAAAAATCTATATCTATAAATGTGTAGGTCGTCACTGCCGACCCTGACCGGCCGCCACTGCGGGGTATTATTGATTTACACGACTAATTTTATGATCTAAAGTTTCAATTTACACGACTTAACGTAATCTAGAATCTAGAAGAATCCTAAAGATTGACGGTTTGTTCAAAGCTAGTAAGTTCATCAGATTATATGGGGGATAAACGTTTTCTTGCAATAGCTGCATATTCAATAGATTTCTTTGTGTCACATGCAAAAAATATATCCAACTCACTTATTGTATTGCAATTTTCGCACAAATCCGACTGTATTACATTGATTTTATACAGATGTGCGGGATAACAGGCATGGCCAAATTTTAGTCGAGAGATAGTAACAATATCGTGTCTTGAAAAATCTAAATTTTTATGCCAATAAACTGTCGGGATTTTCGGATGTAAAAGAGTATACCTTGTCGGACAATTTATACAGTACTGATTCCATTGAAGTTTCCAGTTATCATGTAGTCTGGTTTTACTTATGGTTATACATTCTTGAAGTCCAATATCATTCAATGTTTCCTCGCCACTGAAAATGCTGTCTTTTGCCAACTGATCTGATTTTTCATTATTTTCAAGGCCAATATGAGCTTTTATCCACGTGAATACTATATTACACTGCATAGTAGTTAGAAATAGTATTTTTAATTCTTTGATGTAGGGATTTACGTTAACAGAATTTTCGTCTAGTTGACTAGAGAAACTTTTTAAAACTGATAATGAGTCGGATAATATGTTTATTTGTTTGAGATTTTTATTTTCTGCGTATTGGCATGCTTTTATGATAGCTATGGTTTCTGCTGAAAATATTGATGTATCGGAATTAAGTTTAAATTTTTCTTTAACATCTAGTGATGGTATATAAAAGACACAGCCCACACCATCACTTTGTTTTGAAGCATCGGGATATAATTTGCAGGTGATTAGGGTATTTTGCAGTATAATCATTAAGGGTAGTTGTGCTAAGTGTGTGAAGTTCAGAATATGAGGGAATTATTATTATTGATGTTTCTAAAGCCTGAAAGAAATCCAATTGAGGTGAATTTTTAATAATTTTGCTAATATTGCAAGTATTACGAAATGCTGAACATGAGGTGGGGAGGTTTTTTTTAGACCAATATTTTATTGTTAAATCGAAGTAGTTTAGTGCAGAAATTTTCTTACTTAATATTGGATCTTTTATATAGGATTTTAGAATAAACTTTTCAGATAAAAATTGTCTCCAGATTTCTAAGGGAGGTTCTAGAGCTTCCACACGCAAAGGTTCACAGGGAATAGATAGAGCACATTGCTCCCAAACATAGTCTTAAAGCAGTATTTTTTATTACTTCTAACCGTTAGAAATGGGTTAAAATCAAAAAATATTCACCCAGGTGGCGATGTTGCATCCGACCACAACTCTGTGGTCATGAACATGAATGTAAGAAAATAAACGACGACTACCTAATTACACCAAAATTGATATTTAAAAATACAAGAACCATATACTGCTCAAATTACAATTTGGCTAATTAATAAAAAAATCCAGGATTTCACACAAGAAGGAAGTATAATAATAAAGGAAGATCCACATATGCAGTGGTCAAGTATTAAAGAAATAGTAGCAAACACTCAAATCTAAATTTTAGATAGGAATTATCACCAGAAAAAAACAAAAATGGATTCCTCGGGAGATTCTGACAGATGGATGAACGTAGAAATATAAACACAAGAATGGTGTAGATTACAAGAAAAATCTTGTATTCTACACCATACAATGGCGAACTACCAAAATTGTAATGAAATTAAGGAACTAGATAGAAAATACGACCATCTTTTCGTTCACAAGAAAAGTAAGGAATTTGCCGATCTTGGATTCAAACAAAAAACTTATATACGGAATAATTACATATCTCAGCTCTTCAGTGATCAAGGAATTGCGGAATAGTGAAATTTGGAGGGAGGAAATAGACGGACGTAAGCTTCTTAACTAGTCATGACAGGTGACGTAATAGTGACAGATGACTTTACAGCGCCACTGTGACAGATAATTTTAAATGGGACCTTATGGCAAGTGATGAAAGTATTGAAAATACCTATTCAGTCATACTAAATTTTGTTTGAGTTTAAGCTAATTTTGATGAATAAATGAAATAAATATAAAATTGTAGTTTCGCATTTAATTAATAAATATTCAAAATTCCGCCCATGATAACTTGTCAAAAAGCTTGACGTTGACGTAAAACTACTAGAGAATTGAAAAACGTCAACTTTTTTGACAAAAAACCATAGGCGGACCTTTGAATTTTTATTAATTAAATGCGAAACTACAATATTATATTTATTTAATTTATTCACCAAAATCAAAATCAACTTAAAACCAAAAAATTAGCATGCCTGAATAGGTATTTTGAATACCTTTCAAACGAGGTATCACTTGCTATAAGATCCCATTTAAAATTATCGGTCACAGTGGCTCTGTAACGTCATCTGTCACTATTACGTCGCCTGTCATGACTAGTTAAGAAGCTTACGTCTGTTTATTTCCTCCCTCCAAATTTCACTATTATAGGTATAACCGTTCAAAAGATAAGAAGGGGGTACGGACTTTTGACTAGCACTGTATATCTGTTGTGGTGGACCTGTTCAATTGTGTGTATAGAACGGAAATAATTCCAAAATAATGGCTCATCTCAACCTTAGAGATCTTTCCAAAGAAGTCTCGTTCAGAAATCTGACCCTACAGATATGGGAACCCTCCAGAGACTTTTTGGATAAAGTATCTATGAATAGTAATGATAGTTCTTGCTTTTTTTTTGTGAATTTGATGGGCTTGGCTGAGCCAATTAGCCAGACATTTTATTTTAAAAACAAACATTTTTTTTTTCAATCAGAGGAATTTTTTCTGTATTTCTAACTCTAAATATATGTACATAATAAACTAACATACCACTATCTAAATAAATACATTGTTTTGGATGTAAATATTTTTTTGTATACATATATCTATTTTTTTTGTATATATTTTTTTTATTATATTTTTAATTTGTTTTTTTTTTCTTTTTTTTAATTGTTTTTTTTACTACGCTAAGTCATAAACCTATTTCTTGCTTGAAGCTAACTACATTATTTAATTGCGGGTTAAGGGGAAAGAACAAAAAAAAATAGAAAATTGGCAATATGTCTTAATAAAATAATGAGAATAATAAAAACAGTTATGTTCTGTATTATAAGTAAGTGTTATATAATAAACTAACAATTTTTCTTCTCTTAGTAATGATATTGTGTATATTTTTAGCTTCTTGTGCTGGATACTGCGTGATTACATATATTTTGGGTATATGTGATAGACATAATGACAACATTATGTTGAAAACTTCTGGACATTTATTCCACATTGATTTTGGTAAATTTTTGGGAGACGCCCAAATGTTTGGAAATTTTAAAAGGTAATTTAATTTTAATTGTAATATTATATTACTTAACTAGACAAGTTGTAAATAAAAAAAAAGAATGTGTGTGTACTTTGTACGCACGTAAGAAGTTATACTTCTATTATATGATTATATGATTATAAACGAAATTAATATACTTTTTATTTATATTTTATTTAAATATTAAATTAATTTATACTTACTACTTCTCAAACATTTTTATTAAAACAGTGCCAAAAAACACATTAAAAATGCCACAAATGATTTCTGAACATTAATTGTCGGAAAAATTTTTAACTAAATACGTATTTTCTGAAAATAAAATTATATAATAAATATACTTACAATCATAAAATGTATAAAAAAAAATAAAAAAATAAAAGTTTCTATTGGGATTCGAACCAACTTACCACGCGGCTGGTATTTGCGTTGTATTGGGATTCACCCGCATTAAAACTTCGCCACAGAGACAGCTTGTCATTATGTGCGAAGATCGTCTAACTAAACAGATTAACCTTTTGACATTTTTAACTTATGTAAATCAAATTATTTTGATTTTGAATTGAAATGATTTAGAATTGAAAAAATACAACAAAACATAGAGTAAGAAGACAATATATTAGGTGAATATTGATAGAAATTTTGATGGTAATCAAATTATGTAAATAAAAGTATTACATACTACTTAGGGGGTGTGTGTGGCCGCCTGTTACAAGCAAGTTGGTTTGAAAGTGCTCTCTTAGAAAAATTGTGAATTTGGGTATGTACACTTTTTATTTAAACTGAAGAACTGTCTACCATATACCAATAGATGCAAAGAAGAGTTTGAGAAGAAAGATTTCAAAAATATCATTCTATTCTTCTAATAAAAGGAAAAGTTCAAAATTAGTAAATTATTCCTTAAAATTAAAGTAAAAGTTTTCAGTATAACCAATTTTAATACATTAACTTTTTGCATTGTAAGTAACGTTTTTGTTTAAAACAGTAATTACGGTCTGCTATAATAAAGGTGACCATACACTAAAATCCACCGTAGTAAAAATATGGAACAGAAAATTGATGCGATCCTTGAAAAACTATTAAAGTTAGACCTACTGGAAAAACAAAACATGAGAATGGAAGACAAAATCGACACAATCACTAAAGAATTGGCAGAACTAACAGAAGAAAATACAGAGTTAAAAGAAAAGAATCAAGAACTTCAAACAATATTGCAAATTCAAGAAAGAAGGGTAGAAGTATTAGAAAGAGAAGTAAGAAAAAAGAATCTGATCATCCAAGGAATAGAAGAGATCGAAAATGAAGACGAAACGCAAATCAAGCATAAGATTTCAGAAATATCAAGAAAATTGCAAGTAGAACTAAATACAGATCAGGACATTATAGAGATACGAAGACTTGGTATCAAAACTGTTAATAAGAAAAGACCGATCCTCATAGAATTCAAAAATTGGAGCAAAAAAACGAGGTCCTTAAAGAAACAAAGAAATTAAAAGGTACAGACATATTCATAAATGAAGACTATCCAAAACACATACAAATTCAAAGAAATGAACTTCGCAAATATCAAAAAGAAGCAAGAGAGAAAGGTCAAAATGCAGGCATTCGTTATAACAAATTGCTCCTAAATGGCGAATTATTCACTTTGAGTCAATTGCAAACCCTATCGCAAGAGAATGAAGCTATAGTTATAGAAGATCAGAAGAAGAATGGAGCTAGAAAATATGGTGATAGATCCCTCTCCGAGGAAGAGTTATCAATGGGCTCTACTACAGAAAGATCAACGAAAATAACGAAAACAGCGTACTCAAAAAACAAGTAACTAAAGCAAGTTGGACGGAGTCAAAGAAAAAAGAAAATAGGACGAAAACAGCAATGGAAGAAGACACTACCGAAAACCGAAGAGAGAAAGAAATACTCACTGTCGGTGCGGACGCCTGCAGCGTACTTAATAGTAGTAACAGTAATGTTAAGGTGGTTAATCATTATTATGGCGACGGCGTCCGCATTGAGGGTGAAAATAGTAATAGTTATAGGTACAATAAGAAAAATGATGATTTTTTTATGAGAACATTTGATAATTTTGATTTTGTTTTTAATAGTGATGTAGACTTTAATTTTAAGAATAGGGGTAAAGATAACAGAATTGTAAAGGTAGGTCAGAAAAACGAGCAAACTGCAATAATAAACCAAGATATAACTCCTCATACTTGTAATGTTAGGGAAAGTCAGGGCAATAATAGAGCAAAGAGTATTGGACAGGAGCGTCATCATCGGGTGACCGCTGGGGGCACATCGGGGGATTTTCCCAGCTCTAGTCAAATTAAGGCAAAAAATCAAAATTCAACAAGTAAGGCTGAAATAAAAAGTGGCCACGATGGCGACATAGAGATTGAATGTACGGAAGAGACTAGAAAACAGGATAAAACAAACAAAAAGGTGAATAAGTACAACAGGAAAAAGAAAAATAAGAAAAAGGGAAAAGTTTTAATTGGAACTTGGAATATAAGAACATTGGGAGAAATAGGAGAACTACAAAACCTTATTGAACAAATAAAAACCTACAAAATAGATATTTTAGCGTTGCAGGAAATGAGATGGAAGACCGAAGATATCTGGGAATATGGAAAATATCTAATATGTCATGGTAATTCAAGAGGTGGACAAGGTGGGATGGGCTTCATAATAAGTGAAAGATACAAACATGCGGTAAAAAGCTTTACTAATATAAATGAAAGGATAGCTATTCTGAAAATGAAAGGCAAGTTCTTTGATATTAATTTCATTAATGTGCACGCACCTACAGAGGACAAAGAAGCAGAAGAAAAAGAAAATTTTTATGCCAGATTAGACCAAGAAGTGTCAAATATAAACAATTATAGCGTTAAAATACTTTTAGGAGATTTAAACGCAAAAATAGGAAGAGAGGAATTATATCAGGGAACAATAGGTGCACATAGCCTGCACGAAATAAGTAATGACAACGGGCAAAGAATCATAGATTTTGCAACAGACAAAAAAATGGTGATAAGCAGTACAAAATTTCCACATAAAAATATCCACAAAGAAACATGGGTTTCTCCCGACATGAAAACAAGAAACCAGATCGACCACGTCTTAATAGACGCAAGACATGCTTCAGACATTTCAGATGTGAGAAGTCATAGAGGGGCAAACAGCAGCTCCGATCACCACCTTGTGCTAATTAAATATAAACAAAAAATTACCGCCAAAGAAACAGAGAAAGGTGAAAAAAAGATCAAATACGCTTCAGATATATTGGCCTCTAATGAAGAAAAGAGAGCAAGATATGAAACGAAAATAGAGAACATAATTGAACAATATGATCAAGTAAATGAAAATCAGGTCAGAAATATCGAAGATAAATGGAATGTCTTAAAAGAAGCAGTGATAGCAGCTGCAAAAGAAGTAGTGGGGGAAAGCAAAGAACCTAGCCAAAAAATATGGTATGACAAAGACTGCCAGAGACTAATGGAACAAAAAAACCAAGCTAGGCTTAAAATGCTGAACAACAGTACGGAAGAAACCAAAGAGGAATATACTACAAGAAGACGACAATTAAAAAAACATCTAAGATTTAAAAAGAGGAAACACAATAAAGATAAGATTGAAAGGCTAGAAGAACATGAACAAAAACGTGAAATAAAACTATTTTATAAGGAAATAAATCTTGAAAAAAAAGGTTTCCAACCAAGAACAAAATTATGCAAAGACAAAAATGGGGTCTTAATAGCAGACGAAAAAGGAGTGCTAAAACGGTGGAGAGAACATTTTAATGAACTGTTGAATAAACAAAATCAACGTTACGAAATAGAAGAGCCAAGATTAGTAGGAGAGACTGAAATAGACCAATATGCACCAACAGAAGCAGAAATAAAAGAGGTAATAAAAAAAATGAAAAATAACAAAGCCCCAGGATGCGACACAATAACTGTAGAAATGTTAAAATATGGAGGACATAGAATACAGAGTGAAATATCAAACTTAATACTAGAAATATGGACCACAGAAATAATGCCGGAACAATGGAAAATTGCAGTGATATGCCCTATACATAAGAAGGGAGATAAGCTAGATTGCAATAATCACCGGGGAATATCACTACTAAATGTTGGATACAAAATATTTAGTAAAATATTGGAAGGAAGACTAAATAATATAATGGAACAAACAACAGGGGATTATCAAGGAGGATTCAGGAAAGGCAGGTCAACTATAGACCAAATATTTACAGTAAGGCAAACGCTGGAAAAATTCTACGAGCGGAATACCGAACTACATCATCTATTTGTAGATTTCAAACAAGCGTATGACTCAATAATTAGAAAGGAATTATATAGCGCAATGCAAAAGTTAAATGTACCAAAAAAACTAATCAGATTAGTAAAACTATGCCTAACCAACACCAAAGCAAAAGTAAGGATCCAAAATCAACTGTCCGATGAGTTTAACATTAATGAAGGTCTAACACAAGGGGATGCACTGTCAACAACACTTTTTAACCTTGCGTTGGAACAAGTAATCAGGAAAACTCCTATAGATAGGGATGGTACAATATTTACAAAGCTCAATCAGGTCGTTGCCTACGCAGATGATATAGACATAATCAGCTGGACATTAAAAGACCTAGAAAAAATTTATACATATTTTAAAGAAGCGGCACAGACTATGGGTCTAGAAGTTAATGTCTCAAAGACAAAGTACATGATAACAACTCGGGAAAAAGTACATACGAAAAGCAACATATCTCTGAGCGGGCAAATATTTGAAAGAGTGGACCGTTTCAAATATTTAGGATCAACAATAACAGAAGGAAATAAAAACAGTGATGAGGTAACAGCAAGAATTTCTCTTGGAAACAAATGCTTCTACAGCCTACAAAATATCATAAAGTCAAAATCACTATCTATTAACTCAAAAGTAAAAATATACACAACAATAATGAGACCTGTAGTAATGTATGCATCAGAAACATGGACCTTGACTAGTGAACAAGAGGAACAACTTCTTAGATGGGAAAGAAAAATCTTAAGGAAAATATATGGACCTATACAGGAGAATGGAGAATGGCGTATAAGAATGAACCACGAAATAAATAGAGTGTTTAACAGACCGACTATCACAAAAGAAATACGAAGTAAACGACTAAGTTGGTTAGGACACGTAGAAAGGATGGATGATAAGAGAAATACAAAAAAAGTACTTAGAAAAGAATTAAATGGGAAGAGACCGAGAGGTAGGCCTAGAAAGAGATGGATTGATGGTATTAACCAGGATTTGAAAGACCTAGGAATACGAGAATGGGAAAAACAAGCAAAGGAAAGAAAAGCATGGGCAGCTATAGTCAAACAAGCAAAACACACATAACGCCAAAAAGACCTCCTCAAAAAAAAAAAAAAAAAAAAATATCGTTTAGAACTTTTGAGGAGTTGTGCGTGTGGCTGGCCTCCACACCATGTAAAACTTTAGAGCCTAGAAACCCCAACGGGCGACCATGGCCCTCCATGGGCTGTCAGCGGTCACCGATGATGATGATGACATACTACTTATGTATTTTGGTAGGTTCAAGGTAGGTATCGGAGCCCGTATAACGACTAATAAATTTCGCAATCACTTGCGTCGTGCAAAGTGGCTATGTTCAAATATCATAACAAAATTTGATCAACTATTTATAAAACACTTACCAGTGAAAGATTCTTTAGCTTTGAATAAGCGAGATCTGCGGCACTCATACTAGGCACAGTTTGATGAGCTTTCACATTGGCATGCAACAATCATCTCTTCTATGTAAATAAGTCCAAAAATATAATATGAAAACTATTTAAAAAGGCAGTATAACCATTAACTAACTTTTTGTTTGTTGTTTCTCTTCCTACAAATTTTAAAACGCAACAAGCATATATTATAACCAAACCATGCACAGTCCCACAGCTGTGCCACAGCTGCCATATTGGATAATTTTTGTCATGTCATTTGAACATCCAATCAGAACAAAGTTATAATGCGCATGCGCCCGGTCGCTAGGTTTTCCCATATAAAATTTCACCGTCATTACGCCCGTAAAGAAGTATAACTTCAAAAACTTGCGCATTGCTAGATCACTCGCAAACATTTGAGAATATTGTTTTATACAATATTTATAGAACCAATTTGTTTAAGAAAAAATAAAATGTTTATGAAAGTCTATAATAAATAATAATTACAAGATCAAGATAATATAGAATTTTTGGGAGTCCGTCTGTTATAAACGGGTGGTACTGGAGCCAATTGGCTATTCTCGAACTTTGTACCACCTTGTACAGCTCCAGTGGATTGGTAGGGGAGGGTGGGTCATTTGGACATTATTTCTCAGTTGGCAATATTTTCAAAATATTCTAGCGTTTTATTACTGATGCGCCCACCTTTCGATAACGGCTAATAGTTCTTTTATTTTTAGTGGCCGTTATTGACAGGTTTTACTGTACTTAAATTAGGCATGCCACAAGAAAGGAGTTTCAGAGTCTTAATAAAACATGCATCTTCCAATGAAAAAAAAATCTTTTAAAAATAGAAGAAAACACGAATTATAATAATAATATCGTATGGCATTTTTGCCGGGGAGATCATGTTGGATTGGTCCGGCCCGCAATTGCATCTTAACCGTGTTTCAAGCAATTAGTGTCGATGTACACTAACTCAGGGGGATGTACACTAACCCAGGGTCGACGGCTTAACGTAACGTGTGAAGCACGGTGAACGGTTCATATCATTTTTAGAAATAAAAATGTCGTTATTAGTGTCGAGATTCGAACTCGTGCCCTCTGACTTATGAAGCCAGTAACTTTCCGCTGAGCTACGGCCGCCCACGCACGAATTAAATACATAATATATACAAAGAATATATTAAATACGAAATATATGCAAAGAAAATAATGACTAGTACAAGTACAAATATGAGAATACATAAAATACAAAATGGATATAAAAAAGATTCAAATGTACGATAAAAAAGCCATAACAAAACCACGATAAGTTAAGAACAAAATATTCCTTTTCAAATTACCTACGGGTATATTCCACGCAAAAATTCTGATAAAATACATATAAAAAAGTACAAACCCACTAAAATATAGAAAAAAACAAAGATACTATGAGGGGATACAAAATTGAAACTTGAAAAAACTATATGAGTGGTGCATCGATAGAGAGCGGTACAACAAAATAGTCTAATAAAGAGTGATAATAGATACTAAATCATTAAATATCATATATAGGCGAAAAAACTTACCAAGTCACAAATAGTGGAGTCGCCTCAACAACTACGATGTATATGCATACTTCTAGAGAAGATTTTGGTAGAAACGTGTAGTGAACCACCACAGACAAAACTGATATCCATACTCAAGTCTTTAGCGGTTTTTGTTTATTAGAAAAAGTACGGAAGTGAGTGGCTATCAATGAAATAAAATTAAAAATTGTATTTGCCTACACCGGCACTCTACGATAAAAAAAGATAACGTTCTTATTACGTTTGTAAGAAACCAAGATAAATCGCATTATTCCTCGATAAAAATGCATAATTGATATGAATGTTCTAATAATAAAAAAATTCTTCTTTATAAGAAATTCTGCTTATTCATTGGCGGATTCCGTTAAAACAAAAAAGAAAAAACGGAATCAAAGATGGAAGGTTGTCACTCCATATTTTGCGCTGTCATCATCCGATACTTCTTCTGCCGATTGGTGATTTATCTCTTGCTATTTTGACCACAGGGGTTTTTCCCATTCTTCTTTTGTGGTTATTCCGTTCTTTCTTTTTATTTAGTATCCATTCGTTTATACAATCTACGTTACAATTTCTTCCAATGACTTCCCTTCTCTTTCTCTGATATTTTCAATAGTTTTTATGATATTTAGGGAAACTTTTCTATTACACAGAAGTTGGATATTATATCTGTCTGTCAAATGCTTTCTTTAAGTCGATCAGACACAGAAATACAGATCTATTATGTATGAATATAATTATGTGACGTAACAAGTGTTCGCGCGCTTTTTAGATCGTTTGAAATTATTTAGATACATAAAAGATTTATTAATTATTAAAGGACATGAAGTAAACACTTCTGCTGTTTGTAGGTATACATAAATTTATTAAACATTCTTTAAAATTTATTCACAAGGGAGTGGAAAATTACAAAACAAAACGTTTTCGGCCTAAATTGACCATTATCAGTGTCAACGTCCGGTGTACAAGTATTTGAAACTAGTCACTTCATTAGTTGTAAAAATCTCTGAATTACATTATTGATGAATTTACTTTATAATGTTAAATTTACCAATAATGTAATTTAGAGGTTTTTACACGTAATGAAGTGGCTAGTTCCAAATACTTGTGCACACTGATGATGGTCAGTTTAGACCGAAAACGTTTTGTGTTTTGTAATTTTCCACTACCTTGTGGATACATTTTAAGAATTTTTAATAAATTTATATTATATACCTACATACAACAGAAGTGTTTACTTCATTCTACTTTGTTTAAATTTGTACTTCTAAGTTATTATGGGGTATTGAGGCGTGAAATTTTGGAAATATTATTCTTAAACGAAACTGAACATTATTATGTACTAAAACAAAAATATGCAAGTTTCCTATTGATTGGATCCCCTGTCGCATGGCGACGAGTAAAATTACTAGTATTCTATAAAGTTCGAAGTTGTATCGTCTCCTCCACATTCCTTATTGTCATTCATCTATCCTTAGATTCGCCTTAGTACTACTCTTCTTTCAGAATATTCTAACATGTTTTCATTACTTTTCGGTCCAAGTCTCTGTGGGACCATATTGTGGGACTGGGCGTATTATTGTTTTATAGAGTTGTATGTATTTCTCAATATAATTAAGGATTTAAGATGGATATTGGCAAATTGTGTGGTTTACTTCTGCGGCAGTGTTATTTTTAGTATAACGGTATCGTACTTTTTCGTGCTATATCGCCGAAATATTTCGGGCCGATGTGGTCAGACCAACCAGGCCTTCAACGAGTACTCATAAGTATATATACAAATTTGTTAACTGCTTCGACGACTATTGGTTTCTATAGGAAGTGGCCGTAGGATTTTGAGTGCGACTATTACAATATTTTATGAGTAAAGAATGTACTTTTTGAAATCTATATTAGCGAAAACCCATTGAGTAATTTCAATTAATACATTTTTGTACTTTCTAGGGATCGAGCTCCGTTTGTTTTGACCTCTGATATGGCCTATGTCATAAACGGTGGTGACCGACCGACTGAAAAGTTCCATCAATTTGTAGATTTATGCTGTCAAGCCTTTAATATTATTAGAAATAATAGAAATTTATTCCTCTTTTTGGTAAGTAATGATTGGGCTTCTTTTATTTCTGTACAGGAACTCCGTCTCTAGTTTTTAAAATGAGTAGACGTGTATAAGATTATTTCGTAATATTACCCATAATTGGGCTATTACAAATAAGTTTATTAGAGTGAAAAAGTGACTAAAATGTGATTATATTTACAACGAACAACTAGGGGTAAGAAAATTCAAATATACTATACCGATAGACAGACATATTAATCAACAAAGTAAGAACCTAACCAAAGAAGTGTGTTGGAATTGATAAAGATAGATAAAGGCCCGACCTTCGAACCGTTGAGGTGGGAACGGCTTTTCCCGCAATCTGAATCGTTCCAAAATAACATAAACGAAATAAAATTAAAAATACAAATAAAGAAACAAAATGAGTAGTGAAGATAAACTAGAAAAGATGTTGGAATTGATAACAACACTATCGGTCGAAATAAAGGAAATAAGAACTGGTCAGCAGAAATACTAGGAAGAACAAGACATACTCAAGACAGAAAATTCAAACATGAGAAAAGAAAACGAAGAACTGAAGAAAAGTATGTAATTAATCAAGGGAAAAATAGAGAATATAGAAAGAGAAACAATGTCATAATCCAAGGCATAAAATTGAAACGAATGAAGAAAATGAAATGAAAATTGAAATAAAGAAATTTATCGAAGATCATCTAGAGGTTAATGTTAATATCAAAACAGCTAAACTCGGAAATAGTACTTGCTTATTAATAATAATAGATGAGAAAAAAGAGAAAATCAAAATAATGCAGAATAAACATAAATTGAAAAAATACAAACAAGAAAATATACATTAATGATGACATGTCAAAAGAAGAGAGAGAAGTACAATTGAAAATTACTAAAATTGCCAAAGAAGAAAGAGACAGAGGAAATATTGTTAATATAGGTTATAGAAAGCTGTTAATTAATAATCAGAACTGGAAATGGAATGAAATATCCGAAAAACTCGAAGAGATGCCAAAAAACTAAATACATTGAATGATGGAAATGAGACGATAGGTCAAAGCAAATGAGAAAAACTGATAACAACGAATTAGAAAGAAATGAAAAAAAAAATATAAAAAATAGCAACATGGAACGTAAGAGGTATACAGGGCAAAAACAATTTGCTCTGTATTGCAATACAGGGCATATTTTGTGACTGTAAATTTAAATATCTTTCAAATGGCTCTTGAAAATAAGCAATTACGGTTAGTGTGTTATACAGTCTCGACAATATATACTTTAAATTGTGTATTGAGAATATAAAAGAGGAACAGAGAGACAAAACATTCAGGTGAGACAGCTTTTATGTAGCTTTGATAGTAAGAGTAAATAATAGAGAGGAAGTTCAACTTATCTTTGTCTCCCTAAAAAGAAAAACGCAGAAGAATGCGGCGGCTACCGTACCATTAGCTTGATGTCCCATGTGCTAAAGTTGCTACTGAAAGTCATCCATAATCGAATATATCATAAACTGGACATAGACATTAATGTTACGCAATTTGGCTTTCGCAAAGGCCGAGTAACTCGTGAAGCTCTTTTTTTCACTTAATATACTATTGCAAAGCCACCTGGACGTCAATCAAGATATATATGCTTGTTTTATTGACTATAATAAAGCATTCGACAAAGTAAAACATGAACAATAATTAATGCATGTCCTGAAATCAAAGAAGATAGATTACAATAACCTCAGGATTATATCGAACGTATACTATAAGCAACGAGCAAAAATACGTGTTAACGATCAGCTGTCAAAGAAATTGCAATCAGACGTGGGGTGACATAGGGATGCGTGTTGTCACCAATTCTTTTTAATGCCTACTCGGAAGAGATCTTGAAAAAGCTCTTGAGGGTGAAACAGCTGGAATAAAGGCAAATGGAGTTCCCATTAACAACATTAGGTATGCGGATGACATTGTCATCTTATCCGAAAATATCGGGGATCTTCAGAGGCTGGTGGCCAGAATAGCGGAGTTTGGACAAGAATACGGTCTAACAATGAACGTCAAGCAGACAAAATTTATGAGAATATCGAAAACTCAAAGAAATAACGAGAATACAACCGGTGATTACTTCCAGGAAATCAAAATCAGGATAGAAAAGGCTTGAGCAAATTTTAACAAAATGGGAATAGTGCTCTGCACAAGAGATCTGAAGTTGGAGCTAAGAGTTAGATTGGCTAGGTGCTTCGTTTTCTCGACTTTGTTTTATAGTGTTGTTCTGAAGCTATTTGCTTGTGGCATTGTTATGATTAATTATTTATATGGGAAATAAGCCTCAATTAAAATGAAAAAATAATTTTATTAACGTTTCGACGCCCAAATCGGGTGCTGTTGTCAATATTTTGTATTTTGACAACGGCACCCGATTTGTGCGTCGAAACGTTAATAAAATTATTTTTTCATTTTAATTGTGGCTTATTTCTTATATAAATAATTTGTTTTATAGAATGGAAGCTTGGACCTTGACTGCGGCATCAATTAAAAAACTAGAATCATTCGAGCTGTGGGTGTACAGAAGAATTCTGAAAATATCGTGGACAGAATATGTCACAAACAAAGAGGTTCTGAGAAAGATGAAATAAATAAATAAATGGAAATCTTAAATACTATCAAAACAAATAACTTTAAATAACTTTTTGAAATGAATTTTTCAGAGCAGCCGGCTCTAAAGTCCGAATAGTTATGATGATTGCCGACCTCCGTTGCGGAGATACTTAGATGAAGAAGAAGACAACTTATCAAATGTATAACTAAATGTAAATAAACGTCAAATTGAAAAATTTTAATATCTACACCTGCAGTATTTCAAACAACTAATAACACAAGGTATTGATGAAAATTATATAAGATTAATAAAATAACTATGTGAGCCGATCAACAGATATCTACATTAATAACTATATTTTAACGAACCCTTTCGAAATATTAAGCGGAGCCCGGCAAGAAAAGTTTTGAGAAATGGCGTAAAAGAAATCTTTAATTAACTATTCTAAATGGGAAATAAGCCACAATTTAACTAAAAAATGATTTTATTAACGTTTCGATGTCCAGAATGGACGTCGTTATCAAAATACGAAATATTAATAAATTAAACAAAAATGTTGTTGCTTAGTAAAAAATTCTTCTAATTTAATTTAATGTGACTCATTTATATCGGCAATTCACGCGTATATTATACATTTTAAAGTAGAAGACTTTAAAATGATATTGCCAATATTTATCAGTTGTGTTCCTGGGACGACTTTATTGAAAGATAGTTCATTCGATTACATGAAATCAACTTTAACTATTATAATTATATAATAGCAACAAAAATAAAAATAATTATCTAATAGCGAATAATAGCGACAAAAATAAACGAACGCATAACTCTGCAAGAGGAACAGCAAGGATTTCGGACAGGAAGATCATACACGGATGCAGTTTTTGTAATAAGGCAAATAAAAGAAACGTCCCTGGAATACAACAAACCAGCATATATGTGCCTGATAGATTTGAAGAAAGCGTTTGATAGAGTGAGAAATCGGGACGCGATACATTTATGATATGAAAAGGGAATATCACTGGATTTAATAAAAACCATAGAGAATATATACAGGGTAGCGAGAAAGTATGGAAACACGGTAATTTCTCGGAAACCGCTGGAACGATTTTTATAGATTTTGGTGGGTAAGGGTTTTCTAATACGGCCGATATTATAGTGGTAATCACATTGTTGTCAAATCTTCCGTTTTTCTGGAAATATAATGAACTTTTTTTATTTCAAATGGAACACCTGTATATTTTTTGCGTTTTGACGTCCCTAGAAATACTGATTATTTTTTATGTTATATTCCCTATACCTAAATGCCATAATTTCGGAGTGATTGCTAAATTTATTAAAAGACAATTTTTTAAACAAATTATAAAAATTTTCGATTTTCTAAATTCAAAAACACAAGTAAAAAATATTATTTTTGAAACTACGAAGTGCCTACATTTAAGTTCAAACCTTATTTTATCAATTACCGGTAAGTACAGTTGAGTCTGGGAATCTTGCGTCATCATTTAAAGCTTACGACATAAGTCGATGATAAGTCGGAAATTGAAATTTACTAAACGCAACAGCAAGTGACAGTAAGTGATTTGCTGTTGCGTTTAGTAATTTTCAATTTCCGACTTATCATCGACTTATTTCGTATGCTTTAAATGATGACGCACGGGTAAAGATTCCCGGACTCAACTGTAGTTTGGGCTTATTTTAAGATACTATTTTTTAGCAGTTAATGCAGCCCGATCGCGCGTCCTCTTATATGCGCTTCATTAACAATTAAAAAAAAAACATGTTTTAGAATAAAACGTGCCAAAAATTCTTATAGGGAGCTGATAAAAAGTTTGAGCTTGAATTTAGATACTTCGTAATTTGAAAAATTATTTTTTACGTGTGATTTTGAATCTTGAAAATAGTCATTTTACGATTTATTTTCAGTTTTATATTGTTTATAACTAAAGCTCCGATTATAGGCAAAATGCCTTTTTTGCCTATTTTGCCTATTATAATTGTTTTTTGCACTTTTTGCCTTTTTTCGTAAATTCCGCCTATTTGTGCCTTTTTTAAAATTTCATGGTACTACCCATGATATTATTCTATTAGTAAACCATTCTGTAATAAAATTTTGGGTCAATAATAAAATATCAATGGTTTGTTTATATAACAGATTTCTAGGAAAATGTACCTGATCGAGACTTGAGGGTTAACTATTTGGAAATCCCTAAGCTTTATTAGTTTATTATCAGTTGTACAGTCGGTTACTGTATCAGAGTTTAGTCACAAATTGCTATATCCTAGTTTAGTTTTATTGCGTATACCGAAAAGCAAAGAACACGTTTTAAAACGTTTTAGACATTTGTGTGAAAAGATGACATCTAAATTAAGGCTATGGATCGCACCTTATTCGGAACTTTCTCTAGAAGGAGATGGAGCATTTTGTAAACTATGCGGCAAATCGGTAAGTTTTATTTTTTCTCTTTTTTCTCGTCCCACAACATAACTAAATTCTAAAGCGGTTTTAGAATTGTAATTATTTTTTTTTTAATTCTCAGATTTCAAGTAGAAAAAAGTACTTTATTGACCAGCATTGTGGAACCCCACTTCATAAACGTAATTTGGAAAAATTAAATTCTTCTAAGTTAGCCCAAATATCTCTGCGGGATAGTTTAAGCAGTTAAAAAAAAGGAGGAAGACGCATTTAAATTTGATTTATGCCAGATGATGATTGCATCCAACATTCCTCTATATAAAGTTAATAACCCTAGTTTTAAATGCTTTTTCGAAAAATATCTTAATAAATCCTTACCGAACGAGAGTACATTGAGAAAACATACTGTGGAAAAATGTTATGTGGAATGTATTTCAAAAATTAAGCGGGAGTTAGAGGGCAATTTTTTGTATATTATCGTGGATGAGACGACAGATGTATGCGGCAGGTATATAGCTAATTTAATGATTGGAATTTTGAACGAAAACTTTGCGAGAAGACCTTATTTAGTTGCCGTTAAAGAATTGGAAAAAACAAACAATTTAACAATAAGTCGATTTATACAAGATAGTTTAACAAACCTCTTTTTACCCAACCCTATACCAGTGAATAAAATAGTTTTAATGCTTTCAGATGCTGCGGCATATATGTTAAAAGCTGCTGTTAATTTAAAGATTTTTTATCCTAATTTAATTCATTGCACTTGTGTAGCCCACGGGGTAAATAGAATTGCTGAAGAAATAAGAGATCTGTTTCCGTTGGTAAATAATTTTATAAATTTTATGAAAAAAGTTTTTGTAAAGGCTCCGTTGAGGGTGCAAATATATAAAGAAAAACTTCCCGGTGTCCCTTTGCCACCTAAACCAGTAATTACAAGGTGGGGAACCTGGCTCGAAGCAGTTTTTTTTACTTTGAACACTGCAATGAAATAGAATTAGTTATGTCAGAATTTGATGATGATATTTCCGAAGTCATTCGAGAAGCAAAAAAAATATTAAAAAATCCCAAATTGAAACAGGAACTCGCTTATATCAATGACAATTATAAATTAATAGTTACCACAATTACCTTATTAGAAAAACAAGAGATAAATTTATGTGAGTCAGTAAAATTAATAGATAATTTAAAGACGAAAATTAAATCGGCACCTGGAAGTAACGGTCAATTAATTTTAAAAACAATGAAATATGTTTTCGACAAGAATGAAGGTTTTTCGTTTTTATCTAATGTTGCTAAAATTTTGAATGGGACATTTTCCGAGGAATTACAAATTATGCCAGATTTATTATCCGCTCTGAAATATGCTCCAATTACATCTGTCGATGTCGAACGTTCGTTTTCAATGTACAAATTAATTTTAAGTGATCGAAGACATAGTTTTAAGACCGAAGATATTGAAAAACATTTAGTTGTTTCTATTAATGATAACATTTTAAGTGGTTATAAATAATAAGTTATATTCCTTTAGTGCCTATATTTTGCCTAAATGTTAATATTCCTGCCTTTTTTAATAAAAATCTTTGCCTATATAGGCGCCTTTTTCTTCAATTTTTGTTGGCTATAAATCCGAGCTTTATTTATAACTCGGAAACAATTAACTTTAAAGAAAAATTACAAAAGACCTTTTTCGTTCCCAGTGATCCAAAGAACCTAAAATAATGTCTATCCTGGCCGAAAAATTTGATTTTTATAATTTGTTTAAATATTTTTTATTTCAAATAAATGTAGCAATAACTCCGAAATTATGGCATTTAGGTATAGGGAATATAACATGAGAAATAATCAGTATGTCTTAAGAACGTCAGAACGCAAAAAATATACAGGGTGTTCCATTTGAAATAAGAAAGTTCGTAAGATTTCCAGAAAAACGGAAGATTTGACAACAATGTAATTACCACCATAATAATGGTCGTATTAGAAAACCCTTATCCACCAAAATTTATAAAAATCGTTCCAGTGGTTTCCGAGAAATTACCGTGTTTCCATACTTTCTCGCTACCTTGTATAAAAATAACATAGCTATGGTAGGATGTAAGGGAAAACTATCGCAACCTATCAAGTATGAAACTGGCATTAGACAAGGAGATTCGCTGAGCCAATTAATATTTAATCTGATAATGGATGAAATCATAAAGAAAGTTAAAATAGAAGAGGATATAGAATGGGAGAAAAGGAAATAAAGATAATGTGCTACGCCGACGACGCTATAATAACAGCCGAAAATGAAGATGACCTACAAAGATTAATTAAAGAATTCGTAGACACGGCTCTCATATACAACATGGTGATCTCAACAGAGAAAACTAAATCGATAGTAATATCAGCGAAACCGAAACGTTGTAAATTGGTCGTAAATAACAAAATAATAGAACAAGTGATGGAAACGGAATACATGGGAATAAAACTGTCAAGGTACGGAAAAGTGGAAGCAGAAGTACAAAAACAAGTGAACATGGCGACCAGATCAGCAGGATGTCTCAACAACACAATCTGGAGAAACAAATACCTCACAACGGAAACGAAAACCAGGATATATAAATCAACAATAAGACCGATAATGACGTACACAGTGAAAACAAGAGCAGATACGGCGAACACACAAAGACTGCTGGAAACAGCAGAAATGAAAGTCACGAAAGATAACAAACCAAACTCTAACGAGACAGAGTAAGAAGTGAGTAGTCAGTCGTTCTAGGAACACAACTCATAAATATTGGCAATATCATTTTAAAGTCTTCTACTTTAAAATGTATAATATATGTCTGAATTGCCGATATAAATGAGTCAGATTAAAAGATTTTTGTTTAATTTATTATTTTGTATTTTGACAGCGACGTCCGATGTGGACATCGAAACGTTAATAAAATCATTTTTTAGTTAAATTGTGGCTTATTTCCCATTTAGAATAGTTAATTGCAAAAATGCCACAAATAAATAGCTTCAGAACAACATTAAGAAATTATAAAAGACGCCGAAGTCCGGGTACTAGTCTGTTGCAATCCGCATTGTTACCGTTGAGAAGCGAAAACTGTCTTTTGCCACTTTTATACAACTGGAAATTGTAAAAGAGGTTCTAGTTGCCAATACCATCATCCAGTTCCAGTTCATACAAGGTTCCAGGAGGAACTATCTCTTAAGGAGGGGACAATGTTACGTCAAACCCTTGCTATGGCCCTGATCGTATATACTACGCAATTCGATCTACAGCTGTTTTAAAGCTGCCGATAAAATTCTGGGAGCGTTCCGAACAGTGAGACAAGTATATTGTATAAGAGCAGTTTAGATTGTTACGAGTTAGTCTAAAGTACAAATTGGTACTGTTAAGTAAATAAGTGATATAAATTAATTGTGTTTTAGTGTTAGGGTTAGAAGACTTTAAATAAATTAAAATAAACATTACATAATGTATCATTAAACTCTTTCAGATTACATCGTCAGGAATATGCAGGATAACTCCAGAATCGATAGCATACATGCATAAAGCGTTATTACCCGAATCGTCTAATCCTGAAGCGGCCGCATACTTTACACGACTTATAGAAGAATCTTTAAAAACGAGATTTACGCAATTCAACTTTTTCTTACATAATTTAGCACAACTTAAGTTTACTGCAGAGAATAATGAAGGTTCATTGTTATCTTTTGTACCAAAAACCTACAGGTAAGTTAATATTAGTGTTTAGAGAACTAAGTTTTTTTTCTAATTAAAGTTAAACTATAAACTGGGTTGATGTAGATATAGACGTTTCCTCTTTATAAAATATGCCGTAGGCGATCTGGATTCTTATTCTTTCGGTGCGATATTAGGTCCTCCTAACGTTGGCAACTACATTGGCGAGTTGTTCACGGTCTTCAGCTAATCGAAATAGTTATTCATCACTGCGTAATCTTGACCAATCGCCAATTTCCTTGAGTCATGATATCGGCTTCCTTCCAATTCCTTTTATTTCCTTTCCAATTTTACCTTTCATGAAGAAATGTATACCGGTCTCCTTGAAGAACTTTCTCTAGATAAGAAATTTTTCTTTTTGAATAGCATTCAATATTTCTAATTACCACAGGTCCAGGGTATTCGGAGCATTATTCTATACAACCACATCTCAAATACCTCTAAGCGGAAGCGATTAATCGTATTAGCCTTTAGAGTCCAGGTCTTGGTACCATGTAACAACGCTGGTCAAATATAGCATTTGATCATTCTTTGGCGTAATTTTTGGTTTAAGGTGTGGTTACAAAAGAATGATTTCATTTTTAGATGCGTTGTGAGAGCTTTAATTCTGCATGTGATCTCTTCACTAGGGTCTAGTTGGTCTGTAATGTATCATTCCAGATATTTAAAGTAACTCTCCCAATATTTTGTTGGTCTATCTATAGAGGAGCATTCATTTTTAGACCCATTTCTCTTCCTGTTGTCGTGTTTACGCAGTCCAGTAACTCGGAGGCACTGGAAACTATCGAATAAGATGTCAGTGTCGTCAGCTTCTATAAGATTATCAATCAGTTTACCATTGATTTTCACTTCAAAGTCTTTATCTTACAAACCCTGTATGAAAATTATATTCGAGTAGATATTAAATAACAGCGGGAATAGAATGCACCGCTGTTGGAGGGCTCTTTGAATGCAACATTCGCCGGTTTATCTCCCATCAACTCGTACCACTGTTTTTTGCTTCCAATACAAGATTTCGATAATACGTTGGTCTATCAAGATTAACTAGTTCTATTTCTGACAGCATTGGGAAGCACTTTGTATCTATGAATTCTATCCGTTGGCGTATTACGCAGCCAATATAAGCTAGGTCTCTGTTATAATCTATCTTTGCCTTTGTGTTAGAAATTTTTTATCCTCTTAGACCGGGCAGTACCGTCGCCCCCGCTAGCGCAATTATTCCGATTCGATTTTTTTGCACAAACTTACTCAAAAAGAGGTCCTTACAACATATCCACAGGGTGCCGGGCGGTGCCGTGGTCGAAAAATGTTTTAAACAATTTTTTTTAAACAAATTCACAAAAATAGTTTTTTCATTTCCGACAATTTTTTTTAGATAATTTGGGTCATTGTGAGTAAAAAAGGTCTCTAGTCATTTTTCTCTAAACTTGACTGTTGTCGAGTTTTACGCGATTAAAAATTTGAAAAATGCGAAAATGGCGATTTTCAAGGCTTCATAACTCGATTAAAAATTATTATTATGAAATTCAAAAAGTGACAAAATCAAGATTCAAATATCTTCTTCAACGTCTTGAAGAGATTTTTGGCATTATTTTATTACAAAGCTGTTATTTTTAGTAATTAACAATTAGCGGTATAGTCCAACTGTATCGTCGCCCCCGTTAGCGGAACTATTTCGATTAGATTTTTTTGCACAAACTTACTCAAAAATAGGTCCTATAACATATCCACAGAGTGCCGACCGGTGGTCGAAAAATTTTTTAAACAATATGTTTTAAACAAATTCACAAAAATAATTTTTTTATTTCCAACAATTTTTTTTAGATAATTTGGGTCATTCTGAGCAAAAAAGGTCTCTTGTAGTTTTCGTCTCAAATTGATTGTTGTCGAGTTATACGCGATTTAAAATTTGAAAAATGCGAAAATGGCCATTTTCAAGGGTTAGTAATTCGATTAAAAATTATTATTAAGAAAGTCAGAAAGTGACCACATCAAAGTTTAAAACTTTGTTTTGTTTATTTATTTTTTTTTGCAAATGTTATTCAATTTTTCATCAACTATCGCCAAGTTAAATGCATAATATTTTATAATAGAATCAATCACGGCAATTATTCTAATTCATCCGCTTCAATAATTAAACATAACATAATTTTAATAACAAATAGGTAAATGAAACATTTTTTAACAAATAAAATAGTCATATTAATCGAGTTATTAAGTCTTGAAAATGGCCAGTTTCGCATTTTTAAAAAATTTTTAATCGCGTATAACTCGACAACAGTCAATTTTAGAGAAAAATGACAAGAGACCTTTTTTGCTCAGAATGACCCAAATTATCTAAAAAATAATTGTTGGTAATAAAAAAATTATTTTTGTGAATTTGTTTAAAAAAAATTGTTTAAACAATTTTTCGACCACGGCACCGCCCGGCACCCTGTGGATATATTATAAGGACCTCTTTTTGAGTAAGTTTGTGCAAAAAAATCTAATCGAAATAGTTCCGTTAACGGGGGGCGACGATACAGTTGGACTATAGCGCTAATTGTTAATAACTAAAAATAACAGCTTTGTAATAAATTAATGACAAAAATCTCTTCAGAACGCTGAAGAAGGTATTTGAATCTTATTTTGTCACTTTTTGAATTTCATAATAATCATTTTTGATCGAGTTATGAAGCCTTGAAAATGGCCATTTTCGCATTTTTCAAATTTTTAATCGCGTATAACTCGACAACAGTCAATTTTAGAGAAAAATGACAAGAGACCTTTTTTGCTCAGGATGACCCAAATTATCTAAAAAAGAAATTTTTGGAAATAAAAAAAATATTTGTGTGAATTTGTTTAAAAAAAATTGTTTAAAACATTTTTCGACCACGGCACCGCCCGGCACCCTGTGGATATGTTATAAGGACCTCTTTTTAAGTAAGTTTGTGCAAAAAAATCGAATCGGAATAATTGCGCTAGCGGGGGCGACGATACTGCCCGGTCTATCTTCTGTCATCTTATGGCTTAAATCTATAATCGAGGCCTTCGTAGCAACAGTGGCCTAAGCCGCAAATTGAGCATTTTTAGATTAATATATCAATAAAAGCAGCAACATTAGATCTTTGGATGAACAGGGGCCTACACAACCTACCTCTATATTTGGCTAGATGGCTCTACATAATTTCTTGTTCCCTTAACCAAATATACTGGAAATACGAATGCAAGGATTGCATTTATCTCAAAACTTCGATTTTGGGCTTAGGCCACTGTTAATCTGATAGCGTCAATTAATACATCCAGTAAATAAATAAGGATTATTTGATAATTGATATTATTTTTTTACAGTCTGGCTACTGATGGTCAATTGGTCCACGTAGAAGTAGTTAACTACAGAAAGAGATATGATCCAGATAAATATTATGTGTATATTTTAAGAGTTTACAGAAAAGATCAAAGGCAACCGATGGAAATTCAAAGGACGTACAAAGAATTTTGCGAGTTGCATCAGAAGTTATGTATTTATTTTCCCTTGGCCAAATTACACAGGTTAGTATTTTATATTTTAATGTATGTATAATGATTAGGTTATTTTTCCACCTCTTCAGCCAAATATATTTGACATAAAACAAGTATCAGTGTCAATTTTAGATCATTTAACACTTTCACTCCCATGGAAGTTTTGAACAAAGTGGTCATAGCAAAGAAATGTTTTTTTTTCTGGCAAAATTGTATTGATTTCGTTAGAAAGTAAGTTCAGCCATTAGGAATGGTGTATTTTTTTGCTTTGGTTTGGAACCTTTAGCCACAAATATAAGTATTTATTCATACATGATTGTACAGGGAGGATACTTTTCACACTCAGAGGTTCATGAGAGCTAGTTCAGTATGAATTTAGTGTGTTATGTCATAACACACAAGACATAAACCACGGTTAGATAAGTAGGCAACATCACGACAACCACATTTAGATAATTACACATATAAAGGAAATATCCGTTCATAAGATTAATTTTTTAAACATAACTTCAATTTTTTGCAAAATTCTTATAATTAGTTTAACATTTTTTGTATTGTCTTCACGTACAATTAAGTTTAAGGGAGTATTTCACGTGTTTGGCTTGAGATGTAAGGCACAGTTGAATATTATGTGTTTTAAATCAGCTGTGGTAGTTCCACACTAGGAATGTTATTGTATAATTATTTTCTTTGCTATTTTAAGTATATTTATTTCTGATACACACGGGTAATGAAGGATATTTTCGGTGTTAACATTCATTGTAGTCCGTGTATATTGTAAATAATGCACAGGTCTTTCCAGTCGTTTTTATTCAAAAAACCTCAAATACTAAGAAAATAGGCGTTTGATAAACAAATATGATAACG
Source organism: Diabrotica virgifera virgifera (assembly GCF_917563875.1). Taxonomy (NCBI): domain Eukaryota; kingdom Metazoa; phylum Arthropoda; class Insecta; order Coleoptera; family Chrysomelidae; genus Diabrotica; species Diabrotica virgifera. The sequence continues at coordinate 51,651,732 of NC_065448.1, forward strand.
TTTAAACTAATTAATTGATGGGTCTCAAATTTTGAGGGTTTGTTATGTACCTGCCCCAATACCCAACTTTAAGTGAAACACCAAAGTTCGAAATTAGTTTTAATTAAAGAACAAATAACGATTTTCACGTATTTTGCAGTTTGCGAAGAAAAAAATTGACTTTTTAACTTTCAAAAATCGGTATTTTGAAGCTTTTTCAATTTTCAAAAAAATCAAATTTTGCAATTTTATCTCAACTATTTAGCTTTTAATGGGGTGCAAAAAATCGAAAAAATCGCGTTTTTTGCACTAAATTGTGAATCATTAAAAAACGGCCCCAAACTCTAGACAGGAAATAAGTAGGTTTTCATCTTATAGGTCTATACTAACTAAAGAAGCTATCCGTGAATATATTATTATGATATATATCGAACGGTATATCGATACCTGAATAATTCAGTTTCCCGAATATGATCTATTTTTTGCTTATTTCCCTGGAGTACAGTCCGATATCGTTCTTTTGGCTATGCTTCTTGCTATGCCAAAACAATATCTAAAATTTAATTATATTTTAAATAGATATCAATAATCTAACTGAAATAATTTGGTTCTAATGTTTAAAGCTTTGTAAGGTTGCTCAAAAATATACAAAAGGTAATATTGTCGATTTCTTTATTTAAAAATCAGTCACTAAACAAATATATGAAGTATTGTGAGTATGATTACGTACCGATATCAATATTTTTGTAGAACAATTAGTACTTAAGAGTTAGTATTAATAAAATAAAAGATAAGGAACTTATAAAAATTGCAGAATTTTATGTAACAGCAAGTAGATAAATGTTATTATTATTTTATAGCAATAGATTAAAATGCTCGCGTACTTCTTGAAATGCTCATGTATATTTTTCATATGCAGGATTTTAAAAACATTAGTAGACATTGAAATATAAAAACGTATACTATACTACATTTAAGCTTTGCAATTAATGTATACGTATAATGTATACAGGGTGTCCCGAAAAGATTGGTCATAAATTATACCACAGATTCTGGGGTCAAAAATAGATTGATTGAACCTCACTTACCTTTATACAATAGTGCACACAAAAAAAGTTACAGCCCTTTGAAGTTATAAAATGAAAATCGATTTTTTTTATATATATCGAAAACTCTCAGAGATTTTTTAATGAAAATAGACATATGGCATTTTTATGGCAGCAACATCTTAAAAAAAAATTAAAGTGAAATTTGTGCGCCCCATAAAAATTTTAAGGGGTTTTGTTCCCTTAAACCCCCCGAAACTTTTTTGTACGTTCCAAATGAATTATTATTGTGGCACCATTAGTTAAACACAATGTTTCTAAAACTTTTTTGCCTCTTAGTACTTTTTCGATAAGTCAGTGTTTATCGAGATATTTTAAATATTTATCGAATCCACCACATATTTGTATATGGTTAAGTACGGTTATAGAGACCTGTTAATAATCTGAAAATCTATTTATAATTTACATTTTTAGGTATATTTTGAAAAAGAAGCTACATCTCGATAAAAGGTGACATAAAAAAAAGACGAAGAGGCAAAAGTCTTAAAAACACTGTGTTTAACTAATGGTACCACAATAATAGTTTTATTGGAACGTACACAAACATTTGGGGGGTTTAAAGGAACAAAACCCCCATAAAATTTTTACGTAAATATATTGAAAAAGAAGCCGCATCTCGATAAAAACTGGCTTATCGAAAAAATACTAGGAGCCAAAAAAGTTTTAAAAACGTTGTGTTTAACTAAAAATGGTACCACAATAATGAATTAATTGGAACGTACACAAAAGTTTGGGGGGTTTAAGGGAACAAAATCCCCATAAATTTTTTATGGGGTGGACAAATTTCACTATAATTTTGTTTTAAAATTTTCCTTCCATAAGAATGATACATGTCTATTTTCAATAAAAAATCTCAATAGTTTTCGATATATTGAAAACAATCGATTTTCATTTTGTAACTTCAAAGGGTTGTAACTTTTTTTATGAGCACATTTGTACTAAGGTAAGTTAGGTTCAATCGAACTATTTTTGACCCCAGAATGTTTGGTATAATTTATGACCAATCTTTTCGGGACACCCTGTATAATTAATTAATATACAGGGTGTTGGTAAATAAGTATGAAAAATTTTAAGGGCTAATTCTACATGAAAAATTAATGCCAGTTTGCTCTATAAACATACGTCCGCAAATGCTTAGTTTCGGAGATACGGGGTGTTGAAATTTTTATTTCAAACTGCCAATTTATTTATTGCTCTCAGACCAGTGGAGCTATGAAAATGAAATTTGGTGAGTTTTAGGAGGTAGTTATTACGAATTTTATAACATACAATTAAGAATTTTGTATTCATCATTGGCGCGCCTACGGGCAATGGTCTGAATTATTTTAAAGAAAAAAATAGTACGCCACTGAGATATTTCGAATTAGAAATTATTTTTAAATTCCACGTCTAATTTATGATAAAAAACCTTTCTTGCATTTTTTTCTTATGATGCACCGTTTTTATGCAGAAAAATAAAACATCTTGGCGCATATTTTTCATTTCTTACATTACATCATCAAGAACTATCCAATATAATAATACTAAACTAGAACAATAACAGAAAATATTACTAATACCATTTCAACTAGGTACAAAGCTGCAAGAAATGTTTAAAATGATCTCCTTTACAGGTAACAGAAGAATTTTATATTCATCATTGGCGCGCGTATGGGTAATGGTCTGAATTTTTTGAAGAAAAAAATAGTACGCCACTGAGATACGTCAAACTAAAAATCATTTTTGAATTCCTCATTCAATTGACGACAAGAAATCTCTTTGATTTTTTTTCATATTCGGCGCCGTTTTTATGCAAAAAAAATTAAACATCTTAACGTTTACAAAGTATTTGAACTAAAATTCTATGCATATGGAAACTACCTCAAATACTTGGTAAGCGTTAAGATGTTTTATTTTTTTGTATAAAAACGGCGCCTCGTATGAAAAAAAAGGAAAGAAAGATTTTTTGTCGTAAATTGAACGAGGAATTCAAAAATGATTTTTAGTTTGACATATCTCAGTGGCGTACTATTTTTTTCTTCAAAAAATTCAGACCATTACCCGTACGCGCGCCAATCATGAATATAAAATTCTTCTGTTATCTGTAAAGGAGATCATTTTAAACATTTCTTGCAGCTTTGCACCTAGTTGAAATTTTATTAGTAATATTTTCTGTTATATTTTCTGTTAAATGAAAAATACGCGCCAAGATGTTTTATTTTTCTGCATAACGGTGCATCATATGAAAAAAAGACAAGAAAGGTTTTTTATCATAAATTAGACGTGGAATTTAAAAATAATTTTTAATTCGAAATATCTCAGTGGCGTACTATTTTTTTCTTTAAAAAAATTCAGACCATTGCCCGTAGGCGCGCCAATGATGAATACAAAATTCTAAATTGTATGTCAAAAAATTCGTAATAACTACCTCCTAAAACTCACCAAATTTCATTTTCATAGCTCAACTGGTCTTAGAGCAATAAATAAATTGGCAGTTTGAAATAAAAATTTCAACACCCCGTATCTCCGAAACTAAGCATTTGCGGACATATGTTTATAGAGCAAACTGGTATTAATTTTTCATGTAGAATTAGCCCTTAAAATTTTTCATACTTATTTACTAACACCCTGTATAATAAAATGTTACGTCTGGTCTATATTATTGTATGATTGTGAGACATGGACGTTAAAAACCACAATGCTAAATAAATTAGAAGCTATTGTGGTGCTATCGACGAATCCTAAAGATATCGTGGGTTTCGCACACTTCCAATGAAGATGTTCTCCAAATAATGAATTCAGAACGTCTGCTCATAAACATCATAAAGAGGAGAAAAACAGAATACTTCGTCCATATAATTAGAGGACCTAAATACCATCTACTTCGCCTTATAATACAAGGAAAAGTGGAGGGATTAGTCGAAAGAAACTTTCATGGTTGCATGATATTAGACAATGGTGTGGTTCCACGGTAGAATAATTATTTTTGTCGATAACTCAAAATTATATATTTTGGATTTAATGCGTTTTGCTCAGTTGCTCCTCAATTGTAAATATATAGTGTTTTACATGAGTAAAAATGAGTGACTCAGATTCCGAAGCGACATAAGAGTTACGCGAGGATAAAAAATGAACAATTGATATTTGTTAATCTTCTTGAGAATTGTTAAATTTTATTGGATAAAAGAATGACCCCGAAAATTAAGTATCTTCTTCCTAGTTTGTAGATTTTTCTACGACGCACATTCATAAATGCTGCCATGTTGTAACAAAATACACCTACGCCGAACTCGCCCATCTACCAACTTCACTTAAACTGAAAAACTTCAAAAGCGTAGTGCATTCTTCTATGTATCTGGTAAATATATGCTACGGAGGAAAGTAAATGCTTTGTAAGTGTAGTAAAAACTTTAAATATGTAGTACATACTTGAAGCAATTCGATATTGTGCTAATTCTGTTAGCATTTTCTGCTGGCCTACAGGATCGAATTCTTTCTCGTTGTCTACTAATATACTCTGGGCTAATTAGCAAAATTCATGGAAAAGTTATTTACCAGCAATTTTATTGCTGGAGTCGAATTATAAGATCCCATATATTAATAATATAGGTATGCAAAGTCCGCAGATAGTGTGCTACTTTTTTTATAAACAAAATGGCGCCGACAAATCGTATTTTTTTCAATTATTGCTCTATAACTCCGAAGATTTTAACTTTACAACAAAAACACCCAAATAAAAATTCACCGCAATTAAATTCTGCATAGAGATATGTTTTTTCCGATTTACTCCGACGAAAATTTTCCTCGGAAAATGCGGGTTTTCCCAACAAAATCTCTAATTTTCAAATAAAGTTTTAGGTAAGTAATTATTAATCAATAATTAAATAACTTAGTGACATCAAAGCTTTCTTAGTATAGATTGTAATTCCAGAAGCCGGTGAAAATTCAACGAATATTTTAGCAACAATTCAATTGTTAATTAATAATTTACGATCGTAATAATAACCAAAATAATCATGATACATTGATCAAACGTATAAATATTATAAAGATGAGATGCTTATTTAATATTTTATCGACAAAATATAAATTTTTCGTTTTTTGCATAATCTTTAAATTTTGAAAAAAAAATAGTTATAATACGCTGGTCTAATTAGTAAAGTACAAAGAAAGGTTATTTATCACCAATTTTATTGCTGGAATCGAATATTATGATCCTATATATTAATAATATAGGTATGCAAAGTCCACAGACTTTGCATACTTATTTTATTAACAAAATGGCGCCCCCAAATCGTGTTTATTCAATTATTGGTCTATAACTCCGAAGATTTTAACTTTACACCAAAAACACTAAAATAAAAATTCACACCAATTTAATTCTATATAGGGGCATGTTTTTCACGATTTGCTCCGACGAAAATTTTCCTCGAAAAATGTATGTTTTCCCAACAAAATCTCGAATTTTCAAATAATTTTTTTGGGCAAGTAATTATTTATCAATAATTAAATACCTTGGTGAAATAAAAGCTTTTTTGGTATAGATTATAACTGCAGAAGCCGGTGAAAATTAAACGAATATTTTAGCAACAATTCAATTGTTAATTAACAATTTACAGTCGCAATAACAACCAAAATAATCATGAGACATTGATCAAACTTAGAAAGATTATAAAGATATGATGCCTATTTAATATTTTGTCGACAAAATATAAATTTTTCATTTTTTTTGCATAATCTTTAAATGTTTCAAAAAATAATTATAAACAAATTAATATTTCTCAGAAATTGTTTATTATATTATAATTTAAAAAAAATACTTAAAATGCGTATTTCAAAGGTCTTGAAAATGAATGCTTTAAAAAAATTTTCAAACCATTTGCAAAAAAGTTATGAAACAGGAAAGTAAACATACGATTACTCCATTATTTATAATTTGTTTTAATTGTTTCAAAGCTTAAAAGTGAGTTTATGGTAAAAACTAATTCCTCTCAAAAAAATGTCAAACATTAGTTCAATGGTGATATTTTAATCAAAGATCAAAAATGTTTTTTTTGTAATTTTTAGCGCGAAAGTAGGCTTGATACAGAGCCGGAGATGTTCACTAGAAGCGACTGACACGCTTTAAACTCGCGCGGGTTGTGTATGTGGACGGGTATAATACATAATACATAGCTACGGTACTGTATTAGTCTACTTTCGCGCGTGTAAATACAAAAAAAAATATTTATAATCTTTAATTAAAATATAACCATTAAACTAATAATCGATATTTTTTGTAAGTAATTAGCTTGTACTTTAGACTCACTTTTACGCTTTGAAAGAATTAAAAAAATTATAAACAACGTAATAGTCGTATGTTTACTTTGCTGTTTCATAACTTTTTTGCAAATGGTTGGGAAAAAGTTTTAAAGCATTCATTTTCAAGATCATTGAAATACGCATTTTACCTATTTTTTAAAATTAGAATATAATAAAAACTTTCTGAGAAACGTTAATTTGTTTATAACTATTTTTTTTAAACATTTAAAGATTATTCAAGAAAATTAAAAATTTATATTTTGTCGACAAAATATTAAATAGGTATCTCATCTTTATAAGATTTCAAAATTTGATCAGTGTATCATAATTATTGTGGTTATTATTGCGACCGTCAATTATTAATTAACAATTGAATTGTTTCTAAAATATTCGTTTAATTTTCACCGGCTTCTGGAACTATAATCTAAAAATCAAACCAAGAAAGCTTTTATGTCACCGAGTTATTTAATTATTGGTAGATAATTACTTAGCTAAAACTTTAATTGAAATTTAAAGAATTTGTTGGGAAAACCCGCATTTTCCGAGGAAAATTTTCATCGGAGCAGATCGGAAAAACATGTCTTTATGCATAATTTAATTTCGGTGAATTTTTATTAGGGTGTTTTTGGTGTAAAGTTAAAATGTTCGTAGTTATGGAGCAAAAATTAAAAAAAAAACACGATTTGGGGGCGCCATTTTGTTAATAAAAAAAGTAGCACACTATCTGCGGACTTTGCATACCTATATTATTAATATATATAATCATAAGCTTCGATTCCAGCAATAAAATTGCTGGTAAATAATTTTTCCCAAAAATGGCCTATTTTCCGATAATCAGCCCAGACTAATATGAGTGCCAATGGTTTGTTGTATTCTGCGTACTCAGGCATGATATGTTATACCGGTGATGTAGTTGAGAGCATTTCATTTTGGTCCAAGCTACCGCAAGTGCCCGTGATGAGAGGTGAATATTTCGAAACACGTGTAGAGCAATAGGGAACTTGCATAACATTTTAAATTCGAAAAAAAATGTTATAAATCACAACGGAACATAATTTAAAACATGTATCAAAGATAAAAAAAGTTGTTTTTATGTTCCGTTTGGCCCCTAAAGACGATTATAAATTCAAATTATTGTAGCTAGCCCAAAACGCGTCGTGACGTCATATGATTATATGTTTACATTCTGGACCAACAAAGTAAACAAAATTGTATATAATTTTAAATTAGACATTATAAACGTCAGTAGAAAATACGTTTGATCGTTTGAACTATTTTAAATCCATAGAAATCTTGTACTTTTTAAACTATGTGACGTCATGGGTCGTTTGAACTATTTTAAAATACAGAAGACTTTAAACTTGTACTTCTATATGAGTTTTTGAAGCGTGAAATTCTGGAAATCTCACTTTTAAACAAAACTGAAAAATATTATGTAATAAAAAAAGTGCAAGTTCCCTGTTGCAGAGTTTGAAGCAATGCAACCTGTTCACTTTTATTCTATCTTTCTGTCTAATGAAAAGTTCTTATCCCTTTATGCTTAGGTGACCAGCCATTTCGTGTCTGTCGTGCTTGTACATGATATATCCTTTTTGGACGTATATAAACGGTGTGTCACATTTAAGGTTGAGCGGTGCATTTTTTATATCCAATCAGAAATCAGGTTATACAAAAGCTGTATCTGGCACTTTTATCTTGTGGATGTCGTGAAGATTTGTTTTATATCCTGCAATTATTACTTTTTTGTAGAATGTGTCAAATTTCTGTTTGATCAAATTAAGTAATTCGTGAGTAAAATATGAATGAAACTACGATCAGAATTCCAATTATTGGATATTTTATAATATAGGTAAATAAAATACAATACTATTCAACATAATCAATCATACATAAAATACACATTTTTAAATGTAGAATATGGCAGTACTGTTTCTTTAAAGAAACGTAAAGGCATGTATGAAAAGCTCAACCTAAAACATAATATTAGAAAATAAAAAAAAATCAAATGTTTACTTTTTCCTAGTAAATATGGCCATGGTAATAAAAGTAAGTACCAAATAGTTTTTTAGTAATCACAATTTGCTGTAATTCATTTACAATTAATTCCACCTTATGATTAATGATTAATGACAAAACTGTGACACCTAGCCCAAAATTTTTAGCCGAATCGAATAAGCTTTCCACGTATAAATTACTTCAATGAGATATCCACATTATTTCACAATCATTCGACATTCGACTGAATACTGAAATACTACACATTTTGATAACGCAAGTAGCAGTGTCCTATTCATAGATCAGTAAAATAAAACTTAAAATGACGATTTAATAATTTACCTGAGATTTATTCATGAATATAGTTTATAATAAACACTACTCAACAAGAATAATCCAGCAAACGATAAAAAGGACCGATATGAAAATTCTATTATTAAATGTGTAAATCTACACGACGTCACCAAAGGCAAATTTTTTATTGAAAGGATATTGGAAATTTGTCCATTTGTCCAAAGAACTTATAAAAAATATATTAAAAATATCGTCTAAGAAACTATTCGATATTTTATTCTCCAAAAGTACAATAATTTGAATTACATGCAATAATCAATAGTTGAATGAACACACTAACGAACACTAACAATAATTTAACATATGTTAATATCATTTTAGACGTTTAAAACGCGGTGTGAGTTATTTATAACACATTTTTTTGTGAAATTTTTCTGATCAATAAAAAGTTATCTTGCGCATAGTATTCTTGTATGATGGTATTACAAAATATCATGAACCTGACTCGCTCATTTGGTGATATTAATCTACGAACGAAACTATGAAATTTTACATTACTGAAAACATTTATCTGTCTACATGACTATTGAAATTAAAATACACATAGTTTCAAAAGTTATGCATCACCCCTCGTATTCACGATGTTTACGCTTTTATAAATCCGTATCTTTATCACATATTCAATGGGCCTTTTTTATAAAAAATATACCTTTTTTGGTTTTTTATTTTATTTTAATACCCATTTAATTGACCTGGTTTTGCCAAGGTGTAAACATTTGAAAAATTTATTCTGGTGAAATTTTTGAAAACGTGATTAAAAATGAATCGTACTTTAATTTCTGAGTTGGACCGTATAAGAATTATCGATTTAGTTGAAGAAGGCCATTCACAGCGGTTCGTGGTGGAAAGAGTGGGTGTTTCACAGATTGATGTCTCACGGATATGGAATAGGTTCCTGGAGACAAACTCGATACGGAATAGAGCTCGGTCTGGTAGACCCCGAGTTACCAATAATCGACAGAATGGATATATCAGAATTTCCATCCGTAGAAATTGTTCTGTCTGTACCAGCATTACAAAGAGAATTCAGGCATGCTACAGGAATCAGAGTATCGTTGGCTACAATAAGAAGAAGAATTTTAGACTCAGGTTTGAAGAGTCGTGGACCAATAAGAGTTCCTCAGCTACAACCTAGACATGTTTTGGACCACCTACAGTGGGCTTAATAACACATACAGCTCCCCCAACAGTTTTGGAATTTTGTGCTTTTTTCAGACAGGACCAGAATATGTTTAAATAGTGATAACCGGCGAATTCGTGTGTGGAGAGAGTCAACAAGAGCTGCAGAACTAGCCACACACGAATTCGCCGGTTATCACTATTTAAACAGATTCTGGTCTCGTCTGAAAAAAGCACAAAATTACAAAACTCTTGGGGGAGCTGGTATGTGTTCTTGAGCCCACTGGAGGCGGTCCAAAACATGTCTAGGTTATAGCTGAGGAACTCTTATTGGACGACGACTCCTCAAACCTGAGTCTAAAATTCTTCTTCTTATTGTAGCCAACGATACTCTGACTCTTGTAGCATGCCTGAATTCTCTTTGGAGGGCTGGTACAGACATAAAACAATTTCTGCGGATGGAAATTCTGATATATCCATTCTGTCGATTATTGGTAACTCGGGGTCTACCAGACCGAGCTCTATTCCGTATCGAGTGCATAACTTTTAAAACTATGTGTAGTTAATGTTTTTAGGATTCGTTTTTTCTGTCATGCGTATTTCAGAGGTTTATGAAGTTCTGAAAGTCCCTACGTACAAAATACTAATGGTCATTGCAGTTAACTTATATATTCATCAATACAATATTACTTCCTTACTTAAGCCGTCCTCTTATACCTTACGGTGTCGAGGTATCTTTTTTTCATTACAATATTTTAAAGATTACAATACTCCTCTACTAGTAGATTTCTTTACAGCTGTTGTGGTAAATTATTAATCACCCTTAATACATTTAATATCAAATATGTTCCACACCTAATTCTGAATAATAATGTTATTAAACTCATTCAAAGCCACTAACCAAAAGTAAAACATAAAACATAACTTGGCCGTGAAAGTTTCGTGATCATGCGTTTAAAACATTGACCAGAAGCAGGTGTAAGACATTCACGCTCGTATTTGCTAGTAGACGTGTGTATGTCGAAATATTGTTAGATAGACCAGTGCTGTTATTGTTTATACAGTCGGAAAAATTAAAGAAGACCCATGAACGATCACATCAATCACTTATTTTGTATTTGCTATCTTTTTCTATAACAAACAAACGTTATTTATAGAAAAAGACAGCAAATACAAAATAAGTGATTGATGTGATCGTTCATGGGTATTCTTTCATTTTTCCGACTGTAGTTGTGGTTCGCCACCGTTTTATAGTTACAAATATAATGTTAAACCGAAGATGTTGATATGAATTTATTGAACTAAATATCAAAAAGGCAGTTTAAATACCAACCTCTGCCTTTATTTACCACACTGTGACCACATAATGAACAGATGATGGATGAAGAAAAATGAATTTAGTACGAAAATCTCCTTATAGCTATTGTTAACAGTCATCTTCATCGGTTTCTGTCACATCTCTCAAACGTAATTTTCTTGGCCTTTGTATAACAGGTTCCGATTCGCCAAAAAATAAATTCGTCGCTTGACTGCTGTATGATGCTCGCGGGTATTGAGACGCGGATTCTTCTCGTGTTTGATATTCTTCTTCATCTTGAGTAAGTTCGTCTTCTGACACGTAGTTAGATAAATCGTGGTTAACAACGTTTACCTTAAAATCTTCTTCAGTTTCTGAAGGAAAGTCGAATACTTTCGACTGATTTTTGAAATAATTTTCTGGCGTATTGGGAGTCTTCACGTAAGAAGCTAATGACGAATCAGAATGCTGAGTCATAAGTATCAAAGTGGAGGGCTCTTCTGTCGGTGTTACTTCTTCGTAATCATCGTCTGCGTATGGTATATTAAATGATTTAGTTGGGGTATACATAGAGTTTGATTTATAGTATTCATCCTCAGTAGGTGGCGTTAGACGTTTTTCTTTTACATTATTTATTCTTGAATTTGCAAGCGGATTTACATTATTTATCCTTGGATTTGCATTTGGAGGCGGCGAATTTAGAACCGGAGGTGGCGAATGTGGAACGGGAGGTGGCGATATTGGCTCTTCGTATTCGTGCTCAATGGAGGATTTTTTATTATTTGATTTTTTTTCTTCAGCTGTTGCTGCTGGTAGATTTGTTAAAGACGTACTCTGTAACTTTAATTGGATTGCTCTGGAGGTCTCCTCGAAATATTGTGATCTAGGAATAGGCCTGTTGTACCTAGAATTGGTAGTCCGAAGAGCTGGTCTTAGATTTGGTACAGGATCTGGAGCTAAAATAAAAAAATGCAAAAATTAGATATTTTTTATTCTTTAATATTTTTCTAGAATTATTGTAATATTACTCCAGCCGTAAGCCGTAGCAAAAAATGTTGCAAACAAGAAATGTAGCTGAGATAATTTTGAACAAATATATTTGTTAGCACTTTTTGGGTAAAATGAACCGTTCTCTCAGAAACAACTCTTGAAACGGCCGGAGGTTTTGAATTTCTGGTACGCGCACGAAATCAATTTTTTAAATAACATTTGCATCAACTCTACGTACATTCGATATATTTTGATCAGACTGTGCATTCGACGAAAATGTTTGTAATGTGAAAGTTTAATTAACTATTTATATGGGAAATAAGCCATAATTAAATTGAAAAAGAATTTTATTAACATTTCAACGCTCAAATCGGGTGTCGTTGTCAAAATACAAAATACTACTAAATGTAAACGAAAATTTTGTTGCTAAATAAAAAATTCTTCTAATAATTTATGTAATCTGACTCATTTATATTGGCAATTCAGACATAATATATATTATGCATTTTAAAGTAGAAGACTTTAAAATGATATTCCCAATATTTATGAGTTGCGTTCCTCGGACGACTTTACTGAAAGATAGTCCATTCGATTACATGAAATCAGCCCCAACTCAAGAATATCCGTCACAAAAAAATCATAGCATGTAATCTGTCTTTAAAAAGACAACCAAATGCAATGACGACAGTAAAATTCTCGCGTTAGAGATTCCATGTAAATCACAAGGGAAACCAGGAAAAATTTCATGTAATCGAATGAACTATCTTTCAGTAAAGTTGTCCCAGGAATGCAACTTATAAATATTGGCAATTTTTTTTGTTTTTAATGGCATGGACTTTATGTCAATCAGCCAGTCACAACATGACTACTATATCAAGAAGAATAAATATTTAAATACCGTAAGTCCATAAAATATCAATAACGAAGAAAAATTAGTTCAATAGTTGTTGAGAGGTAATTTATGTACTGAAATAAAGATATGGTACTAAGCTAAGGTAAGCAATATCATTTTAAAGTCTTCTACTTTAAAATGTATAATATATAGACCGGTCTAGTTAGACTCAAAAATAGGAGTGAGGTTACAATAATTACCATCAAGCTGAAAATTGGCAGGATTGTTCAAAATACCATCATAAATGAAATCTAAAAAGTCCTCATAAATCCGACCCGAGCTAAAAAATTTACGCGAGGTCAAAGGTCACCAATATGGTTTTTACAGAGTTTCAGCGAAACGGTAAGTTTTATCATAAAATTAGTTGTAAAAAATATGTAGATCAGATAATAATCAAAGGTAATACCACGAGTCCTCTAAATTTTATCGATAAATTTTTTTGTTTTCACGAAAACTTCTTTATTTGGTAAAATTACGAAAACAAACCGAATGATAAAATCACGAGTCTGAAGGACGAGTGATTTTATCCATTTCGGTTTGTTTGAGTGATTTTACCCTAAATAAAGAAGTTTAAGTATGAAAACGAAAAAATTTATCAAGCAAAATTTAGAGGACGAGTGGTATTTGAAAAGAGTATTTTGTGAACCAATATGTATTTTTTTTAAGACAACTAATTTATTTTGAAAATAAAAACTGTAGAAAATTTGAGTATATCGTGGTTAGTGTTTTTAAAATATCTATGTACCAGGGCTGTTCATAAATTAAGTTAGTAAACACAGGTATGTACGTATTATGTGAAATTTAGGGTACCTTAAGTTTTATCAGGGAAGAGACTGTTTTATCAAGGAAGAGGCTGTTTTATCAGTATTACACTCAATGATTGGCTAGAACGACGCGTGGTGATTGGCTGAAAAAGCAAAAACGTCAGAATTTGACAGGTGAAAAAAATAATCTATAAAAAATATCTTAATACTTTTTTTCGTAAGAGCCACCGTTTTTTAGATACGATTCAATGAGTTGAAAGAGTTCTAATCGTCATATTTATGTATTATTAGTACACCACGTATATACATCACTGAATATTCTATCGGTCAACTTAACTTATATTACACATAATAATACAATATAAGATATTATAAGATAATGTTTCTACTATACAGCTTGCGGTCTACCGAGGGGTGCAATGTATAAGCCGTATTATATTGCAGTGCCAACAAATAAATCGTTACAAAGTGAATATAACGCGAAAGTAATAAGAAATATTTCAATTTTACGGCTTATTCCCAACAAAAATAATAAATTGATATGACAAAGCGTTAACTTATAATAATTTTTCTTACTTAGGCGTCTTATTCAATTTGTAAAGAGGGGTTTTGTCGGAATAAACACGCTCTATAGGTACGTCGGCTAATCTAATCACCCTACCTATTCTTTTCCCAGAAGGGTTTGAACATATTAATGAAAGCCAACTTTCTAGGCAAAATGTTTATTTCTAAGTACTAATAAACATTTAAATATACAATAAACTTATGCAAATTTATTTTGTTTACTATTATGCAAATTACATCGTTATCTTCCTGGGTGGCGAAATCCTTCAGGTAGATGACACCCTCGAGGTATTAATTAGTCTTAAGTACTACTCCGGAGTGAATATACGTGTTAAACCTAATTTTACTTAAATGTGCTGAAGTTTAAAAAAAATAATTCAACTCCAGAAGAAGTTATTTTAAAACGGAATTAGCTTTCTTCTCTCTATGTATGGAGCGCCTAAAAAAACTACGTGCTTAGATAAGTTTCGATATGGATGTTTCTTTAAAAATAAACAAGTGCAATTATCTTGTCTTCCTCCAACCTCAGCGGATGCTCATCAACATCTTTTTCGAGTATATTACCAATTTCAAGTGTGGCTTGGTTATCAGCTAGGTCCAAAAGACGGGATGGAAATTAGTCTACAGTTCATTAGAACCAATTCAAACTTTACTCCCACCTGCGCCTGAAAAACTCCTGAACACAATTTTTGCAACTGTAAAAAGGGATGTAGCGCTAAATGTGGTTGCAGAAAAGTTGGACTGTTTTGTTCGTTAGCATGCACTAATTGTCAAAACCGGTCGTGCTCCAATGTTGAATCACCAACAATTGAGGATTCATTTGATTCTATCGAAGAGCCATGCGATGTGTCATTATTGGGGCGATTTACTTGCACCCAGGATGAACAAGAAGAAGAACAAAAAGAATAAGAACAAGAAGAAGAAGAACTAGAAGGTGAAAAAGAAGAAGAAGAATAAGGAGAAGAGAAAGCAGAAGTATTAGAAAATTATGAACCAGTTGGATGAATTTCCCTTTTTTTTTAATTTATACCGCTTTTTATAACTTTTATTATTTCTAACCCTTGCCAATATCAATTATTCAACAGCTTCAAATTAAACAGAATCATAACAGATCCGGGGAATAGGCCTACTGGGGAAACCACGTTAAAAAACGCGCTAAGTGCACTACCTCAAAGGTGGTGCGGAAACGTGTGCGCATATTATGACGATTACAATTTTTTGAATCGTTGTATCCCAAAAACGGTGGCTCTTACGAAAAAAAGTAATAAGACATTTTTTATAGATAATTATCTAATCTACATTTTTTGTTAGAACTAATTTTATGATAAAACTTACCGTTTCGCTGAAAATTGTTAAAAACTATATTTGGTGACCTTTGACCCCGCGTAAATTTTTTAGCTCGGGGTCGGATTTGTGAGAACTTTTTAGATTTCATTTATGATGGTATTTTGAACAATCCTGCCAATTTTCAGCTTGATGGTGATTTTTGTACCCTCGGATGTGTAAGTTGACCGGAGTAATATGTCTGAATTGCCAATATAAATGAGTCAGATTAAATAAATTATTAGAAGAATTTTTTACTTAGCAACAACATTTTTGTTTATATTTAGTAGTATTTTGTATTTTGACAACGACACTCGATTTGAGCGTCGAAACGTTAATAAAATTCTTTTTTCAATTCAATTGTGGCTTATTTCCCATATGCCACAAGGAAATAGCTTCAGAACAACGTGAAAGTTTAAATTCAGCGGTTTTTAGGTTTATTTCAAATGTTTGTAGCCAAAACTGAAAATCGAAATTTAATGTTGTTTTGAAAACCAGGCTCTAGCAATGATCTTATAAGAATCGTAAAAAATGACAAAAATCTCGCGACGTTTATTTATTTATCAGCTTTATATAAAATATAAACTGACTTCTGTATGACAAAATACAAAAAATGCATACTAAAGCTGCACTCTTTACCTTTGCAACACTTTTTGATTTTTGTCGATAATACCTACAATCTGATCAAAACCTACAATCTGATTTTGACCGTCGAGTTGATACAATTATTTAAAAAATTGATTTCAGTCACGTAACAGACATTCAAAATCGCCAGTTGCCTCGGTCGTTTTGTTCGACAGAACGGTTCATTGACATTGGCAATTGACATTCTCAGCAAAATTCAGCTTGAATGGGAAAGTTTTGTATCTAAATAGCATTTTAAGGCATGCCCCCTCCGCATGCGCAGTATAATTTTTAATCGTGGACTAAAAATGGTGACCAACGCCAAACACTTCTTTTTGGAGACATAAATAAACTACCACTACTGTTTATATTAAATGAAAATTTACTAAGTTGATTACTTATTGTTTAGTTACAAGTGCTTAATCCGATATCCTCAGAATTGTTAAACTAATCTTTATATAGATTATCCGAAAAAAATTTAATACTGATCACTTATCTAAAACACATAAAAAATGATCTTGAAAAAATTATCTGAACCTTTTAAAAAGTTGTTTAAACAGGTAATCTTAAATACTACAGACAAAAAATATTGCATATTAACAGATATACAGGGTGAGTCATGAGGAACTGTACATACTCCTACCTCGTATAGAGGCTCCTATGGGGAATAACAAATGATCATTAAAAAGTGTCTGCTCCCATTGTTTAATAATATACAGGGCGAGTTTCGCATTTTGGCAGAAATTTGTATTCGTCATAATTTTTGAACGGTCAGATCGATGTGTCTCTTATTTTGATCAATCGTTACACTATTACCACTTAATCAACTGATTTATTCAAACTAGAAAAAAAATCAGGTCCGGCTTTAAAAATTAGTTCGTTTGGGTCTTAGAAAAAATTTCGCCCAGTATACGCTTTTTGAAAACTCTAATATTAATTTTACAAATTAGACAAATAGACAATTAAAATGGCATATTTATTTTTCCCCACACGATCACTTAATTTTTTTATTAAAAAATCAAATTTGTCAAAATCGCAATTTTACCATAAAAATAAAAAAAATTAAACAACGTTTTTTTTTAAATTAAAAGTTTCACCATTTTTTTTTCTATAACACGTCTAGATTTAAAACTCCCCATAACACTTCTCTTTGAATTAAAATTTTAAATTTTTTCACTTAATTTTTGCATTTAACTTTGCAATTCACGAATCTGCACCTTTTATTTTTAAAAATTCATAACTTTTGCGAGAAGAAGACTGAAAGTCTACAACAATTTTCATAGTCTTCACAATGGTAAGAGATATGTGCTGTAAAAATTTCAGAAAAAAATATTAAAATGGAACAGAGTTCTAGCGATTTTTAGCTTAAAATTCCGGTTTTGACAAATTTGATTTTTTAATGAAAAATTAAATAATCGTGTGAGGAAAAAATTAAAATGCCATTTTAATTGCCCATTTGCCTAATTTGTAAAATTCATATTAGAGTTTTCAAAAAGTGTATACAGGGTGAAATTTTTTCTAAGACCAAAACGACCTAATTTTTTAAATCCGAGCTTGATTTTTTTCTAGTTTGAATAAATCAGTTGATTGAGTGGTAACATAAATTAAATATTTGTACAAAAAAAAAATTTATTTTTGTAATAAAAGTTAATTTTTTAAATCTATGGTTCACTTTACCAAACTTTTAATTATTCATAGTCAAATTTGATTTTTTTATAAAAAATTAAGTAGTGGGGAAAAATAAATATGCTGTTTTAATTGCCTATTTGTCTAATTTGTAAAATTCATATTAGAGTTTTCAAAAAGCGTATACAGAGTGAAATTTTTTCTAAGACCCAAACGAACTAATTTTTTAAAGCCGGACCTGATTTTTTCTAGTTTGAATAAATCAGTTGATTGGGTGTAACATAAATTAAATATTTGTTTAAAAAAAATAATTTTTGTAATAAAAGTTAATTTTTTTAAATCTATGTTCACTTTACCAAACTTTTAATTCATAGTCAAATTTGATTTTTTTATAAAAAATTAAGTACAGTGGAACCTCGATAAGTCGGCCCCCGATAACCCGGAAGTCCGGCTAACCCGGACCGATTTTCATCAGACAAACATTTCAACAATAAAAATGTATGTATAATGTTAAAACATTTTATCTGTAGCCTCTTCTGGAGTGTCTTAAAAATATCGAGTTTCATTGATAAAACTTCGCTTCGACCATAATATAATGTTTGAGAGATAATGGGTATTTGTGTAATTTGAAATATACGATAGTGAAAATGACTCATGGTACACGGCGGCGGCGGCAGAGCGATGTTAATTATCTGGGGCTATCGCAAACAACAGGCACCTGTTATTCCTTTATTTATTTCCAACTGTCTTTTAAAAAATTATTTTTTAAACAATGGTCTTTTAAACAATGAAAGAGCCACTGTTCTTATATAACATAACATTGTTCCGATGGCAGACGAAATTGACACAGCCGAAACTGACTGAGTTTTTTTACCTAGAAATGAACAATACTCTATTCTATACTGTCTATACTATACTCTACACAACTATTATAGGTAAGTTAGATGTGTACTGTGCATATATATTTCATGTTATTTTAATTATAACGGACTTTATCTATAAGTATACCGTATTTTATTAATTTTTACCATGCTCTCCGGCTAACCCGGATTTTCGATAACCCGGATCGGCCGCGGTCCCGATTAATCCGAGTTATCGAGGTTCCACTGTAATCGTATGGGAAAAAAATAAATATGCCATTTTAATTGCCTATTTGTCTAATTTGTAAAATTCATATTAGAGTTTTCAAAAAGCGTATACAGGGTGAAATTTTTTCTAAGACCCAAATGAACTAATTTTTTAACGCCGGACCTGATTTTTTTCTAGTTTGAATAAATCAATTTATTAGATGGTAATGGTGTAACGATTGACCAAAATAAGAGACATCGATCTGACCGTTCAAAAATTATAACGAATACAAATTTCTGTAAAAATTAACAACTCGCCCTGTATATTATTTAACAATGGGAGCAGACACTTTGTAATGGTCATTTGTTATTCCCCATAGGAGCCTCTATACGAGGTAGGAGTATGTACAGTTCCTCATGACTCACCCTGTATATGGCCAAAATTAGCCTTTTCTTCGCTTAACTGTTGTCAATAGCTCCTTCATTCATTCTTTCCAACACTCGATCATGATCACTCGTTGATACTCTCTCGATCGATGGTATTTTTACACATCTCAAAACAATCCAGAAATGATATGGTTTATCGTTCTTACTAATGTCTAACTCTGAACTCCCTACAACAGTGTAGATAATACGTACCATTTAATGGCATACCATCAAGCAATCAGGCTCAGATCTCTATTCAAAATAGTGCTTTCGTTTTGAAGAAGATAGTCCTAGCTATTTCGATTCTAATTTTGACATAATCAGCATCCTGTTTGGATGTAATATGGAGAAATAAGCATATGGGATTGACGACAAAAACAAAAAACTGCAATCACCAGTACCTACATACTCGATTGAACCGGGAGCTGATAAAAAAAAATAAAACAGGTCCTAATAATAACCGAAATGAAAACATTAAGATATATAGTATGGAATACTAGGTGTGACAGGGTAAGAAACGGGCACATAAGCTAACAATTCGATATACAGGACATAATAAATTTGGAGAGCGGACAAAGCTGGAACTTAAACCGACTGAGAATGGAGGACGATAGAATACTCAAAATTTGTAAGAGACGGAAGACCAGCAGGAGCGAGACTACCCCAGAACAATAGATAGCAAGACCGAATAAACACAGATCATGGACCTAACGTAAAGAAAATCAGAAGACAAACAATATCAAATCGTTTAAATAAGAATAGACTGAAGGGTATCTAAAATAAATATAGTAATGAAACACAGACCTACTCACAATCATTTAATTATACTTTGACGACCGGTTTCGATCTCTACAATATACAGATCATCTTCAGGTCGGCGTTACAAGTAGTTAAATGATGCCGTTACAAGGATTGCGTTGCAACTTAGTTGTCATATTAGTACGTCCAAATTATGCTAATTGGTTTGTTGGGATAGTGATAGGGTAAACAGACATGTTACGTAGGTTAAAACACAGTAAGATTTCGAATTTGGAATGGATCCTGAAGGAAGATGCGTATGTGAAACGGGTGATGTTTTGTTCGAATGGAGAAAGACAATGCTCCAGGGGTTGCGTATTAATTGTAGCAAAGTATGAAATGTTATTCTAGACTCTTGTACAAATGTGATGGTCTTAGCTCGTAGATGTTATACGATGCGGGCAGAGGTCAAAGCATAGGAAATGACAAATAGGAAATTGTTGTAATAAATTAATCTAATTTAAGATGTGTTGTTCTCAGTAAATTAACTGAGGGATGTCATAAGTATAATAATAACATTATAATATTATGAAGTAGTAAGTGCCATACACTGTGAAACTATGAAGTGTATAGAAATTAAAAGAAATTATTTTGTCATATTTGTCATTTCCTATGCTTTGACCTCTGCCCGCATCGTATAACATCTACGAGCTAAGACCATCACATTTGTACAAGAGTCTAGAATAACATTTCATACTTTGCTACAATTAATAGGCAACCCCTGGAGCATTGTCTTTCTCCATTCGAACAAAACATCACCCGTTTCACATACGCATCTTCCTTCAGGATCCATTCCAAATTCGAAATCTTACTGTGTTTTAACCTACGTAACATGTCTGTTTACCCTATCACTATCCCAACAAACCAATTAGCATAATTTGGACGTACTAATATGACAACTAAGTTGCAACGCAATCCTTGTAACGGCATCATTTAACTACTTGTAACGCCGACCTGAAGATGATCTGTATATTGTAGAGATCGAAACCGGTCGTCAAAGTATAATTAAATGATTGTGAGTAGGTCTGTGTTTCATTACTATATTTAATATGGACTCACATATGCAACCCATTCAATATTTGTATCTAAAATAATATGAAAATACTGATAGATTTTTTTTGCTTAGACTTCCTACCAGACACAAAAGAAATAAAAGTTATTCAAAGGGTTTAAAACAAAACAGTTTTCACAGCTGCTTTTCTGGATATCATCCAGGCATTTGATAAGGTATGGCACCTAGGATTACTTTATAAAATCAAAAACTCTCTACCCAACAAATACTTTGATTTATTAAAATCATATCTAAATCAAAGAGAATTTGAAACAAATTCAGTCAGGAGTCCCACAAGGTAGTATACTGGGTCCACTTCTTTATGTACTGTACACATCCGATTTACCAACTTCTCCACAAACCACCATTGGAACTTTCACTGATGACATAGCAATATTTGCAACTGAAGAGGATCCAACAGCTGCGGTATTAAAACTTCAAGAATACCTAGACCAAATCGGACAGTGGTTAGATAAATGGAAGATAAAAGCTAATGAAACTAAGTCAACACATATAACTTTCACACTGAGGAAAGACCAATGCCCAAATATTAGCCTTAATCAAGTCAACATACCCCAACAGAATATCGTCAAATACCTGGGGCTCCATCTGGATTCTAAATTAAACTGGAAACAACATATTTTGAAGAAGAAAAAATAAATTGAGTTGAGAGTGAAAGAAATTAACTGGCTTATTGGTAGAAAATCTCGACTCTCAATTGAGAACAAGCTGCTCATTTATAAAAGTCATCAGACCTATTTGGACATACGGGATCGAACTGTGGAGTTGTGCCAGCAAATCAAATACAAAAATAATCCAAAGAACCCAATCAAAAATTCTACGCACCATCGCAAATAACCCGTGGTACATTTCCAACCAAACACTTCATAGAGACCTTAACATCCCGTTATAGACTAAGAGCCGCTATAGGTGAAATTTCTTTATCATTTTAGGCACGATGCGACCCTATAACTTAAATAGTAGAACCTAAAAGAAAACGTTTAAATACTGTGCCGTCACTTTTTAGTGGCACATGCGTCGACAGTGGCGCATCAAACTTTCCACTTATGGACGGGATAAATAAATTAAAAGTTACCCTCCCTTACTAACAGAATTAATTTTTTTTATTTTTTTAAGTTCTAAGTGATTAACACATAGGATTCAGCGTAATTTTAACCCACCACCCCCTTCCCCCTAGCCCCGCCATCAAAAACTCATTTTTCGTTTTTATTTTCTTTGGTGGGATGCAATCAATTTTACAATTTCAAAAATTCACACGCATAGCTGAGGCTTTTATAAAACATGCCTATTTTTTATAGACCCATAGGTAGAGTGTACATAACCTCAAAAAATTAAAAGAAATTTTTTTTTTCAAAAAAGCGTATAACTTTTTTTGAGGAATAGCTGCAGGTCTAATTTTTTCTTAATCTTGTGTGTTTTATCAAACACTATATTTTTAATTTTTTTCAGATTTTTCCGTAAGGATCCCCACCTTCAAAAATCCGAAAAACTGTTTTTTGGGGGGTTTTGGGGGATTTTCCCTATTTTATAGACTTCATAATATATCAAATCAATTTTGTTTTTATAGGTTATATATAACTTGAAGTAACTGAGTCCTTTAGAATATTTAAAAATCAGAAAAACACGTTCAAACCCCCCAAAACCCCCTTAAAAAACAGTTTTTTTTTTGGATTTTTGAAGGTGACCAGCGTTACAGAAAAATCTGAAAAAAATTAGAAATATAGTGTTTGATAAAATACACAAGACTAAGAAAAAATTAGATCTGCAGCTATCCCCAAAAAAAAGTTATATACCTTTTTCCAAAAAACAAATTTTAAAAATTTTTTGAGGTTATGTACACTCAACCTACAGGTCTATAAAAATAGACGTGTTTTATAAAAGCCTTAACTATGCGTGTGAATTTTTTGAAATTTTAAAATTGATTGCATCCCACCAAAAAAAAATAAAATCGAAAAATAAAGTTTTTGATGGTGGGGGCAGGGAGAAGGGGGTGGTGGGTTAAAATTACGATGAATCTTATGCCTTAATCACATAGAACTTAAAAAAATGAAAAAAATGAAATTCTGGTAATGAGGGAGGGTATTTTTTAATTTATGTATCCCGTCCATACGTGGAAAGTTTGATGCGCCACTGTAGACGCATGTGCCACTGAAAAGTGACGGCACAGTGCTCAAACATTTTCTTTTAGATTCTACTATTTAAGTTATAGGGTCCCGTCGTGCCTAAAATGATTAAGAAATTTCACCTATAGCGGCTCTTAGTCTATTAGTCAGTACAGTGATTCAGAATAGAGCCAACAGATACCACGAGAAATTGGAAGGCCACCCCAACCAATTAATATTACCACTACTGCAGCCAATAAACAACAGAAGATTGCGAAGATTATGGCCCATAGATCTTCGCTGAAACTGAGGTGAAACCGCTGGGTGATGTACCTAATAACGCCATATTAGGGTACAATATTATAGTTTTTGTTATTGTACTTGTTATCAAATTAACTTAGAGAATATGAAATTCTGATTGTTAATAAATGATTATATATATAAAAAAAGATAATTATAATCATAATTTGCTATCTTTTAAAAAGTTAATTAAAGGGTTGTATACATCTACAATCTACATCTAGTTGAAGGATAAAAGATGGAACTACGAAATACAACAATGGAGAGCATGGTTAGGAAGGAGAAGCAGAGGAAGGCCACAAATTAGATGGGCTGATGACATTAAGAATATTAGAGGACATAACTGGAAGCAAGTGGCGCAAAATAGAAAACACTGGATTGAATTGGGGAGGTCTATATCCAAAGTTGGAATATGTATGTACTTAAGGCTGAAGAAGAAGATACATCTATAGAGCCAAGTGATAATAAATGTAGTATATTCCAAGGAGCTGCTACTTTACATTTTAATAAATCATTTATTAGTTTAGATGGGTAGGCTGTATGTTAGTGCAACCAGACAATAAATGATCTAAATCACTTTCCTCTCCACAATGCTTAGATTTATCATTATCCAAAACCTGTATTTTAAATAAGTGCCTTGGATGACATGCGTGCCCGAATCGTACTCTAATAATGGAAGTTATGTGCATTCTAGAGTCTCTACAATACTTGTTACCAATAGAAACAGTTTATTAAATTTGTACAATAAGTATCACCTGATTCAAAATTTTTGGAAGACTATAATTTTTTTTACTTACAGGTAATCGTGATTACCAAGAATCATATAAATATATATCACGTACAATAGTTACTTACGTTTCGGAGAATCAAACTCAGTCTTTATTCGGAAATTTAAAGGCACAACTACTTCCCCACTTTTGTTTTTAGGTTTAGAATTTCTTGTAAATTTCGCCTTGAACCCTCTAAATAAACCCATCGTTTCACTTTTTTAATATTCACGAGAAACGATCTGTCACATTTGTAAAATAGTAGATTAAATGATACAAACATTTCACGGCTTACATTATCTCAACATAAAGATTACGATATTGATAATATTTATCTCTGTTAATGATTAATTGATGTTGAATAATTATTTGCCATCTATCATTTAATCGTTACATATGGATTAATACAAAAAAGTCAATTGTTCTATAAATGCCATTCTACAATATAAAAACTTGTCTTGCGTCGTGAAGTCAAAAAATATTAATTGTGTATATTGTTATTCTAATAACGTCATATACGCTAACATCGTATATGACTGAATAAATTTAATACTGATGATTCTTCTTATTCTTGATGATGTTAACGATCACATTTTCCATTAACTCTGTTTCTTGCAATATGTATCAGAGACTGTATGTCGTTAATCCCTGTACAATGCCTTATGTTTCAAAGCCAGGACATTGCCTTAAATTTTACCCTCTATTATAAGTTGGAGGAACTGATATTTTTCATTTCGAATAATGTGACCTAGATACGACGTTTTCCTTTTCTTGATGGTTTCGAAAAGTTGGCGTTCTTGGTTGATTCTTTTAAGGACATCTACATTTGTAACTTTCGCCGTCGATAGTATCTTTAGGATACGGCGATAAAGCCACATTTCGAAAGCTTCTAATCTGTTTATTTTGTTACAAAATTGACTTTACGCGGTTGACTTTACTATTTTATTATATATGTTTTTAGGCACTAATGTTTAATTTTAGTTTACTTTATTTATTTTTAATAACTTACAACTAAACAAATGAAAAACAATGAATTTATATCTTTTATTTTACAAACTACAATATCTAATTTATATATTACACCAAGTCCAATGATTTATCTACATAATTATAATTACAAAAATATATCGCGCTCGATACATATCACAGTACACCGACGTATTCAAATTCACCACTGACTTACTAATTCCAAAAACCCCTATTTATTCATTATTACAATGTTCCAGAATAAGAAAGATTATTACGGAAGAATTCAACGTATTCTAGAATAACAATCGAAGGGTTATTTACATAAATATCAAATAAACATTTTCTAGAAATATCGAGGTTAAAAAGGTACCCCTTTTAAATGCATCATAAATCAAATTCGGTAAACAAAAAGGGTTCTTTTAAATTTAATAAATAGGCAAGGAGCTGAAAACAGTCGGGTGACAAAATTATGTCACAATATCCCTCGTTTTGGGTGTCCAGCCCTCTACGCCATATAGCAGCAAAAACCGTACGTAGCACTTAGTAAACCTTAGTCTCAGTTGAAGATCGAACTCTGAACAGGTCAGTACCTTTCTGAATTTTACGAAAGCTTGTCGAGCTTGCTCAATGCGATATTTTACTTCCCTGTCCGATGCCCAGTCTTCAAAAAGCCACGTTCCCAGGTATTTAAATTTGCTCACTCTTTCAATGGACCAGTGGCGGCTCGTGGCTTTAGGGACAAGGTAGGCAAGGTTTTTGTCTCCTCAGATAGGTATACCATCTAATTAAAAGGCTTCAATCATCGTAGAAGGTTTTTGGTTTTTGTTTTTTTTTTATTTTTATTTGTTTTCTTTTTGTATTTTCTCATAGATTTAGAACCTAAACATGTTTATAAATTAACTTTAGTCTATGTTCTTTGGACGTAGCAAAATGGGTTATAACATCATCGTAAAATTTATTAATGTGTTGGAGATATTTTAATAGTTTTTTTTTCTATTGACATTTGAGAAAAGCTTGACATTCTCTTTTGTTTCATGGTGTTTCGACAATACGTTTTGACAGTTTTGAGACAAGACAAATTAATCCCTTTCATTTAAGGCAAAAGTTGGTAGCGATTAGAGAATTCATGATAATAATTTATTATTTTCGGGAACAGTTTGTTGCAATGAATTGAAGTATATAAAATTATACATATTTTGTAATTTATCCCATCTTCCGAAAATATTTGGATCAGCATATAAAACTTTTAATTAATTTCCTTAGTTTATTTGATTAAAGAATGATGGATAGTTTTAATACACTTCGTTGACTGATTTTGAACAACATTGAATATCACATCAGTTTGGGTAAACACTTTCTTAAAAATATGTAAAAAAATAATCATTTAGTAAAGTTTTCAAACCGATTGCTTCACGGATCGAGATATCATCACTTGCAAAATTGTCGCCTTTATTAATAAAATTAAAAACTTCCAAAAGCTGTTAACGAAAATCTGCTAAAGTGAAAACTAACCGAGATTTAAAATTCCAAAAGCTACTTTATTTCATAATTAATTTCATCCCGAGCGCACTATTAGCAGGGTACGTGGCTTGGTACGTGCCTTGCCTGCTGGCTGCTGGTGTCTGTCCACCACCGATCGGCAGATTAGTATCTGCCGGACTCTGCCATTCAAATACGGGTGAAATTGTGGTGAAATGTATAATTGGTTGCCTATCGGCTAATATTCCACAGCGCTTCTTATAAGTAAATCGTAAATCTAGGGACGGCTTGACGTCCCTGTCGAAGCAGATCTTATAAAAAAGAATTCACACAATCGCAATCGGATGCATGGCTGGGATTATTAATTTGAAAAGTTTCTTACGCGTAGAGATCACTTAACGTATCGGATTGATCCAGTGGCGTGCGGTGACTTTTTCGAAAGGGGAAGCGATTCAATAAGGATATAAAAATATTTTCTTAAGGGTCGAGGGTCGAGCAACTTTCCACCTGATAACACTCTGATGCGCAGGGGCTCTCTATCAGCAAAGTACTTAATTATGTGAGACGTCCTGCGTACAAGGACTCACACACTAAATCCGTGACGCGTGAATGCGTGAGGCACTCTATTCCCGCTATTTCTAGTGACTAGTGACCTATCATTGATCTGTATTGCTAGCTCGGGCCTTGAGTCCTCGCGCCGGGCTTGGTTTTCTAAAGAAGAATCATATTAAAAAAATATACTCCGAGGCATTTTCCACAACACACAACTTTCACTAAAACGACACTTATTTATACTCGAGGTCTATTCTCCTATCAACTTCTGATAATTGTTGAATGCAGTCTTTTTTAATGGATAATAGGGCTAACTTTCAAAGTCTGTCTTCGCTTGTTGAATTTCTTTTAAACTCTTAATTTGAAACTTTTAATGCATCTTAATACTGCAAAACTTCGTTCAACTGATGCACTTGTGGTTGGGATAGTTAGTAGTACTAATTCACACAACTTGACCACTTCACACAGCGACTTGTTTAAACCAGTAGTTATAAAGAAATCCCAGATTTCTGGGATATCAAAAAATTTTCATTATTTAATCGTAATGACATAAATTCCTCTGTGGGAAATTTTGATGAATTATAATTAGAAATATTAAGATTATATATAATTCTACAAATTTTAAATCGTTAAAATTTTGAAAGCTAGAATTCATTTGTTGTAGAATATTATCAAAAGGTCTCTTTGTTTCCTCTGTTTTCTCTGTCTCTCTGTCTCCGAAATTATCAATCTTCATTATTTTTCTTTCATGTTCAAACCCCATATGTTCAGTTTTATCCCAAATATTTTTAAACTGCTCTCGTTTTTTTAATTATCTATTAATAAAGTCATCAATTTGTCTTATACAAAATGCAATACCATTTGATTTCTGTAAAATGTCAAATAAAAGATCAGTAAAAGGAAATATCTCTGCAAAAAATTTAAATCGAAATATTCTTTAAGCGAATGTATGTAATACCTAAGCACCCCTTAGCAGCAGTAACAGTCGGAGCATCTCACTTTCGGGAAGGCGATACGACGAGCGCTTCCATGGCATACCAAAATTCGCGCGACTAGTGGCTGCGGTCATTGAACCCTGACCAATTTTAAAAGGGACAACTGCATGACAAGCGGCGATTTTGAGATGCGCTTCTGTCAGGAGTGGACCAAATAGTTGAATTGTGTGCATATTGAGTTCGTGCGTACGCGATTAATTTTTAATATTTTTCAATGCCTATTGGCTAGGTAATATGTAGATTATTTGGATTAGGCAAAAAATTTTATTATTAAATATTAATTAATAATATATTTTCTTATATCGACGAATAAATAGGGAAGCGGCGCTTCCCCCGCTTCCATGGACAGCACGCCTCTGGATTGATCGAATTCTTTTAAAAACAATGAATACAATTTCACTGACGGGTTCACGATATTGTCAAAAAAGTTATAAAACAACAATTAAAAAAAATAGGCGCTGATACTTTTACCTTATGTATCTTATGTATATTTATCTGAGATGCCAAGAAATTGTTCAAAATTTATCAAAACAGTTCCGTAAATTCATTAACAATAAAAAACTCTTAACTTACAACCATTATTTACTGCTAATATTACTTAGCTTGTATTACGATTTAGTCTCTATTTACAAAATTATAAAAATAATACTATTTCATTATTTACACACAGGCACCAAGTTGTGTTAATACTACTTTTAAAGTTTACGATACATCCTTCTTGGATGTCTCCAAATTAAAATTGTCTCCATGTTTCATTAAAAAATGATTCGGGGAACCGACCCTTATAAGCAGAAAACTTCTCCGACATAAATAAATTAGAAGCAACTACATGTCAGGAGACGGTAGACCTTTGAAAGATCTGGAACTTTAAATATTATGAACCTTTAAGTCGTTGTCTAATTCGGCGCTAAAATTGACCAGTTCCTTAAATATGCCTCTATTTCGTGAATTTTTTTTCGTCGTGACCTCTTTAAGCTAACTCGAAAGCTCCACAAAACCTTATAAAATTTGTAAAGAAAAATCACCAAAAGAGTTTTTTAAGATACTAATCTGATTCATTGTCAGTTAATAAATTAAACTTAAGAAATAATCAAAATATTATTTATACTACACCCACGATCATGATGCACTAAACGTTTAATAATAATATTATAAATACAAAAACTTTAACAGAAAATAGACATAACCAAAGCGACAAGCCAGCACTTAAAGAAACTCAAATAATAGATACCCTCTCGTGCCCGGCACGAGATTCTCATTTAAGGTATACTAAATAGTCCAATATAGCTCTTTCTCTATCACTTATATAGGATGCTCGTAAAATCTTTCTCTTTTCAGCCGTGCCAGTACCAACCACTTTCCCATTAGTAAAAAAAAGATGTTTTGCTCTTAACTGGCTTTTATTAATTTCAATTATTTTGTTTCAGTTTATCAACAGGTTTACATATGGGTCGCTCAAACATCAAACAGGTTGCTCAGAAACGCTTTCATGAAATAAGTCTTTTTGTGAAATCGTTATTCTTGTGTGCTCATGAGATCGCTCATTCAGATTTAGTGTACACATTTTTCCACCCGTTACTGAGGGATCAACAATATTCGGAGGAGTATTCAAAGAAAGTTAAAGGTAAGTTGCCTTAAATATAAAGTAAAAAAATTACGAATGTGTTAATATAAAGGGAAATGTGAAAGATTACCACTTACAACTAGCCCAATAAATGAACGGGAAATTCGGCGATACCGTGTAATTTTCAGGGGCAACTCCGAATTGCATGAAAATTTGGATTTAGGTTCTACTTACTCTCCACTTCAAAGTTGAAATTGTGCCGTTGGTTGCTTTTACTTGGGGGGTGACAGTCACCCTCTTCACCCCCTTCTCGGGGGTGAAAAAACATACATTCAAGATAAGATGGGAAATGGATAAATTGACTGGTTCTAAGCAACTTTTGTTCTATAGCGTTTTTTACGTAAGTCAATACTTTTCGAGATATTTGCCATTGAAAATGTGGATTTTTCGACAAAAAAACTACGTTTTCACACGGTTTTTCGCAAATAACTCAAAAAGTAAATATTATATCGAAAAACATATCCTTACCAAAAGTGTAGCCTATAAAAAACCCAAAAAAATGGTGTATCAGTAAAGTCTATCAATCACAAAAACAAAGTTGTAGCTCATGAAAAATACGTTCTTATTCGTCTAATTCCAAATCGAATATTTCAAGGTGAAATCACCGAAAAATTAAGCACCTTTCGGAAAAAACCCATTTAAACTGTTTTAAAGTGTTTATAAAAAGCTTTGTTTTAATTGTTAAACAAAAGTTTTATCATTAAAAATAAGCGACTTACGCTCAAAATAAAGTTGGCCCTCTTTTTTTGTAAAAACTCATGAAAATCTCGCCGTGTTTAGCTCCCCAAATGATATTAATCGCTACCGCTTTACAAACAATTTACTTACCTATCTATTTTTTATATGATCTGTCAGTCTCACCGGTTTAAAGTGTTTATTTTTGAAAGGGTTATAATTGAGAAAGCTTGAATGGGTTAATCAGGAGTGTATGTAAATTTTGAACAGCCATATCTTAACCAATTTTTGTCTTACGGAGAAACAAAATGAAACTAGCATATTTATAATAACAAAACCTACATTTTTTTACTCTTTAAGATTTTTCTTATCACTAATACTTTTTAAGTTATTTTGAAAAAATTCAATTTTTCAAAAATTTTTAGAAAATTTTTTATTACTATAAAACCAAATGTTTTCAAAAATAAGCACTTCAAACCAATCAAACTTATAGATCAAATAAACAATACACATACAGTTAAAATATATGGTAAAGCCAAACGATTAATTTCATTTAGGGTACTAAATAGAGGGAGGTTTTCACGATTTTTTTTTACCGATAAAAAGGGGCCAACTTTTTTTTTCAGTGTACCTCGTTTATTTTTGATGCTGTAAACTTTTGTCAAAAACAGATAATAAGCTTTTTTCGATACTTCAAAAATGTTAATAAGGTTTTCCCGAAAAACGCTTCTTTCTTCGGTGATTTCGCGTTGAATTATTCGATTTGGAATTAGACGAATAAGAACGTATTTTTCATGAGCTACAACTTTGTTTTTATTCAATTTGTAGACTTTACTGGTACACCATTTTTTTGGTTTCTTATAGACTTCACTTTTGCTAAAAATATTTTTTTTCTACGAGCGTGCAAAAATGTCTACTTTCGCGCACGCATTTTAGTATAGAAAGTTTCACTTTTCCGCACGCGTGTTACTTTTCCGCACGCGTGTTACTTTTCCGCACGCGTGTTACTTTTCCGCACGCGGTTTTTACTTTTCCGCACGCGTGTTAATTTAGATATGTTAATATGGCCTTAAAGTAATTATAATACATGCAATAAACTAATATTTAGATATTATTTACTAATTTATTTCAAATATATCTTATTGTGTTCCTGTTTTAATGAAATTAACGCGACAATTCGATGAAATAAAATTATTTTGACATAATATTCGAAAGTCAAATCGGTAGACAATAATAGTCGTTTTGAATCATCGTCATGGAAACCAAGATCTTCGTCATGCTAACTAATTATATTGAAAGTTTGGTTTTGACAACCTTGTCAAAGAATTAATTTGTGTATATATTTTCATATTAATTAAATTAATTGATTAAGATTTGGTAATTTTTTAAATACTCTTAGAAAAAATATTGTTCCTAACTCTTGCAGGAAGTCTCTTTTCCGCACTCGACTGCTTGCCGAACTCCCGCTTCGCGTCGTTCGGCAAACTGCAGTCGCGTGCGGAAAAGAATGACTTTCTGCACTTGTTAGGAAATAGTATATTGTGCAACAAGTGCAGAAAGGTACTAATTTCTCACGAGTTTGAAAAGTTGCGGTACGAGCGCAAGCGAGTGCCGCAATTCAAACGAGTGAGAAATTACCTTTCTGCACGTGTTTCACACTATACTTTTTCTACAAGCACAGTTTTTCCTAAAAATAAAAATCACAATTTCCAAACGACGATTAATTATAATAGGTACCTATGTGATAAATTTTAAACTGTATTTAATTAATACCTACTAATCAATTTAAATTCCTTATACCTAAATAAATTGCACAGAAATCAGTTAAAAAATTAATGCACTGCCTTAATTTGTTTAAATTTAAACAATTATTACACATTATTGAAATTATATTTATGCAGTCACGGATTTACACAAAACCTACTTCATTCGACGTCTCTTGCACAGGTTGCTAAATCCTTATTGGTTATTTGATAATTATAAAATGTTTAATAAGAATAAAATTGTAAAATAAAACAGTTGTAACATCCATAATTTAGTTTCTATGCTATAGTTAAATATAATAATTGTCTTATAGGTTATATATTTGTCTAAAGTTTAACCACGGATGTAAACAGAATATAACGGTACTCAGAATGCGGTAGTCCACGGATGTAAACAGAATATAACGTTACTCAGAATGAGGTAGTCAACTGTGCAGAAAAGAACTTTGCGGCACAGAAACGTCACTTTGCGGCACAGAAACGTCACTTTTCTGCACACTAATGTCAAATATCTTATACTGTGAGAAAATATCAAGTTTGCTAACATAAAACCGTGCAGAAAAGTGCACTTTGAATAGTGGTTGTAGAAAAATAACTATTTCGATAAAATATTTACTTTTGAGTTATTTGGAAAAAATGGTTTGAAAACGTAGATTTTTGTCGAAAAATCAACATTTTAAATCGCGAATAACTCGAAAAGTATTGACTTGCGTAAAAAAACTTTATAGAACAAAAGGTGCTTAAAATAAGTCAATTTATCCATTTCCGGCCTTATTTTAAACACGCCTTTTTCACCCCCTGAAAAGGGGTAAATGTCACCCTCCAAGTAAAAGCAACCAACGGCACAAATTCAACTTTGAAGTGGAGGGTAAGGAGAACCTAAATCCAAATTTTCATGCAATTCGGAGTTGCCCCTGGAAATTACACTCCAAAACGGTCATTTATTGGGCTAAACACCCGTTTCTATAATTTGTACACAGATTTCTGAAAACTAGTCATTAGCAATATATCGCCATTACAAAGACATTATCGTCACCATTGATTTTCCACAAAGCATTAGTTATTCGCAATAGCCAATTCCGACAGAAGGCGCTCAAAATTTCAAAGATGGATGATAACTTCGGGAAAACAATTCATTTGTCATTTGCTCTCGAAGCCGTAACACGTTGAATGTAAATCTTTTAAACATTGAGGAACACTGCAATAGTTTTTTGAAGTCGAAGTCAGTGTTAATTACAATATAAACCGACCGAAAATATGTACACAAATTAATGACAATTTCAATGTTTTCCCAAAGTTGAAGCTTTTGAAATTTACCGCCAGGTGTCGCCCATTTTGCGGGTCCTCGCGAATAGCATGTTACTATAAATAACAAGATAATATATTGCACATCCTGAAGTCGTGACGTAACTGGAGACCGGCAAGCTCGAAATGGTTCGTAATGATTCGTAATCATTCGTAATGTCCGATTAGTTTGAATTGTTCGCGGTTGTAAGCTAAGTGTATGTTATATTTTATTTATGTCAGTTATTTTGACAGGAATCTCGACACTAATTTTTTTTCGAATACATTGAAGTTTAATGTTATGTTGCTAATTGAATAATTTCATCACAGAATGCATACAAATCCCATTTAACTTTAACAAGAATTCAAATTCAACTTCCGGTGTCCAGTACGTCATCATGTGCGAACTCGGACGTATTTGAGCTACGGGAAGATACTGGGGGCTATGATGTATCATTTACGTAAAGTGATTACACACGTGTGTAAAGTTCAGAATTACGTACATCAGATTACAGTCATCAAAACGTAAGGTGTATGGTGTATTCTGTCATGTCTTGAGTCTTGACTGTCAGTTACAGCATGTTAACCTAACTTTTTGCTTTGTTTTTAAGTTTAATGTTTATATGTATTTTGAGAAGATGAATTTTGTAAATCTGTTATTATGAACTTAATGCTGTGGCAGAAAGACATAATTTAAATCTAGAATCTAGAGTGACTTCAGTTACGAGATAACCAGTAAACCGTTTGAAACACAGGACAAGTAATCCGAAACTTTTTATGAGATATTTTAGTGCCATAAACTATTACTGTGAGATAATAATAAAATAAAGCATTGTAATTATGTACTAATAGATCAACAATCTTATAGTTTTTATGTTTAGTGATAATGTTTAAAATTTAATGGACTAACCTCATGTTGTAAGTTGTTATGCTTATTTTATACAATGCTTTTTCCTCTTAATTTCATTGTATTTACTGAGAAAATAATTACAAATTTATTTTAGACTTGATGAAACAAATAAATTTTGTGAAAGGTTAATATTAACACATTCACTGACACAACTGCATATAATATAGTCACTTACTCCATAAGATGTGGCTACATGTGAAGCATGTCCGTGAATGTGTTAACAGAGTTTTTTTATCCTGCCCTTTAACTTAATGACTGCAACCTCAAAATACAGATAACAGACTAAGAATTCAGCTACTTCATCCATTTAGTGAAGATGTTTTGTTTACAAATCTATAAACATTATCAGTTCATCTACATTGCTGTATGCTATACCTACTAGGATGTTTACATATTTGAGATTTGTAAACGAAAACATCTTCAGTAAATGATGAAGTAGCCAGATTCTTTGCCTTTATTCTCCACCGTCTGTATCAAATAAGGATCACTCGAAAGTGGTGGGTTTTTCAATCAATAGGTAGAGAATAAAAGAGTTTAATAAGAAACAAACATCCATAGAGATATAAAAATTCAACAGTTGTTACCTTAAAAGATATCAACTAACAAGATAAGTAATGTAGCTAGTCAAATGAACCATTGAAAATGTTGGATATAAACGTTTATTAACGAAGAACAGGAACCAAGAGTCACACTTCCAAATATTTAATAACATTAGCCATTATAATGTCAACTGTACTTAGTTTTTGAAAAACTTAATGATTTATGTTTTTATTTACATTTTCAATGGTTCATTTGGTATATATGGTACATTACTTAAATCTTGTTAGTTGATATCTTTTTAAGGCAACAACTATTGCATTTTTATATCTCTATGGATGTTTGTTTCTTATCAAACTCATTTGTACAATATCCGATGGAAGAGAAGGTTAATGATGTGAGTTAATAGTAAAATCAAGATAGGAAGTATATATCAGCATATCTCGCAATGACGATGGAAAAAAAACAAAGTATGTTACACATGTTTCTGACTCATAAGGCGTCATCAGTACTGTATAGCCAAGTTAGAATAGGTGTATGTTAGCTTGGGAAAGGATCACTACAGGAGCAATGCAACCAATTTGTGACAATAACGTTAGAAGACCTTGACGATTCCAGAGCAACAACTAACACATCCAAGGAGGAAGCTGCAGCTACCTGAGGAAAGGAATGCCAAATGTTTAGAATGTTTGAAACTATCAAGGTTTTTCTCAGAGTTTTTCAAACAAGGAAAGGTTAACGCAGACCTATTCTAACTTGGCTATATTGTACTGATGATAGCTAATAAGTCTAAGACACATGTCTGTCGTTGCATATCTTAAACATACTGTATTTTTTCCATCCTAGTTGCGAGACATGCTAATATATATACTTCCTATCTTGATTTTACAGTTAACTCGCATTAACCACGAGGAAGTGGCCCAAGCAGTTCAAAAAATAAAGAAAGAAAAGGGAACCAGAGGATATTCCTGGGGAAGTGTGGAAGCCATTAGGAAAGACAGGAAGAAGTTGGCTAACACGTTTATTTAATAGAATTATGGAAGTTAGACAAGTGCTAAATGATGGAGAAGCAGTATATTCGTACCTGTTTAGAAAAAAAAATACAATAATGAACAAACTACAGAGTCATAAAACTACTTAGTCACATCATCAAAATATGGGAGAGCCACAGTAAGTTTTCAGTTCTTATTGATACTCATTAGTTTTGGATCAGTAAACAAGGAAACTGCATAGACCTGGATCCCACATACCAAAAGAAAGTTGAAAATTTGTTAATGGCTTAACAGTGTCTAGTCGGACAAACTTTGATGCATAGGAACAGGGGAAGTTTTAATTGTGGAACAGGTTAAAAACTTGGAATTTCAGACTACAAAAATGTTTCATGTATTTTGTCGGACAGAACTTCCAATTGATTTGTTACCATTTCATTAAATTCTCATGCAAAAATCAGACTGGCTTTTATCACCAACTGGGCATTTTAATGAGTGGAACACGAAGAACAGGTCAAATGACAGGAATCATGTTGGTTAGTAATAGCAGTCTGATTTTTGCATGAGAGTTTAATGAATAGGTAACAAATCAATTGGATGTTCTGTCTGACAAAATACATGGGACGTTTTCGTAATCTGACATTCAAAATTTTTAAACTGTTCCACAATTAAGACTTCCCCTGTTCCAGTGTTTGCCTACATCATAGTTTGTCCGACACTAAGCTATTATAACAAATTTTCAGCTTGCTATGAATTAACTTTTTTTTGTATGCAGGATCAAGGCCTAGCAGGGTAACATTGCCTGGTACTTACTGTATCCTGATGATGTAGTGTTAGTAGGAAATAGTGAAAGCTACTTAGAACAAAAACAAGAACTCACTTTATGACATAATATATTGAAGTACTAAACAACTAATTAAACTAAAAAATCACTTAAAAATTAAACTAAAAATCAAATACAGGTGTAACACACAAACAACTTGGTTTCACAAATAAAAAAAATAACATAATAATTGTTCTGAATCTATTTCCTTGTGGCATTTTTATAAACTATTTTTAATGGGAAATAAGCCACAATTTTACAAAACAAAATAATTTTAATAACTCATAATAATGTTAATAAAATCATTTTTTTAGTAAAATTGTGGCTTATTTCCCATTAAAAATAGTTAAAAACGTTTTAATAACATAATAATTATTAATATCATAACCTAACTAAACGGCAAATAATTTTAGTTTAGAAATGTTGACGCGTGCGTTTACCTAAAAGAAATTACATACGAAGGTAGGCAACCGCTTGGATATTGTTGCTACATCATACCGATTTTACGTACATGTGTTTTGTGGGATTACAGCCTGTAATTCGAGTTTACCGTACGTAATCAGCTTACGTAAAGATACATAACTGTAGCCCCCACTATCTCGTTATTTATATCATAATATCATGGCGAATGGTATCCGGATCTTCTTGAACTGCTCGCAGTGGCATCTTCTTCTTCCTAGTGTACTGTGCATTTCTGCTTAGGCGTCCACCATACATTTTCTTGTCAAGTGAGATGTTAGATAGTGGCAGTCATGATACTATAAATAACAAGATAATATATTGCACATCCTGAAGTCGTGACGTAACTGGAGACCGGCAAGTTCGAAATGGTTCGTAATCATTCGTAATGTCCGAGTAGTTTGAATTGTTCGAGGTTGTAAGCTAAGTGTATTTTATATTTTATTTTTGACAGTTATTTTAACAGGAATCTCGGACCTAAATTTTCTTCGAATACATTGAAGTTTAATGTTATGTTGCTAATTGAATAATTTCATCACATACTGCATACAAATCCCATTTAACT
Organism: Diabrotica virgifera virgifera; assembly: GCF_917563875.1. Lineage (NCBI taxonomy): Eukaryota > Metazoa > Arthropoda > Insecta > Coleoptera > Chrysomelidae > Diabrotica > Diabrotica virgifera. Next base: position 51,689,801 of record NC_065448.1, read on the forward strand.
TTAACAAGAATTCAAATTCAACTTCCGCTCTCCAGTCACGTCATCATGCGCGAACTCGGACGTATTTGAGCTATGGGAAGATACTATCTCGTTATTTATAGTATAATAGTGGCAGTGACAGCAAAATGTGTTAAAACTCTTGAAATGGTTTACTGAATGACATTAAACCTTTCAGAGAACTCAATTTGTGTGTATTCTTCTTCGCGAAGGGTAACAATTCTATTGCAGTTAGATTCTGACAGATTTCGTTTTCTGCTGCTGGTGGTTAATTTTAAGAAAAAACACACTAAATAGACTTGAAAAACTTTTTTGAACATTTCTTCTTCTGTAGGTGCCGTGTCTGTATTCAGACGTTGCCCGTCATCAGGTTTACAATTTCCTGAAACCTCTCTCTATCGGCTGCTGCGCGAAATAATTCTTCTGCTGTGTAGCTACATCATTGTCTAATATTACGTAGCCATGAAAGTTTCTTTCGACCAATCCATCTCTTTCCCTCCACTTTTCCTTGCATTATAAGGCGAATCAGATGGTATTTAGGTCCTCGAATTATATGGCCGAATTATTCTGTTTTTCTCTTCTTTATGATGCTTATGAGCAGACGTTCTTAATTCATCATCTGAAGAACATCTTCATTGGAAATGTGCGAAACCATTCATTTGAACATTTAGCAAAACGTATTCAAACCAAAATAAATTTGAACTAAAATGCAGAACTGCCCTCATATTTTCAATTTACTTGAAGAAAAAAAATGATAAAAACTCTATCAAGTGCTATCCAATTATTGGTCACAATTCGTTTGAGGGCGTCGATCATTCATCGATCAGTCTTTCATTATTGCAACATGTCTCGCCCATCTCCATGTTTGCCTTGTAATGCGTTCGATAATATCTTTCACTCGGTTTCGTCTACGATCTTCCTCTTCTTTGTCTATTTCTTAAGCTTATTCCAAGCATTGATCTCTCCATTTTACGTTGGGTTCTTCTCATTTTTTCCGCTGATTTTTTTGTGAGAGTCAAGGTTTCTGCTAAGTATGTGACTGTTGAAAGCTTTCCTTTTTAAATGGATTGAGACATTTGTTTTAAACACATCTCTCATTTTTCTGAATGCAGCCCGACCCTTACCGTCCTTAGTAGCTCACATTGATCAAAAATAAACATACGAACATTTTCCTAAGCTCAAAATGTATGTTTGGTTGTACATACACACATCTTTCGACAACTTCTCTGGGCCATTTTTCGATTAATCATCATTTTTGTTTTCCCATAGTTTATCTTGAAACCGACTCTCTGTGTTACTTGCTGTGGTTGTTGTAACAACTTTGGCTTCTCCTAAATCATCTGTTATGAGAACAATTTCATCGGTATATCGAAGATGATTTAGTTTCGTTCCATCGACGTTAATACCTTTAAGTCCCACTCGAATCATAAATACATACTCCGTGATTGTTATAAATAGTTTTGGCGACAATGTCTTTCCCTATCGCACCCCTCTGCCAATTTTTAACTTCTCAGTCATGCAATAAAGGTGTACAGTTGGCACATTTTCGTATATCAGTATAGCGTAAAGATTTATCGCCTAAAATTATATCACAAGCATATAACCAAATTATAAAAAGTTTTTAAAAGATGAAGTAGTTTTCAATCCTAATGGCAAAATTAATAATATTGAGAATATTAAAAACATTTCTAAAAGATTTTTAAATTGAAAACTTATTGGTACACTTTCCTGGTGACACCTCCAAGGCTTCTACAATATGCAAGCACATGGATGCTGCAGTGAAGACAAAGGGAAGGAATTCTACACTATGCAATTCATATCCCCCGTCTGCAGCTTGGTAAAGTTCCAACGGAAAATGCACCTGGTTACTCTACGGAGTAATACGACTATAAATAAAAATGTATACCATTTTTATTCAGTTGCAATGCGAAGGCAAAACAATCTTACTTTTCAATTAGAATACGGAGCGCAGTCCAGTCCTCTGAATCGCGATTTTCGGCTCTTATTGGAGCCTCATCGGAGAGAACGTAGGCACTGTTCTCCATACCCTAATTGACCAGCACCGAGAGCTTTTCCAACCCATTGCAACCGAAGTGAAGGTATTAGGTGACTAGCGTCATCTGGCAATTGAAAGATGAAGTAGTTTTCAATCCTAATAGCAAAATTAATAATATTGAAAATATTAAAAACTACTAAAAGATTTTTAAAGCGAAAACTTATTGGTACACTTTCCTGGTGACACCTCCAAGGCTTCTACAATATGCAAGCACATGGATGCTGCAGTGAAGACAAACGGAAGGAACACCTTGACATACTTGACACCACAATATTTTAATATTTTCAATAATAGGTGCGTTCGCGGGAGCCTGTCGACGACTAGTCGGCGACAAATTAGCAGCAAAACTCATGCGCACTTTAAAATGATATACATAATATCGTTAATAGATAAATATACAAGGTATATTTTAATATTATAATTTAATAATTAGTTATTAATATTAATTAAAAGTAGATATACCTTGTTTATTTATCTATTAACGATATTATTTATATTAAATGAGGTTAGAAATTGTCGGCGACAATTTGTCAACTGTACCCGCGAACGCACCTATTATTAATTTTGCTATTAGGATTGAAAACTACTTCATCTTTCAATTGCCAGATGACGCTATTCACCTAATACCTTCACTTCGGTTGCAATGGGTGGGAAAAGCTCTCGGTGCTGGTCAATTGGGGTATGGAGAACAGTGCCTACGTTCTCTCCGATGAGGCTCCAATAAGAGCCGAAAATCGCGATTCAGAGGACTGGACTGCGCTCCGTATTCTAATTGAAAAGTAAGATTGTTTTTCCTTCGCATTGCAACTGAATAAAAATGGTATGCATTTTTATTTATAGTCGTATTACTCCGTAGAGTAACCAAGTGCATTTTCCGTTGGAACTTTACCAAGCTGCAGACGGGGGATGTGAATTGCATAGTGTAGAATTCCTTCCCTTTGTCTTCACTGAAGCATCCATGTGCTTGTATATTGTAGAAGCCTTGGAGGTGTCACGAGGAAAGTGTACCAATAAGTTTTCAATTTAAAAATCTTTTAGTAATGTTTTTAATATTTTCAATATTATTAATTTTGCTATTAGGATTGAAAACTACATCATCTTTATATTGCCAGATGACGCTAGTCACCTAATACCTTCACTTCGGTTGCAATGGGTGGGAAAAGCTCTCGGTGCTGGTCAATTAGGGTATGGAGAACAGTGCCTACGTTCTCTCCGATGAGGCTCCAATAAGAGCCGAAAATCGCGATTCAGAGGACTGGACTGCGCTCCGTATTCTAATTGAAAAGTAAGATTGTTTTGCCTTCGCATTGCAACTGAATAAAAATGGTATACATTTTTATTTAAAAAGTTTTTACTTTGCAATTTATTTAGAAAATTAGGTTTATATTAGAAGATAAAAGTTAAAAATCTTCAGTATTTGTTCACAATATTAAGATTGATTTTTCTTTTAGACCGAACTACTGGAGATTTCCACGAATCCGGACGTCTCAAAGGCCAATTAAAATTATCGTTACAATACAGAAAAGGAGTATTCTGTGTTATGGTTCAACATGCGAGGGGATTGCCGCGTCTAGCGAACAGTCAAGAACCTTCAACGTATGTCAAGGTGTACTTACAGCCGGATGCTCAGAAAAGTACTAAAAGAAAGACAAAAGTTGTCAAGAAAAATTGTCACCCAAGTTTTATGGAGATGGTAAGATAATATCTATCTTGAAATACATAGAAACAATACTCGAAAATATACACGTGGTCCCCAGAATTTTTTTAAGACTAGCTCTGGCGATTAAAGTGTTAAGGATTTCACTATTTGTAATCATCCTTACACTCTCCTAAAGCCTCGTGGAAGATGGCTTTGCTATATTATATTAAACAGCAGTGGTGACAATATGGGCTCCGTGCGTGACCATGGTGGGGATACACGAAACTAGGCCAGCGCCCGTAACGGCGAAATATGACAACTTTGGCGAACAATGAGTGAATAATAATTTTTTTCAATAGATATTTCGCTTACCTTATTATTGCCGTTTTGATTTTTATTATTTATTTTTATATTTTCATACTGACTTTCCTTCCCCGATCTGGTGGTATATTCCTATCGTCATATATTTTCATTTTGTGTTAGACACACACCACAAAAGTGATAGTTCAATAGAACCAGGTAATGTTAAAATCTGGTAATTCTAATTCACACTACCTAATTGCTTTCGATGTATACTTAATTAATGTTAACACCGACAACTAAACTATAACGAAAAAGTGAAGAAAAATCCTTAAAATTGATATTTTCTTCAGAGAACTTCAAAATATCCGTTTTTTAATTTGACGTTTATTTGACAATTGTACTTATTTTTTTTTTCTCTGATTCTGGCCTTGGTTTAGAACTAGAACCTTTAGCCACGTAATTGTATAACTTATCATTAACTCAGGTGTAATGTGAAGTGTGTGTGTTGAGTAAGTGTCTTGTTACTTTGCAAAGTCGACGTCATTGTCTTTGCAAAGAGACGCTAATTGTATCCGAACGTCTGCGGTCCCTCCGGTGAGTTAATTGTACTTATTGTTTGTATAATAAATTTGATAAAAAATAGTAAATAAAAATATTACATTATAACGCCAAATATGTCATATGTGTATCATAATCATTAGTACATTCTTTAACGGTAAAAGATTACAAAACCTCTAAATTTTAAAGAACTGCTTGGATTAACATGAAATTTGGCATACACATAGCTAACAAGTCAAAGAAAAAAGTGATATTGTGCCGATATGTGCTTTTGCGCCGGGGGTGGTTTTCACCCCCTATTGGGGGTGGTTTTCACCCCCTATTGGGGGTGAAAAAATATTCGTCCAAAGTAAGTCCGGAAATGGATAAACTGACTAATTTTAAGTAACTTTTGTTCTATAGATTTTTTTCACTAAGTCAATACTTTTCGAGTTATTTTCCAGGGAATATGTTCATTTTTTCAACAAAATAACTCAGATAATAAGTATTTTGTCGAAAAAACATTTGTAGCAGAAATATAGCCTGTAAAATTTTTTAAAAAATGGTGTAAATATCACGTCTCTGTACCTAGTAGAAGCAGAGTTATAGCTAATTAAAAATTGGTTCATATTCGTCAAATTCCAAATGGAATACTTTAACGTGAAATAACCAAAAATGAAGCACATTTCGGGGAAAACTCATTACAACTTAATTAAAGTGTTTAAAAAAAGAAGCTTCATTTTTGTTTTATCAAAAAAAAATTCTAGCATCAAAAGTAAACAAGTTACGCTCAAAATAAAGTTAGTCCCTTTTTTTTTGGTAAAAAAATCGGAAAAATCACCCCCTAATTAGTATCTCAAATGAACTTAATCGTTATGACTTCACAAGTTTCTTGACTCGTGTATGTATTGTTTATAGGATCTGTAAGTTTCATCGATTCAAGGTCCTTATTTTTGAAAGGGCTGTAGTTAAAAGGGGTTGAACGAGTCACTGATCACGAATGTTTGCAAATTTAGAAACACCAAATCTTAATCAATTTTTGTCTAACAGAAAAACAAAAAAATACATGATATTCAGAAAAGCAATGCTGACTTTTTTTGTTTTTCGAGATTTTTGGTATCTCTAACAGTTTTTAAGATATTTTTAAAAAAGGTATATTTTTCAAAATTAAAATTTTTGAAAATTTTATTTTAAAACGAAATTTTTTTAAAAATAAGCACTTTGAATCGATGAAACTTACAGATCATATAAGCACAACATAAATAAAACATTTTGTGGAGCGGTAACGATTAATTTCATTTAAGTTGCTAATTAGGGGGTGGTCTTCCCGATTTTTTTTTTGCCAAAACAAAAGGGACCAACTTTATTTTGAGCGTAACTTGCTTAAATTTAATGTTAGAAACTTTTTATAAAAACAAAAATAAAGATTTTTTTAAACGCTTTAAAAAAGTTACCAAAAAATGTTTCCCAATGGGTTTTCCCAAAAATTGCTTAATTTTTTGGATATTTCACTTCGAAATATTCTATTTGAAATTTGGTGAATATGAATCTATTTTTCATTGGCTATAACTCTGGTTCTAGAGGTCCAGAGACCTAACGCGTACACCATGTTTTTTACTTTTTTACATGCTATACTTTTGCCAAGAACGTTTTTTCGATAACATACTTACTTTTTGAGTTATTTGCGAAAAACCGTCTAAAAATGTAGTTATTTTGTTGAAAAATGAACATATTCACTCGCAAATAACTCGAAAAGTGTTGACTTGGCGAAAATGTTCTATAGAACAAAAGTTACTTAAAATTAGTCAGTTTATCCATTTCCGGACTTATTTTGGACATATATTTTTTCACCCCAAGAGGGGGTGAAAGTCGCCCCCAGTGGAAAAGCACACATCGGCACAATATCACTTTTTTTCTTTGACATGTAAGTTATGCGTATGCCAAATTTCATGTCAATCCAAGCGGTTCTTTAAAATTTAGAGCAAAAATCGTGAAAGAATGGACTGCATATGTTTAACGTCAAATTGTGTTCGCCAAAAATTTCAGGCCACTACGCTAGGTGTCGCGTCAGTCATGCACGGAGCGAATAGTGGATGTATGTGATATAATACCACTACTACTACTATCGGTTTACAGCGTTCTCCGACGCCTTCCGACTCCTAACCGCCATTCTTCTCTGTTTAACCGTAGACCTGGAGGGATTTCTCTTTCCTCTAGTTCTTTTTCAATTCCCTCCCTCCAACTTCTTCTCGGCCTTCCTCTTTTTCTTCTCTTTTGTGGTGTCCATGCCAAAATCTGTTTAGGGATCCTGTCATCTGGCATTCTCTGTCCAGCTGTTTTTTTTTTATGTCATCAAGTATTGTATGTGTTACTCCCATCATTTCTCGTATTCTCTCGTTCGGTATCACAATACATATATCATTTTGATGGTAGTGATTATCTCCGGAATAGTATAGTGTTCAGCCTCTTTTTCTATATGCTCCGGTTTTCGCTTAGTCCTATTATTTGTATATTTAAGCGTTTCATTTCTTGAGTGGCATTATCTAATTTTCCTGATTGGTAAAGAGTTTTCATTCCATATACATGGCATAATTGAATTTCGGATTTCACAATTTTGAGCTGGGAGATTCTTCGCATCCCTTGCCCGGGACTAAGGACCATTGCTACATCGTTTCTTGTCCTAGTGATTTCCTAAGGATCTTTAATGTAATAGTTTCCCCTTGTCTTCTACATCCTTAGGCCATTTACCAAATTTTTGGTTTATCCACCTTCGGGGCCTCTTTCTCAACCTTATGACAAAAGGGTGTACTGTCACTTACCAATTCATCCGCCCGAAGCCGTTGATCAATAAGTGGGGGAGTGCATACAGGTGGGGCATTAGTATGACAAAGTCCAATTACTCGTTTGTCGTAAGAGATACGAAAAAAAGTTATTTAGATAAAAGTTGGGGCACTGATAGGACCATAGTTTAAAAATATTCTCAAATATACAGGGGCGTGCATATTGACAGGTTGATACAAACTTATGTTTTTTTAAATGGAACACCCTGTATATTTTTACATTTTTGGATTCTCCTCAATGTTTCCTTTCTTAAAATATATGGTTTTCTAATATTATACGGAGTAGTTTAAAAGATAATTACGTTTTTTTGTTAATTTCGTAGCAATATTTACACCCTGTAGAATTGTAGTGATTTGACATCAAATTTTTATTGTATGTTTAAATGATTTTTAATATAGTCTACTATTGTTAAACATTAACAGTATAGCGAAATGTTAAATTTTAGTATACAGGGTTGGTCGAAACTCGGAATGAGTATTTTCTTAGTTTTCTCAAATGGAACTTTAGTATTTTATGGTATGGAATGGTATTTTAGTATTGTGATGAAATGATATTTTATGGTACTTTTTTATTTCTTAAGCATTCCCTATACTTAAGTGCTTTAATTTGTAAGTTATTCGTGATTCTTTAAGCCAAACATTAATTGCAAGAAATTTTATTAGGTGGCCGTGAAAATATTCAATTAAAAATAATTTTTCGAAAAAAAAATACATCATAATCTGGCCTGATCCTTAATTTATTAATATTGGATGATATATCCAAATAAATTCGTAGTTAAGATTGTTGGTGACAAAATATTAATAAAAACATACAATATTCTACCTAGTCGGCTATGCCACTAAATTTCCTTAAAAATTTGACATTATACTATTTTTATAGTTCCAGTTGCTTTGTTACCATTACTAATATGAATTTTTCTAATAAGGAACTGATAAGATTTTTGTGCTAATGGAGTATAACAAAAATATGCTACTAGCAATAAGAATTTTTCATCAGAAATTCCCTGATAGACGACAACTAAGAAAAGAAACGTTTAAAAATGTACTAGAACGGCTTCAACGGACTGGACACTTAGATTATGATAAATCTGATCGAACAAAAAATTTTGTAAGTGAAAAAAACAGGAATTAAATGTAATCCTTAGTGTCACTGAGGATCTGCATATTAGCAACCGTTCTTACAATCATAAGTATCTAGTCTGTTGAAACCGTTTTAGTATACTTTCAAAAGTTTCTCTTTTTGGTTGTCGTCTATCAGGGAATTGCTGATGATAAATTTTTATTGCAAGTAGCTCATTTTTGTTATACTCTCCTAGCACAAAGCCATTTTAATCAGTTCCTCATTAGAAAAATTAATATTAGTAATGGTAACAAATCAACTGGAACTATATAAATAGTATAATGTCAAATGTTTAAGCAAATTTTGTGTCATAGCCAACTAAGGAGAATTTTGTATGTTTTATTAATATTTTAAGCACCAACAACTTTAATTACGAATGTATTTGGATATCTCATCCAATATTAATAAATTAAAGATCAGGCTAGATTATCATGTATTTTGTTTCGAAAAATTATTTTTGATTGGATATTTTCACGGCCACCTAATAAAATTTCAAGTAATTCTTGTTGCAATTAATGTTTGCCTTAAAGAATTACGAATAACTTACAAACTAAAAAGAACTTAGGTATAGGGAATGCTTAAGAAATAAAAAAGTACCATAAAATATCATTTCATTACAATACTAAAATACAGGGTGTTCCATTTAAGAAAACTCAGAAAATACTCATTCCAAGTTTCGACCCACCCTGCATACTAAAATTAAACATTTCGCTATACTGTTAATGATTAACAGTAGTAGACTATATTAAAAATCGTTTGAATATAAACAGAAAATTTGATGTCAAATCACTACAGGGTGTAGATGTTGCTACGAAATTAACAAAAGAACGTAATTAACTTTTAAACTACCTCGTATAATATTACAAAACCATATATTTTAAGAAAGGAAACATTGAGGAGAATCCAAAAATGTAAAAATATACAGGGTGTTCTATTTAAAAAAACATAAGTTTGTATCAACCTGTCAATATGCACGCAATATTTGAAAATATTTTTAAATTATGGTACTATGTGTGCCCCAACTTTTACCTAAATAACTTTTTTTCGTATCTCTTACGACAAACGAGTAATTGGACTTTGTCACACTAATGCCCCTGTATACCGGCAAACAGTAGGCCAAATTTGCGCCATATCTAGCTTATGAGGATCAATTATCAAGAACCATCTCCTGTCCATGACGGTCGATATGGTCTTTCCGATAAAAGGTACTACCTGTATAAAAACAACCCTACCTTTTGTTATGGGATAATCTAAAATGTCTGCATATAACCGCCAATTTGAACTTTTGTGATAACCATTGCTAATTATTGATTTTTTTTTAATCTTACTTTGACATTATTTCTAATTATTATTAATTATTTGTATTTGTTTAGCTGGAATATCGGATGTCATTAGAAATAATAAAAATGAGAAGACTGCAGGCTACCGTCTGGAATTACGATGCCTTACAAGAGAACGAGTTTATGGGTGGTGTAGAATTAGATCTGAGTTCTTTAGATTTAACGGAAGAAATCAGTGAATGGTATTCATTGGTAAACCTAAGCAGATAGCAGTTGTATCCGGCGTAAAAATTTAAAGATCTATTTCATTTACCGTCATATCAAATATGGAATATTTCATTTCATGAATATGGAATAATTATTTTTTAAAACTATTACTGAGTAGATAGAGACTGTTTATTTATTATTTGTATTCGATATCTGTAACAGTATTTTATTTAATACACTTCTCAAAGAAATTAACACAACATCTTAAAATTGGGACATTTTTGATGTCTCGAATATCCTAAACTTGTCCGATTTGACTGATTTTTTAATATGTTATAGCCTTATTCTTTAACGGTATCGCTGTAGTAATGTTGTTGCTAGACAGGTAAATGGCGTTGTATAGCAAGTGTAACAATCGTACTCTGTTTTTTTCTCCAAGATAGGAACACCCTTTGGAATAACCTAGCATTTATAAAATATTGAAATTAAAACTCAATTGTAGCCTTAGGCTTTCTTAACATTTTGTTTTTTGATTCATTCGATTATGTTTGATAATAAAAAAGATATATGCACTTTTATATTACAAATGAGTATGCTATTTGGTATTGATCAATATCATTCCAAATAATTGATGGATTCGACCGTTACTTATGGGTAATCCTCTAAGCCCATTACTATCAGATATATTTATGAACCAACTTGAAACAACAATTTCTAAACATCCCGTATTTAAACAGTTCTTATATTGGTGGAGATACGTGGATATACTAGTATGCTTTACAGGAACTAACAGACAACTTGACCAATTTCTATCATACATTAATTCACTTCATAGTAATATTGAGTTTACAATAGAAACAGAACAGAATAATTCCATAAAGTTTCTAGATGTAACGATTACCAGACTACACAACAAACATGAGTTCTCCGTATATCATAAACCTACCCATACTGACACAACTATAAAGTTCGTCTAATTTACTTACCGTTGCACGTCATTATTTACGTTAGAGATCTAAGTTGACATTGTTGCCCATTTACAAAAAATTCTTGAATTCATTTTAAATCAAATACATCACACAATTTTTGCGGAAGTGGATTATACAGCAAAACAAATTAATATTCAATGTAAATAAATAAAAACTTTAGAAATAGAAAACAAGAATTAAGTTATAATCTTACGTTAAAGTACGTAATAAAAACAGTAAATATAATGAAACAAATACTTATAGTAAAGAATATAAACAAACATGAAGTGTCATCACCGCAACTGTCAAATAAATGTTACCAATTTATGCCAAAATATCGCCTTCGTTCGATTATAGTTACAGTGTATTCCAAACAAATGTGCTTCATAAAAACGCTTTATAATCCATTTATACAAATTAAATGAAACATATTATTGTGCATTTCTTTAAACATTAATAGAAATCTTTAAATATTATTTCTACGCGTATATAATAAAATATGCCTAGTGGCTGTAACGCCAGTGTACTCGGCAAAGTTTCTAAAAAAGAACACACCTACCGCCTAAATATTTCGTGTTGGTATCATGTGACGTCTCGGGCTATGACGCGGATGACGTGCAACGGTAAGTAAATTTGATGGAGTATACACAATTCATCATCCCATCCTACACAACACAAATTAGCAGCCTACCATAGCATGATACATAGACTGATAGAAATTCCCATGACAAAAAATAACTTCGAGATAGAACTAAACATCATTAAACAAATAGCAGTAAACAACGGCTATAACGAACAAACAGTTAACATAATTTTAAATCAAAAACTCCATAAGAAAGCCCTGAAATTAGTGTATCCACCACCACAGAAAGAACCCAGTACCTTCTGCTCTCTCACATATACTGGCAAGATAACAACAAAAATAGCCAGATACATAAAAAAGAAAGGAATAGTACCAGCTTTCAGAACTAACAACAACTTAAGCAAATATATTAAGAACAATAAAAGCCGAAAGAGAAAGCAACTACAGAGTGGTGTGTACAAACTAACTTGTGGTGACTGTCCGAAAACGTACATCGGTCAAACTGGCAGAACTTTTGACAAACGGATAGCAGAACACAAAAGGGCTTTCAACAATAGAAAAACAGACACTTCTACATACGCACTTCACCTTCTAGATCATAATCATTCTTTCAATGAAGAGTTTCAAATTCTGCATATCCAAAATAAAGGCCTTAAGTTATCTTTTTTAGAATCTATGGAAATTAATAAACTGAAAAATACAGATGTAATTCTGAATGACCAACTCGAGACAAACAGCTCCCCACTCCTCAACCTCTTCAGTTAGAGACTTAAAAAGGCAAACACATTGTAAATTATATCACTTGAGAAAGGCACTCTGCCGAAACAGCTGTAGTCACTTAGTTGTAATAAATTTTGTGGAAGTATAGAAAACAAACGTTTTCAGTGTTTTATTATTAGATCATTCCAAATCTTGAGAGCTACTGTTTCTACCGCTTGTAAGGTTTTAGGAGGTGGCAAACGCTCTTGTAGTCTTCTGCCAATTACGTCCCACAAATTTTCGATCGGGTTATTATCTGGACTAGGCGATGGCCAATTCAAATTTCAAAGATTTACCTGTTGTAAATATTCGGTTACAGTTCGTGCAAAAATTTTGCATTAGCAAAAAATTGTTATCAATATAAACCGCCGATAGCATGGTAGCTAAGTAATTTGTTATATAAGGTTACTGCTGGAACACACATTACACAAATCTACTAATTTTCACAACAAACCAGAAACTTTTTGACTGTTAACAATTTGGCATATATCAAATTTTTAATTTCTCATAGCCTACTTTAGGCTTGTTTATTAAACTAAGCCGAAAATGAGGATATATTGATGAAAAACATGGCTAGTTGTTAAAGTACCTAACTTTTTTATTATCCAACATAAGCGAATAAATCAGAAAACAAAACCTGACGCTATAGTTGGGTTTAAATTTCAGTATTTTATAGATGCTAGAATATTCTACAGGCTGTTGCGAACTTTGAGAAAAAGAAACAGTTTGATTGGTACACCCGATATAGAATAACAATTTACGTGTCTAGCAACATTCTTGAAGAATAAGGTTATAACATATTAAAAAAAATCACTCAAATCGGACAACAGATTTAGAAAATTTGCGTTAATTTCTTGGAGAAGTATACATTAGTATCCTGTTATTTTTGAGGGTCAGTGTATTATCTGTCCTCGTAAACTAAGCCTTCCAGTTGTTTTGGATGGTAATCGTCTCTCAAAAACTGCCACAATCAAATATAAGCAAATTTACGTTGTGTAATTATTCAAAACTCGTAGTTTTACAAAATAACTATCTCCATACTGATACCGATATTGTACATTTTATGTGTTAAAATTTTTACCACTTATATATCAAATATTGCGCACAAATATCTAAACTATTAGTAACAACTTTCGTCCGGTATATACCTATTCGTTTTAATAAAATTAATCATACACATTATTAATCAATGATCCCAGTGGCTAATACAAAACAACGTTATTTTTACATTAATTGAATACTGGGACCACACAAGAAATATAGTTAGGTAAAGCAACTGTCTTAAAACTACCATTATAGTAAAAACAATCTACAATCAGTGGGCGTCAAACAATTGTTACTTTAATTTAATTCCACGTTATTTGAAAAGTAAATTATTTGATTTCCAATTTGCTGGAAGGGTTGACATGGAGAGGATATGACATGTCTACATTGCTTGTCATGGTAGCATAATTTGTAAGCGGGCGATAAATTCAGTTCTTTTTCTTCACTATATTTTCTGACCTTGGTAATGAAATCCATATCTTCTTTTCAACCTGGTCCTTTGGAAACACAAAGAATCTACACATTCCTCTTTCACTATAGTGTTTACAATCCGGGACAAAGGACATTATCAATTTTATTATACAAAATTCACAAAAGTTCCTAACCTTTGCCTGGCGAATATCATTAAAAAACACCGTACTTAGCAGAAAAAGCAGCAGAGGAAGCAACATTTCAACTTATAGGAATTAAAAACACTTGAAATTAGACAAATACTGGCTTTTCAACCTTTGTTTACAAAGTAATAATAACAATATAACAGTCGTGACGTCACACTTCGGCTGTCAGCCTTAAAATTGCTTCCTATTTTTCTATATTTATGTATTATATCAAGACATTTTCTACCATATACAGTATATATAGTAAATTTTTAATAATGTATTGATACATTAGCACAAAGTTAATAGTAAAATTTTAAATAATCTCTTATTTTTGTTAATCACAATAAGATCGTCCCATGCGACATCAGAGTGTACCACGTGACCAATAATCATAGTAAACGCTCCCAGCGGATTTTCGTTCATTATATTGTCATATATTGGAACAATTGAGGAAATTTAATAGAAGTGAGAATTTCATTAAAATACACTCAGGTGCAAAAAAATCGATCCACTGAAAATTTGGTCATTTTTGATGTCTCGAATTTCCTAAACCTGTTGTCCGATTTAAGTGATTTTTTTACCATGTTATAGCCTTATTCATTAGCGGTATCGCTGTAATAATATTGTTGCTAGACAGGTAAACTGCCATTGTATACCGGATGTACGAATGAAACTGTGTTTTTTTCTCAAAGTACGCATCACCATGTGGACTATTCTAGCATTTATAAAATACTGAAATTAAAAACCAACTATAGCCTCAGGTTTTCTTAACATTCTGTTTTTAGATTCATTCGCTTATGTTGGACAACAAAAAAGTTAGGTACTTTAACAACTAGCCATGTTCGTCATCAGTACAGGGTGTTTCTAAATAAGTGCGACAAACATGGCCAGTTGTTACAGTATTTAACTTTTTTGTTATCCAACATAAGCGAATGAATCTAAAAACAGAATATTAATAAAACCTGAGGCTATAGGTAGTTTTTAATTTCAGTATTTTATAAATGCTAGAATAGTCCACAGGGTGATGCGAACTTTGAGAAAAAAACACAGTTTGATTCGTACACCCGGTATACAATGACAGTTCACCTGTCTAGCAACAATATTATTACAGCGATACTGTTAATGAATAAGGCTATAACATGGTAAAAAAATTGGACAACAGGTTTAGGAAATTCGAGACATCAAAAATGACCAAATTTTCAGTGGATCGATTTTTTTACACCCGAGTGTAGTAAACTTCCATTCCGACGATATTCTTGGATTTTTTGCAAGTAGGTAACTCCGCCAAAGGTAATTTCTTCTCTTTCTAGAAGAATACCTCTGCTGATCTTTGCATATGTTATGTTGATTAATCTTATTTTTCGTATTAAAACGTGTTGTGATATACTGGGTACTTTACTAAGACTTTTTTTTGAGAATTGGATTTCATTTCAGAAAAACAAAGCTTAAAATATCCTTCAAATAACATATTGGACGTCAGAATCTAACTGGAGATGTATCTAACGAAAAATTAAGTAACTGCGCATGATGCGCTTACTTTGAGTGCTCTTACTTTGTCGTTATGCTCACAACATACCTGTTCACCTGAAATTTACTATACAGGAAATTACAAAATTTCGTTCGCTATTGGAAGATATGAATTTCTGAACACTTACTGCTTAAAATTTGAAACTAGTATATTCGAAGCACTAAAATTGACTGAAATGTAATGTACATGCAGTTCTAAAATTTACTGAAAAGTACTCCACTTGCGGCTTTTTCTGCACGGTTTAATATGCAGGCCGTACAAAAATCCATGGCAGTATCTTTACATAAAACCAAAATTTAAAAAAAAATGATAACCTGATGATGGGTTTTTACTTTGGATATATGCTCTATGTTTAAAAAGTTCAAAAGCTTCTACTAGTCCAATATCACTCACATAATGTGAATAATCTTTCATAAAAAGAGTATTATTGTCCACTATCATGGTTTCTATAAACAGTTTAAGTTTGATTCATAGAAAATTTAATAAATTAATAAAAACGCTTTTAAATCCAGTATCTTTTTTAAATTTATATTAACTTTAACTCTTCGTATTAGAACATTTTATTTATACTTATATTCATATATTTATTTCTTTTTTACAGTTACACATTTTATTGTTTTGTGTTAGCCTCTCATTTAGAATATATTGTGTATGTCTATCATTATAAAAAATTAAAAAAAGGCTGATTTTCTAAAAAGAAAAACTTAGTGAAATTTGAAAAGGTGCTTGTAAAAGTAAGGAATGTGAATGCCAAGGATTTAAGATTAAGATTACCCCTTATTATAAAATTTGATGTAATTCAATTGATGCATTTATTTTCGGTTGTAATTTATATATTCAATGCTTCTTTATTTAATTCAGTTATATACAATGTGGAAACCACTTATGCAATATCATTTTTTGTCTCCTTATTTTAGAAAATTATAAAACACGCTGGTACCCGTCAACTTTTTAATTCAATTGTATACTTTTTAAACATAAATTTAAATGTATAGGGTGAATCACATAAGTCTAGCATAGTCCATAGTCTTTATGAAATACCCTGTATATTTTTATGTTTTTTAAAAGCTCCTTAATAACCGGATCTCAACGAACTATGTCATATAGTGTCTATTATAAAAATTACAACGTGAAATTGTGAAAGTATTTATAATTTTATTAATATTAAAGACCATTAAAATAAACGTTCAAAATGTTCTCCACGTTGTTTGTTTAAAGTTGGCTATGCTGTATGTATTAAATACTTCTTTCTTGAGATAACCCCGCAGAAAAAATCCAAGGGCGTATGATCTGGCGACCTAGCTGGCCACTCAATAGTATCTCTTCGTCTATTCTATTTATTGGAGACGATTTCGTTAAGGGTAACAAGAAGTAAGTTCTTGCCATTAAACCCTAATGGAGGGTTGCCGTCTCATACTGTAACCAGACATATTCGTTCGGTATTACGTTGGGATATAAGTTGGCCAACGCAGGAGCAATTTTCGCTTTAATCACGCTTAATTATTTTTTATCTACAAATTTAGGATCAATAATAGGATCACGTATGATACCTGCTTAAACGTTCCCCTTTTGAGAGTACTGCTCTTTTAAAAACATAAAAATATACAGGATGTTTCATTACAAATAAGGATTAGCTATTGACTATGGTAGATTTGCGTCAATCACCTTGTACATTTAAATTTATATTTAAAAATCGCACATTTGAATTTAAAAGTCTTCGGGTCCAACAGTTTTTTTTATTTTTAATCCATGCGTGATTTCCACACTGTATATAATATAAATTATAGTTATATAGGTAATATTAGCTAGTCTTACCTTTATATAAAAGCTATATCGACCTCTGATTAAAATTAGAATTTTAATCTTGAAAATCTCTTAAAAAGCATTATTTAGTGCCTAAACCTACTCTTTAATTTTTAGGAGCTCGTTGACTAACAATGTTTTTGCCTTTATTTGAAAATAATTCCACTTGTTTTTTCATTTTCTTGTTCTTCGGTACAAGTAAATTTTGCTCTGTCGGGCAGTTGCTGTGCTCTAGCTCCAATATTCAAATATACATAGATAATGAATCACAAATGCCATTTTACCATATTCGTCTTTAGGTGCCGTCTCCAATATAGGATGGCAATAACTTCTACGAATTCGTCTCTGTTTTGGGCTTTCCCCATTAAGGTTTAGGGGTCTACTCCTGTCCATTCTTCGATATTACGCAGCCATTTTATTTTTGTCGTCTGCCAGGACCGCGTTTTCCTTCTATTTTTATCCTAAATATGGATTGAGCTATGGTTGTACAGAAGGATCCTGAAGATACCATGGACAGACAAAACCACCAATGAAAAAGTACTACGAAGGATGAACACTACCGCAGATTTGTACTCCGTACTCCGTAAAATATTTTTCTTGTACCATTTTTGCTGTAGTATTCCACATTGACTTTACAGATATGTAACTCTTTATAGTCTTCGCCATTGCCTTTTTTCATGTTAAAGGCGTAATACGTTATGGTAGTACATCTTTCAAGCGTAAAATTTCTCACCCGTAGGAACTCCGAAAATTGGGTCCAAATAGAGCTTCTGGACCTCTGCGTGTTCAATGGGACATTTTCCGAAACCAATTTTTTGATTTCTTCACCCGACTGGCATCCAAATCTTGATTCTGATTCATTATACTTGAAAGTTGGATTCATTATACTCCGGTCAACTGACACATCCGAGGTTACAAAAATTGCCATCAAGCTGAAAATTGGCAGGATTGTTCAAAATACCATCATAAATGAAATCTAAAAAGTCCTCATAAATCCGACCCGAGCTAAAAAATTTACGCGGGATCAAAGGTCACCAAATATGGTTTTTAGCGATTTTCAGCGAAACGGTAAGTTTTATCATAAAATTAGTTTTAACAAAAAATGTAGATTAGATAATTATCAATAAAAAATGTCTTATTACTTTTTTTTCTAAGAGCCACCGTTTTTGAGATACAACGATTCAAAAAGTAGTTGTAATCGTCATATTACGTTTCCACTTCCACACCACCTTTGAGGTAGTGTACTTAGCGCGTTTTTTTTAACGTGGTTTTCCCAGTAGGCCTATTCCACGGATCTGTTATGATTGTGTTTAATTTGAAGCTATTGAATAATTGATATTAGCAAGGGTTACAAATATATATAATAGCAAAAATATATATGATTGTTTAATGAAATTTATCTGTGAACAGTGAACCTCTAAACTTTTAATCCTGATAATTTGATATATTATGTACATATGAAAAAAGAAGAAGATGTATAATGGAAAAATATGGTGAGCAACTTGGACAGTCCATAGCGGCCAGCTGCAGCTTTTGAACTGAGTAGAGAGCTGTGGAAGAGTTTGCTATGGAACTCTAAGGACCTCATTGCCTTCTTTATGTATGAATAGAAAACAAAAAGTTGTGACTGGCTAATTGACACCCAAGTCTATGCCATAAAACAAAAAAAAAACAAAAAAAAAATGATAAGTTATAAAAAGCGGTATAAATTAAAAAAAAAAGGGAAATTTATCCAACTGGTTTCATAATTTTCTAATACTTCTGCTTCCTCTTCTCCTTGTTTTTCTTCTTCATCTTCTTGTTCATCCTGGGTGCAAGTAAATTGCCCCAATAATGACACATCGCATGGCTCCTCAATAGAATCAAATGAATCCTCAATTGTTGGTGATTCAACATTGGAGCACGACCGGTTTTGACAATTAGTGCATGCTACCTAACAAAACAGTCCAACTTTTTTGCAACCACATTTAGCGCTACATCCCTTTTTACAGTTGCAAAAAATTGTGTTCAGGAGTTTTTCCGGCGCAGGTGGGAGTAAAGTTTGAAATGGTTCTAATGAACTATCGACTAATTTTCATCACCAGTCTTTTTGATCTAGCTGATAACCAAGCCACACTTGTTGGTAATATACCCGAAAAAGATGCTGATGAGCAGCCGCTGAGGTTGGAGGAAGACAAGAAAACTGCACTTGTTTTTTATTTCGAGTATTTTTAAAGAAATATGCATATCGAAACTTATCTAAGCACATAGTTTTTTAGGCGCTCAATACATAGAGAGAAGAAAGCTAATTCCGTTGGAAATAACTTCGTGTGGAGTTGAATTATTTTTTTTAAACTTCAGCACATTCAAGTAATATAATTAGGTTTAATACATATTTTCACTCCGGAGTAGTACTCAAGACTATAATTAATACCTCGAGGGTGTTACCTACCTGAAGGATTTCACCACCCACGAAGATAACGGTATAATTTGCATCATAGTAAACAAACTAAATTTGCATAAAGTTTATTGTATATTGAAATGTTTATTAGTACTTAGCAATAAAAATTTTGCCTAGAAAGTTGGCTTTCATTATTATGTTCAAACCCTTCTGAGAAAAGCTATTTTTGTTGGGAATAAGCCGTAAAATTGAAATAATAATTCTTATTATTTTCGCGTTATATTCACTTTGTAAAGATTGTTTGTTGACACTGTAATATAATACAGCTTATATATTGCATCCCTCGGTAGACCGCAAGCTATGTAGTAGAAACATTATCATTATTTATATCTTATATTATTATGTGTAATATAAGTTAAGTTGACCGATAGAATATTATGTTTACTTGTATTACAGCTTCAGTGATGTATACACGTGGTGTACTAATATGTACATATTATGACGATTGGAACTCTTTCAACTCTTTGAATCGTTGTATCTCAAAAACTGTGGCTCTTAGGAAAAAAGTAATTCATTTTCATTTCATTTATGATGGTATTTTGAACAATCCTGCCAATTTTCAGCTTGATGGTAATTATTGTAACCTCACTCCTATTTTTGAGTCTAACTAGACCGGTCTATTATATCTGTCCAAAATTGATTACGCCTCGATGACGTTTGCCAAACTGACAACAATAGAATTACCGGACACCTTCGTGACGGATCTGTCATAATTTTGTATTTTGTCGCTGAGAAATCACGGGCAGGAAGGAGTTTTGTCAGTAGGAAACGTGGCGTTATATCAGTTAAAAATAGTCTAGTAAAATAGTGACTTAAAAATTTGCTACCTACATATTAGTTTATTTCGACTTATAAAAGTGGTTCATCCATACCCTCATCAAAAAATTGTGACGTCGTTTGAGAGTAAAACGTCCATCGGATGACGCTTATGGTGCTCTAAGATAACTTAAGGGCACCCAAAGTCCCATTTAACGACAATGTTAACATTATGTCATATAGCTATGTAATCAAAGCACTAGAGACCTAATTTTTATTTTGAAACTGCATGTATTGTTTAGTCCCGCGTAGATTTTTGTAAAGTTAGAGCGAAAGAAACATTTATTTTAAAATTTTTTAAAATACTCTTACAAAAAAAAACCCAAAAAAATTTAGATTTTATTTTTTATTTTACTTGTTTTTGTACATTTTTCAATAAAAATTTACGCGGGACTAGATATTATCTATCTACAATTACTGTAAAAATTTGGACCTTCTATCATCTAAGGAACCATAGATATCTGACATTAAAATCTAAAAACGTAGTATTCGGGAAATCGCAAAAACATAAAACACTCTCAATAGGCTATAAAGCTACCGGTACACGGTAAGTTGAGTTCAGACGTTCAGAAAAGAAATAGTTTTGTAACCATGGATATTTTATACTATAATGTGTTATATATCGTTGGAAAGAGAAGATTTCAGAGAATAATTTTCAATCATAACCCAAAAAACTTAAAAAATTCAATTTTCGGACTTTGGCTGCCCATAAAAAAGCAAGGAATTTTTGAGGACTTAACGATATTTTGAATAGATGTGGAATTATTTTCAAATTAAATTAAAAACTAAATTATCAGAATAAGAAGGAATATGGAAACTATCTAATAATTGTTATTTAAAGTAAATAGTGTTTGGAGAGAGCTTATAAATATACGTTGTAATTGTGTTTTTTAATGCATATGTCAATTTTGTTCTTCTAATGCCAAAGTTATTGTTATATTATTATTTTTGGACATATCCTTTCTTTCTACTCAAGTAAACAGTATAGTATTATATTTTCCTCCTTTACAGTTTATTCTAAATTACCATTACTAATGGCTCTGTCCATAAGTGCATACTGGAAAATGGTTGCTGGCTAATATTTCCCCTGCCTCAAAACTTTTTTCTTTGGTATTGTACCTATGTGTATTAGGTAGCCATCCTAAAGATTATATGTATTTCACTTTATACAGAGTGTCTAGAAACTCTCCTGACAAACGAAGACTGGAGATTCCCCAGATAATTTTAAAACACTTTAACTCAATTCACCTAGTCCGAAAATGCTTCCTAAGGGAGCTAGAGCTCTTTGAAGATGGCGTCTTGGAATTAGTTTTTCTTAAATATTTCCAGAATTCTTCTATTTAAAAAACGAAAACTGGTACGACTATTTATCTTCCAGCGATAAATCAATTCCATCAATTGCGAATTAGAGATGTTTTGAAGGATACTTTTATAATATACATAAATTACTGTTTTTTAATTGTATCAGTGTGGAATTGAGACAAAATACCAGACCTAATGTATCTTTAAAACTCTTGTTTATATATTCCCGCACGAACAAAATGGAATATACACTACAAAAATAAAGCAGTGGTGGTAGATATCTGTGTTGTATTACTTTGAACTACTTTACGTTTTCGTGTCTCGATCCGACTACAGTTTTTCTGTCCAGTATCAGGCTACGTCTACACCCTTTGTATCTGCGAGCCATACATCATCGAGGGTGTACTGTGAAGGGCAAGTCTGCATACTCTCAGGTGCTCCACATTCTGTATTTCCCACATTCACAAAGTGCGTCGTTATCTGTCTTTATACCCCATTTAATGAGGTTCTGTTTTACAGGGGCAACGCCGTCCAGTCCAGGTTCATTCCATTCGGTGGTTCTGGGTGTAGGGTGAACAGTTTGGGTTGTTCGAAGCTGTCGTTTCTTCTAAACCTTTTCCTTGATTTAATCCGGTTGGTTCCTGACGGTTCGTCAAACCCGTATAATTGGTGCCTTTTATCGAAAGCATTCCTGAACTTCACATATTGCGAGGCGCATACGATCTTCTAGTACTTACTTACTTTCCGTGTCCGGAACACAACAACTTTAAATTCTGTAATTAACTAGTTATGATGGAAAATAAGCCACACTTTTACTAAAAAAATGATTTTATTAACGTTTCGACGCCCAAATCGGGTATCCTTGTCAAAATACAAAAAAAAAATATTAATAAATATTAAAGTGTAGCTTATTTCCCATCAAAACTAGTTAATTGCAAAAATGCCACAAGAAAATAGCTTCAGAACAACTTTAAATTCTGTAATGAATAACCATTTTCAATTTCGTTCCAACACAAAACTACAGCCGCATCATTAGTCCAGTTCAATCAGAGAGTGCAGCAAGCACCTCTACCGGTTTCGAAACTTATTAGTCTCTCATCAGGAGGCACATATGCTGCTCTCTCTGACCCAACTAGGACAAACCCCGGCGTGCAGTCACGGATTGCAACGAACGAAATGGCAGGGATGCCCTAGCGGAAACTGCTATCAAAAAACTTAGTGTCACTTAGTTTTTTGATAGCAGTTGCCGCTAGGGCATCCCTACCATTTCGTTCGTTACAATCCGTGACTGCACGCCAGGGTTTGTCCTAGTTGGGTCAGAGAGAGCAGCATATGTGCCTCCTGATGAGAGACTAATAAGTTTCGAAACCGGTAGAGGTGCTTGCTGCACTCTCTGATTGAACTGGAATAATGATGCGGCTGTAATTTTGTGTTGGAACGAAATTGAAAATGGTTATTCATTTTTGATTTACATGTTTACTTTGATTGGAGTACGAAGGGAACCATTCTCGTTGGAACTTTACCGCGCTGAGCAGATGGGACGTGAATTATAAATTGTAAAATTCCCTCATCTTCCTTAGTCTTAGCATCCGTTATGGCTTGTAAATTGTAGAAGCCTCGGAGGTGTTACCAGAGAAGGTTCCCATTGTTTTGGGTCTGGTAGCACGTAGAATAGCATTTTTGGATTTTGCTTTGTGTGCTATTAGATTGAAAACTTAGTTTTTTTTAATTCTGTATTTCCACTGGTTGGCCACATAGATAGCCCTGTCATTTGCTAAAATTAAGTCTTCTTCTGTGCAGGTCTCTCTCATCTCTGTGCATGATAGTAGATGCCGGCTGGTCTGAACCGCGCCATAGTCGCAGGTATCGTCCTCCTGGTATCCCCATTTTTTCAGGTTACTAGCACAACGTGAAACGCCGGTTCTTAGTATGTTTAGCGCTTTCGGATACGGTGTATTCGGCGCGTCGCTGGCGCTTCGGGGACGGATCTTGATGTTTTCAGAAAGCTTTTCCGAGATCTTAGTCTACTTGGCTGAGTTTGGTGGTCATGTAAGGGGCGTCTTCGGTCCGTCTCCTGCTTTTTTCGTTCTACCTCTGACGTGACCTTGTGTCAGTTTCAGGCAACCCGATATTATACGAACCGTTTCATTTAAAACTATGTCGACGTTTGCACATACTGGTGCTCCAAACTCCGCGGTAGAAAAACATAATGCTAAGGCAGAAGTGCGGAGAGTGTGTGGTTGTGCTCCCCAAAAAGGTGGCACAAAAGAGAGACAGGCTTTGTATCCGCCGGATCCTTCCTTGGTTTTAAGAGGGCAACCACTCTAGCGTTCCTCCAGATTTTGGGGATTTGTAATGTAAGGATGCAGCAATTCATCATTTTTACGAGCCACTCTACGGTTTTTAGTCCAAAGTTCTTTATTTGTTCTGTTCGTATATCGTCCAGGCCAGTAGCTTATTATCTTTCATTTGGTGGATCGCGCCTCTCATCTCCTCTAGACAAAAAGAGGTACCTAGAACATCTCTTTCTTCGTCGATATTCCGTTGAGCTCTCACCTTGTTCTTTCTTGATGTTGTCTTACCGTTCATTAGAAGACGATGGGCTATCTGATCGGGTGCGACTTCTATCAGGTTGACTGCCGGGGCAGCGGGATCGTTGCCAAGATTCCGGATCAGCTTCCAGGCACGTCTGCTGTTTCAGAGACTCGTGACCAGCTTGCACCACCTTTCCGTTCCTTTGGCGGATATTGCATGTAACATTTCCTCCCCAGCCAGTATTGTTGCTTCCGAGAAAGAGTCTTCTTCATATAGCTGTTCATATCTTTTAAGTAGGGATTTAGATTCTTCATTGAGCCCCGCTATGTACTCAGTTCGACAACTTCTAGGGATATGTTTCCGTGGTACTTGCTTTACGATTTCTACAAATTTATCGTATGAATCACGGCAAGGTTATAGCTGGAAAACTCCTTGATCCAATGCTTCAGAGAATTTTTCCCATTTTGCTTTAGTAAAGTTAACCTTCTCTTGAAAGGAACAATTTCGTATCTGATTGCCGTGGTGGAAAGACAAATTATTGGTCTGTGCTGTGTCTTTGAGAGGGCGCTTCCAACGATCTTCTGGTTGTACCCGGTACAGTAGGCATAGAGGGGTAGATTTCATACAGCTGGTAGTTATTCTAAATGTTTCATTTAATACCGTGGTGACTTGTTGAGCGTGTCCAGATCTACCCTAGACGGGACAAGTATATTCCTGTGCTGAGAAACATAAGGCCTCAGCTGTTGACTTTTTCGTATTGACCTTTTGTCGTGTACTCTGATAGTGGAATTTATATAATCTAGTCTAGTATGTATATGGAACCGGTCTAGTATGACTCAAAGATATTTGGGTTGTTAAATGTTTGTTCCAAGTGTTGTCCTTTACAAGATATATTCAGTTTTACATGCTCCAAATGATTGTCGAGATGGAGTGAACATACTTGGGTTTTAGTAGGGTTTGGTTTTAACTTTTAATGAGTTTTGTTTGTAGTAAGTTGACATCATGTTTAAAGTCTCTTCCATTGCCAACTCTACATGTGTGAGTTTCCTTTCCACGGCGATACCAAGGTCGTCAGCGTAAACAAAACTCTCAGTTTGGGGGTGCATTGGTTGGTCGCTGGCGTAGATGTTAAATAGGGACGGCGCCAGAACGCTTCCTTGGCTCTTAAATTTCACTATTATGTATAACCGTTCAAAAGATACGAGGGAGGGAGGGGACTTTTGGCTAGCACTGTACATTTCTTTCAGGACATAATATACGGCGTGTCAAAACATACATTTTTTCGAGCCAGTTTTGTCAGAAATTTTAAGATTACAAAAATACAGTCGGATATTTCCAAAAATAAAAATATACATAAGTATTATATTTATTTTTATAATTTTAGTGATCCCTATATGTTTTAAGATTCTGTTTATGAAACCTATTAACAATATTTAACGAAATAACTTTTAGAATATAGCAAATCATTCCGATTTATTTCCAATAATCGTATATACAAAAGTAATTTATAGATATTTTTTAAGTTCGTAATTATTATATTCATTGTATATTCATAATATATAATCCTTGTAATTATTGTGTTACTAAAAGTAGCCAATTTATTTTATATTCATCTTTATACACAATATACATTTAACATAATAAGTTTTGTTGTTTTATTCTGTTCTACTAATCAAAGATCTCTTTGACTATTAGTAGACGAAGATTTTCTAGAAAAGAAAAAATTGTATTCTATATTATTTTTTCATAGACTCACTCGATTTTCTGATGTATTTTTGCGAGATCTTAAAAACATTAAAAGTGATAAATTCTCGATTAAAAATGTTACAGCGTCATTCTTTTTGTACTGTCACCTGTAGTTAGTTTCTTTTCCTTTGATAAATCCTATAAACTATAAAACTTTAGATTTTCTACAAAAAAAATATAACATAATATTTTGCAACAAATATAGTCTTCGATTTTCTGCCGTATTTTTGCGAATTCTTAAAAATGTTAAAAATGATACATTCTTGATTAAAATGCACAATACATTTTTATTTGAATTAAAGGCTATAGCGGTATAAGATGGTCAAAATTGCACCAGGCTTGATTCAGTTTTGGGTTTAACCATTCGAAAAGCTACATAAATCTAAATTAAATCGATTATTTTTTAACGATTTTAACTTCCAATCGTATAGTAAGATATTTGATCACGTGTTTAATTCTGTCCAATCAGATTAAAATTATACTGATTATTTCATTCATAGGAGATTCTGACCAATAGAAAGCTACAGAAATGCAAATTAAGGAGTTAATTTTTGATAATATTCCGTCGTCAACTATATTACGTCAGATGCCCTTCGTTGCTACGAAAAAAATACATTCAGTGACATTAATGACAATTAATGATCTAAAAGTTATAAAAGTGGTGACTTTCAACCGTAAAATATTTTATATCAACTGTGTGTTTACTGTCAACAGTATTAATTTGTACTTACATAAATAAATTACAATAAAATTTTGGTTTTGAACAGTTTTATTCATGAAATAATCGCAACAAATTGCACTCGATCTCTAAAATTAATATAGACTTTTAGAGCTCTTGTGTAATTACTACTGAGAATTATCTACCGTAGAAAATTACCGATAGAATTTTTTTAATTAGATTGTTTCTGTTTAATGGCAACCAGTCTCCTAGTTTTGACAACTGTCACATTTAAGAAAATATCCATAATATACGTATTAAAAAATAATCTTACGAATATCATACGACAGTAAGAATAAATAAGAAAATAACGCTTCATTTTTACTCAAATTTGTTGTCATTGGGCAATAGCCACTCGAGCCCTGCGGGCTCTCTTGTCTTTTGCCAGACAACAAATTTTCGAAAAACTGTCGCATTATTTTCAATTTATAGTGGGTGATCATATTATTAGAGCCACCTAGTAAAATTCAATGTTTTAGGGGAAGGGTATATAATTGAGCTGTATCATATATTAATGCATTTGTTTCCATTTGGCTGTCTTGTTACACTTTATGAAAGTGCAAGAAATAGTCTGACAATAGTGGCAACACGCATGTGTGGCAATTTATGACTCAGATGTCATTGATTGTCAGTGCTGCCCAGCCTAGCTTGCAACTCGTGTGCCTATTACTTTGTATTGTTGGTGTTTAGAGTTATAAAAAGCTCTGTGAGTTTCCATTGCTCTCTAGTGATATTCTGACAGTTCTATACTATATTTTGCGAATTTAGTAAAAATTACGCGTTCGTTACACTAGTGGTACCAGAACATCATGGGAAATCCAAAGACATCTCACCAAGGAAAATAGCAGAAATAAAAACTTTAATATTCAATACTAATCACTCCAACAGAAACATAGCATCCATTTCTAAAGTTTCAAAGGCAACGTGGACCGTATAAAGAAAAAACTTACATACCATTATTAAACAAAAGTAAAATTTTCTGAGGTGGCTCTAATAATATGATCACCTACTGTATTCTCACTCTCTTGTGATATTATACCCGATAATTTTTGATAATTTCCCGTCGTCAAGTATATTACGTCAGATGCCCTTTGTTGCTACGAAAAAATACATTCAGTGACATTAATGACAATTAATGTTTTAAAAATTATAAAAGTGATGACTTTCAAGCTTTCAACCGTCAAATTAATATTTATAACAACTGTGTGTTTAATTGTACTAATTTGTACTTACATAAATAAATTACAATAAAATTTTGGTTTTGAACAGTTTTATTCATGAAATAATCGCAACAAATTGCACTCGATCTCTAAAATTAATATAGGATTTTAGAGCTCTTGTGCAATTACATACTACTGAAAACTCACTCGGTTAAATTTTCAAGTTCCTAGGTGGAGGATCCACTACGAAAAAAAGATTTTTTTGAAAAAAAAAAATTTCATTCGCTGCAAAAAATATGGAAAAATTCATGAAAGTAACAATACAAAGCTGCCTGATTTTTTCAGATTTTTATTTTTAAAATTGAGCCCAGGAAAATATTTGAAATTTTCAGGGATTTTTTAGGTTATGTCAGAAATTTTTGACAAACTTCAAACAAAAATTCACAAGATTATTTTTTAATGAAATTAACTTCCAATCATGTAGGAAGTTTTTCATCACGTGTTTAATTGTGTCCAATCAGATTATTATTACAGCGGGAATATTCTACTGTACATAATTACACTGGGAATAATTTTAAATAGATTGCTTCTTTTAATTGCAACCAGTCTCCCAGTTTTGACCACTGTCACATTTAAGAAAATATCCATAATATACGTATTAAAAAATAATCTTACGAATGTTGTCCTGAAGCTATTTCCTTGTGGCATTTTTATGATTAATTATTTATATGGGAAATAAGCCACAATTAAAATGAAAAATAATTTTATTAACGTTTCGACGCCCAAATCGGGTGCAGTTGTCAAAATACAAAATATTACTAAATAAACAAAAGTGTTGTTGCTAAGCAAAAAAATTCTTCTAATAATTTATTTAATCTGACTCATTTATATTGGCAATTCAGACATATGTTATACATTTTAAAGTAGAAGATTCTAAAATGATATTGCCAACATTTATGAGTTGCGTTCCTGGGACGACTTACTGAAAGATAGTTAATTCGATTACATGAAATCAACCCCAACTCAAGAATATCCGTCACAAAAAAATTATAGCATGTGATCTGTCTTTAAAAAGACAACCAAATGCAACGACAGTAAAATTCTCGGGTTAGAGACTTCATAGTAAATCAGGAAAAACCCTGTGATACTATCCCGACATCGTAAGTATTTGGTCTTACATTTAATTTACTCTCAAAAAATAATACCAAATTCTGACTTGTAACATGTTTAAATTATAAATAATATTAATAATACTAGATAATATATAAGTACAGTAGAGCGTCGATAATCCGAACTAATTGGCACAGGGGTAGTTCGGATTATCAAAAAGTGTTCGGATTATCGAACATATGTTCAAAATACATACAAAGCTCATAAACATAGTCCATGTACATATGTACATACGTTTTAGTTACAAGGAATGAAACACCTGCATAATAAACAAATATATTGTATGTATTTCTGCATAAACAAGACAAAAATCCGCGGTCATATTTTGCCCATATTGTCATATTAAATCCAAAAATTCGGTCCGCGATCATATTTTTTAATTTTATAATTTTTTTTTGCGTTCGGATTATCGACGCTCTACTGTAATACTAAAATATAAAATATGTACTAGCTCGATGTGATTGGCTTACTAATCTTGGTATTTTCTTTCTATTTACTTCATCTTTCAGTATGGGTAACCACATCCTACTGCATTCTACCGAGGAATTTGCGACACAATTGGTTTAATTTAGCATAATTAGAGCCACTTCTTTGATTTTTCTCTTTTTACTATCTGATTCTTTCAGGACTATACTTGAATCTCTCCACTGAACTCTATGTTCATTATCCCATGCGTGTTGACATATTTGAGATCTATCAAATTCTCTATTTTTAATATAAGACGGATGTTCACTTATTCTAACGTCTAATGGTCTTGATGTCTCACCTAAATAAAATTGTTCGCATTCACAAGGTATTTTATAAATGCAATTCTTTGTTCTTTCTTGATCATTGTTAGGTTTAGTTTTAGATAGAATAGATCTCAATGTGTTTGTTGTTTTGAATGTTGAATTTATTTCCTATTGTTTTAAGTTTCTCGGATAAACCTTTTATATATGGTATTGATATTTTCCTCGTATTATTTCTTGTGAATGTTGTAGGATCCCGTTCTAAGTTGTATATTATGTATTAATATATTATATTATATTATTCTTAATACATTGGCAACTAGGACAAGACTAAATGTATCAGCTATAATGGAGTTACTGACATTATGTACCAATAATACCTATTTTCAACTAAACAATGAATTCTATAAACAAAATTTTGGTCTAGCAATGGGCTCTTCTTTATCTCCATTATTGGCTAATATATTTATGGAGTATTTCGAAACTAATATTATTTCTAAACAAAATTTAAAACCCACAGTATGGTGGAGATATGTAGATGATGTGTTTTCAATATGGCCTCATAGATCAGAATTGTTGGATACGTTCCTGAATATTATAAACGATCAAGAAGAGACAATAAAATTTACAATGAAAAAGGAATACAATAACAGCCTACCTTTCCTCGATGTTTTGATCTCAAAGAAGGATATTGGATATAAGACTAAAGTGTATAGAAAACCAACACACACCAATAGATATCTCAATTACAAGTCAAATCACAACATCAACGTTAAAAAGGGAATCATTAAATCCTTATATGACAGAGCCAAAATTACTTGTTCTAACGAAAATTCCTTTTTAGCAGAAAAACAATTGTTAACATCTGTTTTATTAAAAAATGATTATCCTTTATCGTTTATAAATAAGGAATTGTCAAGAGTGGATCGAATGGAACAGAACAACTTAGAACGGGATCCTACAACATTCACAAGAAATAATACGAGGAAAATATCAATACCATATATAAAAGGACTATCCGAGAAACTTAAAACAATAGGAAATAAATTCAACATTTCAACAACATTCAAAACAACAAACACATTGAGATCTATTCTATCTAAAACTAAACCTAACAATGATCAAGAAAGAACAAAGAATTGCATTTATAAAATACCTTGTGAATGCGAACAATTTTATTTAGGTGAGACATCAAGACCATTAGACGTTAGAATAAGTGAACATCAATCTTATATTAAAAATAGAGAATTTGATAGATCTCAAATATGTCAACACGCATGGGATAATGAACATAGAGTTCAGTGGAGAGATTCAAGTATAGTCCTGAAAGAATCAGATAGTAAAAAGAGAAAAATCAAAGAAGCGGCTCTAATTATGCTAAATGAAACCAATTGTGTCGCAAATTCCTCGGTAGAATGCAGTAGGATGTGGTTACCCATACTGAAAGAGGAAGTAAATAGAAAGAAAATACCAAGATTAGTAAGTCAATAACATCGAGCTAGTACATATTTTATATTTTAGTATTACTTATATATTATCTAGTATTATTAATATTATTTATAATTTAAACATGTTACAAGTCAGAATTTGGTATTATTTTTTGAGAGTAAATTAAATGTAAGACCAAATACTTACGATGTCGGGATAGTATCACAGGGTTTTTCCTGGTTTTCCCTTGTGCTTTACTATGAAGTCTCTAACGCGAGAATTTTACTGTCGTTGCATTTGGTTGTCTTTTTAAAGACAGATCACATACTATAATTTTTTTGTGACGGATATTCTTGAGTTGGGGTTGATTTCATGTAATCGAATTAACTATCTTTCAGTAAGTCGTCCCAGGAACGCAACTCATAAATGTTGGCAATATCATTTTAAAATCTTCTACTTTAAAATGTATAATATATGTCTGAATGGCCAATATAAATGAGTCAGATTAAATAAATTATTAGAAGAATTTTTTTGCTTAGCAACAACACTTTTGTTTATTTAGTAATATTTTGTATTTTGACAACGGCACCCGATTTGGGCGTCGAAACGTTAATAAAATTATTTTTTCATTTTAATTGTGGCTTATTTCCCATATAAATAATTAATCTTACGAATATCACTCGACAGTAAGAATAAATAAGAAAATAACGCTTCATTTTTACTCAAATTTGTTGTCATTGGGCAATAGCCACTCGAACACTGCGGGCTCTCATGTATTTCGCCAGACAACAAATTTTCGAAAAACTGTCGCATTATTTTCAATTTACAGTGGGTGATCATATTACTAGAGCCACCTAGTAAAATTCAATGTTTTAGAGGAAGGGTATATAATTGAGCTGTATCATATATTAATGCATTTGTTTCCATTTGGCTGTCTTGTTACACTTTATGAAAGTGCAAGAAATAGTCTGACAATAGTGGCAACACGCATGTGTGGCAATGCATGACTCAGATGTCATTGGTTGTCAGAGCTGCCCAGCCTAGCTTGCAACTCATGTGCCTATTATTTTGTATTCTTGATGTTTAGAGTTATAATAAACTTTGTGAGTTTCCATTGCTCTCTAGTGATATTCTGACAGTCCTATACTATATTTTGTGAATTTAGTAAAAATTACGCGTTCGTTACACTAGTGGTACCAGAACATCATGGGAAATCCAAAGACATCTCACCAAGGAAAATAGCAGAAATAAAAACTTTAATATTCAATACTAATCACTCCAACAGAAACATAGCATCCATTTCTAAAGTTTCAAAGGCAACGTGGACCGTATAAAGAAAAAACTTACATACCATTATTAAACAAAAGTAAAATTTTCTGAGGTGGCTCTAATAATATGATCACCCACTGTATTCTCACTCTCTTGTGATATTATACCCGATTATTTCATTCATAGGAGATTCTGACCAATAGAAAAAGCTACATAAATCTAAATTAAATCGATAATTTTTGATAACTTCCCGTCGTCAAGTTTATTACGTCAGATGCCCTTCGTTGCTACGAAAAAATACATTCAGTGACATTAATGACAATTAATGTTTTAAAAATTATAAAAGTGATGACTTTCAAGCTTTCAACCGTCAAATTAATATTTATAACAACTGTGTGTTTAATTGTACTAATTTGTACTTAAATAAATAAATTACAATAAAATTTTGGTGTTGAACAGTTTTATTCATGAAATAATAGCAACAAATTGCACTCGATCTCTAAAATTAATATATAATTTTTTCCCTCGTGACACTTTGACTAAAACAAAACTGTCAAAGTGTCACTCGGGAAAAATTCAATAATTTTAGAGCTCTTGTGCAATTACTACTGAAAACTCACTCTGTCAAATTTTCAAGTTCCTAGGTGCTTCTGAGGATCCACTATGAAAAAAAAGTTTTTTTTTTGAAAAAAAAAATTTTCAGGCGCTGCAAAAAATCTGGAAAAATTTATGAAAATATGATAACAATACAAAGCTGCCCGATTTTTTCTTCAGATTTTTATTTTAAAATTGAGCCCAGGAAAATATTTGAAATTTTAGGGATTTTTTAGGTTATGTCAGAAATTTTTGACAAACTTCAAACAAAAATTCACAAGATTATTTTTTAATGAAATTAACTTCCAATCATGTAGTAACATTTTTCATCACGTGTTTAATTCTGTCCAATCAGATTATTATTACAGCGGGAATATTCTACTGGGAATAATTTTAAATAGATTGTTTCTGTTTAATTCAATTTCCTAGTTTTGAGAACTATCACATTTAGAAAATATCCATAATCAACTTTTAGTTCTGCATCTAATGTCAAATTGTCACGAGGAGAACACAAATCGGCAAATTTAAGCGGTCGAGTTTACTTCGGTAAGATTATTTCATGAATAAAACTGTATTTATAAATAACATTTTATCAATACTAATATTTTATCAATATCTTCTTCTAAATATTTGCTAAACTGTGCTGTTCACTTTTGACAAGTTGAAAAATGTGTGTCACCTTAATTGGAATCAATGTCACTGAATGTTTTTATATAAAAACTCTTAATTTTATATGTAAGTATCTATTAAAAAATTATCTGTCGAATATCACACGACAGTAAGAATAAATAAGAAAATAATGCTCCAATTTTCTTTCTTAAACTTGTTTCCAATCGGCAATAGTCACTCGAGCCCTCCGGGCTCTCGTGTCTATTGCCAGGAAACAAGTTTTCGAAAAAATTGTCGGATTGTCAATTTATTCTCACTCCCTTGTGATATTAATGTTGAAAAAATTATTTTAAAGTTGACCAAAAATTTCCAACATAACCTAAAAAATGACTGAAAATTTCAAATATTTTCCTGGGCTCAATTTTCAAGCTAAAAATCTGAAAAAAATCAAGCAGCTTTTTATTGTTAAGATATGCTTTCATGAATTATTTCAATTTTTTGCAGCAATACAGCGCCTGAAAAAATATTTTTCAGAAAAACACGTTTTTTCAGTAGCGGACACCCGGAAGTACCTAGGGAATTGAACATTTGACTGAGTGAGTTTTTAATTATATCTTTTCGAATGGCTAAACCCAAAACTGAATCGAGCCTGATGCAGTTTTGACCATCTCTATAGCCTTGTGTTTTATTGAGTCCGATGTCTAACAGGGAGTCAATTCTCGAGAACGATCGTTCGCTGAACGTATACGTTCGTGACGTAATGAGCGAACGTTTCTAAAAAATGCAATTCTGGAGAAATGAATCTTGAACGATTCGTTCGAAATCATCGCTCAAAGTGATCGTTCGACAACGAGTGGTCTTTATCATACGTTCGATAATAGTAACGGCGTTCTTCTTAACCTCAACTCTGTTTTTTGTTGTAACTAAGATTTTGGGAAAATGAATGTGGAAGATTTGATATTAGAAAATATGATTAGTGTTGTGAGGGAAGCTGAAATTTTAGTGGAAGACGGCCGCGAAAGACATTTTTATGATAGATTTAGGTTAGATTCCTGGTAATTTTACATTCTTTCAAAAATTGATTGGTACAGTAAATAAGTTATTTTTAGATATATGTAGTAATTATAAGATAAAGAATGTAAATACACGTTATCCAGGCGCTACACATGATGAACTTATTTGGAATCACTACAACTACCAAAATGTGCCACGAAATCTTTTTTGAAGATCAAGGTCGTTTTACCTATTAGGTCAGAATTTATTTATAATATACCACAAGGTAGGTATGGCCTGAGAATTGACCCTGAATTAGTAGAATAAGATTTAATTAGTACTGTTATATTATTATGAATTATTTTCACAATTCAAGAAATAAATTGAAAATTTACTGACTTTTACTAATTATTAAACTGAAACCATTTTCCATTTTCATAATGTAATATATTTCAATATTGGTGAATGAATGTGATAAATCAGGTTTTAAATAAACACCGAAACAGTTTTATCACATGGAACACAAACTTTTCAATAATATTTACCACGATGCCAAATCTATAGATCTGTTAAACTGAGCGAATACGTTCATCGGAGCGAGTAGTTAAAAATATCCTCGAGAATTAACATTGCGGGAACTATACGTTCAATTTCATCCGTTCGTGAGCGTGTACGCTCAGGGAACGATCATTCTCGAGAATTGACTTCCAGAACTACCTACCCGTTACACTCTTGAGTGGGCAATCAACAGCTAGCGAAGGCCGACAACCCTATGCGTTTAGTCTCCATAAGAAATGCATTGCCTCATCTTAGCCATAATGCACTCTGTGCGAATTTCTCTATACAAGGAAGGTAGAAAGGATATCGATACCTTCTATATGCGTATTACGTAGCCCTAAGGATAATTAAAAAATAGGTAGGTTTTTAATTAAGTGTTCAATATTTCCTTTTATTTGTATTGTTCCTGATAATGTAAATCGTCCAAAAATGACACATACAAAATTAATAATTAACAGAAAATGATGACGGCGCTGTACACAATATTTATATTAAAAACAAAATTAAAGTTTTGTTAGTATCTGAATATACTCTACTTAATCACAAAACAAAACACATTTTTACAACATGCCGAATCCCTTTGAGTAATTTATTGCTTTGACCAGTCTATCCTTCAACTTGTCCTTTGACGAATATTCCGGTAGTAACAGAACATTAAAACAAGTGTGGGCGGTAGGTAACCGGTCAGAGTCTGGTCCATTTTTTGCTACGACTAGTTTCAGTCTGGATAGTCCACCGATCGGTACTCGGTCCGAGCCCGTGGTAAACTGAAGAAGTTTCCTTTTGTCTTCCAAAGAGAGGGCGTGCACCACCGACCAAAAGTCCTTGATAATTTGTGATTCGTTTGTGTAACCTCCGTCGTATTCTGTTGAATTTTCTAATTCATCGAAATCAAAATTCTAAAAAAAAGCATACAATTAACATCTTGTGAAATTTATTAACCTTATAGTGGTTTAAAGATAGCAGTAAGGACAGGTATGGTCCTTTTTCATGGGCATTTTTCAGTGCGTCACAAATGATAGAAAAAAAAAAGGTAAGTCCGTGATAATACACATTTATAACATTTATTCTAACATGACATGTTAGTTAAATCTGACAGTTATCACATTTTATTTGCAATTTGGCATAAAAACAAATCAATTGTGTTTGTTGCATTTATAAAATGGTATTTTCTTTGATTTGATAGTCTTATAAATTGTACAGTGGAACCTCGATAACTCGGATTAATCGGGACCACGACCGATCCGGGTTATCGAAAATCCGAGATAGCCGGAGAATATGGTAAAAATTAATAAAATACGGTATACTTACAGATAAACTCCGTTAGAATTGAAATAACATGAAATATTTTTATAAATATGCACAGTACATATTACCTACTCATTACAATTCTAAAAAAAAACCAAACCCAAACAATACAAGACACACAATACTAAAGACCATTGTTTATAAAAGAATTTTTTAAATAGTCTTTCCTAAACAATGCTGACAGTTTGAAATAAAAAGGAATAGATACTGCAGACAGCTGGCTGTTGTTTCTGCGGCGTGTACTATGAGTAATTTTTAATCTCGTGTTCAAATTACACACATAAGTACAGGACACAGAGAGTCTAGACACATTATCTCTCAAATATTATATTACATACACTTTTATTGTTGAAAGGATTGTCTGATAATTAACTATTTTGATTGGAAATAAGCCACAATTAAATTGAAAAATACAAAATATTGAAAATCAAAATGTTTATCTGATGAAAATCGGTCCGGGTTAGCCGGACTTCCGGGTTATCGGGGGCCGACTTATCGGGGTTCCACTGTACTTATATTCGTAGATATATTATATAATTCGTAAATTTTTTTCGATTATAGCGCCATCTATCGACAACTAGAATAAATGTTATAAATGTCTGTAATCACGGACGTGCCTTTTTTCTGTCACATACAATTTAATCCGTTAGAAAGAAATCGAAAAACTGTGACGCACTGAAAGATGCCTATGAGAAAAAAATTACGAATATTGTCATACAGGATACAGGGTGTCCGGAAACTCTTCCGATAAACGAAGACCGGAGATTCCTCAGATAATTTAGCCCAATTCATCTAGTTCGAAAATGCTTCCTAAGGGAGCTAGAGCTCTTTAAAGATGGCGTCTTGTAATTAGTTCGAGAACGCTTCTATTTATAAAAACGAAAACTGGTACACCTACTTCTCTTCCAGAGATAAATCGATTCCATCAATTGCGAATTTCTAGTACCGGTCATAGACGTCCCTTTTGGGTAGGCCAACAGTTATTTTATTCCATAACTTTTTTGTCTTTAACTTTTAAGTATTTTTGAGACTTGATTATTAAACTCTGAGGTATTATATATATAATCTTTATCCCTTCTACCCTGAGGTGTAGGGATAAATACTAATAGATACTCTGAGGTATTCTAGTACTAAAAGATACTCTTGCTTTAATTCGGTATGATTCACCGTTTTCTAGAAAAACTGATTTGAAAATTTTTCGTTTTTTGAATCTGAAAAAAAAAATTCAAAAAAAATGATTTAGAAAAATGAAAACGGGTACGTTTATTTATCTTCCACAGATGAATTGATTTTATCAATTGCGAATTTCTAGTACCGGTCATAGGCGTCCGTTTTGGGTATGTCAACGGTTACTTTATCACTTTATTGGTTTCGTCTTTATTTTTAAGCATTTTTAACACTAGATTATTAAATTATGAGGTATTCTAGCACTAAAACTTACTCTTGCTTAAAGTCGATAAAATTCACCGTTTATTTTGAATTTTTTTTTCAAATTTAAAAAACGAAAAATTTTCAAACCGATTTTTCTAGAAAACGGTGCATTCTACTGACTTAAATCAAGAGTACCTTTTACTACTAAAATACCTTAGAACTTAATACAGTATCAAAAATACCTAAAAGTTAAAAACAAAAAAGTTATGGAATAAAATAACCGTTGCCCTACCCAAAACGGACGCCTATTACCGGTACTAGAAATTCGTAAATGATGGAATCGATTTATCTCTTAAAGATAAATAGGCGTGATAGTTTCCGTTTTTTTACAAGACGCTT
This sequence comes from Diabrotica virgifera virgifera, assembly GCF_917563875.1. Lineage (NCBI taxonomy): Eukaryota > Metazoa > Arthropoda > Insecta > Coleoptera > Chrysomelidae > Diabrotica > Diabrotica virgifera. The sequence goes on from NC_065448.1 coordinate 51,728,208, forward strand.
TACAAGACGCCATCTTTAAAGAGCTCTAGCTCTCTTAGGAAGCATTTTCGGACTAGATGAATTGGGTTAAATTATCTTCAAATTATCTGAGGAATCTTCGGTGTTCGTTTGTTGGGAGAGTTTCTGGAAACCCTGTATATACACATGTCCAAAAGTTTGGAATACGTACTGTAGCGTGATTAGTGTAATTACTTCTAATTACAATAAAACTAGCGGTTCGTAATTTATATACGACTTTATTTTTTTATTTATACAAGTTTACTTTACAAACTTTAGCTTAAGACTAAGACTCTATTCACAAAAATTATGCCTTATATATCCTAGTCGTTATTCTCGATCATTCCGGGCTAAGCCAGCTCTCCGACTATCGTGTGACCTTCCAACAACCGCGCATCGGTTCCACGTATAGCGTTCTTCGATCTAGACTTTTCTCGGCTTACGCCTTGCGGCTGGTGACTCATTGTTTTGCTACATTGCTCCCCTCTTAAAATCTGAGCGTCCCGATCAGCAACTCTAGATGAAGGCCCAGGATGGCGGAATCTACACGACTCTCCAGCTTTGCATACACCCTTCAAGAAGAAATAACAGTCTACTGTCTTTGAAGGATCCGACATCTTCGGGTTCATGCAACACACAGTAATTCGTACGCCAGTTTCTCTGAAGACCACTTCAAGCATGCTTCTCACAATCTTCCAATCCAGATTTTCTACTGCATGGCCTATTTTTGGCAAAGCCAAATCTTTGATGTCATAATTACACACGATTTTCTTCAAATTACTTAGAGCACGCCATATGTTCTCATAGCTTGGCGTGTCCGTATAAGACTTCCTGGTCACCATATACAGCAAAGATCGAGGACCATCTTCCAATCGCAGTACTCTTCCAATTTTAGGCTGCTGATTTCTTAACTCGTCCAGGCGGCCGAACTTTCTATTGAATACGGACGAGATTCCTTTAGTCATCTCGAGGTCTTGGGCAACACAGTGGGCTAGAGAGACGTTTTCTGGAACACCAAACAGATCTTGCTGAACTTCTGTGGTCACGCCGAATCTAGCACTCTTTCTTTCTGCGTAATTTGACATAAATTCCTTAAAACTTGGCTGTGGTGCATCTTTCATCTCCTGTTGGAGGACTCGGGCTTCCTCTGTTTCATTTGAGCCAGCATATGGTGCGAGACGATTTATGTGAATAACTTTTGGTTTACCGTTTGGCAACTTCTTAATTCTGTATATTACGTCATTTATTTTCTTCTTAACTTCATACGGACCTTCCCATTGTCTTTGCAGTTTAGGACACAGGCCTCGACGACGTTGTGGATTATAAAGCCAGACAAGATCACCTACTTCGAAGCTTTCATTCTTACAGCGAGAATCATATTGATCTTTCATTCTGTCACTGGCTATCTGGATGTGTTGTCGGGCAAGTTCATGAATGTTGTTCATTCGTAACTTCAGGCGGTCTACGTATTCTTCGCCTGCAACATATTCCTCGGAAGGTCTGCAGCCAAACTCTAGGTCGCAGGGCAAACGAACTTCACGACCCAACATCAGGCAGGTTGGTGTTTGACCTGTAGTTTCATTCACGGCCGAGCGGTAGGCCATCAGGAATAAATGAATGTGTTGGTCCCAATCTCGCTGATGTTCAGATACAACTTTGGACAAGTGTTTACCCATCGTTCGGTTCATCCTCTCGACCATTCCATCTGATTGAGGATGCAGGGGTGTTGTTCTGGTCTTATTGGCACCAATCAATTTACAAACGTTTTGGAAAAGAGCTGACTCAAAGTTTCGCCCTTGGTCGGAGTGGATCTCCAAGGGAACACCAAATCGGCTGAAGAATTCTTTAACAAGTACCTCTGCAACGGTAGCAGCTTCTTGATTCGGTAATGCATAGGCCTCGGTCCATTTCGTAAAATAGTCCATGGCTACCAGAATGTATTTATTTCCAGCATCGGTTTCTGGAAATGGACCTGCAATGTCGATTGCTACTCTTTCCATAGGACTTCCAACATTGTACTGTCTCATGGGTGCTCTCTTTTTACCAACTGGACCATTACCGGATGCACACAGTTCACATTTCCGGCACCATCTTCTTACATCATCTTTACAGTTCACCCAATAGAACCGTTCTCGAACCTTTTGCAGAGTCTTCGTAATACCAAAGTGTCCACCTGATGTACCGTCATGCAACTGACGCAATACTTCTGACACTTTACTTTTAGGTACAATCAACTGAAGCTTAGATTCTGTACCATCATCGTTCTCAAAGGTTCTGTACAGAAGATCATCTTTTAGTATCAGGCAATTCCATTGGCTCCAGTAGGCCTTGACTTCCGGACTACATGCACTAATGTTTTGCCAACTAGGTCTCTCACCTCGACGCATCCAATCCAATACTCTTTTTATACATGGATCGTCTTCTTGGGCTTCTTGTAACTGTTGTGGCTGCCATTGCTCATTAACGACGGTGGTTCGTCTCACGGGGCAAAATCGTTCCTCTAATTTGGCACAGTGATTACAATTTGCACTGCATGGTCGTCTCGAAAGGGCATCAGCATTTGAATGAACTCTTCCGGCCCTGTGTTCTATCTCATAATCATATTCTTGAAGTCGTTCTAACCATCTTGCCATCTGGCCCTCTGGATTACGGAATTGTATGAGCCATTTTAGAGCAGCGTGATCTGTTCGAAGAAGGAACTTTCTGCCGTACAAGTATTTATGGAAATGTTCGCAAGCCTTCACTACACCCAGCAGTTCTCTTCTGGTAACGCAATAGTTTCTTTCTGGTTTCGACAGGACTTTGCTGAAATAAGCGATGACTTTTTCCTGTCCATCCTGGATTTGTGAGAGAACAGCTCCTATGGCACTGTTGCTAGCATCGGTATCCAAAACAAATTTTCCTGCCTGTCCCGGGTAGCTTAATATCGGTGCACTGATCAGAGCCCTTTGTAGTTGTTCGAAAGCTTTTTGACACTCCTCACTCCATGTATATTCTTTGCCCTCCTCCGTCAACTTTGTTAGGGGCTTGGAGATATTGGCAAATCCTTTGACAAATCGTCGGTAATATGTACATAGGCCAAGGAAACTTCTAATTTCATGTTTATCTTTTGGTACTGGCCAATCTTTAATTGCATCAATCTTTTCAGGATCAGCTGTTACACCATTACTCGATACAATATGTCCTAAGTACTTAACTTCTCGTCGAAACATGTGACATTTCTTCGGACTTAACTTCAAGTTCGCTGCCCTCAATCGTTGAAAGACGTCTATTAGATTCTTGGCATGTTCATCAAAGGACCTTCCAACCACAATTACATCATCCAAGTAAACCAGGCATGTTTTCCATGTTAGACCTCTTAAAACTGCCTCCATTAATCTTTCAAATGTGGCAGGGGCATTACATAAACCAAACGGCATAGCCGTAAACTGCCAAAGCCCTGATCCTATCGAAAATGCGGTTTTCTCCCGATCGGCTGGCTCCATGTCTACTTGCCAATATCCACTTTTTAAATCGAGTGTGGAAAACCAACGAGAACCGGAGAGAGTATCCAATGTATCGTCTATTCTGGGCAAAGGATAACTATCTTTTTTTGTTACCGCATTGAGCTGGCGGTAGTCGATACAAAAACGCGTTGAACCATCTTTCTTCTTTACCAGAACTACTGGTGATGTCCATGGACTGTTCGATGGTTCAATTACCCCTTGTTTGTCCATATCCTTGATAATCTCTTCGGCTTCATCTCTTTTCGCAAATGGAAGTCGTCTAGGCCGTTGTCTGATTGGCTGAGCGTCTCCGGTATTTATTTTATGCGTTACTATGCTTGTTTTTCCCTTATCCTTCGTGTCAATAGCAAAAACATCTTGATACTCTATCAGCATAGATGTCACTTTTTCCGTTCGTTCATGATCAAGATCTTGGCATCTTTCAATGATCATCTCAACAAGCTCCTTTGGATACTTCGCCTTCGATGATTTCTCATTGGTATTCACAGAGCAAATTGAAGCCACGGGAACACACTGCCCGATCAAAGCTCCTCTACTTAACTTGATAGCAGTTTCCCTTAAATTCATAACTCTTACAGGGATCACATCTCGAACTTTTACCAAAGTTTTCGCCGTTAGGAACTCGACATTATCCACATCTTCGACCATCCTTAAACTTCCCTCTCGGCAGTGTCCATCAAGCATGGTCATCAGAATTTTCTCACTATTACCGGGTATGGTTACGTCGCATGTAGTAAGTAAGCGGATGACATCTTCTTTGTCGTCGTGAAAGGGCAACTCTTCACCATTGATCTTGAGAACTCCATTTTGAACATCCAATATTGCCCCCACTTTCCTTAGTACGTCCATCCCCAATATGAATTCGTCGGAGATCTCGGCAATTAATACTTGATGTTCAACTGTGGTCTGGCCAATGGATACTGACATATTAGCCTCGCCATATGTATTAATTAGCTCACCAGTCGCTGTTCTAAGCTTTACTGTTGCAGGTGATAATTTATTATGGTCTCGTACTACATCTGGACGTGCGATAGTTCTCGTTGCACCTGTATCCACCAAAAATGATCTACATCTATTACTGATACGACCTTCGATGTATAAGTTGTGGATTCCACCGGAGGACGTAAGGTTGACAGTTACTATGGGGGCTCTAGTTCTCGAGGTCGGCAGTTGCCCCTTGGTGTCGACCCGCTCTAGTTTTCCGACGGCTGTACGATCTTCTTACAATTACGACGAATGTGGCCTACGTCTCCACAATTCCAACATCTAGGCTCGCGTCTCTTTGGCATCTGATTACTTAATACTCTCCGTATCATTTCCTCCAGACGTTCATCGTTGTGTTCGTCACTTCCTTCAATGGTTCTTACTCTATGGCCTCGTGAAGTTTGACTAGCCGTTTCGTGTTCCAATGCAATAGCAAGTGCTTCATCTAAAACTTTCGGTCTTGCTAGTCGTAAAGCTTTCTGTAGTTCATTATCTTTCAGCCCATTGACGAAGGTATCTACTGCAATTTCTTCTAAAACGCTGTCTGGCACCTCTGGATAAGCCAACCGCACCACACGAGCCACATCTGCTTCAAATTCTTGCAGATTCTCACTTGCTCGTTGACTTCTACTTCGCAGTTGTGCTTTGTATACTTGTTGTAGATGGGCATCTCCATAGCGTTTTTCTAGACGAGTGAACAAGGTCTGGTAACAATTTTCTTGACCCTTGGGAATTGACCTTAATATATCTGCAGCATCACCTCGTAAAGCAGCAGTCAAGGAAACAGCCTTTTCTTGTTCGGTCCAATGATTGGCGGTCGCAATAGCTTCAAACTGTCTAAGATATATGGACCAAGAGGACTTTCCATCAAATGGTGGTAATTTGAATCTCATATTATGCGACGTTTCGTCTCTCGGTAGTTCATCTTTCACTACAGGATCTAACGTTGCTGCATTAACTGATGGTTGTACTTTTGCATCGGTTATCCTGCTCTCTAGTTGTTTGATCTTCTCTTCTAACATTTCTTTACTGTCGTCTACGCTTTTCTGTATCTTATCGAATGTTCTAGAAACCTCTTCAAATTTCTCGTCGTTCTGTCTACAAACGTCTTTAATTACTTGAGAAACACTTTCAAATTTCTCGTTGCTCTGTCTACAAACTTCTTTAATTACTTGAGAAGTCTCGTCGATCTTTTGAGAAATGGTTTCGAATTTCTCATTATTTATCTTAGAAGTATCATCGATCGTTTCAGAAACAGTTTTTAATTTCGATAAGATTGCTTGTTCTGCTGACTGGAAGTGGAACGTCTTTGGGTCTTCTCCGTTCTTCGTGAGGACATCCTCGAGTCGTGCTTGTAGGACTATCTTGAGCCCACTGCTGTCCAGATCCCGTTCCTCGAGCTGTTCACGGAGCTGTTTTACTGTAAGTTCTTGTAGCAACATCTTTGGTCGGCACACACGTACTTTCCAAAATGTCTTTTAACAGTCTTTCCGAATACCGAACAATTAACGCACTCCGGTTATTCCCGACGAATAAAGTTCAAAAGTCTTTTAAAGTCTCTCTGTAATTCACTTATTTATATCGCACTAAGTTAACCGAACACCGACACCAACTGTAGCGTGATTAGTGTAATTACTTCTAATTACAATAAAACTAGCGGTTCGTAATTTATATACGACTTTATTTTTTTATTTATACAAGTTTACTTTACAAACTTTAGCTTAAGACTAAGACTCTATTCACAAAAATTATGCCTTATATATCCTAGTCGTTATTCTCGATCATTCCGGGCTAAGCCAGCTCTCCGACTATCGTGTGACCTTCCAACAACCGCGCATCGGTTCCACGTATAGCGTTCTTCGATCTAGACTTTTCTCGGCTTACGCCTTGCGGCTGGTGACTCATTGTTTTGCTACAGTACATCTAATATATATTATCTACTTCTATGGTGGTTTCAAAACTGTCATTATTCATTCTAGAGCGTTTTGTAAATGAAAATGATAAAAAATTTGATTCGTTTTTGTATCATTTTGCTCACACTCAACTGATTAGCGTACTTGCACATTATTTCAGTATTTGTCTAAATTTGAATTAAGCCGTTTAAAAATGACTAGAAACGTGATATCTCATCTTGACAAATGTAGAGTAATTGCTCTGTTACAACAGGGCTTTATTCAAAGTGATATTGCTAATATTGTTGATGTTACTCAGAGTGCTGTATCGAATATTAAAAAAAATTGCAAGATACAAATGACGTGAAAGATACCCAGAAGTGGTAGAAGTTGATGTACAACAGCAGCACAAGACCAGTAAATAACATTGATAGCTCGAAGAAATCGTCTGGAATCTACAAGTGGTATATCCAGAGAAATTGCTAGGCTTCAAGGACCAAATATTTCACGGCAAACAATAACACGCAGACTAATGGCCGGTTTCACCAACGACAAATAGTAGTTTATTCTATGAATAAAGTTATTCGACCCATAAACTGACATTTCTCCATTTTACTAACGTCAAATAAGACTTATTTTATTTATTTATCAAATAAAATACTTACTCTTCAAATAAATTGGCAAGTTAGTCTCGCTATAAATATTTATACGAAAGTAAATTCGTCAGTTTAACTTAAAATTATCAAAATTATATTGAAACAAAATATAAATATAAACGTCTAATAAATTCATTGATTTATTTGTTGTTGGTGAAACCGGATCTAAATGCGGTAAATTTGTATCGTAAAAGAACCCTTACGTGTTCCGAAACTAACCTACCAACACAAAATGGTAAGGTTGCAATGGGCTAGAGAAATGGTGCATCATGGCCCTAACTGGAATATCGGAATGTTCTCTGATGAATTAAAAATTGGCTTGGTTTCTGATTCACGAAGAACACTAGTTTGGAGGGCCCCAGGACGACAAGCCCGACTAGAAATATCCCAACTTCGAGAACTAAAAGATGCTGCTCGTAAAGAATGGGGGAGAATTCCGCAAGCCCAGCTCGACCAATTAATCGGCAGCATGCCAAATCGCCTAAAGGCATGCATAAATGAGCCACCTAGTAATATTCAATGTTTTAGAGGAAGGGTATATAATTGAGCTGTATCATATATTAATGCATTTGTGTCCATTTAGCTGTCTTGTTACACTTTATGAAAGTGCAATAAATAGTCTGACAATAATGGCAACACGCATGTGTGGCAATGCATGACTCAGATGTCATTGTTTGTCAGTGCTGCCCAGCCTAGCTTGCAACTCGTGTGCCTATTATTTTGCATTCTTGGTGTTTAGAGTTATAATAAACTTTGTGAGTTTCCATTGCTCTCTAGTGATATTCTGACAGTCCTATACTTGTGAATTTAGTAAAAATTACGCGTTCGTTACACTAGTGGTACCAGAACATCATGGGAAATCCAAAGACATCTCACCAAGGAAAATAGCAGAAATAAAAACTTTAATATTCAATACTAATCACTCCAACAGAAACATAGCATCCATTTCCAAAGTTTCAAAGGCAACGTGGACCGTATAAAGAAAAAACTTACATACCATTACTAAACAAAAGTAAAATTTTCTGAGGTGGCTCTAATGATATGATCACCCACTGTATACTAATAATTTATTTTTAAATGTTAGTTGTTATTGTAAGTTTTAATATTGTAAGAGATTAAATCATTTTTTGCATATCGTTTATCTGGTTTTGAGATTCATTTAGTATTGACGAGAATTGAAGCAAAATGATGTTTTAACTATTCAGAAGAGTTTGTATACAGCGTGTCCCAAAAGTAGTGGAACGGTCGAATATTTCGCGAACTGAAAATCGAATCGAAAAACTGAAAAACACGTTTTCAATAATTTTTAAAAATCTATGCAGTGACACTAAACGCGATCCCCCACTCCACCCCCTGGAGGTGGGGTGGGGGGTAACTTAAAAATCTTAAATAGAAACTCCCAGTTTTTATTGCAGATTTGGATTCCTTATGTAAAAGTAAGCAAATTTTATCTGAAACATTTTTTGGAATTGTGGATAGATGGCGCTATAAACGGAAAAGACTATTTAATGTGATACCATACGTAAATTATAGAAACGCTCTAATACCTCGAGAAATACACTTTCAAATGAAAAACCAAAAAACACGTTATTAATATTTTGCTTAAACCTATCATGACCCTCCACCTTACCCCTACAGGTGGGGTGGGGGTTAACTTTAAAATGTTAAATGACAACCTATATTTTTTATTGCAGATTTGGATTAACCATGACAAATCAAGCAACATTAATTAAAACATTTTTTAGAATTGTTGATAGATGGCGCTATAATTGAAAAGAGACGATTTATTAGCGCCATCTATCAACAATTCTAAAAATTGTTTCGAATAAATGTTGCTTAATTTTTCATGACAAATCCAAATCTGCAATAAAAAATTGGGATTGCTATTTAAGCTTTTAGAGTTACCCCCACCCCACCTCCAGGTTGTGGAGTGAGGGTAGTGTTTGCTGCCATTCGATAGGTTTTTGTAAATATTAAACATTAATTTTTTTTGTTTTTCATTTGGAATCGTATTTCTCGAGATATTAGACCGTTTCTATTATTTACCTATGACATCAGGATAAATGTTTTTTTTTCGATTATAGCGCCATCTGTCCATAGTTAAAAAATAAAGAATGTGTGTGTACTTTGTACGCACGTAAGAAGTTATACTTCTATTATATGATTTCAACGAAATAAATACGCATTTCGACAACGAAATAAATTTCGACATCGAGTCGAAATTCATTAAATAAATATACCTTCAACAGGTTATTTGTACTTAAAGATTAAACTAATTTTTACTTACTATTTTCCAAAATTTTTTATTAAAACAATACTAAAATAAAAAAAAAGTTATATAACACACGGATTCGAACCAGGAACCTATCGATCTACACGCGCTACCACCGAGCTAAACTCCCTTTGCTTTGACAGCTTACAAGATTTCTCATACATACTGACAAATTTAATAGACCAAGTGAGGTATCAGATGCTATGTATTTTCTACGTTATTATACGGAGTAGAGGCCTGGACACTTTCCGAGGCTTCTTTGAGAAAACTCGAGGCATTTGAGATGTGGTGTTACAGGCGCATTTTGAGAATTTCGTGGGTGGATCGTGTGACTAATATTGAGGTTCTACGTAGAATAGGCAAGGAATGCGAGATTATTAACATAATCAAAGAGCGCAAACTAGAATATCTTGGCCATGTTATGAGGAATGAACAGAGATATGGCTTGTTGCAACTCATTCTTCAAGGCAAGGTATTTGGAAAGAGAGGACCAGGGAGAAGAAGAATATCTTGGCTTCAAAACCTGAGAAAGTGGTTTAATACATCGACAACCGGACTATTCAGAATAGCAGCAAGCAAAGTTAGGATAGCCATGCTGATCGCCAACATCCGGAACGGATAGGCACCTTAAGAAGAAGAAGTGAGGTATAAAAATACTTTAACATTTAAAGTAAATATACTTACTATTATCGTTGACTGATAAATTTACTGGAAGATACGAAACTAAATGAGCGTTTATGTACGATACCAGTGGTTTTAGAAATAGATGGCGTTAGCAGCTTTCTAGGTGCGAGATTGAATTTACCTGAGACAACGATGAGACGTATTCAGGTAGCTTTGGCTATCGGAATTTGGGGTCGGTCGGGTCGATCGGATTATAATAAAAATTATTTAATTCTTTTGATGCTTTTAAATTTGAGTTCTCATTCAACGATAACAATGGCAATCTTTAAAATAATTATTGGAGTGTACCTATGTATTACTTTCTAAACTCGTTTTTAAATTAGCAAGAATAATTTTGTAGTTGTAATTTGTCTTCTAATTTGAATTCTTGAAACAAATCATTAAATATTATAAAGTTTATTTAATAATTTTATATAATATATATAATAATATAATTTATTTAATAAAAAATTTATTTAACGAGAAAAATACTCACTGGGTGATTTTAGATATTGTACATTTCTTATTTTCCTCATAATCTCGATAAAAAATAGGTAGTTATTTTCGTTAATTACAGTCTCTTCTGATAATTGTATATTTTGTTTGGAGATATTGCAAACGTATTTACTTAAATGAAATTGACTTAGTAACCCGCTCGGGCACTGTAAACTCTTCGGGAGAAAAAGGGTAAGAACTCATGAATTGTTGCAATCGCGATTTTCAACAATTCCTTCCAAGTTTTTTCGTGCCGTCGATATTTTCCGAGTTAGGGGGAAAATAGTGACTAAGTATTGAATTATTTATTATTAACTTTACTTCTTAAAGGTGCCGTGTATTTCTGCGTAGGCGTCCACTGTGCATTGTATTGTCAGGTGAGATATTAGATAGTCACGATTACATTATTCTATTACGAGTAATTTCATTAATATCATTTGGCGAATATTACCCAGCCATGACATCTTTTTCTAGACCTCTCTTACCCTCTATATTTCCTTCGAGTTCCAGTTGCCGACAACTATATCGTTCTCCTCGCAATATGTCCCTAAGTATGTCCATGATATTTTAAGCATTCGGTGCAGGCACCTTATTTCAAAGACTTCAAGTTTGTTAGTGAAGCTGGTCTTTATTATCCATGCTTTCATTACATACAAGAGAACAAGCCAAACGTAACACTTTAGCGTATTGTACAGTAGAAAAAATGAAAGAATGAACCCATGAACGAACATATAAAACACGCTGTATTTTCCTGTCACCGTGTCAAAAAATTGGCCAGCACAGGTACATGTAATAATTATTATTACATGTACTTGCGCTGGGCAATTTTCTTTGCGACATGTTGACAGGAAAATACAGCGTGTTTTATATGTTCGTTCATGGGTATTCTTTGATTTTTCCGACTGTATCTCAGGTTGAAACCCAAATTTCAGTGAACAGTCATAAGAGTCTGGACGTCGACATCCCATTGTTTATGAGAGATATTTTTCATTAAGTTAAGCCCGTTTGAGCTGACAGTCGGAGTGAGTGTATATTGTCTTACCAAGATAGACGATTATCCAGTTTATTCCCAAGAAGTTAATCAATTCTGAATAATTTATTGTAAACTCTTTAGGAACTACTTATTAACTTTTGCTCTCAGAACGAATTACGAATAAACAATACGTTCTTCAGACACAAAGATCAAGAAAAATATACATTCAAAAATACAAGAGCACACATATCCGATATTGATTATATGTATATTGACAAACAGAAACATCCATCATTCTCAAGTACTAGACAGAAGATGTTTAAGTGCAGCTAATATCGGAAGTGATCACAACTTAGTACTTGGAAAAATCAGAATACATCTACAAAAAACAGGAAAAAAGACCCTATTGAATGTGAGACAAGAATAAAAGTAGAACAGCTACAAGACTTGTCAACACGAGATCTATACCAGACAAGACTGCAAAAAGTACTGAACGAAAACTACATAACACCAGATGAAGACATAGAAGAAAGTTGAAGGAAGATTAGAGATACCTAATATCAAAATGGCAGCAACGGACGCACTTGGAGAACTTAAGATAAGTAAACATATACGAAAGAAAAGGAGAACACCCCATGGATCTGTGAAGAAATAAAAATAAAATGCCAAGAAAAAAGAAAATCTAGCTAGAATACAAATTCAAAAGAACGAGACAAACATATGTGAAGAATCTAAAAGAGTTTGAAATGAGTTAAACTCAATAGTAAGAAGGAAGAAAACAGAACATTGGTAAGCATTTTCAAAAGAGATGGATCACGACTTATACGGGATGCAAAAGGAAATGTGGAAAATGATAAGAGGTCAAACAGCAGAGATGAAGGAATTGATAGAAGTAAAACATATTGATACAAATACATGGACAACTTAACTAGAAAACCTGTATCAAACAGCTAATCATGAAGAACTGGAAAACCAGGATTAGAATCGGATGAGCAAACAGAAATTAAAGAGGAAGATATAACGAACGCCTAAAACAGATGAAAAATCGAAAAGCACCAGGGAAAGATGGAATAGCTAATGAACTTTTAAATACGGAGGAGAGAGACGTCACAAAGAACTGAATATCCTGATAAGTAAAATAATAAATACAGGAAGAATTCCAGAAGAATGGAATACCACTCAGATGATAGCGTTATTAAGAAAAGTGATAGGGCAGACCCCAGTAATTTTAGAGGGATAAATTTACGGAGCACTATACTGAAACTCCCAACAAAAATACTGATGAAGAAAATAATGGCGTGCATAAATATATCGGTTGAACAACAAGGATTTAGAAGGGGAAGATCATAACGATGCAGTTTTTGTGATAAGACAAATAGCGGAGAAATCATTAGAGTATAACAAGCGAGTATAAACATTTCTGTTTTATATACCTAGAGAAAGCGTTTGATAGAATACAATTAAAAGACGTGATACACCTACTATATGACAAAAATTTACCACTGGATATTATAAAACTGATAGAAAACATTTATGTACGAAATAAAATAGAAATGAAAGTCAATGGAATAATAACAGAACCCATATTATAGAAGCAAACACAGGAATCAAGCAAGGAGATTCACTAATCCCTCTACTTTTTAACATAACGCTGGATGCAATAATAAAACAAGTGAAGAAAAAAAAACAGGGTAAAAAATGGGCGATAAAGAGATAAAAATACTCTCTTACGCTGATGACACCGTGTTAGTAGCAGAGTGCGAAGACGACCTACAAAGATTACTGCACGAATTCAACATTAACGCAAAAGAAATGAATATGAAAATATCAGCTTAAAAAACAAAAAGCTTAGTAATATCCAAAGAACCAATAAGATGCAAATTGGACTTAGACAATAAAAGTAAATACCTGGGAATTAATCTATCAGCCGACAATAATATCGAAGAAGAGGTTAAAGACTAATAATTAAAGCCAGTAGAACGGCCGGATGCCTAAACGACACAATTTGGAAAAACAAATACCTTAGAGTGGAAACAAAGGACCGAATATATGTCATTTGACTGAAGTTATTAGACCAGTTATGACTTACACTGCCTAAACAAGATCAGATGCAAGCAAAATAAAAAGACGTCTGGATACCAACAAAATGAAGATCTTAAGAAGGATTGCTGGAAAAGGACTACGGGACAGGGTAAGAAGTGAGGAAATCAGATGCATATGTGGGGTAGACAATATAAATACCTGTAAAGAATAGAAAAGAAGAGTGGAATCAACACATAAGCAGGATGTCTGAATCAAGGATAGTAAGAATAGCCAGGGACAAGTCACCGTTAGGCCGAAGAAGTATAGGACACCCAAGGAAAAGATGGAATGACAATTTAGGGACAGAATGAAAGGCACCGTTGAAGAAAAACAGGCAGTACTGCCTATATAAAAGAAAAAGTAGAAGAAGAAATTCTTTAGGTAGATTTTTGGTAGTATAATGTGCTTCTTTGGAGTTTTACCGAAGATTATTGTTTTCGTTTTAGTGGGAGAAAATTCTAGGCCAGTAGTGTTTGACCAATTCTCTAATTTCTAAATGACTAGTGGGTTAAGTGATTTAGCGATGTCATTGATGGCACTAAGGAAAAGTGCAACGAGTAGATCATTGAGGAATGTCGTTTAATTGGATTTTTGAGTCTAAAAGAACGTTATTTATTCGAATAAGTTTCGTCTATATAGGAATTTATTAATAAATTTTATATTTCCTGGAATTAACCAACTTAATAGAATTTTTATATATAATCCCCAAATGGCACGCGTTACAAAATATAATAAAAGATAGCCATAAGCCAAACATACTTTAT